>NC_064845.1:6045000-8545000 GCF_024166365.1 Elephas maximus indicus
GCAGTCCCTTATCAGGCATGTAATTTGCTAAGATTCCCTTCCGTTCTGTGGATTGTCTTTTTACTTTCTTAATAGTGTTCTTTGAAGCACAAAAGGTTTTAATGTTGATGAAGTCAAATTTATATATTTTTTTCTTTTGTTGCTTATGCATTTGGTGTCATGTCTAGGAAAGCATTGCCAAGACCATGAAGAGTCATGCCTATGTTTTCTTCTAAGAGCTTTATAGTTTTAGCTCTTAAATTTAGGTCTTTGATCCATTTTGAGCTAATTAAAAAAAAAATTTTTTTTCTTGAGGTGTCGAGTTAATTTTTGAATATGGTGTGAGGTAAGGGTCCAGCTTTATTCTTTTGCATGCGGATATCCAGCTGTCTCAGCATTACCTTTGGAAAAGACGGTTCTTTCCTCATTGAATGGTCTTGACACTCTTATCAAAAATCACTTGACCACAAATAAGTTTATTTCTGCTCTCTCAATTCTGTGCCATTAACGTATATTTATATATATCTATAACAAACATTATGATAAATGAAGAAATTGAAGTCAGTGGTTTCATTCTACTTTGATTAATAGTGTGCATGGAAGCAGCAGTCATGAAATAAAACAGCATATTATATTGGGCAAATCTGCTGCGAAAGAACTCACTAACATTTTCAAAAGCAGTCACTTTGATGACTGAGGTGTGCCTGACCCGAGGCTTTATCTTTTCAGTCGCCTCCTATGCATGAGAAAGCTGGACAGTGAAGAAGGAAGGTAGAAGAGTTTGATGCATTTGAACTGTGTTGTTGGTGAAAAATATTGAACATAATATGGACAGCCAGAAGAACAAATAAGTCAGTCTTAGAAGAAATATAACCAGAATGCTCCTTACAAGAGAGGATGGCGAGACTCGGTTACCTTGGACATGTCACCAGGAAAGACCAATGACTAGAAAAGAATATCGTGTTTGGTAAAGTAGAGGGTCAGTGAAAAGGGAAACCTTCAGTGAGATGGGCTGACAGAGTGGACACAGCAATGGACTCAGATATACAAACGATCATGAAGGTGGTGCAGAACCAGGCAGTGTTTCCTTCTGGTATACGTAAGGTTGCCGTGAGCCTCTGTGGACTCAACAGCAATGAGGTATATGTTTAGTCTTAGGCCAGCATCACGCTGTTTTGATTACTATTGCTTTGTACTAAGTTTTGAACTCAGGAAGTGTGAGTCCTCCAACTGTTCTGTTCTTTTTAAAGATTGTTCTGGCTATTCTGGGTCCCTTGCGATTCCATGTGAATTTTAATGTCAGCTTACCAGTTTCTAAAAAGAAGCCAGGCGGGATTCTAATAGGAATAGGCTTGAATTTGGGTGAGTACTGCCGTCTTAACAATATTGCCTTCTGATCCATTAACATGGGATGTTTTTCCATTTATTTAGACCTTGTTAATTTCTTTCAACAATGTTTTATAGTTTTCAGACTGTAAGTTTTGCACTTTTTGTTAAAGTTATTACTCAGTATTCTTTTTGATGCTGTTGTAAATAGAATTTTTTTTTAATTTCATTTTTGTATTGTTTATTGTGAATGTATAAAAGTAACTGATTTTTGTTTATTGATCTTGTATCCCACAACCTTGCTGAACTAGTTTATTGGTTCTAATTGTATTTTAGTGAATTCCTCAGGATTTTCTCTATATAATAATTTTCTGTCATGCAGATAGAGGTAGTTTTACTTCTTCCTTTCCATCTGGATGTCTTTTAACTCTCTTTCATGCCTAATCGCCCAGGCTAAACCTCCAATACAGCATTGAATAGAAGTGGTGAGATCAGACATCCTTGTCCTGTTCCTGATCTTAGGAGGAAAGCATCCAGCCTTTCACTGTTAAGTATGATTTGAAAAAAAAAAAAGTGCCATAGAATTAATTCTCACTCATAGCGACCCTATAGGACAGAGTAGAGCTGCTCCATAGGGTTTCTGAGGAGGAGCTTGTAGATGTGAACTGCCTGTCTTTTTGTCAGCAGCCAAGGCCTTACCCACTTGACACCAGGGTTCCTGTTAAGTATGACAGCTGTGGTTGTTTGCAGGTGCCCTTTATTATGTCGAGGAAGTTTTTCTTTTTCCCTAGTGTGTTGAGTGTATCGTGAAAGCGGTTGGATTTTTGTCAAATGCTTTTCTATTGAGATGATCATGTGGTTTTTGTTTTTTATTCCAGGATGCCTTGTAGTACCTTAATTGATTTTTAAACGTTAAACTAACCTTGAATTTCTGGGATAAACCCCGTTTGTTCATGGTGTATGATTCTTTTTATGTTTCTCGATTTGGTTTACTAGGATTTGTTACTAGGATGTGTCTATTTGTAAGTGATATTGCCTGTATTTTTATGTTCATTTTGTTGTCAGCGTAATAATGGCCTCATATAGTAAGTGGTGTTTTATAGTAAGTGGTATACTGGTTAAGTGCTATGGCTGCTAACCTAAAGGTTGGCAGTTCAAATCCACCAGGCGCTCCTTGGAAACTCTATGGGGGAGTTCTACTCTGTCCTATAGGGTCGCTATGAGTCGGAATCGACGACGGCAATGGGTTTTGGATGCGATAGTAAATTGAGAAGTGTTTTCTTCAGTTTTTTTTTCTTTGAAGAGTTTCTGAAGAAGTATTAATTCTTCTTTAAATGTTTGGTAGAATTTGGCCATCTGGGCCTAGGCTTTTCTTTGTGGATGGTTTTTTGATTTCTGGTTCAGCCTCTTTAGTTGTTAAGCTTGCAGAGGTAAACCCATTTTGACTGTCATCATTATATGTAAGTTTTGCCTGTTCTTGAACTTTATCGATATGGAAGGTGTGGAATGGCATGTATCCTTTGTGCCTGGCTTCTTTTCACTTTGAGATTTGTCTGTTGTATCTAGCACAAATATTAGCAATAGTTCTTGCTGTGTGTTATTCCATTGTATAAATATACAATTATTTATCCATTCTCCCGTCAGCACACATTTGGATTTTTTTTCCTTTTTTGAATGTTTTTTTGGCTATAGCTTTAAAGATACTACCAAAGAGTTTTATCAAGTGATTGTATCAGTTTACACTCCCGCCAGGAATGTATAAAAGTTGTGGTTGCTTCGTGTCCTTGTAAACACTTGGTACTGTCAGTCTTTGGAATTTCAGCATCCTGCTGTAGATGTAGCGGTGTCTCCTTGTAGTCTTAATTTGTATTTACTTGATGCCTGATGTCACTGCCCACTGAGGTTAACTGAAGATTCAAATTGTGCATTATTATCGGTGTTACTGTCAAACCATCAGAGAACAAGGAGCCCCAAACTCATGACAGTTCATCCCTAATTACTTCCATCTCCATATTTCTTAAAAGCCTCAGTAGTTTATTATGTGAATATCTTTAAATGTCAGCAGTTTAAGTGGATTTAAAGTATGTATCTATAATTTGTATTCACTAAAACGCCTTTTTCTTTGTAGGTGTCATTAATGGGATTGGAAATTCTAAGTGCCTTTGTGGATAGATTATCGACACGATTTAAATCCTATGTAGCAATGGGTAAGTTAACTGTATTTATTTTAAAAAATCATCTTGAGAATTAACATAGTGACTTTTTCTTTTTTTTGGCAAACACATATTCTATTAACTAGTAAAATCCATAGTGACCTTTTTTTATCTGAGATCATTAGCTTTCTGTAAGCGCAAAAACACAAGTTTGTACAACCCAGAGGTCCACCATTTAGCATTTAATTTGCTCAGACATGAAAGATTTTGAGCTTGTTTAAATAAATAATTATATCCCCTTTGAGGCAAAAAACCTGTTAAATATACTGCTAAATAGATTTTTATCTAATGTTTTCACATCTTGTACTTTTTTGTAAAATATGAAAATTTAAAACATAACTCGTAGCAACACTTTTCAGATTGTGTTGAAGGACCAGTTCTGTCACTGCCTATGAAAATATTGCAAACCAATATTTTGTAAAAGACAATAAAAACTAAAAAAATGAAATAAAAACAGAAAATACAAGGCCCAAGTTTTTATTGTTAGAGTCAAAAAGCAAAGTTACTTTGGTCAGATTACTTCAGAAATGTTTTATAAACATTCTCAGTTTCTTTACCCCGAGCAGTTTGCACCCTGGCTCTGGGCTGCTGGCCACAGTTTGAGTCGTACTTATTTACTTACAGTACATCTGTGGTATAATGCAATAGGGATAACGAAGTGGGGTCTTACCTGTTTTGTAAACCTGAGTGACCTTCACCTGCCTTTCTGAATGCTCTGGTGCGTGAACTTGGTCCTATCATATAGCAGTACATCTCAGGGGAACCGCAGATGTTAGAGTGATTTTTCTGTGCGTCAAACTGATACCTCAAAATGTCAGTGTACCATCACACTCAGATCCAGATATCTTTAGTCAGCTTTTTTCTTTATGCTCAGTGTGTCAGCAAATTCTGCCAGTTTCTTCCCTTATTTTTATTTTGTAGCCACCCTTTTGGAGCCCTGGTGGCGCAGTGGTTAAGAGCTTTTCTGCTAATCAAAAGGTTGGCAGTTGGAATCCACCAGCCACTCCTTGGAAGCACTATGGGGCAATTCTGCCCTGTCCTGTAGGGTCACTGTGAGCCAGAATCGACTCAGCGGCAATGGGTTTTGGTTTGGTTAGCCACCCTTTTAGCTGAGGCATCCTAGTAGATTTTCCTATCTTTATTATTCCCCTTATAATCTATACCCTGTTCAAAGTCATCATTTGTATAAATATATTAAAAAATTTTTTTTTACTCTGTCAGTCTCCTGTTCAGAATCCTGTGGTAGATGTTAAAAACTCTTCCCCGAAAACACATCTTATTTGCTTGCTTGTTTTAAAACATTTTGAGGCAGTGTTTAAAATTGGGAAGTTATAGATGAAAATTTATATGTCTCATTTATCTTGAAAACTTTGGCTGCTGCTGCGTCCCTCGCCTTCCAGCCCTGTGTGTGGTTATTGGCTGAGGCCCTGTCACAGCTTCCCTTTGGGGCGGGGCGCGAGCTCTTCATTTCCTAAGTCGGTCTGCTCTCGTCCCCTGGTCACTGAGAGCGTTGGTCACAGAGCGGTAGGGCTGGACGACCGCACGCAGGTCGCAGAGCTGGCTCAGGGTTGCGTTTCCTACACCTCCTTGGCTGTGGGCGTTCGTTTGTGACCTGCCCTGTAGTAGAAGCCCTCTGTTATTAGCTGTTAAAGATGACACTATAAAATCGAGCGTAATTCTAGGACTACGTAGCTGGGTCACTTATTTTTCAGCCACGAGGAGGGCCAGGTGGGGCTCGATGTACTGACCGCTCACACTGAGGCAGTAAGAGCGTTGGCACCACGATCCTAGTTTGCTGCCTCCCGACAGGCTTCTGCTTTCACAACCTTCTCCGGCTTCGCGCTCCGTCCTGCAGGTTCTCCCACCGCGTATGACCCTTCTCCACCCGAGTAGCTTTAGTTCTTTGTGATCTTCACCAAGGGCTCTTCTTCCACTCCAGCTAATTAGAAACTTGCTCACTCTTTATTTCTAGCTTGTTTATGTCTCTGTTGTCCTATTACTTCTGTTTTCAGATCCTCTCCTCTTCTCCATAGTTCTTTCTTTTCCTTTTAAATTCTGATGTCTGGGGACTTTTCAGATTAACCTCATGACATACTGAATTTCTTTACTCCGTGATTCCTGTGCCCTTAAATACTTAATGAATTACGTTACGTTGCCTTTGTTCGTTAGTGTTCTTCATATGTATTTGCTGAGCTAGATACCACATATCTACAAAATCTTGCATACAGTTTGTTAGTTTTAAATCTCCTACTCTGCCTGGATACCCCGTTCCTCAATATTGTTTTCACTTTGATCTCTAAGTGCTCATCACTGTCCTTCATGGAGCTTGAACTTGTTATGAACTTGAGGGTTGGTGTGGTATAATAGGAAATTTCATCACAGTTTAGCTACCATTTATTGAACGTCCACCTTTTACCCATTTACTGAGCCTGTCCGCTTTACATGCGTGGAAGATTACCTCCCACTATTTCTGATTTTCAAAACAGCCCTGCGAGACAGGCAGTGCACCTGTGCACTCTTGAGGAGGCTCAGAGCTGGACTGAGTCCACAGGGTCCCTGGGAGACAGGCAGTGCACCTGTGCACTCTTGAAGAGGCTCAGAGCTGCACTGAGTCCACAGGGTCCCTGCGAGACAGGCAGTGCACCTGTGCACTCTTGAAGAGGCTCAGAGGTGGACTGAGTCCACAGGGTCCCTGGGAGACAGGCAGTGCACCTGTGCAATCTCGAGGAGGCTCAGAGCTGGGCTGAGTCCACAGGATTTGTGAGACAGGCAGTGCATCTGTGCAGTGTTAAAGAGGCTCAGAGCTGGACTGAGTCCACAGGGTCCCTGAGACAGGCAGTGCACCTGTGCACTCTTGAGGAGGCTCAGAGCTGGACTGAGTCCACAGGGTCCGTGAGACAGGCAGTGCACCTGTGCACTCTTGAAGAGGCTCAGAGCTGGACTGAGTCCACAGGGTCCCTGCGAGACAGGCAGTGCACCTATGCACTCCTGAGGAGGCTCAGAGCTGGACTGAGTCCACAGGGTCCCTGCGAGATAGGCAGTGCACCTGTGCACTCTTGAAGAGGCTCAGAGCTGGACGGAGTCTACAGGGTCCCTGCGAGACAGGCAGTACACCTGTGCACTCTTGAGGAGGCTCAGAGCTGGACTGAGTCAACAGGGTCCCTGGGAGACAGGCAGTGCACCTGTGCAATCTCGAGGAGGCTCAGAGCTGGGCTGAGTCCACAGGATTTGTGAGACAGGCAGTGCATCTGTGCAGTGTTAAAGAGGCTCAGAGCTGGACTGAGTCCACAGGGTCCCTGAGACAGGCAGTGCACCTGTGCACTCTTGAGGAGGCTCAGAGCTGGACTGAGTCCACAGGGTCCGTGAGACAGGCAGTGCACCTGTGCACTCTTGAAGAGGCTCAGAGCTGGACTGAGTCCACAGGGTCCCTGCGAGACAGGCAGTGCACCTATGCACTCCTGAGGAGGCTCAGAGCTGGACTGAGTCCACAGGGTCCCTGCGAGACAGGCAGTGCACCTATGCACTCCTGAGGAGGCTCAGAGCTGGACTGAGTCCACAGGGTCCCTGCGAGATAGGCAGTGCACCTGTGCACTCTTGAAGAGGCTCAGAGCTGGACGGAGTCTACAGGGTCCCTGCGAGACAGGCAGTACACCTGTGCACTCTTGAGGAGGCTCAGAGCTGGACTGAGTCAACAGGGTCCCTGGGAGACAGGCAGTGCACCTGTGCACTCTTGAGGAGGCTCAGAGCTGGACTGAGTCCACAGGGTCCCTGCGAGACAGGCAGTACACCTGTGCACTCTTGAGGAGGCTCAGAGCTGGACTGAGTCCACAGGGTCCCTGGGAGACAGGCAGTGCACCTGTGCACTCTTGAAGAGGCTCAGAGCTGGACTGAGTCCACAGGGTTAGTTAACTTCCTATCCCTGTCTCAACCCTGAGTCAAGACACCTAAACTTTAGGACCCTGACTGTAAGAGGAAGGGATTAGGTTAAATTTTGTTCTGAAAGTTTTTGATGCTATAACCCTAGATAGATGTAACTTCGTTTCAGTGATATTGTTTTGGCGTGTTTAGGTTTTTAACTATCTTTATAGGTACTTTTAATGCCCTTTTGCATTAAAAGTGTAAGGGTGTTGTGGAAAAATTGAGAGTCGCATGTAGTTTTAGACATTGTTCCAAAAGGGTGAGGGCTGTATTCATGTAATACTTTAACCTGTACATTTGCATAGTAATCTAAATAATTTTAATTTTTTTCTTATGTGACCACATGTATTGTGAAGAAATAAAATTTTCAAATAAAGAAGATACACAATTTACATTTAACACTGGTCGCTAACCCAGGTTTTATAACTGAATTCAGTAACCCCAACCAACGCTTTGCTGTTGAGTGGATTCCAACTCATAGTGACCCTATAGGACAGAGTAGAAGTGCCCCGTAGTGTTTCCAAAGAGCAGCTGGTGGATACGAACTGCTGACCTTTTGGTTAGCAGCAGTAGCTCTTAACCACTGCGCCACCGGGGCTCCGAATTCAGTAAAGGATCTTGTATTTTACGAATCTGGAGCAGAGAGTTTTAACCTGAATGGCAATGTATAAAGACTGCTGAAATAGTCAGGATCCTTGGTTTTGCATCTGGCAAAATGGTTTTCATCTCGTTCCATGCTAAGAGAGTAAAATGTACTAACAGGTATGTTTCACGCTTAGTCCATGTTTTACGATGCAAATTCCAGGCTGTGATAGACTGGTTCACTTGTTTCACAAATTCTCATTGAGAGTCTATGTTCTGTTACATTTAAGGTTGCCTTGAGTCAGAGCCAACTCAACGGCAGCTAACAGCGTGAAAAGCTCTGTCCTGGATGCCCGGTAAATACCTGTTGAATGTTGCTTGTATTTAATGATATTTCAGTGGTCATTGTACAATATACACGTCTTTAGGGAGGCTACTGACACCTCTGAGTGCTTATCACGGGCCTGGCACCGGGGCTTTTAATTCTCGTTACTTCATCCTGACGTTGGTCATGTGAGGTGCAGGCCTAGTATTCGTATCCGTCCTCATCTTACAAAGGAGACTTCAGAGTTGAGAGACCTTTATTGTCTTATATAATTCATCTCGCGTACTCTGGACACGTTATCAGGAGGGACCAGTCTCTGGAGAAGAACATCATTCTTGGTAAAGTAGAGGGTCAGCAGAAGAGAGAAAGACCCTCAACGAGATGGGCTGACACAGTAGCTGCAACAGTGGGCTCAAGCGTAACAGCGACTGTGAGGATAGCATAGGACGAGGCAGTGTTTCGTTCTGTCGTACACAGGGTCACTGTGAGTTGGGACTGACTCGATGGCACCCAACAACAATAACAACAATGTACTTAATTACTGCTAGAGCTGGAATAGAATCTTCAAGAGAGTATGTGTTCAAAAGGGATTCTAACGCAAAAGAAATTCCGAATTTTTTGTTTAATAGCTGTGATGTTGTTAAGTTTACGTAGCGTGAGGTTATTTTGTTTTTGTTCTTGCTTTACATAATTTGTTTTTGGCACTGACGTGAGCCTTGCATGGGCCAACGTTATTATTACTATTTCCCTTTTGTAGTTAAATCCCAGCTCTCAGGAATCAAGTGCCTATTTTTTTTTTCCTGTTATTGTTACATGGTCCTGTAGGGTTGCTATGAGTCGGAATCCACTGGACGGCAGCGGGTTTTGGTTTTGTTACATGATTGTTAAAACAAAGACACGCGTGCATCCAGACGGCTCGAACAGCAAACAGAAGTGGTCATGACTACTGGGACCTCACACTGTCTAGGTTATTTACACTCTGGTTTCACCACTTGTTATTTGTACGACCTTGGGCTAGTGATTTAATCCCTCTGGGCCTTCTCCAAGGAGCCTAGTCTGCTGGCACTGGGTAGGGTCATCGTGAGGATTAAAGAGATAGCACGGTGCTTAGCGCGTAGTAACGTCTGACAGTTGTGGAGCCTTTTCTTTTGACTTTTGCCTCTCAGAGGTTATCAGAACCAGAGTCCCACAACAGCCAATCTTGCGTATGTCCATAAATTTCTCTAGCATTGACATACCTAAACAACAGATATTTCTGCTGCCTCATGATTTTTATGTTAGGTTTTTGGATGATCTCATTCAGTTTGTAATAGTGGCTTCCCACCCTAGTCATTTTCTTCCAAAAAGAAAGTAATTTATTTTCTCCTCAAGTGTTATTGATCGTTATAACATTTCAATTGGTTATCACATTTTGTACAAATACATTAGCATCAGACTTACACATTTAATTATATTGTGTCTGTAAGTTGAGGTTCTCAGCTGGCACAGTTTGTACTTGACTACCCACCTAAAGGCTGGTGGTTCATATGCACCCAGCGGTGCCGTAGAAGAGAGTCCTGGCAGCCTGCTTCCATAAAGATTACAGCCCACCTAAAGGCTGGTGGTTCATACGCACCCAGCGGTGCCGTGGAAGAGAGTCCTGGCAGCCTGCTTCCATAAAGATTACAGCCAGGAAAACCCTAGGGAGCAGTTCTACTCTAAAACACATGGGGTTGCCATGAGTTGGAATCGACTTGATGACAACAGGTCTGGGTTTTTTTTTTCCCCAGTATAAATGCACTAGAGAAAAATCCCTTTCCTGATTTCATTTTTTCCTCCTTCCTTTGTTTGAACTACACCTCCGGCCCTTTGTTGCTCCAGATGGAGCTGAAATATCAGAAAAGAAAGTTGATTTCTTTGCTTTTAAACATGCAGGATGGTAATGACTGTCTGCGTTGCTCGCAGAACTCTGGTGGCACAGTGGTTAAGAGCTAAGGCTGCTAACCAAAAGGTTGGCAGTTCAAATCCACCAGCCGCTCCTTGGAAACCCTATGGGGCAGTTCTACTCTGTCATACAGAGTCACTATGAGTCAGAATCAACTTAACAATGGATTTGGTTTTTTTTTTTTTTTAAGTTGTTTACATGTATTGTCTTACAGTAATTATCTGAGGTGAGTACTGCTAACCCCATTCCATTTATGGGTGAGGAAGTAAAGATGAAAAGATGTTGAATAACCTCTTCAGGGTCACAAACCTAAATACACTACACTAAGTGAATTACAGAAAGATAATTTTGACTGTGAGAAATTTTTGCCCTATGAGCTGACTTTAGACCCCGTCCCCCCTGAATGCCACCCCTTCCTCGCATTCCCCTCCTCCAGTACAAGATGTGATTACTTTGTGGTGGATTATTCACTTAGCGTTATAGCGCTCTTGTTCATGAAGTCTCTACAAGACTGGACTCTGACCCGTCTTTCCTGTCTTCTTTTATGGGGTAGTGCCAAAGACTAGGAGGGAGTCGGGAAAGTCTTCAGCCCCAGGGGCCTGTCGTGAAATAGGTCGTACATGCAGAAGAATGCGTATCGAAAATGTACACCTGAAAGAATAATTACAAAACCAGCACTTGACTATGCCCGGGTCAAGAAAATAGGACTCTGCCAGTTCCTTAGAAGCTTCCTCTTTGCATTTCCTGATGACACCTTCTGCTTCCCTCCCCCAAAGGTAACCATCATCCTGACCTTTGGGTTAGTCACTCCTTGGCTTGTCTGTAGAGCATGACCATCTATAAAAACCAAAAAAACCAAACTCACTGCCGTCAAGTCGATTCCGACTCATAGTGACCCTATAGGACAGAGTAGAACTGCCCCCATGGAATTTCCAAGGAGCACCTGGTGGATTTGAACCACCGACCTTTTGGGGAGCAGCCATAGCACTTAACCACTGCACTACCAGGGTGCATCCCTAAATAAAATACTTAGCGCCGCCTGTAGTTTTGAACATGATTGTAAGTGGAGTCGTCCTGTGTGTAGTCTTCTGAAGCTTGCTTCTCAGTTATTTTTCTTTGATCAGACTCATGAGTAAGGAACTTAGAACAATTAATTTGCTTACCTTGTAACTTTTCATTTACAGAAACAGTTGTTGCTTGTAATTTGTAAAATATAGTTTGTGGTGGAGATAAGTTAGTAAATACTCACGCTTTTCCTCTTTCCCTCTCTCTAGTTATTGTAGCTTTAATAGACAGAATGGGAGATGCCAAAGACAAGGTTCGAGATGAAGCTGTGACTCTGATATTGAAGTTGATGGATCAGGTAGCATCACCCATGGTAGGCCTCACTGTTAAAATCCTGATTTTGCTAATTAAGAAGGAACATCAATAAAGACAGGTGGTAACGATAGTGGGGTCAGTAAAGCCCCAGGGGGCATGATAGTGGAATTTTTTAAACAATGAATGGTTATTAATGCTTAGAAGGAATTGAAATTTATGGTAAATGTCAATATTTAAATTACTGGATTTTCAGTTTTCTTTTTCTTACTTTCTATTCTTCAATGCTTTTTTTTTTTTTAGCTAGCCCATAGTTTTAAATGATTTCACAATATACTGAGTATATTATACTTAATATTTTTTTATTTTCCCTGCCTGCAAGTTAAGTTTATTGAGAAACTTATTTTGACAACTGTGAATGTTACATTGTTAATTTTTGCAGCAGAGACAGGAAGAATATTTTTATTTTAGCAGGTGGTTACTAATTATGTAAGACATATATTCTCTGACAATGACTCATTTTATGAATACAATAGGAATAATTTGTGTCCTTTTATAGAGGTATTTTGAAAGCAGAGCAAAAATATATTGACACATATACAAAGATTTAAAGAATAGCTTATGTTAAGTGGAAAAAAAAAATCCCAGAATATACAGTATGCATAATAATATAATATCATTTAAAATGTATAAAAATTATTATATTTTATAAAAAATCCAGATATAATGAATTGTTAAAGTGAATTGTCTTCCCAGGTACTAGACACCTCACAACTAAATCTTTGTTGTTTGGTGTGGATCTCCTTCGATAGTTTATTGATTCCTTCGATACTTTATTGATTTGTACTTTAAGTTGCTTTTGACTTTCTTTTATTGCAAAAAGTACTGTAAGAAACATCCTTGTACATGTATCTTTGGGTGCAAATATAAACATTTCTATAGGCTGAAGTTCTGGAGATGGTGTTGCTGAGTCATGTTATTCACAGCTAAGATTTTTGTATAAACTTTGGAGTTACCATCCAAAAAGTTTGTCAGGAAGAGAGAAGCACATTAGTAGAACTGAGCAGAAAGTCCACAAAGAGGCATATGATAGATACAAGTGAATTTAGTAAATAGCAAAGGTGGTGTTTCCAAATGTGGAGAAAGGATGGATCGGAACAATTATATCTTTGTGTTTGGAAAAATAGTAGGATTCCTTCTTATGTCAAACTCGTGTACTCATTTTGGATTATTTTTATATTTTATAAATGCTTATTCCAAAAGAGAAGTAAAATAGGAAGCCATAGAATAGGAGCCCTGGTGGTGCAGTAGTTAAACACTCAGCCGTTAACCAAAAGGTCAGTGGTTTGAACCCACCAGTTACTCCACAGGAGAAAGATGTGGCAGCCTGCCTTGGAAACCCTATGGAGCAGTTCTACTCTGTCCTTTAGGGTCGTTACGAGTTGGAATCGACTTGAAGGCTGTGGGTGTGGTGTTTTGTTTTAGCCATAAAATGACTTGCCCAAATACTTTTATGTATTTGAATCCAGTATTAAAAGGAGAACAGACTGAATTGTAAAATGTTGAAAAAGCCTGTTCTGTGTGACAGTCTGTAGCCAGTTGCTAGGAAACGTTAGACCTCTCAAATGCTCACTGGACTACTGAGCTTTTAGTGGTAGCATTGTTGTTGAAGGTTACTAAAGCTTAGGAGAAATCCTATGTCCCTGAAAATTCTAAGATGTTTTGATATAAAAAACGAAACGAAACCCATGCCGTCGAGTCGATTCCGACTCATAGCGACCCTATAGGACAGAGTAGAACTGCCCCATAGAGTTTCTAAGGAGCACCTGGTGGATTTGAACTGCCGACCTCTTGGTTAGCAGCCGTAGCACTTAACCACTATGCCACCAGGGTTTCCGTTTAGATACAGGACATGGTTTTTCTGAGAATAAGCAAAAGTGTTATATAAATAAAAACTAAATACAAGATTAAGATATCAAAAAATGTAGTACAAATTTGGCTTAGAAAGACTTCTTTTACATAGTAGAGACGTGAAGTAACTGGGGAGAAAATTCAGTTACCAGTAAGGTTGATAATAAATTAGTAATAAGGTTGGAAAGAGATAAAAGGTTACAACATGAGTAATTTAATTTTTTGTTATATGTGTTCACTTTTTTTTCAAACAGTACATCTGGGAGCAGTTGGCTTCTGGTTTTAAGCACAAGAATTTTCGGTCACGGGAAGGTGTCTGTCTGTGTATTGTTGAGACCTTAAACATGTAAGTTTAATGATTACTTAGAACGGACTTCTTATGTTTTCTATTTTTCTTAAGAAAAACAAAAATCCATATGACAAAGCTGAAGGAAAGCTATGGAAATAGCTATGAAATTTTTAAATAGTTAATAATTGAACTCCAGCACAAGAGTTCTAGTTTGATGCCTTTATCTGTTTTTTGTGTATGTTGTTATCTTCCATGTTGTTAATTTTAGATTATCATTCAGTGGTAAGAAGTGCTTTGTTCTTTCTCTCCTTCTTTTTCTTCAGTGTATTAGCAGTAGCCACTCAAAGTAGGCGGTCATATAACTGATACACTGATAACACAGGACCCATTTCTGGGCTGGTGATTTGGAATTGTTGTTAACTCAGTGGGATTTCAGATATTGTAGCCAGTGTTCTTTCTTTCTGTCTCTATCTTTCTCTTGGTGGTTTACAATAGGCTTCCTAGAGCAGTATGGGTGGCTACTAAAGTCATAGACTGAATAAGACTCTCCCAGGTAACTAGAGAGCAGGTCTGGTACCGGCGTGCAGGGCTCTGACTGCATGGATGCTACAGAGCTCAGGACTGCCAGTCTGCACAGATAGTAAGCTGAGGCCTTTTGTCCTCATGCTAGATCTTTTTTTTTTTTCCAGCTTCTGTGCGACATAATAGGTAATAAGTAGTAGCTTTCCACTTTTTCTTTTACTTCCTTTTCTCTAACGGTATTCTCGTACTCCTTTCTGCCATTTAGAGTTTGGGAGTGCATTCTGTATGCGCAACTTTTGTGGTATTTGACATACTTGTCATTTGCTGTCAGCCCATGACCTCATCTAACCATTAATAAACATACATGAAGATCTTTTAATTAAATGAGGTCTTATTTCCTTTTACATCTCTCTAATTTCATTAGAATGCAATGTGAGACTCTGATTTTCTTCGTGAGCACAGATGACTGGTAGATGACTAGGTTTAAATGTGCCATTATGTTCGTGGCTGAACATTTTGGTCTTTTGAATCTTGTGTTGACAGTTTTCAGTGTCAGTTATTAGTTAAGTTGGTGTGTTTCATATCAGGTAGAATTAATTTTTGCTCGTGTCTCATGTCCGTCGTGTTTTAATGATGGGTGCCCAGGCTGTCTGCCATGATATTTGTCTTACTGATACAGACAAAAAGAAAGTATAAGGATATTTTGGTTTACTCTGATTAAAACCTTTTTTTTTTTCCTCAAATTATTTTTAGTTTCGGGGCTCAGCCGTTAGTTCTCAGCAAGTTGGTACCACATTTGTGCACCCTATTTGGAGATTCCAACAGTCAGGTAAAAATTTATTTACATTTAAGGGTTGTCTTTTTGGGTCTTTCTTTTCTGGTGCTCTTAACCCCATTTAAAATAAAGAGGAAAGACAGCGGAGGGGGGTGAAATTAAGATCTTACCTCTTTTTTTTTTTTGTTGTTGCACCAAAGTTAATTTTTAAAAACAATGTATTATATTACCATAAATTGCTTTAGTTTGTCAGATATTTGGCTAGTATTAATGGTAGATGGGATTTAACGGCTAGTTATTGAGTTTTGGAGATAAAATAACAAAGAACCTGGATTCTTTTCTATAGTCCCCTATACACAAATTGTCGGGGGAGGGTTGTTGGTTTCCCTTCTTCATTCCTGAGTATAGCTGGTCCTTGTCGCAGTCATATAACTTTAGCAGGGGATTGGGGCTAGTGCTTTATCACTGGTTAAGATGCCTTCATCTGAGCTGCACACACTCTAGGCAGAATTACAGGGATGTGTTGTAGATCTGTCTGTCCTGCTGGAGTTCAGCCTCGGCTGTAACCTTTCTGGCACAGCTTGCGTATATCGAATGTACCCTGGGCAAGGTTTTTTCTTCTTTCCTGCCCTGGCTCCCCCTCAGGAGGTTTGTAAAGAGAGATTTCTGCGGTCTTTCCAGGTGGTCTTTGACATTGAACTGTCCAAGGGGACCGGAGCTATCTTCCAAATTCTTGTCTTTAGGCCACATTCTTGAAAGGCAGGTTTATTCAAGGAGAATATATTAACCTTGATAATAATTTGTATTCATACAATTATTGGTCATTTTTTACAGAATCTTATTATAAACTTGATTTTTTAAAAGGCCAAACCAGTAACCTTTAATTACAGATTTCTTAGATTTCTGTAAAACCCTTTCACGAGGATTCTCTAGAGGCTTTTCGGCAGGCTCTCTTGGTTTTTGCTATGACCTGCCATGATAATCTTCAGGGGGCTTACAGGCAGTAAAATCACCTTGGAGCTTCAAGTTGGTAAATGGTCGGTAGTGCAGTGTTACTGTAAGATGGAGTATTTTGTTGGGTGGAATGTAAGTTTTAAAATAGTTGTGCATTCTTTGACAGGTGAGAGATGCTGCAGTATTGGCCATAGTGGAGATTTACAGACATGTGGGAGAGAAAGTGAGGGTAGACCTTCAGAGGAGAGGAATTCCTCCTGCTAGGTAAGTCTCGCTGGATTTATTTTTTTGCCATTGTTTAAAAATGTCTTAATTTAAGGTGTTTATTTTAAATAAATTATAATTTTTGAAATGTTTCAGAATTCAGAGATGAAAAAGAATATGTACATTCCCATCCCAAACCCTGGTGGCAAAGTGGTTAAGTACTGTGACTGTTAACCAAAAGATGAGCAGTTCGAATCCGCCAGGTGCTCCTTGGAAACCCTATGGGGCAGTTCTACTCTGTCTCATAGGGTCCCTGTGAGTCCGAATCGACTTGACAGCAATGGGTTTGGTTTTGGTTTGGTACCAAACCCAGTGCTGTGGAGTCAACAGCAATGGGTTTCGTTTTGGTGTGGTACCAACCCCAGTGCTGTGGAGTAGACAGCAATGGGTTTGGTTTTGGTTTGGTACCAAACCAGTGCTGTGGAGTCGATTCTGACTCATAGCGACCCTATAGGACAGAGTAGAACTGCCCCATAGGGTTCCTAAGTAGCACCTGGTGGATTTGAACTGCGCACCTGTTGCTTAGCAGTGGAGCTCTTAACCACCACACCGCCAGGGCTCCATGTGTAGGTTATTGCTATTTAAAATATTCTTTAGGTCCTGTAACTTTCTTGGTCACTCTTTCATTATATGTTCATTTATTACTTATATATTATTTAATATGTAATTTAAATAGCTCCCCACGTATTTGTCAGTTTGTCGTACTGTGGAGCTTGTGTGTTGCTGTGATGCTGGAAGCTATTCCACTGGTATTGAGATAACAGCAGGGTCACCTATGGAGGACAGGTTTCAGCTGAGCTTCCAGACTAAGACAGACTAGGAAGAAGGACCCGGCAGTCTACTTCTGAAAAGCATTATCCAGTGAAAACTTTATGAATAGCAGTGGGACATTGTCTGATACAGTGCTGGAAGATGAGCCCCCCAGGTTGGAAGGCCCTCAAAAGATGACTGGGGAAGAGCTGCCTCCTCAAAGTAGAGTCGACCTTAGTGACGTGGATGGAGTAAAGCTTTTGGGATCTTCATTTGCTGATGTGGCATGACTCAAAATGAGAAGAAACAGCTGCAACCATCCATTAATAATTAGAACCTGGAAGGTACGAAGTATGAATCTAGGAAAATTGGAAATCATCAAAAATGAAATGGAATGCATAACCATCGATATCCTAGGCATTAGTGAGCTGAAATGGACTGGTATTGGCCATTTTGAATCGGACAATCATATAGTCTATTATGCTGGGAATGACAACTCAGAGAGGAACGGTGTTGCATTCATCATCAAAAAGAACATTTCAAGATCTATCCTGAAGTACAGCGCTGTCAGTGATAGGATAATATCCATATGCCTACAAGGAAGACCAGTTAATATGACTATTATTCAAATGTACGCACCAACCACTAGGGCCAAAGATGAAGAAATACAAGATTTTTATCAGCTGCTACAGTCAGAAATTCATCAAACACACAATCAAGATGCGTTGATAATTACTGGTGATTGGAATGCAAAAGTTGGAAACAAGAAGGATCAGTAGTTGGAAAATATGGCCTTGGTGATAGAACCAATGCCGGAGATCGAATGATAGAGTTTTGCAAGACCAACGACTTCTTCATTGCAAATACCTTCTTTCACCAACATAAACGGCGACTATACACATGGACCTCACCAGATGGAACACACAGAAATCAAATTGACAACATCTGTGGAAAGAGACGATGGAAAAGCTCAATATCATCAGTCAGAACAAGGCCAGGGGCCGACTGTAGAACAGACCATCAACTGCTCATATGCAAGTTAAAGCTGAAACTGAAGAAAATCAGAGCAAGTCCATGAGAGCCAAAATATGACCTTGAGTATATCCCACCTGAATTTAGAGACCATCTCAGGAATAGATTTGACGCATTGAACACTAGTGACCAAGGACCAGATGAGTTGTGGAATGACATCAAGGACATCATCCATGAAGAAAGCAAGAGGTCACTGAAAAGACAGGAAAGAAAGAAAAGACCAAGATGGATGTCAGAGGAGACTCTGAAACTTGCTCTTGAGCATTGAACAGCTAAAGCAAAAGGAAGAATTGATAAAGTAAAAAACCTGAACAGAAGATTTCAAAGGGCCTCTCGAGAAGACAAAGTATTATAATGACATGCGCAAAGAGCTGGAGATGGAAAACCAAAAGGGAAGAACACGCTCGGAGTTTCTCAAGCTGAAAGAACTGGAGAAAAAATTCAAGCCTCGAGTTGCAATAGTGAAGGATTCCATGGAGAAAATATTAAGTGATGCAGGAAGCATCAAAAGAAGATGGAAGGAATACACAGAGTCATTATACCAAAAAGAATTAATCGATATTCAACCATTTCAAGAGGTGGCATATGATCAGGAACCAATGGTACTGAAGGAAGAAGTCCAAGCTGCTCTGAAGGCATTGGTGAAAAACAAGGCTCCAGGAACTGATGGAATATCAAGTGAGATGTTTCAACAAACAGATGCAGCGCTGGAGGTGCTCCCTTGTCTATGCCAAGAAATATGGAAGACAGCTTCCTGGCCAACTGACTGGAAGAGATCCATATTTATGGCTATTCCCAAGAAAGGTGATCCAACCAAATGTGGAAATTATGGAACAATATCATTAATATCACACGCAAGCAAAATTCTGCTGAAGATCATTCAAAAACGGCTGCAGCAGCATATCGACAGGGAACTGCCAGAAATTCAGGCCAGTTTCAGAAGAGGACGTGGAACCAGGGATATCATTGCTGATGTCAGATGGATCGTGGCTGAAAGCAGAGAATACCAGAAGGATGTTTACCTGTGTTTTATTGATTATGCAAAGGCATTTGACTGTGTGGATCATAACAAATTATGGATAACTCTGCGAAGAATGGGAATTCCAGAAGACTTAATTGTGCTCATGAGGAACCTTTACATAGATCAAGAGGCAGTCGTTCAGGCAGAACAAGGGGATACTGATTGGTTTAAAGTCAGGAAAGGTGTGCGTCAGGGTTGTATACTTTCACCATACCTATTTAATCCGTATGCTGAACAAATAATCTGAGAAGCTGGACTGTATGAAGAAGAACAGGCCATCAAGATTGGAGAAAGACTCATTCACAACCTGCGTTGTGCAGATGACACAACCTTGCTTGCTGAAAGTGAAGAGGACTTGAAGCACTTACTAATGAAGATCAAAGACCATAGACTTCAATAGGGATTACACCTCAACATAAAGGAAACAAAAATCCTCACAACTGGACCAATGAGCAACATCATGATAAATGGAGAAAAGACTGAAGTTGTCAAGGATTTCATTTTACTTGGATCCACAATCAACGGCCATGGAAGCAGCAGTCAAGAAATCAAAAGATGCATTGCATTGGGCAAATCTGGTGCAAAGGACCTCTTCAGAGTGTTGAAGAGCAAAGATGTCACCCTGAAGACTAAGGTGCACCTGACCCAAGCCATGGTATTTTCAATTGCATCATATACATGTGAAAGCTGGACAATGAATAAAGAAGACCGAAGGAGAAGAGTTGACACCTTTGAATTGTGGTGTTGGCGAAGAATATTGAATATACCATGGACTGCCAAAAGAACGAACAAATCTGTCTTAGAAGAATGCTCCTTAAAGCAAGGATGGCGAGACTGCGTCTTACATACTTTGGACACGTAGTCAGGAGGGATCGGTCCCTAGAGAAGGACATCATGCTTGGCAGAGTACAGGGTCAGCGAAAAAGAGGAAGACCCTTAATGAGGTGGACTGACGCAGTGGCTGCAACAAGGAGCTCAAGCATAACAACGATTGTAAGGATGGCTCAGGACCGGCAGTGTTTCGTTCTGTTGTGCATAGGGTTGCTATGAGTCGGAACCGACTCGACGGCACCTAACAACAACAACAATTAAATACCATTGTCAGGTAACTATTTTTTGATACCAGGTGATAATAGTCATTATTTGAGATATGTTGGGGTAAGGATTTAGTGAAAAAATGTTAATCCAGACAGATCTTGTTGAAAAGCTTCTGGTGTACCAGAACATTTTTTTCCAAAGGACCCTTAGTGCATCTCAGAGTCCACATTTTTATTGAAGATATTGTTCCAATTAAACCTTCTTTTCTTTTTTGCAATGACATTTTAGTCCCCGTTTTAAGGAGATTCACTAAAAGAATTTTTTTAAACTTTTTATTATGTAAAATTTTAAACATATGCAAAAGTTGGTATAGTAGTATAATGAACCTCCAGGTATCTGTTACCTCAGTTAAGCAGTTAACTTGTGCCAGTTTCGTATCAGATGTATGGGGACCTACTTTTTACCTATCTCCTGTATTATTTTGAAGCAAATCAAAGTCATGAAAACATTTCATTTGAAATTTATTTCAGTATATTTCTAAAAGAAAATTTTTTTTTTTTCATTTACAACCACAATACCATTGTAACTCCTTAACAAATTGAATGTAATTACATAGTACCAAATACTCAGTTAGGGTTCAAATTTCCAGTTGTTTTATAAATGCTTTAAGTATGTATGAATTTTTCACAGTTTGTTTGAATCAGAATCCAAATAGAGTCCATACGTAAATTTTTATGTTCCCCCAGCATGCTCTTTTTTTTTTTTAATTTCCCCTCGCATTTTATTTATTGAACATGCTGGCTAGTTTATCCTGTGAAGCTTCCCACGTTCTAGACTTTGGTGATTCTTTTCCTGTGGTATGATTTACTGTGGAGTTGCTGTGAGTTGGAACTGATGCTATGACAGCGGGCTTGACTTTTTTTTTTTTTTTTTTGGTTTACCATGTTCTTCTCTCCTCATTATATACTATAAATAAGTAGCTGGATCTAGGGGCTCGGTCAGAATTTATTGTGCAGTCGGGAGAAGGCTTCTTCATAGGTAATATTAGTGTGTTGTAGTATCAGGAGTCTCTTAATAGCTGTAGATTTTTTACAGTACCAATTGTTTTCTGATAACAAGGTTGTCCCGTAAATAGGCAGTTTGTTTACTCGTTCATTTATTTACTTTCTACTTCCAGGGCTGACAGAAATTTCAGTTGAGTAAATGCCGTATCATTTCGTTTGATGAGAGAAGTGATATTAACATATATTTTTTCTATGTGTGTGAATGCGTTTGTGTACATATGTATGTACATTAAGTATTTTTAACTTTTTATTGTAGTTACTTTTTTATTGAAGTATTTTTTAGTTTTATTCAAGTATGATACCCATACAGAATGTAATCAAATCGTAAGTATGCGGCTCTATAAGTTATTATAGAGTGACTACACCCATGTGTCTACCATACAGGTGTAGACGTAGAACTTTACAACATCCTAGACTTCTTTCCACACCCCCTTTCAGTCCCTTCCTCTTGCTCTCTTCCCAGAGGGAACCACAATTCTGAGTTCTGCTACCATAGCTTAGTTTTTCCTGTTTCTGAATTTTAGAGAAGTAGAATTACATAATATGTGCTCTTTTTAGGACTGTTTTTTTTCAATCAATATTATCTTTTTAAGGGTTTGGATCCAGCTGTAGTTGTTTATTTTCCTTGCCGTGTAGTTTTCCATTGTATGACTAGATCATACTTTGTTGATAGACATGTGGGTTGTTTGCAGTTTTTAGCTTTTATGAGTAATGTTGCTAAAAGCATTCTTGCACATATTTTTTTGGTGTACATAATTATTCTTTTGGAATATATCTAAGAGTGAAATTGTTGGGCCATAGGGTATGTTCGTGCTCACCTTTAGTTGATACCACCAAACAGTTTTTAAGACTAGTTGTACCTATTTATATTCTCACTAGCATTGTTTTCAGGTTCACATTATTCTACACTTTTACCGATATCTGGTATTAGTCCCATCATGCAGCCGGATGGATTGCTTTTATATGACCTTTGTTGCCATCATCTTGTAACCCCCACTGAACAATTGGGTAGGACTATGTAAATAAGGTGCTTATGACTCATCAAGGGGGTTGGACAGCTCGTTAATAATACAAATAAGGTGCATGACCTACTTGTGGGGGGTGTGACCCTGCAAATAAGGTGTGTGGAACTGGAATGAGGGGATCGGTCAGTTTTTCCATCCTGCTAGGCTTAAAATGAGCCATCCCGGAGGTGGGAAGAGGGGACCTCAGTACCACCAAGAAAGAGGAGCTGGAAGTAGAGAAGACCTGGAGGTAGAGTACATCCTTTGGACCTGGGGTCCCTCTGCTGAGAACCTCCTAGACGCAGGAGACAGAGAGCTGTAACACCAGAGGTGGTGAGAGATGATGAGAAGTGACGGTAGCAGAACCAGGAGACTGGCACAAGATGATGCAGTGGGAGTGCTGACCCACAGAGCGAGGATGCTGAAGGCCTTTGTGTAGGAGGCTTGCTGGCAGAGTGGCGTGCCTCCAGGCACTTACTGTAACAGCTAAAGAGCTTTGTAACGCTTGCCTGAGCAGGGCAGAGATGAGGCTGAGAAGCCGAGGGACCGAGGACCAGAGAGAGGCCTGCCTGCGGGCATGGCTGAGAAGAAGCTGTCCTGATTGTAGAATTGTATTCTGAGTCATTCATGGCCCTGAACTGTAGCCT
Organism: Elephas maximus indicus; assembly: GCF_024166365.1. Taxonomy (NCBI): domain Eukaryota; kingdom Metazoa; phylum Chordata; class Mammalia; order Proboscidea; family Elephantidae; genus Elephas; species Elephas maximus. The sequence continues at coordinate 6,067,856 of NC_064845.1, forward strand.
GTTACTTCCCTGATAAACCCTATAATTGTGGATATTGTCTTTGAACTCTGTGGCCACTGCAACAAATTACGGAACCCAGTAGAAAAGTAGAGGGTGGTGTGGGAGGGATGGCTGATGTTAGAGTTGGTAAAAAGATTGGAGGGTGGAGGCGTTTGACTTCCATGTCTTAGGAGTCAACCTTGGGCTGATGATGGGCTTGATTCTTTCTCCTCCTCGTAGTGAAGTTAGATGAGGGGGTCCGATGCCTTAGCACCATTTTTACATATGCTTATAAATTTTAGGTTTCTGGTGGGTTTGTTGTGGTTTCATTGTGATAGCAATCTGCGTTTTTCTAATTACAAATAAAGAAGAGCACCATTTCATGTATTTACCAGCCACTTGGTTATGTTCTTTTGTGAAATATCTTTTCAGATCTTAACCCAGTGGCTTAGTCATCTAGTGCTGCTGTAACAGAAATACAAGTGGATGGCTTTAACAAAGAGAAGTTTATTTTCTCACAGTCTAGTAGGCTAACAAGTCCAATTCAGGGTACCGGCTCCAGGGGAAGGCTTTCCTCTGTCAGCTTTGAAGGAAGATCCTTGTCCTAAATTTTTCTGTGGTCAAGGAGCTTCTCAGGTGCAGGGACTCCAGATCCAAAGGACATGGTCTGCTCCTAGTGCTGCTTTCTTGGTGGTATGAGGTCCCCATGTCTCTCTGCTTGTTTCTCTCTTTTATATCTGATAAGAGACTGGCTTAAGACACTACCTAATCTTGTAGACCTCATCAGTATAGTTGCTGCTAATCTATCTTTTCACAGTATAGTGATAGGATTTACAACACATGGGGAAGTCACATCAGAAGATAAAACGGTAGACAATTATACAAGGGAATCATGACCTAGCCAAGTGGACAGATGTTTTTGGGGGACACAATTCAATACATGACACCCAGTTTTTTTAACTGGATTATGTCTTAGTTATCTAGTGGTGCCATAGCAACTGCCACAAGGAAACGGCTTTAACAACAAGTTTACCCTTTCCCGGTGTAGGCGGCCAGGGGTCCAAACTGAGGGCACTAGCTCCAGGGGAAGGCTTTCTCTCCCTTTCCCGGTGTAGGCGGCCAGGGGTCCAAACTGAGGGCACTAGCTCCAGGGGAAGGCTTTCTCTCCCTTTCCCGGTGTAGGCGGCCAGGGGTCCAAACTGAGGGCACTAGCTCCAGGGGAAGGCTTTCTCTCCCTTTCCCGGTGTAGGCGGCCAGGGGTCCAAACTGAGGGCACTAGCTCCAGGGGAAGGCTTTCTCTCCCTTTCCCGGTGTAGGCGGCCAGGGGTCCAAACTGAGGGCACTAGCTCCAGGGGAAGGCTTTCTCTCCCTTTCCCGGTGTAGGCGGCCAGGGGTCCAAACTGAGGGCACTAGCTCCAGGGGAAGGCTTTCTCTCCCTTTCCCGGTGTAGGCGGCCAGGGGTCCAAACTGAGGGCACTAGCTCCAGGGGAAGGCTTTCTCTCCCTTTCCCGGTGTAGGCGGCCAGGGGTCCAAACTGAGGGCACTAGCTCCAGGGGAAGGCTTTCTCTCCCTTTCCCGGTGTAGGCGGCCAGGGGTCCAAACTGAGGGCACTAGCTCCAGGGGAAGGCTTTCTCTCCCTTTCCCGGTGTAGGCGGCCAGGGGTCCAAACTGAGGGCACTAGCTCCAGGGGAAGGCTTTCTCTCCCTTTCCCGGTGTAGGCGGCCAGGGGTCCAAACTGAGGGCACTAGCTCCAGGGGAAGGCTTTCTCTCCCTTTCCCGGTGTAGGCGGCCAGGGGTCCAAACTGAGGGCACTAGCTCCAGGGGAAGGCTTTCTCTCCCTTTCCCGGTGTAGGCGGCCAGGGGTCCAAACTGAGGGCACTAGCTCCAGGGGAAGGCTTTCTCTCCCTTTCCCGGTGTAGGCGGCCAGGGGTCCAAACTGAGGGCACTAGCTCCAGGGGAAGGCTTTCTCTCCCTTTCCCGGTGTAGGCGGCCAGGGGTCCAAACTGAGGGCACTAGCTCCAGGGGAAGGCTTTCTCTCCCTTTCCCGGTGTAGGCGGCCAGGGGTCCAAACTGAGGGCACTAGCTCCAGGGGAAGGCTTTCTCTCCCTTTCCCGGTGTAGGCGGCCAGGGGTCCAAACTGAGGGCACTAGCTCCAGGGGAAGGCTTTCTCTCCCTTTCCCGGTGTAGGCGGCCAGGGGTCCAAACTGAGGGCACTAGCTCCAGGGGAAGGCTTTCTCTCCCTTTCCCGGTGTAGGCGGCCAGGGGTCCAAACTGAGGGCACTAGCTCCAGGGGAAGGCTTTCTCTCCCTTTCCCGGTGTAGGCGGCCAGGGGTCCAAACTGAGGGCACTAGCTCCAGGGGAAGGCTTTCTCTCCCTTTCCCGGTGTAGGCGGCCAGGGGTCCAAACTGAGGGCACTAGCTCCAGGGGAAGGCTTTCTCTCCCTTTCCCGGTGTAGGCGGCCAGGGGTCCAAACTGAGGGCACTAGCTCCAGGGGAAGGCTTTCTCTCCCTTTCCCGGTGTAGGCGGCCAGGGGTCCAAACTGAGGGCACTAGCTCCAGGGGAAGGCTTTCTCTCCCTTTCCCGGTGTAGGCGGCCAGGGGTCCAAACTGAGGGCACTAGCTCCAGGGGAAGGCTTTCTCTCCCTTTCCCGGTGTAGGCGGCCAGGGGTCCAAACTGAGGGCACTAGCTCCAGGGGAAGGCTTTCTCTCCCTTTCCCGGTGTAGGCGGCCAGGGGTCCAAACTGAGGGCACTAGCTCCAGGGGAAGGCTTTCTCTCCCTTTCCCGGTGTAGGCGGCCAGGGGTCCAAACTGAGGGCACTAGCTCCAGGGGAAGGCTTTCTCTCCCTTTCCCGGTGTAGGCGGCCAGGGGTCCAAACTGAGGGCACTAGCTCCAGGGGAAGGCTTTCTCTCCCTTTCCCGGTGTAGGCGGCCAGGGGTCCAAACTGAGGGCACTAGCTCCAGGGGAAGGCTTTCTCTCCCTTTCCCGGTGTAGGCGGCCAGGGGTCCAAACTGAGGGCACTAGCTCCAGGGGAAGGCTTTCTCTCCCTTTCCCGGTGTAGGCGGCCAGGGGTCCAAACTGAGGGCACTAGCTCCAGGGGAAGGCTTTCTCTCCCTTTCCCGGTGTAGGCGGCCAGGGGTCCAAACTGAGGGCACTAGCTCCAGGGGAAGGCTTTCTCTCCCTTTCCCGGTGTAGGCGGCCAGGGGTCCAAACTGAGGGCACTAGCTCCAGGGGAAGGCTTTCTCTCCCTTTCCCGGTGTAGGCGGCCAGGGGTCCAAACTGAGGGCACTAGCTCCAGGGGAAGGCTTTCTCTCCCTTTCCCGGTGTAGGCGGCCAGGGGTCCAAACTGAGGGCACTAGCTCCAGGGGAAGGCTTTCTCTCCCTTTCCCGGTGTAGGCGGCCAGGGGTCCAAACTGAGGGCACTAGCTCCAGGGGAAGGCTTTCTCTCCCTTTCCCGGTGTAGGCGGCCAGGGGTCCAAACTGAGGGCACTAGCTCCAGGGGAAGGCTTTCTCTCCCTTTCCCGGTGTAGGCGGCCAGGGGTCCAAACTGAGGGCACTAGCTCCAGGGGAAGGCTTTCTCTCCCTTTCCCGGTGTAGGCGGCCAGGGGTCCAAACTGAGGGCACTAGCTCCAGGGGAAGGCTTTCTCTCCCTTTCCCGGTGTAGGCGGCCAGGGGTCCAAACTGAGGGCACTAGCTCCAGGGGAAGGCTTTCTCTCCCTTTCCCGGTGTAGGCGGCCAGGGGTCCAAACTGAGGGCACTAGCTCCAGGGGAAGGCTTTCTCTCCCTTTCCCGGTGTAGGCGGCCAGGGGTCCAAACTGAGGGCACTAGCTCCAGGGGAAGGCTTTCTCTCCCTTTCCCGGTGTAGGCGGCCAGGGGTCCAAACTGAGGGCACTAGCTCCAGGGGAAGGCTTTCTCTCCCTTTCCCGGTGTAGGCGGCCAGGGGTCCAAACTGAGGGCACTAGCTCCAGGGGAAGGCTTTCTCTCCCTTTCCCGGTGTAGGCGGCCAGGGGTCCAAACTGAGGGCACTAGCTCCAGGGGAAGGCTTTCTCTCCCTTTCCCGGTGTAGGCGGCCAGGGGTCCAAACTGAGGGCACTAGCTCCAGGGGAAGGCTTTCTCTCCCTTTCCCGGTGTAGGCGGCCAGGGGTCCAAACTGAGGGCACTAGCTCCAGGGGAAGGCTTTCTCTCCCTTTCCCGGTGTAGGCGGCCAGGGGTCCAAACTGAGGGCACTAGCTCCAGGGGAAGGCTTTCTCTCCCTTTCCCGGTGTAGGCGGCCAGGGGTCCAAACTGAGGGCACTAGCTCCAGGGGAAGGCTTTCTCTCCCTTTCCCGGTGTAGGCGGCCAGGGGTCCAAACTGAGGGCACTAGCTCCAGGGGAAGGCTTTCTCTCCCTTTCCCGGTGTAGGCGGCCAGGGGTCCAAACTGAGGGCACTAGCTCCAGGGGAAGGCTTTCTCTCCCTTTCCCGGTGTAGGCGGCCAGGGGTCCAAACTGAGGGCACTAGCTCCAGGGGAAGGCTTTCTCTCCCTTTCCCGGTGTAGGCGGCCAGGGGTCCAAACTGAGGGCACTAGCTCCAGGGGAAGGCTTTCTCTCCCTTTCCCGGTGTAGGCGGCCAGGGGTCCAAACTGAGGGCACTAGCTCCAGGGGAAGGCTTTCTCTCCCTTTCCCGGTGTAGGCGGCCAGGGGTCCAAACTGAGGGCACTAGCTCCAGGGGAAGGCTTTCTCTCCCTTTCCCGGTGTAGGCGGCCAGGGGTCCAAACTGAGGGCACTAGCTCCAGGGGAAGGCTTTCTCTCCCTTTCCCGGTGTAGGCGGCCAGGGGTCCAAACTGAGGGCACTAGCTCCAGGGGAAGGCTTTCTCTCCCTTTCCCGGTGTAGGCGGCCAGGGGTCCAAACTGAGGGCACTAGCTCCAGGGGAAGGCTTTCTCTCCCTTTCCCGGTGTAGGCGGCCAGGGGTCCAAACTGAGGGCACTAGCTCCAGGGGAAGGCTTTCTCTCCCTTTCCCGGTGTAGGCGGCCAGGGGTCCAAACTGAGGGCACTAGCTCCAGGGGAAGGCTTTCTCTCCCTTTCCCGGTGTAGGCGGCCAGGGGTCCAAACTGAGGGCACTAGCTCCAGGGGAAGGCTTTCTCTCCCTTTCCCGGTGTAGGCGGCCAGGGGTCCAAACTGAGGGCACTAGCTCCAGGGGAAGGCTTTCTCTCCCTTTCCCGGTGTAGGCGGCCAGGGGTCCAAACTGAGGGCACTAGCTCCAGGGGAAGGCTTTCTCTCCCTTTCCCGGTGTAGGCGGCCAGGGGTCCAAACTGAGGGCACTAGCTCCAGGGGAAGGCTTTCTCTCCCTTTCCCGGTGTAGGCGGCCAGGGGTCCAAACTGAGGGCACTAGCTCCAGGGGAAGGCTTTCTCTCCCTTTCCCGGTGTAGGCGGCCAGGGGTCCAAACTGAGGGCACTAGCTCCAGGGGAAGGCTTTCTCTCCCTTTCCCGGTGTAGGCGGCCAGGGGTCCAAACTGAGGGCACTAGCTCCAGGGGAAGGCTTTCTCTCCCTTTCCCGGTGTAGGCGGCCAGGGGTCCAAACTGAGGGCACTAGCTCCAGGGGAAGGCTTTCTCTCCCTTTCCCGGTGTAGGCGGCCAGGGGTCCAAACTGAGGGCACTAGCTCCAGGGGAAGGCTTTCTCTCCCTTTCCCGGTGTAGGCGGCCAGGGGTCCAAACTGAGGGCACTAGCTCCAGGGGAAGGCTTTCTCTCCCTTTCCCGGTGTAGGCGGCCAGGGGTCCAAACTGAGGGCACTAGCTCCAGGGGAAGGCTTTCTCTCCCTTTCCCGGTGTAGGCGGCCAGGGGTCCAAACTGAGGGCACTAGCTCCAGGGGAAGGCTTTCTCTCCCTTTCCCGGTGTAGGCGGCCAGGGGTCCAAACTGAGGGCACTAGCTCCAGGGGAAGGCTTTCTCTCCCTTTCCCGGTGTAGGCGGCCAGGGGTCCAAACTGAGGGCACTAGCTCCAGGGGAAGGCTTTCTCTCCCTTTCCCGGTGTAGGCGGCCAGGGGTCCAAACTGAGGGCACTAGCTCCAGGGGAAGGCTTTCTCTCCCTTTCCCGGTGTAGGCGGCCAGGGGTCCAAACTGAGGGCACTAGCTCCAGGGGAAGGCTTTCTCTCCCTTTCCCGGTGTAGGCGGCCAGGGGTCCAAACTGAGGGCACTAGCTCCAGGGGAAGGCTTTCTCTCCCTTTCCCGGTGTAGGCGGCCAGGGGTCCAAACTGAGGGCACTAGCTCCAGGGGAAGGCTTTCTCTCCCTTTCCCGGTGTAGGCGGCCAGGGGTCCAAACTGAGGGCACTAGCTCCAGGGGAAGGCTTTCTCTCCCTTTCCCGGTGTAGGCGGCCAGGGGTCCAAACTGAGGGCACTAGCTCCAGGGGAAGGCTTTCTCTCCCTTTCCCGGTGTAGGCGGCCAGGGGTCCAAACTGAGGGCACTAGCTCCAGGGGAAGGCTTTCTCTCCCTTTCCCGGTGTAGGCGGCCAGGGGTCCAAACTGAGGGCACTAGCTCCAGGGGAAGGCTTTCTCTCCCTTTCCCGGTGTAGGCGGCCAGGGGTCCAAACTGAGGGCACTAGCTCCAGGGGAAGGCTTTCTCTCCCTTTCCCGGTGTAGGCGGCCAGGGGTCCAAACTGAGGGCACTAGCTCCAGGGGAAGGCTTTCTCTCCCTTTCCCGGTGTAGGCGGCCAGGGGTCCAAACTGAGGGCACTAGCTCCAGGGGAAGGCTTTCTCTCCCTTTCCCGGTGTAGGCGGCCAGGGGTCCAAACTGAGGGCACTAGCTCCAGGGGAAGGCTTTCTCTCCCTTTCCCGGTGTAGGCGGCCAGGGGTCCAAACTGAGGGCACTAGCTCCAGGGGAAGGCTTTCTCTCCCTTTCCCGGTGTAGGCGGCCAGGGGTCCAAACTGAGGGCACTAGCTCCAGGGGAAGGCTTTCTCTCCCTTTCCCGGTGTAGGCGGCCAGGGGTCCAAACTGAGGGCACTAGCTCCAGGGGAAGGCTTTCTCTCCCTTTCCCGGTGTAGGCGGCCAGGGGTCCAAACTGAGGGCACTAGCTCCAGGGGAAGGCTTTCTCTCCCTTTCCCGGTGTAGGCGGCCAGGGGTCCAAACTGAGGGCACTAGCTCCAGGGGAAGGCTTTCTCTCCCTTTCCCGGTGTAGGCGGCCAGGGGTCCAAACTGAGGGCACTAGCTCCAGGGGAAGGCTTTCTCTCCCTTTCCCGGTGTAGGCGGCCAGGGGTCCAAACTGAGGGCACTAGCTCCAGGGGAAGGCTTTCTCTCCCTTTCCCGGTGTAGGCGGCCAGGGGTCCAAACTGAGGGCACTAGCTCCAGGGGAAGGCTTTCTCTCCCTTTCCCGGTGTAGGCGGCCAGGGGTCCAAACTGAGGGCACTAGCTCCAGGGGAAGGCTTTCTCTCCCTTTCCCGGTGTAGGCGGCCAGGGGTCCAAACTGAGGGCACTAGCTCCAGGGGAAGGCTTTCTCTCCCTTTCCCGGTGTAGGCGGCCAGGGGTCCAAACTGAGGGCACTAGCTCCAGGGGAAGGCTTTCTCTCCCTTTCCCGGTGTAGGCGGCCAGGGGTCCAAACTGAGGGCACTAGCTCCAGGGGAAGGCTTTCTCTCCCTTTCCCGGTGTAGGCGGCCAGGGGTCCAAACTGAGGGCACTAGCTCCAGGGGAAGGCTTTCTCTCCCTTTCCCGGTGTAGGCGGCCAGGGGTCCAAACTGAGGGCACTAGCTCCAGGGGAAGGCTTTCTCTCCCTTTCCCGGTGTAGGCGGCCAGGGGTCCAAACTGAGGGCACTAGCTCCAGGGGAAGGCTTTCTCTCCCTTTCCCGGTGTAGGCGGCCAGGGGTCCAAACTGAGGGCACTAGCTCCAGGGGAAGGCTTTCTCTCCCTTTCCCGGTGTAGGCGGCCAGGGGTCCAAACTGAGGGCACTAGCTCCAGGGGAAGGCTTTCTCTCCCTTTCCCGGTGTAGGCGGCCAGGGGTCCAAACTGAGGGCACTAGCTCCAGGGGAAGGCTTTCTCTCCCTTTCCCGGTGTAGGCGGCCAGGGGTCCAAACTGAGGGCACTAGCTCCAGGGGAAGGCTTTCTCTCCCTTTCCCGGTGTAGGCGGCCAGGGGTCCAAACTGAGGGCACTAGCTCCAGGGGAAGGCTTTCTCTCCCTTTCCCGGTGTAGGCGGCCAGGGGTCCAAACTGAGGGCACTAGCTCCAGGGGAAGGCTTTCTCTCCCTTTCCCGGTGTAGGCGGCCAGGGGTCCAAACTGAGGGCACTAGCTCCAGGGGAAGGCTTTCTCTCCCTTTCCCGGTGTAGGCGGCCAGGGGTCCAAACTGAGGGCACTAGCTCCAGGGGAAGGCTTTCTCTCCCTTTCCCGGTGTAGGCGGCCAGGGGTCCAAACTGAGGGCACTAGCTCCAGGGGAAGGCTTTCTCTCCCTTTCCCGGTGTAGGCGGCCAGGGGTCCAAACTGAGGGCACTAGCTCCAGGGGAAGGCTTTCTCTCCCTTTCCCGGTGTAGGCGGCCAGGGGTCCAAACTGAGGGCACTAGCTCCAGGGGAAGGCTTTCTCTCCCTTTCCCGGTGTAGGCGGCCAGGGGTCCAAACTGAGGGCACTAGCTCCAGGGGAAGGCTTTCTCTCCCTTTCCCGGTGTAGGCGGCCAGGGGTCCAAACTGAGGGCACTAGCTCCAGGGGAAGGCTTTCTCTCCCTTTCCCGGTGTAGGCGGCCAGGGGTCCAAACTGAGGGCACTAGCTCCAGGGGAAGGCTTTCTCTCCCTTTCCCGGTGTAGGCGGCCAGGGGTCCAAACTGAGGGCACTAGCTCCAGGGGAAGGCTTTCTCTCCCTTTCCCGGTGTAGGCGGCCAGGGGTCCAAACTGAGGGCACTAGCTCCAGGGGAAGGCTTTCTCTCCCTTTCCCGGTGTAGGCGGCCAGGGGTCCAAACTGAGGGCACTAGCTCCAGGGGAAGGCTTTCTCTCCCTTTCCCGGTGTAGGCGGCCAGGGGTCCAAACTGAGGGCACTAGCTCCAGGGGAAGGCTTTCTCTCCCTTTCCCGGTGTAGGCGGCCAGGGGTCCAAACTGAGGGCACTAGCTCCAGGGGAAGGCTTTCTCTCCCTTTCCCGGTGTAGGCGGCCAGGGGTCCAAACTGAGGGCACTAGCTCCAGGGGAAGGCTTTCTCTCCCTTTCCCGGTGTAGGCGGCCAGGGGTCCAAACTGAGGGCACTAGCTCCAGGGGAAGGCTTTCTCTCCCTTTCCCGGTGTAGGCGGCCAGGGGTCCAAACTGAGGGCACTAGCTCCAGGGGAAGGCTTTCTCTCCCTTTCCCGGTGTAGGCGGCCAGGGGTCCAAACTGAGGGCACTAGCTCCAGGGGAAGGCTTTCTCTCCCTTTCCCGGTGTAGGCGGCCAGGGGTCCAAACTGAGGGCACTAGCTCCAGGGGAAGGCTTTCTCTCCCTTTCCCGGTGTAGGCGGCCAGGGGTCCAAACTGAGGGCACTAGCTCCAGGGGAAGGCTTTCTCTCCCTTTCCCGGTGTAGGCGGCCAGGGGTCCAAACTGAGGGCACTAGCTCCAGGGGAAGGCTTTCTCTCCCTTTCCCGGTGTAGGCGGCCAGGGGTCCAAACTGAGGGCACTAGCTCCAGGGGAAGGCTTTCTCTCCCTTTCCCGGTGTAGGCGGCCAGGGGTCCAAACTGAGGGCACTAGCTCCAGGGGAAGGCTTTCTCTCCCTTTCCCGGTGTAGGCGGCCAGGGGTCCAAACTGAGGGCACTAGCTCCAGGGGAAGGCTTTCTCTCCCTTTCCCGGTGTAGGCGGCCAGGGGTCCAAACTGAGGGCACTAGCTCCAGGGGAAGGCTTTCTCTCCCTTTCCCGGTGTAGGCGGCCAGGGGTCCAAACTGAGGGCACTAGCTCCAGGGGAAGGCTTTCTCTCCCTTTCCCGGTGTAGGCGGCCAGGGGTCCAAACTGAGGGCACTAGCTCCAGGGGAAGGCTTTCTCTCCCTTTCCCGGTGTAGGCGGCCAGGGGTCCAAACTGAGGGCACTAGCTCCAGGGGAAGGCTTTCTCTCCCTTTCCCGGTGTAGGCGGCCAGGGGTCCAAACTGAGGGCACTAGCTCCAGGGGAAGGCTTTCTCTCCCTTTCCCGGTGTAGGCGGCCAGGGGTCCAAACTGAGGGCACTAGCTCCAGGGGAAGGCTTTCTCTCCCTTTCCCGGTGTAGGCGGCCAGGGGTCCAAACTGAGGGCACTAGCTCCAGGGGAAGGCTTTCTCTCCCTTTCCCGGTGTAGGCGGCCAGGGGTCCAAACTGAGGGCACTAGCTCCAGGGGAAGGCTTTCTCTCCCTTTCCCGGTGTAGGCGGCCAGGGGTCCAAACTGAGGGCACTAGCTCCAGGGGAAGGCTTTCTCTCCCTTTCCCGGTGTAGGCGGCCAGGGGTCCAAACTGAGGGCACTAGCTCCAGGGGAAGGCTTTCTCTCCCTTTCCCGGTGTAGGCGGCCAGGGGTCCAAACTGAGGGCACTAGCTCCAGGGGAAGGCTTTCTCTCCCTTTCCCGGTGTAGGCGGCCAGGGGTCCAAACTGAGGGCACTAGCTCCAGGGGAAGGCTTTCTCTCCCTTTCCCGGTGTAGGCGGCCAGGGGTCCAAACTGAGGGCACTAGCTCCAGGGGAAGGCTTTCTCTCCCTTTCCCGGTGTAGGCGGCCAGGGGTCCAAACTGAGGGCACTAGCTCCAGGGGAAGGCTTTCTCTCCCTTTCCCGGTGTAGGCGGCCAGGGGTCCAAACTGAGGGCACTAGCTCCAGGGGAAGGCTTTCTCTCCCTTTCCCGGTGTAGGCGGCCAGGGGTCCAAACTGAGGGCACTAGCTCCAGGGGAAGGCTTTCTCTCCCTTTCCCGGTGTAGGCGGCCAGGGGTCCAAACTGAGGGCACTAGCTCCAGGGGAAGGCTTTCTCTCCCTTTCCCGGTGTAGGCGGCCAGGGGTCCAAACTGAGGGCACTAGCTCCAGGGGAAGGCTTTCTCTCCCTTTCCCGGTGTAGGCGGCCAGGGGTCCAAACTGAGGGCACTAGCTCCAGGGGAAGGCTTTCTCTCCCTTTCCCGGTGTAGGCGGCCAGGGGTCCAAACTGAGGGCACTAGCTCCAGGGGAAGGCTTTCTCTCCCTTTCCCGGTGTAGGCGGCCAGGGGTCCAAACTGAGGGCACTAGCTCCAGGGGAAGGCTTTCTCTCCCTTTCCCGGTGTAGGCGGCCAGGGGTCCAAACTGAGGGCACTAGCTCCAGGGGAAGGCTTTCTCTCCCTTTCCCGGTGTAGGCGGCCAGGGGTCCAAACTGAGGGCACTAGCTCCAGGGGAAGGCTTTCTCTCCCTTTCCCGGTGTAGGCGGCCAGGGGTCCAAACTGAGGGCACTAGCTCCAGGGGAAGGCTTTCTCTCCCTTTCCCGGTGTAGGCGGCCAGGGGTCCAAACTGAGGGCACTAGCTCCAGGGGAAGGCTTTCTCTCCCTTTCCCGGTGTAGGCGGCCAGGGGTCCAAACTGAGGGCACTAGCTCCAGGGGAAGGCTTTCTCTCCCTTTCCCGGTGTAGGCGGCCAGGGGTCCAAACTGAGGGCACTAGCTCCAGGGGAAGGCTTTCTCTCCCTTTCCCGGTGTAGGCGGCCAGGGGTCCAAACTGAGGGCACTAGCTCCAGGGGAAGGCTTTCTCTCCCTTTCCCGGTGTAGGCGGCCAGGGGTCCAAACTGAGGGCACTAGCTCCAGGGGAAGGCTTTCTCTCCCTTTCCCGGTGTAGGCGGCCAGGGGTCCAAACTGAGGGCACTAGCTCCAGGGGAAGGCTTTCTCTCCCTTTCCCGGTGTAGGCGGCCAGGGGTCCAAACTGAGGGCACTAGCTCCAGGGGAAGGCTTTCTCTCTCTTGTCGGCTGTTGAGGAAGGTCCTTGTCATCAGTCTTCCCCTAGGTCTAGGAGATCCCAGGTCCAAAGGACGTGCTCTGCTCCTGGCTTTTCTTTCTTTGTGGTACTGAGGTCCTTATCTCTACTCACTTCTCAGCTACTTTTATCTCTAGGGTGGTGAACTCAAGATACATGCCCCCAATCCTGTTTCATTAGGATTGCAAACATAACCTAATCCTCATTAACTTGACCTAACCCTGCCTCATTAACATAACGGACAGCTCACTCCCAAATGGAACCATACCACAGACATAGAGGGTAGAGTTTACAACACAAATTACATCGGATCACAAAACGGAGGACAACCACACAATACTGGGAATCATGGGCTAGCCAAGTTGGCACATACTTTTTGGGGGCCCAGTTCAGTCCGTGACAGGTTGTCTGTCTTTTTCGTTATTGGTTTGTAGGAGTTCTTTATATATTCAGGATATAAAATCATTGTCAGCTATACATGTGTTTCATATATCTTCTCCATTTTTACTTTCTCGATGTCTTTTGATGTCATGAAGTTCTTAATTTTAATGTAGTTCTCAATCATGACCTTTGTGACTAGACATTCCTGTGCCTTGTTTAAGAAACCTTTGCTTACCCTAACATCATGAAAACATTTTTCTTATGTTAGTGTCTTGAGGTTTTATTCACATTTAGATCTGTAGTCCTTCTGGAATTCACTTTTGTAAGTGGTGTGAGGTTGAGATACATTTTTCCCCCGTACGGATGGGTATCCTCTTGACTTAGCACCACTTACTGAAAGATCTTTCTTTGGTGCTCCCAGTGTTATAAAGTGTCCACAGATGTGCTTAGGATTTTTGCATCTATGCTCAAAGTGAGAAAGGCTTATAATTTTTCTTGTGTAACTTATGTTAGTAATCTTAGTTGTTAGAGGAGATCCCTTATTTAATTCCCTCCCCCCCCCAATCAAAGTCAACCTGATATGGTGTAAAAATGGCTTGGGGGTGGTGTCTGACCTCTAACTTCACAAGGGGGAAGGAGAATCAAGATCAACAGCACAAGGGTGACTCCCATGAGACAGAGGCCAAACATGCCTCCTCTCTCCGCCATCTTTACTAATTCTGACACCAACCGTCCCTTGCACAGTGCTTTCTACTTTTCTATTGGGATTGATAATTCATTGCAGTGGCTACACAGAACTCACAGACCATACTCACGATTATGGGGTTTATTAGGGGAGTAACAGATTGCAGTTCAGGCTCAGGAACACTCAAGGTAACAGTTCTTCCATCAGGACAGCCTCTTCCTAGCCATGCTGTCAGGCACGCCTCTCCCAGGCCCTAGGCGGCTGTTTAGAGGCACTCAGCTTTTTCTCTCCGTGGACCAGGGAAGCCCACTGTGCTATCTCCTGCTGCCGGGTCTCTGCTGCTGGGTCTCTCCTCTTCTCACCATCTTCAGGTCTACAGCTACCTCTCTCTCTCTCTCTTCCTCTCTCTCGGCTTCCTGCTTCCAGGAACTTCTCAGGGCAGGCATCCTGGGTCCAAAGGAAGCACTCTCTGCTCCTGGCTGTTCTTCCTTGGTGGTGTTAGGATCCTCATCTCTGCTCTAGAATTTGCTCTCTGTTAAGACAAAACTGACCAATTCCATTGGTGGGCCACAATTACCCTATCACACAGTCTCACCCAATCATCCGGGTGGGAGTTACAAGACCATGGCTAGAAAGGCCACACAAAAAAGTAATCCATTGCACTGCATATGGATTTTATTATATGCAGGCAGCTAATACTTTAATGTTCTTACCAAAATAAGTCAGTGGCTTATTAACTGTAGCCATTCATACTTATGCTTTCTCCCACCCTCAGGTGTCTAGCTAGTGGGCAGATGAGGCCTCACTCTGAGACCCGAGACCTAGAGCAGTGACAGCTAGTTGATAAGAAGCTGAAGGCTTCCTGACTCATGCTATTCTTTCTTCCACACTGTGCTTTTGTTGCTGTTTTCAGCAGATAGTCAGCTAACAGGTGGTCAAGAGTGGGAAGGATTCTGCCCAGGTACACGGAGTGGTGGGCTTTGCTTTTTTAAGCAGGCATAGTGTTTTCTGTCAACATACGGCATCATTATTTTAAAGGCAGTATTTTGAGTCCTCAAAACACTGGACACATTCATATGATAGAAATCTAAAACCGTGTGAACGAGCTTTGGTTTACCCACTTCTTCAGGCAGTTGTTCCACTGTTTGCCTCTTTCCACTAGCATTTATTCTTGAGAGTTAATTTATACTGAGTATGACATTCATTTGAAACAGTATACCCTCTTGTCATAGTGGTCACATTCTGACTAAATTTTCAGAAGCATTATTTTTCCTTCTCAGATATGACTCCCCTTGTGGTTTCCAAATTCCCTGTTGGATACAGCCCTCTAAGGTTAAAGCTCTGCTTTAGCTCACCCTCCTGTTTATGTCAAAGACACTTTTCTTTGTTAAAACAACTAAACCTAAATATAATTCATCAGGCACTAAATCAAATAGTTTTAAAATAATGATTTAAACATTTTTCCTCTGTCAGGTATTTTTAAAAAGATAATCTCTAACAGTGTCATATTGGCATAAGGTAGACATAAAAGCCAATGAAGTACAATTGAGAGCCCAGAAATAAACCCTTACATTTGTGGTCAGTTGATTTTCAACAATGGTGCCAAGACCTTTCAAGTGGTGCTGGGAAAAGTGGATATACTGGAAAAGAATGAAGCTGGACCCCTACCTCACACCACACACACAAAAATTAACTCAAAATGGATCGTACACCTAACTATAAGAGCAAAACTGATAAAACTCTTGGAAGAGTACATAGGCTTAAATCTTTGTGACCTTGGATTAGGCTGTGGTTTTTCATATATGACACCAAAACCACAAACAGCCAAGGGGTGGCGGGGGGGGAACAGATTAATTGGACTTCATCAGAATTAAAAACTTACCTTTCAGGGAACACTATCAAGAAAGTAAAATGGGAGTCCATAGAATAGGAGATAATGTCTGCAAATCATGTGTCTGATAAGAAACTTATATACCAAATGTATAAAAAAGTCTTAGAAATATAAATAAAAACCACAGTGAGATGCCATTTCACATCCACTGGGATGGCTAAATTTAAAAAGGCAGACAATAACAAATATTGGTGAGGATGTATTGAAATTGGAGCCCTCATTCATTGCTGGTGGGAATGTAAAATGGTGCAGCCACTTTGGAAAACAGTTTTGCAGTTCCTTAAAACGTTACATGTAGAGTTACCATATGCCCACATGAGAACCTATACGCAAATGCTCACGACAGCATTGTTTGTAATAGCCCAGAAGTAGAAACCATGCAGATGTCGTATCAGTCGATGAATGTACCAATACATAAAATGTGGTATATATACCAAAAACCGAACGCGCTGCCGTCGAGTTGACTGCAACTCATAGCGACCCTATAAGGCAGGCTGTAAATCTTTCTGGAAGCAGACTGCCACACCTTCCTCCCTCTGAGTGGCTGGTGGGTTTGAACTGCCAACTTTTCCGTTAGCATCTGAACACTTAACGACTGTGACACCAGGGCTCCTTGTGGTATATATAGACAGTGGAATATTATTCAGCTATGAAAAGGAATAAAGCATTGTACCTATACTACCACGTGTATGAACCTTGAAAACATTATGCTCAGTGAAAGAAGGTGGTCACAGAAGGCCATACATTGTATGATTCCATTTGTGTGAAATGGCCAGATAAGGCGAATCTGTAGACAGGAAGTAAATTAAGGGTTGCCCAAGACTGGAAGGGTTGGGGGAAATAGGGAGTGACTGCTAGTGGGCATAGGGTTTCTTGTTGGAGTGAAGAAAATGTTCTAAAATTGGTCATGTGATAGTTGTACAACTCTTTGAATATGCTGAAAACCATTGATTTGTACATTTTCAGGGGGGTGGATTGTATGGTATGTGAATTGTATCTCAAAGCTATTACTAAAGGGAAAAGATCAGCTCTGAGATCCTAATCGTCTCTCATATTGTCCTTGGGATTGATTATTCTTAACTTAAACTTTACTATGGACTTTGGTTAGCGTTGCTTTTTTAATTCCATCATCCTGAGTAAATACCAAACAAAAGTCAGGTATTAGTTTTTCACGAGAGTTGATAAAGTGAGAAACGTTGGAAGGAAAGGGACAGCGAGAAGTGAGGACGGTCACAGGGAGAGTAAAAAGAACAAAGTGAGGGTTGGCGGAGGGGTGTGAGGTCAGCATCTTCTCTGTGTGTCCTTCCCTAAAAGACCTTTGATGACACCTTCCTCCCCTGCCTTTCTTTTTTTCTCTTTCTTGCCCTGTTCCTGTTGTATCTGTCTAGTATTTCAATTGAGCCGCCTTCTGTTAAAACTACCTACATCTCCATTTCTTTCTGATATGTTTTATCTCTCACACCTCAGTTCTTGCCAACCCTGTTCTCAATCTGATCTTTCAGTCCTAAATTTCCCACTTCTACTTTCATGATCTATAGCTGAGTGTTAATCTCATGCTTCTCAACACTTGTGTTGCTTCCTTCCCAGACAGCTCAGCCTCCAATCCCAGGGCTGCTCCCCCACCTCCTGTCCACATCTTGTCTGCCTCCTGGGACCTGCCTGGTGCCTGCTCAGCTCTGGGGAAAATGCTGCTCTGTAGGGTCAGAGGACCTGTGTCTTTGCACTGAAGTGCTTTTGGGTGTGTGAATAGTTGTATTTGTTCATGTGAGTGGGGGTAGGAGGTGAGGTCAACATTCAGAAATTCCATTGTAATGAATCCCTGGGAGTCTTCCAACTAAAAAAAAATTTAAGCCAAAAAATACCTGCCTCCTCAGTTTATAAGTAAGAAGTGGTGGTGTGTGGACCAAGGCTTACCTAAGGTTTTGGGAAATAAAATTGTGAGAGAAACATAGGCGAAGTCGGGGAAAACCATTTGAGATTTAAAGACATGATGATCGCCCTCCTGCTTCCCCAAATCTCTAAGTCACAAAATGATGAAGCAATCATAAGATGATGTATTAGCAAGTAAAAGAAAAACAAGCTAAAATAACAGTCCCGTCAGTATGCTCCCACTGTGGTCTAGAGAACATCTATGTATGAGTGTAAAGAAAGGACACAGTGACATTCTCTAATGGTGGAATTGTGCTTTTCCGCCTTTGTTCTTGTCTGCATTTTCGTTTGTAATGAGTGTGCGTTGCTTGTGTAATAAGAAACACGTGTTTAACTTTAAAAAAATGTGATAGCAAAAGTGTAGAAAGAGTAATTATCCTGAATGTAAAATTAGAAGCGTTAATGGCATCAGTGTTGTATAGAAACAGGGTAATAGGGATAGCATTGGATTATCAGTCACTGTGTCAGCATTGTTTGGTTTCCGGTATTTTATATTTTAGTGTTTTTATGTTTGGAACTAGAATATTTCTGATGGGGTTGGAGGATTAATTTTTTTATGAAACGCATGAAATTGCTTTGCCTGGGAGTCTTCTTTTCACAAACATGCCTGCGGGTATGTAGAAGGCTACCAGTACTTAGCTTCTCTCAACTGAAGAGAGATGGGTTTGGTGTCTCCTTTCAGTAAGTGAATTAATTGCAAAACGGAGTTGTGTGGAAAGTCAGACGAAGGCCCTAGAATTGTTTTTTCTAAGGGAGATAGTGAAGGAAATTGTTTCTACTTAATCTGTATGTAAAAACAAATGAACAAACAAAATTTATTCTTTATTCCCAGATTAGAAATGATATTTGCCAAATTTGATGAAGTGCAAAATTCAGGCGGTATGATTTTGAGTGTCTGCAAAGGTAAGAGTGATTAAGTTATTCCAGTTCTCAAACATTTCTAAGATTATTTAGCAACGTTTTAGACACTAACAAGAGTCTTCACGTCAACTATTACGTCGCTGCGATTTAGCCAGCGTTGGTTTTGTAGCTTGACAGCTCAGTTGAGCTACAGTAATAGCATTTCCGTCCTGCTGATGATTACCTATCATGTGACTCTTTTTGAAATAAATTAAAATTTAATTCTAGATCACTTGTGTAAAATTATACTGTATTTTTACTTTTTTTCTTGGTCTTCTGGGTTGAAGGTGGGATGACCCCTTTGCCCCCCTCCCCACATTCCATGCATAAAATATATTTTTTTGTTAAAAAAAAAAAAAAAATTTTTTTTTTTTTTTTTTATAGAGTAATTGTTTTCCTTGGTAGTTTCTAGTGGAAGTCGTGGGGTTGGTGGACTCTGTTACGTAGACAATCAGTGATGCTGGCGAGGAGACACAAGCATAGGAACTTCACCAGCATGATCACCTCTGGCTTCTTCATGCAGATGAGACCAAATTGGAACCCGGGGAGGCTTGAAGTTAGTATCTGGCATTTATTTGATCTTGTGGTTGCCCTCCTTTTTGTAGGAGCCCTGGGGGCACAGTGGTTAAGAACTCAGCTGCTAACCAAAGGTTGGCAGTTCGAATCCACCACCGTTCCTCAGAAACCCTATGGGGCAGGTCTCCTGTCCTGAAGGGTCACTAGGAGTCGGAATCGACTCATCAAGGCAGCGGGTTTGGTTTTGGTTCTCCTTTTCGTAAGATTATGGAATTGTGTTTAGTTTTATTGGGCAGCATTTACCTAGATTAAATACTAATTAGCAGTGTATGTGAAGAATATATGCCGTTTCCAAAGATGGTATAGGTGGTTTTCCCACCTAGGAAAGTAGCTTCATGACAAAGAGAGTCTGATTAGGTTGGAAATGTAAATGTTGTTGGGGAATGAGTTTGGTGTGTGAACTGTGTAGCCAAATAGGAAAACTGGTTACTAATATGATTTAGTTATTTTTCTCTGGGTTAAACCAAGGCTAAGCCTAGTTCAGTTGCATGAAGGCAGATTGTTGTTTTTATTATTGTTGGGTGCCGCTGAGTCAGTTCCAACTCATAGCAACCCTAAAGAACAGAGTAGAACTGCCCCATAGGGCTTCCAGGGAGTGGCTGGTGGATTTGAACTACTGACTTTTTGATTAGCAGTGTGATTTAGTTATTTTTCTCTGGGTTAAACCAAGGCTAAGCCTGGTTGGGTTGCATGAAGGCAGATGGGGTAAGAATTTAGTGTTACACAGGTTGTGTCTGGCCTAATCTAAACTTAGTCCCAGAAGCATACATTGACTCTGGTGCTGCCAGCCCTCACCCTGACTGCCAGCTGTTTCTCACTTCTCTTCTCTGAATAGAAGGTGTTTTAAGTTCCTCGTCCTTATTTTTGCCAGTGGTTACCTCTTTCCATTTCCATGGAAACCCGAAACAGCAGGAATATAGAGTTGTTAAAATTTCTTGAACTGAGATGTGTGTTTTCATAACATTTACAGTATATTCTTATTTGTGTATTCCATTCTATGTAGTTAAAACTCTGAAGGAAAACATGCAATCCATATTATAAATTTTAAGATGCTGTTTGGATATAGTTTATTTGCAAGCACTGTCCTACTTTTTGTGAGGTTATTTCTGTGACCCTCAAAACAGAAGCTTTTTTGATTCCTGTTCTTTTAGCTCCCTTTTTTCTCTTTTTATGTATATGTTCTCTTGGAGAGAGTTTTCAGAGATTGTCTTAGAGAATATGATCTGAATATGGCAAGTATTGTCAAATGTGAAAGTTATTTACAGTATATGCGTTGAGATAAGGAAATTGGTCATGATATTTTTGATGCTGTCAATGAAAAATAATGGATTAGTTAACAAGGGAGGGGAATAGAAGAGGGAAGATCATTCATCATGCTGGCAGGGCCCAGGCCTTTGACCTTTCTTCTCCCCTGTCTCCCTTCATTCATTCAAATTCTTTCTTTCTCTTTCTCCCCTCCCCCACCTCTCAGTGCTCTAATCCCGCCAGAGGCTTCAAATGACAACTATTTGCTGATAACTCCCAAATGTGTAGTTCTAGCCTGACTCATCTTTCCCTGATGTTCTAGACGTGGTAGCTTGTGGCCTCGATGGCATTTCCGCTTGGATGCTTAATAGGTATCTCAGGCTTAACATGTCCAAAAGTGGAACCCCGTTGTCTCTTCCTGCCCCTCACATCTGTTCCTCCTCAATTCTCATCTGTTCTGGTCATTGGTACCACTGTTCACTCAGGGTAGAAACCTGAAGATCATTGTCAATCACCCTTTCTAGCTAATCACTCTTTTTTACCTCTGAAATACTGGTAAGTCCCAAATTTGCTTATTTTTTTTCCGTCTCTGCTGTTAGCACGCCACTCTTAAGTTGCCTTTCGTTTTTACCTGCAGTAGACTTCTGTTGCATGTTTGTTCCCCTCTAATCCACTTTCTACCCAGAAGTCAGAGTGAACTTCTTCAGATATAAGTGAGATCATGTCACAACAGTGAAGAGGACGGTTAAAGTTCCTGTCCTCAAGGCACCTGCGTTCTACTGAGGGAGATAGATGTACGTAAGCAAACAAATGGATAAACAAGGTGATTATAGTTGGAAATGGAGGAAATGCAACTACTCCTTGTTGAATGACTTTAAATTATTCCTAAGAACCCTGCTCCTCAGTGAAAAGCCATTAAAACGAAAAAAGGAAATTTTCTCACTAATATTAGTGGGAAAAATTATGATCTTATGTTTTATTCCTACCCAGCATACCCAGATAATCTTCACAAGTAGCAAAAGGTATTGACTGAACATTGAAAATATATTCATATGAGTAAATTTGAAAGGAAATAGTTTACACATGAAATGTAATATCATGGAGTTTATTGGATTCCTTTTTTATTTCTACACGAGTTTTTCCCACAAAATTTTCAGCTTTTTGATGGCTCTTTGTTATCTTCCACTAAAACGAAAACTTTAAAATTAACCTATGAACCCAAACCCACTGCTGTCGAGTCAATTCCGACTCATAGCAACCCTATAGGACAGAGCGGAACTGCCCCATGGAGTTTCCAAGGAGCACCTGGTAGATCCGGACTGCCGACTTTTTGGTTAGCAGCCGTAGCTCGTAACCACTACGCCACCAGGGTTGCCAAAATGAAGCTATAGGACATAAAGAACTTGTGGAGATGGTTCCTGTGCACACCATACTGAAGAAGCAGGGAAGATGCCTCTCTCTCCCTTGGTGTGTGTGTGCAAAGCGAATTATTTTACGTATGATATTCTCTGACTAGAAACTATTATGGCAAGTAAAACCTTTTCATGTGTTTTCCTGAAACCATGATAATGAAATATCACCTCGTAGTGTATTGATTCAGAGTGTTTTGGGATGAAAAAGCCATGTTACCAGATACCGACAACAGCAGAAAAAGGATCTGTTGCAACGGTGTGACAACTTCTTCGTAACTACTTTAGCGGAAAGTTGTTATCCGAGCAGTGGTTAAACCAGAAGAACCATTGGTGGTCGAGGCGATCCCGACTCGTGGCAGCCCAACCTCATGCGTGTCAGGGTAGGGCTGCGCTGCACAGGGTTTTCATTGGCTGGTTTTTCAGAAGTAGCTAACCAGGCCTTTCTTCCAAGGTGCCTCTGGGTGCACCCCACCTCTAGCCTTTCAGGTAGTAGCTGAGTGCATTGACGGCTTGTACCACCTGAGCCCTGAACAGTCAGTCATTAAGTGCAGCAGGTAGGGTGTTCGGATGATGAGTAGCTCAGGGGTGCCACTTTAGAAGAGTAGCGGACAGGCCTCTTTGAGAGGTGACTTATTTGAACAGAGAATGAGCAACAGGAAAAACGCCACCATCAAGCCCAGAGGTGGGAAAGGGCTTGGTGTGTTTGAAGAGCAGAAGGGAGGGAAGGCCTGGCCGAAGCCTGGTAGGTTGGGAAAACGAGTGACCACGTCTGAGGTCTAGTTAGAGAAGTGAGTAGGAACCGTGATATGAAGCCTCGTGGGCCGTGTGGAAGACCTCAGGGGGCCTTTTGGCAGTGGGAACCCGGTGAGGGGTTTTAGCCCGGAGAGGGATGGGCTGAGTGGGCGTGACCTGGTGTAGGCTCTCATCCTATTTACTTTTCTGGTTCAGATAAAGTCTGTTTTTTTTTTTCTTTTCTTTATTCTCCCAGTTCTCCACTTAGGCATGTTCTGATCCATATCTTTCGCATCTCCTGCTTTTATCTGCTTCCTTTCATCATTGCCGTATTTGTATTCCTTGGGGTTCAGTTCTGGTAGAATCGGTTAACTTGATTTTCTAGAGCACTAGTTGAGCACACTCAGGAGCACTGAGCGGTGCATTATATCCTCAGAGACTGGAACGTATCATCAGCTTAGGAACAGAAAGACAAGCGAGACGTTTCCTGTCTTGAGGGCTTTTTTGAGCCTGACTTCTAATTCTCTCCGTACAGAGTGAGTAAGGCAGAGTCCCTAAATGCAGTGGCATTAGCTCTGCTGTTAGAAAGAAACTGGATTTAAATCTGCTCAGATAGTGGCTGGAAGGCGTCCACGCCCGCCCTGTAGGGAGGGAAAGACTGGAATTTGCAGCCCCTCTGTGATCTCGGCAGGGTCTGATGTCGCCATGGAGCCTTCTAGACAGTCTCCTAGGCTAACCACGATGTAAACGGCAGCAGCGCTGTGGCTGTGACTGCAGGCCTCCCCTCCCCACTGGCTGTGAAGAAGCTACGCCTAATTCTGATCTGTCTGTGGCTGCGTGTAGGACCCGGTGTAGTTTTGGCGTACAGTTGTAAAATATTTTCCAGCCTCCCTCTTTGAAACACTTGCTAGGAAAAGAATTGCTCTTGGAGGTTGACGATAAAATAAGCCATGAAAATTAGGCTTTGGAATTACTCTGATGTTTGGCTTACAAGAGGCAACGAGGCAGCGTTTGCAGTCTAGCCTTGTGTGTGTTTATAACATTCCCTTTTTGTGAAAGGCAGAGCGGCTCTTTTCCGAGGCTGATGTGAAAACCTGTTTATGAGCGCAGGCCCTTGCTAGAGCTTGGTGCTACGCTGAGGGCTGTGCAGCTTGGATGGAGGGTGCCCTGCACCCCCGCAGCTGCGCACTGGCTGGGTTCTGTCTCCACCAGAAGCAAGCTTTGTTCTGTGCGGCCTGCTGTCCACACACAGAGCAGCCTTTGATGGGCGGCCTTTGACGTGATTTGTTTACGGCAGCCAGAGATGCTTCCTGCATAGTGAGAGCAGTAAATCGTGGAGACCGGGCTCTTCCTGTTTGTGCACACCCAGCAGTCTCCCGTTGTAAATATTCAAAGGTAACGGCAAAGGGACGAAAACCTTCCTAAAAAGGCGCAAATCAGTTAATCCATCGGATCATGTGATTGCCACTGATTAGAGGATATCTTTAGGGAAGCAGAAAATGATCGCTGAACACATGCCTTGTGTTTTGATGATTGCATTAAAAGTCCCCCAGTGGGGTGGCATTTATTGGCTCCCAGAGCTTTTCCTACATTAAATTTCGGGCAGCCAGTGCAAGGAGAGGCTTCGTAACTCGCATCAAGCAGCATCTGTGTGGTTCAGGAATTATCTCGGTCGAGCCCCGCTAGGCTCTGCCGAATAAAGGAGGGTTTTCAGCAAGCCCCCAGACTTTTATTTTGAAGTGGAGTAGCAGCTGTTGGCTATTGCGGTGCTGAGCTGCAGCGCGGCCTGGGTCACACACACAGGGCTCCCGGTGTCTGCAGGCTGCAGGCCCAGCCCAGTGGCGCAGGCACCGGGCCGCACTCCTCTGCCGCGGCCGTTGACCTCTCGCTTTCACAGGGCTCCCTGGACCATCCGAATGGCTATGGGAGATGGTGAGTAAGATCTGTTTTTCACCCCTTCCTTGCGTTCACCACTTCCTTTTAAGGTGACGGTCGTTTGCCGTGCGAGAAACACATCTCTTCCAAGAACGAAGGACACTTTTGCGTATGTGTGTGTGTACACATGTGTGTGCATGTATGCACGTGTGTGCTCACTTGTCATTTAGTGTCTTTTCTACTTGATCAGTCCGCAGCTGGCAGATAGAAGGTGACAGTTTACCTTGTGACCCAGCCAAGCGCTCAGCCTCTGGTTGTGGGTAGGAAGGGCTATTTGAAGAAACATGTAATATATGCAAAAGCTTTGAAGTGAGAACATGGCCTTTGGAGGGATGACAGGGTTTGGTTAGCTGGCTTGACATCTTTCCTGAGTATTTGATCCCAGACAGAATTCTGTGGTAAGAAAATATTTAAAGAAGTTAAATGGTTTGCCGCGGCCACTGTTTTAATTAACGTGTTTTGTGTTTTGTGAGCGTTCCTGGTAAAGAGTTCTCTAGAAAATATTTACCCTATTAAGAATTCTATAGAGGTTATAATTTGATTAAAAACTGATTTTACCGGTGCTTTATTGTGACAAGAATACTTTTAAAAACACACATTTTTCTGTAGTGTTTTATAGTTTTCCTAAGCACTTTTGTAGATACTTAGTATACATTAGCTCCTCAGGTACAAATAACTGTGAAGTGCACAGAGTATTTTAGTATTTCCATGCTACAGATGGGGAGACTGAAACTTGCTGAGATTATATGCCCCTGATCCAGACCCAGAGAGCAACCCAGAACCCACATCTAGGGCCTCAAGGGTACATTTGGCATTGTCCTTTGTAACACTTGGTTACTGAGCTTTTTCTTCCTCCTTTATTTTTTTTCCCACTCTTAAGCCTTCTGTTAAGATGCTTCGAGGTGTTTTTCATAATTGCATCAACACCAGAGATGTATATAAAGGGGAATTTGAGGTTGCTCCAGAATGTTTTGTGTGTTTTTCACTAGGCTCTTCTGGAAGACTGGTCTGTATGTAGGGTTTTAACTCTGTTTTAGCCTCCCTCATGTCTATATAATGGCTCTTCTGTCTAAGGAGAGTAGTCCCTTCAGGGTTACGAGGAATAGGACGCAAACTCATGAAAATGATGGTATTGGTGAACAGTCCTTTAAACTGTTGCGTATAGTTAAATTGAAACGTGATAGTAAATTTGGGTTTGCGTATTGTTATGGTCTATTCCAAGAATTTATATAACTGTCTTGTATGATCTTACAAAAATGAATATCATTTTAACTACTACTTTTTAAGGCGAAAGCTGTCAAAATTAACAAATTAAGTTCTCCGATACTTAAGGGATTTTTTTTTTTTCCTTTTCTCTTTTTGTTTTTTTGTCTTCATCATTTTTTAAATCTTAATTTGCAGGCAGCTTTAAATGTTGCGTTTGGTTTGAGCCATATCCAGATTTTATTTTCATTCTTAAATATTATAGGTTCAGTAGCTATCAATGTATATTTACTTAGTCTTTTTCAAGTAGTACATAAATACATTCAGGTTGTTCAGAAATGTATTGATTTAAAGAAAAAGTAACTTGTTGTGAGGCTCAGAGGTTAACCTTCCAGCTCATTCTCTTCTTTAAAATAGGAATATTTTTGTTGGATTTTACTGGTAGTGAAGGTAGAAATAAAATATACCAAAATAAAGATGTGTGTATAGTAACAGTTATCTTGGGATTTATAGTTTTTAACAGCTTAGTGTATATTTATGTGTTAATCACTCTCATTTACAATACACACCAGACTCATGAGAATATCTAACATAAATGGATCATACTGGTCCTAACCTGTGTTTGTTTTTCTCCTTTTCAAAATTCAAACAATGAATATAATAATAATGAAGATAAAGCAAAAATTCCCTCAAAACCACCTTCAACCCCCAAGCTTGGTATAAGCAGAAGTGAGCACTTTTCTTAGTTCAGGATATGTCTTATACCTTTTACTGTGCCTTTACATGCAGGTTAAGTACCAGAATAATTTTGTTTTGACTGTGTTTACATGAACGATATCATCCTGAATGTATTTTTGCCATTTACTATGTCTATTCAATATGGCATGGAGCTGGTTTTTTTTTTTTTTTAATGCAATCATGCAAATCTGCCTCATTTGAATGCACCATAACCATTTCTTTTTTTAATGGAATTTTAGATTATCACATGTAATTTTTCTAAATTGCTCTGAAATAAACATCTTTGTACAAACCATGTGTACGTGTATGCACACACACGTATATTTCTTAAGACAGTCTAGAAGTGGAATTTCTGGATTCAAGTTTGTATTCATTTTAAGTTGTGTTGTTGTTGTTGTGTGCCATCCTATATGTGTTAGCTGTAGCTAAATTGCTCCCCCAAAGCTTTTCCACTTACTTTCTCACCAGCAGTGGCTGCTGTCCTGCATTTTTTCCAGTCCTGGCTGCTACTAATCTTTTTAATTTTGCCTTCCAGATGGGTAAAAATGGCATCAGCCTTTTAAAACACCACTGCTTTTCTGATGCATTTGATTGTCTCCCTGTCTTTGGTTATTTGTATTTCCTTATCTGTGGATTGCTTTTTGGCATCCTTAGCAAACTTCTTGGTTGTCTGACTTTTTAAAATTTGTTTATAGTTGCTCTTTATATATTCTTACTTATTAGCCTAGTGTGTCGTATATAAGCTTAACTTCAGGGCCATATGAATGATTTCATTAGCAGTTTTATTCCTAGATGAGATTGGATTTACGAAACACTGTGCCAAAACCAAACCCACTGCCGTGGAGTTGACTCCAACTCCTAGCTATCCTATATGACAGAGTAGAGCTGCCCCGTAGGGTTTCCAAGGAGCAGCTGGTGGATTGATTCAGAATGCTGACCTTTTGGTTAGCAGCCGAGCTCTTAACCACTGCACCACCAGGGCTCTGTGAAACACTATTAAAAAACAAAAACAAAAAAACCCCATTGATGTCAAGTCAATTCTGGCTCATAGTGACCCTATAGGACAGAGCAGAACTGCCACACAGGGTTTGCAAGGAGCACCTGGTGGATTCTAACTGCCGACCTTTTAGTTAGCAGCTGTAGCTTACCACTACAGTGGCTGTCAACTGAATTTTCTGGGAATGGCTTTAGGGTGCTTTTCTGTTTTGTTGTCTTCATCCTTACCCAAGAGCATGAAAACAAGCAGCCAGATGATTGTGTAGGAGCTCTGGGCAGTCATACCAGATAGAGTTAAAAACCTGTAGGATTACTGTGTAATGCTGAGTCCTGCAATCTGCCTCAAAAGCGCACGAGAGGAATTTGGCCTTTTGTTGTTATGCTGCAGATTGATGGGGAAAGAAATATGGTTTTATAATAAAGAGACTGTTGCCAAACATTTAACATTTCGCCACAGTCTACTATTGCAAACTTCAGTCTTTTAAAAATATGTATATATAAATGATTGTAGAACCAGGGATCTCGAGAGGTTAGCCCTCTGGGACCCTTGGGTTTCTGGGACCACTCCAAACTGAGATGTAGCTATTGATTTAGGGGGTGGGGAACAAGGGCAAGAAGTTAATGCTGAATAGATCTCTCCTCTTCCATATCCTTGAATATTCTATGTGATAATTAGGATTGGATAATTTAAGTCACTGAAAGAAAGGAACCTTTTGACTTCCTGGCAAATCTAATAAAAGTCCAAACTTTTCTTGAAAGAGCAATGATAGGAAAAAGAAGAGCCTGTAAGGAGAAAAAGTAAATTACAAGGGATAGAAGCTTGGGCATTCAGCAGCAGTATAGGCACTAAGCAGTGATCACAAAGATTGAAAATAGACAGTGGCCAAAGTAAAGCAACTCTGTAAAAACCCAAAACCACACCCATTGCAGCCAAGTCCATTCTGACTTATAGCGACCCTATAGGACAGAGTAGAACTGCCCCATGGTGTTCCCAAGGAGCGCCTGGTGGATATGAACTGCCAGCCTTTTGGTTAGTGATCGTAGCACTTTAACAGTACACCACCACGGTTTCTGAGCAACCCTATAACTCATTGCCATTAAGTCGATTCTGACACATAGTGACCGTGTAGGACAGAGTGGAACTGCCCCAGAGAGTTTTGAGGAGCACCTACTGGATTTGAACTGCAGACCTTTTGGTTAGCAGCCGTAGCTCTTAACCACTACGCCACCAGGGTTTCCAAGCAACCCTATAGCACTCCCTATTTTAGCCCTTGAAGGCCTTGGACGGTCATCCAGTGGCTTGGGTCTGTGTTAAGGGTGCCCAGCCACCTATGCTGTACTTCTGACTCTAGTAGCCGTCTCGAGGCAGTCCCGTTTGTCCGTCTGGGTATAAGGAGTTGGGCACTAGTAGTAGGATCTCCGTAAGCCTGATGTTGCTTGTTGTTCTTGTTGTTAGTTGCCCTTGGATGATTCTGACTCATGGTAACCCCATGAGTTACAGAGTAGGACTACTGCATAGGGTTGCTGATGAACCTGAATCTGCCATGAGAGGTTTACAGCTTTTCTCTGTACATACAGAATGGAATAGTCAGTGTTCTTAACAGCTGCTGTGATCAGCCTTCAGCTGCTGGAAAATTTAAGTACCTGGAACGACGAAATTTTTAAAAGATTCTAAATAAACCTTATTGTGAGCCTCATTTAGTTACTTTGATATTATGATTATCATAACATATGTTGTCATTTAATTTTATTAATACCGAATAATGGTTTAAATTGTGATTGTCCCTTTACTTCGTTGAATTATTGAAGGTCTTGAATTTTTCAATGATGGCTTTAAAGAAAATGGTGAAAGTCTTCAAATATGTTTTTAACTAGTTGGTTGAAACCTACCTAGATATTTTAAGATGCTGAATCAAATTTCTTGGTCTCTTGTAAACTTTATTTGTAAATAAAGTCATAAAATAGTTAACTACATCAGATTAACTATGCTGCTGATAAGACAGCGTCTTCATGTGAATGTTGGAATTGGGCCTTGGTTTTTTATTGAAGTGCTTGAATTTTTAGCTTCTAATCATTTTTTTCTTTTTTTTAATCATTTTACTGAAATTTTTTTCATTTTAGTTTAAGTGGAGGACGTTTTTTATTTTTACCATTTAATTATTTTCATAGTGAAGGGTTGTGATTTCTCTGAGAAATTTTCTCCCTTTTTTTTGTATAATCCCATTCGTATGAAATGCCCAGAATAAGCGAATCTGTGGAAGAAGAAAGTAGACTAGTGGTTGCATAGGACTAGGGTAGGGGGAAGTGTAGCTGCTAATGGGTATGGGGTTTCTTTTTTGGGTGATAGAAGATGTCCTAAAATGCCTTGTGGTGTTGGTTGCACAGCTCACTGAATAGACTAAAAGCTATTGAATTGTACCCTTTACATCGGTAAATTGTATGGCATGTGAATTCTATATCAGTAAACCTGCTATTCAGAAAGCATGGTGAGAGTTGAAAATTTGGATGAAAGGGATGACTTTGTTTCTTTTTTAGGAGCACATAACCAAAACTTATTAGAGAAAAAAAAACTCAAATTGTCCAATAATCATAAGAAAAGTTGAATACATTTTCAAATAACTTCCTTTAAAAATGGTTCTGGCCCGTGTGTCTTAGCGGAGCTGCGGGTGGGGGTGGGCACAGGCAGGAGGAGGCAAGTCCTAGCAGAACTCCAGTGCTGTTGAAAGTGTTAAAAAAAACCAAAACCCACACCCATTGCCATCCAGTCAATTCTGACTCATAGCGGCCCTATAGCACAGAGTAGAACTGCCCCATAGGGTTTCCAAGGAGCACCTGGTGGATTCGAACTGCCGGCCTTTTGGTTAGCAGCCGTGGCACTTAACCACTATGTGGCCAGGGTTTTTTAAAAAGATGGGAAATTTTCCAGTTATTTTTTTTACCAAGGAAGCATAACCCTGATACCAAAAACTTGACAGAGCACACCACACGCACACGCACCGCCCAAACACAGACCGATCTCACCTGTGAGTAAAAACGTAAAAGTCCTAAATGAACTAGCAAAGTAGATATTAACCATGCCTGATTACTTTTTTTCATGTTTCTCCCCTCCGTTAGCTTTAGTCTCTCCTTATGGAACCGTTATTAGTTAAATGTTGAACTTCTTGGGTTGGTCCACTATCTTTTATGTTTTATCTTCTTTCTCAAGTTTTACACCTTTCTTTTTTTTTACTCTGTGTTCTAGGAGATTTCCTCATTGTTTCCAGCCCTTCTATTAAATTTTAATTTTGGCAGACAGGGTTTAAATGGTTCCAAGAACTTTTTTTTCTTTTTCTGATGGTTCCATTTTCACAGATTGTGTGTGTGTGTGTGTGTGTGCACGTGCACGTGCACACATGTGCTTGCATGAGCATACCTGTGTGTAAAATGTTGAATGCCTGGAGTTGAGTGTGGGGAAGACATTCCATGGATTTTCAGTTGTTCTTTGCTGCTCATTCGTATACCTGCTGGCTCAGAAGTTGTCACTTTTCTGTCATTCTGCAAGGTAGACCAGTTCTCTGTGCTGTTTAGACCCTTCCTAAGAATCCCCAGTGGCAGTTTTGCTGTGGTGCTGTTCTTCAGTAATCTTTCATACTTTTATTTGCATCTTTTAAGTATTTGCTACAAGCTTTAGGTGCTGATTTCACATACTTTCTGCCCCTTCCTTATTTTCTCTGCTCTCATGATGTCATTTATCATTTTCTTGGGATTCCATTGTAGAATTTTACACAAGGAATAAAGTGTTTGAAATCATTATAAATTTTTAAGGAAAAATTTCAGACATACCCAGAAATAGAGAATACTGTAATGAGCCTCCAAGTACCACCCATCATCCGGTCGACAAGTTGTCAATACATGGCCAGTCGTTATCCATACCCGTATATAACGTGAAGCTTCTTTTTGAAAAACAGTCCCAGTGCCATTACTGTACATAAAATAATTAACCCTTAGTATTAAATATATATTTTTTTATTTATTAAATATTCAGTGTTCGAATTTCCTCAGTTATTTCATAAATATTCTTTTACAGTGAGTTTGTTTGAATCTGTGTTCAAACAAGGTTCAACACCGCAGTTGGTTGATACGTCTCTTAAGGCTCTGTACATCTGTAAGGGTTCTCCCTCTCTCCCTTTTGTCCCACCTCCACTTGCTGTTTATTTGAAGACATAGGTCATCTGTCAGGTAGACTGTTCCCCTATACTAGCTTTTGTTGATTGCATTGTCATGGTATTTTTATGTTTTGGTTATTAATGTTTCTGTACTGGCTGTGTTTTCTGAAAATTGTTTTGGCAGTTTGGTCAGAATCTGTTTTTTTCCTGGTGTTTTTGGTATGAGTTTTAATAGGTGGTGTTATGTATTTCTGTGATTGTTTGTCTTGGTGATATTACTGTTCATCAGTGGACTCAGATGTCATTCATCTTTTTATGAAGTTCCCACGAGCCTGTTACTTAACGGTTTCAGGAGCCATTGCTCCAAATTGACTTTTTTTTTTTTAATTGTGATAAATAGACATGTAACAAGACATTAGCACTACAACACTCTTCACATGTACAATCCCGTGACATTAATTGTGTTTATCGCGTTGTTCAACCATCACCCTTACTGTCTCCCAATTAGCCTGTCACCCTTAACCCAAGCTCAGTGTTTCTAGGCAGTGAGTCTCCCTCTCCCCTTCCCTTTCACCTGCCCCTCGTGGCCACAGATAAACTTTGGTCTTTACACACATGTCTATTCTAGATATTTCAGATAGGTGGAATCATATAATATTTGTCCTTTTATATTTGACTTATTTCACTCATCGTAATGTTTTCAGAGTTCATCCATGTTGTGACATGTATCAAGACTTCATTTCTCTTTATGGCTGAGTAATATTTCATTGTGTGAATGTACCACATTTTGTTTATCCATTCATCCGTTGATGGTCATTTAGGCTGTTTCTACCTTTAGACTGTTGTGAATAATGCTGCAATGACCACGGGTGTACAAATGCCTGTTGGCGTGTCTGTTTTCAATTCTTTGGGGTATATACCTGGGAGTGGAATAGCTGGATCATATGATAATTCTATGTTTAACTTTTTGGAGAACTGTCAAACCGATTTCCACAATGGCTATACCATTTCACAATACCACCAGCAATGGATGAGGGTTCCAGTTTTCTCCAAATCCTCGCTAAACCTGTTGTTTTCCATTTTTGTTTGCTTTTTAATCATAACCATCTTAGTGAGTTTGAAGTGCTATCTTATTGTGGTTTTGATTTACATTGCTCTAACTGCGCATCTTTTCACGTGCTTGTTGGCCATATGTGTTCCTTCTTGGTGAAATGTCTGCTCAAGTTCTTTGTTTTTTTTTAATTTTCCTTTAGGTGAAAGTTTACAGCTTAAGTTAATTTCTCATACAAATATTTATACACATATTGTTATGTGACCCCATTTACTACCCCTGTAATGTCACCACACATCCCTCCTTTCCACCTTGGGTGTCCATTCAACCAGCTCCTATCCCTTTCTGCCCTCTCATCCCGCCTCTGGACAGGAGCTGCCCGTCTAGTCTCGTGTATCTACTAGAACTAAGAAGCACACTCTTTACGAGGCTTTGCTTGCTTTTTGATTGGGTTGTTTGTCTTCTTGTTAAGTTGGAGGAGTTCTTTATATACCTTGAATATTAAACCCTTATCAGGTACCCCAATTTTTTTTCTGAGTCTGTAGGTTGTCTTTTCACTTTGATGGTAAAGTCCTTTGATAATAAAAGTTTTTAATTTTCATGAGGTCTCATTTATTCATTTTGTTTTTTGTTGTTTGCTTTTCTGGTGTTATGTCTAAGGATTTGTTGTTAAAAACTAGGTCCTGAAGCGTTACCCCTATGCTTTCGTCTTAAGAGTTTTATGGTTTTAGTTCTTATATTTAGGTCTTTGATCCATTTTGAGTTAGTTTTCATGCATGGTGTGAGATATGGGTCCAGGTTCATTCTTTTGTTTGTAGAAATCCAGGTGTCCTAGCACCATTTATTAAAGAGACTATTCTTTCCCCCATTGAATGGACTTTAGCACCTTTGTCCAGATTAATCGATCATAGATGTACAGATTTGTTTCTCAATTCTCAATTCTATTCCATTGGTCTCTATGTCTGTCATTATACCAGTACCAGACTTTGGATTACTGTAGCTTTGTAATATGTTTTGAGATCAGGAAGTGTGAGTCCTCTTAGTTTGTTCTTCTTTTTCAAGATTGCTTTGGTTTTTCTGAGCCCCTTGCCAAATTACTTTTTAAGAGAATTGCATTGTCTACTTTATAGAGATAGATTTGGAAGGAGGCCAAGGACGGAAGACAGGAGAGCAGTTAAGAGATTGTTGTAATATATAGACAAAGATGATATTGGTCTGATCTTAGATTACAAGTGGCAGCCTAGGTAAAGAGAAATAGGTGGATTTGAGATTTAACTTGGAGTTACATGTACATGAACTGTGGGTAGATTGTCTGTGTTGGTCAGAGGGGCTCCCACTCATGAGCTTCAGCAGCTCAGTAGGTGGTGATGTAATTTACTGAGATGGGGAAAGCATTAAGGAGAACAGGTTTAGAGATGGCTGTTGGTGTTATCTATGTTAAATTAGAAATGCCTTTCCGCTATCCATCAAGGAAATGTGTAGTAGGCAGTTGTGGATATACAGGCCTGGCACTCAGAGATAATCTAGGCTAGAGACTAACATTTGAGAGTTTGTAGCATACAGATGAGGTTTAAAACCATTGAGAACGGATGAGGCCATTTAGAGACTGTGTAATCTGGGGAGGAGGATATTCAACACTTAGTGGTTGGGTAGAGGACCAGGAAGAGTCTCTGGGTGGTATGAATGGTTAAGCTTCTGTTAGTGGCCAAAAGGTTGGCAGTTTGAACTCACTTAGAGGCACCTCGGAAGACAGGCCTTGCCATCTGCTTCTGAAAGGTCATAGCCTTGGAAACCCTATGGAGCAGTTCTGCTGCACACACGGGGTCACCAGGAGCAGGAATCGACTGTAGCAACTAGCAACAACAGGAGGAGCCAACACAAGAGACCGAGCTGGAGGGGCCTGTGAAAGCAGAGGAAAGCCAGGGGCAGTGTCCCATTGCAGAAGCACAAAGTCTGGAGTGCTAACAACTAAAACTTGTAGAGTTTGCTGAGACACTCATGCTGCAGTAGTTTAGGCATTATCGTTTCCTGACCTCAGTCACTGGTTTAGCTCTTAGACATGACTGTGGTCACTGCTGGAAATGAAAGAGCATGAAACAGCTCACAAATCCAGAGTCCTCTTGCTCATTGTTTTCACAAGAAGGAAGGATACAGCTTCCAGTGAAAAGAGGAACTTTGGTATAAGAATCTACTTAATATAGGAAATGAATTGTATTTTGTGCATGAGAAGCTACGATATCGGGGATTCTCTCACGGGTTTCTGCTGAAGAAAAGCCACACAAAATGAATTTATTTTCTGAGTTGTGGTATAAAGTTTTGACTTGGTCTTTTGTCTGCCATGTAAGATGAAGTCATTTTTCATCCTTTATATGAATTCAGAAGCAGAAATTTCAGGGTTTGGAATATATATACCAACAAAAGTGAAGTGGAAAGTTTAAAAAGCCATTTGAATATATGGTTTTCCTTCGAAGAGGGGGAAGAAGCTTAGTTAAGAAAACAAATCCAAAACTCCTTGTCTGAAACCTTGAGGACAGTTGAGCTTTGAACTCAGATGTGTCAGGTTTTAGATACATACACGGTTATATGCCATATAGATGTGTCAGGTTTTAGATACATACACGGTTATATGCCATATACCACGTAGCGACTCCAGTCTGGGGCAGCACCTTATAATCAATCAAATGCAGGTAAATGTTTTGCAGTTAATGCAAATTTACACTGAGTTGAATAGATAAAGACCGTTAATAGCTTCATGGCAGTTCACATCATGTGTTGCCATAAACTGAGTTCAGATTTTGCCACCAAATGAGTTTAAAAACACGAAACAAAAACTTGATTTTCAGAGCTTTTTGGATTTCAGACACGCAGGTATGTGACTGTGGACCTGTAGTATCTCAGTGCTTGCTGAGGAGGGTTCCACATGTTAATGAAAGTTAGTGAAAGGCTGTAAGTTAAGACCCTTACTTGGGCTTCTTTTCTTCCCCTCCTGTTTGCTCCTCCCTCTTTCTTCCTGTCCCCTTTCTCTCTCCCTTCTCCTCCTCCTCTTTTTCCATCTCCTCTTCCTTTTCTTAGCCTTCATTTCCTCTTCTCTCTCTTCCTCTCCTTTTTCCATCTCTTCCTCCTCCTTTGATCTCATCTCCTCCACCTTTTCTGTTTATGTCTCCTCTGTTTTTCTGTCCTCCTCCCGTCTCCTCCATCTCATCCTCCTCCATCTCCTCCCCCTTTTCTGTTTTTCTCTCCTCCTCCTCCTGTCTCCATCTCCTCCTCCTCTTCTATTTATATCTCCTCTGTTTTTCTTACCTCCTCCCCATCTCCTCCATCTCCTTCTCCTTTTTTACCTCCATCATTTCTTCCTCCTCTCCGTTTCCTCTCTTCATCTTCTCCATCATCTCTGTCTCCTCTTCCTCCCCTTCTCCATCTTCTCCATCATATAATTAGCCGCTGTAGCCTCCTCATTTTATTAGCTTCTGTCCTCTATTACTTTTTAATGTTTGTCTTTAGTTTCCTTACTCAGCCATAGTATTGTCTTGTTGAAACAATGGAGTGAAAATGGAAGTGTCAGCATAGTTACAATTTACTATTGGGTTTCTGTGTTTGATCCTTCTTTAGTTTATTCAGTAAATATTAGAGCACCTACTATTTTTATCCTAGGTGATTTCTATTGATTTATCTTCCACTTTACTAGCGATCCCTTGAGCTGTTATGCCTGGCCACTGAATTTAAATTTCAGTTACTGTATTTTCATTTCTAGAAGTTCTGTTTGGTTATTTAAGAAATCTATGCCACTCTTTGTAATTTTCCTGATCCCTGACACTGTTTTTTTTTTTTTTTTTTTAATTTTTTCAACATGAGCATTTTACAGTCTGTATTTTATCTGATAATTCTAGGATTTGAGGTAGACCTGTTTCTGTTGTCTACTTCTTTGTATTTGTTCTTGCTCATGGTGTCTTGTTTCCTGTTACGCCTAGTAACCTTTGGAAAGTTATTTGTGGGAATAATTTGAAGCCAGAGACCTATTTCTAGAGGGATTTTGCATTTGCTTTGGCTGTTGCTTGGTAGTACTACTAGTCTGAACCCACTGAGTGTAAAAGCTTGAGTCTCTCTGGAATGCTTAAGCAGTTGACCCTAAATGAAGTGGTCAATTTGTTTACTTCTTTGTTGCTCTCTTTTGAGAAAAGTTTGAAAAAGAATAGATTGTAGTAAGGACTTAAACTTTTGGTTCACTTTGACCTTGAGGGCGTAGTAACTTGATATAACAGCATTTGGTGGGAAGGGTCTCCTGTTAGACTGTACATTTTGTGGGTTTTGAATTCTATTCCCTTGCCCCACAAAGCTTTCAGAAAGAAGTTCAAATATACCAGTTTTATCCTTGTATTTCCTATTATCTTGTCTTAGCCATTTATTGCTTTTAAGAAGGTTTTTAAAAATACGCATTTTATCCAGTGTTTATAGTTGTTTGTCTTCAGAGTTTTGTTTCAGATAACCTGGTAATGCTTATACTAAAGACCTAAAGTCTCCCTACAAAGATTTTGTTCCTGATGTTGGGGAGATTTTGTTCCAGATGTTGGGGAGATAGCAGTGGGCAAAATAGAAGTCTCCACCCTGTAGATCATGTATTTCAGTGGGAAGAGACAGATGAACCAAAGAAGTAAAATACGTAGATGGTAAGTGCTAGGGAGAAAAATAAAGCAGGGAGGTAGGAATGGGTACATCAGGATTGTCAGGGTCTTGGTAAGTTTGTGGTTTTAGTGTCCAGAGAAGACCTTAGTAAGAAGGTAACAGTTCAATAAAGATCTGAAGGAGGTGAGTGAACTAGCAGTGTGGATATGGAGAGGAAGGGCATTCCAGGAAGAGGGAGCGAGTGCAGAGGCCCTGGCATGAGTCACAGCCAGGAGCCCAGGATGACCAGTGTAGAGAGAAAGATGGGGAATGAGTAGGAGATAAAGTTAGAGAGACCTGGGGGATTGCTGAGATCTCTAAGACCTTAGAGTGCTGGTAGGCCTCTATATGGAGTCATAGGAGGATTTTGAGCAGTGATTGATATGACTGTTCAACTCAGGATGCTGTGTTGAAAGTGAACTCTAAAGAGGCAAAGGTGGGAAGCAGGGAGAGGAGGTAGTTGGCTATGACAGTTACCCTGGCATTATCCTAGGTTACAGCATGAACAATACAAAGTTGCTGCCCTTAAGAAGCTTGCAGTCCTCTCATAAAAATCAGTGTCTGTTGTTTCACGAAGTGGTAGGTGCTAGGGAGAAAAGTAATTGAGGTTTGTTCTAATATACCTATTAAGAATATATTTTTGAGCCAAGAGTGTTTATAACCTCTATATAAATTGTAAAACAGATTTTTTGATTCTAGAGCCTGTGATGATGAATTAGCTTTATGAATTCTTGTAGGTTGGGAGTGGGTTAAAATTTATTTCCCTTATGTTTGTAGATTTGTCTGTTTATCCTTTTAGTTCTTCAAATTTTGCCTTATATACCTTATGTATTGGGTGCATAAAAATTTGAGGTTGTGATTTCTTCCCGTTGGTTGCTTTATCATTATTATTTCTCTTTAGTAATGCTTCTTGAAGCTGCTTTGTTTGAAATTAGTAAGGAGCCCTGGTAGCGCTGTGGTTAAGCGCTCGGCTGTGAACCAAAAGGCCGGCAGTTCGAACCTACCAGCCGCTCAGCAGGAGAAAGATGTGGCCCTCTGCTGCCGTAAAGGTTACAGCCTTCGAAACCTTATGGGGAGTTCTGCTCTGCCCTTCAGGGTTGCTGTGAGTCGAAATTTACTCAGCGGCAGTTGGTGTGTGTGTTTAGAGCTACCCCAGCTTTCTTTTAGTTTAGTGTCAGCCACGGCCTACCTTTCACTAACATTTTACTTTTTACCAGTTGCCATCAAGTTAATTCCAACTCACGGTGACCCAGTGTGTGTGAGTAGAACTGTGCTCCACAGGGTTTTCAGTGACTGATTTTTTGGGGAAGTGAACCTCCAGGCTTTTTTTCTGAGGTACTTCTGGGTGGACTGGAACCGCTAACCTTTTAGTTAGCAACCAAACGTGTTAACTATTTGTACCACGGAGGGCCTTTTTAACCTGGTATGATCTTATACCACATTTAAGCAGCCTATATATTTTTTTCTAATCTTGGTCTTTTGCTTGGAATATTTAGTTCACTCAAAGTTGAGGTAATTACGGACATTGTATTTTATTTTGTATTTATTTTATTATTTTATAATTTATTCTGTTTCTCCATGTTTTATATCTCGTTTTGTATTCTTTCCTATTTTCAATTAATCAGAAACTTTTATTATATTATTTCTCTTCTATTAGTCTACTTATGTTTACTTTTACTGTTCTTTTAGTAGTTACCCTGGAGCAAGGTTTGACAAACTATTGTCTACAGGCCATATCCAGTTGCCCTCTTGTTTTTTTAAATAAAATTTAATTGAGACACAGCCACGCCCGTTTGTTAACATTTTTTATCACTGTTTTCATGCTACAGTGGCATAATTGAGTAGCTGCACAGTCAGTCAGTATATATGTGAACCTGCAGAGCCTAAAATATTTGTTGTATGGCCCTTTACAGAAAAAATTTGCCAGCCCCTGCCCTAGGGCTAAAACCAAAAAACCAAACCTGTTGCCATCAAGTGATTCCAACTCCTGTTGACCCTATAGGACAGGGCAGAACTGCCCCATAGGGTTTCCAAGGAGGGGCTGGTAGATTCAAATTACCGACCTTTGGTTAGCAGCCGAGCTCCTAACCACTGCGAGTGGTTCTCAAACTTGAGCGTGCAGCAGAACCACCTAGAGGGCTTGTTAGCACACAGACTGTGAGCCCCCATCCCCATGGTTTCTGATGCAGGTTTGTGTTGGGACCAGGTGATGCTCAGCTGCTGGCCTGGGAACCACCCTTTGGGTACCACGCCCCTAGAGGTTATGATATGCATCTTTGACTTATTACAAACTAAATTAGTATGTTTACTACTTC
This sequence comes from Elephas maximus indicus, assembly GCF_024166365.1. Classification (NCBI taxonomy): domain Eukaryota; kingdom Metazoa; phylum Chordata; class Mammalia; order Proboscidea; family Elephantidae; genus Elephas; species Elephas maximus. The sequence goes on from NC_064845.1 coordinate 6,106,464, forward strand.
CCCAGTAATGCTGAAAGCCTTAGAACCCTTTAACTTTGTTTGCTTACCTCTGAGAAGCACTCTCTTACAGTAATCTCAAATGGGAAACAGCCCAAATGCCAGTCAGCAGTAGAATGGATATTAATAAATCATCGTACATTTCATATGCTAAGAAACTATACAGCAATGAAAATGAGTGTATCTTCCAAACATACTGAATGAAAAGAAGCTGGACACCTAGTACATATTGCACGAACCAACTACGTTAAGACTAGTTACCTTTAAGCAGGAGATGGTAACTGGGGGTCATGAGGGTGCTTACATGATGCTGTTAATCTGTTACTGCCCTGGATTCTGGTGACGCTGGCGTATTTATTCTGTGAAATTTCATTGAGTTATGTTATGATTTGTATACTTTTCTCTGGTCTATTCTGACAAAAAGTTAAAAATTAATTTCCTGGTAGTTTGAGAATGTTAAGAGTTATTTTTTTTGTTTGTTTGTTTTAATGGTAGGGAAGTTTACTCTTTCAATTCTTGTGTGTTGGATCAGGCAGCTGATTTGCAAAGGGAATGCTATTTCCACGGGAACTTCTGGCTACTCTGTGTTTCACTGCCTGTCTTTCCGTGGGGTTTGTGTGTCTACGCTGTCTCTCACCTTATTTTTATTTTTATATGTTGGTGGCAAAAAAGTTTATTTGGGAATTGTATTAATGTTTTAACAGTCTATTTAAGCCATAGGTTTATAAGCCCACTATTTTATCCAAGCTGGCTCCTTGATAGTGTTATGCAAAAAAAAAAAAAAATTTTTTTTAACTAGAAGATACTTCTATTTCCTGTAACTTGTGCTATTTAAGAAAAACACTTGCTGAAATGGAATGTGGCTTTATGTTAGAGTGTCTCTTTGATTTTTTTCCCCCCAGTAAATAAAAGTGTTAAAACTTGTTTGGTGTATTTTCTTTCAAATATATTTAATAGTTGGATTTAAGGATGCTTTTGGAGGGACAGTTCCGTTCTAGGTGATTCAGGTATTTGCACAGGTAAGGGGGCAGAAAGAAGAGGGGAGAGAGATCCCTGCATATTGGTCTGAAGCCTCTGCTAAGGCTGCGTCTCTGCCTCTCCCATCTTGTTTGTCATGGTTGGCTTCTGCAGGGTCCTAGAGAAAACCAGCTTCTCACAAGAGAAGAGTGAAATGCGTACATCTTGTAAGGGGTGTGTGTGTGTGTGTTTCATTTATATGCAAGGAGATGATACTAGTGTGGATAGAAGCCTCGTAAAAGGAGCTTTATTGAATATTGTAGAGTCATTTACGAGAAGAAAATGGTTCAGCTTCGTTTCCATGGCCTAAATAAACAGCATAGTCAGAGTTAATTATGCACAGTAATGAGCACCGTGATACTCCGTGCTTTACTGATGCAATAGTAATCGCCCCTGCAGAATATTGCATAAAACCTTCTTTTTTTTCCTTCCCTATCTGCGTAAATTTTGATGTGAATTAAAAAAGAGAAGACAGATTGAGGTTTACAAACCTTCAGTATTTCGCACCGTCGGGTTTTCTGGAGAACCAGGATTGTAGCGGCATGGAGAATTTTTTAGCTGCATGGAGAATTTTTACCTTTCGCCTGGCGGTAGCTGCCATGGGATGATGTCACCTTGTCGCTGATTGGCTGTTGCAGCACCTAGGGCAGGGAAGAGAAAGAAAAATGCCGGCACGAGCCTCACTGGTGGCTCTGTGGCCGTTTCTGCCCATTTTTGATAGAATCTTTGATTAGTGTTGGACCTGCTGTGTTTGGCCATGTGAGCTATCGGGAGCGGCCTAGGGCGAGGGGAATTCAGAGCTTTCAGAGGAATGAGGCGGCTGATCTGCAAACGGATCTGTGATTGTAAGTTGCAGAGTCTGGGTGTGAGGGACAAGGCAGGGCGTGCTAGAAGATGCTCCATGGGAGGGGCTGGCAGCAAATGCTTGCATGAGTAGCAAAAAACCGAAAATGGCTTTTTACTATCCTTAGAGTTACGTCTTTGGCTTTCTGTTTTGACTTAATGTATATGTAGGTAGGAATTACGACAGTATTGCATTCTGATTTTAAATGACACGGGGTTGTTTTACATAGTGCCAGCTAATACAGCAGTGCTTAGTCAGAGGAGCTTTATTTTGTATCATGTATCTTTCCACGGTAGTGATTTGGTACATGGCTTTGATTCTTGAGTTTTATGAAAAATGCAGCAAAGCTTAGTTCTCTCAAACTCGGTTTTCTAATGCTCTGTGCAGATAAAAGCTTTGATGATGAAGAATCACTGGATGGAAATAGGCCGTCATCAGCTGCTTCAGCCTTCAAGGTTCCTGCACCTAAAACATCCGGAAATCCTGTCAACAGTGGGAGGAAGCCTGGTTCAGCAGGTGGCCCCAAGGTTGGAGGTAATGTCAATCCATTTGGGATCTCCTGTGCATGCCCCGCGCCCCTGATATGGCCACGCAGCCCCAGAACTTGAGGGGAGCATGTTTATTCATGACTGCAGCGTGGTCGCGGAGCTGGAGGGTCTCTGGCAACACACTGAAGAATGTGGTGCCTTTAGAAAACATTGAAAATGCTCTATGGGGCTGTGTCCAGTCAAAACGTAGGTGAATCAGTGTCTTCTTGAGAGTGTTTATTTTCAGGTGCCATTTTTAAAGGGAGTGGTTTTTTTTTTTAAAGGATAACGCAGGTTTTTCAGATCTGGCTATTAATTTTCAGGTGCTGTAACCGTTACAGAAATGTTGAATTCTGTAATATTTTTGCACATTCATCGAAGTAGTGAGTCTTAAATTCTCCAGCATTGAGAAGACGGTTGGAGACACCGAGTGTTGAATCATATTTACCACAATAGGCAATGGGTGGTGGTCAGGTAAAATTGCCTCAGAAATTGCTTCTGGATAAAAATAAATGAGAAAAAGCAAGTTTTATGCAGTTCTGTAGGGCGTAGTTTGTTTTCTCATCATAGTAGAACTATTTTTTGTAGCATATGGTTTATATATATATATATATATATATATATATATATATATTTTTTTTTTTTTTTCTCCTCTCATATTCTGATTTGAAAGCCCTGAGTACATTTCGCATGTTAGTTTCTATGGGTCTCGCTGAGAGAATGAATCCGGTAAGAATAAAGGTCAACATTAATGCTAAAGGGCAGTAGCCTCTCTTCCTTTCTCGCTTTCTTCTTTTTTTAAATCGTGTTGATAGTTGTGATAATTTAGGAGAACAGATATTTACCTCGTTGGCAGTAACTGGTGGGAAAATCATGGTCTTCGTGGTTTTCATTTTTTCTCTTTTAGTATTTAGTTCCTTTATTCAAAAAAGGAAATAAAGGTAAACTGTATGTTTTTGGCCAGGTTCTGTAAAGACTTGTGTTCCCTTGATCATTCTATACAACCAGAAATATTTTTTCCAAATTATCTGATATTCTAACTATAGGAAAACTATTGTAAGTACTTTACCTATCTTATTTGCCACATAACTAGCAAGATAGTATGATATCTATGTGTGTATGTTGTGTATGTACATATAAACGAGTAAATATAGTATATGTAAGCATATAAATAAATGAAGGAAATGCTATGAAATAATAATGTCTTACTAATTTCTCTATTTAGAGTAACCGTTTAGAATTTTAATTATTTTCGTTTGTTTTTCTAATTATAGGCGTATACTCTCATCCAGATATTAGTTATGATATCCTGTCAAATGATATTTTATGTTAAGCATTCTTACTCCTCTCTACAAAAAAGTATATAACATTTGAAGATTTCTTCCTTTTGTAGCTAACGGCTACTTTCAGTTATTACAAGGAGTTTATTTTCTTATTTTGGGCTATAGATTCTAATCTATGATTCTATTATAATTATTTCATGAGACTGGCTTATTTGACTTGAAACGAATTAACATTGAAATACACGTGATAATTTCTAACATTTTGTGAATCTGGGCCACCCAGAACACCCAGTGCCCTCGAGTCGATTCCGACTCATAGTGACGCTATAGGACAGAGTAGAACTGCCCCATAGAGTTTCCAAGGAGCGCCTGGTGGATTTGAACTGCTGACCCTTTGGTTAGCAGCCGTAGCACTTAACCACGATGCCACCAGGGTTTTCATCTGGGCCAAGCCTGAAAAACAGCTAATTAGGAACCAGTCTGGGCCCCAGTGGTTCCTAATTAGCTGTTTTTCAGGCTTTCCTGCCTTTTTTTAGATGAAAGTTGAGATTGTAGTTTATTTGCCAAAGGTCCCATAATTCTGGTGTTAACCACATTGACATAATCAGAGACTCTTCTTTCAAAGAGGAGAGACTTTCTTAACATGGGATGTTCCCCTCTCTGCAAATGTTACCGCATTATGGCCCTGCTGGGTGGGAAAACGTCAGGCAGCTTCATCATTGTAGTTAGTAATCACTCATACAGATTATGTCTTTAGCATCTAGGCAGAAATTGTTTTGAGAAAAATCAGGGAGAAACCTTCATCCTTTCTTCTCCTTCATCTATTTTTTTTTGTCAATTGCAGATTCATCCTTTTTTTTTTTTTGCCACAGTTCTTTTAGGTTCATTGCCCATTTTCCTATCTAGGAAAGAGCTCCTAGGCAGAAGATACTGATATTGCTTCTTAAATTAATGCCATTCTTGGCTGTCAGTCCTTCTTTGAAAATTAACTTTAGATTCTCTGGTCTTAATTTTTAAAGGAGTTGTAAAAAAGTTTTCTTAGAGTTGTAGAATCTTTAAGTTGGAAGGGACCTAAATTTACTCTTCAAGTATAGAGTTCGCTCCCCTAATATTCCTGAAAGATGATTCTTCAGTATTTGATTAAAGTACAGGTGCTCATGGATTAAAACTCAATACTGCTGCACATAGAAGCGATTACTAATAAATTACGATGTACTGTCTTCTAATTACTTTCTTCTTATTTTTACACATACAAATGTTTTCTTTGACGAAATTGACACCATTGAGTATATAGTTACGTATAACCTTTTTCTTATTAATATTTTACCCTGAGCATTTTCTCATTGTCCTCAGTTACCAACTGAAATTTCCTCAAGGCTAAATAATACCTAGGTTGCTTCCAGTTTATAGTTTCTTTTATAAACAGTGTCATTACTCTTATATCTTTTGGTACATCTCCAATCATTTCCTTGGAATAAATTTCTAAAATTCACTGAATTTGCTGCAAGTGTTTTTAAGGGCTCTTTCAGTTTGGCAAAGTGTCTTCCAGAAAGTTACAAACCCGTCCCAATACCGGATATGTTAGTTCTTTTCTATGTTGCATTAACTCTGCCTCCTTGTAACTTATACAGGGAGGGTGAATTGTTTGTCAGTGTGAAACTTGCTAGTACTTGAAAATTGCCCCACCTCTTGTTATCTCTCTCCTGTCATATGTCCACCCTGTAAGGGTACACGGAATGCTGATAATTCAGTCACAGCATTTCATTCGCTACTCCTCGGTCTGTAACCAACAAAGAAAGATGGTTAGTTTCTACGTAAAGGAATATGGTAGTGGAGGTCTGTAATAGTGGTGCAAACCAGTCAGAGCCCAAGGGCTTTTTCAGATTTCTTTTTAGGTTAGAGTAACCCCACCCCCACCCCAAAGGGAGGTCACTCTTTGCAATCGTGACTGGATCGCCTTTTGAAGTTTTAGAGTTTAATTTACTTCTTCCAGAGATACATGTCAAGATTAAAGAGAGGTATGCTATTTTTGTCTAAGTGTCCTACCCATTTCATTAAGGCAAATAAGACACATATTTAACCTTTAGTGTGTGTTTTATTTTATTCTTTGGCCTCAGTCTGCCAACCTATTATACTCACATTGTAATTGTTTGTCTTTTAAGCTGAGGAGAATTGAAAAATATATTGTTGCTCTGAAAACCCCAATTACGTGGGTGTCCAAAGTGTCACCTTTGTGCTTTACTAGTTAGAATAGGGATAAAGCGAATTCCCTTGAATAGTCTATTTTCTGAATAACACTTGGAAATTCATAATAGAAAATTAGGGAAACACTTACCCTGTTCTTTTGGCTCAGTGATTTGGTGCCTTATTTTTTAAAAATACTTCTACCTCTCTGGTATTTTAAGTTACAATAAAGAGTTATTGAGTGTTCTTACATATATTCTCTCATTTAAACCTCAAACCCTGAGTTAGGCACTTTATTCTCCCAATTTTACTGATAAGCAAACTTAAATTTGGAGAAGTTAAGTAACTTGCCCAGGTTCACACATGTAGTAAGTGGGAAGAACACAAAAACCACTTTGCCACTTCCACTCACACTGATCTTGCTGGGTAAATAACGATTCTTCTAGATTTTACAGCTTCTAGATTTTACATCCTGTAATCTGTAGTACTGATCACCACCTTTCTGCGTCCATAAGTCAGTCATCTAAAGGTCACTAACATGAGCCCCAGCAAAATAGAATCTTTAGAAATAAGAAAACCTGTAATTTTTACATTGTAAATAGAAATGCTTTTAAATAATTTCTTGTCGAAATTGCCTTCTTGAAGTTTCTTTTCTGAGTTAGGGTATCCCTATTTCTGTACCAATTATTTTGGCTGTTTCTTTTTTTTTTAAATATGGATTGAATTGGACGATTACATAATCAACATTTTGTAGAATTAGTAACAGACTTTGAGATTTGCGATTGGTTTGTCGCTGAGGCTTGTAGGTAATCATTGAGACACATCGTTGACCTAGTCATCAGTTCTCAAAGTTCTGTTGTAGTTACTCACTCACTCGCTCGCTCCCTCGTCCAAGTGGGCAGGGCCTTTTTTTCTCCCTGGGGTTCCCATCTGATATCAAAAGATGACTTTGAAATGGCTTTATCTTTCTTTCAGTTCTCTTAATTAGGTAATTACCACCTTTTCAAATTAGTAGGACTTACTCAACTTTTTACTCAACTTCAGAGAATTTTTATATTTGTTTCCTTCATTTATGTCTGACTTTAGATTTTATTAAGCATGTCTGAATTCTATCTTTCCACAAATGATGCTAATTGCTTTCATTTTTTTCCCATCGTGAAAACATTTTTTTTTTTTAAAGAAATAAAGGTCATGAGAATCTGTATATATTTCATGAAACAAACCTCACCGAATTTGTCATTTAATCCTAGAATCCAAATTACCTGTGCTTTACCTGATAGACCTCAGCTTCTTGTTTGTGAACCGTATATAAGCCAATTAACTTTTCCATTTGTGCGTTTTGTTTTTGTTTGTTTCCTTCTTCTTCCATTACTGACAGGGAAAGGTACTAAACACAGAGGACGTTAGCCCTGAAGGGCCTTAAAAATGATCTGACCCAGATTCAGGGGAAGAAAGTGAGCCTCAGAGAGTCGAATGATGTAGCCTAGGTCAGACGGTTGGTTCTTAGCACAGATGAGGGGAGAACCCAGTGTTGGGCCTACTGTCAAGGACTTCCTCTTGGATCATCTCTGGGTCATTTTCTAAGTAATAGTTCTTGTTGTACATATTTCCTATTTTTATCCCATGTAGCAAAACATTATTACTGACACTTGGAATTTAGAGATTATCCAGAGATCGGCCAGTCACTCTTCTGCCTTAAGTCACTACGAGCCCATCATAAGATGCCCTTATACTATTGATCTTAATTTAGATTGGAGGGTAAATATAGTTTGAGTAAATAATAGGTAAATTATTATCAATATAAACCAGTAAGTTGCCTAGTTGTTTAGTATGTATAAGAATATATTTCTACTGTAGTTGTTTTCTTTGACCTCAATTTTGTGTTACCTCCTGTACAAACTGAAGCAATAAAGAAATTTCACTGTATAGGATTTATTTTTTGAGACATCCAGTATGTATAAGAAAAGGGAGAAAATAGTATAAACAGCCAAGTCATTTTGATTGATCTTGAACAGGCAAACTGAAGATAATCTCCCCACAGGTGAGTTGTTGTTGTTACCTACAGCTGTGTACAGAGCCTGCTGTGTACAAGGCTCCGTGTTAGGCACTGAGAAGACCGTGTGGAGTGTTCAGCTGAAGGTTTTAAATCTGCAAAGACAATTACAGCATCTGCCATGTTCTTTATTCTACCAATCAGTGTTACTGTTTCCATTTTGATCCTTTCATACTTTATTTGATCTACTTTTTGATTGAAATTTGTGTGTTAGAAAATCATAAAACCTCATATAGGTAGGGAAACTGATTAAAGGTTTGCCTCAGAAAAGAGTAAAACAGTAATTTAGATCTCATACATGAGGAATTTTCATTAGATTCCTTATATTTGACCCGTAGAAATTTTTGTGATAATAACTGTGATTTCAGGCTTGTGCTTATCACATACCCCCTAATATAGTTAAGTTGGTAAGATGCATTATTTCTACATGGGCATGTTGTGAATTTAAGCTGATTTTTAAAATTAACTTTTTATTTCTCTTTTTTAGAGCTGATGTATGCATTTCTTACTAATAAAGAATTAAAATGCATAGTTTGGGTTTTAAAAAAAATATCCAAGTCACAATCATTGTTAACAAGTCAAACAACACGGAGATGTTTCAGAAACAAACTGGTATCTTATGTCTCTAATTCCGTTGTCCTGAGGTGCCAGGGTTAAGTTTGATGTGTATCCTTTCGCATCTCCACGTTCATGGATGTAGGTACTCAAGTGAGATTTTATTTTTGCCCGTATTTTTTAAATGGGCTCATATATTAAACATGCTGGTGAACATGCAGCTTCATTTTTTCCCACAACATCCTTCAATATCAAGAGTGAGAGCTGTCTCTTAATAGCTGTATGGTAGTCCCACGTTGTCGAGGTACCACGATTTAGTAAGGTGTCCCCTGTCATGGTTTACAGCTTTATGTTGTGATAAAAAATGTGAATCCCCATGTACTTATGTATTTGGACATCCCGGTTCTTCTGTTCCGTAGACCAGATTTCTCTACAGGAGAGGATTCAATTCCGTCAGAGGTTGTGTGTGGCCGTAGTGGGGGGCAGGAGGCTTGGTTGTATTTCTTCTTTTTTTTTTTTAATTTTAATAGTTAAAGACGGATTATTTTACCTTCTGCACCACTGGATATAATGACTTCATTAATTATTGCCTTTTGATGGGTAAAAAATGGTGCTTCTTTCTTTTAACTTGCATTTTTCCATTTACCCCACTAGTCAGCCAGCAAATGTTTATTAAAGGCTTTAGTGCGCTGCTGTTTCTGTAATCTCTGGGGAAGTATTAGTGAAAAGCACAAAGACCCTGTCCTCATGGAGCTTATATTGAGCCTCAGAATATTTAAATCCATTAATAAGAATTAACGTATCTCCCGTGAATTATGTGTTCCTATTATTTGCATTTTTTTTATTCAGCTGTTTTGTCTTACCAATTTGTTGGAGTTTTTTATTCTGTGGCTAAAATATTTCCTCAGTCTTTTTTTTGTTTTTTGAGTTTGCTTATGGCATTTTTACATCAAAATTTAAAAACTTTTGTTGTGATAGTTAAAATATTTGTCCTTTTCTTTTTGACTTCCACATTTCCTGACTTGAGTAAGAAGGACTACTGTCTAGTCTAAAGGTATAAAAATAGTTTAATTTATTCTAAAACATTAATTTTTTACATCTAGTTTGTTCAGTACATCTGGAATTTTTTTTGCAACAAAGTGACAGTATATCCATTTTAATTTATTTTCTCCTTGTGCATAGCCTGTGGTCTGTGCAATTAAAGAAAAACATTCTTTCCCTCATTGAAGTGCCACCATGTGTGTTTTGATCAGTTTCTGAGTTTCTCTCTGTTTTTACTGCTCTGTCTGTACCTACTCTAGCTTTATGATGAGTGAGTAGTTTCGCAAACTTTTTTGTTTTGAAAAGTTTTGTCCTTACAGCAAGTTGACGTACAGTGAAACTCATCGCTTAGATTTAGTAACTAGCATTTTGCCATAATTCAGTGGTTTGTTAGTATATTCATAGAGGTATGCAACTGTTAGCCCTTTAACTCTCACTGTGTAGATGTATTTCCATACATAGCCTTTTTTATGTCTCAACCATTGGAAAATAAATGGTAGACATCATGACATTTTACCCTTAAATATTTAACGTGCATCTCCGAGAACCTCCAGGCATGGTCCATTATAACTGGGATATCATTACCATATGCAGAAAATTCATTCATATTATCTAAGATAGTCCCCTCACCAATTTTTACTTCCCTGACACTGACTTTTAGAAGAGTGTAGGCCAGTTGTTGTTTTCAGAAAATTCCAAGTTCTGAATCTGACTTCTTCCTGATGTTAACTCGCTGCTCTAGCCCCTTTGTTTTCTGTCAGTGTAAGCTGTCTCCGTACCTGCTTTAACTGGCTCTGGTTGAAGCACCTCCATTCCATATTCAAATATCCTCCTGTCCTAAGAAGATTTTTTTATACCTTTTCTTATTCAAACCAGGGTCCAACGAAGTTCTCTTGATTCATTTGGTTGCTGTTTCTCCTTGATACTTTTTTAAACACCTTTATTGAGATATAATTGACATATCACAAAATTTACCCTTTTAAAGTGTATAGTTCAGTGGTTTGTTAGTGTATTCACAGAGGTGTGCGACTGTTATCACTGTGTTATTTTAGAGCATTTCATCACCCAAAGAAACCCTGTACTCATTAGCAGCCGTTCCCCATTATCCCCTCTCCCCAGCTCCTGTCAACCACTAATTTATTTTCCATCTGTGTGGATTTGCCTATTCTAAACATCTCGTATTAATGGAGTAATACAATATATGGCCGCTTGTGTCTGGCTTCTTTCACATACAGTGTTCTCAGGGTGCATCCATATTGTAGCATGCGTCAGTGCTTCATTGCTTCTTATGGCAGAATAATATTTCATTATATGGTTGTGTATTGAAGTTGTCAAGGATTTCATCTTCCTAGGATCCATAATCAGCCTCCGTGGAAGTAACAGGAAGTCAGACGGTTTATTGCGTCAGTCAAATCTGCTGCAAAAGACCTCCTTAAAGTGTTTAAAAAGCAAAGATGTCACTTTGAGGGCTAAGATGCACCTAACCCAAGCCATGGTATTTTCAGTTGCCTCGTATGCATGCGAGAGCTAGACAATGAATAAGGAAGACCAAAGAATTGATGCCATTGAATTATGGTGTTGAGAAAGAGTATTGAACATGCCATGGACTGCCAGAACAAGCATATCTGTCTTAGAAGTACAGCCAGAGTGCTCCTTAGAACTGAGGATGGCAAGAATTTGTCTCACGTACTTTGGGCATGTTAACAGGACGGACCAGTCCCTGGAGAAGGACATCATGCTTGGTAAAGTAGAGAGTCAGCAAAAGGGAAGACGACCCTCAATGAGATAAATTGACACGGCGGCTGCAACGACGGGCTCAAACATAGCAGTGATTGTGAGGATGGCGCGGGACCGGGCAGTGTGTCGTTCTGTTGCACACAGGGTCGCAGTCGGAGCTGAGTCAGTGGCACCTAAAAACTACATTATGGTTATACCGCATTTTATTTGTCCATTCGTCAGTTGGTAGATAGGAGGGTTATTTCAGCTTTTTTGCTATCATGAATAATGCTGCTGTGAACATTTGTGTATAGGTTTTTGTGTGGATATGTTTCCGTATCTCTTGGGTATGTAGGTAGGAGTAGAATTTCTGGGATGTGTGGTAACTTTAACGTTTTTTAGATCTTTGATCCTTTTTAACCATATTCTGTATTTTGCTTTGTCCTCTTTGTCTTTTCACTCTTATCCTCTCTCCCCTACTGTACTTTTAGATGTATTTATTCTCTGATGATTTTTGTCTCTTTGTTAGGTTTCTTTCTTGTGTTTAGCTAACTATCTTTTCACATCTTCCGTATCTATTCACAGTTTTTGAATTTCTGATTTCTGTATTCTTTCAAACCTGCAATTACTATTTCAGTCCTTTAGAATTCATGTTGGAGTATTATGTTAGAGGTTTTTTCTTTTCACTTGGTGGTTGAGGTTATTTTAAGTGGGTTACGCTCATCGGCAGAACAGCTTTTCATTGTTACTTTGTTTTCTTCTTACAGAAGCCTGGAATAGATGTTGGTTTATTTTTCTGTTTGTGATAAAGTATTGTATTTCCCTGGAACACAAAAAACAGGTGATGCTGTAGGGCCAGGATGAAAGGGTTACTCAGTTCCTTGGCTCAAGAGCCCTCTTCTCCTGGAGTAGTAAAACGCAGCTGCTTTACTAAGCGATGGAAACCCTGGTGGCGTAGTGGTTAAGCGCTGTGGCTGCTAACCAAAAGGCTGGCATTTCAGATCCACCGGGCGCTCCTTGGAAACCCTGTGGGGCAGTTCTACTCTGTCCTAAAGGCTCGCTGTGAATTGGAATCGACTCGACGGCAACGGGTTTGGTTTTTTGGTGTCCCCCCCCCGCCCCACCCGCCAGCTAAATGACATGTGAGGGGCTTTTTCTGACTCTGTGATACCATCTTGTTTCAGTGGAGCTCTTCCATTGTTTCTTCCTTTTCCCACCAAGCTTCTAAGGGACACCTCCACCTTCTGAATGGTGCTTACCTCTGGTCCCGCCACGTCCCATGCCCCAAAGCCAGTCCTTTGGCCCATGGGCCTCAGATGCTTTGCTTACTAAGGGACACCTCCACCTTCTAAATGGTGCTTACCTCTGGTCCCACCACGTCCCATGCCCCAAAGCCATGGCCTTTGGCCCATAGGCCTCAGATGCTTTGCTTACTAAGGGACACCTCAACCTTCTAAATGGTGCTTACCTCTGGTCCTGCCACGTCCCAAGCCCCAAAGCCAGTTGTTTGGCCCATAGGCCTCAGATCCTTTGCTTACTAAGGGACACCTCCACCTTCTGAATGGTACTTACCTCTGGTCTTGCCACATCGCATGCCCCAAAGCCAGTTGTTTGGCCCATTGGTCTCAGATGCTTTGCATACTGTATTTTCATTTAGAATGAGACCGTTCCTTCTGGGGAGAGAGTAAACCTTAGTTGAAGCCTGTATTCCACCATCACCAGGATCCTTTTCTTCCATACAATTTCTGCTGATTTTTCTCTCCAGCGAGGGCTCTGGACTTGGCATTGCTGGTCTTGGGTATTTATACTTCCCTATTTACTTGTAAAAGCCTGGAGCCCTGGTGGCGCAGTGGTTAAGAGCTCAGCTGCCAACCGAAAGCTCAGCAGTTCAAATCCACCAGCCGCTCCTTGGAAGCCCTATGGGGCAGTTCTACTCTGTCCTGTAGGGTCACTATGGGTTGGAACCAACTCAGCAGCACCTAACAACGGCAACTGGTAAAAGTAGCCCTGGTGGCGCAATGATTAAAGCACTTGGCTCCTAACCAAAAGATCAGCGTTTCAAACCCACCAGCCGCTCTTCCAGAGGAAGATGTGGCAGTCTGCTTCGGTAAAGATAACAGCCTTGGAAGCCCTGTGGGGCAGTTCTGCTCTGTCCTTTAAGGTCGCTATGAGTAAAAGTCGACTCAAAGGCAGTGGGTTTGGTTTACTTAGGTGTAAATTGAAGTTTGAAGTGTTGTCTCACTTGGGCTGTGAGTGATCGTATTTGCTCTTCTTTTTGGTCTCTAGTTTTTAATGAAAGATTTGAATTTGGATAACTTCTGTTTTTTCATGGGAATGAAAATGTCTACTATAAGTTTTAATATCTAGTAAGGAAGTACGTTCTCCATTAATATTTTAAATAGATGATTCATGGTCTCAGCATTTTATTAAATTCTGGGTCATTATTATTGAGTAGTTCCTACTTTCCCCATTGATCTGAATTATTATTTCTTAGTCATGTGTCAAAGTTTCATCTATTTATGGTTCTAGTTTTTTTTTTTTAACTGTGCTTTAAGTGAAAGCTTACAAATCAAATAGTCTCTCATAAAAAATTTATGTACACCTTGCTGTGTACTCCTAGTTGCTCTCCCCCTAATGAGACAGCACACACCTTCTCTCCACCATGTTTTCCCGTGTCCATTCAGCCAACTCCTGTCCCCCTGTGCCTTCTCATCTTCCCTCCAGACAGGACTGCCCACATAGTCTCATGTATCTACTTGAGCCAAGAAACTCATTCCTCACCAGTATCATTTTCTATCTTATAGTCCTGTCCAATCCCTGTGTGAAGAGTTGGCTTTGGGAATAGTTCCAGCCTTGGGCTAACAGAAGGTCTGGGGACCATGGCCACCAGGGTCCTTTTAGTCTCAGTCAGACCATTAAGTCTGGTCTTTTTACGAGAATTTGAGGTCTGCATCCCACTGCTCTCCTGCTCCATCAGGGATTCTCTGTTGTGTTCCCTGTCAGGGCAGTCATTGGTTGTAGCCAGCCAGGCACCATCTAGTTCTTCTGGTCTCAGACTGATGTAATCTCTGGTTTATGTGGCCTTTTCTGTCTCTTGGGCTCATAATTACCTTCTGTCTTTGGTGTTCTTCATTCTCCTTTGCTCCAGGTAGGTTGAGACCAATTGATGCAACTTAGATGGCCGCTTGCTAGTGTTTAAGACCCCAGACACCACTCATGAAAGTGGGGTTCAGAATGTTTTCTTAATAGATTTTATTATGCCAAATGACCCAGATTTCCCCTGAAACCATGGTCCCCAGACCCCTGCCCCTGCTACGCTGTCCTTCGAAGTGTTCAGTTTATTCAGGAAACTTCTTTGCTTGTGGTTTAGTCCAGTTGTGCTGACCTCTTCTGTATTGTGTGTTGTCTTTCCCTTCACCTAAAATAGTTCTTGTCTACTATCTAATCAGTGAATACCCCTCTCCCTCCCACCCTCCCCACCCTAGTAACCATCAAAAAATATTTTCTTCTGTGTTTAAACTATTTCTTCAGTTCTTATAATAGTGGTCTCATACAATATTTGTCCTTTTGCAACAATTTCACTCAGCATAATGCCTTCCAGATTCCTCCATGTTATGAAATGTTTCAGGGATTCATCACTGTTCTTTATCGATACATAGTATTCCATTGTGTGAATATACCATAATTTATTTATCCATTCATCCATTGATGAGCACCTTGGTTGCTTCCATCTTTTTGCTATTGTAAACAGTGCTGCAGTGAACATGGGTGTGTGCATATATCTGTTCGTGTAAAGGCTCTTATTTCTCTAGGATATATTCCAAGGTGTGGTTCTAGTTTTGAGCTTTCTGTTTGTTCTTTTGGCCAGTTGGTCTATCCCTGTGGCAAAACCTAGCTGTCATACTTATTTTATGATAACTTTGTAAGCCTTGATATTTGGTAAGGTAATCTTTGCCTCACCGTTTTCTTCTACAGGAGTGTGTCAACAGTTCTTGGTCCATTGCTCTTCAGAATCAGCTTGGCAAATTTCTCGTGAGACTCTGTTGCAGGTTTGATATTGCATTTCTTTGGGGAGACTGGACATCTTTATGATACTGAGTCTTCCTGTCCATGAATGTGGACTATTTCTCCATTTATTTTGGTATTCCTTAATGCCTGCCGTTAAATCATTAAAATGTATTCTTTTCTCCCTCTGTGACCTTTCCTCCTTTTGTATAAGAAACGTCCTGTGCTTACAGCTGAGTGACTTTCTCAGCTTTCTTTTAGAATGTTGGAGATCCAGAAGGCTCTTAGCATTTCAGACTGCCTCTGTCTCTTCTAGTCCAAGACAGTAGTGCTTTCGTTGGTACAAAAACCAAACCCACGGCTGTCGAGTCATCTCCGACTCACAGGAACCCTACAGGAGAGAGTAGAACTGCCCTGTAGGGTTTCTGAGGAGCGGCTGGTGGATTTGAACTGCCGACATTTTGGTTAGCAGCCGAGCTCTTAACCATTGTGCCACCAGGGCGCCTTCATTCGTACAACTCTCTTTAAAAATTGTGAATTTTGTGTGAATTTGTTTAGGGTTTGCTGCATATTTACCGCCATGTTATTTCGTCATCATTTATCCTTCTCCTAAGTGCCAGGCCCTTCATTGTAACCTGAGGAGAACTTGCCCCTTGCCATGCCTGGAACTTTGTTCTCCTTGCTTCTATATCTGAAACATTACTTTCATATCCAGCACTTCACCTTATAAGTAGTTAAGGACTAAGTAGAATGGAATTTTCTCTTGATACTTACGATGCTTTTCTTAAGGAATGGCAGAACATGTTAAAGTAATATTTGGGGATTTTTGTGGTGTGCCCCCTCTAGTCATTCTGGCACGCTGGAAACCATGACGTCTCTCGAATGGCAGTATCCGCCCGACTTCCTGCCCCACCACCACTACCGCCCTGGGGGGAGTTGTAGAGCAAGGTTCAGCAAACTACAGCCCAAGGGCCAAATCCAGCCAGCTGTCTGTCCTTGCTTTGCCCATGAGCTAAGAATTTTTCATTAAATCTTACTTAATGGCTAAAAATATTCAGAAGATGAATGACTTATCGTGGCATGTGAAAGCTACATGAAATTAAAGTCTCGGGGTCCGTAGGAAGCTGTACCGGGACACAGCCTCGCTTGGTCGTTAGGGCATCTGGCCGCTTTCCTGCAGCGGTCGCAGAGTGAGCGGGGGCAGCAGAGATCAGATGGCCTCCAGGCTCTGAACTGTTTATTGTCTTACCCTTTACAGAAGAAGTTTCTGACCCATTGTCTGTCTTATCCAGTGCTGCTGTAACAGAAATACCACAAATGGGTGGCTTTAACAAGCAGAAATGTATATTCTCACGGTTTAGGTGGCTAGAAGTCCAAATTCAGAGTGCCAGTTCTAGGGGAGGGCTTTCTGTTGCTCTTGGCTCTGCAGGAAGGTCCTTGTCTCTGGTGAGCTTCTGCTCGTAGGCAGTCTTTTTTGTTTAGTGCTCCTCAGCAGCCTTCGTGTCGCTCGGCATCACTCTTCCCCCATGTAGGCTTGCTAGCTTTCATTTAATCTCCTTAATATCTCAAAAGAGATCAACTCAAGACAAGACACTAATCCTGCCTCATTAACATAACAAAGACAACCCGGTCCCAAATGGGATTATAACCACAGGAATAGAGGTTAGGGTTTACAACACAATGGCGGGGGGGGGGGGGGGGGGTACAATTCAGTCCATAACACCCCTGTTCTAGAATGGTTAGACAACTGGGCAAAGCTGTTTTGTTCTGTTCTAGCCCAATAATCCCCTCTAACATGATTGTTTAACGGGTCCTGTTTGAGGGAGCTGTGGACAAGTTGGAAGCCAGCACTGGGCCTCCCTTCAGCCAGCCTCTGCTTGTGCGTCTTCTTTCAGACTTACCTTAGCAAAACACTTTTCTTGGTGTGCACGCCCTGCTCTTGGTGTGCATGCGCTGCTCTTGGTGTGCACGCTCTGCCCTTGCAGTAACCATATTTTATGCAAATAACACACGCCTTCTGTGTTTGCTTGCTGGCCACATCTTCTCCTCTAGACACCCTCCCAAGGGCCTCCAGGTCAATTCTCTTCCACATATTGCCGTAAAAAAAGTTAGCCCACTTGTGAAAATACCTCCAAGTGATTCAGAATATTTGTACGTGTGTGTGCAATTGCTTGCTTGCTTATTTTTAATATTAAAGAAAAATTTATCAGTTTTTTAACCATCTAAGTAATAGCTTGGTACTGTATTTACCCTTGTAATTGTTGAATATCTCTATTATTTTTTTTAAGTGTGCATGCACTCTTTGTTCAGGTCATTAAATTTCTTGTTCTTTTAATTCGTCGTTTTGTGTTGCCCTACAACTTCATGTTATGCTATCCTGCAGTCCATCTCTTATTCCTACTAAATCTCATAAAAAAGATCTTCAAAGGTTTTTGTTTTTTAAGATGAAGAGCTTTTTACCTACCTTTGGAAATGCTGTGTACTTTTTATTATGATGATGCTGATTTTTTAAATCCAATTTTCAAGTGTGAATATTTCCTTTGGCAGATATTGAAACTTCATTGGGATATGTTTGATAGGTTTTTATGTTGCTTGACCCCTGGAATGTATGCCTGGTGTAGCCAAAGTCCATTTCGAGTGTTAAATTCTTAACATGAAAAAACAGATCTCTGTAAGGTGGAGTTAGAAAGTTAAGTACCACCTTTATCAGCCAGGATTCATTCAGGGGCCAGAAATGACAACAGCTATTTTTACAGAGAGAATTTAATATAAAGATTGTTAAATGACTATTGAGGAAATAATGCTTTTTTATAAAACAGAATGTCCTTCAAAATTATGCCTTCATTAATATTGAAAAGGTCATTTTTTATTTTGTACTTGGTCTTAAAATATTTCAAATCATGTTGAAAAATACGTTTTCTTTTAATTAGCAGGTGGTTCTAAGGAAGGAGGCGCTGGAGCAGTTGATGAAGATGATTTTATAAAAGCCTTTACAGACGTTCCTTCGGTCCAGGTGAGGCTCCCAGCAGGACGGCCTTCCAGGAATAGTGCTCCTCTACCTGCTTATCTAACGATTTTTGTTGCTTTTCTTATTCTTTTTTTTCTTAAATAGCTACATGAATTAAATATTTGACTTATTATTACCAAGCTGTCATTTGTTGGTACTTTTAGGTTTTCAAGTGATATTTTCAGTGAGGGTGAAATAAAATTGAACCCAAACTGTCGAATCACTGTACATTGTCGTGTGTTCTAATTAAAGTTCAGATTCTTGAGTTAATGAGTTCTGAGCCCAGAACCATGTGGGAGATTAGTTGACAGTGGAAATTTGGAAGCCATTTGCATAGAAGGAATTGATGTAGCCAAAGTAAATGTATGCATAAATAAGGCATATAAGTATTATTTCCCTGTTTTAAAAATTAAAATAAATGGCATATTCTCAATAGCCCTCTGCAATTTGACTTTTCATCCAGTACGGTTTTTCATATTTTTGTGCATTATAAAATGTGTGACTCCTGTTTGTTCACTTTGCCGATAGATAATATTCTGTTGTATGAACAGACCACAATTCTGGTGGACGTTTAGGTTGTTTCTAGCTTTTTGCTATTCCGCCGCGTGCTGCGATGAAGATTCTCGTACCTACATCCTTGATTATTTGTAGGGGTTTCTTTAGGGTGTAAACATGGGAGTGCGATTGCATGGTTAGAATTTCCAGCTTTGTTAGATATTACTCTGTAGAGATGGTTGTTCCAGTTTAAACTCTTACAGACTGTTTTTGCAGATAGTCCTCGACTGTCTGTATTACCTTTTCGGCTCTTTGAAAGGAAAAATTGTCCAGTAGGCTATTTAATTTACTTAGATCTTAAAAAGTTGTTGGAAAGCTTTAGAAACTTTTCTGATTTGAGTGTATTTTGTTATACCTTTATTGGGCCCATCTTTCTTATCTGAACATACTTTTTTAAAGAAAAGGAAAAACATAACTTCCGCACACACCTTTTCCTTTTGTATTTTACAGGCCTTTCTTATCGGGGCCAGATTAGTGTTGGAGGAACAAGTAATAAAACTTCCTGAATTTGAACATTTTTTATTGTTCAATGAGCTGCCAGACTTTTAGCATCATGGCATCAGTGAAGCCAAGGGCTCCTCAACTCTATGGAGGGAAAAAAGCTGATTCACAGTTACCCAGTGCTCCTTTACAACTAACCCCCCACCGTCCCCCCAGGCCTTCACCTTCCAAACGTTCCGCACCTTCCATTATGCCTTCTGGAGCATCTGTTCCATAACATCAAGTATTTTATCTTTTACAGGCCTTTCTTATTGGGGCCAGATTAGTGTTGGAGGAACAAGTAGTAAAACTTGCTGAATTTGAACATTTTTTATTGTTAAATCCTTAACAAAAAATCCTTAACCTCGTTTTTTGAGGACCCCTTCAACATCCTTGCCTTAGTTAAAACTTGATTATTTCTTGAAGTTCTTTAAAGGGAACACTATTCATTTTTCTCCACCCACATGCCCTCAGTAATTGATAGTGTCGTTGTTACTATACAAGAACAACAGGGTCTGTGGTTCTTGCTCTCCTCCTTGCCACTTGGTGAGCGTTATTCCAACACCCACTTGTATGAGAGATTCATGCTCTTGGTACGGACTCCTTATTGCTGCCATGTACTGACCTGGACGACTGTCCACTGTTGCCTGGATTTGAATCTCAGCTCTACCACACCAGCTGTCAGCCTTGGGCAAGTTACCTAGTTGCCTTCTCTTAAAATAGGAATGTTAGTGCTTACGCAGAAGGTTTTTGCTCAGGTCAGTTTCCCTGTTGCCTAGACTAGTGCAGTCTTATTAGGTGAACATCTGTTGAATGAGTAAAACAATAACGACATCTGGCTGCCTGGCAACTGGGTCCAGAGGAAACAAAGCCTGTGTCTATCCTGGCTACAGCCTATGAGAACACTGGAGGGAAAAAATATATACTAAAAATACATCCTTTTGACAATATGTTGTAATAAGCATATGAATGCAGTAAGCTGTGTTGTATACCTGAAACTGTCTTGAGAAATTAGGCCTGTCTTTATTAATTATTTGGATGTTTGCATCTTGTTTTTAAATTACAAAGCATTTTAAGAGTATGTTTAAAGCTACTTAAAAAAAACCAAAAAAACTCATGAGGAGGAAAATTGCAAAAGGGGTCACAGGTAAGGTAGAAAGACAAAATGTTTTTTAACATTGTCTATAGTGTATTTTCTGTCTCTACAAAATGATAATAATGATGCTAGAGGGGGAAATAACCTTATTACTTGAAAGGTTGTTTTAAAAATCAGAGCGTAATTTTGATATTGCTTCTGTGAAGAAATATTATAATTCTGAATCTTTCCTTTAAGATCTATTCTAGTCGAGAACTTGAAGAAACATTAAATAAAATCAGGGAAATTTTGTCAGATGACAAGCATGATTGGGATCAGCGTGCCAATGCAGTAAGTTTTTAAAAAATTTCTTATCCCTTTCCTTATTTTTTCAATGTTCGTTTTTAAAAAGATAGGAATTGATGAGTAGTACTGTCTGGTGTCTGGTTATGAAATGGAGAGTCTGGTAGGTAAGATTTCCTTCTGGAAATCATGCTGCCATAATACTGGATATAAAATGGCCTGGTATTTTCTGATTTAGGGTCAGTGTTTTTTTAATCTATCGTATTTTTGTTGTTGAGAATATACATAGCAGA
Source organism: Elephas maximus indicus (assembly GCF_024166365.1). Classification (NCBI taxonomy): domain Eukaryota; kingdom Metazoa; phylum Chordata; class Mammalia; order Proboscidea; family Elephantidae; genus Elephas; species Elephas maximus. The sequence continues at coordinate 6,127,399 of NC_064845.1, forward strand.
ACATACACCAATTCGACAGTTTGTACATGTACAAATCGGTGACATCGATTATGTTCTTTGAATTCTGCAGCCATCCTCACCTTCCTTTTTGGAACTCTCTCTCCACCATTAACATAAACTCACTGCTCCCTAAATTTCCTACCTAATCTTTCGAGTTGCTGTTGTCAATTTGATCTTAGGGTCAGTTTTTATTGTGGATTTGCTTATCAGATAGAACCCGTTCCATCCATTTGTTAGCCTCTCCACCAAAACCAGAAATCCAAATCCATTGCCATCGAGCTAATCCTGACTCATGGCAACCCCGTGTGTTACAGAGTAGACCTGCTCCATAGGGTTTTCTTGGCTGTGATCTTTATCGAAGCAGATCACCAGGGCTTTCTTTTACAGTGCCGCTGGATGACCTTGAACCACCAACCTTTTGATTAGTAGTCAAGCACAAACTGATTACACGACCCAGGGACCTAGCCTCCTAGGTGTACGACTGACCAGGGAAGTGTGAGGCCTCTCTGTGGGGCTGCAGGGCTGCTCTTCGGTACTGCCCTGTATTCGCGTAATGAGGTTTACCAGTGAAGCAGCTCACACCGCCTCTGTGAGCTGAACGTTTTCATAGTACTGACATAAATTCACAACAGAGTGTCCCTTTTGTTTGGTTTTTCTCTTCTCTTACGTATCTCTCATTGAATGTGATGCATATTTCTCACTTACCAAAGAAAAAATCTGGTATCCTTGAATTAAGAATATTTTTATTTAGCCTAAATTCCTTGAGGAAAACATTTGATGAATTTTAAAATAATACTTGCATTGACAAAGGACCCTGTATTTTTAAGTTCGTGAATTTGACACATTTACATGTAAGGCACCAGCTGAGTAGCTAGGAGTCCGCAACAAGCCGGAGAATGGGTTTCATTTGAAGACTCCCATCTGCTCTAAGAGCTCCCAAATGAGCTGGTTGTGAAAATATCCATTTCGATGAATACAATCAAAATGGCCTTGTATGCTATGAACAAAAGATAAATTTTTTAGCTTCTCTTTGTTAGGAAATCTACGTATCTTAAAATGTCAAAATACTGTTTTTAACAGAGGGTTTGTTGCCGCACATTTGTTACATATAGTTTGTTCCTCCCCCTTCAGTCCTGAGGCTAGGCTGGTGCAGGAAAACCTTTGCTATAGGTGATCTGTGGAGAAACGTGACGGATTAAATGGTGTCCCTGTAAAATGTGAACTTTGTACCATTTGGAAACAGCAGATGGTCTTTTCGTCTTTTTTTAATTAGGAAAATGACACAGGCTCATTGCAGTAACTGAATACAAAGGATTATAAACCAAAAGTGAAAGTTCGGTCCCTATTAAGGGAACGCGTGTTTCCATTTCGGGGTATGTCCTTCTCTAGGTGTGTGTGTGCAAACATGAATAATCAGATAAACACGGGTCTGGTTTTGTTTTCACCCTTTGTATAAAAACTAACGGGATCGTTCTGGATATGTTACTTAGTAACTTTTTTTTTTTTTAACTTAACAAACCATGCCTAGTCTGCACACCTGTATAGGTGTCAGGCATGTAAGAGTCACTCAGGTATTATTGAATGCAGATGAGCAGGTACCTGTTTTCCTTAGTTCACAGGTACCTGTATTCCTTAGTTCACAGGTAGCTGTTTTCCTTAGCTCACAGGTAGCTGTATTCCTTAGTTCACAGGTAGCTGTTTTCCTTAGTTCACAGGTACCTGTATTCCTTAGTTCACAGGTAGCTGTTTTCCTTAGTTCACAGGTACCTGTATTCCTTAGTTCACAGGTACCTGTATTCCTTAGTTCACAGGTACCTGTTTTCCTTAGTTCACAGGTAGCTGTATTCCTTAGTTCACAGGTACCTGTTTTCCTTAGTTCACAGGTACCTGTATTCCTTAGTTCACAGGTAGCTGTATTCCTTAGTTCACAGGTACCTGTTTTCCTTAGTTCACAGGTAGCTGTATTCCTTAGTTCACAGGTACCTGTTTTCCTTAGTTCACAGGTACCTGTATTCCTTAGTTCACAGGTACCTGTTTTCCTTAGTTCACAGGTACCTGTATTCCTTAGTTCACAGGTACCTGTTTTCCTTAGTTCACAGGTACCTGTATTTCTTAGTTCACAGGTACCTGTATTCCTTAGTTCACAGGTACCTGTTTTCCTTAGCTCGCAGGTACCTGTTTTCCTTAGCTCGCAGGTACCTGTATTCCTTAGCTCGCAGGTAACTGTATTCTTTAGCTCACAGGTACCTGTATTCCTTAGTTCACAGGTACCTGTATTCCTTAGTTCACAGGTACCTGTTTTCCTTAGCTCACAGGTACCTGTATTCCTTAGTTCACAGGTAGCTGTTTTCCTTAGTTCACAGGTACCTGTATTCCTTAGTTCACAGGTAGCTGTTTTCCTTAGTTCACAGGTACCTGTATTCCTTAGTTCACAGGTACCTGTATTCCTTAGTTCACAGGTACCTGTTTTCCTTAGTTCACAGGTAGCTGTATTCCTTAGTTCACAGGTACCTGTTTTCCTTAGTTCACAGGTACCTGTATTCCTTAGTTCACAGGTAGCTGTTTTCCTTAGTTCACAGGTACCTGTTTTCCTTAGTTCACAGGTAGCTGTATTCCTTAGTTCACAGGTACCTGTATTCCTTAGTTCACAGGTACCTGTATTCCTTAGTTCACAGGTACCTGTTTTCCTTAGTTCACAGGTAGCTGTATTCCTTAGTTCACAGGTACCTGTTTTCCTTAGTTCACAGGTACCTGTATTCCTTAGTTCACAGGTACCTGTTTTCCTTAGTTCACAGGTAGCTGTTTTCCTTAGTTCACAGGTAGCTGTATTCCTTAGTTCACAGGTAGCTGTTTTCCTTAGTTCACAGGTAGCTGTATTCCTTAGTTCACAGGTACCTGTATTTCTTAGTTCACAGGTACCTGTATTTCTTAGTTCACAGGTACCTGTTTTCCTTAGTTCACAGGTACCTGTTTTCCTTAGTTCGCAGGTACCTGTTTTCCTTAGTTCACGGGTGCCTGTATTCCTTAGCTCGCGGGTACCTGTATTCTTTAGCTTGCAGGTACCTGTATTCTTTAGCTCACAGGTACCTGTATTCCTTAGTTCACAGGTACCTGTATTCCTTAGTTCACAGGTACCTGTTTTCCTTAGCTCACAGGTACCTGTATTCCTTAGTTCGCAGGTAACTGTATTCCTTAGTTCGCAGGTAACTGTATTCTTTAGCTCACGGGTACCTGTATTCCTTAGCTCGCGGGTACCTGTATTCCTTAGCTCGCGGGTACCTGTATTCCTTAGCTCGCGGGTACCTGTATTCCTTAGCTCGCGGGTACCTGTATTCCTTAGCTCGCGGGTACCTGTATTCCTTAGCTCGCGGGTACCTGTATTCCTTAGCTCGCGGGTACCTGTATTCCTTAGCTCGCGGGTACCTGTATTCCTTAGCTCGCGGGTACCTGTATTCCTTAGCTCGCGGGTACCTGTATTCCTTAGCTCGCGGGTACCTGTATTCCTTAGCTCACGGGTGCCTGTTTTCCTTAGCTCGCGGGTGCCTGTATTCCTTAGCTCACGGGTACCTGTATTCCTTAGCTCACGGGTACCTGTTTTCCTTAGCTCGCGGGTACCTGTATTCCTTAGCTCGCGGGTACCTGTATTCCTTAGCTCACGGGTACCTGTATTCCTTAGCTCGCAGGTACCTGTTTTCCTTAGCTCGCAGGTACCTGTATTCCTTAGCTCGCAGGTACCTGTATTCCTTAGCTCGCAGGTACCTGTATTCCTTAGCTCGCAGGTACCTGTATTCCTTAGCTCGCAGGTACCTGTATTCCTTAGCTCGCAGGTACCTGTATTCCTTAGCTCGCAGGTACCTGTATTCCTTAGCTCGCAGGTACCTGTATTCCTTAGCTCGCAGGTACCTGTTTTCCTTAGCTCGCAGGTACCTGTATTCCTTAGCTCGCAGGTACCTGTATTCCTTAGCTCGCAGGTAGCTGTATTCCTTAGCTCGCAGGTACCTGTATTCCTTAGCTCGCAGGTACCTGTATTCCTTAGCTCGCAGGTACCTGTATTCCTTAGCTCGCAGGTAGCTGTATTCCTTAGCTCGCAGGTACCTGTATTCCTTAGCTCACAGGTACCTGTTTTCCTTAGCTCACAGGTAGCTGTATTCCTTAGCTCACAGGTACCTGTATTCCTTAGCTCACAGGTACCTGTTTTCCTTAGCTCACAGCCATTCCCATTGGATAGACTTTTAGCTGGGCCTTCATTGGGGTCGCTGTGAGTCGGAATTGGCTTGACAGCAGTGGGCTTTCAGTGATTTTATTTTTCTGCTGTTTCTCACCATGCTGCTGTGAATGCCCTTGTACACGTTTGTAACAGTGGCATTTATTTTTGTAGGTTAGGTTTTGAAATGTGGGGTTGTTGAGTAAAGAGTAGGTGCAATTTTATTTTAGTAGGTACTGCCAAAATATTTTGAACAAAGGTATTAGTCATTTGTAATGTTACTTGTGTTGTTTGAGAGCATTTTTTAAATTTCCTGCTGCAGGATACTATTAAGTCTTTAATTTTTGCCAATCTGAAGGGAGAAATTTATGTATCTTTGTTGTAATTTGTATTTGCATATCTGCTACTAAAGTAGATCATATTTTCATATTTTTTTTGCTCAATTTAGTAATTCTTTCTCTTATTTTATTTTCATTCTTTGTTTAAGGTCTCAGGTGTCATAGGTAAATTCTTCCTACCGTATTGTGTTTTTTTATTTTGTTTTTAATTAACCCTGTATACATGCCTTATAGAATTGCTCTCTTTTTAACGGTGGTTTCCCCTCGATCATATACCCCAAAGTAATATAAATATTCTTTCCGATTTTTTCATAATATTTACAGCTTGTTATTTTTACATTTGCATCTTGAATACATCTGAAGTTAAAAATTTACAAAATCTCAGAATTTAATGTGAAATTATGCGTAGCAATGGTTTTGGTAAACAAACATTTAGCGTCTAAGTATGTGTGAGCACAGATGTGTACCTGTGTGTTTCTCTTTGGATTAATGTAATTTTATTATATGTATTTGGTGTTCACATAGAAAATATTTGGCAACTCTTAGTAAAAAGTATTGCTAACGGTATATAGAGAGGGAGAAAGAGTAGTGTGCTTCACAAATCCAGTGTGATCATGCTGAAATACAGGCATGATGGTGGCTTGATCGTTGTTGGTCTTTGATTTTGTACTTTTGCTGATGGATGAATGTAGTTCCAGATTTGGCCCTTTTAAAAATCGTTTCCCTCACTAGATAGCCGTGATGGTTACATGACGTTGTGAATACACGTAATGCCACTGAATTGTATGTACGTTTTAAAATGGTAAATTTATGCTGTCTGTGTTTTACGATAGAAAAAACCACTCCCTTAAAACTTATCAACTTACACAGTACATGTGTCCATTATGCATATAACTGAGTCTAGAATGTTCTTTTCCAGAAAGTTCTTCTTTTTTGGTTTGTATTACTTATTTTTAAGGTATTTATTGCTACCAGAATGTCTAAGTATAAATACACGAAGACATTATATGTGTTGCATTTAATTTATTAAATTTTGTTTAGGTGGCTCTCTCCCCTTTTTTTGGCATTGCCACCTTTTATGTCAATGATGAAAATTCTCTGTTTCAGCTTAAGAAGATTCGGTCATTGCTCGTGGCTGGAGCTGCGAACTATGACTGCTTTTTCCAACACCTGCGTTTGCTGGATGGCGCACTGAAACTTTCAGCTAAGGATCTCAGATCCCAGGTGGTTAGGGAAGCTTGTATTACTGTAGCGTAAGTATATTCTTTTTGTGATATTTATTTTTTATGAGCAGATTTAGTACGTACTGATTCGGCAGTCATTAAGTAAAGCGGTAGCAGGGTAACCCAAAGAATCATATGTATGACCCAGAAATCCAAGTTACATGAAATGCAAAGGACCTAGAAGAGTCAGAACTTTTGAAAAAGGAGAACGAGGTCAGAGGACTCACACGACCTGATTTCAAGACTTAACGAACACCTACGGTTGTTTGCCAGCCGCATCCCGCACCCAACTAGGTATTTTCATATGCGCCACTATGCCGATTTTTTTTTACATGTTGCTGTAAAAAAATTAGCACAGTGCACTTTAAAAATACCTCGAGCGGGGGAGGGCATGGCTGGCAAACTAACGTAGAAGTTGTGTGTTATTTGCATAAAAGTATGGTATTATAAAGTTTAGTTTGCTATTGGTGAGGATAGACATAAGACCAGTTGGACCAAATAGTCTAGAAACATACCCATGCGTATTTGGTCAATTACGTTTTGACAAAGGGTGAGAGATGTGGCAGCCTGTTTCCGTAAAGATTTACACCTCTGGAAACCCTATGGGGCAGTTCTACTCTGTCCTGCAGGATCGCCATGAGTCAGAATTGACTTGACGGCAGTCGGTTTGTTGTTTGTTTGTTTGTTTTTTTGGTTTAAGGCAAGCCTTTTCAAGATAATGTCCAATAACGATTTTATTGGAATAATTGAATATCTACGGGAAAAAAGTCAGCCTCAGCCTTACTTTATATCACACACAAAAACTAACTTGAAATGGATTACAGGCATAAACATGAAAGCTAAAAAATTGTAAAAGAAAACATAAGAGAAAATCCTCACAATTTTAGTGAGGGTGTAGTTTTTTTAGATAAGATCCAGAAAGCACGAACCTCAAAAAAAAAAAAAAAAAAAAGATAAAGTAGGCATCATCAAAATGAAAGATTTTTACTCTTCCAAAAAATAGTGTGTGTAATATAAGAAAAAACATAATATTTTAGGAATAATTCTAACAAAGGGTATTGATGATATTCTTAGAAAAAAAAAATAAAGCTTTTTGACATATTAAAGAAGTTCTGAAAAATGAAATTTATACTGTATAATAAGTCTTGATATTGAAAAATGTCAGTTAGCACCAAATATGTCAGCCCTCAGATAGATTCAGTGAGTTTCACTGAAAGTCCCAGCAGATTTTGATTCTATAAGTTGTGTGAAAGAACAAAGGCCTGAGGATGACCAGGACCCACCTCAAGAACACAGTGGGGGTGATTTGTGTCACCAGTTTGGAAAAATTACTTAGGAAATCTATGAGTGAAGTCAATGAGGTTCTGGTACTGAGTTAGAGAAGAAGAACATAACAGATATACCAGAAATAGAACTGTCAGTTCGAACCTTGATTTATGCGACAGGTGACACCTGCCTACTTCTGATTTGAGGTTCGTTTTTGCCTATGAGTTTAGACCTGGAAAACTGAAATTATAACTTGAGTCTGCGTATTTCGTTGAATTAAGAACCTGAGTTTTTGGAGTCGACTATCCCAATCATGTATTTTAATAAAATATAACTATATGGAAACCAACCAACACGGCGTGTATTGTCAGAGCTGTCCATCTTAAGTGTTTTAACTAAAATCATCCAATTAAAGTCTAACTTAGGTTAGCTACTAATTTGGAAAAAGAAGACAGATTTCCTTAAAATGATGCAACTAACTAGTGTGGTAGAGTTGTAATTTCAATCAAGAATTCCAAAATCCTTGCCCAAGTCACGGAGTATTTGTGACCAGAAACGTGGTACCATTAACATAGACAATGTCTTGAGCACTGATTTGGGTAAGATTTTGAACTTGTTTTTAAAATACGTTTAACCGAAGATTGATGTTGGGGCATCAAAATGGAAATATCTGCTGAAGAATGGCTACAGGTCAGGCCAGTCAGAGTTATCTGACTGTCATTAACTTAGATTGATTGTCAGATTCCCGAAGTGCCATTGCAGAGAGGTGAGGAAAATGCCAAATTTTGACTTGGGAGCATCCAGGTAAAAGATGGGGAAAAGAAAAGGATATGTCAGTATTTGTACTTCCCTTTCTCTGTCACTAGAATGAATTAAAATAAAAATTCCTGAATTAATTCATTAAAAGAGTATTTTAAAATTCTGTGGTCCTATCTGTGTTTAATGTTAAACCATGTAACAACGTTTTTGTCTTCGTAGCCATCTGTCAACAGTTTTGGGAAACAAGTTTGATCATGGCGCCGAGGCCATTGTGCCCACACTTTTTAATCTCGTCCCCAATAGTGCAAAAGTCATGGCAACTTCTGGATGTGCAGCGATCAGATTCATCATTCGGGTAGGTTGTTTCCTTTCTTTTTATTTAAATGGACTTAAGTCACTGGCGAACTTTTTTTTTTTAACCCCTAAAGGAAAATAGCTATTGAATTATTTTCCTGATAATTAAAACAATACATGGTCAATATAGAACATTTAAGTAATACAGGGGCTAACAAAATAAGTATGCTTGCATATTTACATGTACATGTGTGTACATATATGTCTATATATATGCGTGTGTGTAAAATCACAGGTATTACAGGTAATAATGAAAGATAGCAGGCAGATTCTTAATTTAGCTTTTCATCTGTATCTCTTTTTCAATCATCTAGTTATTGAAGATGCACAAAAGAACAGACTTTTAAAAATTATTCTTCTTTCTTGAATTCCACTCTTCTACAATTAGCAATTGAGTGTGTACTTTTTTTTTCCATACTTCTATCAAACATATTTGCTACACAAATGGAAGATGTGTGTGTGTGTATGAATACACACACACACACACGCACACACACACACACACACCAATCTTGCTACCATTGAGTTGATTTCATCTCATAGTGACCCTATGGGACAGGGAATAACTGCTTCATAGGGTTTCCACGGCTGCAGTCTTTACGGAAGCAGGCTGCCACATCTTTCTTCCTCAGAGCAGCTGGTGGGTTCAAACCACCCACCTTTTGGTTAGCAGCTAAACTTTGCTTGGCCCTTGAACATTATGATAATGCTAGAATCATCTGCTAATATTTTAGTTAAGAATTTTGCACTTGTTTTAATGAATGAGTCTTGTGTAATTTTCTGTATTTTCCTGTGTTTTATGCATTTTGTTATATTATTCTGTTATTAGAGTTTGATGATCTTTGAAATTATCTAATAGTATTTCCAGTGTTTTAGGTTACAGTACAGATTTTAAGAATCTTTGTCATAAGGTTGCATATCCTATTTTCATAATTTAAAAGAATCTCTACTGCTGTAGTTGTGATACCACTTTTTTATGATAATGTTATGCATTTATATTTTTTATACTTGCCAAGGACGTTATTACGGGTCTTTCATGAGCTTCAAGTTGTAGTTTTACTGCTTTCTAGTGTGGTTCTTTAGTTTTTTCTCATTCTTTAGTTTCTGCATTTAAGTTTTGTAAATCCTTTTTTCTACCTGCTTTTTGGCTTATTTTATTTATTTCTGGATCTTTATGCTATGTCTAAATCATTGGGATGCTGGCAAAGCCAAACTCAGAAGAAAATTTACAGCCTCGTAATATTAAGTAAGAAGCTGTGACAGATTACCTAAGGGTGTACCATTCTCTTCGTATTTCTACATCATTTGTCATAGCCGTTTCAGCTGACCTCTGAATTATATAATAATAGTGCTTTCATTTTCAAATGGCTCTTTTGTTCTTATCCTCGTTATTTTCTAATTTCATGATACTCTGCTCAGGAAATTTTATTATATGATTTCTTTTTTTTGTGATTGCGTTGAAATTTTATTAACGTGCTAGTTGATCATCAGCTTATACTCGTAGGCCTTTAGCATTTGTGGAGTATGGGATCCACTGGTAGCGTATGAAGTTCTTTATTCACCACTAAGTCAGTCTTAATGTTTATGCTATTTCAAATTCTTTATAGTCTCGTTTTATCTGGCCAATTCCGATTATAGGTTTTGTCAGTTTATTTTCCTAACAGCTCTTGGTCACAGTTTTTGACTGTTAGCATCTCGAAATGCTATTTTTTCTGCTTTATTTTTTCATTGTGTTTTCTTTTTATCTGTTTCTTGTTTTCTTTTCATCCTCCTGTAATTTAGAAGTTCTGCATTCTTCGTCCATGTTTGTTTTACTTTCCCCTTTTTAAAAACATACACTTTACCTTTCTTGTGCCAGAATTTTTTTCCTAACCACTGAATTCAGTTTAACAAAGACACTTCTATTTTCAGCAGTTGGGATTAACTGTAACGTTTTACTGCTTTTATTCTTGACCAGTGTTATTGGTATACTCTCACTTCTCGTTTTTGAATGGGTCCTAGGTCATTTTAGTTTGACTTCCAGGTTTTTTTCCTTGCACGTTTTGAAATGGCTTTTCTTCGCCCTTACACAAGAACTAAAACCTGACTGCTGCGTTTTAGGTTCACAATCCTTTTGCCTCAGAGCTGTCCTCTTAACTGCTCTTTTTTTCTCTCTGAGATAACCATTTGATTCTTTTATAGCCAAAAAAAAAAAAAAAATTCCATGATTTGTTTCTTCTCTTTCATTCGCCCAGTGTTTTTCTTCTGTTACTCTTGTTATAAACATTTTGAAACTCTTAATGTCGTTTATTACTGCCTGGGTAGCTTTCGCCCTTTGACTTACAGTGGTGCGTGTGCTCAGGATGAATTCTTTTACATTCTGCTTATTTGACAGTACCCCTTCTGCCATTCTTAGGCTTTACACTTTATTCTTTGTTTCCAAATTGCTCATTTGTCGTGAGTTTTGTCCCATGTTTTTGACATAATATCCCATCATCTCATTGAAAAACAAATGTTTTAAATCTCATTTGTGTGTGTGTGTGTTTCCTTTATTTCCCAGAGAACTGCATCCTCAGATAGCTCTCCCTGATTCCTGATTCTTTTCTTCATTCTAGAGAACCTTGTTTTCATTTGTCAACTTGTATTAATACAGTCAAGTCTAAATTGTTATGACTTAGTGTTTGGTCGAATGGTTGTCTGTGATTATAAGGGTCACTCTTCGTCCTTCTTTGGTACAGCTCCTGCTGAATGTGGTACAGCTATAGTTAGGGCTGCATTCCTCCCATCCCAGCCATTATGCTGGACGTGGTTAGCCTACCAGTGGGGCTTGTGTGTGTGTGTGTGTGCGCGCATGCGCACGTGTGTACAGCAGGGTGGGGGGGAGGTTATGAGCGATCAGAGGGGGCTGAATGTGAGAACTCCTATGTAGGCTGTGTAGCTAGGGTATCTGTATGGGTATTACCTCCATATTGTTGTTACGTTGTTAGGTGCCGTTGATTCGGTTCCAACTCATGGCAACCCTGTGTGCAACAGAACAAAACCCTGCCCGGTTCTGCGCCATCCTCACAGTTGTTGTTAACACTTGAGCCCATTGTTGCAGCCACTGTGTCAATCCATCTCGTTGAGGGGCTTCCTCTTTTTCGCTGACCCTCTACTTTACCAAGCATGATGTTCTTCTCCAGGGACTGATCCCTCCTGACAACATGTCCAAAGTATGTGAGACGTAGCCTCACCATCCTGCTTCTAAGGAGCATTCTGGCTGTACTTCTTCCAAGACAGATTTGTTCCTTCTTTTACCTCCGCATTATTGTTATTGTTGTTGTATGCCATTGAGTCGATTCTGACAGTGGTTTCAGAATCTGATTTTATGCTTTTATTGTCCTGTTCTAACTTAAATACTTGAATGTGAAGGAAATAGAAGAAGGGACTTTGCGAAGTTCACAGTAGTTTTGAACTTTTTCTAAAATATGTTTTTCAGCATACTCATGTACCCAGACTCATACCATTAATAACAAGCAATTGCACATCAAAATCCGTTCCTGTGAGGAGGTAAGCTCCGGGGGGATGTTTTTTTTTAACTGTAGCTGTAACGTTGCTTTCTTTAATTCTCAGTCTGTCACAAACGTTGTTTGTTACTAATTTCTTGCTTTCCGGAAACCGTAATAAATTTTTCATCTTATCTCATGTAAAGGAAGGTCCTGGGGCGATGATAATGACCACCGGTTTTAGTTTTATCACATCAAAGCTGTGGTTTATTCGGGACGCTGGATCGCTGTGGGTTTCAGCGAGCACGGCATCTGGAGTTGGGTCCGGGCTAGGGGCCGGCACCTGCCACCAGCTGACCCGCCTTGGTGATCGTTTTAACTGCTCTGGACCTTACTGTCTGTACATGTTGATAGCACTAATGATGTTGATCCCATAGAATTGTAAGGATTAACCAAGATACACATTGCTGAAACTCGCCACAGTGCTCGGAACAAAGTAAGCGGTCTTGTTACTGTGCTCGCCTGCTTGCCTCCGCGTGCACACGAGAGCTTGTGCTCTCTTTCTGTCTGTGATTTCTGCAATTTTTAGTGTCAGCACCATTCACCAGAGGTATTTCTCCTAGGAGCTAGTACAGTATTCGCTTATTCAGCGTTCATGACAGCTTTATGGAACGTGACCACTGCAGATAACGAAAATTGGCTGTCATCCATCAGTTCCTCTGTATGTAGTGCTTGAGTTGACATCCTGTGCCTACGTGGAGATGCCCGTGAGCTAGTTGGAACTCGGACTTAACAGCTGAGGTGGAGAACCAGTACAGGAGATGGAGGATTAGATCTGAAGAGCATAGCTGATAGTCAGAGCTAAGGGTGGATGTTGTTAGTCACATGAAGTGGGCTGAGGTCAGTGCCAGCCAGACAAGCGCCTGTTTAAGAGTGGGTGGAGAAAGAGAAGAAGTGTTAATAGTGAAAGAAAAACGGGACAGAGCTGTGTCATCAGATACCAGGGAAGAAGAGGAACTCAAGAAGGAGACAGTTGAAAAAGCTGAGAACTAGAGGGCTTGGGAGGAAATGTACAAATGTTTACTTCAAAATCACGTGCGGGTATACAGTGTAAATAGGGAAATGTAGAATGCGAGATCCTGTTGGCATGTCTTTCTCGGTCACTATTGTGTATCTTCAGTGTCTAGTGCATAGTAGCTGCTTCATAAATATTTTTAAATTAATAAATGAAATTTGTTATATTTTATAGTAGACAAACATTTTAAGTTAAAATTATGAGGAGCTCCTAAGGTCTTTTTAATAGATTTAGTGTAAGAATAGCTGGAATAAGTTAAGAGGTATTCAACAGTTAAGATCTCCAAAAATTTTTTAACATATAATTCAGGGGGCAAAGTGTAATATTATAGAAGAAAGTGTTAGTGCAGTTCTTAACATAACATGTAATTATAATGTAACTTGTATTTTTCAGGCGCTCCTTTGAGTTCCTAGATTTGCTGTTACAGGAGTGGCAGACTCACTCATTGGAAAGGTACGCAGAAACTCTCCTTCCCTGTGCCCTCCCCCATTGCCACTGCTTCTTTAGAAGTTGGTGGTATTGGTTTTGCATTATTTCTCATTTTGCTTAAAGGTTATTTGTATTGGTTTTCCTTTAAAGATGTGGCGTTGTTCTTCTCTTAATTGTTGCAGCGTGTATAGTATACTTCCTTCTTTGTGGGGTGGATAAGGCCTTCTTAACTAGAATAGGATATGTAAGATACTGCAGGTTGAGTTGGGCGAAATTTTTAATATGTATCTCTACTCATGTGAGAGAGGTTTTCTGAGATACAGCTAATCAAGTAGTGAATGATTTAAGACAGAAGGAAGGGGCATCCTTTCAGAGGAAAGAGGGAAACTGTTGGAAAGTTTCACCTCACCATCATGAGGTGTCGTCGGTCAAGTGTATACTGGGCCGTGCGTAATGTAGCTCTGAGAGGAACGAGAGGAAAACAGTGGGCAGCAGCTGGTCACTGGCTAGTCGCACGGCTCTGTTTTTCATTAGTTTCAAGTTTGAAGCTTGGTAATACCTGCTGATTTCCATTTTTGTGGAAATCCTTAAATCATATATTATCCTGTCACAGCCTATTTTTAAAAGATAGAATTTGTTGTTTAATGTAGGCATGATATAATTCTAGGCTTTCTTTAAATTCTTTGGTGGTAGTTGCTATTCAGTTTGGTCAGATTGTAACTGATTAGCCTCTTAGCAAATTGTTGTTTACAGTGGGTGAGTGACTTAGAAACCACATGGAAGTTTTTTTTTTTTTTAATTAAAAAAGGTGAAATTTGAGTACTGTATATTTATAAATTTATATTGGATTCCTTATAAAAATAATTGTTGTCAGGGTTATAGTGAGTGAATTATTAGAAGGAAACCATGCATGAGTAGAATACATGGGGTGGGCTCTTAGAACAATCCTGCTGTCTTAGATTTATTGTAATGCACTAACAAATCCATTCACTTGCCCCTTTGTCATTGATGTTAACATATAGGCAGTATCGTTGGTGGTGAAATACACACCTTTATACAAGAATATAATGATAGATATTTATTTTATAGACATGCAGCTGTCTTGGTTGAAACAATTAAGAAGGGAATTCATGATGCTGATGCTGAGGCCAGAGTGGAGGCAAGAAAGTAAGTTTACAGTGTGTTTTTGTGACATTTTAACCAGACTTTGGTCTTTTCTCTGAAAGGAGTTGTACTGGGAGAATAAACATATCAGAGGCGTCCCAAGTATTCTGCTTCCCTAGTTCGTTGATACAGTTTGGATTGGTGTTTCTCCATTAAATCTTCACTAGCCGACTGACTGGTCTGTGTAGTCATCAGTGTTGCTATCCCATCACAACCTTGTCACTTTCATTGTAAATAAAAATCACTAATGTGTTGAACATGTGTACCTAATGTTCTGTGAGGCACTTGGCAGACATTATTTTCTAATTGTTAAAATGATTCCACAAAGTGGATGTTACCTCCATGGGTAGCGGCTGAGGTTTGGAGATTTTGCAGTTTTCTCGGGGCCGGGTAAACCGTGAGCGGCACAGCCAAGTTTCAAACTGAGGTCTGCTTTCATGGTCTACTGTGTTTCTGCTGAAACGTGTTGAATTTATCCACATCGCACTTAGTAGATGTATTAAAACCTGTGGGCTCATCTTTATTCTTCCTGAACGTGTGCATTTTGCTGTTAATGCCTAATCATAGAAGCTGTTACCTCATGCCCTTTTCTTTTCCTTCTTGTTTGTTTTACAGGACATACATGGGTCTTAGAAACCACTTTCCTGGTGAAGCTGAGACATTGTATAATTCCCTGGAGCCATCTTATCAGAAGAGTCTTCAAACTTACTTAAAGAGTTCTGGCAGCGTGGCATCTCTTCCTCAGTCAGACAGGTCCTCATCCAGCTCACAAGAAAGTCTCAAGTAAGGTTCATTTATGTGATCATTACTGATTTCTTCTTGCCCCCTACTCCCCAAAGTTACTTAAGTTGTCATTGTTAGTTGCCATTGAGTTGGTTCTAGCCCATGGTGAAGGTTGGTGCTCGGCTACTAGGTGAAAGGTTGATAGTTGGAACCCACCGAGAGGTGCCTCAGAAGACAGGCCTAGCAGCCTGCTTCAGAAAGGTCACGGCCTTCAAAACCCTGTGGAGCAGTTCTACTCCACGCACATGGGGTCGCCATGAGCACTTAAGTTGGATGGTTGAGTATCACTTGCATTCACCTAAAGCCTTAAAAAAAAGGTTGATTCAAGTGTACTTAATGTCTTCGGTCTATTTTCTCAAGGGTTGGGTTACATGCTAGCGTGGCTTCTCTGTACACTCATATCTGTGAAGAAGATTGAGAGGCACTGATTTATATACTTTTTTTTAAATTGTGCTTTAAGTGAAGGTTTATAAATCAAGTCAGTCTCTCATACAAAAAGTTATATACACCTTGCTATGTACTCCTAGCTGCTCTCCCCCTCATGAGACCGTACACTCCTTCTCTCCACCCTCTATTCCCCATGTCCATTCAACCAGCTCCTGTCCACTTCTGCTTTCTCATCTTTACTCCTCTCTTACGATCCAGTCCAATCCCTATTTGAACAGTTGGCTTTGGGAATGGTTCCAGTTTTGGGCTAACAGAGGGTCTGGGGACTGTGACCTCCGGGGTCTCTCTAGTCTCACCATTAAGTCTGGTATATACTTTTTTTTAATGTACTAAGAATAAAAAAAAAAAAAATTTTTTTTTTTTATATAAGAATAGTACATAAAATAAGTAACCCATTTCTGGGGCATTGTAATGGAGATTGAGAACTTATTGCAGGAGTGTTACACAGCCCTGGGTGGCTAGTAAAATCTGTATTGCTTTCCTTCCTCACCGCTTGCTCAGCTTAAGAATTCAGCAAATCCCTCGGGGTGCAAAGTTACCCAGTATCTGACTCACTTCTCTGTAACTTCCTTCTCATTATTATGGTGAGATCCATGGATCTTTGCTGCCTTGGCAGCCCTGTCCCTACTTACTGTCGTACTTACCCAGTGAGATTGTCACAAGCTTTCGTGGCCTTTCTGCTTCTCATCAGCGGCTTCTGTCCATCTTCAAGGCTTCCTGCTCTGTGCCAAGTATCTCCAGATTCCCCAGGGAAGAGTGGCTCAAAGAAGGTCAGCCTGCCTCTCTGTAATTTCCTTCTCTTTGGGAGTTTGAACCCCACAGAGATTTCTGGTTGTCTTGGCAGCATCCTGATACAGGGCTGGGATGAGGGTGAGGCAAGAGAGGCACCTATCATGCAGAATTTAAGAGGCACTTGGGTCTTGTGAATACTGTTGTTCTGAAAGTATCATATGCGTATATATGTGTATACATACATTGATACACATACATGTACATGTAGATAAATGCGTGTTTCTATATAAAAGTAGTCTTGCCAAAGTCATGTCTGCATCAGATCAGTCTTCTGGATCTGTCAGTTTACAGGAAATAACATGGAACAGATGAAAATATTGTGATAATATGGGAGTACAACTGGCAAAAATCCCCAGTGTGGGAATTTCTATAGAATAAACAACCGAGTTCCTTCAACACAGAAAATGGGCGGAAATAAAGGAAGCAGGACCTACAGCTTAAAACAATTTTTTTTTTTAATTAATACTTCTTGTGTTTAAGGCGAAACTTTACACAGCAGGTTAGGTTCCAATTTAACAATTTCTTTACAACTTAGTGATACTGTTTACATTTTCACCAAGTGCCACCATTCCCATTCACTCCATCTGGTTGTACCATTTCCAGTTCTCTAGTTTCCCTGCCCCCTTACCTTCTCATCTTTGGCTTCAGAGTAATTTTGGACCATTTGTAAAACAAATTTAGGAGGCGTATCAAACACATTTAATGTGTGGACCTCTTGATTTGAACAAACTAACTATAAAAAATATTAAGGCAAGACTTAATGGTCTGACTGAGACTAGAAGAATCCTGGCGGTCATGGTCCCCAAACCGTCTGTTGGCCCAGGACAGGAACCATTCCCGAAGACAACTCATCAGACATGGAAGGGACTGGACAGTGGGTTGGAGAGAGATGCTGATAAAGAGTGAGCTACTCGTATCAGGAGGACACTTGAGACTGTGTTGGCATCTCCTGTCTGGAGTGGAGATGGGAGGGTAGAGAGGGTTAGAAACTGGCAAAACCGTCACGAAAGGAGATACTGGAAGGAGGGAGCAGGCTGACTCATTAGGGGGAGAGTAAGTGGGAGTATGGAGTAAGGTGTATATAAGCTTTTATGTGACAGACTGACTTGATTTGTAAACTTTCACTTAAAGAACAATAAAAATTATTTTAAAAAAATATTGAGGAAGCTGGGATATCTGAATACCAGGTAGACATTTAATGACATCCATGAATTGTCAGATTTTTAAGGGTGATGACAGTATTGCAGTTTGTTTTTTAAAACAGTGCTTGTATGTTTTTAAGACAGTATTTAATAGTATAGATGAAGAGGGAGGCAGAGAGGGAGAGGGGTGTGTGTCTGTCTGAGGGGTGTGTGTGTCTGTCTGAGGGGTGTGTGTCTGTGTCTGAGGGGAGTGTGTGTGTCTGAGGGGCGTGTGTGTCTGAGGGGGTGTGTGTGTGTCTGAGGGGTGTGTGTGTGTCTGAGGGGTGTGTGTGTGTGTGTCTGAGGGGTGTGTGTGTGTCTGAGGGGGTGTGTGTGTGTCTGAGGGGTGTGTGTGTGTCTGAGGGGGTGTGTGTGTGTCTGAGGGTGTGTGTGTGTGTCTGAGGGGCCGAGACAGTTGGAACAAGGTTAGCAATAAGTTGATGAACGCCGTAGGTGGATGTGGGTACTGGGCGGGTTTTTCTCTACTTTCATATATGTTTGAATTTTTCATTAAAAGTTAACCAAGAAATAAATTGATTAAAAATACATGTCTTGAGGTGGAATTTTTACAGCAACAAACTGAACCTGTTCTTAACCAGGGCTTCAGACTGTTCATTCCAGTTTGCACCCCTGCTGAGAATTTGCATTCCTGCCCCAGATATACTGAATCAGAATCTGCACTTCAAGGAGATCCCCAGGTGATTCTTATGTATAACTTCCTGGGAACTCGTTAGAAATGGAAATTCCTAGCAGGGGTTCAAAGCGCAGTTCTTAACTACACTAAAGAGAATATTCATGTAGTTATTTTTGTGACAACAAACACTAGAAACTGCATAAATTGCCATCAGGAAGGAACTATTTACAAGGTAGTAGAAGCAGAAAAAAAAACTACGGTATTGTTCAAAGAGAGGTAAATTTATTGTGTGGCCTAACGGGTATACAAAGCTACCATTGGTATAAAAAGGGGGGCGTGTGTATAGTCGTCCACCCATACACATAAGCCTAGAGTGTCCCTGGAAGAGGAAAGATAAGGCTTGGTGGTAATGGTTGTCTCTGTGGAGGATCCCATGTGGAAGGAGACTTGCTTTTCCACATATTTTCTACCGTTCTTGTTTCTCCCATGCATGTGTGATGCTTTTTTTTAAAAAACGTAAAAAAGAAAAGAAAACATTTTGAAGCCTGTTCTCTGTGGCTTCTCTTCTGGTCTTTAGGTGGTGTTCTGTTCGTGGCGGGTCACTGGGTTGTGATTTCAGAGCTCTAAAATGGTTCTAAATAAAGCATTTCCCCCGAGTCGGGTCAGTTGGGGCTCTTAGAAAGACCTATGACCCATGGCCCTAGTTTCAGAAGAGCACCTGTACACAAGCTCAGTGACACACGTTTTTTTAATAAAAGCAGATCTGATCTGATTTCAAAAAATAATTAATGTAAGAGTAATTAACTCATCTAAACATCTATTTAAAATTATGGTGACCGCCTCACCTGAAATGAGCTGTCTTTGTTGCTCTTTCTCAGTTTTATTTTAGTATTCTCAGACTTTAAAGTATACGTGAACCCTAAAGATCTTGTTAAAATGCAGGTTTGTATTCAGGAGGTCTCACTTTTTACAAGCCCCTTGGTGATGCCAAAGCTGTTTGTCCATGGACCATACTTTGAGTAGCAAAATTATTTTACTTAGTACAGTATCTGGCACAGTGGTTAAGCATTTGGCTGCTAACCAAAAGATCGCCAGTTTGAATCCACCAGGTGCTTCTCAGAAACCCTATGGGGCAGTTCTCCTCTGTCCTGTAGGGACACTGTGAGTCGGAATCGACTCGATGGCAGTGGGTTTGGGTTTTGATAGCAACTTTAAACATTTTGTTGTTAGTTGCGGTTGACTCAGTTCTACCTCAGGGCAACCCCATGAGTCGCAGAGTAGAACTGCTCCATAGGGTTTTCCTTGCCGTAATCTTAATGAAAGCAGATCACCAGGCCTATCTTCCACCTTACACCTGGGTGGGTTAACAACTTTAAGTTTTTGGACCTTAAAGTGGCCTCCCTCAATATAAGATGATAGCAATTTTAGAGGACAGTTATAAAAATTATATAACACTGGGTTTAATAATGAACTACCAAATTTACTATTTGATGATATATAACTTAAATAATATTTTTCTGGCATAAATCAGTTTGAGGTTTTTGCTTCCCTCTCCTACCCTTGGTGGCATAATGGTTAAGAACTACGGCTGCTAACCAAAAGGTCAGCAGTTCGAATCCACCAGGTGCTCCCTGGAAACCCTATGGGTCAGCTCTACTCTGTCCTGTAGGGTTGCTATGAGTCGAAATTGACTTGACAGCAAGGGGATTGGTTTTCAGTGTTTCCCCTACCCCTTAAAACTTTATAGATGTACTTTCCAGATCCCGATTACGTACCTATTTAGCTGTATTATGTATCCGTGGGCTGCAGAGTACCATTGTAATTGCTAATGTGTTGTCTTTGGCAGTGGCTCTTAGCCTTTTTTCTGCTGGCCCAGGCAGTGACACTGATAGCGCTGCTGTGGGTAGCAGATTATCTACATGATAGATAACTGCCTGAATTGCCACTGGCCACAACCGTGTGGCTTAGGTGAGAGAGTTACCTGTGTGCTGGTAGTAACCCTGCCTGTCTCTCCTTCTGAGTAAAATAGCAGACTGCATGTGGTTCAGAGCGCTGTCATTGAGGCCTCTGTGCTGGGCACTGATGGGTGCTGAGGACTAGGCTGTACAGAAGTAACCCTGCCTGTCTCTCCCTTTGAGCAAAACAGCAGACTGCAAGTAGTTGAGAGTGCTGTCATTGAGGCTTCTGTGCTGGGCAGTGGTGGTGCTGAGGTCCAGAGTGTACAGAAGTAACCCTGCCCCGTGTTCTGTAGAGCTTACAGTCTTTGCTCACTGCCAGTACTTCATTTTTGCGTCACAGCCTGTTGAGATAACCATTGATCTGTGGTGACATATGTTTGAGAACAATTGTTGTAAAATGATTTGTAAATGAAAGTTAAAATTAGAAGTACTTTGGGAACTTGTAGTTGTAACTTATGTTTTCTTCAGAAAACTCACTGAAGTATTTCACTATTTTCAGAAAAAGTGGTAAATCAAGTCTTCTTACTAAAAGCCCTTATTTTTACTTTGCAGTCGTCCTTTTTCTTCCAAATGGTCTACAGCAAACCCGTCAACTGTGGCTGGAAGAGGTAATGGCCTTTTTAAGAATGGTAGCATACTTTATCTCTAAGGTAGCAACTTTTTAACAGCTTGCAGGTGAGTCACAGTGGAAAAATCATATTACATCCTAACCCAGTACCACACAAATACACTATACCTGTGTGTATGCCTGCGGTGTACAAGTACACTATATGCAGAAGTTCCGTGAAACACTACTTACGCATTCTTGTGATGCACTCTGTTTTTTATTCCATTTCATCCCTTAAAAAATGCTGGTTATGTCCTGGTCATTTGATTTCATGGCCTACTAATGGGACCTGACTCACAGTTGAGGAGCCCTGGTGGCACACTGGTTAAGTGCTTGGCTGCTAACCAAAAGATCGGCAGCTCAAACCCACCAGTCTCTCTGCAGGAGAAGGATGTGGCAGTCTGCTTCTGTAAAGACTATAGCCTTGAAAACCCTATGGGGCAGTTCTGGTCTATCCTAGAGGGTCGCTATGAGTCGGAATATATTCGGCAGCAGTGGGTGGTGGGCGAGGACTCACAGCTATGCTGTAAAATTCCTCACTTTTAAAACTGAAAAACTAACGACCAGCAACTTAATGACTTAGTACTGAAGAGTGTCAGAGCCTGCCTTGAATCTGAGTATCCCTGTTGCTGCTTCAGTTGTTGCATTTTCTGATAGTGAAAAATAAAACTACTGCCATCTGTTGATCAGGTACAGTGCTTTATTTTCATAAACCAGAAACGTCATCTCGTCATCACCAAAACTGTCCTGTGAATTTTGCAGTCAAAGTATGATCACTTTTCTCACTTTCTCCCACTGAGAAAATTGCCCTTAGAAGCTTTCGTTGTGCCAGGATTGAAACTGAGTGGCCCTGACTTTAAAGTACTTTGTAGTATTGTCCATCGTACACTGCTTTCTTGTTTGACCGTTCGTCATCATGGGTTACCTCATGTTGGTTTCACGTCTATGTTATTTTCATGTTGCTAGCAGCGATTTAAAGGAGTCTTGGGGGCGCAGTGGTTAAGCGCTTGGCTGCTAACTGAAAGGTCAGCAGTTAGAACCCCCCAGCCGCTCAGCAGGAGAAAGCTTCCGTAAAGATTACAGCCTCGGAAGCTGTATGGGGAAGTTCTGCTCTGTCCTGTAGGGTCGCTATGAGTTGAAATGGATTTGATGGCAGTGGATTCGTTTTTTTGGTTTTGGGGCAGTGATTTAAATAACACAGGTTGCCTTTGCTTTGTCTTCCCTAGTGTCGGCCAGCAGCAGCAAAGCCAGCTCCCTCCCAGGAAGCCTGCAGCGTTCGCGAAGTGACATTGATGTGAATGCCGCTGCTGGTGCCAAGGCACATCACGCTGCCGGGCAGTCAGTGCGGAGCGGGCGCTTAGGTGCAGGCGCCCTGAATCCAGGCTGCTATGCGTCTCTAGGTAAGTCGGCCATTGGGAAGTGGTACAGCGTTCTCACCCCAGTCTCAGTGAAGGCAGGATGATACCTCATGACCTCCCTTCCATTCCTGCTAGTTATGGGTGGTGACACATTTTTTAGTAAGGTTTCATAGTGGGGACACCATTCTGAGGTATCTAAGCTGCCTTGTTCGCACTTGTCCTCCTCCTCATCGTACTGATCAAAGAAACGATCCTCGATTCCATGATTTGCCTGTAGAGTTTTCACACAGCTCTGCAGTTGTGCTGCATCAGGCCACCGGTTACTAAGGGGCTTTGGGAAGGGCATGGGCCTTGTGTCTTGCTTCTCTGTTCTCTTTTCTTTCTCCCACTTTTATCACTGTGCCAAGGAGTGAAAGCCTTTCAGGGACCTGGGAGGACAGCAGAGCTTTTCTGTTTCTAATCACAGCTTTAACGTATATCCCAAAGGCTAGTCAGAGCTCGTTTTTGTATATTTTTATGTCCATCAACTTAAAAGCATGAGGTTGGTTTTCCATGTTGCCTGTCTCTGTGCTTGATTTTTCTTTCTCTTCAAACTCTTCATTTGACCATGTCACTAAATGCAGCGCAGACTTGAATAGTGTGTCCTAAAGGCATGGTAAATTATTGTGAACTTTTGGTGGTGTAAAATCCAGACGTGAATTTTAATTTATCCATGTTAGATATGTTGTTGGGAAGGTTAGCACAATCATATATTATTCATGTGCATTTTCGCCTTGTGTTTTTAACTGAGTAAGCCTGTAGGTGTCAATATGGGATACTGTTAGGATTCGCTATATGAACAGAAAACAGATGGGGACACAGCCGCATCTTTCTATTTATTACTGTTTTTATTCTTAAAATTTTAACCTGCCGCCCTGATTTTCCTGTCTACAGCCTGGCTTCCATTCCTTCCTCTGATGCCTTTGAGGTTTTTATGAATTAGATGTGAAAATTTGAAGTGTGCTTTGTTTTGGCTCAGACAAGCAGGCAAGGAAGAGCACAGGCTAAAAAACTGTTTTGTATCAGAGTCTTTGTGTTTCTGAAGTCATGTGGGTGCACTTGGTAGAGCCACCCGCCTTTGCTATTGTGTGTTTGTTTCTGGGATTGCTGAGAGGTATGGGGACAAATCAGAGCACTTAAAAGGTCATCGGATTTGGATTATTCCAATAAAGCAATCCAGGGAACCACTTTGAACCGTCTGAACTGAGTGCTCTGGTTTGTGTTTCTGTCCCTCTGTAGCGTGAATAGCATTTCAGTAATAAACATCCTTGAAATAAGAAACATTCTTAACTTCGAGGATACCCAAAAGAAATTGAACTGCGTATGTGTTTAACCCTGAGATTTCAAAACCCAAAAGCACGTACAAAGAAAACCTGTCTCATTTATGAGTGTAGATGTCAACATCCTAAAGAAGAAAGTGATAGCAGATATAATTCAGTAATAGGTCAAAAATCAGAACATCCCGTAGCCAGCGTGGGGGCTTTACTATTGCAGTGCCGTTATTCCTGTCACGTGACTGGCGCATGCAGGAAGGAAATCACAGGACAGTAAAGAAGGGACACGGTCATCTTACTAGACGCCCAAAACTGTTCGATTAAAAATTAACATCTGTTCCTGACACGGTGGCTTATCGATATTCTCTGTCATGTTAAGGCATTTGCACACAGTCCTTACTTACTGACTGCCTCATTATCTGACGTTTCGCGTTTATGACAATAGTGAAAAAATCTACTGTCTGACTTTTTGTGCATTAACCAGGTGGGAGGCATAGTGGCAATGGCTGGGGAGCACCTCCTCCCTCTAGGAGAGTCTCCCCCCACCTGGAAGCCTGGCTGTGCTGCCCCACACCCTCCATTCCCTTCTGCCAGCGGGGCCACAGCGTCCTGCTGCCACACGCATGGGGCAGCCTCCTTCGTGGTCAGGGCCTCCAGGCAAGTGTGCAGACAGCACTGAGACTATGCGGCCTGTGGCCCTGCAGCTCACAATTGCTGTGGGATGGCAAGGGAGGAAAGAAAGAGGTGGCATTGGAGAGGGTGTTTGGAAGAAATGCATGTGACCTTAATGACTTCCCAAAGTGAGCCCCACTGGGCCTGACGCTTCCACCTTGGTGGGGCCGGGTGTGCGGCGAGGCCCCCAGTGCCCTCTCAGGAGGCCCAGCCTCGGTGACTCATCAGGCCCAAGAGCAGAGCAGACTTCAGATACTGAACATAGGGCTTGTGGGGGTGGAAGTGGAGCCCCAGAGGTGGCTCCACGAGAAGGGGAAGTGGTCAAGCCGTGGGCCCTCCAGTCACATAACCCGGCTGCATGCAGATTTGTCTCCTCCAAGCCTCCTTCTCCACAGCGGAATGATCCGTAACTGGACAGTGATGAGCACATCAGTAAATCTTAGCTGTTATTATTTCTCTGATCATATTTTCTAAATAAAGGAAATTGAGTAAATGGATGGTCTGAAAACAAGAAAAAAATCCCCCATTTTTGCATGCCAATTTTCACGCAACAACCTGGTCTTTGGAACCTAACCATGTCGATAAGTGAGGAGTGGGTGTACTTCTGTTTTTTTTCCTTTACTTCCTCAGACAGCATCCTATACTTGTCAGCTGCAGTCCATCGGTATCAGGTTGCGCATAGTCACCACTGTGATTTTAGCGTTGTTCCCTAAGTCACTCTGATGAAATATGGCATAAAATGAAAATGAAATTAATAACTATTGGGAAGAAGGAGAAAGAAATTACCGTAATTTGCAGAGACGATGTTTTAGAAACCCCTGGAGAGTCAACTAGGAAATTATTAGGACTGAAAGATAAACATGTTGATTAGATATAAAACAATTATACAAGATAAGAATTACAAAGATATAGTAGCCTTCAGTTAAAATTATTCATATTAAGTTAGCAACGTAAATATTTAATAACATATTAACAATTTAAGGCAGTTGAAAGACTTAGAGAATGAAATCTGTAAAAATTTACTGTGGAGACTTGAACTGTTGGAGACATGGCCTGAAGGAAAGGCTCAATATTATAAAGATTTTATTCCAAAATCAATATGAAAGTGGAATTAAACTCATTAAAATTCCAGTTTTAAGAAATTTCAACTTTCATAATAATTTTCAAACTTACCTGGAAAAATTAAAGGATCAGAATACTTGAGAAAAATTTGAACCAAGAATAATAATGAAGGGAATACCTGTGAAGACTTGGAAGAGCTGCTCTCCCTGTTACTTAGTGATGCTTGTTACAAAGCTGTAGCTGTTAGGACCTGGTGGAACTAGTGGAGCTAGGCCGGCATTGGAATGAACAGAAAGTGCAGAGACTTTAGGTGTGCACGTGAAATGTAATACGTTGGCATGGCTGCGTTCAGAACCATGAGGCAAGGATGGATTTACTCACTAGTGGTGTTTAGACAGTCGATTTACTATTTAGTACAAAATTAAGTTAGAACAATGCTTCATGCCATATAAAAATACATTCCGAATGACTGAAAAGTTGAACAGAAACTTAAAAGCCACTAGGTAAAAACACCGTAGGTGAGTATTCTACTTTCACATTGGGGAAGGAATTTCTGAACGTAAACGCAAAGAAACCATGAAGGAAATATATCTCAGATTTAAAACTTAAGTGTGAAAATAGAAAATCAAGTGGCTGAAAACTAAAAGGAAACAGATACTTAACCACATGTTACAAAAAGAAGTTAATATATCAGAAAGTTTTTTAAGTCTGTGAGAAATGAATGAGTTTACTTTTATAGGAAAAAGTTTTAAGTGTATCAGTAAAAGCATATATTAGAATTGCTAGTAAACATCAGAATGAATGTTAAACCTCAGTGGTAATCAAATACAGCGAAACCTGTGAGAGCCAGAACTCTACAGGACGGCCTCGTTTTTTCCGGGACTCGCAAGTTGTCCACCTTTGACAGGGTGCGGTCTTACCACTTTCCTAGTGCTCGTTTTAGTGCAAAATATCTGGGTTTTCCTTCTCTGACAGGTTCTGCCTTACACAGGCTCTGGCTTTCTCAGATTTTACTGTAAATGCAAATCGAAAGAACCATAAATGTAACAAGAAAGGTAAAGTTAGTGCCTACTGTTGACAAGAATATAGTGAGAAAGGCTGTTTCATGCAGTGCTGATGTGAATTGATAATGGAGCAATTTTTCTGAAGCTTTTAAAAGTTCAGAATTCTGGGCCCAGTAATTCAATGTCTAGGTAATTATGTTGAGCAATAAAAAAGAATATTCATTGTATTTTTAATAATAGATGTTTTTAGAGTTTAATAGGTAACAAGAGGACTGATTACGTTATATCCTTATATGTATTCTGCAGCCATCAGCGAGTCATATTTTTCAAAGAAAATCCAGTGATATGGACTACCAAACAATGTGTTAATGGTTTCATCATTTTGTCTAAAATTATAGATAGATGCAAGACTGGAGGGGTATATACAAAGTTAAAACTCTTACAATTAAATTTTAAAAAAGACAACCTGATTTTAAAATATATAAAGGATTTAAATAGACATTTTTCCAAAGAAGATGTAGAAGTGATCAGTAAGCCCATGAGAAGATGGTCAGCATCACGAGTCGTTAGGGAAATACAGAACCGTAATGAGATACCACTCCACACCCACTAGGGTGGCCAGACGCAAAAAAGATGAGCAGTAACCAGTGCGGGCAAAGACTGTTGGAACTGGAATCACCGTACATTGCTGGTGGGACCGTGAAATGGGGCAGCCACACTGGAAAACAGCAAGTCCTCAGAAAGCTAAATATAGGACTTACTGTGTGACTCAGCAAGTTCCACTCATAGCTGTAGACCCAAGCGATGTGAAAACATATCCTCACAAAAAACGTGTATGTGGACATCCACAGCAGCATTATTCATGTTAGCAAAAAAGGGAAGCAACCTGTATGCCCATCACCTGACGAATGGATAAACAAAATGTGGTCTAACCATTCAATACAGCATTAGTGGGCAACAAAAGGAAGACAGTGCTAGTGTGAGCTACAGAATGGATGACCCTCGAAAACGTGCTGAGTGAAGAAGCCAGACCGAGAAGACCGCATTTTGTGTGATTCTATTTACTTGAAATGTCCAGCATAGGCAGATCCACAAAAACAAAACAGCTAGTGGCTGCCAGGGGCTGGGAGTTAGGGAAATGTGGAGTGGCTGCTGACGGCCACAGGGTTTCTTTTGGGGGTGATGAATATGTCCTGGGATTACATAGTGGTGAGGGTTGCACAACCATATGAATGTGCTCAAAATCACTGGACTTGTGGACTATAAAAGGGAGAAGTTTTGGGTTATGAATTATTTCTCCAAAAGGAAAAAAAAAAAAAAGACCATTCTCACTCAGAAAAATTACATTGAATATCTATTTATTACCATTAAAAAAAAAAACCACATATTTTAAGTGTTTTATTGTGAACTGGAAAGTTAATTTGCAACAGTATCTTTTCATAAGAAAGCCTCTAATACTGCTATGAGATTGATTTAATTTGGTTCCTTTGGTTCCGTAAAGTTTGAATTTTATGTTTGCTTAATTATAGAAGGGGAAGGTTCCCACTTTTCTCTTTTCTTCAGCTGTCCCACATTCACACCCAGGGTTATCATGGCTGAGCATTTTTGCATCCGAGAGAGTGTCCCAGTTTGTTTTAGAAAGCCCTTATTGGGCGCTTAGCTTTTGCCAGGCACCTGCTAGGGGGTCCAGTGGCATATGCTTCCATACTCAAAGGGCCTCTCAATCTGTCGGTAGTTTGCTGGGAAGAGATGAGCACCTAAAAGTGGGGTGAGTTTTAAGTGTTTTAAGTTTGCCGTCCCTGTGAGACATAAACTGGATGTGCTCAGGAGGCAGTTGGGATATGGCGTAAATAGAGCTTTGGAGAGAGATTTATGCTAGACATTAGATTGGGAATTCTTTAGAGAGTTGTTCTGACTGTAATCTCCCCTTTAGTATTAAACTCAGCACTTGCCTTAAAGCATTTGCACCTTGTATTTTTTTCCTAAAGTGCTGCGTCTTTTGGCAGTAAGGGTATCATAAGTGTTTTGAGTTTACCCTTTATCTTTAGCCTAAAAAGAAAGCTTGATGTGATTGGAGACAGTCACAAAAAATTTGCATTAAAGAAACTTTAATATAAAAAAATATATATGTATATGTATTTAGGAATGTTTGCAACAACTGGATTTATAAAGCTGTGGATCCACTGACTGTACTTGTTTGGAATTGCTCTGGGAAAACCAAAGTTAGCTGTAGGTGTGGAAGGCGGGAGGACTGGGACCTGTAGATTTTAGCTGAGGAGTTAGCTGTAGGTGTGGAAGGCGGGAGGACTGGGACCTGTAGATTTTAGCTGAGGAGTTAGCTGTAGGTGTGGAAGGCGGGAGGACTGGGACCTGTAGATTTTAGCTGAGGAGTTAGCTGTAGGTGTGGAAGGGGCACCAGTTTCCCTGAGGCACCAGGGAAGGAAAGAGGTAGATTCAGGTATACTTTATTTTTATTTTTAAGCAGGCCAGGAGCAGGAAGAAGAGTACAGTCAGGAAGTTGTTGCTAATTCTACTCAAGAAGTCCGGGTCACTCGCTAAGGGTAAACAGGGTGCCTGTGAGAGGTGCCTTGAGGTGTAGAGTCACCAGTGAAGGTCCCAAGAGATTCAGAACTGTTGCAGGCACCCACAACTACCCCTGCCTTTGGTGACTTCGTAGAAGGTCTCACAGAGCTCTGAGTCTTGTTTCATGGCTGAACTTTCTTACAGCAGAAAGGGTTCACAGCAGGATCAGCAAGGGCCAAAGGCTGGTCAGGTGGAGCCTAAAGGAGTCTGGGCTCAGGTTTCCAGAAGTTCTCCTCTCAGAGGCGGGGGGAGGGGCTGCACAGACCGTGATCCTTCAACATGAAATGCACCAACGTCTGCAGAGTTTCTGTCCAGGGAAGCCTGCTCGAGGCTGTGGTGCACCGCACCTAGGGGAGCAGAGAAAGTGACTTGTTAGATTTGTCCAGATTTGGGCCTGGGCATGGGCTTCACTAACTTTTCTTTCAGACTTAGTGTCAATTTTTTTTTTTTTAGTGCCCTTTTTTAGGATGTTAGATGTAGTCTTTATCTCACATAGGAACCTCATTTAGTTTAAACTTGTAGTATGATCTAGTTGGAAACAAGCTTGATATGTATGTCTGTGCTATGAATTCTATCTTAAAATTTTTTCTAGGTATTATAAAACCATTTGTTCTAATATACTAAGTTTTCCTCTGTTCTTTGCTTGCTCTTTCATCAAAGAGGATACTTCTGACAAGATGGATGGTAAGAACTTCCTTTTCTAATTCTATTATTAGAGATTTTTATGACCCTGGATTTGATATGATATCTTTGTTCGTTCTTAATTTCTGGGAATATGCTGCTTATTTCTCAACAGTCTTAATGTGAAAATGGCAGCATAGTTCTATGGTTGAGTTTTGGGTTAAGCATATCCATCCTAGTCCACTCAAACGCTAGGTTACTGTTTGTTGTAAGTTAAATATCTTAAATGTTTTTACCCGAGCTGTTAGAAATATTCTTCTGAAAATTCTGTTTAAGTCTTTCTCTAAGATACTAGACTCAGAAGAATGGAAAGGACTCTCCTAAGTCATTTGTTTCAGCTTTTCAGTTTATTGACTCTGATGCAGAGAGAGACAAAATGACATATTTTACAAGTTCATATGGTTATTTACGAAAATGAAATGCAAGTTGCAGATGCTGTCTTTTTAAGAGTGACTTTCAAACTAACATTGAATCAAAACTGAATTTACTTTAAGCTTTGCCTTTTACATCCCAGCATTCAAATGATTAGTTTATCTGTATTTGTTTGATTCAATAACAACCCTGTGTGGCGTTTCTGTCTGATACTAGACAGCCTGTGGTCTGCACTTTCCCCTCACTTCATCTGATACCATCATGCTCTCTGGGAACTTGTACATTCTTTAAGAACTTACAATAAGGTGCTGAATCTGGAAGTCATGGTGTGAGAATAAACCCGTTGCCACAGAGTCGATTCCAACTCATAGCGACCCTATAGGACCGAGTAGAACTGCACCATTGGGTTTCCAAGAAGCACCTGGTGGATTTGAACTGGTTAGCAGCCGAGTTCTTAACCACTGCACCACCAGATGTGAGAGTAGCATCTCTCTAAATAGAGAATGATTTTTCCCTGTCAATAATTATGTATACTCTGAAAATTGACTTAATATACCTTCCACTTTAATAAAATGGAATATTTAGGTAATCTTGGGTTAGGTTTATGAGTGCTAGTTATATATGGTAGTCTCTGTGCTTTTCTGTATGTTTATAGTATTTCATGAATTTTTAAAAATTGTTGAATGAAATGAAGACCCATCAAGAGATGATTTCTGTGTGTCAGACCCTTAGATTCTGATAGTAATATCCTGGATCCTTTAAAAACAAATTATTCTCATTTTCCAGATCAACGTAGTTGAGGGTCACCTGTTATGTAGTGTCTTACCCTCACTTGTGTGCAAATCCTGTGTTTATATAGATATTCTCACACCATCACTTACATACATACATATACATAGGTACCTACACACACACACAAAACCCAAACCCCTTGCCATCAAGTTGATGACTCATAGCCACCCTATAGGACGGAATAGAACTGCCCCATAGAGCTTCCAAGGGGGAGCTGGTGATTCAAGCTGCCGACCTTTTGTTTAGCAGCCGAGCTCTTAACCACTGTGCTACCAGGGCTACATACGTGTATGTGTGTGTATGTGTACATGTATATACACACATGTATATATTTGCTCTTTAGTAATAGTAATATTCATATTTGATCTTTTTTTTATACTAGTTTTCATCGATAACGTGTTGAGTAAATAACTGATGAGTTGGTAGCTCTTTGGCTTTGTAGATGCTTTGATGAAAATACCGGGCTAATGAGGCCTAGGTTGTGGATTTTTTTCCCATGCTTGTCAGTTAGCTTCTCTAGTTCCTCTAGGGATGACCTTTTGAAAATGCAGGGAATATATTTCTGCTCTTCTTTGCAAAGAAGAATAGTGATAGAGTTGCTTCTTCCTCGAGTGACTAATTTCTCTAATTTTCTTCACTGTTTCAAATTTTAAGAATGGAATATAGCAGATAAAAGTGTTTACTATGAAATTTTACCATTTTCAGTTGTCTTGTGTTAACTTGTGTGTGTGCCCGCGTGGGCTCTGTGTGTCATTAAGTTACCTGAAATTTCTTTTTGTCAAAATGAACCTTTTTGAAGTTAAATTGAGGCTATCAAACTAAAGATATTTTTTGTTTTTATCCTTTCATTTTAGTCTTGGGTGGGGTCTCGAGGTAGGTCTTAACATCAACATTGGCAGAGTTTGTTGAAATGCTATTGTTTTATTTCTCTTATTTAGGAACAGCATCTGAAGATGGTAAGAGTTATACATTTTGCTAGTAACACGGATATCTCTACATTAATTTTTTCATTAGTAGGAATTAAATGTTGAAACTAAAGTAGTCTAATTTCTTTGCAAATCTATATAATTTGCAAGCTGTGGCGGCTTCTACATTTTTTGTTTGGTTGTGTTGTATGTCTGGATTTTTTTTTTTTTTTTCCCACCCTCTGATTTTGCTTTGTATATCATGGATCATCACATGCTTAAAAAACATAATTGCTTAACATGTTTAATAATATCTACTATAAAATTAGTACATAATTTCATTTTTTTCTGTAGTGACATTAATGCTTTTCATTTTGTTTTTGTGGCTCTATTTTTTAATTTACACCAATTCATTTATACTTCGGGGAAGCATGCACCATGGTTTTTATAATCATCTCATTAGAGTTTAAAAGCATTTATTTAGTCGGCTTTTAAATGAGTCTTATTTTTGAATCAGTGACTGTGGAATGAGACATTTTATTTGAATTTGGTGTTACGAAAAAATGACTGTGGCACGAGACCTTCTTTTATTGATTCAGTGTGCTCTTCAAAATAATTATTTATTGCATTTGAATTTGTAGAAAAATTCAATCCTTATAGTTATCCTGCCTGAAGCTGTCTTACAAAAGCCTCTGATTTGAATCACATTTTTTTTCCCTCCAAATTTTACATGGATAACATTTTCTTCTGCTATAAAACCAAGTAGATTACCTTTTTTTTAGGTCTAATTTTTACTCTGATACATGTGGAATGTTGTCATATTTCAAGTTTTGCACTGAAATACGTGATTTGTGACACTGGCATTGTGACTTAGGAATTTTAATATTGAAATGCTTATCATATCCAAATTTCTTTGTTATATAGAATGTGGGTAGATTCTCTATTTCAAAAATAACAGCTTGGTCTTTCTGTTTTCCCTGGGAGTCAGGAGAACATTGTGCCTTACTATAAAGAGACTCTGTGAAAGGGCAGGAGGCCTGAACTGTGGGCTCCTTAGGAGACTTGAGGAAGTTGGTGGAATGCAAGGACTCTACCACCTGCCCTTCTGGGTTTGCATCTGTTTTGTTCCTCGTCCTTGTTATTCTCTTCTCTTCCATCACACATTTCTTAATTTTGAGATTTCCACTTACTCTTCCAGTATGTTTTTTCCTAATTAATGTAGCTATATCAGGCGATATTGTTTATGTGCTATAAATTATGCCTTTTAACTGAAACGGCCCAAGCCCTGTTCTGTGATCGTGCTTGGTACTGTCCTCATTTGATAGTGGTTGAGACTGTTGCTTTAGAATGCCATACAACCTGATCCCATCAAGTCGGTTCCAACTCATAGCGACCCTAAAGGACAGAGTAGCACTGCCCCATAGGATTTCCAAGGAGTGGCTGCTGGATTCAAACTGATGACCTTTTGGTTAGCGCCTGAGTTCTTAACCACTGTGTCACCAGGGCTCCTAGAATTCCGTTGTACCTGCTAAACCTGTGGCCATCAAGTCGATTGTGACTCATAGCAACTCTATAGAACAGAGTAGAACTGCCCCATAGGGTTTCCAGGGAGCACCTGGTGGATTCGAATTGCCGATCTTTTGGTTAGCAGCTGTAGCTCACTGTCGCTCTTAACCACTGCACCATCAGGGCTTCTTTATAGACCTGCTAGCGATACTATATTCTATTCTTACTTGTTTCTTTTTTTAAAATTTGTTTTGTTTTATTTTTTTAATGACAGATTACTTAAGAGCTCTGATAAGCATTATCTCCTTTGCTTCAAGAGCTCTAGAAATAGGATGAGAATTTTGCGGCCTGGTTTTGTGGAGGAAGGTGGGACAGTGGTAGAGGAGAGAGGGGTAGAACGGGGAGGTAGAGAAAGAAATTGAGAAAAGAGCCAACTCTCACGTGATACATGTTTCCTCAAATTATTTTCTAAATGAAATTGGTTGCTTGGGGGAAGAGAGCAGTAGACATGTCCATATACATCTGTTGTAATCTGCTGTTTGATACGGGATCGAAAGATGAACTGTCTTATCTGGTAGTATCTCTTCCTGCAGCCCCTTTAGAAGTACATTTTTGGTCAAAACGGTTGTTTAGGTTTTTGCTTCTAAGAATAGGCTTATATTTAAAACCGTAGGCCAGATTTGAGAATAAGCTAAATGTTTTGGAAAATAAAATTTTAGAATTGGAACTACCAATTAAGTAGCAAGTGACATGTCTGTGGTAATTACCTTAATTACAACCCCACTTTACTGGACTAGTAAGGTCAAAGTAAGAATGGAAATCTTTTAGTTAGACAATATTCCGACCCTTTAAGGAAGTAAGCTTTTATGGTACAGCAGGTAAAAATAGTATGGTTTTAAAGCACACCCAATTAGAAAATATGGTGAATTTTTTTTCCCTCATTCCTAAATATTATTAGAGAAAAATGTCTTTAGTGATGGAAATATTTTATTCCTCAGGCCGGGTGAGAGCCAAGCTTTCAGCACCACTGGCAGGCACGGGAAGTGCCAAGACAGACTCCAGAGGAAGAAGTCGAACGAAGATGGTGTCCCAGTCACAGCGTAGGTACCGTTTATCAGTCCTCCGCGTTCGTCCGTGCGGTAGGATGTGCGTGCTGCTTGTCAATTTCTGTATTGGGCGATTGACCGTTGGATAAAGAGCTGACTTCACCAGAGACGAGCCCCATACTGAGTTCTTGTTCTGTGCTTTAGGTTCGTCATCACCTGACAGAAACGAAGGTATTTTTTTCAATGTTTTGGGTCAGTCGTTGTGCATGTCTTGGAATTTTTTTGAGTGGGTGTTGTCTTGTCTTGGATGTGTTATTAGGGCTGCATCTTTGATGTCTGCCACCTAGAAAGAAAAACTTCATCTTCCGTAGCAACTTCTGCATGGAGATATTTTAAACAGCACATATCCGCAGCATTAAGGTTTCCACAGTCTACTCAGAAATTGGCAAATGTAAAAGATTGTGCTTTTTAGAGGCAAAATAGTAGCCGTATATTAGCACCAGAATCTGGCTGCATCTGATTAATGCTGTCCAAGGATAGATCTTTGGTACAGCTTCTTACTCACCCCAGAGCGTATTAAAACTCCTTATTTTTGGTCAGCATTTTCAGCAGATATATAGCGATTCAGAGTGAGGAAACACATATTGAAATGACCAATTCTGTTGTAACCCTGTTAAATTTAAGATTTCTGTTTTTGCTGTTTCGCTGGAAGCTGACTTCCTGATGAGCACAATTACTAAAAAGCACAATTTTGAGGTCTAGGTAAAACGAATGATCCATCTCTACGTGTCCCAGAATAGTAACATCTATTTATTATTAATTTAAAAGCGTTCGTTCCCATCCCTCCTTTACCAAGAGATTTTCGTGAGCACTTACCTCTGAAAGCAGGAAACTTTTCTGGGGAGGTGATTATGAAGGGTGGTTCTGCATACTTGGCTCTTTGGGAAAGAAGCGGACTTAAGGCCTTCAGCTGTTGAGGTGACCTACCAGACTGTGGGTGCCCTGTTTGTTTGCCCCTGATCCTGATGCCTGAGTCTTTGATCCTCTGACCTGTGATGGGTGAAAAGAGCTGGGGCTTGGCGGGCAGGGTGCTGGTTGTACAAATCCATGGCCAGCGTAGCCTCGGGAGCAGGCGACGGGCCCTGTACCAGCAGCAGAAATACTCAGTAAACTTGCTTTGCAAATTAAGGATTTATTTGCAAATAGGAAAAATGGCAAATGTCCTCTAGCCAAGGGCATTTCTCCTACCCACATGAGGAGTAGATCTTACCACATTCTGCCCTGAACTTGTGTGTTTTTCCAGTAATTTTCAGAGTAGCTTCATCTTTAGCAGCATAGAGTAGTCACTGGGAGCCTTGCTGTCACGGCTCCACATGTGGTCCACAGTCAGCAATGTCCGCGTCACCTGGGAACTTGTCAGAAATGCAGAGTCCCATGTCCCACCCCAGGTCTGCCGAATCACGCTCTGCATTTTAACAAGACCACTGGGTGATCTGTATCTCGGTAAAGGTCAAGGAGTACCGATTCAGGTCATGGGCTCTGGGGCCACACTGTGAGGTCTGAACCTCGGCCTCTCCAGGCTGTTTAAGCTCTCTGTGTGTCTGTATGCTCATCTATAAGATGAATTTTACCCCTGAGAGGGTTGTTGTGAGGGTTAAATGATGTAGTGTATGTGATAAACTGGCAGCCGTGCCCGGCCTAGGATAAGCACCACATGTGGTAGCTGATAACATCTCCTCATTAATCTTAGGTGAATTGAATTTGATGTTCCTGGTGTGTACTTCTCCACCTAGTTATCCTTATGGCATCCAGGAAACAGACATGAATAATGGTGGAGTTAGGAAACTTAAAACGTAAAGAAAAATAAAAGTAGCAGTCACAAAACCGTCCATGTTCAGTGTCTTAAGGATAAAAGTAAATTGTATGTGAGATGTTTTACTTTATTCTCTTCTAAAATAATAGTCAGGTCGAACTTAGGGCAAACTATTCAGAGTGCTTTTTATATGGTTCTTTAGTACATTACATGGAGAAGCTCTGGTGGTGCAGTGGTTAAAGCACTCAGCTGCCAGCCAAAATGTTGGTGGTTCAGACCTGCCAGCCGCGCCCCGGAGAAAGATGGGGCAGTTCGCTTCCATCGGGGTTTACAGCTTCGGAAACGCTCTGGGACAGCCCTGCTCTGTCCTTACAGGGTCGCTGCAAGTCAGAATCGACTCAGTGGCAGTGGGTTTAGCATATTACTTAAGAACCTTCCTTTTAGGTACATTGTAAGTACAGATCAATCCAGTGAGACGTTATTCTATGGTAATAGAGTGAACCGTGCACTCACATGGTTTGTAATGACCACACGTGTTATGGTTTTCACTTTGAAACCCGATGCAGGAGACTTCACGTCCTCTACTGAGGTGCGTGAACACAGTGACTGTGCTTTCAGACCTTGTAGGCCTTTCAGATGAAAGACTTTCTCGCTGTGACATCACTTAGGTGTTACGTCCTAGTACAGGGGTTTTATTTGTAAGTTTGCTCACTTGTTTATTTGAACGACTGTGTGTTCCCTCCTAAATTCTTTTTAAGAAAGATATGGTGGCCTTATGTAACTTGATGCAGGTTTCTTTACAACATATTGCACAGAAATACTACTGGGATTTCCATCTTCACCTTGTTATAAAGTAATTCATTGGGGTTTGCATAGTCTTTCCCAATTTTTATATTACCACTTAGGGAAAAAAATCTCTTGGATCAAAGCAGGTATGTTCTGATGGCTAACCAAAGTAAATAAGAGCAGACCCAGGAGAGACTTTGAGATTTGCATTTATGCGAGGAGAGTGTCTTTTCTGTTAATAGTGACTAGTTGTGTGCAGATGATTACACAGCTTGTCATGAACTTTGTCTCCCCAACCCTGTTTTTTTTTTTTCTGTCTTTGCCTTGAGAAAGATAAAATTTGTAGCTTTTTAATGTAATTTTTCTTCAGCTGTCAGATGCTACAGTTCTTCCTGGCCTATAGCTTTAAATTAAAGGTTTGAGTAACGAAAGCTTGAACACTTGACTGTCTGGAGTTTGGACGATCAGTAGCGGAAGAGCTGAAGAATTTACATCTACGTTTGCAGCTTCGTTCCGTCTGCTTCGTGCGGGAATGTCTGATTTCAATTTATCAGCCACAGAAACCACCGAATGTGCCGCTTTTACCACGGACTTCTGTGGCTCTGGGTTTTTCTAAATTTGCTTTTCTGCTCTAGGGCTTTTTGTTTCTGAGAACTGACTAAAGCTTTCTTATTTCCATCTGCCATCCGTTTTAATCTGCTCCTTCCCTCACGGATTTTAACCCTTACCCTAATTCTGCCTTTGCGCTTGTTCAGGATCCCAATCTGCTAATACCATTGGTGGTAAGAATCTTCAGACCTACGAGTGTGCATCTGTCGTTCGATCACCTACGTTCATTATTAAGAAGAGGTTCTATTCAGCAGAAATTCTTAACATACACTATTCATCATTTTGTAGCCGTAGCAAGGCAGAAATTATCCGTTACAGTTTTTCTCTGGCCTGTTTTTATTTTATTACCCAAACCCTGGATTGTTTAAATTATCCAAGTTGACCCCACGAGTATAAACGTCCAGAAGCAGAGGAGCTTTAGTAACACCGTGGAGCTATCTCATAAAATGTATAAAGTTTGAAAACTTGAAAGAGAGGAAGAGAAATGCGGCATCCAGTTTCAGGTTTTGCAAAGGAGAGTATTTTCTAGTAGCGTGCTACTCTCTAGGTACGTCATGCCCTTTTTCATCAGCTCTCTGACTTCCCTGGAAGAAGTAATCAGCACTGTTTTCCAGCCTTGGTGGTTCTCTGCTAGAGAAAGAGCCTTGGTATTTTCTTCTAAGTAAAAATATAGAATTCCAGAATGAATGATAAGCACTGGGATTGTCACCCTCTTGGTGGGGGCCAGGGAGTCTTGGAGAAGAGATGGTAATGGTTAAAGCAGAATGAATATGCCATTTTGTTCCGTAAGAGAGGGCATGAGCAAATTTGCACGTAAAGTGAGCGTGCATAATTTTGATAAATTCAGGAAATCTAAGTAGATGCAGAGGTCGCTCTTCTGGACTGCACGTTTTCTGTCTGCTGAATAGACCCACATGTCAAAGAACTTTCCACCCTCTCCCACCAGCCCTCCCCCCAGATTTCTGTTGGTTGTAACAGAATACCATATCGTCTGTTCATCATTTGTACTTTCTACGTCGTTGTGGATTTTCCCATCAAATACTCCATCAGCTGCTCTTGCATTGTGAGTCTGTGGCATGTTGAGTGTTTGGATGTTTTGGTGTGTACGTTTAGTTTAGATGCTGCATGGAGAAAATGGGTGCCCTCTGAGTATCCTGAAGGTTATCACCGAAAGAAACCTGTTCAACAATTCTTCACCTGAAATACTGTGAAACGTCCAGATGAGCCATCGTTTAAAAGTAGACTTGAATAATTTCTCTGCAACAATGTAGAATTCCTTCTACTTAGATGCAAATTGTTCATCTTAGCAGAAACATTGCTTTGTTTTATAATACCACTATAAGTCGTGGAAGATAAGTTTTCGTTTGTGTGCTGCTAACGTTTAGGGATTAAACACAAGTGTAAATTGGAGTCAGCGACTGCCCGTCAAGGAAACTGTAGCAAGAGCCACAGATCAGCAGCCTGCGCCCAGCCGGCCTCCGTTCGGCTAGAGTTTGGCCCACATGGCAGGATAAAACTCACGAAGTTGCAAAGCTTCCATTTAAAAAAAAATCCCAAGACCTGGCTGGTGTTAGCTCAGGGCAAACCACCAGGAACTGAAACACCGCCTCTCTCTTAGGAAAGGGGCAAACAGCCCCTGCAGATCATGATCTCCTTACCACTGCCTGCCCGCACTCAGCACTCCTCCCCCATTGACACCCTCTGCTTTTCCCGTTGGCGTTGAGCTTTGGTCTTTGCTGTGTGGCAGTGAAGCAGGATCGGGTAAGACTACAAGGCAAGCAGTAGATGCCCTGCTGGTTAGGAGAACTGGTGTGGTGTGAAGAGAAAGGGCAGCTTTCACAGAGATTCACTGAAGTGCAAGTTTGATTTTCCCCCTATGAAGTTACCGTTCAGGATCTAGTGTTAGATTATATCTTGCAATCATTTAGTTTATTTTCCCATTCAGTGCAGATGTCAAATGCTCTTACTGACAGGGCGCCCATCCTTAAAAGGTAACCAGTACACTTCTGGCTTAAAAATGTGTTATTTTTTTTTTTACTCCATGTCTTGCACTCTGAGATTTTGTCCAGCTCCACCTCTAAGGAGTCCCTGGGCGGTGCGGACAGTTAATGCATTGGGCTGATAACCAAAAGGTTGGAGGTTTGAGTTCACCCAGAGGTGCCTCGAAAGAAAGCCCTGGAAGTCTGCATCCCAAAATGAGGCATTGAAAACCCTACGGAGCACAGTTCTGCTCTGACACACGTAGGGTCGCCGCGAGCCGGAATCGACTCAGCAGCATCCAGTTAGCTCCCGTCTCTGTCTACCTGACCGCGTCTCCTCTGCCTTCCAAAACTGAAAACCACCACTTCAGAAGGGGTCTTCCTTCTTTGGCATCTGCCCATTAGTCCTTGTCTGTACTCAGTACCTCCGTATCCCACCCGGGGCCACCCAGGAGCTCTTTGCTATTTGAAGGCAGCTATAGTCTCCTCAGGTTTCTTTTTTCAGCTGGCCCACTTTTGTTAATATTTAAAATTAAATTTTGTAAAAATTAATATATGTAGTAGTAAGATAGATAAACTCTGTTAAAGCCACATAGAGGCATCTCTGCAGGCAAACTGTTTACCGTGAAGCAAATTATCATTATGTTCTTAACAAAGATTATAGCAATAATAGAATTATTCATTTTTTCCCTTTTAAATATATAAGGTTTTTCATACAGAACCTCGTAGTTACATGCAGTGTATTTGTCAGATAAGTGGTTTCTTTGGAAGTCTTTTTTACTGCTTGCGTTCTGAAAATTATAATAATGTCCTCATTAAGCTTAGTATCTCATAACGCTCAAAACTGAAAATATAATTTAGGTGACTTATTATTCAGTCCTTGTGAATACAGTACAGTAAAGCCTGTGTAAGGCGGAAACCTATCAGAGAAGAGAAACTCAAATACGTTCCACTAATAGAGAGTAATGGAAAAGTGGTAAGACTGCACCCTATCAAAGGCAGAAAACTTGTGAGACCAGGAAAAACAAGGCAGTCTTGTCGAGTTCTGGCTCTCACAGGTTTCACTGTACACTGTTTTCTTTCCAGGTTATGATTATATACAAATCTTCCTTGGTCCGTTTCCTTTGAACTTAGAACCTGCCATTCTGTCAGGTTTAATTTTCATCCTTCTTTCAGCAAGCTCTCTTGGAGTTCATATCTTAATCGTGTGTGTGTTTGGTGTTCAGCTGGCAGCCGGTCTGGGTCCCCAGGAAGAGTCCTGACCACGACTGCCCTCTCTACTGTGAGTTCCGGTGTTCAAAGAGTCCTGGTCAATTCCGCCTCAGCGCAGAAGAGAAGCAAGATTCCACGGAGCCAGGGCTGCAGCAGAGAGGCTAGTCCGTCTAGGCTCTCAGTGGGTAAGACCTCCTGCGTGTGACTGGGACTTTGTATTTCTTTTCTGTTTCAGTCTTTGGTAGCATTGAAGGCTTTGGAATACAATTAGGCACTGATAAGTTAGAGGAAAACAAATTCCAGGAGAATCAATTCAAATAGGGTGATGATTTGAATTAGGTATCTTATCTTGAGAGTAGGATTGATAAGGAGCTTTAAAAAATATAGCTAGCATTTTAAAGCACAGAATTATTTTGTAATTCACAATATATTTTCATATATATGTGCATATACACATGCACTTAAATGTATATGTGTTAGCTGCTTGTATTTGACATTTATATTTTAGATCAACCCTGTTTGAATGCTAATAAACTTTCTTTTCCTCTGTGTATTGGTTAGGATACTTTTAATTTCAGATAACAAATTGCAGTTGAAGCCAGCTTAAACAATAAAAGGGGATTTATTGCCTCTTTTAACTGAAAAGCTTGGAGGTAATGCAGCCTTCATGATTGGTTGATCCAGGGGTTGACTGGTCAACATTGTCCGCATGGACCCAGAATCAACCTATCTTCCTTATTCCCTCACTCCCTTTCTCTTCCCTGGATCCTCTGTCTTTTTTTCTTGATTTTCTCCCTTGTTTTATTCATACACATTCTCAAATAAATTCCTAAGATTGTTTTTGTGGGAGTTGAGCTTTTTGAGGCCTTACTTGTCTGAGAATGTCTTCGTTCCGTGGGTGGCACAGACTTCTGTTAGGCTTGCAGACTCTGTCCTTTGCACAGTAGCACTTTTTGGTTATGCTTTCCTGATATTTGTTATATCTGACCCCAGAGCCTCTGAAGTTCTTATCTAGACTGAACCTGCTTCTGTTTATTTTCCAGACATTATTTTAAAGGCTCTACTCCATTTTTTATCCATCTTTGCCCATTGATTTCCTGTTACTTGTTTATTTCTTTCTGTACTTGTGTTTGTGTGTTCTTATTTGTGAGGAGTCAGGAGAGGGATGCTCATTGCTCCTTCCTTTTCTTGAACTGAAAGCTTAAGGATGGGTTTTATACTCTGGGTTAATATTTTACATGGAAAGATATTTATTTCTAATAAAGATTTGGACCTACGATACCAAAAGCGTGATAGATAAAGTTTAGTCAACATTGGAAAAGAAAAATTGAATTTTATTATGTGGTTCAATATTTTAAATCTTCTAATTTAAAATATATTTTTTAAATGAAATATTATCATACCCTTCTAATTTCATACAAACCAGAGGAGCACATTCAAGAAATTTAACTGTATTGTCGCGATGCCTCATCAAGAGTAATTTATTTTCAACCTTAGAAAAACTTAAATTACTGAACAGTTTTTAAGAAGAAAAATAAAGCCCACGTACATGTCTTCTGTTTCCTCCCTGCCCCTGCTGCTGTTGCTTCACGCCAGCCCGAAGCAGCCGTATTCCTCGACCAAGTGTGAGTCAGGGGTGCAGCCGGGAAGCTAGTCGAGAGAGCAGCAGAGACACAAGTCCTGTGCGCTCTTTTCAGCCCCTCGGTGAGTACCTGGGCAGGTGTGAGGCGCACTGCCGTCCCCGTGTTAGCTGCATCTGGCCATCTGGGCATAGCTGCATTCAGCTTTCCTCATCGACCGTGTCTCTGGCTCTATCTCTTTTCTGGTTTTGTTTTTTGGTGAGAAAGAAGGAAATTGCATGTTTGGGAAAGGGTAGAACTGCCCCATAGAGTTTCCAAGGAGCACTTGGTGGATTCCAACTGCTGATCTTTTGGTTAGCAGCTGTAGCTCTTAACCATTACACCACCAGAGTTTCCCTTTGACACTTGTCTTAAATGAGTAGGCTAGTCACTTTATAAACGAATTGACTTCATAATCAAGTAAATGTCACACAGACTTAAACTACAGAATATTGAATTCAAGATTTTTCTTAACAGATAAGCCTACA
Source organism: Elephas maximus indicus (assembly GCF_024166365.1). Lineage (NCBI taxonomy): Eukaryota > Metazoa > Chordata > Mammalia > Proboscidea > Elephantidae > Elephas > Elephas maximus. Next base: position 6,169,877 of record NC_064845.1, read on the forward strand.
AAATGTAAAGATAATATTTTAAAATTTAATCTGAAGGAATAAGGATGATTTAGTTGGATGAAGTAAACACTTTTGTTCTTTTCAGCAGAAATGTTGACATTACAACTTAGATCGCTTAACGTAGGCTATTAGAAAGAGTGCTAGAAAACAGTACAGGAACTACTTCTTGAGGGGAGGGACTCGCATTTTTATAGTATTTTATTGTTTGTCATTTCCCACGTAATAGCTCATGTCATGTCGCTGCCCTAAAACTTGTCCCTTATAATGGAGATTGTATCGTAAACTGGATTATAATATTTACCTAAATTATAAAAATACTAATTGACTTTTTAAAAACAAATGATTAGTAGTTTTAGAATAACTGAGAGGCAGAGTTTTTACATCGAGACCTTAGAATCTCTGCATGATGGCATCGAGGGCGTTGCTGCCACCACTGCCGCTGTTCCTATCCCTCTCCTCCAGAACACAGTCTCTTACCCAGCGGTAGCTCTCTATGTTGGTGGCACACATCTCGGGGTTTTTAGTGGTAGAACACCTACAGCGTTACTAGGAAAAGCGAGATATCAAGAAGAAACCAAAATATGTTTTTTCCCCCTTTTAAGCCCATACGGTAGTCAGAAATTAGAGGAAAATTACAAGCAAATACTATTAAAAAGTACTATTGTAGATGTTGGTATGGCTGTTTCTTAAAACGAACGTACATCATCTAGCCATTAGTTTTCTAGATCCTTCTCAAAGCCTCCATTTGGCCGTTTAAATTACTTTTATGATTAGAGGAAGCGGTTTTCCTGATTCGAGTGTAATGCCCTGTTTGGGCTAAAGATGATTAAACCTGGTAATCACATAATTTTAGAAGGATCGATTTCCATAGCCCTTTTATTGACATGTGAACTGTGTAGCAGAGGTGGTAGGTTAGCTCTGTTGGTTTCACAGGTCTGAAGGGGAGCATCTCTGAGATCCACTGTCCTCTCCCTTCCCATTCTCCGCTGTCCACGCCTGCCCTCTGCTCTCCTCGCTTTATTGGTGTATTGGTGGCACCCTTTCGTTGCCTGTCACTGAGCATTGCCTTCCAGCAGATAATCCCAGAGCTTGTCAGCCATACAGCCGTAGTAATAAAGGTGGCATTAGGCCAGTGTGAGGAGCCCAGAGCATCAAAAATAAGTCAAAGCTGAGCAAAGCTGAACTGCTCTGGAGCTCACACCTTGAATTTCCATTTACCTCTGGAACCAGGATTCAGAAAAAGACTTCCCTTATTAGAAGCACATGAATGGTGTCTCTTGCCTGTTACCTTCAGCCACAGGTAACTGTCGACACCGTGAACGTTTTCAAAGACTTTCATTCACTAGGCAGTTCCATGTTTGTTCGATATTATTTCCGTTAAGTAAAATTAAAACTAACGATATATTACTATGTTTTCCTAAATACACCGACGCCCTTCAGGGACTGGTTAAACATTGGATATAGCGTTCTCTGTGTTTAATCCTTCTTTCTCTCGATCTTCTGACCATTTTCCTGGTCATTAAAGTTTATCCTGTGGCCAAGGAGTGATTCCTGTTATAAAGGGATTTTAACCATTCTAATTTAAATATCTGAGGAAGAGGAATTTTTAAAATAAAAATAATACATTTCATTAAAGAGTATGATTGTTTCTGTATTAAGAGAAAAATTGACTATGTTTTTATGCAAATCAGAGTTTTAAATCTAAAAAACCAAATATATTAAATTTAGGTCCTCGAGCAGTATATAGAGGAGACACATCACAAATTTCCAGGTTTTTTTTTTTTTTGAGGGGGGATAAATTATTTTTTTAAGTATTTAAATGTCTTTCGGTATTTAATCTACTAAACGCAGGGTTTATTTCCCATGACCATTATGTAAAAAATGTCGGCGTCGACATGAACAGGGCATATTATCTTCTGAACGACGTGGAGGGGGTGTGTGTTCTGTTGGAGAGCAGAGACCCTGGAGAGGACAGACGCTGAGCTGTAGCGGTTACCAGGGGTGTGGCTTTGATCAGATCGAAGAACCTTCCCAGGCTTTAGTTTCTCCGTCTGTTAAACGGAATAGTAATAACTGCTTCATTTGGCGTCAGGATTAAAGGAGATAAGATTATTGTTACTAGTTACCATAGTGGTTTTTTTTTTATTTAACTACAATGTCTGTTTTTTGTCTCACGCTTGTACTTTTGACATTTCCTTCCATTGGAATACTTGTTTCTTTGTCTTCTGAAGGCCTGTCTGTCCACTTAGATGTAAGACGTGCTTACGAATCCAGGATGGTGTGTCAGCGCTAGCATTCAGTCGCCCTGTTCAGCAGGATTCTGGTCTTTAACTGTAATAACCACGCTGATGTTGACTAACCCCCTTCCTGACTGTAGTGCTGCCACTATTCCTTGTTTCTGTGGTGATAGACGAGGTTTGTATGGTCCTGTTATTCCAGCCTCCAGACACCACTCCAGGTCTACTGGTGCCCTCTACGCCCCCGATGTGTACGGGGCCTCAGGTGAAGGATGAGTACATTTTCACTATCATCTGTGCGTTCATCTCAGATTTTTGTCCTTTTCAGTTTCCATCCAATGATACTCATGTTTTAAAATTTATTTGTTTTGATTTAAATTTAATTTGTTGGAGAGTAAATCATTTGTGATTTTTTTCCCCCCAAGTAACTTTTTCCCCTCCAGCAACCTTATTTGAATATATTTCTCACTGGTAGATGGACATTATTTGTGTAACCTACGTTATTTTAAAATGTAGTATTGTTTTATGTTCTTAGTTTTGTATTTCATCTTTGTATGTGTGTTTAAAAAAAAAAAACCACAATGGTGGATGAAGTGTTTTAATTGTAAATTTTGCTACAGAAAGCAGCGGGGGACAGAATCCGTCTCTGGTTTGTCTTTACTTCAGAATTCCGGGCACATAGGCACTTAACAGATATCAAATGGCATGTCTTACTTAAAGAATTTGAAGTCAGCCTAACTTGTGGGAGAGGAGAGGGTAACTGGAGCTTTTTCCATGTCAAGTCCCTGGTGTGGCCTCATTGAGTTTTGTCCAATTGAGGATTAATATTTGTTCTGAGCCACTCTATGGTTTACCCATATAGATGAGATCTGCCTGACTGATAAAGCTGGATTAATTACAGGGCTATAGACTTGCAAGCCCGTAGTTGGCCAGCCGTGCTCTCTTCTGTTTCCTGGTCATCAATACATTATAGCTGCTGTGTTTAAATGTATTTTCCACACACTGTCAGTAATTTTAACTGCACTCACCCTTTTATTTTGCCAAAAATTAAATGTGCCCAGGGACTACAGTATTGCTTTTAAAATGCTTTGCCCCATTGGGTTTTTTTCCCCCCTCCCCTTTAAGGATCTTCAAGTTTTCTGACCCGACCCTGTTACATTATGATCCTCTCACAGCTCTTTTCCTTTCTCTGATGAAATAGGTCCAGGGTACGGGATCAGCCAGTCAAGCCGACTGTCATCCTCCGTCAGCGCCATGCGAGTCCTGAACACCGGCTCCGATGTGGAAGAGGCGGTCGCAGATGCCCTGGTACTTTTCTCCGTGTCTCTGTCATTTAAAGTGTTCCAGTTAGGAAGCTAATGCTGAGTGAGCCACTTTACCAGTGTGGGGAAGGAGATCCGAGAAGTCCTGGGGATTAAATCCAGGAAGATAAGACGTGGGCTCTCAGACTTTTGCAGTGTGAAAAACAGAGCAGAATAATTCATTCCTGATCTTTATTAATTGGTCAGAATTTTAAGCCAGGGCCAATTATAGTTGATGGGGGCGGGGTCAGGAATATAAACAATGATGCCTTTTATGTGGTGATGGCGTTTCATGCGCTGTGGCACACTCAGGGCAGTTGGATAACTGCGTAAATATGCACACTTACAAGCCTATCGTCTCAGGACCAGCTTAATCTCGAGTGTTTAGGGATCGTTTTTGTTTAGGGGGAGATTTTGTTTAGTCTCAATTATTTGCATTTTCTGAGCTAAGAGAAAGTATAGCTTTAAAACACGTTATAATTAAGATATCTTCCTGGTTCTTTATGCCCAACATTAAGCAGGGAGGCTTAAAAACAATCCAGAGATTCATGATAGTTTGTCTAAAGTGTCTGTAGTCTGTGCGTAAATCCCTGTCACCTGAAATAATGTATCTAATTGACTTCCGTGAGTTCAGTATGACACTTCCTCTTCTAAATTATGATCTTAAACCTGAGTTTCTGAAGCATTTACCCAGTTTCTTATCCAGAATTTATAAAAGGCTTTGTCTTTATCTTGAAATACAAAATATATTGTGCCTTTTAAAAGTGTAGATCACATCTTAACCAGTGCTGATATAATTTTTGCAACATATATTTGAAAAACAAGCTTTTGAAAATATTCACGGGTCTTAGCTGTAATGTATTAAATTTAATCACACATGTAATTCTGCTCTGAAAGCCTCTGTCTTCTGAATTTTTCCCTTTACCTTAGCCATTTGATATTTTTTAATATATAAATTAATGTAACTAAGTAGGGACTTTTTTCTCTTGAACATGGAATATATTGGATCCCATCTTTATCTGATGATATTAAATTGGTCAGATGCTTCAGATTTACTATTCTCATGAACATATTTCTTAAATGATGTTTTCTAGTTTGGTTCATTTATTTTTGTTTACTTGGGTGATTTACTGGTTAGATTCTGCTTATATATAGTTTTGTGAATTGAATGGGCTTTTCTTGAAATACTAATTATATAATAAAATGCTGTGTGTGAATTATAAGAGGAAAGTTTAACCACTGAGGCCAAAATCCGAATCCCAGTGACCTGATTCTGTCACCTCTGTTATTTACATACCGTAGATTCTCCCATTACGACCCCCGATATTTAGGAGCAGATTTGCTGACTGTGAAGCCTAATCTGGGCATGGGGAAAATCAAAGAGTTAAAATCAACATTGGAAATGACAAAAGGAGTCAAATAGAAGACGTTTTGGGAAAACTGGTTGTGGGAATATTTTGTCGCTTAGGTATTTCTCTTTGGACTAAAGGATATTGGCAAGAGTAAAGATTATCTTGCTAATAAGCAGTTCCTTTGTATCTATGTGTTTAAAAAACTTGATGTTTCTGGTTACGGGCATGGTTAATAATGCCCCCTTCACTGTGCTGTTTAGCAAAATGTTCTTCATTATTTTCAATTTTTCTCTTTAAAAATATACTGCTCTCAGCTCTTAGGAGACATACGGACTAAGGTATAGACATCGATATTTTCTGACATCTTATTCCATGATTTTTATTTCTTTCGCTTCATCAGTTTAACAGATGATAGTCTTCTGTAAAAAATTAAGTGAAAGTAATGATTGTTAGACGTACATTTATTTTTCTGTACATATGAGTATCAACAAGGAGATTTCTGCCTTAATAGAGTGTCCCATGGGGTTCTGGTCCTTTATGGCTGACTACTTCATACAAAGGAGGTGAGGTCGTTAACACCAAAGCATGTAACAAAACTGACCCAATACAGGAAACATCACAGCATTACCTTTCTAGGTTTGGGCACTTAATTTTGCCAAGAAAATTCAGGTTGCAGTCTCTAAATCAGCCTAAGGCATTTAGTAATAAAAACGTCGTTATAGAATTATTGCAAATTAAGTTCAAATCACATTTCTTTTAGATTTTGGACTTTGGAGAGTTTGTAGGTACCTAGAGCTATGTTACCCTGGTGGCGTAGTGGTTAAGTGCTACAGCTGCTAACCCAAGGGTCGGCAGTTCAAATCTGCAAGGCGCTTCTGGGAAACTCTAGGGGCAGTTCTACTCTGTCCTATAGGGTCGCTGTGAGTCGGAATTGACTCAACAGCACTGGGTTTAGAGCTATGTTAAATTATTGTGCTTAACATATGTCATAGAAATGTCTTCACCATTCATCGACCTGAATTCAAATGTCAGGTTATGTAAAGATTTGTTTCCAGCTCTTCCAAGGAAATCTTAAGCAAGCTCTTTATTCTTTCTCATTTCACTTTTAAGGTGCAAGGTAAGATTGGCAGTTCCATATATTAAATAACAAGCCTTAGGTATAAAGACATAGAAGGAATCCGAATGTGCTTTCTCTTGTTTATTGAAGTAGACAGTGTAGATACGTTAAGAAAAGCAGAGAAGGGCCCTCAAGGAGCTTGCATCCTAAAAATAGTAAGCAGAACAGCTTCTCATATCCTTCTTTGTATCTTACTTCTCTAGGAGACATGAAGGTTGGGTACAAGGGAAGGCAGAGTGGAAAGAGAAGTGGTAAACAAAACGAAACTAGTTGCTGTCAAGTCGATTCTGACTCACAGCCTTGGTGGTACATTGGTTAAGAGCTCGACTGCAAACCAAAAGGCAGCAGTTCAAATCCACCAGCTGCTCCTTAGAAACCCTATGGGGCAGTTCTCCTCTGTCCTGTAGGGTTGCTGTGAGTCAGGATCTACTCGATGGCAACAGGTTAGAGAAGTGGTAGAAGAGGCGAAAGGAGAATAGAGATGAGAGAAGGGGGAAGGTAGAGCCTCACGCAGGGTAAAGCATGAGCTTTTCAATCCAGTGGACTCTTCCTTTTCAAAAGGTAATATTGTGTTCTTATCAACTTACGTTTCTAGTGCAGTTAATGTTAATTTGCATCCTGGTAGTTCTTCTTGAAGGAGCCTGGTGGTGCAGTGGCTAAGGCACTTGGCTGCTAACCGAAAAGATCAGCAGTTTGAACCCGCCAGTCGCTCAGCTGGAGAAAGATTTGACAGTCTCTTTCTGCAACGATTTACAGCCTTGGAAACTCTGTGGGCAGTTCTACTCTGTCCTGCAGGGTTGCTATAAGTCAGGATCAACTTGACGGCACAAAACAGGAACAGTTCTTGGTTCTCTAAAAGGGAGAAAGAAGAAAAGGAAAAGACCCCCATCTTTGAGCACTTCCCACGCCACGTCCTGAACTTCCATGTAGCCTGGCTCTGCTTCTGCCACTTTCCATCATAGTTAAAGAATATTCCATCTTCTACTAACATCAAAAACAAGTTTTCTGAAGAAAAACTAAATATTGTCATTTTATTATTACAGTGATTAGCAGCATGCTTTGCACTGATTTTAAAGCAAAAATTGATCCTTTTGTGGTCAGTAGATAGCAGAGATAGCTAGCGGTCAAGGTACGGTTTTAGCTCCCACTGATGAGATCCCTTATGTGTAACAGAAAAAGCCTGCCCGAAGGAGATACGAGTCCTACGGGATGCATTCAGACGATGATGCCAACAGTGACGCGTCCAGCGCTTGCTCAGAGCGCTCCTATAGTTCTCGGAACGGCAGCATTCCAACATACATGAGGCAGACGGAAGATGTGGCAGAGGTCCTCAACCGATGCGCCAGTTCCAACTGGTCAGAAAGGAAAGAAGGCCTTCTGGGTCTGCAGAACTTACTTAAAAATCAGAGAACGCTAAGGTGAGGGACGTGGTCTTCAAGGAATTGTCCTGCCCGCGTTTGCACCCTTTGACTTGGTTTTGTTTCCATAATATTTTAGAGACGCTGATATAGGACAAACCGCCCCGGCTCGTCCTAAATACAGGAAATGGTGTCAATGGGTTTTCCCTAAACCTCAGTCCTGTAGAACATCTGCACCACAGTTTACTAAATTTCTTATCAATTCATGCACTCTTTAAAGAAATATTTTTAAAAGAAAACTTCTGTTTATAAATGGAAGTTAAATTTTAAAAGTTGTTATTTAAAAAAAAAAAAATTAAGCAATGAAATGTACCGAAAGAAAGCTGACTGGTTTATGAAAATCCATTCCTGGTAACTTTTTCACTGAGAGGGCAGAAGTGCATGTGCTTATTTGGAGATGAAGCTATTTTCTTAGTGCTCGTGAGATATGTGTAAGATAAGATGGAATTGGAGTGAACTTCCCAAAGGACAAAGATGGTTTGTTTTTTTTTTCTGGCTTAGTTGCCTTCCCTAATGGCTTTTGATGGCTTTTTTCTCCTACATTCTGTATTGTACTCATCTAGATATTGCTTTAAGCCCCTTTAGTTCACTTTTTCAAGAACCTAGTTTCAAACTCCTTAAAACCTAATTACAAATAGACCGCAGACTCCCTACTTTTAAAGATTTGAATACTTAAGTAACATAAATTAGGGTTAGTATTTATTTTGTTTTTCTTAACTAATCTCAATTTCTCAAGTTCGATGTTGAACGACAAAACTGCCATGAGTTTAAGCCATTTGCAGCAGAAGCTTGCATTCTAAATCATTGCATCCCAGAACGTGAACTGATTGTGTGGGTATTAGTGATGGTAAACACTGTGTTCTTTATGAAGTGATACATGTAACAGTTGGGTGTATCAGTGCTTTTTCGAAGGGGCTGCATAAAAATAGTACAGCGTTAACTCTGTATATTCACGGAGCCGTGGTAGCACAATGGTTCAGCACTTGGCTACTAACCAAAGCCTCCGTGGTATGAACCAGTTCCGTGGAAGAGAAGACCTGGTAGTCCGCTCCTATGAAGATTACAGCCTAGGAAACCCTATTGGGCAGTTCTACTCTGTCATATAGGGTTACTATGGGTTGGGTTGGACTCGATGGCACACAGCAACATGTATACACCCACTCCTTACCTGTCTGTAAGATTAGGTTCCAAAGAAAAGGTCGTCATGGGAGAACCCACGTGATAGATGGGCCTAGCCCCTGGCACTTCTCGGGATGCCCATGGCTGGTGGACCCCCCCTTCCTCACCACGCTTTCCCCAGCACCACAGAGCCCGTGGGGGTTGGGGTGGTGGTGGTGGTAGGGGATTGCCTATAAGTCTGCAGGGCAGCAGGGGCCCACCATCACCAGGTCGTGCTCCGGGCATCGTATGGACCACCCCCACGCCGCCCCCCCCACCCCCCACCATGCCTCTTAACCTTCCTGCTCGACCCACCAACCCTGGCGACTGGCTTTGACTGGGTGTGGCTCTTGGGCCTGGGGGCAGGTGGAGGCTGCAGAGGTGGCAGAGAGGCCTCTTTGGAAAGATGAGATTTCTGAGCAACCCTCCACCCCCACCCCTTCTCACCCCAGCTCTGGTGCCCTCGCCTCCCCCACATCACTCCCCAGCCCTGCGCTGCAGGTCGGCCCAGTTCCTGTGCCCGCCCAGCGAATACACGAACAGCTGGCTGCCCGCAGGGCCTCGCACCCTCTCACAAACCTTGCCCTCCTCCTCCTCTCCCTCTGACTTCGGCTCATAGTGGGGTTTTCACTATAGTCGTAAATGTGAAATATCAGACAAGAAGATAGTCGATAAGTGAGGGGTCAGTGTGTCATGTTGAGTTAACTTGTGGTTTGTCCGTTTCCTAGATTTTAAAACATACACATGTGCAGAAGTGTATTGAAATGAAAGGAAGCATACCGTTATCAAGATGCTGTTAAAATTGAACATTCCTTAAGTTTAAAAAAAAAAGAAGCTAGTTTCAAACAATTCATGGGTTTGAGTGTGGTGAAATATGAAGGGCTCCTTCTTGATTGTGTGAATCAGAATTTGACGTACTAGCTGTTGTTTATTTTAGGAAGTATTAGAGGTATATAATTTAAAATGAGTAGTGTTTATCAGTGTAATACCCGGTATATGTTCATGTACACATATCACACTCGATGAATTACTGAATAATCCGTCCTAATATTGTTCCCAGCCCCTTCATGCTTAGGACACTGTTAAGTTCAGTATACATTTTAAATGGCAAAGGGAAAAGGCGTAATAGTTTAGAAAGATTTCAGCACCTAAGTGGCACAGTTTAAGAAAACATCCTGGTACTTACAAAGCGTAAGATTCACGTTCTGGGAAGGTCATTGTAAAATTGCCCCTCATGCTACTTTAATGAAATGTGATTTTATTTCTATTCATATAACCTTCAACTTTTAACGTACGGTGGTTAGTGACAGAACGTTATTCATTGTTGTTGCACGTCATACACTTTGTATTTAGCCCTGACTAAGTAAATGGCAAAAAACATTCCCTGGTTTTGAGGGCTGATGTTTTCACCGTTTTTATTTTTTAAAGAAACCTAATTACATGTAAGGTTACCTTTAAGTTTCTTTTTCCTACAGCAAGTTACTAATTAGTCACTGTATTATTTTGGCAGTCGAGTTGAGCTGAAAAGACTCTGTGAAATTTTCACAAGGATGTTTGCTGATCCTCACGGCAAGGTACGTTTCGGTTTTTAAGATTATTCGCTCCGAAAGTGTGTCCTTTGGGTATAGCCCCAAAAGCAGTAAACAGCAGCAAAAAACTGTAAGCCTTTTTTTTTTTTTTTTAATTTCTGCCCTCAAAATGGTACTAATATTTTCAAACATGATTGAAATTAATTGTTCGATAGGGCACGTAATTTAGAATTTGCTCTCTGGTAACTATCCAAGCTTCTCCAAAGATAGATTGTCCAAGGCTGGGAGCCAAATATAGTAACGAGCACCATTCTTGTTACTAGAGAGACATGGAAGAAATTACTCTGCATTTTAACTCAAGGGTGGATGTCATGTTGTATTACTAAGAGTTTTGTGGTATTTGTAGAGGAAGTAATTAGGTTATGTAGAAAACAATTATTAAATAACACAAAAACACAAGCTCTGGCTTTAGCCGTAAGTTTGTTGGCAATGTAAAGAAGAACCATTTTGTATATTAGAAACAGTCCATGAAGACTTTCAAAACTTCGTTCAGTTTTAAATGTCAATTAAAATATGTTTGATTAAATACTTATTGCATTATCTGCATGTGAACTCTTCAGTGTTGGTTTATGCTGATAGATAGCACTGTATAAAAATGTATTCACTTATTCTATTTCCAGCAGTGTGTTTGACAGTGTTGATACTGTGTTAGTATCTTCCTTTAGGGTTATCAGGTTATACAGGATCATTTCTAACCTAAATAAGAGGGTGTTGTGGGAGGGAAATTAGAAGAAAAATATTAACAAATTTTACTTTACTGTTGTTTTTTAATTCGATTTACTGTTACACACATCGTTTCTCCATTTCTTTCTAATTTTGATTTTTTCCATTACATACAACACTATTTAAATATATTAAAAGCCTACTTTAAACCAAAACCAGCTAAAGATTTAAATCCAGTGGGGGACAAACTTAATCAAAGTTTGTAACTCTCAAGCTGAGCATGTCGATAGCTGTGCCATCTTATGCTGATATTGCTACTGCTAATTACAGCTCTAGGAATTGCTGTAATTAAATTTATGGTAAATTCTAAACAAATGAACTTTTGATACTCTTTAGATGGTAATATAAGCCAAAACAAGAGACAGTTTTGACCTGTGTGAACCTGTTTCATTATACAACATTTTAATTGATAGCCTGTACAGCTTTGAAACATACATTTTAAAAACATCTTCATTGAATGACATAACTCTTCCCTCCCAGCAGGTGTAAGACTGAGGCTGGGTTACTTCTCAAAGTCACAGTGTTTGATTTTTTGTTGGCGTGATAGTGTAATTTAGTTGGATGCCAGGATCTAAGTAGTAATAAAGAGAAATGCTTTCGAACAGGCTCTTGGAACTCAAATAGAAAAACTGAGTTTGACGTTGGTAAAGGAACTGAACTGAGCTCAATTTTTTGGCCTCCCTGAAGAAATATGGAGAAGCCGCTATAATTCTCCCTAGAATTAAATCAGAAAGGTGGCTTTTGGTGCTCCGCCTTAGGATTTTATAACAATGTATAATTTTTATTGACCCATCTGGTTTTTGGTTGGCTGGTTTGGTTTTTCTTTCTTTGTTTTAGTCAGTGTGTGAAGAAAATGTGATGGGAATATGTTTGTTCATTTGGTTTTGTTTGGTGATTATCCGTCAGTCTCTGCCGATAATGTAATTCATTAAGAGTAAACTGGACATGTATGACTGTGCTGAGTCAAAAATGGCCAATTAGAGTTTGGTTTGAGTTTTTATAGTATACCCTAATCTAACTAACCCGTTGCTGTCAAGTTCATTCTTACTTATTAGCAACTCTGTAGGACAGGATAGAACTGCTCCACAGGGTTTCCAAGGAGTGGCTGGTGGATTCAAACTTCCGTCCTTTTGGTTAGCAGCCGAGCTCTTATCCACTGCGCCACCAATATATCCTGATACTGTGGAAATAGCAGATATTTCCCCTTTTTAATGTATCTTTGTAAAGTACCAACAGTTCAATCTTCAGGATCTAGCAGCTAACTTTTTTGATGCATTCTTTCCTTTTCTTTCTATATACAATTTTTTTGTATAATTTTCATGTGTCACAAAATACTCTTTTTCTTCTGGGTTTTTTTTTTCCCCCAACCATGTTAAAGCCATCCTTAGCTCACAGACCAACCCCTGTTCTGTATAATCACTGGCACTAAAGATAGAAACAGAGATTCAGGAACTTATATTCTTAGAAGAGGGGGGCTGTGCCACTGGTTGAAGGTTAGGACTCTTGAAGAAAAACAGTGTCCTGGCCCCTACTGGGTGAAACCACACAGCCCTGCAGATTCCTGTCACTGCACAGCTGGTCTGTGATCTTGGCTGAGTGCTCAGTGCTGCCTGGTAGTCCTCCCCCTCTCAGCTGTCTCATGCCTCCATGGAGGCTGTGAGATGCTCTCTTCTCCTCAAAACTGCACCCCCGTTCACCACCCCGACCCCTCATTTTATACCCCAAGCATGTGGCCTTGCCCATTATCTCACTGAGAAAACAGAAGCCATCAAGCAGAAATTCCACCTCCTGCCTCCAAACCAGTAAGCTTAACCACAGGTGAACCCATTCTTTTACCTGCCCTCCTATGAAAACGGAAGGAGGTGTCACCTTGAAGCCGTGGTGTTAGGTCCGTAATAATAAATATATCCTATCTTGTCAACATGGTCTCATCTGCCTGCTCTTCCAGGAATTTCTCATAAATCCCAACTTGCTGATTGGCACCGTTTTTTGTTTTTCAGCTTTGTTGTGAGTTTATTTAGTGTGTTTTTTCTGAAGATAAATCTTTCTTTTTCCACTTGCTTAAAACTCTTTCGCTAACAACTGACTCCCCTTTACCCTCAGGAAAATGGCCAACAAAGCCTATCATTTTTGCGTATCGTTCCGCCCTCACTCTCACCCCAGCTTGAACTGTGTTCCTTTCCCTAAATGTGCAAAGCTTTAACATGCTTAGAAATATGCCACCTGGGGGCACTTTTCCTTCCCCAAGCCAGCCAGCATCCTTGGGCCTTCTGCTTAAATAGGACCTCTTCCTCAAGCCTGGGTCAGATCTCCACGCTGAATTAGAATTTGCTTCTCTGTAACCCCAGCTCTCACGAAAGCTCACAGGCCAGAAAATGAGCCTGAATTCTTGCCCCTAGAATGGACCTTAGTGTTTGGGAGACACCTCATACCATGAGCATTAGTTGGGTAGATTTCCTCATGTCCTTTTTTATGTTGAAATCATCATTTTAGTCCCTCTATTAACAGCTTGAAGGAGCCCTAGTGGCGCACTGGTAACGTGCTCACCTGCTAACCAAAAGGTCGGCAATTCAAAACTACCAGCCGCTCCCCAGGAGAGAGAGATGGCCTTCAGCTTCCGTAGAGATTAGAGAGAGATGGCATTCGGCTTCCGTAGAGATTACAGGCTTGGAAACCCTATGGGGCAGTTCTACTCTGTACTATAGGGTCACTGTGAGTTGGACTCGGCACGATGGCAGTGGGTTTGGTTTTTTGGTTTTAACAGCTTCTGGTTGGTGGTTGGCTTCCATGATATGTGAAGGTTGTGCCTACTTCTCCCAACCTGATTAGATTCCCTGTCGTCTCCAGCAGAAGCAGGAGACTTAGAGAGCCAGGTTGTGAGAAGCAGCCTCATCCCCTTTGAGCTAGAACCACCTTCTCCAGGCCCCAGAACTTCTCCCTGCTAGGTTTTTTTAGAGTAAGGGTCTGGGGTCCAATTAAAATATCAGACAATCTCCAGTATGCAGTGCAGACAATCCATAAAGAAAGGAGTAGTTTCATGCTTTGGAACTAAATGTTGGCGGTATTCAGAAATGGGGGCGGGTGAGGGTTAATCTTGGGTTCTTTCCAGAAGTTGAGCCTCCAGGATAAAAGAGTCAGGAAGAGAAGTTTTTTTATTTGTGTGTTTGTTGAATTTCCTTGACAGAGAGGCGAGGGAGAAACACGGGAAAACCCCATGCTGTTCTCCTGCACTGATCATTTAACTCTTGTTTTTAAAAGTATTTTGAGTTTGTCATAAAAGTTTGAAAAACATTTGTGGCTTTTATTTTCTAAGTGTTTTTCTCCCATACAGGAACTTTGCACTGATGGCGACTAATTTGTGTGTTCTTTTTTTTTCTTTTTTTCTTTTTGCATGCTGTCCCCTGTGTTGGAACTCTCAATAGAGAGTAAGTTGGTTCAATATTTGTTGGAAACCTAACTTTACTGCATGACTGTGAAATTAACCCTTTTTCTCTATTTTCTCTCCCAGAGAGTTCATGCAGTGTTGGACCCTTGCAATCCACGAAACGCTATTTGCAGTTATGCAAACTGCCATTCTGTTTGGAGATGTGCTTTTTTAATCTACTAATTAATCTAATTTGATTACGTTCTTCTGTTCTGTATTTGATGACTGGCACACCTAAGATATAGGAGAGTTTAAGAAAAGGCTGCCCCAATTGTAATAGCTCAAACATTTTGATTCTTTTCCACTAAGTGCAGTTGTGAGATAAGCAGAATTAAAAAGTGACTTCACTGAGGGTTACTTACTTTAAAAAACATTTCCTGGGTTTACAATTGTTTAAAAAATTAGCCAGCTCCTGACCTTCCCATATACTTTTTCTAATATTGTACTAATGTCATCCCATAAAAGCAAACGGCGGTTTACAGAGCAGTGATGCTTAATTTTCTGTTCCGAAAGAAAGCTTTTATCGCTGGTATTATATCAGCGTATAAGGAAATGGGAGAAGAGCAACATCGGACAGCAAACGTTTTGTGGTAGAGCAATCAAATGAGAAATTTTGCGTGAAATTTCTAACGTATAGTTTGAAGATATATGTACACACAATAAAGACTTAATGTAAATACATGAAGTTATTTAGTAGTTACCGTTGACAAGCTGTAAGGTTTTTCTTTAAACAGCAGTACAATCCTATATGTGGTGTACTGTAAACAGCATGCCAACATTTTTTTTAACCCTGTGTATTCACATTATATCTAACCAAAAGGATTTTCTATTTAGAGAGGCTTTCTTGAAGGAAATAGTAGTTCAGATATTGACAGGGACATAAGCTTTAGAGATGTCAACGTGAAAAGAAAGGGCCTCCTGGAATGGCTGGCATAAGCCCAGAGGAAGAAGCTGGGAGATGCCAGAAAGTTTATAGGAAATAGAAGTTAAACTTGGCTGAAGTGAAGGGAAATAGCTGTACCTCTTCCCTCACATTGAGGAGAAAGGATTGGCTGCCAGTTACAGGGCAAATGACACTACTTAAAAGGAAATCCTTACTTTTTTTTTTTTTTTTTTTAAGAATTTTCCCCTACTCATCCATTGAACGGCTTTCTATTGGGTCCTCGGCCGCTGATAGCTTAGAGCTTGGTTCTGATTGGGTGGGAGTAAGAGAACCTGCATTACGAGTGTTCATTGTGTTGAAGCAGACTCTACCTGGGGCCCAGAAAGTAGTAGAACCTTGAAAGTATTCATAGTTTTTACTTTTACTAATACAGAGGTTCTCAAGCAGATTGCTAATGTGTATTTTTTACTTTCTAACTCAGATTCAAATGTTAAAACTTGGTTATAATTCCGATAGAGAAAATCCTCCATTTCTAACATAGGAGGAAGAAATGGAGTCCGTGTATAATTGTATAAAGGAAATTCAAGAAATAACACACACATTGAGAGCAAAACTCTTTTAATTCACAAATTAGTTTTAAGATTATTAACTACCATGTTTTTACACAAATAACGCGCACCTTGTACATTTGGGAGGACGTGGTTGGCCAACAGACGTAGAAAGTGCGCGTTATTTGCATAAAGTATGATACTTTAAGAAACGTGTTTTTATAATCAATTGTGATTATAATTTATCTCATAATGCAGCATAACTAACATTGTCTTAAAGCAGTTATTTGTCTAGAAGTAAATTTTCCAGTATGGTGTTGAATTTCTTATAAAGTGTCATACCCTCAAGGTTCACTTACTGACAAGTATTTTAATGAAATGTGTCACTTACGAATAATAGTCTCCCTTCATGTTTTAATAAAATGTTTTAAGCTAGTAGAACCAAATATAAAACCCATCAACAGAAATGGAGACTAATAGCATGCCCTCTAGGACTTTTTTAAAATCGTTAACATTTAGATACAGACTTTTATCCCACATTTATTTCATTTTAGGTATATAGTTATCCTAAATCATTTAAGATTACTTTTGGGGCAGTTTTAGTAAATAATGTATCTCAAACCAAAAAAATATGTGACAACAGCCCATTATGTCATAGGAAGTTTATACTCTAAGGTAGCTGTCAGCAGAGCCATCCTCTCATTTGCCCCATGCCACTCTTCCAAAAAGCTGCGGGCCGGTGAGACGATAGTTCCCTTCCCTAAATTTCAGAGAAAATAGAATTCAAGTTTAAGCTGTGGCATCATTGACAACGTTAGGTGTGCCAGCCATTATGGCCAAAGTTTCTTTACCAAGTGATGCTGCATGGAATAGCTAATTGTCAAACTTCAGCAGAAGTCGGATTACGTTTGATGCACTCTTGTATCACAGAGTCCAAAGAAAAGCAAGAGAGATTATTTCCCGCTTGGCTGCCAATCGCTGTGCCTCTGATACCTGTATTCCTTTCCATTGCAGTTTTGAACTGAGCATAGAGGTCAATATTTCCTCCTTTTTCTCCTCCCTTCCCCCCTCTTGCCCTCCCCTGTCCCCTCTTATCAACTGTAGGTGTTCAGCATGTTTTTGGAGACTCTGGTGGACTTCATACAAGTCCACAAGGATGATCTTCAAGACTGGTTGTTTGTATTGCTGACGCAGCTACTAAAAAAAATGGGTGCTGATTTGCTTGGATCTGTTCAGGCAAAAGTTCAGAAAGCCCTTGATGTTACAAGGTAATGTTTTTCTTCATGTGTTTCAAGTTTACCTGATGGCAATCAGAAATAGTTCCTTCCTATGTTAAAAGCAGAGATTTCTGAGTCCTTAAAACAATCGAGACTGCAGGGGCTCCGTTTGAAATGCCCATTCACATGCACATGTGACGCAGCGTTGGCCCATTGGTAAAACACTGCACTGGTTGGTCAAAGTTTGGTTAACATCACTTGAGTAATTCACGTTAGTATTTTATTTTCATTAAAATATACCTGCAAAGTAGAGTTGAAGGTTTTATTCAACCTAATGTAAAAATATGTATATTTCCTAGGTGTAAGAAGAATATTTGATTATGCATTTAAATATTCAAAGAGTTTTTAAAAAGATTTTCAACCACTGATGTACTTCTGCTTTCTTCTGTAGATTGCTCACATGACTTATTTAAAATACCATTTACAAAGTTGAAGTGAGTCTAGAATTCAGACTGTAGGTGTAGGGAAACATCTCTGACAATGTTGAACTTTTTATTGAGTACATCTTTCTGTAGTTGAGGTAAGATAGACTATTATTTACTGTAGTGTTGCTTTTTGATCCCATACTGGGTATAAACTCCATGTTTGTATTCTCCTGGGCATAGCTTTTATTGGGTACTGTATCGGATAGACTATACCACATGCTGAAACTACTGTGTGGGTGCTTTTTCCCTGACAGTGTGTTTTGGTGTTAAGCATAGTCTGCTGCTGTTAAGTTTGCTAAAGGCTCGCTTGCTGACTTTTTTGTTTTGTTTCATTCTTTTCTTATTTCAGAGAGTCTTTTCCGAATGATCTTCAATTCAATATCCTAATGAGATTTACAGTTGACCAGACCCAAACACCAAGCCTCAAGGTAAAAATTGGAAGTCTTTTGAAAACTTTGTAAGGAATCAAAATATTTTATTAATATAGTTATGTTGATATTTACATTTCTGCTACACGAAAAGCTGTTCAATCAGTGGATTTTGTTTTTATGAACTTTCAGACGTTCAAGCCAGCACTTCGGGACCAGCTTCACTCTTTTTGGAGCTCCAAGGTTTTTTGGTTTTACTTTAATCTGCATTATTTTCTTTTCTTAACTCTCTTTACAAACTCTGCGGTGTTTCAGATACTGTTCTTATGCATCTATATTCAATTACTAACATTCGTAAGACTTTTAAGCATGCAGATATCTGATTTCAAATGTTATTCAAATGCTAGACTGTCCTTTGGAGAGGCTTACTGGGGATACCCATTTAGAAGGCATCACTTTGAGTATGGCCGTCTAACCCTAAGCTGGTAGTGCACACTTGCTCTATGAAGCCTCATCTAATTTTATGTTTGTGATTTCCCAATACTTTTTTTTTCTCTTTTAATTTTAGGAATTTTAATAGTGACTTTGGGCCGACTGTTAGTTTTGCCTACGTATTTATTAAGGAAAGTTTTTAAGTTCAATCTTGGTTCACTTCTCTAATTTTCTATAACCAAGATAAGAAATAGTTTTTGCAGTGGAATGTTTCTGATGTGTGCATAAGGTTTTGAATGAGGATTAACCTTCTCAGTCATTTTTTTTTGCACACATTTTCCAGTTAATTTATGATTAAAAATAATTATAAATTTAAGATAAAAGGAAAAAATAAGGTAAAAGATAAGCCCAAGTTCTTTACCAAAGAATTCATGCGAATCATATACAAGATCTTTCTTAGTGAGTTTTAAATGAGATTAAAGTCAGGGAAATAACAAGCATGTGTGCATATACAAGCCTTTTATTTCTCTGCACTCTTCTGCACGAAATACATTTGCACAAGCATTACTCCCCAGGATTGATTTTCCCTTGGTGTCTGAATATGATTATGCCTCAAAATTACAATTATATTTCTTGACCAGGGTTGTCTTACATTCAGCTTGTTGTTGTCACAGAGCTGCTTTGTGAAAGGGGTTTTGAAAAGTGACTGTTTGGATTTTGAAAAGTGACTTACAGAAGAATTTACTTGATATTATTGATAAATATTTGTTGAGCTCCGTTTATGTCCAAGACATTGGGCTAGGCATTCCCAGGAATGCAAAACTCATCATTACGTATCATTATCGTCAATAATATATGATAAATTGTAAATTGCTTTAGGAGTGATGATGTTGGTACTGTCAAGTGCTGCTGAAAATGTGTGTAGAGGTGTTTCATGGGCCAGGGGAAGTGGAGGTCTAAACCAACTAAGAACTAAGGCTGCAGGGTGAGTTGAGGGAGAGAATGAAGTTGCCGACAGCCCAAGAGAAAGACAGTCAAAGGGAAGAGTAAAATGGGAAACAGGCAAATTAAAATTAGCTTTCCTTTTGGAAAACCTTATGGGGAGACCAGAATCACAGATTATTTCTGTAATATCCTAAAACAAACAAACACACACACAACGTATATATACACATAAGCACACACATATATACATCCATAAAAACACATTTGTACACTAGCAAATTTGCAGGGAAAGATTGCTCTTCAATTGATATTTTACAAAAATAGAGAGGACGTTATCTTGGACCCATACCTTATACCAAAAGCAAATGTAAATTTCAGATGGGTGGCAGAAGTATTAAAAACTTAACATGTTGTACAAAAACAGATAACTTGAGTATGAGATCTGGAAAAATTTTTTATTAAAAATGATGAATCTTTCATATAAAATATAGATGTCTGTATAAAATTTCAAGTCTCTTAAAGAGTATCATGTGATTAAATGTCAGAAGATGTTGCCCGATGAGGGTCCATGCGCCGGAGCAGTCAAGCCAACAAAACGTACTCCAAGTCAGAGAGAGAAAGTTTATTTAGGAGGTGGCACCAACGACAATCCGACAGCAATGCAGACTGTCTTTGTGGAGTCCTGAAAGGCAGTTTTACCTTAGAGCTTATATATGATTTTTACAAGGGTTAGATGTGTCTTTGTAGCCCACAGATGGCATGTTCAGATGAGTTATTCATTACAAGATAATTACAAGAGACTCCTTATCAGGCTAAAGATATACGTGCCAGACATCTGGGCTCTACTCTCCAGGTGGAGAGTCCTAAGTCACAGGTGGCCAGAGAAAACAAAACAAAGTCATTAGCATCAGATCAAAACAAAGTCATTAGCAAAGGTATGCAGAAAGGAGAAGGCAGGCAGAGGAGGGGAAAAAAACTTAGAGATTCATCATGACACTAGTTATGTCACACTCTCAATTGCCCGTTTTGAAAAAGAGCAAACATGCTGGGGAGTATTAGAGTCATGGAAAAGAGGCAGTGGACTAGGGGGACATGGCAATACCAAGGACCTTATTTGAATTAGTAATATTTTAAAAATAAAGAGTAGAGTTTTTGTTGACCTCTTTTTTGGGGTTTCATAATTATGTTGAAAAATTACACAGCTTATAGCAACTGTTTTTTTTTTTCCTTCTTTGACAAAGAGTACGTGTTTACCTTATTAAATCTGTAGATATGTTTAACCTTGTGTAATGTCCTACTAAAATACAAACTTTCAAATGATTATATGTATATTTTGGTCATTTTGCCTGTGGGTATAGTAAACACACCTATTCTGTGAAACCCTTTCAAAACCGCATGCCCCTCTGCATTTCCAAGACGCTGCACTAATTGAATCTCACGTAGCGCAAATAAATACATTCAGTTATTGATTATGACAGATCAAAAACAAAATATATTGATGTTCATTTTTGGATTTAATATAGTCACCTTTCAGCTATTCCCACTTACAAAAGGTGACATGGCTTCAAGAATTTAGAACATTATGTGCTACGTAATTTAATTGGAGCTGCCTTGTTTGTGTGTGTGTGTGTGTGCTGCTACAAGCTCACCTGCAGTCTCTTTCCCTATTCACTGCACATTTCACCAGGGTGACTGATAGGTTAACCCTTGGTTTTTTCAGTATATTTCTTAAAACTTTACTTCTTAAAATTTATTCCTTATGAAATGAAGATTGTAATTTAATCCATTCTGTCTTTTTCTTGGGGAAAAAAAAAGGGTATTAACTAGAATTAGGAGGTGAAAACATAGAAGACTCAGGACCTTATTTTAATAGTTTACTTCCTGCATATTAACTTGACACATTTCTTTATTTAGAACAAGTTAGAAACATGACCTTAAGATCAATAATAAAGGAAAAAAGAACATAGAAAAACTGATTACCTTAATCTTCAGCAATATTTTTTCAAATTGCTGTCTTAATCATTTTTCTAAGTTAGCAAATCACTTAATCTTAATCATTTTTCTAAGTTAGCAAATCACTTAATCGGTGCTTAACGTCATGTATGTGCAAGGACCATACGCTATGCCAGGTGCCATTTCTAAAGTGAAGAGGTAGAATCTAAGAGAACTATTATCTAGAAATCCTAGAAAGTTGAATGATGTAACTTTAAGGCAATGCTTCTCACCCTTTTTTCTGCCCCAGCGTTCCTGAGAGAAGGGAGGGAATTTAATGGGTGGCTTCCTGTAAGGGTGATAAGTCTGAGTATGAGAAAAACAGCCCCACTCCCTGCTGATTCTGAGTCCTGCTTGCCGCACCACCACTGCCCTGCCGTACACACACACACACACACACGCATGCACCATACACACACACGCATGCACATGGACACACACATCAAGGATTCACGGGAGAGTAGCGAGACTCTTTTTAAACCCACACAGCATAACTCTTTTATACAAATAAGTATTGCCTTTTCTTCAGTGACTCTTGTTTAAAACATTTTTGTGACAACTCTTTGGGAAGGCAGTCACAACAGTGATAGACTTCTAAAGGAAACCAAGCTCACTGTATGACTCTAACCCACGTTTGACCAAAAAAACCCTATGTTGCCCACCTTGATTACCCACTGGATTTACCAGACTTTATTTTCAAAATACTTTGGATTGGCTCCCCAAAAGCCAGTTTCACTCAGTTGACAAAGACTGGCTCCCGTTAAGGCTAAACAAAAGAGTCAGCCACGAGTTCTGAAGGCAGACTCAAGGAGAAGTTTATAGTCTTGGAGGAGTGAGTCTTTAGCAGTTGTTCAGACTCGGGGAATGAAATGCCTGGGACTTAAAAGTTCTGATGTGTTTGAAAAATGAAAATTATCCACATTATCACATACCTGGTACCTCGGGTAGGTAGGTGGTTGTGTAACTTTTGTTGTTGATGTCTTTTCATTTGCCAAGGAATAATCACCTAATTCTCCAGTGTCCCCCATTGACCATTTGGCGCCATTCTCTCATTGTGCGCTTACCTCTGCAGGTGAAGGTTGCTATCCTTAAATACATAGAAACTCTGGCCAAACAGATGGACCCAGGAGATTTTGTAAATTCCAGTGAAACTCGCCTGGCAGTGTCTCGGGTCATTACTTGGACAACAGAACCCAAAAGTTCTGATGTTCGGAAGGTAGGTTTTAATATAAGGTTTGGAAGATGAATTGGAAAAGCAAGTAAATTATTTTGGATTGTCAGTAAAGGAAGCTAATATTTTCAGCACATTACCTGTTTTTTTTTTTTTTTTTTTTATGAAGAGCACAATCTATGGGTTTTTTTCCTGTTCTTCACCAGTTGTTGTTGCTGTTAGGTACCATCCATTTCTAGCTTGTTCATTTTATCTATTGAGCTATTAATAATTTTAGGTATTATGTATCTGTTTATCAATCAGTTATTCTATCTCAGTAAGTGAAGACTTAGCTTTCCCATATCACTTCCACATTCTTTCCTGTCTCCCTCCCCATGACCTTCAAAATAGTTATCAATTGTTGGTAATAAGTAAAAAGGATTTACGTTTTGGGTGTGCAGGTTTTTACTCCTCTCCCAAGTGGTTTACCACTACCTCCTCCTCATGGAAACTTCATTTGTTCCGAAGTTCTTCGTTTGTCTTGCTTTTCATTTGCCTGGTTGTCCTCTAGCATTCAGGATTACTGTTGCGAGGTGTAATGCCATGCTGATTTCCTTTCTTGTCTATGTGATCTTTTTCTTTCATGGAAACCTTTAGGGTCCTCCTTTGTATCACTAGTATTCTGACGTTTTGCAATGATGTGCTTTGGTGTGGCCCTTTTTTATTCATGGTACCAAACGCTGGATGAGCGATTTCAGATAGAAACTCAGTGTCCTTCAGTTCCCGGAAATATCTTTGTATTATTTCCTTGATGATAGCTTCCTCTTTCTATTCTCTTTTCTCTTATTTGAACTATTATTAGTTGGATATTATGTCTCCTGAGTGTTGCTTCTCAATTTTCTTATTTTTTTTCACCTTCTAATTTTTTTCCCCTCTGGAAGATATTTTGAGAGAGAGTGTGTGTGTGAGTGTGTATGTGTGTCTCCACCACCTCTGTGTCCTTTTTTCCCTTTTGTTTGTTTTGATCTTTTACCTGTTTCAGGACTTATTTAAATATTTAATGATTCAGATCCTGAACTGTTTGCTCTAATTTTAGAATGCTATACCAAAGACCTAAGTGGAGACTCTGTGTGTATTTGGGGAACCTATCAGGTGCTCGATTTGTGTGCCGGGCTCAGAATTCAGTGTCCAGAGATCCCTTTTTTGCCACTGACTGATTTCTCCAGTTTTTTGCTCGCAGAGTGTGTGAAGGCCTCAGGATCGGGCAGACGAGCTGAGGGTCCTCCCAGAGCTTGGAGACTCTCACTCATTGCCTTGTCTTGAGTCATGCTCATCATGCCTGCTCACTGTAGTACCTGATTCCCTGAGCCTGAAACTATCTCGTGTTAGACAGTAAATGTAAGCCGTTAATAGTTGAGACACAGGGGGTCACCTGACTCCACAGGGTGGGGAGAGGAGCTGGGAGTCCAACCTCTCCGCCTTTTTATAACGTTTTACTGACATATAAACTTTGGTGTGCTGGTAAGCCAGCTCTCCAAAAAGAAAAAATAATGCTAATAATCCCTCATCTGTAGTCTTTGCCAGTTTCCATGCTGTAAATACACCCGTTATGGACGATTTCAAGCTGTGGCCCACAAAATTCCTGTCTCTCATACCCGGTGCAAGCCGGCTCAAACACCAAACATGCATCCAGGAAAGAGCACAGACAGCCACTGGGGATTTTCCCAGGCAACTGTTAACCTATTCGCCTCTTTTCAGCTCTGTTCTTGCCCTCATTCTGCCAAAGTACGTGGCATGCAGCCTCCTAGGTGTCCTGCAGACTTGCTTTGTGTCAGTATATCCCCCATTTAGACACTGTAGGTTTTAACTACTCCCTCTCTGCTAGGTTAGTTAACCACTTGCCTTCGGAGTTGATTCCAGCTCATGGCAACTCCATGTACATGGCAGTGGCAGCGCTCCATTGGGTTTTCAGTGGCTGATTTTTCAGAAACCGATTGCCAGGCCTTTTTTCCAAAGCACTGCTGGGTGGACTTGAACCTCCAACCTTTTGGTTAGCAGATAAGTGCGTCAACCATTTGCACCACGCAGGGACTCTGGTAGGTTAGTCACTACCCCACTGTCTGGTTTCAGTCTTGCAAAAATTTATGATCTTCTGTTCATTGGTACTTGCTTTTCTGTTCTCTTTGTCCTTGTCAGTTTATGGTTTCTGCGTTCATTTATAGTCAGTTAAAGGGGATTTTTGGAAGAAGAGGAAATAAAAGTATGTGGTCAACCTGCTGTTTTAAACAAGACATCATCTCTTTCATTTTTGGTTTTCGATTGTTTAGCTTTAAACTAAGGAGCCCTGGTGGTACTCGGCCACTAACCAAATGTTGGTGGTTCAAACCCTCCCAGAAGGTCTGTAGGAATAAAACCTGGCAATCTGCTTCCATAAAGATTACAGCCTAGAAAACTCTATAGGTCAGCTCTGCTTTGTCACGTGGGGTCGCAACGAGTCAAAATCAACTCCATAGCACCTCACGACAGCTTTAAACTATTTCCTGTTAGACCCCTGACTGCGTGGGAATTTAGGCAGAATTCTGAATTTTATCTAAAACCCTAAATATACTTCAAGCCTTCTTTTATCTCGTGTTTTCCTTATTTTTGAGCATCGGTAAGGTAACTGTATATAGTTGGTAAACAAAATCAGTATGTCCCTGCCCTCAGGAAGCTTACAACTCTAGGAGACTGGCCTTAAACATATATAATTGTAATTTGTGATAAGTGCTGTGACAAAAATGATCAAGGCATCTATAAAAGAGTGACAGCACAGAATGGGCTCGGGGAAAAGCCAGGCTGTGAGCAACAGTGGGATGAGCAGAAGGACCAGGTTTGAGCTGGAAAGGAGCTTGGAGCATTTGAGTTGCTGAAAGCCAGTTATGGCTGAAGTGAGGTGGGATGGGTGAGAGTGACATCAGTTGATCTTGGAGATAAGTGGTTGCTGAAATGTCCAGGGCTTTATCAAGTGTATTAAGAAGGAGTTGAGCACTATTCCAGGTGCTATAAGAGGCCCTTGAAGAGTTTAAGCAGGAGAGTACCATGGTCTTGTTTATGTTCCGGAGACATTTCTGTGACTACCGTCAAGCAGGAAAACTGTAGAACAGCAAAATAGAAGCAGAGACCTATTAGGAGGATATTGTAGTCTAGGTAAGAAGAGAGAGAGCCCTGGTGGCACAGTGGTCAGGAGCTCGGCTGCTAACCAAAAGGTCGGCAGTTCAAATCCAGGGAACTCTACAGGCAGTTCTACCCTGTCCTGTGGGGTTGCCATGAGTCAGAATCGACTTGACGGCAGCAGGTTTGGGTTTTTTTGTCTGCTTAGGTAAGAAGACTAATATGATGGTTTTGGATGCTGAGAGAAGTAGACTAATGTGAGATAAATTAGGAAGGAGATGAGATTATGACTTGAAGGAGGAATTCACGTTTTTGGACTGATCTTTTATTTAGGCGGAGAGGGTAGAGAAATGTATCTCTGGGATAAGATCTCGCGTTAGTGTGTGAACCTACCAAGTTTTTTGTTTGTTTTATTTTGTCATTTTTGGTTGAAGTTTTGTGGATAAGACCTCCAGGTGCCCATGCAACATGCCACTAAAGACATAAAGCGGGCAGCTGGATGTTGTATCTGGAGCTCCAAGAACAGGTTAGAGTCGGAGTTACAAAGCTGATGTCGTAGGCACGGAAATGAGAGAAGGTCCAGACAGAAAAGAGGGCTTAGTCCAGTGGTGCTGGAGTTGGCTTATAGCAGGTTGTGAGACAGTTATGCCTTTTTCTTCTCAGCTCTGTGTTCAGTGACATTACATTGGTAGGGTGAGGTTGGCAATGACGGGAGTATTTACACCATGAATGTTGGTAAATGCTACAAGTCGGGCCTTTTTCTTTTTCTCGGAGAACCAGTTAAATATTTACCAGCGCACCAGTGGTTTAGTTTCAGGCCCTGAGGCATTTCCAGCGTATGGGTCATGCAGAAGAGTAGAATTATACAGATTCAGACAGAGCAACCAAGGAAATAGGAGGAAAAATCAGGATAATGTGGAGTCAGGAAGCCAAATAAAGTCTTTAAAGAAAGAGAAAACGAATGGCCAACTATTTTGAATGCTGCTGAGAGGTCAGGTAAGATGAGAAATTATAAACCTATAAACGTAGGTTTGAAAGTGTTAATATGAAAAACAACCCAAGTAAAACATTAATAAGTCAAATCCAACAGCATAATAATCAGTTTGCCAAATTAGCAGAATAAAGAAAACAAACTGATTCTCTCAATAGATAGCAAAAAATATTTTTTAAAAAATTCATCACACTTGATTAGATTAGTAATAAAAATACTTTAAAAAAAAAGCCAATAATAAATAAGATAATTATTAACTCCAAGTGGGGAAGGGGTTGCACAGAAAAAGAAAGTTACCATAGATACTATATGACTTAGTGGTGAATAGGGTTTATATAGATGCATTAATGTAAATACTGAATAAAAATTAATCAAATTGCCATATAATTATATTGGGAGTATGAGTAGGTATATGAAAAGTGTATGGGTGTGGCTGAAACAGGGAAGATCAAACAGCGAAATCCGTATTTTTCATAGTAGGAAGTAGACCCCAGAATTTAAAAATCAAGAAATAGCAATATAAAATGCAGAGCAGAATTTCAAATTCTCATAGGATCCAGATTTTCTGGAGTCATGGAGGCTGGATGAAGCCCAGAAACTATTGCCCTGAGGTAATCTTTAAATTGTAAGCCAAAAATATCCCCTATAGTCTTCTTAAAACCAAACAGTGGTTTATTTTAATTAGTAAAGAATGTCTGCCTTGAGCATTGTGCTCTTTTAAGATCAATCTACATGGGATCAAATTGACAATAGAAACTGGGAAGATTAGATAGAAAACTTAAGGGGCAGTGAGTTTATGTTAATGGGTAAGGAACAACTCAGAAAAAGAGGGGGAGAATGGTTGCACAACTCAAAGAATGTAATCAGTGTTACTGAATCGTACCTGTAGAAACTGTTGAATTGGCATGTTCTGCTGTGTATATTCCCAACGACAAAAAAATAAAATAAATTATAAAAAAAGAAAAAAGATTCATCACACTTGAAAAAAAGAAACTTAAAGACTCTTAAAGTATGGAGAGAGGGATACCTCCAGAACGTGACAAAGGAAACCTATACTCAGTATCTATAAAACCAAACCAAACCCGTTGCTGTCAAGTTGATTCCGACTCATAGTGACCCTATAGAACAGAGTAGTACTGCCCTATAGGTTTTCCAAGGAGTGCCTGGTGCATTTGAACTGCTGACCCTTTGGTTAGCAGCCGTAGCTCTTAACCACTGCTCCACTGGGGTTTCCTCAGTATCTGTAGCAGCAAAATATTAGAAAGATTCCTACCAAAGTTAGGAACAAGACATGGCCGCCTAATAAAACTACTGTTCTTCAGTATTGAGTTTGAGATCATGGCCAATGTATTAAGACAAGAAAGGGAAATGAGATATAAATATTGCCAGGAAACGTTGAAATCAAGATTATATGACTGGAGAACTCAAGAGAGCCCAACTGGATAACTACCACCTGATTCAGTTAGCAAGTAGGTACAAGATTAACAGCAGGTGGAAAGATCCTAACATGGGAATGATCTTGGGATATTCCAAGAACAGGAATATGATGTGACTGGAGAAGTCATTGGGATGGTTTAAGGTACAGGGTGATACGATCTGATTCACGTTTTTGTCCAGTGACAGAACTGTACTGTTGATGGATGTGTAAGGGAGAAGAAGGTGAGAAGGGTAGGGCTGATATAGAGAGGAACCTAAAACCTAATCTATTGCAGTAGGGAATCTTTAGAAAACGTCTCACACTGATAAAGAAAGAAATAATTGTGTAAATCTTTGAATGCCTAACTATCAGAAGGAAATAAGCATTAAAAGGGGGTCTTTCTAGGGAGCTGAACAGGAGAATTAAGAATGATAAAACCTTTTCTACTGTTTGATTTTTTTCAAAATCCATATGCATGTATTTCTTTGATTTAAAGACTTGAAAAAATATTTAAAAATAAATGTAAAATTTATCCAGTAGAGAAATGTGATATTAAAATAATTTTTTTTTAAGTAGAGATGAAATAACTGAGTATCCATCTGCAAAAAAATGAAATAAGACTCATACCTCACACCATGCACAAAAGCAAACTCAAAATGGATCAAAGACCTAAATATAAAATCTAAAACGATAAAGATCATGGAAGAAAAAATAGGGACAAAGCTAAGAGGCCTAATACATGGCATAAAAAGTATACAAAACATTACTAACAATGCACAAATACCAGAAGAGAAACTAGATAACTGGGAGCTCCTAAAAATCAAACACCTGTGCTCGTCCAAAGACTTTGCCAAAAGAGTAAAAAGACCACCTACAGACTGGGAAAAAGTTTTTAGCTA
This sequence comes from Elephas maximus indicus, assembly GCF_024166365.1. Taxonomy (NCBI): domain Eukaryota; kingdom Metazoa; phylum Chordata; class Mammalia; order Proboscidea; family Elephantidae; genus Elephas; species Elephas maximus. The sequence goes on from NC_064845.1 coordinate 6,198,673, forward strand.
TGACATTTCCAATCAGTATCTGATCTCTAAAATCTACATGGTACTGCAGAAACTCAACTGCAAAAAGACAAATAACCTAATTAAAAAATGGGCAAAAGTTATGCATAGACACTTCACTAAAGAAGACATTCAGGTAGCAAACAGATATATGAGGAAATGTTCACGATTATTAGCCATTAGAGAAATGCAGATCAAAACTACAATGAGATTTCATCTCACTCCAACAAGGCTGGCATTAATCCAAAAAACACAAAATAATAAATGTTGAAGAGGCTGTGGAGAGACTGGAACACTTCTACACTGCTGGTGGGAATGTCAAATGGTACAACCACTTTGGAAATCGATTTGGCGCTTCCTTAAAAAGCTATAAATAGAACAACCATACAATCCATCAATCCCACTCCTTGGAATATATCCTAGAGAAATAAGAGCCTTTACATGAATAGATATATGCACACCCATGTTTATTGCAGCACTGTTTACAATAGCAAAAAGATGGAAGCAACCAAGGTGCCCATCAACGGATGAATGGATAAATTGTTATATTCACACAATGGATACTATGCATCAATAAAGAACAGTGAGGAATCTGTGAAACATTTCATAACATGGAGGAACCTGGAAGGCATTATGCTGAGAGAAATTAGTCAGTTGCAAAAGGACAAATATTGTATGAGACCACTATTATGAGAACTCGAGAAATAGCTTAAACAGAGAAGAAAATACCCTTTGATGGTTACGAGAGTGGGGAGGGAGGGAGGAAGAGGGGTATTCACTAGTTAGATGCAGGCGAGAACTGTTTTAGGTGAAGGGGAAGACAACACACAATACAGGAGAGGTCAGCACAACTGGACTAAACCAAAAGCAAAAAAGTTTCCTGAATAAACCAAACGCTTCAAAGGCCAGTGTAGAATTTAGATTTAGATCTAGAAACAATTGGGCCGACTCTAGGGGAAAATAAAGCTAAACCTACTACACTCTAAATAAGCTGTAGATGGAACAAGTTATACGTTGTTGTTGTTAGCTGCTGTCAAGTCACCACCTGACTCATGGCGACCCCAAGCACAACAGAGCGAAGTGCTGCCCAGTCTTACTCCATCGCCATGATCAGTTGTGAATCAGAGACTGTTGTTATCCGTAGGGTTTTCACCGGCTGATTTCCTGAAGTTGTTCACCAGGCCCTTCTTCCTAGTCCATCTAAATCTAGAAGCTCCCCAGAAACCTGTTCAGCACCACGGCAACACGCATGCCTCCCCTGACAGATGGGTGGGGGCCGTGCATGAGACCCAGGGGCCCTAAATCAACCCTGGGCTTTCCACATGGAAGGCAAAAATTCTGCCACTGCGCCACCGACGTCCCCTAGACTGTACCCTGTGGTTGTGTCGATTCTTACTCATAGCAACCCTAGGCGACAGAGTAGAGCTTTCCCATAGGGTTTCTTAGGCCGTAATTTTTATGGCAGTTGTTCACCGGGTGTTTTCTGTCTCTGAACGCTGTGTAAGTTCCAACCTCCAACCTTTTGGTTCACAGCCAAGCACTTAACTATTGCAGCACCAAGGCTCTTTAAACTGTACGTTAACAGTGATTAATTTTCGTTTGCTCAACTTAACTTGAGGTCCTCTCAGTGGTTCCAGAAATGACACAGGATCATTCCTTCTTGTTTTAATTATCAAAATAGCTTTATCAAGCTATTAATGTGTTAAAAGAGTACACGCCCACACAACGTATACTTTGTTTTAGTTTTAACAAAATGGGCTCATGTCATCGCTGGTTTCAGTAATATTTTTATTTCAGCAGTGTCCTGTAGTAGTCTGTTCTTTCAGTGTAGTGTAATTTAACCATTCCTCTAGCATTGTCAGGGAGCCCTGGTGGCGCAGTAGCTAAGCACTCGGCTGCTTACCGAAAGGTCAGTGGCTCGAATCTACCAGCCGCTCTGCGGAAGAAAGATGTGGCAGTCTGCTTCCGTAAAGATTACAGCTTTGGGAACCCTGTGGGGCAGTTCTATTCCATCCTATAGGGTCACTATGAGTCGGAATAGACTCGACAGCAGTGGGTTTTTTTGTTTGTTTGTTTCCAGTGTTGTATGTTTAAATGCCATAAACATTCTGTAGAACACTTAGGTTTCATAGAGGGGGGTCAGGAAAAGTCCAGAACAAGACACTCACATTTGGATACAAGTCATGCAGTTTAGACCCATTTGGGTTTCTTTCTCCTCACAGTTAAATTTCTCTGTAATATGAATTTCAAAGTTTGGCTTTCAGTAACTGAGTTGATTACTTTAGAAGAAAGAAAAACTGTAAATTTTCTTAGCAGATTTGAGTAAACTTTGTCTTGTTCCCATTTCGATAAAACATTAGACTGGTTTTAGCTTCAAATTATAGATTTGTTAGAAGGCTAGATGTGGCTGGTTAATATAAGAGCCACTTATTGAGAAAATGGAATTTACAGTACTAAGTTGCGCTGGTTAGGCTTTGTATAGCTTAATGATATACTTTCTTAGTTCTATCCATTTTTCTCCTTGTAATCATTTATTAGGAAACATTAACTTTTGCCCTTGGTTGTTAGGTCACGTTTGTCATACTTTATTATATTTCCTTCTTAGATTCAAGAAATAGATAAGAAAAAATTTTTTTTGTGCTTCCAACAAAGAAACTTGAAAGCAAGTAAGAATACGTTTTTTTTGTTTTTGTTTTTCCCTTGGAAAGATCGCGAAGCCTTGTGCTACTGAAAATGCTGAAATAGGCATGTGGTCTCCTTTGAATAACCAGAATGTGTTCACCTCCTTCTTGTATGATTTTGTTTTCCAGGCAGCACAGTCAGTGCTGATTTCCTTATTTGAACTCAATACCCCAGAGTTTACGATGTTGTTAGGAGCTTTACCAAAAACTTTTCAGGATGGTGCTACCAAGCTTCTTCATAATCACCTTCGAAACACAGGCAATGGGACCCAGGTATTTCCCACTTGCTTTCATGGCTATTGTATAACGTGATGGTTGGTTTAATGAGAATTGCTTTCTTTCACATGAAGTGAACTTCTGAACCTATTTTTGCATCTGCAATGGACAGCATTTCCTCAGCGGAAATACTGGTAGGAAGAAATAGATTCCAGGGCCTGTCATGTTCATAGTATAATTTGGTGTATAATTTGGGTGGTGGTGAGCAGTGGGCAGGGTGTAAACAGGGAAAGCCATATGTAAGCAGGACACAGATGAGAACACCAGTTGGAAGCCATCAGAGTAGGAAAATGCTCTGTGGGTGAACCAGTCCTAATTATAGGACTAGCAGGGATGACCTCCTCCACAGCTAACAGCTGAGGCCGAGAGGAAGAGTGTTAAAAGGGTTGTAATTGATGATTGCAGGCCTGCTGGTCCGTGTGTGCCTGGGTATACGGGACCCTGTTACAAAGAAGTAAGCTCCGAGTGAGTGAAGGATTGCGGTGTTGTTGTAAATATAGAAATGGTATGGAATAATCTGCATAATATGCCTAAAGAATTGGAGTTAAGCTTTAAAAGACAGGCAGGCAGGCAGGCAGACCTTTAGTAATAGGTAAAAGAGAAGGTAAATCCCCTGACAGCAGGCTTAAGGGGAAATTTGAGGATTAAAAATAACCCGAGAGGAATTTCTTCAGAACCAAAGTTGGGGATCTCTTTAAAAGGAGAAGGAATTGTTTCATTGTATCTTAAGAGATAAATTAATATTACGAGCAGATTTTACTCCCTTGGCATCTTTGTGAAAATTATTTATTAAAGGAGACTCAAAGAGGAATAAAACTTGGACATTAGTAATGTTTGGAAGGAGAAAATTGGCTCAGAACAGGAAGTTAATTTAAAATTGTTAGTTTTCGGTCTTGTTGAATCTTTGAGGAAAAGATGTTGGTAATATTTGAGAGCAGGAGGGGGTGAGGAGAAGAGGAAGAGACTGAGAGTTAGATGTCTGGATGGAGAAGGACGTTTTCCCCACCAGAAACCAGAGAGACATGGACTGTGAATGTTGACCTACAAATGGGACTAGTTCAGATGTTTCAACCTAATGATGGTGTGTTTTCCTTAAGAGTCTTTTAGTTGAACTTACCTGTTCTACCTACCTCTCTCCCTCCATCAGGGTTCCATGGGGAGTCCTCTGACAAGACCAGCGTCACGTTCACCAGCCAATTGGTCCAGTCCTCTTACTTCTCCTACCAATACATCACAAAATACTTTATCTCCAAGGTAATGGTTTGCATTTGCAAATTCCAGTTCTTAAAAAAGCGGAGACGTTGATATAATTCCGCTAATTTCCACTGGACTCAAAAAGCCTTAGACAAGTAGAAACTTAGCATATCTGAACAATTCTAAGTTTGTTCCAAAGCTAACTGTTTAGATGATGATAATGGAAAAAAAAATACATAGGATATGAAAAATTTTTATAACTGACTAGGAAACCTGTTGACACAGCTTTGGTAAATTTCTGCTAATTTGCATTAAATAGCATAGTTATGTTTCTTGGAGATGCTCTATAAATCCAGTAAATAATAAAGATCTATAGAAAGATAGAAAAAAGGGAAGTACAGAAAATTGTAAATTTTGCCTTTAAGGTATGTTAAGAAACAAAACAAAACCCATTGCTGTTGAGTCAGTTCTGACTCATAGCGACCCTATAGGACACAGTAGAACTGCCTCATAGAGTTCCCAAGGAGCGCCTGGTGGATTTGAACTGCTGACCTTTGGTTAGCAGCTGTAGCACTTAACCACTACGCCACCAGGGTTTTGCCGTTGAGTTGATTCCAACTCATAGCGACCTTATAGGACAGAGTAGAACTGCCCCACAGGGTATCCAAGGAGCTGCTGGTAGATTTGAACTGTGGACCTTTTGGTTAGCAGCCAAGCTCTTAACCACTGTACCACCAGGTCTCCAACCACTATAAATAGTGAGGTCAAATTATAATGATGGATACTTAGAGTTAATATTGACCAACCCTGGTGGCACAGTGATTAAGAGCTCAGCTGCTAACCAAAAGGTCTGTGGTTCACATCCACTGGCTCCTCCTTAGAAACCCTGTGGGGCAGTTCTACTCTGTTCTGTGGGGTCACCATGAGCTAGAATTGACTCGACGGCATCAGGTTTGGTTTTGGTTTTTTTAACCACCTCTAAAAGTAGGGGGAAAATTAAGCTTATAGACAAAATGTAAAAACAGAGAAGAACTAATAGGGAAGAACTAATGAAACTAGCATTATGTATATTTTTTAGGCAAAAACTTGAGTAAGAGATTGATCCTTAATACAAAATATAAGATGTGTAATTCTCACGCTCTGGTGCAATTCAAGCATGGACTATATTCCAGAGGAAGCTTTTCACTCGTTAAGGGACTAATATTTCTTCCCTTTTTCTGGCCTTTTAAAAAAACAGGTTATGTAGTAGTTCACGTTTGTAATTAATAGTTTGATTTTTGTTGTTAGTCATATACTATAGCATGCTACAGGGTCATTACGAGTCAAAATCAACTCGACAGCAGTAGGTTTTTAATGGGTATAACAGCTTCATCAGATTCTTTGTTACGATTATAAGATGTATGCGCACGTACGTGTACACAAACACACACATAAGATCAGCATTTCAGAAAGAAAAATACGTTGCAAACCTAACGTCTGATCTGTTCCTTCCATGCTATACATGTGTGACCATTTTGGTCACCAAATTCCAGCCTCAGTTGAATTTTAGAATTTGACTATATAATTCATGTTGATAATGTGTACGTTCTGTGTTAAAAATTCTCTGCTGTCTTATAACTTCGTGTGAAATACATTTATTTCATTTTCAAGCATTACCATTGTTGTGATCAATCACAGGGGTTGACAAACTTTTTCTGTAAAGGGCCACATGGTAAATATTTCAGGCATTGCAGTCCGTACAGCCTCTGTGGCCAATACCCCACTGTTAGCTTACGGGCCGTACAGCTCTGTGGCTAGTACCCCACTGTTAGCTTACAGTCCGTACAGCCTCTGTGGCCAGTACCCTGCTGTTAGCTTACAGACCATACAGCCTCTGTGGCCAGCACCCCTCTGTTAGCTTACAGGCCATACAGCCTCTGTGGCCGGTACCCCACTGTTAGCTTACAGGCCATACAGCCTCTGTGGCCAGTACTCCACTGTTAGCATACAGGCCATACAGTGTCTGTGGTCAGTACCCTGCTGTTAGTTTACAGGCCATACAGCCTCTGTGGCCAGTACCCCGCTGTTAGCTTACAGGCCATACAGCCTCTGTGGCCAGTACCCCGCTGTTAGCTTACAGGCCATACAGCCTCTGTGGCCAGTACTCCACTGTTAGCGTACAGGCCATACAGTGTCTGTGGCCAGTACCCTGCTGTTAGTTTATAGGCCATACAGCCTCTGTGGCCAGTACCCTGCTGTTAGCTTAGAGGCCATACAGCGTGTGTGGCTAGTACCCTGCTGTTAGTTTACAGGCCACACAGCATCTGTGGCCAGTACCCCGCTGTTAGCTTACAGGCCATACAGCATCTATGGCCAGTACTCCACTGTTAGCTTAGAGGCCATACAGCCTCTGTGGCCAGTACCCCACTGTTAGCTTACAGGCCATACAGCCTCTGTGGCCAGTACCCCGCTGTTAGCTTACAGGCCATACAGTCTCTGTGGCCAGTACCCCGCTGTTAGCTTACAGGCCATACAGCCTCTGTGGCCAGTACCCTGCTGTTAGCTTACAGGCCATACAGTGTCTGTCTGTGGCCAGTACCCTGCTGTTAGCTTAGAGGCCATACAGCGTCTGTAGCCAGTACTCCACTGTTAGCGTACAGGCCATACAGCGTCTGTGGCCAGTACTCCAGTGTTCGCTTACAGGCCATACAAAAACAGGCATCGTTTGCTAACCCCTGATTAATCGGAATGTGTTTGAAGGTGAATATAGGCTCTTCAGTTGTTAAGGGCTAGACATTCCAGAGTCATTGCAGACTGCCCTTCGCAGGGGCAGAGGAGCCAGGTACTCTCACCATTTATAGCTGCTGGGTTTTGTTCTGCTAATGATGCCCTGGGGGGAATATACACTCTCTAACCCTGTCCCTATAAATACCTTCCATAATCTCCTCAGTTGGGTTTGTATTTTATAACCGCACGTACATAAAACTTCGGTTTTCCTTTTCCTAGTGCATTTGATTACGACACAGAAAACATGAACTCTGAGGATATTTACAGCTCCCTTCGAGGTGTCACAGAAGCAATTCAGAATTTCAGCTTCCGGAGTCAGGAAGATATGAATGAGCCCTTGAAAAGGGATTCTAAAAAAGAAGATGGCGATTCAGTGAGTGAATATTCTTACGTGGAAGCTGCGTATTTCATTGAGTTTTTTTTTTTTTTTTTAACTTTGCTTTCTGTCATTTTCAAATAGGGTTTTTAGGGGCAGTCAGTCATTTTTACTTGTATCTGCCACACGCCAGGCCTGTTCTGGGTCTTGGATTTACAAGACAAAGTTCCTGCCTTCAAGTCCCTTGAATTCTAGTGGGGAGAGACAAACACATAGGCAAAAAATAAGAGATTCAGATAGAGCTGAGTATTACGGAGTTTTAGTTTGAAAGTGCCTTGGAGGAAAGTGAATATTTTAAAGTGAGTGTTCAAGGAAGGCTTCTCTCAGGAGTGCCGTTTGCGTTGAGGCCTAACTAAAGAGAGGGACAAGTGTCCCTCAGCAGATGAATGGATGAATGTGCCATTAATGGGATACTATTCTGCCATAGAAAGGAATAAGGTTATAATACACACTATACATGGATGACCCTTGAAAACATTATACTAAGTGAATTAAGCCAGACACAGAAGGACAAAGATCCTCTGATCCCACTTGTATGAAATGTCAAGAGTAGACAAATGCCCAGAGATGGAAAGTAGAGTAGTGATTCCCACGGGCTAGGTGGAGGGGCAGTGAGGAGTTGCTGCTTTATGGGTACAGAGTTTGTTTGAGGTGATGGAAAATAAAATGCTTCATTCATTCATTCCCACTTTTTTAATTTTATTGTACTTTAGATTGTTTACAGATCAAATTAGTTCCTCATTAAACAGTTAATACATATACGGTTTTGTGATATTGGTTGCCAACCCCATGACATGCCAGCACTCTCTCTCTTTCTCAGCCTTGGGATCTCTGTTACCACTTTCCTGTCCCCTCCTGCCTTCTCGTCCTTACATCTGGGCTAGCGTGCCCATTTAGTCTCGTTTTGTTTTATGGGCCTGTCTAATCTTTGGCTGAAGGGTGAACCTCAGGAGTGACTGCAGTACTGAGTTAAAAGGGTGTATGTGGGCCTTACTCTCAGGGTTTCTGCAGTCTCTGTCAGACCAGTAAGTCTGGTCTTGTTGTGTGTGTGAGTATGTGTGAGTTAGAATTTTGCTGTACAGTTTTCTCCATCTCTGTCCAGGACCTCTGTTGTGATCCCTATCAGAGCAGTCAGTGGTGATAGCTGGGCACCATCTAGCTGATGGACAAGTTTTAGAAACAACATAAGCGTGAAAATTGTTTAAATGGCAAATTTTATGTGGTGTGTGTTGTACCACAATTTAAAAAAAAATTTTTTTTTTCCTATAAAAAAAGGACAGCCATACAAGATCTAGGAGAGGAGTATCCCATAAAAGAATGCAAACGCAGAGATCCTCAGTGGGAACGGCTTTGCATAGTGAGGGCCAGGAAGAAAGCCACTATAGCTGGAGCATCATGGAAGAGGGGGTGGTAGGACGTGGGCCAGGTCATGTGGGTCCTAGAAGAGAAGACAGAGAGTTTAGATTTTTCCCCTCCTTCCTAAGTCCATCATTAGTTTGTGTGGCTCTAAGAAGGCTGTAGCCCATCTCTGTGACGTTTTTGAATATCATTGTTCAGTTTGTTGCTTCTGCCATTATGCAAAGAGAAGTGCTTTTGTTTTTGCTTTGCTTCTTTTTTCTGATATCAAAACAAGCCACCCCACCATCCATCACGGACCGTTGTTCCTCAGTGTTTGGGACATTGCAGAGCGTCGTGGTGCATCAGCACATCTCTGACCAGTTCCCGCCTCTGCCTTCTGGCTCCTTTCCTGCCCTTGTTTTCTGCCCATGCCCTTTCTGATGGGCCTTGGAAACCGACTGCCTGGAACCACCGTACCTCTCATATTTGGGCTCTCTACCCTGGTGACACAGTGGTTAAAGTGCCTGGCTGCTAACCAGAAGGTCAGCAGTTTGAACCTACCGGCCAGTCCAGTGGAGAAAAGACCTAGTGATCTGCTCCTATAAAGATTACAGCCTAGAAAACCATATGAGGCAGTTCTACTCTGTCTCATAGGGGTGCTATGAGTTGGAATCGACTCAGTGGCACACAACAACAGCAACCCTAAACACTTCATGTGGTGGCCTAGAAAACCATATGAGACAGTTCTACTCCGTCTTACAGGGTTGCTATGAGTTGGAATCGACTCAGTGGCACACAACAACAGCAACCCTAAACATTTCATGTGGTGGCAGCGACAGGTCAGCAAGCGTTATTGCTTAATTGAGCCTCAGTGTTTTTCAGAATAGCATGGCATGGTGCGGGAAGCTCAAGGAGTGGATTCTGACAGAAGTGAGTTTTAATCCCGGTTCACAGCAGTTAATAGGTAGTCAGGTTACCACCTCTAACCCTCAATGACATCATTAGGAAAATAGGGGTATTACCACCTATCTTAAAAGTTATTCTGATATAATAAGTCATATAACCCTCTCTGGTCCAGACCTCTCTTCTGAACTCCAGAGTTATATATCCAACTGCCTGTTGAAGTCCTGGTTTCTCCCCTAAAATCACTCTTCCTTATCTCAGATGTTGGCATCTCTAGTTGCTCAGCCAAAAATCGTAACAAAAGAGTAGTCCTTGACTCCTCTCTTTTGCTTACCCTCCACACTCAGTCTACCAGGACATTTATTGTCTCTCCCCTCACAATATATACAAAATCCACCATTTCTCACCACCACCTTTCTGGTCCAAACCATCATCATCAGCTCTTTCACCTGGATAATTAAAACAGACGTAACTGACCTTCCTGATCCGGCCCTTGGCCTCTTGTCGTCTCTACTTGCAACTCTCTAGGGTTCCCATTGTGAGTGTTAAAGCCAGTCTGCACAGTATGACCCCCTGTCCCCTCTCTGGCATCATCTCCTGCCAGCCCCCTTATTCTCTCTATTCCATCCATGCTGTTCCCTTGTTCACTTTTCTCCATCCACGCCATCCCCCTTATTCTCTCTGCTCCATCCACGCCGTCCCCCTTGTTCTCTCTGCTCCATCCACACCATCCCCCTTGTTCTCTCTACTCCATCCACACCATCCCCCTTGTTCTCTCTCCTCCATCCACGCCGTTCCCCTTGTTCTCTCTGCTCCATCCACATTGTCCCCCTTGTTCTCTCTGCTCCATCCACATTGTCCCCCTTGTTCTCTCTGCTCCATCGACATTGTCCCCCTTGTTCTCTCTGCTCCATCCACATTGTCTACCTTGTTCTCTCTGCTCCATCCACATTCTCCACCTTGTTCTCTCTGCTCCATCCACACCGTCCACCTTGTTCTCTCTACTCCATCCACACCGTCCCCCTTGTTCTCTCTACTCCATCCACGCCGTCCCCCTTGTTCTCTCTACTCCATCCACACCGTCCCACTTGTTCTCTCTACTCCATCCACACCGTCCCCCTTGTTCTCTCTGCTCCATCCACATTGTCTCCCTTGTTCTCTCTGCTCCATCCACATTGTCTACCTTGTTCTCTCTGCTCCATCCACATTGTACACCTGTTCTCTCTGCTCCATCCACATTGTCCCCCTTGTTCTCTCTGCTCCATCCACATTGTCCACCTTGATCTCTCTACTCCATCCACATTGTCCACCTTGTTCTCTCTACTCCATCCACGCCATCCCACTTGTTCAGTCTGCTCCATCCATGCTGTCCCCCTTGTTCTGTCTACTCCAACCATGCAGTCACCCTTGTCCACTCCATCCACGCCGTCCACCTTGTTCACTCTACTCCATTCACACCATCTCCTCATTTCTCCATCCATGCTGTCCCCTTGTTCACTCTACGCCAACCGTGCTGGCCTCTTTTTCCTTGAACTTTCTAGGCGCGTTCCCACCTCAGGGCCTTTGTGCTGGCTGTTCCTCTCCTGAAACAGTGTTCCTCCAGATAGCTGCATGGCTAATTCCCTCATTTCCTTCTCGTCTTTGTTCAAAAGACTGCTCAGTGAACCCTGCTTTGATCACTCTAGTTGATCTGCAGCCTCCCCACCTCAGCACTCCTGATACTGCACTACCTGCTCTTTTTTGCCCATACAGTAATCTTCTGATATACGACATACTGCATTCATTCAGTGTGTTTTTTGTCTCTGTCCCTGCACTAGAGTGTCAGCTCCGTGAGGGCAGACGTCACTTTCTTTTTTGTTCAGTAGTGTGACCCCAGTGCCAAGAACAATACCTTGCGTGTATAGGTACACAGTAAATGTTTGGAGAATATTCCTAAAACGCCTAGCAAATTGCCTGGCGTATTGATTGCTCGTTAGATGGTGGCACTGGTGGTGGTAATGATTTGGATACTAGCGTTAGAATCAGTATTAGTATTAATATTTTAATTACTATTTAAATGGACCCAAATTCTATCAGACATCCTTCTAAAAGTTATGCAGACCTTTTAGGGTGTTTTTTTTTAACCAGGTTGCTTTTAAATTTGGTTTTCTTATATTTTCTTGACCTAATCATCATTATATAACTCACTACGTTAGTAGTGAAATCTAGCTGCTTTTAGTTCTGTGTTGCTAACGAAAGTCTTTGTGTGTATTTAGCTGGTGTGAGAAGTTGTTGTAATCAGTTTTCATATATTGTTGGTGAAGCCATTGGCCAGGGAACCGTGAATGTCGTTAGGGGCAGCATTCTTTTATGGCTCTTATTCCCCTTCGCAGCTGTGAACTGTAGTTACTATGAAATTTGACATTTTGATTATATTTTAGCTTATCATGTTGGTTGCCATAACTTTATCCAGCTGGCTATTATTTCCTTTTTAAAATATATTTTTCAAGCAGTAGAGAAACATCCTTTTGGGATTTTGAAGAGATTTGAAAATGAGTTAATTTGCCATGTCTTCTCATTCCCTTCGATAGGTATGTGGCGGTCCTGGGATAGCCGACCCAAGAGCAGGAGGTGATGCTACCGACTCCAGCCAAACGGTTCTTGATAATAAAGCTTCCTTGCTCCACTCAATGCCTGCTCACGCCTCTCCGCGCTCTCGAGACTATAATCCATATAACTACTCAGATAGCATCAGTCCCTTCAACAAGTCTGCCCTCAAGGAAGCCATGTTTGATGATGACGCGGACCAGTTTCCTGATGGTACGTTCTGGGTCAGGCTGCTACTTCCTGTGTTTTGTTGTTGTTGTTATGTGCCATCAGGTCAGTTCTGACTCGTAGCGACCCTGTGTACAGCAGAATGAAACATTGCCTGGTCCTGTGCCCATCCTCACAGTTGTCCACATCTAATGATAACCTTTGTAGAGTTTCCTGGGACTGTAGTATTCCAAAATACTGTCTCCAGTGACGATGATACCGTTCTTCAAGGGAGACCCGTCAGAGTTCACCAATTTGAAAGAATATTCAGTATTTTTTGAGCACTGAAACAAAAATTTTAGTCAGAATTGTAATTGTGTCAGTGTTTGTCAGAAGGACACAAGGATAATTCATATTCGTCAGGTTACTGTATTCTGGGCCCAGGTTCTCACCATAATCGCAGAATATAAAGCTGTTTTCCCATTTCACTGATACGAAAACTGAGCCTCAGCAGTAATGACTAACGTGTCCAGTCACACAGAACATAAGGTGCAGAGGTTTGGTGAGACTGCGAAGCCCCGTGTTGTTTTCACTCGACCACAGTGCCTCTCTGTGTCAGAAAAGGAAATAACAGCTGATTGCACTTGGTCTGGATTGACTCACTACCTTAGGTTTGTCACTGGTGTGGTATAAATGGTTCAGTTTTGTAATAAATAACTTAACGTCCTTTCTTTGGTGGAGGTTATTTCCCCGTCAGTCATCTACCCAGACTGTTGTATGTCAGGCCACTTCTGATTATCTCATGGAGCAATTGCAGGGCCTACATTCACGAAAAAGAGAACTGAGTTCCTTTGAAAGCCATTTTCTTGTGAACCCCTTTTATTCACTAAAATAAAATACGCTCTTATGAGAATGATCTCGGACACCTGTGAAAGTCTGATAACTTACCATTTTCCAGGAGTGATTTTTGTGGCATTTATAGAGATGCCTTTGTCAGGGTGTAGTAGTTCTTCTTATGCCAACAACATTGGTCTATACAAATGAAATTAAAAAAAAAATTTTCTTTAATCCTAGCCATCCCAGTGGGAGTGAAATGGTACCTCATAATGGTTTTGATTTGGATCTCTGCGTTGGCTAATGATGCTGAGCACCTTTTCTTGTGTTTGGCGGCCATTCGAATGTCCTCTTTGGTGAAATATCTATTCAAGTCCTTTTATGACTGAGTTTGTTGTTTTGTTTTGTTTTAACAACAAGGGTTGGTTATATCTGTTTCACAGTGTTATAAAGTTGTCATCCCAATACTTGAAAGAGTTGACGGTTAAAGTAACGGAATTAATTTCATATCCCATTGACAGATCTTTCCCTCGACCATTCTGACCTGGTTGCAGAGTTGTTGAAGGAGCTTTCTAACCATAATGAACGGGTGGAGGAAAGAAAGATTGCCCTCTATGAACTAATGAAGCTAACACAGGAAGAATCGTTCAGTGTTTGGGATGAACACTTTAAAACCATATTGCTGTTACTGCTTGAAACCCTTGGGGATAAAGAGGTAAATGGCAGAAGATGGAAACAATAACCATCCTTTTGGATTGCCTGTCGTTGCCTGTTCATCAGGCACTACACAGACTGAGAAACTGGGAAAACGGGTCTGTCCTGCTGCTTCCTTCTGCAGGAAATTTTCACCGTAAATTTCACTTTTTCTTTTAAACCCGATCGTACCAGTGAGAAAGTAGTTCAACAATCTTGAATAATTGACACTGGGAAGAATGAAAGGTTATAGGAGAGCCCAGGCTACTCGTTTTGCATATTTAAACTAGCTTTTCAGAAGTAAAACCTCCTTCTTAATACTGAAGACATAGTTGTTGATTTCTTACAAGTGGGAGACTGTGATACAAGTTTTCAGCTAGAGATGTGAGAACTTAATTACATCATATGCTTCACACATTTGTCTGTTTCCCCCCAGTAGTAACCCTGAAATTACAGAAACTGAAAAGACTGTCTGCAAACGCAAAACATTAAAACTTTGAAATGTTTCTTCTCAGCCTACGATCAGGGCTTTGGCACTGAAAGTTTTAAGAGAAATCCTGAGGCATCAGCCAGCAAGATTTAAAAACTATGCAGAGCTGACAGTCATGAAGACCTTGGAAGCACATAAAGACCCTCATAAAGAGGTGAGTTACCTGACAGATTATCACTGAACCTCAGCACTTCTGATACAATTGCAGGAAACATAGAAACGTTACTTGAAAAGTACTGTAATTATCAGTTATCCCCATAACAGACACTTACGTAGATATTCAAGGCAACTGACTGAGACGCCAGCACGTATTCTTTCCTGTCAGATGAATTGTGATGATACTGGGCCTTGTACCTAACATAGGCCAGCTCTAGAAAGTAATGTCTAATTGTATTTTCTTTCTCATCATCTTCACTTTCCATTTAGTGATAAGAATTTGATTTTTCAAGTAGCTAATGAAGACAGGAACTCTTCGTTATTTTACTGTGGTAAATTGCTTATAGGAACTATGTACCTGTTAGGAGTTTGTTGAATAATGAGGACAGCTTTCATGAAAGAATTCTATAAACCTGTCTCATCACTTTTTAGTTGTGGTATTTCACCCTCCGCCCCATGACGTTGATTAGGTAACCATGAAGATTTTTATTGGAAATCTCAGAAAGAATTCAAACAGGAAATTTCCAATAGGGACGACGTTTCCAAGAGAAAGCACCAGAGAGACAGCATTGTGTCTCTGGTAGGACTAAGGCACGAGCAAAGGGCAAGCCAAAGAAAGAAAGTTAAAACAGCAGTGAGACAAAATGGATCAAAGCTAAATATGAGCTAAAACTTTTAGAAGAAAACATAAGTGTAAATCTTTATTACCTTGAGTCGGGCAGCAGTTTCTTAGATATAATACCAAAAGCACGAGCAACCACCACCAACAACAAAAACCAAATAGATTTCAAAATTGAACACTTGTGAGCCCACAGAATTCGAGAAAATTTTTGCAAGTCACATACCTGACAAGGGACTAGTATCCAGAATATATAAAGAACTCGCCAGTAAAAAGACAACCTGATTTGAAAATGTGCAGAGAATCTGAATAGACCTTTCTCCAGGGAAGATCTACAAATGGTCCACAGGAACATGGAAGATGCTTGGCGTTGTCAGCCATCAGGGACCTCCAAACAAAACCACAAAAGAGATACCGCCTGACCCCCACTAGAATGACTGAGATAAGAAAGGCAGACAGTAACAAGTGCTTCCAAGGGTGTGGAGAAATTGAAACCCTCAGGGTAATTTGTTTTTTGAAGGAGTCAACTGTGAATCTAGTGGGAGTGTGAGTCATAACATCTAAATCGATCCAGAGCTTCACATGACACTTGGTGCTCACTGCCAAAGCTTAAAAAACGGCATCTAATATTTGTCGTTTAGTTTTCTGCTTTAGAGCCCAAATAAGGCCCAGCATCCGTAATCTTACAAAAGAAAAATTGATGCTCTTAACATGTTACCGCTGAAATTAGCCCAGGTCTTCTGACTCAGTGCATTTTCTCCCGTACCCTCTGAAGTACCTCTCACGGGTTGAGGTTATAAGGGAGACACTACCAAAGTAGGATCAAAAGCCATCATTTTTACATGTTTTAAAGACCGTCTTTAGAAATTAAAGATTCTAGTAAGATGACATGTCTTCTCTTCATTGGAAACCTGTGTCTCACCCTCGCTGGACCTCCCCAGCCCCATACAGAAGGGAGGAAAATGATGAACAAAAGGGAGACTATCATTAATTTTATGATAACACATTAATGAGGTGATTGTGATTTTATTTTGCATTCATGTGATAGAAAAGGCACAAACACCCCTGGAGTTGACCAGGCCTTGCCTTAGCTGTTGCCAGGGGACCCCGTTCACATTATGTAAATAGCACCCCAGCACCCTCGATCACAATTTAAAAATTACCATAGCCAGCAGTAACTTTTTTTTTTTTCTTTTGAAAAATTTTAAACCTACACAGAAGAAGGGAAGACGGCGAGATAAAGCCCTGCGTATGTATCATCTGGCTTCGACGGTTGTTGGCACGTCGCCCATCCTGTTTTATCTGCACCCGGACTTTTTGTGTTTAGTTTGTACTGGCATATTTTCAAGGCAAATCCCGTATGTCACGTCCTGATCAATACTTCATGAAGTGTGTACTTCCAGGACCCCCTGTAATATTTGGAGGAGTTATTTCTGGCTGAATTTCTGGTTTGTTGCAGGTGGTGAGAGCTGCTGAGGAAGCTGCGTCAGTGTTGGCCACTTCGATTAGTCCGGAGCAGTGCATCAAAGTCCTTTGTCCCATCATCCAGACTGCAGACTACCCAATTAATCTGGCTGCGATCAAAATGCAAACAAAAGTGATAGAGAGAGTGTCCAAGGAAACCCTTAACCTGCTCTTGCCGGAGATCATGCCCGGCCTGATACAGGTAAGCCGTAAAGCTTGAAGGAATGAGCCACGACAGTTTGTGATTCAGTTAGTTGAGGCCCTTTCCAAGCCACACCAGTGGCACGTCCTTCTGTCCACAGTGTTCACAACAAAGACATTTCCTCACTGGTTTTTGATTCTTGTTGTTTGTGTGCCATCAAGTGGATTGCAATTCATAACAGCCCTATAGGACAGAGCAGAGCTGTCCCCATAGTTTCCAAAGCTGAAACCCTGGTGGCGGTTAAGGGCTGTGGCTGCTAACCAAAACATCGGCAGTTCAAATCCACCAGGCGCTTCTTGGAAACTCTATGAGGCAGTTGTACTCTGTCCCATAGGGTCACCACGAATCAGAATTGACTCGATGGCAACAGGTTTTGTTTAGTTTTGTTTTTAGTCTTTACAGAAGCAGACTGCCATCCTTTTGGTTAGTAGCTGAGCGCTTAGCCATTGCACCACCAGGACGCCTTAGCTTTCGATTAGTGGTATCTAAAAAAAAAAAAAAAAGTGTCTCAATAATTCACTTCCCCTTTGCTCCTGAGGTAAATAATATTTTAAGTAGGTGAGCAAAAAAGTATGTTCTTTAATTTACTTTGCTCTCTGTAGACTGTACCTTCTAGAAGACATCGTAGTCAAATCAGGATAAATCGTGAGATGATTGTGGTCAATGTTCTTGATGTCTTTGGTGTTATATTTATAAAAAGTATGTTGAAAATACATACCCGAGCCTACCTTTTCATGATAAAAGGGGTGGTAAGAATACAAACCGAGACTTGGTAACTTCCTGCTAGGGATCCTTTCAATATTTTTCAATGCTTCTAAAGTAAAGAGCATGCTCCCCTGTCGGATCTACACCTTTACTCCCTCCTCCCCATGCCTCTCCTAGCATTACGTGCTTCCAGAACATTTACCGAATAGCTTCTGTGCCCTAGACACTGAGCTGTCCCTGAGCTGGCACTTCAGAGGGGGTGACAGAAAAATACAGAGGTGGCTGATGGGATGACGTGGCAGGAAATGAGGGAAAGGAGTTAACAAGAAACATTGCTAATATTTTTTTAATTTGAGAGACTGAGTAGATGGTGATCCCACTAACTGAGGAAAGTAATATAGCGTGAAGAACTGGTATAGGTGGGAGTTAGATGACCACGAGCAGGTCACGCGGCATTCCCCAGGCATTAAACCTCTAAGAAGGCATTCAGCCTCCATCACCCTCTGAATTCACCCATGATCCCACCATTTGGGTGAATGTCCTCGAGGTCTCTCTCTCTTTTTTTCCCCTCTTTTTTCAGTTTTCTCGAAAGGCTTAAGGAAAACAAACATGCTGAAAAACGCCAAAAGATAATATAATAATTATCCATGTGGTTTTTACCTTGAGATCATTTTATAGAAATTAAAACATTATAAAGTCAAGGTTTCTGTTTTTCTCCCTCACTCCTCAGAAACAACCTCTGTCGTGATTTTGATCTGAAGCCAGTCCATGCTTTTATATTTTCCCTGAGTATATTGAAGGTGTACAGCAATGCATAAGCAATACATAACATTGTTTTGTGATGTGTTCATGATAGAAAAAAAATGTTTAATGTGGAAAAAGAAACTTGCTTTTTTCCAGTGAACATTATATTTTCAGTTACTGTTCAAGTTAATGAATATGTATCAGTTGATTTAATTCATTCATCTTAATAGATGGTTAATAAAGACATCAGGGTACCACACTGTTATTAGATATTTGGGTTGGAACAACCACACACGTAAGCGTGAGACATTGTGTATTTTTTGATGAGAAGCAATAGAAAGTACAAGTACTACCTACAAACGTTTTCTTTCCTAAAACAATTGACCCTCAATCTAATCAAGCCTCTAGATTTTAACTATAAAGTTGAAGGAAAGTCAGAGCATAGAGGAACTGCACCTTGAAGATGCACTCAGTGAAATCCAGAATGTAGGATATTCTGTAGGAAAATTACCAAGTTCCTTCAACAGAGAAGTGGCATGAATAAAGGGGTAGAGGAGACTAACAACCATTACCATTTTAAAGGGTCTTAAGGGACATACCAGCTTGACAACAAAGAACACAAGTACAAGACTCACACACCCAATTTCAGAACTTACCACAGACCAACAATAATCGGAACAGTTTGCTACTGGCATAAGCATTAGCCTATACACCAATGGAGCAGATTTGAAAATCAGAAATAAACCCATACATCTACGGTCAAGTGGTTTTCATCAGTGTCATGGACAATTCAGTGGGGGAAAGAATAGTCTCTTCAACAAGTGTTGCTGGGAACTGGATAGCAACATTCAAAGGAATGAAGTTGGACCCCTCCCTTATACCATATACAAAAATTAACACAAAATATGTAAGAGTTAAAACTATAAAATTCTTCAAAGAAAACATGGGTGTAAACCTTCATGACCTTGGATTCAGCAATGGGTTATTAGGCATAACACCAAAAACCAAGCAGCAGAAGAACAAAGAGCTAAATTGGACTTCATCAAACTTTAAAATTTGTGCATCTAAGGGCATTGTCAAAAAAGTGAACAACAGAGAGTCCCTCACGGAGCAGGAGAGAAGTGGGGTGCAGAACTCAAATTCTAGTAAAAGGACCAGACTTAATGGTCTGACTAAGACTGGAGAGACCCTGGAACACATGGCCCCCGGAGTCTTTGTTAGCTCAAAATTAAAACCGTTCCCGAAGCCAGCTCGTCAGATTAGACTGGACTATAAGAAATAAAATACTTGTGAAGAGTGCTTCTTAGCTCAAGTACGTACATGAGACTGAGTGGGCCGCTCCTGTCTGGAGGCAAGATGAGAAGGGAAAAGGGACAGGAGCTGGTTGAATGGACACGAGAAGCCTGGGGCGGAAAGGAGTGTACTGTCACATTGTAGGGAGAGCAGCTAGGGTCACATAACCATGTGTGTATAAATGTTGGTATGAGCAATCAACTTGAAGCTGTAAACTTTCACTTAAAGCACAATAAAAAAAAAAATGAAAAGACAACCTATGGAATGCAAGAAGATTTTCCTAAGTATATATCTGATAGGAATCTAATATCAAGTATGTAAAGAACCTTTACAACTTCACTACAAAACGACAGATAAGCCAGTTTTAAAATGGACAGTTTGAATAGACATTTCTCCAGGAATTTATACAAATGGCCAAGAAGCACATGAAAGGATGCTTAACATCATTGCTTATTAAAGAAATGCAAGTCAAAACCACAGTGAGATACCACTTCACACCCACTAGATGGCTACACTCAAAAGTACAGAAAATAACAAGTGTTGACAAGGACGTGAAGAACTGGAATGAATGGATGTTGCTGGTGAGAATTCAGAATCACGCAGCACTTTGAACAACATTCTGCCAGTTTCTCAGAAGGCTAAATATAAAGTTGCCGTATGACTCTGCACTTGTGCTCCTGGATACATACCAGGAGAAACGAAAACTTCCATCTGTGCAGGACCTTGGACGCTAATGTTCGTAGCGGCATAGGTGCTAATAACCAAAAGGTAGATACAACCCAAATGGCCATCAACTGATGAATGGATTAAAAAAGAAAAAAAAAAAAAAAATGATACATCCATTTTTTTTTATGTGGTGATAAAAACGCAGTACTGTTACATGCTACAACGTGGACGAACCTTGAAAATACTGAGACCGGCCAGTCACAAAGAGCACAAAAAGTGTTCTAAAATTGATAGTGGTGATTCCTGCGTGGCTCTGTAGGTAGAGTAGAAGCCATTGAATTGCACACCTTCAATGGGCAGGTTTTATGGTATGTGAATATACCGCAATAAAGCCGTTATGAAAAAAAGAGAAAGGCATGTCAGCCAAATGCAGGCTCGTTTAGATCCTGATTCGAACTAACTACAAAAAGGCAGTTTGGGACAGTCGGGGAAACTTGAGCACAGGCCGATGAGAGTGAGGGATTGCTGATTTCTGTGTGTGGATACTATTGTGGGTATGGGTATTTTTCGAAGATTCTTATCTCTTAGAGGTATGTGCTGAAGATGTGTAGGTCAAATGGGATTTGCTTTAATGAGGGATTTGCATTCAATACGCCATGAGTTAGGAGGGGAAGGGGATAAAACAAGATTGACAATGGGTGAAACAAGCGTATGTTTAAATATCGTAATAAAACACTAAAAATGAAAAAAAAAAATTTGATGAAACAAAACTGTGAGCATGAACAGACCTACTACCATCCATCCGCCTTCTGTTCCCATTCACCGATTCTTGCCAATTTCACTTGCCGGGCATCTCATCACTACGTATTTTACTTTATTTATGCTATTGAAGCCCCCGGCCCTCATTGCATCTTTCCCAACCACTGCGTAGAGTCCTATTGGATCTGCCTGCGTCCTGCCAGGCCACCAGACCATTCTTTCTATTGCTGCCGAAGTCATCTTCCTGAATAGAGATCTGATAAGGTCACTCCCTACTTAAAACCCTCCAGGGATTTTTGTTGACCTGACAAGTCCAAGTGTCTACCTGCAGTTTACCCAGCTAGACCCTGCCTACCTTCCCCTCCTGCCGCATCGGCTCCACCTGTAAGGAATTCACTTCTTTCATAGAAACCACTAGGATCTCTCTCACTTTGGAGCCACTGCGTATGTTCTTCTGTCTGGTCCACTCATCCACACCCCCACTCCTTTTAATTTGTTGTTGTCATTTTTCAGGTCTCAGTTTAAACAGCCCTTTCTCAGCCAAGTATTTTCTGACTGTCACTTTGCTATGCCCTCGGTACCTGTCCCCAGCACCTGCTCTTGCTGTGTGATCCTGTAACTGTCCTGTTGTGAAAGTGCCAGGAAGGTTTACCTTGTGTATCCTGCTGGGCACTGCAGCATCACTTACCTGGTCCTCTCTAGTCACATTTGTTGCCCTTAAATATTTCAACAATGAGTACAGTATTCTTTGCAGTAGTATTTGTAATAGGAAAAATTTAGGGAGGAGAAGACCTAAACGTAAACACTTTTCATCGCTAGTTGCTATGGGGTCGGCTCCGACTCACGGTGACCTTATGTAACAAAACGTGATCGTTGGTACGTTTCGTCCGTTGTTGCGGCAATTGTGTCAATCCATCTCATTGATAGTTTCCATCGTTGCCGCTGAACCCTGCTGACCCTGGTGTCTTTTTCTAGCAGTTGGTCTTTCCTGATGATGTATCCAAATTAAGTGACCTGAAGTCTCGCCATCTTGGCTTTTAAGAAGCATTCTGGTTGTATTTCTTCTAAGACAGATTTGTTTGTTCTTCTGGGAGTCCACAGTATATTCAGTATTCTTCGCCACACCATAGTTTGAACGCATCAGTTCTTCTGTCTTCCTTTTTCATTGTCCAGCTTTCGTATGCATATGAGGCCATTGAAAACACCATGACTTGAGTTAGGGGTACCTTAGTCATTGAAGTGACATCTTCATTTGATTTTTTGACTTCTTGCTTCCATGGACATTGATTGTTGGTCCACGTAGGGTGAAATCATTGACAACTTCAATTTCTTCCTCCTTTATCATGAGTTGTTTATCAGTCCAGTTGTGAGGATTTTCATTTTCTTCCCATTCAGGTATAATCCATACTAAAGGCTGTAGTCTTTGACCTTCATCAGTAAATGCTTCAGGTCACTTTCATTATCAGCAAGCAGGGTTGTATCATCTGAATATCAGGTTGTTAGTGAGTCTTCCTCTATTCCTGATGTCGCATCTTTCTTCATATAGTCTGGCTTCTCAGAATATTTGTTCAGCATACAGATTGAATAAGTAAAATGAAATGATACAACCCAGCTGCACACCTTTTCCAGTTCGGAGCCCTTTAGTATGCCCTTTGTCCTGTTCGAATAACTGCCTCTTGATCCGTGTGCACATTCTGCATGAGCACAATTAAGTGCTCTGTAATTCCCATTCTTTATAACGTTACCCATAATTTCTTAGGATACAACACTATAAACCCAACCCATTGCAGTCAAGTTGAATTGCAACTCATAGTGACCCTATAGGACAGAGTAGAACCGCCCCCATAGGGTTTTCCAGTCAACTGCTTAGTCATCGTACCACCAGGTTTCCTTATATAATGCTATATCGAAAAAAACAAAACAGAACCGTTGCCGTTGAGTTGATTCCAACTCTTAGTGACCCTATAGAACAGAGTAGAACTGCCCTATAGGGTTTCCAAGGAGTGCCTGGTGGATTTGAACTACCGACCTTTTGGTTAGCAGGTGAGTGCTTAACCACTGCACCACCAGGGCTCCATCTAACACTATAAAAAAATCAAAACTAAAATAAGATTTCATCTCACTCCAACGAGGCTGGCATTAATCCAAAAAACACAAAATAATAAATGTCGGAGAGGCTGTGGAGAGATTGGAACACTTATACACTGCTGGTGGGAATGTAAAATGGTACAACCACTTTGGAAATCGATTTGGTGCTTCCTTAAAAAGCTAGAAATAGAACTACCATATGATCCAGCAATCCCACTCCTTGGAATATATCCTAGAGTAATAAGAGCCTTTACCCGAACAGATATATGCACACCCATGTTCATTGCAGCACTGTTTAGAATAGCAAAAATTGGAAGCAACCAAGGTGCCCATCAATGAATGAATGGATAAATAAATTACGGTATATTCACACAATGGAATACTATGCATTGATAAAGAACATAGCATGTTTAAATTAGGAAAAAAAAATGGATTCTTCATAAAACCATTAAAAATGATCATTATAATGAAGACCATAACCATATTGAAAAATTGTTGTTAGTTGCGTTGAGTTGACCCTAACTCATAGCAGCCCTGTGTGTGCAGAGTGGAACTGCTCTGCAGGGTTTTCACGGCGAACTTTCGGAAGTGGATCACCAGGCCTGTCTTGCAAGGCACTTCTGGGTGGGTTTGAACTGCCAACCTTTTGGCTAGTAGTTGAGCATTTAACTGTTTGTGCCACCAGGCACTCTGTTAAAAATTAATTTACTTTATAATTTAAATTATATTAAAATGTTGAGAAAGTAAACTGAACACAGTTGTATTTAATGACTTATGAGGAATATATGTCTATTAGCTGGATACGTTTTGGCAGTGATTTTTGTAAGGTAAGATGATGACGATTTTAGCGGAGATGAGTTCTGTGTCCCCTGGGGTAACACATTCATGTACATTTAGATAATTGGTTCAAAAATACCCTGTGGATAAGATTTCAGTACCATTCGAATCAACTAAATAGTATGATCAAAAGCATAAGGGAGACAGTTCACATTGACTGGATTCAAGGGTCTATGCGGGGCTGGAACAGAAGTAGAACTTAGTTACCAGTTTACCCGTTGCCATGGAGTCCCTTCCAACTCGTGGCGACCCCGTGTGTGTCGGAGTAGAACTGTGCAGCACAAGGCTCTTTCAGTGGCTGATTTTTCAGGAGCACATCACCTAGCCTGCCTTCCGAGGTACATCTGGGTGTACTTGAAATTCCAGCCTTTCCACTGTAGCCTGAACTCTGGGAGGAGGGTGTTGACTGCCAGACCAAAGGGTTTAGGAGTTGTTGAATGCCTTAAAGCTGGGTGCTTTAGGAAGACTAATCCGGAGCATTTTGGGGGCGGGGGGTAGACTGGCAAGGGAGCAGCCTTAGAGCCAGAGAACTGTAGCTGTGCAGGCTAGGTAAGAAAGAACCTGACGAGGAGGGGAACGGTGGGGATTGAGGGGTACAGACGGAGAAGCGGAAGGAAAGAAGGGTATGTTTATGACTAAAAAGTTCATAAAGGTAAACGTGGGTCACGAGAGCTTTTTTCTTATTAGTACATGTGAGATTCCATCTTTGAGGTGCATCTGCTGTCCCTGTTGGAAAGCTAGTTTTTCTTCAGCGCCCCAGGAATGCTAACACTGAACTTTTCACCCTAGGGTTATGATAATTCAGAGAGCAGTGTTCGGAAAGCCTGTGTCTTCTGCCTGGTGGCTGTTCATGCGGTGATTGGTGATGAACTAAAACCCCATCTCAGTCAACTCACTGGCAGTAAAGTAAGTAATGCCGCTTTATTTTAAGTATGGCGGCCACGGTATGTTCTTCAAAACTTAGTTTTGTGTGTGTGTGTTGAAGGTTAAATTTATTAGTCGGCTCTTAATCAGTAATGCTTGGAGCATCCATCCTGCCCTTATTCACCCAATCAGTTGTCACTCAGGTGAAGGTACGGTTTGGTAGGGCGGTTGGTGGACTGCTCCTGGAGAAAATGCCTGCAGCTTCTGGTCATTTGTAACACCCAGCTGACTCCTGCCCCAGCCCAGCACCAAATCC
The DNA here is from genome assembly GCF_024166365.1 of Elephas maximus indicus. Lineage (NCBI taxonomy): Eukaryota > Metazoa > Chordata > Mammalia > Proboscidea > Elephantidae > Elephas > Elephas maximus. Next base: position 6,223,667 of record NC_064845.1, read on the forward strand.
TTACTCCCAGGGACCATTTAATGAAGAACAAAGAGGCTGTCGTGATTACACATTTATGGACTATCTCATACCCTCCCCAGTGGAACACTTCAACATTTTTTAAAATTTTCCCCTTAAGAGCTATAATAACCAAATATTGCCCTCCTTTTTCTGTTCTTTATTATTATGATCCAGATTCATGTTCAACTTTGACTTTGTGTGTTAAAATAAGAACTTCTGAGTAGTCCTTAAGACTTCAGTAAATAAAATAGAATTTACCTGTCTCATTTTTTGTTACTACCCAAACCTCGAAGTTTGTTTTAGGGGCTGAGGGTAGCTGAGGATGATTGCTGAATTATGGCTTAAGAACCAGTTGGCAGGAGGTATTCCTCTTCATTTAAAGAGCTTCCCAGAATCCTAACAGTTGTCATTAGTGTGGTCAGATTTATTTTTAAAATAGCAAAAAAGTAGAAGAAAAATATCCGCCTTTTTTAAAGGAGAATCAGCTCAGGTACACACTTTTCACTAAATACCTAAGTTATAGATAGATTACAGCAGTGACAGACAGCTTTAAGATTTAGGTGTCGTCTCTGCCCAAGGAAAACAAATGCACATGGAAGATGTCACAGGTGGTTTCGGGGGGCTCAGCGAGTCCCCGGACCCCACGACACCAGGTTAGGAATGCTTGAACCAAAGAGTTAGCATTAAAAAACAAACCTCCAACAAACGCGTGATTTTCAAAGAAAAAAGTATCCCAGCTTTTCTGATAAACTCAACCTAGGTTCTGGTAATCTGGAGGTGCCTGCAGAATTAAAATTCAGCACCTTATCTCAAGATAGTAGCAAGGGGGAGCAATATTAGGAAATAACGTTAGGTGAAAAAGGCAGAGCGTAGAATTGTACGTGCATTGATCACGCGTGTCCAAAAATAAGCTCTCAAGCAAAAGGACACAGAGATCGTTAGGATGGCAGCGGCACAGTGTTCCGAGGGCCTCGGCCCTGGGAGCAAGTCCCAGAGTCCTGCCAGCCCGCTTCTTACCCGCCCCGCGATCCGAGGTCCTCGGCCCTGGGAGCAGGTCCCAGAGTCCTGCCAGCCCGCTTCTTACCCGCCCCGCGATCCGAGGGCCTCAGCCCTGGGAGCAGGTCCCAGAGTCCTGCCAGCCCGCTTCTTACCCGCCCCGCGATCCGAGGGCCTCGGCCCTGGGAGCAGGTCCCAGAGTCCTGCCAGCCCGCTTCTTACCTGCCCTGCGATCCGAGGGCCTCGGCCCTGGGAGCAGGTCCCAGAGTCCTGCCAGCCAGCTTCTTACCCGCCCTGCGATCCGAGGGCCTCGGCCCTGGGAGCAGGTCCCAGAGTCCTGCCAGCCCGCTTCTTACCCGCCCTGCGATCTGAGGCGGTGGCTTAGCCGCTCCGTATCCCGGTTTGCACACCTGTGAGATGCTGCAGGGATACAGAGCAGTCCCCATAATGGTAGCACGTAATCCTCAGGTGTTTGTCCTCATTACTTTCACGGTGACCTCTTTTTCTAATTCTGCGTTAATGTCTTCTGTGTCATTACTGTAGCATTTTTTGAAAAGGCATGTGGTCATATACAGACTCAGAGACTTAAACGTCCTTTTTTGTAACTATTACCAGCAGTAACTGAACAATAACCGCCACCTGTCTAAAATCTTTCCAATTTCACATGTGTGTATATAATTTCTTTCAATGATCATCTTATAACTGTGAGCAACTTGCAGCTTTTGGAGTTCCCCCTTAATGACTCGTGTCTGGCTTGAATCTGCAGATGAAGCTCCTGAATCTCTACATCAAACGTGCGCAGACAGGCTCCGGGGGCGCTGATCCCACTACTGATGTTTCTGGACAGAGTTAGTGAAGCTGACAGAAGTGAACCAGGTCTCTCAAAGAAAGGGCAAAAAGACCACCCTCGTCAATGAAAGGAAATTTTCAAATATATCTTTTAGACTTACCATTGTTTCCCAGTTTTAATTTTTTGTTTTGTATTTTCTGTAACGGAGGGCTATCCTCAGTCTGCATGTAACTTTTATGATAGTTACCCCAAATCCAAGATGAAGCAGTATTAACACCAGTTGGTCAATACAAAGGAATTTTTAATCTAATTCGTCATTTTACATGTCTGTACCTTTTGTCTTCCCATTAACCTTTGCCAGTGTTACGATTGTACAATTTTTTTTTTCCCAAGTGCTGGTTAAACAGGAATGCTTAAAGCTTTAAAAGTTTAACAGTCTAAACTTTTTTTTTTTTTTTGCCTTTATTCAACTGCAAAATAATATTTTCTTGCTACTCTGCGTTTTGTTCCGTATCATGTCCTATGCTAGAAGTGCTGAAATGATGGGAAAACGAACCAGGACTGATCTGAACTGCAGCTGGACTCTGTTGTGTGTGGTGATCCATGTCATTAGTTCCACCTTCTTTGGGGTGGTCTGTAGTTTGAAAACGAAGACCTCCGAAAGCAACATAAAGCTGACGCCGTTCGTTGGTTATTGAGCTAGCCTTTTTATTTAAAACCATCTCCCCTCCATCATCCCTTCGGTAACTGCACCGGATCGTCGGCCTCTTTTGGGTTTTGTTTTTTTCCTTGATACTTAGAAAAATAGAAGGTTTTATTGCAAGGTTTTTTGGTTTATCTTTGTTGTGAATGATGCTTTTTTTTTGTATTTATTAATATCAAATTCACTTACGAATAAACGTGATAATGGAAACAGACAAAAAAAAAAAAAAAAACCCCAGTGCAGCCTTCTGTTTCTCCTTTAACAAACAAGCCGATTCCTGGACACAGGAGTCAACCGCACCGAGTCTTGAAGTGGTGGCACCTGGTTTCCTTTTACCATGAAATTGCCCTACTTGAAAACATCGACCCTGACGAGAGAGAAGATGGTACCGAGGCTGTCTTTCTGGAACGGGCTCAAATTCTCTACCTCTTCGGGGCGAATACTTCTGACTGAGCTGCTGCCTCTCGTGTCTTTTGGAAAACTACTTAGAGGGTGATTTTTCTGTTATTTTTTAACAAAATTTTTTAGTCACCTTTTGCTACACCTATTCTCTTCACGTGCAGCCAACCTTCAAAAAATCACACTTTTGGTGAAAGGCAAATTAGACTTATTTGGAACCAGGCTACTAATCATTTCTCATCTTGACCTTTTTTTTTTAATCCTAAGATAAAGTGAATTTGACTGGAAAGGCAAATAGCTGTTAGGGGAGCAATTTGCTGCTGTCGCAGAGTTATCAGTACTTTCTTTGTTTAACTGAAAAAAAGTGTAGAAACTGTATGTAAAGAATTTAAGAGGAGGACTGAATGGGTGATTGGTCGTCGGCTTTTCCCTTCCTTGGTTTCTGTTCCAGCAGCAGGAAGGGTTTCTGAGTTTCCCATCCCTGACCTGTAACGAGTTTGTTTTCTACTGTTAATGACATTGTGTATTTATAGTTCCCTGCTGCCTGTTGTGCATATACTGGCAATAAAACTGTACATAACATTACTTGAAAAATGGATAATGTATATCAGCTGTGTTTTTCTGTCTCACAGTATGACGAAAAAAAGGTCACTTTCATATAACTAGGGGCTTTTGTTGTTGGTCTTGTATCGATGGTGTTCGCTCACGAATTTTATGAGTACACCCGAGGAGAAAAGATTTATCGGGATAGCAGCAACTCTCAAGTGTACGTAGCGATGTGAGCCTGTGTATATTAAGAGCTTATCTTAAAGAAGAAAAGACAATTTAAACCCTGAGCTCTTCTCAGTAGTGTTTTATGTACCGTGACCTGTGGCGTAGTTTTTAATCTGTTTAAGTCACAGTAATGATTGATTTAAAACTTAACCTCTCCCTTAAGGCCTGGCTTTAACTGCTGTTGACAACTAAGTAGAGTGATGTTAGCTGACAGGGACTCTTTTTAATCATTGAAAAATTAGATCAAGCGCCTGGCATCTAAAGGGAGGCACTCGAGAAATGAATGTACTGAGTAACAGAAAAGTATGGTTTAACGTGACTAAGTGAGAACTAATATATAAGAACATGAAAAAAGAATTCTTGTTTAAAATTCTATAATTTCAGTTGATGAGACCGTAAGAAAGTTGTTATTGATGATTCAAACCACTATATGCAGTATACCTTTAACTTGTTCGTTCCAGAAACGTACTGAGATGTGAGCTATTAAAGAATGGTCATAAAAAGCGACTGTTGAAATTTTCTCCTCCTACTCTTCTCCCCTAATTGCCACTGTCATTCGTTTAGTGCGCTGCTCAAGGTTAATTAAAAGCATCTAAGTCCGGATTCTAAGACACGCTCGTCTCCTCTGGGTTTGCAAAGTCTGTAATAGACCTCCGACATTTTAAAGTAGGATTTGGCTTGAACTTGAGGCTTCAAATTTGAAGTTGATTCACTGTGTTTCTTCATATTTTATTCTTACAAACCTAAGGTTAAAATTGCTTTTTTCCATCAAGCTCTGTCTTGTGGTAAAAGACTCGCACCTTACCATCAGACCAGCTCTGTCTGTAAATTCAGGTATATCTTGTGAGGGTTAATTTAGAATAAATTTACAGTACACAGAAATGAGAATTAGCATATTATGCAATAATACATGAGTTTTTACTTAATCTTGAATATCTTTGCATTGTTTTCAGTTCATTTTATTGTAGTTCATTAGTACTGTTTTGCAGCTATGAAAAAGAAAGGTCTAGAACTCAGCTGTAAAAACAAAACTTTCAGTTAAGAATGTATGGATCTTTATTGTAGGATATTTGGAAAATAATGAAAAGCCAAGTAGAAAAACAAAATAACCTCTGATATCACCACTTGGAGATAATTTGTGTTGATATTTTGTGGGGTACTAATGTAATGAATTGACTTAATACTGAAAACTGTAGAGACATTAAGTTTTGTTAACCAGAAGAGTGTTAGGATTAGAATTAGCGAACATTCTGAGTGCTTCTGTTTTCTGCACGTACTGAACAGTACATTTTTAATATGTTAATCCTTTGTCCTTCTACAAGGTGACTTCTAAAGGCAGCAAAGTGTTCATCATATGCCAGCACATAATGCTGGGTGGTTGATCTTCACTGAATATTCTTAGAACAGACACCTACGTCTTTGCCACATCTCCAGTTATTTCATACTAGACAACTTGAAACTGCTAAATATAGAAAGCCACACTTATTTGAAGATACACTGAATAGCTGGGTTGAAATTGTAATTGCAATCTAAAATAGAACAAGAAAATCAGACAAGATTTCTTGACATGTACTAGATTTTCAGTTTTTCAAGCCTGCCTGCATTCATCCATTAACGGGCATGAGTACCTGCCTTCAAGGGGCAAAGTAAAGCACGTAACTAACACAATGTGGTTGGCGATTGGTGGAAACGCTGGGTGCTTTGATGGGAGCTAGGGGCGGAGGGAATCATGGAAGGCTGCCTGGGAGAGACGATGCTTAAACGTCACCTACGGGCTGAATGTGTGCTAGATGCATTGGGAGTCAGAGAGTGGGTTAGAGAGTGGGGAGGTCAGAGCGAAGTGAAAGTGGCAAAGCAGAGAAGCTTAAAATGGCAAGAAACATGGGGGCATTTCACTGAGACTTTAAACCATAGCTGCTTTTTCTAAGGGTAAAGGTCACACTCTTCCCCTCTCCCTTAAAAGTGCCAACAACAAAAAAAAATGAATCATCTGTGGACCCTCATGACCAAGAAAACTTGGATAGGGCTTTTCCCGTAGTTGGTATTTCAAAAATGTTTTCTTGACATAAAATTATACTAGTCAGTGTGCTTTTTCACACGGAACATGTCCCTTTGTGTCTCCCCAGCTGGCCACTATTACACAGCTTGGTTTGGCAGAAATATAGGATACCGGTGGGGGAATGACCCAAGGTGGAGTGATAGATGTCCTAAGATAGATCCTAAGGTGAAGGATTCACCGAAGACTTAAGCAGAAAAATAACGTGATTAGAACTGACATCATGAACACTTCAATTTTACAGAATCTAAGCGTTAGAAGTGAGGTATTTGCAGGCCACGATGGTTTATAACACTGCAGGCCTCTCTCCTAACTTACTGCTGATGTCCTTTATTCTCTTATTAAATACTTGAGCACCTGCTAGGCGTCAGACACCCCTAAAATCTGTATGCTCCAAATACGTAGTTGTGGACCTGGTAACGGAAGAGATGCGTTAACGTGCCCTCAAAAATCGGAGTGGTGCAGGAGGGGCAGGCCTGTAACTTGGGGTAGAACAGCACCCAGTGGCGCCGCTCCCGGCACACCGTCCTGAGCAGCAGGCCTCCTACAGCCCGGATCTCCCGCTGTTCATTCAATGTTGGTACCAGACCCTCAGGGCAGCAACTCGCCCCTGAAGAAGGGCAGATCTGTTTTTTTTTATTAAAAGCGAGTGCAAAAAGACATTGTGTGACCATCAGTTTTGCTGGTTTTATTTTTAGCCAAGTTGAGGTTAGAGTAGAAAGTAAGAATCGGGGTTGGCTTACTTCAACAAAGCGAGAAACCTGCTTTTCTCCATCCTCTTAAAGCAGTGGTTCTCGGGGGGGGGGGGCTGATTTTGCCCCCAGAAGACATTTGTCAATATCTGGAGATGTTTTTGGTTGTCACAGCTGACTGGCTTCTAGTGGGTAAAAGCTAGGGATGCTGCTAAATGTCCTACGATACCCAGGATGGCCCCCAAAACAGTTATCCAACTGAAAATGTTAACAGTGCTCACTGAGAACCTTGTCCTAAAGCAAACGGGTTGCCACAGACAGACTCATTATTCTCTTCATTCCAATCCTATAAGGCAGGTATTATTATCATCACCATACCCAATTTACAGAAGAAGAAACTGAGGCTTAGAGAGGTTAATTGATTTGCCCAAAGGCATGGAGCCTGGAAGCTTTGTAACCAGGTTTTAAATCCAGACTGTTTGAAAGCACAGCTGGAAAACTTAATCACTGTGCCCTAGTTATTCTACATGAACATTTTAAGGTCCTTACCCACTTTGTCAACACTGGTGCTCTTTAACATACCCCCTCAAAAAATAGCATTTCAAAATGGCTCTTGAGGTCTTTTGAAGAACTAGTGTATAAAAGTATTGAGTTTCTAAAAACACACACATCTAAGCTAGGAACGACTCACAATAAGTAAGAATAATATTCCAGAGGACGCAGTTTATGTATCTCCTCCTGTACCGGAAGCATTGATAAAACGAGGCCTCATAGTTCAATGCAAACATCTGCCTTAAGGGACCTAAGAGCCCAAAGTGGGGCTGGGCAGGACAGTGGAAGCTGTGTGGTTGCAGCTTTTTGCCTCCCGTTCCAGACGCTCCAGCTGCACCTTCTCGCTGAGACTGCTCACACTTCACATTATGTCATCCTTCCCCAACTATCCTTCCCCTCTGCTTGCCTGTCTTCCAGGCTGGATGGTGAAGGAGGTCTCAGGAAGACACCAGACAACAGCCCTAAGGAGAAGTAGCAAGTCCACATTGGAATGCAGGCATACCAGGCTCTGAAAGACTTGATGAGTGAATGTATCGAGAGGGGATTTTCTCAGCTTTGGGGAACATACCTTGACAATTAAGCAAATGAAAAGCCAAATACAGGACTGGACAATGTTATAAAAGAATTCTCGGATCAAGTAGACACTTGAGACTATGTTGGCATCTCCCATCTGGAGGGAAGATGAGAGAGCAGAGGGGGTCAGAAGCTGGTGGAATGAATACGAAGAGAGTGGAGGGAAGGAGCTGGCTGTCTCATTAGGGGGAGTGCAATTAGGAGTATATAGCAAGGGGTATATAAATTTTTGTATGAGAGACTGGTAAACTCGCTTAAAGCACCATAAAAATTTAAAAAGAAAAAAAAAGCCAAATGTCATACTATATCCTCAGCTGTAATATTTAAATATACAAAAAAAACCAAACCCACTGCTGTTGATTCCGACTCATAGTGACCCTATAGGACAGAGTAGAACCGCCCCATAGGGTTTTCAAGGAGTGGCTGGTGGATTCGAACTGCCCACCTTTTTGTTAGCAGCCTGAGCTCTTAGCCACTATGCCACCAGGGCTTCATTTAAACATGCATAATGTTAATAATCCATAGCGACCCTACAGGACAGAGCAGAACAGCCCCGTAGAGTTTCCAAGGAGCGCCTGGTGACCCGATGGCACTGGGTTTTTGGGTTAATGTTAATAATGAAAGTTGACTTAATCAAAAAGACACTATATTTATGATGAGGCAGGAGATGTATAAAGAGTTGAATTCTCAACTTTCATTGTAAACACAAGTCAGTAGATACTGTCTAAAACTCAATACCGGAAGAAGTCGCTAGGGGCTGAAAGTGACTCTTTTTGGAGAGTAGCAATCTCAGGAGAAAGGAGTTTGGGCCAGGGGACTAATATTCTGACAATAAGCCTAGTAGCATTAGTGGATGTTCTAAACTATGTACTTTTGCCACTTCGATTTTCTTAAAAAAATGAATTTCACCAGTGCTTCCAGATGTGTACTATTCATGGTGGCAAAAACGAGAACCCCCGCCCAAAAAAAAAAAAAAAAGAATGCAGGTGTGCAAGAATCTCTTCCCTCAAGGAACTTAACATTCTAGCCGGAGAGACAGACAGACAAATAAGAAAAATGCGGCATATGTGACATAGCAGTGGGGACTAAGGAGAGAAAGATCAGGGAGTTTTGGGAATTAATAGTTGGAATATACGGCCTTGGTGATAGAAATGATGCCGGAGATTGCATGATAGAATTTCGCAAGACTAAGGACTTCTTCATTGCAAATACCTTTTTGCAACAACATGAACAGTGACTATAGGGTCGCTATGAGTTGGAATTGACTCAACGGCACTGGGTTTGGTTTTTTTTTTTTTTTTGGATACACATGGACCTGGCCAGAGGGAATACACAGGAATCAAATCGACTACATCTGTGGAAAGAGACAATAGAAAAGCTCAATACCATCAGTCAGAACAAGGCCAGGGGTCGACTGCAGAACAGACCATCAATTGCTCATATGCAAGTTCAAGTTGAAGAAAATTAGAGCACGTCCATGAGAACTGAAGTACGACCTTGAGTATATCCCACCTGAATTTAGAGACCATTTCAAGAGTAGATTTGACACATTGAACACTAGTGACCAAAGACAAGTTGTGAAACGACATCAAGGACATCATACATGCAGAAATCGAGAAGTAATTAAAAAGACAGGAAAGAAAGAAGGCCAAAATGGATGTCAGAAGAGATTCTGAAAGTTGCTGTTAAATGCAGAGTAGCTAAAGCAAAAGGGAAGAAATGATGAAGTTCAAGAGCTGAACAGAAGATTTCAAAGGGCGGTTCAAGAAGACAAAGTAAAGTGTTATGGTAAAATGCACAAAGACCTGGAGATAGAAAACCAAAAGGAAAGAACACGCTGGGCATTTCTCAAGCTGAAAGAACTGAAGGAAAAATTCAAGCCTCCAGTTGCAATATTGAAGGATTCTATGGGGAAAATATTAACACAAGAAGCATCAAAAGAAGAAGGAAGGAATACACAGGGTCATTGTACCAAAGAATTGATTGACGTTCAACCGTTTCAGAAGGTAGCATATGATCAAGAACTAATGTAATGGTACTGAAGGAAGAAGTCCAAGCTGCACTGAAGGCATTTGCAAAAAACAAGGCTCCAGGAATTGATGAGATGTTTCAAAAAACAGATGCAGTGCTGGAGGTGCTCACTCGTCTTGGTCATCTAGTGCTGCTATAACAGAAATACCACAAGTGGATGGCTTCAACAAACAGAAGTTTATTCTCTCACAATCTAGTTGGCCAGAAGTCCAAATTCAGGACTTCAACTCCAGGTAAAGGCTGTCTCTGTTGGCTCTGGAGGGAGGTCCATGTTATCAATCTTCCCCTGGACTAGGAGCTTCTCAGTACAGGGACCCCGGGTCTAAAGGACGCACTATTCTCCAGACTTCTGTCTTTTATATCTCAAAAGAGATAAATTTATGACACAATCTAGTAGATTGAGTCCTGCCTCATCAACATAACTGCTGCTAATCCCATCTCATTAACATCTTAGAGATAGGATTTACAACACACAGGAAAATCACATCAGATAACGAAGTGGTTGACAAGCACACAGTACTGGGAATTGTGGCCTAGCCAAGTTGACAGGTATTTTGAGGGGACACAATTCAATCCATGACACTTGCCTATGCCAATGAATTTGGAAGAAGGCCACCTGGCCAACCAACTGGAAGAGATCCATATTTGTACCCACTCCAAAGAAAGGTGATCCAACAGAGTGCAAAAACTATTGAACAATATCATTAGTATCACACACAAGTAAAATTTTGCTGAAGATCATTCAAAAGTGGCTGTAGCAGTATATCAACATGGAACTGCCAGAAATTCAAGCTGGATGCAGCAGAGGACATGGAACAAGGGATGTCATTGCTGATGTCAGATGAATTCTGGCTGAAAGCAGAGAATACCAGAAAGATGTTTACCTGTGCTTTATTGACTATGCAAAGGTATTCAACTGTGTGGATCATAACAAATTATGGACAACATTGTGAAGAATGGGAATTCCAGAACACTTAATTGTGCTCATGGGGAACTGTACTTAAACCAAGAGGCAGTCGTTCGAACAGAACAAGGGGACACTGTGTGTTTTAAAGTCAAGAAAAGTGTGCATCAGGGTTGTATCCTTTCACCATACTTATTCAATCTGTATGCTGAGCAAATAATCCAAGAAGCTGGACTATATGAAGAAGAACACAGCATCGAGATTGGAGGAAGACTCATTAACAACCTGCGATATACAGATAACACACCCTTGCTTGCTGAAAGCAAAGAGGACTTGAAGCACTTACTGATGAAGATCAAAAACCACAGCCTTCAGTATGGATTATGCCTCAACATAAAGAAAACAAAAATCCTCACAACTGGACCAATGAGCAACATCATGATAAGTGGAGAACGTATTCAAGATGTCAAGAATTTCATTTTACTTGGATCCACAATCAACGCTCATGGAAGAAGCAGTCAAGAAACCAAATGATGCATTGCATTGGGCAAATCTACTGTAAGTATGTCTTTAAAGTGTTAAAGAGCAAAGATGTCACTTTAAGGACTGCGGTGCATCTGACCCAAGCCTTGGTGTTTTCATTCACTTCGTATGCATGTGAAAGTTGGACAATGAGTAAGGAAGACTGAAGAAGAAATGCCTTTGAATTGTGGTGGTGAAGAATACTGAATATACCGTGGACTGCCAGAAAAACGAACAAATTTTCTTGCAAGTATAGCCAGTATGCTCCTTAGAAATGCGGATATCCAGACTTTACCTCACATACTTTTGACATGTTATCAGGAGGGCCTGTCCCTGCAGAAGGACATCATGCTTGGTAAAGTAGAAGGTCAGTGAAAAAAAGGCAGACCCTCAATGAGATGGATTGACACAGTGGCTGCAACGATGGGCCCAAGCATAACAACGATTGTGAGGATGGCACAGGACCAGGCAGTGTTTTCTTCTGTTGTACACAGGGGCGCTAAGAGTTGGAAGCTACTCGATGGCACCTAACAACAACAACAACGACACCCAAAGCAAAATGCAGATTCAATGGAATTCATATCAAAATCCCAATGGTATTTTTTGAAGAAATGAAAAAATTCATCCTAAATTTCATAGAAATTGTAATGGGCCTGAATAGGTTAAACCATCTGGAAAAAGAATAAAGTTGGAGGACTCACACTTCCTGATATCAAAACTTTATGCAATGCTATAGTACTCATAACAGTGTGATACTGGCGTAAGGATAGAGATGTAACCCATAGAATAGAACTGAGAGTTCAGAAATAAACCCTCACATTTATGCTCAACTGATTTTTCACAAAGGTGCTAAGAACATTCAATGGAGAAAGAACAGTCTCTTCGACAAATGGTTCAGGGAAAACCGGATATCCACATGCAAAAGAATGAAATTGGGCCCTTACCTCATACCATAAAACAAAACCAAAACCAAAAATGGATCAAGGACCTAAATTTAAAGCTATAAAATTTTTAGAAGAAAACACAGGGGCAAATCTTTATGACCCTGAATTTGGCAGTGGTTTCTTAAATGTGACCTCAAAAGCATGCGCAATAAAAGAAAAACTAAATTGGACTCCAAATTTTAAAAGCTCGTGTTTCGAAGGACACTAGCGAGTGAAAAGGCACCTCACAGGATGTGACAAAATATTTACAAATCATACATCTTATAAAGTTTTAACATCTAAAATATTATCAAAGAACTCAACAACTCAACTACAAACAACCCGATGAAAAAATAAGCAAAGGACTTGAATTCCTCCAAAGAAAACATACAAATGACCACCAAACCACATTAAATACCATTTCATGCTCTTTATGATGGCTATTATTTAAAAAGAAAAAAAAGGAAACTGACAAGTGCTGGAGAGGATATGAAGAAACTGGAGCCCTTATACATTGCTGGTGGGAGAATGTAAAATGATGCGGTCGGTGTGGAAAACAGTTTGGCACTTCCTCCAAAAGTGACACAGAAGTACCACGTGACCCAGCAATTCTGCTCCTAGGTATATACTCCAAACCATTGAAAACAGAGACTCCAACAGGTATTTGTACATCAGTGTTAACAGCAGCATCATCCACAATAGCCAAAAGGTAGAAACGACACAAGTATCCGTGAACAGATGAACGGATAAACAAAACATGGTGTATGTGTATGTGTATATATATATATATATATAAATATTATTCAGCCATAAAAAAGGAATAAAGTTTTAACACGTTACAACACAGATGACCTTGGAAACACAACGATAAGTAAAAGTAACCAGATACAAAGGGCTGTGTATTTTATGATTCTATTTACATTAAATGTCCAGAATAGGCAAATCCAATTTTATGATTCTATTTACATTAAATGCCCAGAACGGGCAAATCCGTAGAGATAGAAAATAAATCAGTGGTTGCAAGGAGATGGGGGAGGAGGGAATTGTTGATGAGAGGAACCGCTGGTGGTGAAGTGGTTAAGAGCTATGGCTGCTAATGAAAACAGTGGCAGTTCCAATTCACCACGTGCTCCTTGGAAATTCTATAGGGCAGTTCTGCTCCGTCCTATAGGGTCACTATGAGTTGCAGTCGACTCAGTGGCAATGGGTTTGCTTTAGGTTGATGGGAGCCCTGGTGGTGCGATGATTAAGCATGTGGCTGCTAAGCTTAACATCAGCAGTTCAAATCTATCAACCACTCCTTGGAAACTCTGTGGAGCAGTTCTACTCTGTCCTATAGGGTTGCTGTAAGTAGGAACTGACTTGATGGCAATGGGCTTGTTTGTTTTGGTCCATAGGTACAGGTTTCTTTTCGCAATGATAGGATGTTCTGTAATTAGGTAGTAGTGATGGCTGGACAGCATTGTGTATATATACTAACCACCACTGAACTGTGCATTTTAAAATGGTTAAAATGGTGAATTTTCTCTCAATTAAAAAACAGAAGACTGGCTACACCCTTAGCTGTTACAGATCTTTTAAGTGAAAGTATCTTTGTATGCCCTTACCTCACTTTGGCCTTTCCTTCCCCTATGTGGTCTTTACGTAGAATACTGTAAACTGTTACACATGTAATTTGTTATGCATACAACCTTGTTTATAAAACAGGAATCTTTACTGGTGTATTCTTTCCTTTATTTCAGGGTGCCGTCCACCATTTATGTATCTTTTTGTTGACGTACTTGCTCAGTGTTTTCAAAGTTCTTTGTTGGGAAACATTTTGACCCTTTGTATGCCTGAACACACACACCTTCATCTAACTCTTACGTAAATAAATGTTAAGCTGAGCAAAAAAATTCTGGGTTCTAAATTCTTTTCCTTCAACACTGAATTATTCCCTTATCTTCGAACATTCAGTGTTGCAGTCAATTATTTATTTATTTATGTCGGTGAACCAATTTATATAAGTTTTTAGGAAATTTTCTGTCTTTAATGTTGCATTTAGGTGTTTTCTTTTCCTTCCATGTATCCTGTTTGGGATTCTAAGAGTCTGTTTGTGAACTTCTTTGCTTTGCTTTTATTCTTGAGAAACTCTAACTCTTAAGTTCTTCAAGTATTTCCTATACTTCCTTTATATTTCCATCTCTTTCTGAGACTCCTATTAATGACTGTTGGCATGTCTGTTTATATCCAACATAACTCTTAATTTTTGCGTTTTCTGGGAGAGTTTCCTAGCCTAGTTCTTAAGCTATATTACTTTTGTAATCAATAATCTACTTAATTTCAATCACTACAAAAAGATTATAAGTTAGTATATTTTGTTTGGCATATTTAATATGATTATTTTGGATTCTCCATTTGATGCAGATTGGTAAATTAAACTTTTCAGATATTTCTATTTTATCTGGTTATGGTTATGAGCCACCCTGGGTAGTCTTGTATTCCTAGAGAGAAGTACTTAAGTCTAGGCCCCACTTTACGGCCCTCCTTTGAATAATTAGTGTTACCCCACTCCCTTAGGGAATCTCTACCTCCTCCTCCAAGTCTTTCTCTTAGGTGTCGTCTCCCTCAGGCCTCCTTTGAATAATTAGTGTTACCCCACTCCCTTAGGGAATCTCTACCTCCTCCTCCAAGTCTTTCTCTTAGGTGTCGTCTCCCTCAGGTCACAGAAAGGGTACGTGAAGTGGGAAATGCTCTCAGGACACTTCCCATTGGTATTTTTTCTTCATCTTAGCAGGGCTCAAGTTCCTCTCTGATATTATGGGTACTGGGCTGATGCAGTTTTTCTGCAGGGAGGAAGATGAATTTTCCAGAGATGTGTGGAAGAGACAGGCAAAAATATGTACAGCTGACATCCTCTGCCCAAACCCAACTCAGTCTGCGGAGCTTGGACCTCTTCTGTTCTGGGCTGCTGCTCCCAAAGACCCAGGCGCCTTCGTCGCCCCCTCCCCCCTCCCCGCATTAATTTCTTTTATCCATCAATGTTTCCCCCGGTCACTGTGGTTTCTTTAAATTGGACTCAGGGAAATAGCCTGTGTTATTCTGCTACTTCTCAGGCAGAGACGACTGGCGTCTTCTTAGATTTCTAAGACTCTGCTTCTAAGTACAGACTGATAAATTGATGGTAGCTTGCGCAATTATACTATTCCCAAGAATCGGAGAATTACCTTAGTTCTTGGACACACATGGGGTGGTTGCCGTAAGTCTGAATCGACTCAGCAACTGGCTTTTTTGGGTTTTAATCTGGTTACAGACTGGGTTACAGGAACGAGGCCTGAGGATATTTAAGTGTCCCTGGAACGGCTACATATCTGGGCTCCCAACGGAACAGCCCAACTGTGTGTCCACCGACTATCTGACTGGTACTGCAGATTTATTTATCACAGCTGATTAGAGCTTTCTGAGCTGATGGGCTGTTTTGGCCTGGAATCACAGAGAACTGGGTTAGTCAAAAAGGCCTGGCACAGCCACTAACTGTGTAACCTTGGGCAGATGTTTTCACTTAATTTTCGCATCTGTAAAATGTTACCTTTTGTATTTACTTCGGTGGCTGCAGCAAGTGAGATGTTTGCAAAAATGTTTCGTAAAAACATCCCGTGAGTTGTTAACATGTAACGTATGGGCACTCGCCCCATCTCCCCCGCCCCCAGCAGATCTCCGAGTTTCACGAGTGAGGCAGCGCGCAGGTGGACCACTGCTCAGTATCTGACTGTTACTCTTGCGGCAAAAGCCCTGGCTTGCTCTCCAGGAGGAATCTCGCCCTCCGAGCTACGGGAGCGGAACCTCAGGAGCTCTATAACCCGCACGCGAGCCTACAAGTGCCGCCCCTGCCTCTCCCTTTCTCTTTCGCCTCCCGGGGGGAAAGGGGTTGGTCTTCAGCCCCAGTGGCCGTGGGACGGCTGGGTCGCTGAGCAGCACCTTCAGGTCTTCCCAGGTGTACTACTGTGGCCCTTCCTAGTGGTTTCGAGCTCAAAGGCTAAAAGATCGCACGTCTTTGACGGCAACCGACACTCTAACTTAACTCAAGTTCGCCATACTGCTCGCCGCAATCCGGCAGTCGGGGGGAAGACGTTCCGGAGCTCTTCCGGTGAGCGTTGATTGACTTAAGCTCATGCCAATCAAGATTTTCTACCCAATGGGCCTTCCAGTCCCGAGACGGAGTGCGAGGTGATTGGCTAAGATTCACAACTGGTTTCCCCCTCCGGTTGAAGGTAACGGGCAAAGACTACTGGGAAAGTTCACAAAAGGAAAGAGGCACGACCGGAAGTGGCGCTTGGGACGGCTCGCCTACGGTGCTGCCCAATGAACCTTCTCATTTGGCAGCAAATTCAGTCCTCGAGTCCGCCCGAGGAGACCATTTTGATTGGCTGCTCAGGCCCGAGCCAAAGAGGCTCACGGGAGTGTCGTCCGCCCTCCCCTGGTCATTATTGACCAGTTCGCCTGTCAATCCCCTCGGCTCCCTGGAGGGGGCGGGAACAGGCCGCCGTCGGGCACCGCCCCTTCCTGGGTGGCGTGTGGCCGGGCGGCGAGGCCGCGGGGGCAGGGAAGCTGCCGCGTGGGCGGGGCCGCGTGGCCGGCGGTGCGGCCTCTCGGCGGCGGGCGGGCGCGGGGAGTGTCCCGAGGCGCCGGCCGCGGGGGCGGGCCGGGGCGGGGGCGAGCGGAGGGCGGGGCCGGGGCGGGGCCGAGGTAGGCGGAAGCGGCGAGCGAGCTCGAGCCGGAGCCGGAGCCGGAGCCACCGCGCGGGCCGGCGGAGCTGCGTCGGCGGGGTTGGCCGGGGCGGCGGGCCGCGGAGCCCGGGCGGGCGGGTCGCGGGCCGGGGGTCGAGGCCGGGCGCGGGGTGCGGTCGGCGTGGCGGGCTGAGCTCCCGTCCCCGCGCGGTCCCGGGGAGGATGCGGCCGGGGGCCCCGGGGCGGGGCGGGCGGCGGCGGCGGCGGCAGCGCTAGCGGCGCGGGGCGCGCGGGGCGGGCGGCGGCGGCATGAGGCGCGGGGCCGGCGCCCGCGGGAGGGAGGCGCTGCCGGCGGCCCGGCCGCTCCCGCTGCAGCTGCTCGCCGGGCTCGCCGGGCCCGGCCCGCGGGGCCCCGGCCGCTCCCGCCCCGGCCGCCGCCCGCGCCGCCGCCGGTGACCGCCCGCCGCGCCGCCGGAGGCTTCACCCGCGCCCTCCCCCAGGACGCGCCCGCGGAACCCCGGCCCCCGGCCCCGGACGCCGAGGCCGCGTCGCGCGCCGGGCGGCTGCGAGGCCGGAAGATGGCCTGGGTGCTCAAGATGGACGAGGTGATCGAGTCGGGGCTGGTGCACGACTTCGACGCCAGCCTGTCGGGCATCGGGCAGGAGCTGGGCGCCGGCGCCTACAGCATGAGGTAGGGGGCGCCCCGGGAAGCGGGTCACCCCGGGGAAGCGGGTCTCCCCCGGCGGGCGGGTCTCCCCCGGGAAGCGGGTCACCCCGGGGAAGCGGGTCTCCCCCGGCGGGCGGGTCTCCCCGGGGAAGCGGGTCACCCCGGGGAAGCGGTTCTCCCCCGGGGAAGCGGGTCGCAGGTGCCCGGGCCTCGCCGCGGGGCCTCCAGCCTGGGCCTGGGTCCCCTGAGAGCGGCCCGGGGACGGGGGAAGGGGCCCACTGCCCCGCGAGTCACTCCCCAGCCCCTTGGAGACGGGGCGAGACCCTAGCGAACCCGCTGCCCTCCGGGCGGTGCCGACCCACAGCGACCCTGTGGGACAGAGCACAGCTGCCCGGCAGGGTCTCCAAGGCTGCCCCGTCTTTCTCCCGCGGAGAGGCTCGTGAGTGGGTTCGAACCATCTTTCGGGTAGCAGCCGAGCGCTTTAACCACTGCGCCACCAGGACCCTGGAGATGGAGCCCAGTGCACGAAATGGCAGCCTTGACATCGGGAAAACACCCTGAGACGTTTTGGTGTCCGTGCCTTCGTTGCCCTGCGCTGTAGTTTTGCTGGGCTGGTTATTACAATCAGTGGGTATTAAGGTGACATATCGCAGGTGAACGAGGAACAGCGGGGAAAAGGCAGGCCGACTCCGGTTATGTGTTTTTGATTGTCTCAGAATTTCTCATTTGGGGGGCCCCCCTCAAGCCGTTTCCCCAGGAAGAGGGCTTTGAGGTGCACTGATTGCACCGGGAGCAGGAGTTTGTTTAGTCTGAGCTGTCTGTACCAGCAACCATTCATTTTCCTTAAGTTTGAGAAGTTGAAACATATCTGAGCTAGCCTCTGGCCTTTTTCCTGAAGAATTCTTGTTTTTAACTACTGTTGGTCGGCCAGTTCACTATTTTTGGTTTTTTTTTTAGCAATTTTATTAAAATATAATTTATGTAGCATGTAGTTTACAGGTTAAAGTGTACAGTTCAATTATTTGGCAGCTCTTTATTCATGTGAATGAAGTGAAGCTTTCCAAATAACGTTTCTTGAAGTAAAGCCTGATGTCTTTGACGTGCTGTACAGCTTCCCAGTAGCTTTCATGTAGGCATCTAACTGCAGCTCTCAGGGAGGCCAGGGGGCCTCCATGTCGTGAAAGAGGAAAGACTTCAGGGTCAGAGCAGGCCTGGAATGTTGGGGGTGACCTCTTAGGTAATTGGGCTTTTACATCTTAAAGGGAAACTCTTGGGCTATGAAGAACTATCGGAAAGATGCACGTGGAAGCCAGTGCTGGAAAGCATCTTAAACTGAGGTTTGGGTCACCAGTGTCTGGGCCTCAGTTGGCCTCCGCTGGTCTCCCTGAACTTGGCACCTCCTCTGTCTCCCCTTGTGCAGCTTCAGGGCTCTAGATGAGGTGGTTTATTTTCTAGACCAGCTGTCTCAGTTGTGGAGGAACTTGAGTTACTGAAAGTCATGGAGATCACCCCAGAGGAGAGTTCCTGACACAAGGCTTCCCTAGTGGAAACACACCCCTGAGGTGCCAGGCTGCTCCTTGCAGTCAAGGTGGAAGAGGGCACATGAAGTGAGGCCAGTATGTGTGGGTTTTCGATCACATCTCGGTTGTGGCAAAATGAAAGTTTGCTGCTGAAAACTCTGCTTATTGATGCTTATTTTGAGCTAAAACTTTTTTCTAGGTTTAATTTGATACTTACTTGGTTTTAGTGTTTAGCCAACTGATTAATAGTAATTAGTAAAATATTATAATTGTAATAATAATGCATAACTGATGAACTTCTATTTATGGTTTAATTTCTACGAAAAGGACAGGAAATCTTGATGTTAACCCTTTTCCCGAATTTGTACATAACGCAGCGCCTGGCATTTTGTAATTGTGTGTTCTTTACAGTACTCCCCATGGGGAGACTTGTTTTTAGTACTGTGGTGAAAATACACAGAAAACACGCACCGGTTTGACAGTTTCTGCGTGCAAAGTTTAGTGACGTTGATTCTGTTCTTCCTGTCGTACCACCATCTTCCCTGTCCTTGTCCCAGTTACTCTGCCCCATTAACATAAAGTGGACCCCTGGTTGCCAGGGCGCAGTGGTTAAGAGCTTGGCTGCTAACCAAAAGGTTGGCAACTTGAATCCACCAGGTGCTCCTTGGAAACCGTATGTGGCAGTTCTGCTCTGTCCCGTAGGGTCGCTATGAGTCAAAATCAACGGCAAATGGGTTAATGGCTAAGGAGGGGGCCCTGGCGGCACAGTGGATAAGCACTGGGCTGCTAGCCTAGAGGTCAGCGATTGGAACTCACCAGCTGCTCTGAGGAAGAAAGAGATGGCTGTTGGTGTCCTTAAAGATTAAAGATTACAGCCTTGGAAATCCTGTGGGACAGTTCTGCTCTGTCCTATAGAGTTGCCGTTGAGTTGCAGTCAACTCGATGGCACTCAACAGCAGTGGCTAATGACATTGAACGTCTTCTCATGTATTTGTTGGACATTTGGGTGTCCTCTTTGGTGAACTGTCTAGGTCTTTTGCCCATTTTTTGACTGAGTTGTTTGCCTTTTTGTTGTTAAGTTATAGAAGTTTTCTCCGATCCTATAGGTTGTCTTTTCACTTTCTTGATGAAGTCCTTTGATGTACAAAAGTATATAATTTTTATTTAGTTACTGTGGCTTTGTGGTCTGTTTTGAAATCAAGATATGTGGGTCCTCCTACTTTTTTTTTTTCTAAAATTGCTCTAGCTATTGAAGGTCCCTTGCCATTCCATGTAGATTTGGGGATTGGCTTTCCCATTTCTGTAAAGCATGCTGTTGAAAATTTGACAGGGATTACATTGAATTTATAAATTATTTTGGGTGTAGTATTGACATTTTAAAAATATTAAGCCTTCCACTCCATGAACACAGAATGTCCTTCCGTTTATTTAGGTTTTCTTTAATTTCTTTTAGTAACGTTTTATAGTTATCTGTATACAAGTCTTTTCCTTTCTGGTTAAATTTTTCTTAGTACTTTATCCCTTTAGATGCTCCCCGTGAGAAAACGTTTTACGTTTAATGTTTTTGGTTATGTCCTTTGATCTAAATTGTTGAGTAACTTTGAAAGGAAATACCATTTTTAAGGAGCTTATTTAGTAATAATTTCGTGCTTAATTGGGTCCTCAAAAACTAAGAGGAGCCCATGAGTGCCCTCGCCTCATGCAAATTCAAGGCCCTTTATTTGAAATTCAGATTTAGAAAATTTCAAAATTAGGGAATTAACTTGATCGGGAGAAAGTCTGGAGAAGGCTGTAGGCTGTTGCAAGCCTCCTTCCATTGCAGTTTTGGTGCCGGTGCCAGGCCCTGGAGCTCCGGGAGCGCCCATCAGAGCACCCACCATGGCCACACCCTCCCGGGTCAAAGCCGCTACTTCTTCACGTGAGCAGTCTCTTTTCCCCTGGCAGCAAAGGGGAAGTGAGGCTGCCGATGCTGGCCTTTCTCCTCCCTTTGTTCTGTCTTAAGTTGAAGACTTAACCTGAGGTGGTAAACTTGAGGAAATGATTGGAAAAGTGATTTATTGATAAAAATTTACTTTTTAGGCAGCTTTTCATTTTTACAGTCAAGTATGATTACTGTATTTGCTTTTTGGATGGCTTTAAACAGGAAGTATTTCTGAAGGCTGCTTTTAGGGAGTGGTTTCATCAGCTTTTTGGGACAGTAGCTTGAAAGAAAGAAATGGTTTCTCTAAATAGTCGAACTTAATTTAAAAATATTTGTGTTAAGTAGTGCAGCTTGATAGTATTGGGGATATGTCGAGGCTAATTTCCGATGTTACCTTTGCTTCCCCCTTTTTCTTCCCCCTTTGCTCTGGCTCTCTTTGTGCTTTCTTCTGTGCGTACTGTTGTACCGTGTGTGTATGTGAGGTGTAAGCTGTACAGATTCTTTCTGAAACGTTTCTGTAAAGCTTAGCTGCAATTCAGGATTCTAGAGATGCACAAAGACATCTTAGGAACCTTGTAGACCAACCCTTTTCTTATATGAATGAACTGAGGCTGAGTGTTGCTAAAGTGATTGGCTTGTGCGGCCGGAAAGTGGCTACCACTCCAAAGGAAGGTTGGTTTCTCATCACTGAGAGAAGCCTGAAACCCGTTGTAACTTGAAATCTGGGCCACTCATGTTGTGTGAAGTAAGGAGCAGATAACTCAATGACTTTAAAAAATAAAACCCATTAAAACTCTTCTAAGAGGGTCTTTTGGACCACCTGGCAATTTTCTTTCCATCTCATTGTGCACATGAAATTTATAATCTGTAGTAAGTTGATTTACAGGATTTACAGTTGGTATTGAACTATTTTTGAAGGAAATAAGGAGTGATGGCGGCTTCTCTAGATTACCCTCAGTGAAACTTTGACGCTAAATTATGTATCGTTTGGAAATACAAAGGGCATCGTCCCAGCCCTGTTTGTTAAACTTGACTGTGGTATAAATCTACTTTGAAACAAAAATTAAACTTTACTGCTTGTATTCTAAAGTGGGAGATAGATCCATGTTTTACAGACAGCTTGCTAAATCAGAAGATTAAAATAGGACTTACTATGTAGCTATTAATTATCTTTTGATCTCATGCTAAAACAATGTCTCTGAGCAGGTGACATCTTGAAAGGAAAGAAAAAATTTAGAAGCGAAATATTTAAAATTTATTATGGTGGTGGGTAAGAATATTTCTGGAGGTGTCAACAATAAAGCTTATTTTAAGTTTAAAAAATTTTTTCTGAATTTAATTTCGATGGTGGTCCAGGAAAGAACTTTTAAATAAATTGAGGATTTTAAAAGTATGTATTGATTTCAGATTACAGTGTCCACATTGCTTTTATTTTTTTGTGTGTGTGGTAAAAATATGCATAACAGAACATTTGCTAATCCAGCTATTTTTCCACGTAGAATCAGTGACATCGATTATATTGATCATGTGCAGCCGTCACCACTCCCCTGTTCCGGATCATTCCACCACCATTAACAGAAACTCAGCGCCCTTAGCAGTGTGCCCTCTTGTCCCTCTCCATCCCATCCCTGGTAACCACCGACAAACTATGGTCTCAACACAGCCATGCCTCACTTAACGTCCATGGTACCTTCTGTGAAATAGGACGTTAGGTGATTTGGAAGTTGATGTGCCATATCACGGATAAAGGTCCCTTCAGGCATTCGCCTCCAGGATATAGAGGCTTCCTCCACATTAAAAACTTGCTGGGGAAAAATAACCCCCCTCCACAATTGGCTCGTCTAAGGTTTCAATCAGGTCTGCTGCTGCCCGCTCCTCAGCCCTCGCAGACTCACCGGTCCCTTTCACACTGTGCAGCGAAAAACATTTGAACTACCCAGACCTAGCACTAAACTAGGTATCCAGTCACATCTCAAACAAGCTTCGTGCCTTAGCGGCGATCGTCGGCGTGCTGAGAAGGGTTCACTCTCGTGTTTGGACCTCAGTCACGTCATTGGCAGTTTCTCCATGTCTGTTACGGGCCCTTGCGTTTTCCTTAGCCTTGTAACGTGCAGTGGAGCTGATCCTTTAGCACCTTGGAGAATTTCTTCTGTTTTTGAGGATCGTTGTGATTGTTGGGTGTGACATGCCTAAATCCAATACGTCCCATTTTCCGATTGGGATTTCTGAACATGCGGTCGGATGTTGGCCGAAAGGACGTTACGCGGCACGTGGCTGTATATTTGCCTGTCTCATGTAATTGAGGCCGTACGGTATTTGTCCTCCTGCAATTGATTTATTCACTCAGCATAGTATTTCCAAATATGATGTGTTTCACTCAACATCTCACGCGTTGTGGCGTGCATCAGGACTTCATTCTCCTTATGCCTCAGTAGCATTCTGTCGTATGTGTTTATACCGCGTTTGTTTATCCATTCATCTGTTGATGGACATTTCGGTTGTTGCCACTGTTTGGCTGTGTGGACAGTGCTGCAGTGAACATTGGTGTTCAGTTTGCGTTTCTGCTTTCAGTTCTTTCGGTATATACCTAGGAGTGGAATTGCTAGGTCTTTTGGTAGTTCTGTGTTTAATTTTTTGAGGAACCCCCAAACTGTTTTCCACAGTGACTGTACCATTTTCATTCCCACCAGCAATGTGTGAGTGTTGCAATTTTTCCGCATTCTTGACAACACCTGTTGTTTTCCCTTTTTTTAATTTTTGTCATAGCTACTCTAATGAAGGTGAAGTGGTATCTCATTGTGGTTTTGACTTGCTTCTCCCTAATGACTAATGGGAGCCCTGGTGGCACAGTGGGTTAAGAGCTTGGCTGCTAACCAAAAAAATGAGCAGTTCAAATCCATCAGCTGTTCTGTGCAAGTCCAGTGGGGCAGTTCCGCTCTGTCCTGTGGGGTCACTCTGAGTCGGAATCGACTATAAAGCAACAGGTTTGGTTTGGAATGACTAACGAAAGGAGCCCTGGTGGTGCAGTGGTTAGAGCTCTTGGCTGCTAATCGAAAGGTGTACAGTTTGAACCCACGAGCCCTCTGTGGAAGAAAGATGGGGCAGTCTGCTCCCGTAAAGATTGCAGCTCTGGAAACACTATGTGTTACAGCTCTACTGTGTCTTACAGGATCGCTGTGAGTTGGAATCTACTCAATAGCAGTGGGTCAGTGACTAATGATGGAGCCCTGGTGGCTCAGTGGTTAAGTGCTCGACTGCTAACCAAAATTTTGTTGGTTCGAATCCACCAGCCACTCCGTGGGAGAAGGACATGGCAGTCTGTTTCTGTATGGAATTACCCTATGGGACATTTTGACTCTGTCCTATAAGGTCGCTAAAGTTGGAATCTACTGGATGGCTACAGGTTTCAGGTTTTTTGTATCGAGAGAGAGAGTTATTTCAAGGAAATGGCTCACGCAGCTGTGGAGGCTGGCAAGTCCCAAATCCGTGGGTCAGACATCACGTGACAGAGTACTGTGGTTGCAGGGGCTGACGAACCCAAAATTGGCAGGTCAGACGGCAGGCCACTGGCTTACGTCCCAAGAACCAGAGGTCAGAGGATGACGAGTCAGACTCAGGATATAGAGAGCGGGAACTTTGCCAGAACATCTGTATGTGTGGGAGGCAGGCCACACTACCAAGGAAACTCCCTTTTCCACTGACCGGCTGCTCGCGTGAGGTCACAAAGTGGAGGATAATTACACAGTATCTCCCAGACCGCAGAGAATCATGGCCTAACCAAGTTGACACATAATCTTAACCATGACACAGAGTAAGTATCCTTCCGTAACACACGTCTGATAATTACAGCATCCGAAGTCTTTGGGGTCTGTATCAGTCCGTCTCCAATCAGGAAAATAGAAACCACTTAGATGTTTGAAGCAGAGAAGGATTTAATGCGGTATTTGATTGCAAAGGTGTTGGAAGGGCTGGGCGAGGAGGGTGTGTTACCTGTGACCAGGAAACCATGTCACTTCTGGGCTGGGTGCTGGAGGCATGATGGCCCTTGCTGCTCTGAACCGTCCTGGGCCCAGCATCTTTGTGCCTGCCTGCTTCTGGCTTTTTAATTTCCTGCCAGTGGGTTCCCTTTGGAGCAACCTAACAAGAGCCCAGCTGGCAAGAAGTCTTCTATATGTAGCTTTCAGGCCCCTAATCCTCTGCCGCAGAGGCAGAGAGCCGAATACCAGCAGACAGAATCTGGAACTTGGTATATGCCATCTGTTGTTTTTGCTGATGATTCTTGCCCCTGGAGTCTTGTTTGTCCTTGTGTGCCTGGTTATTTTTGGTTAGTGGCATTTGAAAAATTACTTGGAATACTTTGAAGCCTCAGGCTTTTTATTTCCTTCTCAGACCCCTTGGGCTCTATCCGTCTGGAATCACCTTGTCCAAATTCAAGGTTAAGGTTCCCTGAACCACCCTGGAGAAGCTAACTGGTTCTGAAAGTCCGTGCCAAGGCTTGCTTACTTTTTCCTCAATTTTAACCTGGGTGGTACTTAGCCCTCTCCATCCCGGTTTAGTGTGGGTGAGGGTATTCTTGACCCCCAAAGCTACCAAAACCATAGTGCAGCTTTGCAGTTCTTTTCTCAGGTTGGGGAGGTGCCATCAGGCAAATGCCACTTAGAATTCTAGGCTTGCTCCTCTGAGTTCTTGCTGCTTTCTCTTAGATTTTAACCTCGTGTTTCCTAATTATCTCGTATCGGGCTTCCGTACTCTTAAGAATACTTGTTCATATTGCAGCTTTTTTTCCTACTTGTTCTCAGTGGGAGTAGAGTGGAGCCAGTCTAAACTGGGTAGCCTGCCATTACTGCAGAGTCCCTGGGTGGCACCAGTGGTTAAGTGCTCGGCTACTAGCTGAAGGGTTGGTGGTTCCAACCTACCCAGAGGTGCCGCAGAAGACAGGCCTGGCAGTCTGCTTCTGAGAGGTCACAGCCTGGAAAACCCTTTGGGGCAGTTCCGCTCTACACGTGGGGTCTCCCTGAGGCAGAATCGACTCAGCAACAACAGAGCCCGAAGATTCATTCAGGTCTCTCGGTATTGTTATTTCCATCTTGGTTTCTTCCTTGTCTCTTGAATTCTTTAAAATTTTCATTTAGCTTTCAAATGTTTTAGCAGTCTTTCTGTCATTAAGAGAAATTCAGATTTTAATTTCTTTGAATAGCTAATATATTCATATAAACGAAAAAGCTACGAAAAGGTGTCCATTGACGTCTGCCCCTCGCGCTGGTGTCTCCCAGCCACTCAGTTGTCCTCCCTGAGGGCAGCTCGTGCTGCTGGATTCTCAGGAGTCCTCACGGCGGCAGCCTGTTGTCACTGATTTTTTATTTATTGCATGTGGTCTGGGAGCACAGTCTGCATGAAGAGGATTTTTGGCTGCTTGTCAGTTTCCTGTGTGGTCTTTTTCATGGTGGTTTGTCCACATTCCGCATGTACTTGAGGAAATAATTCTCTATTTGCCGTGATGAGAAATTTTTTTATAGTATACCCATTTGATCAAGTTTGTGGTTTTAAAGTGAGCTATGTTGTTGTTGTCAGGTGCTGTCAACTCATGGCAACCCTATAGGACACAGTAAAACTACCCCATAGGGTTTCCTAGGCTGAAATATTTATGGGAGCGGATTGCCAGGTCTGTTCTCCCACAGAGCTCCGGTGGGTTCGAACCACCAGGTGCTGTCAACTCATGGCAACCCTATAGGACAGAGTAACACTACGCCATAGGGTTTCCTAGGCTGAAATATTTATGGGAGCAGATGCCAGGTCTGTTCACCCACAGAGCTCTGGTGGGTTCGAACCACCGACTTTTGGATTAGCAGCTGAGTGCTAAACCATTGGGCCACCAGCCCTCCTTTGCCACAGGTAGATCTTTCAGTTTTACATATTTTGTGGCCGTGTGTTTGGTGTATTACATGATCAAGACGGTAGTAACTTTCTGGTAAAAAGAACTTTTTTAAAAAACTTTTTATTGTGCTTTAGGTGAAAGTTTACAGAGAAAATTAGTGTCTCATTCAGTAGTTTGTACATAAAGTATTGCTTAACATTGGTTGCGTTCCCCACAGCCTGTCAACAGTCTTCCCATTTCTGCCCTGGGTCCCCATTTCCTTCCGTCTGGATTTTCTACCCCTTCCTGTCTTTTCGTCTTTGCTTCTGGGCAAATGCTGCTCTTTTGATCTTGTATAATTGATTATTCTGAGGAGCACATTCCTCTCCGTGTTACTGTTTATATTATGGGCCTGTCAGACCACCTGGCGGAAAGGTGGTCTCCAGGAATGGCTGCACCTCCAGGTCGGAATAGACTCGTCAGCGATGGGTTTTTGGTTTTTTTATGAGCATTGTATTTCCTGTGTGGACCACTGAGGCTGTAACCAAGTGAATAAGATTGTGGTTCCCTTCTAGTATCTAAAGCATATAAAATTTTATTTGCAGTATGTGACAGTTTACTTCTTAATAGCCA
This sequence comes from Elephas maximus indicus, assembly GCF_024166365.1. Taxonomy (NCBI): domain Eukaryota; kingdom Metazoa; phylum Chordata; class Mammalia; order Proboscidea; family Elephantidae; genus Elephas; species Elephas maximus. Next base: position 6,250,883 of record NC_064845.1, read on the forward strand.
TTCTTATGCAGCCTTATGCCTTGCTTTAATGATTTGTGTCTAATGATTAACCCAAGCCATTAGCTTTGGAATCTTAAAATTATTCCACCAGTTTGGTTTGTTCATGTAACTGACGTTTTTGAGTCGTAGTTTTCAGCTCATTTTTTTCTTTCTCACTGATGGGTCTCTAAATGCGTATGTCTGTGTGACGTAAGAATGTTTTTTTCTCTACCCTGGCGCTATTTTGATTGTTTTGGATGTTTTTCATAAAAAAAGCTTCCCTGAGTCTTAAAGTAACATTTGAAGTCTCCTTTAAGTTCTAATGTCTGCCCCAAAGGCAGAAACTTAGATGGGACAAAACCCCTTGGCAAGTGTTAAGAACTCTAGGGAGGTTTGGGGACCATCCTTGACTGTGTGGTCCTTGGTTATACTTAGGTCCTCGGGAATGTTTTGATAATATTAATAAAGCAGAAGAGAGAACTAGTGGGCAGTTCAGTCTCTTTGGATAGTGAGTCCAGTGCTTTAATAGAAATATGTGCGGGGAAGAGGAATGCAGGTAGGGATAACTTTCCCTGCCAGAGTTTTTCTCCCATTTCATTTGTTTTCCACATTTTGTTTTTAAATTGAATTTAATTAAAATGGGCTAGCCAAACATAAGAGGTAGTCACCAGCTTACAGAAATAGCCGTTTAAAGCCAAGCCCCTGCCCTTGGTGTTGATGCAGTAGTTATTCATTTGGCTATTTTGTTATTATTTTACTTTTTGTTGAGGAGTGAATACAGACAAGTTATCAAGGTATAAATGTACAGCTCAGTGGATTAGGTCAAAAACAAACACCCTTATACAATACTGGTGGGAATGTAAAATGGCACAACCACTTTGTAAACAGTTTGGCAGTTCCTCAGAAAGTTAAACAGTTACCATATGACCCAGCAATTCTGCTCCTAGGTGTGTATACCCAAGAAGATTGAAAACATATGTTCACATGAAAACTTGTCCATAAATGTTATAGTATCATTATAGTAGCCAAAAAGTAGATCACACGATGAATGGATAAACAAAATATGTTCTGTTCATACTATGAAATATTATTTGACCATAAAAAGGAATGAAGCACTGACCTGCTACAACATGGATGAACCTTGAAAACATGCTAAGTGAAAGAAGTCCGTTACAAAAGGCCATGTACTGTGTAATTCCCTTTGTATGAACTGTCCAGAAGTAGGCCAGCCTGTAGAGACAGGAAGTAGATGAGTGGTTAGGGACTGGGGGAGGGCAGAATGGAGAGTGACTGTTACTGGATGTGGGTTTCTTTTTGGGGTGATGAAAATGTTGTGGAATTAGTGTTGTGGTTGTATAGCTATATGAATATACTAAAAACCACTTAGTGCACTTTAAAAGGGTGAATTGTATGTGAATTATGTCTCATTGAAGCTGTTAAAAAGACCAAAAAAAAAAAAAAAAAACCCAACAACCAGAAATACCCAAACACGCTCATGTAACCACCACCCTGATTAACCGAGACTAGAGACAGCACCCTAGAAGGCCCACCCTTACGCCCCTCCCAATCAATGCCCCAAGTTATTCTTGTGGGGAAAACAGCAGCTGCTGTTATTGGTACTGTTTGCCTCTGAGAAGCAGCCTTTGTTTCAGACGAAGCATGAAGCTAATGCTCTCAGTACTTGCCTGGCTGAGCACGGAACTTTTTACAAGGGGTCATTTTAATCACGTGCTTGCTTGGAAATCTGTGGCCCCAGTGTGATTTACCTTTGGCAGCAATAATAGTTCCCACCTTTCAAAACAGGTAGATACACACTTTTTAACTTGCTCTAGAAATAACTTGGAGTTTAAAGTGTTCAAAGAATTTTTAAGAGTAGCTTCTAAAAAAATACTGTCTATATTGTGAACCTGGTCTGTTACTTAATGAGCAGCGTGGACTTCGTTAACTCTCAGCCACCTCTGAGTCTTCTCCCGAGTTAGAGCTGCCTCTGGCCGCCCCTTCTCCCAGTGAGGTGCGGGGTTGGTAACGCTGCCGTCTTTTGGGTTAACCACGTTAACGTTGCTAGTTCTTTTATTCTGTATATCATGTCTCATGTTACTTTTTAAAAGAAATTACTCATAAATGTTTTGATATGCTGTTATGTGTTAGTAACTCCCAATAAGGTCAGTATTGATTTTTGGGTTTTCAGTGATGTGCTGGCATTACCCATCTTCAAGCAGGAAGATTCCAGCCTTCCGCTGGATGGGGACACTGAACACCCACCCTTTCAGTATGTCATGTGTGCCGCGACATCACCCGCAGTGAAACTGCACGATGAGACGCTCACGTACCTGAACCAAGGTAAGTACGCCTAGGTCACGTTTTGACATGTAAGAATTTACAGATTTCAATGTAAATGTTTTTGGCATTCTAGCCTATAAATTATTGATAATAATTCAAAATTAGTTTTTTCCCCCTTAATTTTACAGCTTTAATTATTGAAAATTATAGGAATTTTACCGAGAGCCAGCAGAATAGCAGCTTGTGGAAACTGATTTGCGTAAGGAGAGTCTGTGGAGCAAGATTTATTACAGGGTTTTTCAGAAAAAATCCAAAGGGGAGCAAGTAGGAAAGGATGGCAGTCGTTTCGAGATGGATCTTGAAAATAAATATGAGGTCTAGCTAGCAAGGAACCTGGTCTCAGAGAAGAAGCACGTTTGTGCTGAAAATGCACGTAACTTACGTCAGGATGTGTTCTGTGACTAAGTACGCTATTTCACATTTTATCTACCCATATCTTGTTTATGTTTTATGTCAGGAGTGACTCTGAAAGTTGCTTTTGAATGCAGAGTAGCTAAAGCAAAAGAAATGGTGAAGTGAAAGAGCTGAACAGAAGATTTCAAGGGGCGGCTCAAGAAAACAAAGTAATGTATTATAATGAAACATGCAAAGACTCGGAGTTAGAAAACCAAAAGGGAAGACACGCCCAGCATTTCTCAAGCTGAAAGAACTAAAAAAAACTTACAAGCCTCAAGTTGCAATATTGAAGGAAAAAAGGAGACTATTGAACGACACACAGGAAACATCAAAAGAAGATGGAAGGAATACACAGAGTCACTGTACCAAAAAGAATTAGTTGACGTTCAGCTGTTTCAGGAAGTAACATATGATCAGAAACCTATGGTACTGAAGGAAGAAGTCCAAGCTGCACTGAAGGCATTGGTGAAAAACAAGGCTCCAGGAACAGATGGAATACCAACTGAGATGTTTCAATAAACCAACGTAGCGCTGGAAGTGCTCACTTGTCTATGCCAAGAAATTTGGAAGACAGCTCCCTGGCCAACCGATTGGATGAGACCCATATTTGTGCCCATTCCAAAGAACGGTGATCCAGTGGATTGGAGAAATTATTAAATGATGTCATTAATATCACACGCAAGTAAAATTATGCTGAAGATGATCCAAAAACGCTTGCAGCAGTACATCGACAGGGAGCTGCCAGAAATTCAAGCCAGATTCAGGAGAGGATGTGGAACCAGGGATTTCATTGCTCATGGCAGATGGATTTTGGCTAAAAGCGGAGAATACTAGAGAAGTATTTACCTGTGTTTAATTGACTATGCAAAGGCACTCGACTCTGTGGATCCTAAGAAATTATGAATAACATTATGAAGAATGGGAATTCCAAAACAGTTAATTGTGCTCATGAGGAACCTGTACATAGACCAAGAGGTAGTCATTCGAACAGAATGGGATACTGAGTGGTTTAAAGTTAGGAAAGGTGTGCATCAGGGTTCTGTCCTTTTACCATATTTATTCAATCTGTATGCTGAGCCAATAATCCGAGAAGCTGAACTATATGAAGAAGAATGTGGCATCAGGATTGGAGGAAGACTCATTAACAATCCGTGTTATGCAGATGACACAACCTGGTTTGCTGAAAGCGATGAGGACTTGAAGCACTTACTGATGAAGATCAAAGACTACAGTCTTCATTATGGATTACACCTTACATAAAGAAAACAAAAATCCTCACAACTGGACCAGTAAGCACCATCATGGTAAATGGAGACAAGATTGAAGCTGTCAAGGATTTCATTTTACTTGGACCCACAATCAATGCCCACGGAAGCAGCAGTCAAGAAATCAAAAGACGCATTGCACTGGGCAAATCCTGAGGCAAAAGATGTCTTTAACGTGTTAAAAAGCAAAGAAGTCACTTTGAAGACTAAGGTGCTCCAGACCCTAGCCACGGTATTTTCAATCACCTCATATGCGTGGGAAAACTGGACAACAGATAAGACTGAAGAAAAAATGATGCATTTGAATTATGGTGTTGGCGAAGAATATCAAATATACTGTAGACTCCCAGAAGAACAAATCTTTCTTGGAAGAGTGCAGCCAGAACGCTCCTTAGAAGTGAGGATGGCGAGACTTCATCTCGTGTACTTTGGATATGTCATCAAGAGGGACGGTCCCTGGAAAACGACATTGTACTTGGTAAAGGAGAGGGTCAGAGAAGGAAAAAGACCCTCGATGAGATGGATTGACACAGTGGTTACAAGAATGGGCTCAAACATAGCAACGATTGTGAAGATGGCACAGGACCTGGCGGTGTTTTGTTCGGTTGTACATAGGGTCGCTGTGAGTTGGGACCTACTCGGTGACCTCTAACAGCAGCTCCTAGTGATAGCCTGAAACATGGAAGAATAGCTTTGTCCAGCTTTTCTTTTTATACATATATGTAGGCTGCATGAGACTTACGTCAGATAATTCTACTCTGTGGAGCATCTGTGGCAAAACTGACTTCGTTTTTGATATTGACTTAGTATTTGTTTGATAGGTATTCGTTGCTTGAGACTGAAGCTTCATATTTGAAAGAACTGTAAGAATTTGTATAGTAATGTATCTTAAACATGAAAATATCAGAAGAAACAGTGTAGGGGCAAGGATATTCATGGTAGCTTTATTTGTAATGATAAAAAAGGAAGTGACCTGAAATTCCCTTAGTTGGGGAATAGTGAATACCTTCTGCTACCTGTATACGGGGGAATAGACACACACCCGCAGCTACGTAAAGGAGTGACCGATTTGTCTGTCTCTTGGCCTGGGGTGAAGAGGTGCCCACATTTATCGGTCTCATTATTAAATAGGGTAATGATATTTTATATTGATAAACGTTGCAGCCCACCATCTGCAGTGATGACATTGGCCTGACGTTTATGAAGTGCTTACTGTGTACGATGCATTGTGCTAAATACATGTGTTATCTTGCTCAGTTCGCACAATAGCCCTAGGAGAGGCTCTGTTAATCTGTTTTACAGATTAAAAAACTGAGGCTTACAGTAGTAATTATCTTGCTCAGTGTCAATCCGGGAAGCTAGATATTAAAAAAAAAGAACGCGTATACAGTAGAGTGTGTAAAAGCCGCGAAGTGTACGTCTCAGTGTGTTTTTACCTTCACGCACTCCCTCGGAACTCCTGCCTGTGTACAGCACGTCCAGCACCCCGGCAGGCCCCCTGTGCCCTCTCCCAGTCTCCGCCCTGGCATTGGCTGTGCAGAGTTGAGGAGCATGTGTTCGGGTTCAGTTCTAGGAGCCAGTGGTGACAAGGAGCTTGCATTTTGTGGAGAAGAAGTATGTGATGTAATGGGAGGAGAGCTGAAAGATACATACACTCAGTGTTACAGGATCGCAGAGCCACTCTGCTCAAAAAATTGGGAAAGGTTAAGCAGAGGGTGACATCAGAGCTTTTCCCAGGAGCAGGTCCTGAGCACGTTGTTTTGGAATTCCAGATAATTGACTGCCTGGGTATTTGTAGCTTCACAGAAAGCCGTGATTCTGCAACCTGAACACACATCAGAACCACCTGGAAGGCCTGTAGAATTTCAGATTCAGTAGGTCTGGGGTTCGGCCCGAGAATATGCGTATCTGACCAGTTTCCAGCTGCTGCTGCTCCTCCAGAGACCACACTTCACTACTTTGAGTATTCAGGGAGTGTATGTGGGCTTCCCCTCACCACAGCCTTTTACAGGTAGATTTCCTCTGAGGAGGGGTGGCACATAGTTGAGGGCTGCATGCCATTCTTTGGCTGTGAATGGTCACTGTTAGTAGCCTCACCTTAATGCTCATTGCTCATCTTCTGCCTCTTGGGCAGCTGTTGCTAAAGGGTATTTGCCTTTGTGTACCATTAAAAGGAAAAAACTCTGTGTCGTCTAACTCTATTAGGTAGAAATTGGAGCAAGTTTTCCAAGCCGTATGGCTGCCTTAGAGAGTGTCAATTTGTATGTTATTTTTACCAGAGTTTAAAAATTGTGTTTCTGTTTGCCTGGTCGTGCCTGAGCAGGTTTCGCCCTCTGCTCTTAGGTCACAGGAGGAGTTCAGTCACTTCTGGCTTATGGCTAAATAGGGAGTAAAAAACTGCAGTCCCAACATGGAGCCACCAGAGGGTGGAGCACTCACAGCTGGCTCTCCCTTTGAGCAGGGATCTGGCTGGAGTAGGTGGCCACTTGTCTTAGAGCTGGGGGCTGACTGAGTCTTTGCTGCTTCCACACCTTGTGATGTGAGTGAGACTTGGGATCTGAACCCCTTGATTTATTCCAGATGGGCTCATGGTTGCTGCCAGGTCAGAGTTATCTCTTAAAATAAGGACAACTTTTCTTTCTAGTTTCTCCCCAAAATACCTGTTCATGTGGAGGCAGAATTCTACTTGGAGATTCCTCTTCTAAGAGTATTAATTAACTGACATCAGCTATGTTACAAGCAGGTTTTAAGCCTCAGAACTAGCATGTTTATTGGATTAAAAATTCTGGTACATGATACATGCCTCTGAAAAGAAAAGGTACCTGTTAGGTTAGTTTCACTTTACACTGTGGTAGATTTCCTTTGGATTAGCTTTGCTTCTTATTACTAGACTAAAGGTCTATATTAGGACTTTGTAAGGTTCCTAACGCTTTAAAAAATCATTGATAATATCAGTTTCATTGCTGTCGATGATTTTACTCTGTTGGACCACGGAGCAGCAGTCAAGAAGTCAAACGATGTTGGGAAAATCTCCTGTAGTAGACCTCTTTAAAGTGTTAACAAGCAAAGAGTTACTTAGATGGCCACGGTTCACCGGACTCAAGCTGTGGTCTTCTCAGTTGCCTCATATGCATGTGAAAGCTGGACAATGAAAAAGGACAGAATTGATCCGTTCGGATTGTGGTGTCGCTGAAGAATGTAGAATATACCGTGAACTGTCAGAAGAACGAACAAATCAGTCTTAGAAGAAACAAAACCAGGAGTCTCCTCAGAAGCGAGTATGGGGAGACTTCAGCCCGCTTAATTTGGACACGTCACTGGAAAGATCAGTTGCTAGAAACGGACATTGTGGTTTTAAAGTAGAGGGTCAGTGAAAACGAGGGACACCCTCAAAGAGATGGACCAACAAAACAGCTGTAAGAACGGATTCAAACAGACCAACGTTCACGAAGACGGCACGGGGCCGTGCAGCCTCTCGTTTGGTCACGGCTAAGGTCGCCAGGGATTGAAGCCGGCCTGACGGCAGCTAACACCAAACACTTTGGCCTTAGCCACGTTGTCACGTCTTGGGCTCCATGTTGCTCGTGAGTCACCGAGGAAACTGGATTGAGAAGTCTGTACGTTGAAGGGTGCGTGGGGGCATGGACTCGCAGCAGGTGCATTTCGCAAACCCGGCAGTGCCTTTGTGTCTCTAAGCCAGAATGGAGGGAGAAGCGGAACCCCGCGAGCTGCAGTTCAGAAGATAAAGCTAAAAATAGGGTTCACAAGTCATCGGGTGTTGATCCTTGACTCTGCTAGCTTTATATTTCGTTCATAGTGGACCTTTCTTTATATTTCAGTTAGAACCTAGAGTAATATTGAGGAAGCTACGTTATTAAGAGAAATACGGAGAGGGGAGATGCAAATAGGACAAATTCAACCCGTGCAAGTCTGGTGGTTTGTTCAGTGGTCACTACCACGGGAGAAGTTTGTTGGCGGAGAGGGATTTCTAGATAACAAGCAAGTTGGGATAACCCTGAAGAAGAGAAGAGGCTGAGACATGTAGTTTCTTTCGTTAAAAATTTGCGTCTTGAATGATAGGGAAAATATTTGAAGCGTGAAGCCTAACAAAATGTTACAGAGCCTTTTTTTAAAAACCTATTTATGATTTGGAAACCCTGGTGGCGTAGTGGTTAAGTGCTATGGCTGCTAACCAGGAGATCGGCAGTTCAGATCCACCAGGTGCTCCTTGGAAACTCTGTGGTGTGGTTCTACTCTGTCCTATAGGGTCGCTGTGAGTCGGAATTGACTCTATGGCAGTGGGTTTGGTTTTGGTGTTTATGATTTTAGAAGAATAAAAATGTAGAATACAAGAGCAAGAAGTCTTAAGATCTGTTTGTGGAAAGAGATTATACTGAGCGTAGACGTTCTCTCATTAGATTGACCAGGAAAAAGAACGCAAAAGAAGATAAGGACGTTGAGATTTCTTTTATTTGATTTTTTTCAGTCCTGGGAATTTTTGAGTTTCTGAGGATCACAAGATAATCCTGTTGAGACAGACTTTGCTTACTTGTTGGCAGTGAGGTGAAAGGGCTCCCAGGATGCTATGCGCTTGGTCCACCTCCCTCTTCACTGCCTTACAGTCCTTGGCCCTCTTTATCTGTACTCTCTTAGGCTTTACCTAACCACCACACCCTTAGGTGAACCTGTCTTCACACGGCTTTACCTAACCACCACACTCTTAGGCGATCCTGTCTTCACATGGCTTTACCTAACCACCACACCCTTAGGTGAACCTGTCTTCACATGGCTTTACCTAAACACCACACCCTTAGGTGAACCTGTCTTCACACGGCTTTACCTAACCGCCACACCCTTAGGCGATCCTGTCTTCCCACGGCTTTACCTAACCACCACACCCTTAGGCGATCCTGTCTTCACACGGCTTTACCTAACCACCACACCCTTAGGCGATCCTGTCTTCACACGGCTTTACCTAACCACCACACTCTTAGGCGATCCTGTCTTCACATGGCTTTACCTAACCACCACGCCCTTAGGCGATCCTGTCTTCACACGGCTTTACCTAACCGCCACGCCCTTAGGCGAACCTGTCTTCACACGGCTTTACCTAACCACCACACCCTTAGGCGATCCTGTCTTCACACGGCTTTACCTAACCACCACACCCTTAGGCGAACCTGTCTTCACACGGCTTTACCTAACCACCACACTCTTAGGCGATCCTGTCTTCACATGGCTTTACCTAACCACCACACCCTTAGGTGAACCTGTCTTCACATGGCTTTACCTACCCACCACACCCTTAGGTGAACCTGTCTTCACACGGCTTTACCTAACCGCCACACCCTTAGGCGATCCTGTCTTCCCACGGCTTTACCTAACCACCACACCCTTAGGCGATCCTGTCTTCACACGGCTTTACCTAACCACCACACCCTTAGGTGAACCTGTCTTCACACGGCTTTACCTAACCACCACACTCTTAGGCGATCCTGTCTTCACACGGCTTTACCTAACCACCACACCCTTAGGCGATCCTGTCTTCACACGGCTTTACCTAACCACCACACCCTTAGGCGATCCTGTCTTCACACGGCTTTACCTAACCACCACACCCTTAGGCGATCCTGTCTTCACACGGCTTTACCTAACCACCACACCCTTAGGTGAACCTGTCTTCACACGGCTTTACCTAACCACCACACCCTTAGGCGATCCTGTCTTCACACGGCTTTACCTAACCGCCACACCCTTAGGCGATCCTGTCTTCACACGGCTTTACCTAACCGCCACACTCTTAGGTGATCCTGTCTTCACATGGCTTTACCTAACCGCCACACCCTTAGGTGATCCTGTCTTCACACGGCTTTACCTAACCACCACACTCTTAGGCGATCCTGTCTTCACACAGCTTTACCTAACCACCACACTCTTAGGCGATCCTGTCTTCACATGGCTTTACCTAACCACCACACCCTTAGGTGATCCTGTCTTCACACGGCTTTACCTAACCACCACACTCTTAGGCGATCCTGTCTTCACACAGCTTTACCTAACCGCCACACTCTTAGGTAATCCTGTCTTCACATGGCTTTACCTAACTGCCATACCCTGAAAAGTCCCCGATTGATATTGCCAATCTGGCCCCCTTCCTCTCAGTCCAGAGTTGTAAATCAGTGTGGTTTGTGACTTAGATGTCCAGCAGGGGTCTCCGACGTGTGTGCACTGTTGAATTTGTGACTTTCTGCCCCAGATCTACTCCTTGCGATCTTCCCCGTCTCAGGAAATAGCAACTCCTCTATTTCTTTTGGCCAAAACTATGTAGTAATTCTCAGCTCTTCTTTCTTCTCACGCTTTATGTCCTGTACACCAGAAAATGCTTCCTGCCTCCTGCTGTCAGCATCTGAGTGTGTACGTCAGTCACGCAGCTCACACGAGGGTTTAGGCTGATCTGGTAGGAGAAGCTTGATTTCAGGGTGGAGGTTGGTGCCTTTTAATATGCTCAAGAGTTGTCATCGTTGCCTTTTTTTTTTTTGAGAGCCCTGTGTTACGTCATTTGCCCATTTTCTGCTCTGGACTATTTTGCTTGTTAGCGATTTTCTGGCAGCTCTTTCTGTATTAGGGAGATTAGCCCTTTGTGTGTAACCTGTGTTGCAGACATTCCCCCTCTGGCATTTTTCTGTATTTGCCTTCACCATTCAGAATCCCTGAGCTGAAGGATAATGCAGTTAACCTGACAGGTGCAGCTGGATTGCTGTCTAGGAAGATTTTCTCAGTCTTCGTTCCTTATTTCTCCCATGTCTGCCCACCTGACTTCTGTTAAACTTTTTTTTGTTGATCTGATAATCAGCACAAACATTTTGTTAATTTTTATTTCCGAAATGCTTATGAAGTTGAGTGTCATTTTAAATGTGCCTTGTGTGATTTTCAAGACAATCTCTCCTTGTATGTTTTATCTTACGAAGTATTTCTTACTGATGGTTCTAAGTTCAGATCCATTGTTAAATATGGATCTGATATCTTCCAATCTGTGTTTTGGTTTGCCGTATTTTTTCACATATAGTGCGCCCACATAAATAACGTGTAAACACACACAAGTGATGAAATTAAGTAAGACGGTTCTGGCATAGCATGCGTTATCTGTGAAAACTACAGTAAGTTCTAAATGTCTCTTGCCATAAAGGCGTTTTTATTGTCAATCTGTTGAATGAACTTACGGAAGACTCGATAGTAACGTTTATTTGTTTTCCTTCACCATCTTTGGAGTGATTTTGTTGTATTTGGATAACCCTTATTTGTATTTTGACCCCTTGATCCAGAACCCTTTGTATATTTTTCTGAGTCCCAAGGGAATGTGGTCGTTTGATTAAGAGCTTCGACTTCATGTGGTGCTGCAGGCACTCGTTAATGCTTACTGATTTTCTGTGTATCAAATTATGTTATTTTTACTACTTAATGACAGGTAATCCAGAAATCATTTTTGGGGATTTGGAATACACTATTAATTTTTCGCAGCTGTTTATCTTGCTAGTTACAAGATTGGTGTGTAAATATCTGTTTGTGTTTTCTTAAAGGACACTGTAGTTGAGCAGTGGGAAAATGTGACTTGGTGTCCGTTGGATATAGGGGAGAAGACGCCAGGATTAAAAATTGGCTTTGGCCCACACAAAAACCTGTGTACAAATGTTGATTGGCATCATTATTCATTATAGCCAAAAAGTGGAAAGAGCCCAAATATCCATCAGCGATGACTAGATAAAAGGTGTTCCACCTACACAATGGACTGTTATTCGCATAAAAAGGAATGAAGTTCTGATACACGCAACATCGTGCTAAACCTTGAGAACATCGTGTTAAGTGAAAGAAGCAGGTTAGAAAAGGCTTCCGTTTATGTGACATGTCTAGAGCTGGGTTATAGGGAGTGACCGCTAATGGGTACAGGGTTACCTTTCAGGGTGATCAAAATGTTCTAAAATGGATTGTGGTGATGGTCGTAAAACTCTGAATATGCTAAAAACCACTGAATTACACACTTTAAAAAGGTAAATTTTATGGTATGTAAATCATGTGTAAACAAAGCTGTTGTTAAAAATGGCTTTGGAGATGATGTCTGCATGCATAATAACTTGGTGTGAGGGACAGCAGATGAAAATAAACTGCCGGAGGAACCGTGATAGCGCCGGCGGGGAAGAGCGGTGTGAGCCGCAGGGAGGAGAAAGGTCTTACGTTAGCAAAGTGATGTTCTTTGTATGGATTCTTTGTAATAAATGATTTCTTTCAACAGGTCAATCTTACGAAATTCGGATGCTGGATAATCGGAAAATGGGAGATCCGCCCGCGCTTAGCGGGAAGCTGGTAAAGGTAAGGGCAGTTCATCTGACCTCCTAGAAGACACTGCAGTGGTCGAGTAGGGTGGCAGTGTTTCCGCAAGAGTCTTTTAAGAAAGATACTGAATTTCACTAAAATATGTAATTTCACTTCAAGAAGTACTGGCTGTATTAAAAATCCTAACTTTCTGAGCTGTATTTTTTTTTTTTTTTTTAACTCATCTCTAAAATGGGGATTACAGCAGTTACTGGGTGAAGTAAATGTGAAAGCCCTTTGCAAGGAAGAAACCATAGAAAAATTAGTTGCAGTTATGGGAAAACAACAGCAACAAACCACCGCCAAAGTTACATTATCTTGTATCAAAGTACAAGATAGTTTGGGGGGAAATGTGTTAATCTAAAACTTTTTTTTTCCTTTTTTAAAAAAATTTTTATTGTGCTTCAAGTGAAAGTTTACGAATCAAGTCAGCCTCTCATACAAAAATTTTCATACACCTTGCTATGTACTCCTTGTTGCTCTCCCCCTAATGAGACAGCACGCTCCTTTCTACCCTGTATTCCTGTGTCCATTCAGCCAGCTCCTGTCCCCTCTGCCTTCTCATCTCCCTTCCAGACAGGAGCTGCCCACATAGACTTGTGTCTACTTGATCCAAGAAGCTCACTCCTCACCAGTATCAGTTCTAAAACTTTTAAAAACTCTTATTTCATCTCTTAATGTGTCTCTAAGTAGGAAAAAAATCTGTTTACCCTCTTAATGTATGTGAATGAAGTAGGTCATCCCAGATGTAGGAGGCATAGCCGTTGGCTGGACAACCAGTTCCTTTTAGCATATACCTTCAAACCGTTCCCACCCCCTTCAGCCTCACACCAGGTGGGTCCTTCTGGCCTCTACCTGTCATACACCAGAGTTTGTTATAAATTCCACGGCGTCACGGGGCTAAATGTATGGAAGAGGGTTCTCCAGGGAAAGGCACAATTTCCTGTGGTGAAGTGTTCACAGGTGAGGAGTACACGAGTTTTCCTGGTCCTTCGTCCTCCCCCAGGAAGTTGTTATGGGGCCCATGTGAGGAGGCATCCCGTTTCCCTTGTGGATCTGCCATCTTAGAGGCGAGCACAGGAAAGACAGCCTTGGCGAGTGAGGTGGATACTCAGGCTGCTTGGTGACGGGCAGTCTCAATTTGGGATGCTAGCTGATGACCCATGTTTCCTGGGAAGGTTAACTGCTCAGCACCTGGAGGCTGAGAGCCTTTGGGATGCTGCAGTTCTCTCAGTACTGTGGGCAGGGAGCCCCTGTTCCTGTGGGAAGCTGAGCTTGGGTGTTTCTCCTCTCTGAGGGAAAGGTAGGGGATCTGGTCCCATCTGAATCATTGTCTCGCCAGCCCAAGTGAGCTCTTAGATTTCCCCTTCTGACTCCAGGGGCGCCCCACATATTTGGGATGGAACGGGAGAGGTTTTTAGCCCATTCCCAGATCGGCCGTCTGTACTGTGAGTCTGTTGTGTGTGTGCCGAGTCAGCTGCAGCTGCTGTATTCCCTCAGGGGGCAAGTCTGACCTTCTAGAATGGGGCTTAGTAGCTCTCTTAAATCTGCTACCCTTATTCTCAGATTATTTTTATGTGAATACGTGGATTTAGTCTGGTTCCAGCTGAATATGAAGAATCAAAATCGTGATGTTTTCTGTGCTGCACTTGCTTCCGAGAGACCAGCCTGTTGGAGACTGTGACCCTCTGGTGTTGGTGTTCCAGGGGCCACACCAGCCCACACGCCATCACTGTGGGCTCTGCCGACAAAAAGATGGGTGAAGTGGGTGCTGATGCATTGCCTGGGAAGGCCCTGCAGACGTGGGTGCAGCATGGGGGACAGGGATGGGTGGAGTGGAAACTGGGCCCCGGGACTTGCCCCACATGGGCCCTAAGGACTGATGTGGCCTCTTTTTTTTTTTTTTTTTTAACTATGTCAAAAAATAAATTGCTTTCAAGTGGTTTTCTTCAAAATATTTATTGTGTTTTGGACAGTATTGGGGGGCAGGACTGCTGAAGTGATGCTTATGTGTGTTGCTAACCAATGACTTCCTGTTAAAACCAGCAGAGATGCCGCTGGAAATACCTGTCTTACTGCATCGTAGTCGGAAACACTAATTAGTGCGAGCGTGGTGTCTGAATGCACTTTGGGTTAGGGTTGAAGCCTTTCCTAAGGACAGGAGTGCTTGGACAAGATTTACCTGTGGACCACCTCCCACGCACACACACCCCCCAGCTAACTGCTTGCAGGTTAAATAGTTGAGAGTAAATTTTGCATCTAGGTTCTCTTTTTCTGGGGTTGGGGGCAGGTTTTTTATTTTCAGTTGGCTGCTAGAATGACTCTGCTCTTGTTACTGTTGAAATGTAACATTATTTTTCCATAAATGATACTCAGTTCTTGAGGCTTTTTTAATTGTGTTAGGATACATATATCATAAAATTTACCATCTTAACCATTTTTAAATGTGCAGTTCACTGCACTGTGTTGTGTACCATCACTGCTGTCTGCGTCGGAAACATCCTTACCACAGACGGAAGCTCTGTGCTGCCTAGTGGGCAGCGGCCACCCCGCCCCCACCCTGTACTCTCTGTCTTCATGAAATTGCTTCTTCCAGAGATTTCTTATAGGTGGAATCACAAAATGTGCGTCCTTTTGTGTCTGACTTATTTCAGTCAGCATGATGTTTTCAAGGTTCAGCCATTTCATAACATGTATTAGAACTTCATTTCTTTTTATGACTAAATGGTATTTCAGTGTGTGTTGTGTGTATGTTTATCTGTTCATCTGTTGGTGCATATTTGGGTTTTTCTCTCCTTACTATGAATGAGCCCTAATGGTGCAGTGGTTAAAACGCTCAGCTGCTAACCAAAAAGTTGGCAGTTCGAACCCACCAGCTGCTTTGCTTCCTTATTAGATTACAGCCTTGGAAGCCCTATGGGGCAGTTCTGCTCTGTCCTAAAGGGCTACTATGCATCGGAATCCAACAGCAGTGGGTTTTGGTTTTTCCCTATTGTGAATATGCTGTCATGAACATCGGTGTACAGGTATCTGGCTGAGCGTTTTCAGTTCTTTTGGGTATCTACCTAAAAGTGGAATTGCTGAGTCATACAGTAATACTAACTTTTTGAGAACCAAGAAACTTTTCACAGCGGTTCTACCATTTTAGAATGACTGTCTGTTTAAAAGAAATCCAGTTAGCATATTGTTATTTTAAATTTACAAAGTTTATTTTACCATTGGGCCGGGGTTTTTCTGTCTTTCCTTATACTGCTTTTTCACGTTAACAATTCATGTGTGTATTTGGCATTTTCTTCATAGAAATACAATTCTTTGCTCACTGCTTTTACAGGAATGGACCGTAACTTTTAATTCTTTTGTGAAAGTTATATTAGGTAGCCATTTCATTTGTGCTTTTTGAGTTAAATTTCTTTGAACCAAATAATTGTGCCCATACTTGTAGACATCAGGAGCCAGATACTGCAGAAAAGGTCACTTTTGAAATACTGAAAAGCAGACTGTTTCTGTCTGTCTGTCTATCTGCTATTGTTACAGGTTAATGGATAAGTAGCAAAAATGCATCTGCGCTTTCAGCTAGAGCAGTTTAAAAGTGGTCATTTCCCCCCTTGTCCATAGAGCATCATCCGAGTCGTGTTCCACGACAGACGGCTGCAGTATACGGAGCATCAGCAGCTCGAAGGCTGGAGGTGGAATCGCCCGGGAGATAGACTGCTGGATTTAGGTACGAGCGAGAGACCGTGGAGAAGTGAGGGCGGTTGTTGGGCTGTATTCCCCCCTCAGTGTGCTGGCTCCACATGGCACTGTGTGGAGAGAGGTTTGGCATCAGCAGACACTATGTGACTTGAGTTGTTTTGTAGTTAAAAGTGGAGTCGCTTTTTGGTGCTAAAAGAACCTGAGCCATGAATTTTACGAGTTTGAAACCTTTTAATTCTTTTTTGGCACCATCTATCATACGCTTAAGAAAATGAAATACAAACCGTGATGAGAGAAACAGTGATACTTATTAGGTGGGTTGTAATGCTGAAGAGGTTGACTGTGAGGAACATTGAAGGCAAAGTTCAACGTGAAGCTGTAATCATTTCATAAGAACACATTATACAGTGGGTTGTAAATTTTAGTCACTCAGTGAGGGTGAGTTTTTAATGTCACTTTTTTTTTTTTAATGTAGATATCCCAATGTCTGTGGGAATAATTGACACAAGGACAAATCCAAGCCAGTTAAATGCAGTTGAATTTCTGTGGGATCCTGCAAAGCGCACATCTGCTTTCATTCAGGTTTGGATTTTTATATCCTTAGATGCATGTTAACCTAGTCGTGTAGAAGGCCAGGGATGGGACTGAATTCCTGATGTATGATTTCTTTTAAATGCTTATTTGTAAATTCTCTTATAATGTCTCTTTTTTAAATATAGACAGTAAAATTGGGTTTAATCTACTAAACCAGTGATGATATAAACTAACATATAGACATATAAGTAACATATAGACATTCGTGACTTGTAAATAATTATTCAAATATTTTTACCACCAGTAGTAACAATAATCAAAATTTCCATTTTTTTCATGGGATACATTTCTTGTGAACAAAAGCTTCCATTTAAAGAATTTGGTTGAAAAAAGCTTGAGGTTTTGAAATTCTTTACAACATTATTCGGAGACTATTTTAATACAGAAATTTTCAGACCCAACAAGAGAAGAATAATATGCCCTCCAAGTCTCTTCACCGGGCTTCAAAAGTTAATGAAAGCAGCAGTTTCCCCTTTTTTTAGTTGTTTTGGAATACTGTGAAGTAAATTCCAGACACATCATTTAATCCATAAGTACTCAGCGTGCCTCTCTAAGAGATGAGCTTCTTAAAAATGTAACTGTTGGTGGTGGTGGTAGGTGCCGTTGAGCTGGTTCTGACTCAGCGACTCTGTGCACAACAGAAGGAAACGCTGCCCGGTCCTGCGCCGTCTTCATGATCGTTGTTGTGCTTGAGCCACTGTTGCAGCCACTGTGTCAGTCCGTCTCATTGAGGGTCTTCCTTTGATAGTGTTTTGCATTTTTGTGGTCTATCAGATATTATCCCCCATCAACTAATAATCGCTGGACATGCTTTGTCGTAGTTGAGGGTTTTCTCATACTGTTTAACAGGGTAACTAGTTGTGTAGCGAATGAAAGCAACGTAAGACCTGGCCTGAAATCACAGGTTGTAGAGTCATATTTCAGAGATCTGCGGGAACATGGAATCACTCTAGAAGAAGGATGTGTAGCGGCCAGGAGCTCCCAAAGTCTTGGTACCCTATGCTTTCTACTGAGGCTGTTACCTGTGGTGACACTGCACGGGGGCATGGAGGTAGCAGAAGATAAGCGCAGGCAGTCCCTGGGGTATGAATACCTGCTCTGTAACGCTGCCTAAATTTGCCCTCCCTGTGAAACGACTGAACCAGCCCCTACTCACCACATTCTTTACTCGCTGCACGTGCAGCTTTTAAATTACTGAAAAAGCTTCGAGCCATTTCTTCCACTAATGTGAGGCTGAGTAAGAGCACCCGTCCCAGCGTAGAGACTTAAAGATGCAGGTTGGAACGGATCGCGCTCATAACCTGGGCTCTGCCTGTACTGCGCTCGGGATCATGAGTGAACGTTGAAGGGTCAACAGGAGCGTTCAGATGAACACAGGCAGGATGAGGAGAGGGTTTTCTGGACTACAGAAGTTCCCCAGGCAAAGCATCACAGGTTATACGAGGAATAGTGAGATGGCCGGCCAGAGCAGGATGATGGCCGTGGAGGGCAGACAACGGTGAGGTAGGTTTACTTTGAGTTGACTCATGGACCACTGGGAGCCAGTACAGGGTGGTAGTGACACATGAGGACTCTGGGTCTGAGAGCAGCATTCAGTCCAGGGCGGGGTGGGAGACGTTCAGGGAGCCACTGTACCCTGTTTGGACCAAATCCTGCATCAGGAGAATCGCTGTGGGATGGGATCGAGCTTATCCCAAAGAGCCCAGAAAGACTCACTTGGATTCATACATAGGATTCGAAAGGAAAGCCATATGTTAAGAATGATGCAGAGAGATCAGCGAGATACTTGGCTAATGTTTGGAAGTCCATTTTAAAGGATTTTGAATGTATAGTGGGGGCAGGACATCTGGGCGGGGACGAGGTAGGAGGCAATGAATGGAGGGTACCTGGAATCCATTTCAGTGTGAACTGTTCTCCAGGTGCACTGCATCAGTACGGAATTTACACCCCGGAAGCACGGGGGGGAAAAGGGGGTGCCTTTCAGGATCCAGGTTGACACCTTTAAGCAGAATGAAAATGGGGAATACACGGACCATCTACACTCTGCTAGCTGCCAAATCAAAGTGTTTAAGGTAAGAGATGGACACCAGTCTTTAGGAACTAAGACCTTGTTTCACTAGTAAATCCGTTCGCTGTCTTCAGCCAGTTAATGAAATAACCTGCTTTGTTTTAAGCCTAAAGGAGCAGACAGGAAACAAAAAACAGACCGAGAGAAGATGGAGAAGAGAACTGCCCACGAAAAAGAAAAGTATCAGCCGTCCTACGACACCACAATCCTCACAGAGGTAATGTGGAGCGGCGGTTTGGGGTCGGAAGACCAGCAGAGGTTTGCGGGTCAGCAGCGGCCCACAGGCTGAGTCGCTGCCAGGGGCGAGGGGAAGACCAGGGGGTAGACGGACATAATGTTTTTGGTGCTATCTGTGGGGAAATATATAAATTTGGGGGTTTTAATAGATGAGCCTCCTGGGTGGGATGTTGAATGAAGATGTTGAAGTCCCAAATCGGGTCTCAGAAACAGACCTTAAAACCTGGAAGTTGGCAAGAGATTAAGTCGGGACCTAGAACGTCCGCTTTCTGTCACTGCTGGGGTTTTGCCTTCTCTTCCCCTGAGAACCCAGCTGGTCACGCATTTACGTAATTGGACTGCAGGGACTGAGTCAGGTGTTAGATCTTTCTTTGTGTGATGAAAAGACATTGACCCCAATCTTTGGTGTTTGTCCAGATGAGGCTTGAGCCTATAATTGAAGATGCAGTTGAACATGAGCAGAAAAAGTCCAGCAAGCGGACTTTGCCAGCAGACTACGGTGATTCTCTGGCAAAGCGAGGCAGTGTAAGGGGCTTCTGCTTCTCTTTTCACTGTGCAGTGTTAGATATAGGACCGACGTCCACAAAAGTAAAGCCAAAACTGTTTTCGATGTCCTTGTCTTGATTTGATTTGCTTCTGTTTAGACTTGCTGCTTTCTCTTTGTTCCTCACTGAGGAAAATTTCCTAAATCTAACACTTTAAAGCAAAGCAAAAACGATGTTGGCCATATTGGGTGGTTTGGGAGGGAAAAAAAAACAACACTCACAGATGTGTGCTCTTTCCCTGTCTCCTCCCCTCCCCCCTTCCCCTTTCTCCTTCACACACTGAAGCGCTCAAATTAATTAAAAATACTTTCAGTAAAATAGTTGCCATTTTTGTGTAGTTAAAACAGGTGTTGCTTTCTCCTGTGTGTAGCTGATAAGAAAACTCCACCTGTACCTAGAGACTGGGTGGCAGCAAGCTTGACAGTAACGTGGACAATTCTTTGTGTCAAATTTCTCTGCATGTAGTACACGAATGTGTGTCTGTCTGTGCTTCTAAAAGCCCGTTTGTTCCGCAGCACTGGTAGAGACAAGCCTTTGCCTGCGTTAGCGTTTCCTCTTGGCACCTGCGATGTGACTTCATGGTGCACAAAGGGTAGTGAGTGCTCTGTGCTACACCTGGACCTGGTTGCCCCACCGTGCAGCGCGGAGCTTTGTCAGGAAAGGGCAGCACGTCTTATCTCATGGCACGATTCTTTCCTTCTGGAACAGTCCACAGGGATTATCCTGTTAGGCTAACTTAGGTCAGCTGTATACTCTCAGTAAATACAAACCCAGAGCCTTAAAGAACTTTTAAAATAACTTATCCTATGAGTTAATGGCAGCACTATTCATCATCACAGTGCTTCCATATCAAGATGCAAAAGATGGATTTGTCACTCGTACACATTTCCATGATTATCTGCAGATGTGAAAGTCACTATCACGGGAACCTCGTTCCCAGAGTAAAGCAGTGAGTGAAAATGAGATGCTCCTGTACGTGTACAGGAAAACTGAAAATGGACTCATCCAAGTGAGGGGCGTGCACGGGGCATTTTCCTTTATTGGGCTTTTTAGACTCAAATCACAGGCTGTATGGACAGCTGTGTACTCCTTGCCCAAAACGTGCCCTGCCCCCATTTTATATTTCTACCCCTCTGATTTTTCAGCTCAAGATTCAGAAATGGTTCTTAGTAAACCTTTTGGGGAGATCTTGGTAGCTCAGATCACTGTCGTTCCTGTTACAACAAACCACTCAGTCAGCTTTTAAAAATGGGCTCTAGTAATTCATAAATGAAAGAAACCAGTTATAGCCCAGCACTGACCTGAAGATGGTAGACTTGTTGTTGGTATGTTTTCTGTGATTCCTAACTTGGGTCTAAAGTACGGGAAACGTCAGCAGTTGACTGGCCTTGGGATTTTACATCTTCCTGGTGTGTTGCTTGTCACCCTTGGCTGTCTTTGGTTTGCTAAAGGTGCTTCTAGATAGATGTAGCTAGAGGTCATCTTGAGAACCTGTGTTTAGAAAAGCAGGGTATGAATCCATCCTTTGAAAAAGAAGGCCCACAGCACTTCATATGTTTTGTATTCTTTAAAATGCCTACAAAGGAAGTCCAACTTTTCTCGCAGTTCTTGGGTAGTTCCAGTCGGCTTTCAGTTAGCAGGGATGCCTAGACTTGAAGACTTCTCGTTAAAGTCTAAGAGATGCTGTGTGGAACGGCCCCACGCTGAACAGAGGCACTACTGCCGGCTCCTGGGAGATGGCGCGCGGCAGGGCCCCCGCTGTGTCTGCTGAGCTCTGCCGCTGACTCAGATCAGGGCTGAGAACTGCTGCAGCCCAAGATGGGCCAGCGTTGCCTGCCGGAGTCCAGGCCAGGTATTGCTAACGTCTTCGTGAATTACAGATTGCTCTTAGTAGCACAGGGCAGCCCACCATTGCAGACTTTTAAAGACAAGGAAGAATGACAAGATAAAGGAAACATTGTAAAAATTTCCCGGTATGCCTTCACCCTCCACTTGAGTCTGCAAAAAAGACCATGAAATAGGACACAGGCAGGTTTGGGCCTTTCATTCAGCCTGGCCAGTTGAGAACACAGACTTCATTATCTCTAAAAGCAGAAGCCCCCCAATGGGACTGGTTTTTAATGAACACCACTAGGTTTCCAGCACTCAATGAATTGAGTCGCATATTATCGGGCAGGTTTTAGACGCCAAACTTTAAGAACTGTGGCCTTCTGCTAAAAGAAGTGACAACGTATAAAAGTGAAGTAGGTGTGTTTATGGAGTTTCAGCAGACTTGATTTCTCCACCTTCCCCTGCCATCCTACCTGGAAGCTTTTCTGTGGCTTTTCGTTTCCTCAGTTAAGCAGCTGGCAGTAATGACTAAGCAAAGTTGAGGAGACTTGGTGTTTTCAGTGTTGAGAGGCTGACATTATTTAGATATGGGTGTTACACTGTGTTGTAACATTGTGTATCTGGGGAGGATGGATCAGGAGGAAAATCTCCCTGGTAGTACAGATGACTGTGCATGAATCACACCCGTAAGTGACTGAATCTGCCAGTTGGCTCAGGGGGTCTTGGGCTCCGCAAACTGCATAAGCTGAGTGGGTGCTACTTTGTAAGATGGGAAGAAAACCAAAAGCCCTAGTTTAAAAAGAATGGACTGTGTTATACAAGCATCATTGTGGTGACATAGATATGCCCTGCAATAAGTTTGCCAAAGCCATCCAACCAGATTAGATTTTTTTCCCTTTATAGTCAGCTAACAGTAGTTGAAAAAATAAATCTGCAATTATTTTTCCCATTTCTGAAAACCTGTTGCCATTGAGTCAATCCTGACTCATAGTGACCCTATAGAAGAGAGGAGAACTACCCCATAGAGTTTCCAAGGAGCGTCTGGCGGATTTGAACTGCCGACCCTTTGGTTAGCAGCCGTAGCGCTTAACCACTACGCCACCAGGGTTTCCTCCCATTTCTGAGGGGATACATAATTGGGTAATTGTAAAGAATGTTAGGTTCTGGGATTGCTGTTTTATTTTTGTGGTACCCCAGCTTTTGGTGGGTGTCAGGCACGTGTGATTAAACCCCTGCCCCCGGGAGAAACTTGGTTCCAGCCTGTTAGCTCCTTCACGCTTGGTCTTGACAGTCAGAACAATTTAGAAAAAGGGTATACTTCCTTATAAGTTTTTAGGTTGAAATCTAAAAGCTTTCATTATAAATTTAAGTCGTTGCAAAGGAGATAATTTTCTGGCGTATTGCAACTTGTGTTTACATTTTCAGTTAACGATTATATCACTCTTGGAAATGTATCCTGCGGAGTCTGAATCCCAGGCAGTTGGACACCCACCGTCATTCATTTAAAAAGCTGGAGCTCCGACTCCTTAACAGTCCACAGTTTTACTTGGCTCTTTCTTCTTGATCTCATTGCCATTTCACTGCCTGCAAAGAGTTTTATCCTAATGTGACATATTTTTATGCCTGCAAGTCTTAATGATCACCCTGACACTTTACAGCAGACTTACAGAAATTGAAACCTAATTTTTAAAATTTCTGTGACCATATGGCTCTTAACTCAGCCGAGAAATGTAAACCTCAGCATTATTAGTAGTCCCAGTTTATCAGAACAACAAAAATCATGGACCTTTTGAGAAATAATCATTAAATATAAAAGTAGAAATGTTACCGGGAGCGTATCTTGAATGCAACAGGGTAGAACATAAATTCGGTTTTTTTTTTATTCCTTTTAAATAGACGTGAGAAACCTTATTTTCATGAATTAGTAGATGGGAGAAGTTGTCTCAGCAGTGACATTCGGGTTTTTGAACTCCCGGGTCATCTGCCAAAATCCCAGTGGCTTTTTTTTTTTAAAACAATCCAGTAGATTAATGTATGCCAGCTGACAGCTCAATTAGGTCCGCCTTAAATTTTGTTGAAAGCAAAAAAAGAAAGGAAAACCACCTGACTTAAACAGAAAAATTTAGTCATTAGGGTCGTGTTTTCTCCATATGTGTTCTGATGTCGTTGGGTGGTCTTCTGCTTGGCTTTTGGGAGAGTTTCCTACCCCAGGGCCTCAGGAAGATGTGATCCCTTTCATGTGTAAAATGGGAGAAGGGTGATTGTGAAAGGGCACCCTGGAGATGGGGGGCCTTCCCAGGCTGAATAGCTTGGAAGAGTGCCTGTGTGTGAAACGCGGTCCCTGCGTACTTGGTTAAAGACTGATCCTTGAGTGGCTCTTCAGTGTCTTTGTATCTTTGCTCTATATCTGGTTGGGACTTTTTTTTTTTTTAATATTTTATACTTTTTTTTTATTGTGCTTTAAGCAAAAGTTTACAATTCAAGTCAGTCTCTCATACAAAAACTTATGCACACATTGTTATGTGACCCTAGTTGCTCTCCGTGCAATGTGACAGCACACTCCTCCTTTCCATGCTGTATTTCCCCTGTCCATTCACCCAGCTCCTGTCCCCCTCTGCTTTCTCATCTCCCCTCTAGACAGGAGCCGCCCACTTAGTCTCATGTGTCTACTTGAGCTAAGAAGCACACTCCTCACCAGTATCGTTTTGTCTTACAGTCCAGTCTAATCTTTGTCTGAAGAGTTGGCTTCAAGAATGGTTTTAATTTTGGGCTAACAGAGTCTGGGGGCCATGATCTCTGGGGTCCCTCCAGTCTCAGCCAGACCATTAAGTAAGTCTGGTTTTTTTAGTAGAACTTCAGGTCTGCATCCCACTTTCCTCCTGTATCTGGTTGGGATTTTGCTTGAGGTGAACAGTATTTTAGTTCCCCATGCCCCTCAAGCAAAGATCGATAGATGGAGGCAGGCGGTATCTTACACAGTTGACATATTTTGATGCTGGGCCTTTCAGTCTTACTTGGGGATTACTAATCTCAGGAGACAAGTGGTGAACATGGGCGCTGTGTGGCTGTTTGGGGAAGAGGACGGATGGGGGGGAGACCAGGTGGGCGGAGCCACTGTCTGTCAGGTGTTGCTTATGACTCTCTTCTCTCTCTGCTGCCTTAAACCTTGCTGGGGGCCTGCTGGGGGCTGAGATTTCACTAAGATTCTGGTATGGGGGGGTGAAAGTGTTTGAAAGCAAGCGGTACAAAAGTATCCATTTAAAATGCCTTTATAAATGTTTGCTGCTGTTACCACTTCAGGTCTTCCCTAAGACTAATCAGTACCTAGCTGCACACAGCAGGTAACATTTTTCTTTGCCACAGAGAAGTAAACTTGACCTGTTTCTGTGAGGTTGCTTGATGAGTGTCGAGTATCTTGCATTTTATGATCTTGCATTTGGCCAGACTAGAGAGTGAATAGCAGAAGTATTTCTTCCACAGACTGTAAAAGCATTTCACTGATTTCTTTCTGTTTCTGTCCTTAGTGTTCTCCATGGCCCGATACCCCCACAGCCTACGTGAATAACAGTCCTTCCGCAGCAGCGGCTTTCACCTCCCCCCCGCAGAGCACCTGCAGTGTCCCAGACAGGTACCTGGTTTACGTAGCTGTGTGGATAAGCTGACTGGTGCTCATGCGCCATGACTTCCCTTTCTCTCAGTCTACAGCAGCCTCTTTTTTGGTATACCTGAAGTATATAAAACCACAACAACCAAACCCATTGCCGATGAGTTAATTCTGACTCAGTGACCCTACGGGGTGCCCAAGGAGTGGCTGGTGGATTTGAACTGCTGACTTTTTGGTTAGCAGCCATAACTCTTAACCACTGCGCCACCAGGGCTCCACAGCAGAAGTGTACAGTCATGGGAAATACTGGCTACCTCAGTCCCAGAGGAGAATCCTTGTCTTTACCTGCCAGCCCGTCTGCTCCAGCCCCGCATGCCTCAGACGTTCACAGCTGTGGTAATTGTAGAAAAGGGGACATTCTGAAGTTAATAGCCGGCATATATTCTTTGTGAAGTAAAAACATTAATGGGGCTCATGGGTAAAGAGAGAAGGACAGTCAACACAATAAACCTCAATAACTGAGGTACAGGTGCAAAGGAAGGTGGTCGGATTCCCGGTGGAGTTGTTTTTCATTTTCCCTTTAGAAACACAGGGATAGTGGTACCGGTTAGTTTCTTTTGTTCTCTTGAATATCACTCTCTTTAATCATGGATATACGTACTAGCTAAAGGAGTAACTTTGGTATTTTGGCTTAGGATCATTATACCATTTCTTGCAGTTTGTTATTAGTTTTTTTTTTTTTTACAGTTATTTTCAGTTTAACTTATTTGATTTCTCATTTTTTTTTCCAACTAAAATGAATGAGTGTCTTTCATTTTCCTGGCACCCCTGGAGATAGTTAGCGGAGTGCTTTGGCCTCACAGAACCTGAATTTCTTGCGAGGACAGACGGAGAAGGAGGCACAGATTAAGACGTGCAGCCTCCAGTCTCTTGGTCTCATCACCACACTGACTTTGATCAGCTGTGGAACCGCTTGCTGCCCCCATACTGCTCTGTCCCAGTGTTGTCTCACGCTAAACTCACCTACTCGTGTAGCCTTTATTTATAATCTCGATTTTAAAATACAGATATAAAAATCATCCTTCCCTTTCTTTTCTCTTCTCCCAGCAATTCTTCTTCCCCAAATCATCAGGGAGATGGCGTCTCACAGGCCTCTGGTGAGGTGAGTGTCTTTTTCCTCACCTCTCCGCTGCTCTCAGGCCCCTGCATCTGCAAGGCTCTTACAGGCCTCTTGTCCTTGTGAGTCTCTAAGCAGTCAGACCCATGCTCTTCTGGGGTGTTTTTTATTTCAGAACTTGAGGATTTCTGTGTTTTGCTTACATGCTCTTCTTTATAATATGCCAAAAAGTTGGGTTATTTTTTGTAAGTTTAACTAGTTTCTTCTGTTTATACTCTTTGTTTGTTAACAGCAACTTCAGTCTTCAGCCACCATCCAGGAGACACAGCAGTGGCTGCTCAAAAACCGGTTCTCTTCCTACACAAGACTGTTTTCCAATTTTTCAGGTAAGTTTGTGTGTGTGTGTGTTTTATTTGTGCTTTTCTTAACCTTTATAATTTTTTTTCTTTTACTTTGAGATAATTATAGATTGACAAGTGGTTACACAGAAATGCACGGGGAGAGCCTGTGTGCCCTCCCCCAGGCCCCCCAGTGCTAACGTCTAGGGTACTTGTCATACCCCGTCGGGACTAGGGAGTTGACGTGGCACAGTCTAGATTTTACCAGATTGTGTGTGCACTTATTTGTGGGTGTGTACATAGTTCTGTACAATTTTCTTTTTCATTTTTTTAACTTTTAATTTTGAAATAATTACAGTTTTGCAGGAAGTTGCAGAGGTAGAACAGAGAAGCCCTATGTACCTAACTCAGTTTCTCCCAGTGGGATTACATCCTATGAAATCATTATGTAAAATTAAACCAGGAGGTTAAGCTGGGTACAGCGTGCGTCTGTCATTTCATCACATACGTTGATTTATGTAGCCAGCCCCACGGTTAAAACATAGAACTGTGCCATCAACTAAAGGTGTCCCTTCTGTCACCCCTGTGTAATCACACCCATGCCCCTCCCCCACCACGCCCAGCTCCTCGTAACTGCGGATCTGCTCTCTGTCTCTAGGAGCTTGTCTTTTTCAGAATGTTACCTAAATGGAATCCTACACTCTGTCACTTTCTGAGTTTGGCTTTTATCACTTAGCACAGTGCCCTTGAGATCCATCAATAGTTTGTTCCCTTTTACTGCCAAGTCCCATTCCGTGGTATGGGTGTACTCAGGACTTTTGTGTGCTTCAGCTTCCTTTTTTCTCACAGAGTAAGCTAAGGGAGCCTTTAGGTGGGATTTTAAAAGGGGTCAAGCAGTGCCTCCCTTAGGTGCCGCGATGGAAAAGCTGTTTAGAGGGACAGTAAGGACTGTGCCAGCCAGGTGGGTGGTGGAGGCAGGACTTCACAGACAGATCTGGCCCTGGGGCCCTTTCCCTGACACATCCCGGCAGGCATGTCCTGAGAAACCCTGGGCCCTGATACAGTGGCAGTCAGCTTCCTTCGCCTCCTGTGCTGTGGGGCCAGAAGAGAGCAGCTCAAGCCCTTTGGAAAGACAGAGCCTATGTGCACGTTCTCGGCCTTGAGGATGCTCGATTTCACAAGGAACATTGTTTCTTACTGTGTCAGCTGTTGACTGCAGTGTCCATACGGTGTTAGAGTTAAAGCACCAGATGGAGGTCACCTGCTGGCTGGGTCCCATTTCTCTGTGATTAAGTAAGGCCTTTTATGTGTGAAAAGCCAGAATCTGTAAAATCTCAGTGGAGGAACACGGAAGGCAGATGAAGAGTGTAGCACATAGGAAAAGTTGACAGTTGGCACAGAGGGTGGCTTTGGGTTACTGCTGTTACCATAGGAGCACACGTGTTCCTGTCATCATAGCAGTGTAGGTGTTCCCGGAACCATAGGAACGCACACGTCTCATCATAGGAGCATATGTGTTCCTGTTTCATAGGGAGGGCACTTGTTGGCCATCATCATAGGAGCACACGTGTTCCCCTTACCATAGGGAGGATACGTGCTCTTGTTATCATAGGGAGGGTGCGTGTTCCCGTTGTCATACAGAGCATATGTGTCTGTATCTGGAGAGTATCTGTCACTGAGTAGTGGTCTCCATGGTCCTGCCCTTTTTCCTCACCCTGTGAGCTTCCTCCGGGGTTGTCACATCTGTGGACACACAGTGCTGACAAGAGAACAGTGAGGAGGAGAGGGGGTTCCTGTCCTGGCCCTTGTGGGCACTCACATTTCAGGAAGCGTCCGTGCCTGTATGGGTGAAGGGTGCACGCACCACATCTTCAAGGGTGCGTGGTAGTGGGTCCTGGTGGACGGATGAGAGAGCCTCTCTCCTTCCCTGCCTCCATCAGTATTCATGGGAGATGTGCTTCTTTGGTCTTTTTTTCTCCTACAGACTACAAAGGTATTAGGCCCTCACATTTGAGCCCTTAAAAACAGGAGAACCCTGTCAGTCATCTCATTATGTACCTGAGGGGGTGTTTAGCATATGGAAATCACACCTTAATCTCAAAGGGCATCTTAGTTTCCCCAATAAACTGCATCACGGGTGTTAAAAAGAAGGTTAACATCAAAGGTAAACACAAGGTTAGCATCAAACGTGGAGAGCAGGGTGTGATGGGCCCCGTGTAACCACCCCCTCCCCCCGCTTCAGCAGTGACCTGACTCTGGTCAGTCTTGCTCCTCCGCTGTTCCTTACCCTTCTGTCTTCTTTTAAAGTAAATCCTAGACACCTCGTCGTCTACACTCGCGGAAGTCTTCAGGTACAATGTGCAGGTCTCTGCAGTTTAAGCCAATAGGAAAGCTTAATGTGAAACAGCGTTCATGTTAAGACGGGCTGCCGTGATGGAGTTAGGATGTTACAGACTGACCGTATGTTGCATTTACAGCAAAAAGAGGCTGAGTTCTGGCTCTGCCAGCTATACTTGTACGACTTTGGACAAGTCCCCAATATTCTGGACTTCCATTTCTTTCCTTTTTGGAAAATAAAGTATTGACTGGTCTGGATGATTTGAGAGTTGAGTAATCTGGAGTCACAGTCATGCTTATTCACACACTCAAAGCCCAACCACGGAACAAGGTAGGCAATGAAACCCTGTGTTGGGGACAGTCCTGTTGGCCCCGCCTGTTGACGTCATCCACCAGCCTCTCTGTTCTCAGCTCTGTCCTGATACAGGACAGAAGGAGGCAGCACTTTCACGGGCCGTGCGGGACAGACGGTGTGTATGCATTTGTGTTGTCCACCTGTATGTGTCTGCTGAGGACACCTGAGGTGGTCGTGAAGGACATTTAATTAACTGTACAAATACAGAGGCCAGCAGAGCAGCCAATTCTGATAGTCGTTCTTCCATTTTGTTGAGAGAAGTCTTTGTGTTCTCCAGGTGCCGACTTACTAAAACTGACAAAAGAGGACCTGGTACAAATCTGTGGTGCGGCCGATGGGATTCGGCTCTATAATTCACTGAAGTCAAGGTAAAACACTGTGCTTCAAGGGAGTGGTTGTGCGTGAAATGAGAATGTACCTTCTTCGCGTGGGGAGTGTGGGCAGGACGTCTTTCCACGCTGGGCTGGCGCGTGCCCGCGTGCGCTCACGAGGAGACTGTTCTGTGTACACCTTCAGGCAGGCCCAGATTTGATGCAGGCACTGATGAGGCAGAGGTAGACCATAGGACTGGTAGACATGCACATGGCAGGACTCATTTCTTGAAGACGACTGGGTCTGTTGCCAAGAAAGCAAAACTTCTCATTTAGGTGAGCTCTACACAATCTGGTTTTCAAGGTCGTGGCTACTTAACAGTTATTAAAAATGTAAACTTTTAACTGTGAATTAGAATGATAGAACCGTAAACCATGCTGGCTTTTCAGATCCGTTTGCTGTCATTGCTATTTCTAGACTTGTGGTGTCAGAGTTCCATTAAAACTGAATCTTACTAATTCTCAATTGCTGACTTAATCTTGAAACTGAAATTTACCAGCATCTGACAGACCGTCTCAGTGGTTTAGAGTCTGGGTCGTCAGATTAGACCACCTGTGACAGTCGGTGTGAGGTGTGTGGCTTTGATAGTCTTACTAGTAAATGACTGTGTATAATGATACAACACTGTAAAGTTCTCATAAGGAATAGAATTCAGATGCCTGTAGCCAGTCCCTGCACCTGCCGTGAGACAACTTTCTCCTCTAGGCTCATGAGTACATCTTCTGATTGCAGGTCGGTTAGGCCTCGGTTAACCATCTACGTCTGCCAGGAGCAGCTGGGCGGCACAGTGCTGCCCGGGCAGCAGCAGGCTGCAGGCAGTGGAGGCGACAGTGGCAGTGGGACACCCCACGGTGGGTATCGAGGGCGTCTCAACTCCTGTGGCTCCACGTCTGAGACCGTGAGACAGAAACGGGCAGCCCTGAGTGGGGCTCCAAAGGCCCCTTTCTCGTCCGGCCTGGCCCGGTTGCTGCTACGGGAGCAGGGAGGCAGCAGCTCTCAGAGAAGGGGAACGACAGCTCCTCGGTTATCTCAGCCGCGCTCGCGGCTCTTACGTGCAGCTCCTTATGCCAGAGATAGCCAGAGACTGGCTTGAGTGCTTTAGGGTCTTGCTCTGGCTTTTTTTTTTTTTAATCTCACAGTTATTGAAATGATGAATGTGACATTGACAGCTTGTCAAGGAAGCGTGAGGGTTTTCTTTTTCCCCGATTTACTGACTGGGGAGAATATGTCTTATAATATCACGTGTGTGCAAAGATGCACCTGCGTGAAGTACTGGGTGTGTGGACTTGTCGCTGATGCGACCAGTGTCCTGGGCGGGCAGCACCGTGGGCCCGTGTGGGGTCCGGTGCATGTTCAGGCGTCACTGGAAATAGGCTCTTAGGTAATTTTCTGTCCGAGTGTGGGAGCGCCTCTCATCCTGAGGGTTTTCCTTAATAACTGTATGATGCAGTGCTGGATTAAAAAAAAAAAATAGGGCAGAGAAATAATTCTGGCCCCCCCGCTACTTCTAAATATGGTCCTTAAAAAAAAAAAAAAAGCCAAAAAACTTCTTGTATTTGTTTTCTTATTTGTAATGTGGATACATGGTAAGATCTCCCTCCTCCCACATTCTGCAATAGGATAAGAACACGTGCTTGGAACTTTTCAGGGAAAGATGTGTTAGGGAACTCTAAGAGGCAGCTGTTTGCTTTAACAGTGGGTAGGAAAGGACTTAGAATACCTTGTGATGTGAATTGGACTCAGAATTTGTAAGGAAACATCACTGTTTTGAGCTTTTCCATTTGGAAATATTTTGACTGCATTCAAAATTCATATTTTGAAATTTTAAGACTTAGAATACAAATCGTTAGTTTTCTTATGGTTTCTTTTATATTCATGTTTTTAATTATATTTTTTTGCGGGGGAGAGTACAGACGGCTTTTATTTCTTAGGATAAATTCTCAGTAGTGAGATTACCGCATCAACAGCCGTGACGCTTACAGGGCTATTTCTATGTACTGCCAGAGCTACACGTCGCTTTCTTCAGGGGAGTTCGCACCTGTAGAATCCTCCCAGGGTTCTGCAGCCATTATCACACCCTAGTTTTAGCTTTGTCACCTCCCAGGAGATCCCCGTGCCCGTTGACAGAGCCTTTGAGTACATGAAACTCCATGCTCACTGCAGGAAGATTTAAATACAGATAAAACGTAAAACCTCAACTCCTGTAATAGAGAGATGGCTGCTCGTGTTTATTAAGTGGCGCGTGAGCACAGATACTCAGTGCATCCTGGTATCTCAGAATAGATGGAGGGTCAGGGAGATTTGAGGGCAGTAAGACAGGACAATGTTGTTGTTATTATATATATCGGTACTTTGAAAGGTGTGATCTTCCTATAGACCAGGAGCAAACAAATCAAAGATTCCTGTTAAAATGCTGTTCTTGTTTTTTATTTCAGTTTATCATGCAATCTACTTGGAAGAAATGCTTGCCTCAGAAGTTGCTCGAAAACTTGCGTTGGTGTTTAATATTCCTTTGCACCAAATTAACCACGTTTACAGACAGGGTCCCACTGGTATTCACATTCTTGTTAGCGATCAGGTAAATAGAACGCCCTTCCACTCGGCCCTGGTATTTACACCAATTATGTACTTCTCCACGTATCGTTGTAGAACTGTAGAAAAATTCTCTGAACTCGTTTGCAAATACTCACGAAGGTCCTTTTCAAAGAGTTAAGGATCGGAACTTAAGAATTTATAACCAAGAGCTTCGAGCATCCTAGTGATACGAGGAATACAAGTCAAGGGAAACGGTAGCTCCCCTGAGGCCCCGTTTAAACGGAGACGCCGGGACTCTGCTCCAGGCTTTGCCCCGACTGATGTCACCAGGCGCTGGGATGTGTTCTCTGTTACTTGAGGACTGCTTTTAAAGATGAGAAGGACAGTTTTCCCTCTGGTGGTTAATGACAAGCAGTAATAGAAAAGCACTTTTATGAAACGAGTTTGTTAGTAATTACTTACAGGGCCCGCTGCCCAGGGGCTCCCGGCTGATGGGCTGGACCTCTGTCTGGGCGGGCAGAGCCGGCCCAGCCATGCAGGGCAGTGGGCTTGCATTTCCGCTGCTTCACGTGCCATCCATAAGTTGGCATGTCAGCCAGCAACTCCTGAACCTGTGCAAGAACTATACGTGATGATGACATTTTCCTTTAACTGCTAATTTTAATCTTTCCAGTCAGTTAAGAGCAGACAACTGAATTTTAGTTACAGGGGTGCATCTGCTTTATCTTTCCAGATGGTTCACAACTTTGAAGACGAGAGCTGTTTTTCCTTCTCCACAGTGAAAGGTACTCTGCATGGGCGTGAGTCTTAGGGTGCTGGAGTCTGAAAGACAACGTGTGCCTGTAATCAGCAGCCCTCTTGTGTGTTTACTTTTGAAAATGCTAGCTTTACTAATTTTAAGAAAAGAGTTTTAAAAATGAACCAAGAATATTTCTAGTGACTGTAACAGAAATGAACTAACCGATAGGGAAGAAGAGCCAGTCCTTCTAGATGGCTGGAAGGAATCTCAGTTCTTTCCGCCAGCGTTTCCCTGAGCCCCTTCTGTCAGTCACCGTGCTTTTAGAGTAGTTAGCTCAGGACAGAACAGGCAGAGCTCCTCAGTTCAGGGAACTCCTGCTCTAGTGGGAAAATCAAACCAAAGTTGGCCAACAGGTACACGTAATTACAGTTTTTGTTTTGTTTTAGGTGAAAGTTTACAGCGCTAGTCATTCAAAAATTTATACACAAATTGTTTTGTGACATTGGTTGCAATCCCCGCAATTTTTTCAGCACTCTCCTCCTTTCTCTGCCCACCCCAGGTTCCTCATAATCCATTCGCCCAGCTTTCCTGTCCCTTCCTGCCTTCTTGTCATTGTTTTTGGGCAGGTGCCGTCCACTTGTTTCGTGACTTGATTGAACCAAGTGGCAGTGTTCCTCATGCGTGTTACTGTTTTAT
Organism: Elephas maximus indicus; assembly: GCF_024166365.1. Lineage (NCBI taxonomy): Eukaryota > Metazoa > Chordata > Mammalia > Proboscidea > Elephantidae > Elephas > Elephas maximus. The sequence continues at coordinate 6,284,290 of NC_064845.1, forward strand.
AGGCCTGTCTAACCTTTGGCTGAAAGGTGGACTTTGGGAGTGGCTTCCATTCTGAGTTAGCAGGGGGTTTGGGGGCCATAGTTTCGGGGCTTCCTCCAGTCTCCGTCAGACCAGTAAGTCTGGTCTTTTTTTGTGAATTTGAATTTTGTTCTACATTTTTCTCCCACTCTGTCTGGGACCCTCTTTTGTGATCCCTGTAGGAGCAGTTGGTGATGGTAGCTGGGCACCATCTAGTTTTGAGCTCAGGCTGGGGAGGAGACTGGTACATGTGGTCCATTGGTCCTTCGGACTGACTTCCCTCGTGTTTTTGGTTTTCTTCATTCTCCGTTGGTCCAGATGGAATGGAACCTTAGGTGGCCCACTCGCAAGCTTTTAAGACCCCAGGTGCTACTCACAAAGTGGGATGTAGGACATTGTCTTTATGAACTATGGTTGGTATGACTGCAGTGGGTATGCCAGTTGACCTAGATGTCCCCTTAGACCCTGTTCCCCATCCCTCAGCACTAATAACTCGGTCCCTCAAGGTGTTTGTTTGGATGTGTCTAGGAAGGTTCTATGACTTTTGCCTTGGTCAGGTTGTATTGACTTCCCCTATGTTGTGTGTTATCTTTCCCTTCACTTGTCTACTATCTAGTTAGTGATTTTTCCTCCGTACCCCTCCCGTTCCTCATAACCATCAAAGATTGTTTCTTTCTGTGTGTAAACCTTTCCTTGGGTTTTTATAATAGTGGTTCTGTACAATATTTGTCCTTTTGTGATTGACTTATTTCACTCACCCTAATGCCCTCCAGATTCACCTGTGTTGTGAGATGTTTTGTGGATTCATCAATGCTCTTTATCGTTGTGTAGTATTCCATTGTGTGTATGTACCATAATTTGTTTATCCGTTCATCTGTTGATGGGCACCTAGTGTGTTTCCATCTTTTTGCTGTTGTGAATAATGCTGCAGTGAACATGGGTATGCTTATGTCTGTTCATGTGACGATTCTTATTTCTCTAGGATATAATCCTAAGAGTGGGATTGCTGATCGTCTATTTCTAGCTTTTTAAGGAGGCGCCATATCATTTTACACAGTGGTTGTACCGTTTTACATTCCCACCAGCAGTCCATAAGAGTTCCAGTCTCCCCGCAATCTTTCTGACATTTGTTATTTTCTTTTTTTTTTTTTGCCAGTAATGTCAGGGTGAGGGTGTCTCGTAGTTTGATTTCCATTTCTCAAATGGCAAATGATCGTGAGCATTTCCTCATGTATCTATTAGCTGTCTGAATGTCTTCTTTGGTGAAGTGCCTGTTAATATCCTTTGCCCATTTTTTTTAGTTGGGTTATTCGTCGTCTTACTGTTGAGGTGTTTTGAAGTATTCTGGAGATTTTAGAGATTAAACCCTTGTCAGATATGTCATAGCCAAGATTTTTTCTCCAATCTGCAGGTTTTTTTATTCTTCTAGTGAAGTCTTGATGAGTGTTAAACTTTTAGGAACTCCCATTTATGAAGTTTCTCTTCTGGTGTTTGTGCGTTGTTAATCATGGTTCATATTCTCTTTATGCCATGTACTAGGGTCCCTAATGTTGTCCCTGTTTTTTCTTTCATGATCATTATCATTTTATGTTTAGGTCTCTGTTCCATCATGAGTTGGTTTTCATGTAAGGTGTAAGATACAGGTCCTGTTTCTTTTTTTTTTTTTTTAACGGATGGACATTAATTATAAATATCTTGAGTGCCATGAAGGAGTGAGACAGTGTGGGGTGCTTATGAAGGAATCCAGGTCAGGGGATAGGAGGCGGTCAGGAAAGACTTCTCTGAGGAGGGATCATGAATGCTGAGAATTGAAGAGTGAGGAGGAGCCAGCCAAGTGAGGAGCCTTCCAAGGCTGTGTATGGCAGTGTGCATGGAGATAGCTTGGCTTATTTAAGGCCTGAAAGATGACCAGTGTAGCTGTTGTGGGAGTGGCAAGCAGAGCAAGGTGGGGCAAAGCAGGAGGCAAGGTCTGGTATGTGCAGGACCTGGTACTGATTGAAGTCAGTGAGGTGGTCTGAACAGGGAGGAAGAAGGATCACCCTGACTGCTCTGTGGAGACAATGAGAAGATGGCACACTGGAGGCAGAAGGCGTCATCCCTGCGAGGTGATGGTGGCCCACAGATCATAGGGCCCCACGCGGCTCCACATTTGAGAGGGGGGAGCCTGTGACCCTGGTTTTCTGGGGAGAGCAGCTGGGTAAAGGGTAGTCCCATTAAAGAGGTAGGTAGGGCTGAGAAAAAGCAGTCAGGAGCTCTGTTGTGGGCATGTAGAAATGTCAGGTAGGCAGTTAGTGGTGTCAGTCCACAGCTCAGAGAGGCCTGAACTCGAGATGTGAATTTGGACGTCTTCAGCGTAGCAGTACTGACCCAAAGCCACAGGAATAGTCAGTCTTTTACAGAGTGAAGGTGGAAAGAGGGCTTTAGATGGGCCTCAGGTGGGTTCCAATATTAAAAGCTTGGATAGAAGAGGGATTTTTTAATGTATAATTGTTTTCGGAGATGAGACCACACACTCAGGCTTTTAAAAGTCAGGCCGTAGAGACTAGTTACTCGTGGCAACGGGAGAAGCGGCACTGGATGTGGAGGTGGTGAGCACAGCACCACAAAGTAACAACGAGTGTTGAGCACATATGGGATGTGGACAAACTGTGAGAAATGGAACTTAGGTCAGCGAACAATTTCGTGGAAATTGTCACCTGGGAACCTAACTTGCTGTGTAACTTCCACCAAAAACTCATTTAAAAAAAAAAAAAAAAAAAGTGGGTTAAGGTCCGAATCCAGCCTTCACATAAACTTTCCTGGCCTTCACACTAGAAGGGAGCAGCCCCAACAGTGCTGAACTCGGGATGGCCCTTGGAGCCTGACGTGGTACAGATGCCATCAAGCTTACCCCAAGGCTGAGTTTTCATCATGAGCTGCTTGGCTTTGTCTTCTACTTTTAAAACCATCTTTGGCTTAGTGCCCTTCTGCTCAGATTGTCTAAAAGAGGAAATTTATACTAGAATTGTATGGTGTTCTGTTACACTGTTCGACGTAGGTTTCTCCCTCCAGTGTTAGTTGACTGTTTTTTTAGACTTTTGTCTTCCTGAAACAGTTCATTTGTTCTTTGACGAATGGTTATATTGCTGCTTCTCACCATTTACTGAGAAACACAAGGCCATCAAGCAAAAAAAGTAATACTTTTTTTTTAATGTTTGGGGTCTTCCTCTGAGGAGTTCCAAAATATTTCCCAGAAAAGATGGCTGCAAGCATTTATATCTATATATATCTATAGATACATATATATACACACACACACACGTATGTATTTTTAATTGCGCTTTAGGTGAAAGCTTATAGAGCAAATTAGTTTCTTATTAAACAATATACAAATTGTTTTGTAACACTGGTTGCCAAACCTGTGATGTGTCAACACCCCCTTTTCCACCCTGGGTTCCCCGTTTCCATTCACCCAGTTTTCGGGTCCCTTCCTGCCGCCTTGTGTTTGCTTTTGGGCAAGTAACGCCCGTTTAGTCTCATACACACGACTGAACTACAAAGCACGTTCCTCACACATGTTACTGTTTTATAGACCTGTCTAATCTTTGGCTGAAGGGTGAATTTTGGGGGTAACTTCGCTTCTGAGTTTGCAAGGTGGCTGGGGCCCATACTCTTGGGATTTCTTCAATCTCTGTCAGACTGGTAAGTCTGGTCTCTCTTTCTGAATTTGAGTTTTGCTCTGTATTTTTTCCTGCTCTGTCTGGGACCCTCTAATTGTGTTCCCAGTCAAAGCAGTCGGTGGTGGACGCTGTGGTCCTTGTGGTCCATTAGTCCTTTGGACTAGTATTTATGTCCCTTGTATCTTTGGTTTTCTTCATTTTCCTTTGCTCCAGACTGGATGGGACCAATAGGTGTATTCTAGATGGCCACTCACTGGCATTTAAGATCCTAGATGCTAGTCCCTGAAGTCGGACGTAGAACGTTTTCTTTATGAACTATGTTATGCCCATCGATCTTGATGTCCACCGAGACCATGATCTCCAGCTCTCAGCCCAGTAACTCGGTCCCTTCAGGGAGTTTGGAGGCGTCTGTGAAGTTTCTGTGACTATGCTTTGGTCAGTCAGGTTGTGCTGACTAACCCGTTTTGTGTGCTGTGTTTTCCTTCACCAAAGTTAACACTTGCCTACTATCTAGTCGGAAAACCGTGGTGGTGTAGTGGTTAAATGCCACGGCTGCTAACGAAGAGGTCGGCAGTTCGAATGCGCCAGGCGTTCCTTGGAAACTCTGTCAGGCAGTTCTACTCTGTCCTATAGGATCGCTATGAGTCGGAATTGACTCGGCGGCAGTGGCTTTGGTTTTTGGTACTATATAATTAGTCATCTCCCCTCCTCACCACTCCCCTTGCTCGTAACCATCAAAGATTCTTTCTGTGTGTAAACTTTCTTGGGTTTTTTTAATACTGGTCTCGTACGATATTTGTCCTTTTGTGATTGACTTATGTCACTCACCATAATGACCTCCAGATTCATCCATGTTGTGAGATGTTTTGTGGATTCATCTTTGTTCTTATTGTGTAGTATCCCATTGTGTGTATGTAACATTATTTATCTATCCTTTTGTTGATGAGCACTTAGGTTGTTTCTGTCTTTTTGCTATTGAAAATAATGCTGCAGTGAACGTGGGTGTGTGTTTGTCCATTTGTGTGAGGCCTCTTTTAGGATATATTCTTAGGACTGGGATTGTATGGTATTTCTAGCTTTTTAAGGAAGCGCCGTATTGTTTTCCATAGTGGTTGTACTGTTTACACTCTCATCATAGTGGTTGTACTCTTTCCATTCTTACCAGCAGTACATAAGAGTTCCAGTCTCCCCACACCACTCCAACATTTGTTATTTTCTGCATTTTGTATTATTGCCAGTAATGTTGGGGTGACATAGCTCACTATAGTTTTGATCTGCATTTCTCTAATGGCAAATGATCATGGGCATTCAGTGTCTTCTTTTGTGACACGTCTCCATATCCTTTGTCCATTTTTTATTTTATTTATTTATTTATTAACTTTTATTAAGCTTCAAGTGAACGTTTACAAATCCAATCAGTCTGTCACATAGAAGTTTACATACATCTTACTCCGTACTCCCACCTGCTCTCCCCCTATTTTCAGCCCTTTCAGTCTCTGCTTTCGTGACAATTTTGCCAGCTTCCCTCTCTCTCTATCCTCCCATCCCCCCTCCAGACAAGAGATGCCAACACAGTCTCGAGTGTCGACCTGATATAATTAGCTCACTCTTCATCAGCGTCTCTCTCCCACCCACTGACCAGTCCCTTTCATGTCTGATGAGTTGTCTTCGGGGATGGTTCCTGTCCTGTGCCAACAGAAGGTCTGGGGACCATGGCCGCCGGGATTCCTCTAGTCTCAGTCAGACCATTAAGTCTGGTCTTTCTATGAGAATTTGGGGTCTGCATCCCACTGATCTCCTGCTCCCTCAGGAGTTCTCTGTTGTGCTCCCTGTCAGGGCAGTCATCGATCGTGGCCGGGCACCAACTAGTTCTTCTGGTCTCAGGATGATGTAGGTCTCTGGATCATGTGGCCCTTTCTGTCTCTTGGGCTCTTAGTTGTCGTGTGACCTTGGTGTTCTTCATTTTCCTTTGCTCCAGGTGGGTTGAGACGAATTGCTGCATCTTAGATGGCCGCTTGTTAGCATTTAAGACCCCAGACGCCACATTTCAAAGTGGGATGCAGAATGTTTTCATAACAGAATTATTTTGCCAGTTGACTTAGAAGTCCCCTCAAACCATGGTCCCCAGACCCCTGCCCTTGCTCCGCTGGCCTTTGAAGCATTCATTTTATCCCGGAAACTTCTTTGCTTTTGGTCCAGTCCAATTGAGCTGACCTTCCCTGTATTGAGTGTTGTCCTTCCCTTCACCTAAAGCAGTTCTTATCTACTGATTAATCAATAAAAAACCCTCTCCCTCCCTCCCTCCCTCCCCCCCTCGTAACCACAAAAGTATGTGTTCTTCTCAGTTTTTACTATTTCTCAAGATCTTACAATAGTGGTCTTATACAATATTTGTCCTTTTGCCTCTGACTAATTTCGCTCAGCATAATGCCTTCCAGGTTCCTCCATGTTATGAAATGTTTCACAGATTCGTCACCGTTCTTTATCGATGCGTAGTATTCCATTGTGTGAATATACCACAATTTATTTACCCATTCATCCGTTGATGGGCACCTTGGTTGCTTCCAGCTTTTCGCTATTGTAAACAGAGCTGCAATAAACATGGGTGTGCATATATCTGTTTGTGTGAAGGCTCTTGTATCCCTAGGGTATATTCCGAGGAGTGGGATTTCTGGGTTGTATGGTAGTTCTATTTCTAACTGTTTAAGATAACGCCAGATAGATTTCCAAAGTGGTTGTACCATTTTACATTCCCACCAGCAGTGTATAAGAGTTCCAATCTCTGCGCAGCCTCTCCAACATTTATTATTTTGTGTTTTTTGGATTAATGCCAGCCTTGTTCGTGTGAGATGGAATCTCATCGTAGTTTTAATTTGCATTTCTCTAATGGCTAATGATCGAGAGCATTTTCTCATGTATCTGTTGGCTGCCTGAATATCTTCTTTAGTGAAATGTGTGTTCATATCCTTTGCCCACTTCTTGATTGGGTTGTTTGTCTTTTTGTGGTTGAGTTTTGACAGAATCATGTAGATTTTAGAGATCAGGCGCTGGTCGGAGATGTCATAGCTGAAAATTCTTTCCCAGTCTGTAGGTGGTCTTTTTACTCTTTTGGTGAAGTCTTTAGATGAGCATAGGTGTTTGATTTTTAGGAGCTCCCAGTTATCTGGTTTCTCTTCATCATTTTTGGTAATGTTTTGTATTCTGTTTATGCCTTGTATTAGGGCTCCTAGGGTTGTCCCTGTTTTTTCTTCCATGATCTTTATCGTTTTAGTCTTTAAGTCATTGATCCACTTGGAGTTAGTTTTTGTGCATGGTGTGAGGTATGGGTCCTGTTTCATTTTTTTGCAAATGGATATCCAGTTATGCCAGCACCATTTGTTAAAAAGACTATCTTTTCCCCAATTAACTGACACTGGTCCTTTGTCAAATATCAGCTGCTCATACGTGGATGGATTTATATCTGGGTTCTCAATTCTGTTCCATTGGTCTATGTGCCTGTTGTTGTACCAGTACCAGGCTGTTTTGACTACTCTAGCTGTATAATAGGTTCTGAAATCAGGTAGAGTGAGGCCTCCCACTTTCTTCTTCTTTTTCAGTAATGCTTTGCTTATCCGGGGCTTCTTTCCCTTCCATATGAAATTGGTGATTTGTTTCTCTATCCCCTTAAAATATGACATTGGAATTTGGATCGGAAGTGCGTTATATGTATAGATGGCTTTTTGTAGAATAGACATTTTTACTATGTTAAGTCTTCCTATCCATGAGCAGGGTATGTTCTTCCACTTAAGTATGTCCTTTTGAATTTCTTGTAGTAGAGCTTTGTAGTTTTCTTTGTATAGGTCTTTTACATCCTTGGTAAGATTTATTCCTAAGTATTTTATCTTCTTGGGGGCTACTGTGAATGGTATTGATTTGGTCATTTCCTCTTCGGTGTTCTTTTTGTTGATGTAGAGGAATCCAAGTGATTTTTGTATGTTTATTTTATAACCTGAGACTCTGCCAAACTCTTCTATTAGTTTCAGTAGTTTTCTGGAGGATTCCTTAGGGTTTTCTGTGTATCTTTGCCCATTTTTTAAATGGATTGTCTTTCGTTGTTGAGGTATCATACAGATTTTAGAGATTAGACCTTAGGTGGGTACGTCATAGCTAAAAGTTTTTCCCAGTCTGTAGGTTCTTTTTTTAAACTCTTTTTAGTGAAGTCTTTTGATGAGCACATAGTGTTTAATTTTTAGAAGAACCCAGATACCTAGTTTACTTTTTGGTCTTTGTGTATTGTTAGTTATGGTTTGTATTCTATTTATGCTGTGTATTAGGGCCCCTTGCTATAGCATTGGAGCCCTGGTGGCGCAGTGGTTAAGAGCTCAGCTGCTAACCAAAAGGGCACCAGTTTGAATCCTTCAGCTGCTCCTCGGAAACCCTATGGGGCAGTTCTACTCCTATCCTGTAGGGTTGCTATGAGTCGGAATCGACCTGATAGCAACAAGTTTATTACAGCGTTGATCCTAGTTTTTTCTTCCATGATCTTTATCATTTTAAGTTTTATATTTAGATCTTCCATTCATTTTGAGTTAGTTTTTGTGCATAGTGTGAGGTATGAGTTCTGTTTTTTACAGGTGGACATCCAGTTTTACCAGCACCATTTGGTTGGGTTTTGTTAAAAAGGCTGTCTTTTCCTCATTTAATGGACTTTGTCAAAGATCAGATGACCATAGGCGGATGGATTTACACCTGGGTTCTCAATTCTGTTCCACTGGTCAATATGTCTGTTGTTTTTCCATTACCGGGCTGTTTTAACTTCCATAGCTATGGCCACTCTGTAGTGTGAGGACTCCTACTTTGTTCTTCGATAATGCTTTACCTATCTGTGGCCTCTTTCCATATAATGATTTGTTTTTTCATCTCATTAAAGAATCCTGTTGGTATGTGAATAGGGATATTGTAGATCACTTTGAGTAGAATTGACATTTTCACCATATTGATTTTTGTAAATCTCTTCTGGTTTCTTACTGTAGTATATTGTAGTTTTCTTTGTATAGATACTTTACATCCCTGGTTAGATTTATTCCTATGTATTTTATTTTGAGGGGGCTATTTTTTTTTTATTATTATTATTATAAATGGTGGTATTGTTTTATTGATTTCGTTTTCATAGTTCTCTTTATTGGAGTATAGGAATCCAACTGATTTTTATATATTTATCTTGTATCCTGCTACTGCTGAATCTGTTCCAGTAGTTTTCTTGAGGTGTCTTTAGGATTCTCTATGTATATATAGTATCATCCCAAAAAACCCAGTGCCGTCGAGTCGATTCCAACTCATAGGGACCCTATAGTATCATATCATCACGTAATTCTTAGGTTTCTTTCCTTTTCTCCAGTTTTTCCTCAAAGTGGCACCAATGGATTTGTCTTCAATTTCACTGATTCTGTCTTCCATTTTTTCAAATGTGTTTCTAAAACTTTTTATTGCATTGTCTTTTTCCAAAATTTTATCTTTTGGATTTCTAATTGCTGTTTTTTGTATGATTTCTAATTTTGACATCTTGTTTTTGTATTATTTTCATGAGTTCTTCTATTGCTTTGTCCATTTTCCGTGATTTTGGCTATGGTTTGGTTGGTTGGTGGTGTTTTCCATGATTGCTTTCCTAATCTCTTGTAGAAGCTTGAATATTAGACTTTTGAATTGTGTATCAGGTCGTTCCAGTGCCTTTTCTTCTACTGGAAGGTCATCTGGTGCTGTATTTTGGTCATTTGTTGGTGCCATCTTGTCCTGCTTTTTTTATGTTTTGATACTGTCTGCTGTTTCCAGAATATGCTGATATTATTTTCTTTATTGATTGTAGGTTTGTTTCATCCTGCTTTTTTGTTGTGTTTGGTTACATCTGGGCAGACCGGGCATGCTTCGTTGCTTACTCATCTGTGGGCACAGTAGTTCTCACCACCTTGTCCGGGTGGGCAGGGCAGGAGGAATGGGAATGGGTCATTTGTCTGTGGCACCGATTCTGCTCTGGGCTGTGTGGCGGGGGCAGGACTGAAGCAGTGCCTGTTCCACCTGGGGCCACAGGATGGTGGGGCCAGGGAGAGAGGCGAGGGGTATTAGAGGGAGGGATGGATGGGGCTAGATGTCGGGGGATAGGGGAAGTCATACTGTGGCTCTGGCAGTCGAGGGTGCAGGAACAGGGCAGTTCCTGCTGCTGCTGTTCAGCAGAAGGGTGGGGTTATAGGAGTGTGTACTTCTGGTACTGTGGGCTGTCTGGGCCCTTTCTGAGCTGCAGCCAGCAAACATTGCCTTACTTTGCTTTGGGTGTGTCTGTGCTGTTCCTTATCTCCTGTTGGGAATTCCATAAAGGTGCCTTTCTGTGCTATTCATGTGGTGTTTCTGGCTTTATACCAAGATGGCAACACTGTACCTTGCTGGTTGGCAGGGAGCCCCCATTCCACGTCTCCACTGGTTTGCTGTTTTCCGTTAGTTCCTTTTCCTCAGTGGCTTCTGATCTAATACTCTGTGTCTTCACTGAAGGTTCAGGATTCCAGGATTGACGTTTGTATCTGCTCCACTTGGTTTTTTGGGTCTTTGTTGCAGAGGGATGGCTTAGTGTGTCTGACTAGTCTGCCATCTTGGCTCCACCCTTCATATCTCTACCATCAGTTAATACACATTTGTAGAGTTGACTGTCCTCCACCCTCACATGATATTTTCATCAACTCCACCTCTTGTTCCCCTAATGCTTACAGTGTGCTTGCTGCTTGTCAGCCCCCATTCCACAGAGCTGGTGAGCAGCTTGAGACCAGAGGCACTAAGAGGAGTAGGGGTCAGGCATCAAAATGCAGAATGTCTAAAAGAGGGAATGTGTATATGAAGTTGTCTGTAGGGAAGAGGAAGGAGCTAGAGAAAGTTAATCAGCTCTTTTTCTCTAGAATTTTTAAAAGCTCAGCTCTATTAGAGAAGGAGGTTGTAGATTTCAGGGAATATTCAGTAGTCTTTATTTTCCTAAGCCTGGCTAAAAACTTCCTTTTCCTTTTTTTGTAGTTGAAAATGGTGGTGGTATCCACATAATTTTGAAGTGATGTCCTATGTAGATTGAACTATATTCAGTACCAAATAAAGTCACGCTTGAAAAGTGTGTGAAGACTGAATCCAAGAAGTCGTGGGATTGGATTTGACCATATAAAATGTTTCATATTGAAAACACAAGATGACCTTCAGGTGAGCTGTATGAGAGGCGACTCCTGTCACTGCCACAGCCAAGCGTCCTCGTGAGACCGTCGGCTTGAGGCCCCGGTGCGGACAGAGCTGCCTGCTTCTCTGGCAGAGGCCAGTAGATCAAGTTCCTAGAAGCAGCCTTCGCTGCTTTTTACACTGTATGGGGTTTGGAAATGAATGTAAAAACTCACTGTGGGCATTTACCTTTCTATGCCGGTTTGGCTTTTATTGCTTGGATCTTACGCTGACCTGGAGGGGTGGGGTGGGCGGGGGCAGTGCAGAGCCAGGATGGGATCTGTTTGTGGAGAGACGTCGTGCTGATGATGGACCTGCAGCCAGGTGAGACAGGCTCTGCACCTTCTCAGAGGAAATCATGTCTAAGGTGTGTGTGTCGGTGGGATCGTGCCAGATCGGGGAAGATCAAGCTGGAAAGATGGGCTTGACGCAGACTGCATGACCAGGAGTACCTTGGTGAGAGGATCAGTGTAAATCCTAATAGGTACAAGACTTGTGTGTTTTTGCTTTGTCACACTTTTATTGAAAAACTTTCTGCTTCCCTTTTTAGCATTTTCGTTTCTGACTTCGCATTTTCGAAGCCCAATTACCTTTAAAACTCAAGTGGTTTTTCTCCCCCTGCCCCCTTCTACGCTGTTTCCTACTTTTCATTTTAAACATTTTTAAAGCCCTACCCCAGATGTTGAAAACAGGTGACCTCAGCGGGGGAAGAAGTATTACACCTGATGGCTTCTGACTTGGTGTTAAGGAGGCTTCGTTGTCAACAAGACAGAATTGTTCTTGGAACACTAGACGTCATGAACACTAAAATGCACCATGAAAGTCCCGTATCCTCAAATACTGAGCTTAATACAATCGTGGGTGAAGATTCTGGTTATTCATTAGGGGCTTTTTATAGACCGTGTAATAGCTGCTTTTTTAATAAAAGAGAGTGCCTCTTTATTAATAAAAAAGAGTGCCTCTTTAACCAAATCAAATGCTTGTCTGCCAGTATACTTCCCCGAAGGGAATCCACTGTTTTCTCATTCTCTCCACCCTCGCCCGGAGCCATCCCGAAAGTCATCAGCAAGCATTGTTGAGGCCTGTGGTGTAGCAGACCCAGTTTTTAAGAAAACCTTATATTCTGTTTTAATTAGTTATCTCTGTCCATTTGCCCGGGTGTTCTGGCTTTGAATATACCATTTGATCTCCATCTTTGTTCAGAGGAATGAATAACTTTAATTCATAAAGCGGGTCAACCACTTACTACAAAGGGGCACTCTCTCATATTTGTCTTCAGTTCCAAAATGCTTGTAACTGCTGTAGACCCTACTGGAGGACAGCTTTCCTTTCTGTCACTCCCCCTTTGCGTGTGTATGGCCACATGTTTTCTGAACCAATCACTTGGGAAAAGAAGTGAACTTCTCTTACTTGTGTTAGAGTTTTGCTTGTCTATTTAGCAGTCCTTTCTGGGTCTCAGGATTGATGGAACAATAAAAGCCACTTAATGCTGTGGGCTATTTGAATTCCTCATCAGGTTTTAGGAGTAAAAAATAAAAGCTCATCAAATTCGTAACTGTGCTGAGTGGTATGGAACATGAGTCTGTCCCAGTCAAACAGGTTAATTATGGCACCAGCAAATTTGCTACTTGGTTTTTAAACAGCAGGATGTACACATTTGAGTATAATAAATGTTTTCCGATTGTTTTGCAAACGTGTCTCATTTACAATCCCAGTTTCTGCCATGTCTGCAGTGTCACCTCGAGTCCTGTGTGAGTCACAGAACCGCGGGGGTCCAAATGTTGTGAGCAGCTAGGCCTGTGCGTTTGGTTTTCAATTTGTTGTTCTCTCAAAGTTGATGCAACAGAGGACAGGTTATCCCTGTTTAATGGTCCCACACTCAAAGCAACCCTGATTCAAGAGGTTTTCCTACTTTGTGCATGAGGTCAGGGGTCACTGAGCATCGAGTCCAGTCGCTGTTAACGGGCTGTGTCCTGTCTCTAAAGAGAATGCTTAGGAGGCTCTGGTCATTTAAGAGGAGATTAATTCATAATCATGGAAGCAAATCGGCATCCGTATCCACTGTTAACTGACTTCCTGCATCAGGTGTTTGCTCCCCACAGAATGGTCACAAAGTACAGAACAGGGGACACTGGTGCAGCTCGTAAGGCAGTGAAATCATTCAGCCTTGAGTGCGTATTCCGCCCATCCTGCTAAGTGGGTTTATGGGGCTGTGCGTGCGTGCGCCCGCCCTCTCCTAGAGCACGGCTGAGGCCGTGTGTCTTTAAAAATGCTGCTTCTAAAATCTGTCAGCTAATGGAGGTGCTGCCGGGTGTGGAAAAATGCCCTCTGGTTTTTGCAGTTTCATCTCATGAGCTCCCGGCTCTTCTCTTTGGGGGGAGTGGTTGCAAGGTCAGCTATGATTAACAACACACCAGTTCACAACAAAAGTAGCGATGAGTTTCTCATCTTTAATAAAGACCACAGATGTGAATAGTACAGAGCAGGAACCGGCCACGGGAGAAAAGAGGTCAGATCAGGTTTTAGACAACGTTAGGAAAGTCTGAACTTCAAAAATGCTTTCGCTCAGATTTGTCTGCCATAAGATTATAGCAATAAAACCCTCTCAGTTAATTTTTTTTAACATTGCAATGATTTATTCATTATTATGAGTAAAAGGTGCCAACATTTTACTGATCTGAGATTGAAGTGTAAAATTTTTGAGTAGTTCTGATGTAACTTGATTTCTAAGATTTTAAAATAAACTTGAAAAAAAAATCCATTCTACATGTATCCATTATTTCCAATTGGTTATGTTAACAAACTTAAAGCCTTAATCAGTCCTATTTCTTTAGGTCCCTCACCGTTTGTGAGGGATGTGGACATAGCGTCTTGTCTTTAACAGACATGCTAACAGACATGCACTAGGTGCTGTACCCTATGCCAGAGCTTCCAGTCAGGCAACACAGACTCTGAACTGGTTCTGTTTCGTTTTTGGTTCCCGGAGGTGTCTTTGACAGGCTGACAAGCAGAGGGTGAAGACCCTGCTTCACCCAGTTCAGGGTCCTCATTTCTTTGGTGTCTTATGGAAACCAACGAGCGTACCTTCCACACGAGTCTCTACATATCAAATGACCAGGCATTACGAATTTGCAGTACAGTCACTTCGATAAAGTTGCTATTTAGTCTTCAAAGTGGAAGAATCCAGCTAATAAAAATGGAATCGTGAATTATAGTAGCTCACTGGTTTCTTAAGTCTCAAACTCATCAGCCGATTTTTTCTGCTAAGTTTGTGCTAACACTGATGGTCTGTTCTGAGGAGTGCCAACAGGGCCACAGGATGACTTTGTACCTAGATAGGCACCCACCTCTTAGGAGCTCTGGGGCCTCTCACACCATCCTGGCTGCATTGAGACCACTCCTGCCACATGTTAACTGACAAGGCTTTGACTTGATTGCACTACAGCAGGATAAAGGTGACAGTTATCACCAGAGTTACTGCAACCCACACAGAAGTCTTTACCTGTAAAAGCCTTTCCCAGTGGAGTATCATCAGAGTTGGGTAGCAGTGGAGTAGATGAGAAAGGCTGTCTTCTCTGGAGGAAGGGACACCACACCCTGCCTTGGGGAGGAGCAGCTGCCGTCAGAGAACAACACAGCACCTGCACAGTCGCTGTCCACTTCCTCCCACCGCCGTTGGTGGGGTGACAGGAGCGAAGTAGGCATGTACTTTGACATTAGGGAGCTGGGCCTGGAAGAAGGAAGGAAAATGTGGAATAGTCCTCATACTTGGTGTTTTTAGGATTATGGTCGTAATCCTAGAAACGTCATGGTCCTCCATTTAGAATCCACATTTTAGATAAGTTCATCTTAGTATCACCCGGCAAATAGTTAAAACAGAAGTCAGCAAAGCCTCAGCCCCTTGCCAGCGGGTTTGCTGCAACGGGGCAGTAGTTCCTCTCTCTCCCCCGATTGTGGAAAGAGAGAAACCAAAATCTCAAAAGCTAGTCCTGCCGCGTACAGAGACTCACACGGCACCTTCTAAAGACAAATGGAAACTGGGAAGTTGAAGAGGTTTCTGCCCCCGTGTTGTAACTGGCCGTGTGTCAATGAGTGAAGTTCTGGACAGCTGTAGTCTCCTGGACGAAGCTGCTCTGGAGCGTAAATGCAACATTGTCTGAGTTTAAAGAGTGAGCAGGAAAATAATGTAGATGAACCGAATGGGGAAAGGAAATAAAAATCTGTTGTGTCTTATCCTGGAAATCAGCCAAGACTACGTTCTACTTTGTACCAGTAATGACCTCAACGTGGCCACCTTATGAGGGTGCTGATCACCAGACTCCATGGAGCCTCCACCCCAGGCACGCGCAAGCTGAATCTTCAGGGCGAGGTCTAAGCAAGGGAATTCTGAAGAAGTCTAAGGTGACTTATTGTGTAGCCAGGTGAGTGCGTAACTACCAGCTCAGGAAAGAACGCAGAAAACCACACTGTTGATGTAATCACGCATTGGTCAGGAACTGTGCCGGGTGTGACCACCTCCCCGCCGCCACCTACCCGCATCCTCTTGATGCCAGCGCGGGTAACCTGCTGGCAGTCGTACAGCTCGAGGCGCTCCAGGCCCCGGCAGTTCTCTAGGTGCTCCAGCGCCACATCGGTGATGAGGAGGCAGTTATCCAGCTCCAGCACCCGCAGCCGCTCGTGGCCACAGGTACTGTTGCTCAGGTGCAGGATCCCGTCGTCTGTGACGAGCTCACAGTGGGAGAGGCTCTGGAAGAGAAGGC
Organism: Elephas maximus indicus; assembly: GCF_024166365.1. Classification (NCBI taxonomy): domain Eukaryota; kingdom Metazoa; phylum Chordata; class Mammalia; order Proboscidea; family Elephantidae; genus Elephas; species Elephas maximus. Next base: position 6,299,945 of record NC_064845.1, read on the forward strand.
GGCAGATGTTCCCAGGGCCCTCGCCCAGAGACCGAGGCCCTGGAGAAGCTGTGCAGTGTCCCACAGGAGCTGCTCACGGCCAAGAAGTCAGCAAAGCCTCAGCCCCTTGCCAGTGGATTTGCTGCAACGGGGCAGTAGTTCCTCTCTCTCCCCTGATTGTGTAAAGAGAGAAACCAAAATCTCAGAATTTACCCCTCTGGTGGAGTCTTGTAGCCCATTTCTCCATTTGGAGTGAGACCAGTAAAGTCAGTCTCACGTCCTTCATTTAAGAATGGTGCAGACAGCCCTGCCCGAGAGACACACAGACTCTTTGAATGTTACAATCAAATAGACCTTAAATAGTGTGATTTGACACTGATTGTTTCTCTGGGAAATAAATGGTAAAGGTTGCAGAACAGAACACATTCAGATTAATATACAGTAAACCTGCAAAAGCCAGAACCTGTGTAAGGTAGAAACCTGTCAGAGAAGGAAAATGCAAATATTTTCTACTAACACAAGTGATAGAAAAGTGTAAAACTGCACCCTGTCAAAGGCAGAAAACGTGAGACCTGGAAAAACAATCCATCGAGTTCCAGCTCTAACAGGTTTCACTGTACAGCCAAATGGCATCTCTGTCATCCTCTAAGTTGTGTCAGTAGTTTCAGGCCTGCCACTGCCCCAATGCATATAAAATGTAATATTCACTCCACCATGAAATGTCTTCAAAGACAACAAGTACTGCGTCCAAGTCTCAGTCTTCTGAGCTCCAGCTCTGTGCCAGGTCCCACATTGTGCAGTGGTGAGTGAGAACAGACACCTTCTGTATGGGGAGCTGAAAGCCTGAAGAGAGAAGGGCATTAATCAAACTATAAAACGGAAGCCAGGAGAGCATATCATAGTGGGATTTGACCCGAGGATGTGACAACCGATGACTGCTGTGTGCAAGGCCCTGTGTCGATGGGAGAATGGTGAGCACCAAGTGTGGGAAGAGGGCGAGCATGACGTGTCAGGAGTGGAGACATATCTAAACACAGATGGAGCTGAAGCAGGGACCAGATCACAGAGGTGCGAAGGCCACGTGAAGGAATTTCACCTTGATTCTTACGGAGAAAGCAATGATAAGTTTGTTTTTCAAGAAGATCGTCATGTGCCGCCACACACCCGCCCGAATGGCAGAAATGAAGCCGGTGAGGGTGTGGAGCAACGAACTCATTTGTTGCAGGGGGAAGTTTGGATATTCCTGACCGAAATGCATATATGTGTTAACGAAAGGCAATGCCATACTGGCTGTAATAGCCCCAAACTGGAAAACTACTTGAATATCCAGTAGTAGGAAGGATACATAAATTACACTATGTTCATATGATGGAATGCTATATGACAAGGCAAGAAGAATACGTGATGTACAACTACAAGGACAATATGGATAAATGTCACAAATAGTAAAGGTGCCAGACAGTATATGGGATTTGTAGACCTCACATAATATACAAACAGGCAAAACTAATCTCTGCTATTGCCACTCACTAGCTTCGGGGAGTTAAAGATTGGAAGGGAACGGGAGTCTCTGCGGTCCTAGTAATGTTGATCCTTCATCTGAGTACCTTCAGTTTATGAAAATACATTGGCCATAGACACTTGAAGCCCTGGTGGTGCAGTGGTTAAGAGCTTGGCTACTAACCAACAGGTCAGCAGTTCAGATCCACCAGCAGCTCCTTGGAAAACCCTATGGGGCAGCCCTACTCTGTACCATAGAGTCACTATGAGTGGAAATCAACTCGACAGCAATGAGTTTGGGTTTTATATACACTTAGAATATGTGCATTTTTCTGTGTGTATATTTTACTTCAATAAAAATTTAAAACGGGGGGAAAAAAAATCATCCAGGCTGTCGAAAGTATCAGGAGTACAAAAGTGGATGCAACTGAGAACAGGTAGGGGGTCCTGCAGGCTTTGGGGCGAGGAGATGCCTGATAACTTGGACCTGATAGATCCTGCTAGAGGAGATGGGCTGGAGGAACTCCCGCAAAATGAGAGAATCCAAGAGAGGCTGACACTGGACACAAGAAACAGGCAGCTGAGTACAATCCCCCAGCAGGCAGGGCAGGAATTAGGAGCTAGGGGCAGGCCTCGCTTTCTCAGTGTAACCCCTCATTGGGTGCCTCCGCACCTGATGCAAGTGGACTTCTTGTGGACTTGAGGTCAGAGTGGGACAGGAGAAGCAGGAAGCAAGGAGACTGAAGCAGGAAAAAAGGCACAGGGCTCCTGTTTCCCCGATCCCTGGGGGGCAGGAGGTCTCAGGGAACCCAGGGCTGGAGAGGATAAAAGAAGAAAGTACATCTGAGTTACACGTTCTGTCAATTATAAAATCAGGTCTAAAACAATCGGGTGGTAAAGAGCAATAGAACTACAAAACTATCTGCAGAATATAGATGTTGTTGGGTGCTGCTGAGTCGATTCTGACTCTGACTCATAGTGACTGCATGTCACAGAGTAGAACTGCCCCATAGGCTTTTCTTGGCTGTAATCTTTACAGGAGAACAGCCCCACCTCTTCCTCTCATAATACTGCTGGGTGGGTTCAAACAGCTAACCTTTCGTGTTACAGGCCGAGTTCTTAACTGGCGTCTTTAATACATAGTGGAAAACAATTTATCCAGAGTTTCAATGCAGCTGAGTTCCTGACTGATCAGAAAAGCCCCAGGGGTGTCCACAGCCCCTGCTTACACCTAAGGGAAACCGTGTCCAGAGAGAACATGGAAGTAAGGAAAAAACTGGTCAAGAGTAGTTCAAGGCCACACAGGGCTCTAATGATGCTGTAAAATCCTGGCCCTTGAGGACAGAACAAGTTGCAAAGGAGACAGAGGAGAAAGCTGGCTTAAGAAAAATGTGCTTACATCCCAGGGCAGTAAAAGACCAGATTCTGTGGAGGTCAAGAGCCCTGAAGCCCTTCGGCAGCTGTGTAACTCTCTGAGCATCTCCGATAAACAGCGGATGTTAATAGTGCCCTCGTCCCAGGGCTGTTGTTGGGATTAGATCGGATGATACATACAACGGGCCAGCAGAGTGTCCTCTCTGTGGGCCTGTTCAGTGAATGGAGATGCCTCCACCTGCTCCAGGCTCCCAGGCAAAGAGCTCAGTGTGAAATGAGATGTCCAGTGAAAGGGGTCAGCGACTCTTTACTGCTCATTTTTGATCTTTCAATGTATTTTAATTCTTTTTACCCTACAGATGTATTTATGAGCAGATACGAAGTACAACATAAGGATGGCAAACATCCCTCGTCTTGGATAATAACATTTCAATGTGCTGACTCTCACTCTAGCTGACCAAGGTGATGAACACGAACTTCAGTGAAGTAGTAAGGTGTGAAAGTTGGCAGTTCTAACCCACCCAGAGGTGCCTCAGAAGACAAGCCTGGGGATCTGCTTCCAAAGGTCACAGCCTTGAAAACCCTATTGAGCAGTTCTACTCTGCACACATGGGGTCGCCATGAGCTGGAACTGACTGGAAGCCAACTAACATTATGATGTTCGCATCCTAAAATGAAAGCAGTGACACTGAGAGAACACTGCCTCCCAGCTAGCTCAATTAACAGATTTTTGGAACCAAGAATGACGACACTTTTATAGAAACAGAACCAAACAGGTTCTCGCTGTGGTATAGGGTGATGTCATCCCTCAGAGATGACTAATGTCACAAAAGACTCCCACTCACCAGGGCTTGCAGTTTGGGGCAGTGGATGGAGAGCTGGGTCAGCGTGCTGTCGGTTATCTGGAAAGAAACATGCTGGGTCAGTGTGGCCTCTACATCAGCATGTAGCACCAATCCTGGCTTCGGTGAAGAAGCACATCTGAGCATGAGAACCGAAAGGAATTCAAGACGGATCTGAGGCACACTCAGCGGGAACACGTCTCTGTACCAGAGAGGCCCGCTCCTGGAGATGCCAAACTTCTCTTGCCTCCCCTCTGGTCCCCCGCAGGGGACAAAAAAGGAGTGGGCAAGGAGGGGCCCCCCTCCTTGAAGGAATCTTCTCTCTGGAGCCATTCCATCACTAAACCTACAAGCTTATTTCTCCCTTAAGTTCTATGAAAAATAAGTCATTTAAAACAAAAATTGGCAAAACATGGTATCCTGAACTTTTCTAGCTGTCTGATGACTGAGGACAGCCAAAAGTTCCCATGCCCCACTGCCACGCCCCTCACGGTTCCCACATCCTGCCAGCTACACTGGGGCCTGGAGGACACAGGCTGTAGCCGTGCTTGGCTGTCTGGCCAGTGACTGAGGGGCTACCCTGCAGGGCTGTCAGAAGGAGCCACTCACCAGGATGCATTCTTCAAGATCCATCTTCTCCAGGTCATGGCAATTCTGAAAGAGTCCACAAGACCAGCCCCCACCTCACCACGCACATCAGTGCTTAGGGCAACACTGTGGCTCGCCCTGTCCCTCGGGGTCCTGGCCCAGTGACCTTGTTCTCTCCCATTAGGGTGTGTGTCATGTTCCTGGAGCAACCCCATGAAGCTGCACTTCTCAGCCAGAGGGTGCCCTCTGAGTCATGTTTTCTCTGGAAATGAGAATATGGCTGCATTTCCTTCTCTCAACCCAGAAAGACAGGTGCCCACACCTTCCCAGCGGCTCACACACGTCAGCATGGGATATTATTCTAGCCGTAGGAGGTGAAGAAAGCAGGCCCATGCTGGAAAAGAGCACTGGGCGGGGGTGCTCAGTCCCACGGTGGGGGTGGGGGTGGGAGTGGGAGAAGTTATCGACGCCCCAGGAGGATAGGGCTTCCTGGCAGCCTGGGGGGCCCGCAGTGGTTGGCATTTGCAGGGCAACACTGTAGGAGGCAGTAAGGAGGGCAAGCCCAGCTCAGCAGGGGAAAGGTGCTGAGGGCCAGGCTGGGGTCTGTAAGGAAGGGCACCTCCTGCCAGAGGGGAGGCACCTTTCAGGCGCTCACACCTGTCAGAGTGAAGCCTGGACCCCCTACGGGGCTCTACGTGACCTCCTCAGTTTTCTGGCCAACTGGAAAAAACAAAACACATACTAAGGGCTCTATTCTACATAAACCAAAAAACCCCAAACTCGTTGCCGACTCATAGTTGATTCTGACTCATAGTGAGCCTATACCTACTGCCGTCGAGTCGATTCCGACTCATAGCGACCCTATGGAGCAGAGTAAAACTGCCCCATGTGGTTTTCAAGGAACAGCTTGGATTTGAACTGTAGACCTTTTGGTTAGCAGCCAAGCTCTTAACCACTGTGCCATGGCACCCGTCATTTCTGAAGATGGTTGTTTTGCACACCCCAAAACTACTCTAAGTCACTTTGAATTAGGGAGGTGAATCAGAGATTTTTTTTTTTTTTAATCGATGCCTTACCCGAGCTAGAAGTGTAAAGCCTGCGTCAGTCAAATGGGAACATCGGGCAGCCTCCAAAATCCTAGGTGGTGGGGAGATGCAAGGGAGAAAGAAGTACCGACTGGTTAATACGCGGAAACACAGGCTTAACGCCGCACAGCCTGACTGAGCTCACCCCTGACGCACGTTTCCTTCTCCTACCAGCTGCAGGCGCACACATCGTCCCTACTGGACAGAACAACCTTCTCCTACCAGCTGCAGGCGCACACACCGTCCCTACTGGACAGAACAACCTTCTCCTACCAGCTGCAGGCGCACACACCGTCCCTACTGGACAGAACAACCTTCTCCTACCAGCTGCAGGCGCACACACCGTCCCTACTGGACAGAACAACCTTCTCCTACCAGCTGCAGGCGCACACACCGTCCCTACTGGACAGAACAACCTTCTCCTACCAGCTGCAGGTGCACACACCGTCCCTACTGGACAGAACAACCTTCTCCTACCAGCTGCAGGCGCACACACCGTCCCTACTGGACAGAACAACCTTCTCCTAACAGCTGCAGGCGCACACATCGTCCCTACAGGACAGAACTAGGCTTAGGGAGGACTATAACCTGATCAAAGCCCCAGAGTCCCACCCTGAAGCACGGCCGGCATCAGATCTAGAATTCTTCTCACAATGTCTGCACATTGTTTTTGTTTTTAAATATTTCTCTCATTTTTGGAGACTTTAAAAACAGAATTAAAATTGACTTTTATTCAACAAAATCTGAGATGTGATGTATTTTGTCGAATTCCCAGGTACCCTACAGGAAAGCAGAAAAGTTGCAGCCAATGAAAAACGGGTTAATTCTCAATTACCCATACTTAACAGGGACGGATGCACAAATAACACTTCTAGGTCAAACGCCCATTTTATCAACAATTTTGACCTCCTTTTTGACCAGTTTTTTTTTTGACCAGTTTTGATCACTAAGATTCCTTCAGTGAGCAGAAATATCAAAATTATCTAGAATCTTTCCCACCACTACAGTAAGAAGGGGGGGGGCATGAAATAGATCATCCTTATAAGATATGGATGATGTGAAAATGCTGAGCAGGGGACTCTAAAATCTGTCCTGCCACAAAAGCAAAGGATAAGCTGGCAGGAACTATCAGAATCAACTTTTTTGGAACTCTAGTTTACAACAACCAGAAAACTTAACCAAAAAACAAAACAAACATACAAACCAAACACCCGAGTCTTGGTCAGAGCTTTGTGTTGCTTTAACCGGTTCCTACCGCCCAGCTCTGCGGCAACCCTGAAGACAAGGCTGGATTCTCGGTATAGGTTCCCAGTACCAGAGGGAGCAACAGGGATCTTATATCCAAAATATTGTGGCTATTTGTTTTGACCTGTCTGGTGGACTCCCTAAAGGAGCAGCTCAAAGGGTTTGCCTTTGACTAACTCAGAACTCTGCCAGGGTTGGGGTAGTTACCTAGGGTCCTTTGTCAAAAACATCTGAAGGCAATTGTATTAGCACTTGTCACCTGGGGCAGGGATAACAATTTGTACAAATAACAGACAAACCAAAACTTGTGAAGAAAAGTTAAGAAATGAGGTGCTTTAGCGAAGAAGGGCCTTGAAAAGCTCCTGCATATTCTTGGGAATTTAGAAGGCCACACATACGCCCAGGGTCAGGCTCATGCTAAGAAAATAACTGAGAAGGCCCTAGGTAATCCCCAGTGGCCAACCTTCAGGCTCTGCTCAAGCCGGAAGTGAAGGATAAAGCAGGGCTGTAAACTGCCTGGCTGAGGACTGAAGGTGTACACCAACACACACACAGATCAACTGCAAAGACCGGAGATTTTTTTTTTTTGGTTCCAGGAGTTGAAGAAAATCTCTGTTAAATCACTAGCTCACCACCAAGCTAATGGGACAGAGATTTCAGTGGCCACACACAACAAAAAATAATGGAACTTTAAAAATTAGGCAAGTCACTAAACAAACAACTGTAACAAGCAGCAAGAAGAACCCTGGGGAAAAGGAAGGATCTGATTCCCAGAGTTAAACCATATTATAATAATCAAAATGTACAGTTTTAAACAAAAATTATGAGGCATGCAAAGACAAAGTATGGCCCACCTTAAGAAAGGTGGCCTTTCAGTTACACTGATGAGATCTACAAGACTAGATAGTGTCTTAAGCCAATCTCTTTTGAGATATAAAAGAGAGAAGTGAGCAGCAAGATGTGGGGACCTCATACCACCAAGAAAGCCGTGCCAGGAGCAGAGCGAGCACATCCTTTGGACCTGGGGTCCCTGCCCAGAAAAGCTCCTAGTCTGGGGGAACATTGATGAGAAAGCTGAAAGAGAGAGGAAGGCTTCCCCTGGAGCTGATGCCCTGAATTTGGACTTTTAGCATACTGTAATGTGAGGAAATAAACTCTTTGTTAAAGCCAAAAAAAAAAAAAAAGGTGGCCTTTGTCCTTGGCTCCAGAGAAATAACCCTTAAAGTAACTGTGGACTTCCAGGCCATGCCTGAGAATCTGTGCTGACAAGTAGGGGCTGGCTAGACCAGAAAAGACTCACCTAGGAGGCTGATATCAACTAGCCTCAGGAGGCTTGATTGAGCCTATCATGCAGGACTAGTTGATAAAAGCCCTGAACACAGGCTCAGACAGCTTCCTGGGACAGGAATATCTACCCTCAGGAGTGCAGCATATCCCTTGGGACACAGAAGCTCCACATTGGGAACCCTCCCAGACCTTGCCCTGTAGCAGTATGTTGTCTCAGGCTCTGTTCTCTAGAGAAGCAAAACCAGTGAAGTGTGTGTGTGTGTGTGTGTGTGTATATATACACACACACAGACACTCATACATACAGATTTATATCAAGGAAATGGCTCACATGGTTATAGAGGCCATAAAGTCCCAAGTCCACGGATCAGGTTGGAGGCTTCTCTTGACACGTAGCTGCAGGGCTGATGAACCCAAGATTGGCAGGTCAGATGGCAGGCTTCTGGTTCACAGGCTGTGGAAGCTGATGAATCCCAAAATTGGCAGGTAAATTTTTTTTTTTTTTTTTTAAGCTGTTAGCTCAAGTCCCAAGAACCAAAGGTCAGATGCAGGATCCAGAGCAAGCAAAAGCCAGCGAACTTCACCAAAAAGTCCACCTATATTGGATGCAGACCACACCCTCAAGGAAACTCGCTTTCAACTGACTGGCTACTCATAGCAGATCTCATCATGGAGGTGATTACATTATATCACATCTCAATATGGGAATGCGTACATCATTATACGACTGCCAAACTACATCACAACTGCCAAACCACTGAGAATCATGACCCAGCCAAGCTGACACACAACCTTAACTAGCGCAGTGTATCTGTAGCCATCCCACCCACTGCCGTCGAGTCAATTCCGACTGATAGCGACCCTATAAGGACAGAGTAGAACTGCCCCATAGAGTTTCCAAGGAGCGCCTGGCGGATTTGAACTGCCAACCTCTTGGTTAGCAGCCGTAGCACTTAACCACTACGCCACCAGGGTTTCCACTCTGTAGCCATAGGTATGGTATAATCTCTGTGAATCCTGTGAGTTGTTCCAGCAAATTATTGAAGCCAAAAAGACAATGGGAGGCAGCAGGTCAGAAAGTAAGGATGTCACATAGATTACTGAGCTTGTGGTTGGCATCCTGAAGGGACAGTTAGAAAGCAGCCCCAAGTTTGTGGCCAATAGGTCAGAGGGTTGTGGTATCATGTGGACTCCCCAAACTAGCAGTTTGCATCTGCCTATCTGGCAGTCTGAAGAACGGTGTCCTTTTTAAAATTTATTTTTAATACTATTGTGTTTTCAGTGAAAGTTTACACAGTAATTTAGGTTCCCATTTAACAATTTCTATACAAACCATTTACTGATATTAGTTACATCTTTCAGTGTGTCAACATTCTCTTTAACTGTGTTCTGGTCCTTCCAGTTCCAGTTCTCCAGTTACCTGTCCCCTTCTCTTCTCTGCTTTAGAGAAACTGTTGACCTTTTGGTCTCATGTAGATGGTCTTTCAATGGAACACCATACTGACAGGTAATATCCTTTATTTTGTGTGCCAATCTGTTATTTTGCTAAAAGGTGATCAAGGGGATAGTTTCAGTTCAAGGTTTAAAGAGTATCTCAGGGTGATAGCCTCAGGGAATTTGAGTTCTGTTCTGCATTTTTCTCCTGATCTATCAGGGTCCATCTATTGTGGCCCTGATCAGAACAGTCAGTAGTGGTAGCAGGACATCATTTAGTTCTTCTGGTCTCAGTTTAGATGATCCCATGGCTTGTGTAGGCTACTAGCCCTGCTTACTAGTTCCTTCTCTGAGACTATGGTTTCCTTCTTTATCTTTTGCTCCTGATGAGTAAAGGCCAACAGTTTTATCTTAGATGGCTGCTCACAACCTTTTAAGACCCCAGATGCTACTTGCCTCACCAGGAGGCAGAACATGAACGTAGTGAACTATATTATGCCAATTGACCTGGATGTCCCATGAGATTCCGGTCCTAAGCTTTCAAACTCAGAAAACCAATCTCTCAAGGTGTTTGGTTTTGTCTGAGAAGTATCTCTAACTACAAAGGACAGTGTCCTTTTGACTTGTGAGCTCTGACCCAGCTTTTAATATGCTGTTGGATTCTGTTCACTAGTATTTTGTTGAGGATTTTTTACATCTATATTCATAAGGGAAACCCTGCTGGTGTAATTAAGAGCTATGGCTGCTAACCAAAAGGTCAGCAGTTCAAATCCACCAGGCGCTCCTATAGGCAGTTCTACTCTATCCTATAGGGTCGCTATGATTCGGAATTGACTTGACAGCAACGGGTTTGGTTTGTTTTTGGTTTATATTCGTAAGGGATATTGGCCAGTAGTTTTTTCTTGTGGTGTCTTTGTCTTGTTTGGTATCAGGGTTATGTTTGTTATATAAAATGAATTAGGGAGTATTCCTTCTCTATCTTCTGGAAGAGTTTAAACAGGATTGGTGTCAATTCTTCTCTAAATGTTTGGTACAATTCCCCAGTAAAGCCATCTGGTCCAGGACTTCATTTTGTTGTTGTTGTTAGGTTTTTGGTCACTGATTCAATCTCTTGTTATGGGTATGTTGAGATTTTCTATTTTCCCTTCTGTCCATTTGGGTAGGTTGTATACTTCTAAGAATTTGTTCATTTCATCTAGGTTATGGAGCCCTGGTAACACAGTTAAGAGCTACTGCTGCTAACCAAAAGTTCAGCATTTCAAATCTACCAGCTGCTCCTTGGAAACCCTATGGGGCAGTTCTACAGTGTTCTATAGGGTCGCTTTGAGTCAGAATCGACTAAACAGCAATGGGTTTGGTTTGGTTTTATCCAGTTTGTAGCCATGTAGTTGTTAATAATATTCTGTCACAATTCTCTTTATTTCTGTTGGGTCAGTTGTAATGTCTTCTCTTTCATTTCTTGTTTTGGTTATTTGCATCTTTTCTCTTTTTATCTTTGTCAGTCTAGCTACAGGTTTGTCAATTTTATTGATCTTTTTAAAGAGCCAACTTCTGATTTTGTTGATTCTCTATTGTTTTTCTGTTTTCGATTTTATTTCTGCTCTGATCCTTGTTATTTCCTTTCTTCTGGAAGGTTTAGGCTTAGTTTGCTCTTCTCTTTCTAGTTCTTCAAGTTGTCACGTTAGACTGTTGATTTGAGAGCTTTTTTTCTTTTTTCATGTAGGTATTTATTTCTATAAGAGAACTGTCCTCACTGTGCTCCATAAGTTTTGGTATGTTGTGCTTTCACTTTCATTTGACTCTAAGAAATCTGTGGTATTTCTTCTGATTTCTTCCTTGACCCATTGGTGATTTAATAGCGTGCTGTTTAATTTCCATATGTTTGTGCATTTTCCAGTTTTGTTTTTTTTTTCCTGGTATTGATTTCTAGCTTCACTTCTTTGTGGTCAGAGAGAATAATCTGTATGATTTCAATCTTTTTAAATTCATCAAGACTTGCTTTGTGACCTAACACGTGGTCTATCCTGGAGAATGAGCCATGTTTACTGGAGTAGAATGTATGACACTCCAATGTTGAGTGCATATGTATTTATGATTAAGTCTTCTTCATGAATTGAGCCTTTTATCACTCCATAATGTCCATTTTTCTCTCTTCTAATGTATCTTCTCTTAAAGTCTACTTTGTCTGATGTTAAGATTGCCACTGCAGCTCTCTTTTGGTTAGTATTCACATGGTTTATTTTTTCCATCCTTTCACTTTCAACCTATTTGTGCTCTTGAGTCTAAGGTGTGTCTCTTGTAAACAGTATATAATTGCATATGGCTTTTTATTCATTCTGCCACTCTCTGCCTTTTGATTGGAGCATTTAGTCCATTTACATTCATTGTAATTAGTGATAAGAAGTGACTTTTGCCATTTTGTTGTTTTTTGTGTGTCTTAAGGCTTCTCTGTTTTTGTCTTTTACTACTGCCTCCTTTTGTGTTTTGTTTGTTTATTGTAGTGAGTCATTTTGGTTCCCTTCCCCTTTGTGTGTATTTTTTTAGTGGTTACCATGAATATTACATTTAACAGCTTGTATTCATAACATCCTAGGGTAAGTTGGTACCAACTTAACTTCAGTAACATACAAGCAATTCTATATCATTCCTCTCCCCCTCCATTTTGTTATTGTTATCACTAATTACATTTTTATATTTCATATGCCCTGTAACATAATTTTATCCTTGCTTTTTATATATTCACATTTAAAAAAAACATGAAGGACGAAACAATCACAATTATCAAGCATAAACACCTTACTACTAACCCTGATACTTGTCCCTGCATTTCCTTTTATTCGGAATTTTTCTTTGAATTACTTTCTAGTTATCTTTTCCCTTCTAATCTGCAGAACTCCCATTAGTATTTTTGGTAGGGCTGGTCTGGTGGATATAAACTCTTTCAGCTTCTGTTTGTCTGGGAATGTCTTAATTTCACTCTTATTCTTGAAGGATAGTTTTACTGTGTATACTTTTTCTTCGTTGACAGTTTTTTTTTTTTTTTCCTTCTTTTAGCACTTCAAATGTATCATTCCTTTGCCTTCTGGCCTTCAATGTTTCTGAGGCAAAACTGACACTTATCTCATTGGGGACCCTTTGTGTGTGATTGTTTGCTTCTCTCTCACTGTTTTTATAGGATTCTGTATCTTTACTTTTTCAGAGCCTGATTGTGATGTGTCTCAGCGTAGCTCTCTTTGGGTTTATCCTGCTTGGAGTTCTCTGAGCTTCTTGGATTTGTAGATTCATGTCCTTCATCAGACTAGGGAAATTTTCTCTCATTATTTCTTCAAATACTCTTTCTGTTCCTTTCTGATCTCCTTCTGGAATTCCCATGATGCATGTATTAGTTCTCTTGCTGTCCCATAATTCCATTAAAATGTGCTCAGTCTTCTTGAGCCTCTGTTCTTACTGCTCTTCAGCCTCTGTAATTTCAACTATTTTATCCTCTAATTTGCTGCTTCTTTCTAATCTGTTGTTAAATCCTCCCATTGTGCTTCTCATTTCAGTTATTGTGCCTTTCAGTTGCAATATTTCTGTTCAGTTTATGTCTTTTTTAAGGATCTTCATTTCTTCTTATTGTTTTCCTTATTCTTTTTACATCTTGTCTATGTTTTCCCTTAACTCTTTAATTATGTTTACCATTGTTATATCCTTCCATTCTCTTCATTATTTGGTCTTCCATAGATGTGCTTTCACTCTTTTTGTCATGTTCCCTTGGATAGGCCATCATTTCTCTTTGTATATCTTGTGATTTTTTTGTTGGGGAATTGAAATTTTCAAGGGTGTTAAGTTTCTCAGTTCTCCTCAGCATTTACTGTTTTGCCTGCACTACTTTCTGCAAAAAATATCTCTTCGGTGGGCAGAGCCTTCAGTCTTTGTTTACCATTTCCTCCCCTTCTCTGTGATAGCTCCTCTTCCCTTCCTGGTTTAATTACAATTCAAAAGTTCCAGATCTCATCTTTCAATTTTCAATGTCTCCCAAACATACCAGAGAACACACTATGGTCAGTCAGTCTGCCAACAGGCACCACCACTCAGGTGATATACTGAGCACTAATCAATCTGTCAAAGTGGGGGTTCAGTCCCCTCCCGCTGGTTATTACTCCCTTCCCTTCTCTGTTTCTGTAACCACTTTTCAGTCAGAAAACCCACACACAGCAAGCCCCCTTCAGGGCTGGGTGTTGCCCTCTGGTTTTGCCTGAGGCTTTCTTCCCTGCTGTGTTGGGGCTGCTTATATCTGAGCTGGCATTCAGGGGAGGCACAGGCAGAGTTTCCTCTATTTCAGGAGGAGGAGTCAATCCCCACATTTTGAGGACTGGATTCGTGTTGATTCTTACTCACATCCATATACTATTAAAATAAATCGTAGAAACTGTCCCTGAGGAAGCCCAGACATTAGACTTTCTAGGCAAAGATTTTAAATTGACTAATGTTAAGAGCTTGGCTGCCAATCAAAAGGTCGGCTGCTTGAATCCACCAGCCACTCCTTGGAAACCCTATGGAGCAGCTCTACTCAGTCCTATAGGGTTGCTATTAGTTGGAATCAGCTTGACAGCAACAGGTTTGGTTTTTTTGTTTTGGAATGTAAATATGCTCAGAGAGCTAAGGAAACCATGTACAAAGAACTAAAGGAAATCATGAGAATGATGTCTTACCAAATAAAGAATATCAATAAGAGAGAGACATATTAAAAAAAAAAAAAAACTAGAAATTTTGGAGCTGAAAAGTAAAGTAAAAAAAAAAAAAACTAGTGGACTAAAACAGCAGATCTGAACAGAGAAAAGAAAGAGTCAGTAAACTTGAAGACAGGGCAACTGATTATTCAGTCTGAGGAACAGAAAGAAAAAAGAATAAAGAAAAATAACAGAGCCTAAGAAACCTGTGGGATGCCATCAAGCCTATCAAGACATGCAAGATGAGAGTCCCAGAAGGAGAGGAGAGAGAAAAAGAGGAAGAAGTATTTCCAGAAATAATGGGTGAAATTTTCCTAAATTTGAAGACATGAATCTACACATCCAAGAAGCTCAAAAAAATTCCAAGTAGGATAAACTCAGAGAGATCCACACTGAAGGCATACTATAATTAAATTATAGAAAACCAAAGAGAATCTTGAGAGCAGCAAGAGGGAAGAGACTCATAATGTACAATAGATACTCAGTATGATTATTCATTAGAAATCCTGGAGGCCAGAAGGCAGTGGGATGACATTCAAAGTGCTGAAAGAAAAACCCAAAACTGTTCACCAAGAATTCTATGTCTGGCAAAACTGTCCTTCAAAAATGACATTTCTAATGAACAGAAGCTGCGGAAGCTTTTCACTAGTAAATTTATCCTAAAAGAAATGCTAAAGAGAGTGCTTCAGTAGGAAATAAATGGACATTGAAACAGCAACTTGAATCTACATGAAGAGATACAGAACACTGGTAACAGTAATCAAATAAGTAAATATAAAAGCCAATATTATTGTATTTTTGGTTTGTTTCTTATCTGACTTAAGAGACAACTGCATAAAATGATTATAAACCTGTGTTGATGGGCACTCAAAGTATAAAGATGTACTTTGGTAATATAACATAAAATTGGGTGGACAGCTATCCAGGAGTTTTACATGTTTGTGCTCCTCAAAGAGGTATGTTCAAGTCTAACCCCTGCTATCTGTGAATGTCACCTTATTTGGAAATAAACTCTCTGCAGATGGAGTTAGTTAACACGAGGTCATACTAGAGTAGCGTGGGCCCTAATCCAATATATTAATTTGAACTAAATTGTTATAAATTAGGACATTAATTATTCTTTCTAGGCCAACCACTAAGAACCTAAAAAATATATAGAAAGGAAACAAGAAGGAAATCAAAATGATACATTAGAAAATATCTACTAAACACAAAAGAAGGCAATAAGGGAGGAACTAGCGGGAGAAAGATGTGGCAGTTGGCTTCTGTAAAGATTACAGCCTTGGAAACCCTATGGGGCAGCTCTACTCTGTTCTATAGAGTAGCTAGGAATCGGAATTGACTCAACAGCAATGGGTAATGGAGGAACTGGAGAACAAAAATGATATGAGACATCTGGAAAACAAATAGCAAAATGGTGAAAATAAGTCCTTCCTTTTTAGTAAGTATATTAAATGTAAATAGATTAAAATCTCCAGTTAAAAGGCAGACACTGGCAGAAGGGACTTAAAAAACAAACAGAATCAAACTATGATTCACCTTTATGCTCTGTACAAGAGACTCAAATAGCCAAACAGACTGAGAGTAAAGGGTGGAAAAAGATATTCCATGCAGACAGTAGCCAAAAGAGAGCCGGAGTGGCTGTATTATCACACAAAACGGACTTGAAGACAAGGAAGGATATTATCTAATAAGGATCAATTCATCAAAAGATGTAACAATGGTAAACATATATGTATTCCCCTGCAAAAAACAAAAACCCTGTTGCTGTCAAGCTGATTCTGACTCATGGTGCCCCCATATTTCAGGGTAGAATTGCGTTCCACTAGTTTTCAGTGGCTGTAATCTTACAGAAGTAGATTGTCAGGCCTGTATTCCATGGCACCACTGCGTTGATTCCAACCATCAACCTTTCGGTTAGTAGCTCAAGTGCAAATCATTTGTGCCACTCAGGGATCTTAAAAACCAGTTGCCATTAAAGTTAACTTTGACATAACGCGAATCCATGCGTGTCTGAGTGGAAGTGTGGTCAATATAGTTTTCAGTGGTTCATTTTTCCAATGTAGATCGATAAGCCTTTCTTCTAAGGTGGATCAAACTTCAAGCTTTTCAGTTATCAGTCCAGCACCTTAAACATTTGCACTACCCTAAGGACTCCAGAACAGTTGCTGTCCCGTTGATTCCAACTAATGGTGAAACCATGTGTGTCAGAGTAGAACTGGACACTATAGAGTTTTCCATGGCTGTGATCTTTTGGAAGTATATAGCCAGGCTTTTCTTCTGAGGTGCCTCGGTGGATTCAAACTGCCACCCTTTGGGGGAGTCACCCAGCATGTAACTGTTTGTGCCACTCAAGGATACTACCAAAAACAGAGTGCCAAATACCTGAACGAAAGAACTGAAAGGGAAATAGTTGTACAATAATAGTTGGAGACTTCAATACCCTACTTTGAATAATAGATAGAACAAGTGTACAGAAGATCGATAAGGAAACAGAGGACTAAAACAACACTATAAACCAACTAGACCTAACAGACAAATATAGAACACTCTACCCAACAGAACACACATTCTTTTCAAGTGCTCTTGGAACATTCTCCATGTTGGGATAGACCCTGACCATATGTGAGGCCACAGAACAAGTCTCAATAAATTTAAAAAGACTGAAATCATATGAAGTGTCTTCTCCAGCCTCAATGGAATGAAATTAGAAATCAAAGCAGAAGAAAAATTGGAAAATTCACAAATATGTGGAAATTAAACAATACATTCTTTAAAAAAAAAATGGATCAAAGAAGAAGTCACAAGGGAAATTAGAAAAACACTTTAAGATGAATGAAAAGGAAAACACAACACACCAATACTTACAGGACACAGCAAAGGCAGTGCTCACAGGAAAACTTATAGCTGTAAATGTTTACATTAAAAAAAGAATAAAGAGAGATCTCAAACCAATAACCTAACCTTCAACTTAAACAACTAGAAAAAGAAAAGCAAAGTAAATCTAAAGCAAGCAGAGGGAAGGAAATGATGACGATTAGAGGAGAGATAAACAAAGTAGAGAATACAAAAACAATAGAGACTTTGAATAGATCAGCAATTGACAGAACTTTAGCCAGACGACTAAAGAAAAGAGAGAGAAGACTTAAATTATAAAGTCAGAAAGTCAGGACATCACTTCCAACCTTACAAAAATAAAAAGGATTGTAAGAGAATACTATGAACAATTGTATGCCAACAAATTAGATAACCTAGATGAAATGAACAAATTCCTAGAAACACACAAATACCCAAATGGAGTCCAGAAGACATGGAACATCTCAATAGAGCTTTACAACTGAAGTGACTGAATCAATAATTAAAAAGCTTCCAACAAAGAAAAGCTCAGGACCAGATTGGCTTTATTTATGAATTAACCCCAATCTTTCTAAAACTGTTCCCAAAAAACAGAAGAGGAGGGAACATTTCCAACTCATTCTAGAGGCTCATATTACTTTGCTATCAGAGCCAGAGTAGGACATCACGAGAAAAGAAGACTACAGACCAATATCCCTAATGAATACCAAAAAAAGAAAAAACTCATTGCCATCAAGTTGATTCTGACTCATAACAACCCTAATGAATACTGATGTAAAAATCGTCGACAAAGTATTAGGAAGCCGAATTTAGCAGCATATTGAAAGGAGTATACATATATTAAAAGGATAAAGACCAAGTGGGAGAAATATATGGGAGAGTCAATATAAGGAAATCAGTGTAAGACATTACATTAACAGGATGAAAGGAAAAAAATGTGATCACATCAATTGATGCAGAAAAAGCATATGACAAATCTAACATCCTCTCAGGATAAAACACTCAGAGCACTAGTAACAGATGGCAACTTCCTCAACCTGATAAAGGACATCTATGCAAAACCCACAGTTAACCTCATAGTTAACGGTGAAAGGCTGAAGGCTTTTCCCCTAAGATCAGGAATAAGACAAGGATGTCTACTCTCACTACGTGCATTCAACACTGTACTGGGGTTTCTCACCAAGGCAACGAGACAAGAAATAAAGGGTACTGAAATTGGAAAGGAAGAATAAAAACTCTATTTGCAGATGAGATGACTTTATATACAGAGAATCCTAAAGAATTCACAAAAAGACTATCACAGCTAATAAACAAATTCAGCAAAATTACAGGCAGAAATATCAACACACAAAATTAAGCTGTATTTCTACACGCTAGCAATGAACAATCCAGAAGGAAATTAAGACAACAATTCCATTTACATTAGCACCAAAATAATAAAACACTTAGGAATAAATTTAAGCAAGGAGGAATAAGACTTACACACTGAAAGCTATTTAAATACTGTGGAAAGAAATTGAAGAAGACCTAATAGATGGAAAGGCGTTCTGTGTTTATGTACTGGAAGACTTAATATTGCTAAGATGGCAATACTACCCAAAGCAATCTACAGAGTCACTGCAATCTCTATCAAAATCCAAATAGCTTTTTTTTTTTAATACACAAATGAAGAAGCTGATTCTAAAACGCATAATTTAGATTAACATTCATAAAATTGTAGGGGACCCCAAAAAGCTAAACAATATTGAAAAAAGAAGAAAAACTTGAAGGACTCACACTTCATGATTTCAAAATTTACTACCAAACTGTAGTAATCAAAATAGTGTAGTACTGGCATAAGGACAGACATATATCAACGCAACAGAACTGAGAGTACAAAAATACACCTGTTCATCTATAGCCAACAGGTTTTCAACAAGGGTGCCAAGATCAGTCAAGGAGGAAAACAACAGTCTTTTCAACAAACGGTGCTGGGACAACTGGATTTCCACATGTAAAAAATGAAGCTGGACCCCTACCACATACCATATACAAAAATCAGCTCAAAATGGGATCAAAATCTTAAACTTAAGAATTAAAACTACGAAACTCTTAGGAGAAAACACAGGGCTAAATGCTCATAGCTTCAAATTTGGCAATGGATTCTTACATACGGCACCAAAAGCATAAGCAACCAGAGAAGGAACCAGTAAGTTGAACTTCATCAAAATTAAAAACTTCTGTGTATCAAAGGACACCATCATTAAATGAGATGACAACACACAGGCTGGGAGAACGTATGTGCAAATCTGAGGAGGGTATGTGTTACTAGTGGGTGACGTCAAGTCGGTTCCAACTCATAGGGACCCTGTGTACAACAGAAGAAAACAGTGCCCAGTCCTGCACCATCCACACAATCCTTGTTATGCCTTAGTCTACTGTTGTAGCCACTGCGTGAGTCCACCTCGTTGAGGATCTTCCTCTCTTCCACTGACCCTCTACTTCACCAAGCATGATGCCCTTCTCCATAGACTAGTCCCTCCTGATAACATGTTCAAAGTATGTGAGACACAGTCTCACCATCCTTGCTTCTAAGGAACATCTGGCTGTATTTCTTCCAAGACAGATTTGTTCCTTCTTTTGGGAGTCCATGGTATACTCGCTATTCTTTGCGGACACCATAATTCAAAGGTGTCAATTCTTTGGTCTTCCTTACTCATTGTTCAGCTTTTGCACGCATATGAGGTGACTGACCATGGCTTGGGTCAGGCGCACCTTAGTCTTCAAGGTGACATCTTTGCTTTTCAAAACTTTAAAGAGGTCTTTTGCAGCAGATTTGCCAAATGCAATGCATTGTTTGATTTCTTGACTGCTGCCTCTATGGGTATCGATTGTAGATCCAAGTAGAGGAAGTCCTTGACAACTTCAATCTTTTCTCCATTTATCATGATGTTGCTTATTGGTCCAGTTGTGAGGATTTTTGTTTTCTTTATGTGTAGGTATAATCCATACTGAAGGCTGTAGTCTTTGATCTTCATCAGTAAGTGCTTCAAGTTCTCTTTACTTTCAGCAAGCAAGTTTATGTCATCTGCATAACACAGGTTGTTAATGAGTCTTCCTTGAATCCTGATGCCTTGTTCATCATATAGACCAGCTTCTCAGATTATTTGTTCAGCATACAGATTGAACAAGTATGGTGAAAGGATACGACCCTGATGCACACCTTTCCTGACTTTAAACCACACAGTATCCCCTTGTTCTGTTCAAACAACTGCCTCTTAATCTAAAAGATGAGGATCTAGTATCCAGAAAATGTAAAGAGCTCTTACAACAGTGCAATCACAAAATCAATACCCAACTAAAAAAACAGGCAAAAGCCTGGACAAAACATTTCTTCAAAGAAGATATACAAATTGCCAATAAGCACATGAAAGGATTCTCAATATTATCCATTAGGGAAATGTAAATCAAAACCACGATGAGACACCATGTCACACGTATTAGGATGGCTGTAATTAGAAAAATGGAAAATAAGGAGTGTTGGTCAGGATGTGGAGAAACTGGAACCATTAGACATTCCTGGTGGCAATATAAGATGGTACCGCCTCTGAGGAAAACAGTTTGGCAATTATTCAAAAAGTTAAAAACAGAATTACTATATGATCCAGCAGTTCCACTCCTAGGTATATATCTAAGACAATTAAAAACATATGTCCACACAAAAAATTGTACACAAATGTTTACAGCAGCATTATGAACACATGTGTACAACAGCCAAAAAGTAAAGATAACTGAGACGTCCATTAACTGATGACTGGATGAACAAAATGTGTTATATACACACAATGGAATATTACTCAGCCATAAAAAGGAATGAAGTGTTATCCATACTGCAACATGTACGAACCTGGAAAACATCCTATTAAGTGAAAGAAGTCAGTTAGCACAGGCCACATATTGTTTTTGACTCCATTTACCACATTTTTAGGCAAATAGTGTGCGCGTTCTGCATTTGTTTGCTGGCCATGCCCTCCCCCCTCCCTGAGGTATTTTTGTAAACGTGCTAATTTTTTTTTTTTTACAGCAACATGTGGATAAGAATTGGTATGACGGTGCTTGTGAGGGAGCCTTGTGGAGGGAGGGTGCAGCCGGCAAACAAATGCAGAAGGCACGCGTTGTATGCATAAATATATGGTATATGAAATATCCAGAATATGCAAATCAGTAGAGACAGAAAACAGATTACTGATTACCAAAAAAAAAAAAAAAAACCCCAAAACCCATTGCCATCGAGTCGACTGCAATCCGCAGTGACCCTGTAGGGCCCCACAGAGTTTCCAGGGCTGTAGATCTTTACGGAAGCAGCCTGCCACATCTTTCTTCCACGGAGCCCCTGGTGGATTCAAACAACTGACCTTCTGGTTAGCAACCAAGTGCTTAACCACTGTGCTGCCAGCGCTCCTCCAGTGGTTGCCAGGGGTTAGGATTTCAGTTTATTTGAATCCACAATCAACATGCATAGAAGCAGCAGTTAAGAAATCAAACAACATATGCACGGGGCAAATCTGCTACAAAAGACCTCTTTAAGGTGTGAAAAAGCAAAGATGTCACTTTGAGAACTAAGCTGCACCTGACCCAAGCCATGGTATTTTCAATTGCCTCACATGTATGTGAAAGCTAAACAATGACTAAGAAAGACCAAAGAAGAATTGATGCCTCTGAATTACGGTGTTGAAGAATATTGAATATACCACGGACTGCCAGAAGAACGAACAAATCTGTCTTGGAAGAAGTACAGACAGAATTCTCCAGAGAAGGGAGGACGGTGAGACTTCATCTCACATACTCTGGACATGTTATCAGGAGGGCCCAGTCCCTGGAGAAGGTCATCATGCTTGGTAAAGTGGAGGGTCAGCAAAACAGAGGAAGACCGTCAACGAGATGGACTGACACAGTGGCCTCAACAAAGGCTCAAGCCTAACAACAATTGTGAGGATGGCACAGGACCAGGCAGTGTTTTGTTCTGCTGCACACAGGGTTTCTACGAGTCAGAGCCAACTCAATGGCACCTAACTACAATGACAGGGGTGGGGAAAGAGAAGAATGAGAAGCGGCTGCTCAACGGGTATGACGTTTCTTTCTGGGGTGATGAAAATGTTCTGAAATTAGACAGTGATGATTGCACAATATTGTGACTATACTAAAAGTCACTGAATTGTACACTTCAAAATAGTTACAATGGCTCATTTTATATTATATAAATTTTATCTAAAAAAACTGATATGTAACTGGTATATGTATGAGAGAAGATCAGTTTTATTGCTATGTGAAGAATAAGAAAACAAGTATTTTTCTTTCCTGCCTCTTGTATATGGGTTAAGATTATTGGCTCTGTAGTTAAACTACTGGTTTGAGTTGTAGTTTTACATCTTACTCATCATATGAGCCAGGATATGTTATGTAATTTTCTATGAGTCTCTGTCTTCTGCAAAACAGATGAGAACAAGAGTACCTAACTCAAAGAGATACAGTGAGGATTAAGTGAAACAATGCTGATCAAGTGCCAAGCACAGGGCTGAACATACATGAGCACGAATGATGTTACTATTATCAGTACTGTTCTTACGCTTAGAGTTTTAATATTCACAACTAGTAAAGATAAGTCTCTGGGTGGTCCAAAGAGCTAACACACTACCAACCGAGAGGCTGGAGGCTGGAGGCCACCCGGAGGTGCCTCTGGAGAGAGGCCTGGTGATCTACTTCCAGAAAATCAGCTGCTGAAAACCCTGGGGAGCACAGTTCTACTCGGACACACATGGGGACACACACGGGGACACACATGGGGTCGCCATGAGTCGGAAGAGACTCGGTGCAACTCCAACAAGATATGATAACTTACCCAGAGAATCAGAAAATCAATCACTATCGGTTAAAACAAAAACTTTTTTTTTTTCTTCCTGTGAGGGGAAGATGATAAATATGAAGGCGGTCATGACTTTTTCTCCTTTTCTGCTCATTTAGCAGTGGGTTTAGAGGAGAACCTGGTGACATTTGGATGTGGGCCTATGAGGTCACACTGATGCGCTGAGTAACCCAGGATGAGGCCATTCAGGTGGGTAAATGTACGAAATCCATCAAGAAATTAAGGCTCGGATTCCTCGGTGGTGGATATTACACTCCTCTCCAGGTATACTCCGAAATGAACTTCCCCCACCCCCAACAAAAGCTAACAACCACCACCGCTACCATCACCTATGCCACTTGCTGGCAAGCCTTTCCTCTTCTGCATGTCCTTCAAGGCCACCTCCTCCCGGAGAAAGCCCTCCTGGGCAGCCCAGCCACGCTCCAAGTCCAGCCAAGCTCTGAACAGTAAAGGGGAGGGCTTGGCGTACTCACTGAAGTCTCGGGCAGTTCAGACCCAGGGCCGTAAGAGACGCGTCCGTGAGGCTGCTGCAACCAGAAACGCAGAGAGCCTGCAACTGGTGGCAGCCTCTGCAGATCTGCACCACACCTTCGTCCGTGATGAGCTGGGGAAGACATCACAGGAAGAAAACCATCAGTTCCGGACTAGGAGCAGAGAAACAGCATCGACTGTGCTCAACCCGTTTTGGTTGCCTGTTACCTGGCATTTCCTCCTAATAATTTAAACAAAATAAAGAGAGGTATGGGCAGAGTCGTTTTTGTGCCACCTCGGAACAACTTGAAAATACTCTAGCGTTACTAACCCAAAAAACTAAGGAAAAGTGAAAGTTTAAAATCTGATTTTTCCTCTGGAGTCATCAAAACAGATATAGATTTTTTTTTTAAGGAACAATTTATAAAATTATGTTAAAAATCAGATGGAATTAAGATCTCAAAAAGACTTGCCTAGCTAAGTGGCATATTATCTTTTGGTTCAATTTCTACAAATTAATGCTCTAGACAGCCACCATAAAAAAAAAAAATTTACAATACTATATTTTTTATTACAGTATTTATAAAATATTATTTCCTCATATTTTAAAAAATAGGAAAATTAAATCAATCACTAAATTATTGATAAATGGCTTAGAATTCTATTAACTCAGCCATGAAGGGTCAAAACAATAAGTTAAATATACTAATGTATGTAGAAATATACATGCGCACTTATATTTCAAGTCATCCGCCACTGCCATCTTACATGCAATTCAAGGTCCTGTTTTTGAACAGTTCAGGTCAATAAGGTCAAAATTTGTCCAGAAACAGTTTCTCTATTGTCAGGCACCATCAGGGAATCTAAAGATTCACGAGTTATTAATTAAAAGCTGAACACGAGGGATTCCTCTCACGTTTCTGAAAATCTACGCTCCCCTTGGGAAGCCTGGTAGGACGGAGCAAACACGCTTTTCGACGATCACTACTCCCAGTAACGATGGAGGAGGAGCAACAGTCTCTCACAGGCTAATGGCGTTTGCTTTTGCACACGCTTTTTTTTTTCTTCTTCTTTGTTTTTCAAAGTATTTGCACATCAGTTACTTCACCTTTGGAGCCCTGATGGCACAGTGGTTAAGAGCTCAGCCGCTAACCAAAAGCTCGAATCCACCAGCTGCCCTGTGGAAACCCTATGGGGCAGCTCTGCTCTGTCCTATAGGGTTGCTATGAGTCGGAGTCAACTCGACAGCAACGGGTTTGTTTTTTTTTTAGTTTTTATCCACTGAGAAAATGTGAGAGTTATCATCAGCCTCAATTTATAAGTGGGTTATCATGAATTGTCCAAGTCTTCCAACTAGTTAGTGGCTACCTCAGAACATTCTTGACATCTTTCCCAACATCGTTAAAAAATACACTGAGACCCCAATCTACATTCTTTTTAGGGGAAATGTCAGAGGCTTGGTGCCGAGCATTAACGCCTTTTGGTTGTTGTTCTTTCATCTCCTGGCAGATTAACGGGTCATCTCAGGGCACAGAAGGAGAGGTTGGGTGTGGTGAGCGTGGCCGTTCCCATCACCTCACCTGCCTGGGGTGCTCATAGTCGTGGCAGGAGCAGATTCCTGAGGGAGGGAACATGGAGTAGGATGGCGCTCACAGGAAAGGCATGCTACTTACTGAGCAGGACTGTAAGTTGAGGCTCACAAGCTCGTGGCAGTAATTCTGAATGTGTTTCAGGGCTTCGTCTTCTAACTGAGTGAACAAAGTAAACAGAAGAAGAATGCAATCCAGGTAAGGGACATGTAACAGCAAGCTCTCTGGTGAAGTCCCCACACCTAACCCATAAGATGAATGCAGCTGTGTTGACCCCTTGTTACCTGAGTGCAGCCCCTCAGGAGCAGTGCTTTCAGGCCGCGACAGCCTCGCACCAATGCCTCGATGCCATCCTTCGTGATCTGATCACACCAAGAGAGATTCAGGTACTCCAGGTTTCGGCAGCCCTCACTGAGAGAAGAACAAACAAACAAAATTGCTCATGTGCAGTCTATCCTGTAGAGAGCTGATTACTAACTTTAAGTTTAGTACATCACAAGCAATTCAGGGGGAAAAGCACCCATGTGACTTGCTAGAGTTGCCCACTTTCCTGCTCTAATGAGACCATTAGGCAAGTTCCAAACACCCCAGAATATTCACAGTTTGGGGAACTATTTCTCTCTTTTTTTTATTGTACTTTAGATGAAAGTTTATAGAACTAGTTTCTCATTACACAGTTAGTACACATATTGTTTTATGACATTGGTTAACAACCCCACAACATGTCCACACTCTTCCTTCTCAACCTTGGGTTCCCCATTACCAGCTTTCCTGTTCCCTCCTGCCTTCTAGTCCTTACTCCTGGGCCAGTGTGCCCCTTTAGTCTCATCTTGTTTTATGGGCCTGTCCAATCTTTGGCTGAAGGGTGAACCTCAGGAGTGACTTCATTACTGAGCTGAAGGAGTGTCTGGAGCCCATACTCTCAGGGTTTCTCCAGTCTCTGTCAGGCCAGCAAGTCTGATCTTTCTTTTTGAGTTAGAACTTTTTCTACATTTTTTCTCCAGCTTTGTTCAGGACCCTGTACTGTGATCCTTGTCAGAGCAGTCAGTGGTGGTTGCCGGGCATAGTTGTACTGGACTCAGTCTGGTGGAGGCTGTGGTAGACGTGGCCCATTAGTCCTTTGGACTAACCTTTCCCTTGTATCTTCAGTTTTCTTCACTCCTCCTTGCTCCCGAAGGGGTGAGACCAGTGGAGTATCCTAGATGGCCGCTCACAGGCTTCTAAGACCCCACAGGCTACTCACCAAAGTAGAACATCTTTATAAACTATGTTATGCCAGTTGAGCTAGATGGAACTATTTCTCTTAACCACAAACAGCAGGCACACGTACCTGATGCCCTTCAAGGAGCTATTTGTAATGGACACGCAGGAGGTCAGGTCCAGGTGTTTCAGCTTGGAACAGAACCTGCTGAGGCTGTAACACGTGCTGTAAGAGAGCAGACAAACTAAAGATATTTTCAACCACATTTCTTTCCCATCACTCTCCCCATGGCTATCCAGTCACCACACTAAGCCACACTACCTACCTGTCACTGATTTTTGTGCATCCATTGAGGTTTAAATGTTCGATGTTCTGGCAGTTCTGAGCAAAGGTCCTAAAACGAGAAGACATTTTTAAAATTCCCTCAGGAGTGATGCAAGGTGCTGGGCAGGCACTAGAGGGCAGGTGTCCACACCCAGAACAGTGCTTCTCACACTTCAATGAACACGCGGATCATCCGGGGCTCCTGTCTCAGTGCAGGTTCTGATAGTAGATCTGGGGTAGGACTGGACAGCCTACTTTTCTAAGCAGCTCCCAGGTGATCCAGTGCTGCTACCCCAGGCCCCACACTTGGAGAAACAAGGCTCTAGATTGACGACCTAGGTCCTGACTCTCCTTTGCCCACTCCTTGTTCAGTCATCTGAGAATTGAGCCCTGGCTCCCTGTTCCTCCCTTTCTACAGGAAAATTATTTTGAAGTGAGAGTGCCAAATCTTTCTTGTACTGTGCCATGCCACGACTCAGTTCCCACGGAGACTTTCTGGAGAAACCATCTCTGGCCACTGATATGGGACAGTAGTTGATCAATTTACTGGTGAGGATGTGGAGGCATGAGGGGCAACTTTCTCATGACTGGTTGGTAGCAAGGCCAGAAGCAGAAAATCAAACATCTCCTATCTGCCACTCACTGCTTAGCATAGTCAGCAAGGGCTGGCGGATGTCACCTGCATCTTCCTGAAATGCAGCTTCGACTCATCTTATAGGACCAATCCTGACTCTACTGCAGGTTATTCAAAAGCCTCCAAAACCTGTCCTCAGAATCCCTGCGCCCTTATCTGCTCCTTCTACCCCGCACACTGCAGGGAGGGGAGCCAAGGTGGAGCCTGGTGGACTCCTTGTGTTGAGGCGATGGAGTTGCCTAGAAAGACCAAGGCAGCTAGAATTAGCAAAGCACAATGTTGGAGTGGAGAAAAGTGCATGGACAGAGAACTCCAGAGATCTGCAGAGAGTCTCCTCAAGAATTCAGCAGAGTACTGACTGGCACGGGCACGTGAGAAAACTACTCAAGGCCAGGGAAAGGACTGACCAAAAGCATTAGTGGGAACAATAGCCAAAGCTCACCCAGGGTCAGGAATAGTGCCCAACCCCGCCAGTTAAGAGTGAAAAACCTAAGAATTCATGAGGCACTGCGTGGAGTAATTAACAAGAGTCTTGGTTCAGGAACGGTGCACAATTATCCCTAGAGTAAACACTGATTTGGTCCTATCTAACAAATCTTAAAAGCAAAACCTGAAAGGAATTATTTCTAAGTAACTTAACTGCATCCCAGAACAAAACTCAAGAATATTGATGTTGTTGTTAGGTGCCGTCAAGTCGGTTCCGATTCATAGCCATCCTGTGTACAACAGAACAAAACACTGCCCAGTCCTACACCACCCTCACAATCATTGTTATGCTTGAGTTCATTGTTGCGGCCACTGTGTCAATCCATCTTGATGAGGGTCTTCCTCTTTTTCACTGACTCTCTACTTTACCCAAGCATCACGTCTTTCTCCAGGAACTGGTCCTTCCTGTTAAGATGTCCAAAGTTTGTGAGACAATGTGTCACCATCCTTGCTTCTAAGAAGCATTCAGGCTGTCCTTCTTCCAAGACAGATTTGTTCATTCTTCTGGCAGTCCATGGTATATTCAATATTCTTCACCAACACCATAATTCAAAGGTGTAACTTCTTCTTTGGTCTTCCTAATATTCACCACCCAACAAAGTAAAATTCACAATGTCAGGCATCAAACCAAAAATTATCACACATGCAAAAAAAAGAAGGAAAATACATCCATAATGAGGGAAATATTCAATCTATCAAAACTGATCCAGAACTGACAGATACTAGAAAACTTATTATAACTGTGTTCCATAAAATACAGTTCTACGAAGCTAGAGTAAAGCTTAAGCATGTTATGAAGAGACATGAGGTATAAAAAAGATCCAAACTGAACTTTCAGATATGAAAACCACAATGGCTAAGACGAAAAACTTGCTATATGGGATTAATGGCAGACTAGACATTGTATAAGAAAAGGTTAGTGAACTTGAAGACATGGCAGTAAACTATCCAAAAGAAAACACAGAGAGAGGATGAAAAAGAAGAGAACATCACTCAACTGTGGGACAACATCAAGCAACATAAATAAACGTACTTTATTTTTACGCAAATAACGCACAGTCTTCTACGTTTGCCAACTGTGCCCTCTCGTTGCAAGGTATTTGCTTAAGCTTGCTATACTTCTCTTTTTTTATTTTAACAGCAACATGTAAAAACAAATTGGTATAATAGTGCTTACGAAAATACTCACGGGGAGGGTGCAGTTGGCAAACAAACATAGAAGGCGTGCATTATTTGTGTAAAAATACAGTGATTAGACTCTCCAAAGAAAAGGAGATAGGCGGGGGGGGGGGGGGAAGGAAGAGAAAAAATATCTGAAGAAATGGTGGCCATAAAGTTTTACAAATCTCATGAGAACTATAAACCCACAAAAATTCCTAAGCATGAGAAAAATGAAGAAAACTACACAAAGGCACATCATAATCAGTTTGCTAAAATTAGTGATAAAGAGATAATCTTTTAAAAAGTCAGAGTAAAAAGATACGTTTTGTACAGAGGAACAAAGATGAGTGCAGACTTCTCACAGGTAAACATCAAACGAGAAGACGGTGGGTTAACATCTTTAATTAACTACTGAAATTAAAAAAAAAAACAGCATAAAATTCCATACTCAGAGAAAATATCTCTCAAAAATGCAGAAAAAATAAGGACTTTTTCAGACGTAAAAAACCTGAAAGAATTCATCACCGGCAGATCCACACTACAAGAAGTGTTTAAAAAAAAAAAAAAAAAAAAAAAAATCTTCAGGCAGAAAGAAAAAGATACCAGTAGAAAATACGTTATCTACACAAAGAAACGAAGAATCCTGGAAATGGCACCTATGTGGGTGTGTGGGATTTTTTAGTTACTATTTAAACCTCTTAAAAAATATTTGACTGTGAAAACACATACACTAAAAATGTGGTGTGGAGCTCACAACACATGCAGAGCCGAAACGCATGACGACAAGAGCAAAAAGCTGATGAGGAGAAATGGGAGTGACGTGTGCTATGAGCTCAGGGTGGACCGTGGTGAGGAGGAGAAACGGAAGTGACGTGTGCTATGAGCTCAGGGTGGACCGTGGTGAGGAGGAGAAACGGAAGTGACGTATGCTATGAGCTCAGGGTAGACCGTGGTGAGGTAAAGATGGACACCACAAACCCTGGGGGGCCTGGACGGGGCAACTGGTTAAACACTCGCCTACTAACCAACAGGATGACGGTTTGCACCCACCAGAGGTGACTTGGAAGAAAGGCCTGGCAATCTCCTTCCAAAAGGTCACAGCCTTGAAACCTAAGCTAACCACGAAAATTATAAAGAATTACAGCTCAAAAGTAAAAAAAAAAAAAAGAAATAAAACCACAAAAATACTCAGCTAATTCAAAAGAAGATGGAAACAGGGAAGAAAGAATGTACAGGACAAATGGAAAACAAATAGCTAGACAGATTTAAACACTGTTGTTGTTAACTGCTGCCAATAAGCACATTAATATAAGTGCATAGTCCCACCCAGTCATTTGGTGGGAGTTACACAGATTACAAAGACCACGGCTGTTGTTGTTGTTAGGTGCTGTCAAGTCAATTCCAACTCATAGTGACCCCTGTGTACAACAGGACGGAACACTGCTGGGTCCTGTGCCGTCCTCACAATCGTTATGCTTGAGCCCATTGTTGCAGCCACTGTGTGAATCCATCTCATTGAGGGTTTTCCTCTCTTTCGCTGACCCTCTTCTTTACCAAACATGATGTCCTTCTCCAGGGACCGATCCCTCCTGATCACATGTCCAAACTATGTGAGACGAAGTCTCGCCATCTTTGCTTCTAAGGAGCATTCTGGCTGGACTTCATTCAAGACAGATTTGTTTGTTCTTTTGGCAGTTCATGATACATTCAACATTCTTCACCAACGCCATAATTCAGAGGTGTCAATTCTTCTTCGGTCTTCCTTATTTATTGTCCAGTTTTCGCATGCATATGACGCAACTGAAAACACCATGGCTTGGGTCAAGCACAAGACCAAAGACTATGGCTAGAAGGGCCATATTTATTAAGGAATTTACCGCACCGCAGGCCCCCCCAGCTCTTCTAGCCATTGGCCCTTTCATACCTGAAGGGTCAACCTGCCCCTCCCAATCATTCTACCAGTCCAAAGCAGCCATTAACAATTAGTCCTGCAGTACGGCAAAGAGTCCTCGGGGTGAGGTTACTCAGGTACCAGCTATTCAGGTCTGCTGCAGGTGTCCCTCAGATCTGGTCAGCTTCTCCAAACCTTCATCTCATCATCACCCTTCCTGGCCTCTAAGAAATTTAACCGAGAGAAGGTTATTCCCTTGCTCTGATCCTCAGGTGGTATCAGCGTAGCAAAATCTTTAAGGGGCTTTAGGTTTGGCCACTGTAATCTGGCCCAGCAGTGCTTCCCAGTCCACTCTTTCACACTTACAGCTTCTACAATTACAGTTTTTACAATCACGATTAACTCTGTTAACAATCAGCATCCATAAATGTACCATATAATCCTATGGGCATCTCCCCCCACCCTTTCTTCCCCAGACCCATTAGGAAAAGAGAAGTCTATTCAGTGGGGACCCTCCCTTGTCCCCCTCATGTTGAGTGTAAGCACGCGCACGAAAGCGTGTAAGCCAGCCACTTCATGCCTTTATCTGCCCCGTTTTTGATAGCCAATGTTTAAATTCCCCATCCCTATCAAACCAGTACTGAGGAGACAAGCACGTCCTTTGGTCTTGAAGAAATCTTCTGTTCCAGTTGTAACTATGAGTACCTGCATCCATAAGCAAAGTCCAGTCCAGAGAAAGCCATCGAATTGCAGCAATCTACACCAGCTCAAAGTGTCAAACATCTTTCTCTTCATTCGGCTGGGTTCTGGTCAGCTCATCCCCACCATCCAAGCTGGGTCATAATGGGTACCAGCTGTAGGCTCGGGAGTTCACACACACCTTCCTGCACTTCTGACTAGCCAGCCCTTTCTCTCTCTCATCCCTAGCCCCCATGGTCTAGGCCAACTAGCATCACCCATAAGCTCAGGAGTCCACACAACTCCCTGCATTTCTGACCAGCTAGCCCTTTCTCTCTCTCATCCCTAGCCCCCATGGTCTAGGCCAACGAGCATCACCCATAAGCTCAGGAGTCCACACAACTCCCTGCATTTCTGAGCAGCTAGCCCTTTCTCTCTCTCATCCCTAGCCCCCATGGGCTAGGTCAATGAGTGCCAATGGAACATGTCCAGACTCAGCCCATCTCTTCATTGCTGTACTTCCCCTACTTCCACTCATTGAGTAGATACAATTTGCCACCTCAAGTGAGTATGCCAACAGGTCTACCTGCTGATCTCAATTGCCTTCTGACCCAGGAAGCAGATTTTTCTGATGGGCATCTACATGTTCTACTCTAATATGCCCTCTAAATTCCCAGGGTGCTTTCCAGGGCCCTGCCCACACATGGAAAAGTTCCTGGGAATCACTTGGGCAGGAGCCACCCATGACATTCCACAGGTAACCAAGAACAAGTGGTTGTCGTAACCTACCCCCTCTACGATCACCAATGGAATTAAATTAGAAATCAGTAACATACAGATATCTATAAAGTCCCCAAATATCATGAGTCAAAGAAGAAATGAGAAATCAAAAGGGAAATTAGAAAGTGTTTTGAACTGAATGAAAATGAAAACACAGCATACTAGGATCTGAGAAACGCTGCTAAAGCAGTACTTCAGAGGAAATTTATGCCACTCAATTCCTACACTGGAGCCCTGGTGGCACGGTGGGTAAGAGCTCGGCTGCTCACCCAAAGGTCAGCAGTTTGAATCCCCTAGCCACTCCTTGGAAGCCCCGCGGAGCAGTTCTACCCTGTCCTATAGGGTCACTATGAGTCAGAATTGACTCGAGGGCAACCGGTTTTTAAATTCCTATGTTAGTTAAAAAAAAAAAAGTTTTCAAATCAATGATCTCTGCTTCCACTTTAAGATACTAGAAAATTAAGATCAAATGAAAACCAAATAAAAGGAAATGATAAAGATCAAAATGTAAATCAATGAATACAAAACAGAAAAACAAACAAACAAAAATCTGTAAAACCAAAAGCTGGTTCTTTGAGAATATCAATAAAATTAATAAGCTTCTAGTCAGGCTGATGGGGGTTGCAGAAGATGACGACAAAAATTGCCAGTATCGGGAATGAGAGAGGAGCTACCAGTGTACATTCTACAGATAATAAAATGGTAACAGGAGACTGTAGACAACATTATGCCAATAAATTCAAGAACTCAGATGAAATGGACGAGTCCACTGAAAGACACACACTACGAAAGATCGCTCCAGAAGAAACATATAGCCTGAAGAGTGCTATACATACATTAAAGAACTGAATTTGTACTTAAAAAATTTCCACACCTGTAAATCTTTATGGAAGCAGATGGCCACATCTTTCTCCCATGGGGCCGCTGGTGGGTTCAACTGCTGACTTTTCGGTTAGCAGCTGAGCACTTAACCACAGTGCCACCAGGGCACTCCCAATATTACAGTACTTGTTGAGAATATATTACGTACCAGGTGTTTCATACATGTTATTGCACATGACGTCCATGGCACTGCCATGCAGGAGTAATGATAATTGCCCCCACTTTGAAAAAAAATAAAAAATAAAAAAATAAATTTTTTTTTTTGCAGAAGGAGGAATGGCTGCCCAGTGGGGTGAAAGAACTGGCCCCAAGGTCACGTCCCTAACAACAGTGGAGCTCAACCCAGGCCTGCCGGCCCCAAAGTCACGGTCATCCCATTACCCCATGCAAACTACCACAGAAGGAACCTAACAGAAGAAAAGCATAACGTATGCCTGGCTTATTTCTGCTGACGAAAACGTCGGCTACAAGCTGCTGGGAGTCACCGTGGCCTGACTTACTTCAAGGAGGAATCCCCGACACCAATGCAGCCTCGCAAGCTCAGCTTCCTCAGGAATCCCCCGCATCGCTTTGAGATATTCTCCACCACGCGACCCTTGAATTAAGGAAGTTGGGGAAAAAGCATCATTTTTTCACGCTGTTTATTTAACAGCAAAATAACCTGAAATTTAGGAGCTGAATACATTTTTTCAGGAGCAGGAGAAGATATTCTGGGTTGTCCCTCCAGCACCTCAATTCTACCTCTAGCGTATGAAGGGGCTGTGAGCTTGTGAGAATATTTGCAACCAAAACATTGAGTATTATTTTCAAAAAACCCTAAAACTAAAACCAAACCCACTGCCATCGAGTCAATTCCAACTCACTGAGACCCTAGAGGACAGAGTAGAACAGCCCCCATAGTATCTCCAAGGCTGCAATCTTGATGGAAGCAGACTGTCACATTTTTCTCCCTTGGAGTGGCTGGTAGGCTCAAAGTACCAACCTTTTCGTTGGCAGCTGAGCACTTAACCACTGCACCACCACAAACAAAACAAAACCCACTGCCACTGAGTCAATTCTGACTCCCAGCGACCCTGTAGGACAGAGTAGAACTGCCCCATAGGGTTTCCAAGGAGCAGCTGGTGGATTCAAACTGCCGACCTTCTGGTTAGCAGCTGTAGCTCTCAACCACTGCACCACCAGGGTTCCTTAAAACCAAAATAAAACAAAACAAAAACCCTCGTGCACTGGATTTTGAAAGCTTAGCCCGGGGGTGGTAGGCCTCCCCTGCACGGGACTCACAGCCACTGGTCACTAGCTATGAGGCTTGGCTTTGGGAACACAGGCTGCTGAGCAGAGACCTGAAACAATGCTGCTTAAAAAACAAATTCTACTTTAGCTAAATGTTACCACTCTAAGAAGATGAAAACGTATTGCCAAAGTTTTCCCTCTCCCCAGCGGGCTTCTATTTAAACAC
Organism: Elephas maximus indicus; assembly: GCF_024166365.1. Lineage (NCBI taxonomy): Eukaryota > Metazoa > Chordata > Mammalia > Proboscidea > Elephantidae > Elephas > Elephas maximus. The sequence goes on from NC_064845.1 coordinate 6,334,302, forward strand.
ATTTTCTTTGAAAAAGGAACTTTTGCTGGGCACTGGCAGAAATATTAAAGGAGGAAAAAAGAAAATGGACATAGATGAAGCAATTTCACTTTTCAAGGCACAATTTTAACACTTTCGTGTACCTATTATTACTCACTTAGTAGTCACAACAACCTCACAAGACTGTATTATCTTCACTTTGCAAATTAGGAAATTAAACAGTTAAATACCCTGAGGCTACCCTTTTGTGCAGAGCTGGGTTTTAACAGGTTTATCGGATTTCAAAGTTGGTGTGCTCTTCAGAGAGATTTCTACTGCCTTCCACAAGGCAGGAGGGACTTAAAAAGGGTGGTTTTGTTTAATTTTGTTTTTAATTACTATCATCCTTACTTTATAAAAGGGCAATCTTGGCACTGAACTGTGAGCATGAGGAATTCACTAGGGCACATCAAACCACAGGATCGCCCGAGTGGGCTCACAGGCCTTTGTCATCCAGCTAACATCTTAACTCAGTTGAAAAGTCAAACTTTGATACTGTACTGTTAGCCGCATTTCTTTATATTTTCCTTAGTACTACCTAATAATTGCTTTGGGATACAAAATCTTAACTCTAAAATCTTTGTCATCAGAAAAAAAAAAAAAAAGACTGCCTTGGAAATCCAAGATAAATGTATTTAAGTACCTAATGAAACAGCAAAACCTCCAAGGCCATGTCTACAAGTGGAGCACACAGCGTATTTCCTCCATTTCACATCAGTCGCATCCATTTAAACTACTTCTACTCCTTCTGTCTTTACAGTACACATTCTTGTACTAAATTAAAAAAAAAATAATAACAATTTTCTGCTCCATTGTTTCCAACTAAGAAAAAACAAATGAACAAACCCTTTCAAATACAGCGAAACTGTGACTGCCTCGTTTTTCTGGGTCTAGTTTCCCACCTTTGACAGTGCGCAGCCTCGCCACTTTTCTATTACTCTGTATTAATGGAAAACATTTGCATTTTCCTTCTCTGACAGATTTCCTTCCACCTTACGCAGGTTCCGGTTTTCACAGGTTTTACTGTATTATATTAAAGTTAACGGCTCTGTATCTTATTTACCAGACAGCATGGTGTAGGCGTACATTTTAGAATGAAGGGCTTTAGACAAAAACCTAAAACCAAACCTGTTGTTGTCGAGTCGGTTCCGACTCATAGCGAACCTACAGGACAGACTAGAACTGCCCCACAGGGTTTCCAAGGAGCAGCTGGTGGCTTCGAATTAATATAATACTTAGTTATTTCTCATTTTTAACCCGGGAGATCTTTAATTACCACAAAGACACTGATAACAAAGTGTTCCACTTTTAAAGGTACACAAATATCTAAACATTAGGGAAATGACATATTCAGGAAAGAGTGATGCTGAAGGAAAGACAAAGTTTACGTTTGTGATCCAGATACTTTATTCTGCCTTTTCTTTGAATTCAGCCAGCTGTGCAATATACTGTTCAATGTACCTATCTTCTCCCCTTACTATATGAGTGATCTTGGGTAACGTGGAAACCCTGGTGGCACAGTGGTTAAGAGCTATGGCTGCTAACCAAAAGGTCAGTGGTTTAAATCCACCAGGCGCTCTGTGGAAGCCCTATGGGGCAGTTCTACTCTGTCCTGCAGGGTTGCTATGAGTCAGAATCTACTAGACGGCAGTGGATTTTGGGTAAGGTACTCAACTTTCTGAGCCTCAGCTTCTTCAATAAGGTGTTTTTGAAAGGATTAAATGAATACATGCAAAGTGTTTAGAACAGTGCCTGGGCCACAGTAAATACTATTATATTAACAGAAATATGGTTTTTAATAACGTTATGAATTGAACTGTGTCGCTCCAAAATATGTGTTGAAAGCCCAATCCCTGTATCTATAAATATAACCCTGTTTGGAAATAAAGGGTTTCCCTTTGTTATGTTAATGAGTCTATACAAGTGTAGGGTGGATCCTAAACCTAACCACTTCTGAGTTGTAAAAAGACCAGGATAGACACAGACACACACACAGGGGGAAGAGAGATACCATGTGAGGACCTGTCTACCTGCAAAGGAACGCCAAGGGTTGCCAGCACCATTAGAAGCTGAACCAGACAAAGATCTCCCCTTAGAGCGATGCCCTGAATTGGGACTTCCAGGCTCCTGATCTGTGAGAAAATCAGTATCTGTTCTTTAAAGCCACTCGCTCGTGGTACTTCTGTTATGGCGGCACTAGGTAACTAAGAGATAGTAACCTTAAACTTTCCTCATTTGGCCAGGTTTACCACTCTTAAATGTAGGTATTTACGTATTTCCCAGATAAATGCTCCAGAATCCTGGAATTATCAAGTGTTTTAGAGATTATTTACTCCCTTATTTTATAGATAACGAAGCAAGGCACTGAGAGCTGTGGCTCCAGTGGAGGAGGGCTGGGACGACACCTCAGATCTGCTCCACTCCTGGGCCTCTGCTGCTGCCATTTTACCATTTTTGCTGACCCTGACCCAGATTTCCCAGTGGATCTTTTGGGTTAATAAACACTTGTCAAGAGTCACCCGAGGACAAAGCACTATCAACGGTGCAGGGGTGAGGATTTAAAAAGCTGAGTGATGAGACGCAGATTAAAAACATGAACGAGAGGGGATACAAAACAAAAAGTAAAACACACGCTGAATTTCCGTCTGAAAGTAGGTAGATACCTTCCAATTTTTTACTTCCCGTTCCATTTTGGCACTTTATTCTTATATCAAATGAAGCAAAATAACAAGGCAGGGAAAAGGAATACTTCTCTTTTTTAAAAGCTCTCCTGTCTAACGGTGTTAACTTACCTCCACATCTGTTTGAAAGTTAAAAAGGTCTATCCTTTGCCAGTTGCTTCCATCCAAGGCTAAGATGTTCCAGGCCTGAGAGGTGGGAGATAAAGAGGTACAGTGACTGAAACTCTTAAATCATAATTTTGAGTCGATCTCTGTGTTTCAGAACTTTTATTCTTGATATAAGAATAAAAATGCAGAATCATGATAACTTTGCGCTATATCAAATATAACATAATACAATTTTAACGTTTAACTGTTTACTTGAACCAAAACTTATCCTCATTCTAATAAAATATTCGTTTTAGTGATTAAAATACAGCTAATACTCTACCTTGGAAATCTGTGCACATCGGCACAAAGTTACTATATCCAAGAAGGAAAATATTCTAAAAAGGGAAAAAACACAAAAATGAAATGGTGTTAACATTGTAGGACGTTCCTAACTTGAAAGATGAAATCTGGTGTACCATATGGATATGCTGTCAATTTTTTTCACAATTCCTAAATTTGCAGTACCCAAGCACACTATAATGTACATCATCATTGTGAAATATTAAATGTTCACACGTTCAGCAGCTGTTTTAGACACACTGCACAAATCCTCTCAAAACAGAACTCATTCAGCTTTTATTTTCCATATTCTAAGGAACTGACATGGGACAGTAGATCATAAATAATTCTATTCAAAGACCAACTCTGTAATCTCCCCAGCACGGGGTCGGGCGATAGCTAAATCCTTCGACCTCTCCGACTCCTAACACGCACCACAAACCCTTCTTTTGGTGGTAGATATACCAACAGGCTCAGATGTCTGAGCCACAAGTAACACGGCCACGGAAAACTTGCTGGTCAATCCTGTTCGGACTGATGTGTTTGTTTGCTTGACAGAAGGATGTAGCTCACTGGTTGACAAGGTCTATCAGTGAACAGTTTTTTCTGAGCAAAATCTATAAAGCCACGGGAAACGGGAGAGTCGGGGGAAAGAAAAGCAGAGAGAAGCGAACAAAAACATAGTTGACATCGGTTATTCCCACGGAGGCTGTGGCAGCAGCCAGCACAGCAGGCATCTGAGTGGGGTCCAAACACCCCGGCAGTGGAGGAGAGGGGCTGCAGCTGATGGCATGATGGGCAAAGAGCTGTGCACGCCTCCTCACTGTGGAGCAGCAGCTGAAAACAAAGGGCAGCTTTTCTTGGAGAAGAAGTGTGGATGGGGTTGAGGTCAGGGACAGTAATGGCATCTCAATTCTGGTAATCGTGGAAGGCAGATATGAGAGTCTACGCTTGTGTCTGTGTGGAAGGGTAGGAGTGCGACGACAGACAGCTACCAGTAAAGGTCCTCAGAAATTTTCTAAGGTAACATTCAGTGGTGAGTTAAAGGTCCCTAGGCTTGGGGAAGGTTAGTAGAACCATAAAACAGCAGAGGACTATAAAAGCTACAATCACACACCCACAAGCACCACCACAGAGCTAGTGATAACACAGACTCCATTCTACAACGCAGGCTCTGATAATTTTCTAGTGAAAAGTAAAGGACAGAGGCATACTAAGGGCTGCACTGACCTTAAAGGACTTAGCGGACCTCGTACTTAGGAAAATGAAGGTGGCTGAATTATGCGTACTTAAATCTAAGTATTAAATGTATTACAAGGTGTCTATACACCTATACTGCCTCTATGAGAATATGTCTTCCCCCACCACAGGCCCTCCTGCTCCAAATGGCCATCTCCTGGGTTGTATGACTGTTCCTCAACCAGCCACGATGAATGTCAGCTCTCTAAAAAAGAAACTGGCCTGATACAGTAGAATCCCGTTACACGCTATGGCTGGGTACTGACATACAAGCTGAAGGGGAAAAAGGAATAAGTTAAATTCTCTTTGAATATCTTTTGGGATTGTACCAAACTACAGAACATATTCTATCACCTCTCAGTAATAACACTGAAAATAATAGTTGACACTGATAAGATACTATGTGTCAGCCACTATTTATATCTTAATGAGTAAGTTATTTCTCACAACAATCCTATGAGATGTGTGCTGTTATTATCTCTATTTGAAACATAAGGACACTGAACACAGAGAGGTTAAGTAACCCACACAGGTCCCACGTACACGAAGGGTGGAGCTGGGACTTGAACCCAGGTAATGTGGCTCCAGAGCCAAAGCCCATCACCACTACACGTACTATCTTGGAAAGCTGAGCGGTGCTTCTCCCTGAGGATTCGACTACGAGCTCTTTCTCTGACTGTTAACACCAAATATAGTGATTTGCATTTATGGATGGAAAACACTTATCTTTAGAGGCTATAATTACATTTAGTGAATCAAGATGCTAATACATAGAGACACATGCAGGAACCAACAGGTGGAACATAGGATCACATTTTTCATCTCATCCTTACTACCCAATTTTACGGTTACTGAATGAAAAAGCCAATTGCTCGAAGTGTTAACGTTCTTTTCTCTCTCCTTCCTGCCCCCTCCCTTTAACTGAGTACATGTAGTTGAATTCGCACAAGTTAAATAGGAATGATGGGACTCCAAACTGCAGCCTAAGCCAAATTCCCAAATTATGTTTCAATGAATAAAATCAAGGCCCTGAATGACAAGGCCTGGAATACAGGCAACAGAAACAAAGGTAGCTGGAGGAGTTACAGGAGCGGGAAGCTGAGTTCTGGCTCCTCTAAAACATCTTGTCCCGGAAACTGCTTCCTATCTCAGATGTGATACCCCCATCCTTCATGAAGTAAGCCCTGCAGTGGCACCCTAGTTATAAATATATATAGGGTGCATGAGGGTGGGTGTACTTCTGGACTTTGCATTCTGTTTCATTGGTCTGTTTGTCCTTGTGCCAGTAAGACCCTGTTTTAATTATGAACCTTTATCATCCCCACTTCTAATTCTTCAGCATGGTTCATCAAGATTGTCTTGGTTATTCTTGATTCTTTGAATTGTTACTTGAGTTTTAGAATCGGCATACCAATTTCCACAAGAAAAAATTTCCGAATTTTTACTGAAATTGTATTGGATTTATAGATTATTTGGGGATAACTGAAATCTTTACAATGTTATATCTTCCAACCCAGAAACATGTTACTGTTACAAAAAATTAATTTTTTCTCTCATAGATCATGCTCTTGGTATTGTATCTAAAAACATACTACCAACCAAAGGTCACTGAGATTTTCTCCTATGTTATCTTCTAGAAGTTTTATAGTTTTGTGTTTCATATTTAGCTCTGTGATAAGTTATGACTTAATTTTTGTGACAGGTGTGAAGTCTGTTCAGGTTTTTTTGGGGGGGGGGGCATATGGATTGTTCCAGTACCATTTGCAGAAAAGACTATCCTTTCTCCATTGAATTGCCTCTGCTCTTTTGTCAAAGATCAATTCACTAGATTTGCATGGTCTATTTCTGGACTCTCTATTCCAGTCCACTGATTTGTCTTCTTTCACGAATACCACACAGTCTTGATATTTGTTGCCTTATAGTAAGTCTTGAAGCTGGGTAGTGTCAGTCCTCCAACTCTCTTTTGTGGTGCAATGAATTGCTTAAATGGCCCTTCTAGCCATAGTCTGTGACTCACACACAATGACTGAGTGGGGACCAAGCTAACAAGGCATATGGAACCCTAACAAGCAGACTGGTCAGTTTTGCCATCCCTCTAGGCTTAAAATCAGCCACCCCAGAGGCGGGAAGAGAGATCTCAATACCACCAAGGAAGAAGCACCAGAGCACAGCATGTCCTTTGAACCCGGGATTCCCGCACAGAAAAGCTTCTGGGACCAGGCGACCAAGAGAGAGCTGTAACACCAAAGACAGCAAGAGGCGGTGGCAGAGAAAGAGCAGCAGGAGACGGCATGGTAGGCTTCCCAGTCCACAGAGAAGAAAGCTGAGTGCCTTTTCGCAGGAGGCTTGCTGGAGGAGTAGGGTGCCTCTGGGCACTTGGTGGAGCTAGGTCTACTCATGCATGGAGCGAGAGCTGAGTGCCTTCAGGCCAAGGCTTACTGGCAGAGTGGGGTGCCTCTGGGCACTTGGTGGAGCTAGGTCTGCCCATGCATGGAGCGAGAGCTGAGTGCCTTCAGGCCAAGGCTTACTGGCAGAGTGGGGTGCCTCTGGGCACTTGGTGGAGCTAGGTCTGCCCATGCATGGAGCGAGAGCTGAGTGCCTTCAGGCCAAGGCTTACTGGCAGAGTGGGGTGCCTCTGGGCACTTGGTGGAGCTAGGTCTGCCCATGCATGGAGCGAGAGCTGAGTGCCTTCAGGCCAAGGCTTACTGGCAGAGTGGGGTGCCTCTGGGCACTTGGTGGAGCTAGGTCTGCCCATGCATGGAGCGAGAGCTGAGTGCCTTCAGGCCAAGGCTTACTGGCAGAGTGGGGTGCCTCTGGGCACTTGGTGGAGCTAGGTCTGCCCATGCATGGAGTGAGAGCTGAGTGCCTTCAGGCCAAGGCTTACTGGCAGAGTGGGGTGCCTCTGGGCACTTGGTGGAGCTAGGTCTGCCCATGCATGGAGCGAGAGCTGAGTGCCTTCAGGCCAAGGCTTACTGGCAGAGTGGGGTGCCTCTGGGCACTTGGTGGAGCTAGGTCTGCCCATGCATGGAGCGAGAGCTGAGTGCCTTCAGGCCAAGGCTTACTGGCAGAGTGGGGTGCCTCTGGGCACTTGGTGGAGCTAGGTCTGCCCATGCATGGAGCGAGAGCTGAGTGCCTTCAGGCCAAGGCTTACTGGCAGAGTGGGGTGCCTCTGGGCACTTGGTGGAGCTAGGTCTGCCCATGCATGGAGCGAGAGCTGAGTGCCTTCAGGCCAAGGCTTACTGGCAGAGTGGGGTGCCTCTGGGCACTTGGTGGAGCTAGGTCTGCCCATGCATGGAGCGAGAGCTGAGTGCCTTCAGGCCAAGGCTTACTGGCAGAGTGGGGTGCCTCTGGGCACTTGGTGGAGCTAGGTCTGCCCATGCATGGAGTGAGAGCTGAGTGCCTTCAGGCCAAGGCTTACTGGCAGAGTGGGGTGCCTCTGGGCACTTGGTGGAGCTAGGTCTGCCCATGCATGGAGCGAGAGCTGAGTGCCTTCAGGCCAAGGCTTACTGGCAGAGTGGGGTGCCTCTGGGCACTTGGTGGAGCTAGGTCTGCCCATGCATGGAGTGAGAGCTGAGTGCCTTCAGGCCAAGGCTTACTGGCAGAGTGGGGTGCCTCTGGGCACTTGGTGGAGCTAGGTCTGCCCATGCATGGAGTGAGAGCTGAGTGCCTTCAGGCCAAGGCTTACTGGCAGAGTGGGGTGCCTCTGGGCACTTGCTGGCAGAGCTAAAAGAGCTTTGTAACACTTGCCCAAGCAGGGCAGAGGCCGGGGGCCAGAGAGGCATGCCTGCGAGTAAGGCTGAAAAGAGGCTGTTCTGGTGGCAGAACTGCATCCTGAGCGTTCCTGAATCTGAACTGTGACCTGTTACTTCCCTAGTAAGCCCTGTAACTGTGAGTATGGTCTGTGAGTTGTGTGGCCACTGCAATGACTTATCAAACTCAGCAGAGAAGTAGAGAGTGCCGTGGGAGGGGCAGCTGGTGTCAGAATTGGTAAAGATGGTGGACAGAGGTGGCTTGTCTAACCTCCACCTCGTAGGAATCAGCCTTGGGCTGTCTGTCTTGATTCTCCTTCCCCCTAGTGAAGTTAGAGGAGTTCAGACAACCCTGCCACGACATTTTTACAGTTCTTCTTCAGTACTGTGTTGGTTCTTTTGAGCCTTTTGCCTTTCCATACGAACTTTAGAAACAGTTTACTGACAGTTACAAAATAACTTTTTTTGGTTGAGGTTATGCTCAATCTGTAGGTCAAATTGGGAAGGACTGACATCATAACAATATTGAGTCTTCCTATTCATGAATATGAAATGTTTCTCCATTTATTTAAATCTCCTTTGATTTTTTTCACCGGAGGTTGTAGTTTCCTGCATATAGATCCCGCATATATTTTGTTAGTTTTATAAGTAAGTATTTCATTTTGGGGGGTGCTAATGTAACTGATCAATGCTCAAGCATTTCAGGAGGTAGCATATCATCAAAAACTAATGGTACTGAAGGAAGAAGTCCAAGCTGCACTGACGGCACTGACGAAAAACAAACAAAAAAAAAAGAAGGCTCCAGGAATTGATGGAATACCAAGTGAGATGTTACAACAAATGGATGCAGTGCTGCAGGGGCTTGCTCATTAAGCAAAGAAATCTAGAAGATAGCTCCCTGGCCAACTGACTGGAAGACAGCCATATCTGTGCCCATTCCAAAGAGAGGTGATCCAACAGAATATGGAAATTATTGAACAGTATCATTAATGTCACACACAAGTAAAACTTTGTTGAGGATAATTCAAAAATGTTTGCAGCAGTACATCTACAGGGAACTGCCAGAAGTCCAGGCTGGATTCAGACAAGGACATGAGATTGAAGGATATTATTGCTAATGTTAGATGAATCTTGGGTGAAAGCAGAGAATAATAGAAAGATGTTTACCTGTGTTTTTTTTGACTATGCAAAGTTATACAATTGTGTGAATCATAACAAATTATGGATAACATTGTGAAAAATGGGAATTCCAAAGCGCTTAACTGTAGTCATGAGGAGCCTGTACACAGATCAAGGAAGTCATTTGAACAGAACAAGAGGATACTGCGTGGTTCAAAATCAAGAAAGGTGTGTGTCAGGGTTGTATCCTTTCACCATACATATTCAATCTGTACACTGAGCAAATAATCTGAGAAGCTGGACTATGTAAAGAAAAATAGGGCACCAGGATTGGAGGAAGACTCATTAACAACTTGTGCTATGCAGATAACACAACCTTGCTTGCTGAAAGCAAAGAGGACTTGAAGCACTTACTGATGAAGATCAAAGACTACAGCTTCCAGTATGGATAACACCTCAATATAAAGGAAACAAAAATCCTCACAACTGGACCAATAAGCAACATCATGATAAATGGAGAAAAGACTGAAATTGTCAAGGACTTCGTTTTACTCAGATCACAATCAACACCCATGGAAGCAGCAGTCAAGAAATCAAATGATGCACTGCATTGGGGAAATCTGCTGCAAAAGACCTCTATAAAGTGTTGAAAAGCCAAGGTGTCATCTTGAAGACTAAGGTGCGCCTGAGCCAAGCCATGGTGTTTTCAATTGCCTCATATGCATGCGAAAGCTAGACAACGAGTGAGGAAGACCAAAGAAGAATTGATGCCTTTAACTTATGGTGTTAGTTAATTATACCAAATATACCACGGACTGCCAGAAGAATGAACAAATTCTGTTCTGAAAGAAGTACAGCCAGAATGTTCCTTAGAAGCAAGGACAGTGAGTCTTTGCCTCATGTACTTTGGACATGTTACCAGTCCCTGGAGAAGGACATCATATTTGGTAAAGTAGAAGGTGAGTGAAAAAGAGGGAGACCCTTGTCTTGGTTATCTAGAGCTGCTACAACAAAATCACCACAAGTGGATGACGTTATCAAACAGAAGTTTACTCTCTCGCAGCCTAGGAAGCTGGAAGTCCAACATCAGGGTGTCAGCTCCTGGGAAAGGCTTTCTCTCTCTGTTGGCTCTGGAGGAAGGTCCTCGTCATCAATCTTCTGGTCTAGGAGCTTCTCAGTGCAGGAACCTCAGTTCCAAAGGACGTGCTCTGCTCCCAGCATTGCCTTTTTGGTGGTTTGCGGTCCCCATGTCTCTGCTAGCCTCTCTTTTATATCTCAAAAGAGGTTTATTGAAGACATAACCTAATCTCTTGGATTGAGTTCTGCCTCACTAACATAACTGCCTCGTTAAAATCACAGAGGCAGGATTTACAACACATAGGAAAATCACATCAGATGACAAAATGCCGGACGATCACACAATACTGGGAATCATGGCCTAGCCAAGTTGACAAACATTTTGGGGGGACATAATTCAATCTATAACAACCCTCAATGAGATAGATTGACACGGTGCCTGCAACAATGGGCTCAAACATAGCAAGGATTGTGAGGATGGCACAGGACCAGGTACCATAAGCCCTATATATTTTATTGTAAATGATATCTCTTCTAAAATTGTATTCTCTGTTGCTGGTATATAGAAATGCAATCAGTCTTTGTATACTGATCTTATATCCAGCCATGTTGCTATATCTTATTATTTCTAATGGTTTTGCTTATAATTACTAATGGATTGACAAGCATATCATCTGTAATGACCACTTTGATTATTCCTTTTCAGTTCTTGTACCTTTTATTTCTTTTTGTCATCTTTCTGAGCTACTATGAACCTTCAGTACAGTAGTGAATAGAATAACTAATCGCGGGCACCCTCGTCTTCTTCCTAATCTTATAAGGAATTATTCTAACATTTCATATGAATAATTTTGGTAGAACCAGATACAGACTCCACTGGCTCCTCCCTTGTCAGAAGTTCCTACAGCCTCTTTGTGAGAAAATAGACCTCTGCCAGTATCTCCTCTATATCACAACATACCCCTGTTAAATATTAAAATTGAGGCAATAAATTTGGCTAACCTAACGGGTACCTTGAACATTCTCCAGGGCTGTTTTTCAAAGCAGCACCAAATTTATGCTGTCTTAGATAAAATAAGGCCTCTCACAAGAGATAAAATACCCATAAACTTTGGAAGACACTAATAGAGACTCAGAAGGCCTTTGTATCAGCTTGTCAATTACAGTGTCTCTAATTCAGTAAACCAAAGTCAAATCAACCAGAAAGAATTTACAATGTACTGAATGAACTCACTTTCCTCACTTCCATAATCCCTCCCCCCAAATTAGATACTTCTCACTTGACCAATTGCTTAAAATTTCCTTGTTCACTTAACTAATCACTGAGAATTTCTTTGTTACTCACTGCCTATAAAACCTCTTCTCTGTTTTAAAACAGGGAACTTGGCACCAGTATGGGCTGGGTTTCTCTGTTAGTCGATTTTAGGAACTTGCTGAAGTTTGTGCTGAACCATTATTTATTGTCCCCAGTTTGTAAAATATGGAAAAGACACACCAGGGATAACCCAAATTATGTTTTGCCTTGATAGATCCTGGGACTATGACATTTTAAAGCATCTAAAGGAAAACCTAGAAAATTCCCTTCTTGGTGAGGTGGATTCATGCTATGTAAATAATGAGCTTGCATTAAAAACTGCTAGCTGGTCACCAAATTCCTGGGTACACACCTATACTACCTTTACTAGCTCCCCTGAAGTCACATGTAGCCAATTAACTGAGAGCTAGCCATGGAACATGAAGGTGAGCTGGGTAGAAGGGAAGCCACGGCTGAAGGCAGTGGAGTTTCCTTTAGCCTCAATAACTACAGATAGGAAGGCTACCCTGCTGAGCTCTTCACACACTCAAGTCTGTAAATTCAGCCGTAAGTAAACGTTCTATTGTCCTTAAGACATGAGGTGTATACCAGACAGCTATGCCACAATTTGCCTACACTAACTATACTAATTCAGAAATGGATATCCTCAGGCAGGGTGCTATCCGCTGCTGCCCAGACACTTCTGACTCATAGCGACCCTGTAAGACAGAGTAGAACTGCCCCATAGGGTTTCCAAGGAGCAGCTGGTCGATTCAAACTGCCAACCTTTTGGTTAGCAGCCAAGCTCTTAACCACTGCGCCATCTGGGCTCCTAAAGCAGGGTGCTTTGCTACTAGAACAAAAATCTAAAATACATGGTGTGTGCCTAGTAGTTGACAGCACAGGAAACGTATCACAAGCTGGAAAGATGAAGACATGCTTTATGTGGTACTATTGCCACGATAACGCGGAAGGCAGGCTAAGTAAGCATGTAGATCTACAGAAGGGGTTAGAAAGTGCAAAATGTTGGCGAATGGTGGCTTCTCCTTACCTTACTTACCAAGGCATTACAAGAAAGAGAAGTACTCAGGAAAGAATTGACTGGTTTATAAACAGAAATAAAAACGAGAGAGAGAATACAGAAATTAAGGGCCTCAGAAGGCTGGAAAAAGCCAACTGTTCCTAAACTTCACATATTAGAAAATGTGACTGAAAAGCACTTTGGGCTACAAGGGCTCATGAAGGCTTCTCTATTAAACAGAATAACCAAGCCCTAGGGCAAAGATCAGTTTAAGTTGCTCCCTTTCTTTTCAAGTCCATTGTTTCGGAAGTCTCAAGAGAGACATCACTGAGAACAAAAGGAATGTGAGCAAAGAAATAAAAAAAATAAAGGAGGCCTCAGGCTTTAGTCTAGGGAAGAATTTCGGCTGTGGTTACTAGCGTATGAAATTAACTAGAATCAAACAGATTAGAAGGCTACTAAATTCTGTCAAAGGATCCATAGGCCTGAAACATGCTGTGGCTGTAAATTAATCTTCAGGTCTCCAAAACCGAACAAATAGGAAATAGCTAGGGAAGAACTACAGCTCCTAAGAAAGGTATAGTCCCTAATTCCATTTCAAATGCAGCTACAGAGGTCAACGGACAATAAAGTACCTTCCAAAGGCTGGACTGAAGAGTCACCAAACAATGAATAAGGGAGTCCCCTCCCAGAAAGTAGAACAGGAACCTCGCTACTGCTAGGACTAGGGAGACTTCATAATGCCTGCCTAACAGAACCTCACCACTGCTATGGACCAGTAACGGTGTGTTTTCAATTTTTCCTCTTTCCAAATGGGAGCATTTATTGCATTATCCTGTCCCTGCTCTTGAATGTGCAGTGAAGACAGGAATGGGGAGAGAGGTAACAAAACCATGAAGAACCATATCCAGATATGATAAGAGAGAACTGTGTACCGCCCAGAGATTCTGGGCTTGGAGCTAGATGTAGCGAATAGATAGGATCTGGTTTATCTCTCGGCGGGGGGGGGCGGTGAGTGTCTTCTGTGTGTGCGAAGAAGGGTCACTGTTATGAGTTGAATTACCTCGCCCCAAAATATGTGTTGTAAATCCTAGCCTCTATCCCTGCGGTTATAATCCATTTGTGAATGAGTTGTCTTTGTTTTGTTAATAAGGCAGTACTGATATAGGGTGGATCTTGAATCAACCTATTTTGAGATATAAAAGTGATTAAATAGGTAAGCGGAGGAGAGATGGGATAAGACAGAGGCCAAGATACATGGAGGTCTCCAAGGAACCAGAAAACAGGCAGAAGAGAAAGGACCTTCCTCCAGAGCTGACAGAGAAAGCCTTCCCCTAGAGCTGGCACTCTGAATTCGGACTTCTAGCCTCTTAAACTGTGAGAAAATAAATACTTTTGTTTGTTAAAGTCATCCCCTTGTGGTATTTCTGTTATAACAGTACTAGATAACTAAGACAGTCACCAACATAGTAATTTGATTACCAGAAAGGCCAACTATGCCAGAGAAGGCTAGCTGCTCACCAAGTTTCATGTTTTCCTCTCCTTCTTAAACATAGATGTGGACTATGTGCCCAGGAAGAAGATGCGAACACAGATTCTGGAGAGCAACTAGCCTCCTCTGTCTGTTGTAGTTAGGTGAGGACATGCGGTTGAACTACTACTGTCAAGTGAACGTGAGGGTCTAATACGTGCCACTTCTAAGCCTGGCCCATAAGGACCATCTTTTCATGTTCCTCCATATACTTATCTCCTTCTCATTGCTCTAACTGCATATAAATTGACATCATTAAATCTTACGGTAGCTTACACCACATATTATGGGTCATCATGAACTTTTGCCCTCCCCCAATCTTTTTTTTTCACAATAGAAAGGTTCTTTAAAAAGGAATGAAATGATTGAAAATACACACTAGGCAAATACTAACCAAAAGAAAGCAGGTATAGCTATATTACTATCAGACAAAATTGATTTCAAGATAACACTGTCATAAACAGAAATGAAAGCTATATAATAAAATGTTCACTTAACCATGACATAAAAATATAAAATGCATATGTACCTAATAAAGTTGTCTCAAAATATATAAAACAAAAATTGAGCTACAAAAATCATTATACAAATCAGTATTATAGTAGGAAATTTTAACATACTTCTTTTGGTTATTGATAAGGCAAGACACCAAAAATTGGGAAAGGTTTTGATCATTAAAAAAACAATAAACAAGCTTAAACTAATCATCATATATAAAATTCTGCATCTGAAAATTAAAGTACATATTCTTCTCATACATACTTAATGTCAAAAATGTCAAAGACTATCATAGAGACCATGTTCTCTGACCATAATGCAATTTACCTAGAAGTTAACAAAAAGATAAAATTTAAAATCACTATGTATTTAGAAATTTAAAAGCACTTTTAAATACTGTATGGGGGGATTCTGGGAAAACAGTAGTAAAACACTTTTATTTAAATAATATACAGGGGAATTCTGGGAAAATAGTAGTGATGGAGTCAGGTTTTGAATTGTCACAAACCCCCAAATAAAAACATCAACTAGATAGATAGCAAGACTAAAAAAAAAAAAAAAAAGACAGAACACTAAGAAAGTGAAAAGACAAGCCACAAACTGGCAGAAGGTATTTGCGAAATACATACAATAAAGGGCTAGTATCCCTAACGCATAAAGAACTCTCAAAACTCCATGTTATGGGCTGAATTGTGCCTCACCAAAAATATGTACTGAAGCCCTAGCCCCTATACTTTCGAATGTGATCCTGTCTGAAAATAGGTGTTCTTTTTTACATTAATCAGGATATACCCTAGAGGGTGGGTCCTAAGCCTAATCACTTCTGAGTTATGAAAGAAGCAGAATAGAAACACACAGGAAGAAGATACCATATGAAGACTGTGATGGTTAAGATTGTGTGTCAACATGGCTGGGCCATGATTCTCAATATTTGACAGTCCTATAATATTGTGATCACTTCCCTGTTGAAATGTGGTATGTGATCACCTCCATGATGGAATCTGCTGGTGATACTGGCGGGGGTGGGGCCTGTGGCGGCTCACTGCTCCCTCAGCCTTCATCTCTCGGTCCTCCTCCATCTACTTCCTTCCTACTCGCCTTGCCAGGGCTTTTGCTTGTTTTGGATCCTGCAGCTGGCTCTCATTCATCTGGTCTCTGGTTCTTGGGACTTGGGCTAGCAGCTTACCAGTGATCTTGCCTGCCGATCTTGAGATTCATGGATCTTCACAGCCTGCAACAGCACTGTTCTCTGGCCTGCCAATCTTAGGTTTGGCAGCCCTTGAGGCTACGTGAATCAGGGTAATCCTCTTTCCTGCCTCATGGACTTGGGACATACAGCCTCTAAAAAACACATGAGCCATTTCCTTGATATAAATCTCTCTTGATATATACATATATATACACACACACACACTTTACTGGTTTTGCTTTTCTAGAGAACCCAGCCTAAGACAAAGACAGACACACACGCAGATACATCTAGAAGCCCAGCAACTCCAAGGACTGCCAGCTCCAAAAGCTGAAATTGACAAAGAAGGACCTCTAGCCTTCTGGCTGGATTCAGACTTCAAGCCTCCAGAACCATGAGAAATAAATTTCTGTTCTTTAAAGTCACTCACTTGTGGTATCTTCTGTTATAGCAGCACTAGGTAACTAATACAGTCAGTAACAGAAAAACAAACAACTCAAAAGAAAATGGGCGAAATATTTGCACATAAGCACATGAAGAGATGCTCGGTATCTATTCATTGGGGAAATGCAAAAGAAAACCACAATGACATACGACTAAAATAGCCAAATAAAACAAAAACACCCGGTAATACTAAATGTGGAATGACTGGAATTCTTGTACATTGCTGGTAGGAATGCAAAATGGTACAGACACTTGGTTAACAGTTTCATACAAAGTTAAGTACACACCTACCATTTGACTCAGCAATTCAACTCCCAGGTATCTGCCCAAAATAAACAAAACCACGGATGCATACAAAGTCTTATGTATGAATGCTGATATCTGTAGCAGCTTTATTTATAATCACCGTGAACTGGAAACAACTCAAAAGTCCATCAACTGTCCAGCAACTCAAATGTCCATAAACAAACTGTGCAATGTCCCTACAGCTGAATGCTAAGCAATACGTGAACAAACTACCAATACCTGCAACACCTGCATGAAGATAAAAGCCTTATTCTGAGCAAAAGAGAGCCAGATACAACAGCTGTATACTATGTAAATCCTTTTATATGACATTTTGGAAAACACAAAACTGTGGGTACAAAAATCAGATCTGTGGTTGCCAGGTGCTAGAGGTGGTGGTGGTGGGGAGAACTGATGCACAGGGCACAAGGGGAAGATTCTGAGGTGATGAAAATTCCATGTACTGACTGTGGTGATGGTTATAGAACTGAAAATGTCTGCCAAACTTAGAAAACAATATCCCTTAAAAAGTGAATCTTATTATACATGAATTATACCTCAATAAATTTGACTTTTGAAAAAGCCTAAATGACAAGATACGCCTCAGAATACAAGTGAGTAGAGACCAACCATCAACGACCATTTGTATCAGTATCAGTGTGGAAGCGAGCAAAGGAAAGCAAAATCAAACCAAAACCAAACCCAGTGCCGTCAAGTCGATCCTGACTCATAGCGACCCTATAGGACAGAGTAGAACTGCCCCATAGAGTTTCCGAGGAGCTCCTGGCGGATTTGAACTGCTGACCCTTTGGCTGGCAGCCGTAACACTTAACCACTACACCACCATGGTTTCCAAAGGAAAGCAAAGGGGCCTTTAAATGCTGGGAGAGCAGGAGAATCTCAAACATTCCTGAGAGAGCACAGGCAGCCAATATGAGAACAGCAGTTGATACTGGGGAAAGGAGGGGAATTATGCCGAGTCAAATAGCATGTGAGGGCAAGGGGTCCACAGCAATTTCTGAGAGGGGCTAGAGCATTTGGGGCCATATGAACTCTTAAATGCAACCTCTAAAGCTCCCTTTAAAGACAGTACCCTACATTAAGGAATAAAAAAGAATAGAATAAAAAATTGAGCAAGACAGAGACAACAGAACAAAGTAATAACAATATCTAAGTAAAAGTTAGAGAGGGAAGAAAGACAGGAAATCAAGAGAGCAAGCTGCTGTTTCCATGAACATTTAAAAGAAAAAAAAAAAAGCTTTCCTCAACCACACCTCCTAACATTTCAGTAAAATTAATTTCACAAATCCCATGCAAAATTTTGATAAAGAAGAAAAAGGAGGAGAGGCAGTGCCAAGATGGAGGCTTAGTCACATGCACCATAACGTCCGCCTACACCAAAGACCAAAAAATAAACAGGCAAAACAGAAGCAGATAATAATAGGTCAATCTGTAAACGATGACCACTTCAAAACATCAAGGGGGAGTAAACGGTACAGGTTCAGAAATTCTATATGGAGAGGATGTCAAGGCCATTATCAAGAAATAAATCCCTGCTTCAAACTTAGGAAGACAAAGGTAAATTTCAGGGTAACCACAAAGTCAACAAACTTACTCATCAAACTGTAAAAGAAAATCATAAAGATTCAGTACACACAAAACCAAAAACAACAAAAGAAATGAAAAAACAAGCCACAATTAAAAAAAAAAAGCATGGAAAATTAGGTGGAATGAAGAAACCGCCAACACTACAAAAAAAAAAGCGTAAGACAATGACAGCAATAAACTCATACCTGTGAATAATCATAAAAAATACAAATGTCGTAAATGCACCAGTAAAGAGACAGAGAGTGGCAGGATGGATTTAAAAAATACAACCCATCAATATGCTGTCTGCAAGAGACACACCTTAGACACAAAGATACAAATAAATAAAACTTAAAGGATGGAAAAGATATATCAAGCAAACAATAACCAAAAAAAGAACAGGAGTGGGAATATTAATCTCTGATAAAATAGATCTTAAAGCAAAATCCACTAAAAAAGACAAGGAAGGTCGTTACATAATGATTAAAGGGCTATCCAGCAAGAGGACTCAAGCATAATAAATATATATGCACCCAAAGACAGAGTTCCAAAATACATAAAACAAACTCTAACAGCACTGAAAAGAGAAAGAGACGCTTTCACAATAATACTAGGAGACTTTAACACACCACTTTTGGTGAAGGACAGAACAACAAGAAGGAAACTCAACAAAGACAGAAAATCTAAATATCACAGTCAACCAACTTGACCTCACAGACATATACACAGCACTCCAGCCAACAGCAGAAAAGTATACATTTTTCTCCAATGCTCATGGATCATTCTGCAGAAAAGACCACATTTTAGGTCACAAAGTCAGCTCCAACAAATTAGAAAACATCAAAATAACACAAAGCATCTTCTCTGATCACAATACTATAAAAGTAGAAATTAGTAACAGGAAGAGCAAGGAAAAAAAAATCCAATAAATGGAAACTAAATAACTCACTCCTTAAAAACTACTGGGTAACAGAAGAAATCAAAGATGAAACTCAAAAAATTCCTACAATCAAATATGAACAAAAACATAACATGTAAAAGCAGTGCTCAGAGGTGAATTTACAGCAATAAACACATACATCAAAAAAGGACAAAAATCAAAACATTAACCCTACAACTCCAACAATTAGAAAGACAGTTGCAAAAGATGCCTACAGTCGCCAGAAGAAAGAAGATAACTAACTCAAAATGGATCAAAGATTTAAATATAAAAAATAAAACTATAAAGACCATGGAGGAAAAACTAGGAACAATGCTGGGGCCCTAAAATATGGTATAAATAGAATTCTAAACATAACTAAAAATGCACATACAGAAGAAGATGAACTAGACAAATAAGACCTCCTAAAAATTAAACATGCTCAACAAAAGCCTCCAAAAGAGTAAAAAGAGAATGTACAGATTGGGAAAAAAATTTTGACTACGACAATATCCAATAAGGGTCTAATCTCTAAAATTTATAGAGAACTTCGACACCTCTGCAACAACAAAAAGCAAATAATCCAATTAAAAAATGGGCAGATATGAATGGACACTTCACCAAAGAAGACATTCAGGCAGCTAACAAACCTATGAAGAAATGCTCATGATCATCAGCAATTAAAAAAATTAGACAGATGTAAATCAAAACTCCAGTGGGATACCATCTCGCTCTATTATTGGTACTAATCAAAATAACAGAAAATAACAAATGTTGGTGAGGTTGTGGGCAGATTGGAACTCTTATACACCGCTGGTGGGAATGTACAATGGAACAACCACTATGAAAAATGATATGGCGCTTCCTCAAAAAGCTACAAATATAAATACCATATGATCCAGCAATCCCACTCCTAGGTATATACCCTAAAGAAATAAGAGCCATGACACGAACAGACATATGCACACCCATGTTTATTGCAGCATTATTCACAATAGCAAAATGGTGGAAGCAACCTAAGTGCCCATCAACAGATGGAGGGATTAACCAACCATGGTACATACACACACAACGGCATACAACGCAATGATAAAGAATAATGACGAATCCAAAAAACACTGCACAACATGGATGAATGTGGAGGGCATTATGCTAAGTGAAATAAGTCAACTGCAAAAGGACAAATATTGTATGAGACCCCTATTACAAGGCAACAACAAAAGGTTTATATATGCAGGAAAAACAAAAACTCTTTGTGGTTACCAGGGATGGGACGGAGACGGAGGGGAAATTACCCAAGAGATAGTTGTGTCAATAGTTGTGAAGGGAAAGGCAATACACAATATGGGAGAAGTCAGTACAATATGACCAAGGCAAGAGAGGACACTGACAGGAATGGAGGAACAAAGGACAACTACGGTAACCATTATAGCACAGACAATCCTGTAACAATAATGTTAACAAACAATAATGTACATGGATACGTAGACAGATGTGCCAAGAGGTGAGGGAGGAGGTAAGGGAGTATACCTACCAGCAGATACAGGTTTGGTGGTGGAAATTTCTAAATACATGACAGTGGGTGCTCCTCATATGTTAATACAGACAACAGAACACACAAGTGGCACAGCCAGGGTAACCTCTTAGACATAACTAAGTACCTCATGGGATGAAGTTACCAGGCTCTCAGGCAAAGGACATAGACTCAGGGAACATCTACATCAATTGACACAACATAGTTCTTAAAGACAATGTTCTACATCCTACTTTGGTGAGTAGCACCTGGAGTCTTAAAAGCTTGTGAGCGGCCATTTAAGATACAACTATCCGTCTCTTCTAGTCCAGAGCAAAGGAGAGTGAAAAGAACTAAAGACTCAAGGGAGCAATGAGTCCAAAGGCCTAATGGACCACATAAACCACAGCCTACACAACCCCAACACCAGAACTAGATGGTGTCTGGTTACCATTACCAACTGCTCAGACAAACAACAGGGGATTCCGGACACAGCAGGAGAAAACTGTAGAATAAAAGATCAAATTCACAAAAAAGACCAGACTTACTGGTCTGACAGAGACTGGAGGAACCCCCGAGACTCTGGCCACGAACACCCTTCTAACTCAGAACTGAAGCCACTCCCGAAGTTCACCTTTCAGCCAAAGATTAGGTAGGCCTATAAAACAAACAATAACACACATGAGGAACATGCTTCTTAGATCAATCAAGTATATGAGGCCAAATGGGCAACCCCTGCCCCAAAACAAAGAGAATGTGGGAAGGGACAGGAAAACTGGACAAATGGAACCAGGAAGCCTGGGGTAGAAAGAGAAAGGGGGAGAGTCCTGACACAATGTGGGGATTGCAACCAATGTCCCAAAACAATTTGCATACACATTTTTGAATGAGAAAAACTAATATGCTTTGTAACTTTCACCTAAAATACAATAAAAAGGAACAGAATAATATCCCTATCAACAATTATAACACATCAGAAAGATATGCCCACAAAACAGAGTAAAACTGTAAACTAATATTTTAAAACAATTTAAGAAAATGATACATAAATCAGAATTAGAAAAACTCGGAATAACGTGAAAGAACTCAGGAAAGAACAGAATTATAAGAAAAATATTTTTCACTGAATATACACAAAGACAAAAAACACAGACCAACACAAAAGTGGATAAACCAAACAGATAATTAACATTTTAAGACAGCCATTCTCAAAATGTGTTCCGAAGACCCATGGGGGACCCCCAAGGCCCTTTCAGTGCATCCTAAAAGTATCATGAAATTATTTTCATAACGTTGTTGTTATTAGGTGCCGTTGAGTCAGTTCTGACTCATAGCGACCCCATCTACAATTGAACAAAACACTGCCTGATCCTGCGCCACCCTCATAATCGTTGTTAAGCTTGAGCCCATTGTTGGAGCCACTGTGTCAAGTCATCTCTGAGGGGCTTCCTCTTCTTCACTAACCCTCTACTTTACCAAGCATGATGTCCTTCTCCAGGGATTGGTCCCTCCTGATAACATGTCCAAAGTGTGTGAGACGAAGTCTCACCATCCTTCCTTCTAATGAGCATTCTTAATAATTTTCATAATACTAAGATGTTATTTACCTTCATGACTGTATTCAAATTTGCACTGACAATGCAAAAGCAATGATGAGTAAAACTGCTTGGTGTCTTAGCACAATTCAAGGCAGTGGCACTAAACTGTACTTAGAGTCATGACAATCTTCACTGCCACGCTCTCAGTTTTTTTTTAAAAAAGCCAATTTCAGTTAAGAATGTCCTTGATCAACCAGTTTTTTTCCAGCTGCCATCAAGTTGATTTTCCTTTCCAACTCATGGCGACCCCATGCGTGTCACAGTAGAACTGTGTTACATAGGGTTTTCAGTGGCTGGTTTTTTGGAAGTAGATCACCAGTTCTTTCTTCTAAAGAGCCTCTGGGTGGAATTGAACCTCCAGCTTTTCAGTTGGCATCCGAGTGCATTAACTGTTTGCATCACGCAGGGACTCTTGATAAAGCAGTTTAAGTTACTAGTTTTATTAAATCTTGACTCCTGAGCACACATCTTTTTAATATTCTATGTGGACAAATGGGAAGTATACGTAAGAGCCTCTACTATGTATTGAAGTACAATAGTTGTCTTAAGGAAAAACACTTGCTTGAGCTGTAAGCTGAACTAGCCACTTTTTTCATGAAACACAACTGGCATGAAAAACAACTGACATAAATTACGGTAACTCAGACTAGGGTACTTGGTAGACATTTTCTCAAAAAGGAGTTAAGTAAGATTGTCTATTCAAGGAAAATTCAGGCCAGTGATAAAGTTTTCAAGTGAAAATTAGAATTCTGGAAAACTTGCATCTGCTACTGTGAGTTGTCAGCTTCCCAAAATATTAAGACTTTTCTTATGAGATCAGTGCTAGTATTGATCAATATTGTATAATGAAATGTGTCAATAACTAGAAGATTCGCATAACTCAGTGAACCCGTATTTTCCAAAATACATGATGTTACAAAATTCACTTTGAATGAAGACAAGTGGAGTTACTTGTTAGAGTACAACAAAATTCAACAGCCATTCCTGATAAAAAAACCTAACAAGATAGTAACAGAAGGAAAATTCCTCAATATAATAAGTGCATTTATGAAAAACTGACAGCTAACATCATACTTAATGGGAAAAGACTGAAAGCTTTCTCATGAAGATCATGAACGAGGCAGAGATGCCCACTCTCACCACCGCTACTCAATATTATTTCTAGAAGTCCTAGTGATAGCAATTAGGCTAGGGAAAAAAAAAGTCATCCAAATCAGAAAGAAGTAAAACTATTCCTTTTCACAAATGGCATGATCCTAGACATAGAAAATCCCAAAAAATTAACAAGAAAGGTATTGGAATTAATAAATGAATTCAGCAAGGTGGCAGGGTACAAGGTCAACACACAAAAATCAATCAGGTTTCTATACACCAGCAATGAGGAAACTAAAGAAACATTACCATTTACAATAACTCTAAAGGAATAAATGTAACTAGGAAGGTGAAAGGCTTGGACACAGAAAACTATAAAATATTACTAAATTAAAGAAGACCTAAGTGAATGGAAGGACATTCTATGTTTGTGGATTAGAAGGCTTAATATGGTTGTCAATACTACCCAAAGCAATTTAGAAATTCAAAGCAACCCTCATCAAAATTCTAACGCCTTCTTTACAGAAATAGAGAAGCCAATCCTCAAATTTATATGAAAGGGCAAGGGACCCTTGAATAACTAAAGCAATCTTGAACAAGAACAAAGTAGGAAGACTCATACTTCCTGATTTCAAAACATACTATAAAGTTACAGTAATTAAACAGCCTGATACTAGTATAATAACAGACAGAGAGATCAATGAAATTGAATTGAAGGTCCATACATCTATGGTCAACTAATTTTCAACAAGGGTGAGCCAGTGCAATGGGTTTCTCTTATATATGGCCTTTCTGGCCCTGGATTTGTAATTCTACCAAAAATGATTGGGTCACAGTCTGACCTGTGATTGGTCTACTTTACACGCCTTGCAGGGATTGGCCAGTTTACTAGTTGGAAAAGTGGTGTGCAAAACCACTCAACGGGATTGAGCTATTTACAGTCCATGGAGCGGATTGGTCAGTTCGCAGTC
This sequence comes from Elephas maximus indicus, assembly GCF_024166365.1. NCBI lineage: Eukaryota > Metazoa > Chordata > Mammalia > Proboscidea > Elephantidae > Elephas > Elephas maximus. Next base: position 6,358,556 of record NC_064845.1, read on the forward strand.
CTGCTGGCAAGGCCATGCCTTGAAATTGACAAGGAGTTTGCTTATATTACAAGGTCAATTCCACAGAGATTTAGAGAGAAGAGGCAAGGAAGGGAACCTCAAGACCAAGAAGACCCTGGAGCAGAGCAGTTTGGACCCAGGGTTTCAGCGAGGGACACCTCCCAAAAGAGCTGTAATATGGGTCAAGGGCTGTAACACTGAAGACGGCAAGAGGCCCAGATGGGGCCTGGTGGCAGAACAGCCCAGAAAAGGCCCAGCAGTAGAGCTGGAGGGCTGAGACAGTCTGCACAGCTGAATAGTCTGCTACACTGGCTACGAGCTAGGCCAGATAGGAGTAGAGGGGCTGAGTGTGAGGAAGCCAAAGACAGAGACACCCATGCATGGCCAAGAGGGGATGTGCACAACAGAGAGGAGCCTGCTCACATGGCCGAGAAAGGAGAACTTGCACGGAGAAGGGCTAGCTAGCATGGTAGAGATCTGCTAGCAGCAGAGAGAGCTGTGCTGGTTGGAAGCTGTTCTGCACTGAAGGGAAGGATGTGCTCCCTACCTCTGAGGAGCCTTCCAAACCTCACCTATGTATTTCCTAATCCTGACCCCGATCCCAAGTCATTCCCATTACTTCCCAGTTGATCCTGATTCCGATTTGTAGCCTGTTACTCCCCAAAGATAGCACATAACTGAGTATTATATATGATTTCTGTGTGGTTACTGCAACAAATTATCAAACCCAGAGAAGGAGAGAGTGCTGTGAAGGGGGGAAGACTCGTGTCAGAAAACGGTGAAGAAATTGAAGAGCGGAGGTATATCTGACCTCCACCTCAGACGAATCAGCTTTGTGCTGATCCTGATTCTTCTCCCTCGGGAATTTAGACAGTTCTTGACAATGCATTAAAGGTTCTAAGTCCATTTACTGAGGAAAGAAGAGTCTCTTCACTAAATTGTGCTCATAGAATTGTATTTCCATATACAGAAGAATAAAGAAGAATCCATGCCTCACACCATACACACAAAAACCAATTCAAAATGAATCAAGGACCATTTTGATGTGAAAACTAAAACCAGAAAATTTTTAGAAGAAAACACAGGGGAGTGGCTGAGTGAACTGGTTTTTAATGATATATTATCAGATATGACAACAAAAGCACAAGCAGCAAAAGACAAAATAGATAAACGAGACCTCAAAAATTAGATACTGTGTTCATCAAAGGGTTTGTCTTAGTTATCTAATGCTGCTATAACAGAATACCAAAAGTGAATGGCTTTAACAAAGAGAAACTAATTCTCTCACAGTCTAGTAGGCTACAAGTCCAATTCAGGGCATCAGCTTCAGGGAAAGGCTTTCTCTCTCTGTCAGCTCTGGAAGAAGGTCCTTGTCATCAATCTTCCTCTGGATGAAGAGCTTTTCTGCAGGTTCAAAGGATAAGCTATTCTCCTGGCTCTTGTTTCTTGATGATATGAGGTTTCCCTGTCTCTCTACTCCTTATCTTTTTCTTTTTTTTTAATCTCAAAACAGATTCACTTAAGACACAGTCTAATCTTGCAGACTGAATCCTGCCTCATTAACATAGTTACTGCTAACCCTACCTCATTAACATCATAGAGGAAGGATTTACATAGAAAAATCGTATCAGATTACAAAATGGTGGAATATCACACAATACTGGGAATCATGAACTAGACAAGTTGACATAAATTTTTGAGGGACACAATTCAATCTATTAACAGGATTTCCTCAACAAAGTGAAAAGAAAATTTACAGATCAGGAGAAAATTTCAGAAACCATATATCCAATAAGGGCCTAACATCAAAAATATATATCACACTTCTACAACTTAACAATAAAAAGACAACCCAATCAAAAAATGGGCGAAGGACTTGAACAGACATTTCACCGAAGAGGATATTCAAGTGAATGACCCAAATCAAAACTAAATCCACTGTCACTGAGTCGATTCCAACTCACAGCAACCCCCATAGGATTTCCAAGGCTGTAAATCTGTACAGAAGGAGACTGCTACATCTTTCTCCTGCAGAGCGGCTGGTGGTTTCAAACTGCAGCCTTTCAGTTAGCAGTCAATCACCTTAACCACTACACCACTAAGGTTCATGAGGTTTAAAGAAAGAGGCCGTCTTCATAACACAAAAGTGCAAGATGAAGCAGCCAGTGCTGATGTAGAAGCTGCAGCAAGTTACCCAGAAGATCCAGCTGAGGTAACTGATGAAGGCGGCCACACTCAACAGATCTTCAATGTAGACAAAACAGCCTTACACTGGAAGACGATGCAGTCTAGGATTTTCACAGCTAGAAGAAGAGAAGTCAATGCCTAGCTTCAAAGCTTCGAAGGACAGACTGGCTCTTATCAGAGGCTAACGCTACTGGTGACTTTAAACCAATGCTCACTTACCATTCTGAAAATCCTACGGCCCTCAAGGATTATACTAAATCTACTCTGCCTGTGCTCTATAAATGGAACAACCAAACCTGGACGACAGCACATCTGTTTACAACATGGTCTACTGAATCGTAGTGGTTAAGAGCTATGGCTGCTAACCAAAAGGTTGGCAGTTTGAATCCACCAGGCGCTCCTTGGAAACCATATGGGGCAGTTCTACTCTGTCCTATAGGGTTCGTATGAGTTGGAATTGACTCAAGGACAACAAGTTTGGTTTTTTGGTTTTTTTTTTTGGTTGAGACCCGCTACCTAGAAAATGAGATTCCTTTCAAAATATTACTGTTCATTGACAATGCACCTGGTCACCCAGGAGCTCTGAGGGAGAGGTACAAGCAGATTAATGTTGTTTTCATACCTGCTAACACAACATTTATTCTGCAGTCCACGGATCAAGGAGTAATTTTGACTTTCAAGTCTTATTATTTAAGAAATAGTAGCCATAGACAGTGATTTCTCTGATGAATCTGGGCAAAGTAAATTGAAAACCTTCTGGAAAGGTTTCATCCATCTAGATGCCAATAAGAACCTTCATGATTCACAGGAAAAACCAAAAAATCCATTGTCTTTAAGTCGATTCCGACTCATAGCAACCCTATAGGACAGAGTAGGGCTCCCCCACGGGCTTTCCAAGGAGCAGCTGGCAGATTCAAATTGCCTACCTTTTTGGTTAGCACATGTAGCTTGCTGTAGGTCTTAACAACTGCACCACCCCAGTGATTCATGAGAGGAGATCAAAGTATCAACATTAGGGAGCCAACAAGGCACTACAGACAGAAGCACCATGCCGTCCCTCTGCAGCACAGACCCAAAAAACGAAGTGAAACAGATACAAATGTCAATCCTGGATCAAATGACGGAATAAAGCCATCAAATGAAGGAATAAAGAACTCAATCAAGCTCCAAATGGAATAAGAAACTTACAGACAACAGAGAACAACGAGAGCTACAGGGTGGAGGTCCCCTACAAGCTAATGCGGCACAGATTTGCCATCTTGGACTACAGCTACCAAGGAATGCGGACAGGGAGTATGGGAACGCAACTTCACAGGAGCTCCCAACAGGAGACAGAGTACCTGGTAACCAGGGATACATGCTTTCCCAATCCCCACCCCTCTTCCCTGTACAAGCCTCTGCTGCTGTCCAGCAGGGTCACAGTCGCTCCACCAGAGAGATACCAGCTCACTGCTGCCCAGGTCTGCCCCACCCCACTGGCCAGCCCCTTCAGCGCCATTTTCTACTTATTTATTTATTTATCTTGCTTCTCTCTCTCCCCCTTATTTTCTTTCCTTTCTCCTGCCCAGTTAGCCCTGTGTGCCATCCCCTCCCTTTCTTGATGGGCTGTGATTTTTTGGTTTACTTTGTTCTTTTCTTTCCTCTTTCTTTTATTCTGTTTCTTCTCTCTCTCCTTTTCTTTCTCCTGCTCATCCAGCCCTGTACACTGTTCTCACCCTTCTCGAGGGACCATGCTGTACCACCCAGCTATAGAATAACTGCACATGGCCTCCCTGGATCTGCACCACCATCTCTAACTGGCTCCCTCAGCACCATTTTATTAGTAATTTTTTCCCTTTTTTTTGTTTCTTTTCTCTCTCCCTTCCTTCCTTTCTCCCACCCACCTAGCCCTGTGTACCACCTCCCCCCTCTTGGTGGGCTGTGTTGTACCATTCAGCTGGAAAGCCTCTGGCACGTGGCCTCCCCAGATCTGCGCCGCTTGCACAGGATGGCTCCCTCAGTTCCCTATTTTTTATTTTTATCTTTCCTCTTCTCCCTCCCACCTAGGCCCCAAACTGCCTCCACCCCATCATCACAAGCAATGCCAAGCCATATATCAACAGAGACATCAACTCATCACCACCCCAATTCTACCACGCCCCAGTGGCTGGCTCCCCGATCACCATATATTTTTTGTTGTTGTTTTTATTATTTTAATTATTTTTCTTTGTTGGTTTCTCCTCTCATTCCCCTCTTTATTTTCCTTTCTCCTGTCCACCTAACCCCATGTGCCATCCACACCTCCTCTCGACAAGACGAGCCACACCACCTGGCTAGGGTGCCACTGGCACAGAGCCGCGGTAGGTCTGTTCCACCCCCACCTGCCAAATCCAACCACACCATTTTATTTACTTATTTTTGTGTTTTTTTTCTCTTCTTTCACCCACTCACTTAGTTCCACATATCACATCCACTCCCTTCCCTCCTGCCTGTTGGCACGGTGCGCTTAGTGCTGCACTCCCAGGACCCCATCCTGCACTGTGCTCTGGCCCCACCCCATCGGCCCTATTTTGAGCAGCAAACTACCCATTCCCACCCCTCCACCCGCACTGGATACACCTTGCTGCACCACAGCTGAGTGACTAGCCCTGCCTACCTGTACAAGGTGGTGAGAAGTATCATGCTCACAGGTGAGCAAGCGACAAAACACACCCAGCCTGCTTTCCCAGAAATAACCAAAATAAAACAAAAAAAGCAGGATGAAACAGTCAAATCTACAAGCAATAAACGAAAATAATTCCTGAATGTCCTGGAGAGAGCAGACAATATTAAAACATATTAAAAAACAGGAGAGGATGGCCCCAGAGAGCAACCAAAATAAAACATCAGATGACCTTCTGGCAGAAGAAAAGGCGCTGGAACTACCTGGTAAAATAGGGAATTAAAAACTTTAATATTCAGGGTTCTCCAACAGATGAAGGAAGATGCAGACAAAAAATTACGGAAAAATACAGCCAAAAATCAAGGAAATGACAGACAAAACAATGGAAGAATTCAAGAAAATGATACAGGAACAAAATGTCAAAATAAACAACCAATTAGAAATGATGCAAAAACAGCAGTAAGAAACCCAAAAGATAAAAGGTTTCAGAAATGGACAGTGTCAGAAAGTTTTAGGAGCAAATCTGAAACAATGGAAGGCAGGATCAGTGAAATTGAAGACAAATCCTTGGATACCACTTTGAGGAAAAATCAGAGAAAAGAACGAAGAAAAATGAAGAAACCCTGAGAATGATGAGTGATACATCAAAAGCAAAAATCTGTGTGTAATCAGAATTCCAGAACAGGGGGAGAAAACAGAAATCATAGAAAGGATCACTGACGATTTACTGACAGAAAACTTCCCTAATATCATGAAAGATGAAAACCTGACCATCCAAGAAGCTGAATGAACCCCATGTGAGAGAGACCCCAGATGAAAAACACCAAGACATATCATAGTCACACTTGCTAAAACCAAAGACAAAGAATCCTGAGAACAGGTCAAGAAAAGCGAAAAGTCACATATGGAAAGGAAAGAATAAGACTAAGCTCTGATTACTCAGCAGAAACCATGCAGGCAAGAAGGCAATGGGATAACATGTATAAAATCCTGAAAGAAAAAAATTGCCAACCAAGAATAATATACCCTGCAAAACTCTCACTCAATTATCATGGCAAAATGAGGACATTTCCAGATAAACAGAAATTAAGGGACTATGTAAAAGCCAAACCAAACTTACATGAAATTATTAAAGGGAGTCCTTTGGTTAGAGAACCAACAACATTAGACAACAACCTGAGTCTAGGATGCAAGACTACATCAGCCAGCTACCAACATAGGTAATGATCTCTCTCAAACAAAATTTAAAAATTTACAACAGGGTACCAGAGAGGTTGATCTGTAAATGACAAAAATATTAGAACAATAAAAGAGGGAATAAACGATATACTAAAACCAAACCAAACCCGCTGCCATCATGTCAATTCCAACTCATAGCGACCTTATAGATGATATAAGTATAGAATTTTCAAATGGAGAGGAAGTCAAGGTGAAAGCAAGCTATAGAAGACTGGTTCAAATTTAGCAAGATGGGGTAAATTTCAATGTAACCACAAAGAAAGTTAACAAACCTACTCATCAAAATAAAGAAGAAAAACAGTCTCAGTAAACACGAAGTCTACAAAAACAAAACAAACAAACAAAATCCACAATCAAAAGGAACACACCAACAGGGGAGGAACAAGAACAAAGAAAACATCAACATCCCCACAAAAAAAAGCACTACAAAATGACAGCAGTAACCTCATACCTATCAATAATAACAGTGAACCTAAACGGCTTAAATGCACAGAGAGTGAAAGAATGGATTAAAAAAACAGAACCCATCAATATGCTGTCTACAAGGGACACATTTTAGAAACAAAGACATATATACATATTAAAAATCAAAGGAGGTAAAATATGTATCAAGCAAACAGCAACCAAAAAATAGCAGGACTAGCAACAATAGCCTCAGATAGAATAGACTTTAAAACAAAATTCACCATAAAAGACAAAGAAGGGCATTACATAATGAGTAAAGGGACAATCCATCATGAAGAAGTAACCATAATAAATATCTATGCACCCAATGACAGGGCTCCAAAATACATTAAACAAACTAACAGTGCTGAAAAGAGGAATTGACAGTTCCACACTAATAATGGGAGACTTCAACACACTACTCTGGGTAAAGGACAGAACATCTAGAAAGAAACTCAACAAAAAGATACAGACGATCAAAAGATACAATCAACTAACTTGACCTCACAGACACATATAGAACACTCCACGCAACAGCAAAGTACACATTCTTTTCCAACACACATGGAACGTTTTCCAGAAAAGACCTCATCTTAGGCCACAAAGCAACCCTCAACAGAATCCAAAACATTGATATAATACAAAGTATTTTCTCTGATCATAATACCATAAAAGTAGAATAACAGGAAGAGGAAGGAAAAAAATCAAATACGTGGAAACTGATTAACACCGTGCTTAAAAACCACTGAGTAATAGAAGAAATCAAAGGTGGAATCAAAAAATGCACACGATCAAATAAGAATGAAAACATCATACTAAAACCTTTGGACATGCCAAAGGTGGCGGTCATAGGTCGATTTATAGCCATAGATGCACACATCAAAAAAAGGACAAAATCAAAACATTAGCTACAAATATGAAAACCTAGAGGAAATGGACAAATTTCTAGGAATACACTACCTACCCAAACTAACACAAACTGAAGCTGAAAATCTGAACAGACCTATAAGAAGAGATTGAAAAGCTAATAATAAAAAAACAAAACGAAAACTCCCAATAACAACAACAACAACAAAAAAGCCCTGCCTCATTTGGCTCCACTGGAGAATTCTACAAACATTCAGAGAAGAGCTTACATCAGTACTACTCAAACTATTTCAGAACACAGAAGAAGAATGGATACTTCCAAATTCATTCTATGAAGCCAGCAAAACCCTAATTCCAAAACCAGGCAAAGACACCACAAAAAAAAGAAAGAAAGAAAGAAAGAAAAAGAAAATTACAGACCAATGTCATGAATACAGATGCAAAAATTCACAATACTACCCAACAAAATTCAGCAATGTATCAAAAAAATAATATGCCACAACCAAGTGGGATTCATACCAGGTATGCAAGGATGGTTCAACATTAGAAAGTCAATCAACGTAATCCACCACACAGGTAAAAGAATCACATGGTTATCTCATTCAAAAGAGAAAAGGCATTGACAAAGTTCAACATCCATTCCTGATGAAAATTCTCAATAAAATTGGTATAGAAGGGAAATTCTTCAACATAATAAAAAACAAAATCAACAGCAAACATCATCCTTAAGGGAAAGAGGCTGAAAACATTACCCTTGAAAACAGGAACAAGACAAAGTTGCCCTTTATCACCATTCCCATTTAACACTGTGCTGGAAGTCCTAGCTAAAGCAATAAGGGAAGAAACAGAAATAAAGAGCATCCAAACTGGTAAGGAAGAAGTAAAACTGTCCCTATTTGTAGATGATATAATACCATACATAGAAAACCCAAAAGACTCCATGAGAAAACTACTAGAACTAACAAAGATTCAGCAGAGTAGCAGGACACAAGTTCAACATACAAAAATCAGCTGGATTCCTCTATACACCAATAAAGAGATCTACAAAAAGAAAATCAGGAAAGCAATACCATTTTATAATGGCTCCTAAAAAAATAAAATACTTAACAATAAATCTAACCAGGGGTGTAAAAGACCTATACAAAGAAAACTATAAAACACTACTGCAAGAAACCAAAACAGACCTACATAAATGGAAAAACATACCATGCTCATGGATAGGTAGACTCAACATTACGAAAATGTCAATTCTACCCAAAGCAATCTACAAATACTACACAATACTGATCCAAATACCAACACCATTCTTTAAAGATATGGAAAAACTAATCATTAACTTTATAAGGAAAGGGAAGGGGCCCCGGATAAATAAAGCACTATGGAAGAGGAAGAATAAAGTAGAAGGACTTGCACTACCTGACCTCAGAATCTACTAATCAGCTACGGCAGTCAAAATAGCATGGTACCGATACAACAACAGACACAGCAACCAATGGAACAGAACTGAGAACCCAGATATAAATCCGTCCTTCGACAAAGGCCCAGAGTCCATCAGATGGGGAAAAGCAGTTTTTGTTTTTTTTTTAACAAATGGTGCTGCAAAAACTGGATGTACATCTGCAAAAAAAAGAAACAGGACCCATACCTCACAGCACACACAAAAACTAATTCAAAGTGGATCAAAGACCTAAATTTAAAACCAAAAACTATAAAGGTCACAGAAGAAAAAAGAAGGTCAATGCTAGAGGCCCTAATACCCGGCATAAATAGGATCCAAATCATAACTAACAAGACACAAACATCAGAAGATAAGCTAGATAACTGGGATCTTCTAAAAATTAAACACGTATACTCATCAAAAGACTTCACCAAAAGAGTTAAAAGAGAACCTATAGACGGGAAAAATTTTGACTATGACAAACTCAACAAAGGTCTAATCTCAAAAATCTACAGGAAAATCCAACACCTCTACAACAAAAAAGAAAAATAATCCAGTTTAAAAATGGACAAAGGAGGACATGAATGGGCAAAGGACACTTCACCAAAGAAGACACTCAGATGGCTAACAGATACATGAGGAAATTCAAATAAAAAACACAATGAAATACCATTCTCACCATGACATTACTGACACAAGTCAAAAAAACAGAAAATAACAAATGCTGGAGAGGCTGCAGGGAGATTGGAATTCTTAAGCACTGCTGGTGGGAATACGAAATGGCACAACCATTTTGGAAAATGATATGGTGCTTCCTTAAAAAGCTAGAAATAGAAATACCACACAATCCAGCAATCCCACTCCTAGAAATACATCCTAGAGAAATAAGAGCTGTCACACAAATAGACATATGCACACCCACGTTCATTGCAGCATTATTCACAACAGCAAAACGATGGAAACAACCTAAGTGCCCATCATTAGAAGAATGGATAAACTATGGTACATACACCCAATGGAATGCTATGCAACAATAAACAATGATGAATCTTCGAAACGTTTCATAACACAGATAAATGTGGAGGGCATTACACTGAGTGCAATGAATCAATCACAGAAGGACAAATATTATATGACACCACTATCATAAAAACTCATGAAAAGGTTTACACACAAAAAGAAACAATCTTTGATGGTTACAAGGGAGGGGAGGAGTGAGGAGGGAGAAACACTTAGTGGACAATAGATAAGTGGTAACTATGATGAAGGGTAAAACAGTACACAATACTGGGAAAACCAGCATAACTTGACCAAGGCGAGGTCATGGAAGCTCCACAGACACATTCAAATTCCTTAAAGGACCGAATTACTGGGCTGGAGGCTGGGGACCATGGTCTTGGGGAATTTCTAGCTCAATTGGCATAACATAGTCTATTAAAAAAAAATACTCTACATTCTACCTTGGTGAGCAGCATCTGGGTCTTAAAAGCTTGAGAGTGGACATCTAAGATACTCCACTGGTCTCACCCCATCTGGAGCAAAAGAGAATGAAGAAAACCAAAGACACAAGGGAAAGATTAGTCCAAAGGACTAATGGACCACAACTACCACAGACTCCACCAGACTGAGTCCAGCACAAACTAGATAGCACCTGGCTACCACCACCAACTGCCCTGATAAGGATCACAATAGAGTATCCTGGACAAAGCTGGAGAAAAATGTAGAACAAAATTCTAACTCATGAAAAAAAAATAATAAAAAGCAGGCTTACTGGTCTGACAGAGACTGGGGAAACTCTGAGGGTATAGCCCTTGGACTCCCTTTTAATTCAGTATTGAAGTTACTGCTGAGGTTCACCCTTCAGCCAAAGATTAAATGGGCCCATAAAACAAAACAGGACTAAATGGGTATACCAGCCCAGGGGCAAGGACTAGAAGGTAGAAAGGGACAGGGAAGCTGATAATGGGAGAAGGGGAGAATGTCGACATGTCACAGGCGTAGCAACCAATGTCACAAAACAATATGTGTATTAATTGTTTAATGAGAAACTTATTTGCTCTGTAAACCCTCATCCAAGATACAATTAAAAAATATCTAAAGTGGGTAAAAATGAACTACAATGTCTAAGGATACACATTTGGGTGACAAATCTATAAAGAAATGAAATACAGTGACAAGCACAAAAATCAAGATCACAGAAGAAATAATGGAAATTGATAAATACTTGAAATTGAAAGATAAGAAAAACAAATTTAAATATCTGTAGAACGCAACAAAAGTGGAACTTTGAGTTTATTGCCAAGAAGGCTGAAAATAAGCTCAATGTCCAACTTATGAAGGTAGCAAAAATAACAGAATAAACTCAAGAAAGAAAAATGGCATTTAAAAAGATATGAACAAACATTGTTAAAAGGGGGGAAAAAAATTAGAAAAGAATAAAGCCAAAGGCTGGTTCTTTGAAAAGAGGAACAAAGTAGGTAAAGTTCTAATAACACTGATCAAGAAAGGAAAGAGTAAACACTTGAACAAAATTGTATTACAAATGAAAGTACATTACAATAAACGCTGCAGACTTTAAAAAGATAACAAAAAAATCTTTCAAGACAATTTTAAAATTCAGATGAAATGGATAAATTTCTAGAAAAATAAAACTAGCAAAAGTGACTCAAGAAGAAATAGAAAGTTTGAAAAATCCTATTAGGCAAAGTAATTAAATTTTTCTACAAAGAAAATTTCAGGTTCAGATAATTTTATAGTTATATTAGGCTTTCAAGGAATAGTTAATATGAAGACAAAGGCTCTTCCAGAGACCAGGAAAAAAGTGAACACTCCCAAACTCAATTCTATGAGGCTTGTAAAACTTTGATTTCAAAACAGATAAAGAAAATATAAGAAATAAACATACAGGCCCTTATCACTCAAAAATACAGATGCCTTACCAAGTACGTGGTATTCACGCACAGAAAAATGGAACAGAATAAAGACTCTAGAAATAAATGCACACATATATGACAGAGAAACCCTGGTGGCATAGTGGTGAAGTGCTACGACTGCGAACCAAAGGGTTGGCAGTTCAAATCTGCCAGGCACTCCTTGGAAACTCTATAGGGCAGCTCTACTCTGTACCTATAGGGTCGCTTTGCGTCAGAATTGACCCAACGGCACTGGGTTTGGTTTTTTTGGTTTGGTATATGACAAAGGTGATATGGCATTCCTTGGGAGGAAAGAAGGAACTGTTTAACACATGACGCTAAAAAAAAAATTGATAGCGCATTTGGAAAAGAAAATAAAGACCTACACCAGAGTAATTACAAACTGAAACGTCAAAAACAAAAATTTTGACCTTTCAGAAGAACACGCATGTGAATATCTCTCGGTCTTCAGGGTGAAGAAATTCCTAACGAAGCACAAAAAGCACCAGCCATAAAAGAAACAGCTAATAAATCTGACTTCATGAAGGGTGTTTCTTCATGAAAAGACACCTTAAAAATATAAGAAAACAAGTTATGAGCTGGGAGAAATTACTTGTAAGATAAACCTTAATCTCAGCACAAATACTACTGAGAATATAAACTAAAAAAAAAAAAAAAACTCCTACAAATAACTCAATAGGCAAAAAGCAAACATGATTTCACAGAAAAGAAATACATGTGGCTGATAAACACGAACGGATGCTCGACGTCACTAGAATTCAGGGAAATGCAAATAGAGAGCACAATGCGATGCCATTCTACACTTCAGTGGTAAAAATTACAACATGAAAATACTAAGTGTTGGAAAGGAAATGACTCAACTGACTCTCTTACCCATTGCTGGTATGAATACAAATTGGTAAGGCCGCTTTGGAAAAACAATACTGTAAAGTTAAGTATTTGTATAGCCTATGACTCCTGGCAATGCCACTCCTGGAGAAACTCTTGGACACGTATACCAGGAGACAGCTACAAGAACGGCAGCACTATTTTCATTAACAAAACGCTGGGAAGGATCCAAGTACTCATCAACAGGGAAATTAAGAAGTAAATTTTGGTGTATTCACCTAATGGAATACCATTCAGCAGTAAAAATGAATGAGCCAAATAGACCAGCATGGATCACTCTTAGTAACACAATTTTTATGTGTCTCAAAAAATATATGTTTTTACACCTAATAAACAAGCAAACGCAAACACTGTTTCTTGTTGTTGTTCATAGGCACCGTCGAGTCGGGTCCACCTCATAGAGACCCTGTGTACCACAGAATGGAACATGGCCTGGTCCTGCGCCATCCTTACAATCGTTGTTATGCCTGACCCCACTGTTGCAGCCACTGTGTCAATCCATCTCATTGAGGGTCTTCCTCTTTTCCACTGACCCTGTACTTTACCAAGCACGATGTCCTTCTCAAGGGACTGATTGCTCCTGACAACGTGTCCAAAGTATGTAAGACGCAGTCTCACCAACCTTGCTTCTAAGGAGCATCCTGGTTGTACCTCTTCCAAGACAGATTTGTGTGTTCTTTTGGCAGTCCACAGTATATTCAATATTCTTTGCCAACACCGCAATTCAAAGGTATCAATTCTTCTTCAGTCTTCTTTATTCACTGTCCAGCTTTCACATGCATATGATGTGATTGAAAATACCATGGCTTGGGTTAGGTGCACCTTAGTCTTAAAGGTGACATTTTTGCTTTCCAACACTTTAAACAGGTCCTTTGAAGCAGATTTGTCCAATGCAACGCGTCTTTTGATTTCTTGACTCTTGCTTCCATGGCTGTTGATTGTGGATCCAAGTAAAATGAAATCCTTGACAACTTCGATCTTTTCTCCATTTATCATGATGTGGCTTCTTGGTCCAGTTGTGAGGATTTTTGTTTTCTTTATATTGAGGTATAATCCACACTGATGGCTGTGATTTCTGATCTTCATTAGTAAGTGCTTCAAGTCCTCTTCACTTTCAGCAAGCAAGATTGTGCACCATCTGCATAACACAGGTTGTTAATGAGTCTTCTTCCAATCCTGATGCCTCATTCTTCTTCATATAGTCCAGCTGCTCGGATTATTTGGTCAGCATACGGATTGAATGGGTACGGTGAAAAGATACCCTGATGTACACCTTTCTTGACTTTAAACCACTCAGTATCCCCTTGTTCTGTCTGAACAATTGCCTCTTGATCTATATAGAGGTTCCTCATGAGCACAATTAAGTGTCCTGGAATTCCCATTCTTCGCAATGTTATTATGCATAATTGGTTACGATCCACACAGTCGAATGCCTTTGCATAGTTAATAAAACATAGGTAAACATCCTTCTGGTATTCTCTGCTTTCAGCCAGGATCCATCTGACATTAGCAATGATCTCCCTGGCTCCACATCCTCTATTGAATCTGGCCTGAGTTTCTTTTGAATGATCATCAGCAAAATTTTGCTTGTGTGTGATATTAACGATTTTGTTCGATAATTCCCACATTCAGCTAGATCACCTTTCTTGGGAGTAGGCATAAACATAGATCTCCTCCAGATGGTCGGCCAGGTAGCTGTCTTCCAAATTCCTTGGCATAGACAAGTGAGTACTTCTAGCGCTGCATATGTTTGTTGAAATATCTCAATTGAAATTCCATCAATTCCTGTAGCCTTGTTTTTCGCCAAAATAAAAATTATTTTAAAAAGGAATCAAACAATTTTAAGGGCATTTTTCTCTGTACACTGAAGAAACCGGCCATTGTTTATAACATGAATTCTAATTATTTCACTCATGACTGTGCTATTTCTCTCTGGTATGGCATTTTTTGCCGTATTTTCAGAGAGACAAATTAACCAATCTTTTCTGTTGTAACTACTATATCCAATGTTTTTAAATCAACAGGTCTCTAAAATAACTTGCCAGGAATCAGACATTAGGGCAGAATGTATCTAGTTCTATCCTTCCTTATCTGCAGAGTTTCATTGATGTTTCAAGCCATTTCAATGTAGATAAAAAAAAAATCCAAAGGCGCTATAAAGGTTTTAATGTACAAGGATTACTCCAACTTGGACTAAGGAAAATTTGCTTCTGTCATGATTTGGACTTAAATGCCAACCCTAAAATAGTGTAAAATAAGGTAGAGACGTCATAAAAAGGCCTTTTAAGCTTCTGCATCTTACTTTGCCTCAGGCAACGTAAAAACATAACAAGAAAAACAAACAAACCCTTTAACAACAACAAAATAATCTACCCAGATATTAGAAAACTTGAAGTTGTAGTGTGTATCCCCAAAAGAATATCTTACCTGTGAGGCTGCCTTGGAATACAGACAAAGCAGCAAGCGTCACAGACAGCAGGAGGTAGAGCCACCAGCCTTTGCAAAGGTACCTGGAGTGCTGAAACCGGTCAGCAGGCAAGAACGCCCTCTCAATGGTACACCCACAACAGGAGGAGCCCCTTACTACACTGCTCCCCAAGGTTCTGCGCTTACAGGCAAGCACTGGGCTGTAGCTTAATGATTCCAACAAAACCCACAATTTCACTCATGGGATTGGCTTACACATTTTGAAAAAGGAATACCTGAAAATTTAAACACTACTCATTTTATAATTTTCCCTATCAGATTCAACTACTAAAAGTGCTAAATTGTATGTAATTGTGTAGTTCATTTCATATTGCCCCAAATTATTAGATGCAGCCCCCTCATTTGAGGCAAGTAAACCTTCCTTCATCCGCCAACACACACCACGAGTACTTAGTTTTGCAACGTATACATGTTAAGGTTAAAAAGGAAAGACATCACATAAATTACATAAATGATGGCTTAGGGTTTTTTTTTTTTTTTTTAATCTGCCTTAAGAGATTTCTTTCACTATTATTTCTTACTAACAAGGGCTTTGTCTTCTCAGAATGTCGTGAACTATCTACTGCAGGTATCAGTCATCTCCTGTGCATCTTCATTTCATCAGTAACATGAACGCAACCATAAAAGAAATCAAAACTTAGGTCAAACGAACTAGTATTAAAATTCATAATCTGAGTTTTAGGCCAAGAGCCAACTCACATAGACTTCTTTTCTCAAAAAAGCAATGGTTCTTTCCAAGATACTGTCATTTTTATAATACCAAAACTATTATCAGTTGTCACACCACCACCACGAATCTGCTTCAGCCCTAGTAGTTGTTAGTTTAATATAAATCGTAGTACACGTTTCCACTGAAATGGAACTAGTCCATCTTGATTCAGATTCTTCTTCTACGTAGACTTACTTCTTCTACGTAGACTTACTTCTTCTACGTAGACTTACTTCTTCTACGTAGACTTACTTCTTCTACGTAGACTTACTTCTTCTACGTAGACTTACTTAATAATCAGGTCTTCACTGAGATACTTTTAGCAATAGCAGACATTAAGATTCATACCAGGACAGCTTGCTTTATGAGTTGTTGCATTAAAACTGACTGCAGCAACAAATATCATTTATTAAGTATTCAGGCATCCAGAATTGATATTAGTTAATAGCCCTAAGGGTTAACATTTATTAAGCACCAAGTACTCCATACTGGTAGCAACAACCCCACAGAGTAAGAAATTACCACTTGACAGATGATGAAGTTAAGGCTCAGAGAAACAATTCACTTAGCTAAGGCCGCACAACTAACATACGGGCAGAACTGAAATGGCACCCCAGAAAGTTTGGCTTCAGAAGTAACACAGACAATAATGATGAGCACAAGCATACGCAAAGGCAAACTGACTCACTACACGTTACCACAAATTAAATATTCCCATTGTCGTAAGCATTATATAACTGAATCCCCAGAAAGCATAAAACCACAAGCTGTTTGTTGAGCTGTGTGCGAGCAAAGGGCAGAGAGGAAGAACGTGACTAACCATTAATTTATGAGTGAAGGCTGGGTAGAAATAGCAAAACTGTAAAAAGTTGTTTAGTAACAAAGTAAGGACAGGAGGTGGAAGGAATCTGTGGGTTAACAGCACTGTGTATTCCTAAAATCACCAATAAGACGATTAGACGAAAGGGACATTAACAGAGTTTTCTGAGCGGGTTCAAAGCAATAGAAAGAGATGAAAAGAAGCACAGCCATCAGGTCAAAGGTTCCCAGGTAGAAGCTGCAGCCTCACCTGGTGTGCCTGGGAGTGGAAACCAGTGAGAATTTAAGAGGTGGTAACAGATGGCAGTCAAAGACGGCGGAAGAGAAAATGACCTTGGCTGAAAGCAAATACGGTTATTATAAAAGTCAAAGAATTCACTCTATTGATGAAGTCAGACCAAAGGTGAAAAGGAATTCAAGAAAACAGACAAGAGTCTGCACTGTCACAAAGAAGTCTACAATACGAAGTAAAAAGGTGAGCCTACGGAAGACCAAAAGTAGAAGACATCATTTAACTGAGCTGAAAATAATCAAGACGTAAGTTCCACGAGGGTGGGGACTTTGTTGCTCTCACAGTTGTGAAATTAACAGAAGATGAAGATAGCTGCTTTGGTAGCCTGGTTCAAACTCTTCTTCAAAGTCTCGCTTAGAAAGGCTAGAGCTAGGGAATGGGAGAGGTGCTATTACTGGGAAGAGAAACTCTCAGAATAAAATGGCAGAAATGATTGAAGTCCACCAAAAACTAAATAAACAAAAAACCAAAAATACCATGGTTGGCTAGAGTTAATTCTGAGATCCCTGAGTCAGCGACCTGTAGTAGCAGTACTTCAAATTCCTCTTACAGGCTCCAAAATAAGATCAGAAGTGGGGACGTGAATCTATGAAGAGACATGTTATGAACATTTGCTCCCAAATGGCAAATCCTTTGTGAAAAATGATCTATGTATGAGCCTTGTGGTGTGATTCAAAAGCTATAACTAGTGATGACAGCCTCCAGGATCCTTAATTGCTGTGTTCATCATAGGTCTTTAACAGAACTAAAATTATTTCTAAGATTTCAGTTTAGAAATCACACTATCACAAAAAGTGATATAATTCCTTAATTCTTTACTAGTCTTTTATATGGCCTATCCTCACCTCCCGCTCCTTTTTTTCCCAACAGGTACAAACCGCACTATGGCTGAATAGAGTGTAAAAGCTACTCTACTGGAAGTGAAAAAATATTAAATTAATATCCTGAGTCAAAGAGAGCAACAGTAATCATGCAAACGTTGGAGTTAATGACATCCCAGGGTTGAGTGACTAACATGGGCCAGCCTGAAGCTGGCTATGGTTCCCCAGAGTAAGGATGTCCTACTCATATTAGAGCTAGACGTCTGTGCTAGAACAATGTTCTGGCGAGGGGCGGACCCTGCACAATTCTATGGACACCATCCACAGTGAGGTCTGTTGTGGGCGGCGTTCCCTGCGATTGCAGGTGCCTACCATAATCCAGCAATATTGGTTTTGACAGTTTGCTGTGTTTGATCAAGACCTCATGGGTTTATATGATATACAAACCTGCCTTCCTTTTCACAGCTTTCTTTAAGACGATCTAAAATGTCCAAGAATATTCTATGCATCCAAACAAATACTGGTTTTATTGGATAAAACATAGTTGTGACATTTTTCGTACGATCCTGTCAATTTTTTTTTTTTATACTGAGTAGAATGAGCTCACGACAACAGTGTCAAATAATACAGGAGGCTAAGGAAAAAACCCACTGACACCCCTGAAATGTGACCACCATCACCAAGCTGAGTCCTCACACCAGAGCCCTGGTGGTGCAGCAGTTAAGGGCTCAGCTGCTAACCAAAAGCTAGGCAGTTCGAATCCACCAGCTGCTCCTTGGAAATCCTATGGGTCAGTTCTACCCTGCTCTTCAGGGTCACTATGAGTCAGAATCGACTTAACAGCAAGGTTTGGTTTTCATTTTTAATCGGCGGCATTTACAGAGTGACTCTGTGGTAGATTCAGGGACAGATAAAAAGAATTACTCCCAATTATGAAACAAAACTCTTACTCATTCCCCAAGTGTTAAAATGAGACTTAGCTAGGTAAGGGAATAGAGTCATCTGGTCAATCTCTTACTCTCGGTCAGCATTTCCCCCAAGTTGCCCCTGCGACAGGAAAAGGCCTCCATGGTCAGGAAGTTTGAAATGCCACGACTGCCCATCTTAGAGCATCACCATGCACGTTAGCCTACGATGGCTCTGAGAAGTCCTAAAGTCAGAAAACTGGTTTGTTTAACCCAGTGTTTCCCACACTTAGTTGTCGTGGAATCTGTTTCTTGTTCTGTTTTGTGGATATCGGCAAAATGAGCAACTGAGTCTGGGAAATGCCATTCGAAGATCACCATGTATATGTGTATTAATTTTTGTAAAGAGTTAAAATGTAACAGTACCCAAAACCAAAATAAGATTTCTTTGATGATTCTAGAGTACTAAAGAAAAGGGCAGTACCTCAGGGTCACCCAATGTTGGATCAGAGTTTTACTTGGTAAAATGACAAGCAAAATAACGTTTACTGCATATACAGCGATGCTAGAAATAAACAGAAACCAAAAAGCCTGTTTTATAATACTTGTTGTCAGGACATAATTCTCATGAAATGAGTAAAAACAAATCAACATTTCGGATTGACAGCATTTTAAGTGCTTAATGAGAATATATAAGGGCTGTTCTTATTTTCTGCACTCATTTTAAAACCCATTTATCAGAAAACACCTAAAAGTCTGTGACTTTAGGAGCTCACAACCCTAGCGATAACTTCTCTTCATATTGCTGGCTACATTACAGTTATCTACTGATAGCAGACAATGGCACCTACTGACGGTTATCACAATACTTACCACATTACAAAAAGAATCCAGACCAATGCTATGTACATACTTTAGTACATTCTGGATTAGACCAAGTAAAATTTAACAACAAGCTGAACAGCATTCTATAAAACAAAAACAAAAAGTCAGTTAGGCTACTTCTGTCTGTTTTTCTCTGCTATGGACTCACAGTGAGAAAGAAGATACTCATGGAACTTGACTGATCAAATTTAACTCTACCTAAAACATACCTACACTTACCTTAAGAGAAGTTCTTTGGGTAACTTTTTGTTAATGAGGCCTTCATCACTGTTTGAGAAAACCTGGAAGGAAAAAAAGAAAAGTTGTTAAAATGTTTTTTTAACCTACACTAAAAAACAAAAACATTGCTAAATTTTTTTGTATCAAATAGAACAGCCCAATCACTGCCCCACAGATATAATTATACTAATTTCATGAAGCCACTATACTCCAAAATTGATGGATATAAAACACATACACAACATGAACAAACTGTGAAAACATTATGCTAAGTCAAAGAAACCAGACATTCCATTGACATTAAGCGTCCAGAAAAGGCAAATCCATGGAAAAAGAAAATAGATTCTTGGTTGCTAAGGGTTGGGGAGTGACTGTTAACTGGTATGAGGTTTCTTTTTGGATTAACGAAAATGTTCTTGTATTACACAGTTGTGATGATTGCACAATTTTGCGAATACACTAAGACCTACTGAAATGTGCATTTTAAAAGGGTGAAATTACTGGTATGTGGGTAATATCTCAGTAAGAAATATACAAGAACATATAACCACAACCCACCAAACTAATTCTGCCGGCTGCAAAAGTAGAAACACTGTTATAAATAGTTCCCTACATTCATTTTCAAAGTAGTGTCAGCGATGAGTCATAGTGGTATGTGAGACTAAACCAAAAAAACCGCCATCAAGTCAGTTCCAACTCATAGCAACATCCCAGGTTTCCAAGGCTGTAAACCTCTATGGAAGCAGACTGCCACATCTTTCTCCCTTGGAGCCGCCGGTGGTTTCCAACCGCCGACCTTTTGGTTAGCAGTCCATCACCTTAGCAACTGCGCCACTAGGGTGTGGCAAGATTAACACTTATCAAGTGCCTACTGTATTCCAAGCTCTCATAAACTGAGAAACCAAACCCGTTGCAGTCAATTCCAACTCACAGGGACCTTACAGCTTCTGTAAACACTGTATCAGATTATTTATCTAAATTATCTTATTTAATCTAGCTCCTTGACGTGAACACCTAGCTTACTGATTTGAGATCTATCTTTTTTTTAATGTAGGCATTTACAGCTGCGAATTTCTGAGTATTGCTTTCACTACATCACATAAGTTTTGATATGTTATATTTTCCTTTTCATTTATCTGTATTTTCTAATTATCTTTGAGATTTCTGTTTTGATCCATTGGTTAACTGTGTGTTGTTTATTTCCCACATATTTGTAAGTTTTCCAGTTTTCCTTCTGTTACTGCTTCAAGCTTTAGTCTGCTGTGGTCAGAGGAGATATCTTGAATAACGTTAATCTTCTTAAATTTGAGACTTTTGCGGGGCTTAACTTGTGCACTAAACGAAAATGTGCTTTCTACTGCTGGGTGGAGTGTTCTATAAATGTCTATTAGGTCTAGCTGGTTTATACTGTTGTTCAGTTCTCTATCTCCCTATTGATTTTCTGTCTAGATGTTCTATTCATTATTCAAAGTGGGGTACTGAAATCTCCCACTATTGTTGTAAAACCGCTCATTTCTCCCTTCAGTTCTGTCAATGTTTGCATCACATATTTTAGGGATCTGTTGTTTGGGTACAGATGTTAACAACTGTTATGTCTTCTTGATAAACCGACCCTTTTACCAACACTTAATGGCCTTCTTTGTCTCCTGAAACAATTTCTCACTTAAAAGTCTACTTTGTCTGATACTAGAATAGTCACTCAGTTCTCTTTGGTTAATATTTGCATGGAGTGTTTTTTTCTATTGCTTTACTTATTTGTTTCTTTGGATCTAAACTGAACCTCTTGTAGACAGCCTGTATTTGGATCATGAGTTTTTATCCATTCTGCCAGTCTCTGTCTTTTAATGGGTCAGTTTAATCCTTTTACATTTATAGTGATTAATGATAAGGAAGGACTTACTTCAGCCATCTTGCTATTTGTTTTCTGTATTACTTATGCCTTTTTGTTCCTCAATGCCTCCAATACTGCCAATTTTTGTATTTGATTTTTTTCAAGTGTGCCATTGTTATTTTCTTTTCTATATATTTTTAATTGTTCTTCTATTGCTTACCACGGAGACTAAATTAACATTTAAATTTTATAACAATCTTCTTTGAACTGACATGAACTTAACTTCAACAGCATATAAAACTGCTTCTATACAGTTCCATTCCCCCCCTTTATGTTGCCACTGTCACAAATTACATCTTTATATATTGTGTGTTCATTAACATACATTTACAATTATTGTCATATGCATTTGTCTTTAAAATCATGTAAGAAAGAAAAACAGGAGTTACAAATCAAAAATGCAATGATCTGGCTTTTATATTTGCCTATCTAGTTACCTTTAGCGTAGCTCTTTATTTCTCCATATGGCTCTGGGTTATTTTCTAGTGTTCCCTCATTTCAGCCTGAAAGACTTCCTTCAGAGCTGGTCTACTGGTGATGAACTCCCTCAGTTATCTTAATTTCTCCTTTCCTGAAGGATAGTTTTGTCAGATATAGAAATCTGCTGACAGGGTTTGTTTTTCACCCTTTCAGTTTTTCAAACAAGTCCTCTCACTACTTTTTGGTCTTCATGGTTTCTGATAAGAAATTGCCTGTTAATCTTATTGAGGATCCCCTGTACGTGATGAGTTGCATTCTCTCTTGCCACTTTTGAGACTCTCTGTATTTGTCTTTCAATAATTTGAATATAGTGTGCCTCAATATGAATCTCTTTAAGTTTATCTGGCTTGCCTGGAGTTTGCTGAGCTTCTTGGATGTGTACATGACACGATAGACATGAGTCTTTTGTCAAATTTGGAAAGTTTTCAGCCATTATTTCTTCAAATATTCTTTCTGTCCTTTTCTCCTTCTTTGGCTTAACAGTATCCCAGAGGTCCCTTAGGCTCTGTTCACTTTTCTTCACTCTTTGTTTTTGCTCCTTGTTGTTGTCGTTAAGCACCACTGAGTTAGTTCCGACTCACAGCAACCCTATGTACAACAGAAAGAAGCACTGCCTGGTCCCGCACAAGCCTCACAATCGTTGCTATGTTTGAGTCCACTGTTGCAGCCACTGTGTCAGTCCATCTTGTTGAAGGTCTTCCTCTTTTTCACTGACCCTCTATAAGCATGATGTCCTTCTCCAGCGACTAGTCCTTCCTGATATCACATCCAAAGTATGTGAGACGAAGTCTCACTATCCTTGCTCCTAAACAGCATCCTGGTTGTACTTCTTCCAAGGCAGACTTATTCATTCTTCTGGCAGTCCATGGTATATTTCAATATTCTTCACCAACACCATAATTCAAAGGCATCAATTTTTTTCTGTCTTCCTTATTCATTGTCCAGTTTTAGCAAGCATATGAGGCAACTGAAAATACCATGGCTTGGGTCAGGCACACCTTAGTCCCCAAAGTGACATCTTCACTTTCGAACACTTTAAAGAAGTCTTTTGCAGATTTGCTCAATGCAATACGCCATTTGATTTCTTGACTGCTGCTTCCATGGGCATTGATTGTGGATCCATGTAAAATGAAATCCTTCAAAACATCAATATTTTCTCAGTCTATCACAATGTTTGCTTATTGGTCCAGTTGTGAGGATTTTTGTTTTCTTTATGTTGAGTTGTAATCCACACTGAAGGCTGTAGTCTTTGATCTTCATCAGTAAATGCTTCAAATCCTCTTTGTTTTCAGCAAGTAGGGTTATGTCACCTGCATATTGCAGGCTGTTAATGAGACTTCCACCAATCCTGACACTACGTTGTTACAGACTGAATTGTGTCCCTCCTCCCAAAAAAATGTGTATCAACTTGGTTAGTCCATGATTCCCAGTATTGTGTAACTGTCCACCATTTTGTCATCTGATGTGATTTTCCTATGTGTTGTAAATCCCACCTCTATGATGTTAATGAGGCGAGATTAGTGGCAGTTATGGTAATGAGGTAGGACTCAATCTACAACATTAGGTTGTGTCTTAAGTCAATCTCTTTTGCGATATAAAAGACGGAAGCAAGTAGAGAGACACGGGGACCTCATACCACCAAGAAACAAGGGCGAGGAGAATAGCACATACTTTGGACACAGGATCCCTGCACTGAGAAGCTCCTCAACCAGGGAAGATTGATGACAAGGACCCTCCTTCAGCGCAGAGAGAAAGTCTTTCCCTGGAACTGATGCCCTGAATTTGGACTTCTAGCATACTAGACTGTGAGAGAATAAATTTCTGTTTGTTGAAGCCATCTACTTGTGCTATTTGTATTATAGCAGCACTAGATAACTAAGACACATTTTTCTTCATACAGTCCAGCTTCTCGGATTATTTGCTCAGCATACAGATTAAGTACGGTGAAAGGATACAACCCTGATGCACACCCCACCCTTCCTAATTTTAAACAGCGCAGTGTTCCTTTTTCTTCCAGAATGACTGCCTCTTGGTCTATATACAGGTTCTGCATGAGCACAATTAAGTGTTCTGGAATTCCCATTCTGTGCAATGTTATTCGTAATTTGTTATGATCCACAGAGTTGAATGCCTTTGTATAGTCAATAAAACACAGGTAAACATCTTTCTGGTGCTCTCTGCTTTCATCCAAGAAGAACTGTCTTTGCTCCTTAGACTGGATTATTTTAATTGTCCTATGTTCAATTTCACTGATTCTTCTGCCTGCTCAGGTATGCTGAATTTAGATTTGGTTCCCTTTTATAATTTTGACCTCTTTGATGATGTCAGCATTTTGTTCATACATAGTTTTCATTGTATACTGTAGTTCTTTGTCCATGATTTCCTTAAGCTCTGTGAACATATTTAAGACAGCTGATTTAAAGTCTCTGCCTATAAGTC
The DNA here is from genome assembly GCF_024166365.1 of Elephas maximus indicus. Taxonomy (NCBI): domain Eukaryota; kingdom Metazoa; phylum Chordata; class Mammalia; order Proboscidea; family Elephantidae; genus Elephas; species Elephas maximus. The sequence continues at coordinate 6,383,140 of NC_064845.1, forward strand.
CAATATGTGGGCTTTCTCAAGGACAATTTCTGCCTTTTTTTTATTTTTCCTGTGAATGGGCCATCCTTTGTATGTCTTCTAATTTTTTGTTAGAAACTGGTATTTTGAATATTATAATGTAGTAACTCTGGAAATCAGATTCTCCCCACCCATCAGGACTTGCTGTTGTTCACTGCTGACAGGTACATTAGTCGAATTGTTTATGAACTTTTCCCAACTATTTTTGCAAAGACTGTATTCCTTGTGTGTCAATCCACTGAGGTCTTTGTTCTATTATCTCAATGGTCAGCCAGTGGCTGGACAGAGATTTCGTTAAATGCCTGAAGCAAAATAAATAAATCAATAAAAATAAAAACACTCTCCTGGTCTGCAGATTGGTTCTGAGCTGGGGTACTCCTTCAGTGATAAGCGGGACTGCTTCCAACTCTGCCTTAGCCACCACCTCCTGATATGTAGAGTCCAAAGATCAGGCAGAGGCATACGTCTAGGGTCCCTGTAGGTCTTTTCCAGCCACAGACACGTATGCCGCACTCCAGATTCCCCAGTACATGTGGGAGCCCTTCAAAGAACTTATTCAAAAGATCTTTCTCCTCAGCCACCTTCTTCCCAGGATTTTCAGTCTGTTTGCTGCTCCATCCCTTGCCACATGTGCCTATGGCTAGTGTATGTTTTTAAATGCTTTCAAAAGGCACCACCTAGTCAGCTACTCTAGCCCAAGGACGGGGGAGGGGTGAAATAACACTGAGCCTCTGCTCCAGTCCTTCGGGGAACCACTATACAGGTCGAAACACATAACCACAATTTTTTGAGAACCATGTCCATGTTGGCCCCTTGGCAACAACAAGACACGCCAAGAACATGGGCTGCTGTCCCCATGGCTACCGCGATACTTGAGCATGAAAGATCAGATCCAGAGTTCTGAAATTGATTCTGTCAATTTTTGCCAGTTTATCGATAGACTGATTTTTTAAGTTTCTTGTCCCACCATTTTCTGTCTCATTTAATCTTCACAGCAATTCTACAAGAAGAAAATCACTATCTTGTTTTTACATATGAAAAAAACTGATACAGTGTGGTGAAATGAGTTCCTTTATGTGGCCTTTTGCCTTGGTTCTTTGGAAAAACAACTTGAGAGATTTTTTTCCTAAGCCCTGAGGAGTTACCTTTGCCCTAGTTTTCTATCCCAGAGGGTTTGTTACTTTTGTCCAGGTTGATTGACATTTCCTGGGTAAACCATAAACAACTTGTGGTTTGATACTATTTGTCTGGTCCTGGGCTGCAGCCTGCCCTGGGATTGGTATGCACCTTACAGGGATTAGTCAATGGACTATGCAAATGAGGTGAGTTATAGCCTATCATGCAAAGGAGATACCTGTTGGCTACCAAGAGAGGATTGGTCAGTTTGTAGCCCTGCTGGGAGGGGCTATGCCTTGAAATTGAAAAGGAGTTGTGTATATAAGCAGCCAACTCCACAAAGGTTTTTGGGAGACAGAAAGAAGGAGGAAGAGAAGCAGAAGGAAGAAAGAGAGAAGAAACACAGAGAGAGAGGAGACAAGGAATCTCCTAAAAGAACTGTAACACAGGTCAAGAGCTGTAACGCTGAAGACAGTGAGAGGCTCAAAATAGGCCCAGTGGCAGAGCCTGTGGCAACTGGCCTGAAAGGGGCCCTGTGGCAGAGTAGGTGGCAAAAGATGACAGGGCAGAAGGGAGCCCCTCGTAAGGGGGCTGGGAGGAGGCCTGCACTGCTGGCCGAGAGGAGCTGAGAGAGCTGTCCAGCACCGACGGAGGCTTTGCCTACGTGCTTCCTGATCCTAAGTTGTAGCCTGTTGACCCCGACCCTGAGTTGTACCCTGTTCCTTAATAAACCATTTAACTGTAAGTATGGTCTGTGATTTCTGTGTGGCCACTGCAATGGATTATCAAACCCAGATGAGAAGTTGAGAGTGCCATGGGAGGGAAGGCTGGTGCCAGAAATCACTAAAAAGGTTGGAGAGTAGAGGTATGTCTGACCTCCACCTCGTGGGGATCATCACTGGGCTGACCCTGATTTCCATTATACCCCCGGAAGTTAGACAGGTTTTGATGCTACACCTACCACCATTTTACACCCAGAGAGGTAAATGATTAGCTACAGATCAGACAGCTAGGAACTGGGAGATGATAGCCAAAACTTTTCCCTACACCATGTGGTCTCTAAGAAAAACTGAGTTATACATAAGAAAACCAGTAGATAGATATGACGTTGAAATAAGAGGTTTAATGTAAAGAAGTCTACTTTGCAAACACCAGAGAATCAAGTCAAAACTAGTAGAACTAATAAGGGATTTAAATCAAGTGATCTGATAGAGGGCACATGCATAGGAGTGAAAGAGCTCTGGGGCTTCATAAGGGTAGGTAGCACTTCTGTCCCACATACCACTGATCGCTCAGAACCTACCATGGTGCCTCCTAAGTTCTAGAAACAAGCTCAATGATTACATGTCAAATGAATGACTGAATATTGGTAATAGCCATAATCCTCATAAAATGGGTGAAGATGTATAAATATTTAGGATTGGTAGCACTTTAAGTGTTTAGCAAGAGATCATATCACAATTGTATTTAATTTTTACATTTACATACCATAAACTCACCATTTTAAAGTGTTCACTTCAGTGGTTTTTAGTATATTCACAGAGCTGTGCAACCATCACCAGTATCTAATTTTAGAACATTTTCATCAACCCCAAAAGAAACCACACACCCATTAGCAGTCACACTCCATTCTTCTCTCCCTAGCTCTGGGCAACCACTAATCTTTTCTGTCTCAATGGATTTGCCTATTCTGCACATTGAACTTGAATGGAATCACACAATATGTGATCTTTTGTGTCTGGCTTCTTTCACCCAGTATGTTTTCAAGGTCCATCCATGTTGTAGCATCTACCGTACTTCATTCCTTTTTATTGATGAATAAGATTTCATTGTGTGGTTATACCACATTTTGTTTACTCACTCATCAGTTGATGGACATTTGGATTGTTTCTACTTTGGGAGTTGTCTTAGTTATCTAGTGCTGCTGTAACAGAAATACCACAAGAGGATGGCTTTAACAAACAGAAATTTATTTTCTCACATTCAGGAGGCTAGAACTCCAAATTCAGGGCGCCAGCTCCAGGGGAAGGCTTTCTCTCTCTCTAATGGCTCCAGCGGCAGGTCCTTGTCATCGATCTTCCCCTGGACTAAGAGCTTCTCAGCACAAGGACTCAGAGTCCAAAGGACACACTCTGATCTGGCACTACTTATTGGTGGTATGAAGTCCCCTTTGGTGAGCATTCACATGAGACACAAATATCTTCATTTCTTTGGCCCATTGAGAAGGTCTATCCACATACCTCTTCCCCATACCTCCTCGTCTCCAATTTTCCAATCATGTTTCTTCCACATCCCTGACCATTCAGCCAAACCATTGGCCACAGTCCATGAATCAGAATACAATCACACATCTGGCCATTTCTCCTTCAAAGCAAAGGAACAACCAGGTGCCCTGCTTAAAGTTCTGCCCATTGGGAGGATTTCCCTTCATCAAGGTCCTTCAGGGAGGTCCCAGAAAGGGGCTGTAGTGCTGCCGCTGTCCACCTTCATGTTGTGCCTGCATATCGTGAGAAACCATCTGTAAACCAGGCACAAGTTTTCTCTTCCTCAGTCAACTGATCATAAGAACTCCCCATGAGGCCATAGGTGCAGGCTGGGAGATGGAAGGTAATGTGACAGGAGGGGAGACCATAAGCATTTGGGCCACTTCCTCGTGCAACTTACTTGTGCCTTCAGGTCCTGCTCAGGTCCGGTTTTGTATATACCACTTCCATTTAATGATGGAGTGCAGCTGTGCATGTCCAACTTTATGGCTCTGTGGGTCAGACAACACTCACTTCATGATGGGCAGCTCAGGCTGCATGGTGACTTTATGTCCCATGGTTAAGCATTCAGTCTTTACTAAGGCCCAGTAATAAGCCAAAAGCTATTTCTCAAAAGGAGAGTAGTTATCTGCAGAGGATGGCAGGGCTTTGCTCCAAAATCCTAAGGGTCTGTGCTGTGAGCCACCAACAGGGGCCTGCCAAAGACTTCGAACAGCACCTGTATCTGCAATGGACATTTCAAGTCCCATTGGATCAGCTGGATCATACGGCCCAAGTGGGAGAGTGACTTGCCCCGGCAGCCTAAACCTGTTGCAGAGCCTTCTCTTGTTCTGGCCCCCACTCAAAACTAGCAGTTTTTCGAGTCACTTGATAAACAGGTCAGAGTAGCACACCTAAATGAGGAATATGTTGCCTCCAAAATCCAAAGAGGCCCACCTTTTCTTTGTTGATTGAGTGCAGTCACTTGGACCCTACTACTAAGGGGTCCAATCAGCCCCACAAAGTTAGGTGTCTTAATTCAGTTAGGGCAGTTTCCACTGTAAAATCTAACATATAAAATAGCAATCACAGCAATCTTTAAGGATGCTGGGGCTCCCTTCACAAATTAGTTCCTCACAGTTGTGGTAAAAGCTGTGTCCTCTGGGTACTCCAAGTGTGGGTCTGTGGGTTTAACCTGATAAATCCACTCCAGCAGCCCAATTTCCCTAAGCCTTTGGATATCTTCTTCTACAGTATACTAAGGCAGGTCTGGTACTTCAACTTGATTTAGGGTAGTCCACTGCATAATCCATGCTTCAGCAACCCAACGAAATAAACTATTAGATCCTTTTGTAACTTCTCAAGCTGAAACACTGAATGAAGAATCTGTGGTTAGTGAGCTCATATCAATACACTCAGACTGATCTATCTTTATGTTCCTTGCACCATTGACCTACATCCTTAATAGCCTATTGCCACACATTTATTTCCCAGGTTTCTGTTTGTACATATTAGAAAAGTCGAGCAGTTCTTTTGGAGTGTAGCATTACCTCCTCCTGGGTCATATCTGTACTTCACCTTTTCAGGTTCGTTGGGACTTAAGTCTAGTTACAGGTCGAGAAGCCAAAATTGGTAGTGGGGAAGTGTTTTGAGAGAGATAGATTTATATCAAGGATATGGGCCCACACAGTTGTAGAGGCTGGAATGTCCCAGGTCCATGGGTCAAGACAGAGGCTCCTCTTGATTCACGTAGCTGCAGGGGCTTTTTGCTCACACTGGGTCCTGCAGCTGGCTCCTGTTTGTCTGACCTCCAGTTCTTGGGACTTAAGCTAGCAGCTTACCTAGCTCAGTCAATGCCCCAGGAAATGACTCAAACAAGGGCTCTTTAGATGTACCTAGGTTAACCTCATTAGATGGGGGTGGAGGGGCTAATGATTTTACTGAGCAGAGTGGTTTAGCAGAGAAACATGGAGTAATCTCTTCAGATGGGAGTAAGAGGAATGGTTCTGTTTGCAGGAGTGATTCAATGGAATTTAGGGGCTCAGTGCCTCCAGCTTCCTGATTATCTGCCCATATGTCCCCATCCCAGGTTTCAGCACCCCATGTCTTCCCAATCAATGCCCTCATTTTAACTTCAGATACCTCTCGAGGTTGGCAATTGAGTTGGCATTGTAATTCAACCTCTCTTACAGACTCTGGGTTTGGTTTTCGGCAATATCGGCTCTATTACTACAGGAAGTAAGGCTTTCTTTCTAAACATAGGTGGAAGCTTTGAGGTCATTTATGCAGCACTTGACCTCTGCCTCTGAACCCCTGAGTGCATCTCTTTCTTTCACCAGTTTGTCTAGAGAAAGTAGGACCAACCAACCAGCTTCCTTATACTTCTCATTATGGTAAAATTGTAGAAAGGTATCACACATGTAATCACACAGAGCCTCACCTTTCACCAATACCTTATCTATTGGTGATGATATTTTGCATATTTGTATTGTCACCTCATGCCATGGATTAGCAGTGCCCTCTCTACTACTGGAAAGAGTCGTCAGCATCTTTAAAACTAGACTTGAGAATCAATTTAGAAAATTTATCCTTATAATTTTGTTTCTCTAGAACCACTCTTGGTACCAAATGTCTTGGGCTGGGTTCTCTAGAGAAGCAAAAACAGTAAAGCATACAAATCCATATACATATATAGAGAGAGAGATTTATATCAAGGATACGGCTCACACGGTTGTGGAGGCTGGGAGGTTCCAAGCACGTGGGTCAGGATAGAGGCTTCTCTTGATTCACATAGCTGCAGCAGCTTTTTGCTTGCACTGGATCCTGCAGTTCGCTCCTGTTTGACCTCCAGTTCTTGGGACTTGAGCTAGCAGCTTACCTGCCATCTTGCCTACTGATCTTGGGATTCATCAATCTTCACGGCCTGTGAACAAAATCCCTGCCCTCTGACCTCCTGATCCTGGGTTCGCCAGCTCCTGTAGCTATGCGAATCAGGAAAAGTCTCCATCCTCACCCATGGACACAGGTTATTCCAGCCTCTACAACTGGGTGAGTCATTTCCTTGATATACATCTCTCTACATACATGTATTATACATTTCACTAGTTTTGCTTCTCTGAAGAACCCAGCCTAAGATGGAGGTGTTATGAATAATGCTGCTCTGAACACTCAGGTACAAGTTATTTGTGTGGGTGAACGTATATTTGCATTTCTCTTTTGTATATTTTTCTATTTTTTGTATATATGTACAAGTGGAATTGCTGGATGATATGGTAACTCTATTTTGAGGAACTTGCAAACTATTTTCCAAAGTGACTGTATCATTTTATAATCCCAACAACAAATGAGAGTTTCAGTTTCTCCACATGCTTGCTAACACTTGTTATCGTCCTTTTTTTGTAGTAGGTATGAAGTGATATCTCATTGCAGTTTTTACTTGCATTTTCCTAATGACTAAAGGTTTCAAGCATTTATTCATGTGCTTGTTGGCCTAACTGTACTTACTTTTTAAAGCCATTTAGTAGAAAACATAACAGATAAACAAAAAACATTATAGGTAAATCCAGAAAGAAAATAAATAAATATAACACAAACTAAGAATCTCTGGAAACAATAGAAAAATCAAGAACCAAATCAGCAAAATAGAACCCGAACACGGAGTTTATAGAAAAAAGTATAAAAATGGCTTTAAAACAGATGAAAAGATCTATACCTTCTGCCTTTACTTTCTCAATACTCATTATTTACTTAAACTCCTGCAATTTGGTTTCCGTTCCACAGCTCTTCTGAAGCTTCTTTCTCAAAGGTGACTATGACTGTTCCCCTACAAAATTATAACCATCGCCATAGTTACTATTTATTGAGCATTTACTAGGTGCCAAGGCTATTCTAGGCACTTTATGTACATATGAACTCATTTAATTCACAACAACCCTATGAGACAGGTTCCATTCCCATCCTCACTTTAGAGAAAACCACAATATAGAGAAGTTAAAGGACATGTCTGAGGGTTACACAGATGTGAGGGGCAGAACTCAGATGATATGTTCCTTTAGTAAATTAGATTTGATTCTTGGAGGTTTCCTAGTCAAACTTCCCACTGGAAAAGGGATTCCTTCCTCTGAAATTCTTGGTTCTGTGGCCTCGGCCAGGCACTGTGAGTGAAGCATCAGTGCTTCACAGAAGAGAGCATTCTAGTATGGCCTATTCTAACAACTAGAAGGTATTTCCTATGTTTAGTTGAAATCTTGTAACTCTGATTCACTGATCTTGGAATAAAAAATAAGCCCATCCTAATATAATAATACATAGAGAACCCCAAAGATTCCACAAGAAAACTATTGGAACTAATAGAAAGATTCAGCAGAGTAGCAGGAGACAAGGTCAACATACAAAAATCAGTTGGATTCCAAAATACCAAAGAGAACTTCATAAAGGAAATAAGGAAAACAATACCATTTATATTAGCCCCTAAAAAAATAGGAATAAATCCAACCAGGGATGTAAAAGACCTATACAAAGAAAACTACAAAACGCTATTGCAAGAAACCAAAACAGACCTACATAAATGGAAAAACATACCAAAGGAAGACTCAACAATGTGAAAATGTCAATTCTACCCAAAGCAAACTACATATATATATATACATACATACATACATACATACAGGTATAAAGTAATCCCAATCCAAATACCAACAGCATCATTTAACAAGATGGAAAAGCTAATTACCAACTTCATATGGAATGATGCCCCAGAAAAGCAAAGCATTATTGAAAAAAAAAAACAAAGTAAGAAGTCTCACACTATGTGATCTCAGAACCTACTATACAGCCATGGTAGTCTAAACAGCCTGGTACTGGTACAACCAGAGATACACAGACCAGTGGAACAGGGTTTAATCTCTAAAATCTATAGAATACTTCAACATCTCAATAACAAAAAGACAAATAATACAAAAAATGGACAAAGGATATCAACATAGACACTTCACCAAAGAATATATTGAGGCAGTTAACAGACACATGAGGAAATGCTTGCGATCATTAGCCATTAGAGAAATGCAACTCAAAACTAAATGAGATGCCATCTCATCCCGACATTACTAGAACGAATCAAAATAAACAGAAAATAACAAATGTTGGAGAAGTTGAAGGGAGATTGGAATTCTTATGCAATGCTGGTGGGACTGTAAAATGGTACAAGCATTATGGAAAATGATACGGTGACTCCTTAAAAAGTTAGAAATAGAAATACCATACGATCCAGCAATCCCACTCCTAGGAATATATCCTAGAGAAATAAGAGCCATCACGTGAATACACATATGCACACCCATGTTCACCGCAGCATTATTCACAGTAGCAAAAAGATGGAAACAACCTAAATGCCCATCAACAGACGAATGGATAAACAAACTGTGGTACATACACACAATGGAATACTACACAATGAAAAAGAACAATGATGAATCCGTGAAACATCTCACAACATGGATGAATCTGGAGGGCTATGCTGACTGAAATAAGTCAATCATAAAAAGACAGCTACTGTATGAGACCACTATTACAAAAACCCAAAAAATGGTTTACACACAGAAAAAAACAATCTTGGATGGTTACAAGGGAGGGGAAATGACTAACTACATAGTAGACAAGTGTTCAGTTTGGTGAAGGGGAAGTCAACACAGCCTGATCAATGCAAAGTCATAGAAGCTTCCCAGACGCATCCAAACACCTTGAGGAATGGAGTTACTGGGACTAAGGATCATGGTTTTGGGGAACATCTAGGTCAACCAGCATGACACAGTTCATAAAGAAGATGTTCTACATCCGACTTTGGTGAGTAGCGTCTAAAGTCTTAAAAACTTGCGAGCGGCCATCTAAGATGTATCTACTGGTCTCATACTGCTGGAACAAAGTAGAATGAAAAAAATACCAAAGACACAAGGAAAACTGTAGTCCAAAGGACTAATGGACCATATGAAGCAGCCTCCACCAGCCTGAAAAAAAAAATGAGCTCAGAAAAACAAGACGGTTGGTGCCTGGCTACCACCACCAACTTCTCTGACAGGGATCACAATAGAGAGGCCAGGACAAAGCAGGAGAAAAAATGTAGAACAAAATTCAAATTCACCAAAAAGACCAGATTTACTGGTCTGACAGAGACTGGAGGGACCTCCGAGACTACGGCCCCCCGGCACCCTGCTAACTCAGAGCTGAGGCCACTGCCGAAAGTCCACCTCTTAGCCAAAGATTAGACAGGCCTATAAAACAATTAACATGTGAGGAACTGTGCTTCTTAGTTCATTCAAATATACATGACCAAATGGGGAACACCTGCCCAAAAGCAAAGATGAGAAGGCAGGAAGGGGACAGGAAAACTGGACGAATTGACACCAGGAGCCCGGGGTAGAGAGGGAAAGGAGAGTGCTGACACATTACGGGTATTACAACTAATGTCACAAAACAATTTGTGTATAAATTTTTGAATGAGAAACTAATCTGCACTGTAAACTTTCACCTAAAACACAATTAAGATTTTTTTTTTTTAATTATAATAAGCCCATCCTTCTGACAACTGTTGAGTATCTGAAAATTGTCGTGGTGTCATTCACCGCCACTCCCAACAACATCTCTTACCGTTCTTTAGTTCTCTCCTCTAAACTAAATATTCTCAATTCCTGACACCATCTGTCTCATGACCAAGTTTCCAAAGGCCCCACCATTTTGGCCAGCCTTCTCAGAAAGTTACTCTACTTTGTCAAAAATCCCTTTTAATGTTATCACTTAAAGAAAAATATGGCAAGATTATAAACCACCTTGATCTGAACCTTTATACTTCACCGCCTAATTTGGAACTCACTTTTTAAACACCAGTCAAAAAAGTCTCCAAGTCCTTTCTGCGGCACTGATGTCAAATCCAGAGGCCATTTAAAAAAAAAAAAAATTAGATTTTAAAATAATTTTAGACTTACAGAAATGCTGCAGAAACAGTACAGAGTCCCTGTACACCCTTCTTCCAACTTTTCCTAATGTTTATTTCTTCCTTAGCCATAATACAATTATTGAAAGCAGGAAATCAACACTGACCTAATACCATTGACTATTCCATAGACCTTTACGGTCACTATGAGTCAGAATCGACTCTCAGGCAACAGGTCTGGAAACCCTGGTGGCGTACTGATTAAGAACTACGGCCGGTAACCAAAAAGTTGGCAGTTTGAATCCACCAGGCACTCCTTGGAAACCCTGTGGGGCAGTTCTACTCTGTCCTATAGGGTCGCTATGAGTCGGAATCAACTCGACAGCAACAGGTTTATAGACCTTACTTGAATTTTGCCCAGAAGCTATTTTCAGCTCTCAATCTTCTAGATGTCTTTTCAGGACTTGACTCTCATAACAGCCTTTCTCCTCCTCTTCTCTTTTTTAACTGGCCTCCTGTGACCCTACACTATTCTAGTCCTTCTTTTACTGCTCTCACCCAGTAAACATTTAACTGGTACACATTGTACAATCTTGAGCAAGAGCTGTGCCCAAAATAGAAAGACGTTCCTTTGCACAGAATAGGCTTCCCTCCACACCAAGTGCTGGCTTCCTTAAGAGACCAAAAACCAAAACCAAACCCATTTCCATTGAGCCAATTCCAACTCACAGCGATCCTATAGGACAGAGTGGAACAGCCCCATAGGGTTTCCAAGGAGTGGTTGATAGATCAGAACTGCCAACCTTCTGGTGAGCAGATGAACACTTAACCACCGCACAACCACTGCACCACCACGGCTTCTTAAGAGAGGCAAAGGGGTATTCATGGTAAGGACCGAGTTCAAAGGTCACATTCTCTATGAAGCCTTCCTGACTTCCCCAAAGTAAAAAAATACTTACTACTTTTCACTCTGCCTGAGCGTTCCGGACACATCTCTCTATTACAGCCCTTTCCCCAATAGTAAATACTGAGCCCTGATGGGCCAGGCCTGGAAACAGATGCCTTAACTCACAGTCCAGCTCCACTCCCCTAGCTGACCACAAGACAACTCTCCTTATTCCCCTCAAATTCATCATTACTAACATAGGACTTATTTTCTACCTCAGTCAGTTTGCTCCCTCCCAAGCCTCATATTCGTCAATAGCCCTGCACACATTGTAGTTATCCATGTCAGAAAATGTTGGTATTCAATCTAAAATTTCCCTCTTAAATTTATGCTCCTAAGAATTCCTTTTCATCCAAAACTATTAGTACGTACCTACCATGTACAAATTGCTCTGTGGGAAAAAAGGAAAGGAAAATTTCTAAAGAACAGAATCAACTACACTTATCTTCAATAAAATACTTACAAATATTAAATAAAAGGATTAGCAATTCAAGAGAATTCACAAGTGTTTCATGATGGAGCCAAATAAGTGGCAAGGAAAAAAAAAAATTGATGAATTGAAAGAAACCGTAAGAGTGGGCCAGTGTAATGAACGAGAAAAATTTTACAAAGAAGGTAGAAATTAAGTCTGGCTTTACCAAATCCTAACAATCAGATGTCATACATGGCCCTGGATCCTGCAGAATAAACCAGTTATGAAAGGATTCTCAGGACAACTGGAGAAACTTGAATACGGGCTGGGTATTAGATGATATTAAGGAACTATCAATTTTGTAAAAAGCAACAGTGGTTTTGTGGTCATACAGGAAGGAGTTGCTATTTTTAAGAGATGAATGATACTGAACTATTTAGAGGTAAAATGCCTTAGCATCTGTAATTGATTTAAAACTTCAGGGAAAAAAAGGGGGGGAGGGCTGTCTTAGTCATCTAGTGCTGCTGTAACAGAAATACCATGAATGGATGGCTTTAGCAAAGAGAAATTTATTTCCTCACAGTAAAGTGAGCTAAAAGTCCAAATTCAAGGCGTCAGCTCCAGGGGAAAGCTTTCTGTCTGCTCTGGAGGAAGGTCCTTGTTATCAATCGTCCCCTGGACTAGGAGCTTCTCTGTGCAGGAAACCCAGGTCCAAAGGATGCGCTCTGCTCCCAGCACTGCTTTCTTGGTGATATGAGGTCCCCACTCTCTGCTTGCTTCCCTTTTCTTTTCATCTCTTGTAAGATAAAAGGTGGTGCAGGCCACACTCCAGGGAAACTTCCTTTACACTGGATCAGGGATGTGACCGTAGTAAGGGTGTTACAATCCCACCCTAATCCTCTTTAACATAAAATTACAATCACAAAATGGAGGACGACCACTTAATACTGGGAATCATGGCCTAACCACGTTGACACATATTTTGGAGGGACACAATTCAAACCATGACAGGGGCAAATATGGCAAATGTTTAAAATTATCCAACCTAAACCAAAAAAAACCCCATTGCCATTGAGTCGATTCTGACTCACAGCAACCCTACAGAGCAGGGTAGAACTGCCCCGTAGTTTCCAAGAAGTGCTTGGTGGATTTGAACTGCCAACCTTTTAGTTAGTAGCCATAACACTTAACCACTATGCCACCAGGGTTTCCATCCAACCTAAGGCGTGGGTAAAATGATGAGCGTTCATTATAGGATCCCACTTTTCTGTGTATGGGAAACTTTTCATAAAAACAAAAAAACGCAGTTTTAAAGGATAGGTTGGATCCATTCATATAAGCCAACAAAGAGCTCCTCATTCAGAGTGGATGAATCACTATAATGGTCAGCAAAAAAAGAGGGAGATCCTCAACAAGATGAATTGACAGATACAGTGGCTACAACAATGGGGTCAGACATGGCAACGAGTGTGAGGACAGCTCAGGACCAGGCAGTGTTTCGTTTTATCATACTTACCGGTCTTTATGAGGTGGAGCTGGCTTGACACCTAGCAACATAAATTTTTTCCTTTATGATGTTAACGCAGTAAATTACACTGATTTTCAAATGCTACATCAAATATGCATCTTTGAGGCAAACCCCACATGGTCAAGATATGTTATCCTTTTTATATGCTACCAGATTTGATTTGCTAATATTTTATTATTATAGATTTTTTACATCTGTTTTCATACAGGAGGCCTGGTGGCACAGTGGTTAAGGGCTTGGCTGTTAACCTAAAGCTTGGCAGTTTGAATGCACTAGCTGTTTGTTCCTTAGAAACTCTATGGGGCAACTCTACTCTATTCTATAGGGTCTCTATGAGTCAGAATCAACTGGACAGCAAAGAGTTTGGTTTTGTTTTCATTTTCATAAGGGATATTGGTCTTTAATTTTATTTTCTTTGACAGGTTCAGTATCAAAGTTCTGTTGGGAAGTATTCCTTATGCATCTCTTTTTCTGAGAGTTTATATAAAATCAGTATTATTTCTTCTTAGAAGTTTCCTAGAATTCACCAGTGATGCCATCTTACTCTGGGATTTTCTTTATGGGAAGATTTTTAAAAACGAATTCAATCTATTTAATAGATACTGGAATATTCATTCAGGATCTTCAGATTTTCCATTTTTTGTTCCGTCAGTTTTGTTTAAATTGTATTTTTCAAGGAATTCGCCAGTTTCATCTAAGCTCTTATATTGTTTTAAAGTTGCTTATAAAAAAAAAATGCCCCTTTATTCCTTTGATTTATGGTAATGTCCCCTTTCATTACTGATGTTGGTTACCTATCTTTTTTTCTTGATTAATTTTATTAATCTTTTTCAAATAATTAACTTTTGAATTTGCTGACTTTCCCTATGGCCTGTTACCTATTTCATTGTTTTCTGCCTGTATTTTTTTTCTATTTGCTTCAGGTTTAATTCGTTCTACTTTTTCTGTATTTTTAAGATGGAAACTTAGGTGATCGTTTTTACATCTTTTTTCATTTCTAATATATCATTAAAAGCTCTAAATTTTTCTCTAAGCAATACTTTGGTGGCATTGCACAAATTTTGATATGTTGTGCTTCCATAACTACCCACTACGTGTAGCCAGACACACGAAAAGATGTTCAACGTCATTAGTCATCAGGGAAACACAAACCAAAACCACAATGAGACACCATTTCACTCCCACTAGGATGGCTAAGATAAAAAGCAAACAAACAAAAAACTCAGAAATAACAAGTGCTGGAAGAGATGTGGAGAAATTGAACCCTCATCCGCTGCTGGTGGGAATGCAAAATGGTACAGCCATTGTGAAAGCAGTCTGGTGGTTCCTCAAAAAACTAGAGGTAGAGCTGCCATATGACCCAGCAATTCCACTCCTAGGTATACACCCTAGGGATTTAACAGAAGTAACATGAACAGACATATGCACACGCATGTTCATCACAGCACTACTGACAACAGCAAGAAGATGGAAACAGCCTAAGTGTCCATCAATGGATAAATGGATAAGTAAAACGTGGTACATATATTCAATGGACTATATGAAGAAGAACACGGCATCAGGACTGGAGGAAGATTCATTAACAACCTTCAATATGCAGATGACACAACCCTGGTTGCTGAAAGTGAAGAGGACTTCAAACACTTACTGATGAAGATCAAACATCACAGCCTTCAGTATGGATTACACCTCAACATAAAGAAAACAAAAATTCTCACAACTGGACCAACAAGCAACATCATGATAAACACAGAAAAGATTGGAGTTGTCAAGGATTTCATTTTACTTGGATCCACAATCAACACCCATGGAAGAAGCATTCAAGAAATCAAAAGACACACTGCCTTGGGCAAAGCTGCTGCAAAAGATCTTTTTAAAATGTTAAAAACCAAAGAGGTCACCTTAAGAACTCAGGGGCACTAGACCCAAGCCATAGTGTTTTCAATCACCTCACATGCATGTGAAAGCTGGACAATGAATAAGGAAGATCAAAGAATTCACACCTTTGAATTATGGTGTTGGCAAACAATATCCAGAAGAACAAATAAATCTGTCCTGAAAGAAGTGGAAACCCTAGTGGCGTAGCGGTTAAGTGCTACGGCTGCTAACCAAACGGTCGGCAGTTCGAATCCGCCAGGCGCTCCCGGGAAACTCTACGGGGCAGTTCTACTCTGTCCTATAGGGTCGCTATGAGTCGGAATCGACTCGATGGCACTGGGTTTGGTTTTTCTTTGTTTTGGAAGAAGTACAAGCCAGAATGCTCATTAGAAGCAAGGACGGCGAGACTCACATACTTCGGACATGTTATCAGGAGGGACCAGTCCCTGGAGAAGGACATCAGGCTCCGTAAAGCGGAGGCTCAGCAAAAAAGAGGAAGACCCTCAATGAGACGAACTGACACAATGGCTGCAGTAATAGGCTCAAGCATTAACAATGACTGTGAGGATGATGCAGGACCAGGCCATTTTTTGTTCGGTTGTACACAGGGTTGCTATGAGTTGGAACCGACTCAACAGCACCTAACGACAACATACAATGGAATCTACCCAGTAATAAAGAAGAATGAGTTCCCAAAACATCTTCGGACATGGATGAACTTGGAAGGCATTATGGTGAGCGAAATAACTCAATCACTAGAAGACATATTGTATGTTCTCACTTTTATGAAACGACACGAACAGGCAAATGTACAGAAATTAATGTTCATTAGTGGCTACCAGGGACAAAGAAGAGCACAGGAGGATTCACTCTCTAGATAGTAGGCGCTTGTATTTTTGGTGATGGAAAGGTAACACTAAATGAGTGAAGCACGCACAGCCCGACAAGGTAAACGATGTTACTAAAAGGTACACAAGAAAAAAGGACCTTTTGGTAACTGCTATGACATACAATTTTGAAACAACAGCAACAACACCCAAAAAATAGACACGCGAGTATGTATGCATGTAGACGCATATGTATATAGGTATGTACATGCGAGTATATATTTGTGTACGTATAACCCATTGCCATTGAAACAATTCTGACTCATAGTGACCCTACAGGACAGAACAGAACTGCTCCATAGGATTTCCAAGGAACGGCTGGTGGATCTGAACTGCGACCTTTTGGTTAGCAGCTGAGCTCTTAATCACTGTACCACCAGGCGTCCACAGGTGTATGCATACGCGTGTATGTGACTGAATGCACATGTATACGTATATATAACAAGGCACATAGAGGGCACAGTTGCAGATACTTCTTAGACATAATCAAACACCTCAAAGGATTGGCTTCCTGGGTTTGAAGTGTTAGGACCATAGTCTCATGGGCCATCGCGGTCAACTGGCATAATATAGTTCATGAAGTTTACATTCTACATCCTAGCTTGGGGAGTAGTGTCTGGGGTCTTAAAAGCTTAAATTTGGCCATCTAGGATAAAACTATGGGTCTCCACGCATCCAGAACAAAAGAAAGAAGGGAACCAAGGGCTCTAAGAAGAAACTAGTGTACAGGACTAATAATAGTCTACGCGAACCACAGCCTCATCTACCCTGAAACCAAAAGAACTAAATGGTGCCTGGCCACCACTACTGACCGTTCAGATCAGGCCCACGATCAATGGACCGTGATAGCACGGGAGAAAAATGTGGAACAGAACATCAAATTCCTAAAAAACAAAACAAAAACCAGACTTACTGGACTGGTTGAGAACAGAGGACTACTGTCCTGAGATACTCCTTAAACCTTGAACTGAAACTACCCCCCCCCCAAGGTTATCTTTTAGCTAAATAATAGTCAGGCTTATAAAATAAAGAATATCACCCATGAGTACTGTGCTCTTTTAAAAAATCATCTTTATGAGACCAAATGGTCAACAAATACTTTAAAACAAAGATAAGAATGTAAAGGGGCAGAGAAACTAGATTAATGGGAGTGGAACAACCAGAACAGAAATATGGAGAATGTTGACAAATCGTAAAGAATGTAGTCAGTGTCACTGAACAATTTGTGTAGAAACTGCTGAATGAGAAATTAAACTGCTATGGAAGCCTTCACCAAAAACATATTTTTTAAAAGTATTTTCTAATCTCCCTCGTGATTTCTTCTTTAAACCAAGAATTATTAAGAAATACACTGCCTAAATTTCTACTATTTGCAGGTTTTCTAGATATTTTATTGTTTTGGGTTTCTAATTTAATAGCATTGTAGCCAGATAATATACTCTACGACTCTGATCCTCTTAAACATATTGAAATTTATTTTAGGTCAGTGGCATAGTGGTTAAGGGCTATGGCTGCTAGCCAAAAGGCCACCAGTTTGTATCCACCAGCCGCTCCTTGGAAACTCTTTGGGGCAGTTCTACTCTGTCCTATAGGGTCGCTATGAGTCGGAACTGACTCAAGGACAACGGTATAAGGTACTTAAAGAGCCCTGGTGGCATAATAGTTAAGCAATCGGCTGATGACTGAAAGGTTGGAAATTCGAACCCACCAGCTACGCTGTAAGAGAAAGTTGTGGCATTCTGCTTCCATAAGATTACAGCCTTGGCAACCCTATGAGGCAGTTATACCCTGTCCTAGGGTCACTATGAGTCGAAGCTGACTCAATGGCAATGGGTGGCACAAATAGTTTGCTCTTGTCTACTAGCCCAAAGGTTGGTGGTTCAAACCCACCCAGTGGCACCACAGAATAAAGGCCTGGCAATCTGCTTCCATAAAGATTACAGCCAAGAAAATCCTATGGAACAGTTCTACTATAACACGTGGGACCACCATGAGTCAGAATCGGCTCAGTGGCAATGGGTTATACAGTCCAGTTTGATGAATGTTGCACGTCCACTTGCAAAGAACGTGATTCTGCAATGGTTAAGTGTATCACTTCCGTGAATGGCAATTAGATTCAGCTGGCTGATAATGCTGTTCAAATCTTTTATATCTTACTGATTTGTCTGCGTTCTATCAATAACAGGTGTCACTATCTCTTCTCCTTTGGCTTTCTGCAGTTTGAATAGGATATGACTGCGTGTAGATTTTTTTGGTGTTCTGAGCTTCCTGGATCTATAGTTTGGTGTCTGTCTAAAATTTTGGAAAATTCTCAGCCATTACTACTTCAAATATTTCTTGTGTACCTTTCTCTTTTGTCTCCTGCTAGTATTCCCCTTATGTGTATGTTACATGTTTTGTAATTGCCCCAAGTTCTTGGATAGTCTGCCTTTTTTTTTTTTTTTCTCTTTGCTTTTCAGTGAGAAGTTTCTACTGCAATACCTTCAAGTTCACTGATTCTCCCCTCAGGTATGTCCAATCCACTAATGAGCCCATCAAATGCATTATTCATTTCTGTTGCAATGTTTTTGATTTCTCACATTTCCTTAGAGTTCCCAATGTCTTTGCTTAGGCTACTCATCTGTTTTTGCATGGTGTCCACTTTTTCCATTAGAGCCCTTAACATATTAACCATAAAAAAAAAAATCATAGTTATTTTAAATCCCCAGTCTGATAATTCTAACTTCTCTGCCATTATCTGAGTCTGGTTGTGATATCTGCCATTTCTCTTCAGATTGTGTTTTCTGCTTTTTAGTATGCCTTGCAATTTTCTGTTGAAAGCCAGGCGTGACATATCAGGTAAAAGGAGCTGGTATTCTTTCCAATGTGAAGTTCTGTTTATCTTCATGTAGCGGTAAGGGGTGGGGGGAGAGAATCCTTGTATGAGATGTAAGTCATATTATGCCACTCCTCTACTTAAACCCTGCCTTTTCCCTCAAAGGAAAAGTCAAAGTCCTTTAAGTGGCTTACAAGTCCTGCATGATCTGGCTTCCATTACTACTTTGGTCTTACCTCCTACCGCGTTCCCCCTTCGCTCCATTCCAGCCACACTGGTTTCCTTACTGTTTCTCCAATACATCAGGCATGTTCTTGCCTCAGAACCTTTGCACTTGTGCCCTCTTCTGAAATGGTTTTCCTTCAGGCATCCCACAGTTTGTGCTCTACTCAACTGTCACCTTAACAGAGTCACCTTCCCTTCTACCCTACATTAAAAGCATCTACTTTCTCACCCTGTCCTAGAATTCCCTTACCCTCTCACCCAGCTGTATTTTTCTCCAAAGCGTGTCTCACCATCTTATTTGTCTATTCATTATCTGCCTTCCTGACATGAGAATGCACGTTCCATGAGGGCACAGTCCTGCCTCTTTCATCTGCTGCTCAATACTCACCGCCTACAACAGTGTATGGTACACAGTAACATACAATCAACATTTGTTGGATAGAATACCAAAGACAGACAAATCAATTGAAAGACAATATTGGGTGGCACTGAGAACTGCGAAGCCTGGGTTTGAGCCCTGATTCTGACTCCACAAAAACTTTCCCAATGACTTCCGCATTCTGCTTTCCTAGAACTCCCTGCTCCAACCCCAACTCTTTCATAGCCTTTCTAGCTTTCCACCCAGGGCTGGATGTGGCAGTGGCTGAAGCAGACACTCCACAGGGTGGAGGTAGGACACAAAGCAATGGTGCAAGGGCAGGGAAGGCAGCTGTGAAAGCTATCTGTATCCATATCTTAGCTTTGGTTGTCTGCATTGAAAAAGAGCCAAGTAAATCATGTAGGATGTCACTAGACATCATAACAGAGAATTTGTCATAAAATAACAAAGAGTTCACTGACTCAGCTGATAAGACATGGAGACTCTTCATCTTGGGGTAGTCCATTCATCCAAGCACTGGGCATGATCTTTAGTTTGGAAAAGAAGCCATGGTGTAAAAGATCCAACTTTGGAAACAGATTGTTTGGCCTCAAATCCTGACTCTGTCACTTACCATCTATGTGATCTTGGGAAATTGGTGTAATTAAACTGGGTTTCTTAAACGAGTATAATAATATCAATCACATACAGATTTTGGAAGGATTAAATAAATGTGAAGTGGTAAGCACAGAAATGGGCACAGAGGGAGGGCTCTATGAAAGACTACTGTTACAATTATAAAAAATTACCACCACCACCCCAGTACAGACAAAAGAACTTCAATATTTTCAAGAGTGGGAAAATTAATATACAGAGAAACTTTTATTTTTAGTGAGCTATTAACACAGATCTCATCATTTAAGTCTTCTTAATTACACCATGTGATACAAAAAGACCAAAACTGTCTATAAATCTTTGATTAAGAATATCATCTTAATTTGAAAAAGCACAATTAAATATTTTACTGTAAAGTTTTCCCCCAGCTTGTTCTTTCCAACACCTCTGAGAAGTTCCAACCACAGACAAAAAGGGAGAAAAGAGCAAAATAGGAGGAAAGTCCCAATGAATTAATACGGAAAAATTGTACAATGCCATTTTATATTAAAAAAAAAATCTGATTTACAAACTAAAGTATTATACACTACTAAAAACTTGATGATGACAAGTAATAGGTAGTTTAACATATATTTTGATCCATATGAATTAAAATTTAAACAATTATTTGATGCCTTTTTGCAACAGCTTTAGAATACACAACTAAAATAAATGTAAATAATTATTAGGAAAAAAAACTCTGAAAATAACATTTTTTTAAATCACTGCTTCATATCCCACATCTAGATGGCTTTATATAAAGCACTGGTCTTTGTGATTCACAAAAAGCAGGTGCTGATGCCTGAGCACAAACTGAAGTGACAGGAGAAACTCCCAATGCTATTAGAGCCCTAAGTGTGAGCCCTGATCTAATAATCTGTCTTTATTAATTCCCTTTCATTTCATCTCTGTGAAAGAGGGGAGGGACAAGGCAGAGAGAGAGGGCTAGGCGTGCCTACTCTGTTCTGTAGCATCTAGTTCAGTGCCAAGAACAATAAAATACAAGTATTCATCAGAGCCCAAAAATGTTAAAGTCTAAGTAAGGAGGAAAACTAATTTCCTAATACACATATATATATTCAGAGCCCCTGGGTGGCACAAACAGTCAAGCACTCGGCCACTAACTGAAAGCCTGGCGATTTAGGTCCACCCAGAGGTGCCTTGGAAGAAAGCCTTGGCAATCTACCTCCAAATGGTCACAGCTACTGAAAACCCTTTGGAGTGCAGTACTACTATGAAAACTCATGGGGTCGTCATGAGTGGAAATCTACTCAATGGCAACTGGATTGGTCATCTATATATGGCGTATATTTTGGGAAAATTAGTTTCTGAACATATATATGGTATATAGAATACACTGTACATTACTGTTAGGTACCTAAACCCACTGCCATCAAGTCGATTCCAACTCATAGTGACCCAACAGGACAAACTAGAACCGCACCATAGGGTTTCCAAGGTTGTAAATCTTTACTGAAGCAGACTGCCACATCTGTCTCTGACAAAGAGGCTGCTGGGTTCGAACTGCTGACCTTTTAGTTAGCAGCCAAGCACTTTAACCACTGAGCCACCAGGGCTCCCTACTGTCATGCACAGTGATTACACAAGCAAATTCTGAAACAAACTGCCTGGGTTTGAATCCTAGTTCAATTTATCAGCGGGGTGATCTGGGCAAGTCACTTTACCTCTCTGTGCCTCAGTTTCCTCATCTCTAAAATGGATCTCTCATAAGGTTGCTGTGCATATTAAATGAAACACACAAGACACTTAGAAAAAGGCCTCACACACAGAATGTACACAATAAATGTTAGCTCTCATTTTTATAAAGGCAATACAAACAAATGGCTTAATTGGAGAGATTTCCACCAAGTTTTCCCTCCAAAAGGCCAACTGGCGCTTGGGGAGCACTCTACATTCTCAGCTCTCAGCACTGCCACTAGCCTCTGCAGATAAGAAGCATGCCTACGCTGAATTAGTGTAAAAACTGTTTCTTAAAATCAGGCATTTCCCTATTATCCAACCACCCCACTCCCCCACCCCCACTGTTCCCCCCACACACACCCTCAAATATTCCACACCAAGGGTGTGCCCCAAGCAGGGTGTCCCGCTCCGCTTTTCTTTTACACCCCCTGGAGGTCCCTGGAGAAGCCATACTTTTGGTCGGCGATTCCCTGGACCCTGTCTATTCAAAAAGGCAGGTGAGTCTCCAAGTCAGGTTTTTAAACCGAGCTTAAGAGGAGTCAGGTGGGACGCCTACTCACCCTCAAGTTTCTTAAACAAAGGCAACAATTTAAGATGGTTATAATGTCTTAACTATGGGTTAATTAAATCCCTTAGTGAGGATGGAGCGCTCGAGAAAATCCTGCAGCTTAATGCCCCCATTTTCAAAAAAAGAGGGAGGAACCTCCAAAATGACAAATTTGAATTTCTACACGCTAAAAAGCCTTTCAGAACGAGGGATGTGGAGGAAATGCCTGCTGTATACCGTTACCTACATGGCTGCACAGAAACAAGGCTGGAAGCACACAGACGGGGCAGAGCGTAAACAGGAAAGCAAACGTTGAAATACAGTTGTGCACAGATTTGTTTTTTAAACCACACCCTCCCCGGTGGCGTCTCCGGCTCCCCGGGCTCAAGGGTCGGCGTCACGCCGCCCGGGCGCCCCCTGGGTGCGGCGCCGGCGGGACCCGGACGCCCAGCGCAGAGACCCCCGCGCCGTGGCCGCCCCGGGCCGGGCGCACCCTCCAGGTGCCCCGGGCGCCCCTCCCCGGGCCCGCCCAGCCCAGCCCCCAGCTCCGCAGGCCGCGGCCCTGCCCCCGCGACCCCAGCGCCGCCTGCAGGACGGCCGCGCGGGGACCCGCCCGGCCGAGCAAGGCAGGAAGCCGGCGCCCGCGGGCCCCAGACTCACCATGGCCGAAGCGCCGCGAGCGCACCTCCAGCCCGGAGTCACACGGCGCCGGCGACGCCCGTTGTCCTGGTGACGCCAGCCAGGCGCCCCGCCCCGTCCCCTAGGTGGGCTCGGAGGCGGCCATTGGCGGCCAGCAGACACGTGACGCGTAGGGGCGGTGCCCTTGGGCCGCCCCGCCCCCGAATCCTGGGCGGGGCCTCTTCGTCTCTCGGTTGGGTTTGGACCATCCTCACCTGGTCCCTTTGACGCCCCTCACCTGGCCAATAACCCAGCTGGAAAACTGCCTGGCTGGAAGCCATCTCAATGGATTTTCTTTATTTAAAAAAACAGGCTACACAGGCATTCTTTTGATTATTTTTGATATTTTGATAATTGAAGACACTTTTTTAAAAATAATTTTTATTGTGCTTTAAGTGAAAGTTTACAAATCAAGTCAGTCTCTCACACAAAAACTCATATACACCTTGCTAAAAAAATAACACTCCCAATTACTCTCCCCCTAATGACACAGCCTGCTCTCTTCCTCCACTCTCTCTTTTCGTGTCCATTTCAGGAGCTTCTAACCCCCTCCACCCTCTCATCGCCCCTCCAGGCAGGAGATGCCAACATAGTCTCAAGTGTCCACCTGATCTAAGAAGCTCACTCCTCACCAGCATCCCTCTCCAACCCACTGTCCAGTCCGATCCACGTCTGAAGAGTTGGCTTGAAGACACATTTTAAATTACCAGTAACAGAAGAATTAAAAAAATAAAACCATGCTAAATCCCAACCACCTGAGGTAACCACATCTCAAACTCTAATCTTCTTCCAAACTTCAAATGCAAATACGTATCATACTACAGTACATTCTAGTCTTTAAAATGGGGGCTAGTTATACACATTGTTTTATAATCTACTTTTTCCCATTAAAAGGATTATCTTTGCCTTTTTTTATAATGAGAGCTTTATTTGATTTTTTTTCTTTCTCTAACGTTATTGTGTTTTAGGTGAACATTCACAGCTCATATTAGTTTCTTATTCAAGAATTTATACACACATTGTTTTGTGACATAGGTTGCAATCCCCGCATTATGTCAGTACTCTCCCCCCTTCCCCTTCCACCCCATGTTCCCCATGTCCATTCATCCAGGTTTCCTGTCCCTTCCTACGTTTTCATTTTTGCTTTTGAGCAGGGATTGCCCATTTGGTCTCATACTTGATTGAACTACGGAGCACGTTCCTCACGTGCATTGTTTGTTTTGAGTCCTGCTCGCATAGTGGTTAAGAGCTGGGCTGCTAACCAAAAAGGCAGCTGTTCAAATCTACCAGCTGCTCCTTGGAAACTCTATGGGGCAGTTCTATTCCGTACTAAAGGGTCACTATGAGTTGGAATCGACTGGATGGCAATGGGTTTGGCTTTTTTTTTTTTTTTTTTAATCTTTGGCTGAAAGGTGGACTTTGGAATCAGTTTATTAAATCAATTGGTAGTTTGTTGGATTTTTCTCATATGGTTGAAGGGAACTTATGATATCTCCAAATTCAGCCCATTAGGTTTAGTAAGAGGGAAGGTTCTCTAAGCCTCCCTGCCACTCCCACACCTTTTTCACTGATTTCCAAACCATGTTTAAGAAACATCCCTCTTCCCACTCGCTACGTTATCTCAGCCAATTCATGGCAGTAAGTTCCACCTGTGCCCTCTAGGATACCCTCATTTACATATCCTGCCCTGCTGTTCCTTCACTGACAACTGACTTCACATCTGCCCTTGAATGTCTACAAGGCATCCCAAACTTAATATGGTCCAAATAAAATTCTCAACCCACTTTCTTGCTCGCCTCCCATTCATCCTTATCAGCAAATGTCCTCACTATCCCCCAGCTTGTTCAGGACAAAAACCTAGGAATCATCCTTGATTTCTCCCCTTTCTTCACGTCTTGCATCCAATCCATCAACACAAATGCTGGTCTCTTGGCTCTACCTTAATATAAATCCTGAATCTATCCACTTCTCACTACCTCTACCTTACAGCCACCATCATCTCTTGCTTAAAACTAGACTCCGTGCCACCTACCTTCCCCCTTACAGTCTAGATAACAGTACCACTTCAGTGGTTTCTCATGGCACTTAGGAAAAATTCCAAAATCCTTCCCATGGTCCTTCATGATGGGGGCCTTGCCCACCATGCTAACTTCATTTCCTACCAGTTTTCCCTCGCTCACTCCACACTAGCCATGATTTATTTCCTGAGGTTCCTCAAACATGCCAAAACACTTGGTTATTTAAGGGCCTCAGAAACAACTCTTTCCTTTATTGGCAATATTCTCCCTCCAGATCTTCACACAGACCATTCTCGCATTTGATACAGGCCAGTTATCTCCTTGAATATCCTGCTCCCATAAACCTTCACTGACCATTAATCTAATTAAAACAGCTCACCCCACTCACTCTCACATGTAACTCTCTTATTTTCAAAATATTTAGCCCTCCTTGAAATTTTATTTTTTTGCTATTTATTACCTGTAAATTTTCTTTATTTTTTGTTGTTGAGAATACACATAGCAAAACAGACACCAACTCAACAGTTTCTACACGTATAATTCAATGACATCGATTACATTCAAGTTGTGCAACCATTCTCACCCTCCTTTTCTGAGTTGTTCCTCCTTCATTAACATAAACTCACTGCTTCTTAAGGTTCCTATCTAATCTTTTGAGTTGCTGTTGTCCTAAAAAAGCATACACTCAAGGTAGCTAAACCAATGTTCTGGAGCCCTGATGGTGCAGTGGTTAATATAGTTCATGATATTCTCACACTATCTGTGAGTTCTGCAAGGTCTCTGGTCATTCTCTTTCTAATTCCTAATATTGGTTATTTATACCTTCATTCATTTTTTTCACTTGATCAATCTTGCCTAAAGTTTGTCAATTTTATTAGTATTTTCTAAGAACCAACTTATTGAGCCTTTGTTGATCCTCTGTTGTATGTATTCAGTCATTAATAGAAACAAAAATTTTTGTTTCTGATTTTTTCCTGACATTTTGGGATGGATGTTTACTTCACTTATTTTTCAAGATTTGTTCGTTCCAATTATATTTTTAAGGCTATAAGTTTCCTCTATTATATTATCTGTATTGCTCAAATTTTTATATACAGTATGTTCACAATTGTTTACTTCAAAATGTATCCTAACTTTCATTATGATGTCTTTTTTGACTCATGGTATTTTAAAATTTCCAAGGATACGAAGATTTTGTACTTTCTTTTTCAAAAATGAACTTTTTTAATAATTGTGGTGTAGTTGGATAATATCCTCTATATTATTGCAGACTCTTGAAATTTGTTGAGACTTGCTTTATAGCACAGCGTACAAATTTTATAAACATTGTGTATGTGCACGAGAGGCACAGTGGCTAGATAACACACAAACATACACATATAGGGATTTGGTAATGTTCGTTATTCATGTTCAGATCTTCTGTATCCTTGATAATTTATGGACTTCTACAGTTTTGAAAGGTGTATTAAAAATCTATCATTATGCATGACCTCAAAAGGAGCCCCAGTAGAGCTGTGGTTAAGCACTAAGCTGCTAATCAAAAAATTTGGTGGATCAAATCCACCAGCTGCTCCACAGGAGAAAGATGTGGCAGTCTGCTTCCATTAAGATTACAATCTTGGAAACCCTGTGGGGCAGTTCTACTCTCTCCTATAAGGTCACCATGAGTTGGAATTGACTCAACAGCACACAACAACAAATGTATGATGTCATGGAAATTGAGGAGTACAAAGCTCCAAGAATTGGTCCTACCTCCTGGGTCAAAGAATGGAGGACAGAGAAAACAGCAGAGAGATTCAAACACTTGGAGAAAAGGAGGCTGAGAGGAACATTGTTGGTGGAATAAGGGCTTTGAAGGGCTACCACATATACTGAGGAATCTGGAGTGTAATGTGCATGCCTAAGGATGGAGACATGCTCATAAAAAAAAAACCTAACAAGGCTTTAGGCTTGCACCTCTGGCTGATCTTGGGGTTCCATGCAAGCAGGAAATGAAGGCTGAGGCAGAGTTTTAGGTGGTCTGGCTTAGCATTGAAAGAATGCCCCAGCTCAAAGCCAATCTGCAAAGACTGGGGGAGTATTACTTTTTCTTTTTGGCTACTAGCATTTAAAAGAAATCACTGTCAGGTCATGAACTGACTATTGAGATAACAGAACAGAAACTTCACTGGCCACATATGACAAAGAATACAATCTTTGCAGATATAGTTTGGAAACGTCACTAAGCAAATGATGACTGGCTCTCAACAATAAAAAAAAAAAAACCCTCGTGACAGGAGAGAATCTGATTTCCAGAGTTACCACATTATAATGTTTAAAATATCCAGTTTATCCAGTTTTCAACACAAAATTATAAGTCATAAAAAGAAACAAGAAAGGATGGTCCATTTGTAAAAAAGAAAAGAAATGGACGGAAAGCATCCTAAGGAAACCCAGATATTGGACTTACTAGACAAAGATTTTAAGCCAATTGTCTTAAATTTGCTCAAAGAGCTAAAGGAAACTATATGCAAAAAAAAGAAGAAAAAAAAGGAAACCAAGAGAACAATGTATGAACAAGTAGAGAATATCAATAAAGAAATAGAAACTATACAAAGGAACTAAACAGAAATTATAGAGCTGAAATGAAAATTTCACTAGAGGAGTTCAATAGCAGATTTAAGCAAGAAAGTAGGAAAAACTAAACTTGAAAAAGGACAATTGAAATTATTCAATCTGAGGAGCATAAAGGAAAAAGAATGAAGAAAATGAACAGAGCCTAAGGGGTCTCTGGGACAGCATCAAGCACACCAATATACTCATTAAGGGAGTCCCAGAAAGGAAAGACAGATAAAAGGACAGAAGGAATATTTGAAGAAATAATGACTGAAAATTTCTCTAATGTCATCTAGGTATCTAAGAAGCTCAATAAACTTAAAGGACAATAAATACGTAGATATACGCACAGAGACACATTATAATCAAAATGTCAAAAGACAGAGAAAGAAGATTGAAAGCAGCAAGAGGTAGGTGAATTGTAACGTACAAGGGATCCTCAACAAGTTTAACAGTTGATTTCCTATCAGAAAACATTGAAGCCAGGAAATAGTGGGATGATATACATAAGGTGCTGGGAAAAAAATACAAAAAGAAAACTATGAGCCAAGATTGCCATATCTAGCAAAACTATCCTTCAAAAATGAAGGAGAAATTAGGACACTCCCAGATACACAAAAACTGAAGGAGTTTGTTACTAGCAGACCTGCCTTACAAGAAATGCTAAAGGAGTCCTTCTGGCTGGCATGAAAGGACACTACACAGTAACTCAAAGCCATACAAAGATATAAAGACTCTGGTAAAGGTAACTACTTAGATAAACCAAAGTCAGTAATATTTTTTTATATTACTCTTCTCCTTTTTTCCTATATGATTTAAAACACAAATGCATAAAAACTATACATCTCTCTTAATGGACACACAATGTATAAAGATGCAATTTTTGGAACAACAACATCAATGGG
Organism: Elephas maximus indicus; assembly: GCF_024166365.1. Classification (NCBI taxonomy): domain Eukaryota; kingdom Metazoa; phylum Chordata; class Mammalia; order Proboscidea; family Elephantidae; genus Elephas; species Elephas maximus. The sequence continues at coordinate 6,411,589 of NC_064845.1, forward strand.
GGAGAGAGAACTGAGCTATATAAAAGCAGAATTTTGTATACTATTGAAGCTAAGTTTGTATTGATTAAAAATAGATTGTTATAAATATAAGATGTTAATTGTAATCCCCATGGTCACCACTAAGAAAATAACTTAAGAAGTATACAGAAAAGGACACAAGGAGGGAATCAAAATGGTACACTTGAAAAAAAAATCAATCAAACACAAAAGTGGGCAGCACTGAAGGACACAAGAAACAAAAAAGGTATATGATATACTACAAAGTGGAAGATGTAAATCCTTCATCATTAATCACTTTAAATGTAAATGGATTAAACTCACCAACTGTGATGATTAAAGTTGTGTGTCAACTTGGCTGGGCCAGGATTCTCAGTGCTTTGGCAGTTATGATGTAGTTTGGCAGTTGTATAATGATGTAATCACTTCCATGATAAGATCTGATATAATGTGATTACCTCCATGATAAGATCTCCTGTGAGTAGCCAATTGGTTGACAGAGAGTTTCCTTGAGGGTGTGGCCTGCATCCAATATAGGTGGACTTTCTGGCAAGGCTCTCAGGCTTTCGCGCACTCTGGGGCCTGCAGGTGGCTCCTGTTCATCTGACCTCCAGTTCTTGGGACTTGAACTAGCACCTTACCTGCTGATCTTGGAATTCATTAGCATCTGCGGTCTGTGAGCCAGAGGCCTGTTCTCTGACCTGCTGCTTTGAGTTTGCCAGCCCCTGTAGCTATGTGAGTCAGGAGAAGCCACCGGCCTGTCCCATGGACTTGGGACTTTCCAGCCTCTACAACCTTGTGAGCCCTTTCCTTGATACAAATCTCTCTCTCTCTCCATATATATATGTATACTTCTCTCCCTGTATATATACTTCACTGGTTTTGCTTCTCTAGAGAACCCAGCCTAAGACACCAAAGACAAAGATTGGCAGGATGAATAAAAAATCATTCAGTTGCTATTGAGTTGGTTCTGACTCAGGGTGACCCTCCATGTGTGTCAGAATAGAACTGTACTTCATAGAGTTTTCAGTGGCTGATTTTTCAAAAGTAGATCACCAGGCCTCTCTTCCAAAGTGCCTCTGGGTAGACTCAAACCTCCAACTTTTTGGTTAGCAGCTGAATGCATTAACCATTTACACCTCCCAAGGACTCCAACACACACCTATGTTTATTTCTGTATTACTTGTCTTTATACTATATAGATAAATACATACACACACACACACACATATATATACACCCACACATATATAAACCATGAGTCCATGACTGGTTCATACAGACACTTTGGATTCCAACTGGCAGGGTTCTATTATTGACCTCTTCAACTATAAATGTGTATTTGTCCATTTCTTCTTTCAGATTTATTAGCTTTTGTATTTTGGAGTCCTGTTGTTAAATATACACCTGTTTAGCATTGCTGTCTTTTTGGAGAATTGACCCTATTATTATTATGTTATATCCCTACTTATTGCCACTAAATACTCCTTCTTCTGAAGTATAATTCGTCTGATTTTAATATGGCTACTGCAGCAGAATTGAATGACATTCAACCATTTCAAGAGGTAGCTTACAATCAAGAATGAATGGTATTGGAGGAAGAAGTCCAAGCTGCACTGAAGGCATTGGCAAAAAACAAGGCTCCAGGAACTGACAGAATACCAACTGAGATCTCTCAACAAACAGATGCAACGCTGGAAGCGCTCATTAGTCTATGCCAAAAAATTTGGAAGACAGCTACCTGGCCAACCGATTGGAAGAAATCCATATTTACACCCATTCCAAAGAAAGGTGATCCAACAGACTGAGGAAATTATAGAACACTATCATTAATGTCAAACGTAAGTAAAATTGTGCTGAAGATAATTAAAAAACAGTTGCAGCAGTACACTGGGGACTTCCAGAAATTAAAGCCGAATTCAGAAGAGAATGTGGAATGAGGGATATCATTGCTGATGTCAGATGGATCTTGGCTGAAAGAGAATACCAGAAAGATGTTCACCTCTGTTTTATCGACTATGCAAAGGCATTTGACTGTGTGCATTATAACAAGTTATGGATAACATTTTGAAGGACGGGAATTTCAGAACATTTAATTATGTCCATGTGGATCTGTACATAGACCAAGAGGCAGTCATTTGAACAGAAGAAGGGGATACTGCACGGTTTAAAATCAGGAAAGGTATGCATCAAGGTTGTATGCTTTCACCATACTTATTCGATCTGTATGCTGAGCAAATAATCCAAGAAGCTGGACTATATGAAGAAGGATGCAGCATCAGGATTGGAGGAAGACTCATTAACAACCTGTGATATGCAGATGACACGACCTTGCTCACTGAAAGTGAAGAGGACTTGAAGCACTTAGAGATGAAGATCAAAGACCACAGCCTTCAGTATGGATTGCACCTCAACATAAAGAAAACAAAAATCCTCACAACTGGACCAATAAGCAACATCATGATAAAGAGAGAAAAGATTGAAGTTGTCAAGTATTTTATTTTACTTGGATCCACAATCAATACTCATGGAAGCAGCAGTCAAGAAATCAAACAACGTATTACATTGGGCAAATCTGCTACAAAAGACCTCTTTGAAGTGTTAAAAACAAAGCTGTCACCTTAAGGACTAAGGTGAGCCTGAACCAAGTCATGGTATTTTCAGGCACCTCATATGCATGCGAAAGCTGGACAATGAATAAGGAAGACCAAAGAAGAATTGATGCCTTTGAGTTATAGTGTTGGCAAAGAATATCGAATATACCATGGACTTTCAGAAGAATGAACAACTCTGTCTTGGAAGAAGTACAGCCAGAATGCTCCTTAGAGGGGAGGATGACAAGACTCCGTCTCATGTACTTTGGACATGTTATCAGGAGGGACCAGTCCCTGGAAAAGGACATTATGCTTGGTAAAGTAGACAGTCATTGAAAAGAGGAAGACCCTTAACAAGATGGATTGACACAGTGGCTGCAACAATGGGCTCAAACATAGCAATGATTGTGAGGATGGCACAAGACTGGACAGTGTTTTCTTCTATTGTACACAGGGGCACTATAAAGCGGAACTGACTCAACAGCACCTGTCTTAGGCTGCGTTCTCCAGAGAAGCAAAACCAGTAAAGCGTGTAAATATATATAGTGAGAGATTTGTATCAAGGAAATGGCTCACGTGATTTTTAGAGGCTGTAACGTCACGATTCCGTGAGGTAGGAAAGAGGCTTTTCCAGATTCACGTAGCCACAGGGGCTGGTGAACTCAAGATGGGCAGGCCAGAGAGCAGGGCTGTTGCAGGCTGTGAAGATGGATGAATCCCAAGATCGGCAGGCAAGACTGCAAATAATCTGCTAGCTCAAGTCTCAAGAACCAGATGTCAGATGAACAGGAGCCAGCTGCAGGATCTAGAACAAACAAAAGCCCTGGCAAGGTGAGCCAGAAGGACTAGGTGGCGGTGGGCAGAGAGATAAAGGCTGAGGGGATGATGAGCCGCCACAGGCCCCGCTCCTGCCAGTACCACTCAAAGCAGGTCCCATCGTCAGGGTGATCACGTATCAATCTCAGCTGGGAAGTGATCACAACATTATACAACTGAGAATCATGGCCCAGCCAAATTGACGCACAATCTTAACCATCACAGTCCACCTCTTGTCAAGTTGGCACCTGTACACATTCCCCCAAACCACACATAATCTCTGAATAAAGACACTTACAAAGTCATACTTGGGCCCAACATAATACAACACACACTCAACTGAAAATGTAATAGTCTTCGTTATATATTTTATAAGTGAAGAAAACAAAAATATCTGATACACACATACAAAGTGGAAATACTCATAAAAATAACTGTCCTTGTTTCTGCAACTGATCATGTGGCCCTAACTGGCATTTAGAACTACCTGCTTTCATCACCTATTCCGTATTCCCTTTGCCCTCAGCAAGCACCTCAGTGGGTCATGGTTTTTTGTGTGATAGGGTGACCCAAACCTTCATTCCTGAAGCATCTGGACCATTAGTAGTCATGTCAGAATTGGGTTGCTGTAGTTTTCCATTGACTTTAATCACAGGGCATGGTAGTACTAGGAGACATCCTAAGGGATCTCTTGCATTCCAGACATACTCTTCTTTACCTCCATTATGTAACATCAATCTGATTTCCTCTTGGTAACCAGGATCAATCACACCAGCCAGTATGCTAACTCCCTTCTTTACCTCTTGATCCAGAGGCATAAGGAGCCCCAAGTGGCCAGGTGGCATTCTTAGCTTCCAGTTCAATAGAATAAATGGTGTGTCTCCAGGTGGGAACATTCTTTCCTTTGCAACTAAGACCTCTAGACCTGCAGAGCATAAGGTCACAGGAACAGGAAGCAAAAATCTTGCAAGTGGATCACTAGGAGTAATAGTGAGTGGTGCCACTCCGATTTTCACCCCTTAATCCCTGGACCCATGAAGCCTGGCTATGGCAGAAATGGCACTATATATTGGATGCTGGTTTAGAACATATATGGCCTCCTGGAGAACACTCCCCCAACCCTGCAAAGTATTACCACCTAGCTGGCACCATAATTGAGTCTTTAGGAGGCCATTCCAACATTCTATCAAGTCAGCTGCTTCAGGATGACGGGGAACAAGGTAAGACCAGTGAATTCAATAAGCATGGGTCCACTGCCACATTTCATTTGCTGTGAAATGAATCCCTTGATCTGAGGCAACGCTGTGTGAGACACCATGATGGTGCAAAAGGCATCCTGTACGTTCAAGGATGACAGTTTTGGCAGAACCATTGCGTGCAGGGATGGCAAATGCATATCCACTGGAAGTGTCTATTCCAGTAAGAACAAAATGCTGCCCTTTTCATGATGGAAGTGGTCCAATGTAACCAACTTGCCACCAGGTTTCTATCACCTTGAGGGATGGTGCCAGTGTTGGTCTCTGCTGCTGGCAGGCTGGGCACTCAGCAGTAGCTGTAACCAAGTTGGCCTTGGTGAGTGGAAGTCCATGTTGCTGGGCCCATGCATAACCTCCATTCCTGCTACCATGGCCACTTTGGTCATGAACCATTTGAGCAATAACAGGAGTAGCTGTGGAAAGAGGATGAGTGGTTTCCACAGAATGCATCATCCTATCTACCTGATTGTTAAAATCCTCCTCTGCTGAGGTCACCCCTTAGTGAGCATTCACATGAGACACAAATATCTTCACTTCTTTGGCCCATCAGGAGAGGTCTAGCCACATACCTCTTCCCTATAAATCCTTATCTCCAATTTTCCAATCATGTTCCTTCCAAGTCCTTGACCATCCAGCCAAACCGTTGGCCACAGCCTATGAATAAGAATACAGACAGTCAGACTTCTGGTCATTTCTCCTTCCAAGCAAAGTGAACAATGAGGTGCACTGCTGGAAGCTCTGCCCATTGGGAGAATTTCACCAACACTCCCTCATATGGCATCATTGCTCAAGGTGATCAGACAGAAACCTGGTGGCAAGTTGATTACATTGGGCCACTTCCACCGTTCTTTAGGGAGGTGCCAGAAAGGGGATGTAGTTCTGCCACTGTCCACTTTTTTCTTTTTTTTTGGCTTTGACAAGCGGAAATTTATTTTCTCACAGTTTAGGAGGCCAGAAGTCCGAATTCAGAGCACCGGCTTGACATCTCTATTGGTCTTGGCATCTATCTTACCACTGTCCACTTTTGAATGGTGCCTGCATATCGCTTAAAACCATCTGTAAACCAGGCACGAGTTTTCTCTTCTACAGTCAACTGATCATATGGACCTCCCCACGAGGCCATAGGTGCAGATGGGGAGATGGAAGGTAATGGGACAGGAGTGGAGACCACAGGCATTTGGGCCACTTTCTCATGCAACTTACTTGTGCCTTCAGGTCCTGCTCCAGCCTGATCTCGTACACACCACCTCCATTTAATGATGGAGTGCAGCTGTGCCCGTCCAAGTTTATGACTCTCTGGGTCAGAAAACATCAAGTTCATGATGGGCAGCTCAGGCCACATGGTGACTTGGTGGCTCATTGTTAAGCGTTCAGTCTTTACTAAGGCCCAATAACAAGCCAAAAGCTGTTTCTCAAAAGGAGAGTAGTTATCTGCAGAGAACGGCAGGGCTTTGCTCCAAAATCCTAAGGGTCCATGCTGTGATTCACCAAGAGAGGCCTGTTCTTCAAAACAAGGATGAAGAAAAAAGCATTGGCCAGATTCATGGCTGCATACCAGCTACCAGGAGACGTGTTTATTTGCAGTCCACGCCTTCAAGGAAACTCCTCTTCCAACTGATTGGCTGCTCACATCAGATCACAAAGTGGAGGATGATTACATAATTTATGCCAAACCACTGAGAATCATGGCCTACTCAAGTTGACACATAACACTAACCATTACAGTGGTGATGAAAATGTTCTGAAGTACATACTGGTGATGGTTGAATAAGATTGTGAAAGTACATAAAGCCACGATATTATGCACTTTGAAACTATTAAAACAAATTTTATTTTATGAGAAATCTACCAGTTAAAATAGTATACACTATAAAGTATAAAGTGATTTGGGAAAATACTACAACAAAACCCCCAAAATTCCCACTCAGCTGAGGAGAAAAAAGGGTCCAGTTTTGGAGCTGATGTTTCCTGGCTGTGAATGAGGAGTGGCTGTGGAGGAGGTATGGCAAATGGCTTAGTCTCTGGTGCCCGAGGCAGAGCAGGAAATGGAGGACTTGCTGCTCTATGGGGCTTCGGTGTTGAGCAAGAGAGGACTGACATTAGCAGGTGGTCTGGGAGCCAGTTCTGGAGGTGGCCCAGGATGGCAATCCACCCCTCCATCTGGCTGTCCCTCTGATGCTGGTGATGGGGCTGGTGATAGAATAGCTAGCTGGTGCACTATGGAGCTCCAGCGTTAGTGCAGGAGTAGGACTGACATCAGCAGGTGGTCTGGGAGCTGGTTCTGAAAATGACTCGTGTGGTCCCTGTCCCCAGGAGCTCACAATCTGTAGGGGAGACCCCGAAGATGCATAAAAGCATGAAAACAAGTGGATGCAAAGAAAAGAGCATATTTTACAGAGAAAATAAAGCAGGGCACTGTGAGATGAGGCTGGGGTATGGTCCAAGAGACCTCACTAAGGTGACATTTATGTGTGACTAGAATGACAGGAGGGAGTCTGGGGACAGCATGCCAGGCAGAAGACATAGCTGGTACAGAAACTGGGAGGCAGACATGAGTTTGTCCAGAGAGGGGGTTAAAAAGCAGCCAGTGTGGCTAGAGTGAGCTGGAGAGAAGAGGAGGCAGGGAGGAGGACAGGTCCAGGACCCAGGACCTGGTAGCCCGGAGGAGTTATCTCCTACTCTGTGACAACAACACCCCAAGACTAATGACTCACAACAGCACACAGCACACAGTCTCTATGGGCCAGGAATCTGGGCACGGCTTACCTGGTGACTGCCCCAAGTTCTCAGGAGCCTGGGGCTGTGGTCTCAACTGAGTCTTGCCTGGGGAGGATCCGCTCCCTGCTCACTCCCATGTTATGAGCAGGACTCTGTGAGCTGTTGGACTGGGGGTCCTCACTTCCTCTCTGTTGATCAAAACCCTCCCTCAGGTCTTTGTCACATGGGCCTCTCTATCAGCAGGTCACACAGCACAGCTGTTTCCTGGGGGAGACAGAAATAAATGACAGAGAGAGAATAAAAGAGAGCCAAAAGACATTGCCCCAGATGGGGTCAATATGAGTTGAAATCAACTCAGTTGCCTCTAACAACAACATTCTTGAGAAGTGAGTCCCTGAGTGCAGTCCACACGGAGGGGAAGGGGCCACACAGGATGTGGAGACCAGGTGGTGGAATTGTGGGGAGCCATTGTGCAGGCTGCCCATCCCCTAGTCTGAGAGGAGGTGCTGGGTCAGATTTTAAATATAATGGAAGTTATTAGAGGGTTTTATGCAGACGGTGACAATATCTGATGTTCATTTAATTCCAAACCCCTTCTGGTGCAGACGGGGAAACGTGGCCAACATGGGAAGTGACTTTCCCAAGATCATACCACCAGAACCCAGCCCTGTTTTGGGGTGTACTCCATGCTGCTTCCCATCCCTGCTTGAAATTCTTCCATCTCTGAGTTTGTGCGTTAGCTACAGGGTCAGGTTATCCAATAGGCAAGGTAAGCATGGTGAACGTCACATCTTAGATGTGGTGAAACCCATATAAAATTGTCCACTACAGATTAGTAAGTAAGCACAAGTAAGCCTGTGCTTACCTTCCTTACTGGGTCATCTGCTCATGTCAGGGATTGTGAATTTGAAGCGGCTTTGATTCCGTAGGAAGGTGCTGTGGTGTCTGGAGAGAGACAGGTGCCAGCCACGCCTAGAAGCAGAATCTTTGATGTGGTGAAAAAAATGTTCACAACAGATGATCTGGTAAGCAGGTAAGCCCTGTGTTTACCTTACCTATTGGATGATCCACCCCTGATTAGCTACATGTAACACCAGCCCATGGGTTCTATAGGTGTCAGGTGTTATCTCACATACACCTGAAGATGTTAGAATAATCCCCACTGTGTGGGTATGGGGACTGGGGAGACTCTGAGAAGCACAAAGATTTGTACAGGGTCACAAACTGGTTAAGAGGGATGAACTGTGTCTGAACCCAGCTCTGTCTGCTCAGATCTGGGGCCCTGGCTGCACCCAGGCCTTCCCCAGGTTCTGGCGGGGTGGGGGGGAGGAGGCTGTGTTGGTGTCACTGTGTATAGTTATGGAGATGGCATGGGGAGAGGTGAGCATTCAGCAGCCCAGAGGGGACTTTGGGGAAGTCTTATCTGAGGTCGGGCCCAGGTAAGGGGACCCAGGATATAACCTCACTTCCTTGACAACAGAATACACAGAACTTGGAACCCTGGTAACCAGGCACCCACATTCTAGACACAGCCTCCTACCGAGCTCACTTGAGTGGAGAAACTCGAGCTAGGAACATGTTTTCTTGCTGTCTCTCGACTTCCCTTGTATCGAAGCTTGAGAAATCCAGGAGTTCGACCCTTTCACGGAGGCTGAGACATGGTCTTATCCCCCATACGCGAAGGTTCTGGCCATTTACCAAAAAGAACCCGAAGGTAACACAGGGTGGCCCAGGGCTGTCAGTCCAGGCCAGGCCACCACTGTGATCCCACCTGGGCAGCCCTGCACCCCTCCCCCAGGTCATACCAGCCCCCAGGCCATGCCAGCCCTTATCCTTGTGGGGTCCCTGGTAATGGGGGCAGGGAGGAAATGAGGACAGAATTGATGAGGCAGAAAGTTGTTGGAGGAGGCAGGATCCAAATGGGAGGGAGGTGGGTGAGGGTCAGGGAAGGAGGGGCCCTGTGATCTGGGGAGATTTGGGAGGGAGAAGTGATGATAAGGATGATGAAAATGGTGCTGCTGCTTCCCGACTGGCACTCACTGAGGGCAGCCCCTAGGTCCATTCCCAGCCCCTCACTATCGCTGGGTTCGTGGGGCTGGGTCTGACCTGGAATGGGGTGGCGGGTGGGCACAGTTCATCAGGTTGGGTGCCTTTGGAGACTAGAGACTGGGGTGGCAAAGGTGGAGACCCGCCTCACGTCCCTGTCCCAAGCCCCCTGATCACACAGAACTCTGGGATCTTAGTCTACCCAGAGGTCCCAGTTCAGACCAGGGCTCTAGGGAGGGACTGTTGGGGTCACAGGCCGAGTGGCACTCTTACCTGGGCCTTCTCTGAGATCCAGCTCACCCTGAGTGGGGCAGTCAATGCTCAGTCCTAGTTGTTGGCATTGCCTGGGCCACTGCTGACCCTGAGCCAGCTAGCTTCTCCCAGATCCTGCTGCAATACTCAGAGGTTGATTTCTCTGTGAACTTGGCTGGGGCTGGATGGTGCAGCCTCCAGGCCCACCCCACCCCACCCCCAGTACGTGGTATACAGGGGGAAATGGAGCTCCTCTGAGGCCCAGGGGGCACAAGGGCCTGAAAGGGCAGCGAGGGAAGGAGGTGGCTCGGAGGGGCCCTTGATGCCTCCCTGGCCACTGCTGACACTGTCTCTGCAGAACTCTCGGCAGGAGAGGGAGGACGGCTTCATCTACTCAGTCTACCCCAAGAAAGGGACCAGGAGGGGCTGGCGCAGGTTCTGGGTGAGTGAGGGGGAGGGAAGTGGGGCCCCCACTCAGGGACCCGAGATGACTAAAGAGGACCCACGGCCCAGACACTGCCCTGGAGACCCCCAGCTCCCTCCCAGGACTTTCCTTCTCGAGGGTCCCCAGCCCCCTCCCAAAGAAATTGACCACCACCCTTCCCTCTCCCCCCTGCCCCGCCCTCCCTGCCCTGGCCACCTACAAACTCACTTTCCCCATATTCGTGAGAATACCAGAAACCAGTTTTTTTATACTGTTTTCACTTCACATCAGCCCATGTGTCTTTTTGCACATTGCTCCTGTTTTAGTGTTTAACTTCCAGCCCCAGGGCCCCAGGCAGCAGTTGGCTGGACTGTCCTTCCATACCTTCTCCCAGACTCACATGTCATCACACTTAGCAGGCTTCTTTTACCCTAAAGCGTGGGGCTCAGGCTACGACACACCTTTTTCTGCCACCTGTGATCTCGGAGAACACATCATGTGACCCCTCCAGGTCAGACGCTGTGTCCTGACTAGCTACAGAATGTTCCAGAAGGGAGGCTGGTTCCCACAGTGACTGAGCCTCTTGCTGCCTCTGGCCCTGGACTGATTCCCTCTGCTGCCCTTTCAGCAGGGCTGCAGGAACCTTCTGTGTGTCCTCACACACTGACCCACCCAGGACAGACTCCCTGCAGCAGCATGCTGGGGGGACTGATGTGTACATTTCAAGTTAAGACGCTAGAGCCAGACTCTTTCCCAAAACAGCTGTCGCAGTCCTGTGGCCCAGCAGTCTGTGGCGATGGCTGCGTCCCTGCATCGAGCCAGTTCCAGGTGTTAGGGTTCTTTTCCATTTTGCCAGTCTGCTCTCAGGGTGGCCAGTGGAACTGCAGGGTGACTTTGAGGTGCTTGTTGGCCCTGAGAAGCTGAGCCACATCTCGGTCCTTCACCGGCTATTAGCATTTGCCTCCCTGTGCTGTCTGGTCAGATCCTCAGTCCTGTGGGGGCCTGTCTCCCATCCCAGGATCTCCAGGCTCTCACCCTTGGCTGGATCTGGGTGCTTCATAGCTTCAGGTTCTCAGAACCCCCTTTAATGTACAGGAAAAAAAATCCGTGTCTTGTTTCACAATCAGAGGGCATCTCATGGGGGTGTGTTTGCCCTGTGCACTGTCTCCAGCTGAGAGGGAGTGAACTTGAACTTTCAAGTCAGAAGCAGAGCAGGCCTCACGTAACACAGAGGGAATATCACGGAGCCTTGGTGTTGGACAGTTCCAGGCTCTGACCCGGTGACTTCGAGCAGATGCTGGACATCACCAAGCCTCTGTTCTCTCATCTCTGGAATGGGGTGTTTTGTGAGAACTCACGAGGATACTGCTGTTCCTACAGGGAGATACCATGGCTACTTAGTTAACAAAATGACTTAAGGTTCTTAATGTTTTTAATCATCCCCTACCTCAAATTCTGCTTGGAAAGCTGAGTCCTATTTTTCGCTGGAGGCACTTATGTCACACCTCCTGCCACAGGTCGTTGATGGCAGGGGAATGCCTGGTCTGAGCTCCAGCCTCCAACCCTCCTGGTGGTCCATGGGACTGCCTCTGATAATATGTCCCTCCTCTGTCCCACCCCAGTGTATCTGTGGATCAGACCAGGCCCTGGATGAAGCCTGGGTGATGAAAACCGTCAAGGCAGGCTCACTGGAGAAGCTGGTGGAGCACCTGGTGCCCGCCTTCCTGAAGGGTGACTTCTCCTACATCAAAATCTTCCTGGGAACCTACAGAAGCTACGCCACAGCCCAGCAGGTCCTAGACCAGCTGTTCCAAAGGTGAGAGCCCTACCCTCTGCAGCCCAGTGGGGACTCTGTCCCCTACCAGTTCTTGGGAATGGCACTTTGCCACTCAGGGCCTCAGTTTGCTCCCCTGAGAGATGGGGTGGTAAAGCACCAGTCAGCTAGAATTATTGTCAAGACCAAGTGGGACAAGCCACAGAAAGTGTGTACACGGAGCCCAGCTCTATGGTAAAGGGTAGTGGAGGGACTTGGGTGTTCACATTTATTATTTTCCTCTCTCCCATGAAGCAGCTGTCTGCCTCATCCCTCACTGACCACATGCCCTTGAGCAAACCCATTTCTCATTTGTAAAGGGGGGTTGAGAGTCCATTTAGTGGGTCCTTGTTTTGTCCTTGGTATAGCCAGAACTGGGATCCCTGGAGGCTGGTAGAGGGGCCCCAGGACTCTTAGATACCTGGGAAGGTGCTGGTTGGTTTCACTCATTCACCAATTATCCATGCAGCCCCTACTCTTGCAGACACTGTTCTAGGCACTTAACATCATTCAGTGGACAAGGCAGATAGGAAGCCCTGCCTTCCTGGGCCTCCGTTCTAGTTGGGGAGTCAGACAGACAGGAACACTAGGCATCTTAAGCAGGTAGTGTCCACAGTGCATTAGATGTGATACTCTCACACCACCTCTAGGTATGGATGTAACCACCCCAGTTCTGCTGGTGACAGTGAACCCCAGGACCAGCTGAAAGGGTGAGTGGACTGTGGGTGGAGAAGGAGGGCCTCCTGTTTCTACAGAAGGATGGAAGTTGTAGGGGGCCTGTGTCTGGACTGGAGCTGGGCAGACCCTGGGCCTCACACATCTAGATTCCACTAGAGGAATGAGTTTAGGGGTGCCCCCTGAAGGAGGTAAGCAGTCATAAAGAGCTGGGGGTGGAACCTGGGCATCCTCGGGGAGCAGAAGAGAGGCTGGGGGGCTCAGAGAGGCCCCTGAGAGAATCCACCCCCCCCTCCACAATCTCCTCACATCACCACTTGCCCCTCCCCTATTTGGGGCCCAAAACAGGAGGTGCGGGAAGGGGAGGGAGAAATCTGCTCCTGAATCCTGATCTCCAGTCATGGGTGCTCAGCTGCATGTGGGGCCCCTGTCCCAGGGGAGAACAGCGTCCGTGGGAGAAGAGACCCTCACACATGTGCAGAGAACTAGGCAGCTCGCTGGTGCACACGCTCAGAGGAGGGGCCTGAGGGCCTGGGCGTCTGGGTCAGGGGATGGACTCCGTGTGTTGCTCAGAATTAGATAATCCTAGAGCACTATTGTGTGCCAGGCTGCGAAGTGAACATGCAGACACACATCTCCGTACTCTTAGAGGGTTCCTGTCCAGTGGGGAGAGGGCCAGGGGACAGAAAGGGCTGTAATTCAGGCTCCCAGAGGAGGGAGAGTTGGTCAGACCATTGATGGGGAGCTCCCTGGAACCAAGGCTCTGCATCAGCCCCCTGTCAGTGACCAGGCCTGCCACTGCCAGGACAGCCAGAGGGCAGGATGTAGGGTGGTGCTGACCTTTGGAAGGACAGGGACAGGCAGAGCAACCCAGCCCTTTGCAGGGGTGCCCTGGGAAGGCAGTGTGGCAGGAAAAGCCAGGCCTCTGACCCTGCTCTTCATCACCCACCCCCAGCGCCATCTCTTTTATCCTGGGCACATGGCTGAAGGACTACTCAGAGGATTTCGATCAGCCCCCGTACTTCCCCTGCCTAAAGCTCGTGGTGGAGTATGTGCAGGTGAACATGCCAGGCTCACATCTGGAGCACCGTGCCCAACTTCTCTTGGCCCAGCTGGATCAGATAGATGTCACTGAGGCAGAGCCAGAGGGTGAGGAGGACTGGGCATGCCTGCATGTGAGCTTGTGAGGGGGACATGTGAAGGCCCCCAGAGGCTGGGGTTAAGCCAGAGCTCAGAGTAACTTCAGAGCCTCCTCTGGTGGACCACAGCCTGGGAAGACTTCCTGGGGTGGAAATCTTGGGATTGGGTTTCTCTTCATGACAATGGGATGCTTTGCATCATTGGAAAGTCATGAGGAAAGGCAGCCATGCTGGTGAACATTTCTCCTCTTGCAGCTCCAGAGCCAGGGCCAGCGCCACTTGTAAAAGTAGCTGAAGGTCTGTGTTTGCCCCAAGCATCGGCTCCTGGACCATTTCCTGGGGTACTTCCTGCTCCTGTACTGGCACTGGAGCTCCATAGTGCACCATCTATTACAACACCAGCTCCAGCACCAGCATCAGATGGAAAGCCGGCTAGAGGGGTGGATTGCCACCTAGGGTCACCTCCAGAACTTGCTCCCGGACCACTGGCTAATGTCAGTCCTGCTCCTGCTCCAACTCCGGAGCTCTGTGGAACACCGGCTATTCCATCACCAGCTCCATTGCCGGCACCAGACCCAGAGCTGGATGGAGGGCTGGATTTTCATCCTGGGCCATCTCCAGACCCAGCTCCTCTGCCACCTGGTGAGGTTGATCCTGCTCCTGCTCTAACACTGGAACTCTGTAGGGCACCAGCTATTCTATTACCATCTCTTCCACTGGCACCTGATGAAGAACCAGCTGGAGCGCCACCTCCAGAGCTCACTCTGAGACCACTGGCTGATGTCAATCCTGCTCCTGCTCCAACACCGGAGCTTGATGTAGCCCAGGTCCTCCACCAGCTCCATCACCAGCATCAGATGGAGAGCCAGATGGAGAGGTGGATTCCCATCCTGGGCCACCTCCAGAACCAGATTCTGGGTCACCAGCTGAAGTCAATTCTGCTCCTGCTTCAATGCAGGAACTCAACAGAGCAGCAACTATTCCATCACCAGCTTCAGCTCTGGCAGCAGATGGATAGCCCACTGGAGGTTCAGATTCTTAACATGGGACACCTTCAGAGCCGGTTCCTGGACCACCTGGTGGTGTCGATCCTGGTCCTGCACCGACACCGAAGCTCCATAGAGCATCACCTATCCCCTGACCAGCTTCCACACTGGCACCAGGTGGAAAGCCCGCAGGAGAGCTGGATTTTTACTCTGGGCAACTTCCAGAACAGACTCCAGGACCACTTCCTGAGTCAGGTCCTGGTCTTGCAGCAACACTGGAGCTGGGTACAACAACAGGTCATCTGTCACCAAGTTAAGCATTGGCCAGTGACAGAGAGCCTACTTGAAGACCAGATTCTCTTCTTGGGCCAATACCATAACCGGCTTCTGGACCGCCTGGTGAGGTCCATCATGCTCCTGGACTAACACCAGAGCTCCATAGAGGATCATCTCCCCTCCAGCACTGAACTAGGTGAAGAGCCAGCTGGGGGGTCAGATCCTTATCCTGGGCTACATCCAGAACCGGCTCCTGTACCACCTACTGATGTCGAACCTGCTCTTGCACCAGCACTGGAGCTTCACAGACTACCAGGTATTCCATCACCGGCACTGGCACGAGGCGGAGTCGGCTGGAAAGTCGGATTCTTATCCTGGGCTACATCTAGAACTGGCTGCTGGACCACCAGCTAAGTCAATCCTGCTCCTGCTCCCGTACCAACACTGGAGCTCAATGTAGCCAACATCCCTCCATCTCCAGCCCTGGCTCCGGCACTAGGAGAAGAGCCTGATTGAGGACTGTATTCCTATCCTGGCCATTCTTCAGAAATAGTTCCTCTAGCACCTGCTGATGCCCATCCTGATCCTGCACCAACATTGGAGCTTACTGTAGCCACAGGTCTTCCTTCTCCAGCTTTATCACCCACACCAGATGAAGGGCCAGCTGGAGGGGTGGATTTCCATCCTGGGCCACCTCCAACTAATTCCCAGGCTAACAGCTGATATTGATCCTGCTTCTGCTCCAACACTGGAGCCTCATAGACTGTTAAGTCCTCCACCTGCAGCTCTGCCTCCGGCACCAGAGGCTGAGGCAGTTGCCACACCTCCTCCACAGCAGCTACTCATTAGCAGCCAGGGCACATCAGCTCTAGAACCAGCCCCTTTCTTCTCCTCACCTGAGTGGGTATTTTTTGTTTTGTTTTGTCGTAGTATTTTTCCAGCTCAGTTTATATTTTATAGTTTATAATATTTTAACTGGTAGATTTCTCATTAAATAAAGTTTTGTTTTAGTAGCTTTAAACTGTGTAATATCGTGGCTTTATGTACTTTCACAATCTTATTCAACCATCACCAGAATCTACTTCAGAACATTTTCATCACCACTGTGATGGTTTATGTTATGTGTCAATTTGGGTAGGCCACGATTTTCAGGGGTTTGAGGGACATTATATAATCATCCTCCATTTTGTGATCTGATGTGAGCAGCCAATGAGTTGGAAGAGGAGTTTTCTTGGAGATGCAGCCTGCAAATTAATATATCTCCTGAGGTATGCAGGCATTAATCTGGCCAATGCCTTTTTCTCTCTCCCTCTTTCGAAGGACCAGCAGAAGTAGTTTGCCTTCAGCTGGCATGGCCAGCAATACACCTTCACTGTTTTATCTCAGAGGTATTCAACTCTCCAGCCTTATGTCACAATTTAGTGCACACAGACATTGATCACCTTTCTATTCCAGGAGATGTCACGCTGGTCCATTACATTGATGACATTATGCTGACTGGACCTAGTAAGAAAGAAGTATCAATGACTGTAGGCTTATTGGTAAGATATTTGAATGTTAGAGGGTGGGAAATTATTCTGACAAAAATTCAGGTGCCCTGCATGTCACTGAAATTTCTAGGGCTTCAGTGGTGTGGAGCATGTGAAGATATTCCTTGAAAAGTGAAGGATAAGTTGATGTACCTGGCCCTTCCTATAACTAAAAAGGAAGCACAACACCTGTTGGGCCTCTTTGAATTTTGGAGGCATCATATCCCTCATTTGGGTGTGCTACTCCAGCCTATTTATCAAGGGGCTTAAAAAGCTGCTAGTTTTGAGTGGTTAGGCCCAGAACAAGAGAAGGCCTTGCAACAAATTCAGGCTGATACCCAAGCTGCTCTGCCACTTGGGCGATATGATTTGGCAGATCCAATGGTTCCGGAAGTGTCAGTGACAGACGGAAATATTGTCTGGAGTCTTTGACAGGCTCCTATTGGTGAATCATGGTGCAAATTCTTGGGACTTTAGAGCAAAGCCCTGCCATCCTCTGCAGGTAACAACTCTCCTTTTGAGAAACAGCTTTTGGCTTGTTACTAGGCCTTAGTAGAGACTCAACATTTAACCATGGGCCACCAAATCACTATGAAGCCTGAGCTTCCCATCATGAACTACGTGTTGTCTCACTTACACAGCCATAAAGTCAGATGTGCAGAGCAGCACTCCATCATTAAATGGAAGTGGTATATACGAGATCGGGCCTGAGCAGGACCTGAAGGCTCAAGTAAGTTGCATGAGGAAATGGCCCAAATGCTCATGGTCTCCACTCCTGTTACATTACCTGCCCTCTCCCAGTCTTCATCTATGGCCTTACGGGGAGTGCCTCATGATCAGTTGACTGAGGAAGAGAAAACTGGTGCCTGGTTTACAGGTGGTTCTTCATGATACACAGGCACCACTTGAAAGTGGACGATGGCAGCACTACAGCCCCTTTCTGGGACCTAAGGAGAGTGGTGAGGGAATAGCCTCCCAAAGGGCAGAACTTCAATCAATGCACATGGCTTTTCACTTTGCTTGGAAGGATAAATGGCCAGATATGCAAGTGTACACTGATTCATGCGATGTGGTCAATGGTTTGGCTGTATAGTCAGGCACTTGGAAGGAACATGATTGGAAATTTGGAGCCGAGGAGGTATGGGGAAGTGGCATGTGACAGATCTGTCTGAACCAGCCAAAGAAGTGAAGATATTTGTATCCTATGTGAGTGTTCTGTCTTAAGCTGGGTTCTCTAAAGAAGCCAAACCAGTAAAGCATACAATGTATGTATATACAATGTATATATATACACCATGTATGTATATATAAAGATTTATATCAAGGTAACGGCTCATGCGATTGTACAGGCCCTAACATCCCAAGTCAGGATAAAGGCTGCTACTGATTCACATAGCTGCAGCTGCTGGCGAATCCAAGATCAGCAGGCTGGAGAGCAGGGCTGTTGCTCACAGGCTGTGAAGATTGAAGAATTCCAAGATCAGCAGGCAAGACTGCAGGTAAGCTGCTATCTGAAGTCCCAAAAACCAGAGGTCAGACCATCAGGAGCCAGCTGCAGGATCCAGAATGAGCAAAAGCCCCTGAGCCCTGCCAGGACATCTGTCCACACTTGGTGCAGGCCACATGACCAAGGAAACTCCCCTTCGACCTATTTTCTCACAGCAGGTTCCATTATGGGGGTGATCACATATCAAATCTCAACAGGGAGGTGAGCAAAACATGACTGCCAAAACACTGAGAATCATGGCCCAGCCGAGTTGACACACAATGTTAACCATCACAGTTCACCCCTTGTCAACTTCAAACCTGTACATATTTCCTTAAACTGTACATAATCTCTGAATAAAGACAATTATAAAGTCATTCTTGCGCCTAACATGATGCCACAAACACACATACAACTGAAAATGCACTAGCCCTGTTTACATCTTATATTTTGTAAGTGGAGAAAACAAAAATATTTGATGCACAAAGCAGAAATACTCATAACAGCTACAGCTCTCCTTTCTGCAAATGATCATATGGCCATAACTGGTACTTAGAACTACCCTCTTCCACCACCCATTCCATAATCCCTTTGCCCTCAGCAAGCACCTCAGCTGATCGTGGTTTTTTGCCTGGTGGGGCAACACAAACCTTCATTCCTGAAGGGTCTGGGCCATTAGTACTCACGTCGGAATTGAGTTTCTGTAGTTTTCCATTGACTTTAATCACAGGGCATGGTAGTACTAGGAGACATCCTAGGGGATCTCCTGCATACCAGGCATGCTCTTTTTTACTTCCATTATGTAATATCAATCTGATTTTCTCTTGGTAATCAGGATCAATCACACCAGCCAGTATGGTAACTCCCTCCTTTGCCTGTTGATCCAGAGGCGTAAGGAGCCCAAAGTGGCCAAGTGGTATTCTTAGGTTCCAGTTCAATAGAATCAGTAATACGTCTCCAGGTGAGAACATTCCTCCCTTTGGAACTAAGACCTCTAGAACTGCCGAGCGTAAGGTTGCAGGAACAGGAAGCAAAAATCTTGAAAGTGGGTCACTAGGGGTAATAGTGAGTGGTGCCACTCCCATTTCCACCCCTTGATTCCTGGGCCCATGAATCCCGGCTATGGCAGAAATAGCACCATATACTGGATACTGGTTTAGAACATATACAGCCTCCTGGAGAACACTGCCCCAACCCAGCAAGGTATTGCCACCTAGCTGGCACCATAATTGTGTCTTTAGGAGGCCATTCCATCATTCTATCAAGCCAGTTGCTTCAGGATTATGGGGAACATGGTAAGACCAGTAAATTTCATGAGGATGGGCCCACTGCCACACTACATTTGCTGTCAGGTGAGTCCCTTCCTCCAAGGCAATGCGGCATGGGATACCATCATGGTGGATAAAGGCATTCTGTAAGTCCAAGGATGGTAGTTTTGGCAGAAATATTGTGTGCAGGTAAGGCAAACCCATATCCAGTGTAAGTGTCTATTCCCTTAAGAACAAAATGCTGCCCTTTCCATGATGGAAGTGGTCCAATGTAATTAACTTGCCACCAGGTTGCTGTCTGATCATCTCGAGGGATGGTGTCATATCAGGGAGTCAGTGTTGGTCTCCGCTGCTGGCAGATTGGGCACTCAGCAGTAGCTGTAACCAAGTTGGCCTCGGTGAGTGGAAGTCCATGTTGCTGGGCACATGCATAACCTCCATCCCTGCCACCATGGCCACTTTGTTCATGAGCCTATTGAGCAATGACGGGAGTAGGTGGGAAAAGAAGATAAGTGGTTTCTACAAAATGCATTATCTTATCTACTTGATTGTTAAAATCCTTCTCTGCTGAGGTCACCCTTTGGTTAGCATTCACATGAGACACAAATATCTACACTTCTTTGGCCCATTCAGAGAGGTCTATCCATATACCTCTTCCCCGTAAATCCTTGTCTTCAATTTCCCAATCATGTTCCTTCCAAGTCCCTGACCACGCAACCAAACCATGAATTAGTGTACCATTGCGCATCTGGCCATTTCTCCTTCCAAGCAAAGTGAACAACCAGGTGAACGGCTTGAAGTTCTCCCCATTGGGAGGATTTCCCTTCACCACTGTCCTTCAGGGAGTTGCCAGAAAGGGGCTGTCACTGTTCATTTTTGAGAGGTGCCTGCATATCATGCAGAACCATCTGTAAACCAGGCGAGAGTTTTCTCTTCAGTGAATTGATCATAAAGAACTCCCCATGAGGTCATAGGTACAGAATGGGAGATGGAAGGTAATGTGACAGGAGTGGAGACCGTGTGAATTTGGGTCACTTTCTCACGCAACTTACTTGCACTTTCAGGTCTGTTCAGGCCCAATCTTATATATACCACTTCCATTTAATGATGGAGTGTTGCTGTGCATATCCAACTTTATGGCTCTGTGGGTCAGAAAACACCTAGTTCATGATGGGCAGCTCAGGCTGCATGGTGATTTGGTGGCCCATGGTTAAGTGTTCAGTCTCTACTAAGGCCCAGTAACAATCCAAAAGCTGTTTCTCAAAAGGAGAGAAGTTATCTGCAGAGGATGGCAGGGCTTTGCTCCAAAATCCTAACAATCTGTGCTGTGAGCCACCAATAATAAAAAAAAGAAACCCAGACCCAGTGCCGTAGAGTTGATTTCAACCCATAGCAACCCTATAGGACAGAATAGAACTGCCCTATAGAGTTTCCAAGGAGCGCCTGGCGGATTCAAACTGCCGACCCTTTGGTTAGCAGCCGTAGCACTTAACTACTATGCCACCAGGGTTTCTGTGAGCCACCAATAGGGGCCTGCTAGAGACTCCAAACAGCATCTGTATCTGCCATGGACACTTCAAGCACAATTGGATCAGGGAGTCACATGGCCCAAGTGGCACAGCAGCTTGGACATCAGCCTGAACCTGTTGCCGTGCCTTCTCTTTTTCTGTGCCCCACTTAAAACTAGCAGCTTTCAGAGTCCCTCGGTAATTGGCTGGGGTAGCACACCCAAATGAGGAATATGTTGCCTCCAAAATCCAAAGAGGCCTACTAGGCATTGTGCCTCCTTTTTAGTTGTGGGAGGAGCCAGATGCAATAACTTTTCCTTCACTTTAGAATGAATCTCTCCACATGCCCCACACCCCTGGACCCCTAGAAATTTTACTGAGGTCAAAGGTACCTGAATTTTTTGGGATTAATTTCCCACCCTCTAGCATGCAAATGTTTTTCCAATCTAAGTCCAGAGTCATTGACACTTCTTCCTTACTAGGTCCAATCAGCATAATGTCATCAATGTCATGGACCAGTGTGACATCTTGTGGAAGGGAAAGGCAATCAAGTTTCCTATGGAAACTTGCCTCTGAGGTAGGCAAGTGAAGGTGTATTGCTGGCCTTGCCAGCTAAAGGCAAACTGCTTCTGATGCTCCTTCGAAACAGGTATGGAGAAAAAGGCATTAGGCAGATCAATAGCTGCATACCAGGTACCAGGAGATGTATTAATTTGCTCAAGCGATGAGACTGCACTTGTAACAGCAGCTGCAATTGGAGTCAACACCTAGCTGAGTTTTCAATACTCCACTGTCATTCTCCAAGATCCATCTGTTTTTTGCACAGGCCAAATAGGTGAGTTGAATGAGGCTGTGGTGGAATCACCACCCCCACACATCCTTCAAGTTCTTGATGGTGGCAGTAATCTCTCCAATCCCTCCAGGAATACCGTATTGCTTTTGGTTTACTATTTTCCTAGGTAGGGGCAGTTCTAATGGCTTCTACTTGGCTTTTCCTACCATAATAGCCCTTACTCCATTTGTCAGGGATCCAGTGTGAGGGTTCTGCAAGTTGCTGAGCGTATCTATTCCAATTATGAATTCAGGAACTGGAGAAGTCACTACAGGATGGGTTTGGGGACACACTAGACCTACTGTGAGACAGACGTGAGCTAAGACTCTATTAATAACCTGACCTCCATATGCCCCCACTCTGACTCATGGGCCATAGCTATGTTTTGGGTCTCCTGGAATTCATGTCAGTTCAGAGCCAGTATCCAGTAATCCCTGAAAAGTCTGATTATTTCCTTTTCCCCAATGAATAGTCACTCTTGTAAAAGGCCATAGATCCCTTTGGGGAATGCTGGGAGAAAGATTAACAGTATAAGTTTTGGGCAGTGTGTTGGAATCCTTCCTCAAGGGGACCCGGCCTCCCCTTCCATCAAGGAGTTGTGAGTCTGTAAAGTTGCTCAAGTCTGGCAACTCAAGTTAGACTGCTGTTCACGTGACCTAGAATTCATCTGCTTGTACAGATCAAGTAAATATTTAGATTTCCTATCTATTTCACTCCTAGGTACAGCATGAATAAGTAGCCAATGCCATAAGTCCAGATGAGTCAGACTATTCTGATTACTGCTTTGACTCTGCTGTCCATTATGGTAACCATGCCCACCTTGTCTCTGTCAATTGAGTGCTGCTGCTTAGTCCCTGCTACCATGGGCTCCAATTAGCCTCATTGTAGTTAGATGTCTTAATTCTGTTAGTGTAGTTCCCACTGTCAAATCTCACATAAAATAGCAATCACAGCAGTCTTCAAGGATGCTGGAGCTACCTTCACAAATTTGTCCCTCAGAGTTGTGGTAAAAGGTATGTCCTCTGGGCACTCCATGTATGCTTCTGTGGGTCTAACCTGAGAAACCCACTCTAGCAGGCCAATTTATCTGGACACTTTCTTCTACAGTTTACAAAGGCAGGTCTGGTATTTCAAATTGATTTAGTGTAGGCCACCATGTAATCCATGCTTCAGCAACCCAACCAAAAAAAATTATTAGATCCTTTCATAACTTCTCGAGCTGAAACACTGGATGAAGAATCTGTGCTTAGTGAGCCCACATCAATAAACTCAGACTGATCCATTTTTATGTTCCCTGCACCATTATCCCAAGCCCTTAATAGCCATTTCCACACATATTGTCCAGGTTTCTGTTTGTACCTATTAGTAAAGTCAAGCAGTTCTTTTAGAGTGTAGTGTACCTTCTCCTGGGTCACACTTTGTACTTCACCTTTTGGGGCTCATTGGGACTTAAGCCTCGAAGCCAAAATCAGTGGGGAATTTTTTTTTTTTTTTATAACTTTTACTAAGCTTCAAGTGAACGTTTACAAATCCAATCAGTCTGTCACATATAAGTTTACATACATCTCACTCCCTACTCCCACTTGCTCTCCCCCTCTTGAGTCAGCCCTTTCAGTCTCTCCTTTCTTGACAATTTTGCCGGCTTCCCTCTCTCTCTATCCTCCCATCCCCCCTCCAGACAAGAGTTGCCAACACAATCTCAAGTGTCCACCTGATATAATTAGCTCACTCTTCATCAGCGTCTCTCTCCCACCCGCTGACCAGTCCCTTTCATGTCTGATGAGTTGTCTTCGGGATGGTTCCTGTCCTGTGCCAACAGGGGAAATGTTTTAAGAACATTCAGCATTGTCTTGTAAAGCACCTGCCTCAGGAGATGTCCCAAGCAATGACTCAGACAAAGGTGCTTTAGATACAGCTGGGTTTTAATCTCATTAGATGGGAGTGGAGGAGCTAATGGTTCTGTTGGCAGGAGTGACTCAATGGAATTTAGGGGCTCTGTATCCCCAGCTTCCTGATTATCTGCCCATATGTACCCATCACATGTTCAGGATCCCAATTCTTCCCTATCAATGCCCTCCGTTTAACTTCAGACACCTCTTGAGATTGGCAGTTGAGTTGGCATTGTAATTCAGCCACTCTTAAAATAAGATTCTGGGTTTGGTTTTTGGCATTATCAGCCCTGTTACTACAAGAAATAAGGCTTTCTTTCAAAACACAAGTGGAAAGTTTAAGGTCGTTTATGCGACGCTTGCGCTTTGACCCTGAAGCCCTGAGCTCATATCTCTTTCACCAGTTCGTCAAGTGAAAGTAGGACCAACCAACCAGCTTCCTTACACTTCTTGTTAGGGCAAAATTGTTGAAAGGTATCATCTGTGCAATCACCCGGAGCCTCGTCTTTCACCAATACTTGATCTGTTGGTGGTGGTATTGTATATATTTGAATCGCCACCTCGTGGTGGATTAGCAGTGCCCTCTTTACTTCTGGAGGCAGAGTTATCAACATCTTTAAGACTAACCAGACCTGAGAACCAATTTAGAAAATTTATCCTTACTATTTTGTTTCTCTAGAATCACTCGCAGTATCAAATGTCTTAGGCTGGGTCCTCTAGAGAAGCAAAACCAGTAAAGATAGATTAGATAGATAGACAGACAGACAGACAGACAGATAGATGATAGACAGACAGAGAGATTTATATCAAGGAAACGGCTCACCTGATTTTTAGAGGCTGTAACGTCCCAAGTCCGTAGGGGAGGAAAGAGGCTTCTCCAGATTCACGCAGGTGCAGGGGCTGGCGAACCCAAGATTGGCAGGCAGGAGAGCAGGGCTGTTGCAGACTGTGAAGACTGACGAATCTCAAGATCGGCAGGAAGGACGGCAGGTAAACTGCTAGCTCAGGTCCCATGAACCAGAGGTCAGATGAACAGAAGCCAGCTGCAGGGTCTAGAACAAACAAAAGCCCCAGCAAGGAGAGCAGGTAGGACTAGGTGGTGGAGGACAGAGAGATGAAAGCTGAGGGGGCAGTGAGCTATCACAGGCCCTGTGCCCGCCAGTACCACTCACAGCTGATCACATTGTGGGGGTCATCACAACATTATATGATTGCCAAAAACCTGAGAATCATGGCCCAGCCAAGTTAACACACAATCTCAACCATGGCAGCACCTAACAACAGTTTTCTTTTGTTTAGTGT
The DNA here is from genome assembly GCF_024166365.1 of Elephas maximus indicus. Taxonomy (NCBI): domain Eukaryota; kingdom Metazoa; phylum Chordata; class Mammalia; order Proboscidea; family Elephantidae; genus Elephas; species Elephas maximus. The sequence goes on from NC_064845.1 coordinate 6,436,395, forward strand.
TTGCATGGTAATCTCTCCCTCATCGTTTTACTTCTAACTTATCTATATAGGTTACATTTAAAGTCAGATTCTTTGTATTTAAAGATAGCTCCTTGTAGACAGCATATAGTTGCATCTTGCTTTTTTATCCATCTGGCGATCTCTATCTTTTAACTGTTGTGTTTAGACTATTTATATTTAAGGAATTATTGAAATGGTTGGGTTAAAATCTACTACCTGTTTACTATTTGTTCCAGTTATTCTTTAATTTTTTCTCTTTTTCTGCCTTCTTTTGGGTGAATTTAGAATTTTTTTTTGTGATTCTATTTTATCTAATGCCTTATTATTAGTGACAAAAAAAATTAGTGGTTTGCCTAAGTATTTACAATATGTACATATTTTAAATAATCTGAGTCTTTCTTCTAATGTTATATCACTTCACATATGGTATAAGAGCCTTCCTAATTCCTCCCTTCTACAACTTGTACTGTTTTTGTCATATATTTTACATTTACCCATTAAAAAAAACCCAAATTGCTGACTCATAGAGACCCTATAGGACGGGTAGAACTGTCACATAGGGTCTCCAAGGAATGCCTGGTGGATACAAACTGCTGACCTTTTGATTAGCAGCTGAACTCTTAACCACTATGCCATCAGGGTTTCCATTTTACATTTAATATGCTATAAATACATAATACATCGTTATTAGTTTTGCTTTAGACCACCAATTATCTTCTAGAGCAATAAAAATAAGAAAAAATAACTTCATCTTCATTTATTCCGTTTTTAACGCTCTTCATTTCTTTGCATAGATGAAAGTTTCTGACTGATATAATCCTTCTGTCTGAAGTTTCTTTAACTTTTTTTGTAGAGTAAGTCTACCCAAAACCAAAGAGTAAGTCTACTACCGATGAATTCCTTTGCTTTTTGTTTTTCCAAGGAAGTATGCATTTCTCCTTTATTTTTGAAAAAAATTTTTCACTGGATAAAAATTCTGGGTTGAAAGTCCCCCCCCTTTTTTTTCCTCAGTGCTTTAAAGCTGTCACTCCATTGTCTTTGTGCAGGTCCTGTGCCTGATAAGAAGTCTGCTGTAATTCTTATCCTTGTTCCTGTATAGGGAGAATGTGCCTTTTTTCTCTGACTTCAAGATTTTCTCTGTCTTTGGTTCTCAGCAGTTTAAATACGATGCTTAGGTGTTTGTTTTGCTTTGTTGATGTGGTTTTTTTTGTTGTTTATTTTTTTCTTTAGATTAATTCTGCTTGGCATTTTCAGAATTCTTTGCATCTATTTAGCATCTGTCCTTAATTACAGAAAATTCTTAGGCATTATTTCTTCAAATATTTATTTTTCCTTATTTTCTCTCTGACCTCCTCCTGGGATTTGAATTATGCATATATTAAACCATTTGATATTATCTCACAGTTCTTCGATGTTCTTTTTTTCTCACTCTTTTCTCTTTGTGTTTCATTTGGTTAATTTCTATTCACTGATCTTCAAGTTCATTGATTCTTTCCTCTTTTAATGTGTTTTTTATTCTTAGTATTTCCATTTGATTCTTTCTTATAGTTTCCATCTCTCTCTGAAATTACCCATCTGATATTACATATTTTTCTAATTATCTACTGCTGCATAACAAGTTACTCCAAAATTTAATAGCTTAAAACAACAAATATTTATTATCTCACAGCTTCTGTGGGTCAGGCATCCAGGAACAATTCAGCCAGGTGCCTCTGGTTCAGGGTCTCCCATGAGGTTGTGATCAAGCTGTTGGCTGAGGCTGCAATCTCATCTGAAGGCTCGATTGGCGGTGAATTCACTTCTAAGTTCTCCCATGTGGTTGTTGGCAGGATTCACTTCCTTGAAGGCTGTTGGACTGAGGGCCTCACTTCCTTACTGGCTATTAGATGGAAGCCTCCCTCAGTTCCTTGCCATGTGGGCTTCTCTATAAGGTGGCTTACAACATAGCAGATGGTTTCCCTCAGAGTGAGTGACAGAGACAGAGCACCTGAAATAGAACCCACAGTCTTTCTGTAGCCTGATCTAAGAAATTATATCCCGTCACTTCTGCCATGTTCTACTCATTAGAAGTATGTCATTAAATCTTGACCACATGCCAAGGGGAGGAGATTACCCAAGGACATGCATGCCAGAAGCATGAGTCATGGAGGCCCTCTTAGGAGTCTGCTTATCACAAAGGGTTTCTCTCAGAGCTTTTATTATTTATGCCAATTGTGCAGTTCTACAACTTCAGTCACCCTCAGATCAAAGCAAGGTATTGATGAAAAATAAAACAAAATAGGTAACTCATGCTGAACTGGTCATTCTTTGAGTTTTGACTTCCCTCTCCAATCCATCTGTAGTTGTTTACTTTTCAGAGTTCTCTGAGAGTTGCTTTTTCTATTCCGGAAGAGTTTTTTGTTTTACTCTATCAGACAGATAAACTGTAGTAGATTTACTCCATCTTTATTGACATCCAAAGTTCTCAAAGAGTAATATTAGTTGATATTTTTCTCCCTTCTCTTAGAACATCTTAACTTGATTTGTTCCCCTCCCAATGCTGTAGTTATCATGCATTTTAATTTCTTACACATTTTAAGCCCTATAAAGCCTATTATTATTATTATCTTATGCAGTCAGTAATCCTCTATTTTTACTCATTTCATTAACTTTCCTTCCTTCCTACATCTCCAGCTTTTCATCTTAAATTATTTTCCTTCTGCTTGAAGAATACCTTTGGAATTTCCTTTAATGTGGACATGCTGATGTTAACTTACCTAGGTTTTGTTTGTCTGAAAACAAAAGGTCTTTATTTCATTCATGAAGGATGTTTTCCCTGGGCATAGGGAAAACATTTATTTTCTTTCTGGAATTTAAATATATCCTCTTATTGCCTTTGGGTTTTCATTACTTCTATAGGGAAGTCATCAGTCAGTTTTTTGTTTGTCTTTTGAAGGTAATCCCTCTTTCATTCTTTAGTACTTTTAAATTTTTTGGTTTTTGTCTTTGGTTTTCAGCAGTCCTACTATGATGTGCCTAGATATGGACTTCTTTGTATTTATCCTGGTTGGGTTTTGTAAGTCTTCTAGGATCTGTGACTTGATATCTTTAATCATTTGAAGAAAATTCTCAGCCATAATCTCAAATAGTTTTTCTGCCTCATTCTTACTTTTCTTTCCTTCTTAAAGCATCTTATGCTAGATATTCTCTTTGTATTCTTTATATCTCTTATTCTTTGTTATCTTATATTTCTCCCTTTTGTCTATGCCTTTTCTTCCAACATATCTTCCAGTTCACTAAATCTCTTTTTAGCATTTTTAATCTGATGTTATAAACATACATTAAGTTTTTAACTTCAGCCATAATTTTCAGTTGTAGACTTTCTATCCTGTTTTTATCATAGTTTCTAGCTTTCTGCCAAATTTCTAAGTCTTGCCTTTATCATAATAAACGGTTATTTTAGAGTTTTTGTCTTATAGCTCCAATATGTAGTTTTTCTGTGGATCTCATTCTATTGTCTGTTCTTTCTACTGGTTTCACTCTTTTCTTCAAAAAAAATTTTTTTTATTTCCTGAGTACCCATTTTGTTTTAATTATAGGTCAGATATGTATTTATAAAATTGTTTGCAAAAGGATTTGTTGCCCAGGATCATATATTCTTCCTCCAGTGAAGATTTCTATTTATGTCTCTAAATGTACATACGCCCAAGTAATACAAGATCACCTTAAGTCAAATTCAGTGACTGATATCATTCAAAGCTGATCTGAAATCCCTACGAAGACCTGTCTGTTCTTGTACAACCTTATTACTCATGTAGAGCACTTGGGGTCTCAACACAAAGGAAGGGAACCTGACCAGGAAATATCCTTCTTGGTTGAACCTTGTCATTTTTCTGGCCCTTCTGTCTGACAAAGCTGTCAAAAGCACCATTCAGAGTGGAGTCTGAGGTCTTAAAAGCTTGTGAGCAGCCATCTAAGATACACTGATTGGTCCCAACCCACTTGGAACAAGGGGGAATGAAGAACACCAAAGACACAAGCAAAATATTAGCCCAAGAGACAAAAGGGTCACATAAACCAGAGACTCTACCACTCTGAGACCAGAAAAACTAGATAGTGCATTGCTATCAACAATGTCCACCCTGACAGGGAACACAACAGAAAGTCCCTGATGGAGCAGAAAAAAAGAGTGTGGAACAGAACTCAAACTCACATAAACAGACCAGACTTAACGGTCTGACTAAGACTGTAGGAACCCCCAAAGCCATGGCCCCCAGAACTGAAACCATTCCTGAGGCCTACTCTTCAGACAAAGATCAGACTGGACTACAAAACATAAAATAATACTTGTGAGGAGTGTGCTTCTTAGTTCAAGCAGATACATGAGACCAAGTGGGCAGCCCCTGCCTGGAGGTAGGAGAGGGCAGGAAGGGACAGGAGCTGGTTGGAGGGACACAGGAAACCCAAGGTGGAAAGTGGGAGTGTGCTATCTCATTATGGGGATTGTAACTATGACAATATGTGTATAAAATTCAGATAAGAGATTAACTGGAGCTGTAAAGTTTTGCCTAAAATACAACTAAAAAAAATAATAAAAAGCACCATTCATCTTTACATCCTTTCAGCAGCCCCTGCTGGGATGAGCAAATACCCCTAAAGGAAAAAGAAGTCACTTACACTAGGATCATCTCTCTGAGTTGCTGCCTTTTCCTGGATCCTGGCCTATGTGATTGGCTCCTTGATGTCTCTCAATAAATGTTTTTCAAATTTTGCCCAGGTTTTTTAGTTGTCCTCAAAAAGAGAGTTATCTGATTTCACTATTACCAGAAGTAAAAATTCCTCTAAATATTTTCTATTCATTTCTCATTCACTGGTGATGCAGTGGTTAAGCGTGCTCAGCCATGAGCCAAAAGGATGGCAGCTTGAACCCACGAGCCATCCTGTAGGAGAAAGATGTGCCGGTCTGCTTCCGTGAAGATTACAGCCTTAGAAACCCTATGGGGCCGTTCTACTCTGTCCTATAGGGTTGCTAGGAATCAGAACTGACTTGATGGCAACGAGTTTGGTTTTGGTTTGGTCCCATATATCTATAACTAAATATGAATATATATATATTGAATATATATCCATACATGTGTTTATATATAATATATATTCATGTACACACTGATCCATTTAAAATATATAGTATTGTCTGTACATATATATGCAGCCCTGGTGGAACAGTGGTTAAGCATTCAGGTGCTAACCAAAAAAAAAAAAAAAAAAGGTTGGCAGTTCAAATCTACCAGCCGCTCCTTGGAAACCCTGTGGGACAGTTCTACTCTATCCTATGGGGTCACTATGAGTTGGAATCAACTTAACAGCAATGGATTTATACATACATATCCATTAAAAATATATAGTATCGTTTAGTGTATATTTTCATTTCTTTCATGAATAGTATCATAATGCATATTCAACAAATTCCTTTTTTGTGTGTATGCCTTGGACTTCTATGTTAGAATGCACAGATCTACCCCATTCTTTTCTGAATGATATCCACCAAACTCACAATAGTGGATACCTCTAGTAGGGTAGGGGTTTGTCTTTTATAGGGCTGGTAGTCAAAGGGTACTTTCGCTTTTATATAACTTTTTTTTGTGTTTACAAAGTGAATGAATTCGTTTTACTTGCGTAATTAAAAATTTGAAAAATTAGAGTCATAATTGTGAAAGGAGCCCTAGTGGCACAGTGGTTAAGTGCTCAGCTGCTATTGAAAGGTCAGCAGTTCAAATCCACCAGCCACTCCACAAGAGAAAGATATGGCAGCCTGCTTCCGTAAAGATTACAGCTTTGGAAACCCTACGGTTCAGTTCTACTCTGTCCTATAAAAAAAAAAAGGTTGCTATAAGTTGAAATTGACTCAACAGCAATGGGTTTGGGCTTTTTGGTATGATGGTGAAGAGAACAATTTGGAATAAGAACAGAGCGTTTTGGGGGAAGACAGTCATTTTGTCAGGCAACGTCCTTGGCATTTGGGGGTTATTTTTAATATACATGTATCTTTCTAGTATTTTTCCCCTCCAGCATTTCAAAAGAGTCTACTGCTTCTTCAACCTTTTTCCGATACTTTGGTCAGCATCACCACCTAATCAATCCGTACAGGGCCCTCTGTTCCCTGGTCGCAGAATCTTTTCCTCTGAATGCTGAGTCATTCGTTCCATTCTTTTTTTTCCCTTCTGCTTCTCTAGGCACACACTGTACATTTTTGTGGGTCCTGGAGAAGCTGAAGTTAGACTTTGTTTATTTTTTCTTATGAATGAAGATAAAGTTCCTTAAAAACCAAGTCCAAACAGCTTCAGAACAATCTTTTTATTTGCTCATTTACTCTTACACAGACTATTTGGCAGGGCCCTCTTAAAAGTCAGTAGACAGGAAAATATGCTGTCTTAAAATATAATGTAATAAAAAACAGTGGGGTTCTAATCGTTCTCCTAAAGCTGTTCCTACTCTTTCCCACAAATTAAAGCAAGCTTGACCACCTTTTTATGGATGGCATAAAGAGTAGACAGGGACTGAGATGGCAGATGGCATGCCAGCAATCCAAGATACAGGTAATGCAAGTTCTCCCAGAGCAGGGATGACCTTCTGCAGGGTTTAATCATGAATTAACTCAATGCCTTGTAGAGCCTTCGGTGGCTACATGTCTGTAGTACCTCCAAGATGCTGTGGTTGTCCTCTCTGGATCCCAACCCAGCTTTATTCCTAGACTTTGTCAATTTTCTTCCAACTTAAATGCTCCTTGAGGCTGCTTCTCAGCTTCTTGTTTTCCCATTGATAAGTTGTTTATTGAAGGAATGAATGAATGAAAAAAGCTAAGCGACAGAACCCACTTTTTTTTTTTTTGGTTCAGCATTCTAATGTCCAGTGTAGGGAATAGAGGAAAAATACAAAAGGTATCTCTGCCCCTTTCCCCATTACCTATCGGAAACCCTGGTGGCATAGTGGTGAAGTGCTAGAGCTACTAACCAAAAGGTTGGCAGTTTGAATTCACCAGGCACTCCTTGGAAACCCTATGGTGCAGTTCTACTCTGTCCTACAGGGTCACTATGGGTTGGAATTGACTCAACAGCAACGGATTTGGTTTGCTTTTTATCTGGATCCAAGTCAGTTCTAGACAAGTGCCTGGATATTTGTCATGTGTATATTCCTATACATATTTGTATCCCATTACTTTTAGATGAATCAATCTAATTATTGTTGATTTGTTAAGTCTGCAGTGAGTGGTTTTAGCACCTAATGTATAATATTAGAAAGGGAAATATATTTTTACAAATCCTGATATAAACCTTTAGACGGTAAGACAGGGCTCTAAATTAATACAAAGATGTTTAAAGTATATTACTGGTAAAGTCAAGGGTCAGCAAAAAAGAGGAAGTCCCTCAAAGAGGTGGACTGACACAGTGGCTGCAGCAATGGGCTCAAGTATAGGAAAGATTGTGAGGATGGTGCAGGACAAGGCAGTGTTTCTTTCTGTTGTACATAGGGTCGCTATGACTCAGAACTGACTCGGTGACACCTAACAATAACAACAACATGCTAAACAAGAGTGATACATGGATTGTGATCAAAATACAAGTACATTCTTATCTCCAATTATTTAATGGGGGGTAATCATTCCCTGCCTTCAACACCCAGTGAACTATGGCTGTTTTATTCACTTTAAGGTAATGGTCCCACTGCCACTTTAAGTTACAAACATAGTTTGTTTCAGAAATTGGCACTAGACCCTTAACTACCAAAATCCATAACTTGGCTTGGCATTAAGCCTTCTCCTTTCTACTGGCTTGTGCCCCCATGTCTCTTAGGGATGCATCTCTGTTTTGGGATCCTTTGTAGCTCTTTTCTCAGCCATGGACAGCTGACATGAACCTCTGTCCTCTTCCTACTGAAGTCCCTTTGCCTCTCCAGATGGGCTTTGTGGGATAGGCCCAAGATGATCCCATGCCAACTCTCTCTCCACCACGTCCCACATCTGACAAATTTTGGCAATGTGGGAGTGGAGACTCCAGCGTGATCAAAAGGAGATGTTTTAAACACAAGAAACAACCATGTATGTGAAAAAGGGCCTCTGGACCCAAAGAGAATAATGGAAGTCTCTTTATAGGTCATCTCTCCATTTGCTGGGCTTTACTGAAATTGTTGAAGCTGTCAATGATTTCATTCTACTTGGATCAACAATCAACATCCTTGGAAGGAGCAATCAAAAAATAAAATCAAATCACATTGGGAAAATCTGCTGCAAAAGAACCTCTCTAAAGTTTTAAAAAGCAGTGGGATGCAGACCCCAAATTCTTGTAAAAAGACCAGACTTAATGGTCTGACTGAGACTAGAAGGACCCCAGTGGTCATGGCCCCCAGACCTTCTGTTGGCCAGGATAGGAACCATTCCTGAAGCCAACTCCTCAGACATGGATTGGACTGGACAATGGGTTGGAGAGGGATGCTGGTGAGGAGTGAGCTTCTTGGACCAGGTGGACACTTGAGACTATGTTGGCATCTCCTGCCTGGAGGGGAGATGAGAGGGTGGAGGGGGTTAGAAGCTGACGAAATAGACACGAAAAGAGAGACAGTGGAGGGAGAGTGGGCTGTCTCGTCAGTGGGGAGAGCAATTACGAGTGTATAGCAAGGTGTATATGGGTTTTTGTGAGAGACTGACTTGATTTGTAAACTTTCACTTAAAGCACAATAAAAATAAAGTTTTAAAAAGCAAAGAGGTCACTTTGATGACTAACATGCACCTGACCCAAGACATGATCTTTTCAGTCACCTCATACACATGCGAAATTTGGACACTGAAAAAGGAAGACAGAAGAATTTTGAACCATGGTGCTTGCAAAGAATAGTAAACATACGCTGACAGAAGAAAAAATCAGTCTGAGAAGAAACACACCCAGAATGCTCCTTAGAAATAAGAATGGTGAGACTTTGGTTCACTTATTTTGGACACATCATCAGGAAAAACCAATTGCTAGAAAAGGACATCACACTTGGGAATGTAGGGGGTCAGCAAAAACAAGAGAAACCCTCAATGAGATGTATTGACACAACAGCCATGACAAGGGGCTCAAACATACCAACAGTCATGAAGATGGCATGGGGCCAGGCAACATTTTGTTCTGTCATACATTTGGTTGCCATGAGTCCGAGTAACTGACAACAACAGCACTGAAGAAGAAATGGAGGGCAAAGGAATGGAATGATTAACGCAACCCATTAAGATGATGACAGAACTAAGAGTAGAATCCAATATTCTAATGGCCGGTCTTGGCCCCTTCTATAACACTACTTTTCAAAGCAAATTAAAAAATATCTGTGCCTTTGCTAGCCCAAATCAATGTATAGGGTCGGATGAGTGACTTTAACATGCTATATCATTGCATTGGGTTTTTTCCAGGTCTCATGTATATGATGATCATTCTTCTGGAAATGAAGATTTGAGTTCATTGCCTGACAAGTACATCTGTACCATTAAGTACAATAAAACTGTCTTTTAATATATGAACTATCTGAGGGAGCTCTGAGATGACTGGTCCCCAGAATGGGAGTTATTGTGTTTTAATGGCTAAGGGTTCCACAGGGAATTCAGTGGAGATGGTCAGCTTGTCCTGCTTTCCAAGAACTAAAGGGTGCAGTTCAGTGGTTACTCTGAGATGGTTGAAGAAGTGTAGATCTTCACACTGAGCATGATAGACTTTGGGGGAATACGTATTCTTCTTACTGTGTAAGCTCACCTTGCTCAATTCACCTACCCTTTATTGAGCGCCTTCTCTGTGCCAAGTGCTGAGCTAGCAGCTGGGGATACAAAACAAGACATGATCCTTGCCCTCAAGAAGTTTACAGAGCAACGCAATGTGTTCAGGTACATGCACGTATTAATTACTGTAAAGACTCATTTTATCTAAAAATAAAGTTTTTTGATTTACAAAGTAATTCTAGTTTCTAAAACTCTACGTGAGGTAGCATTAATGTCTTTGTTTTACAGGTAAAGAAACTGAGGTGCAGAGATATAAAATGATGTATTCACGCTTCTATGCATATTAAGTTATGAAAGCCAGACTCAAACTCAGTTCTTCTGACTCCAGAGTTGTCCCTCTCAAAGGCGTTTGCATTTCAACAAGGATTTAAGTCTTCTATGAAAGCAGCAGGATTCAAACCTGGAGCTGCAGGAGATATTTGCGGCATTGTAGCGCTGGGACCTTCCCAGGGTCCCAGTCAGCACAGAAGGAGCCTGTGGTTAACATCTGCCTGGAAATAAGACTCATCCGGAGGGGCAGCCCACAGCCTCCACTCCTTGGCTGTCTGTACTGCCGTCCTGCCAAGTCCAAAGGCTGTCTTCCTTTGGGGCCAGGGCTTCTGAATTGCTTTCTAAGGGTTCATTCCTACTTTGCATTAGATTACTTGCAAACTCTCTGAGTAAACAAAATAAAAATTCCCTTCAGTTGGGTAGCCTGCTGCTAACTGCTATACCCTGGATGGTAATTATGCAATTGCATGTACACACACATGCGTGCACACACACAGACACACACACACAAGCAGTAAAGGGCAAGTAGGGGGAACTTGGCTCCAACTACAAATCAACTTCAGACCCCAGAGGAACTTGAAAGGATGACCAGCGCCCACAATGGCTCTTCAGTGCAACCAATGTTTACTCAGGACCCAGCCCACAACCTCCATAGCCCCGAAGGCAGCCTGCATGTAAATGCCACATTGTGCGGTGATTTTTCAGTTACTGTGGCTTCATGCTGGTGGCAGATGATTTGTGAGGCTGCTTCAGAGCCATCTGGTTTGAAATTCTGCATTGGCTGGTATACGTTGCTTTTGAGCTCACAGATTTATCCAGCTATTCAGAAAAGCTTAACCCAATGCCTTCTCTGTGGTAGGCACTGTGCTACCCACCTGGAATAGAAAAACCTAAAAGGACATGGTTGCTCTTCTTAAAGACGAGGCTAAAGGAGACCCACGGGATCCCTTGGCAAGTTCCTCATTTTACTGAAAACATTACTAGGACCCTTGACATGCTCTCACGTGGGTCTCTTCATTTGCTAATCCTTGGAATGCTTTCAGAAGGCTGTATCTGGTTGAGCGGGATTGCTTATGGTGAACAAATTTGTAATCTATGGGTTTATGCCCCCACGAGTCTGTCAGTTTGTCATACTGCGGGGGCTTGTGTGTTGCTGTGATGCTGGAAGCTATGCCACCGGTATTCAGATACCAGCAGGGTCACCCATGGAGGACAGGTTTCAGCTGAGCTTCCAGACTAAGACAGACTAGGAAGAAGGACCCGGCAGTCTACTTCTGAAAAGCATTAGCCAGTGAAAACCTTATGAATAGCAGCGGAACATTGTCTGATATAGTGCTGGAAGATGAGCCCCCCATGTTGGAAGGCACCCAAAAGATGACTGGGGAAGAGCTGCCTCCTCAAAGTAGAGTCGACCTTAATGACGTGGATGGAGTAAAGTTTTCAGGACCTTCATTTGCTGATGTGGCACGACTCAAAATGAGAAGAAGCAACTGCAAACATTCATTAATAATCGGAACCTGGAATGTACGAAATATGAATCTGGGAACATTGGAAATCATCAAAAATGAAATGGAATGCATAATCATCGATATCCTAGGCATTAGTGAGCTGAAATAGACTGGTATTGGCCATTTTGAATCAGACAATCATATAGTCTACCACGCTGGGAATGACAACTTGAAGAGGAATGGTGTTGCATTCATCATCAAAAAGAACGTTTCAAGATCTGTCCTGAAGTACAACGCTGTCGGTGATAGGATAATAGCCATACGCCTACAAGGAAGGCCAGTTAATATGACTATTATTGAAATTTACACACCAACCACTAAGGCCAAAGATGAAGAAATACAAGATTTTTATCAGCTGCCGCAGTCTGAAATTGATCGAACATGCAATCAAGATGCATTGATAATTACTGGTGATTGGAATGTGAAATTTGGAAACAAAGAAGAAGGATCAGTAGTTGGAAAATATGGCCTTGGTGATAGAAACAGTGCTGGAGATTGAATGATAGAATTTTGCAAGATCAATGACTTCTTTGTTGCAAATACCTTCTTTCACCAACATAAATGGCGACTATACACATGGACCTCGCCAGACGGAACACACAGAAATCAAATTGACTACATCTGTGGAAAGAGATGATGGAAAAGCTCAATATCATCAGTCAGAACAAGGCCAGGGGCCGACTGTGGAACAGATCATCAACTGCTCATATGCAAGTTCAAGCTGAAACTGAAGAAAATCAGACCAAGTCCATGAGAGCCAAAATATGACCTTGAGTATATCCCACCTGAATTTAGAGACCATCTCAAGAATAGATTTGACACATTGAACATTAGTGACCGCAGACCAGACGGGTTGTAGAATGACATCAAGGGCATCATCCATGAAGAAAGCAAGAGGTCACTGAAAAGACAGGAAAGAAAGAAAAGACCACGATGGATGTCAGAAGAGACTCTGAACCTTGCTCTTGAGCGTCGAGCAGCTATAGCAAAAGGAAGAAATGATGAAGTAAAAGAACTGAACAGAAGATTTCAAAGGGCCTCTCGAGAAGACAAAGTAAAGTATTATAATGACATGTGCAAAGAGCTGGAGATGGAAAACCAAAAGGGAAGAACACACTCGGCGTTTCTCAAGCTGAAAGAACTGAAGAAAAAATTCAAGCCTTGAGTTGCAATGGTGAAGGATTCCATGGGGAAAATATTAAATGATGCAGGAAGCATCAAAAGAAGATGGAAGGAATACATGGAGTCATTATACCAAAAAGAATTAGTCGATGTTCAACCATTTCAAGAGGTGGCATATGATCAGGAACCGATGGTACTGAAGGAAGAAGTCCAAGCTGCTCTGAAGGCATTGGCAAAAAACAAGGCTCCAGGAATTGATGGAATATCAATAGAGATGTTTCAACAAACAGATGCAGCGCTGGAGGTGCTCACTCATCTATGTCAAGAAATACGGAAGACGGCTTCCTGGCCAACTGACTGGAAGAGATCCATGTTTATGCCTATTCCCAAGAAAGGTGATCCAACAGAAGGCGGAAATTATAGAACAATATCATTAATATCACACGCAAGGAAAATTTTGCTGAAGATCATTCAAAAAACGGCTGCAGCAGTATATCGACAGGGAACTGCCAGAAGTTCAGTCTGGTTTCAGAAGAGGACATGGAACCAGGGATATCATTGCTGATGTCAGATGGATCCTGGCTGAAAACAGAGAACACCAGAAGGAATGTTTACCTGTGTTTTATTGACTATGCAAAGGCATTCGACTGTGTGGATCATAACAAACTATGGATAACACTGTGAAGAATGGGAATTCCAGAACACTTAATTGTGCTCGTGAGGAACCTTTACATAGATCGAGAGGCAGTTGTTCGGACAGAACAAGGGGATACTGATTGGTTTAAAGTCAGGAAAGGTGTGCGTCAGGGTTGTATTCTTTCACCATACCTATTCAATCTGTATGCTGAACAAATAATCCGAGAAGCTGGACTATATGAAGAAGAACGGGGCATCAGGATTGGAGGAAGACTCATTCACAACCTGCGTTATGCAGATGACACAACCTTTCTCGCTGAAAGTGAAGAAGACTTGAAGCACTTACTAATGAAGTTCAAAGACCACAGCCTTCGGTGTGGATTACACCTCAACATAAAGAAAACAAAAATCCTCACAACTGGACCAATGAGAAACATCATGATAAACGGAGAAAAGATTGAAGTTGTCAAGGATTTCATTTTACTTGGATCCACAATCAACAGCCATGGAAGCAGCAGTCAAGAAATCAAAAGACGCCTTGCATTGGGCAAATCTGCTGCAAAGGACCTCTTCAAAGTGTTGAAGAGCAAAGATGTCACCCTGAAGACTAAGGTGCGACTGACCCAAGCCATGGTATTTTCAATTACATCATATCCATGTGAAAGCCGGACAATGAATAAGGAAGACCAAAGAAGAGTTGACGCCTTTGAATTGTGGTGTTGGCAAAGAATATTGAATATACCACAGACTGCCAAAAGAATGAACAAATCTGCCTTGGACGAAGTGCGGTCAGAATGCTCCTTAGCAGCAAGGATGGCGAGACTGCGTCTTACATACTTTGGACATGTTGTCAGGAGGAATCAGTCCCTGGAGAAGGACATCATGCTTGGCAGAGTACAGGGTCAGTGGAAAAGAGGAAGACCCTCAATGAGGTGGATTGACACGGTGCCTGCAACAATGAGCTCAAGCATAACAACGATTGTAAGGATGGTGCAGGACCGGGCAGTGTTTCGTTCTGTTGTGCATAGGGTCGCTATGAGTCGGAACCAACTCGACGGCACCTAACAAGAACAACAACAACATGGGTTTATGTGGCATGGCTGCCTGGAAATATCACAAAGTTTAGGTAACCATCTAAGTATAAAATGAAAATGTGTCATGACTGAGATGACTTCTTGTGTATAAGTGTTGACACAGCACACACCTCCTAATGACTTCACATGTTGATGAGTAGACGATGCAGGATCACCCAGCATCTGAGGAAAACCAGTAATATAAAGAGGCTAAAGAGATTAAGGTGTGCCTGACCCAAGCCACGGTGTTTTCAGTCACCTCATATGCACGTGAAAGCTGGAGTATGAATAAGGAAGACCGAAAAATAATTGATGCCTTTGAATTGTGGTGTTGGTGAAGAATATTGAATATACCATGGACTGCCAAAAGAATGAACCAATCTGTCTTGGAAGAAGTAAAAGCAGAATGCTCCTTGGAAGCAAGGATGGCGAGACTGCGTCTCACATACTTTAGACATGTTATCAGGAGGGATTAATCCCTGGAGAAGGACATGATGCTTGGTAAAGTAGAGGGCCAGTGAAAAAGAGGAAGACCCTCAACAAGACAGACTGACACAGTGGCTGCAACAATGGGCTGAAGCATAATGATTGTGAGGCTGGTACAGGACTGGGCAGTGTTTTGTTCTGTTGTACACGGTGTTGCTATGAGTTGGAACTGACTTGACGGCACCTAACAACAACAACTAAAGAGACAGGGGACATAAGAACAACCTAGAGGAGACAGAGGGCCCTGGTGGTGCAATGGTTAAGAGCTCGAATCCACCAGCTGCTGCTTGGAAACCCTATGGGGCAGTTCTACTCTGTCCTATGGGGTTGCTATAAGTCAGAATCGACTTGACAGTGACAGGTTTGGTTTGGATTGGTTTAGAGGACACAGAAAAAGTAGAGAGACGAGTACACTTAAAAACAACAGCGTAATGCCCTCATAGAGATAAGATACTGTATTCATAAATGTAGAACAGGGTATTATACAAAAAAAAAAAAAAAGATGAATATTCTGAGTACAAAAAAAGAGCTCTTGGAAATTTAGACATGAAATGAAAACTCAACAGATGGGTTAGAAAATAAAGATGACAAAAATCTCCCAGAAAGTATAGCAGAAAGGCAAAAAGATAGAAGAGAGAGAAAATTAGAGAACTATTTTAGAAGATCTAGCATATAAAATGTAGAGAATCAAAAAAAAAAAAAAAAAGAGAGAGAGTTTCAGTGGGGGAAGGAAACATCAAATAAATTTCCCAGAGCTAAAGAATATCACAGCTTGCCTGTAATTATGAATTATGGCATTGAAATTTATTCAAGAATTCAAAAAATATCAAGAAGTTTCTTAATTTAGTGTAAATATTATTTTACCACCAAAATTTGTATTTTTATATAATCACCAAGAAAAAAAATTAAATTCACAAAAAACAAAACAAAAACCCAAACCTATTGCCACCAAGTTGATTCCAGCTTATAGTGACCCTATGGAACAGAGTAGAATTGCCCCATAAAGTTTCCAAGTAGCACCGTGTGGATTTGAACTGCCAACCTTTTGGTTAGCAGCTATAGCTCTTAACCATTATGCTACCAGGGTTTCCATACATTTACAATAGCCTTTAAATAGTGCCAAATGTTTCTTCTTTAACAGAATGAGCTTCTAAAACATTTATTTTGATTTCATGTATTGGATGAAAAAAAATTGAACCATTTTTGGGGTTAACAGATTTTCTATTTAAAGTGTCTATTGGCACCACTATAGAACTGGCTTCAATTACCCATTAATAGAACCAACATATGTGCACAAGAAAACTTGAAATAAAAAAGTGAATGAAATTAATTTAGAAGACCAGCCTTTTGATTTAATTGAAAAGTCATGTTTCATAGAGTGATATGCAATAGACCTACACTGCATATGTTAAAATAATGTCTTAAAAAAAAAAAAAGACTGCTTTGAGCAGTGTTCTTAAAATAACCATGAACTTTTTGGGCAACTTCCATGCTCATCATCAACCACCCCGAAACATGAAAATACAGTACTTAATATTTTATTTAAACATGCACTTCGATTCTTAAACAAATTGCTACTGGAAGGATTTGCGGCAAAATAAAAAACATTACCAAACAAACAGCTCAACTGGACTGGACCAAAAGCAAAGAAGTTTCCGGGATAAACTGAATGCTTCAAAGGTCAGCGGAGCAAGGGCAGGGGTTTGGGGACTACGGCTTAAGGGGACTTCTAAGTCAATTGGCAAAATAATACTATCATGAAAACATTCTGCATCCCACTTTGAAATGTGGCATCTGGGGTCTTAAATGCTAACAAGCGGCCATCTAAGATGCATCAATTGGTCTCAACCCACCTGGATCAAAGGAGAATGAAGAACACCAAAGTCACACGATAACTATGAGCCCGAGGGACAGAAAGGGCCACAGGAACCAGAGACTTACATCATCCTGAGACCAGAAGAACTAGATGGTACCTGGCCACAACCGATGACTGCCCTGACAGGGAGCACAACAGAGAACCCCTGAGGGAGCAGGAGAATAGTGGGATGCAGAGCCCAAATTCTCATAAAAAGACCAGACTTAATGGTCTGACTAAGACTAGAGGAATCCTGGCGGTCATGGTCCCCAAACCTTCTGTTGGCCCAGGACAGGAACCATTCCCGAAGACAACTCATCAGACATGGAAGGGACTGGACAACGGGTTGGAGAGAGTTGCTGATGAAGAGTGAGCTACTTGTATCAGGTGGACACTTGAGACTGTGTTGGCATCTCTTGTCTGGAGGGGAGATAGGAGGGTAGAGAGGGTTAGAAACTGGCAAAATTGTCACAAAAGGAGAGACTGGAAGGGCTCACTCATTGGGGGAGAGTAAGTGGGAGTATGGAGTAAAGTGTATATAAGCTTGTATGTGACAGACTGGTTTGATTTGTAAACGTTCACTTAAAGCTCAATAAAAATTATTAAAAAAAAAATTACCAAACAAAAAAAATAACTAAATAGTTGTAGATTTGCACCATACAAAAAATGATCATTCTGTGAGGCAAGGGCATTCAAACTACACACTAAGTGCTCTATGACAGGATTCCTCAGTGCCTATTTTCTGCCTGTATTTTGCATAAACCTAAGGTATAACGTCCCATACTTCCCACTGACCGGCTGACTGGTGGCCTGGGGACTTCATGCATCTTACAGGCCATACCACAGGCCACTGAAAAACCGCCTGCTAAATGAAGTGGCTCACAAAGGCTTTTAATATTTCTCCCACTATGATCGGAGGCCATAAGGAGGTAGCTAGAGATATCATTGATCATTCTGCACACTGTCCTTGAATGATCAAAGTTAGTTATATTGCACCAGGAAGGATCAGGAAAAATGAGATGGGCACTGGTTATTGTCCATGTTTACTGATGTTTTCAGCTGAGAACTGCAATGTGCCTCTCACGTATTACAGTACTAGATGAGAACATGGAGAAGCGAGAAGTGCAAAACTCAAGTCTCTCTTTTTAAGCTTAAGCTAGTTCTAGTAATTCACGATATTTCCTTAAAAAATGAAAAATCTGGCTCAAATATTAAATTGTACGGGATGGTAGGACAATAGGTGTAAAGAAGAGAGATCAATCAGGATGTTTGATCATTCAATGTTACTTGCTTGATTTGCCAGAGCAAAAGCCAGACGAGTTGGAGGATATTGGTGTTTAATCCACAGCTTACCCAATTGTTGATGCCGTTTGCAGCGGTCTTCCAGATGCGCTGTCACCACTGGAATCTGTTATGTAACTATTGGCTCAGTAAATGGTTTTATTCCATCAGCAAAAATCATCAGAAGCAGTTTGCCTTCACCCAGCTAGAATAGCAGCATGCTTCACTGTGTTATCTCAGGGCTATGTCTAGAGACTAATTGATCTATGACTATATCTAGAAGCCAGGGGACTCCCATGTACTATCACCATGAATAAAGGGACACAATGTTTTGGGGACCATTAACTGTGTGGTAACCCATAACGCTTACAGCTCTGAAGGCAGTTTGTAGCAAGAGAGCCCTGTGAAGCAGATCCAGGCTGTGGTGCGAGCTGCCCTACCACTTTGGCCTTATGTCACGAGAGATGCAATGCTAATTGAAATGTCTATGGCAGACAGAAAAGTAGCCCTGAAAGGTCGGCAGTTCAAATCCACCAGCTTCTCCATGGGGAAAGTTGTGGCAGTCTGCTTCTGTAAAGATTACAGCCTTGGAAACCCTATGGGACAGTTCTACTCTGTCATATAGGGTCTGTATGAGTCAGAATCAACTTGACAGCAACAGGTTTTTTCGTTTGTTTGTTTTTATGGCAGATAGGGATGCCTTATAAAGCCTTGGGAAAACCGAATAGTAAAATTGAAGTTGAGACCCCTAGAGTTTGGGAGTATAGTCAGGTATGCTCCATTTGACAAACAGTTCCTGCCTGGCTATTGTCTCTGGGTGGTACAAATGGTTAGCCACTTGGTTTCTAACTGAAAGGTTGGAGGTTTAAGTCCACCCAGAGGTGCATCAGAAGGAAGACCTCCAGATCTACTTCTGAAAATTCAGCCATTGAAAACCCTATGGAGCACAGTTTACTCTAACATGCACGGGGTCACCATGAGTCAGAGTCAACTCAACAGAACTGGTAGTCTAGTAGTACCCAACTCTTGGGCCCTGGTGAAGATTGACCTCTTGACCGTAAAACACCATGTGAGTCTGAGACCTTAGCTGTCCATCATGACCGAGGTAATTTGAATCATAAATCAGTATTTCAACCAACAAGGAAATGAAAAGGCAACTTACAGAATTGGAGAAAATTTTTGCAGATCATATACCTGGCAAAGAGCTCTTACAACCCAAGGATAAAAAGACAAAGAAATAAAAAATGGGCAAAGGATCTGAATAGACTTTTCTTCAAAGTCAGTATACGTTTGGCCAATAAGCACACGAGAAGATGCTCTGCCTCTTTTCATGCTAAGACATGCAAACAAAAACCACAATGATATAACCCTTCACACCCATTGAGATGACTAGAATCAAAAAGTTGGATAACAACAAGTGTCAGCAAGGATGCGGAGAAATAAGAACCCTCGTACACTGTAGGTAGAGATGTAAATTTGTGCAGCCGGAAATCAGTCTGGCAGTTCTCAAAGGATTAAACACATTGTTAGCAACTGATCCAGCAATTCCACTCTAGTAGACATCCACCCAAGGGAAATGAAAACATATGGCCACACAGAAACTTGTACACGAAAACTCACGGCAGAATTATTGAATAATAGCCAAAAGGTGGAAACAACCCAATGTCTGTCAACAAACAATAGGATAAACAAAATGTGGTACATCCATACAATGGAACGTTATTCAGCCATAAAGAGAAATGAAATTCTGATATCTGCCACAACATGTATGAACCTTGAAAACATTATGTTAAGAGAAATGAGGCAGACACTAAAGGACAAATATTGTATGATCTCATTTATATGAAATACTAGATTAGTTTAGGCAAATGCATAGAGATAGATTAATGATTACCAGGGGCTACTGATTTGGTTGTCACCATTGCTGAGTGTTCAACTTGACAAAAGCAGAATGCGAACCCTGAGTCACCATATACATCATTCCCCAGTTGGCCCCTGGTGTTGGCAATGTGGGGACAGGTTGCATACATTGGAGCCCTTTTATCATGGAGGCCACAGTAATTTATCATCATTGGAATAGATCGTTATTCTACATATGATTTTTCCTTCCTTGCCAGCCTTGCTTCTACTTGTTGTTGTTGTTAGGTGCCACTGAGTCAGCTCTAACTCATAGCAATGCTACATACAACAGAACAAAACACTGCTCAGTCTTTTGCCATCCTTGTGATCATTGTTACGCTTGAGCCCATCTTTGCAGCCACTGTGTCAGTCCATCACGTTGAGGATCTTCCCCTTTTTCACTACCCCTCCACTTTACCAAGCACGATGTCCTTCTCCAGGGACTGGTCCCTCCTGATAACATGTTCAAAGTATGTGAGACGAAGTCTCACCATCCTCGCTTCTGAGGAGCATTCTGGCTGAACTTCTTCCAGGACAGATTTGTTTGTTCTTCTGGCAGTCCATGGTACACTCAACATTCTTCGCCAACATCATAACTCAAAGGTGTTAATTCTTCTACAGTCTTCTTTATTCATTGCTCAGCTTTTGGATGCATACTAGGCGGTTGAAAACACCATGGCTTGGGTCGGGAGCACCTTAGTCCTTAAAGTGACGTCTTTGCTTTTTAACACTGTAAAGAGGTCTTTGCAGCAAATTTGCCCAAGGCAATTTGTCATTTGATTTTTGCTTCTACTAACACCACCATACGTGGACTCATAAATGCCTCATCAATGCCATAGAATCACGCATAACACCAACCATAACCAAGAAAATGATTTTACAGAAATGGCACTGGGGCGATGGTCTTGAGCCATGAGTTTTACTATATGCCCCATCATCCAGTCGAGCACTTAACCACTGCGCCACCAGGGCTCCTTTACGAGTAGAGCAGTGGCTCTAAAATTTATCATACATAAGAATCACTTGGGGATCTTGTTAAAATGTAGATTATGATTTAATCTATCTGGGATGGAAATGCAAATTCTCAGCCGGGGTTTGAGCTAAAAAGAACCGCTTCAAAGCCCTGGAGAGATGCTGGGCTATTTGTTCTCTCACTCCCTCCTGCCTTACCAGTGACTGTGTTCCTCTGTCTATGGCCACTACTCCCGTGAGGCAGCCTGTGTCACTGCTACAGCTCTTGCTGCACTCAACAAGGGTGATACCCCTGATTGCAGATTCTCAGCCTCCGGAAATGTAAGATAAAAAATATCTGTCCTAAGAGCGAACACATCTGTCTTGGAAGAAATACAGCCAGAATGCTCCTTAGAAGCCAGGATGGCGAGACTTCATCTCATATACTTTGGACATGTTATCAGGAGGGACCATTCCCTGGAGGACATCATGCTTGGTAAGGTAGAGACGCAGTAAAAAAGAGGAAGACCCTCAACAAGATGGACTGACGCAGTGGCTGCAACAGTGGGCTCAAACATAGCAACAATTGTGAGGATGGCGCAGGACAGGCAGTGTTTCGTTCTGTTCTACATAGGGTTGCTATGAGCTGGAATGGATTCGATGGTATCTAACATCAACAACATAAGCCGCCCAGTCTGTGGTACTTTGTTACAGCAGCCTAGGAAACTAATATAGGAAGTAATATCCCACTGAGTGTTCTAAAAGCAGTACTTGGCACAGATCCTGAGTGGGTCAGTCGGTAGCTCCTGCAGGTGCCCAGGGACACCTCCTCTCCACTCTGAGCACTAACAGACTTTCAAATGTCCCCTCCTGCCCAGACATGCAAAGTCTCACTCCTTGTGGCACCAGCTAGCTGTGAGGCAGGCAGTAGCTAAGTATATTAATTTATACTGATGTGTGAATGATTGTCAAGCCTCACTACATTTAACACCCCAGAGTTATTTGTCTTTAAAAGCAAAGTTTTACTATCCAAAGGAATTAATCACTAATAGGACCCTTGCAGCTGACAGGCTGCAGGGAGGAGAGAACAGGAGATAATATCTCTTCATTGCCCCTCAAAAATGAAGTGAGCTGAAAAATGACCACCTTTAGTAAATCAGATCTGGGCTCCAGTCCCAATTTTTACTGTGAAAAAAGAAAGTAGTAAGTTAAAGTCTTCCAGTGTCTGAGTTCATTAAATGGGGATAGCCATCTGTTCCATACAGCACCAGTCACCTGTTCAAGCTTAAGCATGTGTCTTCCACACTTGGAGTGTGAGCATTTTTAGGCCATTTAAGCCTCATTATTGGAATTAAGTACAACCAGCATGCTCCTCAGAAGCAAAGATGGCGAGACTATGTCTCACATACTTTGGACATGTTATCTGGAGAGATCAGTCCCTGGAGAAGGACATCATGCTTGGTAAAATGGCGAAAAAGATAAAAACCCTCAATGAGATGGATTGACACACTGGCTACAACTATGGGCTCAAGCATAGCAACAATTGTGAGGATGGCACAGGGCTGGGCAGTGCTTCAGGCTGGTGTGCATCGGGTCGCTATGAGTCCAAGCGGACAAGATAGCACCTAACAACAACAAGCCTCATTCAGGGTCCAGCACAGGGGAGGACATGCTGCCCGGTGCTCAATAGGTATTTGTCAGGCAGGCCCTGAATATGGAAGGAATTTGGAAGCTGTAAAGTGTTACCCACGCCCTCAGTTGTAGCAATACTGATCATTATTACTCCATTTATAAAAAAAAAAAAAATGGAGAATACAAATCCTCCCACTGATCCGTGCTGATGCTGGGGATACAGGCTAGAAGGTGAGTTGGGCGGGGCAGGGACCTCTGCAGCAGATTTCATTGGGACCCTTATTTAGAGTGTTGATTCCTAAACCCAGATCAAAAGAATCCCCATCTCAAGCCTTCTCGAGGACATGGGAGGGAGCCGGGATTTGGGAAGTGGCTAATAATGGTGACATTCCCACCAATACTCTTTGAGGAATGCTAGGGGGACTAGGAGTAGTAATGGAAACGACCCCACACATGCCCCCTTTTGAGCGACTTTCAAGCTACGCTTTTAAAAAAAATTAGGGAACTGCAATCTCGCTATTCTGTGCGTTTAACTCCTTAGAGTGAGGTTGGCTATAGGATTCTTCCTTTTCAAAAAAAATTTTCCTCCATTATAGGAGGCCAACAGAAAGTCAAGGAGCAGCGGGCAGAGTTAGGCACCCGTTTAAAAGTCCTCGCACAGGGGGTCGGCCTTCCAGATGGCGCCACCCCTCTCGCCGAGGGTCACCCAGCCGGGCGGGGGCTCCCTGCAGCCTGTTCTCCCCGCCTCCCCACGCCCTCACCCTCCGCCCCAGCGGCGCCCACGGAGCGCGCAGCCCCTTTTGGCACCGAGGCCTCCAGGTGCCCAGCGCGAAGGCGGAGCCCGGCTGCAGCCGCCTCCCTGGCGCCAAGGAGAAGACCCCCCCCCCCCCCCGGGAGTCCGTCGCCCCGGCACTCGGGTTCCGGCGTCCCAGGCCTGCCCGGTCTCCGCGCTCCTCCCTCCCGGAGCGCCGGGCGCGCAGCTTGCGAGGCCGGAGCAGAGCGCAGCGCGCAGCGCCCAGTGGCGCCGCTGGGCAGTTCCCGGGGCAGCCAGAGCGCAGGCCGAGCCCGCACCCGACGCGCCGGCCCGCGGACCCCGGGACTATGGCTGCCGAGGGAGCCGGCCCCCGAGGCCCGGCGCGCAGCCGCCTACCAGGACTCTGGGCAGCAGCGCTGCTCCTGCTCGGTCTGCCGCGCCCCTCCGTGCGAGCGGATGGTGAGTGGCCGGGAGGCGGCGGGGCCTGGGGTGGCGCGTGGGGTCCCGGCGGGGAAGGAAGGCGAAGCTCGCTGAGGCTGCTCCTTTGGAAGGACGCGGAGAGCCTGGGAGGGAACGAGGCGAACGGCTCTCTTACCACCCAGCCGGACCCTCCAAGTCTCCTCGTCCCCGCGCGCCCGCACGCCCCCTGTGCTCCTGTGCCCTCCCTTCGTGCCAGGAGCAACCGGAGGGAGCCTGTGAGTTAGCCCTTCAGCCCCTCCGCTGGCTGTCCCACGAAAATTCTTTAAAATGAAGTCACGTCTAGGGTGCACTCGAACCTATTCTGCAGAGATTTAATTTTCCACCATCCCTCATTTCTCTACGTCTAATAAATGTGTCTCCAGACGGCAAGGTCAGTGTTTGGAAGACTCCTTCCAGTATTTTGACTTGGTTCAGGAAGATCTAAAAGATGAACGGGCATAAGCTAGGCAAAGACGGGAGGAGAGCGTGCCCTGGGTAGAGGGAGTAGCACGTGCAAAGGCCCTGGGAGTGGCAGGGAGAATGGGAAACAGGGTATCATGTAGAGTCGCTGGAGCCAAGGTTGCAAGGTGAGGATGTTGTGCCAGATGAGGCTGGAGAAAGAGGTGGGGGCTAGATTATTGCAGAATCTCTGAGAATCGACCCACTTTTGTTGTTCGAAGCTACATTCATTCAGCTTTCTTTCCTTAAATTAGCGTGATCAGAGCCCTGCCATCAATTCCGTTCAGAAAAGCAAATTCAGCTGTGTTTTGATTTTGGCACAAAACCCCGTTGACTTGGTGCAGGAGGATCTGAAAGAAGTAAGCTTAAAAGCCCTTAGTTCTCACACCCGTGAGAGGTTTGTAGTAAGTCCAAGCTTGGAACAAATTAGATTGATGGAGAAAAACTCTCAGCTGATTTAGGATGGTTTGTAATGATATATTTTAAAATGTTTTTCCTATGTAGCAATTTTGGGTGAAACTAGAAGAAGAGAGGGCAAAAAGAATAGCGGTGGTTTAGGGAAAGGGGAAAACCAAGAGAAAAAAGAACTCCAGATACTAGAATTTTTAGTGCTCTTTGTCCTTAATACCACTTGAAGGGCTCTTTGCTTCTGATCGAGGATGAATGTCTTATTTCTGTTAAAGACCACTGTTCATTCTTTATTTTTAAGTGGAGATATAATTCACATACGATAAAATTCACCATTTTCGAGTGTCCAGTTCTATTGCTTTTAGTATATTCGCTGTGTTGTACAACCATTACCACTGTCTAATTTCAGAACATTCTGGGAGGAAAAAAAAAAAAACAACCAAAAACTCATACCTATTAGCAGTCAGTCCACTGTTAATTCTTTACGGTAGCATTTTTATTGCTTGATTGGCACTGAGTTATGAAAATTAAGCTAGTTTTAAAGAAGGCAAGTAGAATAAATAGGAACCTTATTAACTTTTGAATTACCTGTACTGTTGAGCCAATTTTCATTCCTTTTGAAGAAATATCTGTGCAGTCAGGTTTTCAAGTTTCACCCCCTTATAACTGTTTAAGTGAAATGGCAGGTGGGTAGGGCTCAATATTTTGTGCTTATTTGACTTGATGTGAATCATAGAAAATTGAAAGCAGAAATATTGGATAAAAAGAAAGTAACAACAGCAGCAGAGCACAGGTTTTCTTCTTTTGTCAGAAATGCCTCCTTTCCTCCCTTCGCCTTCCTTTCCTAGTGGAGAATTATAGCTACACTTCCTTTAAGAAACCCCATTTGCTGAGCTCCAACTTTAATAATGCATTCATAAGAATTTATAAGTATATTATGAAAGGATTCTTTTCTTGACTAAATGCATGCCTAAATACCACCACTTCCCCCATTTAGTAAGTTGTGTGGATTTAGGGGAAAAGGGCGA
Organism: Elephas maximus indicus; assembly: GCF_024166365.1. Lineage (NCBI taxonomy): Eukaryota > Metazoa > Chordata > Mammalia > Proboscidea > Elephantidae > Elephas > Elephas maximus. The sequence continues at coordinate 6,461,994 of NC_064845.1, forward strand.
CAGTGATTGAAGGAGGAGGAAGAAGAAATGTTCACCCAAACTGTGATGCGTTACAGGTATTTGAAAAGATAGAATTGGAAATTATTTCCAAAAAAAGTCAATGAGAAAAATTCAAATGAAAAACATTTAGTTTACCTTTGACCTCATTAGACATGCATTTCATACTACCATACTGTTAAATACTTTTGAAGCTAAAAAAATCCTCACATTAACTGAACACAAATGGACTGTTTGGGTTATGATTATAGGAGAAAATTCATTAATTTAACAGGTATCTATTGAGTAGCTACCATATTCCAGGAAACCCTGGTGGCGTAGTGGTTAAGTGCTACAGCTGCTAAACAGAGGGTTGGCAGTTCAAATCTGCCAGGCGCTCCTTGGAAACTGTGGGGCAGTTCTACTCTGTCCTATAGGGTTGCCATGAATCAGAATCGACTCGATGGTACTGGGTTTGGTTTGGTTTTGGTACCATATTCCAGGCACCTCTTCGCTGTTGAGGATAAAATGGCGAGGAGAAACAGGTCCTTGCTATCAGTGAACTTAAAATCCAATGGGAAGAGAGTCCTTATGCAAAGAATCATACGAATGAAATGTGAAATTGCAACTTTGATAAGTGATAGGATTAAAGGATAGAAGGTGCTCTGAAAACACTTGGTGGGGGAGAGTCTGAAAGATGAGTAAGCATTTCCTAGGCAGAAGGAGAAAAAGAACGTCCTGGGTATGGAGAATAGCATGGTCAAAGAACATTTTGGGTGGCAGGGAAGCTGGGACATGTGGTAACAGACGGAGTGGTGGAACCAAGAGCGCAAGGTGGAAGTGGTTCGAGATGATGTTAGAGAAATCGGGCCAATGATGTCAAGCCTTACAGACCAAGCTTTGTCTTAATCCAAAAAAGGAAAGTAAGCCATTGAATGGTTTCAACTATGACAGTGACTGATCAGATTAGCGTTTTGAAAATATCAGCCTGATTGCAGTGTAGGGAGAGTGGACGGCATCAGGGCAAGGCTGGATGTAGAGACATCATGTGGGATGCCGTTTCTGTTGTCCAGGTGAGAGATGGGAGTAAAGAGGTGGAGAGGGGTGAATGGAACAAGTTTGGGCTAAAGAGAAAAATGTGAGTCTGTGTGAGGATGGTCTTTGAAACCATGGGCACAGATAGAATCCTAAGGAAAGGTTTTACAGTGAGAAGACCCAGGACTAGCCTAGAGTGACAGAAACAGGTTTAGGATTATTGAATCTGTGTTCATGAAATATATTGGCCTATAATTTTTATGATAATATTCTTGTCAGGTGTTAGTATCAGGGCTGTGATGGCTCCTAAAATGATTTAGGAAGTTATTCCTTCTGTTCTCTAAAAGGGTTTCTGTAAGATGTGTATTTTTTTCCTTTTAAAATGTTTCGTAGTGGGGCCATCTGTGCCTAGAATTCTTGTAGGAAGATTTTGAATAATTAATTTATTTACTAGATATAGGAATATTCAGATTTTCTTGTTCATTTTGTGTCAGTTTTGCGTTTTAAGAAATTTGCTCATTTCCTCTAAGGTGTCAGATGTACTGGCCTATATAACATGTTGTTGTTAGGTGCCATTGAGTCGGTTCCGACTCATAGCAACCCTACATACAACAGTACGAAACAATGCCAGTCCTGCACCATCCTCACAATTGTTGTTGTACTTGAACCCATTGTTGTAGCCACTGCATCATCCATGTCATTGAGGGTCTTCCTCTTTTTTATTCTCATTGTCTGTTCACTTTACCAGGCACGATGTCCTTCTCTAGGGACTGGTCCCTCCTGATACCATGTCCAAAGTACATGAGGCAAAGTCTCACCATCTTTGCTTCTAAAGAGCATTCTGGCTGTACAATATTTTATGTACTATAATAATCTCTCATCTTTTCCCTGGGGTCTGTAGTGATGTCTCCCTTCATTCTTGATACTGATAATTTGTGTAATGTTTGTCTTGATCAGGCTTGCTAGAGGTTTATCAATTTTATTATTCTTTCCAAGGAAACAAACTTTTGGATTTGTTCATTTTCTCCGTGATATGTCTGTTTTCCATTTGATTTATTTCTGCTGTCTTTATTACTTCTGTTGTTCTACTCCTCAATTTTGAGATTTTCAACCATTCTTCTTTTGTAATATGTGTATTTGTAGCTATGAATTTCCCTTAAATACTGCTTTAGTTTCTCCCCAAGTTTTGTCACTTGAATAAAAGTATGCTTTATTTCCACTATGGTTTCTTTTTTGAACACATGGCTTATTTAAAAGTGTATTTCATAATTTCATGCACAAGGGGATTTTCCTGGTACTATTTTGTCATTGTAAGGCAGTATAACACAGTGCTTACAATCGCTGACCAGGGTACCATATTGTTTGGTTTTGTGTCCCAGCTGTGTGATCTTGTTTAAGTTAATACTAGACCTTAACTCACCTTAGTTGGGAATAATGATAGCACTTACATCATAGAGTTGTTATAAGGGTTAGTGAATATTTATAAAGCAATTTGAACAAAATCTGGCCCATACTAAGCACTGTGTAAGTGCTTGATAAATTAAAAAAGTGGTTTTAGCTTTTTGTGATGTGATGCCAAAACGTGCTTTGTATGACTTTAGCCTTTGAAATAGTTTTAGATTTGCCTTGTACCTCAGTGGGAGCCCTGGTGGGATAGTGGTTAAGTGCTACAGCTGCTAACCAAAAGGTCGGCAGTTTGAATCTACCAGCTGCTCCTTGGAAACCCTATGGGGCAGTTGTCCTCTATCCTATAAGGTCGCTGTGAGTCGACAGCAGTGGGTTTGGTTTTTGGTTTTGTAACTCAGCAGTTGATCAATTTTACAAATGTTCTCTGTGCGTCTAAAGTAAATATGCATATGTCCTGCATAAGTCCTTATGTTAAGTATGTCCTTCTCTCATACGTCCTCGTGTCAGTTGTGTTGATCGTGTTGCTTAAATCTTCTGTCTCCTAGCTGATATTTTCTGTTTTGTCAATGACTGAGGAGGGATGCAATTAAAATTTTCTGTGATAATTGTGGGTTTTTCTATCTCCCCTAAGAGTCACCTAATATTAAAGAAAAAAAAAAAAGCCTTTGTCTATTCTAAGGTCGTTGATCATTTAGTATGTTTAAAACTCTTTAATTTTATTGATGAAATAAGTGTATTATCATTATAAGGGACTTTCTTTTTCCTCCAGCAGTGCCTTTTTTTTTAATAACAGTTGTATTGAGATATAATTCACATACCATATAATTCACCCATTTAAAGTGTGCAATTCAGGCTTTTTATGGTATTCACGCTTGTGCAGCCATCACCACTCTCATTTTAGAACATTTTCCTTACCCCAAAAAGAAACCTTGTGCACATTGTCAGCCACTCCCTACTTTTCCCCTAAACCAAAAAACCAAACCTGTTTCCTTTGAGTAAATTCTGACTCATAGCAACCCCATAGGGTTTCCAAGGAGTAGCTGGTGGATTTGAACTGCCCACCTTTTGGTTAGCAGCTGAGCTCTTAACCACTGTGCCACCAGGGCTCCATTTTTCCCCTAATCGGCTTTTTTGTCTCTGTGGATTTGCTTCCTCTGGACATTTTATATAGATGGACTCATACAGTATGTGGGTTTTTGTGACTGGCTTCTTTTACTTAGCGTACTATTTTCAAGGTTCATTCATCTGTAGCGTATATCAGTACTTTATTTCTTTTCATTACTGAATAATATTCCATTGTATGGATATACTATGTTCTATTTATCCATTCACCAGTTGATGGAGACTTGGGTTGTTTCCACTTTTTGGCTATTATACGTAATGATGCTATGACCATTTATGTACAGGTTTTTATATAAACGTGTGCTTGCAATTCTTTTGGGTGTATATACACATAGGAGTGGAAGTGCTGGGTCATATGATAACTCTATATTTAACTTTTTTTAGGAGCTGCCAGAGCGATTTCCAAAGCTGTGCCATCTTACACTTCCACCAACAGTGTATGAGGGCTCTAATTTCTCTACATCTACTCCATCACTTGTTATCTCTCTCTTTGGTCCTAGCCATCCTTGTAGATGTGAAGTAGTGTCTCATTGTGGTTTTGATTTGCATTTCCCTGATGGCTGATGATATTGAACATCTTTTCATGCACTTATTATTGGCCATTTGTGTATCTTCTTTGAAGAAATATCTATTCAGATCCTTTCTCCATTTTTAAATTGGGTTTCTAGTCTTTTATTGAGTTGTAAGAGTTCTTTACGTATTCTAGACACAGTTGTTTTTTTTTTTTTTTGTATCAGATACATACTTGCAAAAATGTTCTCCCATTCCTTAGGTTGTTTCATCACTTTCTTGATGTCCTTTGAAGCCAAAGGTTTTTAATTTTTATGAAGTCCAATTTATTTTTCTTTGGTTACTTGAGCTTTTGGTGTCTTAGCTAAATAAACCATTGCGTAATCCAAGGTCTTAAAGATTTATACCAATGTTTTCTTCTAAAAGTTATAGCTTTAGGTCTGACATTTAGGCCTTTGATCCATTTTGAGTTACTTTTTGCATATGGTGTGAGGTAGGGTCCAACATCATTTGTTTGTGTGTGGATGTTCAGTTGTCACAGCACCGTTTATTGAAAAGACTGTTCTTTCCACATTGAAGTATTTTGGCATCCATGTCGAAAATCAGTTAACTATAAATGTGACTGTTTAATTCTGGACTCTCAATGCCATTCTATCCTTATTCCAATACTACATTGTCTTGATTCATATAACTTTGTGGTAAGTTTCTAAATTGGAAAGTGTGCGTCCTCCAGGTTGTTTTGGCAATTCGGGGACCCCTTGACTGCCATATGAATTTTAGTATCAATACAGGCACCTTGGATTTTTATAGGAATTGTGCTGAATCAGTTTGGGGAGTATTGCCATTTTAACAACACTTTTCCTACATGAACATGGGATGTCTATTTATTTGGGTCATCTTTCATTTCTTTCAACAATGTTTTGTGGTTTTCAGAGTATAAGTTTTGCTCTTCTTTTGCTAGGTTTATTCCCGTGTATTTTTGGTAGTTCAGTAATTAAGCGCTTGGCTGCTAACTGAAAAGTTGGTTGTTCAAACCCCCCAGCTGCTCTGTGGGAGAAAGATGTAGCCGTCTGCTTCCGCAAGGATCACAGTCTTGGAAACCCTATGGGGCAGTTCTGTTCTGTCGTATGGGGTCCTATGGGGCAGAATTGACTTGACGGCAATGGGTTTGGTTTTCTGTTTTATACTGCTGTAATGAAATTGTCTAATTAAATTGTATATTAATATACAATAATCAATTGTATTTCTAGATAGCGTGTAGAAATACAATTGATTATTGTCTATTGCTCTTGTATCCTGCAGCCTTGCTAATTTATCAATTCTAATAGTTTCTGGTGGATTCCTGATGACTTTCTACATGCAAGATCATGTTATATACAAATAGAAATAGTTTTACTTCTGTCTCTCTAACCTGGATGCCTTTTATTTCATTTTCTTACCTAATTGTCTTTGCTAGGCCCTCCGGTACAATACAGGTGGCCAGGGTGCACCAGAAATGGTGGCTGCTCCCCTGCCCAGTAGGGGAGAAAGGCAGCAAACAAACCAACTCAATGTGAGAGGAGCTCTGACAATGTCCTAAGACAATGGGGCAGAGAGAAGGGAAGTGGGCTGCTCTGTATAGGTCACCACAGGAATGGGGGAGGCAGAAGAAGACAGCACCAAGGTCTGAATCAGGCCCCGGACACAACGTGACCCGATTCAGAGAAACCTACGGCACTGAGCCTTTCCATATGGTGTTTGTAAGACACCTTTTTAAAGGGAGGGTTTGGAGGGTTTATCCAGATAATGCCAGAACCAAACCAAGAACCAAACCCGTTACAGTTGAGTCCATTCTGATTCATGGCAACCCCCTGTATTACAGGTAAGAACTGCTCCGTAGGGTTTTCTTGGCTGTAATCTTTACAGAAGCAGATCGCCAGGCCTTTCTTCCACAGTGCCGGTGGGTGAATTCGACCCACTAACCTTAGGTTACTAAACCCGTTGCTGTCAAGTGAATTCCAACTCATAGTGACCCTATAGGACAGAGTAGAACTGCCCCAGGGGTTTCCAAGTTGCAGCTGGTGGATTTGAACTGCTGATCTTTTGGCTAGCAGCCAGGGTCCTCATTATGGCACTGCAGGGCTCCAAGCATGCCGGAGCATATAGTTAAATTTTCTTTTTAAAAGAAGAAGACAGGAGCAAGACATGGGTTAAAACACCTGTGCAGTTGTCGCCACTCAGTCCCAGGCGTGAGGTGTGATGGGATAGTTTCTGCACTTGGGTCTTCAAGCAAGTAGGAAGCTAAGGTTCTGACCGGCGTCTTCCCAGAGAGTAAGTTTGCTGAGATTAAATTCCTAGGGATCCTGGAGTCAGCCTGTGTTTGTGCTTGTCTCTACACAGGGAAACTCTTTGTGCTGGAGTCTTGGAATGGCTCTCAGAGCCTGGCACTGGAGGCAGCTCAGCTTTCCTGCAGGAGCAGGGGTGCTCACCTTGTGTCTGCAGACGAGCTGCGGAGGATGATCCAGGACTGCGCCGTCACGGTGTGCACCACGGGCTGGCTGGCAGACGGCACCCTCGGGTAGGTCAGTGAGCCTGGGAAAGTGTCTCCTTTCTGACTTACCTGACTTTCCCACCCAGGCTCATGGGGGGATCCATCGTTACTCTGTTGGGACTCTGGGGTGGGCAGAGTACAGCGGACGGGGGCTTCTAGCATTTCTTTAAAGTCTTGTTTTCAGCTCTCAGACAAAAGCATTTTCTGGCCTTCTATCACAGTTTGTTTTTCCCTTACTTTGTTACTTGAATTGACTTTTTAAGTTACAAAACTAATGCATGCTACTTGAAATATAAAACAATACAAATACATGTAAAGTACAAAGTGAGTTCCTTTCTTTTTCCCTACTCCACAGATAACAGCTCTTAACAGCTTGGTATATATCTGTCTTAGGTTGGGTTTTCTAGAGAAGCAAAACCAGTAAAGTGTATAAATATGTATATATAGAGAGATTTATGTAAAGAAAATGGCTCATGTGGTTGTAGAAGCTGTAATGTCCCAAGTCCATGGGTCAGAAAAGAAGCTTTTCCTAATTCACGTAGCTGCAGGGGCTGGTGAACCCAAGATGGGCAGGTTGGAGAGCAGGGCTGTTGCTCACAGGCTGTGAAGATCGATGAATCCCAAGATCAGCAGGCAAGACCATAGGTAAGCTGCTAGCTCAAGTCCCAAGAACCGGAGGTCAGACAAACAGGAGCCAGCTGCAGGATCCAGAATGAACAAAAACCCCTGGGCCCTGCCAGAACATTGGCCCACACTCGATACAGGCCACACACCCAAGGAAACTCCCCTTCAACTGGTTGGCCACTCATAGCAGATCCCATCGTGAGGGTGGTCACATACCAGATCTCAACAGGGATGTGATCACAACATTGTATGACTTACCAGATGCTGAGACTCATGGCCCAGCCAAGTTGACACACAGTCTCAACCGTCACAGTATTCTCTATCCTTCTTCTCTGTGGGTATTTATCTTCATATATATGTATAGGCCACCACTTATCTTTCAGTTTGTTGTACTGTGGTAGCTTGCATGGTGCTATGATGCTGGGAGATATGCCACCAGTGTTTCAAATACCAGCAGGGTCACCCACAGTGGATAGGTTTCAGCAGAGCTTCCAGGCTAGGACAGACTAGGAAGAAAGGCCTGGCAACCTACTTCCAAAAGTTAGCCGTGAAAACTTTATGGATCACAGCGGAACATTGTCCGAATGACTTGCTTTGGACCTGTCGTCAGGAGAGATCACTCACTAGAGGACGGCCTTGTGTTTGGTGAAGTAGAGGGTCAGCGAGGCTGAGGGAGACTCTTTTGAGGTGGTTTGGCACAGTGGCTTCAGTAATGGCTACAAACATGCTGGTGATCATGAGAATGACACTGGAGCAGGCAGCGTTTCATTCTGTTGTATATGGGGTCACCATGACTTGAAGTTGACTCGCCACTAACATTGTATGTATAGGAAGATGGTATGGAGGTTTTAAAGTATACCCACGAATTTCTTCAGCCCTTTTGAGAAAGACGGGGCAGTCTGCTCCCGTAAAGATTACAGCCTAGAAATCCCTATGGGGCAGTTCCCTATGGGACAGTTCCACTCTGGAATGGACTCGTTGGCACCTAACAAATGACTCTCATTGAGAGGTGGGGTCTGTGTCACCTCCCTTTAAATTAGGACAACAGGTTATTCCTTTGACTGATAGAATACAGCAGAAGTGACACTCGGATGTCTAAAAGCCTCTCAAATATAACTTGTCTAAAATCAAACTTCTGGTGTCCCCCATACTCCTGCGTACACATGTGCACCTGCACACAAATGCTGTTCCTCCTACAGTCCTTATCAGGTTCGTAAATAGCAACTTGATTCTTCTAGTTCCTCAGGCCAGACCTCTTGGCCTAAATGCCTTTCTTTCTTCCATACCTCACACTGAATTCATCAACAAGTCCTATCCATTCCATCTCTAAGATGTCCCCAACATCTAGCCACCTCTTATCTCCTCCACTACTTCCACCCTGGTCTCAGCCACATTTCTCTCTCATGTGGATTACTGCGGTGGCCTCCTCACTGGTTTCTTTGTGTCTGTCCTTGCCCCTTTTGGAAGGAGTGATCCTTAAAATGTACACCAATCAGATCACACCTCTCCTCAAACCTTCCATTGGCTCTCACTTCACCCAAAATAAAATCTACAGTCCTCACGGCCTACAAGGTCCTATGGGATCTGTTCCCCGACTCCTCTCTGACCTCGTTTCCTACTACTCCCTCTCTTGCTCCCTCAGCTGTAGCCACAGCCGCTTCCTTGCAGTTCCTCATTCACCTCAGGGCTATTCATTCCTTAGAAGCTAGTCAGCAGGAATGTTCTTCCCTTAATATCTACTTGGCCAACTCTTCTGCCATCTTCAAGGCTTTGCTCAAATCTTACCTCCTCAGTGATGCCTACTCTACATACTATTTCCTACCCTCACCTTCTCCTCAGTATCCCAGTCCCCAAAGCCTGTATCATTTTCTAACATGCCGTGTAATTTACATGCTATGTGAATTGTCCCACCTTTTCTAGAATGTCCCTCTAGTCCATTCATGTGTCCCAAGCATCTAGAACCATACCTGGCAAACAGTAGGCACTCAGTTAACATTCGTTAAGTGCATTGAATGAATCACAGCACAGAAAAAGAATTCAGAAGCTTTAACATACAGAGAAAAGGAGCCCTGGTGGTGCAGGGGTTAGAGCACTCGGCTGCTAACCAAAAGGAAGTTCAGTGATTCGAACCCACGAGCTGCTCCGCGGAAGAAAGATGTGGCCACCTGCTTCTGTAAAGATTACAGCCTTGGAAACCCTATGGGACCGTTCTACTCTGTCCTGTAGGGTCACTCGGAGTCGGAATCAACTCTACAGCAACAAGTTTTGTTACCGTAGGAGAGTCCCTGGGCGGCGCAAACCGCGTAGTAGAGGTGAATTCTAAACAATCCGTCCCTGTGACGCCAAGACAGGTTCTGGTTCAGGATGGAAATGGTCCTCGAACTAGGAGGTTTTGAGGGGAGAGCGCGTATCCGGGCACCATTTTCTAGAGGTTTCAGAGCTTTTTTTTGTTTTGTTTTGTTTAGTTTTGTTGTAGTCTTCCATCTTTATGTTCTAGTCAGCTTTAACATACGCTGCCTCTGAAACGTGACACATATGACCTCACCTCGGGCATCACCTATGCCTTCCTGGATTTAGACCTTTATTTGGGGAGTGTTTTACTTTCAACCAAAGCTCATGAATAAAAAAATCTCTGCTGGTACAGAGCTGACAGTGGAAAAGAACTGTACTTTTTTCATTTTTTTTTAACCCCGGGGAGCTTTTCTAACCCAGTGTCAACTTTGTCTGTTTCAGGACAACCGTGTGTGGCAAGGGGAGTGGCGAACAGCAAATCGTGAGAGCTGTCGATGTGAGAATTGAGAGCAACCCGGTTCCTGGTGGCACGTACAATGCCCTTTGCATTAAGGATGAAGGTCAGTGCCAGAACCTTTGTGAAGGTTCTGGAGGGTGTGTTCTTGGGGTTGCTTTCTTAGGTCGGGTTCTCTAGACGGAGACCAGGAGATGAGGATTCCCTGAACGTGGTTTATCAGGAAGTCTTCCAAAGAAAAACCAACAGGGGTTGGCAGTGGGGAAGGGGACAGAGAAGGGAAGGGGGTCAAGCAATGGTGTGATATTAAGCAAAGTCCCACAGTGGTGGTAAAGCAGGAGGTGACTTTGGCTCAATCCCCCAGGGAATTTCTGGAGAGAGTGTAGGTCACCTCAGAGCTTTCCTGATCAGGGGTGAGGGAGCTGGGGCATTTATACTGCCGCCCCATCAGTCAGTGGTTAAGGGTGGTGTCTTAGTTTAGCGCTCCTGTAACATACCACGAGTGGATGGCCTTAACAAACAGAGGTTTATTCTCTTACAGTCTAGTAGGCTAGAAGTGCAAATTTAGGCTGCCAGCTCCAGGGGAAGGCTTTCTCTCTCTGTCGGCTCTGGGGGGAGGTCCTTGTCATCTGTCTTCTCCTGGTCTAGGAGCTTCCCAGCACAGGGACCCCAGGTCCAAAGGACATGTGCTCTTGGCTGTACTTTCTTAGTCGTATGAGGTCCCCCTGTCTCTCGCTTGGTTCTCTCTTTTCTATCTCAAAAGAGAGTGACTCAAGACACAACCTGATCTTGCAGATTGAGTCCTGCCTGATAACGTAACTGCCTCTAATCCTGCCTCATTAACATCATCGAGGTTAGGATTTACAACACAAAGGATAATCACATCAGATCACAGAATGGAGGACAATCACACAATACTGGGAATCATGGCTTAGCCAAGTTGACACATTTTGGGGGGGACACAGTTTAATCCATGACAGTATTTTAACCACAAGAGAAAATTAAAACGATCCTTTGAGTCCCAAACACAGGGACAGTCCCTGTCTCCTGGAGGGAGACAGGGCAGGGGCAGAAGAAGAATAGATGTCCTCTTTCTTCAGTGATCTCACATGAATCTGTAGGACTTCTGAGTCTTAACTCTTTCCGTGATGAGCAAGCGTTATCAGTTAGCTTTTGCTGTGTAACAAATTACCCGAGATGCAGTGGCTGAAAACAACAATGACACGTTTAGGTCACGATTCTGGGAATCAGCAGTGTGCGCTGTGCTTAACGCAAGAGTCAGCTGCCCCTCAGCTAGGTGACTCGGCTTCTGGGAGTTGGCCGGCTGTCAGCTGGGGTGGTGGGGGGACTGGGCCCTGTGTTTCTCGTCATCCAGCAGGCTAGTCTAGGCTTTCCACCTCACGGGACTTCAAACGGGCTGTGTGTGTGCACGTGTGTGCCTTCTTGCCCGTGATGGTAGTGCATGAAGCCAGAGGTTGGGAACATCCATTCTGTCCTAGAGGACCCACGGTCAAAGCCATGATAAAAAAAAAAAAAAAAAAACAGTCGCTGTGGAGTCGATTGTGACTCGTGGCGACGCCATGTGTTTGAGGGTAGAACTGCGCTCTGCAGGGTTTTTAATGGCTTTGACCTTTTAGAAGTAGATCACCAGGATGTTCTTCCAAGGCCCCTGAGTGGATTAGAACCGCCAGCCTTTTAGTTAGCTGAGTGCTTTAACCATTTGTAGCACCCAGGGATTCCAAAGCCATGATACGAAACCCTCTTGGGTCGAGCCAGTTCTGGCTCCTAGCGACCCTGCAGGACAGTGGAGAACTGTCTCCGTAGGGTTTCCAAGGCTGTAAATCTTCATGGAAGCAGACTGCCACGTCTTTCTCCCACGGAGCGGCTGGTAGGTTCGAACCTTCGACCTTTCGGTTGGCAGCAGAGTGCTTTCACCACTGCGCCACCAGGCCTTCTGAAAGCCATGATAGTGACTTCCAACTTGAGTCAGAGCAAGCTGGTGTAGTGAGCCTTCTGGTCTGTTGTGCTGAGAGGATCACAGTATCGCTTTAGTAATATTCCTTCTAGCAGTGCCTAACCTGGACCACATCGTGAGGAAACATTAGCCAAACCCAAATGGTAAAACATCCCACCAAATAACTGACCTGTGCTCTGAAAAATGTCAAAGATAAGAAAAACAGAGAAAGGCCAAGGAGCTGCTCTAGATTAAAATAAACTAAAAAATCTTGACAGTGAAATGCAATTTGTGATCCTGGATATATCCTGGACCAGGAAAAATATCTATACAAGGCATAATTTGAATAACTGATGAAATTCAAATATGGATTATGAATTAGGTAGTAGTACTTTATCAGTGTTTAAATTTCCTGATTTTGGTAATAATACTGAAGTTATATAACAAAATGTTCTTACCAAATGGGCAACACCTGCCCAAAAGCAAAGACGATAAGGCAGAAAGGGACAGGATAACTGGACGACACAGGGAACCCCGGGGCGGAAAGAGGCAGAGTGCTGACACATTGCTGGGATTACAACCGGCATCACAAAACAGTTTATGTATAAATTTTTGAACGAGGAACTAATGTGTACTGTAAACTTTCACCTAAAGGACAATAAAATTAAAAAAAAGTTAAAAGACAAAAAAAACCCACCTATACAGTCAACAATTTCAGCTACTAACTGAAAGGTCAGCAGTTTGAACCCACCAGCCACTCTGCAGGAGAAAGATGTGGCAGTTTGCTTCCGCAGAGATTTACAGACTTGGAAGCCCTGTAGGGCAGTTCTACTGTGTCCTATAGGGTTTCTATGAGTTGGAATTGATTCGAAGGCAATGAGGTTTTTCTTTTTAAATACATGGATATATATATATATATATATACACACACACATATATACACACATATGTGTGTATATGTGTCTATATATGTGTGTATAGAAAGGGAAGAATGGTAAAACAAATGGGACTAAACACAAACACGTTACTGATTGGATAAAGGGTATATGGGAGTTCCTTGTACTATTTTTGCAATATTTCTGTAAGTTCGAAATTATGTGAAAATTAAGTTTCCCCAAAATCAAAAGGCCACCTACTCCCATCTCAAAACAAAAACAAACAAAAATGTCTCTGAGTCATGGGGAGCTAACAAGTGAAGCAAAACTGGAAGGAGCTGAGAACCAGGCCCAGCAAGGACGGGCACCAAGAGGCCCAGCAGCAAAGGATCTGTGTGTGTCAGAGACATAGCCTCGCAATGCCTGCAGCAGCCTTTGGGCTCCCAGGGCTCCCTGCCACGTGTGAGCCACGTATGTGCCATGTCTCTTGTGATACCTATAAAACTGCTGGGTGCCATCTTAATTGTTCGTGATGATCAAAGTGCTGAAGGCCCTGTCACCTGGAGCAGTTAGCCCGAGTCCAGCCTGGCCTTGCCTCCCCTTACTACTGACACTTCCCAGGTCGAGAGGGCTGCATGGCGCCGGGCTTGTACGTGGGAGACTGAACCATGGTGGGGACATGGGGACATGTGCTGAGGTGGTGTTAGGGCCTCAGGGTCCTGTCTTGAGGTCTCCAGAAGCATAGGGTGGATTCCCTAAGGCCACTCAGAGGGAGCTTTGTCCTTGTTCCTGTGCCTTCCCTCCTCAGAAAGACCTAGTAAGCTGCTCTCACAAGGCCCTCCACCTCCGTTGAGTTGCATCCTTTCCTCGATGGACCTTTGTTGATAGTGCACACATCAAGGCAAATCTGTTTGCTTAAGGAAGGTGCAGGTCTTCGTGGAGGCCAAGGAGAACAGGCAGCTCCTTGAGGTTCCTGTGTGAATGTCGGTGACATCTGGTTCAGCACACACCCCTGTTGCAGTTTTGTCTCCAAAGGTTGCCTTTTTTCTGGATGTTGCTTCCTGGAACTCAGCTCTGTGCTTCTGCTTCTCTTTGGCCAGACAAGAAGAACAGAGAGTGCTAACTCCTAAGATGGCAGCCGCATGCCTCATAGAGAACCCAGACGGGAAACGGGGCTTGTGGAATGTTCAGGCAGCTTCCTCCTATGTTTCTTTTTTTAAATAAAGTTCATCATGAGTGTGGACTTTTCTCATTTTCTTTCCAGTATTTTTGTTTCACTGACAGTGAATTTCCAGCCCCGTGATGATCTCATTTAAACTAATAAGTTATTTTTAACCAACTGGATGCTGATGAAATAAGCCGTCTCCACTTGGGCTCCCTGGCTTTGCTTCTCTTGGCAGCTTGTCTGTGGGGTCGGCGGCTTGGGGTCTGGAGGCTTCAGGTCTCCTCTCACCTCCTCTCTGTTCCACCCAAAAGTCTCCGCTCTTTGTATGCCCCTGTTTCTCCTCCTTTGAGGCAGAAGGAGCAAATTGTCTTGAAAGACGTACAACCAGAGTGCTCCTTAGAAGCAGGGATAGTGAGACTACATCTCACATACTTTGGGCATGTTGTCAGGAGGGATCAGTCCCTGGAGAAGGACATCATTCTTGGTAAAATCAGAGGGACAGCAAAAAAGAGGAAGACCCTCAATGAGATGGATTGACACAATAATTGCAACAATGGGCTCAAGCATAACAATGATTGTGAGGATGGCACAGGACTGGGCAGTGTTTTATTCTGTTGTACGTGGGATCGCTATGAGTTGGAACCTAACAACAACACAACCAGGCAGGGCTAGGAGCCCTGGTGGCATGGTGGTTAAGCCTTGGAAATACTATACTCTGTTCTGTAGGGTCACTATGCATCGGAATCAACTTAACAGCAATGCAATTCTTAAGGCTCTGGTATTTGAAGTGGAACTTGAAGGATTTTTTTTTATGAGGATAATGGACAGCGAGGAGCAACTGATCTTCAGCAAAGTGTCAAAGTCCATTCAATGAGGAAGAAACAGTCTCTTTAACCAATGGTGCTGGCTAAATTGGCCATCATATGCAGAAAAACAAATCAGGATCCATACCTCACACCATGCACAAAAACTGACTCAGAATCAAAGACCTAAATGTTAAAGCTAAAACTATAAAGCTCCTGGAATATAACATAGGATCAACCTAAAAAAAAAAAAAAACCAAACCCATTGCCCTCGAGTCGATTCTGACTCATAGTGACCCTATAGGACAGAGTAGAACTGCCCCATAGGGTTTCCAAAGGGCACCTGGTGGATTTGAACTGCCAACCTTTTGGTTAGCAGCTATAGCTGTTAACCACTCCACCACCAGGCTTTCCAGGATCAAACTAGGAGACCTAATTTTCAGCATAAATAGCCTATCGAGCAAAACTAAAAATGCACAAACAACAGAAGATAAATTAGATAACTGGGATCTCCTAAAAATTAAAAAAAAAAAAACAGAAAACAAATGCTGGCGAGGTTATGGGGGGATTGTAAAGTAAAGATAACCAAAAAATGTGTGTGTGGTTAGGTAGGTAGGTACGGATGTAGGTGTATAGG
This sequence comes from Elephas maximus indicus, assembly GCF_024166365.1. Classification (NCBI taxonomy): domain Eukaryota; kingdom Metazoa; phylum Chordata; class Mammalia; order Proboscidea; family Elephantidae; genus Elephas; species Elephas maximus. Next base: position 6,477,378 of record NC_064845.1, read on the forward strand.
AAGGCATATATGAGTAAGCACACGTGCATGTATAGGTGTACCTGCTGTTGTTAGGTGCCGTTGAGTCGATAGCAACCCTGTGCACAACAGAACAAAACACTGCCTGGTCCTGCACCATCTTCACAATTGTTGCTATGCTTGAGCCCATTTTTTCATTCACTGTGTCAATCCATCACACTGAGGATCTTCCTCTTTTTTGCTGACCCTCTACTTTACGAAGCATGATGATGTCCTTCTCCAGGGACTCATCCTTCCTGGTAACATGTCCAAAGTATGTGCGATGAAGTCTCCCCGTTCTTGCTTCTAAGGAGCATTCTGGTTGTACCTCTTCCAAGACAGATTTGTTCATTCTTTTGGCAGTCCATGATGTCTTAGTCATTTAGTGCTGCTATAACAAATACCACAAGTGGATGTCTTTAACGAAGACAAGTTCATTTTCTCGCAGTCAAGTAGGCTACAAGTCCGGATTCAGGGTGTCAGCTCCAGGGGAAGGCTTTCTGTCTCTGTCAGCTCTGGAGGAACGTCCTTGTCATGAGTCTTCTCTTGGTCTGGGAGCATCTCAGCGCAGGAACCTCAGGTCCAAAGGACGCGCTCTGCTTCCAGCACAGCTTTCTTGGTGATATGAGGTCCCCAACTCTCCGCTTGCTTCCCTTTTATCTCTTGAGAGATAGGAGGTGGTGCAGGCCACACCCCAGGATAACTCCTTTTACACTGGATCAGGGAGGTGACCTGAGTAAAGGTGATGCTACAATCCCACCCTAATCCTCTTGACATAAAATTACAATCACAAAATTGAGGACAACCACACAATACTGGGCATCAGGGCCTAAGCAGGTTGATACACACATTTTTGGGGGGACATAATTCAATCCATGACACATGGTGTATCTGTAGGCATGTATATATGTACATGTTTACGTATGCTGTATAAATATCCACATATATAACAAACCACGTAGGGGCATAGATACGGGCACCTCCTAGACATATCCAGACAACTTGCAGGATTGGTTTACGGGGTTAAAAGGCTTGGGACCATAATCTGGTGGGACAGCTTAGTCAATTGGCATAACATAGTTCACAGAGATAACGTTCTACATCCTTTTCTAGTAAGTAGCGTCTGGGGTCTTAAAAATGTGCAAGTGGCCTTCAAAGATAGAACTGCTGGTCTCTACTCACGTGGAGCAAAAGAGAATGTAGGAAGTCAAAGGCTCAAAGAAGAAACTAGTGCATGGGATTAATAGCCAACACGAACCACAGCCTCTTTTAACCTGAGACCAGAAGAACTAGTTGGTGCCCAGCTATCACGACCTACAGTTCTGACTAGGGACACAGTACAAGGTCCTGGATAGAATATGAGAAAAGTGTAGAAGAAAATGCACATTCCTGAAAAAGGCCAGACCTACTGGACCAGCAGAGACTAGAGGAATCTCTAAGACTATTGCCCTGAGATACCCTTTGAACTTGGAATTGAGGCTATTTCTGCAGTCCCCTTTTGGCCAGATAATCGATTAGCTTAAAAAATAAACTATCACCTGTAAGTAATGTGCTCCCTTAATTAACTGTATGAGACCAATCAGTCAACATTTACCCAGAAGCCAAGATGAGAAGGCAAGGAGGGGAAGGGAAGCTAGATTAACGGAGACAGCAAACAGAATGGAAATGATGAGAATGCTGACGCATCGTGAAAAGTGTAACCAGCGGCACGGAACAATTTGTATAAAAATTGTTAAAAGGGGAACCTAATTTGCTGTGTAAACTTTCAACTAAAACACAATAAAATATATATTTTTAATTATTGTGTTTTATGATATATAAATATAAATAATACCTTAATAAAACAAAACAAATTCCTTCAGCAGCTTCCAAGTCATGTTCTATGACTCCAGAATGGTATTTTGCCAGAGTGTTCTTGCATGTATTATCTCGGTCCTCGAAGCAATATTGCAGGGAGGGTATTAACATCCTCTTTATTCAAAGAAGGAGACTAAAGGACAGGGAGGTGTGGTACAGCCGGGAATGCTCATCCACACGTGTTCCAGTCTCCTCCATGCCTGTGCAACAGGTCCCGAGACCCAGTTAAGCCAGATGCAAACATGTCCACACTTCTTTTGACCCTGGTGCTGCATCTCTGATTATGAACTGTTCACGTGCTTCGGATTCTTGACCTCAGGAAGAGAAGAATAATAGAGAACGCCTGCTGTCGCAGCCGTTATGTCACCTGTGTTGACTCATTTAATGCCCACAGCAACCTTGAGGGAAGTGATTGTTCTTATCCTTATTTTACAGGTAAGGAAACTGAGGCACAAGGTAAAGTAACTTGCCCGAGGCCACACAGCTAGTACATAGGGGAGCCAGGACTCAAATCCAGATGCTATAGGATGTATGTTCTCAGAGGTGCTCTTTTCTTTTTAAACTTGACTTTTTTTTTTTAATAATTTTTATTGTGTTTTAAGTGAAAGTTTACAAATCAAGTCAGACTCTCACATATAAACTTATATACACCTTACTACATACTCCCATTTACTCTCCCTCTAATGAGTCAGCCCACTCCCTCCTTCCAGTCTCTCCTTTGGTGACCATTTTGCCAGTTTCTAACCCCCCTACCCTCCCATCTCCCCTCTAGACAGGAGATGCCAACACAGTCTCAAGTGTCCACATGGTACAAGTAGCTCACTCCTCGTCAGCATCTCTCTCCAACCCATTGTCCAGTCCAATCCATGTCTGAAGAGTTGGCTTCAGGAATGGTTCCTGTCCTGGGCCAATAGAAGGTTTGGGGACCATGACCGCTGGGGTCCTTCTAGTCTCAGTCAGATCATTAAGCCTGGTCTTTTTATGAGAATTTGGGGTCTGCATCCCACTGATCTCCTACTCCCTCAGGGGTTCTCTGTTGTGCTCCCTGTCAGGGCAGTCATCGGTTGTGGCCGGGCACCAACTAGTTCTTCTGGTCTCAGGATGATGTAAGTCTCTGGTTCATGTGGCCCTTTCTGTCTCTTGGGCTCGTAATTAGTTTGTGAGCTTGGTGTTCTTCATTTTCTTTTGATCCAGGTGGGTTGAGACTTATTGATGCATCTTAGATGGCTGCTTGCTAGCGTTTAAGACCCCAGACGCCACTCTTCAAAGTGGGATGCAGAGTGTTTTCTTAATAGAATTTATTTTGCCCATTGACTTAGATGTCCCCTGAAGCCATAGTCCCCAGACCCCTGCCCCTGCTTTGCTGACCTTCGAAGCATTCAGTTTATTCAGGAAACTTCTTTACTTTTGCTTTAGTAAAAACTTGACTTCTTGTTAGGTGCTATCTAGTTGATTCTGACTCACGGTGACCCTGATGTTAACAGTTAATGCAGTCAGCTGCTGACCAAAAGTTGGGAGGTTCAAGCCCACCAGAGTTTCCTCAGAAGAAAGGCCTGGCAATCTACTATCAAAAAAATCAGCCATTAGAAACCCCACGGAGCACGGTTCTACCCTGACACACATGGGGTGATCATGAACTAGCCTGTTCTTGCAAATACTACTGTAATGCTTCCAGGTTAGAAGGCTGCATGTTGGAAACCACTGCCTTAAGGTATGGGTACCTGGCAAATGCACGTCCCTTGGGAGTTATTGTTATTAGTTGTGGTGGAATGGAATCTGACTCCTAGCGACCCTACGGTCAACAGAACGAAACACTGCCCTGTCCTGCACCATCCTCACAATCATTGTTCCCCTTGGGAGAGGTCGGGAATAATTTTCAATCATTTATACCTCATGTTGAATAAATTTCAGATTTTGGTTTTTTTTTAATTAATTTATTTCATTGAGGCATAATTTATATCACATGTTTACGCCTGTGTAGTCAAAACCCTAATTAAGATATAGAATATTTCCTTCACCCCAGAAAATCCCTGGAGCCCTTTTCCATTAATCTTTGGCCCTCTCCACTCCACCAGAACCAGAAGCAGCCTCTGGTCTGATTCTGTCACTGTAATTAGTTTTGCCTGTTATTCAGGGTAGGTTTTTGTGGTGGTCGTTGTTGAGAATATACACAGCAATACATACACCAATTCAACAGTTTCTACAAGTACAATTCAGTGACATTGATTACATTCTTAAAGGTGTGTGACCATTTTCACCCTACTTTTCTGAGTTGTTCTTCACCTGTTAACAAAAATTCACTGCCCCCTAAGGTTCCTACCTAATCTTTCAAGTTCCTGTTGTCAATTTGATCCCATATAGGTAGTTCTTAAAAGACCATAATCATAATGATCAAGGCAGACATTTTTTGCTAGTTAAGCTAAACTACTGTTTGGTTTTAGGAGGACTTCAGAGGATATTTTTGGTTTAAGGTTTAAAGATTAACTCAGGGCAGTAGTTTCAGGTGTCCATCTGACCTTCATGGCTACAAGAAGTCTGGAGTCCAAAAGAATTTTGAAATTCTGTTCTGTATTTCCCTCCTTTTGATTAGGATTCTTCTATAAAAACTTTGATCAAAATGTTTAGTCGTGGTAGCCAGGCACCATCCAGTTTTTCTGATCTCATGGCAAAGGAGGCAGTTGTTCATGGAGGCAGTTAGCTACACATTCCATATCCTCCCTCTGTTCCCAGCACTCCTTCCTCTGTTGCTCCAGGCTAAGAGAGACCAATTGTTGTGACTTGAATGGCCGCTTGCAAGCTTTTAAGACTCCAGGCGCTATGAAAGAAAACAGAGGTAGAACAGAAGCACTAAATATATTAGGCCAGTTAACTGGGATGTCTCTTAGAACCGTGACCCTAAACTTCCAAATCAAGAAACAGAATCCCACAAACAACTTACTGACAGCAATTACAAGGATGGCTGTGCAGCCCTGCCCTTAATCAGTGCAATTTTTCCATCACCGTTAACCCTTCTCCTTCTCCCTCCCTCCCAGCCCTGGTAACTGCTAAGAAACTTTTTTCTCTATACATTTGCCTTTTCTTGTCTTTTTATATAAATGAGGTCATACGGTATCAGTTCTTTCGTGACTGGCTTATTCCACTCAGCATAATGATTTCCGGCTCCATCCATATTGTAGCGTGTATCAAGATTTTATTTCTCCTTCATGTCTTCATTTCTGGCTGAGCAGTATTCCATTTCAGGGAAGGATTTGATCTAGAGCAATGGTTTTCCATGGTCCCTGGATTACCACCATCAACATCACCAGGAAACTTGGGAGAAATGCAAATTCTGGGGCACCAACCCAGACCTACTGAGTCAAAAACTCAAGAACACGGCAATCTGTGTTTTTACAATCTCTCCAGGTGATTCTGACGTACACTCAAGTTTGAGAACTACTAAAGTATAGTTTGAAGAGCCCTGGTGGTGCAGTGGTTAAAATGATTGACTGCTAACCGAAAGGTCGGTGGTTCAAAACCACCAGCAGCTCCTCAGGAGGAGGGTGTGGCAGTCTGCTTCCGTAGAGATTTACAGCCTCAGTATGGGGTTGCTATGAGTCAGCATTGACGGCAGTGGAATTAATAAGAATATAGTTTGAGAGCCAACAGTAAAATTGGGCAGAATGGGGCGGACAGTGCTGGTTTTGTCTTGGCTGGAGTGGGGTAGGAAGGAACTGGGCAGAAGGGAACTAAAGACCACTTCTTCACATAGCACCCGACCCATGGCAACCCCGTGCGCAATGGAATGAAACGCTTCCTGGTCCTGTGACATCCCCATGATCAGGATCACCATTTTCTTTGGCTGATTTTTGGAAGTAGACTGCCAGGCCTTTCTTCCTAGTTCACCTTAATCTGGAAGCGCTAATGAAATCTGTTCAGCATCTTGGCAAGACACAGGCTTCCGCTGACAGATGGGTGGTGGCTAAGCTTGGTGTGCGTTAGCTGGGAACCCAGATCTTCCTCGTGGGAGGTGAGAATTCCACCACTGAACCACCAACATCCCTCACATAGCTCGTATTGTTGTTGTGTGCTGTCGAGTCAATTCTGACTGATAGGAACCCTATAGGACAGAGTAGAACTGCCCCATAGGGTTTCCAAGGAGTGGCTGGTGGATTCGAACAGCTGATCTCTTTGGTTAACAGTTGAACATATAACCACTGCACCACCAGGGGTCCTTCACATAGTTTAACCCAAAAACCGAACCCGTTGCTGTCAAGTTGATTCAGACTCATAGTGACCCTACAGGAGAGGATAGAACTGCCCCATAGGGTTTCTAAGGAGTGCCGGGTGGGTTCAAATTGCCAACCTCTTGGTTAGCAGCTGTAGCTCTTAACCACTGCACCACCAGGGATTCCTCCTCACTTAGCTTAGGTGACACCAAAAGGAAATGGGAAGGTCTAGTGCTTGTGTCGGAATTTTCAAACCTTTGGTTTGTGAAATAAAACCAGGAGTTTGCAGGCCCTTCTTTAGAATTTCAAAGGTTGTGACTTAAGTCTTTTAATGTCTCAAAATAAAAGCGTCAAGTTTCATATGTGTTTCCAACTCTTTGTGGAAACACTGATTATCAGAAGCCCAGAGTGGCAGGTGTATGTGCCTTTTGAATTATTGTTTATGAATACAAGTTTATTAGTTAAGACCCTTTATAAAACCTTTCCTTGGAAGGAAAAATAATAGAAATTGTTCTTGATGTTGAAATTGTTGAAACAATTTGAGAAATCCACCAACCAGTCCCTCCCAGTAGAATAATTGAGAAGGAGCAGTGAAGACTGCCCAAACATACGTTTCCCTGGAGATGAGAGTGTCCAGGTATGTAGCCAGCTGCTTTCTGTAGCTCCCTTGTGAGCTTCAAGATAGGCAACTTGGTGAAAGGAACTAAATCAAGTTGCACCTGGATCTGTGTGGTGTTTTTGGCTCACAGCTGGTTGAGATAAAGTATGGAACTGTTGTCTTGGAGCTTCTGAAAACATACCAGCTAAGAAGCAGTGTGTTTCCTGTTTTGAACGTGTATGGAAAATCCAGAAACATGTAGTATGTGGACCCAGACTCTCAGAAGCGTTACTGTGGTTTTCCTGAGCCAGATGCTAGCCCATGTCACCTGGAAATTGGTTTTGAGGGAGATCCCATGAGTCTGATTGGGTGTGAATTTGGCCTGAAGTTCCCCTTTATCCACTCAGTTACGTGGTTCCTGGGTTTCCCTTTCAAGGAGCTGGGGTTGTGGTCTGCAGGGAGACCCACGTGAGACTGAAGATATTGTCAGGGCTTCTAGCTTGAAAAGTGAGCTAGTGCTGAAGAGCCCCTTTCCTGGAACTAGATCCTGGTAGCAGGAGAAAAACAGGTTCTTCTGAAGCCCTGCAGAGAATTTGCCTTTCTAACAAGTTCCCTGCTGAGAATTTGCATTTCCACCCCCAGATATACTGAATCAGAATCTACAGTTTAACAAGATCCCCAGTGATGCTTATGTATAATGAACAAACAGGTTTGAAGCCCTGGAGAAAAGTCTAAGGCTTCTGGTGTGAATGTGGGCAGCTGAGGATGGTGGAGAACATAGCAGAGCCATTGGCCACTGACATGCCAGCTGGAATTCAGGCCAGCCTAATTTGACTGAGGCTGAGGACTTTTGGCTGTCTTTCACAGAGTGACTTGCTCAGACCACAGGAACCCAAGGGTGATGGCCCTCTGCTCAGGGGACATGCCCCTGGATGTGTGGCAATATTTGGGATGTCTGTCTGTCCCTAGTTGCCATATAGGTGAAATAAGTGCTTGCTCTCCTGGGGTTCACTGTCAAGGCAGTTTGAGTTCACATGTGGTCCTGGGCTATATCTTCCTGAGTAGATCCACACTGTTTTTCATTCAGAATCTCTCGTGTTAAAGAATGCACATAGCAATGACAGCTTTGAGAAAGCATTACCAGAAATGCAAGCTGGCAGGCTGGTCAAGGTCGTTTTTTAAAGCACAAATTGTATTTTCTATTTTCATCTTTTCTCAGCATATCTTCTTGTAAGCAGTATGCAATTTGCTTAAATACTTAGATTCTGTAAGGACTAGAGGAGAAGAATACACAAAATTAGAAGAGGAAATTTGAATTAAAAATGATTCACTGTATTTTGAAAAATAAATCCCCTCAATCCAGTAGTTCTACTTCTAGAAATTTATCCTGAAGAAATAAGATCTGCACAAAGAGGCACGCATGAGGATTATCACTGCAGCGCTGTTTATAAAACAAACCAAAAACCAAACACAGTGCCATCGAGTTGATTCCAACTCATAGCCACCCTATAGGACAGAGCAGAACTGCCCCGTAAAGTTTCCAAAGAGCGCCTGGCGGGTTCGAACTGCCAACCCTTTGTTTAGCAGCCATAGCACTTAACCAACTACGCCACCAGGGTTTCCAAAGTGCTGTTTATAATAGTGAGAAATTATAATCACCATAAATGTCTGGCAGATGATTAAATAGTGTAAGGTAGATCGTAGTACTAATGTTGAAAGAGTTCTAAGATTTTTTTAAGAAAGCGAGCATATAAAAAAATATATATATATATGCCATTGCCATCGAATCGATTCTGACTCACGGCGACCCCACGTGTTACACAGTACAACTGCTCCGTAGGGTTTTCTTCGCTGTAATCTTAACAGAAGCAAGTTTTACATATGTGTGTGTGTGCATGTATGTAGATGTGGGTGTATACACACACGCACACACACGTACATATATATACACGTACATTTTCCTGCATTTGTGTGTAGATACCGAACTGTTAACAGTGTTCACCTTTGGGATTCGAGTTGGGGCATGAGGGAAACACCCTCTTCTGTACTGTGTACTTCTGTAACATCTTAGCCTTTGACAAAGAGCACCTATACATCTATCTAAAAAAGACAAAAAAATCGCTTGCTGCTAGGGATGTGTCTTGGTGTCTTCCTTCCAGCTAGGCATCAGGAGGTACTGTGGCTTGGCAGCTTTAAAGTACAGAATGGTAGCACATCTATTCACTCAGCAAGTATTGAGTATCTCATCTGTGCCAGGTGTTCAGCCAGGCCTGGAGATGCCACAGTAGATGAGGGCTGTGAACAAGAAGCAGCCCTGTAACTCCCAAAACTATGGCCCCCCAGACACTCTCCTAACCCAGAACTGGAACCATCCCCGAAGCCCACTTTTCAGACAAAGATTAGACAGGCCTAGAAAACAAACAGTAACACACACGAGGAACGTGCTTCTCTGTTCAGTTAAATGAACAGCTCCTGTCCAAAAGCAGGACGAGAAGGCAGGAAGGGACAGGAACTGGACAAATGGACACAGGGAACCCAGGGTAGAAAGGGGGAGCATGTTGTCACAATGTGGGGATTTAAACCAATGTCACAAAACAATATGTGTATAAATTTTTAAATGAGAAACGAACTTGAGCTGTAAACTTTTACCTGAAGCACAATGAAAAAGAAATCCCTCTGGAGCACAGTTCTACTCCGAAACACATGGGAACTTCAAGAGTCAAGAAATGACTTGGGGGGGAAAAAAAAAGCAGTGGCAGCCCCATCTCAGATGCCCACAGTCCACCCACACAGACCAAATAATCACTCGTGATCTTGGTTCAGGGCGCTGGCAGCACCCACAGAAGGGGCAGCTGCTTTTTAAGTCTGTTTTCTCATAGGCTAAAAAGGCTCTGCATGGTATGGGAACCCTGACTGTGATTCCTTCTCCTCAGACAAGCCCTGTGGAGACCCGCCGTCCTTCCCACACACCATCCTGCGTGGACGCACCGGCTTGGAAATGGGGGATGAGCTGCTGTACGTGTGTGCCCCAGGCCACGTCACGGGCCAGCGTGAGACTGCCTTCACCTTGTTGTGCAACGGCTGTGGGGAGTGGTACGGCCTGGTGCAGGCCTGCGGGAAAGGTAAGCCACCGCTGGGGCCCAGGCTACCTTCTGGCCCCAGGCCACCTCCCAGGCCCACACCTGCAGGCAGACCCGCTCCACCTGTGTGGCTGGTATGGTGGGTTCTTCTCCAGCACGTTTCCTCTGAGTTCTAGATGTGGTCGCATCTCCACTTGGGTGTTCCTGCAACGTTGCAAACGTAGTATATCCACAACAGAGCTTTCTATCTTTCATCCTATGGGCAGAAGGTTAACAAAACCCCTTCTTCTTCTCCAAGGTGAAGTTTAACCTTGGGGTTAACTTTCTAGCTCTGTTTGCCTGGAAAACTCATAAAGATGCAATGCCAGCTGCAGTGCCAAGTAACATTGTTTATGGTAAAGATGACCCCTGAATTGAGTACCTGGAGGTAAATCCATCTACCTGTGTTCAGGTGATCTTTGACAAGGAACCAAAGTCCATTAAATGGGAAAAGGACAGTCTTTTTAACAAACAGTGCTGGCAAAATGTCCCATCTATAAAAAAAAAAAAAAAGATGAAACAGGGCTCATACCTCACACCATACACAAAAGCTAACTCAAAATGGATCAAAGACCTAAATATATAACCCAAAATGATAAAGATTGTGGAAAGAAAAATAGGGACAATGCTAGGGGCCCTAATACATGGCATAAATAAAACACAAGTCATAACTAACAATGCATAAATGCTTGAAAATTACCTAGATAACTGGGGCTCTTAAAAAATAAACTTGTGCTCATCAAAAGACTTGACCAAGAGAGTAAAAAGAGAACCTATAGATTGGGAAAAAAATTTTGGCTATGACATATCTGACAAGGATTTAATCTCTGAAATCTATAGAATACTTCATCACCTCAGCAACAAAAAGACAAAGAATCCAATTAGAAAATGGACAAAGAATATGAACAGGCACTTCAGTGAAGAAGACATTCAGGTGGCTAACAGACACAGGAGGAAATGCTCCCAATCGTTAGCCACTAGAGAAATGCAAATCAAAACTACAATGAGTTACCATCTCACCCCAACATTACTGACACTAATCCAAAATACACAAAATAACAAATGTTGGAGAGCTTGTGGGGAGATTGGAATTCGTATGCACTGCTGGTGGGAATGTAGAATGGTACAACCGTTTTGGAAAGTGATATGGTTCCTTTTTAAAAAGTTAGAAATAAAAATATCATCTGATTCAACAATCCCACTCCCAGGAATATATCCTAGAGAAATAAGAGCCATCACACAAATAGACATTTGCACACCCATGTTCATTGCGGCATTGTTCACAATAGCAAAAAGATGGAAACAACCTAGTGCCTATCAACAGACGAATGGATAAACAAACTGTGGTACATACACACGGTGGAATACTATGCAATGAAAAAGAACGATGGTGAATCTGCGAAACATCTCGCAACATGGATGAACCTGGAGGGCATTACGCTGAGTGACATAAGCCAAGCACAAAAGGACAAATATTCTATGAGACCACTATTACGAACATTCAAGAAAAGGTTTACATACACAAAAAAAAATAATCTTGGATGGTTATGAGGAAGGGGAGACGAGGATAGGGGAAATCACTAACTAGATAGTAGACAAGTGTTAACTTTGGTGAAGGGAAAGACAACCCAATATAGGGGAAGTCAGCACAATTTAATAACAAAAAAGAAGAAGAAATGACCCCAGATTAGTGAGTTGGGCTGAGAGGACTGAAACAACAACAAAAAAATCCATTGCCGTTGAGTTGCCTCTGACTCACAGTGATCCTATAGGACAGAGTAGAACTGCCCCATACAGTTTCCAGTGAGCGCCTGGTGGATTCGAACTGCCGACCTTTTGGTTAGCAGCCGTAGCACCTAACCGCTACTCCAAAATGAATTCTGGATATCTGATCAGAAGCCCGGCTTCGGACTTCCCCGAGTGTGGTGATTCTTCTGATTGGCTGTGACCCTTGTGAAGACCCTGGAAGCTATGTATGTGGGCTGTTCTGAGAGATATTGGCTTTTGTAGAGTATGGGGCTTCTAAACCAGGGCGGAGGACACCCACGCATGTGAGTCCTGCTCTTGCATCCAAGCAGTCATCTGGGGCAGAGGTTGGGGGAGGAGGGAAGCATGGAGAGCAACTCCTACACAGCTGTGGGACCACTTCATGGATGACTCCCTCTGAAGAGCATTGCTGCCACTGCATTTCCTGGTCCGGAGCCATTGGAAGGCCAGATGTGCCTGTGGTAGTCATGTGAGTCTGAATAGTTAGCTGAGACTGAAGCCTCCTGGTGGACTTTGAGTTCTTGATACCTGACCTGATTCCCCTTGGTACCCCTTTTCTATTGTCATTGTATTCCTAAGGGTCCCAGGTTTCTGCAGCTCCCCACTACCCTGTCTCAAATGGGCAACTCCTGTCCAAAAGCAAGACGAATGAACAAATCTGTCTTGGAAGAAGTACAGCCAGAATGCTCCTTAGAAGCAAAGATGGCGAGGCTTCATCTCACTTACCTTGGACACGTTATCAGGAGGGACCAGTCCCTGGAGAAGGGCGTCATGCTTGGTAAAGTAGAGGGTCGTGGAAAAAGAGGAAGACCCTCAACAAGCTGCATTAACATAGTGGCTGCCACAGTGGGCTCAAGCATAACAACGATTGTGAGGATGATGCAGGACTGGGCAGTGTTTCGTTCTGTTGTACACAGGGTCGCTATGAGACAGAACTGACTCAAAGGCACCTAACAACAACAACAAGCATGGGGGAGAGCTCTTATTATCCAGCTTCGTCACCAACCTTTAGAATTGTGAGACTTTTTTAATTGTTGCCAGTGTGTGACTCTGTGGTTTTTGTTGTAGTTGTAATATTCATTTTTCTGATGGTGGTGCGATTGAGTACTCATCACATGGTACATCGGGTATCAGAATTTCCTCGTGGGAAGTGTCTAAGTTTTTGCACATTTTTCTAATTGATTTTAATTGATTCTTTACAGATTGTATGACTTTACAGAAAACTTCCTTAATTAATGTGCTGTAAATATTTTCTCTCATTTTTGTTGTTATTTATTTCACTGTTTGTCAAACTCTTTGTGGATTATTAAAAATTGCCCAGTCATTGGCAAACTGGTACTTTATGTAAAATGCCGTTAGGATGAATTAAAATAAAAATAAAACAAGGGAGATATTCTAAATATAAACAGAATATTTTGTTGCATTTAAGTAGACATAAAATTACTCTGTCAAAATGTTATTAAAAAGACAGGGAGGAACGAATAGGTAGAGCACAGGACATTTTTAGGGCAGTAAGGCTATCCTGTGTGTAATGCTGTATGGTGGGTGACATTACACGTTCTCAAAACCCACACAAATGTCCAGGACAAAGAGTGAACCCTAATGTAAACTGTGGACTTTGGTTAACAACAATGTATCAATATTGATTCATGGGTTACAACAAACGTACCCAGGTTAAGATACTAATAATGGAAGTATCAGAAACTTTTATACATTGCTGTGAGAGGATAAATCTGGAAAACAATTGGGAGCTATTTGTAAAGTCGAAGGTATGCAGAACTGATTGAGTAGCAGTTCCGCTCCCAGATATATACACTATAAAATGTGTGCTTAGGTGCGTCAAGATGTGTGTACAAGAATGTTCATGGTGGCCTTGACTGTGGTTCCCCAAACTGGAAACAACCCAAAAGTCCAGAAAGGATCGATGAATAAATTTGTGATATATTTATTCAGTAGAATACCATAGAACAACAAAAATGAATTGACCATACTCCAGCAGAACATTGGAAACCCTGGTGGCGTAGTGGTTAAGAGCTACGGCTGCTAACCAAAATGTCTGTAGTTCGAATCCACCAGGTGCTGCTTGGAAACCCTGTGGGGCAGTTCTCTGTCCTATAGGGTCACTATGAGTCGGAATCGACTCGACAGCAATGCTTTTTTTTGGGGATGGGGTTAGACAGAACATTATGGGTAATATTGAGTGAAAGAAGCAGACATAAGAAGATATACTATGTGACTCTTTATATAAAGTTCAATAACACTATTAAAAGCAAGGAAGTAAAAACCATGGATGTCGGGATAACAGTTACTTCTAAAGGGGGTGTAGGTGGTATTGTTTGGAAACGGGCATAAACGGGGCTTCTCGGAGGCTAGAAACGTTCTTTCTTGGCGTTGGTAGTGGTTACACTAATTTTTTTTTTTTTTTTTTGGCAACAGTCCATTCACTGTTTATGTTTTAGGCATTTTCTGGAAAGTTTGTTGTATTTTGCAATTTAAAAAATAGCCAGAATTGGGCGAACAGTATTTTCAAGGAGTTTTGCTGTAACGAGGGGCTTGCTGTAACGAGGGGCAGCGCAGTGAGCTGGCAGCACGGGCCTGTCTTCTCCTCCTTTCCTTTGCTCTGGACCTACAGCAGCAACTTCCACTATGGTCCTTTCCTCGTCTTTCCTTTCATGCTCTCGCTTTGTGCCAGGCAGGATGGGCAGGAACTACGTGCCAATTCTGATTGTTAACCTGTCCCAGAAAACCAGGAGATAGGCCTGAGCTTCCTGATGGTTGAGCGTGTCACCTTGAAGCACACGGGAGACGTACTCACCCTGAGATGGTTAATAAGCTGGCCTCATTTCTGATGAGGCCCTGAAGTTGCTCCATCCCATGAGCCACACCCGCCAGCCAAATGGGTTGTTTACTGGCCCCAGTAGAATGAGAACTAAATGCAGGTTTTGTGTGTCTGAAATCGTGTTTATTTTCTCTGTGTAATGCAGAGTTGTTAGTGCTTCAGCTGCTGGGCAGGAATTCTGCTTTCTGCACTTGGCTGAGTAGACAGACTGTTAACAGTTTTCATCACTCTGTAGACTTAACATTTCAGGTATCTGTGCCATTATAAGAAGTATGTGTGTGTGTAGGTTACAAGAATATCCTCACCAGGCATTTCACTCCATTTTTCTCGTTTATTTTTCCAGTGAACATCAACTTTTTATTAGGGAACTGCACTGTGTGGAGAAAGGTCATCTCAGGGCAATGGATCAACAGGGGTTCTGGAGTCAGACTCATCTTGGTTTGGAGAACAGCTCTTGGATAACACCTCCTCCATGTGCTAACCAATGGGTCATTCATTCATTCACTCATTCCTTCCTTTGGCAAGGTTTTAGGTACTGGGTAGACAACATTGAAGAAAGCACTGTCCCAACCCTAAAAGAGCCCATAGTGGATATAGTGCCTCAGAGGAGACAGAAGAGCAGCAGTTGGTGAGGGAGAAGGGAAATCTAAAGGGAGCAGTGTCACAAGAAAACATTTTTTTTAAATTTTTATTGTACTTTAAGTGAAAGTTTACAAATCGTCAGTCTCATACAAAAATTTATATATACCTTGCTATGTACTCCTGGTTGCCCTCCCCCTAATGAAACAGCACACTCCTTCTCCCCACCTTCTATTTCTGTGTCCATTCAGCCAGCTTCTGTCCCCTTCTGCCTTCTCATCTCCCCTCCAGACAGGAGTGGCCCACAAAGTCTCATGTGTCTACTGGATCCAAGAAGCTTACTCCTCACCAGTATCATTTTCTATCTTCTAGTCCAGTCCAATCCCTGTCTGAAGAAAGAGTTGGTTTTAGGAGTGGTTCCTGTCTTGGGCTAACAGAAGGTCTGGGGACCATGAATTCCAGGATCCTTCTAGTCTCACTCTGGCCATTAAGTCTGGTCTTCTTATGAGAATTTGGGGTCTGCATCGCACTGCTCTCCTGCTCCCTCAGGGCTTCTCTGTTGTGTTCCCTGTCAGGGCAGTCATTGGTTGTAGCCAGGCACCATCTAGTTCTTCTGGCCTCAGGCTGATGTAGTCTCTGGTTTATGTGGCCCTTTCTGTCTCTTGGGCTCATAATTACCTTGTGTCTTTGGTGTTCTTCATTCTCCTTTGCTCCAGGTGGGTTGAGACCAATTGATGCATCTTAGATGGCCGTTTGCTAGTGTTTAAGGCCCCAGATACCACCCTCCAAAGTGGGATGCAGAATGAAGAAAACAAAATGTTAAAGGAAGTATATGTTTCCAGATGGAAAAAGTGTCCAGTGAGCTTGAAGACTGCAGAGATCAATTAAAGCTAAAAAGTGTGCATCGTGTTTACAGTTTAAGGAGGTTCTGGAGGCCTTGTGTTTTCCGTGTGCAAATAGGAAATGGGCAGGGGAGGCAGCACGGCCACATTGCAGTGAGTACAGGAATGAGTTGGGGTGAGGAAGAGGACCAATGGCAGCTACTTGTGCTTGAGTTTCTTCTGTTCATGAAGAGGGCTAGGGAAGAGACAACAGGTGGAGCTGGAAGAGGATCAGGGCTCCAGAGAGGTTGTGGGGATTATGTTTTGTTCTGTTTGCTCCTGTTATTGTAAAATTAAGGGAGCCCTGGTGGCACAGTGGTTAAGCATTAAGGCTGCTAACCAAAAGATCAGCAGCTCAAATCCATCAGCTGCTCCTTGGAAGCCCTGTGGAGGGTAGTTCTACTCTGTTCTGTAGGGTCACTATGCATCACTATCTACTGAATGGCACACGGCAACAACAACATAGTAAGATGGGAGAGAGTTGAGCTTATTTAAATGACCGTGAAAAGGATTAAAAGAGAAGGGGAAATTGAACATTTTTCTTGTCTTCCCTGAACCTTAATTTACTCTGATGAAAAAATGGATACTGTTTATCACACAGAGTTGCCCCCACGAAGTTCCTGCATGTAAATCACGTAGAGCAGACCTGAAATATGGTGTGGGCCCAGTGAAGGTTCATTCTTCCGCTTTCACCTTCATGTTGCTAAAGGAGAGTATTCAGACCCTTTCATTTAAGGGATCTAGAGGGATTTGTGCATTGCGCTGGGACCTCGCTTCCTTGTGTGTGTTTAGCTCTAGCCCTGTTACAACAAATAATCAAAGATAGTGTGAGGCTTCAAGTTGTCTGCTCCTTGAGTGAGAAGCTAGTCTTTGCTAGCAGGCTTCTCGGATTTTGGAGACCAACAGCTGGTCCTTCCAGACTGGTCTGGCCCATGTGGCTTTCAGACTCATGGACACCCCATGGGTAGGCCAGTCGTAACTTTCTAAAGTGTGGCTTCCAGGCATTCCAGCCTGTGACCCCAGCTGAGCTCTCTCCTCCAGGGAGCCCACGCCACCTCCAGCCTAAGCTCATCTCCTCTGTACTCAGCCCTGCCACACATCCTTCCTCCCTTAGACACATCTGGCTCTCATGGGCCTCCCACACCCCTGTCCAGAAGCATTTCCTGCTATTGCCTCTTGAGCTGCTGGTGGCCCAATCAAAGCGCTCTGGCAGAACTGCCCATGTATGCTGCCCCAGGGGCTCTCTGCTGAGATTGCCGTAGGATCCCCGCCCCTCATTCCCCTCACTACCTCTTCAGGGCCCGGAGAGCCTCAAGACTGAGGTACCTTGGAGCTGAAGACTTAAAAGAATTTGATCTGAGACCCTGGGTGTTCAGGGCTACTATGAATACGATTTCATTCAAATTTGGCGTTGTCTAGGCACTTGAAGACTAGCTGGATGTCTTGAGTCAGATTCTCTAAAAGCAGAGCTTGAGATAGGAAGTTCTCTCAGGAGAAAGGGAGTTGGAGAAGCAGAATAGATCAGGGGAAGGAGTTAAAGAAGGACGTAGCTTCAGGTGGATTCTAGCTTTGCCTGATCCCAAGGGGAGCCATGGAACATGAATTGTATCTTGAAGCAAGGGGACCAGCCTTGTGATCATCTGTGTCAGTTAGTCGTTGGCTGTAGGCTGGTGGTTGTGGAGGGGGTGTGGCATGTAACTTCCCAGGAGGGCCTCCCATTCCACCAAGGGCCATTCTCTAGAGAGGGGGGTAGCAGTGAGCTCTTGGCTGCCAACACTCACAGAAGCTGGGGGACGGGTACGCTGGTCTGGGAAAAGGGACACCAACAGCACCTACTACAATGGAGAACTTAGTGGTTTATTAGTAGCATCGGTTCTGTGGAGCAGTGGATTCCAAGTTAGTTAACTCTTTTGTGATTTAAAAACAAATACCGTTAGTAAAGTGGAGACTGCCTAAATGAGCTAGCTAAAATTTAAATTTTGTAAGGATGAGAGGAGTGATCCCATAGGGGCATATACGCCTGGATGGAGTAGCCCCAGGCGAGCAAGTGGATGGCGGAGGAGGGTGCCTCAGCCACATGGCACCCAGTTGTGTGCTCACCAGCAATGTTAAATTCCAGCCCCGGATGGTGGTGGTGAAGTCTTTCACGTAAGCGTAGGGACTTTAGCCTTAACTGTCTAAATGGACAAGGTCTTATCTAGCTGCTGTTTTCTTCCCTTAGCATGTTGATATTTCTCTGGCTTTGGTACCCTAGAGTTTAGGTCTTGGTCTGGCCATTTGGTTTTCCATTTTTCTGTCTGAATCCCCACATCCTCTTCTTGGTTTCCATTCCCAGTTGGACAGAAGGATATGTCTGTAATATCTCTCTAATGTACTCAATATCTAGCTATAATTAGTTGTTGCCCTCTGTCTTAGTTAAATAGTGCTGCTATAACAAAAATGCCACAAGTGGATGGCTTTTTCAAAGAGAAATTTATTCTCTCACAGTTTAGGAGGCTAGAAGTCTGAATTCAGGGTGCCAGCTCCAGGAAAAGTCTCCCTCTCTGTCAGCTCTGGGGAAAGATCCTTGTCATCAGTCTTCCCCTGGTCTAGGAGCTTCTCAGCACAGGGAGCCCAGTCTAAAGGACACGGTCCACTCCCAGCGCTACTTTCTTGGTGGCATGAAGTTCCTGCTGTCTCTCTGTGTACTTCTCTCTTCTATCCCAAAAGAGATTGACTCAAGACCCAGCCTCATCTTGTGGGTTGAGCCCTGCCTCATTAACATAACTGCCTCTAATCCTGCCTCATTAACATCCTAGTGGTAGAATTAACAACACATAGGAAAAATCACATAGATAACAAAGTGGTGGATAATCAGTTCTGGGAATCATGGCCCAGCCAAGTTGACACACATTTTGGGGGGACACAGTTCAACCCATAACACCCTCATTTCAGAAAACCCTGGTGCTTTGCTCCCTAAGCATTTTTGCAGCAGACTTCCATGCTAGGTTTGGTTTCCTTAGGGCTTCTTGGTATGCTGACGCCCATATCCATCTTCAAGGCTGCGTTTTCTCCCTGGCCACTCCACTTGTACCCTAAGACTAGTCTCCAGCCTCCCAGCACTCTAAGTGGCCACCCCAGCGTCAGTGTCCACGTGCTCGTGTGGTTCTGCTGGCACACTGACCACTGTCCTCACCTCACATCGCCTCCAAAGTCTCTGCTCTCTCCTGACTTCAGGACTCAGTGGTCCTGCGCCCTCTGCTTTGGATGAGGCTGTTTATCCTGTCTTCGTGGTTGGAGTGACGAGAGTAGCATGAGGCAGACTACAGGAAGTAAGAGACTCAGACTCTTCCTCTCTGATTTTCCCTTCCTTTAAAGCTTTACCTGACAAAGGGTATCTGCCACAAAGTCTTAAGACAGGCCGAGTAAAGCCCTTAAAAGACCTTTCCAACACAAGCTCCATTGGTTCTGTTTGTACTTTCTGGTCTGTGTTGTTGTTAGCTGCTGTCAAGTCGGTTTGGACTTATAGTGACCCTGTGTACAACAGAAGAAAATCCTGCCTAGTCCTGCACCATCCTCACAATCATTGCTATGCTGGAGCCCATTGTTGCAGCTACTGTGTGAGTCCATCTTGTTGAAGGTCATGCTCTTTTTCACACACCCTCTACCAAGCATGATATCCTTCTCCAGGAACTGGTTCCTCCTGATAACAGGCCCAAAGTTCCATTCTTCTGGCGGTCTGTGGTATATTCAGTATTCTTTGCCAACACCATAATTCAAAGGCATCCGTTCTTCAGTCTTCGTTATTCATTGGCCAGCTGATCTGTACCGTCAAGCACAAGTTTGACTTCGTTTTACCGGCTCCACCACCTGAGTCCAACAACTCTGCAGGCTTCCTTCTCCCTTCTCTGGCCTGACATAGCCCTGGAAGCAAGACACTTTCCCCAGCAGGGCATCTGGAAAACAGCTGTCATAAACCAAACACTTGATCCATGCCAGTGTTGTTTGTTTTTTAACCACTCAATGGAGGTTTAATTTATATACTGTAAACTGCACCCATTTAAAGAATATAATTCTGAGAACTTTCACAGTTGTTTACATTCATATAGGAGGCCCTGGGTAGCATAAATGGCTAACACTCTTGGCTGCTAATCAAAATGTTGGAGGTTCGAGTCTACCCGAGGTGCCACAGAAAAAAGGTCTGGCAATCTGCTTCCAAAAAACGAGCCATTGAAGACCTTACGGAGCACAGTTCTGCTCTGAGACACATGGGGTTACCGTGAGTCACAATCAACTTGAGAGAAACTAGATTTATGCATTCATGTATTCATGAAACCAACACCACCACCAAGATAGAGTTCCATCGTCCCCAAGTCTCCTCATGCTACTTCGTATGTGAGGAATCTTACACGCTTTTATCTTGTTTAATCTTAATAAGTCTGGGAATAGAAATGACTGTCTCCAATTTACAGATGGAAAAACTAAGGTCCAGAAAGGTTAAGTGACTTGCCTGTGTCACACAGCTGGGAAGCATCAGCACCAGGGTTTAAAACCAGGCATGTCTTATTCCAACGTCTGCATCACATCTGTGCACTTCCTCCAGCAACCCCAAAACGTCCTCTCTCCAGGGCGCCTCTAAACAAGCAAGACATCAGAGCAGCCCACAGGCTCACTTTCAGATTAGTTGTCTCCTCAGTAAGTCCCTTTATTCTTTTCTTTCTTGTTTCTAAAAGGTTGCTTTTGTTTTCGTAGCTCCATTTTCTGTTTTTCTCCAGTCAGGGTTTAATTTCCTTAATAGAATAAAGCACGAGACTGAAATCGAATTTAGAATTTCCTCATCTGTGTTGCCATATTTGTTTAGAGGTTCATTAAACCAACGGTTATTTCTGGCTGTCTGGTTGTCTTTTTTAAAAAAATGCTATTTTTAAAGGCTGTGTAGCTAAGACCAGACGGAAAAAAAGGCATGTGTGGGCTTTCAGAAATGCAACAACACGATAAAAGGTGCAAAGTGCCAGGACTGGGCAAACCCCAGGATTCTGGGCTCTGGCCTTGTGTGCTTCAGCCCCTCACCACCTCCCACCTTGATAAGGAACGCAGGCAAGGCACAAGTGAGCCTTCTTCTTTTACTCCCAGGTTGTATCTATCTGCGGTCTTCTGTTTCCCAAAAGCGCCAGTTAAATATAAACACACAGTGAATGGCCTGACTTTTGCCAGGAGAACCCATGAAGTTTACATTTCCTGGACTTGTTTGTCTAAATTAGAAGGCCACATGCTGTGTTAGCACAGGCTTTCACGAAGCCCATGGGGGAGGGCAGAGAGCTAGGATTGCTGGGTGATTAAGGAGAAGGCTTTGAGGCCGAGAGTGCAGACTCAGGAAGGCAGACTGGAGGTGAGAGAGAGCACCTCAACCGGCAAAGAACTAGGCTTCTCCATGTTGTTGGCAGAATTTAATTTTTGGTTGAAATTCAGTGAATAACAGTCTTGGGATACTTACTCCTGAGTACACTGTTTGTAAACACTCCTTCATTGGAGATTTTGAGGACATGTGGCATGTTGTTGTTAGGTGCCGTTGAGTCGTTTCCAGCTCACAGCAACGCTATATGATGGAGTAGAACTGCCCCATAGGGTTTCTGTCATGGTTTGAATTTTTTCCCCAAAAAATGTCCCCCCAAAATGACCATGATTCCCAGTTTTGTATGGTTGTCTTCCATTTCGTGATCTGATGTGATTTTCCTATGTGTTGTAAATCCCAACCTCTATGATGTTAATGAGATGCGATTAGATGATAACTACGTTAATGAGGCAGGACTCAATCTACAAGATGAGGTTGTATCTTGAGTCAATTTCTTGAGATATAAAAGAGAGAAGGGAGCAGAGAGAAGAGTGATGTCATTACCGCCAAGAAAGAAGAGCCAGGAGTGAAGCATGTCCTTTGGACCTGGGGTCCCTGTGCTGAGAAGCTCCTAGACCGAGGGAAAGATTGCTGAAAAGGACCTTCCCCAGAGCCAACAGAGAAAGAAAGCCTTCCCCTGGAGCTGGTGCCCTGAATTTGGACTTCCAGCCTCCTAAACTGTGAGAAATAAGTATCTGTTTGTTAAAGCCATCCACTCGTGGTATTTCTGTTACAACAGCACTAGATAGCTAAGACAGTTTCTTAGACCATAATCGTTATGGGAACAGATTACCAGGTCTTTTCTCCCACAAAGCCTCTGGGTGGATTCTAACTGCCAACCTTTTTCAGTTAGCATCCAAACGCTTAAATACTGTACCACCTGCAGCTTAGAGAGAAACTATTTCTGAGCCAGGACCTTGGCTGGGAGCCTGGGGAGACAGGAAGAGCTTGGCTGTGGCCCTGGGCTGCCTTCCAGGATGCTCTAGCCCAGGGAAGCTCTGAGGCAGAACCTTAGATCTACACACATGCATGGTGCTCAGACTTACCGTAGCGTCCAGGGCAAGGCAGGCCACCCACAGCCAGAATGAGCTGACCTTTCCCGAATTCTCAGTTCTAACACTATACTCTAAGCCTGTGTTTCCTGCACAGGGAAATCGGGTGTGTCCACTATGTGCCAGGCACTGTGCTCTGTGCTGGGGATACAAAGCCAGAGGGGACTCTGTCCTTGCTCTGAGAGAATTCCCAGGCTGGGGGGAGCTGGGCAGGCCGTGCAGTGATGAGCACAGGGGGCATCATTGGTGCAGGGGTGGCAGTGACCACAGAGGGATGCCAATGTTCTGGTGAGGAACACATTGCCCCAAACAGGTCCATTTCAGGCACAAGTCTCAAGCGCCATTAAGGTATGGATTGGCTTTATCCTGTCCATATAAGGGTGAGAAGTGTCTCTAACATATTTTCGCCAATCCCCATATCATAAATACCTTTCATTTTACCAATAAGAGCCCATTTCTAATACTTATCATGGTAGTTAAAAAGCTTATTGCTGACGAGTTGATTCCGACTAATAGTGTCCCTGTAGGACCTAGTAGAACTGCCCCATCGGGTTTCCAAGGAGCACCTGGTGGATTCGAACTGCTGATGTTTTGGTTAGCAGCTGAACTCTTAACCACTGCACTACCAGGGTTTCCTCATGGTACTTAAGAAGCCCCTAATTTCACCAGTAGAATCCCAGTTCAGATATTCAGGGCACGAGTTACCAAAGCTACCACCATCTGTCGGTTTGTGGTACTGTGGTGGCTTGCGTGCTGCTGTGAAGCTGAAAACTATGCCACCAGTATTTCAAACTCCAGCAGGGTCTTCGGTGCTGGACAAGTTTCAGTGGAACTTCTAGACTAAGACAGATTAGGAAGAAAGGCCCAGCGGTCTACTTCCAAAAGTTAGCTGGTGAAAACCTGTGGACCACAACAGAATGTTGTCAGATATAGTGCTGGAAGATGAGCCACCTAGGTTGGAAGACACTCAGAATACACAGTGGCCACAACAATGGCCTTGAACGTACCAACGATTGTGATGATAATGCAGGACCAGGCAGCATTTAATTGTGTTTTATATAGGGTCACCATGAGTCGGAGCTAACTTGATGGCAGCTAACAACAACAATTACCAAAGCAGTGTTTTGCAAGGTACAGATAATAGCATTGCTTGTAGTAGCCACCTCTGTGAGGTGCCTGACGAGAATGCTCACTGTCCACCTCTAGACTGAATGCTTAGTTGGAATGCCAGCAGGAACTCGTTTACAGTTCAGTGTAACACATACGTAATACTACGCAGTCTGTTCCTGAGGGATTCAAAGTACCTTACAGACATCCTAAGAAGACTGAATGTCTGCTGTCTTTGTAATTGAGTGACATCCTAAGTAAACATACAGAAAAAATACTCTTGAATTACGTTTTCTTTCCCTCAAAGATTGTAGCAATTGCTCTTAGGTCTTCTACTGTTGAACATGTTGAGGAGAGATTTTAGGTAAGACGGATTCAATTTTTGTCCTTGCAGGTGATTTGCCTTTTCTTCCTGGATATCAGTTGAATTTCTTTATCCTTGACATTCAGTAGGTACTGTTGCAAATTCTGTATCAGTTTTACCTGGGATGTGGTATGTTCTTTTAATTAACTTTTTCTTTAAAAATAACATAAATACAAAAAAGTTTCAAAAATCAAAGGCGTAGATCTCAATGAATTCCCACGCTATAAACATATCCACATAACCATGACAGAGATCAAGAAGTAGAACATCACCGACAACCCAGAAATACCCCTAGTGGCCCCATCCAGTCACTCCCTCCCTAAGAATAACCACTAGCCAGACTTCTAAAGCCATACCTTGCTTTATCTCTGCTTGGATTTTAAGTAGGATCATACAGCATGTACTCTGCGTATGGCTTCCTTTGTTCAACGTAACATCTGTGTGACATACCCACATTGTTCCGTGAAGCTGTAGTTCATTCATTTTCTTTGCTGCCTGTTCTACTGTTGATGCACATAGTTGTTTCACTTTGGGGGCTGTTGTAAATGAGAACAGGACTTAAATTTCTGAGTCATGTTGTTGCTGTTGTTAGGTGCCGCTGAGTTGGTTCCGACTCATAGCCACCCGGTGTACAACAGCAGGAAACGCTGCCTGGTCCTGCGCCATGCTCACAATCGTTATGCTTGACCCCATTGTTTGTCTTTTGGGTGCCTTCCAGGCTGAGGGGCTCATCTTCCAGTGCTATATCAGACAGTGTCCCGCTGCTATTTATAAGGTTTTCGCTGGCTAATTTTTCTCAGAAGTAGGCCACCAGGTCCTTCTTCCTAGTCTGTCTTAGCCTGGGAGCTCAGTCTGTCTTAGTTTGGTGACCCTGCTGGTATTTGAATACTGGTGGTATGGCTTCCAGCATCGCAATAATACCCAAGCCCCGCAGTACGACAGACTGACAGATGGGTGGGATTCTGAGTTATAGGGGGTGTAGACCTTCAACTTTAGTAGCATTTTTCTGAGTCACACACTTGTTGCCGTCAAGTCAGTTCTGACTCAGCCACCTCATAGGACAGAGTGGAACTGCCCCATAGGGTTTCCAAGGAGTGGCTGGTGGATTTGAACTACCGACCTTTTGGTTAGCAGCAGAGTTCTTAACCATTGCACCACCAGGACTCCTTCTGAATCGTAGGGAATGTATATCTTCAACTTTAGTAGATAACGCCCAACCAATTTTCAAAATGGTTATACCAATTTCTAGTCTTACCTGCATGTAAAAGAATTCTGGGAGCTCCACACCCTCACCAACATTTGGTATTGTCAGTCTTTAATTTTTAGCCATTGTGATGGGTGTGGAGCCCTGGTGGTGCGGTGCTTAAAGCACTCAGCTGTGAATCGAAAGGTTGGAGTTTCGAACCCACCAGCCACTCCGAGGGAGGAAGGTGTGGCAATCTGCTTCTGTAGCCTTGGAAATCCCATGGGGCAGTTCTACTCTGTCCTGTAGGGTCACTATGAGTCAGAATTGACTCGATGGCAGTGGGTTTCGTGGGTTTAATGTGCATTTTCCTGATTATTAATGAGGTTAAGCACCTTATCATATGTTTATTGGCTATTTGAATATCTCATCTGTAAAATATCTCATTTCAGTATCTCAATTCTCTTGCCCATTTTTCTGCTGGAGTTCCTATTTTATATTGATTTGTGGAAGTTCTCTGTATTATTCCAGATACCATACCTCTCGAGGTTATGTATTTTACAAGTGTCTTTTTTTTTTTTTTTTTGCTAGGTAAGTTGCCTTCTTAGATTCTTCATGGCATCTTTTATGAATAGAATTTTAATGTAGTCTAATTTAATACTTTCCTTTTTAAATCACTTTTTCTATATTTTAAAAATTGAGTTAAGGAAGTTTCTTTGTATTTCTCATTTCTAAGGGTTTTATTGAACTGTTGACTTTCATCAGATGCTTTTCTGAACCTTCTTTCAAATGTTAAACCAATTATGGCTTCCTGGGATAAACCTAATTTGGTGTAATGTACTGTCCCTTTTACATATTGCCTAACTCGCTTTACTGATATTTATATACTACTAGATTCTGTTTGTCAGTACTTTATTTAGGATTTTTGCATCTATGTTTAATGAGGTTGGTCTGAAATATTACTTTCTCATCATGTTTTTGCTGGGCTCGGCACCAAGGCTACATTAAAAAAAAAAAGTTGTGAGGCATGTCTTCTTTTTTCTGTTCTCTGGAAGAGTTTATGGAAGATTGAAATTATCCCCCTAAATGTTTGGTGGAATTCATTGCCAAAGCCATCTATGCTTAGAGTTTTCTGTGTATAGACAAATTTCTTGAATTTCTTTAGTAGTTAATGGAGCATAAAGATTTATTGTTTCTTCTTGTGTCACTTTTGGTAGGTTGTATTTTTCTAGAATTCGGTCCATTTATCGAAATTTTCAAATTTTCTGCCATAAATTGATCATAGAATTTGTTATTGTCTTCTCTAATATCTGTAAGATCTGCTGGGATTCCCCTTTAATTCCTGTTCATTTTCATTTGTGTCTTATCTGAATGCTTGTTATATAGTGAGACCTCACTAGGGATTTATCAATGGTGGTAGTTTTTTTCACAAAACCGATTTTTGGCTTTGTTGATCCTCTGTATCATATGTTTGTTTTTTATTTGTTAATATCTCTCTTTTTCTTATCTCCTTCCTCATAGTTTCTCTGAGTTTAATTCACTCTTCCTTTACCAGCTTCCTGAGATTATGTGATTTTCAGCCTTCTTTTCTAACCTAAATATTTAGAGCCATAAATTTCCCTCTGAGCACAGCTTTTGCTCAGTCCTGTAAGTTTTAATATATCATATTTTTATTCAGTTAGAATGTTTTGTAATTTTCCTTGTAATTTCTCCTTTGACCCATGAGTTATTTAGCAATGTTTTGCTTAATTTCCGTGCATATGGAAATCTTTTGGTTATTTTTTGCCTAGGCTAATTTCACTGTGGCCAGAGAACATGTGTATGATTTCAGTCCTTTAAACTCTGCAGAGACTTATTTCATGGTGAATTTTGTAAAATTATTCTAGAAGGTTGGCAGTTCAAACCCACCCAGAGGCACCTCAGAAGACAGGCCTGGCATTCTGCTTCCAAAAGATCACAACCTTGAAAACCCTGTGGAGCAGTTCTATTCTGCACAGATGGAGCTGCCATGAGGCAGAATCAACTTGATGGCAACTCACAACAAAAACTTGACTTATCAGAGTCTAATATGAATTGATACTTTTACCGTATCCTGGGCAATTTAAAGACCTTCAGACATTTTGACTCCATTTACCTCTTCCCAGTTTCTATGCTGTTGCCACATGTTTTGAATAAACATTGTATGTATGTAATTAAGTGTGTAATTACTCTTTTATGCAGTTAGTACTCAGATTAGCCCCCATATTTACTCATTTCATTGTTGTTGTTTTTTC
The DNA here is from genome assembly GCF_024166365.1 of Elephas maximus indicus. Taxonomy (NCBI): domain Eukaryota; kingdom Metazoa; phylum Chordata; class Mammalia; order Proboscidea; family Elephantidae; genus Elephas; species Elephas maximus. Next base: position 6,504,570 of record NC_064845.1, read on the forward strand.
TTTCCTGTATCTCTGAGATTCCATCTAGGATATTTTCACAGAGTAAGAAATTCTAGCATGACAGTTCTTTTCCTCTAACAGTTTGAAGATATTGTCACCTTCTCTCCTGACTTTCATTGTTCATTTTGCAAAGTCAGCTGTCAGTCTTATTGTTGCTCATTTGAAAGTTGTGTATCTGCTTTCTTTGGTTGCCTTTAAGATTTTCTTGGTCTTTGGTTTTTAGCAGTTTTAATTTGACCTGTCTAGGTGTGATTTTCTGTGAATTTATTTTGCTTGAGGTTTGTAGCTATTTTTGAAAAGTATGTCTTCATGCTTTTTGTCCAGTTTTGTAAAATACTCACTTCTGTACCATGCAGTTTTGAATTTATTTTTTAGGTCTGTAATGATGTTATATTGATCTTCAATTTGATTCCTGGAGTCTATAAACAACCTTCTCATAGTATTCAAGTGTTCGATTATCTCACCTTTGAGCTTTTGTTTTTGTGTTACTGCTTTCACTTATTATTAAGTTCTGTGGCATGAAGCAATCGTAAGAAATTATTCTACTCCTTAAATTATTATTTCCTCTTGTTCACGATCATTAGCCATTAGAGAAATGCAGATCAAAACTACAATGAGATTTCATCTCACTCCAACAAGGCTGGCATTAATCCAAAAAACACAAAATAAGAAATGTTGGAGAGGCTGTGGAGAGATTGGAACACTTCTACACTGCTGACGGGAATGTCAAATGGTACAACCACTTTGGAAATCGATTTGGTGCTTCCTTAAAAAGTTAGAAATAGAGCTACCATACAATCCAGCAATCTCACTCCTTGGAATATATCCTAGAGAAATAAGAGCCTTTACACAAACAGATATATGCACACCCATGTTTATTGCAGCACTGTTTACAATAGCAAAAACATGGAAGCAACCAAGGTGCCCATCAATGGATGAATAGATAAATTATGGTATATTTACACAATGGAATACTACACATCGATAGAGAACAGTGAGGAATCTGTGAAACATTTCATAACATGGAGGAACTTTGAAGGCATTATGCTGAGTGAAATTAGTCAGTTGCAAAAGGACAAATATTGTATAAGACCACCATTATAAGAACTTGAGAAATAGTTGAAACTGAGAAGAAAACATTCTTTTGTGGTTACGAGAGGGGGGAGGGAGGGAGGATGGGAGAGGGGTATTCACTAATTAGATAGTAGATAAGAACTACTTTAGGTGAAGGGAAAGACAGCACACAATACAGGGGAGGTCAGCACAATTGGACTAAACCAAAAGCAAAGAAGTTTCCTGAATAAACTGAATGCTTTGAAGGCCAGTGTACCAGAGGCAGGGGTCTGGGGACCATGGTTTCAGGGGACATCTAAGTCAATTGGCATAATAAAATCTATTAAGAAAACATTCTGCATCCCACTTTGAAGAGTGGCTTCTGGGGTCTTAAATGCTAGCAAGCAGCCACCCAAGATGCATCAGTTGGTCTCAACCCACCTGGATCAAAGAAGAATGAAGAACACCAAGGATACAAGGTGATTACGAGGCCAAGAGACAGAAAGGGCCACATGAACCAGCGTCTACATCATCCCGAGACCAGAAGAACTAGATGGTGTCCGGCTACAACTGATGACTGTCCTGACAGGGAACACAACAGAGTACCCCTGAGGGAGCAGGAGAGCAGTAGGATGCAGACCCCAAATTCTCATAAGACCAGACTTAATGGCCTGACTGAGACTGGAAGGACACCGGTGGTCATGGCCCCCAGACCTTCTGCTGGCCCAGGTCAGGAACCATTCCCGAAGCCAACTCTTCAGACATGGATTGGACTGGACAGTGGGTTGGAAAGGGATGCTGGTGAGGAGTGAGCTCCTTGGATCAGGTGGACACTTGAGACTATGTTGGCATCTCCTGCCTGGAGGGGAGATGAGAGGGTGGAGGGGGTTAGAAGCTGGCGAAATGGACATGAAAAGAGAGAGTGGAGGGAGAGAGCAGGCTGTCTCATTAGGGGGAGAGTAATTGGGAGTGTGTAGCAAGGTGTATATGGGTTTTTGTGTGAGAGACTGACTTGATTTGTAAACTTTCACTTAAAGTACAATAAAAATTATTTTTAAAAAATTATTATTTCCTCTAAGTTAGGTTTTATGCTGTTTACATACATCTTTCTTTCATCCAGATGGTAGCTGGAATGGGACAGTCAGCTAAAGAGGAATGTGGTTTTAATTTTGTTTGTTTTAAAGTATCTGGGCTTTTCTTTCTCTTCAGAAATGTAGTTAAATGTCTTTTGTCAAGGTTTGCTTCACCGACACAATGTGAAGTCCTGGCAATTTGGATTTCATCTGGAAGAGTTAGCGGTGTTGATTCCTGACCTGTTTCTCTCTACCTACTTTGTGTCCCTCCAGGAAATGTTGACTCCCCACTACAGTTTCTAAAGGGTGAGGGGAGATTAGGAGCTGAGTCATGCTGCCCTTTTCTACTCTACTCCAGAATCTTCTGTTTCTCCCCTAGTAACTAGTTTTTGAAATGTGTTGCATATTTTACCCATTTCCATGTGTGGTGGTTGTTGGCAAAATCTTTTTGCTGATGTTTACTATAGTGTTATCCTTTTGGTACATATCGGTGGGGGGGAATATATGTTGTAGTTGCAACTGGAAAACTTAGATATCACCCTATGATAAGGTGATTTAAAATTTATTTTGTTGTTGTTGAGAATATACACAACAAAACATATACCAATTCAACAGTTTCTACATGTACAATTTAGTGACACTGAGTACATTTTTTGAGTTATGTAACCATCTTCACCCTTCTTCTCTGAGTTGTTCCTCCCCCATTAACATAAACGCATTGCCCTAAAAGGTTCCTATCTCATCTTTGAAGTTGCTATTGTCAATTTGATCCCATATAGATCTTAAAAGAGTATAATACTCAAGGCAGACATTTTTCACTAGTTAAACTAAATTATTGTTTGGTTTTAAGAAGAATTCCAGGGATATTTTTGGTTTAAGGTTTAAAGATTATCTCAGGGCATTAGTTTTGGGGGCTCAGCCAGCCTCCCTTGTCCAGAAAGCTCGGGATAAGGTGATTTTTTGTTTATGTTCCTGATACATACTCAACTGGTCTGGAATTTAAGTGATGAGGTAGAAGAATGAGATAGCAGAGCAGGGAAGGGACAGTCAGAAGGAGGAAGAACAGAGAAACATGTAGAAGTGGAGTTGATGGACATGACGTATGGGGTGTGGAGAGAAGAGATGGGGAAGAAACCAGAGCAGAGGTTACAGGGATGTGTCAAGAAAACAGATACTCCAAGATGGTGGAGGATTTTGGTATCCCCACATTGACACTTCTTTTTAGCTGTTGGTTCTTGTCGTTGTTAGGTGCTGTTGAATTCGTTCTGACTCATAGTGACCCTGTGTACAGCAGAAAAAATACTACCCGGTCCTGTGCCATCCTCACAATCATTGCTATGTTTGAGCCCGTTGTTGCAGCCACTGTGTCAGTCCATCTCGTTGAGGGTCTTCCTGTTTTTCACTGACCCTCTACCAAGCATGATGCCTTTCTCCAGGGTCTAGTCCCTCCTGATAACATGTCCGAAGTACATGAAACAAAGCCTCACCATCCTTGTTTCTGAGGAGCATTCTGGCTGTACTTCTTCCAAAACAGATTTGTTTGTTCTGAAAGTCCATGATATGTTCAATATTCTTCACCAACAAAATAATTTAAAGGCATCAATTCTTTGGTTTTCCTTATTTATTGTCCAGCTTTCCCATGCATGCGAGGCAATTAAAAATACCATGGCTTGGGTCAGACGCACCTTAGTCCTCAAACAAACATTTTAAAGAGAACTTTTGCAGCCCATTTTCCCAATGCGATATGTCATTTGAGGTCTTGACTGCAGTTTCCATGGGCATTGATTGTGGATCCAAGGAAAATGAAATCTTTTACAACTTCAGTATTTTCTCTGTTTATCATGATGTTGCTTATTGGTCCAGTTGTGAAGATTTTTGTTTTCTTTATGTTGAGGTTTAATCCATACTGAAGGCTGTAGACTTTGATCTTTATCAGTAAGTGCTTCAAGTCTTCTTCACGTTCAGCAAGCAAGGTTGTGTCATCTGCACATCACAGGTTGTTAATGAGTCTTCCTTAAATCCTGTTGCTAAATTCTTCTTCCCGTAGTTCACCTTCTCGGATTATTTGCTCAGCATACAGATTGAATAAGTATGGTGAAAAGATACCACCCTGACGCACACCTTTTCGGATTTTAAACCTCTCAGTATCCCCTTGCTCTGTTCGAACGACTGCCTCTTGGTCTATGTACAGGTTCTGCATGAGCACAGCTAAGTGTTCTGGAATTCCCATTCTTTGCAGTGTTAACCATAATTTGTTATGATCCACACAGTCAAATGCCTTTGCATAGTCAAGCACAGGTAAACATCTTTCTGGTGTTCTCTGCTTTCAGCCAAAGTCCGTCTGACATCAGCAATGATATTCCACTTTCCACGTCCTCTTCTGAATCAAGCCTTGAATTTCTGGCAGTTCCCTGTTGATGTACTGCTGCAACTGTTTTGGAATGATCTTCAGTAAAATTTCAGTTGAGCGTGATATTAATGATACCGTTTGATAATTTCTGCATTCTGTGGCTCACCTTTCTTTGGAGGGCACAAATATCTATCTCTTCCAGTTGGTTAACCAGGTAGCTGTGTTCCACATTTCTTAGCATAGGCAAGTGAGTACTCCCAGCTTTGCATCCATTTCCTGAAACATCTCCATTAGCATTCCGTCAGTTCCTGGAGCCTTGTTTTTGTCGGTGCCTTCAGTGCAGCTGGGACTTCTCTCAGTGCCATTGATTCTTGATCGTGTGCTGTGTCCTGAAATGGTTGAACCACTTGTCTGTCAGTTTGTCGTACTGTGGTGGCTTGTGTGTTGCTGTGATGCTGGAAGCATTGAAATACCTGCAGGGTCACCCGTGGTAGACCTGTTGCAGTGGAGCTTCTGAGCTAAGACAAACTAGGCAGAAGGACCTGGCAATTTACTTCTAAAAAAATTGACCAGTGACTACTGTATGAATAGCAGTAGAACATTGTCTGATATCATGCTGGAAGATGAGCCCCTCAAGTTGGAAGGCACTCAAAATCCGAGCTGTTGGTTATTTAGGGGGGATTCTTTTACCCATGAATCACATCACGTGTGGCATCTGCTGAGGGTTATCTGAAGATGGTCTATGAGGCCAGTGAGGGGGCACTCTGACCCAGCTGCCCACCTTCACACAGACTTTTCTGCCACCTCTCCCTTGGCCAAGCACTGCCTTTGGCAAAGCTGTGTGCTAAGGTTGGTTCCTTTCATCACTCTGAGTTTAAGGCAAACAGCTTGTTTACCTCCAACTGTCATGAGCTACCGTTGATGACCTGTAATGAATGCCATGCCAGGGTTATGCAAGCAAGAACCAGAAATGATGACAATCCCATGGAATAAAACAGAACCCTTTGCTGGCTCCTGACACTTGGGTGTCTTGGAGCTGCAATGAGGCGACGAAGAAGCAACCCCCAGTAAAATAAGGCGTGGTAAGAGGCCTTGCATCACGGATCATGCATGAGGTAACAGCCTGTGATTTCAAGTAGGTAAAAGCTTCTTAAGGAAAAACGGTCTTGTGGAGTTACCGCTTCCTGCCTTCCTCGTGATGAAAGGAAACTGTGTTCCAGCTGAGAACACAGGGATATTCATCGTCAGCAGCATAACCTCTGCGGGTAACTGGCAAATGTACATTGTTTTGGAGAAAAAATAATTTCTTTCACGATACCACAGAATACATTTTTTTAAATTAAAAAAATAAATTGGGAGATAATGGTAATGGTCAATCAACATGATAAACATAACTAATGTCACTGAATTATACACGTGAAGAATGTTGAAATGGCAGACAATTCATTACATAGTATATATTTACCAAAAGAAAAAATTTTAAAAAATAATAAATTGGGATGTGGCAGGGTTCAGGCAGAAATGACCTGTCAGACATGTGGAATGTCAGGCTTCTTTGTGTTTGGACTAAATTTTAACAAAGAGGATCGCCTGTCTTCTTTGTGATAATGAAGTTATTAGCACTGGGGAGGGGTGAAGGAGAGGCGTCCTTTTGCCCTTATCCTCCCAGTCCTATCGGGAAGCCCCTTGCTTAGGTTTAGCCTGCTATGTGCAGAGAGCGCTTAGGGCATCCTGTGCCCAGGAACTGCACATAATTGAAACATTAGTCATTCAACTTGGAGGTTGTTGAATTCCCCTGTTAAATTTTGTAATTTAATAAAAATTGTTTAAAATTTTATCAAGTTATTAAATTTCTCTAAGTGAATTACATTGTTTAGGAAATAGACCTTTATAGGTGCTTGAGGTAGAAGGTAAAACCCCAAAGACCAGAGGAAGATGGGTGTGTTGCTTCAGAGAGAAGGGGAGAGAGAGGAAGGGAGGGAGGTGAAGGAGCCAGGGAGGTGGCCGGGGCCACACCCCTCAACAGAGTTCCTTAGCAACGAAAGGCGGGAGCAGGTTTTGGTTGGAAACCCTGGAAGTCTTGGCTTTGTGTACGGTATGGTACGCAGCAGAGCTGGCTACTTGATTTGCAGGACCTATGATGCAGTGGTTAAGAGCTTGGCTGCTAACCAAAAGGATGGCAGTTCGAATCCACCAGCTGCTCCTTGGAAACCCTGTGGGGGCAGTTCTACTCTGTCCTGTAGGGTCTCCATGAGTTGGAATCAACTCGATGGCAATGGGTTTAGTTTGGTTTTTTTTTTTTTTGGTTTTTAGTGCAAAATGAGGAGCCCTGGTGGCGAAGTGGTTAGGAGCTCAGCTGCTAACCAAAAGGTCAGCAGTTTGAATACACCAGTTGCTCCTTGGAAACTCTATGGGGCAATTCCACTCTGCCCTATAGGGTCACTCTGAGTAGGAATCAGCTTGTCTACAACAGGTCTGGTTTTTTAGTGAAGGATGAAAACGTGGGGCCTTTTGTTCAAGAAAGAGGGAAAAGTTGCCTTAATGGCAACTTTAGTATCTTTAATAGATACGAAAATGTAAAACTTTTTCCTTTCTTCTGCAATCTCTCTCGATTTCACATGGTGTTTTTATTTGCAACTTAATGTCATTCTAAGTAAAGAAAAATTAAAATGAATTATTAGTGTGAATTTCACTGTTCCTCTTTATACCGTGCAGTACTAGTTTCTAAACACAAATATAAGGGCATTTAAGTCATAGGCAGAACCACCGAAAGGACACAGTTGTGTTTCATACCTTATGTTTCATAGCTTGTGTGTGCAAGTGTGTTTCCTTCCTACTGGGACAGTGAAAACATGGCGCAAAGCTGCCTCCCCTGTTTTGCCTGCACTTGATATACGTACATTTTACTTACACTCTCTGCCTTCAGATTACTGATGAGAAACGAACTATGGGTTGCCTCTCTTTCCCTTTCTATAGCATCATTTTCAGCATCAGCGATTGGCACAGCAGTTAAGAGCTCAGCTGCTAACCAAAAGGTCAGCAGTTCAAATCCATGAGCTGCTCCCTGGAAACCCTGTGGGGGCAGTTCTCCTCAGTCTCCTAGGGTTGCTGTGAGTCAGAATCGATTCGATGGCAGTGGGTTTTTCATAAAGTGAGTCACGTACCGTGGATCTCCATGAGGGCTGGAACTGTGAGTTATTCCTTTTCATAGTCCTGGGCCTAGCACAGTGCCAGACACCCAGCAGTTGCTCAGTAAATGTTAGTCGGGGACTCTGGCTGGTTGTGGCACCTACATTTCACGCAGCCTTGCTCCCGTCTTACCTCCTCTAAGTTGAGACAACTGAGCCTCCTTCTGCCACCACACGGCTCAGTGACAGCTTGGGAGGATGGGATGCTCTGAGTTCCTATAGCAGAAATGAAATGTAAAACCCCAGCGTCATCAGCCAGAGTTAAGACACAGAACGAGAGGACCTCGTAAGTTTAGGCGAGACCATCGAGGTGCTCTGTTTCACCATCTCAATGCCTGGTCCACCTCCTACAGTGCATGATCTGAGATTAGGCAGCTAAATGGAGCAGTCCCAGCTCAGAGGGTCTGAGGGGACAGATCCAGCTTTGGCCTGGAGGAGGTTGTAGGTGACACTCAGCCCCTTTTAGCCGCCCGCGCTCCTCGGTCGTTTCTGTGCCCTCCTTCACTCCCTCCCCTGATGCCATCTCTTCCCCCGGCAGCCACTGCTCTAGCCTACATACCTGCAGCACAGACTTGCAGCCCCATCCCTCTGTCTGCTGATACTCCTCAGAGACAGCACAGAGGAGCGCCTTCTTCCTGCTTGGTTATTCACCTTTCTCACCTTTGACAGAAGAATCAACTTGGCTGAATTTCTTGCTCTCTTCTTCCCTTTTCTTTGCTAGATTGCTTTAGTCCCTGGGTGGCGCAAACAGTTAATGTGCTCAACTGCTAACCGAAAGGTTGGAGGTTCCAGTCCACCCAGAGGTGCCACGGAAGAAAGACTTCCGAAAAATCAGGCACTGCAAACCCTCTGGAGCAAAGTTCTTTTCTGACACACCTGGGGTCACCGTGTGTCGGAATCAACTCGATGGCAGCTGGTCACGGACAGGCTTATGGATTCTGATGTGTGTCATTCATTAAACTGATCCCACACACACAGAATGCAGTGGACTGATTGTACTAATGTCCCCTGCTCCCCCGCACTTTTCCCTGTATCCGCAGCCAGCTCTGGCCACATGACTTTGCGGTGGTCTCCTATAGCAGGTGGGCAGACCTGCTCCAGCTGTTTCATGGGGGCTGACCTTGTGGCTTGCTTGGCCGATAGAATGTGATGGAGGTGATGATATGCTGGGTCTGAGCTCAGACCTCAAAAGGCCTTAGATGCTTCCATTTACTCTCATGATAGCATGGTGATGACTGAGGTACGCAGAATGAGGCATGTGTAGGGCAAAGCTGAGTCACCCAGTTGCCCCAGCCAAGGCCATTCTAGATCAGCCAGCAGCCTGCTGACCACAACGTGTGTGAGTGAGCAAAGTCAAGATGTGTGTGTAACTGAGGTTTTGCGGTTGTTTGTTACACAGCATTTCGGTGAGAGTAGCTACCTGGGTATAGCATAAGCACCTGTTCCCTGCCAGGACAGTACTCTCGGGGTAGCTTTAGAGAGGTTGCAGACAATTGGGGGCACTGGTGGCACAGTGGTTAAGAGCTCAGCTGCTAACCAAAAGGTTGGCAGTTCGAATCCACCAGCCACTCCTTGGAAATCCTGTGGGGCAGTTCTACTCTGTCCTGTAGGGTTGCTGTGAGTCCTGTAGGGTTGCTATGAGTTGTAATCGAATCTATGGCAGTGGGTTTGATTTTTTTCAGACAAGATTCTTGCCTTCTGGATGTTTGCAGACTACTGGGAAAGACTTAGACATGTAAGAACAACCTAACAAACATTAGGAGCAGAGGTGTCCCGTAAGCACATACCCTACGTGTGCTGTGAGAGGCTGGGGTGCTGTCTTGGAGCCTGGACCGAGGCAGGGAGTGTTTCCAGAAGAGAGGGTGACGTCCTGGCTGAAGCTTAAAGGATGAATGAAAGTTGGCTAGGAGACGCAAGAAAGAATCCCATTATACGCAGAGGGAATGGTGTGAGCGGAGGGCTTCTCGGTCTTGTGGATAATCCCATTTCTTTCTTCCGTGAGAACCATTGAACTGAGTTAAGGACTGAAAAGCCAATCACACAGGGACTTTTTTTGTTTGTCTCAGTGTTTGTTTTTGCTTTTATTGTGGTAAAAATACATAAAACACTTGCCAGTTCAACAGTATTTACACCTATGTCTCAGTGACCTTGATTACACTCCATGTTGTGCAGCCATGGCCACTGTTCATTCCAAATTTACTCTACCACCATTTGTTTCAGTATCTTTTAAAAATACATTTTTATGTATTTATAACATATATACAAAGTATAAGGGTATAAAAACCCGTTGTCGTCAAGTCAATTTCCGACTCATAACGACCCTATAGTACAGAGTCGAACTGCCCCATAGGGTTTCCCAGGAGCAGCTGGCGGATTTGCTAACCAACCTTTTGGTTAGCAGCCATAGCTCTTGACCACTGCGCCACCAGGGCTCCCTATAAGGGTATAGCCCAGTGCATTATCAAAAAGTGAAGAGAAATTTAGACACCACACAGGTCAAGAAATAGAACATTGCTAGCTCCCCAAAAGCCCTGTTCACACCCAGACCCGCTCATGACCCCTTCTCTCCTTCCAAGCATAACCACCATCCTGGCTTCTAACATCATGTATTAGTTTTGCCTGTTTTTAAATTGTATGTAAATGGAATCACACAGTATGGCTTTAAGTTTCTTTGGCTCTTTTGTGGCTGGCTTCTTTTGCTCAGCATCAAGGCTGTGAGGCCATTCACGTTGTCCTGGGAAGCAGTGGTTGGTTCATCTTCATTGATGTACATATTTTCATTGTGTGAGTAGCTGCAATTTATGTATCAGTTGTGCATTTAGTGGACATTTGAATTTTTTCCACATTCTGGCAGTTCTGAACGTTCTTGTATGTGCCTTTTGGTGCCCACATGCACACATTACTGTTGCTTATATAGTCGGTAGGATTGCTGTGTCATTGAGTGTGCACATGTTCAGTTTTAATAGACAGTACCCAAACAGTTTTCCAAAGCGGGAGTCCCAGTTCACACTCCCACCAACAGTGCCGCACATCCTTGCCAACACTTACTATTGTTATTCTAATTTTAGCCATCTGGTGTTACGTAAGGGTATCTTGTTATGACTGTACCTAACATTTCTGTTACTAATGAAATTGAGCCTCTTTAGATATTGTTTATTGACTATTTAGATACCTTTTTTTGTGATGTTCCTATTGAAGTACCTTGCCAACTTTTCTGTAGTTTGCCTATTTATTAATGAATCTGTAAGAGTTCTTTATAAATTTTAAACACGAGCCCTTTGGAGGTTATCCGTGTTGGCAATATTTTCTCCAGCTCTGTGGCTTACATTTTAACTCTGTTCATTTTGGCTTTTGACAAACAGAAGTTCTTAATTTTAATATAGTTCAATTACCTATCCTTGTGCCAATACCGCAGTCTTAAGAAGCACTGTGGTTTTATGGTAAGCCTGAAAATCTTGTGGTGTACATCCTCCAGCTCTTTTTTCTTCAAGACCGCCTTGTCTGCTTTTGGCCCTTTCTACTTCATGAATTTTAGCATCAGCCACTTGTCAACATCTGGAATCTGGAGGTTGTTGTTGTTAGATGTCGTCCAATCAGTCTGACTCATAGCAACGATATACAACAGAAGGAAACACTGCCCAGTCCTGTGCTTTCCGCACAGTCGTTGCTATATGTGAGCCTACTCTTGTAGCCACGGTGTCAATCCATCTCATCAAGGGTCTTCCACCTTACCAAGCATAATGTCCTTCTCCAGGGACTGGTCCCTCTCGATAACATGTCCTAATTATGTGAGACGAAGTCTCGCCGTGAATTGACAGCTTAGCAATTTCGAGTCTTCCATTACATGAACATCGTATGTCCCTCCATTTACTTAGACCCATTGCCACTGAGTTGATTACAACTCATAGCGACGCTACAGAACAGAGCAGAACTGCCCCATAGGGTTTGCAAGGCTGTAGTCTTTACAGAAGAAGACTGCCACATCTCTCCTGCAGAGCAGCTGGTGGGGTGAAACCACCACCCTTTCAGTTAGCAGCAAGCACTTAACCACTGTACCACCAGGGATCCTTTTTATTTACTTAAAAATGAAAAACCAAACCTGTTGCTGTAAAGTTGATTCTCTTCTTTAATTTCACTCAGCAATATTTTGTACCTTTCCTTACAGAAATCTTGTACATCTTTTGTTAGATGTTCTTCCTAGGTGTTGGTTTTTGGGGGGATGGTATTATAAATGGTATTTTTTTGAATTTTTGTTTTCTTTTTATTGCCAGTACATAGAAGAACCCATTGCTGCTGAGTCACTTCCGACTCGCAGTGACCCCATAGGGTAGAGTGGAACTGCCCTGGAGGGTCTCCAAGGAGCAGCTGGAGGGTTCCAACTGCTGACCTTTTGGTTAGCAGCCGAGCTCTTAACCACTGAGCCACCAGGACTGCTATAGACACACAGTCGTTTAAATTGACCTTAGACCCATTTTCCTTGATAAACTCACCTATTAATTGTAATGGTTTATATGTAGATTATTTGGTTAATCTGATACGGTCGTATCATCTGTGAATGACCGTAGTTTTCTTTCTTCTGGTGCAGTCCTTAACGGTTTTCATTTCACTTGCTTGTGTTCTGCACTGACGCTCCAACTTTGGGCCTAATGAGGTTTTCCCTCTCTTCTTCCAGATGAGGCTGAGGCACACATTGACTATGAAGATAACTTCCCCGATGACAGATCTGTGTCCTTCAGAGAGCTCACGGAGGGTTCCCGGACAGAGGCAGAGGTGGACAGGGATCAGGGAGAGGCCTCTGAGGAGACTCCGAAGCAAGACCGCCTGGTCTTCATTTCTGTGGGGGGAGAAAACAAAAGCCGGGATAAAGCCTTTGTTCCAACCACGGGCTTGCTCAGTGTTGGGAGCGCTGTCCCCGTAGACCTGCCGGGATCCCGGCTAAACCAGAGGTACCCATTCTGGTTACCCACCGAGACTGTCCACAAGCCTGAATTAGAAGAAGACATGGATGATGACACCAAAAAGCAGTTTCCTGCTGGTGACAGCCACAGTGGTGTCAGACTGGACCTAGGGGAACCTGAAACCAAGGTGATCTATAGTGGCACTGAGGGCCCCTCAGGGTCATTTGTGAGCAGGAATGACAGCAAGGCAGGGGATCCGACGGTGAGCAGCAGTGATGAGTCCTGGTTGGATGGCTACCCTGTGACCGATGGGGCCTGGAGAAAGATAGAGGTGGAAGAGGAGGAAGATGGAGACAAGGGGGATGGGTCAGAGGGACTGGATGAAGGTGTTCTAGCTACTCCCGACCAGCCCATTCTTGTAGAAGTTAAGACGTTCAAGAGTACCACCCTCACACCAAGTGAGGACATGACTGTGACCCATAATTCAATTCTTCCATCTCAAACGCTAGATATGGAGGTGTTGACTCTCAGACCCATGAATGTGTCTGAGACTGAGGGCTCCAGCAAGGGGGATGGTGACATGACCAGGTACCAGTCAATTATACCTTGGAGATTTGTCACAGAGAAGTCTCCCATGGACACTGTACCCTATGAACTTACCAACTCTATTCTGGACACACTAACAACTGCTGTCCAGCAGATGCCTGACCATATCCCCACAACTATCATGGCGGCCACCCAGCCGCCAGTAGAGACCACTGCTCCTGAGGTCCAGAATAGCTTTCCATACCTGCTGTCAGAGGACTTCTTGGGACAGGAAGGCCCTGGCCCAGGTACAAGTGAGAAGCTTCATCCAACATTGGAGCCATGTGTGGGGCACGGGTGTTCCAACCTCAGCAGAGGCCCTGTGATTGCCACCATTGCCACTGTCCTGTGCCTACTGCTGCTTCTGGCAGGCGTGGGGGCAGTGTGGGGTTACCGCAGGTGCCAGCACAAGAGCTCCGTGTACAAACTGAACGTTGGCCAGCGGCAGGCTCGGCACTACCACCAGCAGATTGAGATGGAGAAGGTCTAGCCAGCTTTGGAATGTGTTCTCCCAAAGCCACCTGGGAGGAAAAAGAAAGAAACTGGGACCCATCACACTGATAAATTCTGACAGTTCACTGTGGCATGAAACAAGTAGAACAGGGCATATTTGTTCCCCCCTTGGGTCTTCGGAGGCACCTGGCAGGGCAGGAAGGCTGTGGTGTTTCCATCACACACGCCAATATCTCCACAGCCATTCTGCCCTGGGATTTATTGCACTAATCCCAGGCGTGTGCTTAGGCCCTAATTCCAACGTGAGGTGAAAAATCACTCCTTGTTTCGTTGTCCTATTGTCTTTTCCTTTTTTAAAAAAAAGAAGATTAGCTACTCCACGCCCTGAAATTTTTAAAATAAGAGTGATAAACGGAGCATTTGGGAGCAGCGTTATTGAGGACACAAGATATCTCATGGTGTAGAGTGGGGTATGGAGGAACGATGGGTTGTTCCCTTTTGATACTGCGACATTGCTGTGAGCAAATGAGCCAGAAACCAAGATACAGCCCGGAAGCTTTGAGGTTTCTTTTTTGTTGTTTATTGCCATTTAAGACTGCCCTCAGGGATTGGAGAGAATGTAAGGAGGACATTTTGTTGGGGGCAGGTGAAGAGTGTGAAGGGACACACATCCATCTCTGTTCCCTCAAGTCTGTGGGCCAGCCCACTGCTTTTTACAAACAAGGTTAGCTTTGTACCAATAAGCAGCGTTTCCTCTCGGAAGCAGTGGCCTAGTTGTCCCCCACCAGCCTGTGTCTAGGGATGTCTTGACATTTTCACCAGGACTGACAAAACTCAGTCCTTGGTTTCCTCTCTTAGGATTAACCATTTCTCTGAACTCCAATAAGAGGGAATGACATGGGCAAAAAAATATTTTAAGGGGGCCAAAGACTTGGCTATCAAGTCTGGGTTCCTACTTGATGGGAAAAGCAGAGGACTTGACAAGGGCTGTGGTATGATCTGTGCTGTTCTATTCTTTGCTCTAGTTTGGAAATTGTGAGCTCTATAGAAACAGGGTCTATCCTGACTATTGAGCAACCCATTGTATAGCATCTTAGATCACTTTACGGTGGCCCAGCAAGTTACATTATGAAAGTGATTCTCAAAGCGTGGACCCTAGAAGACCAGCATCAACATCACCTGAGAACTTGTTGGAGGTTCAAATTCTCGAGTCCCACCCCAGACCCATGACACAGAAACCCTAGGGGTGGAGCCCCACTATTCTGTGTTTTAACAAGCCCTCCAGGTGATTGTGATGCACACTCAGGCTTGAGAACCGTGGGGTTTTGGTAACATAAATCATGAGCTTTGAGGCAAACTGAAGACATAGCACAGCAGACGAATAACACCTGTGGTCTTACAAGGACGTCAAGCATGGTCAGGAACGGGTTTGTGCACTAGCGTCAGCATCTGAAGCTACCAAAATGCCATCTCCAGTGGTCTCCTGCATTGGCACAGAAACTAAACACATTAGATTTCTTTAATATGAGTCATCTTCTTAAAAATAGTTTGCAATGGTAAAAAGTGATGAAGATAATACATCAATTTCAAGACACCACAGGAGTCTGAGTGTTGTGTGGCATGGGAGAAACTCTGATCTATTTTTGCAGGTGAAAAATTGTTGACGGTGTTTTACCCAAATGTCTTAGTCATCTAGTGTTGCTGTAACAGAAATACCACAAGTGGGCAGCTTTAACAAACAGAAATTTATTTTCTCACAGTTTAGGAGGCTAGAAGTCCAAAATCAGAGTCTCGGCCCTAGGGAAAGGCTTACTCTCTCTGTGTCTGCTCTGGAGGAAGGTCCTTGTCTCTTTGAGCTTCTGCTCCTGGAGCAATCTTCATGTGGCTTGGCATCTCTCTTCACCGGTCTCTGCTTGCTAGCTTGCATTTCATCTCTTTTATATCTCAAAAGAGATTGACTCAAGATACACTCTACCCTAATCCTCTCTCATTAACATCACAAAGATAGCCCATTCCCAAATGGGATCATAACCGCAGGCAGAGAGGTTAGGAGGTATAACACATATTTTGGGGGGGCGCAGTTCAATCCATAACACTAAGGAAAAAAGATTCTAATACCATGTGTACTACCCTGCCACCTTCTTTTGGTGCAAGCTTTGGAAAAATAATAAGCTTAGTAGCTATAAAGTCAGTACAGCGTAACCAGAGTCCTTCGTCCCCATACTTGGGTAAAACAAGGATGTGAAGGTGCCCCCCAGAAAACTATGCATCAGATGAAATCTACTACAATGGGACGAGAGGCTTTCTGCACGTAGCCAAAGCCAAAGCGACAGAACAAAAGCCAGAGACTATGTATTTATAAGTTACTTTTCTAACCTATTTCAAGATACCTTTTCTCTTTTTAACTGTATAAAATAACCTGTTTCAACATTGGGGTTGTGTTAATTACACATTATTATGTAATAACCCAAGAATATTGAATTTATACAAATCTTATAGATATTCAAATGCATTAATGAATTTATTACAAACATTAACACAGATATATTATTTTGTTGGCATAGGCTGCAAAATAAACCCAATGCATCACTTTTTCAGTTTTCATTCATTTGGTGTCCTCTAAATTAATGTCATAGAGTCTAAAAATGCATGTAAAAGGGAATAAATAAAAACACTGTAAACCTAAATTGTCATTACGCACATTTTAAGACTGGCCAATGTTTAAGGCTCAGGAGAATTGAAGGGGGAGTTCCATTAACACAAAGCTTCTGAGGTATTTCAAATAAATATTTCAAAAAACAGTTGCTGAATGTATTTTACTTCTGAGTTACATTGCCCTGATTTAAAAAAAAAAAAAAAGGGGGGGGACTCTCTACTAATCTTGAAAGTCATATTTCAATACTTGGCTATATCTGAGCCTCTCAGCCAGGTTCCCTTGTACAGCAGCAGGATTTCAGAGAAGTCCACAGAGCTGCTCGTAGGCTGTTGCCTCACCTCCCCTGTCCCTGTTTCTCACCCCAGTCAGAGGCCATTGTCTTTGCTACCAGGAAGCATCTAAGATCTCACTACTCAAAGTGCAGTCCCCAGACCGGCAGCACAGGCATCTTCTGGGACCTTGTTAGAAATGCAGAATCTCAGGCCCCACCCCAGACCTGCTGCATCACAGCCTGCATTTAACAAGATGCCCAAGTGGTCGGTATGCGTGGTAAAGTTTGAGAAGACTGGCCTAACAGACTAGAACTGATTACCAACCTCCTACTGATGGGACGCTCAAAGGTATCCGTGAAGAGGGTTAGAGGAAGGGACTGTTTACAAAGGCGTGGGCACGGTTAAAGGAACCGTTGGGGTGGTGAACGGCTGTTGGAGAACCAAGGAGAGCTTCAGCAATAGGAAAGGCACTGCTGGCCAAGAGCTCTGGCCTCAGGGAGAGCCCAGCCACTCTCCAGCTGTGGTCTGGAGGAAATGGGGATTTTGAATACCCAAACCTCCTCTCGGTCTACAGTCTCATGCCAGCTCATTCCAGTATCTAAATCCCACCAGAAGCCAGAGGGCAAACCAGGCAATGTAGACCACAGGGGCAGGCTCCTAGGGCACAGGACAGGGTGGAGAGAAGATCTGGAGGGGCAAAGGGAGAAATACAACCCAGAGACCATCGTTACCAATCCCATCTGCCTTATGTCCGTTTACCTTTATGACCACTAGGGGTCCGTGCCTCCCAAGCCATCCAGTGTAGTGGATACTCTCGGTGCCCCACCCCAACTCCCTTCATGAGGCAGGTGAACTGATCCTCCAGCTGCCCTGAGTGTTGGCTGCTAAGTGTGTATAAGCATTTAAGTGCCCCCTTTTCACCCAGGAAATGGCCGTTGGCTTAATGGGACTTCCCTTGCCCAGGAGGCTACACCCACCCTCTACACCTCTAGGGCGGCCATGACTGGTAGACAGGGGGATGCAACCGTCTGGCTTTCTTGCCTTAAGGTAGAACTGACCATGGTACTATTCATGCTCCAGAGCTCCCCAAGCATCAGGCTGGAACTCATCTCAACTGATACACATCTACGATCGTTCCTCCTGCTTCCCTCACACTTCTGAGAGCTCTCCACCATGGGCACAAGGCTTTGCTTCAAGGGATAGGGACCTCAGACATCCATCCACATTCAAACTTCTATTCCATACCGCTCCGTTCCTTCTCAGCCCAAACTTTTCCAGTGTGTCCTATGGAATTCCTATGCTGACGTCAACAAAACCTCTTGTGTCCTCCACCTTTTCTTCAAACAGCTGATGTTTGAACTCTCCATAACATGGGTCTCTTTGTTTTTGGACTGGCCAGTTTCTCACTCTTTCCATCTGCCCACTTCTCCTCCCTTTCCGACATGCATGGAGTATAGTAGCTATTGGCAGTCATGCCTAAAGATGCTTCTGGTCTTTTTTTAAACTAAATATTGTGTCACTTCTCAGACCTTGGCACCAAGGGACGAGCTTGTCAGATCCAAAGCAAGCCCTGAGCTCCGAGTGTTTTCCTAGTGGGATCCCAGATGTCCTCTGAGAGAGAAACTCCCAGAGGAGAGGAATGAGCCCTGACTGCCTGGAAGGACATTAGCCAGCATGTGGCTCACAGGGACCACCCCTGCCAACTACGTGAGATCCGGGAGCCCCTCGTGTAAGGCTTCTGCTTTGCTAAATGAATGTCAGACACTTCACACACCTAACAAAACAGAGCTCATTAAAACATTCATCCTAGAATGCATGGGTGTGGTAAAAACAATCAAATCCAGTGGATAAAGAAAACAGCAGAGAATAAGCAAAACAACTTATAATACAATTTTAAAAAAAATTCTCAATTTCCAATTTCTCACAAGAGTGAGGTTGTATGTACCACCTCAATGCCAAGGAGGAGGGGGAAAAAGACATCAGCATCATTTATAGGTTGGCCTACTGACTAACCTCCAAACCAACCCGCTGCCATGGAGTCGATTCCCATTCATAGCAACTCTATAGGACAGAACAGAACTGCCTCATAGGGTTTCCAAGGCTGTAAATCTTTGTGGAAGTAGGCTGCCACATCTTTCTCCCACAGAGCAGCTGGTAGGTTTAAACTGATGACCTTTCTGTTAGTAGCTGAGTGCTTTAGCCACTGTGCCACCAGGGCTCCTACTACTACCCTAAAGGGGTTAAAACCCTGAATCTATCTTGTACCTATTGGCCAAATTGCTTGCTTGCTTGCTTTTCTTTTCTTGTAAAACAGGACACCAGTCTCTCCAGTCTCTCAGCTTAGCTGCTCCAAGAGGCCATTGAGCCAATTCATTCAACAAGCACCCAAATCCAGGTATTTGTTGGGAGACAGTGCTGTCGTCATTAGTTGCTATCAAGTTGGCTCTGGATCATGGCAACCCCATGTGTGCAGAGTAGAACTGCTTCATAGGGTTTTCAAGGCTATGACCTTTCAGAAGCAGATCACCAGGCCTGTCTTACAGGCACCTCCAGGTGGGTTCCAACCACCAACCTTTCTGCTAGTGACGGAGACCTTAGCCGTTTGTGCTGCCCAGAGACTCCAATGGGACAGGGCTAGGTACGAGAACATGGCAGCTCACTTACCTACCTGAAGAGAAGAGCGCTCTACTACGGCACAAAGGAGCCCTGGTGGCGCAGTGGTTAAGAGCTTGGCTGCTAACCAAAAGGTCAGCAGTTCAAATCTACCACCTGCTCCTTGGAAACCCTATGGGGGGCAGTTCTGCTCTGTCCTTGAGGGTTGCTATGAGTCAGAACTGACTCGATGGCACCTAACAGCAACAACAATGGCACAAAACCACAGCTTCCTCCTGACTCTTATTCCTGGGATAGGCACAGGCCAATCAAGGCAAAAAGCTAAAAGCCAAGGTGTCCTCTCTCTCCAAGAGATGCCACTGGGAACAGGCATGGGGAACAGCCTTGCCCCTGGCCGCAGGCGCGGGAAGTCCAGTGCACAAAACCTTTGGCTGAGGCTTATTTAAGGCTCCTTTTCCCTCCACATGCACAGTTTAAACTCCCTACACTAGGTCATTCAAGCCCGAAGTCACCAGAAAAAAGAAGTTGCTGTTTGGGTGATGGCAGATGATCAAGAGTTCAGACAGCTGTGATGAGGATTAGTTGTGGGTTTTTCTCTCTGCCTCGCTACAAGCTGTGTTGCAGTTCCATGTTCAAACACTATTAAAAGAGAATGTTTTCTCTGGCGCCCATCCACCTTCTCCCACAGTTTAAGTATTGAATTTTTTTTTTTTTTAACTGAAGTCGCTTACAGCTCAACGTTTAAAACTTGAAAACGTTATTTCCATAAATGTTGGCAAAAACCGCCACTGTTGATTCCACCGGCAGTCATAATAAATGCTTTCCCGTTGACGGCCTAACAAATCATTTTCTGTTTGCCACCGGGTTTGGTTCAATAAAATTTTTGTCCTCTTATAACTCCTTTAATAAGAACTCTTGAAAGCACACATTTCCTAAGGTGGCTTCTGGGACCGGCGTTCCCTGTGGTTCCCCTTCTGGCTCCCAGAGGTGAGCACAAGAGGCTGGTGGCAGGAATCAGGAGCTTTCAAAAAACCAGAAAGATCTTAGCGTGTTGAATGTGTTTGTGCTACATCTCAGTCAGTCACTTTTAAACACAGGCGTATGCACAAACCTCCAGAGGTAAATGCTGCACCCTGACAGGGGCCGTGGTGGGGTGGCCTTCAGATCGCTCACAGTGGGTGCCCCCTGCTTCGGTTGCCCAAGCAGATATGGGAACTGGATACAGCTCCCCTTCCCTGATCCATGGTGGGGTGGCCTTCAGATCACTCACAGTGGGTGCCCCCTGTTTGGGTTGCCCAAGCGGATGTGGGAACTGGACACAGCTCCCCTTCCCTGATCCATGGTGGGGTGGCCTTCAGATCGCTCACAGTGGGTGCCCCCGGCTTGGGTTGCCCAAGCGGATGTGGGAACTGGACACAGCTCCCCTTCCCTGATCCATGGTGGGGTGGCCTTCAGATCGCTCACAGTGGGTGCCCCCTGCTTGGGTTGCCCAAGCGGATGTGGGAACTGGACACAGCTCCCCTTCCCTGATCCATGGTGGGGTGGCCTTCAGATCGCTCACAGTGGGTGCCCCCTGCTTGGGTTGCCCAAGCGGATGTGGGAACTGGACACAGCTCCCCTTCCCTGATCCATGGTGGGGTGGCCTTCAGAACGCTCACAGTGGGTGCCCCCTGCTTGGGTTGCCCAAGTGGCAGTGGGACTGGATACAGGTCCCCTTCCCTGATCCATGGTGGGGTGGCCTTCAGATCACTCAGAGTGGGTGCCCCCTGCTTGGGTTGCCCAAGCGGATGTGGGAACTGGATACAGGTCCCCTTCCCTGATCCATGGTGGGGTGGCCTTCAGATCGCTCACAGTGGGTGCCCCCTGCTTGGGTTGCCCAAGCGGATGTGGGAACTGGATACAGCTCCCCTTCCCTGATCCATGGTGGGGTGGCCTTCAGATCGCTCACAGTGGGTGCCCCCTGCTTGGGTTGCCCAAGTGGATGTGGGACTGGATACAGCTCCCCTTCCCTGATCCATGGTGGGGTGGCCTTCAGATCACTCACAGTGGGTGTCCCCTGCTTGGGTTGCCCAAGCAGATGTGGGACTGGATACAGCTTCCCTCCCCTAATCCATGGTGGGTGACCGGCTTGAGGAAACCAAACAGAGCAAGCATTGGACTCCATTCACGAGGGTCAGAGGCCAAGAGACGCATCTTAGGGTAGGCCTGAAACTCCTACAAAGCTTACAAATATGTTTGTCTTTTCAAAAGACAGGCCAGAACCTATGGAGGCTCAATCCAGGAATCTTCTAGGCTCTTCCAAGAAACACACTCAGGGAGGCATTGGGTTGAGGTCGCTGAGTGCAGCCTGCACGCTGGGGTTTATGGCAGGCTTGGAGAAACCAGCCCACTTTATTTATTTTTTGAAAGACTGGTTTTGATTTCTTTTGAAATAAAAAATTTAGTCACTTGGTTCCACAGCTTTTGATCAAAGTGCTGAAGATGTTGACCATGCTGTCACCAAGGGCTCTTCTTCAGGGGTAAGGGCCTTTCCGATCCCCCATGAAAAGAGGCAGATTGCAGGGAATGAATGAGGACTGCCCCTGCCTCCTCCCTCCCCTACTCCCATGTGGGACATCATCCACAGAACAGTTCTCCCCAGGCTCAAAGCTAAGGGACCAAATGGAATCCCTGCAGGGTACAGGGTGGAGTGAGTCAGAATGTCCAGCCCAGCCTGGTCCCTGTGGAGGTCTCCTTTTATTTCCTCATACAGCTGGGAGGACAACTGCGGCCAGGAGTTATGTGGGTGAGCAGTGGCCGGGTGCACAGTCTACACAGACTCAGGAATCCAGGGGCAGGGCGTCCACTCACTGGGCTCCCCTCTATTTATCATCCTGCCCCGTGACCCTCTTCCCCACTGACTTCAAAGGGATGCTTCTTGGGTGAAGTGGAGAGTGCGGTGAGGAAAGAAAGAACCCAGTCTTCCATGGGAAAGGCCACGTTCCCCAGCAGGACGTCATGTAGGATCTGACTCAGGGCTGGGTTGGAGGGGGGCTCTGACTGGGAGGCTGCTGTGGACATAAGCACACCCCTTAACAAAGCCAATAATAACACTTAACATCTTTGGCCACACAGTCATGTGAGAGTACAGACTCTGCTGACAAGGGCAAATGCAGCCAAAGAGAGCAGTAGTAGACTATTGTCTAGGGTTGGTACTCTGGAAGCAGAACCTAGGATGGGGATCTATGTGCAGGTGAGAGAAGGATGCTCTCAGGAGAAGGGGGATGAGGAAGGAACAATAGAACGATGAATGTGAGTTCCCAGAGGTAGGAATAATGTGAGAGGGAGCAAAAAAAGAAGGCTGGAAAAACAAAACTTTGTGAGGTTTCCACCCCTAATTAATCACTATTGCACTAAAGATTCTAAACTCTCATCTCCTTGAGGAGTAATCCAAGGTCAAAGACATTCATTCCTTTCCGTGCCATAGTGGGAAAGCTCCTGTCTCCCAAATGCTGTGCCAGTTATGATGATTAAGGTTGTGTGTCAGCTTGGCTGGGTTTAACCATGAATCTCAGTGGTTTTGCAGTCTATGATATTGTAATCACCTCCATGATGGGATCTGCTGTGAGTAGCCCATCAGTTAAAAGGGAGTTTCCTTGGGTTTATGCCTTGCGTCAAATGTAAGTGGACATTCTGGCAAGGCTTGGGGCTTTTTGCTCATGCTGGATCCTGCAGCTGACTCCTGTTCATCTGACCTCCAGTTCTTAGGACTTGAGCTAACAGCTTACCTGTGGTCTTAACCTGCCAGTCTTGGGATTCATTGATCTTTGAAGCCTGTGAGCAAGAGTCCTGCTCTCTGATCTGCTGATCTTGGGTTCACCAGCCCCTGCAGCTGAATCAGGAGAAGCCTCTATTCTGACTCACGTACTTGGGACTTCCAGGCTCTACAACCACGTGAGCCATTTCCTTGATATAAATCTCTCTCTCTATATATATATTTATATGCTTCAGTGGTTTTGCTTCTGTAGAGAACCCAGCCTAAGACACCAGTCTTCTGCTTCCATCCCTGGAGGGCCCAACTAGACAAAGTGGCTTCATAGAAGAGGAAAATAAAGTTTAATAAACAAAGTTTGGCACCAAGAGCATCACACTCTCCTGGTTTTCTCTGACCTCAATGGCAGCTCCTTCTCAGTCTCTTTAGCTGGTTTCTCATTTCCCAAAGAGCCCCAGAACTCTGTCTTTGGCCCAGAATTTTCTCATGCTTCTCAATACACAAAATCTAGGTGTTCTTTCATGGTTTTAAATGCCATTTACAAGCTGATTCCACTAGTGGGCGCTGAGATGCTCCTCCCAGATCCTCTTTGCAGAACCAGTAGACATCACGTGCACCCCTCCTGCTACTGTACCTGGTGGCTACCGATGGCCCACAGCTGCCCCCTTTCCAGAGACTTGCCCTTACCTGGCCAAGTGATTACCCTTCAAAGGTACACCCTCCCCCAACAGGGACTTCTCACAATCAATGACTGACTGATAGAGGGTCTCACAGGTTTCTCCCAAGATCACTCCACAATAAACTACGTGCATTCTGACCCCTTCCTCAGGGTCTGCTGTGGAACCTGACCTGAGAAAACTCTCAAAGACATTTTTCAGTCTGAACCTCTCCT
The DNA here is from genome assembly GCF_024166365.1 of Elephas maximus indicus. NCBI lineage: Eukaryota > Metazoa > Chordata > Mammalia > Proboscidea > Elephantidae > Elephas > Elephas maximus. The sequence goes on from NC_064845.1 coordinate 6,528,354, forward strand.
CCCAACCTCAGATCGCCTGCTACACCAAATTCCTTAGTCACCCACCCACCCTCATCTTCTTCATTTCAGTGAATGACCATTCCAACCTTCCAGTTGTTCAGGCCAAAAATCTTGACTTCTTTGTCAGCTCCTGTCTTTCTCTCACGCTCCACATCCAATCTGTCAGTAAATTCTATTAGCTGTGCTTTCACACATCTAGAATTTGGTCACTGCTCACCACCACCTCTATGGCTACTGCCCAGATCCAAGCCAACATTCCCTGGCTGTAGCTTCCTCCTAACTGGTATCCTTGCTTCCAACCTTTGCCCATGTTCCGTTTTTTGCAACATGGTGGCCACAGAGAGAGCCTTGTAAAATGTAAGTCAATCAGCTTTGACAAGGATCACGACAGAAGGTCCCAGACTGAGCTGGAGAAAAATGTAGATCAAAATTCTAACTCAAAAAGAAAGATCAGACTTGCTGGTCTGACAGAGACTGGAGAAACCCTGAGAGTATGGCCCCCGGAAACCCTTTCAGCTCAGGAATGAAGTCACTCCTGAGGTTCACCCTTCAGCCAAAGATTGGACAGGCCCATAAAACAAGATGAGACTAAAGGGGCACACTAGCCCAGGAGTAAGGACTAGAAGGCAGGAGGGGACAGGAAAGCTGGTAATAGGGAACCTAAGGTTGAGAAGGGAGAGTGTTGACATGTTGTGGGGTGGTTAACCAATGTCATAAAACAATATGTATACTAACTGTTTAAACTAATTGTTTAATGAGAAACTAGTTTATTCTGTAAACCTTTATGTAAAATACAATTAAAAAAAAAAAAAAGTACGTCAGTCAAGGTACTCCTCCGCTCCAACGTTCCAATGGCTCCCATCTAAGAACAGATGGCAAAAGCTTTACATTGGCGTCAAGGCCTCAAGCCATACGCCCTCACCCCACCCCATATACTTAAACCTCCATAACCTTATCTCCTACTTGTCCCCTTTCCATGCCTACTCCTTGGCCTTCTTGCTGTTCCCAGACCACACCAAGCCTGCTCTTGCTGTAGGACACTGCACATGCTGTTCCCTCTGCCTGAAATGCTTTTCCCTGGGCCCTCTTTCCATCAGGTCTCTGCTCTGATGTCACTGCTCATGCAGCCTTCCCCGACTGCCCTATTCAACACTGCAGCTGCAACCCCAGGACTTCTCACCCCTTCCCGGCTTTATTTTTCTCCTTCGCAAGCATCACCATCAGGTACATTGTATGTATTTATTCTGGTTTATTTGTTGTCAGTCTCTCCCTGAAGAATAAGCTTCGTGATGAGTACTTTCATACTTTATTCTGTGCAGTATCTGCACAGAGGAGCCCTGGTGGTGCAGTGGTTAAGAGCTCGGCTGCTAACCAAAAGGTTGGCAGTTCGAATCCACCAGCTGCGCCTTGGAAACCCTATGGGACAATGCTACTCTGTCCTATAGGGTTGCTATGAGTTGGAATTAACTCAACAGCAATGGGTCTGGTATCTGCACAGAATAACAGACAAAAACTTAGGGTCATTATGAGTCGGAATTGACTCAACGGCATCGGGTTTTTTGTCTGTTATTCTGTGCAGTAGCTCCAGTGCACAGGTCACGGCCTAGCACATAGTAGTTGCTAAAAAAATATTTATTGAAAAGCTGAATTCAAACTAGACACCCTCTGGTTTTCTTCCATTTCCAGCTCTGAGCATTGTAACTCAGCAATGTCTTCAAGTGGGAACAACCAACCATTGTAAGACTGGAGTGCAAAAATGTTGGGCAAAAGCTATTTTTCTGCATTCTACACTGTCTATCCAACTCATTTTTCAGTGGGTGCCAAAATGGGGCAAGTTAGATTGAGTGAAGACCATCATAAGGCTTGGAGAAGTTTAGCTCTGATCCTCTACCATCTTTCCTGACCAGGGGATGGGAAAAGGGAGATGAAAATCTGGACTGGGGAGTGTTTTGTTCTGTTGTACATAGGGTCGCTATGAGTCGGAACTGACTCGACAGCACCTAACAATAACAACAAAATCTGGAAGAGAGGCCAAAGTAGGTTTTCACAACAATCATCTTTTAGGAGTGTTTTTCTTATTTAAAAAATAATACTGATTTTTCTGGAGGGAAAAAACAAACAAGCCATGGAAGACTATCCTTCCAGCCAGAATGGTGAGAAAGGCAAGTAAAATGGGGAAGGCAGGTGTGACCATGGGAAGAGAGGTCCAAATATAGGGAAAGCAAGTGTGAAGATGGGAAGACAAGTGTGAACACGGAAAAGGTAGGCTGACCCCTAGTTACGTGGAGTGAGAGAGATGGGGGCTTCCCTTTCACTTCACAGGGTGAAGGGGAGGCTTTGAGGTATCAACAACCTGGCACATTGAGAACAAGTTGGACAAAGAATCTTGTGTTTCCTGAACATCGAGGGGAAGTCACTTTGGTTGCTGCGGACTAGCTGGTCTCCTCCATCTCCAAGAGGTCATCCACGTATTCCACAACCTCTCCCTGTAAGAGACAAAAGCACACCTCTGTTAAGTGGGCTACCTGACTTTAAAAGTGTTGGTGAGCAGAGACTATTTCCAAGAGGCCACTGCTCACTGCCTGCTCAGGCTGGGGTAGACCTTCTCCTCTGGCCTTGGGCCCAGAGGACCTGACTCCTCCCTTGGAATGGACCTTGGCTTCCAGTCTGCGTGGACTTGGCACCATGTGCTCTGTGACCACAGAGGGACTGCATGAAGCCAGCAGCCCTGCCACCCTCTGAAAGACTCCACTTAGTGCCCGTCCTTCTGTGCAGCCCCCATGCACCTATACCCCAGCTCCCCTTTCCATTGGCTGTTATCTCACAGGGCCATAGTCTGTCTGTTCCCTTTCTGCCTTGACCACCAGACCATGAGCTCTTCAAAAACCAGGACCTGGGTTTATCCTTCTTCCTCAGAGCCTGGCATACAGAAGGTGCTCGATAAACGTGCTAAAGGATGAGTGGCTGAGTACATGCATGCATATTGCTGGTATGGCTGGAACACTCTACTTAAAGGAAACACTCTTGGGAAGAGTGAGACCCATCTGCCATTGGTACCAGGAGCCCACCCACCTGCTCCCTCCTATAACTAGCCTTGAGGGGCTCACCCCATAGAAGCCCAGCATAATTCCCAATTTCCTTCTCTGTATTGATCTTCCTCCCAAAGCCCACGTGGGCCACCAGGTGATGACACCCATTCCCTTGACTTCAGAGAAGGAATGAATCGCTAAGAAGGCCAACCCTCTTTCCCTCCCTCAAGGTTCAGCACAGGCCAGCCTCACCAATAGTGACCACTTCTTGCTAAAGCTCATAGAGGTCACCACACCAGCCCAAGAGCCTATTTGCTCCTTTTTATATTTTAACACAGAGGTTCATAAAATACCTCAGCATTTGGGAGCAGGTGGAAAGTCTATCAAGTATGTGAGACACAAAAGAGGGGTCTTATTATTTTCATCAAATTTTTCTACCATGCCGTGCCTGAGATTAGAAATTAAAGTTACAGGAGTAGAAAGCCACTGCTTGCTTTGTGGACCCCCAAAAGGAAAGTGTGGTATGGCACAGGGTTTATGCGTATAACCAAGACATCTGCTCCCAGAGTTACTGTTTCCTGTTGTGGAGATGCTGTGACATAGGGGATGACAGTCCCTTCTGCTTGTTAGGTGCCATCAGGTCGGCTCCGACTCATAGCGACCCTGTGTACAACAGAACGAAACACCGCCCAGTCCTGCACCATCCTCACAATCCTTGTTATGCTTGAGCCCACTGCTGCAGCCACTGTGTTAATCCATCTCGTTGAGAGTCTTCCTCTCTCTCACTGACCCTCTACTTCACCAAGCATGGTGTCCTTCTCCAGGGACTGATCCCTCCTGACAACATGTCCAAAGTATGTAAGATAAAGTCTCGCCATCCTGCTCTCTAAAGACCATTCTGGATATACTTCTTCCACGACAGATTTGTTTTTCTGGCCCTCCATGGTGTATTCAATATTCTTCACCAACACCATAATTCAAAGGCATCAATTCTTCTTTGGTCTTCCTTATTCATTGTCCACCTTTCACATGCATATGAGGCGATTGAAAAACACTGTGCCTTGGGTCAGGCCCACCTTAGTCCTTAAAGTGATATCTGCTTTTTAACACTTTAAAGAGGTCTTTTGCAGCAGATTTGCCCAATGCAATGCATTGTTTGATTTCTTGACTGCTGCTTCCATGGGCGTGGATTGTGGATCCAAGTAAAATGAAATCCTTGACAAATTCAACATTTTCTCCATTTATCACAATGTTACTTATTGGTCCAAACTTCTGCTTCCCATACCTATTGCCGTGGAGTTAATTCGGACTCACAGAGACCCTACAGGACAGAGTAGAACTGCCCCATAGGGTTTCCAAGGAGCAGCTGGCAGTTTCAAACTGCCGACCTTTTGGTTAGCAGCCGAGCTCTTAACCACTGTGCCGCCAGGCTCTGAAACTGTCATCGGCTTCTATAAACTCTTTTTTTTTTTTAACCAATGTGCCAATTTTCAGAAACTCTCACACACATTACAATGCCAGAAAGATAATATCATAGTTTTCTAGTGCTGCTATATTAGAAATTATCACAAATTGGTGGCTTTAACAAACAGAAGTTTATTTTCTCACAGTTTAGGAGGCTAGAGTCCGAATTCAGGGTGCCACTCCAAAAGAGGGCTTTCTCTCTCTGCGGGCTCTGACGGAAGGGCCTTGCCTCTTCTGAGCTTTTATTGTATTGGTTTTGTTTTTAGTTAGAAATTGTTACTTGCTACAATTCGTTATATAAAATACATAAGGTATAAGAAAAGAGCTCATTCTTTATAGATGGATTAGTTCCTTCACCATTCTAAAGCCTCATTGAACTCATTTAACAAGCTAACTACTCCAGGGCCTTCAACGTCATGCCTTTTATCTTGAGAGTACCAACTCCAAAAATGCTAGGAATTGTACAGCCTGGAGTAAGCCTGGTCCGTTCCGGTGGATGACTGCTGACCAGCTGTGTGACTCTGAGCAAGTCACTCTACCTGGCTGTGCTCGTTTACTCCTCTGTGACATGAGAGAGCTTTACTGACTCTGATCCAACATCTATGATTATTCCTAATAACATTGTTCTCATACATCAAAAGCCTTCAAAAGACTCGTAGCCTTACACGCAGGAATTTATCCTAAAGAAACGATCAGAGAAGGGGAAAAGGATTTAGTGAATTCTGTGTTATTTACGAGCCCAGGTGAGGCAGTGGGCTTCCCGGCCCATGGAGAGAGAAAGCTGAGTCCCTTTGGGGGGAAGCCTAGGGCCAGGGAGAAGTGTGCCTGCAAGCAAGGTTGGGGAGAGGCTGTCCTGATAGAACTATATCCTGAGTGTTCCTGAGCCTGAATTGTAGCTGCTGCTTCTCTAATAAACCCCACAATTGCGAATATGGTCCATGAGTTCTGTGTGGCCGCTGCAATGACTTACTGCACCCAGCAGAGAAGTAGAGAGTGCTGTGGGAGGGATGGCTGGTGTCAAAGTTGGTAAAGATGGTGGAGAGAGAAGGCATGTCTGAGCCCCACCCCATAGGAATCAGCCTTGGGCTGTTGGTCTTGGTTCTCCTTCCTCCTTGTGGGGTTGGAGGAGATCAGACACTGCCTCCAAGCCATTTTTACAACTTAACTGTGCTCAAGAGGAACCTATACATAGACCAAGAGGCAGTCATTAGAATAGAACAGGGAGATACTACCTGTTTAAAAATCAGGAAAGGTGTGTGTCAGGGATATATCTTTCAACATACTTATTCAGTCTGTATGTTGAGCAAATAATCTGAGAAGCTGGACTATATGAAGAAGAATTTGGCGTCAGCATTGAAGGAAGATTCATTAACAACCTTGCTCACTAAAAGTGAAGAGGACTTGAAGCACTTACTGATGAAGATCAAAGTCTAAATAATCCTTCAGTATGGATTATACCTCAACACAAAGATATCATACTGAGGACTAAGGTGCACCTGACCCAACAAGCCACAGTATTTTCAATCACCTCATATGCATTTTTTTTCATATGCATACGAAAGTTGGACAACGAATAAGGAAAACTGAAGAACTGATGCCTTTGAATTACGGTGTTGGCAAAGAATACTGAATATACCATGGATTGCCAGAAGAACGAACAAATCTGTTTTGGAAGAAGTACAGCCAGAATCCTCCTTGGAAGCAAAGATGGCCAGACTTCATCTCACATACGTTGGACATGGTATCAGGAGGGACCAGTCCCTGGAGAAGGACATCATGCTTAGTAAAGCAGAGGGTCAGCAAAATAGAGAAAGACCCTCAACGAGATGGATTGACACATGGCTGCAACACTGGGCTCAAACATAACGATTGTGAGGGTGGTACAGGATAGGGCAATGTTTCGTTCTGTTGTTCATATGGTCACTATGAGTCGGAAGTGACTCCACGGCACCTAACAACAAATATAAAAATTAGGGAGAGGGGAGGGTTCTAAGTAACCTCACTGTTTTTACAAAGTTAAAAAATGGCGGTCAGATGACTGCATGATGGATTCCTGGAGCGTCGCTCTGTATTCCCCGTCAGGAAATGTAGCGCTTCAGCCTCGGTTTCTTAGAAAGCCGTTCTTTTCAGTGCCAGTATTCTGACTTCCATTAAAACACCCACCTAAACCATATTTCTCAAGGTCTCCTTCTGTTTCTTATTTTTGGGGATAACTTGGCCTTCCAGTGACTTTAGCGCCGATGTGAGTAATATTTTCTCTTAGCCAGACATGTGCTGGACATGAAAACTTACCTCATCATCATCCATTACGTTTTCCTTAGCAAAGTCATACAGCTCTTTCTGGAGTGTGGTCACGTTAAAGAACTGAACTGCTTCCTGTTCAGACACAAACAGAGAACAGTTTTTGTGACCAGCCTTCTAATGTTAGGACATCAAGTTTTTAATGTGGAATGATCCCAATTTGGTATTCCTCCACTAGTCTACACTAGCGTCTTAGCATAGTGCCTATGGAAAACCAACCACCAAGGCACTGACTTTACAATGGAGTGGCCACACACCCATTAGGACGGCTACCATCAAAAAGACAGATGATAACAAGTGCTGGAGAGAATGTGGAGGACTTGAAACCTCCATGTATTACTGGTAGAAATAGAGAATGGTGCAGCCACTTTGGAAAACAGTCTGGTAGTTTCTCAAAACGTTAAACATAGAGGTACCATATGACCTAGCAATTCCACTCCTGGGTATGTACTCAAAGAAATGAAAAGATATGTCCAAATAAAAACTTGTAGGTGAATGTTCATAGCAGCATTATTCAGAATCGTCGAAAAGCGGAAACAACCCAAATGTCCACCAACAGATGAATGGAGAAACATAGGCTATGATTCCCTTTATATGAAATGTCTAGAAGAGGCAAATCCAGAGAAACAAAAAACAGATTAGTGTTCAACGGGGCTGGGGAAAGAGGAGAATGAGGTTTCTCTTTGGGGTGGTGAAAATGTTCTAAAATGAGACAAAGGAGTGCATGGGTCGCCAGGAGTCAGGGGGCTACTCAGCAGCAGCTGACAACAACGACATCGTTCGCTGAACTGGTATCTCATGAGAAGTTGAGGAAAATTAATAAAATGAGATAGTGGGGATGGTTGTACAGCTCGGTGAATATACTAAAATCCTCTGAAATATGTACTTGTAAAAAGTGAATGTTATTAAATATGAATAATATCTCAATAAAAGGACAGTCAGCTCAGTGAGTGAGCAAGCAAGCAAGCGTGTGTGTGTGTGTGTTGGCAGGCGAGGGAAGAGGGTAGGAAAATGTGAGTACGGCAGCTCAGGGGAGCATATAGAAACCCCAATGGCAATACCAGCTAAAGGCAAAGATTAACAGAAAGAGACCTTTTGAAAGTGGTACATGATTAACGGTTGCTGCTGTACATTGACAGGGAACTTCCAAAAACTCAAGGGCACCTAGCAACAACAACAGGTAATGAATGGAATCCTTTGACATTGGATGCAAAACTGTGAGCTCAAAGAGAGACTCATTAAACAGTGGCCCATCCTCAAACAGCGTACCATGAAAGGGTCAGAAAATGAAGGAGGTATATGGGGGTGCCATGAAAAAATGTTATGAAGAAATTGTTCATAAAGACACTGCAAGTCACCAAACGGTATGTAGAGTACAATCCTTCTTCTGTAACAATAAAACATAAAAAACCAAAAACCAAACCCAGTGCCGTCGAGTCAATCCCGACTCCTAGTGACCCTATAGGACAGAGTAGAACTGCCCCATAGAGTTTCCGAGGAGCGCCTTGTGGATTTGAACTGCCGACCCTTTGGTTAGCAGCTGTAGCACTTAACCACTAGACCACCAGGGTTTCCTACAATAAAACATAAGCTTTATGTAAAAGCCAAAAAACCAAACCTATTGCCATCAAGTCAATTCGGACTCATAGTGACCCTACAGAACAGACTAGAACCACCCCCTAGAGTTTCCAAGGAGCGCCTGGTGGATTTGAACTGCTGATACTTTGGTTAGCAGCAGTAGCTCTTAACCACTAGACCACCAGGGTTTCCTTCAACAGACAGAGCTAGGAAATACATCTGTATATATTAGAAATCACAAGTTTTACCGGTATCTCCAATTTCATTTCAGCTCCAAAGAGTTCTGTATATAGGAGGGAATATTTGCCTATAAAGCAAGGGGTAAAAGGAGAGGGCTTAGGAAGGAATTTCACTTTCTAAGTGAAATATTTCTGGAAGGTTTGCAATTGTTAGAATTTCCATTGATTTAGGGGAAACCCTGGTGGCGTAGTGGTTAAGTGCTACGGCTGCTAACCAAAGGGTTGGCAGTTCAAATCCGCCAGGCGCTCCTTGGGAACTCTATGGGGCAGTTCTATTCTGTCCTGTAGTGTCTCTATGAGTCGGAATCGACTCGATGGCACTGGGTCTGGGTTTATTGATTCAGGTATCGGAATAAAACAGCAGTATGTTAAGAGGAAGAAAAAAAACTACAGAAAAAAATAAAAGAGTTTTCCTTCATTTCAGTAATAACCCATTCTCGTAGTGTGCAGAGTGGGCTCCTGAAAGTGAAACTGAGGAGGAGAAGAGGCAAAGCAATGCTTGGGGCACGGGGCACGGGGCACGGGGCACGGGGCACGGGGCACGGGGCACGGACGCGGGGCACTTACAGGCCTGGGCTGGAAATGCTCGTCCGAGAGGCCCCACTTCTCCCGGTGATACTGGTAAAACACCAGGTTCTGCTGCATGACCTTGTCGTTCTGGTCAAAGAGCAGGTAGCTGACGGCACAGGGGGCTGCGTTCTTCAGGTCGTTCACTGGGGTCAGGGAGAAAGGGGGACATCAGCAAACCCTGCCCATCCTTCCTCTCACCTGCCACTCTTCCTAGAAGGTCACCTTTTCAAAGAAAAGTTCATGAAGGCCTCCAACGAGGGAATCAGCCCCAGGAGGGCAGGTCACACATGAGGCTTCCACGGAGGGCTGGAGCTGGCTTTGGAATATGGACGTCCTTTGTTAGGTAGATGTCTTTGCAGAAATGCCTGCGTAGGGCCTCTGGCTCCAGGGACCTAAGCTGGTCTCACGGCCCTGCAGCCCAAGGAAGGCTCGGTCCCGAGGCTTGGACTGTCCTGGGGCTGACATTAGCTCCTGGGAGCAGGGGAGGGTGAGCTTAGCAGAACATGCTCCCACTTGTAACCTGCAGCTGACCTGCATGCCTGGGCCTCACTTGCATGGGCCAGAGTCTCCACATCCAGGCAAGCCCCTACAGCTGAACCAGGTCTGGAAAATCGAAGGCTGGTGCACACTCTGAGCTGGAAGAGATCTGAAAAGCCACCTGGTCTTGGTATCTCCTGGGGGCTTGGGTTCCCACCTCCAGCCTCCCAACCTAGTGCTGCCCCTCCTGTGACAGAGCACCTTCAGCGTGGAGACCTGGCAGGGAGGGGTTGGATTCGTCTTGGGAGTAGGAGGCAAAGGGGAGCAGGTCAGGAGACACAAAAGCCACTGCGCATTTATTCTGGCACCCATAACCCCCCGTTGCCATCGAGTCGATTGCGACGCATAGCGTCCCTATAGAACAGAGTAGAACTGCCCCATAGGGTTTCCAAGAAATGGCTAGAGGATTCAAACTGCCAACCTTTTGGTTAGCTGCAAGCTCTTAACTACTACACACCAGGCCTCCATTCCACTGCAATTTACCAAGGAATACTACCTCAGCTACCAAGCTATAGAGTCGCTAAGCATCGGAATTGACTCGAGGGCAACGGGTTTTTGTTTTTGTGTTTGTGTGCGCGTATAAATAAATCCTGCCACCCAGTGGCCGTTTCCTGTAATGACAACTTTAAAGCCAGTGTCTGCCCGGGCTGGAAAAGATTCAAACATGAGAAACAACCCCTCCCCTCAAGAAATTTAGAGTTCAAAACAGGGCAGGCTTTCAGGAAGTGTGTCCCCCCAAAACATGTGCTGTAAATCCTAACCCCTATCCCTGTGGTGGGGCTGCTAACCAAAAGATGGGCAGTTTGAATCCACCAGCTGCTCCTTGGAAACCCTCTGGAGCAGTTCTACTCTGTCCTGTAGGGTTGCTATGAGCCAGAATGGACCCAACGGCAAAGGGTGTTGATTTATCCCAGTGGTTATAATCCCATTTGGGAATGGGTTTTCATTGTTATGTTAGTGAGGCAGTATTAGTATACGGTGTGTCTCAAATCAATCTCTTGAGATCTAGAAAGAGCAGATTAAGCCAGCAGAGGTGGGAGAAGACAGACACCATGCCACACGAAGATCACCAAGCAGCCAAGGAACAGGACCTGCCCCCCGAGCCCATAGAGAGTCAGTGCCCTGAATTTGAACTTCTAGCCTCCTAAACTGTAAGAAACTAAATTTCTGTTAGTGAAAGCCACCTGCTTGTGGTATTTCTGTTATAGCAGCACTAGATAACCAAGATAACTTATAACCCCAGAAAGCAAAGATTTCTTGGAAAGCAGCAAGTAAAGCCAAAGGTTTTGGTCTACCAGTGTTTATAAGTCTTTGCCACGGTCTCTGATATGCAAAGCGATTTTCAGAGGGGAGCATGGGGGTGTGTGAGCCTGGGTGTGATCACCAGGGGTGGGGCGGGCAGGGCCAGTGGGCTGCCAGAGCCAGGATGTGTCTAGTATACTTCTGAACTTGTCTGCTAGTCTTGTGTGCCCACAACCAAGCCAGGCTAGACAGCCTCATGGATTCCTCCCCACGTTTCAAAATCCAACACAGGGCTGGCGTGAAGCAGGGGGTCAGTGAAAGAGAGGTGTCAGCACAGATTTTCATGAAAATGAAATAAAACATCAGCTTCTGTTTCCACCCAACAAAAAATATTTAAACGGTGATTGGCGAAGTATTGATAGAAGTCGAAGCTGGGTGACGGGCTCACTGGAACTCACTATACCATTCTCTCCACTTTTCTGTGTACATTTGAAAACTTCCATCAGTTAAAAAACAAAACAAAACCTCATGTATATAATTTTTCATAATTCTCATTAAAACAGGGCTCTTCCATAGAGACAAGTGTGAATGAATATAAGCAAGCTGTTAACCCTTGGGTAGGGGGTGAGGGAAGGGGAGGGAGATGGACGTCTCTCTGTTCATCTCTGAGTTGTTAGTTTTACAGCAACAAGCCTGTTATTATAAGCTTTTGTGGAAGAAAGCAATAACTAGTCAATTATATATATATATATATTTTTTAAAGGTGGCTTTTCATAGGCAAAAAACACTGCCTTGTAGAAACTATCCTCTCAACACTAGAATACGGTCAGTAACCATTTGCTGAGGACCTACTATGTACTGGGTGCTGTTCACAGACTATGTAGAAGTAGCCTCTGGTCCTCTAGGCTAAATAATCATTTACCAGACAGCTGGTGCCGGGGTTACAATGACAAGGAAAATCTCATCCTGCTCTCGGTGCAGGGGGACCGCTGGGAAAGATACAGGTTTACACACACCTCGCGCTCCTGCTGATCCCAAAAATATCCCAACCAAGGAAACAAAGCTTTTCACTGCATCCTGAGATGAAGTGCAGGCTGCCGGAAGAGCGGGTTCACTGCTGACAGAGGTAAGTCCCCTTACTCGGGAAGACTTGGCGTGAACGACTCTGTGTGTGTGCGTGTGTCCTTTGGCACGCAAGACTTTCACTGCATCCTGAAGATGAAGGAAGCTGGGATAAAGGGGGATGGCTGTTACGGGAAGAGGGAGTCCCACAAAGAATATGGCTATGGAACCTTAGCTACAGAAGCTAAGGTCACTTCTCATTCTCCCCAGGACAGCCCTGAGACCAGCTGCTCTTGAGTTTGAAGGGGTGTCCCAGGGGCAGAAGAAACCTGCTACAACTAGACCCTGGCATTTCTTCATCAGGGCATACTAGTTTCTGCTGCAGCTTTTCCCAATAAAACGTCCAGTGCTCTGTAACCGCACCGCCAAGTGACCACAGTGCAAACAAGTGGCGCTCTGCAAAGTCAGTGACGTGGAGAGAAGGAAACGCCAAAACGGACAGGCTCTGAAGTCTCGACTTTGAAATACCTTCTCTCCCACGTTCATTTCATTTTGTCCACTTAGAATGTTCTGATTGAAAAACTCCAGTCTCAGCTCAAGGTAGGACCAACTGGAATGAGACTTACATAAGGCTAGTGCTGGGGAGGACGGGAAACAACGATGAAAAGGAAACACTCACGTAGAGTTTGCAAGGTGCCAATGTCTGACTACCCGAAGCGTTTCATTTAGTCTGCACAATGATCCCATGAGGTTAGCTCTATTGTCTCTACTTTACAGGTGAGGAAACTGAGACACAGAAAAGTTAGGAAGTGATGAGGCTGGAATTCAAGCCTAGGCGGTCTGGCTGCAGGGTCTGCATCCTGAATCACCAGGCCAAGCTGCCTTTTTGCACAGAGCATGGCACCAAGGCTGTCGATGTGACCTCCACAAACTCTCCCAATAACCCCAGGAGGTAAGCATTGTTACTCTATATTACAGATGGGGAAATTGAGTCTTGGAAGGATTCAGTGCCTCACCCGGGGTCTCAAAGAAGATGATTACTTACGTTTATAATAAGCAAACTGCAAATAATGATACATGGTGGCCACAAACTTCTCAACAGGATAGCCTCCTATCACCGGGGTGAGGTTTTCTTCACACTGTATTTTGCACTCCAGGACTTCTATGTAGTGATCTGAAAGAACACACACAAATATTCAGAGTACTGCACACGCTGCTCTCTTGGTATGCTCCTCCGGTGCAAAAAAAAAAAAAAAGGATAAAGGTAAAAGAAAAATATTTGCAACACTTATGATAAAGGGCTAACTAACATCTTTAATATACAGAAACAAACAAACAAAAACAACCATTGCTGTTGAATCAAATCCCACTCACACAGCCCTACAGGACAGAGTAGAACTGCCCCACAGGGCTTCCAAGGAGCAGCCGGTAGATTCAGACTGTTGACCTTTGGTTAGCAGCTGAGCTCTTAGCCACTGCGCCACCAGGGCTCCCTTAATATACAGAAAGCTCCTTAAAAGCAGTAAGAAAAAGATAAACAAGAAGGAAAAAATAAATCCCCAATATAAAAATGGCCAAAGGGTATCAACACAACAGAATTATTTAAAAAAAAAAAAATGACTAATAAACATTGTGAAAAGATGCTAAACCTCATTCGTAATTAAAGAGGTACAATTTCCCCTAAAATGTTTAAACTGTTAAATTGGCAAAAATGTTAGACTTTGCTAACCCCCAGTATGAGGGAAAGAATGGTGCAACTTACACTCTCATTTTCTATTGGTGGAAGCAAAACAGGAACAAAGTTTTTGGAAGCAATTTGGCAAAATTTATCAAAGGTTAAAATATACATATATCCTCTGACCCAGTGGCCCACTTCTGGGAAATTTTCTTAGACATAGGCACATCACGTATCATACGGGGTACCAGTCCTCCCGAGGTACTGCACTGCCCTTCGTGGTTTCCCTACACCCACGCTTCTCTAAATAATCCCTTTGTAAATAAATCCTTCTTGAATTTATTCTGATTTGTGTGTGCCAGTTAGGACCCTGCCTCATACAGAAGGAGGCTTATTTTTCACAGTACAGTTGTCCCTCAGTATCCTCGGGCATTGGTTCCAGGACCCCTATGCCCCTCATACCAAAATCTAAGGACGCTGAAGTCCCTTATATTAAAACGGTGTACTATTTGCATATAACCTACACACCGCCTCCCATATACTTTAAATCATCTCTAGATTACTTATAATAATCTATCAGTAGATTATTACCGTGCCACCAGGGCTCCGAGAGAGGGGGACACAGGTGGGAATTAGATGAAGCCTAAGTGGCCATGAGCTGACAGTTGTGAAGCTGGGTGACAGGTACACGAGAATTTGTTATAATCTTCTTTCTATTTTTGTGTATGTTTGACATTTCCCATGGTAAAATGTTTTTTTTTTTAAGAAGAGAAAATAGTACTCTGTGAAAAAAGAGATTCATAAACAAAAAAATGGTGAAAAACCCTGGATTCAGTAAGTTTGAATGAACTTCCACACTGCAGAATTTTTAAGAGTCTAAAGCACTGGGCTGCTAACTGAAAGCCTGGCCTTTCGAACCCCCCAGCTGCTCCACTGGAGAAGGATATTGCAGTCTGCTTCCCTAAAGATTACAGCCTTGGAAACCCTTAAGAGTAACCATTAAAGTGCACAGTGACTCTCTAAGTGACAGTGCACAGCCCATCCCCAAACTCATCTGGCCAGGGTACCCTTTCTGCAAGGTGCAGTTCTAGGATCAGCGTTCCTCAAACCCCTTTGGGAAATCTCCTCTTGGCGATTCCCCATTTTCGCAGTGACCCTATCCACTACAGAAAAACCTTAGGGAAACCAAGGCTATATGTGCGCGGTGTTGTAGGTTTTCTTTCTCTCTTCATTCTTCTTTCCTGTGTTCTCTAAGCTTTGTATAATGAGCATACATTGTTTTATAATCAGAAAAAAAATTTTTTTCGGTTACCTTAACGCTGACTTACATCTTAAGGTTTCTTCATTCTACCTGTGCGTGTGTTGCAAAATTTCCATAATCAGAGTTATCTCAGAAATGTGAGTCACTTACTTGCTCTTGGGACCATTTTTATTTTTCCAGAAGCCTGTGATGGTGGGTGGGAATCTGTCATCAAGCAAGGCCGATGTAGGAGAGTCTTGTTACTGACCTCCCCAGACCTGTGCTTGAAAGTTATACTCAGCTATTTGGCGTACTGGTTAAGTGCTACAGCTGCTAACCAAGAGGTCAGCAGTTCAGATCCACCAGGTGCTCCTTGGAAACTCTATGGGGCAGTTCTACTCTGTCCTATAGGGTCGCTATGAGTCGGAATCGACTCAACCGCAGTGGGTTTGTTTTTTTTTTTAGGTTTATTTTACGAGCAGTCTCTGCTGAGTCACAGGCTTGTGACACAGGCTATGTAGGTGTTGGCTGCCCCAGTTAACCCATGAATATTTAAGCTCAAAGTCTCCTCAGAGGCCACTCAAGTCACCTAGAAGGAATGTAGAGAGATAGCAGACATCCAAGGAAGACAGATTCCAGCTATTCCATTTACCTCTAGGACACAACCCACCACCAACCTGCAATGGAGAGATAGAAATCCTTGAAGTCCTTGATCTCCCTAGAGCCTTCACAGGCTGCAAGACACCCATAAAAGGCTTTGAAGAAGTCAGGAAGGGCCAGCTCCATGTCTGTGACGGACGTTCTCCAGTTCTCGCCGTTGTACGCCCGCACTGCTCGGATGAACAGGCTCTGAAACACAAGAAGAGGCAAGCGAAGCTTGCTCCTGGCCATGGAGGGAGACAGATATGTCCTCCCCAAAGGAATCATGACCATCTCCAAGCTCCATTCTCATTAACGCTGAAGAAACCACCAAAACCCAAAAACCCATTGCTGTCGAGTCGATTCCGACTCATAGTGACCCTATAGGACAGAGTAGAACTGCCCCCATAGAGTTTCCAAGGAGCACCTGGCGGATTTGAACTGCCGACCCTTTGGTTAGCAGCCATAGCACTTAACCACTACGCCACCAGGGTTTCTGAAGAAACTGTACTGGCCCTTAATAAAATATGAAGCCAATTGGTAGCTTATTTTATATCTAGATTTTTCTACCCTCACAGTGGGTACACTTTTTATTTATTTAGTTTTAATTGAAAATGTAGGTGGTGTTTGACAACTAAATCAAATGTGAAATCAAGGAAAAGGCAGCAATCAGATCAGTGGTGCCAGGGCCCAGGGATTGGGACAAGGAGTTGACAGCAAGGGGGCATGAGGGAACTTTTTGGAGGAAATTAAAATATTCTTTATCATGATTATGGTAGAAGTTACGCGACTGTATACATTTATCAAAACCCATTGAATTGGTAAATATAATGCAAATACATTATAGCTCATTAAAGCTGATTTTTTAAATGAATCAAGAAAAAGATAGGAGCTTGAGCGCAGGTGTCTGATACCCCTCCTCCGCTACCCCCCTCGCACTCCCCATCTCCCCGCGACAGTGAAGTATACAATAGGAGAACCCTGTATCAGCCTTAGTTACCGGGGAGGGCGGCCATGTGCCAGATAGTTAAAACTTCAAAGAATTTTTGCTAGTTGTTGACTAAACCGAATATAAGAGACATAACTAGGGCCAACAAAGCTGAGGCAGGAGAAGTCTTCCAGCTCAGCTGTGTGACCTCCCCCCTCCATCCCACTCCGCAGACTGGCTCTCTCAGACACCAGCACACAAGCATGGATACCCCACTCTCCCTGCAGAAGACTGGAGAATTTTTTCCTGGAAAACTGAAGGGTCGCCAGAAGAGAGACTTCTGCATACTCTATCTGAGGGTCCCTGCCAGTGAAAAAGTGAGCTTGCGGTGTGATCACACTATAGGGACCCTGTCATCACACCTTGGGACCTGACAGTTCCTCATAGATACTTTCAATACATCCCCATTGTCAGCACTTGCCCCACCCTACCTCAGCCTTCCTTGGTACCTATGGCCCCAGTGCCTAAACTCAACAGGACCTAACAACTGTAAGTGTTCATAGGGTTTAAAAACCCAAAACCAAACCCCTTGCCTTGGAATCGATTCTGACTCATAGTGATCCTAAAGGACAGAGTAGAACTGCCCCACAGGTTTCCAAGGCTGTAAATCTTTACGGAGGCAGACTGCCACATCTTTCTCCCGCAGAACAGCTGGTGGGTTCCAACTGCAGACCTTTGGGTTATCCGCTGCTGAGCGCTTTAACCATTGGACCACCTTGGGTTGCTATGAGTTGGATTCAACTCAATGGCAATGGGTGGTCATAACGGTTAATAAAAGGACCTTATTATTGTTATTGCTGCTGTTATTGTTAATTCTCATCAGAACCCTCCCTTGTAGAAACATGGGTTTCCATATCCTCTGCTCTGTCAAGTGGGTCCCCCAGCTTCTCTGTCCCCTTTCCACCTTCATCTATGCAATATATGTTATAATTCGAGGTTGGAATATATCATAGTTTCATCAAAGAGAGACGTTTACAATGCCGTTTCTTGTTTTCCTGGTTGTTATCAAATAAATTGTGTCCCCCACAAAACATGTATTAGAATTCTAACTCCTATACCTGTACGGGAGCCCTGCTAGCACAGTGGTTAAGAGCTGGGCTCCTAACCAAAAGGTCGGCAGTTCAAATCCACCTTGGAAATCCTATGGGGCAGTTCTACTCTGTCTTGTAGGGTCGCTGTGAGTTGGAATTGACTCGATGGCAACTTTTTTTTTTGTACACCTGTGAATGTAATCTGGTTTGGAAATAGGGCTTTTCTGGTTAGGTTTATTAGATCATACTTAAGTAGGGTGGGTTCTAAATCTAATCACTTCTGAGTCATAAAAAGAGCAGGTTAGACTCAGAGGCACACACACATGGGGGAAGACAGGCACCATGTAAGGATCATCTACAAGCCAAGTAGCCAAGGAATGTCAGGGTCTCCCTGCAAGGAAGGAATCAACATGGCGGAGACCCTGATTTGGACTTTCAGCCTCTCGAACTGTGAGAAAATAATTTTCTGTTCTTTAAAGCCACCCACTTGTAGTAGTTTTGCTACAACAGCACAAGGTAACTAAGACACTGGTCCTCTTCAGATGATTTCCAAGACACATCTTTACTTCACCATCTTTAAATGAAATGATCAAATGATCGTATTCCTAAAATGTAGCATTTAAAGAAACGGTAGCTTTAAAATCATCATGGAATGTAAAAACTCATTCTTCAGTAGATAAACTTTGTGCTTAAAGTCAATCATTTCTATTGTGATAATATTCATAACATGTCACAAAAATCAATAGTGGTCCTTAGATGTCAATAGCTGTTAACGAGATACACTTCTTTAATGATTCACATCGCAATGAACTGCTGCGTAAAAATCTGAACATACCTCATACGACTTGGCCTCCAAGTCTTTGATATAGTCCTCAGCATCAGGCAAGCTCTTGTAGTACGCCATGTTTCTCTTCATCATCTCGTCATCGGGATGCTTCAGTAGAAAGGTGTGCGCAGCCGCGATGGCTTTCGGAAGATTGTTTGCCTAAGTACAGAGAAGAAAGACAAAAGCTACTCAATGGATGCTGAGCAGTGATTTTTGCAAAACAAGAAATTTCTGTTCAGATCTTCAGAAATTTTGTGTTCATACACAATGTTCCCAGCTAGGGGTTCACTGACTTTCAGGGCCCCTCAAGAATGGCCCAGCCGCTGTTATTAGGTGCCATGGAGTCGATTCCGACTCATAGCGACCCTACGTACAACAGGACAAAACACTGCCCAGTCCTGCACCATCCTCACAATCCTTGTTATTGTTGATCCATCTTGTTGAGGGTCTTTCTCTTTTTCACTGGCCCTCTACTTTACCAAGCATGATGTCCTTCCCCAGAGACTGGTCCCTCCTGATAACATGTCCAAAGTGTGAGATGAGGTCTCGCCATCCTTGCTTCTAAGGAGCATTCTGGTTGTACTTCTTCCAAAACAGATTTGTTCATTCTTCTGGCAGTCCATGGCATATTCAATATTCTTCGCCAACACCATAATTCAAAGACGTCAGTTCTGCTTTGATCTTCCTTATTCTTTGTCCAGCCTTCCCATGCGTATGAGGTGATTGAAAATACCATGGCTTGGATCACGCCCACCTTAGTCATCAAAGTGATATCTTTGCTTTCAGCCACTCTGGATGAGTGTTTTTTTTTTTTTTTTTTTTCCTGAAGGTGACTGTTTGGATGGTATCTGTGTGTCTTTCCCAATCTACTCACCACTGTCTCCAACCTGCTCTGTGCACCAGGCGACTGGTCTGCATAGACTATAATAATGGACTTCATGCTCTCTGGCTTCCAACTGGGCTCACTAGTGAGGAGTCCCAGCAGGAGACTGAAGGAAGGGAAGAGTCAGCATGGGCTCTTTAGTCTCCTGGCTCCCTCCTAGCTCAGTCACCTGAGACTGCTGTGTCCCTTAACTGAAGGCCACAGCTCCTCAAGGTGGCCCTCTCCATAGAATCTCCGTCTTCCCAGGTTCCAGTAATTGCTCTCTACCTTGCCCCCTTTGGCCTAGGGGTGATCACACTCCACTGTTATCTGGGGGTACCGGTGGTTCAGTGGTAGAATTTTCACCTTCCAAGGAGACCCAGGTTTGACTTCCTGGCCAATGCATCTCAAGTGAGTGCAACTACCACCCAGTCAATGGAAGCTTGTGTGTTGCTGTGATGCTGAGCAGGTTTCGGTGGAGCTTCCAGACTAAGAAAGACTAGGAAGCAGGTGATCTGCTTCTGAAAAATCAGCCAGTGAAAACCGTATGGATCACAAAAGTCTGATCCTGTTGTGCATGGAGTCACCATGAGTTGAAGAATTGAAGGCCAGCTCAACAGCAGCTAGCAACAACATACCCCGGTATTACCAGCCCTGGGGTACTGCACTATCTCTTATGGATTGCCCACACCCTGCAGATAACTGTGCAAATAACCATCTTATTCAACTTCCCTCAAATTACCCAATATGACTGCCCACGTCTTTTCTGCTAGAACCTGCACCAATGCATTGATGTTTTCCTAAATCTCTCACAGAGCCTTCCCCTGCACTATTTCTTCCGCTTACATTCTTGATGACCTTCACCAGCTCCTCACTGACTCATTTATTCACTCAACAAACATTTGCTGAGAGCCTCCTATGTGTTAGGCACTATTCCAGAAAGTGGGTCTGTAGTAATGAACAAAACAGAAGGAAAGAAAAAAAAAAATCCTTGCCTTCATGGACCATAAATTCAAATAAGTTCTCCCTGTCTTTCCACAACCTCAATGAAGAGCCTGTCTTTTATGTTCTCCCCATGCCCTGTTTCCCCACTTTTCATACCCCACTGTATCTCAATTAACGAGTCTATCTCCTTGAAGGACCCAGCTGCATGTTATTCATATCCACGTTCCTGGTGTGGCACAGGACCTAGGACAAGGTGGGACATCCTAGGTATTGGTGATTTGAACATAATGCCATAATAACTGCATAATATTTTGAGAAATTAATTCACATTTTCCTCACCCTCTCTATTCCCCTTTCTCTACTCCCCATTTACGCAGTGACTAGCTGGTTCTGAGTTTCACTGCTATACAGAGGTAGATGTCAGGTCAAAATGCAGAAATGACTCAGATGACAAAAGCCCTGTGCTCCGGACGAAATTTAGCAGGTTTGAAGAGAGGTGGGGAGTTGACAGAGGGAGCTGCCTGGAGAAGCTGAGTGGCCTGGAAGAAGAAGAGGGAGAAAGAGGGAATCTCCCAGACTAGAAAAATGTTTCCCTTGGGGTCTGGAGCAGCAGCAACTCTGTGAGGTCTGGAGCTTCAGGGTTGGCACCCTTATTGGCAATGCCCAGGAAGGCAGAAGACTCAGGGAGGGATGGTGTGTTTTGTAGGGTCATCCAGGGGCCAGGCAGACAGGGATGTGGACGCCTCCCTGTGCAGAAGCCCCTATACTGATGCTTTGGCTCTGTCCCCCAGGGCCCTGGACTCATGGCTCAGCTGGTGGGGGAACAGCAGGTGCCTACACCTGTGCACAGAGACTCCCCAGCCCTTCCAGGAGGGCACTGAGAGCAAGAATTAGGAAAATCGGTTTGGGGAGAAAAAATAAAGGGATATTTGGTACACTCTGGATTTATGATACACATAGGATTACCGATATCTGTACCAGATGGTCCCTGAATTGTGTCCAAGTCATCTTGACACCTCAGTGGAGTCCCACTGGAGAAGTGCTGGGTAGAAAGGAAGGCAGACCCCCTGATATTTTGAGAATGCCAGTCTGCAGTGCAATGGATCACTTTTATATGGCCTTTCTTGCCATGGTCTTGTAACTCCTACCCAAGCGAACGGGTGGGACTATGCAAATAAGGTAATTGTGGACCACCAAGGGGACTGGATAGCTTGCTAATAATGCAGATAAAGTTCATGGCACCCATGTTGGGTGGGACCATGCAAATATGGTATATGGAACCCTAACGAGAGGACTGGTCAGTTTCACCATCCCGCTAGGCTTAAAATAAGCCATCCCAGAGGCGGGAAGGGAGGATCTCACCATCACCAGAAAGAAGAGCTAGGAGTGGAGTGTATCTTTTGGACTCAATATCTCTGTGCTCAGAAGCTCCTGGAACCAGGAGACCGAGAGAGAAGGAGAGAGAGAGAAGGAAAGAGAGAGAGAAAGCTGTAACACTGAAGACAGAAAGAAGCAGTGGCAGAGAAATGGCAGCAGCAGAACCAGGTGACCGGCAGAAGGCCAGGCCCACGGAGCGAGAAAACTGAGTGCCTTTGGGCAGGAGGCTTGCTGGCAGAGTAGGGCACCTCCGAGCACTTGGTAGAGCTAGGCTTGCCAACCCACTGAGCTAGAGCTGAGCACCTCTGGGCCGAGGCTTACTGGTGCCTCTAGGCACTTACTGGTGGAGCTAAAAGGGCTTTGTAGTACTTGCTGGAACAGGGCAGAGGCCGAGCAGCCAAGGGCCAGAGACCTGCCTGCGGGCACACCTGAGAAGCGGCTGTCCTGATAGAAGAAGCTGAGCATTCCTGAACCCGAATTGTAACCTGTTACTTCCCTTATAAACCCCACGATCGTGAGTATTGTCTGTGAGTTGCGTGACCATTGCAATGAATTATCGAACTCAACAGAGAAGTAGAGAGTGCCGTGGGAGGGACAGTTGGTGTCAGAACTGGTAAGGATGGTGGAGAGGGGGGCATGTCTGACCTCTGCCTCATGGGAATCAGCCTTGGGCTGTTGATCTTGATTCTCCTCCTTTCTTGTGAAGTTAGAGGAGGTCAGACGCCACCCCCACGCCGTTTTTTACAGTCAGAGGCCTAAGGCAGGACTGTGTCTGAAGGAGTTCTACAGAGAGCTTACACCCCGTGGCCAGAAAAAGGCTGGTCTAGAGGAAGAAGGAAGGAGGGGGTGTGAATGCAGCCTTTTAAAGCATTTGCCAAGGAAATCAGATTCCCTGATGCCCAGAAGAGCATCCAGAAATGGAGGGACACAGAGCTGAATTTTCTCAGCCCCTAACTGAAGCCCTGGTGGCATACTGGTTAAGAGCTACGGCTGCTGGCCAAAAGGTCAGCAGTTCGAACCTACCAGCCGCTCCCTGGAAACCCTATGGGGCAGCTCTACTCTGTCCTATAGGGTCACTATGAATTGGAATTGACTCAACATGTTGTTTTTTTAATTCAGAATCTGAGCTGTAAGAAAATAGACTCTCTTTTGGAAAAGGTAATGTTGTTTCCTTCAACTCAGGCTCTGCCAACCAGAACACAGGGCCACATCTTGGCAACTAAACTCTGGCAGACCCCAGGCAGGCTTTGGGGATGGTGGGTGCCTGAAGGGCAGCCCCTTGCATGAGAGGACCCCAGCTACCTGCCAAATGAGCCACCCTAAATCTGCCCCCTGTGGCTCAGGGGAGACCAGAGTTCATGTGCAAGCAAGGGGTGGGTAAGGGTGCATGGGAGCCAGCCAACTCTGTCCAGCTCAGAGCAAATAGACATTAAGGATTTGATTAAGCGCTGGGGTTCGCTTTTTGCTTGGCCACTGGGGGAGGTGAGCATTTCACGGAAGGCGGCAGCTGGGCAGAAAACCCACAGCTCAGGACATGAAACCACAGATGCGCTGGTGACCTGGGACCTACGGCGGGCTTGGGGGCTACACACCAAAAGCACTTTAATCCCTGGGTGCTGCAAATGGTTAATGCACTCAGCTGCTAACCTAAAGGTTGGAGGTTCAAGTCCACCCAGAGGAACCTTGAAAGAAAGACTTGGGGATCTACTTCCAAAAAATCAGCCATTGAAAAACACTATGGAGTCACCAGGAGTCCATGTGGTCACCAAGAGTCAGAGTCGACTCCATGGCAAACTGACTGGTTTTTGGTTTTCCTCCAGAGCATACATCTGAGTATCCTTGCCTCACCAGGACAGTGCATATCCACCTTCTCCAGTCCCATGTTCAACTCAGGCATTTTTCCCCTTAACCACTGAAATAAAGACCTGCTTGATTCCGGGGAGCGTGGTTGAATCAGAATGGCACGGAAACATTTACCCACGTCCTGCCACCACCACCCTGCAGCACCATCCCCCAGCATCTCTCTCCAGCCTTCAGGTGCCAGGTAGAGTGTACATGCCTGGCACCAATCATTTTCTCCCTACCTATAAACAGAGGTTGAAAACATAAACATCATTGAGGGAAAAGTAAATAAATAAACCATACAATATCACCACCTAAAATCACTTTCTCAGTGATCTTTTCTGTTAAAGCAATTAAGTCAATGTTCTGGCTTATTAATAAAATTCTTAATTGTGTCCTGTTTTTGTGGACTGAATTGTATCTCCCCAAAATATGTATTGAAGTCCTGGTCCCTGTACCTGTGGATATGATCCTGTTTGGAAATGTTTTCCTTCTGTTGTATTAAGGAGGCCATACCAGTGTGGGGTGGGTCCCAAACCTAACCACTTCAGGGTTATAAAAACAGCAGGATAAACACAGACACACCCAGAGGGAAGACCTGCTACGGGAGGAAACGTCTACAAGCAAAAGAACGCCAAGAGTTGCTGGCAGTTGCCCGAAACTAGGAGAGAGGCCTAGGGCAAGACCTTAATTTGGACTACAAGCCTTTAGAACTGTGAGAAAATAATTTCCTGTTCTTTAAAGTCACCCATTTTTGGTATTTCTGTTCGGGCAACACTAAGTAACTAAAACATCTGTCCTATAAGAGATCCAAAAATACTACGACAGATGGTATTTTACTGACTTTCTAAGGATGTGATTGTCACAAGACTATAAAGGGTTTTGAAGTGAAGCTAGGAACATCCTGACCTTTAGAGGCTGGCATGTTAAAGGAGAAAACTCATGCCTTCTGGTCACATTAAGTAAAATTCTCTTCTTCTTCTCCCTGTAGCACTAGTTTCTAGTTCACATGCGTACTAAAGAAATCCGATCTCCGCACACCATCAGGTTTAAAAACAAAACATCCCCCCCCATTATGTGACTCAAATTTGGTTCAAATTGTATTTGTCTAAAGCAACACAAAAAATAATTAAATGGGACATTTTTAGCTTAAAAAAATAGCGCCGGTATGAGCCAGGCATCATTTTTCATTGTCCTGGAATTTTATTAATCTTATCCCATGGTTCTATTTTAAATCTGCTTTTTATTGCCAGGTTATTCACAAAACTGATACTTTATATAAAAATAACTAAGTACAGAAATAACCCAGTGTTTCTCCTATTTGGAGTTGTGTGTTATTTTATCGCTCATACGGATGCCACAGACACGTGGCTGTCTTAGCAGAAATATGAAAAACAGACCTTGCAGTCCAAGGACTCAAAGCAAAGTTAAAAAAAAAAATTTCTACCTTCTGCCACTGATCTATTTTTGTAGCCATTAAAATCTGTGCAATATATTCCTTTAAATTTTTTTTTCAAGAAAACAAAGTAGAACCTGGGTTTTGAGAGGGCTTTCTTGGCAAAACCCTGTGAAGATCCGCCAAGAGGAGGCCTTTT
The DNA here is from genome assembly GCF_024166365.1 of Elephas maximus indicus. Lineage (NCBI taxonomy): Eukaryota > Metazoa > Chordata > Mammalia > Proboscidea > Elephantidae > Elephas > Elephas maximus. Next base: position 6,553,396 of record NC_064845.1, read on the forward strand.
TATCCTGCAAAATAGGGAATGCAGCCCATTCTTAAACCTTGTGGGTCACCGCAGTAAAGACTAGAAGGATAGAGAACCACAGTTCATGGCTATTTTTAGCCAGCAATCACAGACGGGATTTAAGCTGAAGGAAGACATAAAAAGAAGGAAGATAAGTGTGTTAAATTCTGGATGAGAGAAGTCAGTCAGTTTGTCAGTGACCCTGACAAATCGCAGTCCACAAGTTCTGCTTCCCTAAACCAGAATGTTCCTTAGAAGCAAGGATGGCGAGACTATGTCTCATATACTTTGGACATGTTAACAGGAGGGATCAGTCCCTGGAGAAGGACATTACACTTGGTAAAGTAGAGGGTCAGCGAAAAAGAAGAAGGCCCTCAAGGTGGATTTACACAATGGCCGCAACAAGGGGCTCAAGCGTAACAATGATTGTGAGGATGGCGCTGGACTGCGCAGTGTTTCCTTCTATTGTACAGAGGGTCGCTATGAGTTGGAACCCACTTGACGGCACATAACAACAAGAAGCCAGGATGTGTCCCCTCAACTTGTCCCTGTCTTTCCCTGACCTCAATTGCTCCTCTATAAAAGGGACTTGGAGCCCTGGTGGCGCAGAGGTTAAGAGCTCGGGTACTAACCAAAAGGTCAGCAGTTTGAATCCACCAGCCACTCTTTCGAAACCCTTTGGGGCAGTTCTACTCCATCCTGTAGAGTCACCATCAGTGGGATCAGAACTGACTCCATGGCAACACTCAGTTGAGGAAAGGGGATTTTATGGTGTACACGGAGCATGAGCACTTGTTGAGAGCTAGACACTATGGCACGTGTTCTATGGCTGTGTTCTCTACCTTGGAAGGACCCTTCAAGAACATTATTTTCATTTCTAAGATGAAGAACCAAACCAAACCCATTGCCGTGGAGTTGATTCCAACTCAAAGAGACCTTATAGGACAGGGTGAAACTGCCCCACAGGGTTTCCAAGGAGCGGCTGGTGGATTTCAGCTGCTGACATTTTGGTTAGCAGCCAAGCTCTTAACCACTGCACCATTAGAGCCCCAAGATGAAGAACCCGGCAGGATTTAGCGGCAAAGATGAGCCAGAGAGAGCTGGGTCAAGGGAGGGTGGTGGGCGCTTCCGGGACAGGGGCGGGGCTGGAACGGGAAATGGGCAGGGCCCGGGAGGGAGTGGGAGGGGCCTGGGAGGTGGGCGGGGCCTGGGGGAAGTGCTCTGGGGTGCGGCCTGAGGCTGAAAGGGGGAAGAGGGCTGGGTCCGGGCAAGATCTGGGCATGGCCAGGCCTGGGGAAGCAGTGTGAGGGCGGGGATGGGGCGGAGCCTGGGACAGGAGTGGGCGTGGCCGGGGAAATCTGTCTGAGGCGGGGCCTGGGGCAGGGGGGCTGGGCCTAGGGAAGCAGTCTGGGGGCAGGGCCCGGGGCGTGGTTGGGGCCTGGGGCGGGGCCCGGGGCGGAGCTGGACCTGGGGGAGCTGTTTGGGGAGGGGCCCGGGGCGGGACCTCTGACGGGGCGGGGCCAGACCTGGGGAAGCAGTCTGGGGGCAGGGCCCGGGGCGGGGTTGGGGCCTGGGGCGGGGCCCGGGGCGGGGCTGGACCTGGAGGAGCTGTTTGGGGGCGGGGCCTCGGACGGGGCGGGGCTGGGCCTGGGGAAGCAGCCTCGGGGGTGGCTCGGGGCGGGGCCGGACCTGAGGAAGCAGTCTGGGGCGGGGCCCGGGGCGGGGTTGGGGCCCGGGGCGGGGCCTCGGACGGGGCGGGTTAGGACTTGGGGAAGCAGCCTTGGGGCGGGGCCCGGGGTGGGGCGGGACCCGGGGGCGGGGCCTCGGACGGGGAGGGGCCGGTCCTGGGGAAGCAGCCTTGGGGCGGGGCCTCGGACGGGGCGGGGCCGAACCTGGGGAAGAAGCCTCGGGGCGGGGCCCGGGGCGGGGGCGGGGCCGGACCCGGGGAAGCAGTCTGGACACAGGCCCGGGGCGGGGCCTCTGGCGGGGCGGGGCCCGGGGCGGGGGCGGGGCCGGCTTGCCTTGAAGTAGGCGAACTGCAGGAACTTGTAGGGCTCGCGGCGCTGGAAGTCGGCCAGCACGTCGCGGCTGGGCTGCGACTGGCGGAAGGCCGGCAGCCCCTGCTTGCAGCGCTTGAGGCAGTGCGCGCGGCGGAGCAGGCCCCCGAAGAGGCGCAGCTCGGCGTAGCGGGCGCGGCCGGCGGCGGGCGCGGGCTCGGGCGCCGCGCTGCAGTTGAGGTGGCAGAAGGCCTCGCTGTCGCGCAGCAGGCGGTGCAGCCGCAGGCTGATCTCCAGGTAGCCCACGCTCTCGGCCCAGTGCTCGCCGCTGTACTGGTCCAGCGCGTGCCGGTAGGCCGACTCGAGCGGCATCAGCTCGTCCCGCGGGAAGCTGCGGAAGCTGTAGCGCTCGTACTGGGCGCGCCCGGGGCGCAGCGCACAGCCCGCGCACAGCAGCGCCAGCAGCGCCGCCGCCCCGCGCCTCGGCTCCATCGCGCCCGGCGGAAGGAAGGACGAAGGGAGCGGGAAGGAAAGGGAGGAGGAGGAGGAGGAGGAGGCCGGCGCGACGCGGCGGGCCGGCTCCGGGAGGCGGGACGCTGCCTGCGACCCGCCCCGTCCGGCCGCCGCTCCCCAGCCAGCGCGGGGTCCGGGCCCGGCTGTCCGGGTGGGAGCGCGCGCGGCCGGCTGGCCTCCCCGGGGCAGGGCGCGCTGTGTGCTGGCTCCTGCGCCGCCCGACGCGCGCGTTTAGGGGCTCCCTGTTCCTCCGCTCGGGGACGGCGGCCTGCAAGCCAGACGCGGGCCGGACGGGCCGTAGATTAGCGCCACTTCTGCTTTGGAATCCGTTGGGGGACCTGTGCACAAGCAGATTCCTGGACCCCCCTGAGCTTCTGATTCGGCAAGTCTTGGGTCCGGGCCTGAGAATTCGCATTTCTAACCAGCTGATGCTGACTGTCCACGGCCTGCACTTTGAAAAGACTGCCCTCCACCTTACATCATAGTGAGAAAGACAATGCTTACACAGAATTAGTAAGGATGTCAGTGGCACTTTATAAACAAATGGGTCGAGTTGAAGATACACACCTATGACTCCGTGATTCCGCTCTTCAGAATATGCTTGAGAAACTTGCACCCGTGCCTCAAAAGATACGCATGGATTTTTTTTTTAATTCATTAAACTTTTTCTCTTGGAATAATTTATAGAAAAACTGCAAGCATTGTACAAAGAACTCACATATATTCTTTGTCTAGATTCACAAGTATGCCACATCTCGTTTCATGGTCTGTATCTAACTACATGTTTTTTTTTTGGAGACATTTGAGAGTAGGTTGCAAACATTCCGCCCCCTTACCCTCTTCGGGGTGTATGTCCTAAGAATGTAACCACAGACCAGTTACCAAATTCAGGAAATTTAACGTTGATGGAAAACATGAAGCTACATTGCCTGTTGCAGTTTCGTCAGCTGTCCGGATGCCTTTTACAGCACTTCTTTCCCTGGACAGGACTTAGTCCAGGATCACATATCCTATTTAGTTGTGCCATCTACTTGTGGTGCTTGTTAGACATGGTGGAGTTGGCTCTGACTCTTGCCTACCTTATGTATAACAGAACCCAGAGTTGCCTGGTCCCGTGCCAGCTTCGTGATCATTGGTATGTTTGAGTCCATCGTTGTAGCTGTGTGGACTTTTAGCCTCCACAGCTTAAGTGTCCTCTAATCCGCACTGGTTCCTTAGCTTTTCTTGTCTTTGACATTTTTGAAGAATAACCCTTCCCATTGCCATCAAGTCGATTTCGACTCATAGCAACCCTATAGGTCAGAGTAGAACTGCCCCATAGAGTTTCCAAGGAGCGCCCAGTGGATTTGAACTGCTGACTTTTTGGTTAGCAGCCGTAGCACACTTAAACACACACCACCACCAGGGCTTCCTTTTTGAAGACCACAGACCGGTAATTTTATGAAATGGGCTTCTCTGATGCTTCCTCATGATTAGATTCAGATTAAACTCTCTTGGCCGGAACAGCACAGCGGTAACGTTGCAGCCTTCTCTGGTGTCACACCTGGAGGCGCACAGTACCTGCCGCTTAGCGGTGATGGTGATTTTGATCACGTGGTTAAGATGATGCCCATTTCTCCACTTCGTTTCCTTTTGTAGTTAATAAGTGTGTCTGGTGAGATACAGCAGCACTGTTTGTTGATTGTTTTTGTTTTAAAAATATTTATTGTACACTTAATGGATTGAATGCCAAAACCAGACCCATTGCAACTTTCTGACTTGTAGCAACCCTATAGGACTGGGTAGAACTGCCCCATCTGGGTAGAACTGCCCCATCGGGTTTCCAAGGAGCGGCTGGTGGATTCAAACTGCCTGTCTTTTGGTTAGCAGCTGAACACTTAACCATTGAGTCCCCAGGGCTCTATGGATTGAATGACTTCCCCCCAAAACGTGGTAAAATCCTGTGACTGTGACCCTATTTGGAAATAAGGGTTTTTCTACTGTTATATTCATGAGGTCGTATGGCAGTAGGATGGTTCCTAACCCTAATTCCTTCTGAGACCGGTACTTTTCTTAAAGCAGAAGGCAGAAATAACTTGTCTATGAAGACGGAGTGGATTTTTAAAAAATGAGTATACGTATACAGAGGAGTATTTTACCGCAGGGAAAATGAACAAATTACAGGTGTACGTAGCACAGTTCAAGCTCAGGAATAAAATGGCAAAAAAAAAATAGAGAACGATCTCACTTGTCTAAAGTTTTAAAATATGCAAGAGCACACCCACCAGTGAACATATTATTTAAGAAAGCGAATAATAGCCTTACCTCATATAATCCCACGGGATAAAACTATAATGAAAAGAGAATAACGAGAAACTTTAGATAGTGGTTTCCCGTCAGGTGGAAGGAAGAGGGTGGACTTGGAAGAGAGTCACACCAGGGGGAAGGCAGGCTGGGAGGTGGACCGTGGATACGAGAATGTTCATTGCATCATTTTTGATGCCATACGTGTTATTTTTAAAATGTCATTTTGTATTTACTGGTTATTTTTTAAAACAATTTTAAGAAAAACTAGTTGCCGTGGTTATAATGAAGAAAATAAAACAAGGGGATGGGATAGGATGAGGGAAGATTGTCTGAGAAAATGACAACTGAGCAGGGACCTGAATGTGGGGAAAGAGCCTGTGGAGAGAGCAGAGCTGGGAGGCGGTAGGGAGAGTTTACCTGGTCCTGTGGAGCCTCTGCCTTGGAAATCCGCAGTGACCATTTTGCTTGGGACTTGTTATCCTTGAGGTTTGTTATTGTTAACTGTAGTCAAGTTGACCCCTGACTCAGACCAGAGGTTGATAGGGTTTTCATTGGCCGATTTTTGGAAGTATGCTGAAACCTGTTTAGCATCATAACAGCACACAAAGGGCCACTGACAGACAGGAGGCGGTGTTATGCATGTGGTGCATTGGCCAGGAATCGAACCCAGGTTTCCCACAGGGGATGCAGGAACCTACCAACGAACTACCAGTGTACCCCCCTGCTGTGTACAAAGCATTATTCTTAGTCCAGTGTGGTGAGCAGCATAAACCTAGAGAGGGAGATAAGGCAGCAATTTAAATAACTCAAAATTTGTTAGCCGTCTTCTGGAGTGCCAAAATGAAGCAGAAGGCCATTTTAAGACACGCACAAAGAACTGTTGCTTCTCTACAAGAAACAACCTAATCTAAGAGATAGAATGAGCTGACAATTTGATTATGGTTGTGTAATATGGTATAATGAATTGACTAAATTTGTGAGGGGTGAGTATCAGGATCAGCACAAAGCTGTTCCTTCATGCCTTCTGGCTTCTCTGCTATCAGGGGCTCTGCCGTTAGGCTATCTGCTACTGGCTCTCTGCCGTTGAGCCGCTCTGCCGCTAACTCGCCCAGCTCACAGTCAGTGTAGCAGCTTGCTCAGCTCTCTCAGCTACTGCTCTCCTAGCAACAGCTCTCTCCAGTCAGGCCTCTCTGCCATCAGGCGCTCTGCCATTAGGCTATCCACCACTGGCTTTCCTCATTGAGTCCACCAGGCTGCTAACTGGTCTGGCTCACATCCAGTGTAACAACTTGTTCAATTCTCTTAATTGCTCTCTTCCGTTGAGCCTCTTTGCCATCAGACCTGTCTGCCATCAGCCTTTCAGCTGCTAAATGGCCCAGCTCACAGCAAATGCAGCAGCTTGCTCAGCTCTTTTAGCTGCTCTCTGCTATCAGGCCTCTCTGCCATTGCCCTCTCTGCGGCTAACTGGCCCAGCAGATAGCCAGTGTAGCAGCTTTGGGGACCACTTAGCTTTCACCTGGCTCTGCTTCTCCGCCAGCCCAGCTCTAAGTCAGCATCTCTCTCTCAACCAAGAGTCCTCTAAAGCCCCTGTGTTTCAGCCATTTATATATTCCACTCTTAACCAGTTACAAGGCAGGGCCTCCCTCACCAGACCAGAATTCAACCAATCCTCCATTACCCATGGGATGTCAATCAACTCAGGTCTTGTTAATTACCAGACCAAAGTATCAAACCACCAGGTTGTTTACAGCAAATGCCAGTCAATCCAGGAAATCTGCTGGGCAAATGTAACAAACCATTTGGGGGAGAAAACAGCCTGAGAGTCTCTCCTTCCCCCAAATTTCTTCTCCAAAGAAGTACGGCAAAGGTGACAACTCCTCAGGACTTAGGGGGCAAAAAAAATCTCCCAAGCTGTTTTTTCAAAGCAAAAAGGGCACATAAAAGAGTTCCACTGCAAGAGTGCTTCAAACTCCTACCATCTTCATAGCTATGCCCTTTTGCAATGTGTTTGCAGCTTCACTATCAAGAGGTGGAGTCCATTTCTCTGGATCTGGGTTTGGCTATGTGACTTGCTGTCTTAGTTATCTAGTGCTGCTGTAACAGATACAAACAGATAACTTGAACAAACAGAAGTTTATTCTCTTACAGTCTAGGAGGCTAGAAGTCTAAATTCAGGGGTCAACTCCTGGGAAAGGCTTTCCTTCTCTGTCGGCTCTGGAGGACGGTTCTTGTCATCAGTCTTGCCCTGGTCTAGGACTGTCTCAGCACAGGGACCCCAGGTCCAGAAGACGTACTCAGCTCCTGGCTCTTCTTTCTTGGTTGTGTGAGGTCACTCTATCTGCTTTCTTTTCCCTTTTATATCTCAAAAGAGATTGGCTCAAAATACAACCTAATCACGTAGATTGAGTCCTGCCTCATCAACATAACTGCCCCTAATCCTGCTTTACTAACGTCACAAAAAACAAACCAAACCCATTGCCGCGAGTGGATTCTGACTTATAGTGACCCTATAGGACAGAATAGAACTGCCCCATGGGGTTTCCAAGAAGCAACTGGTGGCTTTGAACTGCCGACCTTTTGGTTAGCAGCCATAGCTCTTAACCACTGCACCAGCAGGGCTCCCATTAATGTCATAAAAAAATAAAAACCAAACCCATTGCCAACAGGTCGATTTCAACTCATAGCGACCCTATAGAGGTTAAGATTTACAACACATAGGATAATCACATCAGATCACAAAATGGAGGACAACAACAATCATGGCCTAGCCAAGTTGACACACATTTTGGGGGGACACAGTTCAATCCATAACATTTACTTTGGCCAATGAGACAGTAGCAAATGCCCCAGTGTGCACTGGAGCTTGCCTTCTGATGGCACTTGAAACCCTGTCTCCATGTGACTGAGCCTAGGCTCACCTGCTGGAGGATGAGAGATACGTGACCCAACTGACTCTCCATCACTCCTGCCAACTGCCAAATCCAGCTGCCGGACAACTTACTAGCTGCCTGCAGATGCATGGGAAGTCCAGTAGAGCCCAAATCAGAAGAACTACCCAGCTGACCTACAGAATCCTGAGCTTAATAAATGAGTATTGTTGGTCTCTAAGTTTTGGGGTTGTTTGTTACATAGCACTAGCTAACTGATACATTGACCAACAGTTGGAGATGGACAACTCCTTTTTTTCTTATGATCTGGCCCCTTGAAGTCAATTTGCGTCAACATGATGGGGTTGATGGGGAGAGACTATCATATGTGTATTCTGGCCTCTGCTGAAACGTCATCTGGGCCTGGTTGGTCACCTCTAAGGAGTCATCCTTCGTTACCCTTGGCAAACTCCTGCAGGTTCATCAGCTCTATGACACTTCCAGGCAAATCTGCTTTGACACTGCAATTTGGGAAATATCTGGGAGCTGCGTGGATCCTAGGCTTCCTCCATATATCACGAGCTAGTGTATCAGCCCTGTGATGGTTAAGGTTGTGTGTCAGCTTGGCTGGGCCATGATTCTCAGTGATTTGGCAGTTATGATGTAGTTTGGCAGTTGTATAATGATGTAATCATCTCCATAATGAGATCTGATATAATGTGATCACCTCCATGATGAGATCTGTTGTGAGCAATCAATCAGTTGAAAGGGAGTTCCCTTGGGGGAGTGGCCTGCATCCAATACAGGTGGACTTTCTGGCAAGGCTTGCTGGCTTTTGCTTGCTCTGCATCCTGCAGCTGGCTCCTGTTCATCTGACCTACAGTTCTTGGGACTTGAGCTAGCAGCTCACCTGCCATCTTACATGCTGATCTCGGGATTCCACAGCCTGCGAGCCAGAGGCCTCCTATCTGACCTTCCAATCTTGGATTAGCCAGCACACACAGCTATGTGAGTCAGGAGAATCTTCCAACCTAACCCACAGATTTGGGACGTTCCAGCCTCTACAACCGCATGAATCATTTCCTTTATATAAATTGCTCTCTCTATATATTTATATACTGCCCTGGCTTTGCTTCTCTAGAGAACCCAGCCTAAGACAAGCCCCCACACAAGATGGCTGTGAAAAAGGAGAGATGAAAGGTACAAGGGACTGAAGGGAGGCGAGTGTGACTAGAGCTGGGGAAAATGGGTACAGGACCACAAAGCTTAAATGTAATTGCCTTCAAGGAGCAAGATTGTAGTGGGCAGTGTAGGTGAAGGGATAGTTGCTTTCCATTGTAATTCAACACAATTTGGAAAAGAAAGTGGAAGCAGACATTGTCTAGTGTAGCTGATCCCTGCTTATGGGGCTGTTCAATAAGGTCTGGGAACTTGAGTCAGCTCGTCACAGCTCTGTCTGAAGGTGTCTCCTCAGGAAAGGAGACAGTGTTACCCCCCCCCAAAAAAACCCATTGCCATTGAGTCAGATGACTTTATTTATAAATTCTCTTTCATATCACGAATATATTCATTATGTACACTGTTCAGCATCTTCCTTGTACAAGATCCTGCACTTGGTGCTAGAATGCAAAGATTAATTAAACATCCTTGTCCACAAGGAGCAACCAGTTAAGTAAAGGAAATAAGACATTTTTTTTTTTTAATTTGTTACACAAATCTATAGTGACCTTCTACTGTGTGCCAAGACACTGTTAGAAAAAAACTCTTACCTCAGGGAACTCAACATCAGGAGAAGACAGATCAATAAACCAATTACCATACCATCAAGGAAGCTGGGACACAGATGTGTACAGAGTAGTGGGTGGGCCCCGAAAGCAGAAAAGGCAAGAGATTTTTGGTGGAGGGAGCAACATGTGCAAAGGTTCGTTTAGGGAGAGGGTGGGATTAGAGCTCAAAAAACAGTGGAGGAGACCTCCGAAATGATCTCCATAAGAAATACTAGGTCCTGAATTGTCTTAGTTATCCAGTGCTGCTATAACAGAAATACCATACGTGGATGGCTTTAACGAAGAGAAATTTATTCTCTCGTGGTCCAGTAGGCTAGAAGCCCGAATTCAGGGTGCCGGCTCCAGGAGAAGGCTTTCTCTCTCTGTCAGCTCTGGAGGAAGGTCCTTGTCATCAGTCTTCCCTTGGTCTGGGAGCATCTCAGCGCAGGAACCTCAGATCCAAAGGATGCACTCTGCTCCCAGCGCTGCTTTCTTGGTGGTGTGAGGTTTCCCACGTCTCTCTGCTTGCTTCTCTCTTTTATATCTCAAAAGAGATTGGCTTAAAACACTACTTATCTTGTAGACCTCATCAACATAACTGCCAATAATCCATGTTATTATATTACATATAGTGATAGGATTTACAACATATAGGGAAATCACATCAGAAGATAAAATGGTAGACATACAATCAGACAAGGGAATCATGACCCAGCCAAGGTGACGTATTTTGGGGAAACACAATTCAATCCATGACATGAATGAAAACCCAAAACTTAAATGGCAAGTACAGAAAGGTAAGTGCCATAAGTGAGATGTAGATAGAGCACTAAGGAAATCTCTGGAAGGAAAGAAATTTAGGTAGTGCAATCATTTATTACTTCATCAAGAAAGAGGCATTAAACCTGGGGTTTGAATTGGGGATCAATTGTGGACCTACGGTCCTAAAAGAAAAATCTAAGAGGATATCCCCAAACCCTAGACTCAAGAAAAGGATACAGAAAGTGGTAGGCTGCAGAGCAACTTCGTTATGCTGAGCAAATAATTGTCATCCTGGGATCCCTGGAGCCCTGGGGGCACAGTGGTTAAGCGTTTGGAACTTAACTAGTGGTGTTTGGTCGGCAGTTCGAATCCATCAGCCACTCATTAGAAACCCGATGCGGCAGTTCTACCCTGTCCTATAGGGTCACTATGAGTTGGAATCGACTCAACAGCAATGAGTTGGGTTGAGTTTGGTTTGGTTTTGGGCTTCCTAGAAAGCAGAGCCTGAGACAAGGATGAAATGCTAATACTTGATGTGGGAGCCGCAATTCCAAACTGTGAGGCAGTGAGAGTCAGAGGAAAGAGAGTCACGAGGCAAGAGAGGATGGGAAACCATACAAGTTACATGGTACCATGCTGGCTTCTGCTTCATGGACAGCCTAGAAGACATACAGCCAATTTCTCGGCAGATGCACCCTCTAGACCTCGTGGGATGTCTCTGGAGGCTGAACCATACCTTTGAGTAATTAATCAGAGTGAGGGAGAGGGAAATTATTTACAGGTTCAGTTATTTACTGGCTCTCTCCCACCTCTGGCCTTCCATTGTACTAAGTTCAATCAGCGGGGTAGTTAATTCTTCTGCAGTGCTAGGTTGCATCACTTAGCCTCTTTGGCAATCACTCCAGAAGTGTGGTCTTTCAATCCAGCAGCCCCAGAGATTTCCAGAGAAGCCAAAATCTCCACATGGTTGGCTTTGGGTTGGTAGATGTGCATGGGGGCCTGTGGGGAAGCAGGCAGCCTAGGGTTCAAGAGACAAGTGAGGCTGAGAGAATCCGAGAAGTCACCTAAGATGTGTTTGATACAGCAATCATAGAGGTTGTGACCCAGTTACCACCAGAACTCTGGCTCAGAACTTCCAAAAAAGTGAAGTGAACCAGATGGAGACGGCTGTGAACTGGAGGGCTACCTACCCTGCCTAAAGAATATCCCACATCGAGCTTCTGTTAAAGGTGATGAAAAAATCTGGGAATAGTTAATGGTGATGGTTGGACAGCATGATGAATGGAATGAATGTCACTGAACTGTACACGTGAGGATTGCAGAAATGGAAGGTGTTCTGCCACCTATATATTTACCACAATACACAAACAACAAAAAAAGAATGTCCCAAATAGGGACAACCCTAGGAGCCCTAATACAAGGCATAAACAGAATACAAAACATTACCAAAAATGATGAAGAGAAACCCGATAACTGGGAGCTCCTAAAAATCAAACATCTATGCTCATCTAAAGACTTCACCAAAAGAGTAAAAAGACCACCTACAGATTGGGAAAGACTTTTCAGCTATGACATCTCCGACCAGCGCCTGATCTCTAAAATCTACATGATTCTGTCAAAATTCAACCACAAAAAGACAAACAACCCAATCAAGAAGTGGGCAAAGGATATGAACACACATTTCACTAAAGAAGATATTCAGGCAGCCAACAGATACATGAGATAATGCTCTCGATCATTAGCCATTAGAGAAATGCAAATTAAAACTACGATGAGATTCCATCTCACACGAACAAGGCTGGCATTAATCCAAAAAACACAAAATAATAAATGTTGGAGAGGCTGTGGAGAGATTGGAACTCTTATACACTGCTGGTGGGAAAGTCAAATGGTACAACCACTTTGGAAATCTATCTGGCGTTATCTTAAACAGTTAGAAATAGAACTACCATACAACCCAGAAATCCCACTCCTCGGAATATACCCTAGAGAAACAAGAGCCTTCACACAAACAGATATACGCACACCCATGTTTATTGCAGCTCTGTTTACAATAGCAAAAAGCTGGAAGCAACCAAGGTGCCCATCAACGGATGAATGGGTAAATAAATTGTGGTATATTCACACAATGGAATACTATGCATCGATAAAGAACAGTGACGAATCTGTGAAACATTTCATAACATGGAGGAACCTGGAAGGCATTATGCTGAGCGAAATTAGTCAGAGGCAAAAGGACAAATATTGTATAAGACCACTATTATAAGATCTTGAGAAATAGTAAAAACTGAGAAGAACACATACTTTTGTGGTTACGAGGGGGGGAGGGAGGGAGGGAGGGAGAGGGTTTTTTATTGATTAATCAGTAGATAAGAACTGCTTTAGGTGAAGGGAAGGACAACACTCAATACAGGGAAGGTCAGCTCAATTGGACTGGACCAAAAGCAAAGAAGTTTCCGGGATAAAATGAATGCTTCAAAGGCCAGCGGAGCAAGGGCAGGGGTCTGGGGACCATGGTTTGAGGGGACTTCTAAGTCAATTGGCAAAATAATTCTGTTATGAAAACATTCTGCATCCCACTTTGAAATGTGGCGTCTGGGGTCTTAAATGCTAACAAGCGGCCATCTAAGATGCAGCAATTGGTCTCAACCCACCTGGAGCAAAGGAAAATGAAGAACACCAAGGTCACACGACAACTAAGAGCCCAAGAGACAGAAAGGGCCACATGATCCAGAGACCTACATCATCCTGAGACCAGAAGAACTAGTTGGTGCCCGGCCACGATCGATGACTGCCCTGACAGGGAGCACAACAGAGAACTCCTGAGGGAGCAGGAGATCAGTGGGATGCAGACCCCAAATTCTCATAGAAAGACCAGACTTAATGGTCTGACTGAGACTAGAGGAATCCCGGCGGCCATGGTCCCCAGACCTTCTGTTGGCACAGGACAGGAACCATCCCCGAAGACAACTCATCAGACATGAAAGGGACTGGTCAGTGGGTGGGAGAGAGATGCTGATGAAGAGTGAGCTAATTATATCAGGTCGACACTTGAGACTGTGTTGGCATCTCTTGTCTGGAGGGGGGATGGGAGGATAGAGAGAGAGGGAAGCTGGCAAAATTGTCACGAAAGCAGAGACTGAAAGGGCTGACTCAATAGGGGGAGAGCAAATGGGAGTACGGACTAAGATGTATGTAAACTTATATGTGACAGACTGATTGGATTTGTAAACGTTCACTTGAAGCTTAATAAAAATTAATAAAAAAAAAAAGAATGTCCCAATGAGTATGTCTGATCCACCGTCACCCCGTGGGACTGTAGGCCCAGTGTCGCTAGACCTTCTGATCTTTGAAGAGAGCGTGGAAATCCAGATCGTTATGTAAAATCCCCTGATTTAACATTGGCAACTACAGTTAATTAAAGACGCTGGTGGGTGAAGGCGGTGACTGCCAAGTCAAAAAAGCCTCTGGCCACATCTAGTTGTGATCCTCCCTCTAACTAGAAAGCCAGTGTGATCAGTCAGGGAGGAAGTGAGCCACAACCGCATATGTGGCTAAAAGATAGTGAGGGTGGGCTAGACCTAGGGGGCCCAGATGAAGAAGAAACAAGCCTTGATGATGGATCAGGCACGAAAGGAAAAAAAACGTGCAAAGACGCAGCTGAGAGGCACAGAGGGGCAGGGGCCCTTGAGAGACAGGGGGCAACAGAAATAAGACAGGAAAGAAAAGTGCTTGAAACAAAGTCAGCAATTTTTTTTCTTTTTTTTCCCCTGAGACTGGCCTCACTTGGGGCATTTTACATTCTCAGAGATCTCAAACTCCTGAAAGGGCAAAATGGAAATCAAGACACCCTAAGACTCATGACCGCTATACAGCACGGTCTAGTTCCTGGTATCCAGCTGCTTTTACTGGGAACTTGGAGAAACCATTGGTGGATTCTTTCACAATTTTATCTTTTTATTGTTTCATAACCGTACTTACCGGCTGATTGCACGACCTAAGGCCGGCACTCAGGTTCTCTGTACTTTGTGTCAGGAAACCCAAAGATATGTGAGAACGATAAAGACCTGCTGCACAGAATTGTCCGTATCTGTATTCCAGAGACCTTGGCTTTTTGTTCCTTTTTTTCAGTAACTTTCGAAATTGATACAATTTCAAACTTATAAAAAAAAATCACAAGAATAGTACAAAGGATTTCTGTATCCCTTTTACTTAATTGAGCCCTGGTGGCATAGTGGTTAAGAGCTTGGCTGCTAACCAGAAGGTCGGCAGTTTGAATCCACCAACTGCTCCTTGGAAACCCTATGGGGGCAGTTGTACTCTGCCCTATGGGGTTGTTATGAGTTGGAATCGACTCAGCGGCAACAGGTTTTGGGGTTTACTTGTTAACATTTTGTCTCTTTTGCTTTATCATTGGCTCTCATTATAGATATGTAACATATATGTATATTACATATAATAGGTAACTATATATGCACATATACACTATTTTGTTTTGAATCACTTGAGAGTAAGTTGCAAACATTATGCCTCTTTATCCTGAATATTTCAGCACGTATTTCCTAAGGACATAACTGCAGGATAATTATCAAAACTAGGAAATTTCATATTGATACAATATTGTTTTCTAATCCACAGTCTATACTCAGTTTTTGTTCACTGTCCCAATAATACCTTTTCGAGCTGCTTTTTCTTTGGTCCAAGATGCAATCCCGGATCATGCATGGCACTTCGTTGTCATGTCTCTTTAGTGGAACCGAAACCAAACCAGTTGCCCTTGAGTCAGTTGTGAGCCATGTGATCCCCTGGGTGTCAGAATAGAGCTGTGCTCCATGAGGTCTCAAATGACTGCCTTTGTTCTGAAAAAAAAAAAAACTGAGGTGGGCTCAAACCTCTAATCTTTTCGTTAGCAGCCAAGCACCACCCAGCAGCCCCTCTTTAAGGGAGACCTTGTTTTTTCCTTGACTTTGACACATGGCACTGAACCCTCCTGAGACCTAAAAACTATTTCCGAATTTCAAGCATTTTAATGGATTTTAAAAATATTATAAATGTAAATTTCGATAAAAATTTACACTGAAATATAGGTCAAAACTGGATCTTGAAATTCACTGAATAGGAAAGCTCATAGGGAAAACGGATCCATCAAAAGGGTTGAGATTGATTTTTAACTTGAGCGCAGAGCCCTATTACGACGGCAAAGCAGTTTCCATCTGTTTTACCGGGCTGCGCATCTCTGCTTCCCTGTTCTTATGCTACTATTGAGGTATCTCCACTTCTCCGCATCGGTTTTTGTTTTTTGTTGTTGTTTTTTGACAGAGCACAAGTTTTTTTATTGTTGTTGAAAACGTACACCAATTCAACAACAACCGCAGAGGCTTCGGTTTTGGTTTGGACCCCATCCTTAGAGTTTCTGCGGCGGAGCGGGGGGGGGGGGTCTCAGTATCTGCATTTCTAACAAGTTCCTGGTACTGCAGGGCCCACACTTTGAGAGCCCCAGGTTTAGAGTTTCCCGGAGAGCTCCCTGTGCTCGGCTACGATTCTATCTAGTCCGCTTCCATTGCCCTGGAGTGATTCCGACTCATAGCGACCCTACAGGACAGAGCAGAACTGCCCCACAGGGTTTCCAAGGCTGTCATCTTACAGAAGCAGACTAACACATAGACTTGGCAGCTCTCTTTTCCCCCTTCTGCCCTCTCAAGGCAGCCAGGGAGCGAGAAGACCCTTGTCCATGCCCAACCCCCGGGCGCGTTATCAAGCTGCTGTTCCAAAGGGGCCGCTCTGCCCGGCAGACGCCGGCAAAAGCCAGATAACACCGCCGCGTCTTGGAGTCACGCGGCCGCGGGTGGCCCCCAGGCTGGCCCTGCCCGCGCGTCTCCACCCCGGATCTGCGCTGCGCTGCCAGGGGCGGGCGCGGGGCGGGCGCGGGGCGGGGCTGGCGGCGGGGCTGTCGCCAGGCGGCGGGTCCTCAGTCAGCTGACGCCGAGCGGCTGGCCCGGGCGCCCACTGCGGAGCCGGCCGGTCGGAGCGCGAACATGCCGGGGCTCCTGGTTCGCGCCCTCTCTCTGCTGCTGGTGCCGCTGCTGCTGGGCTCGGCGCGCGGCTTGCATGTGAGTCCGTGGGCCCGCGCGGGGACGCACTGATTGGGGACCTGCTGGTGGGGGCCGACTGGGGCCGCGGCTGCCCGGGGTCCCTCAAGGTGGGGACTATGAGACCCCCGAGGCACCGCCGGCAGGCAGGCAGGCAGCCGGCGGGGCGCAGGCAGAGGACCGGGCCTCCCGCCAGGGGCGGGCCGTGCGTCCTTCCCGGTAGCCCCGTCGCCCGTGGTTCCGCCTCTGCCGCCCTTCGCTCAGACTCACCTTTCCACCGGCGGAGCGAGGGGCTTGAGATAAGGTGAGCCCCAAACCTTTCCAGCTTTGAAGTCTGCCGGGAGGGGGGTTCCAAGCTGCTCGCGTTCCTGCAGGACGCCTCGGCTCTGGCTCGGGGCTCCCTCCCTTGTCCGGTTGGGGCTCTGTGGAGCGCTCCGGAAGGGGAAAAACGGGGTCAGGAGAGGCCCCCGCACTGGCGGCGCGGGTTCTTTTCCTCTGGGGTGCGCTCCGTTTGCAGCCAGGCGCTTCTCGCTCCTCCCCGCCGCCTGCGATTGGAGTTGGATTTCTCATCTCGTGTGGGTTCGGCGGTCCAGGTGGAGAGCGGGCAGGGGCCAGGCTGCAGGTGGCCGCCAGCGTTGATGGCGGGATGTCTGGCGGGGCGACTGGGCGAGGTGTGGAGACGCCCAGGTTTGGCTGGAGAGAGGAAAGACAGCCCCTGGCCACCCGTCCTCGCAGGATAGCCCGGCAGTGACGGGGAGGGGCTCCGAAGCGCTGCCTGGGAGCTGTGCATCACCCCCAGGAGAGGAGGGTGGGCAGTTGAAACTGGGACCTGCCGCTCTGCACGCTCGGCGAACAAACAGAGTTGGGTGGGCTAAGTCTGGGGCATGTTTTAGGTAGAATTTAGTTGGAATTTGAGTCCATTGATTTGTAAATAACACCTTTTGATAAAAAGCCTTTCGGTACGGTATCTGAAACCAAAAAGACAAATGCTCTGCCGTCCAGTTGATTCCGATTCCGACTCATAGCGACCCCATAGGACAGAGTAGAGCTGCCACATAGAGTTTCCTGGTGGATCTGAACTACCGGCGGTTAGTAGCCTTAGCACTTAACCACTAGGCCACCAGGGCCCCAGCGACCCTATTAAATATCCATTGCCATGGAGTCAATTCTGACTCACAGCGACCCTATGTTGTTGTTGTTAGGTGCCATCGAGTCAGATCCAACTCATAGCGACCCTGTGTACCACAGAAGGAAACACTACCTGGTCCTGCACCATCCTTACAATTGTTGTTATGCTTGAGCCCATTGTTGTACCCACTGTGCCAATCCATTTCGTAATACCAAATTAAAAAATAAAAATCCGTTGCCCTCCAGTCGATTCTGACTCATAGCGACCCTAAAGAACAGAGCAGAACTGCCCCTAGGGTTCCCAAGCAGCACCTGGTGGATTCAAACTGTCTACCTTTTGGTTCACAGCTATAGCTCTTAACCACTAGGCCACCAGGGTTTCCAGTGACCCTATAATAGGTCAAAAATAGGTCACCTCAAATTGAGTATTTGCTGCCTTCTTTCATCCCCCTCGCCCTCCTGTGGTACTCCAGCCCCAGTTTTCCTAGAGTAGGTGCCTTGTCTGGGAGGCTTGGAGAAGCCTTAGGTTCAGCTGGGAACCCAAGTGAGGGTGGAGTTGGGGAACAGAAAGTTCAAGGGAACCTGGTAGGGTAGGCACAGAAAAGCAGATCTTATCAATATCCGGAGGAGGGGGAGGAAGTGGAAAGATAGGATTTAGGGGTGAGGAGCTGGGTGGACAGAGCAGCCCCCTGGGTCATGGTTGCACTTAATCTTGTGCACTGTCATTCAGCAGGTGGGTGAACTGTGGCTGCCATCCCAAAGTCCACGCAGGGAGGCCGGCTGCTCCCCAGGAATTCTTACATCAGGTGTTTACGTCTCCTTTATGGGCTGAGAGCTGAAGGAAGACATCTGTGGGTCTGGGCTAGCTTTACATTATTTCCTCGTTTACACTTATTAAGGACAGCAATTCTCCAACTTTAACTCATATTAGAAATTAAAGCTGAGAAATTTAAAAAATATTTGTTAATTTGTTTAAAAAAATAAGTCGATTATGTATTAATAGCATTAACATTTTTATGAAAAATTACAGTATATCCCCCTAAATTTTAGGGCCAAGAGTGGCATTGTTTTACATTTTTGCAAATCTGTTTAATGTCTGTCTTAATAGATGACAGTGGGAGTCTCATTTCTGCTTCTGCGTTTAGTCTGTTGCTATATCACATGTTGTGTAGCCCATGGAAAACTCCACTGTACGCCCATGAGGGAATGAGAATGGAAGAGGAAGTAATGGCTTAGTGTCATTATTTGAGGAAATTTTGACTTCATGAACCCCCCTAAAAGGGCCTTGGGGACCCCAGAGGTCCCTGGACCATACTTTAAGAACTGCTGACTTTGAATCATTTTCTTATTGTAAAAAAAATTCAGCCCTGCCAACATGCCTTTGGTCACAAGCCTGTTTTGAGCAATGATTTGTGATGGAGCTGCCTGCCATTGTAGGGGAAAAAAAAACCTTAAACGTACAGAAAACTGTAGGTAAGAAAATGAAAACCACCTATCGTATCACAATCCTATGTGTTTGTATTTTAATAACAAAGAATAGCAACTGACTGGTATTTGAATGGCTTGGATTCAAGGTGGGTTGGGAAGACCTAAGTGGCCTTCAGGTTTTGAATGGGGATGAGGACTCTAATATCCCACAAAGCTGATGCCAGTTCCTGGTTGCAGGCGGAGTTGACCTGGAAACCTCTCCTTGGCCACTGTTCTATCTAAGGAACTCACCTTCCAGAGCCTGCCTGAACAGAACTGGTGGGGGACCCTTCTAGGAGCAGAGAAAATGGCGACCTTCAGGCAGCTGTCCCTGGGCATGAAGGCCACCCTGGCTGCTGGTATTCTCTTCATGTCCATGATCATCTCCCGCTCTTATCTGGCAGGGAGCCTGGAGCTCAGGGCCTGGCGTTGGCTGTTCCGCCTGCAGCTTGTCCTGTTTGTCAACTCGCTTATGCTCATTGGTTCCCTCTACATCTGGCGTAGCACAGTGAGCAACCTCTGCCACTCCCCAGCCGCGGAGTCAGCCTGTTTTCGGCTCTGGAAGATGGCTGTCGTGACGTTTCTGGCCCTGGCCCACTCCAGTTTCTTCACCATGCTCTTTTTAGTGGCCGAGGAGCCCTATCTCTTCTCCTTGGCAGCCTACTCCTGCCTCGGGGCATACATCATCATGGTCTTCTTCCTCTGTATCCTCAGTGGCATGGAACAGGCCTACCAGTTCTTGGCCTGGCGCAGTGGCAGGGTTGTCAGCAGCCTTGATAAGACAAGGAGGCTGGCACTCAGGCCGGCCTTGGCGGTGGCAGTGACCACCATGCTCAGCGTGGTTGGCTTTCTGAATGCTGCCCAGCCTCCAGCCGTGAAAACCGTGGAGGTGCCCATCCATCAGCTGCCCCCCTCTATGAACAATCTCAAGATTGCACTCCTCTCAGACATCCACTTGGGCCCCACAGTGGGCAGGACCAAGATGGAGATGTTTGTGAGGATGGTGAACGTGCTGGAGCCAGACATCACAGTGATCGTGGGTGACCTGTCCGATTCGGAAGCGTCGATCCTGCAGACGGCCGTGGCCCCCTTGGGCCAGCTTCGTTCACGCCTTGGCACCTACTTCGTCACTGGAAATCATGAGTACTACACGTCGGATGTCAGCAACTGGTTTGCACTGCTGGAATCCCTGCATGTTCGGCCCCTTCACAATGAGAATGTGAAGATTTCTGCAACAGGGGCCCAACATGGTGGTCATGAAGATGGCGACTGGATCTGCTTGGCTGGGGTGGATGATATCGAAGCAGATATCCTGCACTACGCTGGCCACGGCATGGACCTCGTCAAGGCCCTGGGGGACTGCAGCCCAGACCATACCACCATCTTGCTAGCTCACCAGCCCCTGGCTGCCAAGAGAGCCCTCCAGGCACGGCCAGATATTAACCTGATCCTTTCTGGGCACACACACGCTGGGCAGATCTTCCCCTTGAACGTGGCGGCCTATCTCCTGAACCCTTTTTTTGCTGGTCTCTACCACGTGGCCCAGACAACGTTTGTGTATGTCAGCCCAGGCACGGCCTACTATGGAATACCAATGAGGCTGGGTAGCAGGGCAGAGATTACGGAGCTCATCCTGCAACAGGCCCCCTGAGCACGGCCCTGCCCTTGCCCTTCACTCTGTCCTCTCGTCTTCAGAGTAGTCTGCCTGCTTTACCTCCACAGCCTCTCCTGCCCAGCCCTGCCAGCACGCCGTTGGTCACAAGCCCCATTTGAACAGTGATTTGCCCTGGAGCTGCCTATCAAGTTCAGAGCCAGGTTAACTCTGTAGATGGCCGGTTGCCTTTTTATATGCTTTTGTGTGGCCACCATGGTCATGTATATAAGAACGTGCATATATTTTCTGAATGGTGTGATGTGAGACCCTCCTTCTATGCATAGTTCACAGTAAGAATCCAAACATGGGGCTGCTTTAGAGGGATCCCTCTAGAAAGCGGAGCAGGGAAGGAAGGAGCAGGCGTGTTTTCCTCTTGGTGTTTTTCACCCATCTTTAGGACTTAGCTTCCAGAATCATTGATCCAGAACTTTTCTGAGGATGGGAGCAGTCTTGTTGGGAAATCTGGGAGAGCAGGCAAGATGGAGGCCCCTCTGACTACTGGAGAAAAATGGCTTATTTTCCCCCTTGACCCTGTCAGCGTCACCTTTATCAAAGGCATCAGTAAAACCCGCTGGGATACAAGGCGTACCTTGTACACAGCGTTGGATGCTGCTGTTTAACTGCCTGTTCTCCTGGACCTTTGAGGGTGGGGGGAGGTGGAAAGAAATATGAACAGTGTGGTAGGTGATGATAACAATCCTGCTGCTTAGGAATTCTGAGGGGTTTTTGCCTCCCTCATCTTGCTTATACAACACAGGTGAGCAGCAGGGTTGAGTCCCTCCAGTCAGGGCAGGCGTCCTTGTTCCCTGTTGGAGAAAGACTCCCAGTCATAAGAAAATCAACAGTGGGCCCAGGTCCTCAGCCTTCTCAGTGAGGTCCTTTCTGACAGGATGGGTATTTGACCCTAGGTTCAAAGAGCCTCTCATTTCTGACATGAGAGGTGGGCTGACAAGAGTAGGGTTGAGGTGAGGTGGAGCCCTGGTGGCACAGTGGTTAAAGTGCTTGGCTGCCAACCGGTTCGCTGGCGGTTCGAACCCACCAGCCACTGTGCAGGAGAAAGATGTGGTGGTCTGCTTCTATAAAGATTTACGGGCTTGGAAACCCTATAGGGCAGTTCTGCCCTGTCCCGTAGGGTCACTAATGAGTCAGAATCGACTTGAGGGCAGTGGGTTTACCTTTCTTGGGTGGGTGAGGTAATTAGGGACAGGCTGTTTTTCCCTGTTTACAGGTGAGGACAGTGAGGCATTGGCAACATGGTGAGGTGAGGGGGAGATTCGGTGCCAGAAGCCAGACCTTCCACCTCCCAATAAAAGTGTTCTTTGCACCATCTGAGGGTTACGTTACAGGTGCATGCAGGATTCAAACGTGGAAAGAGAATGAACAAGGAACTGTAGAGCCTGATGTTCTTTCAAAATGATTTCCTTGAAACTGGTTTCAATTCACATACAACTGCATGAACTGGAACCTGGAAGGGAGTCGGCTCATTTCTGTTCAGGATGTTGGTTAATTCTGAAGAAGAGCCAGGGAACTGAAACCCCCCTCCCAGGTTTGAGTCTGAGTTTTTGTGAGAAGCCAAAGTTCACTCTGCCAAAGGGGAAGTCCAGGCTTGGATGGGAGTGGCGAGGCTCTGTGTCTCAGGCAGGGCTTCCCTTCCACTTGGCCCTGCCTGTGGAGTTCTGGGATTGTCCTTCCTGATGGGTGGCTTCCAGCCCACCTGCCTGATCCCTTAAGAGCTGACCTTGGATGATAGGGCCATCTCTGCTGGCCTCTCGACCATGTTTAGAATCAACCCTACTCTTGTCAGCCAGAGACGAGAGGCCCTTTGACCCTAGGGTGAAATACACATCTTGTTAGGAAAGACCTGACTGAGAAGACTGGGGACTTGGGCCCAGTGTTGATTTTCTTATGACTGGGAGTCTTTCTCCAACAGAGAACAGAGACACCTGCCCTGACTGGAGGGACTCAACTCTGCTGCTCACTGGTCAGGCAGCATGGGGCGAGTGACTTGATCTCATTGAGCCTCAGCTTTCGTCAGCCATAAGATGGGGGTTATTGTATCTACCTCAAGATTGTTTCATTGGGAGAGTATTCAGAGATGGTGCAAGAGTTGCCCGTAGCACAGAAAACACAGTAAGCACTCAAATGTTAGTTTTTAAACGTCCCAATGAGGCTTGCTAAGGAATGGTTCCCTGTCAGTCTTGGGCATGGGTAACCAGAGAACGCGTGGAGCAGCCAATCTGGGGAACAGGTGGGCAGCTGCCATCTGCTGCCAGGACCCGTGGATTTGTCAAAGCAGCAATTGCGGGCGTTTGCTCTCTTCTGTCTGTGTACGTGTCTCTTTGTGCATGCTCTGCCTGGCCAGAGGGAATGTCTTCATTTTCCTTCTTGTTTCCTCGTCTACAATGGGGTACCCAGGGGATCCTGGAGAGTAGCCCTTTTGGTTCCCTGGAAGCCAAGGTATGTGATAGCGGGCCATCCAGTCAAGTTTAAAATGTGTCTTTGAGTTGAGATTCTGGTGGGTTCCTTACCGTTTCCCCTTGTGTTTGATTATCCTTATAGCCAGGAATACATTTGGGAGAAGGGACCAGGGAAGGGACCCCAGTGAGCCGTTTTTTCAACACATTTTGCAAATGGGATTGTAGGAGAGGTGCAGTACCTTGCCCAGGTTGGTGGCCCAGCACCCAGTTCGCCGGGTCCTTTCTCCATGGCGCCACGTGGTGGTCGCCACCCCTCTGCCTCTCGGGGAGGCTGCTCTTCCAAACGTTCTTACTTTTTTGTGGTCGATCCCATTTTGGGGGATCACTCTTACTGGCTTTTCAGCTCTCTTTTGTTTTGGATTTCACCAGACTGGGCACGTTGGGAGGAAATCCTGGTGGCATAGTAGTTAAGTGCTACAGCTGCAAACCAAAAGGTTGGCAGTTTGAATCCACCAGGTGTTCCTTGGAAACTCTATGGGGCACTTCTACTCTGTTCTATAGGGTCGCTATGAGTCAGAATCAACTCAAAGGCAACAGGTTTGGTCTTTTTTTGGCTTGGGCATGTTGGGCAGGCCTTGTGCTCTTCAGTGGGGTGGGTGACGTTTGACTCACCTGATACACCACTTCATGGTTTTTTGACTTTGGGTCATTCTCATCAGTGCCCTGAGCTTGATGAAACTGGTTTTCCTCAAATCCTTTTTTTTTTTTCTTGTTCCGTTTCTTCTTCTCAAATGCCAGCATTTTGTGGCCTTGTACACCCTCCAATCTCCCTGAAGTCCTTACTGGATGGATTCCTCTTTGCTAACAGAAATAAAACAGGCCCATCCCACGTGCCCATGAAATAGTTGTCAACACTTCTCACACTTGCTTTGTATTCCCAGACCTAGTGGAAGTTTTCCCAGCAGAAATTTCTTCGTTACTATCCAGATATTGCCTGGTGGGGGCTCTATATGGCACCCTTTATACCTCTGTCCTTTGTTCTTTACCCATTTACCTTCTTTGTTTCGTTTATGTGGTGGCTAGGGAGAGGTGGTGGGAATTACCAGGAACTGTTACTTGAAGCTCAGTAATTCTTGCCATTTCATTTTTTTTTTTAATGCTAAATGTAAGTTAAAATGAAAGCTAATGCCTTTTAAAAATTAAAAATAGCATGTATGTTGTTGTATGCCATCAAGTCGCATGATGTTGTTGTAGTAGCAATAATTTAATCCTCCTGCCTGTCAATTCCAGATATCCATCCATCCATTTTTTTCCTTATTTTAACTTAAACTTTATTACAGACGTTTAAAAATATTCAAAAAGTAGAAAAGCATATTGAATTCCCATGAACTCATCACCCAGCTTCAACACTTGTGACCGTTTTGCCGTTCTCTCTCACCTACCCCCTGCCCCACATCCTTATATTATTATTATTTTTGGCGGGGAGAGGGCTGAAGTATATTAAGGCAAATCCTAGAAAACATGTAATTTCACACAAGTATTTCAGCACATTTTTTTTAAAGCATAGCCATAGTGCTTATAATTATCATATTTAACAAAATTAACAGTGATTCTTTAACATCATCTAATATCCAATTAGCATTCAGTTTTTCCTAAATTATCTGTTATATCTCTTTATAATTCTTTTATTGAAACAAGATCTTAAAACAAGGTTGTTACGTTGTGCTTTGATACAGCTCCTAAATCTCTTTAAATCTATAACCTTCTCCATTTCCCCATTTTAGGTCATTTATTTGCTCAAGTTACCTGGGACATATGTCTTAGAATTTCCCACATTTTAGATCTGTGGTGTTCTTTAACATGTTCTTCTATTGCTTGTATTTCCTGTAAACTGGTACTTAGTGCTGGAGGCTGGATTAGATTCACGTTGAACTCTTTTGGTTGGAAGACTTGTTGCTGAGTCCCTGCTATTACATCCCACTGGGACTGGCACTTCGCCTTCAGTAGTGCTGAGATTGACCAGTGGGCTCAGGTGTTGTCAGCCTGATACGTCTTGTCCACTGTCAAGTCCTCATCATCTTTTCGTCTAATGTTTTAGCGGCCATTGGTGATTGTGGCTGAGAGGGGTTGCCAATGGGTGATTTTTTAAAGCCCATCTTTTCTTCTACGTTTACTAGCTGTGATTCTTCTACAAAGAACTTTCCTCATTAACTGTTTGCTTATTCTATAAAAGCATGTATAGTAAAGGCAAGCTAGATGCTTGATTCTTCCCATCTATTTATCAATTTTCAGAATAATGAATTGGGGCTCTAGCAACCTCCAAGGTTGACCAATAAGTTTTTCTTTTCTTTTTTTGGTGGTGGTGTTGGTGCATATTTTCATGAATTTGCATATTTTCCATATCTGATGTGTTTCCGTCCGTTAAAATCATAAATATTTTGATGCTCAGAGTATCCCATCTTTGGTCATTTGGGGCCCCTTTAAAGGGTCATCTTGATGTGACTGTAATAGTTTTTGATAGTCTTAGACTCGTCTTGTGCATACTCTGTCTCAGACTTGATTAAGGAAGTTTTTGAAGGAAGAGTCCTGGTTCTAACTTTTAGTGGGAATATTTAGAGACTACAATTACAGGAGCTATTTGCTACTGACTAGTATCTTTTCTAACCTATTTCTGTGGGTTGTACCAGGAAATAAAATATTTTTTCTTAGAAAAAGAAAAATTTATTCTAGTATTTCCAGTTCAAATGGAAGAATACAAGTTTTTAACTTAACTTTCTTGGATTTTTTTTTTTCTCTTTTACACTAACAGTGTAACAACCTGACATAATTACTTATTTACTTTATCCTACTATATTATGATTCAAAATAATAATACCAATGTTATTAAGATGAACTCTACTGGACGTAGCAGGGTTTTTTTTTTTTTTTTGAATACAGTTTAAGGTTTATTTTTTCTTCTTAGGCTCAATACAGTCAAAACTCTATTTCACAGTCACTTGAAATAATTCTTTTGTGTGTAGAAAGTTAGGTTTCTTTGTTTTCAGTTTTTAAGATTTGTATTTTTTTATTTAATTTCATTGTTTCAACTATGCACTTATCTTTTCTCTGAGATGAGGGAGAAGAATTAAATCTGTAAATGTCTGTGAGTCTGTGAGGATTGGGTACTAGCACCAGACCATGTGCTTGTTTCTAGTCCATTCTGCCATGTTCCTTCCTCTTCGATTATAATGTACATTCTTTATCCAGCCTTTAGGAATGCTGGGAAAAAGTCTTTTTGGAACAAGACAGGCATACATAAATAATAAAAATAGAACACACACTACAGCAGGTCATCCAGAAGTTTGTTCAGATCCATGGTTGAGTTTCAGCCATTCCCTGGGGTTGTTTTGCTGTTTCTTCAGTGTGTCTGATGTGATGTAATGGTGTTTTAAAGGTCTAAGCTCTGGCATAATCAAATTTGTCATGTAATCACCTAAAGTATTCTTTGTCTTCGTTCTGTGAACTCTGGAATCTGAGAGACCCATAGCCATGGATTGAATTGTGTCCCCCCAAAATATGTGTCAACTTGGCTAGGCCATGATTCCCAGTATTGCGTGATTGTCCACCATTTTGTCATCTGATGTGATTTTCCTATGTGTTGTAAATCCTATCTCTATGATGTTGATGAGAAGGGTGGGATTAGTGGCAGGTATGTGAATGAGGCAGGACTCAACCTACAAGATTAGGTTGTGTCTTAGCCAATCTCTTTTGAGATATAAAAGAGAGAATTGAGCAGAGAGACATGGGGACCTCATACCATCAAAAAACAAGAGCCAGGAGAATAGCATGTCATTTGAACCTGGGGACCCCGTTTTGAGAAACTCTTTGACCAAGGGCAGATTGATGACAAGGACTTTCCTCCAGAGCCAACAGAGGGAGAAAGCCGTCCCCTGGAGGTGATGCCCTGAATTCGGCCTTCTAGCCTTCTAGACTGTGAGAGAATAAATTTCACTTTGTTAAAGCCATCCACTTGTCATATTTTTGTTATAGCAGCACTAGATGACTAAGACACTCATGGTGTAAAAACCCTCTTCTCCCCCTTCCTTTTTTTCTTCCCTCAGTTCCTTTTCCCTCACCCCTAGGGTGCTAGAAGATGGGGTCTTTGCTGCCCTAGAGCTGAACAGCTCCTGCCAGGAGTTCCTGAGATTCCTGGGTCTCTGGGGGTGAGTTGAAAAGGTGGGTAGTGTTTATAGGGTGCACCATTGAGTAGATGCTTAATAGAGTTATAACAAGACAGAGTGTCTTCACAATCAGCATGACGCTGTAACTTGTCATCTCACTGAGCTCCTTTATTTCTTTATTCTGGTTGAGGAACGTGCACAAGCAATGCAAATATAATTATTTTCAATCCCAAGGATTAGGAAACTCGGGGAATTACCTGCTGATGTAAGTATAAGTGTTATGTTTGATATTTGTTAAAGAGATGCTTATTTACCACTGAAATAATCTAAGGTGAATAAATAACTTAAAAAATTCCATGGGACAGTGTTTGGTCCCTGATGTATTTGGTCCAAGGGTGTTTTGTTTGTACTGCTATGTTTTTTTCTCCAGTATTACATGCATTATGTCTGTGGGGGGGGGGGGGTGCCTTGTGAAGGTGTGGACTTTGCTTTGCATGGAATTGACTTTTAGTTTTTAAGTTTTCTGTGACCTCGTGTATTGTAAATACTGTTGATACCACACCCTTGCATGTGTGAAATAAAACTGTGGCTCTTTGGTAATCCAGTCTAGCGCCATTATTTTTAGAAGAGGGTGTGACTGACATACAGGGCTTTGGGGCATTTGCATTTTGGCGGTGTAGACTTGGAAGGCACCTCACCTCTTCTCCTCATACAGTTCTTCATCACCTCACTTGGCAGTTGTGCTACCGCTCGTAGACATTAAGGAAGCTGCCTCTTAGAGACTAGATCCTCACAGGTCTTTAAATGTTGAATGGCGTCACAATGGAGTCATGAAGTCCATTCTCCCTGTTTACCTTGTCCATGACAGTCAACAAGGGACCCTGGTGGCACAGTGGTTAAGCGCTCAGCTACCAACTGAAAAGTTGGTGGTGTGAACCTGCCAGCTACTCTGGGAGAAAGGTAATGGCAATCTGCTATAAAAGATTACAGCCTTGGAAACCCTACGGGGCAATTCTCCTCTGTCCAACCGGGTCGCTGTGAGTCTGGAATCGACTCAGTGGCAATGGGGGTGACAGTCAACAGAAGCTGTCGTAGATGCTGCTGCTTTTGCAGCTGTCCAGATGGGTCCCTTCTGTGTTGCTTTTCTAGGCTTGGGTTTCAGAGACTTCCCACTGCTCCCCAGGTCCAAGGAACATGGTGTCATTCAAAAACCCGACCAACGCGACATTCTAAGGAATGTCCTGACAGTCAAGGTCTCTTGTGTGAGAGAGAAGGGCGGTCAGCACAGCTCTGGGGCAAGAAGATGAATGTGTACTGCTCTCTTGCCCACTTAAAAACAAATGCCTTTGATCCTTTTTATTGATAGAGCTTGAAAAGATAAAAACATTAGCTGGGGGCTGCATTTGTCTGTTCTAATAATGTCACACCCACACAGCAGCTGCCTTTGGGGCCACTCCTTGGTCAATTAAGTATTCCACCATCATCAACTGTGATCTCTTTTTGCAGGGGCCTCACAGGTGACTTGAATGGAGATATGGTGGGGCCATCTTTAAGCCTTTGAGGAGTGGACACTAATATCCGCAATTCCAGGAGGACTGTGGAATCAATTCAGATTTATATCGATTGGGGGCATGGATGGGATAGTTTCAGGACTTCTACTTGACTTTCCCTCCATTGTGGCTCACTCATGGCAAGGGTTGTGCTGGCTGTTAAGTAAATCCATCCCTATTTGCACTTAGGACAAGGGATATCACCATAGGTGGGTCCACTGACTAATTGAACCCACTCTGAGAAGGACTTGGGCCAAGACTCGTTTTATCCCCTGATCTCCCTAAAAGCCATAAAGGAGAGTGATGACATTTCAGGTACCCTGGAACCCTGGTGTCACAGTGGTTAAGGGTTCAGCTGCTAGCCAAAAGGTTGGCAGTTCAAATCCACTAGGTGCTCCTTGGAAACCCTATGGGGTAGTTCCACTGTGTCTTAACCAGGTCGCTATGAGTCAGAATCATCTTGACGGTAATGGGTGTTAGATTTTTGGTTTGGGTATCCAGCAATCCTCAGAAGGCCTGAGGGTGTCCTTTCCCTAGGACATAGGTATTCTAGGTCCTGTTGGGGAAGTATTTATTGTGTGTACTTGGGGTGGCATCACAGCGCCCTTCCGCAAGGGGATCCCTCTAACCTTCCCTTTAAGCACTTGGCTTTATGTCAGAGAACTGGCTCAGAGCGGGGAACTAGATGAAGGAATCACAATTTTCCATTGCAGCAGCTGATGTCAGCCTTCTGCTTGCCAGCTCTTGATTTTTTTGTTTTTGTTTTGCTAGACATATCAAGCAACACCCTCACTGGCTGCCTCTGGGAATGCTGTGGGTTATTATCCATTGTCACAGAGCCCTGCGGTAACATACCCTGGTTGCCACTCTGCCCTTGCTCGTCATTGTGGTAATTATATCCACTTGATTCTGCCACTTAAATGGTTGTCTTAGTTATCTAGTGCAGCTATAACGAATACCACAAGTGGATGGCTTCAATAGAAATTTATTTTCTCACAGTTTAGAAGGCTAGAAATCCGAATGCTCTAGGGGAAGGCTTTCTGTCCCTGTCTGCTGTGGGAGAAGGTCCTTGTCTCTATGCGTTCTGTTTCCTGGTTCCTTGGAGATCTCCATGGGGTTTGGCTTCTATTTTATACCTTGTAACACATTGACTCAAGGCACATCCTACACTAATCCTGCCTCACTAACAGAGAAAACCCATTCCCCAATGGGATTATAACCACAGGCACAAACCAAAAAAAAAAAAACAAACAAACCTGTTGTCATCAAGTCAATTCCGACTCACAGCTACCCTATAAGATAGAGTAGAACTGCCCCATAGGGTTTTCAAGGGGCAGCTGGTGGATTCAAACTGGTGACCTTTTGGTTTGCAACTGAGCTTTTAAACACTGTGCCCCAGGGCTCCAACTACATGCATAGAGATTAAGATTTACAACACATATTTTCTGGGGACACAATTCAATCCATAACAGTGGTCGTACCTTGATTATGCCGGATTTCATCTCCAGTGACACTAGAGAGCCCAGGCTCATGGCAGCATCTTCTGTCATACCTCACCTACAGAGGACAGTCCTTGTGGAGCTTCTCAGGGATACCAGGGCCCTCTTCATGAGTGCGTTTGTCACTGAAGGGAGTATTCTCTGGGCTGCCCTGGACAACGTAGTCAGATGGTGAGTTCTCTGGTCACATCTTGACATTTCCACATTTTGAGCCATCTTACACCTTCCACAGGACACCAAGGTGGCCCTGGCCTCTCCCCCCATTTCCTCCAGGCCAGTATCGTGTCCAGATTCTAGGGAACCATCTGAGCAGCATAAGGACTGGCTTCCAGTGCCTTTACTAAGATGGTAAATCATGAGTCATGGGAGAGCACATCAAGTCAGTAGGCTTCCCCCACTCAACCTTATATCCTGCCTCCTCCAGGCCCACTCCCAGTGTCTTTCTGTGATTAAATCCTGGCCTTACTTTCTGCATAGCCTGCCTTCTGGTGGGGGGAAGTGTGAGTCTCCTTAAACACTGCCACAGAAGCCTCTGGCTTTCCAAAACACCTTGAGTGGGTGGCTGACCTGAGACTGTCAACCGGTTTCTTTCTTCAAGAGTTCCAAGTCTGTTAACAAAAACCCAGGTGACTTCACAGCCCTCACAGTTAGCAGACCCCACTGCGTCCAAAAAATAAGGTGGGTTGGTGGCTGGATGGAGCCGTGGGGTACAGCGAATGCAGATGCCAACTCCTCCCCTTCTGCCTGTGCCTCCTTTCACTCCAGCACAAGTAGGGGTCTTGGTATTTGCACAGCACAGAATATCACCACCTCACTTAGCACCAGTAGTGGAGCTCTTGTTGCCATTTGCCATATGAGAAATCCTGGTATAGTGTCATCTCCTGAGGAGCTGCTGTTGAAGCCAATCTTAGTACCAGTTGTCTTAATTTGGATTCCTCTGGAAGCAGAATATGAAACTAGGGTTTGGATGCAATTTGTTTGAGAAGTGACTCCAGGGCGCAGGAACGAGGGACAGGTGGTGGGTGGGAAGAAGAAGAAGCTACATCAGATGTATGTCATGGTTATCAGTCTGGGCAACAGGAACATGGTTCTGCCAAGACCTCCTGAAAAATGCACAAATGACCCCAGAATCGTCTGCCTAAAAGCCAGGAGAATGCAGTTATCCTCCTGTTCCGTCCCCCATTGGTTGATGGCTGTCCCCAGGGACATGAACCCCCCAGCACTCCTGGACTCCTGGGCTGAGCAGGTTCCTATGGTGTTAGGGCAGGAAAGCTAAAAGACATGAGATGAGCTGTGTTGTGTACTAGAGTGGAGATGCTGTGGCCACACCGTGCTGAGCTGGTGCAGAACTGTCCACAACCAGTGGGTCAAGAGGAAGATCAAAGGGGATGGCCACGCCAGCATGTTGTATTTATTTATGTATGCTTTAAAAAAATGCTCTTCTCTACCTTCTTTTTTCACCCTACATCTATTGGAGATCTTTCCACATTAGAAAAGGTGGAGTACCTCATTATTCCCAAGAACTACATAATATTTCATCCGTCCATCTATCTGTCTATCATCTATCTATCTGTCCATCTATCTATCATCTATCTAATCTGTCATCTATCTACCTACACACACACACCACATATACCACAATTTATTTCATCAGTCCACTTTTTTTTGTGTCAACATTTTATTAGGAAAAATTCCAGACATACAAAAGAGTTGAAAAAATTTCATACCCACCATCTAGATTCTACCATTAACATATTACCATTAATCCATCCATCTATCTGGAAACCCTGGTGGTGTAGTAGTTAAGAGATATGGCTGCTAACCTACAAGGTTGGCAGTTCAAATCCACCAGGTGTTCCTTGGAAACCCTATGGGGTAGTTCTGTTCTGTCCTATAAGGTCCCTATGAGTCAGAATTGACTTGATGGCAATGGGTTTGGTTTTTTGTT
Organism: Elephas maximus indicus; assembly: GCF_024166365.1. Taxonomy (NCBI): domain Eukaryota; kingdom Metazoa; phylum Chordata; class Mammalia; order Proboscidea; family Elephantidae; genus Elephas; species Elephas maximus. The sequence goes on from NC_064845.1 coordinate 6,585,499, forward strand.
TTTTATCCTTCTATCTATCCATCAATCCTTGTTTTTTTTTTTTTTGGATGCATTTCAAAGTAAGTTGCAGGCATCCGTGCACTTACCTTCAAATACTTCAGCATGCATACCACTAGCTAGAGGTCAATATATTTGTTTATAGTTCTTTTTTTTTTTTTTTCTCTTTTCAGGTAAAGTTTACATGCAATGAAATGCAGAAATATTAAGCACACCAGTTGATGAGTTTGACAAATGCACACCCCGTGTAACCTGAAACCCTATCCAGCCATAGGACATTACCATTCCCCAGGAAGTTCCTTCAAGCCCTTCCCAGGAAATACCTGCCCCACCCTGCAGAAGCAATAACTGTTCTGATTTTTCCTCATTGTAATTAGATTTGCCTGTTCCAGACCTTCATGTAAATGGGTTCCTGCTCCATGAACACATTTGTGTAAGGCTTCTTTCACTTAGCCTCCCATTTCTGAGATTCATTCACGTTGTTGCAAGTATCAGTAGTTTGTTCTTTTTTATTGCTGAGTAGTATTTCGTCATATGAATACACCACAGTTTGTTTATCTGTTCCCCCGTTGGTAGATGTTTGGGTTGTTTCCAGTTTTGGACTATTCTGCATACAGCTGCTATGAACATTCTGAACATTCTTCTGTAAGTCTTTTCATGGATACATGTTTTTATTTCTCTTGTAATCAGTCTACTTTAAAAAATATATATTTTATTGTATTTGAAGTGAATGTTTACACAGCAAATTAAGTTTCCATTTAATAATTTTTATTTTATATAAATTGTTCTGTGACATTGGTTACAATTTTCACAATGCATCAGCGTTCTCATTATTTCCATTCTGTTTGTTCTGTTTCCGTTGATCTAACTTCCCTGCTCTTCCTTGCCTTCTCATGTTTGCCTTGGGTGAATGTTGACCGTTTGGTTTCCTATAGTTGATTGTTTATGGGAGCACATTACTCACAGGTGATATTGTTTATTTTATAAGCCAATCTATTATTTAGCTGAAAAGTAACTTCCAGGAGTGGCTTCAGTTCCAACTTCAAAAGGTATCTTAGCGTGTTAGACTCAGGGGTTCCTCTAGTTTCTATTGGTCCATTAAGCCTGGTCTTTCCTAGGAATTTGAATTTTGTTCTACATTTACCTTCCATTCTATCCAGGACCTTCTATTGTGTCTCTGGTCAGAATGGTCAGCAGTATAGCTGGGCACCACCCAGTTCTTCCTGAATCAGTAACCAGTCTACCTTTAAAGGGCAATTTGGTTTAAACAGAGTTGCAGTAAAAAAAATAAAAATAAAAAATTGTACATTTGTAAGTACATCCATGGGGAAAATTCTGGGGAAAGGGCACATGCATTTAAAAAAATTTTTTATTATGGAAAAATTCAAACATACAGATATAGAAGGAATACCTGTTGTCATGGATTAAATCGTGTCCCCCAAAAATACTTGTCAACTTGGTTAGGCCATGATTCTCAGTATTGTGTGATTGTCCTCCATTTTGTGATTGATATAATTTTCCTATATGTTGTAAATCCTAATCTCTGCCTATGGTTAATGAGGCAAGACTCAATCTATAAGATTGGATTGTGTCTTGAGCCAATCTCTTTTGAGATATAAAAGAGAGGAGTGAGGAGAGAGACAGGGGGACCTCATACCACCAAGAAAGCACTGGGAGCAGAGTGTGTCCTTTGGGCCTGGGGTTCCTGCATGGAGATGCTCCTAGTCCAGGGGAAGATTGATGACAAGGACCTTCTCCAGAGCCAACAGAGACAGAAAGACTTCCCTGGAGCTGATGCCCTAAATTTGGACTTGTAGCCTATTAGACTGTAAGAAAATAAATTTCTCTTTGTTAAAGTCATCTACTTGTGGTATTTTCTGTTATAGCAGCACTGGATAACCAGGACACCGTGTATCCATCACCCGGCTTCAACAATGTGTAATTTTGCTATAGGTACTCTCTATTCTTTTTGTTTTCTCTTTTTGTCTCATATGTCATGTAATTCCATCCCTAAATTTTTCTGTATGCCCCTCTAACTGATGAGAACTTTTTTCTTTTATATAATCACTATGCCATTGTTACCCTAACAGTTAATGTGAATTCTTTAACAATATCTAATGCCCAGGCTGTGTTCAGTTTTGTCCTATCTCAATGTTGTCTTTTTAACAGTTTTTTAGAATCAGAATCCAAATGAGGTCTACACATTGCATTAGGTTGTTATGCCTCTTAACTCATCCTTTATTTTCTAACAATATCCCACTCTTAACTCCTCATTTTTATTTTAACACTATTGATTTGTTGGAGCAGCTCGATCATTTGACTTTTAGAGTGCCCCACATTTAGGATTTGGCTTATTGCTTCCTTGTGGTATCATTAGATTCAGGTTCAGTTTAGATTTAGGTTCAGTAATGAGGAATACTTCATAGGTAGGGCTGTGTACTTCCTGTTGAATCATAACATGAGGGACTTAATGCCTGGTTTTCCACTTTTAGTGAGGCTGAGATGGAGCAGAGGCAGCACATGGAATCTTCCAGACCCCTTCTTTATAAAATTTCCATCAACCTTTCTAATGGTTCTAACGTTCTGTAAAAATGACGTGGGGGTGGTGCTTGACCTCCTCTAACTTCACGAGAGGGAAGGAGAATCAAGATCAACAGCCCAAGGCTGATTCCTCTGAGGTGGAGGTCAGACATACCTCCTCCCTCCACCATCTTTACCAATTCTGACACCAACCGTCCCTCCCACAGCACTCACTACTTCTCTGCTGGGTTCGATAATTCATTGCAATGGCCACACAGAACTCACAGACAATACCCATGGTTTTGAGGCTTATTAGGGAAGCAACAGGTTACAATTCAGGTTCGTTCAGGAACGCTCAGGATGCAGTTCTTCCATCAGGACAGCCTCTTCCTAACTGTGCTCGCAGGCATGCCTCTCTGCCCCCTTGGCTTTCAGCTCTAGCTCCAGCTTTGTGGGTCAGCATACCTAGTTCCACCAAGTGCCCTTGGCCCAGAGGCACTCTGCTTTCTCACTGTGTGGGCTAGAAAGCCCACCACGCCATCTCCTGCCAGTCTTTCCCGCCTTGGTGGTGGTGGTATCCTCCTTCTGCTCTGAAATTGGCTCTCTTTTACGCCTAGTGGGTGGGCCAAACTGACCAGTCCCCTTGGTAGGCTGTGATTACCCTGTCTGCACAGTTCTGCCCAATCACCTGGGTGGAAGCTCCATGACCATGGCGAGAAAGGCCACACAAAAGCAATCTATCGCGCTGCACATCCGTTAATCATCTCTTCTATCCTTATTAGCTGGGACTCTACGAAAAATTTTTTCCTTTCTGGTCAACTTTAGAGTTACCCTGAAATACAGTTCTTACGTGAAAGGGAGATCAACTGCTTGATTCTTTCTCTTTTCATATTTTACAGTAATGAGTTGGTACTCTGGCAAGGTGATGAATGATATTTTCCCCGTCTGTTTATAATTATGAACTCATAGATTTTAACATCCATGTAGTTATTTATCTTTTTTCCAGTTGGTATGGCTCTCTCTCTTTTTAATGCTCAAATTCCCCGCACCTGTCCTGCTCTTCTGTTTAGTTCCCGTGTCCTACACCTAATCCAGCCCTGGTCCTGTGGCTTCTGCCTCATTACCTCTGCCAGGTCTACGTCTTTGCTTCCCTTCTTACTCCTTCAGAAGAAAGGCTAGAGTGCTGAATGTTTAAAAACATGTCTGATTCTATCATTCTTCCAGTAAATTGCTCTCCATAGCTCTTGGCATAAAGTCCAGTCCTTTAATGTGGCCTTTGGGCCTTATTTGCTCTGGACCCTGCCCAAGTCCTCTGCTCAGCAGCCTGCCATATTTTCTTTGCCTCTGTTGCCCTCCCCTTGGCTCACTCCTCCTCATTCTGGGGCTTAGCTTAGGCCAGGGATTCTCAGCCCTGGTTGCACATGACATCATCTGGGCAGCTTTTAAAAAAGACCAATACCTGGGCTCCACCCAAGACAAATTAAAACCTGAATCTCTGGGGCTGGGTCGAGGCCTGACTTTGTTATTTCGAAAAGCTTGCATAGGTGGTTCTGATATGCAGCCAGGGTTGAGAACCACAGTTCTGGGCATTCCTTCCTCTGGGAAGCTTGCCCACACCCCGCATGTAGCACCCGGTTCTGGCCCTTACTCTGCGACTTTGGCCTCGCTGTGTTAATTCTTGACTTTCTTCCACACTAGGTGGAAGCTTCCTGTGGACAGCAGCCACATCTGTTTAGCCCCCCTTTGTGATTGTGCAGAACACAGTAGATTCTTGGTAATGATTTGTAAATGTGTTGCAAGGAGATATTTGGGCCCAACTTTGAGGTTGCTTGAAGGCCAAGAGGATATCCTGCTGTATTAATTTCCTAAGGCTAATATAAAAAAATACCACAAACTGGGTGGATTATAAGAATATACTTTTTTTTTTTTGTCTCACAGTTTTGGAGGTTAGAAGTCAGAATTCAGGAGTCGAAATTACTCGACGGCAACAGTCAGAATTTGGTGTGTCAGCAGGACCATGCTCTCTGGCTCCAGGGGAAGATTCTTTCTGGTCTCTCCCAGGTTCTGGTTGCTCCAGACATTCCTTGGCTCGTAACTGCAGCACAACTCCATCTATGGCCCTTTTGCCTCCGTCTGCCTGTCTCTTCTCTTTTTTACCAACACCACTCAGATTAGACTAGGACCCACCCTACTGCATTGTGACCTCAAGTCATGAAGATGATAACATCTTCAAAAACCTTTTTTCCAAACAAGGTCACAATCACAGGTCCTGAGAGTCAGGATTTCAACATACCTTTTTGGGGGACACCATTCAATCCACAACACCCACCGTGTGTGCAACTAAGGCGAGGTTCCATTGTCTGCCACCACCATTTCTTGCCATCCTCATCTCCTGCTCCGCCAAACCCGTTTCTCTAGACAAGTGGGCTTCAAACAGCCCTTTCCTTTTTCCAGCTCTGCCCGAAGTGGCTTCGCTCCCTTCTCACCTGCCCAAAAAAATTCCCTAACGTAAGGGCCACCTTGGAACTCACAGAACTTGTGGGGTACCCTTAGTTGACATTTAGTCATATACATTCTGTAAGACTGTTTTCAAAATCATTCTTTTCTTTAAGAGATTTTGCCTTTTAATTTCCTGAGAGGAAATTAAATCCTTGTTTAGTAAAAGAATAAAGGGATATCAAATAGGCACTTTTGCTTTTTTTTTTTAATACTGAGTTTTTGGTGAAAGTTTACACAGCAACTTCTGTTCCCATTTAACAATTTCTATACATATTATTGAGTGACATTGTTTACATTTTCTTCATTGTGTCAGCATTCTCAGTATTTCTGCCCTGGTTGTTCAGCTTCCATTAATTCAAGTTCCTTGCCCCGCGCCCCCCATCATCTCATCTTTGCTTAAGGTAAATGTTGACAGTTTCGTCACAAATGGATTTTTTTTTTTTTAAAGGAGCACAGTACTCACAGGTAATATTGTTCATTTTAAAAGCCAGTCTTATTTAGCTGAAAGGTAACCTCCAGGAGTAGTTTCAGTTCCAAGTTTAAAGTGTATCTCAGGGTGATAGTCTTGGGGTGTCTTAGTTATCTAGTGCCACAATAAAAGGAATAACCATAAGAAGATGGCTTTAACAAACGGAATTTTTTTTTATCAGAGTTTAGGAGGCTACAAGTCCAAATTTAGAGCATTGGCTCTAGAGGAAGTCTTTCCCTGTTGGCTCTGGAAGAAGGTCCTTGTCTCTTCAACTTCTGCTTCCTGGTTCCTTGGAGATCTCCATGTGTCTTGGCATCTATCTTATCCCATCTCTGCTCACTCTATGATTTAAACCAAAACCAAACCCATTGCCGTCAAGTCGATTCCAACTCATAGTGACCCTAAAGGACAGAGTAGAACTGCCTCATAGGGTTTCCAAGGAGTGGCTGGTAGATTTGAACTGCTGATCTTTTGTTTAGCAGCGAGCTCTTAACCACTGTGCCACCAGGGCTGCCTGTATGGTTTAATCTGTTTTATATTTCAAAAGAGACTGACTCAAGATATACCCTGTACTAATCCTGCCTCATTAACATAACAAAGACAACCCATTATAACCAAATGGGATTATAACCACAGGCATAGAGTTTAGGATTTACAACACATATTTTTGGGAGGACATAATTAGATGCATAACACCGGGGTTTCTCTAATCTCTACCAGTCCAGCAAGTCTGGCCTTTTTAAAAAAAGAATTAGAGTTTCCAAAGGAAGGAAGGAATGGGGAGGGGGAAATGACTAACCAGCTAGTAGACTAGCGAAGGGAAAGATGACACTCGATATAGGGGGAGTCAGCACTACTTGACCAAGGCAAAGTCATAGACGCTTCCTAGACCCATCCAAACACCTTGAGGGACCAAGTTCCTGGGGCTGAGGGCTGGGGACGTTGGTCTAAAAAGACATCTAGGTCAATTGGCATAACATAGTTCATAAAGAAAATATTCTATATCCAACTTTCCTAAGTAGCGTCTGGGGTCTTAAAAGGTTGTAAGCAGCCATCTAAGATATTTCTATTGGTCCCATCCTGTCCAGAGCAAACGAGAATGAAGAAAACTAAAGACACAAAGAAAATACTAGCCCAAATGACTAATGAAGAATCACAGCCTCCACCAGCCTGAGCCCAGAAGAACAAGATGGCACCCGGCTACCACCACTGACTGCTCTGACAGGAATCACAACAGAGGGTCCTGGACAGAGTGGGAGAAAAACGTAGAACAAAATTCAAATTCACAAAAAAAGACCAGCCTTGCTGGTCTGACAAGGACTGGAGGAACCTTCGAGACTCTGGCCCCCGGACACCCTCGTGACTCAGGACTGAAGCCACTCCCGAAGTCCACCTTTCAGCCAAAGATTAGACAGGCCTATAAAACAAACAATAACACACATGAGGAACATGCTTCTTAGTTCAGTCAAGTGTACGAGACCAAATGGGCAACACCTGCCCAGAAGCAAAGATGAGAAGGCAGGAAGGACAGGAAAGCTGGACGAATGGACACGGAGAACGGGGGGCAGAAAGGGGAGAGTGCTGACACATTGTGGAGATTGCAACCAACGTCACAAAACAGTTTGTGTATAAATTTTTCAATGAGAACCTAAATTGTGCTGTAAACATTCACCTAAAGCACAATAAAATTTTAAAACAAAATAATCTGTGTTTTGTTCTATGATTTTTTCCCATTCTATCAGGACCATCTGTTGTGTCCCTGGTCAGAAAGGTTGGTAATGGTAGCCAGGCACCAACTATTTCTGGTCTCTGGATAGATAAGGCTGTGGTTCGTGTAGGCAGTTAACCTTACAGACTAGTTTCTTCTTTGAGTCTTTGGTTTCCTTCTTTCTCTTTTGCTCCAGACAAGTAGAAACGAACAGTTGCATCTTAGATGGCTGCTCACAAGCTTTTAATACCCTAGATGCTACTTATCATACTAGGATGTAGAACATAAACTTTATAGACGATGTTGTACTTATTGACCAAATTGTTCCACAAGACTATGGCCCTAAGCCCTCAAACCCCATAAACCAATTCTGTGAGGAGTTTGATTATGTCTGGAGGTATCCATGACTGTGTTCCATACCTGCTTTATTATGTATGTGAATATATATGTGCAGCACACACAAACGTCTATGTATCTGTGCCTACAGATACTCCTATATGCACACACATATGGGCTTGCCATGTGTTAGAATCCACTCAATGGCAGTGGGTTTGGTTTTGGCTTTTATTTTCGGTTAGATTTATTGAAGCACGATTTACATACAACAGGTTGCCCCAGTGTACTCTGCTCCGAGTTTAACTTTCCATCACAACTGAGCTTCAGACTCTTGTGGTCATGAGTGTGTCTTAGTCATCTAGTGCTGCTATAACAGCAATACCACAAGTGGATGGCTTTAACAAACACATTCTCTCACGGTTTAGGAGGCTAGAAGTCGAAATTCAGGGCTCCAGCTCCAGGCAAAGGCTTTCTCTCTCTGTTGGCTCTGGGGGAAGGCCTTGTCTACGATCTTCCCCTGGTCTAGGAGCTTCTCGGCACAGGGACCCCAGGTCTAAAGGACACACTCTGCTTCCAGCTCTTTCTTCTTGGTAGCTCAAGTTCCGTCCTCTCTCTGTTCACTTCTCTCTTTTATGTCTCAAAAGAGATTGAGTCAAGATACAATTTAATCCTGTAGACTGTGTCCTGCCTCATTAACATAACTGCCTCTAATTCTGCCTCATTAACATCATAGAGATTAGGACTTACAACACATAGGATAATTACATCAGATCACAAAATGGTGGACAGCCACACAATACTGGGAATCATGGCCTAGCCAAGTTAACACACATTTTGGGGAGGGACACAATCCAATCCATAACAGCGTGCCTAGAGTTCACTCTCTCACAGTTGCTTCCATGTATGGCTTCAAGGGCCGTCCCAAAAGCTCTCACAGCCTGTGATGCTGCTACAATTAAAGCTACTAATCCTTAAAAGCCTTAGGATGCACAAGGAATCCTACCAATGATGGAGGGCGTGCATTAAAAAATGATGGCTGTAGGCTCTGGTCTAGTTGTCCCGTTGGCACCTCTGCCTGTTGGCACCCTTCTCCATCCACCAGAGGGCACTGACCCACTCTAGGTAGCAGTCTAGCCTCCCGTTTGAGGTCTGCCCTTTCAGATCCTAGCATTTTACCTCTGAAAGGGACTCCAGAACACTTTCTCGATCTTTTTTCTTTTTAACTGTAAGAAATACATCTTACATTGCAACTCAGTTACAGACATACATGCACATGAAAATCTACATATGTATATATAACAAAAATTTCACAAAATAACATTTATCTTTACTATACGCAGTATGGAAACCCTGGTAGCGTAGTGGTTAAATGCTATGGCTGCTAACCATAAGGTCAGCAGTTCAAATCCTCCAGGCGCTCCTTGGAAACTCTATGGAGCAGTTCTACTCTGTCCTATAGGGTCGCTATGAGTCGGAATCAACTCGACGGCCCTGTTTTTTTTTTTTTAATGCAGTGTACTCTGATGTTTTCTATTCTCTTTCATTAAAAGAAAAGGTACCGTTCAGCACCCAAATTGATTCCATGACTAACAAATTGGGTCAAACAAACAAACCCCAAAAAACAATCAAGCTGGTGCCATCAAGTTGATTCTGACTCATGGCGACCCCATGTATTACAGAGTAGAACGGTGCTCCATAGGGTTCTCTCAGCTGTAATCTTTATGGAAGCAGTTCACCAGGCTTTTCTTCCACGGAGCTGCTGGGTGGGTTCGAACTGCTAATCTTTAGGTTAGCAATCACCCCATACTTCTACAAAGTGAGTCATAACCCACAATTAAAAAACAATATCACCTTGAAGATCCTATAGTCCAATATCCTGGACATTATGTTGAAGGAGGTGTGGGGTTAAAGAGGGGACTTGCCCAGGCTACTCTGGGACTTAGAACAACACCTAGGATAAGGCTTTCGAGCCTTGGATTTCTCATCTGGTACTTTCAGCATTGTATGTTGTACTTAGAATTTCGTTAGTCGGTCATGGTGGTCTCAGCGACATTATGATTGAGGCATATCCAGTGTTCAGGCAGGTTGCAGCCACAAGGGTGTGTGTGTGTGTGTGTGTGTTTCCCATTCCCAAGCCCCATGAAGTACACACTGGGCTTTCCTACACCAAGTCACCTCCAGCAGAGCGTTCTGTCTTTGAGAATAGAACTTCTGCATCTCAGCCACTGATTCTCAGATTGCCGTTGGCCTCTGGAAAGCTACGCCTTTATGGAATCACGCATGTGGGTCCATGAGTGCACAAAGCGGGCGCGACTGAGTGAGAGGCAGTGTCCTTTGCTCTGCTGACTTGGCTTAGCAGTGGTTTGTCCTAGCCCGGAAGCCAGCCATTAGCTCTGCCAGCACATTAGGCCAATTAAGTAGGCTGGGAGTTGCCAGCTGCAGGGTCTGCTGAGATGTAGAATGCAGACATTCTCATGCGGTCCCCTCTTTGCTCTGTAGAATGCCTCCCAGAGGACGTTCAAGATCGACGACAGCCGGAAGTGCTTCCTCAAGGATGGCCAGCCGTTTCGCTACATCTCGGGAAGCATTCACTACCATCGTGTGCCCCGCTTCTACTGGAAGGACCGGCTGCTGAAGATGAAGATGGCTGGGCTGAACGCCATCCAGACGTAAGTAGGCAGGCACTTGGCTTTCCCCTGAGCCTGGACGTTGACACCTGGAAGGAGGTACGGCTGCATTTCCTGGTGCAGCTATTTCACTGCATAGAAATGAGAAAGAACGTGGCATGGCTCTCTGAGATGGGCTGGTCACGAGCTTGGCTGGCCCTTCTTTAGGCAGTCAACTGCTTCTTCCTGTCTTGAACTTGGTCACCAGAAATCATAAATGAATATCTGCTTAAAAACGCAATGAGAAGTGACAATGATTGACCGCTTACCACGTACAGGGCACTTTACATGAATGACCCTCTTCTCTGAGGCAGGCGTTGCGCCCATTTACAGCTGATGAAAGTGAAATTTGCCCAAGGTCAGACCTTTGGTCAGAGGTCCAGCCAGGACCAGCTAGGCAGCCGTCTCTCCTCTCAGCTCTTAGGGGAATATGCCTTATGAGGCAGATCGGTGCAACCTGGCTTGTCTTTCTGGTTCTTCAGGAGTGACTGTCTAACCCTAGGCTATAGAATAACCCCTGCGCTTATCTCCTGTCTTCCGCTGTTGCTGTTGCGAGGTGTCTAATGGGAAGAAAATTGAGGTGGCTAGCCTTCTCTTGTGTTTGCAGTGCTGATGTGGATTGCAGATAACTTTTGAAAGATAAGTGGTATGAAAACCCAGGGGCAGATTCCTGGGACAGGTAGTTGGGGAGAATCCCACTCATTATTCTGGCATTAAGGCCACTGGCAGAATGACCTTGGGACCTGTCTGGACTTGGGACACTGAATTCTGGAGACCAAGGCTGTTAGTTCCAAGGAACCCTGAAATCATGGGATTGTGGAAAAAGCGTACAAACCTTGCCTTCACGTTTGAATTCATATCCCATGCTGTAGGTAACCAGGACAGCTGGGAGGAAGGCTTTGTCGTTGTAGCCCCTGCGCGCTGTTTTCCTGGTAAAATCATTTATAGGGAGGAAGTAAGGGATGGAGGTTTTTCTATTTGTATTAAACAAAATTAAAAAAAAATATGTGTTACTTTAGCATTGGTATTTTCATTTCTTCTAAACCTACACAAACGTACATCATTTTACATAGTGATAATCAGTGTTTATGTGATTTTGTACGTATTTTTTGCCTTTTGAACGTTTACACAGTGTTGGAATTATTTTTATGTTGCAGTCTCTGTAAACTTTCCCGCTAATGTGCCACCACGTTTATTTATTTCTCTTTTTAAAGAGCACGCGTTAAATGGCAGTGGGCATTCTTTGTGGGTTATAGACTGAAAAGTGTTTCCGCCAAGTTTGATTACCTTGGGAAACTGCTTTGAAAGCTCCTAGCAAGGCCTCTTCCCGAGAGGCTGCCAGAGGGGGAGGTTTGTGTGTCCTGTGGGATTATGTTGTAGCAAATGTTAGGTGCCAGCAAGTTGATTTCAACTCATAGTGACCTTATAGGACAGAGTAGAACTGCCCCATAGAGTTTCCAAGGAGCGACTGGTGGATTTGAACTGCTGACCTTTTCATTAGCAGCCGTAGCTCTTAACTACTGCACCACAAGGGATCGTTTATAATACTTTGCATAAATAATTGGACTGAGGTCTTCTGTGGAAGATAGAAGTAGCTCAAAAATCCAGGTGGCCACCGTGAATTCCCGCAGCCCTGCTGGAGGTGACTTGGTGTAGGAAAGCCCAGTGTGTAGTTCATGAGGCTTGGGAATGGAAAACGCACGGGCGCACACACCCCCTTGACTGCAACCTGCCTGAGCACTGGATATGCCTCAATGGTAATGTCACTGGGACCATCATAACCCATTAAGGAAATTCTGAGTACAACATGCAATGCTGAAAGCACCAGACGAGAAGTCCAAGGCTCCAAAGCCTCATCCTAGGTGTTGTTCTAAGTTCCAGAGCATCCTGGGCAAGTCCCCTCTTTAGCCCCACACCTCTTTATCCGTAATGTCCAAGATATTGGACTATATGATCTGTAAGGCAATATTTTTTTTTAATTGTGGGTTATGACCCACTTTGTAGAAGCATGGGGTGGCTGTTAACCTAAAGATTAGCAGTTCGAACCCACCCCGCAGCTCCGTGGTGAACTGCTTCCATAAAGATTACAGCTGGGAGAACCCTATGGAGCACAGCTCTACTCTGTAACGCATGGGATCGCTGTGAGTCAGAATCGACTCGATGGCACCAGCTTGTTTTTTTTGTTTGTTTGATCTAATTTGTTAGTCATAGAATCGGTTTGAGTGCTGAATAGCACCTTTTCTTTCAATGGAAGAGAGTAGAAAACATCAGAGTATATATTGCATATAAAAACCGAAAACCAAAACCGTTGCCATTTAGTAGATTACGACTCATAGCGACCCTATAGGACAGAGTAGAACTGCCTCACAGAGTTTCCAAGGAGCGCCTGGTGGATTCAAACTGCCTACTTTTTGGTTAGTAGCCATAGCAGTTAACCACTACGCCACCAGGGTTTGTTTCTATATAGCATATAACCAAAAAAACCAAACCAGATGCCATCTAGTCGATTCTGACTCATAGTGACCCTGTAGGACAGAGTAGAACTGCCCCATTGGGTTTCCAAGAAGCTCTTAACCACAGTGCCGCAAAGATAAATGTTATTTTGTGGTATTTTTGTTATATATACATATGTAGATTTTCATACGCATGTATGTCTGTTCTGAGTTGCAATGTAAGATACCTTCTTACAGTTAAAAAAAAAAAAAATACAAATTGAGAAACTTTTAGAGTCCCTTCCAGAGGTAAAATGCTAGGATCTGAAAGAGCAGACCTCAAACGGGAGGCTAGACTGCTAGACAGAGTGGGTCAGTACCCTCTGGTGGATGGAGAAGGGTGGCAACAGGCAGAGGTGCCAACGGGACAACTAGACCAGAGCCTACAGCCATCATTTTTTAATGCACGCCCTCCATCGTTGGTAGGATTCCTTGTGCATCCTAAGGCTTTTAAGGATTAGTAGCTTTAATTGTAGCAGCATCACAGGCTGTGAGAGCTTTTGGGACGGCCCTTGAAGCCATACATGGAAGCAACTGTGAGAGAGTGAACTCTAGGCACGCTGTTATGGATTAGATTGTGTCCCTCCGAAATGTGTGTCAACTTGGCTAGGCCATGATTCCCAGTATTGTGTGGCTGTGCACCATTTTGTGATCTGATGTAATTATCCTATGTGTTGCAAGTCCTAATCTCTATGATGTTAATGAGGCAGAATTAGAGGCAGTTATGTTAAACAGGCAGGACACAGTCTACAGGATTAGGTTGTGTCTTGAGTCAATCTCTTTTGAAATATAAGAGAAGGAAGTGAGCAGAGAGAAGGACCTCATGCTAAGAAGAATGAAGAACCAGGAGCAGAGCATGTCCTTTGGACCTGGGGTCCCTAAGCTGAGAAGCTTCTAGACCAGGGGAAGATTGATGACAAGGACCTTCCCCCAGAGCCAACAGAGAGAGAAAGCCTTCCCCTGGAGCTGGCACCCTGAATTTGGACTTCCAGCCTCCTAAACTGGGAGAGAATAAATGTATTTGTTAAAGCCATGTACTTATGGAATTTCTATTATAGCAGCACTAGATGGCTAAGACACACGCCCGTGAACACAAGAGCCTGAAGCCTAGTTGTGATGGAAAGTTAAACTCGGAACAGAATACATGGGGGCAACCTGTTGTATGTAAATCACGCTTCAATAAAGCTAACCAAAAATAAAAGCCAAAACCAAACCCACTGCCATCAAGTGGATTCTGACACATTGCAACCCCATATGTTGCAGAGGAGGACTGCTCCATAGGGCTATAGCAGTGCTAGAAAACTATGACATTATGTTTCTGGCATTGCAATGTGTGTGAGTTCCTGAAAGTTGGCACACTGGTGAAAAAGTTTGCAGAAGGCTATGACAGTTTCAGAGCCCTGGTGGTGCAGTAGTTAAGAGCTCAGCTGCTAACCAAGAGGTTGGCAGTTCGAATCCACCAGCTGCTCCTTGGAAACCCTATGGAGCGGTTCTACTGTGTCCTGTAGGGTCACTATGAGTCGGAATCAACTCGATGATAACAGGTTTGATTTTGGTTTATAATTATAAAAAGCTAAAAATGCTACTAACAAACAAATGTATAGTGAACATGTGTCAAAACTTATTTAACTCATGTTTTAGTTGCCTAGGGCTGCTGTAACAAAAATATCACAAGTGGTAGAAATTCATCTGACCGTTTTGGAGGCTAGGAGTGTGAATTCAGGGCGTTGGCAGGGCTGTGCTCCGTCAGCTTATAGGAGAATACCATTCCTTGTAGCTTTTAGCTTCTGACAGCCCTGGGTGCTGTTGTCATTCCTCAGCTAGTAGAGGGATCCTCCCATGGTATCTTCCCCTGTGTGTTTTTCCAGGTCCGTTTTCCATTTTTATAAGATGCCATTCAGAAGGGTTTAGGTTTAGGACCCACCTAGCCCCATTAATATAACAAAAGAAAAGTCTTATTTCAAAGCAGTGTTAGATTCACAGGTATAGGGGTTAGGTCTTCAGCATGTCTTTTTGGGGGACACAATTCAATCCCTAGCACCTCAATAATGGGGGAACTAGCTGGGTAGTAAAGCTGCTATTAAGGCCACTGGTAGAATGACCTTGGGAGCTATCTGGACGTGGGACACTGAGTTCTGGGGACCTAACTACAAAGGAGAATTTGAAGAACAGAGGTTCAGATAGTCAGGAAAGTATGCTGAAATCAATATGTCTTCAGAGACAAAACTGGATAATGTCCTAAAAGGTAAAGAAACTAACTTATGGGGTTGTCTTCTCTGTATGGCAATAAACATTGGCATCTCTACCAGGCAAAAAATCTGCAACCTCACAAATCTTTCCCCTAATCAATAATAAACACTAATCCTAACAAAAATATATCCCCCAGAGAATGAAATAAGCCTTGGGTGGGCCCAAAGGAGAATGGTCCAATATGACGTTGAAAGGAATGTTTTTTGGCTTATTTCCAAGTTTTGGATGACTCTTTTTTTTAAGTGTCCTTCCTGTTTTTTTCTTTTCCCTCTTACCGTAAGTGCATCAGCAGTAGTATTGAAGAAGCTCCTCTCTCCCATCTCTTCTTCTTTACTCTGCCACATGTTCCAGGAAGGGGCTGTGTGTGTCTTGGCAGGTACATACCCTGGAACTTTCATGAGCCCCTGCCAGGACAGTACCAGTTTTCGGACGACCATGATGTGGAACATTTTATTCAGCTGACTCATGAGATAGGACTGCTGGTGATCCTGAGGCCTGGACCCTACATCTGTGCAGAGTGGGACATGGTAAGTGTTATGGATTGAATTGTGTGCCTCAAAAATGTGTGTCAACTTGGCTAGGCCGTGATTCCCAGTATTGTGTGGTTGTCTACCATTTTGTCATCTGATGTGATTTTCCCATGTGTTGTCAGTCCTGCCTCTATGATGTTAATGAGGCAGGATTAGAGGCAGTCATGTTAAAAAGGCAGAACTTAGTGCACAAGATTAGGTTGTATCTTGACTCAATGTCTTTTCAGACATAAAAGAGAAATGAACAACAGACGGGGATCTCCTACCACCAAGAAAGTAGGGCCTGGAACAGAGTGTGTCCTTTGGACCTATGGATGACAAAGACCTTCCCCCAGAGCCAACAGAGAGAGAAAACCTTCCCTGGAGCTGGCACCCTGAATTGGGACTTCTAGCCTCCTAGATTGTGAAGGAATAAATATCTGTTTGTTAAAGCCATCCACTTGTGGTGTTTCCGTTATAGGAGCACTAGGTAACTAGGACAACAAGTGTGGCTCAACTTGGATCTGCCTTCCTGGTGTGTGTGAACAGGGGTGGGCTGGCAGGGCATCTGGGGAAAGTGAACTAAAGCAGTTTAGATAAAAATCTAATTCCCTGTGACTGTACCCAGCATGGAGCCCTGGCGGTGCAATGGTTAAGAGCTCAGCTGTTAACCAAAAGGCCGGCAGTTTGAATCCACCAGCTGCTCCTTGGAAACCCTGTGGAGCAGTTCTACACTGTCCTATAGGGTCACCGTAAGTCAGAATCCCCTGGACAGCAGCAGGTTTGGTTTTTGGTTTTAACACCCAGTATAGGTGTCTTTCACCCTAGGGAAGCACCTAGGTGTTGTTAGTTGCTGACAAGTTGGCTCCAACTCATGGCAACCGTGTGTACAGCATAAAGAAACGTTGCTCAGTCCTGTGCCATCTTCATGATTGTTGGCATGTTTGAGTCCATCTTCGCAGCCATTGTATAGTGCTTGCCAGTCTAGGGGCCTCGTCTTCCAGAGGCGTCTACCTAGACCGAGAGGAAGTAAGGGTCAGAAGGCATGGGTTCTCCCCCTGGCCGTCACTCACACTAACTCAGTTTCCTTATCTTTAAAGAGGAGTTAATAGTGTCCCCCCTGTCTACCTCAAAGGGTAGTTGTGAAATTAAGTGAAATAAATCTATATAAAAGGCCTTGGTTAGCTAAACATTACCTCAATGCCGACTGATGTCATTTTTTACTGTATTGTAATTTCTAAGTTCCCTGAAAGTTATAAATCAGAAAGTCCAGCTCAGATACCCCTCCTCCATGAAGCTTTTCCTCTCACTGCTAATAGTAACTTCTCTCTGCCCTGAGTTACTTTCGTGAAATAGACCTTAAAATGGCTTCCTTTTTTTCTGTCACAGGGGGGATTGCCTGCTTGGCTATTAGAAAAACAATCTATTGTTCTCCGTTCATCTGACCCATGTAAGTTGTTTCTAATGTCTTGGGAGAGTTTATGAAAGCTAAGGCAATTTATATCCAAAGGGTCAGGTATTTCAAAGGCTGGGGTACTTCTGCGCAAACATCTGTGGAAGTTCAGTGAACGTCTGAGTGTTAGTCGTCATCCATTGCGTTGCACTAGACACTGAACACGTAGGAAATGAGGGTACCTTGAACTATTTGACCAGATCTTGTCGATAAACTGGTAACTGTCTGAAATGGCATTGAGCTCTGTTTGTGGTTGATTTACTGCTTTCTCTTCCTACACTCTTAGTGTATCACCCTACCAGTGATAGCAACCACCTCATCAAAATGGCAGATGATGTCACTGGATCTCTTAGTAACTGCAATGCCTTCTAAGTTTATTTTTACGGAGTGAGAATGATAGTTTTTCCCTTATCTTTCTAAACCACTAGAGACTGTTTTGCTGTAGACCAGGACTGGGCAGAAGGTTCCTTAGCTGCATTTCTGACTTTCGAAGGCTTCCGTGTCCCTTGCTGCTGCTGGTGGTGGTGGTGGTTGGTGGTAAAGATTACATAACCACAGCTAACATTTACGAAGTTGACTGTGGGCAAGGCTACTAGATTACGCTCTTTGTGTGTATTTCCCTCTTAGTATATTACCCTCATGTTTTGCACTCTGGTGATGTAGTGGTTAAGTGCTACGGCTGCTAACCAAAAGGTCGGCAGTTCGAATCCACCAGGCGCTCCTCGAAAACGCTATGGGGCAGTTATACTCTGTCCTATAGGGTCATTGTGAGTCGGAATCGACTCGACAGCAACAGGTTTGGTCATTGGGTTTTTCACACTTTTTGAGTATTATGTTTTTGATGTGTAATCTTCTCTAATCCTTGCAGCCACTTTATACAGTATGTACTTTTATTATTAGCATTTGACAGTATAAATATACAGCTTATTAGAATTTAATTTTAAAAAGAAAATAAAACAACCTTCTGTGATAGAAGGAAACATTATTCGGCTACTCTTTTATTCATTCGACAAATACTTCCTGGGCTCCAGGCTTTATGTCCTAGTAGCAAGGGCAGATACCCAGCACGTGGGTCCTTGTCCAATGAGGAGCTCAGTTGAGGATACATCTACCTTGTGGAACAACTTTGATCGGTCTTTTATTGTGTGTGACTGTGCTGCCGTAGAGGGTAGTTGTTGAATTTGGGTTATCCCCATCTTTACTGCCAGCCCCGGTGTGATAAACCTTCTCTGGTGTCTCTTGATACTAAACAGTGTGTGATGTTGTTAAACCTGTCTTGTTCCCCAGACTACCTCGCAGCTGTGGACAAGTGGCTGGGAGTCCTTCTGCCCAAGATGAAACCTCTCCTGTATCAGAATGGAGGGCCAATAATAACAGTGCAGGTAACCATGGGAGGTGGGAGGAAGGTGTTCATCCACCCACATCATATACATGATAGGAGCGGTGCAGAGGGAGCCTCAAAAGTCTGTTTCTTGAAGAGGCAATGCCACAGATGGTGGTTTTATTTAAACTGCCTTTTAGGGAGGCATTGCCATTTTTGAATGCATACTCAAGGAGACTTGGAAACCCTGGTGGCACAGTGGTTAAGAGCTATGGCTGCTTAACCAAAAGGTCAGCAGTTCAGATCCACCAGGTGCTCCTTGGAAACCCTATGGGGCAGTTCTACTCTGTCCTATAGGGTCACTATGAGTCATAATTGACTGAATGGCAATGGGCCTGGCTTTTGGGGTTTACTCTGTACTAGGCTCTGTGCCAGATGCCTTACGAATGCTATTTAATTCTTCCAACAAACCTCTCATTTTAGATGAAGAAGTTCAAAGAGACTAAGCGACTTGGCCGAGGTCGCCCAGCTGCCAGAATGATGAGTGTAGCCTAGGTCCACTCATCCATAATCCGTTCTCTTTCTGTCCTGCCACATTGCCTGTGGTTGTGGGGATGTGGCGTGCACTGAGGCACTGTGGTGTCTGCATTGTAAGGAGTCAGTTAACACTGGTATGAAAGGGATGCTGGGAACTGGGGCCATTATGTTTCTCTCCCGCTTCCTGCCCCCACTCTCCTTCCTCTTCCATGTTCTCTTTGCCTGCAAAGGGCTGGTGTATTATGGGGCAGCCTTCAATGATTTTTGGTATTTGTAAAGTTTTTAAAGTTATATAGGTGAAAAGACTAACGTAGAGCCGTGTTTATTGTACATTTTCCAAGGATGCTGTTACTGAAAGGAGCCACGGTGGCCCACTAGTTAAAGCACTTGGCTGCCAACCAAGAGGTTGGCAGTTCGAACCCAGCAGCTGCTCTGTGGGAGGAAGATGTGGCAGTCTGCTTCTGTAAAGATTACGGCGTTGGAAACCCTGTGGGTTTGCTATGAGTCGGAATTGACTTGACAGTAGTGAATTGGTTTTAGGGGCTCTTACTGAAAAGAACCAAAAGCCAAAACCTTTGCTGTCGAGTCCACTCTGACTCGTGGTGGCTCCATGTGTTACTGAGTAGAGCTGCTCCACAGGGTTTCCTTGGCTGTAATCCTTAGTGTAGGTCACCAGGCTTTCTTCTGCAGCACCCCTGAGGGCGGTTGAATTGCCAATCTTTAGGTTAGTAGTTGAGCGCAAACTGTTTACACCATCCAGGGACTTATTGAAAAGAATAAAGTTATATAAAACAGGCTGCATCCTGGAAAATCAAGGGGGCATGGTCTGCCTCTCCCCAAGGGAGTATGGTGCATATTTCCTTCTCATGACGCACCAGGGATGTTTTGTAGGCACTGGTCGTTGTGGGCCGTGGAGCATGGCCACTCCTTTGTTCTCTAGAAGTAGGTCGTATGAGGCAGTGAGAGGGCTGAGCTGTCCAACACGTCCATTCCAAGGCTTTTCAGTGGAAGGCGATATTTTCTTGAGAGGGGCCAGGTTGCTGCTCCCAGAGGGATGTATAAATAACACCTTGTCATGGATTGAATTATGTCCCCCCAAAATGTATATCAACTTGGCTAGGCCATGATTCCCAGTATTGTGTGATTATGCACCATTTTGTCATGTGATGTGATTTTCCTATGTGTTGTAAATCCTGCCTCTATGATGTTAATGAGGCAGGATTAGAGGCAGTTCTGTTAATGAGGCAGGACTCAATCTACAAGATTAGGTTGTGTCTTAAGTCAGTCTCTTTTGAGATATAAGAGAGAGAACCCAGCCGGTGGGGGGCAGGGGAAGGAACCACATGCCACCAAGAAACAAAAGCCAGGAGAATAGTGCGCCCTTTGGATCCGGGGTCTATGCACTGAGAAGCTCCTAGTCCAAGGGAAGATTGATGACAAGGACTTTCTCCCAGAGCCAACAGAGAGAGAAAAGCTTCCCCTGGAACTGGCACCCTAAATTCAGAATTCTAGTCTCCTAGACTGTGAGAGAATAAATTTCTCTTTGTTAAAGCCATCCACTTGTGGTATTTCTGTTACAGCAGCACTAGATGACTAAGACCCACTTCAGTGTCCCTTTATGCCTCTTGAGTCTGTACTGGGTAGGCTTGTAGGAGCTGCACTTACCTGTATGAAGATTTCAAGTTTAAAACTTGGACGCGCCTTTGCTCTGCGCAGCTGGGTCCCCTAACTCTCTCCTGTTTAACTTCTCTCTTTTTTCTGTCCCCACTTCTCCCTGAATTACTGTCAATTTCTACTCACAACTTTTCTGTTCCCATTTGGTTTTCGAAACCCCATGACAAACGTAATCAAGTATCACCTGCAGAGGAGAGCGATGTTCACTGTCTTGGGGACATTTCTTCTTGTGTCCATTCTGGCAACTGCAGTGAACCCTGACAGGTGATCCCCTTCTCCTTCCCCTCCTCCTCCTCACAGATCCACCTGTCTGAATCCCACCTCATCCTTTTTGCCTCTTGATGATGCAATAAATAAATAAGCAAGTGTTGGGAGGAACAGAAAAATATAAGAAAGCAAAAAAATAAAATAAAATAGTCACTCAAACTTCGGCAGTCAGAAGCAAAGCTCTACATTTTGGGTGATTTCTTTAACTCTTTTCCTAGGCCTTTTTTTTTTTCCATTTTTACAGAATAAGTTGGTCTTAATTTCCTAGTGCTGCTGTAACAGAAATACCACAAGTGGATGGCTTTAACAAACAGAGATTTATTCTCTCACAGTCTAGAAGTCCGAATTCAGGGGAAGACTTTATCTCTCTGTCGGCTCTGGGTGAAGGTCCTTGTTGTCAGGGCTCCCCTGGGCCTAGAAGCTTCTCAGCGCAGGGACCCAGGCCCAAAGTACACTCTCTACTCCCAGTGCTTCTTTCTTGGTGGTGTGAGGTCCCTATCTCTCTGCTCCCTTCTCTCTTCTTTTATCTCTTGTAAGATAAAAGGTGATACAGGCCACACCCCAGGGAACGGGCCTTAGATCAGATCAGGGCTATGACCTGAGTGAGGATGTTGCACCCCACCCTAACCCTCTCTCACATAACCTAGCCTTGCCTCATTAACCACAGGCAGACATTAGGATTTATAACATGTAGGACCATTATACCAGATCACAGAATGGAGGGCAACCACACAATACTGGGAATCATGGCCTAGCCAAGTTGACACACATTTTGGGGGGACAGAGTTCAATCCATGACAGAGTTCAAGCTCTGTGACCAGTTTCCTTATCTGGCCTTTTTCACTTTGTCCTTATGTCATAAGCAGTTTTCATATCATTAAAAATTCTTTGTCCAGAAAGGACCACGTAAACCAGAGACTACAGCAGCCTGAGACCAGAAGAACTAGATAGTACCTGGCTATAACTGATGACTGCCCTGACAGGGAACACAACAGAGAACCTCTGAAGGAGCAGGAGAGCAGTGGGATGCAGGCCCCAAATTCTTGTAAAAAGACCAGGCTTAATGGTCTGACTGAGACTAGAAGGACCCTGGTGGTCATGGCCTCAGACCTTCTGTTAGCCCAAGACAGGAACCACTCCTGAAGCCAACTTTTCAGACAGGAATTGGACAGGACTATGGGATAGAAAATGATACTGGTGAAGAATAGGCTTCTTGGATCAAGTAGACACACGAGACTATGTTGGCATCTCCTGTCTGGAGGGGAGATGAGAGAGCAGAGGGGGTCAGGAGCTGACCGAATGGACACGAAAATAGAGAGTGCAGGAAGGAGTGTGCTGTCTCATTAGGCGGAGAGCAATTAGGAGTATATAGCAAGGTGAATATAAATTTTTGTATGAGAGACTGACTTGATTTGTAAACTTTCACTTAAAGCACAATAAAAAAAAAAAAAGTTCTTTGTCCATTATCTTCCATGGTTGCCCTGCTCATCTTTTGGGATGTGGTAGTCAAGCCTGCACCTTCTGTCAGGGAGCCTTCCCAGTTGACTTTACTGGCTTCCCCCGGATTCTCAGGACCCTCGGTTGATACCTCAGTTCGTGAAGCACTTGTGCTTTACTTAGTTTTATCCTTGACCAGGTGTCTCTTTCATCTCCTTGCCTCCCCGCTCTTCTGCCTGCCAGCCGTGAGGTCACATCCCACACCTGTATGCATCACAAGCCTACTGAGTGGTTCTGAGAATTGACTGGAGCCCGATGGATTTGATAAGAAAGAATTAGGGGATTGGTAGACTGTGTTTCTGTGTGTAGCTCTCTGTAAAATCTGGTTTCTGTCTCTGAATTACTAATTCAGGTCAAGGAGCAGAAAAGAATGGCTTTGCTCAGGTCACCATGTTGGTGAGCAAAGCCCCGGAGTTTGAGGAGGCCTCAGAGGAGCTGTGCTCTACATGCACGGCCAAAAGGAGTCAGGCCAGAAGGCTCAAATTCCTGCATGAGGGTGTTTAGGTCCCTTCACACTCTTGTCTTTGAGCTGCAGGGAGCTGGGCCTGGGCCTCTATTGATGCTTATATTCAGCCATGTATGCAAATGTGTATCTTCTGGAGAGATTGGCTAAACCAGTGCCACCTGTGGTGGTTTACATGTTTGGAGGTTCATCACAGTTTGTACCAAGACCACACCTAAAATAAGCACACCTAGCGATAATATCCAGAGCTAATAATAGTTGGGAGTGGGTAACCTTCCACTCACAATTTTACTTCCTCCAATTAATGGGGTGTGTCCATGAGGTAATAGCCCTCTTTATACCTGTGGTTGTGGAAGATCAACACACTTTAAAAGTCTGTGGTGCTGTGTTATGGAGCTTCCAAGATGGGATAGTTACTCTAGAAAAAGGACTTAAAAACTATAGCCCTCATGGGCCAATCTGGCCCATTGCCTGTTTTTGTAAATAAAGTTTTATTGGAACACAGCCATGCTCATTCATTTGCATACTGTCTATGACTGCTTTTGCGCTGTAACAGCAAAAGTTGAGAACTAATTTAGTGTTTTTGTTTTCTTTTTTTCTGGAGGGCTTAGTAGAAGGTAAGTTTTCATGCTTAGTTGCTTTTTCAAAAATGAGTTTTGAGGGCTGAAGGTAGAACACATTTTTGGTGACCATCAACCCTGTCATCTCAGCAATTGCTCGGATTATTTCCCCAACAAAACCTCCCTTGAATGGCTACCTTGCAATCTCCTGACTTTTCCCCCACTCTCTTAATCTGCAGGTTGAAAATGAATATGGCAGCTACTTTACCTGTGACTATGACTACCTGCGTTTTCTGCAGAAATGCTTCCACTCCCACCTAGGTGACGATGTGCTTCTGTTCACCACCGACGGGGCACGGGAATCGTTGCTGCAGTGCGGGACACTGCAGGGTCTCTACGCCACAGTGGACTTTGGACCAGGTTGGTGTTCGGAGTAACAGAAAACACAGCTAAGGCTACGCGGGCTTGGGCTTTTCACTCAGTTGGTCACTCTGGGCAGCTGCTGTTTTCTAAATTTTACTGATTTTCTTGCTGTTGTTGCGAATATATGAAGCAAAACGTGCAACACTCAACTGTTTCTACATCTGCAATTCAGTGACAATGAGCACTTTCTTCAGGTTCTGCAACCATTCTCACCTTCCTTTTCTGAGTGGTTCCTTCCTCATGAACATAAACTCGCTGTCCCCTAAGGGTTGTGTTAGCTAAGCTGATGTGGCCTTTAGGCCAAGAGCTTACAGGATAGCAGCACCAGTGTTGTTGTTTTGTTTTGTTTTTAATTTTGTTGTGCTTTGGGTAAACATTTATAGCACAAATTAGTTTTTCATTCAAAAATTTATACACCCATTGTTTTCTGACCTTGGTTGCAATCAGCGCAATGTGTCAGCACTCTCCCCCTTTCCCTTTCCACCCCAGGTTCTCCGTGTCCATTCATCCAGTTTTCCTGTCCTTTCCTGCCTTCTCGTTTTTGTTTTTGGGCAGGTGTTGCCCATTCGGTCTCGTATACTTGATTGAATTAAGAAGCATTTTCCTCACGTGTGTTATTGTTTATTTTATAAACCAAGAAACCAAACCCATTGCCATTGAGTCCGACTCATAGTGACCCTATAGGACAGAGTAGAACTGCATCATAGGGTTTCCAAGGAGAACCTGGTAGGTTTGAACTTTCGCACCTTTTGGTTACCAGCCATATCTCTTAACCACTACACCACCAGGGTTTCTGTTTGTTTTACAGGCCTGTGTAATCTTTGGCTGAAAGGTGGACTTTGGAGGTGACTTCAGTTCTGAGTTAGCAAGCAGGGTGTCATAGTCTTGGGGGGTCTCCAGTCTCTGTCAGACCAATAAGTCTGGTCATTTTTTTGTGAATTTGAATTTTGTTCTACATTTTTCTCCAGCTCCATCAGGGACCCTCTGTTGTGATCCCTGTCAGAGCGGTCATTTGTTATTTTGTTTTTAGCACTGGTGGAGCTAGCCTGGTAAAAAGGGGTCCTGCTCTATTAGGTGGTGGCCAGCCTAGAATTAGGAAGTGGTGGGCGCAGTTCTGGCCGTGAGAAGCTCTATCCTGAGGTGGGCCACCGTGTTCAGGTTCTGTGTCTGGGGTTTGTGGCTTCATTGCTCTTCTCTGCAGACCCTGTCCTGCCATCTTGGAAGGATGCTCAGGACTGTGTCATGGCTGAACTTTGAGATCAGCCACAGCTGGGTGTCCTTGTCCTGTCAGCCCCTCAAATGCAGTTAACTCATTGCCACCGAGTTGGTTCTGACTCATGGCAGCCCCTTGTGTGTCAGGGTAGAACTGTGCTCCGTAGGGTTTTCAATGGCTATTTCCCAGAAGTAGATCACTGGGCCTTTCTTAGGAGGCATCTCTGGGTGGACTCAAACTTCCGACCTTTTGGTTAGCACCAAGCGCGTTAACCATTCGCACCACCCAGGGACTCCTGAACTTCCTTTACACTTCCGTTATCTTTCTACACAACACATAGTGTTATATGTACACTATGAACTGTGAATGGCTGGCAGTGGCTTGGTAGATGCTACAAAAACCATCTAGCCTCACTCATAAGCTGCAGAGCGTCCACCGATGAATGTCTGAGTGGGCAGGCAGAGTGACTGGGATGCTTCTGGCCAGAGCATGGATTGAGAAAGTCTTCGAGGTTGACCGCAGCTATCATAAGGGACACGACACCTAAACGTAGTGTGTGACCCTGGATAGGATCCTGGACTAGACGTTTTTTTTGGCTGTTGGGACATTTGCTCAAATCTTTGAGTAAGTTCTATAGACTAGATAAGAGTATTGTATCGATATTAATTTCTTGACTTTTATAATTGTAATGTATTAACCACTGCCCTCGTGGTGCAGTGGTTAAGAGCTTTGCTGCTAACCAAAAAGTTGGCAGTTCAAATCCACCAGCCACTCCTTGGAAACCCTATGGGGCAATTCTGCTCTGTCCTATGGGGTCACTATAAGTTGGAATTGACTCTATGGCAGTGGGTTTGGTTTGGTTTTATTTATAGAGTGTCCTTGTTCTTAGGAAATGCACACTGAAATATTTAGGAGTAAAGGCCCATCATGACTGCAACTTATTCTCAAATGGTTCAGAAAAATATACGTATATACATAGAGAGAAACTGATGAACTAAATGTGGTAAAATGTTAACAACTGGGGAATCTGGACAAAAGGGATAAGAGAGTTCTTTGTACTATTCTTAACAACTTTTCTATAAGTTGGAAATTATTTCAAAATAAAAAGTTACTGAAAAAAAAAAGATGAGTTCTTCAAATGGCTTAAAGACCTGCTGTTATTCTCTCTGAGTTGTTGGTCACTCAAGCCTGTACTTCATACTCAGGACGCAACCAACAGCGGCCCTCTTTTGAGAAAGAAGTACAAAAGACTAAAATGTGGAAATTAGACTAAGGTTGCATTTTTAAAGAGGTTCTGTCTCACACACACAAAAGAAAAAGAAATAAAGGAAGAAAAAGAGAAGTCATGTTAGGCGGTTGAGCATTTCTGGAAGCAGAGTGCAGAGTGTTGAGAGATGGAATAGCTCACCTGCAAAGGGCTGCAGAGGAAGTGGCTTGCTGGTTTCCTCCTGCTTTGGCATGCTTCCCATCGTGGTGATGAAAGAGCACGGTGTTTCCCTGTGGGGGGAGCAAATTGAAGATTATTATGACTTTGTTTTAAATTTGCATGCAAGGCGAGAACATGATCGTTACTGATGTGGGTTGAGGAATGGACCCCAGTGCACCTGCAGCTGATGGCCCTCCAGCATGGGCCTTTGCCAGCTTCATTCTTCTATACGGGAGAGGGCCATTGTCTGGGAGTCAGATCACAGGAGATTCATGAGAATGATGTTTAAAGATCTGAATTTATCAATGTCCTCCAGTTCCAGTCGAGTCGACCATGACTCATGGTGACCCATGTGTGTCAGAGTAGAACTGTGCTCCACAGAGTTTTCAATGGCTGTTTTTCAGAAGTTCTTTGTCAGACCTTTCTTCCAAGGTGCCTCCGGGTGAACTCAAACCTCCAACCTTTCAGTTAGCAGCCCAGCATGCTAACTGCACCACGTAGGGACTCCGTTAGTGTAAAAACAGCATTGGGACAGTGTCTGACCTCCTCTAACTTCCCAAGGGGGAAAGAGAATGAAGATCAACAGCCCAAGGCTGATTCCCATGAGGCGAAAGTCAAACATGCTTCCTCTCTCTGCCGTCTTTACCAATTCTGACACCAACCATCCCTCCCACGGCACTCTCTACTTCTGTGCTGGGTTCGATAATTCATTGCAATGGCCACACAGAACTCTGAGATAATACTCAAAATTATGGGGCCTATTAGGAAAGTAACACGTTACAATTCAGGCTCGGGAACACTCAGAATACAGTCCTTCCATCAGGACAGCTTTTCAGCTGTGTTCATAGACACACCTCTCCTTGGCCCTGGACCTCCGCCCAAAGGCATTCAGCTTTCTAGCTCTGTGGGCTGGAAAGCCCACCACGCCATCTCCTGCTGCCAGATCTCTGCCACTGGGTCTCACTGTCTTCAGCGTTACAGCTCACTCTCTCTCAGTCTCCCTGGTTCTCAGCACAGGGGTCCTGGGTCCAAAGGACGTGCTCTCCACTCCTGGATGTTCTTCCTTGCTGTTGGTGGGATCCTCTCTTTCCGGCCTCTAGGGTGGCTCATTTCAAACCCAGTGGGATAGCAAAACTGACTAATCCCTTTGGTGGGCCACAATTACCCTATCACACAGCCAGGCCCAGTCACTTGGGTGGGAGTTACAAGACCATGGCAAGAAAGGCCACACAAAAGTGATCCATCTCACCACAATTAGTATCCTACAGCTATTGTAATAAAGTCACAAACTGGGTGGCTTAAAACAACAGAAATTTGTCCTCTTATAATTCTGGAGGCTAAAAGTCCAAAATTAGGGTGTCAGCAGGGCCGTGCTCTTTCTGCAGGCTCTGGGAGAAGATCTTCCTTTGTCTCTTCCAGCTTCTAGTAGCCCTAGACATTCCATGGCTCATGGCAGCGCAGCTCCAGTCTCCGCCTCTGCCTTCACATGGTGTTCTTTCCTATACATCTCTCTCTGCGTATCTCGTCTCCTCTTTTTATAACAACTCCAATCATATTGGTTTAGGACCCACCCTACTCCCATAGGGAAGCCTTGGTGGCACAGTGGTTAATTGCTTGGCTGCTAGCCAAAAGTTGGCAGTTCAAATCCACCAGCTGCTCCTTGGAAACCCTATGGGGCAGTTCTCCTCTGTCCTGTTAGAATCAACTTGACAGCAACTTGTTTTTGGATTTTCTACTCCAGGATGACCTCATGTTAACCTAACTAATTACATCTGCAAAGACTGGTTCCAGACAAGGTTATATTCATAAAAAGACCCATTGCCCTCGAGTCGATTCCAACTCATAGCAACCCTATAGGACAGAGTAGAACTGTCCCATAGGGTATCTTCTGGGTGGGTACAGAGCAACCCATAACACCCACCTACTGCCACAAAGTAAAAGAGGCTCTGCTCTTTCCTTATCTCCCTGATCAGCACACTCCCTCCTGAACGCTGTCTTTACAGAAAAGCCAATGGCCAACCAGAGAGCAAGGGGTTATTGGGAGGGTTTTAGCTGGCATTGTTTCCCTCTGGGATACCTGCTGTAGGAACTGGATTGTGAAGTTTGGGCCCAGGGTGTCCTCTGCTCTGGTTGGTGTGGACACTGTCCATGCTTGCTCTTTCACAGATGTGAGGCAGCCCGTTACCTTTCTGTGGAGAAATTCTGTTTCTTTCTAGTGGAAGGAGATATGGAAGGCAAAACAAGTCACAGGCATCCTAATGGGATATTTCAGAAGGAAAAATTAAGATCAAGTGGTCTGGAATGGCTGGTGACTTACACATTGGAATTCATTGTATACACCAGTAATTGGGGATAAACATAATTAGAACACCTCATCCCTTTGATTTGTCGATTAATTGGCAAATGTTTGTGGCACTGTTATATATGTGGCACTGTGGAGGCTACAAGGAAGTATCTTCAGAGTCGACCCTTCCTGTAGCGAGTTTTTGATCCAGCTAGGTCAACCAGAACACAAGATATGTGTGCAGGCCCCTGGGGAACGCAGATGAAGAAGGCAGGCCTGTGAAATGAACTTCATGGATGCATCCAGGACTGGTCCAGGGAGGAGCAGTGTCCTGTGGTCCCCACACATCCATCAAAGGGATGAGCTGAGTCCAGTCTGAAATTAGCTTGAAGGCATTCCAGGCACATGGGAGTGTGGGAGGTGCAGGGGACTCAGGCTCAAGTCCCACAAAAGGCCCTATTTTTATTTAACTTCTTGTCATTCCCATGACTGACCTTTCTTCTCCCTCTCACAACTTTCAGTTGCCAACATCACAGCTGCCTTCCAAACCCAGAGAAGGACTGAGCCCAGAGGACCACTGGTAAGAGCTGGGCAAGAGATGCAGAGAGGTTGTTGGCGTGCTTGAACTGTGTTCCAGCTGGTGGAAGAGGGAGTGTATAGGAGGTGGAAGGGTGGAGTAGAGCCTTGGGTTTTGGGATCAGCAGCTGATAGGATTGTGTGCACTTAGCCCATCTGGGGACATAGGCGATAACAGAAGCAATGGTCCTGTTTGGAAGTGAGGCCCGGGATGGAATGGAACAGAATGAAGACCAATGAATAAGTTCTCCCATGTGTTAGGTCTGTGTCTTGCATACGTCATCTCATTTAGTCCTTCTGGCAACTCTCATACATGGTGTCACTGAGACTCAGAGAACATATGTCACTTGGCCAAGGTCATTCAGCAAATGAGTGGCAGGGCCAGGATCTGAGTTCAGGCGTGTATCCCTTGAGACCTCTTTATGACCAAGCTTCTCCACCTTCAGTGTGTTTATGAATTACCTGGGGATCTCCTTCAAAGGAAAAATCTGATCTGCTGGGTCTGGGGTGGTACACAAGATTCTGCATTTCTAACAAGCAACGAGGTGATGCTGAGGATGTATGTGGGTTTGCTGGCCACACTTTGAGTTGCAGGGCTTTATGGCCTGCTGTGTAAACTGCCAGAAGAAGGAGGAGTTGAGGAGGCCCAGGCAAGGTGTAAACAGTCTCTCAATCCATCACTCTCTGCTCTTTCCTCTTCCAAGCAGCGGTGGTAGTTGTTACTCGGCCCAGTTTGAAGGGCTTGGATCACGTGCACTCTCTGCAACAGGCCTGGCTGTCCCACCTGGGTACAAGCCTTAAACGGCTCCTCCCGAGTCTGGGCTCTGCTTGAGTGAACAGTGTAGAGCCTGCATTCCAGACTACGTGTGGAAGTCTTTGTGTTTCCTGGAGCCTGAGACCAGAAGGCACCTTGACCTGTCTGTATTTCTTTTTCCTTCTCCAGACCAAGGGCTTGGCACTGTTATGCCCAAAAGAAACATATGACACGTTTGGGGCCTCCGCTGTGCAGTTTATTTGTACAAGTCTATCACATTTTAAGTCAACCAGAGATCTAAAAATCTGGATTCATACAAAGGGTGAATTTGGAGCTGATTATTTTATAAAGGAGCCCTGGTGGCACAATGGTTAAGAGCTCGGCTGCAAACCAAAAGGTCAGCAGTTCGAATCCACCAGCCGCTCCTTGGAAAACCTGTGGGACAGTTCTACTCTGTCCCGTAGGGTCACTATGAGTCGGAATCGACTCAGTGGCAACAGGCTTGGTTTGGCTTTATTTTATAAAATTGTCCTTCGAGCTTTCTTACTGCATTTAAACTGAGGGTTGGCTAACAATATTTGGATGTAAGGTGCAACTTTTCAGGAACACTGGTATTGCCTGAGGGGAAAGCTTGCTTTGGAGCATTTGCCAGGGTTAACAGCTGGGGCGGGAGTGTAGGCGATGCTGTTGGAAGTCCTCACTGGTCCCCAGCTCTGGACAAAGAGTGCATGTGAGCGCCCCTTTCCAGCCTTCCCATGGTGTAGGTGGGGTGTTCAGGGAAGTTCCAGCATTTCAGAATCTTTGGTCTAAAGTCCATGTCCTTTTCTCTTTGTAGGTCAATTCTGAATTCTACACTGGCTGGTTAGACCACTGGGGCCAGCCTCACTCAAGAGTCAGTACTGAAGCGGTGACCTCCGCCCTCTATAACATGCTTGCCCTTGGGGCGAATGTGAATCTGTGAGTGCTGAGGGCCTGCGGGGTGGGCGCCCTGGAGGGCTGGAGGGTCACAGTGAAGTACTATTGTCTGTTCTCTTTTTTTCCTTGTAGGTACATGTTTACAGGTGGGACCAACTTTGCCTATTGGAATGGTAAGAGCAATTGAGCACCTACTTGTAGAAGCTTCCGACTCATAGACCCTATGGGACAGAGTAGAATACGAGATGGAATCAACTCGATGGCAAAGGGTCTATAGAAGCTTATACTAGAATGTTCCTGGTGGTTGATCTTGGGGTTGTGTCTACAGACCATTTTTATTTTCTACTTTTTGTTTGTGTGTTTTCCTAAATTTTTAGTTATATAAAATTGCCTGTATAATTTTTTAGAAGTAGTTTTTCTTTAAAAAAAAATTAAGGGAAATAACCTGAGCTCTTAGAAGCCTTATTTTTTTTTAAACCCAGCTGGATACACCTCGGCTATAGTCTGTGACTGTAGCTTACTTGTTCATATATGGTCTTTTTCTTTAACACTTTGTTTTGCTGAGATGTAGTTCATATGCCATAAAATTCAACGTTTGAAAGTGTACAATTCGGTGGTTTTCAGTATATTCACAAAGTTGTGCAGACATCGCTACTATCTAATCCAGAATATTTTCATCATCCCAAAAAAGAAACCCTGTAGTCATTCCCCAGGCTGCACCCCACAGCCCCCCCAACCCCTACATGCCACCTCCCAGCCCCCCGACCCCCAGCCCCTGACAACCACTCTCCCTCTGTGAATTTACCTGTTCTGGACATCACCTATCAATCAATGGAATCATACAATATGTGGCCTTGTGTATCTGGTTTCTTTTACTTCGCATAATGTTTTCAAGGTTCATCCATGTCGTAGCATGTATCAATACTTCATTCCTTTTTTTTTGCCAAATAATATTTCATTATATGGCTATACTACGTTTTATATATTTATTCATCGGTTAATGGATTTGGGGGTTGTGTTCATTTTTTGGGGTGTTATGAACAATGCTGCTATGAACATTCACATACAAGTATTTGTTTGAATACCTGTTTTCAGTTTTGGGGGATATTTACCTAGGAGTAGAATTGCTGGGTCATAAGATAACCCTGGAGCCCTGGTGGTTCAGTGGTTAAGAGCTACGGTTGTTCACCAAAAGGTCAGTGTTTCGAATTCACCAGCTGCTCCTTGGAAACCCCATGGGGCAGTTCTACTCTGTCCTATAGGATCGCTATGAGTCAGAATGGACTCGATGGTAACGGGTTATTTATTTATTTATTTTTGTGGTAACTCTATGTTTAGCCTTCTGGGGAACTGCCAAGAGTGTTTTCCAAAGCAGCTGTACCATTTCATTTTATATTTCTATATGGTTTTTTAGGTGTTTTTTAGGTGTAGGAAAAATTGTGACAAATTTTTCTGTGTTGTCATTCATTTTTGCAAAGACAAACTGTGTGCTCTATTGGTTTTTTCCAGGCCCCATTCCCCACCTCTGTCTAGATTGGCGTGTGTCTCTCTGAATCACTGAGGATACCCTACGGCTGAAATTTGGAGGCTTAATTTGGGGCCAAATTTCCCTGGATTTGAAATTAGATACAGCCAGCCATTCATGAAATTTATGTTTTGAACTGCAGTCTTTTTTGCTGGGTGGGATAAGTTAGGAGAAGACGCTGTTAACATTATCACTATTAATAAAGCTAAGAAATGGAGATATCGCAAAACTCACGTCACTGCTTCTAAGATAATAGCGTGCCAGGGGTGATAGCTGATGTTTTAGATCATCTCTGTGTGGCTGTCTTCCTGTTAGAAAGAGTTAAGACTTGTGTGTTTTATTCAGTAGGTAAGGATTCTACCTGGCTGCCTTTGATGGCATTGAAAATGATCATCCAACCCAGGAATAAAAACTGATGTTTGTTTGGCACTTTACAGTTGGTGAAACAAATTTTAATATCTTTCTTATTCTATTTAAAACAATAATATCTACTTCTTAAGAAACAAATGGGACAATAGAAAAACTACTGCTCAGAAAATGGAAGTCGTCCTTATTTCTCTCCCCTGCCCCCACCATAATCAGTAGAAGTCTCTTTTCCTCCTCTGTTTTCTTATTTAGTCCTCAGAGCAGTCTCGTTTAGGCTAGGGACTATCAACAACACTTTACAGGAGAGAAAAGCAGAGCTCAAGAAAGGGCTTGCACGCTTCCCACTCAGCTGCCAGGTGGTGGAGCCCAGACTAAAACCCAAGCCATGGGGAGCCAGAGTCAATGCCCTCTGTAGAACCCCAAGTGGCCTGAAGACCCTGAGCCAGCCCCCCACCCAGCCCCTCCCTGTGCTCAGTGGGTCTCTGAACCTTTACTTTTACCTGATCCCTTTGGGGGATGAAGGAAGGCCAGTCTGTACTTTTTTTGTGGAACATTTTATTTTAATTTGGGTGAAAGTTTACAAAGTACTTTCCCGTTCAACAATTTATACACATTTTGTTTTGTGATATTAGTTGCAATCCCCTCAATGTGACAGCACTCTATCCCATTCCTCTCTGGGTTCCCTGTTTCCATTCACCCATCTTTCCTGCTCCTTCCTGCCTCCTGAGCTTTGTTTTTGGGCAGATGCTTCCCTTTTGGTCTCATACGGTTGACTGTTCTGAGGAGTGCATTCCTCACACGTGTTATTGTTCCCTTTACAGGCCTGTCTATTGTTGGGCTGAAAGGTCATCTCCAGGAGTAGGTTCTGTTCCAGGTTTGAAGGATGTCAAGGGCCATAGTCTCAGGGGTTCTACTAGTCTCTATCAGACCAGTAAGTCTGGTCTTCTTTTTATGAATTTGGATTTTGTTCTACATTTTTCTCCCACTCTGTCCAAGACCTCCTGTTGTAACCATGATCAGAGTGGTTGGTAGTGGTAGCCAGGCACCATCTAGTTCTTCTGGTCTCAGGTTAGTAGAGGCTGTGGTTCATGTGGTCCATTAATCCTTTGGATTAATCGTTTCCACAAGTCTTTGATTTTCGTCACTCTTCTTTGCTCTGGATGGAACGAGACCAATAAATTGGAGCTTAGATGGCAGCTCACAAGCTTTTAAGACCCTGGACGTTACTCACCAAAGTAGGATGTAGGACATTGTCTTTATGGACTATGTCGTGCCAGTTGACCTAAATGTCTCCCAAGGCTATGGGCCGCCTCAAGCCCAGTGCTCAGTCCCTCAAGGTGTTTGGTCATGGCTAAGGAGTTTTCATGACTTTTTTTTGTGTGTGTGTGTTGTACTTAAGATGAAGGTTTGCAGAACAAACTAGCTTCTCATTAAACAGTACACATTTTTTTTTATGACATTAGTTACCAACCCCAGTTTTAATGGCCGATTTTTTGGAAGTAGGTCGCCAGCCCTTCTTTAGAGGTGCCTCTGGGTGGACTCCAACCTCCACCCTTTTATTTAGCAGCCAATCATGTTAACCATCTGCACCATTCAGGGACTCTTTGTAGACATTCCAAAGGCCTTCATGTTACATTAGAATTTTTGTGGGCTAATGTGTGTCTGTGAAGCCCTGGTGGCGCAGTGGTTAAGAGCTACAGCTGCTGACCAGAAGATTGGCAGTTCTGATCCACCACCCGCTCCTTGGAAACCCTATGAGGCAGCTCTACTCTGTCCTGTAGGGTCGCTATGAGTCAGAATCTGCTGGATAGCAATGGGTTCAACAGGTTAATGTGTGCCTTTGGTTATCTCCCACTTTATTTTGTTAACACCCCCATCCTTGGCCCAGACATCTGCGTCTCCACTGCCGACTTTTCTCAGACACACAGTTTGAGGTCATGAAAAGAATAGCCTGAGCTAATAGTCAAAGGCATGGGTCATGCCATAAGCCCTGCCATTTCTAGTTGTGACATGTTGTGTGAGTTTTGTTGGGGAGCCTCAGGTTCCCTGCTTGTCAGTGGTGGTGATGTCAGCCAGGATTGCAGCTGCCAGCTTCCGCTGACAAAGTGGGTGGGAAAAGTGCTTTGTCAACTCTTAAGATGCTTAGCAAGTGCCACCTGTAGGAAGAAACTCTTTTCTCTAAATCTTGCATCTCCGGAAGGCTACTTCTGTGTTGCTTAACAGTTGGTTTTAATTGTGTCCTTTATTTTTTCTCCTTCCACAGAGCCATGAATCCCGAAGGGGCAGGGCCCTTGGTAGTGACCAGAGGCATGTGTTTGTCTTGTAGGGGCCAACACTCCCTATGCAGCACAGCCCACCAGCTATGACTATGACGCCCCACTGACCGAGGCAGGGGACCTCACTGAGAAATATTTTGCTGTACGAGAGATTATCCGGAAGGTGGGTACTTTGCACAGGCTGTGCGGGACTGATCTTGGAGGATGCCTCCCTTGAAGTCATCGTGGCTCTGTAGGCGACTTCCTTCCTGGAGCCTTCATGTTTAAAAGGGCAGATACAGAGAGGCATCTGGTAGATGTGAGTGGAAGCCTTGGCAGCTGCTTGACTAAGAGTGAGGCTAAGCAAAGTGCTCTACTTTGTATTCATTTGTAAAACAGGTCTCAGCACCTGGTTATGCTGTAAGGATTAGAAAGAACATACATAAAGCACCCAGGACAGTCCCTGAAACGTCTATGTCCAATAAGTGGTAGCCATTCCTATTATTTAATAAATAATAAAGGCAAGACAATGCATCTCCACATAAAGTGTGTATGAAGAACACACCTGTAGACACTCTGCGGAGTTCCTGCCTGGTGCCTATCTATGGTTAACATGCTCAGGTGCTAACCTAAAGGTTGGAGGTTCGAGTCCACTCAGAGACACTTCAGAGGAAACACCTGGTGATCACTTCCAAAGAATCAGCCATTGAAAATCCTACGGAGCACAGTTCTACTCTGAAACACATGGGGTCGCCATGAGTCGGAACTGACTCGACAGCGACTGGTTTCTGGTAGAAATTGTGGAGACCAGTGCAAATGCGAGCCCTGAGCAATGCTTCTTTTTTCTATCTGAGGCGAGCGATTGCCATTTCCTTCTGGCCTGCCACCTGAACTGCTTAGTCCTGCTAACGATGTGACCTTTTGAGGCACCTAAAACACCCAGGTGGGGTTTCCTGTCTCTGCTGTGGGTTTAAAAAAAAGAAAAAAACCCACAGGTTTTCTGCTCAGTCACCTGAGTTTTGAAGTTAAAAAACAAAGGTTTTCTGCCTGTAAATGGTATTTTTTTTTTTAAAGTATGCTGTTCTCTCAATTTTAAGTACGAGTGTTAAATTTAAGATTTGTATTATGAAGTCTTTTAAACCTATAGAATTATGAAGTATTTTAAACCTATAGAAAAAATAGGACTTCTCCTAGAACTTGTCCATTTCATCTAAATTTTCAAATGCATTGTTAGAGTGTTGCTTGTTGTCCTTTTATTACGAGTTTAATCTCTGCAGAAATCATAGTGATAACTCCTGAGCTCTCTCGTATCTTTGTTCTCTGCTTCAGAGCTTTCTGTCCCTGTCCTTATTATGTCCTTCCTTTATTTGAAGCTGAGTCTTTTAATCCAGACTTTCTTCTTATCTAATATAAACATTCCAGGTTATACATTTCCTTCAAGTGGTGGTACGGCTACATCTCAGAAATTTTGATATGCAATATTTTTATTATCGTTTGCTTCTAAACATGTCCGTTTTTAATTCTCTTTGACCCAGGAAATGTTTAGAAGTGTTTTTTTTTTTTTTTTTTCCATTATCAAATGTAGTATTTTTCTAGTTTGCTCTTGGTTTCTAACATATTTGTGTTTTGGTTAGAGAGTATAGTTGGTCTCTTACCAATCCCTTGGAATTCACTGAGCTTGAAGACTTGATTGGGGCTGAAGGAGCCTCTTCCACCTGTATTTACTTAGCTCTTGCCAGGGTGCTTCAGTTGCTTGCCATGTGGGCCTCTCCATCAGGCTCCTCACAACATGGCCCTCGGTGAACGATCCATGAGAGAGAACACCCCCAAGATAAGAGCTGCAGCCTTTTTATTACCTAAACTCAGAATGCCCTCCCATTACTTCTGCTGTATCCTCTTCATTAGAAGCAAGCCCACACTCAAGGGGGAGGGACATTAAAATCCATTTCTTGAGGGGAGGAATATCAAAGTATTTGTGGGCCTATCTTTAAAACCACCACATTCCAGTACACTCAATGTCAAATCTGAGACAAAACCCATTGCTGTCGAGTTCATTTCGACTCATAGTCACCCTATAGGACAGAGTAGAACTGCCCCATAGGGTTTCCAAGGAGCAGCTGGTGAATTTGAACTGCCGACCTTTTTGGTTAGCAGCCAAGACAGGCAGCGTTAGTTACAGTCACAGGTAGAGTTTGGTTATGCTGCCAACCAAATGACCAGGTAGTCATTTGTTTCATTTTCTTGTTGATTTATAGAGATTTTTTTATTATTATTATTTTGTTTATATAAAGTTACAAGGTATCAACTTCTGTAAAGATTACAGCCAAGAAAACCCTGTGGGGCAGTTCTGCTCCGTCACATGGGCTCGCTACGAGTCAGAATCTACTCGATGGCACACAACAACCAACAGTTGACTTCACTGTGCGCTACAGTTTGGTGCCATTGGCTTGGAGTGGGGGAAGAGATCTGAACACAGAACCGCTTTTCAAATAGCTTTCTCCCAGTCCTCTTTATTTTAACACCTGTACCTCCAGGTTCCAGAAGTATGTGTGGCTGCCAATTTTGAGCCTTTTACTAATTCTGCAGTCAAATTGGGGTGGTTCCAGAGAACCCCTGAGCTAGCAGGAGAACAGTAGGATGCAGACCCCAAATTCTCATAAAAAGACCAGACTTAATGATCAGACTGGGACTAGAAGGACCCTGGAGGTCACAGTCCCCAGACCTTCTGTTAGGCCAAGACTGGAACCATTCCTGGGGCCAACTCTTCAGACAGGGATTGGACTGGAATATGGGATGGAAAATGTTACTGGTGAAGAACGGGCTTCTTGAATCAAGTAGACACATGAGACTGTATTGGCATCTCCTGTCTGGAGGGGAGATGAGAGGGCAGAGGGGGCCAGAAGCTGCCTGAATAGACACAAGGAGAGAGGGGAGGGAAGGAGTGTGCTGTCTCATTACGGTGAGAGCAATTAGTGTATAGCAAGCTGTGTATAAATTTTTGTATGAGAGTCTGACTTGATTTGTAAGCTTTCACTTAAAGCACAATAAAAATTAATTTAAAAAAATACATTGTATAAAAATAAAACCAAAAAAAAAAAAAAATTGGGTTGGTTCTTAGCTTTCTCCCATAGTGGGTTAGGATTTGGCTTTCTTGCTATTCATTTGTTACTCATTCGTCCAGTTTCCAGAAATTTTGTTGCTATTGTATGTCTTCTATTCTTCAGTTCTTTTTTTTTTTTTTTTAACTCATGAATATGGGGTTTATTAAGGAAGTAACAGGTTACAATTCAGGTTCAGGAATGTTTAGTTCTTCAAGCAGGACAATCTTTTCTCAGCTGTACTACAGGCTGGTCTCTCTCTGGCCCTTGGCACCTCAGTACCTTGGTCTGGCCCTTGCCCTGCTCGGGTAAGTGTTATAAAACTCTTTTAGCTCTACGAATAAGTGCCTGAGGCACCCCACCCTGCCAGTAAGCCTTGGCCCAAAGGCGCTCAGCTCTAGCTCTGTGGGTCTGCAAACCTAGCTACAACAAGTGCCTGGAGGCACCCCACTTGCCAAGACATCACCTGCCATAAGGCACTCAGCGTCCTAGCTCTGTGAGCTGAGAAGCCCACTGTGCCGCCTCCTGCCTCTGCTGCCGCTGTTTCTCTGCCACTGGGTTTCCCTGTCTCCAGTATTACAGCTCTTCCTTTCTGCCTTCCGTGTTACAGCTCCTACTTCTCTCGCAGTGTCTCCCTTTAAGCCTTGTGGGATGGCAAAACTGACCAATCCACTGGTTAGGTTTCCATATACCTCATTTGCATAATCCCACCCAGTTATTTGGTGAGAGTTACAAAGACTATGGCTAAAAGGACCATATTAAGTTATTCACTGCAACATAACAAGTGTTGTACATATTTGGTAAACTGGTTTCTAAGTATTTCAAATTTTTGATGTTATCTTAAAGAGTATTTTAAAAATTTCGATATCTGATTGTTGCTAGTGTGTAGAAACACTCTTTTTTTTTTTTTTTGGCTTTTTACCACTTTTTTTTTGTACTTTAGATGAAGGTTTACAGAACAAACTGGCTTCTCATTGAACAATTAGTACATGTATTGTTTTGTGACATTGGTTAACAACTCCAACACGTCAACACTCTCCCTTCTCAACCTTGGGCTCCCTATTACCAGCTCTCCTGTCCCCTCCTGCCTTCTAGTCCTTGCCCCTGGGCTGGTGTGCCCCTTTAGTCTCGTTTTGTTTTATGGGCCTGTCTGATCTTCGGCTGAAGGGCGAACCTTGGGAGTGACTTCATTACTGAAGTCTGGGGACCATACTCTGGGGATTTCTCCAGTCTGTCAGGCTAGTAAGTCTGGTCTTTTTTTCTGAGTTAGAATTTTGTTCTACATTTTTCTCCATCTATTCTTCAGTTCTTATATATTTGTGTCTTACCAAAAATCTTTTTGATGAAATTTTAATGGCATTTTTGGAAATAATTAAATTAGATGTGTTAAACTATTTGGAATTGCTGCCATTTACTTAATCAGTTTCTAATTGATGGACATTTAGATTATTTTCTTTTTTTAATGACGTTTGATGTACCAGTTCAAGGATAGCTACCGGAAATTTCCTAGAAGTGGAATTGGTGGTTCAAAGGTTATTTGCATGAGACATTTTGATTGGCATTACCAGACTGCCCTTCAGTGAGGTTGCATCAGTTAAGGCTCCTATGTCCCCACACTTTTACCAATGCTGTGAGTTATCAGACTTTTTGATCTTTGCCGTTTGATATGTGAAAAAAGATAGTTAAAACAAAAAAATGCCTCTGGATTTCTTTAACGATGAGCACTAGAGTTGTAAACATTTTCATTTACTAATTGTCTGTTTGTACTTCATTTTCCATCTGTAAGAATTCTTTTATGTGTGGTAATTTTCACAGTTGTGTTTTTTTTTTTTTTTTTTTTTTTTTACAAAAAGCAGTCTTGTATTTTTTTGTAGTCATATGCATTGCTTTTCTCCTTTATGGCTGCTTCTGGACTCTAACAGTATACATAAGTTCCCTTGGAAAGCTTAATATTTTTATGATTTCATCTTTTACCTTTAAATTCTGATGTAAGTGAAATTTCTGTTTTTGTAAGGAATGAGGTAGGAGGGCCTAGTATTATTTGTTCACCTCTTAAATGACTAGCTAGTTGTCCCAGCACCTTTCATTGACTTATCCATTATCTTGCCACTGATTTCATTTGCTAACTTTATCATCTACTTAATTTCCGTATAAGGAGCCCTGGTGGTGCAATGCTTAAGTGCTTGGTTGGCAGTTTGAACCCATCAGCTGCTCTGTGGGCAGAAAGACCTGGAGATCTGCTCCCTTAAAGTTTAACCAAAACCAAACCCGTTGCTGTCGAGTCGATTCCGACTCATAGCAACCATACAGGACTGAGTAGAACTGCCCCGTAGGGTTTCCAAGGAGCACCTGGCAGATTTGGTTAGCAGCCCTAGCACTTAACCACTAGGCCACCAGGCTTCCCCCTTAAAGATTACAGCCTGGGAAATCCTAGGGGCAGTTCTAGCCTGTTACATAGGGTTACTATGAGTTGGCATTAACTTGACGGCACGCAACAACAATTCCCATATGGAATTGGACCTCTGTCTTTTATATTACTGAAACTTTTTCTCCTTTACCAATACTAAACCATTTTAATTACCACCTTTAAACTATATTTTATACCTGGGAGCACCAGTCTTCTGTCTTTAATCATTTAGAATCTCCCTGGCCATTTCTGTAAGTTTACTTTTCTGCATACGTTTTGGTATCATTTTATCAACTTCCAAAACAAAAGAAAAACCCAGACACCTGTTGATATTTCGGTTAGTTTTGTCTTAAGTTTATAGATCAAATGAGTGGTGATATTTACAATATTGAGTCTTGTTCATGAAAAAAATTGCCTTACCGTTTATTCGTCTTCTCTCATGTCCCCTTGTTTAAAGCTGTCGTAATATGAGCCTGTGCGTTCTTAATACATTTACTCCCAAATGTTCTATTATTTTGAAGTTGTTATAAAAAGGATCATTTTCCAAATATTTTTATGAAATATACTTAAGTCTTGAAAATATGAAATACTTAAAAATTTGAAATATCCAAAATAATGTAGACATCCATGTACCCAATGCTCATATTTAACATAGATCATTTTGAAATTTTAACATCTGATCTTTTTTTTAGTAATACTTTATAGATGGTCAGATGGCCTTTTATAGATATAAACCAAAAAAAAAAAAAAACCAAACCCGTTGCCATCAAGTTGATTCTGACTTACAGTGACCCCCTAGGACAGAGTAGAACTGCCCCATAGTGTTTCCAAGGAGCAGCTGGTGGATTTGAACTGCCAACCTTTTGGTTAGCAGCCAAGGTCTTAGTCACTATGGCACCAGGGCTTCATATATGTGTATGTATTGTATCTAGAATTCACTAAAAGCAATGACAGTGATAGAGATAATTTAGGCTCTAGAGGATTTTTGTCTTCCAAAGGAGATTTACTTCCAGCAGGCAGTTAGGCGGCAACAGATCACTTTAATGTAATCAGAGATTGAGCTTATTTGAAATTGGCTTTCCGTCTTTGTGGGCTGCTCTGTTTCTGGTTCACCGGCGTAGGGTTCCCAACGGAGATCGTGAGGTGTCTCTCCTCCTCGATGGTCTCTGAACTCCAGTTTTCATCTCCCCAGCTCCAAAAGACTCACAAGCGTTGTGTTCAACCTCTAGTCTGTCAGCTGTCCTTTGCGAATGACAAGTGCCATGAGGGAAGAAGTGGTAGGAATCTCAGGCTCACGTCACCTCATTTTCCTTCTTTGGGGAATTATAGATGCTTCAGTCCTCGCTGGTTTGGTAGCTTTCTTCTACTTTTTAAAAGGATGGATTTATTATTTATTTTGTTTTATTTTTGATGAAGTATACACAACAAAACATACACCCCCTTCAAGAATTTTTGCATGTGCGGTTCATTGGCAGCGGTTACGTAGTTCACATTTTGTCACCATTCTCTCAGTCCCTGCCCATATTGTTTCACTGGCCTTATCTTAGACGCTCTGCCCCTTAAAGTTCTCATCTGTGTTTTAGAGTTACTGTCGAGCCCTGGTGGCACAGTAGTTAAGAGCTCAGCTGCTAACTAAAAGGTCGCCCGTTCGAATCCACTAGCTGCTCCTTGCAAACCCTATGGTGCAGTTCTACTCTGTCCTACAGGGTTGCTATGAGCTGGAGTCAACTAGACAGCAACAGGTTTGGTTTGGTTTTTTTTTTTTTTTTCTTCAGTTCTCCTTTTAATCTCAGATACATCTTTAAAAGAGTGCAATGTTCAAAGTGAACACTCTTTATTAAATGACCTAAATTGTTGCTTAGTTTAAAGATGACTTCATGGGATAGTTTCAGTTCAAGGCTTTAAAGTTGTTTCTGGGCAGTAGATTCAAGGGTTCCACCAGTCTCAATGAATCCAGTAAGTCTGGTTTACAATAAGAATTTGAAGTTCTGTTCCATGTTTTTTCCTTCTTTTGATCAAGATTCAACTATTGGGTCCTTGATCAAAATGCTCAATAATGGTAGCTAGGCACCCTCCATTTCTTCTGGTCTCATGGCAATGGAGTCCATTTCCTTGCCCGATTCCTGGGTCTCCTTCTTCCTTTTGGCGATTAGAGACCAATTGCTGTATCTTGTGTAGGATTAGTTTTTGTTTTTTTTTTTTTTGTGGTCAATATAGATAACAAAACATTTGCCATTTCAACAGTCTCCACCTGTACAGATCAGTGATGTTACGTGTTCATCAGATTGTTCAACACAGCATTACTATATTCGGTAGCTTCCTGATTCCTTAAAACAAATATCTTAAAACATCTTGTCCAATTTTTCTAGATTTTTCCACGGGAGGGTTTGTCAACAAAAAGCTAGTTTCAGAGATGTATTTATCCCTAAAGAACTCTCCAGACCTTCCCAGGACTTGTTATTCACAGCCGCCAACCCCTACGGGACACACCATAATGCATTCACCGCACAGTATTTTTGAGATTTATGGGTCATTCACTTCATCATTAGACATTTATTCAGCATCAGCCTTAGAGCTTTGGTGTTGAATGGTTGAAATAAATGATGAGTACACGTTGGCCCTCCACTGGAGGAACTCACCGAAGAGGTAAATTTGGGTTTTCTCTTTAAGCATCCCTCTTATTCCAGGGTTCCTCCAGATAGGATTAGCCAGCTTTCGAGCAAGTTTTAAAGAAATGGCAAATATGCAGTTTGATACCCATCTTGCCAGTCTTAGCCTTTTTCTCGAGAAGTAGCCCCCAGTACTGTGTGAGGGGCAGAGCCACATAGTGGAAAGGCTTTGGAGGGGAACCAAGCAAGACTTTAGTCTTAACTCCGGTACTCACTGTGGACAAGGTACCTTACTTCTCACTTCCACCTCTCTGCAGTATGATGAGTACTTCTTCTCAGGGTATTGTGTTTTTGTTATCTCATTCTGAATTTTCAAACCAGAGTTGAAGACTCTTCTGGAAAGTTGTGCCTGCTCATCCTGCAGCCCCTCTGGACAAGTTTGTCTTCGTCACTGCAGTGGTTGCCATTCCTCGTTGCGCCCAAGAAAATCAGAGAGAAGGAGTTACTCTGCCATCCCATTAGTTCTTATCTGGTAACTGGACACAAAGGGTGTCTTGTTACAGGAATTGTTTTCTCCTAGACAGGAATCAATGTTCCATGTTTGCTTTTGGTGCATCTTCTCTCAGCGAGAACTACCGATGGATTTGTTAGATTCGATGATAATGCCTGCGGACTTATTTCTTTTATAGCCTGTCGCTTCATCTCACAAACCACCTCAGCTTCTTTTGAACTCCCTGTGTAATTTTAGTAGTCAGTCACTTTTGACATTCCCCGATTCCCCACATCAGTCCACCTGCCCATCTATGCGTGTCCATGTCTACCACCCCAAGCCAATCAACGTCACCTCTGAAACACACCGCCTCAGGTTCATTTTTAGAATGGTCTTCTTCATAGAATAGTAAGTTTTTATATGCCTAATATAGAAAGGAGTCCCTGAGTGGTGCAAATGGTCAAGCGCTCGACTCCTAGCCAAAAGGTTGGCAGCTTGAACCCACGCAGAGGCGCCTCACAAGATTGGCCT
This sequence comes from Elephas maximus indicus, assembly GCF_024166365.1. Classification (NCBI taxonomy): domain Eukaryota; kingdom Metazoa; phylum Chordata; class Mammalia; order Proboscidea; family Elephantidae; genus Elephas; species Elephas maximus. Next base: position 6,629,589 of record NC_064845.1, read on the forward strand.
GGCAGTCTGCTTCCTAAAGGTCACAGACTTGAAAACCCTGTGGAGCAGTTCTACTCTGCACTCATGGGGTCACCATGAGTGGGAATTGATTCCATGGCAACCGACAGCAACAATATGGGAAACAAAAATACAAACTGGGGTTAAAACATATTAACGTGCACTTTCTTTTGTACATGACCTTGTTATTACCCCCTATTTTTATTCTCTCATAACCTTAGCTACCTCCTTCCTCCCTAGCCCACCCCTACAACCCCTCACATTTTCTAGACCTTCCCTGGCTCTTATGATTGAGGGAGGGGTAGCCTTTCGCTGCCATGCCCCACTTGCCCTTGGGCCACTGTTGAAGAGGCCTTGCTGTTCAAACCGCTGGCCTGCACTGCTCTGGCCCTGCCCCAAAGCCACGCAGGAGACATTTATAGTTCACTGTGGGCTGGCCGGGACGGGGGTCTGTGCTGTCCACTCTCAATGGGGTCTATAATGATCTCCAGTTCTTTTTTTGCTCTCAATCCTCCCTCTAGAGTAAGCCCTTTTCCTCAAGCCCCATACTTTCTCCTTAATGTCACAGGTGATATTATCTCCTCCTGCACTGAGAAGATAAATGTTATTGGATATGCCATGTTACCAAAACCAAGCCTGTTGCCATTGAATTGATTCCGACTCACAGCGACCCCATGTGTCACAGGATAGAACTGCTGCATAGTTTAATCTTTGTGGCAGCAGATCGCCAGGCCTTTCTCCCATGATGCCAGTGGGTGAGTTGGAATCTTTAGGATATTAGGAGCTTGAATTATAGGTAACGGGGTGCTTTTGAAGTGTTTTAGGGAGGAAAGTAGTATAGTCAGATATGCATTTCAGAAAAGATATTTGAGGAGGCTACAAAAATGAATCTGCATTTAGAATTGTAGAGAAATCATTACAAACTACAAAGTTTAAAAGAGCTGACAAATATCACAACGTTACAAACATCACAGAATCCCCCAGATAACATATTTTGGATCTATTAACTGTTTGAAATGCCCTACTGTCCTTCTTTCCCTATCTTCTTTTAGCCAAGTGCTTTTTAAAATTGTTTCTTCAGGCGGCAGCAATGTTGGTAATCTTTTTTTTCTAGAGAGAATGGAAATCTTTTGCTATGGGGTGACTGATCAAAATTTGTCCTTTAGCATAGATATTTTAGAAAAGCCACTTTCAGCCTCACATTTTGTTACCAATAATATTATTATATAAATGTTTAGGATTGTAATGAAAATTGGGAAAAATCTCTCTCAAGTTCTTTTATATATGAGCTGTAAGATTCGGCAGACTTTTCCATGGACTAGGGTCTGGCTTCGTACATTTCAGACCTTCTTTCTCCTCTACAACCCATGTGCTTCTGGGGCTGGCTTCATACATTTCAGACCTTCTTTCTCCTCTACAACCTATGTGCTTCTGGGGCTGGCTACCTTAGGGTATGGTGTATTGCAATATGATGCCAACGGGGTCAGCACACTGGGTGATAGGAATAATCTGTTAGCAATAACTTAACTATTTGTAGAACTGCCAGTGAACCATATAAATGTCCCACTACATCCAAATTAAGTCAGTTCCCACTTCAGCTGCTCTTCACTTGGGTCCCAAAGATGCCTGTGGCCACTCTAAAGCCTCCTGGCACAAGAGGACATGTGGCACAGGGCAAACTGGAGTAAAAAGAGATGGTCTTAGCCTGTAATAGTTAAAATATCTTGATTTTGGAACCTCTGAGGGAGCAGGAGAGCAATGGGATGCAGACCTCAAATTCTAGCAAAAAGATCAGACTTAATTGTCTGACTGAGACTGGAAAGACCCCAGAGGTCATGGTCCCCAGGCCTTCTGTTAGCCCAAGAGAGGAACCATTCCCAAAGCCAACTCTTCAAACAGGGATTGGACACTGGTCTATGGGATGGAAAATGATAGTGGTGAAGAGTGAGCTTCTTGGATCAAGTAGACACAAGAGACCATGTGGGCCGCTCTTGTCTGGAGAGGAGATGAGAGGGCAGAGGGGGTCAGACACTGGCTGAAAGGACATGAAAATAGAGAGTGTAGGGAAGGAGTGTGCTGTCTCATTGGGGGAGAGCAACTAGGAGTATACAGCAAGGTGTTTATAAATTTTTGTATGAGAGACTGACTTGTAAACTTTCTCTTAAAGCACAATAAAATTTTTTTTTTTAATCTTATTTTTGTTGATTTAACAAAAGTCTATGACCATGAGAACACAGTGCTAGGGCCCCTCTCTGAGGTGAGGCATTACTGGATGCAGAAGACCAGTTAGGAGGTTGCCATAGTAACCTAGAAATGAGATGACGGCAGGAGCAGCAGGGAGTGGGAAGGAAGAGATAGGTAATGAGGAGTCATTTAATCGTCCAGGTCACAGCCTTGGTTGGATAACTGGGTAGATATTGGGGTCAGCAGCTTAGATAGAGAATTGCAGAGGAGACGTAGGAGGGGTGCAGAGCAAGTTCATTTTGGGGCTTGAGCGCAAGATGCTTCTGGGGGCATCCAGGTAGAAGTGCCTGTCTAGCAGCCATCTGCACTTAAGAGTGAGCAATTCAAGGGGGGCGTCTGCAGTACCAACACAGGTTCAGGGGTCATCAGTGGAGGCAGAGATCAAAGTTCAGAGAGAGGTCCAGATCCCACACGGAGAGCTGAGAGAGAAGGGTGGTGGGCCAAGCCAAATGGAAACCCAGGGAATCCCAAGATTTTAACAGATTAGCAGGCTCAGATGAACCCACGAAAGAGACAGAGCCTCTAGAAATGGAGTAATTCAATAGTTTATGATAGACGGCAACTCAGTATTTGATCACCTTTTCACTCTTCTCTGTTTTTTTTTTTTTTTTTTTTTTTTGATGTTTCAAGTTTGGAAGAGAGAAATGAATTAGTCTAAAAGATTTAGCGGGCTCTTATGAGACTTGTTTAAGAGCTCAGGCTGCTAACCAAAAGGTTGGCAGCTCGAATCCACCAGCCACTCCTTGGAACCCTATGGGGCAGTCCTTTTCTGTTCTGCAGGGTTGCTAAGAGGAATCAACTTGATGGCAATGGGTTTGGTGTGAGACCTGTAGACCTTCAGTTAACTGTCTTAGAAAATGTTATTTTCAAAATATCTGTTTGCATCTAGGAAAGGAAATGGAATGGTAAACGCTCCCAGGTGTAGTTCTTCCTGTCTCCTTACTTCACCAAAGATTTGTCTTGTCTTAACCCATTTCAAGAGTGCATTGAGTGGTGATGGGCAATACCTTCCACTGCCATGGACTCCTGAGGATGAAAGTTTCCCAGCAGGCTGCACAAGCCTGTGCTCAGTGTTGAAAACCTCCTCAGTCATTTTCATATGAGTCTTCAAGGCCTGACAAAGGTCATGATATTTGCATTTTCTAACCTAGCGTCTTTGGTGTGGGTGAAGCTCAACCAGACATGGTTAACACTTTGACCTCGAGGATGAACTATAAGCCTGTAGGGTAGTGCCTTCCACCTCCCTACTGATTCCTGAGAAGTGCAGTGGTGAGTTTACTAGTGTGTGCTTTCACATAAATTTAAGACCCATTGAAAAAGTCTTATTCCAGTTCTTGATAAGAATTCCATCAAAGATAAGAGCTCAACTTGTATTTTGGAGATGGATCACTCTGCAGAAATTAGTCAAGTGGCAGTTGAGGACCTTGATAACATGAGTGGAGCCTGGGATTCCCGAAGGTGGTAGTTGAGGCAGGGTTGGAGTGGGGGCACAGCCACAATGATTTTGAATCCTTCAAAAGATAAATAAAGTGTTTGAATCTTGACCCAGCTCAGTCTACACTGCCTGATTGGCTGACCCAGTCTACACCGTCTGATTGGTTGACCTGGGATCAGTCTATACTGTCTGATTGGTTGACCCAGGATCAGTCTACACTGCCTGATTGGCTGACCCAGGATCAGTCTACACTGTCTGATTACTTGACTCAGGAGCAGTCTACACTGCCTGATTGGCTGACCCAGGATCAGTCTACACTGTCTGATTAGTTGACCCAGGAGCAGTCTACACTGCCTAATTGGCTGACTCAGGATCAGTCTATACTGTCTGATTGGTTGACCCAGGATCAGTCTACACTGCCTGATTGGTTGACCCAGGATCAGTCTACACTGCCTGATTGGCTAACCCAGGATCAGTATCAGTCTATACTGTCTGATTGGTTGACCCAGGATCAGTCTACACTGCCCGATTGGTTGACCCAGGACCAGTGTGCACTGCCTGATTTGTTGGTCAGTCTACACTGCCAGATTGGTTGTCCTTCTTGGCTTATGACTGGAGTGACATTAGCTAAGCATGTAGATACAAGCCATCTCTTGCTGATCCACAGTCCTGGTGGAAACAGTGTTTTATGTCTAATAATTAAAGACAACAAAATGAATATTACCTAATAAATGGTAGGTGGCCTTTCAAACCGTTAGAGTTCATCACCTGCACTCTTACAGCAAAAGTATCTTTATCGCCTATGGAGTTGTCTTCTCTAGTATATATTCTAGAATGATTTCTTTAAAACACTGATCTGGTTGGGTTTCCCACCTGCTTCCCTTACCTTCAGGGAAAAGTGTAGTCCTTGGCTTTGCACACTATGCCTTCCACGATTTGGCTTCCATTTTTCCTCAACTCATCTTTCAATTCTCTCCTTCTTGTATGTACACTCTGGCCTTACAATGGAGCTACGAAAAAGTCTGTGGATGGTGTGATGCTGTTCATACTCCTGGCCTCTGCACATCCTGGTTTCCTCTACCTTTATCCACCTGGAAAATGAAGACATGCCTCAATTACCTCCTCTGGGCGGGGGGTCTTTGTCTCTCAGCAGAGTTAGTCACACTGTTTTCTGTCTCCCCACATCCCCATAGTGTGGAAATTTTTAATACACTACTTTCCGTGGTATGTTAATAGAGCTTGTTTGTGCACATTACCTAAAAAAAACGAAACCAGCTGCTGCTGAGTCTGTTCCAACTCATAGCTACCCTGTAGGACAGAGGAGAACTGCCCCATAGGGTTTCCAAAGAGCGGCTGGTGGATTGAAACTGCCAGCCTTTTGGTTAGCAGCCTGCACTCTTAACCACTGCGCCACCAGGGCTCCAACTGTCAGAACTAGGAGCTATTTATATCCCCAGTACCAAGCCCAGGACCTGACCCGAAGTATTTTCGTAGTAAAAGTTTGTTAGGCGAATGAATGAAAACATTAGGGATCTTGGTGAAGGAAAAGTTGATAAACATAGGAAGAACAGCTTCCTATGCTGAACCTGTCCTGCGAAATAAGTATGACAAGAAGCCATATTTATGATCAAAGCACAAATGATGATGGAGAAATGAAAGTGCAGAAGTATACATTTCTGGTATGTTCATTTAATTGTTTTCTTTTCTGAAACATTCATTAGCTGGATAGAAAATGAGGATTTTGCTCTGTGATAATCAACTAGTATCAGTGAAAAAAATCACCAGAAATAAAGAGGAAAAGACAGAAAATTGTGGCAAATAGGTGAAGGGTTCATACCCAAAACCAAACCAAAACCAGTGCTGTCGAGTCGATTCCGACTCATACATAGCGACCCTATAGGACAGAGGAGAACTGCTCCATAGAGTTTCCAAGGACCGCCTGGCAGATTCGAACTGCCGACCCTTTGGTTCACAGCTGTAGCACTTAACCACTATGCCACCAGGGTTTCCGGAGGCTTCATAACTCTATTATAATGAGCTCATACCACTGATTAAAAAAAAATCAAGACCCAAATAGATCATTGGGCAAAGGACATAAGTATAGACTTTTGATGCAAACTTTTGTATAGACTATTTTAAGAGTCGTATAAAATGTCCGTACCCTTTGACCTAGTAACTGCTCACTTGAGGCTTTATCCCACCAAATAATTTAAAAGAAAGATAATGCTATAGATAATACTATGAAGTTGTTTATTGCAACATTGTTTATGATAGCAAAACATGGAAATAATTCAACTCTCATAAATGGAAAGAATGGTTATATAGATTCTGTTGTATCCATTTGAAGCACTGTAATATGCAATAAATAATATTACTATTAATGTTATTCGGCCATGCTAAAAGTGCTTTTGCCAAATAATGTTAGCAAATTATATAGGGTCGCTATGAGTCAGAATTGACTCAACAGCAATGAGTTTTGGTAGCAAATTCCAAAATGATCTCTTATCTTTATATGTGTATGTAAGAGAAGGCACTAGGAGGGACTCTCCCTTCCAAGGTGTTCCTAAATAATAACAAAAGTTTTGTGTTTGTTATATACGTGTGTGTATATTTATATATGTATTTTTTTCCCATTTCAACCATTTTTACGTGTACAACTCAGTGACATTAATTATGTTCACCACACATCCCTTCTGGCAGGTCACAACCTCGAAAATCCTATGAGCAATTCTCTGCCATGGTTTTGCCGTGAGTCAGAATCGACCTACAGCAGCTAACAACAACAGCAATTACGTTCACCACGTTTTGCAACACTCACCATTATTCGCTTCCAAAATTCTCCATCACCCTAAACAGAAACCCAAGGCCCCTTGAGCAATAACTCCCCACTGCCCCCTCCTGCTGCCCCTGGCACCTACCAATCAGCTGGTCCCTAGGCATTTACCTCTTCTAGATATTTCATATAAGTAGGATCATACAGTGTTCGTCCTTTTATGCCTGACTTAATTTAGCATGTTTTCAAGGTTCGTCCTTGCCGTAGCATGTGTCAGGACTCCATTTCTCTTTATGGCCGAGTGATATTCCATCGTATGGCTCTATACCACCTTTTATTCCGGCACTCATCTGCCGATGGACAGTTGGGTTGTTTCCACTTCTTGGTTGTTGCAAATAGTGCTGCAGTGAATACGGTGTGTAAGTATCTGTTTGCGTCCCTGCTTTTGATTCGTTTGGGTATATATATACCTAGCGATGCATTGCTGGGTGCTATGACTTTTTTTTCCAGGGCGGTGGGAGAGATTGTGGTTCCTATCTACAATAATCCACTTTGACTTTAGGAGTTGGCTGTGACATGCCCACTGCTATGTGCAAGGAAAGAGAGGACCTCAGGGAAAAAAATCCTATTGCTCTCAGGTATCCTTTGTGGATTTGTTTTCTGCTTTTGTTGAAGAAGATGGGGTGGGTAAACTGAGAAAGGAGAAGGGATGTTGTCTGGGCCTCACATAAAACTGGGAAGAGAGACCTTAAAACATCTTGCTCTTACTCAGTCCGCCCAAGACCAGCAGCAACTCTTTGTCCTCAAAGTCATCTATTCTAATATTATCTTTTTCGAGTTTCTCAGAATTGTAAATTCACTGAATATTAGAAGTCCAAAAGACTTTCTGGTTTAGGATGGCCAACTGTCCACATATTTATTCCCTGTCCCTTCCAAAATGTAACAAAATACAAAAACTATGACACCAAGAAAGAGAACTGTTCATACATAAGATATTTCAAAAGGTTTCTGGAAAATGGAAAGTAGGTAGAGGAGTGGAGCCGAGGAAGCAGGATAAGGAAATCTCAGTCCCCGGTCAGCATGGAAAGGGACTGTAGGAGCAGGGAGGTGGGGAGTAGACAGGCCTTAAAGAACCCTGGAGAGTTGGGCTTTGGAAATGCAGGTGTAACAAAGCATGGGGGCGGAAATAGGACCACAAATAGGAAGGTTAATTAAACTGTGTGTATCTCCCATCAGGTTTTCCACTTCTTCCCCCCACTGTCGTATGTAGACTGTCCAGCCAAGAGGCGTTTTTCCACTGGTCATAAAACCAGAAGATTAAAAAAGAAAAAAAAAGTAAACAGCCCCAGAGCAAAGATTTCCACATTATACTTGGCTCTTTGCCCAATTACCCTAAAACTAAGCTCCCCAATAGACGCTTGTGTACACAGAGTGGAGCTGCTATACAGAAGGTGATGACGCGAGTGTTAGCGCATTCGTGTGCGTCACAGTTAAACGCGAAGGCGCAACCGAGAACGACCGGACACTTGAAGACAGCCAGGAAGCCTGCAACTCGAAAGAGAAAGACTGCGATGAAATACCCAGAAAAATGACCCTAGAAGCAACAAACAATTCAGAGAACAGGAGAGATCTTAAGGAAAATAAAGCAATACCCCTCAAATTTACATCCTTCAGAGAAATTTGATAAGATATTGCATCCGTAAAATAAGAAAAAGATACTTTGAAAAAGGAACCACTAGAGAACAGATTGCGGAACTTACCAAACGATATCGTTAACATCACACACAAGTAAAATTTTGCAGATCATTCAAAAGTGGTTGCAGCAGTACATCGACAGGGACCTGTCAGAAATTCAAGCCGGATTCAGAAGAGGACGCGGAACCAGGGATATCATTACTGATGTCAGCTGGATTCTGAAAGCACAGAATACCAGAAGGATGTTTACGTGTGTTTTATTGACTATGCAAAGGCATTCGACTGTGTGGATCATAACAAATTCTGGATAACATTGTGAACAATGGGAATTCCAGAACCACTAATTTGTGCTCATGAAGAACCTGTACTTAGACCAAGATGCAGTCATTTGAACAGAACAAGGGGATACTTCGTGGTTGAAAGTCTGGAAAAGTGTGTGTCTGGGTTGTGTCCTCACCATACTTATTCAGTCTGTATGCTGAGCAAATAATCTGAGAAGCTGGACTATACGAAGAAGAATGTGGCATCAGGATTGGAGGAAGACTCGTTAACAACCTGCGTCATGCAGATGACACAACCTTGCTTGCTGAAAGCGAAGAGGACTTGAAGTACTTACTGATGAAGATCGAAGACCCCAGCCTTCAGTATGGATTACACCTCAACATGAAGAAAATAAAAATCCTCACAACTGGACCAGTAAGCAATATCATGATAAATGGAGAAAAAATTGAAGTTATCAAGGATTTCATTTTACTTGGATCTACAATCACAGCCCGTGGAAGCAGAAGACAAGAAATCAAACAACGTACTGCATTGGGAAAATCTGCTACAAAAGACTTGTTTAAAGTGTTAAAAAGCAAAGGTGTCACCTTGAGGACTAAGGTGCGCCTGACCCAAGCCATGGTATTTTCAGCTGCCTCATATGCATGTGAAAGCTGGACAGTGAGTAGGGAAGACTGAAGAACTGATACCTTTGAATTATGGTGCTGGCAAAAAATATTGAATATACCATGGACTGCCAGAAGAATGAACAAATCTGTCTTGGAAGGAGTACAGCCAGAATGCTCCTTACAAGCAAGGATGGTGAGACTTCATCTCACACACTTTGGACATGTAATCAGGCAGGATCAGTCCCTGGAGAAGGACATCATGCTTGGTAAAGCCTTGAAGCACAATCTCAAGTAACTCTCTAAGAATTTGGTACGTGGGAGGTAAACTTCCTCAATCTCTGAAAGTCGGAAAATGTAACATTTGTTGATAATTTGAATGAGTATAGAATTCTACATTGAAAAACATCTTCCCTCAGAATGCCAAAGGTGTTATTCTGTTGTCCTCTACAATCCACGGTGACTCATGCCAACCTCATTCTTGTTCATTTGAAGATGACTGCTTTTTTCTCTCTAGAAGCTTATAAGCTCTTTATTTTGAATGTTCTAAAAGTAGAGGGTCAGCAAAAAAAAGGAAGACCCTCAACAAGATGGATTAAGACAGTGGCTGCAACAATGGGCTCAAGCATAACAATGATTGTGAGGATGGTGCAGGACCAGGCAGTGTTTCGTTGCTATGAGTGAGAACAAACTTGACAACACCTAACAACAGAGAATAAGAAAGAGTTCTTAGAATTTAAAAATAATCTTCTAGAAAGTAGAACCAAAAGACAGAGTTGGAGATAGGAGAGAAAGGATAAGAGATACCAATCTAGGTGTCCAACTTCTTACTAATAACAAGGCAAAAGTGAAGGGAAATAAAATACCAAAGAAACAATACTGAATTTTTCCAGAACTGAAAGTGCTCTTTTGTTCCCCAGCATAATAAATGCAAAAAAAAAAAAAAAAAAATGCATACGCAGACACGTCTTTGGAAAATTTTAGAACATTGAAAATAAAGAGTTTGTGAACTTGTAGAGAGAGAGAGAAAAAAAAACACTCATCTTCAAAGGAACAAGAATGAGGGTGGCATGAGCCACAGTGGATTGTAGAGGACCACAGAATAATACCTTCGGCATTCTGAGGGATGATGTTTTTTAACATAGAGTTCTATACCCACTCAAATTATCAACCAAGTGTGACGTTTTCCGACATTCAAAGATTAAGGAAGTTTACCTCCCACATACCAATTCTTAGAAAATTACTTGAGATTGTGCTTCAATGAAATGAAGTCATGAGATCCTAGAAGCAGGAACTCAAAGCCAGGAAAATAACGAAGCGAAGTCCCAGGATATCAAGCCTAGAGAGCCTCAGTCTCTTGGAGCAGGAAGACTGAGGGTTCCAGAAGGGAGTTTTCTAGGGGAAACAAGGTCCATTTGAAGAAACTCGATATCACCTGATATAAACTGAATTTTGTCCCCCCAAAAATGTATGTCAAGTTGGCTAGTTCATAATTCCCACTGTTGTGTGGTTGTCCACCATTTTGCCATCCTATGTGATTTTCCTATGTTTTGTAAATCCTACCTCTATGATGTTAATGAGGTGGGATTAGCAGCAATTATGTTAATGAGGCAGGAGTCAACCTACAAGATTAGGTCCTGTCTTAAGTCAATCTCTTTTAAGATACAAAAGAGAGAAGCAAGCAGAGAGACATGGGGACTTCATACCACCAAGAAACAAGAGCCAGGAGAATAGTGTGTCCTTTGGAGCCAGGGTCCCTGCACTGAGAAGCACCTTGACTGGGGAAGATTGATGACAAGGATCTTCCCCCAGAGTGACAGAAAAAGTCTTTCCCTGGAGCTGGCACCGTGAATTTGGACTTCTAGCCTCCTAACCTGTGAGAGAATGAATTTCCCTTTGTTGAAGCTATCCACTTGTGGTATTTCTGTGATAGCAGCACTAGACGACTAAGACACCATATGCATGTGAAAGCTGGACAATGAATAAGGAAGACAGAAGAATTGATGCCTTTGAATTGTGGTGTTGGCAAAGAATATTGACTATACCGTGGACTGCCAAAAGAACAAACAAATCTGTCTTGGAAGTAGTACAACCATAATGCTCCTTAGAAGCAAGGATGGCAAGACTACATCTCACATACTTTGGACATGTTATCAGGAGGGATCAGTCCCTGGAGAAGGACATCATGCTTGGTAAGGTAGAGGGTCAGTGAAAAAGAGGAAGACCCTCAGCGAGATGGATTGACACAGTGGCTGCAACAATGGGCCCAAGGGTAACAACGATTGTGAGGATGGCGCAGGACCCGGCAGTGTTTCGTCTGTTGTACATAGGGTCACTATGAGTCAGAACTGACTCAACGCCACCTAACAACAACAACAACCTTAGGAATTTGGAACAATGTAAGAAAGTATTAGCCTAAAAGCAGACGGAAAAAAAGAAAGGCAATTACCAATTCCAGGGAGGAAAGAACACAAAAAGCTGAGTAAGACAGAACATGCCATCTTAGTATATACCACTTGGCTGTGCAGAGAGCAATATTTATATAATTATAATAATGTGATTTTTAATTCAAAGTCAATGTATACATGGAGGAACTTACTGTTATAAGATAGTGTAACTGATGGTTGGAGTGGGGAGGAGAACTCAGGGAAGGATGCTAATAGCCTTTAAAAGTATGCACACGAAGGATAATGTCTTAATTGATGAAACTACGAAATAAAGGTATAAGGATATTTTTTAAAGTTACAAAGGTAACCAGCAGAGAAAAATGGCGACATAACTGTATCAGCGGGAAGGGGAGATATCCAGGTAGCACAACTGAGCTAAATTCTCATGCATTAAAGAAATCAGTGATAGGGTTTTAAGTTGATCAAGCAAGAAACAGCAATGTAAGCATACTATTTGGAGACCAGAAGAAGCAGAAATAGGAACAATTAAATGATTTAAAAGTGGTTTCCTCTGGAGAACAGAACTAAAAGTGAGACAAAGGAGACTGTTGCTTTTCATAACAGTCTTTTCTTTTTAAAATCATTAATTTTATTTACTCTTACGTAACCACAGTGAATTCAACGTTAATATAATACTTCGGTCTACACAGGATTGATTTTTCTTCTACTGCAGGCCACCATCCTTCCGTTTTTGTTTTGCCCTGTACTTCGTTTCTTCCCTCCCCCATCCCCCCGCACCCAGCCTTCTCCTGCTGCCCCTTCATTCTCTCTACTTGTTTTCCATTCTTCTGTTTTGAAGACTTTTGTTCTATAATTATTTGAATGATTCCTGGAGCTTAGAATTAAAAAGCTTTACCAGATCCTTTTTTTTTTTTCCTTTTTGTGCTTTAGGTGGAAGTTTACACTTCAAATTAATTTCTCATTCAGACATTTATACACATATTGTTTTGTGACATTGGTTGCAATCCCCACAATGTGATAGCATGTGCCCCCTTTCACCTTGGGTTCCTGTGTCCATTCGTCCAGTTCCTTTCCCTTCCTGTCTTTTTTTCTGGCTTTTGGGCAGGAGTTGCCCGTTTGGTCTCGTGTATTTGATTGAACAAAGAAGCACATTCCTCACATGTGTTATGTTATTCTTTGTTTTATAAGCCTGTCTAATCTTTGCCTGAAAAGTGGGCTTCGAGGTTTCAGTTCTGGGTTAGCAGAGTGTCTAGGGGCCATAGTCTTGGAGTTCCTCCAGTCTCTGTCATACCAGTAAATATGGTCTTTTTTGTGAATTTGAATTTTGTACATTTTCCTCCTGCTTCTGTCCAGGACCCTCTATTGTGATTCCTGTCAGAGTGATTAGTGGTGGTAGATGGGCACCATCTAGTTCTTCTGGACTCAGGCTGGCGAAGGCTCTGGTTCATGTGGCCCTTTAGTCCTCTGGGCTAATATTTTCCTTGTGTCTTTGGTTTTCTTCATTCTCCTTTGCTCTAGATGAGATGGAACCAATAGGTGTATCTTAGATGGCCACTCACAGACTTTTTTTTTTTTTAAATAATTTTTATTGTGCTTTAAGTGAAAGTTTACAAATCAAGTCAGTCTCTCAGACAAAAACCCATATACACCTTGCTACACACTCCCAATTACTCTCCCCCTAATGAGACAGCCTGCTCTCTCCCGCCACTCTGTCTTTTCGTGTCCTTTTCACCAGCTTCTAACCCCCTCCACTCTCTCATCTCCCCTCCAGGCAGGAGATGCCAACATAGTCTCAAGTGTTCACCTGATCCAAGAAGCTCACTCCTCACCAGCATCCCTCTGCAACACATTTTCCAGTCCAATCCATGTCTGAAGAGTTGGCTTCGGGAATGATTCCTGTCCTGGGCCAACAGAAGGTCTGGGGGCAATGACCACCAGGGTCCTTCCAGTCTGAGTCAGACCATTAAGTCTGGTCTTATGAGAATTTGTGGTCTACATCCCACTGCTCTCCTGCTCCCTCAGGGGTTCTCTGTTGTGTTCCCTGTCAGGGCAGCCATCGGTTGTAGCCGAGCACCATTTAGTTCTTCTGGTCTCAGGATGATGTAGTCTCTGGTTCATGTGGCCCTTTCTGTCTCTTGGGCTCGCAATCACCTTGTGTCCTTGGTGTTCTTCATTCTCCTTTGATGCAGGTGGGTTGAGACCAACTGATGCATCTTAGATGGCTGCTTGCTAGCATTTAAGACCCGAGATGCCACTCTTCAAAGTGGGATGCAGAATGTTTTCTTAATAGAGTTTATTATGCCAGTTGACTTAGATGTCCCCTGAAACCATGGTCCCCAGACCTCTGCCCCTGCTACGCTGGCCTTCGAAGCATTCAGTTTATTCAGGAAACTTCTTTGCTTTTGGTTTAGTCCAATTGTGCTCACCTCCCCTGTATTGTGTGCTGTCTTTCCCTTCATCTAAAGTAGTTCTTATCTACTAATTAGTGAATGCCCCTCTCCCACCCTCCCTCCCTTCCCCCTCTCATAACCACAAAAGAATGTTTTCTTCTCAGTTTAAACTATTTCTCAAGTTCTTACAATATTTGTCCTTTTGCAACTGACTAATTTCACTCAGCATAATGCCTTCCAGGTTCCTCCATGTTATGAAATGTTTCACAGATTCCTCACTGTTCTTTATCGATGTGTAGTGTTCCATCATGTGAATATACCATAATTTATTTATCCATTCATCCGTTGATAGGCACCTCGGTTGCTTCCATGTTTTTGCTGTTGTAAACAGTGCTGAAATAAACATGGGTGTGCATATATCTGTTTGTGTAAAGGCTGTTATTTCTCTAGGATATATTCCAAGGCGGGGGATTGCTGGATCGTATGGTACTTCTATTTCTAGCTTTTTAAGGAAGTGCCAAATCGATTTCCAAAGTGGTTGTACCATTTGACATTCCCACCAGCAGTGTAGAAGTGTTCCAATCTCTCCACAGCCTCTCCAACATTTATTATTTTGTGTTTTTTGGATTAATGCCAGCCTTGTTGGAGTGAGATGAAATCTCATTGTAGTTTTGATCTGCATTTCTCTAATGGCTAATGAAAGTGAACATTTCCTCATATATCTGTTAGCTACCTGAATGTCTTCTTTGGTGAGGTGTCTATTCATATCTTCTGCCCATTTTTTAATTGGGTTATTTGTCTTTTTGCGGTTGAGTTTTTGCAGTATTATGTAGATTTTAGAGATCAGGCGCTGATCAGAAATGTCATAGCTAAAAACTTTTTCCCAGTCTGTAAGTAGTCTTTTTACTCTTTTGGTGAAGTCTTTGGATGAGCATACGTGTTTGATTTTTAGGAGCTCCCAGTTATCTGGTTTTTCTTCTGCGTTCTTTATAATGTTTTCTATACTGTTTATGCCATGTATTAAGGCTCCTAACGTTGTCCCTATTTTTTCTTCCATGATCTTTATCGTTTTAGATTTTATATTTAGGTCTTTGATCCATTTTGAGTTAGTTTTTGTGCATGGAGTGAGGTATGGGTCTTGTTTCATTTTTTTGCAGGTGGATATCCAGGTATGCCAGCACCATTTGTTAAAAAGATGGTCTTTTCCCCATTTAACTGTTTTGGGGCCCTTGTCAAATATCAACTGCTCATATGGATGGATTTATGTCTGGATTCTCAATTCTGTTCCATTGGTCCATGTATCTGTTGTTGTACCAGTACCAGGCTGTTTTGACTACTGTGGTGGTATAATAGGTTCTAAAATCAGGTAAAGTAAGGCCTCCTACTTTGCTCTTCTTTTTCAGTAATGCCTCATTTATCCGGGTCCTCTTTCCCTTCCATATGAAATTAGTGATTTGTTTCTCCATCTCATTAAAGAATGTCGTTGGGATATGGATTGGAATTGCATTAAATGTATAGATCGATTCTGGTAGAATAAACATTTTTATAATGTTAAGTCTTCCTACCCATGAGCAAGGTATGTTCTTTCACTCATTTAAGTCTTTTTTGGTTTCTTGCAGAAGTGTACTGTAGTTTTCTTTGTATAAGTCTTCTACATCTCTGGTAAGATTTATTCCTAAGTATTTTATCTTCTTGGGGGCTACTGTAAATGGCATTGATTTGGTGATTTCCTCTTCGATGTTATTTTTGTTGGTGTAGAGGAATCCAACTGATTTTTGTATATTTATCTTGTATCCCGATACTCTGCTGAACTCTTCTATTAGTTTCAGTAGTTTTCTGGAGGCTTCCTTAGGGTTTTCTGTGTATAAGATCATGTCATCTGCAAATAGAGATACTTTGACTTCTTCCTGGCCAATCTGGATGTGCTTTATTTCTTTATCTAGCCTAATTGCTCTGGCTAGGACTTCCAGCACAATGTTGAATAAGGGTGGTGTTAAAGGGCATCCTTGTCGGGTTCCCGATCTCAGTGGGAATCTTTTCAGGCTCTCTCCATTTAGGGTGATGTTGGCTGTTGGCTTTGTATAAATGCCCTTTGTTATGTTGAGAAATTTTCCTTCTATTCCTATTTTGCTGAGAGTTTTTATCATGAATGAGTGTTGAACTTTGTCAAATGCCTTTTCTGCATCAATTGATAAAATCATGTGATTCTTGTCTTTTGTTTTATTTATGTGGTGGATTACGTTGATTGTTTTTCTAATGTAGAACCATCCCTGCATACCTGGTATGAATCCCACTTGGTCATGGTGAATTATTTTTTTGATATGTTGTTTAATTCTATTGGCTAGAATTTTGTTGAGGATTTTTGCATCTACATTCATCAGGGATATAGGTCTATAATTTTCTTTTCTTATGGTGTCTTTACCTGGTTTTGATATCAGGGATATGGTGGCTTCATAGAATGAATTTGGTAGTATCCATCCTTTTCTATGCTCTGAAATACCTTTAACTCTTCTCTGAAAATTTGGTAGAACTCTGCAGTGAAGCCTTCCGGACCAGGGCTTTTTTTTTTGGGAGTTTTTTGATTACCTTTTCAATCTCTTCTTTTGTTATGAGTCTGTTTAGTTGTTCTACCTCTGTTTGTGTTAGTTTAGGTAGGTAGTGTGTTTCTAGGAATTCATCCATTTCTTCTAGGTTTTCAAATTTGTTTGAGTATAGTTTTTCATAGTAATCTGATATGATTCTTTTAATTTCAGTTGGGTCTGTTGTAATATCGCCCCTTTCATTTCTTATCCGGGTTATTTGCTTCCTCTCCTGTTTTTCTTTTGTCAGTTTGGCCAATGGTTTATCAATTTTGTTGAGTTTTTCAGAAAACCAGCTTTTGGTCTTGTTAATTCTTTCAGTTGTTTTTCTGTTTTCTATTTCATTTAGTTCAGCTCTAATTTTTATTATTTGTTTTCTTCTGGTGCTGTGGGTTTCACTCACAGACTTTTAAGAACCAGATCGTTTTTTAGCGGAATCCCTTTGTTCATTGCCTTTCCAAAAAATCACACGCACTGCTTTGTTTGACTTTCTTGACCCCGCCCTTTTGAAAAATGAATTTTATGTGATACGTTTCTGAGGGTTTAACAACTTTTTTCTTTTCTCTCTCTTTTCCCACTGGTTTATAGTTTGAGAAGGTACCAGACGGGCCTATCCCTCCATCCACACCGAAGTTTGCATATGGAAAAGTTGCTCTGAAGAAGGTAAGACAGAAACCCCCAAAACCAGAAACGTTAAATTGAAAGTGAGGTAGGTGGGAGTGAGGAACTGGAGCTTAGTGGCAGAGTGAAAGTGCTGTGCTGAGGAATCAGTTGGTTTTTTCCTGTGAATCTCTTTTCTGGGCGACTGATAGGGCAGACGGTGTTTCTGGGAAAATGGGAAGATGGGAGTTGGGAGGATACAGTGTGCGTATTGATGGGGGTGGGCTGTGAACAGGAGGAGACAGGGGAGTTTGGAAGCGTTCTCAAATCATTCCCATCATTTTGGTTCAATTCTCAGTTGTCCAACGTGTGCCAGGAGCCTTTGTAGCACAGCGTGCCCCACAGAACATTTTTTTTTTTTTGTAATCCACTTTTTTCTAGATAGTTCCCAAAAGCCGTAGGCATTTTGATAGGTCTCTGCCCTAAATTATACACTCCCTACCCCCATCTCAAAACCATTACCTATAAGCAAAATTCATTGCTGTCAAGTCGATCCTGACTGATAGCGACGCTATAGGACAGAGTAGAACTGCCCCACGGGGTTTCCAAGGAGTGCCTGGTGGATTTGAACTGCTGACCTTTTGGTTAGCAGTTGAGCAACTGTACCACCAGGGCTCCCTTATGGTCTATAGTCTATATAAGGCACTCAGCTCCTAACTGAAAGGTCAGTGGTTCGAACCCACTGGCTGCTCCGTGGGAGGAAGATGTGGCAGTCTACTTCCCTAAAGATTACATCCTTGGAAGCCCTATGGGGCAGTTCTACTCTGTCCTATAGGGTCGCTATGAGTCAGAATCGACTCGATGGTAGTGGATTTGTTTTTTAGTTTTATGGTCTATATGGTAAGTGGGACATCAGGGGAAAAAGCTAGAAATTAATCAGAAATAGGAATTAAGGGTATGATATTCTAGGGGAAGAAAAAAGAAGAAAAGTTTTAGTTAAATATCTGGAGTGACGAAAGCTAAAGTCAATTTGTTTTGACTGTCTCTGTCTTCAGGTTTTCCCCTCTTATAATCCCTAACTCCTCCTTGTTCTAACTCACAAGAAAAAAAAAACATGAAGTTATGTATTTCTTAAGAATCTTGATATCCTAAAATAGCCTCGCAAGTTTTTATCTTTAGCAAAATGCCAAACATGATTGTATAAATTTTTCCACTGGTGAAACTCTTTGTGGGGCTCTTGTAACATTTTCCACCTGGTGTCAGATGTGTGTGCCACATTCTACAAAGACCGTGGTCTCTCTACCTGATAGGAATCTTTCTTTAGATTGATCAAGCTTTAATTGTACTGGCAAAAGGAGCATTCTCTACTTGCTCATTGCTAGTGCTACATAAGGAAAAGCTTTGTTTTAGAGCAGTGAGAAATTTATTTTTATGTAACAGAAAATAACTGCAAATGCTCAAAACAACAACACTGCTAAAACAAACCTAGCTTAGTACAGAAAGCACATTCTGCTTACCGAAAGGAAAGCCGTGTTAGTGCAAATGGCTTTTCATTGTCGACTAAATATATACAACTTAAGACAGTAAGTTGGCGTATACCAAAAACCAGACCCACTGCTGTCGAGATGGTTCCAACTCATAGCAACTGTATAGGACAGAGTAGAACTGCCCCATAGGGTTTCCAAGGAGCAGCTGGTGGATTCGATCTGCTGACCTTTTGGTTAGCAGCCATAGCTCTTAACCACTGCACCACTAGGGCTCCTTGGCATGTAATGGAATTAAGTTTATTGAGATTGTAGTTATGTAGAAGAAAAGCTTTCACCCTGAGTTGAATTCCTTTAGCTGTCCAGGTGGGTAAACACCCCGTGAGTAGCTGACTTGATAGAGTTAAAACTAAGATTTTTTTTCCTCCCTTGCTCCACATCAGCAAGGTAAAAAAAAACATGGAAAATATAAAATTCCTAATCGGTATCAAGCCATGGAAAGCCCCGGATTTTGAAGTCAAACCCAACTATGAAATTTGGCTCTGCCATCACTTAGGTTTGCTTCTCTGAGCCTCTGTTTCCTCTCGTGGAATAATAACTAGTGTTTCGCTGGATGGTTGTGAGGATTAAATGAGGCACATACACACAAAAAAGAAGCCAAACCCGTTGCCGTCAAGTTGACTCTGACTCATAGTGACCCTATGGGACAGAGTAGAATTGTCCCATAGGGTTTTTCCAACTGCCGAGCTTTTGGTTGCAGCCAAGCTCTTAACCACTGCACCACCAGGGCTCCTTAAATGGGGCAGTGCACGTAAAATGCTCTCTCTCACCTAGAGTTGGTAGGTATGCGGTGATAGTTGTCGTTGTGGTTGTTGCATTGTGATAAGCATGCTGGGTTGCAAGAATACACAACTGTTCTGCTTGAATAAAGAAACGTTTATTGAACGTGTGCTATGTGCTGGGCATTGAAGATGCAACACTACAGACCGTACCATCAAGGAGCTGACAGGCAAGGAAGGCAAAGGCAAACAACTGATACATGATACAGCAACTGTTTGGTTTTTTGTTTTTTTTTGTCTCAGAAGGTTATGAAGCTGATCAGGTATGTTTGCAACACTTTTAAGTGACTATCATTTGTATTTTTCATGAAGAATTAGGGAGCTGATGGAGAGGAACTACAGGTGACTGGGAAGCAACACTGAGTGAAGTTGGAATGATCGATGTTTGTTTGGGGGTTAGGTCACATTCACTGGTGAATGTCCTTGATACGTGGAAAGTCATGCCCTCTGCTGTGATTGCCAGTGAGAGGTGAGAGTGAGTGAATGCTGCTTGTGTTTCTTTTCAGTTAAAGACAGTGGGAGAAGCTCTGAACATTCTGTCTCCTTCTGGGCCCATAAAAAGCCTGTATCCCTTGACCTTTGTCCAGGTGAAACAGGTAGGCCTTCAAAGGTAATGCTTTGCCGTTTTTTCCCATTTGCAAAAATGTGCTTTCTGCACTGCCTGGCAATGCCTGTTCCCAGTGCAAGGACCAGAATGGTAAGCAGGTGACTCCAACCCCAGGTAAATGAACCGTGGTTTTCCAGGCTCTCCTTAGCTTTAAGCACTGTGTGGTGGGCTGATCTTCCCTATATTTTCCCGTCATTTCTTATTACAGCTCAAATAGGAAGTATTTCAGCTTGCTTCAACATAATTTTTTTTTTAAATAATGTTTTATGGTTTTCGGTGAGAGTTTACGCAACAAATTAGGTTCCCATTTTACAATTTCTACACCAATTATTCAGTGACATTGATTATATTTTTCACAGTGTGTCGACATTCTTATTAATTCCACTCTGGTGGTTACATGAGTTCTTTATTTTTTTTTTCAAAATTTTATTTATTTTGTTATGTTGCTGAGAATATACACAGCAAAACATACACCAATTCAATAGTTTCTACGTGTGCAAGTCAGTGACACTGGGTACATTCTTCCAGTTGTGCCACCATTCTCATGCTCCTTTTCTGAGTTGTTCTTCTCTCATTAACATAAACTCACTGCCCCCTAAGGTTCCTGTCTAAACTTTGGAGTTGCTATTGTCAATTTGATCCTATATAGATAGTTCTTAAAAGAGCATAATGCTCAAGGCAGACTTGTTTTACTAGCTAAGCTAAGCGATTGTTTGGTTTTAAGTTGACTTCAATGGATATTTTTGGTTTAAGGTTTAAAGATTATCTCAGGGCAATAGTTTCAGGGGTTCATCCACCCTCCATGGCTCCAGAAAGTCTAGAGTCTATGAGGATTTGAAATTCTGATCTGCATTTTGCCCTTTTTGGTCAGGATTCTTCTATGGGATCTTTGATCAAAATGTTCAGTAATGGTAGCCGGACACCATCCAGTTCTTCTGGTCTCATGGCAAAGGAGGCAGTTATTCATGGAGGCAATTAGCCAGATATTCAATAACCTTCTCCCATTCCTGACTCTCCTTCTTCCTCTGTTGCTCCAGATGAATAGAGATAATTGTTGTGCCTTGGATGGCCACTTACAAACTTTGTGTGTGTGTCAGGGGCAGGGGTGGGGTTTGTGTGAAAGTTTACAGAACAAATTAATTTCCCGTTCAACAATTTATACACATTTTGTTTCATGACATTAGTTGCAATCCCCTCAATGTGAACAGCACACTACCCACTTGGTCACTGGGTTCCCTGTTTCTATTTTCCCATCTTTTCTGCTCCTCCCTGCCTCCTGAACTTTGTTTCTGGGCAAATTCTGCCCTCTTGGTCTGTTATGGTTGATTATTCTGAGAAGCACATTCCTCATGGGTGTTGCTGTTCACTTTATAGGGCCATCTATTGTTTGGCTGAAAGGTGATCTTTTTTGTTTTTTTTTTTTATTGTTTCGCTGAAAGGTGATCTTTGGGAGTGGGTCAGTTCCACTTTTGAAGTGTGTCTAAGGACCATAGTCTTGGGTGTTTCGCCAGTCTCTATCAGGCTAATAAGTCTGGTCTTTTTTATGAATTTGGATTTTGTTCATCATTTTCCTCCCACTCTTTCCAGGACTTTCTGATGTGATCCCTCTCAGAGCAGTTGGTAGTAGTTTGTGTGGTCCATTAGTCCTTTAGACTAGTTGTTTCACTTTTCTTTGCTCTGGACGGGAAGAGACCAATAGTTGTATCTGAGATGGCCACTCGCAAGCTTTTCCTTATTGAACTTTAGGCTGAAGTTTACAGAGCAAATTAGTTTCTCTTTCAAAAATTTATGCACAAATTGTTTTGTGACATTGTTTACAATCCCTGCAATGTGTCAGCACTCTTCCCGTTTCCACCCTGGGTTCTCTGTGTCCATTTGTCCAGGTTTCCTATCCCTTCCCTTCCTGCCTTCTCATCTTTGCTTTTGGCCAGGTGTTGCTCACTTGGCCTTGTGTACTTGATTGATCTAAGAAGCATGTTCCTCTAGTGTGTTATTGTTTGTTTTGCATGCTTGTCTAATCTTTGGGTGAAAGGAGGACTTCAGGAGTGGCTTCAGTTCTGAGTTAGCAGGGCGTCCAGGCACCATAGTCTTGGAGGTTACTCCTGTCTCTGTCAGACCAGTAAGTCTGGTCTTTTTTGTGAATTCGAATTTTGTTCTACGTTTTTCTCCCACTCTGTCCAAGACCCTCTATTGTGATCTTGTCAGATCTGCCTGTGGTGGTAGCCAATCACCATCTAGTTCTTCTGGGCTCAGGTGCTTGCAAACTTTTAAGACCCCAGTTGCTACTCGCCAGAGTAGAATGTAGAACATTGTCTTATGGACTATGTTATGCCGATTCACCTAGATGTCCCCCTAGACTATGGTCCTGAGCCCTCAAGTCCAGTGACTCAGTCCCTCAAGATGTTTGGCGGCTAAGAAGTTTGCATAACTTTGCCCCCTGTGTGCTGTACTATGTACATGGGTATCTTGCAGCACATACAAATACGTACATAGAAACACCCTCTGCCAATCCTATATGTGCTCGTGGGAGTACTCCCATACACCATCCCACACCTGTTCAACTTACATATATACATATGTATCTACTTGTAAATTATTGTTTGTTACTACTGTCTGTCAGTTTGTCGTACTGTGGGGGCTTGTGTGTTGCTGTGATGCTGGAAGCTATGCCACCGGTATTCAGATACCAGCAGGGTCACGCATGGAGTACAGGTTTCAGCTGAGCTTCCAGACTAAGACAGACTAGGAGGAAGGACCCAGCAGTCTACTTCTGAAAAGCATTAGCCAGTGAAAACCTCATGAATAGCAGCGGAACATTGTCTGATATAGTGCTGGAAGATGAGCCCCCCAGGTTGGAAGGCCCTCAAAAGATGACTGGGGAAGAGCTGCCTCCTCAAAGTAGAGTCGACCTTAATGACGTGGATTGAGTAAAGCTTTCGGGATCTTCATTTGCTGATGTGGCACTACTCAAAATGAGAAGAAACAGCTGCAAACATCCATTAATAATTGGAACCTGGAATGCACGAAGTACGAATCTAGGAAAATTGGAAATCGTCAAAAATGAAATGGAACACATAAGCATCGATATCCTAGGCATTAGTGAGCTGAAAAGGACTGGTGTTGGCCGTTTTGAATCAGACAATCATATAGTCTACTATGCTGGGAATGACAACTCGAAGAGGAATGGTGATGCATTCATTGTCAGAAAGAATGTTTCAAGATCTATCCTGAAGTACAACGCTGTCAGTGATAGGATAATATCCATATGCCTACAAGGAAGACCAGTTAATACGACTATTATTCAAATTTATGCACCAACCACTAGGGCCAAAGATGAAGAAATAGAAGATTTTTATCAGCTGCTGCAGTCTGAAATTGATCGAACATGCAATCAAGATGCATTGATAATTACTGGTGATTGGAATGCAAAAGTTGGAAACAAAGAAGAAGGATCAGTAGTTGGAAAATATGGCCTTGGTGATAGAACCAATGCCGGAGATCGAATGATAGAATTTTGCAAGACCAACGACTTCCTCATTGCAAATACCTTCTTTCACCAACATAAACGGCCACTATACACATCGACCTCACTAGATGGAACACACGGAAATCAAATTGACAACATCTGTGGAAAGAGACGATGGAAAAGCTCAATATCATCAGTCAGAACAAGGCCAGGGGCCGACTGTGGAACAGACCATCAATTGTTCACATGCAAGCTCAAGCTGAAACTGAAGAAAATCAGAGCAAGTCCACGAGAGCCAAAATACAACCTTGAGAATATCCCACCTGAATTTAGAGACCATCTCAAGAATAGATTTGACACATTGAACACTAGTGACCGAAGACCAGACGAGTTGTGGAATGACATCAAGGACATCATCCATGAAGAAAGCAAGAGGTCACTGAAAAGACAGGAAAGAAAGAAAAGACCAAGGTGGATGTCAGAGGAGACTCTGAAACTTGCTCTTGAGCGTCGAGCAGCTAAAGCAAAAGGAAGAATTGATGAAGTAAAAGAAGTGAACAGAGAAGACAAAATAAAATATTATAATGACATGTGCAAAGAGCTGGAGATGGAAAACCAAAAGGGAAGAACATGCTCGGCGTTTCTCAAGCTGAAAGAACTGAAGAAAAAATTCAAGCCTCGAGTTGAAATAGTGAAGGATTCCATGGGGAAAATATTAAGTGATGCAGGAAGCATCAAAGAAGATGGAAGGAATACACAGAGTCATTATACCAAAAACAATTAGTCGATATCCAACCATTTCAAGAGGTGGCACATAATCAGGAACCGATGGTACTGTAGGAAGAAGTCTAAGCTGCTCTGAAGGGGCTGGCGAAAAACAAGGCTCCAGGAATTGATGGAATATCAATTGAGATGTTTCAACAAACAGATGCAGCGCTGGAGGTGCTCACTCGTCTATGCCAAGAAATATGGAAGACAGCTTCCTGACCAACTGATTGGAAGATATCCATATTTATGCCTATTCCCAAGAAAGATGATCCAACCAAATGTGGAAGTTATAGAACAATATCATTAATATCACACACAAGCAAAATTCTGCTGAAGATCATTCAAAAACGGCTGCAGCAGTATATCGACAGGGAACTGCCAGAAATTCAGGCTGGTTTCAGAAGAGGACGTGGAACCAGGGATATCATCGCTGATGTCAGATGGATCCTGGCTGAAAGCAGAGAATACCAGCAGGATGTTTACCTTTGTTTTATTGATTATGCAAAGGCATTTGACTGTGTGGATCATAACAAACTATGGACAACACTGCAAAGAATGGGAATTCCAGAACACTTAATTGTGCTCATGATGAACCTTTACATAGATCAAGAAGCAGTTGTTCGGACAGAACAAGGGGATACTGATTGGTTTAAAGCCAGGAAAGGTGTGCATCAGGGTTGTATTCTTTCACCATACCTATTCAATCTGTATGCTGAACAAATAATCCGAGAAGCTGGACTATATGAAGAAGAACGGGGCATCAGGATTGGAGGAAGACTCATTCACAACCTGCGTTGTGCAGATGACACAACCTTGCTTGCTGAAAGAGAAAAGGACTTGAAGCACTTACTAATGAAGATCAAAGACCACAGCTTTCAGTATGCATTACACCTCAACATAAAAAAAAAAAAAAAAAAATCCTCACATCTGGACCAATGAGTAACATCATGATAAACGAAGAAAAGATTGAAGTTGTCAAGGATTTCATTTTACTTGGATCCACAATCAACAGCCATGGAAGCAGCAGTCAAATCAAGCGACGCATTGCATTGGGTAAATCTGCTGCAAAGGACCTCTTCAAAGTGTTGAAGAGCAAAGATGTCACCTTGAGGACTAAGGTGCGCCTGACCCAAGCCATGGTATTTTCAATCACATCATATGCACGTGAAAGCTGGACAATGAATAAGGAAGACCAAAGAAGAGTTGACGCCTTTGAACTGTGGTGTTGGCGAAGAATATTGAATATACCACGGACTGCCAAAAGAACGAACAGATCTGTCTTAGAAGAAGTACAGCCAAAATGCTCCTTAGAAGCAAGGATGGCAAGACTGCGTCTTACACGCTTTGGACATGTTGTCAGGAGGGATCAGTCCCTGGAGGAGAAGGACATCATGCTTGGCAGAGTACAGGGTCAGCGGAAAAGAGGAAAACCCTCAACGAGGTGGATTGACACAGTGCCTGCAACAATGAGCTCAAGCATAACAACGATTTTAAGGATGGTGCAGGACTGGGCAGTGTTTCGTTCTGTTGTGCAGAGGGTCGCTATGAGTCAGAACCGACTTGATGGCACCTAACAACAACACTAGTGTTTTTGCAGGATTATGTATATAATAGTACTTACCATTGTTTCCTTTCCCTCATGAGTACCTCCCAGTGTCTTGCTTTGCCTTTTTCATGTTGTGCTGACATCCAGCTTGTTGTGTATTGCCTTTCCCTTCACCTAAGTTAATATGTGCATAGGGTCGCTATGAGTCGGAACCGACTCGACGGCAGCTAACAACAACGAAGTTAATATGTGTCTACCATCTAGTGATTTTCCTTCCCTCCCCCTCCCATCCTTGGTAACCATCAGAGAATGTTTCTTTCCTTGTGTAAACCCTTTCTCGATTTTTTATAATAGTGGTCTCATACAACATTTGTCCTTTTGTGATTGACTTATTTTACTCAGCATAATGTCCTCCAGGTTCATCCATGTCGTGAAATGTTTCATGAATTTATCACTAATCTTTAACAGTGCGTAGTATTCCATTATGTGTCTGTACCATAGTTTATCCATTCCTCCATTGATGGGCACTTAGGTTGTTTCCATCTTTTTGCTATTGTGAATAATGCTGTGATGAACACAGGTGTGCATCTGTCTATTCCTGTCACAGCTCTTATTTCTCTAGGATATATATGTAGTCGTGGGATTGCTGGATCGTATGATATCTTGATTTCTAACTTTTTAAGGAAATGCCATACCATTTTTCACAGTGGTTATTCCATTTTACAATGAGAGTTCCAGCCTCCCTACACCCTTGCCAGCATTTGTTGTTTTGTTTTTTATCATAGCTATTATTGCTGGGGTGAGATGATATCTCATTATAATTTTGATTTGTATCTCTCTAGTGGTTAAGAGCTCGGCTGCTAACCAAAAGATTGGCAGTTCAGATCCACCAGCTGCCCCTTGAAAGTCCCATGGGGCAGTTCTACTCTGTCCTAAAGGGTTGCTATCTGTCAGAACCGACTCGACAGCACATAACAACTACAAAAAAAAAAATGGATAATGATTGTGAACATCTCTTCATGTATTTGTTGGCCACCTGAATGTTTTCTTTGTTGAAGTGTCTGTTCATGTCCTTTGCCCAATTTTTAATTGGATTGTTTGACTTTTGTTGTTGAGGTGTTAAAGTTTTTTTTATAAATTTTAGAGATTAGTCTTAGATGTCCCCCTAGACTATGGTCCTAAGCCCTCAAGCCCAGTGACTCAGTCCCTCAAGGTGTTTGGTGGCTTAGAACCTGTAGGTTCTCTTTTGGAGATGTCTTTTGATGCACATAAGTGTTTAATTTTGGGAGCTCCCAGTTGTCTGGTTTATCTTCTGTTGTTTGTACATTTTTAGTTATGTTTGATAGTCTATTTATGCCATAAATTAGGGCCCTTAGTTTTTCCCCTATTTTTTCTTCTATGATCTTTAGTTTTAGGCTTTATATTTAGGTCTTTGATCCATCTTATTTTTTTTATATGGTGTGAGGTATGGACCCTGTTTCATTTTTCTGCAAATGGATATGCAGTTTTGCCAGCACCATTTGTTAAAGAGACTCTTTCTTCCCCCATTTAATGCATTTTGGCCCGTTGTTGAACATCAGCTGTCCGTAGGTAGATGGGTTTACTTCTGGGTTCTTAGTTCTGTTCCATTGGTCTACGTGTTTGTCATTGTTTCAACATGATTCTGTACAAGTTAAAAATTGAGTGCAACTGGTCTAACTAACCTGTCTTACTAGGTATCAGTGGAAAAACATTATTTTAATACTCAAAAAAGAAAATCTAATTGTTTGCCTGTCCTTAGCCCAAAGTTATGAGGACTGTGTTCTTGGTATATTGAGTTCTTGGAGATTCTTTTTCATGGTTTTGAGAACAGAGTACGTTCTTTTTTTTTTTTAACTTTTTTTAATCATACTGTAGACGAAGGTTTACCTACGTTCTTTTTTGTTGTTTTGTTTTTTAAATCTCTAGACATTGCCCCGTCTCTTTCAAAAGTTTTTTTTTTTTTCTTAGCATCTTATTTTGGAAATTTTCAAGTCTAAAAAAATTGCAAGAATAACACAACAACTACCCATATACTCTTCACCTAGATCCACCAGTTGTTAACAGTTAGGTACGCTTGCTTTATCTTTCTCTGTGCGCGTGTATAGTTTACTTTTTTTTTCTTTTGAACCTTTTGAGTTAATTACCAACATCATGTCACTTCACCTCTAAATATTGCATCGTGTGTCTTCTAAGGACATTGTCTCTCATAACCACAGTGCAATGCTCACGTTCAAAAAATTTAACATTGATGCAGTCTATTACTTCACGAGCATTCCACATTCCAATGCCCCTGATTTTTCCAACTATGTACTTTATGGCTTACTTTTTTTTCCAACCCACTGTCTAATCCATGATCATGCATTGTATTTAATTATAGTATCTTTTTAATCTTCTTTAACCTAAGACTTTTACTGTCTTTTTTTTTTTAAATACCCTCCTCATGACATGACATTTTTTAAGAGTTCAAGCCAGTTGTTTTGTAGACTGTCCCTCATTGAATAGATTCAAGTAAAACATTTTTACATGACACATGGCAAAGGTGACATGTTCTCAGGGCACCATAACAGGATGCCCATGAGGTCAGTTTGTCCCCTTATTGGTGATGTCAAGTTTGATCATTTCAGTCATGGACTCTGGACTTTCTGGGGCCACGGAGGCTGGATGAACCCCTGAAACTCTTGCCCTGAGATAATCTTTAAACCTTAAACCAAAAATATCCCTTGAAGTCTCCTTAAAACCAAACAATAGTTTAGCTTAACTAGTAAGGAATGTCTGCCTTGAGCAGTGCGCTTTTTTCAGAGCTCTCTATATGGGATCAAATTGACAACAGCAACTCCAAAGATTAGATGGGGACCTTAGAGGGCAGTGGGTTTATGTTGATGCAGGAGGAACGACTCAGAAAAGGAGGTGAGAATAGCGGCACAACTCAAAGAATGTAATCAGTGTCACTGATCGTACATGTAGAAACTATTGAATCCGTTATGTTTTGCTGTATATATTCTCAACAACAGAGGCAAAATAAAAAAAAATTTTGATCACAGCCAGCCCCATTTTTGAAATGGAAGGTTACCTGAATCCTCCTTTCTGATTTTGGTTGTAAAATAACAGCATATCTTATCTTAGTTTAGTGTATTTTGCCTCCAGTTACTATTTTTACACTTGTGTATTTTATTTCAAGGACTTTTGTTTTGTGGTGAGTAAAAATGGATAATTAAGTCCTCCTCCCCTTTTTTGTTGACCTTGGGAAGTGAATTCCAGGTTAATGTATAATCACTTGTAACCAGTGTTCTTTCTCAGAACGCTTGGCCAAGGTAGTGCCCTCGGACTGGGTGGGGGCTTCAGGTTCTGGCAAGCCCCTGGCATGTTTATTGCCAGTGAAACCCATGGGAGATAGGATGCAAGCTCCAGGAAGCAGAGTGCTGCCCCAGTGCCCCTGCAGGCTGCTGGCCCCTGAGGCCTCGGCCCTACCTTCGCAGCCAGTGTGCCATAGCTTCTGTCCTCTCCTGGAAACAAAGGTTCCTCAGCCTCCCAGCTAGCGCTTACCACTTCGATTAGTTTAAAAAGAAACAAATGAGAGAGAGGTTGAGATTTGGGGCCTGGGGGGATGGGGTTCTTGTGCTGGAAGGTATGGGTGGCGGCCCCAGTGGCATTTCTTTTGTTTCCCCACAAGAAAGTGGATTCCTGTTTTCTTCAACTCCTCCAGATCGCCCTTCCCCGCCTGAGGTGCACTTCCTTTTCTTCCTGGCCTCCAAAACGGGGAGTTTTTCTGTCTCTTGCTGGAGTGCTATTTGCGTTCTGTCATGTAACTCAGGACTTCATCCCAGCTCATTCTTGCCAATGTTCTCGTGGGATAAATAGGCGAAGTCAATAGCTGTGATGCTCTGTACTGCGACTGCTGAGGCTATTGTTCGAGGCCTTCAGCACCTAAAAGTATTTTCTGACTCAGCAGCCAGTCGCGTGCTACTGTCTTAGCTATCCTTCTTGCCCTTCCTCCCCTGGTATTTTTTATGTGATGGCAGATTTAGCCCAAGAGCCTGGAAAACTTTTCAACAAACACCGCTTCATCTCTTGACTGTGTTATCGTTTTTTGTTCGTTTTTAATTGGTTTTTCTTGTTTTGTTTTCTTAGCGTGTGTTTATATATATGTATAACATAAAATTTGTAATTTTAACCATTTCTAAGTGTACAAGTCAGTGACATTAATTACATTCACAGTGCTGTGAAACTATCAGCACTACCTGTTTCTAAAACTTTTTAATCACCCCAAACAGAAACTCAGTACCTCTTAAGCAATAACTAACTCCTCATTTTTTTTTTTGAGTTAACACAAATAACCTTCTTATGTATATATGATGTGATCCCCCTAAGTGACAAATCACTTAGCCTGTCCAGAGTCCAGTTTCCTCTTCTGTAAAAGGGGTGTTTGATGAGGCACCCTTCAGCCTTTCTTGCCATTTTCTGCCATGGTAGTTATTCTGTGATCTAAAGATATGAGCCAGTCCCTTTCTTTCAGACTGAATTTTTGCTGGGGGTGGGGGAAGCTCTTCATTCCTTATGGTTTTAGAAATGTCACTGTTGTCACGTAGATCAAGGGTAACCGAGTTGTCTTAAAATGAATGGCTAGAGTGATGTATTTTTCTTCAATCCGTTTCTTACCAGTATTTTGGGTTTGTGCTATACCGGACAACTCTCCCTAAAAATTGCAGCGACCCGACACCACTCTCTGCACCCTTAAATGGAGTCCGTGATCGTGCCTACATCTCAGTGAATGGGGTAAGAATTGTTTCTCAACTGCATTTCTGCTTTAACAGGGCGGCAGGGGCGGGGGAGGAATGTGGCATTGAGGCCTCTGTCTACCTTTCCAACCTCGGTCTCCTCTTTGCATCCCTTAGCTGGGCACTTTGCTTGCTGGTGTGGCCTCACCCATGCTCCATCTGCCTTGACTACCCCCCTCACCCATCTCGCTACTGGGAGCTGTGCTCAAGGCCCCACCTTCTCTAGCACCTTCCCTTCTCCCCCAAAACCACCCTTCTCTGACTGACCATGATGGAGTCTTGCCCGAGTCTTCTTTTCTCACTGAACGCTGAGCTCCAGGAGGACAGGGTCCATTTCTGGTTCAGCTTTGTAAATGGCACTGATTCATTTAGCTTTGTGCCTTCATCCTGCATGAGAAACTATATTCTCAAGGATGTTTTATGATCGTCGTCACTAAAATACACAAAGAACTTTGTTTCACAACAAAGCACAGGTACATTTTAGGATTTCCATTCCTGTCACTGAAGTCATCACATGAAAGAACACATGAAGAGATTTTTCTAACCAGGGAAGTTTGTTCAGAAGACTTAAAAATTAAAACATTTCCATTCTGTGGTGATCAGTGCTTTTAATTTCAGTTGGAGCAAGTTTTAAGACATTATGCTATACTGATTTTTTTTCTGTTTTCCTTCAATTTTGTCTTAGTGAGTTGTGGTCATGTAATGTCAATTTTTAAAAATCTAGGCTTTTTTAAAAAAAACATTAGGAACTATGTTGCTGATAAAATACTGTTGTTTTTCCTTCATTCTACTCAATAATTTTTTTGTGGTTAATGCATTATATCAAGTCTTTTGAGGTGAGAATACTCCAGCTAACTCTGATTTTATCTCATTTATCTGATTTTGTCTCATCTCTCTATGTTGTTTAGAAGCTGTTTTTCATGTGACTGGTTTATGTGCTTTGAGAATATGAAGCGATTCCTCTAATACGAATCCACCCTGGAAATTTGCCCCCCATTTGCTTTCTATTAAAAATAGATGAGCAGCAAAACATCCCAGGGCAAAGGAAACCAACCTAGACTTTCCCTTGCTTTGAGCTGTGTCTGGTGATTTTCCTGTTCAGAAGTCAGTGCTAAGGGAACTTGGCCATGTGGCCGGTGATGGGGCTCACAGGCTAGCAAAGCATTCCCTACCAAGTCTGGCACAACTTCAAGGCTGCAAAATGAGAGCTAAATAAACTGAGCATGCTGTCTTCCTTCGCTGATCTTCTTACCTAGTCAATTCTTATTTGGCATTGAACCTACAGGTCCCCCAGGGAATCCTTGAGCGAAACAAGGTGTTCGTTACTAACATAACAGGGAAAGCTGGAGCCACTCTGGACCTGCTGGTGGAAAACATGGGGCGTGTCAACTATGGCAGATATACCAATGACTCTAAGGTAGGAAAAGCAGATCATTTGGGCACTCGCGTTATTGGGCTGACCTCTGTCATCTTATTGCAGACATGTTAGCCTCTTTGCTTTTTATTGAAGACACCGTTGCTGACATGCTTGAGAATCCAGTCAGCATCAAAGGTTAGAACCATGACTGCAAGTCTGCTGCCAGCCAGGATCCTGATTGCCTTGACTTTCCCTCTGTCGTCAGTTAACCACAAGAAGCTACAGAGTTCTAGAATACCTAAACGTTCTTTACAGCTCTCCTGTGCCACTTTTTGTAATTCCCAGGGTCCTGCTGAAATGTTTAAGTTTTAATTTTTTCTCCATAAATATGGTGAGCATGATTGTTTTTATAGCTCATGCCTGATAACTTCAATGTCTGGAGCCACTGGGGATCTATTTCTGTTGTCTGTTTTTGCTCATTCACCCTGATGGTATCTTGTCCCCTCCTGTGCCTGGTTATTTTGCATTGTGTTCTGCACAATGTGTTTTAAAAAATATTTTAGAAATCATTTGAGGCCTGGGATGATTTTTGTTTGTTTCTGTAGGCTCCTGGGGATGCTAATTATCCGGTACCACCTTAAGTCAGGTTTAAGGTTTTTTTGGGGCTGTCTGAAAAACATGAAGCCTGGCTGCAGTTCGTCCAGGTCACCCTTCAGTGGTCTCAACCCAAGGTGGGGAATAAGGGCATGGTTTATCAGGGCCACATCTTTCTGATTTTTGTCTCCCTTGGGTCCATCAGGTTCCCAAAAACACCGCTCAGCTTCTTACCTACCTCTTCCCAATTACAGGTGCCCCTAGGGCAAAAGTGGGGCTTTGGGGCTCATCTCTCTGGGTTCCCATCCTCTCCCTCATCTTGACCTATGAGTTTCTCACTATCTTGTTAGATCTTAATGCCATCAGGAAGATTTATAAAATATATCCCATTGAGGATTTTTAGTTGTCTTCAATTAGCCTGCCTTTGTCAGAAGCAGAACTTGCCATAAATAGATCTTTGATAAATTTAGGAGTAGCAAAGGGGAAATGGTGCCCTGGTGGTGCAGTGGTTAAGAGTTTGGCTGCTAACAAAAAGGTCAGCAGTTTGAACCCATTAGCCTTGGAAACCCTATGTTGTCATTGTTGTTTTTGTTAGGTGCCATCAAGTTGGTTCTGACTCAGTGACCCTATGTACTGGAAGCTCAGCTGAAACCTGTCCACCATGGGTGACCCTGCTAGCATCTGAATACTGGTGGCATAGCTTCCAGCATCACAGCAACATGCAATCCCCCACAGTATGACAAACTGACAGACACGTAGGTGTGGAAACCCTATGGGGCAGTTCTATTCTGTCCCATAGGGTCTCTGTGAGTCAGAATCAACTTGATGGCATCAGGTTTGGTTTGGTTTGGGTTACAGGAGAAACGGACCCAAGGCCTTATTTCTAACTCAGACTCAATCTACTTTCTTTTAAGCTTTGAAAATGCCTTAAAACACTGTACTTGAAGCACTCTTACTTCCTGAGCTCTCTAACCTTAATGGATGTCCTTAAACTATTGAGCAGATACACAAAGAGGAAATATGAACATCCTCAGTAGATTTTCACACTGAATTGCAGAATTGCATTTATTGCAGGTTTAGGTCTGGGTCTGAATAAACCAACGGACTGATTTTATAGAGTCAGAAAGATTGTGGCCGTACATATCATGTCTCCCTGGAAACATAAAAAAATTCTTTTTTTAATGGAAACACAGCTACGACGTATTAAGTAAAAGTCCATATATTTCTCATTCTTTATTCTCAGGCATGCACAACCTAAGGAGGCTTACACACTCTACACCCAGGGCACACTATCGTGTGTGTCTTCTGGTTTATGGCCCTCCCAGTTGGGACAAAGGAGCCATGGTGATGCAGTGGTTAAGAGGTACGGCTGCTAAGCAAAAGGTCAGCAGTTCGAATCCACCAGCCACTCCTTAGAAACCTATAAGGCAGTTCTACTGTGTCCTATAGGGTCACTAGGAGTCAGAATTGATTCCAAGGCAGTGGGTAGTTGGGACAAAAAGCGGAACATTGGTATCATCATTTGGTTGTATTTTTCGAAATAGAGGTAGTTATTTCACTTAATTATACATGTCAGACATGCTTGTGGGGGAAAAACAATCAAACCGTCCTGAAATATGTAATGTAAATGGTGAACATTCCATTATACCAGCCCTAGAAATGCCTCCCTACATGTATTTATTTGGTTCTCTATGGTGGGCATTTGGAGCCCTGGTGGTGCAGTGGTTAAGAGCTTAGCTGCTAACCAAAAGTTTGGCAGTTCGAATCTACCAGCCGCTCCTTGGAAACCGTATGAGGCAATTCTACCCTGTCCTATAGGGTCACTATGAGTCAGAATTGACTTGAAGGCAACGGGTTTTGGTTTTTTATGGTAAGCATCTCTTTGAAGAGGTATCACTTATTGAATGGAGTCCCTGGGTGGTACAAATGTTTAAGCGCTCAAGTAGTAGCTTGGAAGTTCGAAACCATCCAGCAGTGCCTTGGGAGACAGACCTGGTGACCTGTTTCCAAAAGGTCACAGCCTTGAAAACCCTATGGAGCAGTTGTACTCGCTCAGAGTTAGAATCGATTCGACGGCAACTAACAACATCATTTATTGAATGTGTGTTCAGGGATCTTACATACATCTTCTCATTAAATTCTCCAGTACTCCTGCAAGAGAGGTATTATTGCCCCCATTTTACAGAGGAAGAAACTGAGCCTGATAGAAGGGAGATATCTTGGCTCAGGGTAAATGGCGAGCCAGCAATGTGAGTACAGATCCACCTGAGCCCCACAGCCCCTGCTGTCTCCACACCGCTAGGAAGTGGATGCTCAAGGGCTGATGGGGCTGTGCCTAAGCAGTCTGAGGAAGCTTTTGTATAGCCATTAAAATACTCTCACAACTGGCAGAACTAGGTGGTACCCTGCTACCACCAGTGACCGCCCTGACAGTGAACACAACAGAGAATCCCTGAAAGAGCAAGAGAAAAGTGGGATACAGACATCAAAGTCTAGTAAAAAGACCAGACTTAATGGTCTGACTGAGAAGGAAGGGACACCAGAGGTCATGGTCCCGGACTTTCTGTTAGTGCAAAACTAAAACCATTCCCGAAGTCAACTCTTCAGACAAAGATTAGACTGCACTGTAACACATAAAATGATAGTGGTGAGGAGTGTGCTTCTTAGTTCATATAGATACGTGAGACTATGTGGGCAGCTCCTGTCTGGAGGTGAGATGAGAAGGCAGAGGGGGACAGGAGCTGGTTGAATGGACACAGGAAATACAGGGTGGGGAGGAGGAGTGTGCTGTCACATTATAGGGAGAACAGCTAGGGTCACATAACAATGTGTGTATAAGTTTTTGTATGAGAAACTGACTCGAATTGTAAACTTTCACTTAAAGCACAATTAAAAAAAAAAAAAAAACTCTCACAAAACACTTTCTTCCCCTCCGAATCTTTTAACGCAGAAGCAATTTTTTTTTAATTGTACTTTAAATGAAGGTTTATAGAACAAACTATTTTCTCAATAAATGGTTAGTACACATATTGTTTTGTGACATTGGTTAACAACTCCACGACATGTCAACACTCTCCCTTCTTGACCTTGGGCTCCCTATTACCAGCTTTCCTTTTCCCTCCTGCCTTCTAGTCCTTGCCCCCGGGCTGGTGTGCCCCTTTAGTCTCATTTTGTTTTATGGGCCTGTCTAATCTTTGGCTGAAGGGTGAACCTCAGGAGTGACTACATCACTGAGCTTAAAGGGTGTCCAGGGGCCATACTCTCGGGGTTTCTCCAGTGTCTGTCAGGCCAGCATGTCTGGAATTTTTTGTGTGTGCAGAAGCAGTTTTTAAAAGCACACATGCTTTGCCAAGTTGAATGAGAAAACCCACCGTGATTTGTTTTGCAGCCTAAACTTTGCATTATTTTGAAACAGGGCTTCGAACCGGTTCTGTCCGGTTTGAACCCCTGCTGAGAATTTGCATTTCCATCCCCAGATAGACTGAATCAGAATCTACATTTTAACAAGATTCCCACTGCTCTACTAGTGGTTCTCAGAATTGGTCCCTAACCAGCAGCATCAGCATCAACCTGGAAACTTGTTAGAAATGCAGATTCTCAGCAGGGGTTCCAACCTGAAGGAAGCCCTGCTTTGAAGACCTCTTCCTCTGCGGGTGATAAGAAAGTTGAGCTCTGCAAGCAGAACGCTTCTCTTGTGTTTGAGTTCAATCATCCTTTAGAAAGAAACGGAAGAAGGAAGCCACTCCGCAGTGCTCTTCCTCCTCTTGAAAAACCCACCCAGCTCATGAAAGGCACTCCCTTGCTGGCAAACCCAGCTTAGGGTTTGGTCTGCAGTTTTCTGAGGGTGGACGGCCCATGACAAACTCTTGAATTCCAGAAAGCCTTCCCTTGGTGCCCTACCTCTTGCCTCTTTTGCTTACTTTGTGCCTGGATGTCTAGACAAATGTGTCTAACAAGTATTTTTAGAGCACTATTCCACAAACGTTTGTTAGGCTCCTGCTCTGCGTGAGATGCTGCTACACACGAGGTGCATCAGGGGATGCAAGGATGTCGGGATACAGGCTCAGCCTCAGGTAGCTCAACCTCTGCCAGAAGCGGCCTGCACCGAGAGAACTAGAGCACCACCCCGTCTAGGACAGCAGGTGTCTGGACTATCTCATGACACTCTTGCTGGCAGCTCAAAGGCAAGGCAAGCACCCACATGGAAATGGAGTATGGGGGCCACCTTTGCCTCCAGAATAAATATTTCTCTTACAGCCTCTATGCTAAGGCTGTGTAGGACTCTGCCTGCCTAGTCCTCAGAGGCCACTCTGGCCCATGGAGGGACGGGGACTCTGCTGTGTGGTCTCTGGGTCCCCAGTACACAGCAAAGAGCACAGCACCTAGCTGCCTGGGTAATGTTTTTGGAATTACTAAACGGGCGCTTGACAGTTGATACTGCAAGGTGTCCTGAGGCCAATCTGGGAATGGAGAAGTTCCCCCACGTGAAAGGCCGGGAGGGTGAAGTTAGACTAGCCATGAGCACAGGCTTCAATGCAAGCGGCTACCATCATGGGCACCCCAGCAACCCCAGGACAAAAAGAACAATTTCAGAATGCAAGTTCAAGGCTCACCATCGTCATCACTACCTTTTATCTCCTTTTACAGACATCACAGTGTTCTTGTTTATGTTATCTCATTTAGTGCTTACAGCAGGTGTGTGGTCTCAGGTGTGGTCATCTCTGTGGGTCCCTCTGAGGTGCTCAAGGTCAAGACTTGCTCCCAGTTATGTGTAAAGGGCAGAGTCGGTTGCTTCCATGCCTCCCTTCTCGAACGGGATGACGTTCTTTTCATCCTCCACTTCCTTCTTCCACGCCTCAGATTCCATCTTCTCTTCCACTCTAGCCATGGCTCTGAAGCAAACACTGAAGACTGGGGGATTTGGAGTCAGGAGCTGTAGCGACCTGCTTTGGTCAGGAGAGGTGACCTTGTGCATCCCAAGCCTCGGCCTCAAGAGGTTTTTCCCACTTCCTCTCATTCTCTCTTGGAACCCTGCCATTCTCACGTGAACATGCCCAGGCCAGCCTGCTGGAGGATGAGAGCTAAGAGGTCTCCCTTCTGATCATCCAGCCCACAATAGACCTGGCAACTGACCACTCAGCCAAAACCAGAAGAACCTCCCAGCTAGCCACATCCCAAACTGCCAAAGCACAGAATCATGCGATGAGTAAATACTTGATATTTTAAGGCAAAAAAAAAGCTATAGTGACCCATCCCCTTTTTGTAGGGTCAGAACCCTGGTCCTCTGTGGGGCATCCTGGCATCTAAGGGAGAGAGAAGGCTGTGGTTTGGGCGAAGTACCTCCAGCCAAGAAGGTGTGATTCAGCCTCAAGCCAGATACGTGTTACTTTGAGTCTTACTCACTGTTGGTGTTGTGTATCCCAGTTTGCTGTTCCCAGGAATTCAGGGCTGGAATGCACAAACACTTGAAGCCCTTTTCCTTGCCGCCCCCAGCTCACCGTGCTCTGTCTCTCCTTTGCAGGGTTTGATTTCTAACCTGACCCTCGGCAACAGTATCCTCACGAACTGGCTGATCTTTCCGCTGAACACTGAGGACGCGGTGCGCAGCCACCTGCGGGGCTGGGGTGGCCATGGCAACAGCTACCATACTGAACCAGAGCCTCACAGCTCATCGAACTTTACGCTCCCCGCCTTTTATATGGGGAACTTCTCCATTCCCAGTGGAATCCCAGACTTGCCCCAGGACACCTTTATCCAGTTTCCTGGCTGGACCAAGGTATGTGTCTCCATGGAAAGTGTTTGAATTGAGGCCCCAAACATCTGTTTTTTTAGTTTCTGAGAAAGAATCTCAAAGAGCCAATAGTGAGATGCTGTGTGACGGTTGTGACTGTGGAGAGTTTTCTGCGTTAGCCTACCCGTTCCTCTGGAGCGAGGTGGGGCAGATCTTTGAGGATTCGGTGACCAGCTTGGAGGTCCCACCCTCTGCACCATTTACTGGCAACCCCCTTGAGTGAATGATGGCTTTCCTGCTCAGTGGTAACTGAGCACAGCAGGTGGGTAGCTCTAGTCCCTTATCAGGGTCACTGTCCCCAGCCTCAGCAGGCCTAGGCCTTGTCCAAAAGTCCTTGGTCTCTGTCTTTCCCCTTTCTCCAGTTGGTCTTTGTAACTTATGCATCTCTCTGTAAGCCACCTTACTCTTTCCCCCACCCCCTCAGCTGAGGGGTTCATCCTGCTATCAGGTGTAACTCCTTTGTTCCCTCAGCTTCCTGTCAGACTCATCTCTCTGCCTCCACCCTCGCTTCCTGCCCGGTGGCCTCTAGGAGGAAGTCTGAGCTCTGACTCCCCTCCCCACCTTCTTCCTTCAGGCCAGGGTTCTACTCCCATACTTTCTCCTCCTGCATTTTGTCAGCCTTTCCATCTCTTCTCCCGACCCCCTCCCTGTGGCCCATAAGTGAAGTCTAGGAGCTCTAGAGCATAAAATCAAAATAAAGCCCTCCCTGGAATCTCCCCTCACTTAGCTAACAGCCACAACGAGAAACCAAACCCATTGCTGTCAAGTTGATTCGAACTCATAGCAACCGTATAGGACAGAGTAGAGCTGCCCCCATAAGGTTTCCAAGGAGTGGCTGGTAGATTCGAACCATCGACCTTTTGGTTAGCAGCCAGACACTTAACCACTACACCACCAGGGATCACTTAGTTAACATGCATGTACTTATTCCCTTGCCTCCTCTCGTTCTCCCCTCCCCCTCCCCCTCTTGGTGTCTTCTTTTCATCTCTTTCCTTTGTTCTTGCTCTTTCCTTCCCTCTCCCTGCCATCCTGGCCATGATGGATTCATCTGTCGAGACTGGCATTTGCTCCTCTATAAAACCTTCCCAGACCCTTTGTATGAGGCATTGGTGGTTCAGTGGTCGAATTCTCACCTTCCATACAGGAGACCCGGGTTCTGTTCCTGGCTAATGCACCTGACATATAGCCACCACCTGTCTGCCATTGGTGGTTTGCATGTTGCTATGATGCTGAACAGGTTTCAGCAGAGCTTCCAGACTAAGCAAAAAGGCCTGGCGATCTCCTTCCGAAAATTCAGTGAGTGAAAACTCCGGGTCACAAAGCTTTGAGCCCTCTGGGCTGCGAGCTTTGTGGGGGGCAGATAAGGCGCCCAGCTTATTCACCATCCTGCCCCTCCAGGGACCTGGTTGCTCTTTAAATGTTTTCAGATGAATAGGTAGGTGCACAACTGCCTGTGTTGTTGAGTGCCTGGGAAGAAAGTAGATGGGAGGAATGTCCTTTTGTTGTTGTGGGGCTTTGCTGTGTGCTGTGGACGCAGGCCAAGGAAGATGAGAAGACCTGAACACACACCATTGTTGTACCGAGTGCTATCAGTTTGACCTTAAGAGAAAAAGCTCTTAAGATCTGCAAAGCAGAAGGAGAACCTGTGTTTTGGGAATTGTGAGAAGGGCTGGGTGACTGAGCTTGAAGAGGACCTGAAAGATGGATGGCCTTTTACCAGAGGGAGTTTTGTTAGGGAAGGAATTTCAGGTGGGAGAGTTATAGAAGCAAAGTGCCGACATGGAAGCATGAGGCATTTTAGGAGGTCAGAGGAGGTTCACCTTGCCAGGTCATAAAGATATCAGACCCAAGAGTTACTGAGCTGGGCGTTCTGCTCAG
The DNA here is from genome assembly GCF_024166365.1 of Elephas maximus indicus. Lineage (NCBI taxonomy): Eukaryota > Metazoa > Chordata > Mammalia > Proboscidea > Elephantidae > Elephas > Elephas maximus. The sequence continues at coordinate 6,669,723 of NC_064845.1, forward strand.
CCTTTTAGCAACACTATCATCTTAATCATCAAAAGAAGCTCTTGTGGTAGGATGTCCTATCGTTGCCTCCGGCTTGCAGATAAGCAAATGGAAGCTCGAGAGCTAAGTAATTTTGTATGAGGTACAGAAGTAGGTCGTGGAACATAGGTATTGCCTTAGTCATCTAGTGCTGCTAGATCAGAAATATCACAAATGAATGGCTTTAACGAAGAGAAATGTGTTCTGTCACAGTCTGGAAGGCTAGAAGTCTGAATTCAGTGTGCCAGCTCCAGGGGAAGGCTTTCCCTGTTGACTCTGGGGGAAGGTCCTTGTCATCAATCTTCCCCTGGTCTAGGAACTTCTCAGCGCAGGAACCCCCAGTCCAAAGGACATACTCTGTTCCTGGCACTGCTTTCGTGGTGGTATGACGTCCCCCCTATCTTTTTACTCACTTCTCTCTTTTATATCTCAAAAGATATTGACTCGAGATACAACCTAATCTTATAGATTGAGTCCAGCCTCATTCATGTAACTGTCTTGAATCCTGCCTCATTAATGTCATAGAGGCAGGGTTTACAATAGGTAGGAAAATCACATCAGATGACAAAATGGACAATTACACAATACTAGGAATCATAACCTGGTCAAGCTGACACACATTTTGGGGGAACGCAATTCAATCCATAACAGGTATCTAAGCCCCAGGTGTGGTTGACTTGAAGGCCCATATGAAAAGGTAGGCAACATTTGTAAAGGCCAATGAGGAGCTTGTGCTAGTTAACTGGGCAGGGCTTCCTTTTTGGTCTGATGAACACACAGCACTTTCACACTTGAAAAGTACATATGCACACATCTGTGAACACGGCAGAGGGTTCAGACCCGAAAGCCCCACCCAATCCATACGTCCACATAAAAACTTGTACCTAAGTGTTCAAATGTGTGCGTGTTCATAAAAGCATTATTCAAATGTTTATAAAAGCATTATTCATAATAACCAAAAGGTGGAAACAGCCCATGTGTCCATCTGCAGATGTGTAGATAGACAAAACATGGTCTAGTCATATAATGGAATATTATTCAGCCATAAAAAGAAATAAAGTACTATGTACATATTACAACATGGAAGAACCTTGAAAACATTATGCTAAGTGAAAGAAGCCAGTCACAAAAGACCACATATTACATGATTCTTTCATAACAGCAATGGGTTGGTGGGTTTCACCTGAAAGCCCAGAATAGGGAAATCTATAGAGACAGAAAGTAGATTAGTGGTTGCCTAAGGAGGAGCCTAGTGGCATAGTGGTTAAGAACTATGGCTTTTAACCACAAGGTCAGCAGTTCAAATCCACCAGCCACTCCTTGGAAACCCTGTGGGGCAGTTCTACTCTGTCCTGTAGGGTCGCTATGAGTCAGAACTGATTCAACGGCACCTAACAACAACAACGATAAGACCAGGCAAGGAGAGTGTTGGGCCAAGTGGGGAGTGAAAACTAAAGGGTACGAGATTTCTTTTTGGGGTGGTGAGAATGTTCCAAAACTTAACTGTGGTGGCGGTTGCACAACTCTATGAATAGACTGAAAAGCACTGAAGTGTACACTTCAAATGGGTGAATTGTGTGGTATGTGCGTTATCTCTCAGTGAAGCTGTTACCAAGGCGGGGATGGGGAGCCCATCCGAGGGATTTGTGGGTCCCAGGTTGAGTAGGTCTGAAGGTCAGAGGATGCACATATATCATATGTGAGGCAGAGCATACGTGTTTTTTGTTGTTTAGTGGTGGGCAGTGTCCTTTTGCGGAGGACGGTCCTGGGCCAGCTCCTGAGGGTCCGAAACAGCCTCAGAAGGGGCAGATCCAGCGCCCCACAGGACGTTGAGTTCTGACTTTTGGGAGAATTAGCTATCTGTCAGATGATGGGGCCAACCCCGTGAGGCCCAGCCCTTTCTAAGATTCTTGCCTCCAGCCCTGTCTCTTGCCCACTAGCCTGCCTCCACCCTCTCTGTCAGGGGAGGCCCCTGTTAAGGCCTCCTGGCTTTTTTGATTCATTTGCTGTCAAGAAACTGCCCTGATTTAGTAAGTAAAGTCACTGATACGGGTGATTTGTGAGATAAAACATCACTTCTGGTTATTCTGGCTTCACTTTAGTCGGATGTGGCTTTCTGGTTAAATGTCCAAACGTCAGCTGGGATTTCAGGGGCCGGGGTCAGGTAGGCTTCACTCTGTCGAAGAGACACAGGGCAGCGTTTCCTCAGCACAGAGCTCCTGTCTGACCACAGACACTCCCTAAGCTCATGTTCCCCTCTAGGGCTTCAGCTCTGGAACATACATACGTGTCATACCTGAAAAGTTGTCTGTCAGTGGGGTGACCTTCGTGCCACTTACCTCTCTCAGAGTGGTGTGGACAAGTCACATATTAGTATCCTATGCAGCTTTCCAGCTTTTTTTAGCCTCTTGCTATAGATCTGAGTGCATGACAAAGCTTGGTGGTGAAAGAACCAGGCAATGACCCATTCTCCCACAACCAGAATTATGTTTTGAAAAGCTAAGATTCAAGATGGAGTACTGACTAAAAGTAATTTGACTTTTTAAAGGAAACCCTGGTGGCATAGCGGTTAAGAGCTATGGCTGCTAACCAAAAAGTCAGCAGTTTGAATCTACCAGGAGACCCTTGGAAACCCTATGGGGCAGTTCTACTCTGTCCTATAGGGTCACTATGAGTCGGAATCGACTTGATGGCGGTGGGTTTTTTTTTGTTTGTTTGTTTATTAGTGCCTTCCAGCTATAAAAGCAAAAACACAAAATAAAAGAATTTATAACAAACGGCTGGCAAAATACCCTCTATTTTCAGAACAATTTGGCATCTTGATTTTGACATCTCTTTGCCTTCTTAAATAGGGTTTATAGAGCTTGTCAGCCTTTTCCCTGATGGCTCAATGTCAATCATCTGGTCTCAGTCCACTGGGGGAAGTGGAGATATAGACAGAGCCCAGGAGGACCATGAGAGGAGATCGCCAGTAGGGTGTGAACCCACGGGGCCACTAAGAAGAGATTATAAATGTTTAGGATTGCTGAGAGAGACTGGGTCCTCCTGTTGTTATTGTGTACCGTCGAGTCGATTCCGACTCAGAACAACCCCATGTGACAGAGTAGAACTGCCCCATAGGGTTTTCTAGATTGTAATCTTCACAGGAGCAGATCACCAGGTGTTTCTCCCGAGAAGCTGCTGGGTGGGTTCGAACCGACAACCTTTTGGTTAGCAGCTAAGCACTTAACCTTTGCACCACCAAGGCTCCTTTGGGTCTTCTTAGAGGGGACGTTTTGGGCAGAGGGACTGAGTTCAAGGACAGAGAGGGGAGTGGTAGAAAATGGAGAAGTAGTTTGGGGCCAGACTTGAAGGGCTTCAGGTGTCAAGGAGTTTGGACATTACCCTGAGAACTTTGTAGAAGCAGGGGAGGCTCTGAGTAAAGACCATGGGGTCTCCTGCAATCCTTAGTGTACAGACCTTATAACAAATACTACTTGTCTGTCCAAAGGTGGTTTTTGCTTATCAGGTCTTTGTTTTATTCAGATAGATGAGGCGGCATGATGACCATTGTTAGGTGTGGTGTTACGTGAGAAGTTCTTTCTTACTGCCTCCATTTTAAGCAATAGTGGAACTTACGGAAGCTGAGGAGGAAAGGAATTTATATTTATGGTTTGAGGCAGGGAGGAAGTGATTCATTCTTCAACTAATATCGTATGCTTTGATGACTCCAATTTTATTTGAGTTTGTCCTAAAACACAGAGAGACGGTGAAGTTAATTAACTTTATTTAATTTAAACTTTATTTAAGGAGGAAGCAAAGGCATATGATTAGCATCAGCTACAGGTCCATTTGGGAATTTCAAGAGAGGGGGTAATTCATTTTCTCCTGTGTACTTTGGTGAGATCTATTTAATATCTGATCTCTTAGCAAGCCCCTAACTTTTTTGCCTTTTGTTGTTGTTAAATTTCTTTCTCCCAAGTTAGCATCACAGTTGCTCATGAGGTACGTGGGGTGAGAGCCTCTTCTTCTGGGGAACTGGACCTTGTCTTTCCTAAGTCCCCCAAGTGTCTAAGCGTCTTCTTTTTTTCCAGAGAATAACAAAGTCATCATTCAATTCAAATTTATTTCTATTGTTTTTAAAGAAGCTGCAGACCACATTTGCAGCTTAAAACAGCATCTGAACTTTTGTTTTAATTGTCACAAGAGGGTTGTATCTATCCCAAGAATTTAAAACAGACAGACAGACACACAAATCTGTCTGATCGACAAAAGAACTAGGTCAGGCATTTCCGGGAAGCTAACATTTATTGAACTACCACCTGTCTGTCACACAATAGCCAAAACAATGGACTTGAACATAGCAATGATCATGAAGATGGCACGGTATGGGGCAATGTTTTGTTCTGTTATACATAAGGTCGCCATAAGTTGGAGACAGTGTGAACACCACCTGACCACAACAACAACATTTATTTAAACAATTATTTTCACCTTGGTGATAATAGCGAAGAGTGGGAAGCCTGCCAGGGTCAAGACATAGAGAAAGTCCGATTTTGTCATGATGGAACTGTTTTAACTGGGTCAATCCCGTGAGGCCCCAGAAACCACCGGTGTTCACTCTGTAATGCTTGGCCCCACAGGGGTTCATTCCATTTACTGAGAGTGTGTCTGCTTTTAGATCATGTTTACCGAAATGTGCATATTCCCCCACCCCCAGCAATTTTGCCATCATATTCTAAATAAGGAAAAAAATCAGTGAATGTATTTTTTTTAATAGAATTTTTAAAGGTTTGCTTCTTTTAAAGTGACTGTTTCTCATCGAGTGGGGAATGCAAGTATTTTATTTTTCTAATTTTATTGTGTTTTAGGTGAAAGTTTACAGTGCAAATTGGTTTCTCATTCAAAAATTTTATACACAAATTGGGGACATCAGTTGCAATCCCTGAAATATGTCAGCACTCTCACCCTACCCCTTTGCACCCTGGGTTCTTGGTGTCCATTTGTCCGGCTTTCCTTTCCCTTCCTGCTTTCTCATCTTCGCTTTTGGGCACGTGTTGCCCATTTGGTCTCATATACTTGATTGAACTAGAAAGCATTAGAAATGCAAATATTTCTTCTTCCAGTGAGCAGTATTCTCTAAAACTCTTAAACCAAGAGCAGAGTTGGGTTGGTGTAACTCTCCCAAAGCCAGTTTCTTTGGCTTCCACCATAAGAAGACGCTTGTGGCCAGTGCTGAGACACTTTGTCCAAAGACTCAAACCACTTCGTAGAAACAGGAGCATGAAGTATTCTTGCAGTAGGGCTCCGTGTGACCTCTTCAGCGAATCCTTTCTCAGGCAGAATTATCAACAAGTACTATCTACTGAAAGGAGCTCTGGTGGCACAGTGGTTAAATGCTTGGCTGCTAACCAAAAGGTCCGTGGTTTGAACCCACCAGCCGTTCCATGAGAGAAAGACATGCCAGTCTGCTTCCGTAAAGATTACAGCTTTGGAAACCCTATGGGGCAGTCCTACTCTGTCCTGTAGGGCCGCTGAGTTGGAATTGACTTGACAGCAACAGGTTTGGTTTTGGTTTTTATAATCTGTGGATGCAGTCCCTGGGTGGTGCAAACAGTTAAGTGCTCGGCTAGTAATTGAAAGGTTGACCATTCAAATCCACCCAGAGGTGCCTTGGAAGAAAGCACCATTGATCTACTTTCGAAAGCTCACAGCCATTGAAAACTGTATAAATCACAGTTCTACTCTGACCCACGTGGGTCACCACCAGCTGGAACTGACTTGACAGCGACTGGTTTGGTCTGTTTTCTTGGTATTAGCTACTGAGTGCTGCTGAATGTACTCTGAATGTCACTCTGCTCTGCGGGGTGCTGAGACTCTAGCCTCGAATAAGGAGAAGGCCCATCCCTTCACAGAGCCTGAAGTATAGCTAGAAATACTGAATAAATCAATAATCGAACAAATGATAAGAATTTCGAATAGTAACAAGTGAGTGACTTGGGGTGGAAGACCTGATATGAAGGAGGGTGATCATGACCATCCCTGAAGAGGTGATGATGGAGTTGAGACCCGAGTTACCAGAAGTCTACAGACCTGGGGAAATTGTGTTTCCGGCACAGAGGATAGCTAGTACATACGTGAGAACAAGCCTGGTGTGTTTAGGAATGGACAAGAAGTCCACCAGGAAGCCCAATGAGCAAGGGTGAGAATGGCGGACACGGAGTGAGAGAAAGAAGGCTCACTATGAGTCCTAACAAGGAGGTTAAAAACAGGAATGTGACAGCGTCAGATTTTCATTGTGGCTGCTGTGTGTAGCCAGGTTGTAGGGTTAGGAGAGGAAGTGGGGAGACCTGTGTGGAGGCTTCGGTGGTCTAAGACAGCAATGGTGATGACTTGATCTAGAAGACCTGCTATGAGGATGAAGGGAAGTGAAGAGATTGTGGCCTGATGATGAAATTACAATCTGCGTTTCACCCACAGCTGCGCTGCCTGTATGGTGGCCACCAGCCACGTGAGGCAGTTTAAGTTAAAATGTAAATTAATTTTTGCTGGCTTTAGCAGAACGGGAACAGTACAGAGAAGATTAGCACGGCCCCTGTGCAAGGATGACACACAAATTCATAAATTTAAATTAAGGAAAGTGAGCTAAAAGTAAGACTTCAGCTTCTCTTTCACACTGGCCACATTGCAAGTGCTCCGTGACCACATGTGGCTAGTGGCTACTCCGTTAGACAGCACAGGATGGTTTCATCATTGCGGCAAGTTCTGCCCCAGCTCTCTGTATTTATGATCTCCTCTATAAAAATAAATAAAAAAAAAAGAAAATTTTTATTTTTTTCTATTTTGGAAAAGCAACTAAACCACTGTATACCTCATTTAATGCCCATTTTGTTAAGAGCCAAGGTCCCTAGGTGGTGCAAACACTTTGCACTCAACGGCTAACCTAAAGGTTGGCAGTTCTAACCCATCCAGCGGTGCTGCAGAAGGAAAAGCCTGGCGATCTGCTTCCATTAAGATGACAGCCAAGAAAACCCCGTGGCGCAGTTCTACCCTGTAACACGTGGGTTTGCGTGAGTCAGTCGACTCAACGGCAGCTAACAACCTGTTAATAGCAGAGGATGGAGGGAAATTTTGTTCTGAAGAAGTTTATAGCAGGCAGCTCTGGAGAATTAACTGAGGCCAAAGATGATGTAGTGCTGAGTATGAGATAAAGTTTGGGGGGATTCACAGGACATGTGCACAGCATGATACCTATATATCACAGCAGTGTCTGGGTGAGGAGGTGGTGTTCACGTGGGAGCCGACAGCTCAAAATGGGCCACAAGCACGTCTGGGCTCTTAAACGCTAGCAAGCAGCCATCTAAGATGCATCAATTGGTCTCAACCCACCTGGATCAAAGGAGAATGAAGAACACCAAGGACACAAGGCAAGTACGAGCCCAAGAGACAGAAAGGGCCACATGAACCAGCGACTACATCATCCTGAGACCAGAAGAACTAGATGGTGCCCGGCTACAGCCGATGACTGCCCTGACAGGGGACACAACAGAGAACCCCTGAGGGAACAGGAGAGCAGTGGGATGCAGACCCCAAATTCTCATAAGACTAGTCTTAATGGTCTGACTGAGACTAGAAGGACCCCTGTGGTCATGGCCCCCAGACCTTCCCTTGCCCCAGGACAGGAACCATTCCCGAAGCCAACTCCTCAGACATGGAGTGGACTGGACAATGGGTTGGAGAGGGATGCTGGTGAGGAGTGAGCTTCTTGGATCAGGTGGACACTTGAGATTATGTTGGCATCTCCTGCCTGGAGGGGAGATGAGAGGGTGGAGGGGGTTAGAAGCTGGTGAAATGGACACGAAAAGAGAGAGTGGAGGGAGAGAGCGGGCTGTCTCATTAGGGGGAGAGTAATTGGGAGTGTGTAGCAAGGTGTATATGGGTTTTTGTGTGAGAGACTGACTTGGTTTGTAAACTTTCACTTAAAGCACAATAAAAATTATTAAAAAAAAAAAAATGGGCCACAAGCAATAATCTTTGGGAGAAAAGAATACGACAGATCAGTGTGTAGAATCAAGGAATTGATGAGAAGAAAAATAGATCACCTTTGAAGCAGCAGCCAGGAGCAACAATTTGCAAGTTTAGTTGCTGAACAGGTTTCAGCGGAGATGCCAGACTAAGAAGAACTAGGAAGAAAGGCCTGGCAATCTGCTTCTGAAAATCAGCCAGTGAAAATCCTATGGGTCACAACAGTCCCATCAGCACCCACTCTTGCGGACGCCACAGGACCAGGCGGCTTTTCATTTCTGTTGCCATGAGCCAGGGGCCAACTTGACAGCAATTGATAACAACAATTACTATAAATAATTGGTTTAAAAAAAAAAAAAAGCCCATGTCAATAACGCACCCACCTCGTGAAACGTGTGGCATAGCGTCCTTACAAAAACAGCGTGGGGTAGGGGGTTGTGCAGTTGGCAAAAAAATGTATTACCCGTGCTTTTTTTATTTGGGTAAAAATACAGTAGTTATCCAGCGCTGTGTACTAGTTATCTATTACCTTCTTTCTGTCTTTCTTTCTCTCTTTTTTTTTTTCTAGATCAGTCTTACTGGGGGTTTACCAGTTTATTTTTTATAAAAGCCAACTTTTGGGCTTATTGGTTCTCTGTGTTTGTTTTCTATTTCATTAGATTCCAGTCATCATTTTGAAGACAAACTTTTACTGGAGCACAACATGTATACAGAAAAGTGCATAAATTGTCCTCACACAGTTTAATTTCCAAGAAATTAACATTCTTGTATAACCACCACTCAGAGCAAGGAATAACATGTTATCCGTACCCAGAAACACCCCTCAGGCCCCCTCGCAGTCACATCCCACCTCCTCTCCAATGATGTCGTCTATCCTGACTTCGCTCGCCATAGATCAGTTTTGCCTAAGTCTGAACTACATATAGATGTAACCATACGTTATGTAGCCTTTTATACTTAGCTTATTACGGAGAACAGTCCTTTGTTGATTTTAATTGCCGTGTGATATTCAGTTGTATGAAAATGCCGACATTTATTTATCCCTTTTACTGGAAATGGACATAAAAATAGTGCTACCCTATGAATCCCCTTAGACATGCCATTAGGGGTCCTCTTTCTTACAGGAGTGGAATTCTGGGCATTGAATTGCTGGGTCATGGGAGTGTGCTACCCAGAGAGCTTTTCAGAGTGTTTGTACTGACCGACACCCTCCAGCAGCGGATAAGAATTTCCATTGTCTTACAACAGTTGCTATGATATCATGCACCTTTTTATTTTAATCATCCTGGTGACGGGGATTGATACCTTGTTGTGGTTTTAATTTGCATTTCCCTGATGAAAAATGAACTGAAAACATTTTTCTAGGTTGTTGGCCACTTGACAGGTGTCCTTTTAAGAAGAGACAGTTCTATATTTTTGCCCATTTATCTGTTAGGTTATCTATCTCTTTATAGGCATGTTTATAGACATTTTCTATAAAATCTATAAATAACTGCTTAATCAGGTATGTATCAAAAGTATTTCTACCATCCTGTGGCTTACATTTTCACTCTCTTATGGTATATTTTGATGAACAGACGTTCTTAATTTTAGTGTAGCATAGTTTATCAAGATTTCTTTCATGATTTGTGTGCCGTGAATATCTGTCCTCTTAGAAACCCTGGTGATGTAGTGGTTAAGAGTTCAGCTGCTAACCAAAAGGCAGCAGTTCAAATCACACCAGGCACTCCTTGGAAACTCTATAGGGCAGTTCTACTCTGTCCTATAGGGCCACTATGTGTTGGAATCGACTCAATGGCAATGGGTTTGGTTTGGTTTTTTGGTATGTTTTCTTCTTAGAGCTTTATTTTACATTTCACATTTAGATCTACTACATTTCACCCGGAATTGATTTTTGTGTATGGCGTGAGGTGGGGGTCAAGATTCACTTTTTTCCCAGAAAGACTATTCTATCCTCCACTGAATTGCCATGCCCCCTTTTTCACAAATCACTTACCATATGTGTATGTGACTCTGTTTTGACATGCTCTCTTCTGTTCCATTGGTCTATTTTGGAGCAATGTCACTTTTTGCAGCAGCATTAATTACTATACTAAGCTTGATTTTCCTGTAAGCTAGATCTTCCTACCTCATTGTTCATTGAGATTTTTTGGCTATTCTTGGCTGCCCTTTCCATTTCCATACACATTTTAGACTCAGCTTGTCAATTTCCATCAGAAAAGAAAACTAATGAGATTTTGGTTGGAATTGTGTTGAATTTGGAAGAATTGAGTATCTTTACAATATTGAGCCTTCCAACTTATTTAGGTCTTTAATATCTATCAGTAATATTTTAGCATTTTCTAGGTAAAGGTTTTACACATCTTTCATTACATTTATTCCTAGGCATTTGACGATTTTTTTGCACACTATTTTAATAGTATTTTAATTTCATTCTCTAAAAATTTTTTTCTAATACACAGAAATGCATTTGATTTATATATGTGTATGTATATGTATGTGTATGTATATATGTGTGTATGTATATGTATATATATATATATATATAAAAGCTTGTATCAGGGGCCTTGCACATAAAAAATATATCCCCTCTTAATCCTAATCATTTGTTCGTAGATACTTTTGGATCTTCTGTGGACACAATCATGTTGTTTGCAATTAGTAAGAGTTTCATTAATTTCTTTCCATTTCTGTGCCTTTTATTTCTTTTCTTACTATATTGCACTGGCTAGGAACTCCAATGTGATGTTACATAGAAGTGTTAATATTCAGACATTATTTTTTCATTCCCAATTTCAGGGAAGGGGTGGCTTTATTATTTCACCATTAAATATGCTTCTCATTGAAGTTTTTTTGAAAACACACTTTCTCAAATTTAAGTAGTTCTCTCATCCATCAGGAGCCCTGGTGGCACCGTGGTTAAGAGCTTCAGCTACTAAACAAAAGATCGGCAGTTTAACTCCATCACCCGCTCCTTGGAAACCATATTGGACAGTTCTACTCTGTCCTATGGGGTCACTGTGAGTTGGAATCAACTTGATGGCAACAGGTTTGGTTTTGGATCTCCTCCATCACTATCCTGACTTGTAATATTAGTTTTGCGTGTTTTTGAACCCTGTAAATTTGTGTATGGCTCCTCTTGCTCAAAATTATGTGTCTGGGCTTCCTTCTTGTTGGTGTGTAAGCAGTAATTCATCCCTTTTTACTGCTCTGTGTAGTGTTCCATTCTGAATATACCACTGTTTACACATTCTACAGGGGCCAGGCAGATAACATGAAAGAGGGAAGTGGTAAGGTGTAAGGTTGTAAACAGTGTTGGGGGACAGTGGGCACCGGGGTAGTATATGCCCTGAATAAAGGAACAGTTTGTACAGAGTTCTAGCCTATTTTTGTTATGTGTGAACATAGGCCCAATGTTGCTGTTTTTCTGATTTCTCAAAGAAGCCACCCATCTCTATATATTTTTAATTTGAAATTTCTTTCCATTTTGGGTTAAAGTTTCATAGCCCCAAGAACTCTGGGTTAATATATAAATGTACTTAAAGGAGGCAGTAATGCTTTAGCCCATTATCATTCATTAAACAGTCATTGTTGAGCCTACTGCTTGCTAGGCCCTGTGCCAGCTGGTGGTAAAGCAGGAGAATTGGCACTGCCCCTGCCCTTTAGGAGCTTATAGTTCATGGCAAAGGCAGGCGTGTAACTGTTAACTCAGCAGCTAACTGAGATGGAAAGGGGCAACAAAGATGACAAAGTTTGGATAAGAAGGAAGAGTGGATGGATAAGAAGAAAGACCCAGGCAAGACTCTGCACACTGGAGATGTTCTCTGTCAGTCACAGTTGAGTCTGGGAAGCGGAGTCACGAGGAGTATTCTCTGTTGGAAATTAAACCTTACACAGATGTGGAAGGAGCTGGGGATGGGAACATCAGAAAAGGGAGGCAGAGACAGGAGGAGTCACCCACCAGCCTCCTGAGCCCTGGCCCGAGTGGACAGTGGGCCTTGGCAGAGGAATTCAAGAAGCAGATTTGGCTGCTGAAGTAGCATGTTGGGGAGCTCACAGAGAGGCCTTTGGGGACTGTTGTCTCTGTGTAGCTACTGGATTGCTGGTCAGCTGGGCCAGGAGTGAGGAAGATAGCTGGATGCAGAGTAGAGGAGACCAAGCGTGAGCTGGAACTGGCCAGGCAGCCCTGGTGCTCTGAGTCCCTGTATCCAACCTCAATGACCAAGAGCACCAGCTGCTGCTCAATCTCAAGCAAGGTCCTCTTTTGACCAACTAACGCAGAATCCTCTGGAGAAAGGGATCAGGGAAACAGGTGCCAACTTATCAGGATGATATGCATAATTCAGCAGAAAGGACCATGTCTTGGCTAACGTGTGAAGCTTAATTTTAGGTGTGAGAAGGGATCCTGCTGTTTGGTCAGGAGCAGGCTCAGCTTTTGCTGGGAACGTACTACAAAGCCCATACTTAGCACACCCTTGCTCAGGTGCTGCTCACAAGGCCCTCCAGCGATCTGCCTTTGAAGCCATCTCCCACCTCAACCACAGAAGCCAAGTGGGGCCGGTCCCTAATACTGCAAAAACAAGGCACCGCAGATTGTAAACTGATAAAGCCCAGCAAAGCTGTTGTGGTGGATCCTTTTAGGATGAATCGCAGTAGTGTATCCCGTGCTAAAAACAAGAGTAAAATCATTCTGAGAAGTGTGAAACTGTCATCCTTTTTCTAAATGACTGAATCCCACAGACAGGCAGTTTTTAATCACTGGTGTCCTATGTAGGCATGGGGACACCAAGACCTCTTCGTGTGGATGGTATGAGGGGCTCTACCAGTCACCAGGCAACCACCCAGGGCCAGGCGCTGTGCTGAACACTGTCTCCTCCTGCTGTTACCATCCCCAATCACCACTATGAAACCCGGAGTCCGGGAGAAGTTAGGGAGCCTGCCCAAGTTCAGACAACTAGTAAGTGACAGGCATGAGATTTGACCTCAGGTTGGAAATTCAAAGGGAGCTGGTAAAAGGGAACACCTGGAGGCTGACAAGTTCCCAAAGGTGAACTGCCAAGTAGCTGTAAGGAGACAACTGCAGCCACCTTACCATGGGGATCAGTCATCCAGTGCTGCTATAACAGAAATACCACAAGTGGATGGCTCCAACAAACAGATATTTATTCTGTCACAGTCTGGGAAGCTAGAAGTCCAAATTCAGGGCGTCAGCTCCAGGGGAAGACTTTCTCTGTCCATGGGCTCTGGCGGAAGGTCCTTATCATCAATCTTCCCCTGGTCTAAGAGCTTCTCAGCACAGGGACCCCAGGTTCAAAGGACGTGCTGTTCTCCTACCTCTTGTTTCTTGGTGGTATGAGGTCCTCTTGTCTCTCTGCTGGCTTCTCTCTTTTATACCTCAAAAGACATTGACTTAAAACACAATCTAATCTTGTAGATTGAGTCCTGCCTCATTAACACAGCTGCTGATAATCCCACCTCATTAACATCATAGTGGTGGTATCTACAACACAAAGGAAAATTACATCAGATAACAAAATGGTGGACAATCACACAATGCTGGGAATCGTGGCCTAGCCAAGTTGACAGATATTTTGGAGAACACAGTTCAATCCATGACAAGGGCTCAGCAGGTGATGGCCCTGACTGGGCCGCCTCTGCGGTGTCCCCAGTCTGTTTGGACCACTGTGGGTAGTAATTTCTTTCCTTCTCTCTCCCTCCTTTCTTTCTTCCCCACATTTTCTCTTTCTGTCTCTTCCTTTCTCCCTTGGTGTGTGCATGGCCTCCTTCCTCCTCTCTTGCTCTCCTTTTCTTTGTAATAGAATGCTCCATCTCTTCCACCCACTAGTGAGTCCTATCCGATGAGCTAATCCGAGTGCACATACCCAAGCACGGCCCCGGTTCTTCAGGAGCATCCCCTCCACTTCAGTTTTGCAGTGGGAAGCAGCTTCTGCTCACAGAGATAGTCTTTGCAGCTGGTAGGATCACCCATGTGCCTTGAAGCAGATGCGGAGTTCACACCCCACTCTGGTAGGCTGTGAGAAGAATTCAAACAGGCAGAGGCTGGTGGAGTCAGGCAGCCCCCAGGGTACCAGGAAATCCAGAAACTTGTTGGAACTGCTATGTTGCTCCCAGTACTCACAACTGTGGCTGCTGAAGCCAGTCAGAGGGACCACACGCATATCTTTCTGAAGCAGGGTTGGGTGTTTGGGGTGACTTTGTCATTCCTCCCTCCACCTCCTGCCCCAACGTGGCCAGATATCTCAGCGGATGCTGGGACCGTCACTGCCAAGGGCCTGGCTCCCAACCCTTGTATGTGATGGAAGGCTTCCCTATGGGGTATGTCCTGACGCCGCCACTGCCAGGCCCGCGTGCATCTGGGCCCCCACACTCCTCAGACAGCTGGTCGTGCCAGCTGATGATTTCTCTTCTCTTCTCCAGCGCCAGGTGTGGATTAATTCGCGGGTGGCTAAGAGCCATGGCTGCTAACCAAAAGGTCGGCAGTTGGAATCCACCAGTTGCTCCTTGGAAACCTATGGAGCAGTTCTACTCTGTCCTGTAGGGTCACTATGAGTCGGAATTGACTCAACAGCAATGGGTTTGGTTTGGTTTGGGTTTGTCTGCTTGGTTGAAGAGTTTAGATATTAACCTGTAAGCAACTAGGAGCCATGGAAGCATTCTGAATAATAATAACTTGATCAGACTTGATTGATGGAAGAAAATATTTTGACAGCGGTGTGAAGGATACATGGGAAAGGCTGAGCGTAGAAGCAGGGAGACCAGTCAATAAGGAGGCATTTGCAGGTGTTCAGGGGAGAGAATTGGGCGCCAGGACGGGGACGTGGAGCCTCGAGAGGAGGGGACAGATAGGAGAGGTATGAAGAGGGTGGAACCTGCAGAAACTGATGGTGCAGGTGAGCGTAAAGGAAGTGGGGGTTGGGATGGCTGGAGTTTCTGACTTGGCACTTGGGCGGGAGGTTGTGTCACAGAAATGGGGAGGGGAGCCCTGGTGGCGCAATGGTTAAGAGCTCAGCTGCTAACCAAAAGATCAGCAGTTTGAATCCACCAGCCGCTCCTTGGAAACCCTACGGGCAGTTCCTCTGTGTCCTTTGGGATCGCTATGAGTTGGAATTGACTCAACTGGCAACAAGTTTGGTTTTGGTTTGCAGAGCACCTGGTCATGCCGACTGATGGTTTGTTTCTCCTTTCTCTCCCCAGGGCCAGGTGTGGATTAATGGCTTTAACCTCGGCCGATATTGGCCCGCACGGGGCCCCCAGATGACCTTGTTTGTGCCTAGGCACATCCTGGTGACCTCAGCCCCAAACACCGTCACGGTGCTGGAACTGGAGCATGCCCCCTGCAGCAGCGTGGACCGTGAACTGTGTGCCGTGGAGTTTGTGGACCAGCCGGTGATCAGCGCAGCTGTGACCTACAAGCATCTCCCTACCAGGCTGCCAAGTCAAGACCCACGGCTGGACCACGTGTGATGACTGCGATGCTGCACATACCTCACAGACCCGCCCCTTAATGCGAACATTCACGGAAACGTTTGATTGGGAAATAAATTTAGGGTGGGCGTTTCACCTGACAACTCCCTATAGCCTTGGGGTCCACCGTGATTGCATGGTGGAGGCGATAGCCCGGTGTCGCCCAGACAGATCTGCAGACTTGGAGTGGAAGCTCTCGGTGTATTTCTGATTTTTATCTTGGGAGAATCATGTTATCTTTTTGCTAAATAAAATTTGTACTCAACTGATGATGCTATTGTTTCTAACACTGAGCGGGTATTAAACTATATGGTCTGACTTAAGTCATGTCTATACTTAAGTGGGAGCCCTGGTGGTGAGTGGTTAAGAGCTTGGCTGCTAACCAAAAGGTTGGCAGTTCGAATCCACTAGCTGCTCTTTGGAAACCATATGGGGCAGCTCTACCCCATCCCAAGGGTTGCTGTAAGCCAGAATTGACTCAACGGCAAGTTTTTTGTTTGTTTGTTTTTTGGTATTTACTCAAGTGGGCTGAATAAACGACTTCACTCATTTGAGGTTGAAAGGGGTGGAAAATAGCCTTGGTTCAGTCTAGGGGGCAGCTGCTTTTCTGATTCTTATTTAACGTCTTTTTCAATTTCTGGGACACCTGCTAAAAAACCCATTGGCCGTCAAGTTGATTCCGACTCAAAGCAACATAGGACAGATTAAAACTGCTGCATAGGGTTTCCAAGGAGCAGTTGGAGGATTTGAACTGCTGACCTTTTAGTTAGAAACTGAGCTCTTAACCACTGCACCACCAGGGCTCCTGATACCTACTAAAACCCAAACCCACTGCCATCAAGTCGATTCCGACTTATAGTGACCCTATGGGACAGAGTAGAACTGCCCCATAGAGTTTCCAAGGAGCACCTGGTGGATTCTAACTGCTGACCTCTTGGTTAGCAGCCATAGCACTTAACCACTACGCCACCAGGGTTGCCTATAAATCTAATTCAGAATAAGGAATATGCAAATAACCTAAATGATCAATAATTAGAGCGTGTACATACATTTGTACAGTAGGATACTATGCGGCCACTATTTTTCTTCTTCTTTTTTTTATTGTGCTTTAAGTGAAAGTTGACAATTCAAGTCAGTTTCTCATACAAAATCTTATACACTCATTATGTGACCCTAGTTGCTCTCACTACAATGTGACAGCATACTCCTCCTCTCCACCCTGTATTTCTTTCTTGTGTCCATTCAATGAGCTCCTGTTCCCCGCTGCCTTCTCATCTCGCCTCCAGGCAGGAGCTTCCCACATAGAAGCCCTCTCCTCACCGGTATCATTTTATGTCTTCTAGTCCAGTCTAATCTTTGTCTAAAGAGTTGGCTTTAGGAATGGTTTTAGTTTTGGGCTGACAAAGAGTCCAGGAACCATGACCTCTGGGGTTCCTCCAGTCTCAGTCAGACCGTTAAGTCTGATCTCTTTACTAGAATTACGTCTGCATCCCACTTTGCTCCTGCTGCATCAGGGATTCTCTGTTGTGATCCCTGTCAGGGCGGTCATTGGTGGTAGCCTGGCACCATCCAGTTCTTCTCATCTCAGGCTGATGGAGTCTCTGGTTTATGTGGCCCTTTCTGTCTCTTGGGCTCATAATTACCTTGTGTGTTTGCTGTTCTTCATTCTCCTTTGCTCCAGGTGGGTTGAGAAGAATTCGCAGCTACTAACTATTGATGTAGACCTTTATTTATATGAAAGTGCTTTTATGACATATTGTGTGAAAAAAATCAGATTACTGTAAGTTTGAGCCCATTTGTATGTTTACGCATAAGCACGGCACATATCCACCCACTCCACACAGGCCTGTATACATCAGTAGACACATATATGGAGTTTACAGGGGTTTGCCGTTGAGTCAATTCTGACTGATAGTGACCGTACGGGACCCAGAAGAACTGCCTCATAGGGTTTCCAAGGCAATAACCTTTACAGAAGCAGACTGCCACATCTTTCTCCTACAGAGCAGCTGGTGGGTTCGAATTGCCTACTATTCAGTTAGTATCCAAGTGCTTAACCACTGTACCACTCAGGGGCAGATTATCCAATAAGCAATGTAGGCGTGGGCTAACTTGGGCTTACTTACTCACCTGTAGTGAACAAGTTCACGTTTTTTCACCACATCAAAGATTCTGCTTCTCCAACTCTTCAGGCAAAGGTTAGACTGGACTATAAGACATAAAATGATACTGGTGAGGAGTGAGCTTCTTGGCTCAAGTAGACACATGAGACTATGTGGGCAGCTCCTGTCTGGAGGTGAGATGAGAAGACGGGGGACAAGAGCTGGTTGAATGGACATGGGAAATACAGGGCGGAGAGGAGTGTGCTGTCACGTTATAGGGAGAGCAGCTAGGGTCACATAAAAATGTATGTATAAATTTTTGTATAAGAAACCGACTTGAATTGTAAACTTTCGCTTAAAGGACAATCAAAAAAAAAAAAAGATTCTGCTTCTAAGTATGGCTAGCATCTGTCTCTCTTGCAACCACATAGCACCTGCCTACAGATTCAAAGCCTGTTTTCAAACTTACAATCCCTGACAGGACAGGTGACCGAGAAAGCAATGTAAGCACCAGCTTGTGTTTACTAATCTGTAATGAATGATTTCACATGGGTTTCGAAGACATGGTGAAACCCACGTGAAATGGTTCACTACAGATTAGTAAGAAAGCACTAGTAAACCTGTGCTTACCTTACTTATTGTATAATCTGCCCCTGGCGCCACCAGGGCTCCTTAAAACAACAGAAATTTATTCCCTCATAGTTCTGGAGGATGGACGTCTGAAATCTGGCAGGGCCGCAGTCCCGGAGGCACTGGGGGGAATCCTTCCTTGCCTCCTCCAGCACCGGTGACCTCAGGTGTTCCCGGCTTTATGGTGGTGTCGCGCTAATCTCTGTCCCCCTCTTCCCATCACCTTCTCCTCTGTGTGTCTGTGTGAAATCTTCCTCCGCCTCTCTCATATAAGGACACTTGTGAAGGGATTGAAGAGTTCCTGGGTGGCACAAACGGTGAAGCACTCAGCTACTTTAAAAGGTTGGCAGTTCGAATCCACCCAGAGGCACCTTGGAAGAAAAGCCTGGTGATCTGCGTCTGAAAGGTCACAGCTTTGGAAACCCTATGGAGCTCAGTTCTACTCTGAAGTACATGGGGTTGTCATGAGTTAGAGCTGATTCAATGGCAACTTTTTTTTTAATGGCATTTCAGGCTCCTGTGAACCATCCAGGGTAGTCTCCTCATCTCAAGTCTTAATTACATCTGCCAAGACCCTTTTTCCAAATAAACCTGTATTTACAAGTCCCAGAGATTAGGGTTTGATACCTCTGCGTGGACATTACTCAACCTATTGCACAGAGCCACGGGCACTCTGGATTTTTGTGACCTACAGAACATCTTATTTTATTGAGGTTTAATTTATAGATCACAAAATCCACTCACGTTAAAGTACAATTCCATGAGTGTGCGTAAATTTATACAAGCTGCACAGCCAATACCACAATCCAGTTTTAGAATACTTTCTTCATTCTAGAAAGTTCTCTCATGCCCATTTGCACTCAAGCTTCACTTCCACCCCCATCCCCAATCACTAATCTGTTTTCTGTCTTTAAAGTTTTGCCTTTTATAGAAAATTCTTGTAAAAATCACAATATGTAGTCTCCTGTGTCTGACTTCTTTCATTTAGCATAATGTTTTTGAAGTTTATCCATGTTGTACCATGTTCAGGAATTTTTTTCGTTTTTATGGCTGAATAATATTCCAGTGTATGGATAGTCCATATTTTGTTGATCCATTTGCCAGCTGATAGGCATTTGAATTGTTTTCAGTTTGGGGCTATATGAATGATGCTGTTGTGAACATTCATGGACAATTGTTTGCATGGATGTATGTTTTCATTTCTCTTTGTGTGGATGTATGTTTTCATTTCTCTGGTGGCACAGTGGTTAAGAACTTGGCTGTTAACCAAAAGGTCGGCAGTTCGAATCCACCAGCCACTCCTTGGAGACCCTATGGGGCAGTTCTACTCTGTCATATAGGGTCACGATGAGTAGGAATTGACACGATGGCAATGGGTTTGGTTTTTTTTACCTCGGAGTGGAATTGTTGGGTCGCATGGTAAATATCTGACTTTTAAAGAAACTGCCAAATAATTTCAGGACATCTTTTTTGAGGCTAAGGAGTAATGAGAGAAAAGGCAAAATCACACTCTTAACAAAGCTCCCCCCCGCCCCCCCCCCCCCCATTTTTGGAGTTTTCTTCCCTTCTGTTCTGTCTTTTCCCCTCTCTGCCTGTGGCTGTTGAGTGTCTCTCTCTTTCTCTTAGCCTGTGAGTCTTTGTTTCTCAGCAAATCCAGTTTATTCAGAATGAAATTGTTTAGCACTAACCTGAGTTTGAGTTGTCCCCCCGCCACCATTGTTTCCCCAACAAGCAATGTGTCTTCTGCCATAGATAACACAAATAGGAAATGATCTTCTGTGGGCTTTGTCTCTCCCCTGATGAACAAAGTCATTTTCTGAAATCGCTCTTTTAGTCAGCGTGAGCGAACTGTCTGGTCTGTGGTAGGATGTACAACTAGAGTGGACCAATAGCACACGGGCTGGGAGATAAGTCAGTGTCCACTTAATGAGTGCGAGGGTGGCTCTGGGTTCAAGCCCAGCCTCAGCTCTAGGTCTGACAGAGCAGGGACATTTTCTCCTGGGTTGTCCCTTGGCCACCAGCCATCTGGCCCTGAACTTGGTTAGAACTAGAAACCCAGCAGGTTTCTGGTTGTCTGTAAACACCCAGGGAAGATTCTGAACTGATCCCCACTAGGCAGTTGCTCTACTTGGAGCCCCAAGGGGCTTTCCCACATGTGAGGAAGGAAGCCTCCCACGAGCTCAGAGTCCTCCAGACTCCCAACAAGCAGCATTGTCTCTCAGGGTGAAACAGGACAGGCTTTGGGAACAGAAACACGTGTTCATGTTCCCCCTCCATCCCTCCCCATTGAGTGATCTTAGGCAAGTGATTCACTGGGAAATCTCATTTTTGTTCTCCCAGGTGTGGTCTCCACCTCTTGGAATTTTAAAATCAAGTGCAATAAGCACCTCACAGGGCACTTGCTATGAAGTAAAAACCAAAACCAAACCCATTGCCATGGAGTCGATTCTGACTCACAGTGACCCTATAGGACCAAGTAGAACTGCCCCACAGGGTTTCCAGGGAGTGGCTGGTGGATTCAAACTGCCAACCTTTTGGTTAGCAGCCAAGCTCTTAACCACTGTGCCACCACTCTGTAGTAGGTGGTTATTAAATGCTGATTTCTCTCCTATCACATTCCCCACAGAAGCAGGTTAGTTGTCATCTGGAATGTTGAGATGCAAGGGGGATGCAACGGCACCTAGGATGCACCATCCTTTCTTTGTTATCCCTTTCTGTCCAGTTTAGTTCAATAACCTGGTCCTTTTGACCAGCCACTGTGCTTGGCTACAGGATACTAAAGGTGAAGGAGACAGTCCAAAACAGGATGCAGACTGAAAGGGGAGGAAGGCCCCTAGAAAGGGCGAAGGAGTATCATCCATCAAGACCCCCCAGCATTGACCTGAAATTGTCCGTGGGCAGCCTGGACCCACGGACAAGAGGAGAGATTCAGGATTTTGATCAAAAAGACTTCAGCAAGGCCTTCCTCAATAATCCACTTCCCTAAAGCCTCCGTTCACTTGTTTCCAAACATAAGCAACTTTCCAGTTTTAGCTCAAAGGGCAATCCCTATCATTGTGTACTGTTTTGGTGGTTGTCTATTGCTGCATAACAAGCCACTTCAATAAGTTCACATAGGTCCAATAAGATAGCAACTACTTTGTTATGTGTGTAATTCTATGGATCAGGAATTGGGAGAGGCGCGGCAAAGGTGGCTTGTCTTTGTTCCATGATGTCTGGGGCCTCAGCTGGGTGCTAATCATCTACAGTTTCTTTCATTCACATGTCTGGAGGCTGGGCTGGGATGACTTAAAGTCTGAGCTCAGCTGGCACTATCAACCAAAGCATCTACATGTGGTCTTTCCATGTGGCTGAGCCTTCTGTCACGGGTTGAATTGTGTCCCCCAAAAATATCTGTCAACTTGGCTATGCCATGATTCCCAGTGTTGTGTGACTGCCCACCATTTGGTCATCCGATGTGATTTTCCTATGTGCTATATATCTAACTTCCATGATTCTAACGAGGCAGGATTAGAAGCAGTTGTATTAATGAGGCAGAACTCAATCTACAAGATTAGGTTGTGTCTTAAGTCAACCTCTTTTGAGATATAAAAGAGAGAAGCAAACAGAGAGACTGGGGGACATCATCCCACCAAGAAAGCAACGCTGGGAGCAGACTGTTGATTTTGTGTATTTCTGTCCATTCCACTAAAAGTCTGAGAATCTCGTGAGCATGAATTGAGTCGTGTTCATCCTTGGTCCAAGGATCCATTGGCAAAGCACAGTGCTTGGCCATCAATGGGCCCATTTAGCCTGTGTTTCATGAATTGGGTTGCTTTGTCTCTTTTGCAGGTTACCTGGCCCCTGGTGAGCCTACCAGTTGTCACCTAGGCAGGAAATCTGCGTGTATCACCCACCAGGCAGTGTACGTGCTGGTGTGAAATGGTGGGCCCAGCACTCAAGGCTCAGCCTGGTCTCTTTATTATCTTTTGGTAAAATCATTTTTGTTGTTGTTGTGCGGTAAATGCTTTTGATTTAGATGTCTGAGCAAGAAATGCAGTCTGTCCAATTTACTTCGACTTTGCTTTAATGTTTACATGCAGCAGGGGGATCTTTTTCCCAGAATCCTTTGGCTATTGTGGTTCACCTGTTCTTTTCTCCATGGCCTTTGAAGTCAAGAAGTCTCCCAAGAAGTGCCAGTGAAAGAGCCCTAGTGTTTCAGTTCTTATTGTTTTTAGGGCCGTGGTATGCTTCTCAGCCTTTAATTATTATAGTTTTGTTTTGTTTTACTCAATAAACGTTCCTTCAATACTTTGAACCCTATGCTACTGAGTAGGACACTTTTTTTGCCACTCAGGGAGTTCCTGGCAGTGCAAACAGCTAAGCTCTCTACTACTAACCCAGAGGTGCCTCGGAAGAAAACCTGGAAATCTGCTTCCAGAAGGTCACAACCTTGAAAACCCTGTGGAGCAATTCCACTCTGCACACATAGAGTCACCATGAGTCAGAATCGACTCAACAGCAGTTGGTTGAGGGAGCATACATATGTGGAAAGGGGCAATGCAGTACTGTGTAAGGGAGACAATGATGGGGACAAAACCAGAGTATGGGTACATGCTGGATCCAGGCTTGGACACCATGTGAAGCAGGGATTAGCCAAGGGAAATCTGGAGTTGAGGCAGGTGGAGAGTAAGAGAAGGAGGAGAAAACTTGAACATAGGGAGAGCAGAAGGTGCTGCGGGGAGGGAAGCAGTATCTGCAAAGACCCAGGGTCTACAGAGATGATGGGGAATTCCAGAAATTGTTGACATGTAGCTCAATCTGGCTGGAGTTTGGAGTGGAGAGAGGGGAAGCTAGAGAGAGACCCAGGGATCAGAGGTCTCTCCAACTAGATGATATTATCCTGAAAAATGGATTCTTTTCACACATCTTTATGTCCTGTCAAGTTTCTAGGGCCATGTCTTCAACTTCAATGGTGCTTAATAATAACATAAACACGATTTGTAAAAGGTTCTTTTTTTTTTAATTGTGCTTTAAATGAAAGTTTACAATTCATGTCAGTTTCTCATACAAAACCTTATTTCCTGACCCTAGTTGCTCTTCCTACAATGTGACAGCACACTCCTCCTCTCCACCCTGTATTTCCCGTGTCCATTCAATCTGCTCCTGTCCCCCTCTGCCTTCTTGTCTTGCCTCCAGATAGGAGCTTCCCACATAGTCTCATGTGTCTACTTGAGCTGTGAAGCACACCCCTCACCAGTATCATTTTATGTCTTATAGTCCTGTCTAATCTCTGTCTGAAGTGTTCGCTTTGGGAAGAGTTTTAGTTTTGGGCCAACAGAGAGTCCAGGGGCCATGTCTTCTGGGGTCCCTCCAGTCTCAGTCAGACCATTAAGTCTGGTCTTTTTACTAGAATTTGAGGTCTGCATCCCATATAAAAGGTTCTTAATGTTTTATTTTGCACACAGTATCTTACGCAGTCTTTATAGGGCAGAAGAAATAGGGCCAGTAGTAACGTGCAACCCAATTTACAGGTTAGTAGTAATGTGCAACCCAATTTACAGGTTAGAAGATTTGAGGGTCAGAGAGGATTGTAACCTACCAAAAATTAAAGGAAGAAGCCAAAATTCACACCCAAGCGTCTTGCCTCCAAATCCCACTTTCTTTTCCCATACACAGGTTGCCTGGATTGATTGAGCTTCAGGGAGAAAGGTTTATATTCAATTTGAGAAAACTCAAACTCAAAACACAGAAGAACAATATTTCATCCACTGTGCCCAGCCTAATAGATCAGATACATGCTGTAGCTCCAGGCTCTGGTGAATGACTATGAGTCTTGTGTGCATCTGTGTTGAGCGGACAGACCTATATACGTGGGACCAATGGACGCAGATAGCAAGGAATCTTCCACACTGGAAGATGGCTTGCTCCCAAGGCCCCGCTTCCCTTGCTGACAAAACCCACCATCTCATAGCCAAGCGTCTCTTCTGCTTAGTTTGCTCTTTGACACACAGCAAACTCGCCAGTAACTTACGTGACAAGTTCAGTGAGTAGCGAGTTTCTCTGAAAGAAGTGAGTAAAGTTACATGGAATTGAAGTTGAGCAGACAAATGGCGACTCTTGGTTTTTCCCCTGAGGGAGCTCTTTCTTGAGGCTTGACAGGGTCTAAGGAGACAGAGAGTGGGTGGAGAAGCACTGCAGACTGACATCAACTCTAGCCCTCTGTATGGTAAGAACCCTACGACTTTCCTTGTAGGGGACTGGGTTCATCTGTCCACCGTCTGCCATGCTCAGTAGACACCAACACATATCTGCAAAGCCCAAAGAATGAATACAACAAAGTATTGAGAAAACACCAAAGAGCTTGTTTGTAGTGGATCAGAGGTTGTTGAGTCCCTCCCAGGGCCCCCTGGTGATATTCATGAGTCCTTAATTGTTTTGTACTCTAAAATTAGGATCTCCTAGAACCCAAGTGCCAAATCCTTGAACTAGACAGGATTTTTGCAGTAAATATCTGCCACTGAGGGCAGTGGTGTTTCAGTGGTAGAATTCTCATTTCCATGTGGGAGATCTGGCTTAGACCTCACTCTGGTATAAAAATTTATGCTCATGATAAACCCATTGCTGTCGAGTCAATTTCGACTCATAGCGACCCTATAGGACAGAGTAGAACTGCCCCATAGGGTTTCCAAGGAGCAGCTGGTGGATCCGAACTGCCGACCTTTTGAGTAGCAGCTGAGCTCTTAACCACTGCACCACCAGGGCTTCATGCTCATGTTACCTGTATGGTAACGCATGTAGAATGTGAACACTGTACAGCAGGTATGGCCTGAACTTTCGGTCCCTCCTCACTGAACAGGACCCTTCAACATCGTCCCAACTGCTCCTCTTCTTTTGGTGACAAAATGCTGCTATTTTCTGCTTCCATGTTTCTATATACCGGGATTGCCCCGTCTTCATTTCAGAGATCCTATTACTTAAGTCCTTGGCCTTTGCGCCTGAAAATTCTCTAAGATCGGTTCTTTATGGAAATATTATTAACCATTTATAAAAAAAAAAAAAAATTTTTTTTTTTTTTTTTACCACCTATATGCCCCACGAAATGCTCGCAGCCTGCAACTCTTGGTTAAATCCAGGACAACCTTTATTCACTTCACTCAAATAACTATTAGTGAGTACCTACTAGATGTTAGGCATTGAGGTAAAATGGTAGCCACCTCACCACGCCACCCCTCAATCTCTTTTTTTTTTTAGAGTATTGAGCTACTATTGCCTGGGTGGCATGAACAGTTAAGTTCTTCACTACTACCCTAAAGACTGGCAGTTTGAACCCACCCAGAGATACCGCAGAAGATAGAACTGGCAGTCTGCTTCTGAAAGTCAGAGCCTTGAAAACGCTATGGGACAGTCCCACTCTGTACACATGGGGTCACTAGGAGTCAGAATCAACTCAACTGCAACTAACAATAACAACAATCCACAGTAATAATAGTAGAAGGATGGCCCATGCCTTCAAGGGGTTGACAGTTAACAGGAAAGAGAAGTAAATGACAGGTTCAATAGAGCCTCACAGGCACCCTAGTTTGGGGCAGTCCAGTGTGGTAGCGCAGCACAGAAGGGCTTCCCGATCAGGCCTGACAGTCAGGGTCTGCCTTAAAGCAGATCCTATGACAGGGACCCAGGAGCACGTGGTTTACAGAGCAGATGCTCTAAGGAGGAAGAGAACAAGCAGAAGGCAGGGGAATTAAGATAAGCAAGGAAATTACGTTCAGCTTAAGTCAAAATAAAAAAAACAAACCCGTTGCCAATTCCAACTCATAGGACCCTACAGGACAGAGCAGAACTGCCTCACAGGGTTTCCAAGGAGTGGCTGGTAGATTTGAACTCTGACCTTCTGGTTAGCAGCTGAGCTCTTAACCACTGTGCCACCAGGACTCCATGCTAATGATTCTTCTAGTATGGAGTAGGCGCCACTGGCCTTGTGTCTGAGGTCAGTCAGTGGGTCAAATGGGAATGTCCAGTTCCAGAGAACCTGCTCACCTTAACTGAACAACAAAGTTAGTCTCCCCTTAAGTCATGGGGGCCAGCCTATAATCCCTCTCCCCATATCAGCCAGCCATTGGTTGCAGGCTGCCACCGAGAGGGAGAGGGCTAGTTGTGCTGTGTGGGGTGGTGAGGGGGTGGCTCCTGTTGGCCAAAAATAATGCTCCAGAGAGGCAGGTATCTGAGCTGTTAGCAACCAATACTCACCGCTGCAGGGGAATGGGTGCATCAGTTTGTAAAGGAGATCAACGTCTGCTAAAGAAGCCTTCCTAGAATACAAGAAATCTAAACTGAGACCTGAAGGATGAGTAGGAGAGCACTCCAGGTTAAGGAAACAGTATATGCAGATGGCCAGAGGTAAGTGAGTGCAAGGCCATTCACAGAAACGCAGGTGAGGGTGATGGAGGATGTTGAGAACACAGGGGGCCTGAACGGTATCAAGGAGCTAGGTGGAAAGGGGCTCATATAACTGTGTAATGAAGATACTATTCTTGAGGTATTGGGCTAATATTCTGTATCGGTCAGTATAGGCTAAGTTATGTTACATAACAAACAACACCCAAACCACCACTGACTGTGTTACTAAGTCTTTGTTCCTCCTCTCTCTGACTCAGAGTCCTCTGCTTTCCTGATCCAAAACCCGTTGCTGTCAAGTCCATTCCAACTCGTGGTGACCCCATGTGTTACAGGGTAGAACCGCTCCATAGGGTTTTCTTGGCGGCAGTTTTTATGGAACCAAATCACTGGGGCTTTCTTCCACGGCACCACTGGGTGGGTTTGAACCGCTAACTTTTAGGTTAGTAGTCGAATACAAACCATTTGCACAACCCAGGGGACCTTGCCTTCATGTTACAGATCAGGAAATTGAGTCAGTGGTGGAGAGAGAACCATGATTTAGGCCCTTCCCTTCCCTTCTCTTCTTTCTTGCCACCACCTCAGACCTATCACGTGTAAAGCTATTTCAGCTGCACAAGCAGGGCCTCAGTCAGGAAGAACTGTGTGTCTCTGCTGAGTTGTCCAAAGGGTTATTTTGCCTTAGGTTGGTTCATCCATTGAGAGGGAAGAACAAGAAACCTTGGACTTCCTGCACAGTTGTTACAGAATTCCCATCAACTCCTCCGCTGCAAGAGTCTACAACGCAGGCACTTATTTCCCTCCTTGAAACTTAGAAAATTGGTTTTCTTCTATGTTGGTGCTGTCACTATGGAAAAGGGTGGGGTAGAGCTGCTCTTTTCAACTCCCACTTAAAGAAAAAAACAGCACGCCTTGTAAAAACCCTCCATCTTCGTGTAGAATGTGCCGAGAATCTCACCATTGGTCTGTTGGAGACAAATGCCCCCTCCAAAGGAGTCTGTTATTTTTTGCCCTAACTGTGGAAATTAAGGCCTGGGTCTCGCCCAAAGGTGTTTGAGTCAATGGGCATTTTCCTGTTTTGGTGACACATGTTCGTAACGCTCTACCTTTCCTCCCTGTCAGCTTAACCGCAGTGTCATAATTTGGTTGTCACGTAGCCTCTGCAGTTTCTAGTCCTGCACTTGCTAGCAATGTTGTTATTAGGTGCCGTCGAGTCAGTCCCGACTCATAGCGACCCCATGTACAACAGATCAAAACGCTGCCCGGTCCTGCGCCATCCTCACCATCATTGTTACGCTTGAGCCATTGTTGCAGCTACTGTGTGAATCCATCTCACTGAGGGTCTTGCTCTTTTTTGCTGACCCTCTACTTTACCAAGCATGATGTACTTCTCCAGGGACTGGTCCCTCACGATAACATTTCCAAAATAAGTGAGGTGAAGTCTCGCCATCCTTGCTTCTAAGGAGCGTTCTGGCTGTAGTTCCTCCAAGACAGATTTTTTTGTTCTTCCGGCAGTCCGTGATATATTCAATATTCTTCACTAATACCATAATTCAAAGGCACAAATTCTTCGGTCTTCCTTATTCATAATCCAGCTTTCACATGCATTGAGGAGACTGAAAATACCATGGCTTGGGGCAGGTGCACAAAGTGACATCTTTGCTTTTTAACACTGTAAAGAGGTCTTTTGCAGCAGATTTGCCCAATGCAATACATCCTTCCGTTTTTTGTATCGGGCTTTAGATGAAGGTTTACAGAGCAAATTAGTTTCTCATTAAACAATTAATACACATGTTGTTTTGTGACATTGGTTGCCAACCCCCCAACATGTCAACACTCTCCCCTTCTCAACCTTGAGTTCCCCATTACCAGCTTTCCAGCCCCCTCCTGCCTTCTCGTGCTTGCGCTGAGCTGGTCTGCCCATTTAGTCTTGTGTTGTTTTATGAACCTGTCTAATCATTGGCTGAAGGGTGAACCTCAGGAGTGAATTCAGTACTGTTAAAAGGGTGTCCTGGGGCCATACTCTCAGGGTTTCTCCAGTCTCTCAGACCAGCAAGCCTGGTCTCTTTTTTGTGAGTTAGAACTGTGTTCTACATTTTTCTCCAGCTCTGCCTGGGACCCTCTATTGTGATCCCTGTCAGACCAGTTGGTGGTGGTAGCCAGGCACCACCTAGTTGTGCTGGACTCAGTCTGGTGGAGGCTGTGGTAATTGTGGCTTATTGGTCCTTTGGACTAATCTTTCCCTTGTGTCTTTGGTTTTCTTCATTCTCCCTTGCTCCAGATGGGATGGGACCAGTGGAGTATCTTAGATGGCTGTTTCCCCCACCCCCAGTGCCATCGAGTCAATTTCGACTCATAGCGACCCTATAGGACAGAGTAAAACTGCCCCATAGAGTTTCCAAGGAGCACCTGGTGAATTCGAACTGCCAACCCTTTGGTTAGCAGCAGTAGCACTTAACCACTATGCTACCAGGGTTTCCGATGGCTGCGTACAAGCTTTTAAGACCCCAGACGCTATTCACCAAAGTAGGAGGTAGAATATTTTCTTTATAAACTATGTTATGCCAATTGAGCTAGGTGTCCCCCGAGACCATGATTCCCAGCCCCCAGCTCAGTAATTCAATCCCTCAGGGAGTTTGGATGTGTCTATAAAACATCCCTCACCTTGCCTTGGTCAAGATGTGCTGACTTCCCCAGTATTGTGTTCTGTCTTACCCTTCACCAAAGTTACCACTTATCTATTGTCTATTTAGCATTTTTCTCTCCCCACCCCTCCCCTCCCTCGTAACTATCTAGGATTGTTTTTTTCTGGGTGTAAACCTTTTCATGAATTTTTATAGTAGTGGTCTCATACAGTATTTGGCCTTTTGTGATTGACCGATTTCGCTCAGCATAATGCCCTCCAGATTCACCCGTGTTGTGAGGTGTTTGGCAGATTCATCATTGTTCTTTATTGTTGTGTAGTATTCCGTTGTGTGTGTACCATAGTTCGTTTATCCATCCACCTGTTGATGAGTGTCATTTCGTTGTTTGACTGCTGCTTCCATGGGCGTTGGTTGTGGATCCAAGTAAAATGAAATCCTTGGCCACTTCAATATTTTCTCCGTTTATCATGATGTTGCTTATTGGTCCAGTTGTGAATATTTGTTTTCTTCATGTTGACGTGTAATCCATACTGAAGGCTGTAAGCAGTAGTTAGTGATAATAATAAAAACAGAAGCGAAGAGGAAATCTCATCTTTTATGTGGGTCAAAAGACACGTAAATATCCGGGGCACTGTATCAGAAATTCAGACTTTCCAATTAGGACAATCTTTGCAAAACATTCTGTTGCGGGCAGAAGAGGAAATGGAATATAATTGAGAATCAAGTCTCACCTGTCCTCTACAAGCCAGGTTTCCCGGAAGTTTATGAATGCAGGGGCTGTTAACCCTTTCTCAGGTTACATCCTTCTGTGTGGCACTTGTGGTGGTTGTTGTTGGCTGCTGTCAAGTTGATTCTGACTCGTGATGACCCCGCGTGTGCAGAGTAGAATTGCTCCATGGGAGTTTCAAGGCTAAGGCCTTTTAGAAGCAGATCACTAGGGCTTTCTTCCAAGGCTCCTCTGGGGAGGGTGCCAACTGCCAATCTTTTGGCTAGCAGTTGAGCACTTAGCCATTTGCAGCATTCAGGGACTCTGCATGGCCCTTAGCTTATAAGATTGTAATTATTTGTTTACCATTGTCTGAAAGAGACTTGTGACAGTACCGTAGGATTGTCATTCTCATATCCTTATTACCCAGGATCTCACATTCAGGTCATAATCCTCAATCAGTACTTCCAGGACGAATAAAAAGTGGCTGGGTGCTGACTTCATTCAAGGATCAAGGGTGGGTCCACAGTGTTTCCAGCACTCCTTTAGGCATGTCTAGCTCAGATGACAGCTGAAGTGTCTCTCCTCTTTAAAAAATTAGATGAGATTGTCTTTAAAGCCTTCCCACAATTTCTATGAACTCCTGAAGGGCTTACTTTCTCACAGTTTCCTCTAGCTAGACTTTTCAGCTCTGCTTCCATTGAATTAGTTGAGCTCATGATGATCTTGCCATCCCACACATTCTCTTGTAATGTCTTGACTCAGGTATGAAACTGAGTCCCTTGAGCTTCACAAAAACCTCACCCACATTGGGCCTTTTTAGATGTAGAAACTACAAAAGCTTTAAAGAGATGGAAGGAGGGAGGTCTACATTGCAACAGCATAAGCTCAGTCGTATTGACTGTTAGATGCTTAGTTTTTAAAGACACTCTACCACCATCCATATTGGCTACCATCCTTTTGTCTTCACTTCCCCCCTCTCTTTGTCCACTCCCACCTCTGAGCTTCCAATAATTTAAAAACTAAACATATCTCATATCTATTCCTGAAATGACATGAGTTTGCCTTTCTCCTCCAGGTCAGACTTCTTAGGAAGGGGCCTTAGAGGCATGAGGCTTTCCTGGTCTAGGGAAGAGGGAGAGAGGAGTCAGAAGAAAAGCAAAAATGGTAGATGCCAGTGAGCGTCATTGATAAGAGTCCTACACTACGCCCTCCCATGACCAAGCCTTTTGGCTTGGGAAGTACAATAGAATCTCCACTAAGGTTTTGGAATCGGAGAAAATAGAACTTTTGAGGCACCACTTCCAAGGTCAAGGTTGGGGTAGGAGCAAGATCCCTAAGTTCCCCACCACGGTGCAGCACTGTGTGCATGTCTGTGCACATGGGCCCAAAGCAGCCTTTCAAGGGTTCCCATGAGCCAAATGCAGTGGAGAGCAGTAGAATGGTGTCTCACACCATCAAGACCAGCAGAAGTACCAAAGGCTCTAGATAGCCCCACTAGGTCTCCAAGGTCACAGAGCAGAGCAGGAGAAAAGAGCTTTGCATGTGTGCTAAGAGTAGTGCCAAAGATCTAAGTGAGAAGTGACCTTGTGGAAGTCCTGTATGTGGAAGTTCAGATCAGCTCAGCAGAACATGTCATGGATTCATGGTTGAAGGCCAAACAGGATGAGGTACATATCAGCAGCTGTTGACATCAACAGGTGACAAACCAAGACCAGAGTCCCTTCTCCAACATTGAAACACTGGATGCTACTGGTGAGCAGTGGAAAGAGAGAGTGAAACACTGAATCGGTTGAGATTAAGTCTCCGCCTTCTGGAACTTTTTTGAAGCACCAAGTTTTGATTTTTGACGTAGTCCAATTTATCTGTTATTTCTTTTGTCACTTGTGCTTCTGGTGTCATGCTAAGAAACCATCGCCTAACTCGAGGTCATGAAGATTTACACCTGTGTTTTCTTCTAAGAATTTTACAGTTTTAGCTTTTACATTTAGATCCATTTTGAGTTAAGTTTTGTGTATACGGTGAGGTAGCAGTCCAACTTCATTCTTTTGCACATCCAGTTGTCCCTGCACCATTTATAGAAATGACCGTTCTTTCCCTCATTGAATTGTCTTGGCACCATTGTCAAAAATCAGCTGAAGATAAATATGAGGGTTTATTTCTAGCCCCTCCGCTCTATTTCATTGATTCATATGTCTATTCTAACACCAGTATCACATTGTCTTGATTATTGTAGCTTTGTAGTAAGTTTTGAAATTGCGAAGTGTAAGCGCTCCAACTTTCTTCTTTTTCACTGTTGTTTTACTATTCTGGATCCTTTGCATTTCCATATAAATTATAGGATCAGCTCGTCAATTTCTACCAAAAAAAAAAAAGTTAACTGGGATTGTATAATAAGGACTATGTTGAATCTGTAGATAAATTTGGAGAGCATTGTCATCTTAGCAACATTAAATCTTCCAATCCATCAACAAAGATGTCTTTTCATTTATTTAGATCTCCTTTAGTTTATTTCCATGCGTTTTATAGCTTTGTTAAAAAAAAAAAAGTATATTCTTTTTATACTACTGTAAATGAAATTGCTGGCTTAGTTTCAGTTTTGGATTGCTCTTCGCTAGTGTATAGAAATGCAATTGGTTTTTGTATATTGATCTTGTATAATCTGCTGAACTCATTTATTAGCTCTAAAATTGTGTGTGTGTGTGTGTGTATGTGGATTCCTTAGGAATTTTTATATCCAAGATCATGTAATCTATGACTAAAGGTAGTTTTATTTCTTCCTTTCCAATTCAGACAACTTTTATTGCTTTTTCTCACCTATTTTCCCTGGCTAGAACCTCCAGGACAATGCTGGATGGAAGTGGTGAGAACAGACATCCTTGCCTTGTTTCTGATCACTGGTGGGGAGCATTCTATCTTTCACCATTAAGTATGATATTATGAACATTCTTGAACACGTCTTTTTATGGACTAAGGTTTTCATTTCTCTTGGGTAAATACCTAGGTGTAGAATTCCTGGATCATAGGGTAGGTATGTGTTTAATTTTACAAAGAACTGTCAAATAGTTTTCCAAACCTGCTTTTGTACCAACCATCTTTCCAAACTTCTCTTGTTATATTTTATCTATCGTACTTCAGTGAGTTTTGGAACACAGGAAGACCCCAAACAGTGAATTTCTTAGAACTACGAGTAACTGGATGATTTATTTACTCATGCATAGGAAGGGCCATTAATATGAAGAATAAAGATGTAATATTTCAGGAATAAAAATATCTATTCATTAGCTCAATAAAAGCAATTCTAAGGAAAAAAATGTGATCTTCTTGCTCCACTTTCATTGGAAGTATTCCTGGTGGTAAATGCAACAGGTCTGCAACCCCCAAGAAGTTCTCAGGACTCAGGTTAAGGACAATTCCTTTATTTATAACACAAATTCATCCTCTCATGAACAATCCCTCTCAAACTCCTTCTTAGTCGTTTCTCCAAAAGTAAGACCACAAAATGCTCCACCTAGATCACTGTTTATTTGCATGTATGTAGTGTCATTAAAATGAAGAGGAATCCTTCTAACCAAGACAACCATAGAGAGGTGGTTACACAGTCCAGTCTTGGCACTCATCTTTATCTTGCCTGAGTGGCCTCCAGTTATAGTCTTGGTTTATCCTATCTGTGGTCAAAAGAACACGAACTTTCTGCACGCTCCTACGTGCTGTCTTGAACACGTCTCTTTCTGTAAACTCTGCTACCTATCTCCAGGACTAACGTCAGCACCTTCTTCAAAGCACCGCACATCTCTGTGGGCAGGTGTCGTATCAGGATAAGCACCCATCTGCTTACCTCACCTGTGACCTCAGATTTTGAGACTCTTTGTATGACTCATTGGTCAGCTCTCCATCAGTCATGAAGGTCTCTCTCTTTGTTCTCTAAAATGGAAATATCTCTATTATTTTGAGAGACTATGAAAATAATGCACATTTGTTTAAAGAAATAAGCCTAGAAAATATAAAGCATAATTCTTTCCTCTGTAAAATGGCTAACAGTTTGGGGTTTACCCTTCAGATTTTTAAAATGTACTTAATACATCATGGACATTTTTGCATGGCGGTATGAATAAAATTGGAAGTGATTCTTTTTAATGATGTAATATTCCATAGTATGGCTATACATTAATTAATTAATGTATTTATTATTAAATATTTCAACCACAAAAGAAAGTCCCAAGAATAATTTAACTAACATCCACATGCCACTTAGTCATTAGAACAAAGTTCAATTGCATATAAATAATTTCCCCAGTTACTTATCTTTTTACTTTTCTTTTGGAGATGTTTCTGTCATGGATATTTTTACATTCTCATAAAAAAAAAAAATTTCTCATAGTTGAATTTATTAATCTTTTCTTTGACGGCTTCTAAATTTCGAGTTATTTGTAGAAACGTCTTGCCCATACCAAAGTTGGGAAAATATTCTCCCCCGTGTTTTTTTCAAAACTTTTATTGTTGCAACTTTTATATTTAAATATTTTACCTATTTGGAATTTAATCATGACATCTGACATATGACATATGAATCAAACTTAATTTTTTCCCCAGATGGCAGTTATTTTGGCTCACTCCTTAAATAAACAGATCATTATAGCCCTCCTTTGATTTGAGATGCCATCTTTAATATTCCATGTGTATTTTGAGCAATAATTGTGAGGATGCTGTAGGACCAGGCACCTTTTCATTCTATGGTACATTGGGTCACTATGAGTTAGAACCAACTCGACATTACCTAACAACAACATTTCGATCTAGTACTAGATTTCTCATTCCACTCCATTCCATTGTACCATTGCCATACTCTCTTAATTAACTAATTAATTTAATATACATATTAACTCATAATATGTATATCCTCATTAATCTTCTCTTTCAGAGTAGCCCTATTTTATTCATTTTTATATCAACTTTAAATCATCTTAAGTAATTTTAAAAAAATTCCATTGATGTGTCTTCAAGAATAACACTGAATTTAATAATTTAACTTAGGAAAAACTACCATTTTTTTTTCCCTGAAGAAATTCACTGAAGATAATTTAAAAGTGGCTGCGGTTGTACATCAACAAGGAACTGCCAGAAATTCAACCCAGATTCAGAAGAGGATGTGGAACAAGGGATATCATTGCTAATGTCAGATGGATCTTGGCCAAAAGCAGAAAATACCAGAAAGATGTTTACCTGTGTTTTATTGACTACGCGAAGGCATTTGGCTGTGTGGATCATAACAAAGTATGGATAATATTGAGAAGAATGAGAATTCCAGAACAGTTAATTGTGCTCCTGAGGAACACATAGATCAAGAGTCAGTCATTAGAACAGAACAAGCGGATACTGCATGGTTTAAAATCGGAAAATATGTGCGGCAGGGTTTTGTATTCTTTCATCATACTTATTCAATCTGTACGTTGAGCAGATAATCCAGGAAACTGGACTATATGAAGAACGTGGTGTCAGGACTGGAGGAAGACTCATTAACAACCTGCGTTATGCAGATGACACAACCTTGCTTGCTGAAAGTGAAGAGGACCTGAAGCACTTACTAATGAAGATCAAAGACCACAGCCTTCAGCATGGATTGCACCTCAACATAAAGAAAACAAAAATCCTCACAACTGGACCAATAAGCAACAACATGATAAAGGGAGAAAAGGCTGAAGTTGTCAAGGATTTCATTTTACCTGGATCTACAATCAACCGCCATGGAAGCAGCAGTGGAAAACTCAGACGATACATTGCATTGGGCAAATCTGCTGCAAAAGACCTCTTTATAAGTGTTAAAAAGCAAAGATGTCACTTTGAGGACTAAGGTGTGCCTGACCCAAACCATAGTCTTTTCAATCGCCTCATATGCAAGTGAAAGCTGGACAATGAATAAGAAAGACCGAAGAATTGATGCCTTTGAATTGTGGTGTTGGCAAAGAATATTGAATATACTGTAGACTGCCAGAAGAACAAATCAGTTTTGAAAGAAGTATAGCCAGAATGCTCCTTAGAAGCGAAGGTGGCAAGACACGGTCTTGCTTATTTTGGGCTTGTCATGAGGCAAAACCAATCACTAGAAAAGTATACAATGTTCAGCAACGACAACAAGTGTCTTTATAATACTGAGCTTTTCTGTACAGGTACACACAGGCCTTTTCATATACATTATTTTTGGTGTCCTGCAATGTGTCTTAAAGCATGTGCATGGGGGGAGCTTATATATTTTATTTCTATTTCATATATATGTCATATATTTTTTAATTAGGATTTTTTTCTATTCTCTTTCATAATGTGGGTCAGTTTTTTAAATTACATCTTCTGATTGTTTTATGTAAATAAAAATGTAATTAATTTGATGTCTTAACCTTTTTCCCCATTTAATTTGCTTAGTTATTTTATTGTTTATAATAGTTTTTTAAGCAATTCTCTCAGATTTTCCAGGTATTCAATGCTATCATTACAACTGGAGATACTTTATCTTTTCCTTTCCAATTTTTTAAAATAAACGTTATTTTTTAGAACTGTTTTAGGTTTACAGGAAAAATGAAAAGCTAGTCCACAGCTCCCGTATACCCAGTTTCCGCTAGTATTACTATCTTTCGTTGGTGTAGTACACTTGTTATAATTACTGAATCAATATTGATACATTATTGCTGTCGTTCACTGCTGTAGAATCAGCACCCGACCCACGGCAACCCCACGCACAACAGAACAAAATCCTGCCCTGCCTCGTCCTGCACCATCCTCATGATCTGTTGGGATCGGACCATTGTCATCCATGAGGTTCTCATTGGCTGATTTTCAGAAGCAGATCATCAGGCCTTCCTTCCTAGTCCATCTTAGTCTGGAAGCTCTCCTGTTCAGCACCACCGCAACGCACACCCTCCACTGACAGACGGGTGGTGGCTATGCCTAATGTGTATTGGCTGGGAGTTGAACTCAAGTCTCCTGCGTGGAAGGGGAGAATTCTTCCACTGAGCCACCGTGCCACCTTCGTTGACACATTACTATTAACTAATGTTCATACGTTATGTAGATTTCCTTAGTTTTTACCTAAGTCCTTTTTCTGTTCCAGAACTACTTACAGTTAGTTGCCATGTCTCGGGCTCCTCTTGGCTATGACAACCTCTCAGACTTTCCTTGTTTTTTATTTTCCATATTCTCAGTTTTGAGGGGTTCCGATAAGGTATTTTGTAGAATGTCCCTCTATTCCAATTTTTCTTTTACCTCTAATTTATTCTGGGTTCTGCTGTGGTTAAGAGCTTGGCTGCTAACCAAAATGTCGGCAGTTTGAATCCACCAGCCGCTCCTTGGAAACTCTTTGGGACAGTTCTACTCTGTCTTATATGGTCGCTATGAGTCAGAATCAACTGGATGGCAATGGGTTTGGGTTTTTTTTTTTCCCCCTTAAAGCTTGGAACTTGGAACCCAGGTGGCGCAGTGGTTAAGAGATTGGCTGCTAACCAAAAGGTCAGCAGATAGAATCCACCAGCTGCTCCTTGGAAACCCTAGGGGGCAGTTCTACTGTGTCCTATAGGGTCACTATGAGTTGGAACTGACCTGACAGCGCATCACAACAACATAGCTTGGAGCTAGTACTTCCAGTATGATGCCATATAGAAGTGGTGATAGCAGGCATTCTTGTCTCTGGGGGTCCCTGTTTTTAGCTGGAATGCTTCTGGGGTTCCCCATTATACATTTTGAGCTGACATAGGTATATTTTTCATTGTCATGAAATATTATATTCCTAAATTACTATTTTTCTCTTCTTTCCCTCCTCTCATCCACGGCCTGATTATAGTCATCATTATTTTACTTAGTGTTTATCTTTGAATTGTTAAATATGCTTATATTTGTGTGTGTGTGTGTGTGTGTGTGATCAAGTAAAGAGCCACGTGGCACAAGCAGTTTGCAATTGGCTACTAACCTAAAGGTTAGTGGTTCTAACCCACCCTGTGGCTCCACGGGAGAAATGCCTGGCAAACTGCCTCCATAAAATAAAACCTATGGAACAGTTCTACTCTGCAACACATGGCATTGTCATACGTTAGAATCCACTTCATGACAATGGGTTTTAAGGTACCCAGGTGGTGAAAATGGTTTGCACTCAACTTCTAAATGTCAGCAGTTCAAACCCACCCAGCAGCATCACGGAGGAAAAGACTGGCGATCTGCTTCTGTAAAGATTGCAGCCAAGAAAACCCTAA
Organism: Elephas maximus indicus; assembly: GCF_024166365.1. Lineage (NCBI taxonomy): Eukaryota > Metazoa > Chordata > Mammalia > Proboscidea > Elephantidae > Elephas > Elephas maximus. The sequence continues at coordinate 6,707,923 of NC_064845.1, forward strand.
GGAGCAGTTCTGCTCTACAACACATGGGGTCATCATGAGTCGGAAGTAACTCGACGGCAACAAGTTTTTTTGTTGTTGTTGTTTTAGTGGTCAAGTAGTTCTCAGTTTTGTTTGTTTTTGTGGTCAAGTAGTTCTCCAGAACAGCTGATTTTCACAGCCCAGTGGCTCTCTTATTTTCTACTATTGCAGGGACATGTACTTCCTGCAAATTTGAAATCTAGTGAATCTGCCCCCTCTGAACGAAATTGGACTGGCAGCCCTGCTCGACTCAGCTCCTCAACCTTGTGGTGCACCTGACACCTTCGGGAAATGGATTTTTGCAGTGTGTTCTCTGACGTCACTGCCACGCCCACACCCTCCCTCCAGCCTTCTCTTCTGCTCTCTCCCCTGCACTTTCTGTCTGATACTGGCTGATTTGACAAACCTTACCAATAGTTTGGAGTCTGAAAATTATTTCTCTCTCCCCCTCTGGGTTTGATTGAAAATGAAGTTTGTGGGTGTTTTTAAATGCATTCGTCATGCTGTTATTTAACAATTTCCCAGAGAAGGTGAAAATGCAGACTTTCGCAGGGATGCTCGTACCAAAAATCTTCATGAAGTCATTTTTGACCCAAAGCCCACCCACTAATTTCTGGAACTCAAAGGCAATTCAGTCAATCTTTGAAACTTGGCCACATAAAGTTTTATTAGAAACACAATGGGGATTTTGAAGACAGGACTGGTGAACTTTGTAGAGTGAAATAGAAACTTAATTGCCAGCGTAGCCTGCTGCGAGATGAAATCCAGTCATCCAGTAAAAACAACTGAACAGCTGCTTTGTCCTAGGCATTTTGCTGGGTGGACAGGTGGTGGTTACTGTTGGTGGAGTTGTCTAATTCGTGATTACAAGATTATTGCCCCTGGTCCTCAGTTTCTTGGGTAAATAAAACCAACCTTACCTACTTTGTGAGGCTGAAATGAGTTTCAATATATGAAAGTGCTCTGTGGACTTTTGACTTTCTGAAAGGGGAATTTTGAGCCATTGTAGCCTTTTTTTTTTTTTTTTTTAAGTCTCACAGACACATTTATTCACATCACAAAGTAAATGGTGCTCGCGTGAGTGTACAGTGATGTTCCGTCCTTATCTCACATCACTTGCTTAAATTTACAGCCAGGCTGACGTCTCATCTGATGGGAACTCCACGTAAAGTCGGTTAGTGGTAACCGTGGGCAGGCGTAGGACTTGAAGCTTTCAAAGTTTTACTTCTTTTAACAGCGCTCCTAATTTTCTAAATGATGGAGCCCATCAAAGCCATTCCTACCCAAACCTGGTAAACTTGGGGGTAGCAGGGCTTCACAGGGATCCACATACTTTTTTTTTTTTTAAATAATTTTTATTGTGCCCTAAGTGAAAGTTTACAAATCAAGTCAGTCTGTCACATATAAGTTTATACACACCTTACTACATATTCCCACATACTCTCCCCCTAATGAGTCAGCCCGCTCCCTCCTTCCAGTCTCTCCTTTCGTGACCGTTTTGCCAGTTTCTAACCCCCTCTACCCTCCCATCTCCCCTCCAGACAGGAGATGCCAACACAGTCTCAAGTGTCCACCTGATACAAGTAGCTCACTCCTCATCAGCATCTCTCTCCAACCCATTGTCCAGTCCCTTCCATGTCTGATGAGTTGTCTTCGGAAATGGTTCCTGTCCTGGGCCAACAGAAGGTTTGGGGACCATGACCGCTGGGATTCTTCTAGTCTCAGTCAGACCATTAAGTCTGGTCTTTTTATGAGAATTTGGGGTCTGCATCCTACAGTTCTCCTACTCCCTCAGGGGTTCTCTGTTGTGCTCCCTGTCAGGGCAGTCATTGGTTGTGGCTGGGCACCATGGATCCACATACTTTTAATAAGGCTTTGAAGCAGCTCTGCACAGGATAAAAGGTTCTGGCCAGACCAAGGACCCACAGCCAACCCCATTGTAAACTTTTGAGTGAAGTATTGTACCCACAAGAATGGATGAAGCTTGTGTCTGGTTCACTTGAGCCAGGAGAGGCAGGGGATGGAGTGTTCAGTTGCTGATCGATACAGGAAATAGGATGTCAGCTGGCTGTGGCATGGACAAGGGTAGAGAGGGGCTATGACCGCAACCAGGAGAGAGTGGTTTAGTGGTTGATGCCTCAGGGCTTGAGATAGGAAAATTACGGGGGCGAGCGTGAGACTGGCTGAAGAAGAGCCTAGGAACTAAGATCCAAATGGGGTTGAAGATTATGCCTCCACATTTTCCCACACCTGGAATTGGTTTCCACTTATATTGTTCGCAAGAGGACCCCCCCCACCATTAAATCTCCTGCTTGCTAATCTGGGAATTGCAGAGTCGGTCCCTAGTGTGATCAGAAAGTCCCTGTTTTAGATGGGTTTCTGAAAGCAGACTCCGGGACTCAGAGATTACTGTGCGAGAGATTTAATGGTGGTCCTCCCAGGAACCATACCTGTACGGGAGCGAAAGAAACAGGACTGGGCAGTAGGAAAAGTTGGACTGTGATGTAGTTGCAACAGAACCCATTGCTGTCGAGTTGATCCTGATTCATATCACCCCTATAGGTGCAACAGAGTCCTCAGCTAATTTTACAGGGAGCTGGGTAGTTGGAATGGTCCTTCAGAGTTGTACCAAATCAAGGCAAGGGGGTGGGTATTTGTGTTGTGGTTAGGTACCGTGGAGTCAGTTCCAACTCATAGTGACCCTATCTACAACAGAACAAAACACTGCCCAGTCCTACACCATCCTTGCAATCATTGCTATGTTCAAGCCCATTGTTGCAGCCACTATGTCAATCTAGCTCCTTGAGGGTCTTCCTCTTTTTCACTGAACCTCTACCTTACCAAGCATGATATCCTCGTCCAGGGACTGGTCCCTTCTGATAACATGTCCAAAGTATGTGAGGTGAAGACTTGTCATCCTTGCTTTTACGGAGCATTCTAGTTGTACTTACTCTGACAGACTTGTTCATTCTTCTGGCAGTCCATGGTATATTTAATATTCTTTGCCAACAACGTAATTATGGTGTTGGTGAAGGTATTTATAGCCCCTCATTATCTAGTCACTGGTATGAGTTGCCCCCAGAGAGGACAATTCCTAAAAGGAGACTAGCTGAGACCTATCAGCTGCCAACTCTGCAGTGTTTCAGTACTGAAGGAGGGTGTGTGGGGAGCACACCACAGCATCCACTCTAGTCTCCTAAAGCCCAGGGCAAGATGGCGGCAATGACTTGAGAACTCTAAACTGCTGCCTGTTGGGTCTGTAGTAATTTTTCTTTGATCTCATCTTTCTCTATTTTGCTCTTCCCCCTCTCTCCTCCAACGTAGACATACTCACTTTAACTTCATTTTAACCACACACACACAAAAAAAGACTTCTCACCACTCCCTGAACACAATGCTCTCTAACACCACCTTGCCTTTTCACATGCTATTTCATTAGCCTAGAATGTACTTCCTCCCTTCCATCCATCAAAACCATGCCCCCCACCCCCCCCGCAAGGCTTTGTTCAAAAGCCAATCGTATTATGGAAGATCAAATCAATTTCTCCTTTCCCGGGTGCCTCAAAGAACACTGAAACACTGTTATCAAATCTGTCTTGCTTGGACTATAGTTAATCTTGCGTTTGTGTTTTCCCCTCAAAAAACTATAAACTCCACAAGTGCAGAATTTACTCATTTATCCCTTTATTCCTTCCATAACCTAGTACTTAAGCTTGGCACAAAACAGACACTCAACAATTAGGAATTAATGACGTCAAATAATTATAAACTGTTGCGAAATTTTCTTGGGGGAAACTGTGAAGGTCTGAAGACCCTTTGGCGTCACCGTGTGTTTTTTCTTCTTGTGGGAAGTGGATGAAATTTACTGAGTGCCTATTATGGGACAGATCCAGACTCAGCTATTTTCTATGATTCTTAAACAAATCACACCTAGTCTGGGTTCCCCAGGAGCTAGGCGTGCTGCAATGAGGAAGGAATACATCTAATGTCTGAGAAGTTACAGTTAAAACCGACCTTCATGTAGAAATCATGCTGGCTTGTTTTCTATGTTTTTGACAACAAATGGGAAGAGACTTTCTTTTTGATGTTCTCAGAGGGTTTTGTGTGCACGTCAGCAGAAGCTCTCAACTCACGCCCTCAGGGAATACCCCCCAACTTTGGAACAAGGGGAGCCCTGAGTGGCTTGAGGCAATGGAAGACACCCACCCCCAGGCAGACAGATGGGAGCCCCGTGGACCCCGGGAGTCCCTGGGAGGTGCAGAGGGTTACAGTGCTAACGGGAAGGTTGAAGGTTCAAGTTTACCCAGAGGCACCTCAAAAGAAAGGCCTGGAGATCTACTTCTGAAAAATCAGCCATTGAAAGCCCTGTGAATAATTAGATAGTAGACAAGAACTATTTTAGGTGAAGGGAAAGACAACACACGGTACAGGAGAGGTCAGCACAACTGGACTAAACCAAAAGCAAAGAATTTTCCTGAATACAACCAAACGCTTCAAAGGCCAAAGTAGCAGGGACAGGGACCTGGGGGCCATGGTTTCAGGGGACATCTAGGTCAATTGGCATAACAAAATGTATTAAGAAAAATGTTCTGCATCCCACTTTGGAGAGTGGCTTCTGGGGTCTTAAACGCTAGCAAGCAGCCATCTAAAAAAAAAAAAAAAAAATTTTTTTTTTTTTTTTTTTTAATGCATCAATTGGTTTTAACCCACCTGGAGCAAAGGAGAATGAAGAACACCAAAGACACAAGGTAAATATGAGCCCAAGAGACAGAAAGGGCCACATAAACCAGAGACTATATCAGCCTGAGACTGGAAGAACTAGATGGTGCCCAGCTACCACCAATGACTGCCCAGACAGGGAACACAACAGAGAATCCCTGATGGAGCAGAGAACAATGGGATGCAGACCTCAAATTCTTGTAAAAAGATCAGACTTAATGGTCTGACTGAGACTAGAGGGACCCTGGAGGTCGTGGTCCCCAGACCATCTGTTAGCCCAAGACTGGAACCATTTCCAAAGCCAACTCTTCTGACAGGGATTGGACTGGACTATAAGATAGAAAATGATCCTGGTGAGTAGTGAGCTTCTTGGCTCAAGTAGACATATGAGACTATGTGGGCAACTCCTGTTTGGAGGCAAGATAAGAAGGCAGAGGGGGACAGAAGCTAGCTGAATGGACACAGGAAATACAGGGTGGAGAGGAGGAGTGTGCTGTCTCACTAGGGGGAGAGCAGCGAGGAGTACATACCAAGGTGTGTATAAGTCTTTGTACAAGAGACTGACTTGATTTATCAACTTTCACTTAAAGCACAATAAAAAAAATTTAAAAAAAGGAAACCCTGTGGAGCACAGTTCTACTTTGACACCCGTTGAGTTGTCACGTGTAGGAATCAACACCATGGCTACGGGTGGTTTGTTTTGTTTTGTTCTTTTAACTTCTTTAGCCAGTCTTGGTCTCTTGGTGTCCTGAAATTTCTCTCTGTGATTAAATGAATAAAGCAACAGGCTTTACCAGGAAAGGGAAGGTAGTCCCTCATCCAGCAGATCCAAAACCACCCTTTATCTCTGACCCAGGAACAAAGGCGTTTTGCATGAATCATCTTTTTTATTTTTTTAATCACTCTGAACTCTAGGTGCTAATATATGTAGAATTTGGCAGGTCCTAAAAAAAAAAAAAAAAGATTTTTTTTTTTTAACATACCACGCAGAAGTTTTCTAAGGAGACGCTGCCCAGGATCCTCGTCTGCCCTTAACTTCTTTCCCACACTTGTCTCCAAGTGCACTACTACCAAGTAACAGCTCCTTTCCCTACCCCAAGTACAGATCTTAGCAGTGGACCCTTTGACTCCTCCCCTTGGGCAAGCCCATGACACCTACAGCCAGTGGCAAAGCAATGGGAATATTGGCAGCTCAGGTTCCCATCCGTATCAAGAGATCTAAGCGAAAACAGGATAAGGAAAAAAGGCTGCATGGGACAATTAAAAAAAAAAAAACAAGGTAAGTTTATTTTGTTTCTGTAAAGGCAACATCAACTTTCCCTTTTAAAATCACTCTCCTGAAAATAAATTTTCTGGAAATGCGTTCTTTAACATAGCAGGTGCAATAATGTGTAAACTTACAGAAGCCTCTTAAACTGATTAACTCAGTCAATAGCTTGCAAAATAGGTTTTTGCTTTCTGAGGGATGAGAGGTCTCTCCAGACTTTGTGGGCGTCTCTGCTCAGTCCTGAGTAACTAAGGCTGTAAAGATGGAGGCAGTAATTTATCTTAATGGTGTAAAATGGTTAATCAGTTTACTGAAATGACTGACAAGAATTTTGAGTCATCCAAAAGTTAAAAACCGAGGCCAATAGTTCCAAGAGAGAATGACACTTTTTACGGTTTCATAATTTTTTGACAGTCATTTTTATGCCACATCAGCGTAACTTGTAGTTGATCACTCTAAGCTCAGTTGGTGGCATGCCCTTCAAAATGACTAAGGAGGCATCATCAGACATTATCTAAAAAAAAGCCTCCTTATTTTTAATTTTGAAGGCCTGTTTGTAAACAATTAAAAGACCCCAAAAGTGTTTTGGGGGACCTATGTCTTCTTTTTGAAATTTAAATACTTGCCTGTTATAATTAAAACAAAACATACCCACAAGCAAATAAAACTGTGTTTGAATTTCCACAAGTATGTTTGCATTGGGAATGCCTTGTCTGTTCGTGACTGGAAGTCAGGCCTGCTAACGCCTTCAAGTCCTCACGCTTGTCATCAGCGTGAAACGTTTGGCTTCAATTTACATACAAAGAACCCTTTACAATAAACGCATGAAGATCTAGGTTCAGTACTAAATCTTCCTGCATATACCTGACTTCATGTCCTCTACCACACCTCAAGTATATTGTTAGGGAAGTTCTGGTGGGGCGGCAAGTCAAAATTGTCTATATGTTATTTCACAAAAGCTAGAGATTAATTCCAGGGCTATTTTTCACAGCAGGAGGGTAGCAATGTACTCCATCGGCCAATTCTCTACAGCCCCCTCTGGAGAACCCCATCAAGTTCAAGTTAGAAGGAAATGACCTTTCCCCTTCGATATTATCTGTCACCCCATTGAAACACTACTCAGAATTCTTCTCCAACTTACTCATCCCCACAGGCAAGCCCAATGGGTGGCAGGATGCCTCAGTCCAGGTGAACTCTGGCCAGGCTGGAATTGCCCAGGGGAAGGGATAGCTAACTTCGGGGTGAGAAGTCAACTTTCCACTCTGGATGTAAGCTTTCTTCCTGAACTCTTAATGAAATACTACTTTAAGATAAGCTCTTCATTTGGGAAGTCCTTTTTTTTAGCTCTGGTGCTCGCATTCTCGTTTGTCACAGGGCATCATGAAGGTCGTGGTCCACGGTGGACTGTGTGTATGATGAGCTGGGGGTCTCAGCGGAGTAAATTTGGAGGAGCCCACAGTATTGGCAGAGTACAAAAGGGCCCCTGCAGGTTTTGAGGAGCTGAATGATGTACTTCCGAAATTTCTCCCCCAGAAAAAAGTAGATGACCGGGTTAAGGCAGCAGTGAATGAAAGCCAGGGTTTCTGTGGCCTGGATGGCATAGTCCAGATGTCTTTCAAAGGCGCAGTCCTGAAGGATGTCGAGCTCCACCAAGGTCTCCAAGAAGAGCACTACGTTGTAAGGTGTCCAGAACCCAAGGAAGAGGACCACCACGGCGAAGATCATCTTCACGGCCCGGTTCTTCTTCTCATTTTTACAGTGCTGCAGGGTCCTGATGATCATGGAGTAGCAGAACAGCATGATCCCCAAGGGCACAGCCAGCCCCAGAATGTTGATCTCTAGGGAGCTCAGCACCTTCCACGTCGTGGAGTTGAAAGAGTACTTGGTCTTGCAGTAGGTGTGGTTGCGCTCAGTATAACAAGTGCTGAATATGAGGCCTGGGAGTGAGGCTAGTATGGCCACTGACCATGTGGCCAAGCTGGTGATGACCCCATAAGTCAAGGTCCTCGCTCTCAAGGAAAACACGGCGTGCACAATTGCCAGATACCTGTCAATGCTCATGAGCATGATGAAGAATATGCCACTGTAAAAGCCCACCAAGTACATCCAGGAGATAACCTTGCACAGACCCAGTCCAAACACCCACTGGTCGGCAGCGTAGTAGCCCCAGAAAGGGAGGGAGAACACGAAGAGCAGGTCGGAGATGGCAAGGTTGAGCAGGTACACGTCAGTCATGGACTTGAGCCGCTTGAACTTGATCAAAACCAGAACCACCACTGAATTTCCAAGCAGACCAAACAGAAAGACCAAGAAGTAAAGAGGGGGCAGGAAGAGCTCCCCAAATGCCTTGATGCCTTCTTTGGTGCAAGGCTTGGGGATATTCTCGAAGAGATAATAATTGTTATACATGCTTTCATCCAGGGTGGTGTCTGTTATATCCGTGGGGTTCATTTTTTTAAATCTACGGACTCCTCAGGGCAGGCCTGGGCCCAATCCGCAGAAGCTAATAAGGGAAGAGCAAACGAGATTTGTGTAAGAACAGAAACCAACCACAACTGTGCTGAATGCAGAGCCAAAAAACCAAACCAAATTCACTGCTGTTGAGTCAATTCCGACTCATAGTTACCCTATAGAACAGAGTAGAACTGCCCCAGAGGGTTTTCAAGGCTGTAAGTCTTCACGGAAACAGGCTGCCACATCTTCCTCCCACGCAGCACCTGGTGGGTTCGAACCACTGACCTTCTGGTTAGCAGCCAAGTGCTTAACCACTGCACCACCAGGGCTCCTTGAATGCAGAACCGAGCTGCTTAATGTTTATTGCCCGGATTGTTGTACATCTTCCCACACTGAAGGCCTCAGTTTCTCAAAGGTAGCTCAGCCAAATGAAATAACCCTGGCCTTTGGAGTCAGGCAGATTGGGTTCAAATTCTGAACTGCTGCTGCCACTTACAGGGGAATTTTCATTCCCCTCTGCTGGGAGCGGAGCCCTGCTGGTACAGTGGTTAAGAGCTCGGCTGCTAACCAAAAAGTTGGCAGTGCACATGAATTGTAAACTTTCACTTAAAGCACAATAAAACAACAACAACAAAAAGAGTTGGCAGTTCAAATCTACCAGCGACTCCTTGGAAACCCTATGGGACAGTTCTACTCCATCCTGCAGGGCCACTATGAGCTGGAATGGACTCGACGGCAGCGGGTTTTTCTGCTGGGAGCTTCAGTTTTCTCCTTTGTAAGGTGGGGGATAGTAAAACCTCCTTTTCCAGGTGGCCGTGGATGTGTTTCTAAAAGATATTTTGCCCCGGGGACTCTCTGTTAGCCCATAACTAAAACCATTCCCAAAGCCAACTCTTCAGACCAAGATGAGACTGGACTATAACACATAAAATGATACTCATGAAGAGTGAGCTTCTTGGCTCAGGTAGACACATGAGACTATGTGGGCCGCTCCTGTCTGAAGGGGAGATGAGAAGGCAGGGGGGGACAGAAGCTGGCTGAACGGACACGGGAAATACTGGATGAAGAGAAGGAGTGTACTGTCACATTGTAGGGAGAGCAACTAGGGTCACATAACAATGGGAGTATGTTTTTGTATGAGAGACTGACTTGAATTGTAAACTTTCACTTAAAGCGCAATTAAAAAAAAAAAATAAAAGGTATTTTGTAGTCTGGGGTAGAGTCCCTGGGTGGTGCAAATGGCTAAAGTGCTTGGTTGCTCACTGAAAGGTTAGAGGTTCAAGTTCACCCTGAGGCACCTTGGAAGAAAGGCCTGGTGATCTAGTTCTGAAAGACCAGCCATTGGAGACCCTGTGGAGCACAGTTCTACTCTGACACACATGGGGTCGCCACGAGTCGGAACTGACTAGACAGCGACCGGCAGCAGGTGTCAATGAAGTCACCTGCAGTGATGACAAGATCAGTTAATATTCCCAACAGTAGGGCACCCAGGACCTTCCCCACAAACAAGCAAACGTGTGAAATCTAGGCACGCTTCGGTTCAGATCGTAACTCTAAAAACTCATTCACTGCTGAGATAGCCATTAGAATTATCTAATCATTAGAATTATCTGATTCTAATTAGGTAGAACTCGAAGGGAGCCGGGCTGGTCACTTGCTTTTATTTAAAAACAGGAATTCCTCCTGCCTGCTTCGTTTGCGCTTCATAGATTTCAAAGCAGGTCTTGCACAGACCATGCATCTCAATCCTGCAGTCCCGCTCCTGCCCCTATCCCCTTCTCCACCAAAAATCCTGTGCTCTGAGCCAAGTGAAGCCTAACGGGCTCGTGTTTCAGATGAGCCGTGAAAGACTCAGAGAGGTGGAGTGACTTCCGAGGACCACACAGCTACTTGTAGAACTTGCTTCAGACCCCAAGTCCCAGAATGTGCTAGTAAATCAGGGCTCCGACGGGGATGGGGGAGAGAATGTCCTGTGTTGTAGCACTGCCTGGTTCTCATGGTGTAAATACTCTCACTGTGGCCAATTTTAAGTTACCCATTGCCGTCGAGTCGATTCTGACTCATGGCAACCCTGCAGGACAGAGTAGAACTGCCCAGTAGATAGGGTTTCTAAGGCTGTAATCTTTACTGAAGCAGGCTGCCATGTCTTTCACCTGCAAGGGGCTAGCGGGTTCAAATCACTGGCCTTTTGGTTAGCAGCCAAGGGCTTAACTACTGCGCCACCAGGGCTCCTTAATTTCAGGTTAACTCATTGCTGTTGAGTCCATTTCAACTCATAGCAACTCGACAGGACAGAGTAGAACTGCCCCATAGGGTTTCCAAGGCCGTAATCCTTATGGAAGCAGACTGCCACATCTTTCTCCTTCGGGTTAGCAGCTGAGCACGCAACCACTGTGCCATCAAAAAAAAAAAAAACAGGCTCCTTTAATTTCAAGTTACCAACGTGTTAATAACTGCTTCACAAAACTCTTCAATATTTAACAATCAGCTTTCGGAAGTTGGGGCAAGCTGGCTGCAGGACACCCCTGCCACGTCCCGGGTTTGCTCTAAGGGATCCGCTCAGGGGAAACGTGCCTGGCCTTCCCTGCACCGGTGGCCAGCCGCTCTTGGGCCAACATGACACTCGTGCAACAAATGTGTTTCAAGCCCGTCAGAAGGTGGCAATACTCAGTTGGGTAATTTGAGGGAATTTCTTGGTCTTTTCATCAAACAGCGTATAGGAACCAATGTAAACTGCCCTGAGTTCTGTTAGAGTGAGAATTCATCTAACTGATCTAGAAAAGGCATATTATAGCCAGAAATAAAATCTCTCTCTCCCCAGCCACCCTCATTTCCTAAATCAGCAGATTGAGGTTAATACCTTAAAGCTGCATGCGTGCTCTCATGAGAATCAAAGCAATTTAGGGATGGAAGGCCCCTTCTGACTCAAGGCCACCCCATCTAGCTTCCTTTCTCATGCTCCCATGGCACCCTGACATGCCTTTTTAAAACCTTTTTCTCACCGTTCAGGTATTTTCACACCTACTCCCACCGCTGTCCCCCACCACACACGCACCCAAACGCCCAAACAGTGGGTTTCTCAAGAGAGGGATTTTGATTTACTCCTGTAAACCAACGCCGAAGACCTGGTGCAGTGTATAGGGTCCCCCAAAATTTGTTAAGTGAGCAACAGTTCTTGTCTTTCTCCACTGTTTTATCAGTGAAAATTAAAGTAATGAAACAGGCCGAGGGGCTGGGAACAAACAGACTATAAATACAGCTGGTAGCCGTTTGGAATTATTCCTTAGCCCTTGTTTGTGTGTGTTCCTGGCCTGGGGGGTCGCGATAGAAGAGAGAAGCAGGGAAGTTTGTAGTTCTGGAAGCAAATTATCCATACAGGCAGTCCCCAGATTGCGAACCAGTTCCCAAGTGTGCCTTTCAGTTGAATTTGCAGTAAGTCAGAACGAGTGCAAACGGCTCCTATTCAGCCTTATTTTAGTGCAAGAAAAGGCTCGTAGCCTTTTCAGTGATTTAAAACCTGCACATTCAGCAAGTGAAGAATTTTTTGAGAGTAGGGGTTGGTTCAGTCGTTTCAAAGTGAGCGCAAATCTACTTAGCATTAAAGAGCTGGTAGGACTTGTCCATAAATCAGACGTTCAGACGTTTGTAACCCGGGGACGTGTTGTGTACGAGGACTTAGACCCGATGTGTGCAGGGAGAGACGCCCCGCAGAGGAGGGCTCAGAGATTGTGGATTCAGATGGTGTGTGAGACCCAACTTATGTGGCAGCTGTGAGTGCTGGAATGACAAAGACTCCTGAGTGTTGGGGCTGGGTGTGTCCTCAAGTCCAGACACCTCTAGAGAGCTGTGCGTAGCCTGAGGCCCTGGGAGTGTCCCCATTCCCACTTACCTTGCCTTGCTGAGTGGCTCTGAGGAAGGTCTGTGAGGCAGTGTCAGGCTTGCTGGAGAAGTACAGTGCTAAGAAGGACAGGTGCCTTTGAAGGGCACGTGGCTTCCTGTGAGTGCAGCTCTATCCTTCACTCATCTCTGCTGAGCTCAAATGGGTTTTTTGATAGAAGTAAGAAGCAGAAATGAGTGAATCTTAATTACTCTTAGTCGTTCTTAGCCACTCTTAGTCACTCATTTCTCATAACTGAAAACTAGAAAGTTTTGCTCTTTGCTGGATATGAAAGAGAAAAATGAAATAAGTTTTTTTTTTAAGAGAAGTTTTAAATTAAAAAAAATTTTTTTTTTAATTTATCTTTAGTCAACTACATTCTGTAATTCAATAATTGGTGTGTCCTTAAAGTGCTGGGATGCTAACCAAAAGCTTGGCAGTTGGAGTCCACCTGGAGGTGCTGTGGTAGAAAAGCCTGGCGATTTACTTCCAAAAAATCAGCCGCCGAACACCCTAGGGAGCCCAGTTCTACTCTGGTACGCGTGCGGTTGCCACGAGTTGGAGTCCACGAGTTGGAGTCCACTTGATAGCAATTGGTTTTTAATCTTGTGTGAGGTGACATGACAACACAGCTTCAAGCCCCTTTTCCAGCAGGAAGACCTTTCGCTCCCCCAGGCCCTGGACTGCTTAGGAATAGTGGAGCTTTCACTGACAGTGGGCTGGGATGGCACAGTTCCTTTGGGGCTGGGTAGCCAAGGGGTTGGTATCAATCCTGAGTCTCTTGCATAACCTCAGTGTATTGCCAGCTTCCAGATGTTTCCCCTCCGTGTGTCTACAGGTACTCAGCTCTTTGGTTCAGCTTAAAGAGCCACCGAGATGCTGCTAAAATTCTATAACGTACAGGACAGCCCCACATGACAGTTATCTGGCCCAAAATGTCAGTAGTGCTAAGATTGAAAAACCCTGTGCTAGATCGATATTTCCCGGAGTATGAATTGTGGGACCAGATTTGTAGACATCCTACAAAAGAAGAATGGGGATCTGTGGTCAGGTAAGTTTGCAGAATGCTGGGCTTCGGTTCAGGGTAAACACAGTTCCTTACTGCAGCGCTTCTCAGGGCCTTTGCAATGCTAAAGTCATTGTGAGTCTCTGGAAGGCAGATATAGAATAAAACCATCCCAAACGATTTGATCAGTATAAAAATGGCGTGGCATCAGACCTCGTCTAATTCTGGAGAAATTCAAGGTCAACATCACCACAAGGCTGATTCCTGTGAGGTGGAGATCAGACATAACTCCACTCTCCAAACTTTTTACCAATTCTGACACAAGCCATCCCTCCCACGGCACTCTCTACTTCTCTGCTAAATTCAATATTTCATTGCAATGGCCACACAGAACTCACGGACTATACTCACAATTATGGGGTTTACCAGGGAAGTAATAGATTACAATTCAGGATCAGGATCAACTTGAAGGTAACAGGAACAACTCAGGATATAGTTCTTTGATTAGGTCTCCTGGCTCTGCTGATGCCATTTCTCTGCCACTAGACTCTGCTATGCTTGCTGCCATTTCTTGCACCATCCCTGGTGTTATAGCTCTCTCTATCACCTGGTCTAGGAGGTTCTCAGTGCAGAGACCCTGGATCCAAAAGACATGCTCCACTCCTGGCTCTTCCTAATGGTAGTGAGGTCCCCCTCCAACTTCTGGAATTGGCCCCTTTAAGCCTAGTAGGGTAGCAAAACTGACTAGTCCCCTACAAGGGTTCCATCTACCTTATTTGCATGGGCCCACCCCCACAAGGGTTCCATGTGCCTTATTTGCATTAGCAAAACTGTCCAATCCCCTTGGTGGGCCACAAGCACCTCATTTGCATAGCCCCACCCGTTCATTTTGTGGAAATTACAGGGCCATGGCTAGAAGGGCAGTATAAAAATAATTCAGTGCCCTGCAACCAGTGAATCTCCACCCACCATGCAGTATAATTTACAAGATGGATATTCCATGGAACATATTTTTCCAAATGCAGAGCTGTGGCGGTACAGGCTAAAGGGTATGAAATCACATCCCCCAGCAAGACCTGGGCGTGTTCATCTGAGCACATTGTCTAGATATCCATGGGCCCTGGCCTGGAGGGAGGTGGTGTTAACAACTCTAGAACATATGGTATCTTCTGTAGATCCCAAACATCATCATAAGTAGTCATTGGTCAACGTGGTTCTAGAGCAGGCCCTTTGAAAGCCAGTTAGTGCCTTCTTGACTGAACTTGGCCACATGGTGGGCATGAGGGACTCCATGGGTGAGGAGAGTGTGAGCTCCAGTGGAGCGTGTTGGTCGAGAGCACTTGTTTTGATGCCCATTGAGTCTGGATTTGTTCCTTAGTGCCACCACTTATGAGCTCTGTGAACCTCGATTTTCTCATCTGTAAAACGGGAGGGATAATGTGTGCCTCAGGGGATTGTGGGAGGATTAAATGAGCTAATATTTATAAAGCACTTAGCCAAGTGCTTGGTACATATAGGTGCTCAACAATTGAACCAGCAGTGGAAATCAGTAGGATAAACAACATACACAGGGATGGTTTCCTCTCTTGAAATAGCTGAGCATGCCATATTGCCCTTATTAGCCATAATTAGGATCCCAGGGGATATTTGAACTTGGACCCAATAGACCACATTCAGTTCCTGAGTCAATGTTTAGGTAAAAACAGATTCCAGGTTTCCACTGTAGCAGGTTATTGCCTTGGAGAAAGTCAGTCTTCCAAAGTAACAGGAAAAAGGCACAATAATTTGTCTCTATTCACCTACAGCAACATATGAAGGAGAGTCAGGAACAGGAGGGGGATATGGAATGTGTGACTAACTGCCTCCATGAACAACTGCCTCCTTTGCCATGAGACCAGAAGAACTGAACATTTTGATCAAAGACTTTATCAAAGAATTGTAATCAAAAAGGGGAAAATACAGAACAGAATTTCAAATTCTCATGGATTCCAGACTTTCTGGAGCCATGGAGGCTGGACGAACCCCTGAAACTATTGTCGTGAGATAATCTTTAAACCTTAAACCAAAAATATCCCCTGAAGTCCTCTTGAAACCAAACAATAATTTAGCTCAACTAGTAAAGAATGCCTGCCTTGATAACTAGGCTCTTCTAAGAACTATCTATACAGGATGAAACCGACTACAGTAATTTGAAAGATTAGATAGGAGCCTTAGGAGGCAGCAAATTTATGTTAATGAGGGGGAACAACTCAGAAAAGGAGGGTGAGAATGGTTGTACAACTCGAAGAATGTAATCAATGTCACTGAATTGTACATGTAGAAACTGTTGGATTGGTGTGTGTATATTCTCAACAATGACAAAATAAACTACTACAAACAAACAAAAAGTAAGAGGAAATAGGCTTTCCTCCAGTAAGGGCTTTGAAACTAAATATTGTCTCCACCCAAAAAAAGGATAAATTTGTAGTAACACCCATTTCATCGAATGGGAAATGGAAGGGGGGCGGGGGTGGGGGGGAGAGGAGGCTGAGGTGCTCAAGGCAATACCATCAGTCGGACACAGGGCTAACTCCCTCACGCCTGATATTTTCCTAACACCATCTTCCCCTAGGCTCAGTTTCTGAAGCCCAACTAGAGGTGAGCAGACCAACCTAAAATACCCAGTGCAAACCCTATCCCAAACCAAGGTAGTATTTGTTGTTGCTAGTTGCTATCAAGTCAGCTCCAACTCATGGTGATAGTATGTGGAACAGATGTTTCTTGCCCCGTCCTGCACCATCGTCAGGGTCTTTGATGTATCTGAGTCCATCTCACTGAGGGTTTCTCCCATTTTCACTGACCCTCTACCAAATAGGATACCCTTTTCTAGCAACTGGTCTTTACTGATGACTTGTCCAAAGTAAGTCTCGCCATCCTTGCTAAGAAAAGCAGTAACATGAGACTACAGTGCCCCCTAGTGTACGAAGGCTTGTTTCTACTCCAAAGGCATCAAGGTGCATTCCCCAGGCCACATGTACCATATACCAACCCACAGGGACCAAACCAAACCCACTGCCATCGAGTCGATTCCGACTCATAGCGACCCTATAGGACAGAGTAGAACTGCCCCATAGGGTTTCCAAGGATCGCCTGGTGGATCTGAACTGCCAACCTTTTGGTTAGCAGCTGAGCTCTTAACCACTGAGCCACCAGGGCTCCATGTCTGAAATTAGGAGCAATAAACTCCCAAAGTCTTCAGGAATAGCTCCACAGGATTCATAGCTACAGAGCAGTGGTAGTCAACCACCCAGGCTTTGGTGTCAGACCTGGGTTTGAGTGCTGGCCTTTGCCTCTGGGCAAGATCCTTAACCTTCCTGAGCCTCATTTCCTAACTCCTGTATAGTTGTGAAGTTTAGTAAGGTCCTTGGCATGGCGCTTAGAACGTGAGGAGTACTTAGCACTTAATACTGATTCTTACAGACCAGCACTACGCAGCCCCTAATAGCTTCTGCTGGTTGAGGGAAAAGTGTGTGGGCAGAAAGGATTTTGTTTGTCAAATTTTCCTCTTTGGCCCAACCTGAAAGATCTGCTGATTCAAGAAATAAATGATGAGCCAATCTCAGGGGTGAGTACTAATTTGGATAATAAGATGGAAGAAGTATCCTAAAAATTCTGAGAAGGATCATGGGACGAGATTTATTTTTTCACTCAACTAGCATTTACTGAGCACCTACATGTGACAGGCCCTATTCTGGGAACTGGGGACATGGGGAACTCAGATAATAAAAGTTAAGTGGGTAGATACTAACAAACACTGTGGAGAAAAATAAAGCAGGAAAGTGGAATAGGGAATGTTGGGGGAATTGCAACTTAAATTAGAATGGCTAGTGAAGGTCTTCTTGAGGACAGGTATGAAGGAGGTACGGAAGCGAGCCTTGAGACTACCTGGGAAAGAGCATTCTAGGCAGAGGGAATAGCCAGTGCAAAAACATGGAGATGGGAGGATGCTTGGCGCTTATGACCAGTGTGGCTGGACCAGCATGAGTCGGGAAGAGCTCAGATGGGGTAGGCCAGAGAAAAGGGAGGGGACTGGATGGCTTAGGGACCTGTACACTATAATAAGGACTTTTCCCTTTACTCTGAAAGAGTGGGAAGGCACTGAAGGGTTTTAAGCAGAGGAATGACATTTTAATTTTTTTAGTGTTAACAGTCCTCTGATTTCTGTGTGGGAGATAAAATGAAGGAGGAAGAAGAGAGAAGCACATGGACCAAACTGGAAGCTGCTGCAAAACTCCAGGTAAGAAATAATGGTGGAAAAAAAAAAAAAAATTTTTTTTTTTTTTTTGGACCAGAGTAGTAGCAGGGCGGTATTGAGTAGTTGTGCTCCAGATATATTTTGGGGTTATAGAGATGACAGAATTTGCTGATGGATTAGATGTAGAGTGTGAAAAAATTAAAGAAAAAGAACCAAGAGTGAAGCTAAGGTTTTTGTCCAGAGCACCTAGAAGGGCGGAGTTTCCACTAACTGAGATGGAAAACAGCCAGGGGATGAGCAGGCTGTTTTTGGAGGGTGGTGGGGATCAGGAAATCAATGGGGACAGGCTAAGTTAGAGATAAACCTGAGTGAAGTAGATAAATACGGATCTGGGGTTCCAGAAGGAAGGTCTGGGCTAGAGAGGAAATTTAGGGTTTGTCAGTGTATGGGTGAAATCACTAAGGAAGTGAGTGTAGACAGAAAAGAGGTTCAAGCCTTGCGACTCCAAATATTAAGAGTTTGGGGGAGATTAGCAGGACCAGCAAGGAGCAGGCTTTGCCAGTGAGGAAGAAGGAAAAGCAAGAGAGTGTCATGTCCTGAAAGCACATGAAAAAAGTGCCACAAGAAATGTCTGAAGAAGGTAGGAGTACTCAGCTATGTCTTGTGCTGATGACAGATCAAGCAAGGGCAAGTTTGAGAACTGATCATTGGCTTCAGCAGTGGCGAGGTGATGGCTGACCTTGAAAAGAGTGGCTTTGGTGGAGAAGTGGGGGGCGAAAATACAACCGGAAAAGGATCAGGAAGAACACGAAAAGGAGAATGAGACAGCGTAGAGAAATGGGCTTGTAGTTGGCGACGAGAGTGGTGGCAGTGAGGAAATTTTAGAATGCTTCTATGTTAATGAGGAAGACCCAGCAGAGAGCAGGAAACGGGTGATGCAGGACAGATAGGGAAATCACACGAGCAATGTTCTTCAGTAAGTCTGACAGGATGGATTCCAATACACTAGACGAGACGTTGAAGCCTCGGTCGATCAATGGTAGAATTCTCACCTTTCATGCGGGAGACCCCAGTTCAATTCCCGGCCAACGCATCTCACATGCAGCCACCACCCATCGGTCAGTGGAGGCTTGGGTGTTGCTATGATGCTGAAGGAAACCCTGATGGTGTAGTGGTTAAGTGCCAAGGCTGCTAACCAAAGGGTTGGCAGTTCAAATCCGCCAGGCGCTCCTTGGAAAGTCTATGGGGCAGTTTTACTCTGTCCTATAGGGTTGCTATGAGCCGGAATCGACTCGATGGCACTTTTTTTTTTTTTTGTATGATGCTGAACACCTTTCAGCAGAGCTTCCAGAATAAGGACCACACTTTGAATAGTAACATTCTATGTAAACGGTATTCCCTGGAGTTACTAAGTGCGGTACCTGGTCAGGGCACTTCAGGGTAATTAAAAGGTGAACTCAGCAACCAGATACAAACAATTCTAAATTGTATGAACCGATGTAGCTTCAGAAAGTAAAGCAAGAGGCAGTGTGCAGAGAGGTTAAGAGTTTAGACCTTGGGCAAGTTGCATGACCCCTCTAAGCCTGTTTCCTTGTTGCAAAACGGGGAGAGTAAGCTTTTCTCATAAGATTTCGTGAGAATTGAGTTAATATCCTTAAAACCCAGTAAACACTGAATTAACATTAGGAAAATGAAGTTTAAACAGTCCCTCACTCAGTAAATGGTCGAACAAACAAAAAACTTTTATAAGGAAATAAAGATTGCAAACGAATTACAAGTTCTTTTTTTTTTTTTTTAAAGATAACTAGAGATCTCTACACATTTGGAAACTAGAAAACACATTTTCATGTAACCTGGATGTCAAAGAAGATATCATAATGGAAAATAGAAAACACTTTGAACAATAGTAAAGTATCTGTAAAACCCAAAAGAGGTATAAGGAAGGAAATAATAAATATGAGAGGATAAATTAGTTAAATGAAGCAAAAATAAAACAGGTCCATTAAAGTATTTGAAAACACTAATAAAACTGACAAGCTTCTAGAAGATAGGTAAAGAAAAAATAAACAGTCTTGGGAAGGTAGAAGGAGATCAAATACAAATACAGCAGAGATTTAAAAAATAATCATGAATTTGAACACTCTGAAATGGATACATTTCTAGAAAAATGTATCTTACCAAAATTGGCTCAATAAGAAATGTAAAATATGATTTATATTACAACTATTTAAAAAATTGAGTCAGTAGTTTAAATGCTGCACGCCTTAGTCACCTAGTGCTGCTATAACAGAAATACCACAAGTGGACGACTTTAACAAAGAAAAACTTACTCCCTCACAGTTTAGGAGGCTAGAAGTCTGAATTCAGGGGGCCAGCTCCAGGGGCAGGCTTTCTCTCTCTTTCACTCTGCGGCTAGATCCTTGTCATCAGTTTCCCCCTAATCTAGGAACTTATTGCAGTGACCCTGCGTCCAATGAACAAGCTCCGCTCCGGCTCTCCTGTCCTGATAGTATGAGGTCCCCACATCTCTCTGCTCACTTCTGTCTTTTATGTCTCAAAAGAGACTGACTCAAGATACAACCTAATCCTGTAGATTGAGTCCTGACTCATTAACATAACTGCTTCTAATCCTGACTCATTAACATCATAGAGATAGGATTTACAACACATAGGATTATCAGATCACAAAATGGAAGACAATCACACAATACTGGCCAAGTTGACACACATTTTAGAGGGACACAATTCAATCCATAACACTGCACATAAAAACAAACTACCAAAAACCCAGAGCAGATGGTTTTACAGACAAATTCTACCAAACATCTAAGGTACATAGAATTCTAATCTCAAACATCTTTTTTTCCCAGAAATACAAAAAGAGAGAGTGCTCCTGAACTCACTTTATGAAGCTATTATAACCTTGATAACAAAACCAAAGAGAGAAAATAAAATTACAGACCAATTTCACTCAGGAATATAATGATACAGATATCTATATGGCATATTAACACCCCAAAAACACTAAAGTTGGAAACAAAGTACACAGTGACTAACTTGGTTCATTTCAAAAATGAAAAGCTGGCTTAATATGAGAGAATCTATTAATGCAGTTCACCACATTAACAGAAAAAGGAGAAAAGTCATGTCACAGCAAAAGCATTGAATAATGTTTCATGATTAAAAAAAAAAAAAACTAGCAAATTAAGAATGGAAGGGAACTTTGTTGAAACCGATAAAAGGTATCTACAAAAAATTCTTCAGTGTTATGGATTGAATTGTGTCCCCCAAAAATATGTGTGGTAAATCGTAACCTCTATGCCTGTGGTGGACCCCTGGTGGTGCAGTGGTTATGCATTCAGCTGCTAACCAAAAGGTGGGCAGTTCGAATCTACCAGCTGCTCCTTGGAAACTCCATAGGACAGTTCTACTCTGTTTTATAGGGTCGCTGTGAGTCAGAATCAACTTGAAGGCAACAACAGGTTGTTCTTGTTTTTTTTTATGTCTGTGGTTATAATTCCATTTGGGAATGGGTTGTCTTTGTTATGTTAATGAGGCAGGATTAGTATACAGTGTATCTTGAGTCAAATTTCTTTTGAGATATGAAAGAGATTAAACAAGCCAGCTAGGAAGCAGAGATGGGGGAAGAGAGATACCAAACCACTTGAAAATCACCCAGGAGCTGAGGATCAGAAGAGACGAGGACCTTCCTCTGAACCAAAAGACAGAGAAAGGCTTCCCCTGTGAGAAAATAAATTTCTGTTTGTTAAAGCCGCCCACTTGTGGTATTTGTTACAGCAGCAGCACTAGGTAAAAAAAAAAAAAAAAAAAAAAGACATCTAGTAAATATGCTATCTAACTATAAGTAGCAAAATGCATTCCTTTGAAAATCAGAACAATGACAAGAATGCCCACCAGCATCAATTCTATTCTAATTGGTTGAAAAGGATGAAATACAGCAATTAGAAAGAAAGGAACAAACAAAACTGTCGTTATTTGCAGATGATAGAGTTTATTTCTGAAGGAACCTGATTAGCCTATTCTAAAATTTATGCAAAAGAACGAAGGGTGAAGACTACCTGAGACACTCCTGAAGAAGAATAAGGTGTGGGTACTCGTCCTATCTGATATTATAAAGTAATACCAATAAAAAATACTGTGGTATTGATGCAGGGATTGTCGTGAGCAGGAGGTCGCTATCGACTACTCCACATGATTTGCGTCTTTCCGCAATGTCTTTATTAATTATTAAGCACACAGGTTCTTGGCTACCCCCGATGCCAGAGGCCTCAGTCACCAAAAGGGTAAAGAGAGAGAGAGAGCAAGCAAGCTTGCAGCAAACACACTCCAAAGTGCAAAGTCCAAAGTCCAAAATCCAAAGTCCAGAAACCCCTGTCACTCTTGATACACTTTGTCTCCTTGGGCTCAGGAGCACTATGTCAGGCCTCTACCTCAGCAAGCCCTTTGTCAAGCTAGGGTCCCGGAGGGACCATCAACTTGCCTTCAAACTGAGTGGAGACGGGGGTGGCTCGAAGGCCAATCACCCTTACTTCCAAACTCAGCTGGCTCTGGGACCTAGGTCGATCAACCTCTTGCACAGGAACTCCTCTGGCAGGTGAAGGGTCTCACACCGCCTCTCCACTGTCCGAAAGAGGGTGGCTCTGATACGCTCCGAGCAAAGCTGAGTCTTAGTGTCTCTTCTTTTATACATGTTGGGGCTCTCTGAGCCCTTTTGGCCAGTGTTGATAAAACCTTGTTTATGACTTAGTTGGAGCTCTTTGAGCCCATTTGGCTGATACAGATAAGTCCTTGTTTGGGACCATGTTGGTCCCCGTTCTTCCGTTGATAAAGGTGTTTTTCTCCTCTAAGTTACATCATCTTTTTTATCTCTTTTCTTCATATGTTGTTTACTTCTTCATTTGCTTTCAGCTAGCCTGCTCTCCACAGGGATAGAAAAATAAAAAACGGAATAGAATATAAAACCTGAAATCTGTTTCTGTCGAGTCGATTCCAACCCATAGTGACCCTACAGGACAGAGTAGAACGGCCCCATAGAGTTTCCACAAGGAGTGCCTGGTGGATTTGAACTGCCAGCCTTTTTTTTAGCACTTAACCACTATGCCACCGAAACCCAAAAACCAAACCCAGTGCTGTCCAGTCGATTCTGACAAGGTTTCCAAATAGAATATAATATCCAGAAATGAACTTCAGTGACTTTTTTTCAGAGACAAATGGACTACGGCTTTAATTATTAGGAAATCTTCAAATGCTGTCCTCGTCCCAGACTGAAGAGCCATGTGTGAAATCGGCAATTTTTGCCCCCTGGGAATCCGACATAAAAATAAACTAGGGAGACTGTTATTGGATTAAAGCACAGAGAACTGTCCGTTCCACAACTGCTAATGCCAGGATGCTCCATTACCCAAGGGTTACTATTCTTTAGGGTTTCAGTCCCACCTCTCCCCGTCATCCTTTGCTGGTTATAAAAGGGTGCAGTTTCTGGAAAAATTTGGTGGTTCCTCAGCACAGCACGTTAAACATAGAATTACCATAAAACCCAGCAATTCCACTCCTATATGTATCTACCCAAAAGAACTGAAAGCAGGAACGTGGGTACTTGTACACCAACATACACTGCAGCGTTATTCGCAATAGCCAAAAGGTGGAAACACCCCAAAGGTCCATCAACAGAGGAATGGGTACACAAAATGCAGTGTGCCACACAATGGCGTATTGTTCAGTCACAAAGAGAAGTGGCGCCCTGATTCATGCTACAACATGGATGAACCTTGAAAACATCATGCTGAGTGAAATAAGAGCCACAAAACACAAATATTTTGTGATCGCATCTATATGAAATATCTAAATAGGTACAGAGACCAAAATTTGTTAGTGGTTCCCAGGGGTGGTGGTGGGGGGTGGGGAGTTAGTGTTTAAGGGGTACTGGGTTCCTCTTAAGGGTGATGAAAAGAGCTGGACATGGATACCGTGGTGGTTCCACATGTGGTGAACATCACGTCACTGAGTTGTACAGGTAAAAATCTCGACGTGGCAAATGTTTTGTTATATATATTTTACCACGATAATTAATAAAAGACAAATAACTCAATTAAAATATGTGGACAAAGGCTGAGAATAGATATTTCTCCAAAGAAGATATACAAATAGTCTTGCACATGAAAAGGTGCTTAACACCATGAACCCTCACAAAAATAGAAATCGAAACCTTAATGGCTTCACAGGATGAACGTAATCGATGTCACCGAATTGTACAGGTAAAAATTGTTGAATTGGCAAGTGTTAGGTTATATATATTTTTACCACACACACACAAAAAAATGTTTCCACTTTCTGTATGTTTGAAACTTTTCATAATAAAACGTTGGGAAAATTATAATACAATCTCAAAAAAAAAAAAAAGCCTTTGATGACATACTACTTCACACCCACTAGAATGGCTATAATTAAATAGATGATAGCTAGTGTTGGCAAGAATGTGAAGAAATTAGAACCCTCAAACATATTTGTGGGAATGTAAAATGGTTCATTCACTTTGGAAAAGACTGGCAGTTCCTCAAAGGGTTATTTGTGAATCTTAAGAGTTAAAGAGTTATTATACCAAACGAAAACCAAACCGAGTGCCATCAAGTCAATTCTGACGCATAGCGACCCTGTAGGACAGAGTAGAACTGACCCATAGAGTTTCCAAGGAGCGCCTGGCAGATTTGAGCTGCCAACTCTTTGGTTAGCAGCCGTAGCAGTTAACCACTACGCCACCAGTGTTTCTAAAGAATTATGATACGACCCAGCAATTCCACTGCTAGGTATTAACACAAGAGAAATGAAAACATATGTCCACACAAAAACTCGTACAAGGATGTTCCTAGAAACATCAGTCATAATAGCCGGAAGTGGAAACGAGCCAAATGGCCATCAACAGAAAACAAAATGTGGTATATCCGCGTTGTGGAATATTATTCAGCCATAAAAAGAATGAAGTACTGATACATGCTACAACGTGGGTGAGCCCTGAAAACAAGTCCTAAGTGAGAGAAGCCAGACACAAAAGACCACATACATGATTCCACTTATATGAAATGTTGCATTCTTTCACCATACCTATTTAATCTGTATGCTGAGCAAATAATATCAGAAGCTGGACTACACAAAGAAGAATGGGGCATCAGGATTGGAGGAAGACTCATTAACAACCTGTGTTATGCAAATGATACAACCTTGCTTGCTCAAAGTGAAGAGGACTTGAAGCACTTACTAATGAAGATCAAAGACCACAGCCTTCAGTATGGATTGCACTTCAACATAAAGAAAACAAAAATCCTCACAACTGGACCAATGAGCAACATCATGATAAATGGAGAAAAGACTGAAGTTGTCAAGGGTTTCATTTTACTTAGATCCACAATCAACAGCCATGGACGCAGCAGTCAAGAAATCAAAAGACGCATTGCATTGGGTAAATCTGCTGCAAAGGACCTCTTCAAAGTGCTGAAGAGCAAAGATGTCACCTTGAAGACTAAGGTGCGCCTGACCCAAGCCATGGTATTTTCAATCGCATCATATGCATATGAAAGCTGGACAATGAATAAGGAAGACCGAAGAAGAGTTGACACCTTTGAATTGTGGTGTTGGCGAAGAATATTGAATATACCATGGACTGCCAAAAGAATGAACAAATCTGTCTTGGAGGAAGTGCGGCCAGAATGCTCCTTAGAGGCAAGGATGGTGAGACTGTGCCTTACATACTTTGGACACGTTGTCAGGAGGGATCAGTCCCTGGAGAAGGACATCATGCTTGGCAGAGTACAGGGTCAGCGGAAAATAGGAAGACCCTCAACGAGGTGGATTGACACAGTGGCTGCAACAATGAGCTCAAGCATAACAACGATTGTAAGGATGGCTCAGGACCAGGCAGTGTTTCGTTCTGTTGTGCATTGGGCCGCTCTGAGTCGGAACTGACTTGATGGCACCTAACAACAACAACAACAACATATGAAATGTCCAGGATAGGCAAATCTGCAAATCTATAGGAAGAGAATGTAGATTAGTGGTTGCCAAGGGCTGGAGCAAAGGAGATGGGGGATGGGGAGTGACTACTAATGAATTTTTTTTAGGGGGTGGTTGGTGAAAATATTGTAAAATTGATTGTGGTGATGGTTGCACAACTCTGTGAATATACACTAAAAACCACTGAACTGTACAAAAGGGTGAACTTTATGGCATATGAATTATATCTGAATGAAACATGTGACTGTGTGTGTATGCGTGTGTGTGCGCGCGCCCACTAGTGTCCTTATTATGACTTCCATGCACTCCATAATCTACCCTTCTTATTCTCACCTCATTTCCTACCTCCTCCCGTTTTCTCCCTCCACTCTCCCCTCTTTGCCTTCTTGCTCTTCCTCAAAGATGCCAGGCGTTCTGCCACTTCTGGGCCTTTGCATCCTCTCTTTAGAATATTTTTTCTCTAGCTATGTACTGTCAAGGTTGTTTCTCTCATTTCCTTCAAGTTTTTACCAAAAAAAAAAAAAAAAATCACTATTCCAATGAGAACGTCCACTGTTATCCCATTGAAAAGTTCAACACTTTATGATACAGCCTATCAACCCTTATTCTCCATTTTTCTTTTCTCAGCATTTCTTAATATCTAAAATACTAGGTTTTCTATTTTCTTACATTGTTTCTGTCTCACATATTAGAATATAAGCTAAATGAGTGCTAGGGTTTTTCCTGTTAACCATTATATATCCAACATCTAGAACATAAAAGAGCTCAAGATTACCTGCTGAATTAACACTTCTAAACACTAATGGTTTAAATAAAACTATAAGAAAAACACTAAGATGCCAATGTTGGAAAAAATGATTAAAAAGACATTTCACACAAGAGGAAATACAATTAGTAATAAACCATAATGGAATAATTTAAATCTTATGACTGTTTTGGCAGTTAGGTAATGGTGTAGTCTGGCAGTTGTGTGATGATGTCATTCGGCAGTTATGTAATGATGTAGTTATCCTTCTTTTTGTGATATAATGTAATCATCTCCATGATGTGATCTGATGTGATCAGCCAATTAGTCGTAAGGGAGTTTCCTTGGCAGTGTGGCCTGCATCCAATGTATATGGATATGCTGGCAAAGCTCACTGGCTTCTGCTCACTCTGGATCCTGCATCTGGCTTGTCATCATCTGACCTACAGTTCTTGGGACTTGAACCTAAGTTTGTCGTCTGATCTGCAGACTTTGGGACTTGCCAGCCTCCACAACCACATGAGCCATTTCCCTAGGATAAATCTATCACCTATCTATCAATCAATCAATCTATCATCTATCTACCTACCTATCACCTGTCTATCCACCTATCTATCTACCTATCTACCTACCTACCTGCCTACCTGCCTGCCTGCCTACCTACCTACCTATCTATCCACCCTTCATTGGTTTGCTTCTCTGGAGAACCCAGCCTAAGGCCATGTTTCATTCTGATGTACATAGGGTCGCTATGAATCAGAACAGATTTGATGGCACCTAACAACAACAACCTAAACAACAAATGGAGTATTACCTGAGCCTCTTAGAAATAGGGGCCATTTTTAAATGCAAAAGCAATTTTTTTTTTTGCCCAGAGGGTCGTTTTTTGTAGTTATAAGACAAACTAAATAGAACTTGATTTTTGCCTAAATAAGGAGTGATTAGGTAAAAGACTGATTGGTATGTATTTAGATAAATTTATTTCTTTTTAATATATGTCCCCAAAGTGATTTAAGACAGTTTCCTATCTTAATTTTTGGAGCAGACCTTTGTTTTTATATAAACTAAAATGTAAAAACTGAAATTCTTTCCAGATTCACTCCAAATTACCACACTTTCAGAAATATGTCATATAAATAAATTAGATTTTCCCAGTCACATTTATAACTGTAATGGAGTGAGGCTGACAGGAATGATTGATCTACTTTCTCAGGTGGAAAGCCCCTCACAATAAAAACCTAGAATAGAGTCATTCTTACTTTTAAGAAGGTGAAAACATCCTTATCAGGATTCATCAAATGCCATGGGCTCCAAGACCCAGGTCAACCCAGAGCTAATCCCCAAAAAACTAAATAAACAAACAAAAAAACATTGCGGTCCAGTCGATTCTGACTAATAGAGACCCTATAGGACACAGTAGAACTGCCCCATAGAGTTTCCAAGGAGTTCCTGGTGGATTCCAGCTGCTGACCTTTTGGTTAGCAGCCGTAACTCTAACCACTGCGCCACCAGAGTTTCCAGAGCTAATCCAGGGGAATTAAAAAAAAAAAAACCTCTGGCACTTCCCCCCCACACAATTTGCAGACCCTGTGGGACTTAGGCTATTAGTGTTGGCCCCACCAACACCTCTGAATCTTCTCTGTACACCCTTAGCAAGCACCCCCAACAGGTAAGAATAATTAGACTTCTGGTGATGGAGTATTGCCTTCCTGGGGATTCACATACAGGTGTCCTTAGGACAGAGTCCCTGGGGGCACAAATGGTCAGCATGTTCAGCTGCTAACCGGAAGGTTGGAAGTTTGAGTCCACCCAGAGGTGCCTCAGAAGAAAGGTCTGGCTAGGTAATTCTGAAAAATCAGTCATTGAAAACCCCACAGAACACAGTTTTACTCTGACACACATGGGGTCACCATGAGTTAGGGTTGACTCAACCCGAAGGCAAATGGATTTTTTTTTTTCCAGGTCATTAGGATGCTTTCCTCATGACCACAATTAAGTGTTCTGGAAATTAATAAATTGTGCTCATGAGGAACCTTTACATAGATCGAGAGGCAGTTGTTCGGACAGAACAAGGGGATACTGATTGGTTTAAAGTCAGGAAAGGTGTGCGTCAGGGTTGTATTCTTTCACCATACCTATTCAGTCTGTATGCTGAGCAAATAATCCGAGAAGCTGGACTATATGAAGAAGAACGGGGCATCAGGATTGGAGGAAGACTCATTAACAACCTGTGTTATGCAAATGATACAACCTTGCTTGCTCAAAGTGAAGAGGACTTGAAGCTCTTACTAATGAAGATCAAAGACCACAGCCTTCAGTATGGATTGCACCTCAACATAAAGAAAACAAAAATCCTCACAACTGGACCAATGAGCAACATCATGATAAATGGAGAAAAGACTGAGGTTGTCAAGGATTTCATTTTACTTGGATCCACAATCAACAGCCATGGAAGCAGCAGTCAAGAAATCAAAAGACGCATTGCATTGGGTAAATCTGCTGCAAAGGACCTCTTCAAAGTGTTGAAGAGCAAAGATGTCACCCTGAAGACTAAGGTGCGCCTGACTCAAGCCGTGGTATTTTCAATCGCATCATATGCATATGAAAGCTGGACAATGAATAAGGAAGACCGAAGAAGAGTTGACACCTTTGAATTGTGGTGTTGGCGAAGAATATTGAATATACCATGGACTGCCAGAAGAACGAACAAATCTGTCTTGGAAGAAGTGCGGGCAGAATGCTCCTTAGAGGCAAGGATGGTGAGACTGCGTCTTACATACTTTGGACATGTTGTCAGGAGGGATCAGTCCCTGGAGAAGGACATCATGCTTGGCAGAGTGTAGGTCAGCGGAAAAAAGGAAGACCTTCAACGAGGTCAACTGACACAGTGGCTGCAACAATGAGCTCAAACATAACAACGATTGTGCGGATGGCGCAAGACCCGGCAGTGTTTCGTTCTGTGTCGCTATGAGTCGGAACCGACTCGACGGCACCTAACAACAACAGTTTCCCAGAGCGCACAACAGTGCCAGGAGAGACCCGGCCCCTCTCCTTTGACCTGAGCACCCGGGCTTTATTCTCAGGATTGGCGCCTCATGTTTCAAGATGGCTGCCCCAGCTCCAAGCCCCAGGCCCTCACATCATGTCTTGCACATCGTGCCGCAAGCTCCAGCACACTTGTCCTCCTTGCTCATTCCGTTTCTTAATCCCTGGCCCATACTAATCCACACTGTCCGCCGTGGCTGGGCGTGAAATGAGCCCTTAAGCAGCCCAGTTCCCTCATACACCTTTTGCAGACAAAGGAGGCCCAGGTAGGTTAAGTAACTGTCTCAGTTCACACAGCTTTCAAGAGCTGGGCCAGGAGACTGACTCCCAGGTACCTTTCCCTCCACTTCACCACTGGCCTTCGCCATGAACATCTGTGTAGACGGAAAACATGCGGACAAAGGTGGAGTCCATTCCGTGGAGCTCCAGAGGAATTTTGTTTCCAGGTGGAAACAAAGGTAGGTATCACCTCGGTAGAACCAAGGTCCTGTCCCTTGCAGAGTTCAGGAGAAGCGGATGCCCAGCAGGGGGCGCCAGAGAAAGACTTCCAGACCACATTATGCCAAGTCAAGTCCATTATGCCAAGGACTCTGTTATTAGCCGCCATGGAGTCCCGACTCACGGCCCAATACTGGGCCATCCCAGAGATCCGGGGTGATCCGACCATTGGGATCCATAGAGTTTCCATTGGCTGATTTTTAGCAGTAGATTGCCAGGCCTTTCTTCCTAGTCTTAGTCTAGAAGCTACACTGAAACCTGTTCAGCATCAGAGCAACACTCAAGCCTCCAGTGACAGACGGGTGGTGGCCGCACATGAGGTGGATTGGCTGGGAATCGAACCTGGGTCTCCTGCACGGAAGGCATGAGTTCTACCACGGAGCTACCGTGCAGGGACTCTGTCATTGTCATAAGACGTCCAGCATATTCCGACTCAAAGCGACCCCACAGGGCAGAGTAGAACTTCCCCACAGGGCTTCCAAGGCTGTGATCTTTATGGGAGCAGATTGCCAGGTCTTTTGTCCCACGGAGTGGCTGGTGGGTTTAAACCACCGACATTTTAGTTAGCAGCCAAGCGCTTAACCATTGTGCCACCAGGGCTCCTTGTCCAAGGACTATAAAACCCATTGCCCTCAAGTCAATTCCAACTCATAGCGACCCTATAGGACAGAATAGAACTGCCCCATAGGGTTTACAAGGAGCAGCTGGTGGATTCAAACCTCCAACTTTTTGGTTAGCAGCCTGAGCTCTTAACCACTGCGCCACCAGGGCTCCCCAGGGTCTCTGGGGGTCTGATTATTTTCACCTCTCAAGCAGTGAGTGGGCGCTTGTGAGCCATGATGCGGCCACCAGGAGTCAGCGGAGTCACAGGAGTGAAACAGGTCTCAGTCATCCAGACCATCACTGTAGTTAAAAGATGCCTTCTGTTAATGTGAGGCGGTTGTCCCATTACCAA
The DNA here is from genome assembly GCF_024166365.1 of Elephas maximus indicus. Classification (NCBI taxonomy): domain Eukaryota; kingdom Metazoa; phylum Chordata; class Mammalia; order Proboscidea; family Elephantidae; genus Elephas; species Elephas maximus. Next base: position 6,738,766 of record NC_064845.1, read on the forward strand.
CATTTTAAGAAGGACAATACCTTTTCCTAACACACTGGTTCCCATCCCCCAAGGGTTTAGTACGAGCCAGACCCTCAGTGAGGCCCTTTACAGCCACTATTTTACTTATTTCTCACAATGCCGGTGCACAGCAGCTATTTTAATCCCCATTGGATTAACAAGGTATGTACAGGTTTAAAGTAAGGAAGGCATATGTGGGCTTAATTGCATTTACTTACTCATCTGAGGAGCTCTGGGGGCACAGCGGTTAAGAGTTCAGCTGTTCTCTTCTATAAACAAAAAAACAAAAACAAAACAAACCCATTGCCATCAGGTCGATTCCGACTCAAAGCAACCCTATAGAACAGAGTAGAACTGCCCCATAGAGTTTCCAAGGAGCGCCTGGCGGATTTGAACTGCCCAACCTCTTGGTTAGCAGCCATAGCACTTAACTACTATGTCACCAGGGTTTCCGTTCTCTCCTATATAGTTCCCTTCTATAGGACAGTTCTGTCCTATAGGGTCACTGTGAGTCAGAATCGACTCGACAGCAACGAGTTTGGATTTTTTGGTTAACAAATCTGTAGTGCACAATTTCACCTGGGTTTTCACATATGGTAACTAAGCACAACTAATCTTAGGCATACCTGGCTATTGGATACTCAGTCCCTGGGCACCTCTCACCCTCCCACCCCACCCACCCCCAGTCCTGTGCATGGAGGCAGGGCAGGAAGGAAGGTCTCCACTGTCAAGATAAAGAAGGGTGGCTGAGAAATGCTTGGTCTCTTGGTTTGCTCAGAAGCAGACCTAATCCAAAGGTGAGAGCCAGGGAAGGAGGTGATTTTCAGAGAACTGGGAAAGGCCCAATGACCCAGCGTGGCGTAAATGAGAGACATGAGCCCAAAGTAAAGACCAGTCGGACTTGGTGAGGGGCTAGTGGGTCTGAATTCAGGGTCTCAGAAACTGAGGTATCTGGGCCACAGAGGTCTTCCCTGAGGGCTGGATGACAAAATCTGGGAGAGAGGAGACAAGTTCTCCCTTGATTCAATAGAACCAAAATACAGAAAGGCCAAGAGCATGGGTTGGAATGAGACCCTCCTGGGTTTGGGCTCCTCTGTAACCTCTGGATTAAAGGCAGAATTTCCCAATTTCTCTCCCGTCTCCAACTCTAGTAAACCTTCCAGTTTCCTGCTCGAGTGTCTTCTTTTCAGTACTTCTGAGCTTGAGCGCTTCCCACTTATTCCACGGTCTCCCCTCTTGCTTCTCACCACTCGCCCTGGCCTCCTGGGCCTGACATGAAACCATTTTCCAATTCTCTGCCCACGTCTGCTCCCTTAGGGTCGCGGTGAGTCACAATCGACTCGACGGCAATGGGTTTTTGTTTGAATATCCTACCTACCAAATCCAAACCCCTAAGCTGAGCTCTGAGGCTCTCTTCTATCTCTCAAACCCCACAGGAATCTCTCAACCCCCCAGGAACCTGGGCCCAGTTGAGCTGGCCCCACTGGCTCCACCCCTTCCAGAATGGCTCTCAACCCAGAGCCATCTCCTTTGCAACTCCAGCCGAGGGTTTGAGAAGGCAGGGTTTGGATTCTCTCTGTCTAAGGCTGGTTGTGGTAATTTATCTTAAAAGGTGGATATGAAGAGAAAAATGAGAAAATTACATGAAAGTCGTTTTTAAAAAGGTAGTTCGAATCCACCAGCCGCTCCATGGAAACCCTATGGGGCAGTTGTACTCTGTCCTATTGGGTTGCTATGAGTCCGAATCAACTCTAAGGCAACGGTCTGTTTTATTTTGTTTTTTTTGTTGTTTACGTGATAGAATGGTAATGGTTAATCTTATATAAACCCCTTCCAGAAACTCACCAAACAGGAAACTGCCCCTTCTCAAGGGGTGGCTTTCTGATAACCCCACCTCTCTTTGCACTTCCGGCTACCTTGCCATTCACAGTTGCCCAAGTAGAAATTTGCTTCATGTGGTGGCTTGGAAATCTCAGAATGTTGGGGGTCAGCTGGAGCTAAGGCAGAATTTCAGCCCTGCCGCTTATTAACTCTGTGTCCATAAGCAAAGCCCCTTGTGGTTCTTCACCCGTATAATGGGAGTAAAACCAATTATTGTCCAGTCGATTCTGGCTCACGGCGATACCATGTGTGTTAGGGTAGAACTGCTCCATAGGGTTTTCAATGGTTGATTTTTTGGAAGCAGACACCCAAGCCTTTGAGTGGATTTGAACCAACAACCTTTTGGTTAGCAGCCTTGTAAATTAGGCCTTTGCATAAACGTATAAAAAACCAAACGCGCTGCTGTCAAGTCAATTCCGACGTGTAGTGACCATAATTATAGGACAGAGTAGAATTGCCCCATAGGGTTTCCAAGGCTCTAATATTTACAGAAACAGATTGCTACATCTTCCTCCCATGGAGAAGCTGATGGATTCCAACTGCCAAGCCCTTAACCACTGCACACCAGGGATCCTACTTTTGCATAAACTGCCCCCAAACGGGGATATTATTGCTTTCTTTTGTTGTCATGATGCTTAATGCTTTAACTACAAGAAAATACAAGCAAGGCATTTGACAATAAATTGAAGTTTCCTGGTCTCATGATATCTAAGGCTTTACTAACAGAGTACTGACAAAGCCCATTTTGCACCAAGCATACAGAACAGAACCACAGTGACTGGGAGTGTACAACCCCGGGGGCAACCCTTAACCCAAGACTGGCTGGTGCAGGATATAAATATCCCAGCTTTCTTGCCTCTGCTTAGGACAAGCCTGAGTATGTCCTACACTATCTCCAGAGCTCTCCCTTGGGGGATTAAGTTAGTTACCTCCTGCTATGGATTGAATTGTGTCCCCCCAAAATGTGTGTCAACTTGGCTAGGCCATAATTTCCAGTATTGTGTGATTGTCTACCGTTTTGTCATCTGCTGTGATTTTCCTGTGTGTTGTAAATCCTACTTCTATGCTGTTAATAAGGCAGGATTAGAGGCAGTTCTGTAAGTGAGGCAGGACTCAATCTACAAGATTAAGTTGTGTCTTGGATCCATCTCTTTTGAGACATAAAAGAGAGAAGTGAGCAGAAAGATAGGGGGATTTCCTAACATCGAGAAAGCAGCATCAGGAGCAGCGTGCATCCTCCAGCTCCAGGGTTCCTTTGCTGAGAACTTCCTACACCAGGGGAAGATTGATGACAAGGATCTTCCCCCAGAGCCAACAGAGAAAGAGAAAGCTTCTCCCTGGAGCTGGTACCCCCAATTTGGACTTCTAGCCTCCTAGACTGTGAGAGAATCAATTTCTGTTTGTTAAAGCCATCCACTTGTGGTATGTCTGCTATAGCAGCACTAGGTAACTAAGACACCCCCTGTGGTACTTTCCTTGCAACTAAGACACCCCCTGTGGTACTTTCCTTGCAGCTAGGACACCCCCTATGGTACTTTCCTTGCTCCGCCTCTTTCCCTTCTTGTGTCTCTACTCCCTTACCAATTTTTCCTTGGAACGTGTCCTGATGGATCACATTCCATGGTCTGCATCTTGGGAACTCAGTCCAAATCTAAAGGCTTGTCATATCTCCCTTGAAGGCTGCTGAGGATAACAGATAGCATATATAAGACAGCTAGCAGAGGGCCTGGCGGGCTCACAGTAGGTGATTAGCAATATCAGTGATAGACTAATGGACCACGACTACCACAGCCTCCACCAGACTGAGTCTAGTACAACTAGATGGTGCCCAGCTAACACCACCAACTACTCTGACAGGGATCACAATAGGGGGTTCCAGACAGAGCTAGGGAAAAATGTAGAACAAAATTCTAACTCACAAAAAAAGACCAGACTTACTGGCCTGACAGAGACTAGAGAAATCCCGAGTATGGTCCCTGGACACCCTTTTAACTTGGTGCTGAAGTCACTCCTAAGGTTCACCCTTCAGACAAACATTAAACAGGTCCATAAGACAAAACAAGACTGAATGGGCACACCAGCTCCAGGCAAGCACAAGAAGGCAGGAAGGGACCAGAAAGCTGGTAAGGGGGAACTCAAGGTTGAGAAGGGGAGTCTGTTGACAGCTAGAACTGCCCATAGGGTTTCCAAGGAGTATCTGGTGGATTTGAACTGCTGACCTTTTAGTTAGCAGTCATAGCTCTTAACCACTACACCACCAGGGTTTCCAGACAAAGATTAGACAGGCCATAAAACAAAGTGAGACTAAATGGGCACACCAGCCCAGGGGCAAGGACGAGAAGGCAGAAAGGGACAGGAAAGCTGGTAATGGGGAACCCAAGGTCAAGAAGGGGAGAGTATCGAGATGTTGTGAGGTTGGCAACCAATGTCACAAAACAATATGTGTATTGTTTAATGAGAAACTAATTTGCTCTGTAAACCTTCATCTAAAGCACAATAAAAAAAATTTTTAAAAAACCATGAATTAGCTCAGAAAGTGTCAACAGAGACACAAGGCTGGCAGTTGGGAGTGGACACATACCAGCTATGATATGGGAAATGGGAAGGGGATTTAAGAGGACAAGCGTCTGCTACACGTCCTGGTTCTTCGGATGAACGTGGTTCTATGGATGTCTTCTTAGGGTTTATTTGGCTTCCCCAAGTTCCGTCTCCAAGTGAGTGACAGAACTGGATTCCAGCCCCACACACTGTGGTGTGGGCATAGAACACAGGAGAAAATGGGTACTGGGAAGGCGAGGCCAGGAGACTAGGGGCAGCAGAGAGCTAAGGCCTTGTGGTGCCCTAGACATCAGGAAGAAGCATGGTGCAAGGAGAAATGAAGAGGAAAGAGCAAAGGGTGGGACCACTTCAGGAGGAAAGATGAGGTCTCTGGGTGGCTCCAATGGTTTGCACTTGACTACTAACCTAAAGGCTGGAGGTTCAAACCCACGCAGTAGTGCCATGGTAGAAAGCTCTGGCCATCTGCTTCCATAAAGATTGTTGTTGTGTGCTGTTGAGTCAATTCCGACTCATATCGACCCTACATGGCAGAGTAGGATTACAGCCAACAAAGCCCTATGGTTCAGCGCCTGATCTCTAAAATCTACATGATACTGCAAAAACTCAACTACAAAAAGACAAACAACCCTATTAAAAAATGGGCAAAAGATATGAATAGACACTTCACTAAAGAAGACATTCAGGTAGCCAACAGATGTAGAGGAAATGTTCACGATCATTAGCCATTAGAGAAATGCAGATCAAAACTACAATGAGATTTTATCTCCCTCCAACAAGGCTGGCATTAATCCAAAAAACACAAAATAATAAATGTTGGAGAGGCTGTGGAGAGATTGGAACACTTCTACACTGCTGGTGGGAATGTCAAATGGTACAGCCACTTTGGAAATCAATTTGGCTCTTCATTAAAAAGTTAGAAATAGAACTACCATACGAGCCAGCAATCCCACTCCTTGGAATATATCCTAGAGAAATAAGAGCCTTTACACGAACAGATATATGCACACCCATGTTTATTGCAGCACTGTTTACAATAGCAAAAACAGGGAAGCAACCAAGGTGCCCATCAGCAGATGACTGGATAAATAAATTATGGTATATTCACACGATGGAATACTACGCATCAATAAAGAAGAGTGAGCAATCTGTGAAACATTTCATAACATGGAGGAACCTGGAAGGCATTATGCTGAGTGAAATTAGTCAGTTGCAAAAGGACAGATATTGTCTAAGACCACTATTATCAGAACTTGAGAAATAGTTCAGACTGAGAAGAAAACATTCTTTTGTGGTTACGAGAGCGGGGAGGGAGGAGGGGTGGGAGAGGGGTATTCACTAATTAGATAGCAGATAAGAACTACTTTAGGTGAAGGGAAAGACAGCACACAATACAGGGGAGGTCAGCACAATTGGACTAAACCAAAAGCAAAGAAGTTTCCTGAATAAGCTGAATGCTTCGAAGGCCAGCGTAGCACAGGCAGTGGTCTGGGGACCATGGTTTCAGGGGACATCTAAGTCAACTGGCATAATAAAATCTATTAAGAAAACACTCTGCATCCCACTTTGAAGAGTGGCGTCTGGGGTCTTAAACGCTAGCAAGCAGCCATCTAAGATGTATCAATTGGTCTCATCCCACCTGGATCAAAGCAGAATGAAGAACACCAAGGACACAAGGCAATTACGAGCCCAAGACACAGAAAGGGCCACATGAACCAGAGACTACATCATCCTGAGACCAGAAGAACTAGATGGTGCCCAGCTACAACTGATGGCTGCCCTGACAGGGAACACAACAGAGAACCCCTGAGGGAGCAGGAGAGCAGTGGGATGCAGACCCCAAATTCTCGTAAGACCAGACTTAATGGTCCTACTGAGACTAGAAGGACCCCGGTGGTCATGGCCCCCAGACCTTCTGTTGGCCCAGGGCAGGAACCATTCCCGAAGCCAACTCTTCAGACATGGAGTGGACTGGACAATGGGTTGGAGATGGATGCTGGTGAGGAGTGAGCTTCTTGGATCAGGTGGACACTTGAGACTTTGTTGGCAACTCCTACCTGGAGGGGAGATGAGAGGGTGGAGGGGTTAGCAGCTGGCGAAATGGACACAAAAAGAGAGAGTGGTGGGAGAGAGCAGGCTGTCTCATTAGGGGGAGAGTAATTGGGAGCGTGTAGCAAGGTGTATATGGGTTTTTGTGTGAGAGACTGATTTGATTTGTGAACTTTCACTTAAAGCACAATAAAAATTACATTAAAAAAAAAAACCCTATGGAACAGTTCTACTGTATAACAGATGTGGTCATCATGAGTAGGAATTGACTCTGAGGCAATGGTGTGGTTTTTGTGTGTGTGTGTGTGTAGGGATCGAGATTGGGAAAAAGGAATGCAGCAAGTGAGCTCCAAGAAGACAGGGGATTCTGTCTGTGTTGTTCACTGAGGTATCCTTAAACACCTAGAACAGTGCCTGGCATATATAGGCACTCAAGAACTACTTGTTGAATGAATGAACTAATGAATAAATGGAATGGCACTGCTAAATAAAGCCTCTAGTCTGAGAGTTTTAAGAATGGAAGCACCCCTGAAGGAAACGAAGAAGTTGGGAAGGGGAGCCAGTTTTGGGAAGAGAGAAGATGGGTTCTGTCTTACAGCATGTTGAGTTTGTTAATGGTGGGGACTCCCTGGAGAGCTCACAAATAGGAAAACGACATACTAGGTTCATAGTCACATGTATGAACACAGATCTTGTATGAGCATGAATAAAAATATTTAAAGCAAAAGAGAAAAGAACCCAAAGAAGTAAAGAGTGGCCCTTCAAAAACGGAGGGTACTACCTGGCTTGTGCCCAAATTGGAAAAACCACCACACACACAAAGGCACCCACTAGGCCATTCCTGTCTCCAACACTATTTCCCACTTCTTGGAGGTGGGCTTGTGCCCACATCTTGGTCTTCCTTGTTTTAGAAAGAATGTCCTAGAGGGAGATCTTTTCAGGAGAGGTTATATTGCTGTTGTCTGGAAGGTGTAGCAATAATGGGCGGTGCTGGCATCATGAGAGTCTGTTTCTCAGAAATTCTGCTGGAGTTGGCTGGGAACCTCGACGTGCTGGCACCTGCCCAACCCTCCTTGTGTGAGGGGCATGTAACAGTGTGCTCTGGGTGGATCCACACCTCTTCTCTCCTCATTCCATCACACACCGTAAAGTCCTGGGCACGCTCCTAAACCAAGTCCCCAAACCTGAAAAGATCTTCCAGTTCAGATAAGAGGCTGTGTTCCAATCACTACCCGATCCTTGCTAAGCAGTTGTCCTAGTGCCAGCCCCACACAGATAACCAATGACTCATCTGTTAGAAGGTGGTCCACACGGCTGATGAAATTCCAGCAGGCAGTTGGGTCTCCCCTTGCCCAGAACGTGGTGTTAAATATTTCAGATGCAATGCCAGTTATCTCAGCCCAGAGAAAATACTCTGTCTTTAGTCTTTGGAACAAGGAGAGCACGTATTACCAGAGTAGAATGCTGGATCTTGTATATCACAACCATCTTAAAACATGTTGGAAATGCTTGGCTGTAAAAGTTGCCAAGGTATGCTTCAATCACTAATATCAAAGTTGAAGTCTTTTGAGTAAAACATCAGGAAATTACCCTACCCAAGAAAACAAAGTTGTTTGGCCATCTGTCCTAGCAGGCCCCAAAGGGCTTGACAGAGCAGAAAGTACATTTGTATCACAGAAACCACCAGGTAAAAGTGTGTGAAAACCCAGCCAACGCCATGGGTCTGTATGACTGTGAGGTAAAAGGTCATTTTCACATTTGTTAATGCTACAGGAAATTTGCCCTCCCAAACCCAATCCAAAAATCCATGTATCTCTTCCTCCCCACTGAAGGGCTCCCTTCTCAACCTCCTGATTTCCTCCAGGGATGCCTTTATTCTGGCACTTAGCTAGGCACAGAGGATCAAGTGTAAATAGAAGTCATGTCCCTGCCTAAAACAAAAATCATGGTCTTTTGATAAAAAAACAAAACAAACGAAAAATGCAGTGGAAAAGATGAGTTCACTTTAAATTGTCAGGAAGACACTTTAGCAAAATGGACTCTAGTGGACTTCTTACCCCCCTTCCATACATGGAAGAGCTAATGACTAGAATGCCCTAGACAATGCCCAAACTGAACTACCACGCCCTGAATATGATTACAAGGGATGAGTCAACACACCCCAAATCTTTTTTGCAAATGGTAACATGGCTCCGGCATGCATGTGAACCTGCTGGAGGTCAGTCATGGGTTCAGTCCCCAAATGGAGCAGCTGGCTTTGCTTATGTGCATAAACATAGTTCACCTCCCATACAATTTAAATACACACCCCTCACCCTGAATGCAGGAGGCGTTTATGTCAAAGAGAGGGACATTGTGCAAGACTATAGAAAGCCCACAATGAGAAAACCAATCCCATGCCTTTATATAAACAAGACAATATTATCAAAGTCAGAATGACTGAAGAGAATCCTCTCTGGGAGCTTCCCAGAGAAGGTTTCTGGAAAAAGTACTTCAGCGAATACACAAAATTAAACTCAAAGAAAGTTAATTTTATTTGATGGTTCTTTTAAGAAAATGGACAAAAATGTGGATTTTTTTGTACAAAGATTTTTAAAAAATATTAAGTTCTATAATTAAGTCACTAACTCATGATTGACTTCTTACAATGAGTGACATGGCAATTTGTGCATTTTAAGGGAAGCCAGTGGTTGATGCTGAGTGTTATAGATTGAATTGTGTCCCCCCAAAATGTGTGTCAACTTGGCTAGGCCATGATTCCTAGTATTGTGTGACTGTCCACCATTTTGTGATCTGTTGTGATTTCCCTTTGTGTTGTAAATCCTACCTCTATGATGTTAATAAGGCAGAATTAGGGGCAGTTATGTTAATGAGGCAGGACACAATCTAAAAAATTCAGATTTGCCTTAAATCAATTTCTTTTGAGGTATAAAAGAGAGAAGCGAGCAGAGACAGAGGGACCTCATACCACCAAGAAAGAAATACTGAGAGCAGAGCACATCCTTTGGACCTGGGGTCCCTGCACTTAGAAGCTCCTAGACCAGGAGTAGATTGATGACAAGGACCTACCCCAAGGCCGACAGAGAGAGAAAGCCTTCCCCTGGAGCTGACACCCTAAATTTGGACTTCCAGCCTCTTAGACTGTCAAAGAATAATTTCTCTTTGTTAAAGCTATCCGCTTGTAGTATTTGTTAAAGCAGTCCTAGATAACTGAGACAAAAATTTGGTATGGAGAGAGTAGGGTGCTGCTCTAACAGATACCTGAAATGTGGAAGCAGTTTTGAAACTGTGAACAGATAGAGGCTGGAAGAGTTTCAAAGTGCCTGATAGTAAAAGCCTAGGTTGCCTTGAAGAGGAATGTTGGTGAAAGTATGGACATCCACGACAATTCTGGTGAGGACTCAGAAGGAAGTGAAGAAAGCCGTTACACTGGAGACTGCGCAGATGGCGAGAAGCAACAGCAGAGAAGCCGCCATGACAGGGAAGTGGCCGCAGCAGAACCAGAAGACTGGTGTGAGATGGCGCTGAAGCCCAGGGTTGAGGGGCCTCCACCTGGAATCCAGAGAGTATGGCCAATACCTAGAGCGTGGGGGGCAGGGCCATTGCCTCAATGGTCTCAGAGAACAGATGATTATTTTTAAGCCTTGAAAGCTAATGTAATGTGTTCTGCTGACTTCCTTGGTGCCTGTTATCCCTTCTTTTCCTCCAATGTCTCCCATTTGTAATGAAAACATCTAGATTGTGCCTGTTCTACCATTGTCCTTTGGAAGCAGATAACTTGTGTCCTGTATTTCACAGATGAAAAGAATTTTTAGATTTTGGACTTGGAGTTGATTTAAGACTACTTCTATGATATGATGGGGTGAATGTGTTTCACATGTGGCAAGGATATGAATTTTTGGGCATCAATTGTTGGTATGTTTGAGTCAGTTGTGGCCACTGTATTTCAAGTGCCGTCCAACCTAGGGGACTCGACTTCCAGGACCATATGGGACAATACTGTTGTAATCCATAGGGTTTTCATTGGCTAATTTTCAGAAGTAGATCCCCAGGCCTTTCTTAGTCTGTCTTAGTCTGGAAGCTCCACTGAAACCTGTCTGCCATGGGTGACCCTGCTGGTATTTGAAATATTGGTGGTATTCTTTCCAGCATGACAGGAACATGCAAACCACCACAGTATGACAAACTGACAAACAGGTGGAGGAAGCTCATATTCCCACTGTTGTCGATTCCGACTCATAGCGACCCTATAGGAGAGAGTAGAACTGCCCCATAGTGTTCCAAGGCTGTAAATTTTTATGGACTGTCACGACTTTCTCCCGTGGAGCTGCTGGTGGGTTGGAACCACTGACCTTTGGGTTAGCTGCCAAGTGCTTTAACCACTATGCAACCAGGCCTCCTGAAAAAAGCTCATATTAAAAAAAAAAAAAAAAACCTGTTGCCATTGAGTCGATTCAGACTTATAGTAACCTTATTGGACAGAATAGAACTGCTCCACAGTTTCCAAGGAGTACCTGGTAGATTCGGACTGCTGACAAAATGCAAATTGAAAATGGTGACAAACCATTTTTCACCTATCAGGTGGCAAAAATTAAAAAGAATGGTAACATACTCTGTTGGTGAGCCTGTGGAAAACAGGCACTCTCATATATTGCTGGTGGGGATGCAAATTAGTACAACCCTTCTAGAAATGAATTTGGCAATACCTAACAAAATCACAAGGTTCCTCTGCTATTTATACGGTTTTCACTGGCTAATTCTTTTCAGAAGTAGATCACTGCGTCCTTCTTCCCAGTCTGCCTTAGTCTGGAAGCTCAGCTGAAACCTGTCCTCCATGGATGACCCTGCTGGTATCTGAATGCCTGTAGCATAGCTCCCAGCAAAACAGCAACACTCAAGCCCCCACAGTCCGACAAACTGACAGACACGTGGGGGTCACAATGTTCCACTGCTATTCATAAGGTTTTCACTGGCTACAGGATAAACCAGAAATTAATGAGAGTGGTTACCTAGAAGAGGTGTGTGGGAACAGGGTAGAAAGAACGGGAGAATGAAACAGTAGAGGTGAGGGAAGAATAAATCCTCTGAGTGTATCTTTTTGCATACTTCTGATTTTTGTTGTTGTTAGGTGCTATCGAATTGGTTCCAACTCATAGCGACCCTATGTACAGCAGAACAAAACATTGCCTGGTCCTGCGTCATCTTCACAATCATTGTTACGCATGAGGCCATTGTTGCAACCACTGTGTCAGTCCATCTCATTGAGGGACTTTTAGAACCATGGCAATGTTTCACAAAATCAAAAACCAAATAATTAAAATCCCTAAAGGGCTTGGGGAAGAAAATAAACAAACTAAGAAACACAGAAAGAATAGTATTTTGACTACATATTGTAAGACTAAACAGAAAATGAACTGCACACAAATATTATATTTTAGTTAAATTCGTTTTTCACAGGAGTATGGATTAGAATGCGTATTCTTGTTCTTGTTAGTTGCCTTCGAGTTGATTCTGACCCATGGCAACCTCATGTGTGCAGAGAACAGCTCCACAGAGGTTTTTTTTTTATTGCGCTTTAAGTTTACAATTCGAGTCAGTTTTGCATACAAAAACTTACACACTTATACACACATTGTTATGTGACCCTAGTTGCTCTCCCTATGTGACAGCTCACTCCTCCTCTCCACCCTGTATTTCCTGTGTCCTTTCAACCAGCTCCTGTCCCCTCTGCCTTCTCATCTCGCCTCCTGACAGGAGCTGTCCACTTAGTCTCATGTGTCTACTTAAGCTAAGAAGCACAATCCTCACCAATAACATTTTATGTCTTATAGTCCAGTCTAATCTTTGTCTGAAGAGTTGGATTCGGGAATGGTTTTAGTTTTGGGCTAACAGAGAGTCCAGGGGCTATGTCTTCTGGGGTGCCTCCAGTCTCAGTCAGACCATTAAGTCTGGTCTTTTTACTAGAATTTGAGTTTTGCACCCTACTCTTCTCCTGCTCTATCAGGGACTCTCTGTTGTGTTCCCTGTCAGGGGAGTTATTGGTGGTAGCTGGGCACCATCTACTTCTGGTCTTAGGCTGAAGTAATCTCTGGCTTATGTGGCCCTTTCTGTCTCTTGGGCTCATATTTTCCTTATGTCTTTGGTGTTCTTCATTCGCCTTTGCTCCAGGTCCATTGGGACAAATTGATGCATCTTAGATGGCAGCTTGCTAGCTTTTAAGACCCCAGATGCCACTCACAAAGTGGGTCCATAGGGTTTTCAAGGCTGTGACCTTCCTACAGCTGATTACCTGTCTTCCAAGGCACCTCTGGATGGGTTCGAACCGCCAACATTTAAGTTAGTAGCTGAGGGCTTAACCGTCTGCATCACCCAGGGACTCCACGTGTATTGTGTTGTTTTTAGGTGCTGTCGAGTCGGTTCCGACTCATAGCGACCCTCCCTATGCACAACAGAACAAAACACTGCCAGGTCCTGCACCATCCTTACAATCGTTGTTATGCTTGAGCTCATTGTTGCTGCCACTGTGTCAATCCACCTCATTGAGGGTCTTTCTCTTTTCCGCTGACCCTGTACTTTGCCAAGCATGATGTCCTTCTCCAGGGACTGATCCCTCCTGACAACATGTCCAAAGTATGTAAGACGCAGTCTCGCCATCCTTGCTTCTAAGGAGCATTCTGGTTGTACTTCTTCCAAGACAGATTTGTTTGTTCTTTTGGCAGTCCATGGTATATTCAAATTTTTCACCAACACCACAATTCAAAGGCATCAATTCTTCAATCTTCTTTATTCATTGTCCAGCTTTCACATGCATATAATGCGATTGAAAATACCATAGCTTGGGTCAGGCACACCTTGGTCTTCAGGGTGACATCTTTGCTCTCCAACACTTTGAAGAGGTCCTTTGCAGCAGATTTACCCAATGCAACGCATCGCTTGATTTCTTGATTGCTGTTTCCATGGCTGTTGATTGTGGATCCAAGTAAAAATGAAATCCTTGACAACTTCAATCTTTTCTCCGTTTATCATGATGTTGCTCATTGGTCCAGTTGTGAGGATTTTTGTTTTCTTTATGTTGAAGTGCAATCCATACTGAAGGCTGTGGTCTTTGATCTTCATTAGTAAGTGCTTCAAGTCCTTTTCACTTTCAGCAAGCAAGGCTGTGTCATCTGCATAACGCAGGTTGTTAATGAGTCTTCCTCCAATCCTGATGGCCCATTCCTCTTCAAATAGTTCAGCTTCTTGGATTATTTGCTCAGTATACAGACTGAATAGGTATGGTGAAAGGATACAACTCTGACGCACACCTTTCCTGACTTTAAACCAATCAGTATCCCCTTGTTCTATCTGAACAACTGCCTCTTGATCTATGTCAAGGTTCCTCATGAGCACAATTAAGTGTCCTGGAATTCCCATTCTTTGCAATGTTATCCACAGTTTGTTATGATCCACACAGTCGAATGCCTTTGCATAGTCAATAAAACACAGGTAAACAGCCTTCTGGTATTCTCTGCTTTCAGCCAGGATCCATCTGACATTAGCAATGATATCCCTGGTTCCACGTCCTCTTCTGAAACTAGCCTGAATTTCTGGCAGTTCCCTGTCGATATACTGCTGCAGCCATTTTTGAATGATCTTCAGCAAAATTTTGCTTGCGTGTGATAATGATATTGTTCTATAATTTCCACATTCAGTTGGATCACCTTTCTTGGGAATAGGCATAAACATGGATCTCTTCCAGTCAGTTGGCCAGAAAGCTGTCTTCTATATTTCTCGACATAGACAAGTGAGCGCCTCCAGTGCTGCATCCGTTTGTTGTAACATCTCAATTGATATTACGTCAAGTCCTGAAGCCTTATTTTTCACCAATGCCTTCAGAGCAGCTTGGACTTCTTTCTTCAGTAGCATCGGTTCCTGATCACATGCTACCTCTTGAAATGGCTGAACATCAACTAATTCTTTTTGATATAATGACTGTGTATTCTTTCCATCTTCTTTTGATGCTTCCTTGTGTTGTTTAGTATGTTTATTCTAGGACTGGGCAAATAAGTAATATATCGTGGATAATGAGACCCAAAAGGCTAGCGTGAAGCCTATAGTTGGATTGGATTTGAAAGTATTGATATGAACTCATGACTTTCAGTATATTAGACACATACAGGTACATAGAGGTAGAAACAGATGCGTGTACATGCACATGGTATGTACGTACACGTATGTTCTAGCTTTGTCTGCTGAGATGGCCTAAAAGCAAGGACTCCCAGCAGTGATGAGCGAACACAGTGCCTAGACCTTCGTTTCCACATACTATTCTGCAATAGCAGGAATCAGGACTCCTTGGAAAAACATCTCCCCTGCAACGGGCCAGGTCTTATGTATATGGACACTTCGGTGCACATCCAAGCTCCAACCTCAGTTTATCCTAGGAAGTCAACTCTAGGGAATTGGCTCTACAGGCCCTAGAAGCAGGCTTAGGGCAATTTGAGTAGAGAACTTTGGGGTCCCACTCCTCTGCTGCTAGAACTTCTTGCCCCGTGGGGTGGAGCACAGCTGGAGGAGAGCCAGAGTGGAGCCTTCTCAAGTATGGAACCCAGGGCAGAGGCCCCTCGTAAGAGAACACCAAACGAATTCGGTATTTAAAAACATGTCATATCTTCTCTAATTTTAGGCCTTCCCCTGGGCCCTTGGATCTAAGAGAGCCTCCCTCAGGGTTCCTGGTGACACTAGTTTTTTAATATTTGGTTGTCTAAAGGAAATCACTTAAGGGTTTAACACGTACTTTTAGCACTCACCTAAATGCATGGTGTTGCCAACTGGCAGCTAGTTAACTGGTATAGTATATTGGAATCTGATTTGTTAACTTGAAAATCAGATTAAAACAAAAGATTACTGAGGGCCCTTTCAAGGTCATACTACATACAGCTTACCTCACAAGGACACCTAAGGGTCATGCAGTGCTATAGGGAAGTGGAAGTTTTGTTTTGACCTACTATGTACTATTGAGTGGAGCGCTGGTGGTGCAGTGCTTAAGAGCTACAGCTGCTAACCAAAGGATCGGCAGTTGGAATTCTCCAGCTGCTCCTTAGAAACCCTAAATTTTTAAAATAAAAAAGCGCTATTCTCTAAAAATTGAATTCTAAATATTCCACCAGGTTATATGTGTCCAGTGATTTGTTCATGTGCCCACCAATGGCATTTTAATAATTGGAATCATTGCTGAAGAGTCATGAGACTTCTATTTCATCAAGATTTAAGTCTAGCTGTTTATACTTAGTGATAACCCAGCCTGAGGCTTAAGACAAAGAGCTGTTGTCAAAGGTGGGGAAAACCAAACTTTCTACAAGTCTGGGGAAAAAAACGGGGCGTGCTGGTCGGGGGAGTTGGGGGAAGTCACACAGGTATGCCCTTTGTAGATAGGGAATCTCTTCAGGCTTTATATCCCATTCTTTCTAACAATTCAAGGTTCTGTCATTATTGTTCAGGTATTTCTGTCTCCTATTGTCAAGTTTTATGAGCAAGTCTGGAATCTTTATAGTGAAGGAAAGGGAAAAACAGAAGTCCTGAGGTTTTCTTCATCTACTTGGTCAACCTCTATTTTTAGTAACTATAAGGGGATTGACGGCTTTCAACTTTACAACTCCCTCTTCCAGCAGGAAACCTCAACATGGCACCCATCAAGCCACTTGATGCTGGGTGAACAAAAATCAAATCAGTAACAAATACGAAGCATCGTTTTGTGCTTTTTTTTCAGACTTTGTTAATGGTATGCTCTGAAATCATTTAACTTGCGCTTTCCACTCAGCATTATGATTTTTAAATGTATCCACCACCCGTGGCTCCAGATCCTTCATTTTAACCTCCACTGAAGAAATATGTAAAATTTACTCTTCCATTCCCCCACTGGGGCCCTGGTGGTGCAGTGGTTAAGCCTTTGGCTGCTAACCACCTGCTCCCTGGAAACCCTATGGGGGCAGTCCTACTCTGTCCTATAGGGTCACCATGAGTTGGAACTGACGGCAACGTTTTTTTAAATTCTTCCACTGATTAGACAATGATCACTGTCTACGTCTTTTTGTGCAGTTATGCCAGCTTCAACACAGCATACCCTTAAAGACAAAGTTACTGAGTCTGAAGCGTACCCCCGCATCCTCGACTTTACTAGATCCTGACAAAGTCCTCAGCAAAGGGGTTGCACCGATTTACACTCTCACCAGCTGTGTAGGGCACTTCCTATTTCTCACCAACACTTGCTATAATTAAACTTTTCTATATTTTTACCAAATTGATGGGTACGAAATTGTATCTTCTTGTTTTAGTATTTCCTTGAGCTCTGCTGCAATTGAGCTCAGTATATTACCATACCCTTTGCTTTTTCTTTTCCTAAAAACTGGCTTGTTTTATTGATTTGTAGTTCTGTAAATATTCTGAATATTAATCCCATGTTAGTTCCCCTTTGCCGTCGAGTGGATTCTGACTCATAGCGACCCGAGAGGACGGAGAACTGTCCCACGCTGTTTCCAAGAAGTGGCTGGTGGGTTTGAACCGCCATCCTTTGGTCAGCAGCCAAGCTTGCCTTTGCAAATATCTTCTCCGAGTCTGAGGTTTGCCTTTTCATTTTTTTTTTAATGATACTGTTCATTTTACAGACTTTAAAAACATTTTAGAAATAACATTAAAAAAATTTTAAACCACATGTGTCTTCATGGTTGGTGGGAAGTGCTGCTGTTTATCAGCCTTACTCCCAGATCCAACTGATGATGACACTCTCTTCAACTAGAACATTGCCTGTGGCCACCAGGGAAAGGAGCTCTGGAATGGTTCACCTGGCAATTAAATACTCCAGCTTGGAAGTAGTGACTTCACTGCAGTTCACAGGCCCCTAGTCAGAGCCAGCCATGTGGCCCCTCCCAAGCACCAGAGGACCAGAAAAGGCAATCCAAGCTTTCCACTGAACAGATGTTTTTAAATTTTAATGCAGTTAAATGTACCATTCTTTTGTTGCCTGTGCTTTTTCAAAGGTGTTATTCATACCATAAAACTCATCCTTCTGAACTGTACATTCAGTGGCTTTTAGTATATTCGCAAAATTGTGAAACCATTTCCTTTCCACTAGATAATCCCCAGAACACTATCATTCCAAAAAGAAACTCTGAAGAGGTCACTCCACCTACCCACCGCCGCCCCCCCCCCCCACCCCCCAGCCTCCCAGCCCGTGGCAAACACTATTTTCTGTCTCTACAGTTTCCCTATTTTGGACATTTCATGTCTAAGTAAAATCATACATGACTTACATGTGTCTGGCTTCTTCCACTTAATAAGTATTAAAGTTTACCCACGCTATAGCGTGCACCGGTTTCCTTTTACGGCTAAATATTCCATCGTTTGAATACACCACATCTTGTTTACCCATTCATCAGTTGATGGCCATTTCGGTTGTTTCTGTTTTTTGGCTACTACAAATCATGCTATGAATATCCAGGTAAAGGCTTCTACATGGACATGTTCTCAACTCTCTTGGGTGCATATCTAGGAGCAGATTGCTGCGTCATATGCTAACTCTTATGTATGACAGTTTTCCAAAGTGGCTGCACCATTTTACAATCCCACCAGCAATGTATGACAGTTCCAGTCTCTCCACATCCATGCCAACACTTGTTACTGTTTTTGATTATTGATCTAATGCAAAGGAATGCAGTCACGCTTAGAAGGTCTGAGCCTATCCAAGCTCATCCCACCTGCTGGAAGAGGCCACAGTTACCAAGGGGTTGAAGACCAGCTGTTGTTCTAGCAAGAGCTTTCCTTCTTGGGAGTTTCTCAAACATGGGTCCTCACTCATTAGTTTCTTCTCCTGGGCTTTTCAGAGAATAAGGGGAAAAAGACTCCTTTCCTCAAAAAAAAAAAAAAAAAAATTGACTCCATCCAACTTCTTATATTCAACAGAGTCTCCCATAGTGTGTCCAGCTAGGAAGGTAAAGAAGGAAGAGCAAAGAACTGGAAAAAGAAACACAGTGGGAAGGAGGGGAGAATGGGACGGGAATTCAGAAAACCAGTCAATTATAACCCCAACTTGAGTCTTTTAGAAACTGCTACTCCAGCTGTGTTGCAATTTTGAAGCCGGAGGTATCAATGGGGCAAACAGCATTTTCATGCTCAGTAAAGGCATGAAACAGTGAAGGAAAGGCAGGGGTTCCCAAGGTCTGAAACAGACGCGTGCAAAGTGACTCCTGCAGTGAAGGTGTAGGACCTGTCACCATGAGCGCTCTCCTCACACTAGGAAAGGGACTCGGACAGGAGGAAACTTCAGGAAAAACAGGAAAGCCAGTGTGCTCATCGTTTCTAGTCTGTTATACCCTCCATTCAAAGGTGAGGCTGTTTGATTAGAAAAGTTGGGGAATATCTTGTTCCATGAAAAACGAAGTCCCAAAATAAGTTCAGAACACACCAAGCCCAAGACAACAACCTTCTTTCTCCTCCTCGCTACTGTGGTCCACAAGAGGACAACGTGGCCACATCACTCTTCCCAAGGCCAGATTCAGCTTTAAAAAAATAATTAAAAAAAACATTGCCATCGAGTCAATTCTGACTCATAGTGACCCTATAGGACAGAGAACTGCTCCACAGGGTTTCCAAGGAGTAGCTAGTAGATCTGAACTGCTGACTTTTTGGTTAACAGCCAAGCTCTTCAACCACTGCACCACCAGGGCTCCAGATTCAGCTTGGGCACCCACAAAGCTAATGGAGAGCCTGGGAGGGCCAGGGTGGCAGCAGCTGTGCGAGATGGATGGGGGTCACGGCGGCAACAGGAAAATCCTCTAAGGGACATCTGCTATTCAACTGGGAAAAGGAAACCCAAGGGCTGCCAGGCCTGGAATTTCCCAAGAACCCAGAATTTTAAACACTTGGCGTCTTTAACATTTCTCCTATTTTAAAATGCTGGTGATCACCTCTTTTGAGAACACTGTCAGGGTCGCACCTAGCCCGCCAGCCCAAGTGCAGCCCCCGGGCTGTCCCTCCGACTCCCGTTCCAGCAGGTACGGCGCATATACTCTTGCTTATTCTGGATTAAAGGATCACACAGACACAGCATTTCCATGGAAAAAAAAAACCCTCTTGTTTATTTGATTAAACAAAAATAAAATAAACTGCATAGGAACAATTTTAAAGTCCAGAGAGACACCAACTTTGTTTTAAGGCTGCAGTAGCTGATACAGTGTCTCCTTGCTACCTTCTCCAGCCTTCTCTGTGGACCACAGTGATACATTCAGAAGCCTGTCAGCTAACACAGGAGTTTTTGAACACTTTTCCCATTGGTTCTTCACTTGCTCATTGCCTGTCATGCCTGTGGCCTGCAGTATAATATTTAAGATTTAAAAGTAAAACAAAAAAGATAAAAAAGGGGGGGGATACCCACAAACACAAAAACCCACTTTCACCCAAAGGTCTGGGGAAAGACCTTGCTTCCCCACCCATCCATTAGTTGATGGGACCCTTGCTGCTACTGCAGTGGTCATTGGGGGGAAAAAAAATGGCAAGAGGGACTCAACGCCCCAGACAGGCTTGCAGCATCGTCTCTGCTGCCACGGGGCTTACTCCGGGGGTGCATATTCCTTACTTTATGTCTGCCTTGGACAAATTAAAAAACTAAGAGGTTTTCCACTTAATTTCAAACACCAGTCGACAAGCACCCAATTCTGCATTTGCCTTTCTCGGAAAAAAAAAAAAAAAAAGGACTCACCGAGTCGTGTGTTCTACACTTAAAAATGAAAGCATTTTGCTGACCAGGCATGACAGCTAACGGGACAGTATTAAGGAAGATTCCTCAACAAATACTAACAACCCTCCCAACCCACCCAAGTAGACCTAACATGCTAGTTAAAAACAATACCCCTAACCTACCCCTGCCCTCTCACCTGCATTGATTTTAAGGGAAAAGAAAAAAAGAAACCTGGCCACCCTACAAACAACAAAACCCTAGAAATATGGAAACTCTTCCTTGGAAGAAAGACAACTACAAAGATTGCTAGAAACATAAAGAACTACCACCGAGCTGGTTATTAAAAGAAGTAAACACTTTGCTACACACGTTAACATTCAGTCAGTATGCTCTGTGATAGAGCCTTACGAAAAAGACTACCTGAGCTTGTAAGTTAATACAATCATTAAAAGGAGGTCTAAGACCACGTGGAGACACAAAACTTTTAAAACCATTACTGGTTAAATGATGATAGAAAACATCCCACCAGGCTGGCTTGTTAACCCGTAAGATCAGCTTTAAAAATAGGTATCATTGAGGTATTTCTTCACCATGACTTTTATAAACCCAACGGATAAATACAGTGGTCTTAGAACCCTCTCTTCCAACCAAAACAAAATTTAGCTAGGGGAAGAAGAGAGGCGGGAGGTTCAGTAATTATATCCTGGTCATGTGCTTCTCGACTTTATCAAGTATTTAATAAACAAGCAAAGGAAAAAGAAACCTGTCCACCATGACACCTTTGGTAGGAAAAGTGAAAAAAAAAAAAAAAAAAAGACAGCACGCAAGAGTAACACATAGTTCACTGGTCACTGCCCAGTAAAAACAGTGACTGTTGCAATGTCATGGGTGACAAATATCCCACTAGGTCCAGAAAATCTACAAATACAATCACCAAGTCTAAAGGACTCTCTTTTCCTTCAAATATTCGATGTTTCCAACAACGAGACCCTTAGCATTGCTCCTGAAAGGATATATTTGCAGACACTCACAATATAGATAAAATATTTTTCTCTTGAAGAGAGAGACCTAAAGGTCTTTATTTGCAATTAAGTCCTCACACAGGTCAGATGAAATCAGCAGTTTCATAATACTGAATGTGACAGCGGTGCACAAGTGTCTTTATTAGCGGGGAAAAGCCAGGTTGGTTAAGAACCACTTGGATTTACGACCATACTTGCCTGAGTATAGGAATATTTGGTTTCAAAGTTTCTCTTTCAAAGCTAAACGTTTCTCCTAGGAGAAACCAACTCTGGATTTACAAAAACAGTTCTTCTAGAGGTAACCCCCACTCCCACCCACTCCCCCATGAATTAATACTATTCTTTTCTGAGACTTATCAAATGCTCATATGAGGTAGACAAATTTCACCGAAAGTGAGGTAGAAACAAAAAAAAGCACTCGGAGTGGTTGGTGTGTGTGTGTATTTTGTGTGTATGTGTGTGTGGTGCCCCTGGCCCACAGAAGCCTCAGGAGGCCCGGGCCCTACAATACCATCACACGCAAGTACAAGAGCTTGACTTTTATACAGCCCCAGACTGTGGGACACTCGGTAAGAGTGATGTTTTAAATAAATACCCTAAATACTTTTTGGCACCATTGGATTTTTCTTTAAAAAAAAAAAACAGAAAAACAAGCTTAACTTTGGCATATCTTTTGCTATCTACCAGAGTACAGCCATCTTAGAATCTTCCAAGAGGAAGGCAACCACACACACAGACGGTATTCTGCTGCTTCAAGCCTAAAAGTCTTCCCTCTGTAGATTAAGCTTTGGCTTAACTAGAATAAAACAGAATGAGCCAATCTCAAGCTATTTTCCTACAACTCCATCACAAAGTGCCTTATTTTTCTGGCAACTGTTTTGGCCTAACGCGTAATTCAGGTTCTGTTTATGGTAGCCTTGCGTCTGATTCCCTAAATAAGTTAGACTTAAAAAGGGCACCAATTGAGCAGTCGGCGCACTTAGGGTACTGCCCGAGCCACAGGGCTCCAGCCAGCACAGAGACTGCGTCTCCGGAACGAATTTACAGAGAAATGACTTTTTATTCATTTTTTTTAAGATAGCACTTTTGAAATTTTAGAAGTCAGTGTCCTCAGAAGTGGTTTTTACCTACGGGTTATTTAGAAATCCTGCAGCCATCTCCATCCTGAAACCTATATATACAAACCCAAATGTCATCTCTAAGCCTCCCAACCCCAGGTTCCACCTGACCATACCAGAACTCTACGGGGACTGCTGTTTTTAGAAATTCGTTTACTGTCTGGAAATATTTTCACCTTTTCCCTCACAGCACCCAGGACCTTATCTTCTGACCGTGTTGAGGACTTCTTCTCTTAGCCTCAATTCCTCCTCACCGGGGTTAGTATCACCTCATCCTGAGGGAGATACGCATTTAAATGCATGTGTTTTTAACAGCCTCACATTAGGGGGTACCAAATGCTGGCTTTCACCCTCTTTTCTTTGACTTGGAGCATCCCACTGTACAATAAATACTCTCCAAAGTGCTTGGCACCAATCCCTGTGGGTCAGGAGTCAATTGTGGGCAGCCACAGATGGCGCATGTTTTAAAAGCAAACGCTTCCCAAATGTAACCATGTTTCTCAAAAGCCTGTTGTGCGCCACCATTAAGGATTAAAAGGTAGCATTTCCCACCTTCACTGTCAGGAAATGAAGCCCTTACTTCCTTGAAGACTGCAAACTGGTGAGTCTTTACTAAGACCTGATTATTTCTGACATGGAGTAGAACGCCTGGCTTTACGACCAAATCTACAGTAAAATGTTAAGGTGAACAGTTTTAGTTTCTGCTATCCATCAGGAGAATTTCTCCATCGGGTCCTAAAATTCCTCACAAGTGAAGAATCTGGGAAGGAAAGAGTGTGAAAATGAGGATGGAAAAACCAAAGAGGGCAGCGACTCACTGAAATAACTTATCCAGCCACGACCATGCCCTATGTTTCTGAAAACATTTTTAAGAAAAAGAACTATGAAGGGCCATTCCCTCAAGAAAAGTCTTTTTTTTTTTTAAGTATCTGAAACCAGTTGTCTTTGGTGTTTAAAGGGTGATTTGTTGGCTGGTTCGTAGAGGGAAGGATTAGCACCAAGTTACTCCAAAATAACAAACAGGAAAAATGTTTTAATTATGTGAACTCATTTCCAAAAATTCAGAACATTGGGGGTGGGAAACAAATAAAAGGCAACCTCATAGGAACTGGGGAAGGATTCATTATTAAATTCTTTAGTAAAAGAAAACGCATTTTTACCAAACCAGGTATCTTAATGCCTCCCCACCCTGTGACGTACAGCTGGAGGCAGCACTCTGAAGCTACTTTCCAATTTATGGATCCTTTACAGCGTGCAGTTCTCACTTGCGAAATGTTTTTTCCCCGTTTTTGTCACTCGAAAATACCTAAAATTTAAAGCAATGGAAAGAAGACAGGGTACCTTGAAGGGGCAAATTAATTGCCCAAAAGAGATGGGTGGGAGAAGCAATTTGATTGGCTCTTCACAATCCCCCACTCCACCTCTTTTTCTTTTGGGCCACAAAGGCAAATTGCTCCACTTTGTTCATTTATTCTGCTCATTTAAAACTACGTCCGTTTTGCAGCAGAAATTTCACTTCAACACAGGATCAGAAACGGATCCTTAGCCTTTGTTTCCACAAGAAGTCTCCCTGTAAGCCACTGACGTCGGAGGCGACAGCTCTTCCTGAGTGCTGCTCTGCATTATGGTTCTTATGTCAGTATTGGGGGCATAGAAGGGACCCATCTGGGTTCTGACAAGCAGGGTTACCAGCCACACCTGCTTCTTTCCACCTGAAAGACAGCCAACACCCAGAAGCACAAGGTCCTTGTACCCAAGTTCAGCTCACAACAAACCAACCCTGTAAAGTGACACCAATGCCATCCCAAGGGTCTATAGTGGGACCCTGGCTTTTTTCATTCTTTGGTACCGAGGTATAGGTTTAAGAAAAGGTATCCCGTCCTACATTTCAGGTCGAGGTGATTTAGTTTACAAATCCTTTTACATTCAAAGGCCCTGGGGTGGGGGGTGGTAGTGGTGGAAATCCATATTAACCTTCAGCCTGGGCACAGACCATTCTGGAAAAGTGGCCCGAGCAGCGGTTGTGGTATGAGCTGTTCCTGTTCAATGTGACTTTCAAACACGCAATTTTCCTGGACTTCCAAAGCAGTAAAAAATTGTGCTTTTAAAACAAAAGTTTATTCTTCTGCTGACTGTCCTAGCACTACAGAACAACATTCAGTCTTGGGCTGGGGACTGAACTGCCCTTTTCCTGCAGAGTCCCTCATCTGGGGGTGGCCTTGCTTCTCTCTTGCACTCCACCTGGGATTCCAGCACACATGGGCCCACCCACGCTCACACCCACACGCTAGCACGTGTCTGAAAACCCTCTCTCGAGAACGAGGCTCATCTTATCCTTGCTTCCACTGAGCTCCTTGTAACAACAGGAAAATAATCCTGGACATTTTTGAGAATCAAAACTCCGGCACTACATCCAATTATTTTTTAAGAAATCAAAGTGTGAAAAAAGGGGAGGAGGGGGTGGTTCTTGGAAGATGGCGTGACATTTTCAGTTTTACTATTTCAGAGCAAGATCACACACTAACACGCGTGCACATAAGATAAACACATCCTCCCTCCCTTAAAAAAAAAAAAAGAAGCAAAAATTACGTATCTTAAAATATGAATGGTCTGCTTTTCCTGGCTGGCAAGCCACAGCCACTTCTTCGAAGAATAAGAAAATATTCTGAGCAGGATGGTAAACACACTGAGGTATATATAAAAGGAGAACGCAGGAAAGTTCTCTCTTGCAGCACTTTCAAAATTAAAAAAAAAAAAAAAAAAAAATTTCCCCACAAAGATCAAGACCACAGAACAAAATCCAACCCCACAATAACATAGTATGCTTAAGAACACAAAACATCATTATGCAATCTAAATCCTAGTCTTCCATGTTTTATAGTTTTTTTTTCCCTTTCCCCCGAAGTAGTTTTTTGTGTTTCCTTGGCTCAATCTACAGAACACACCCCACCAAACACATCCAGTGCCCTCCCAGCCATACAGATCCCAGGCTTGTGCATATCACGCCCCCACGTGGGGCAAGAGGGAATGTGACCCCCGCTGAGGGGCAGTGGGAGGGGGCATGGATGAGGGCCTGCCCAGAGAAGGAAATGTAAAGATTATGAGGTAGATAGAAATTATCACTTCACAGGCTCAGTCCCTGCAGAAAAGATAAGTACATTCATCTGTAAAAAAATAAAGATGAGGTAGGACTTAAGCGATGTTGTACTTTTCTTGTTCTCTTTTAAAATAAGAAAGAAAGCAAAAAAAAAAAGAAAAAAAGAAAAAGAAATTTCCCTGAGACGGTTTCTTCTTGAAATTCAAAAGGAGAGAGAGAGCAAGAGAGAGACGCAGACACGCACACCCCAAACAGAGAAGCCTAGAAAACGCGATTAGAAGATGAGGATTCGATTGTTGCCAAAGTCCACCACGACGATCATCCCGTCGGGGGTGACGGCGATGCCGGAGGGGCGGTCCATCTGCCCGAAGCCACTGCCCTGAGAGCCAAACTTGCACAGGAAGCTGCCGTTGGACTCAAACATCTGTACCCGGTGGTTCCTGGAGTCGGCCACGATGATGCGGCCTTCCTGGTCCACGGCCACGCCCTGTGGACGCAGAAACTGCCCGTTGCCAGTGCCCTCAGAGCCCAGGAAGCGTGCAGATTGGCAGTCGGGGTGAATGACAAGGAGGCGGTGGTTGTTGAAGTCGGTGACCACCAAGTGGCCCTCGTGGTTGAAGGCCACCCCTCGTGGGGAGTCAAAGTGCTTCCAGAGAGCCCCCTCGAAGCCATACTTATTCAGGAAGACCCCGTCGGGCCCGAACAGCTGGATCCGGTGGTTCCGTGTATCTGAGACCAGGATCCTACCCTCGGAATTCACTGCCACGTCCCAGGGGTAGTTGAACTGCCCGTTCTTGGTTCCCTTCTCACCAAACTTGAGGAGGAACTGGCCCTCGAAGGTGAAGATCTGGATGCGGTGATTGTCCTTGTCCGCCACCACGATCCTGCGTGAGGCGTCGCAGGCCACCCCGGCCGGCCGGTCAAACTGCCCAGGCCGGGAGCCCAGGGCACCGAACTTGTGGTGGAAGGTGCCACAGGGCTTGAATACCTGGATGCGGTTGTTGCTGCGGTCAGCGACAATGATGTAACCCTCCTTGTCCACGCTCACGCCCCACGGGCGGCAAAGCTTGCCGTCGCTGTCTCCCTCGCTGCCGAAACTCAGGCCCGGGAGCCCGATGCCCACGTAGCTGCGGCCTGACTTGACCACCACCTTGAAGGGGCTGTTCTCGATGTGCTGGTTGCACAGGGTGACGGACACCAGGTGCTCGCCCTCCAGCTGGGGCCGGTAGCTCACCACATAAGTCCCGTTCTGCTGGTCATTCACCTCCGCTCCAAAAAGGTTGCCATCGGGGCCCAGGACCACAGCAGACATCAGGTCGCCCCCTGAGAGACGGGGCTCCCCATCATGGTCATAACCAATGACAGTGAAGGAGGCCACCTTACCCTGGAGGGCCCGCTTGAGGCCATCACCCGTGGCCTTGGTGAGCGGTGCGAAGGCACCACTGCTGACAAAGCCAAAGGATTTGATGGCCAGGTACAGGGCCTGGTCGGGGGGCGTGAACATGACCCGGTCATCTTCCTGGGGCTGCAGGAGGCTCCGCACGGTCTTCAGCTCCTGCACCTGGGCCAGCATGCGGTCTCGGGCCAGCAGGATGTCCAGCGCCCTGCCCTCCTCCAGGACCTGCTGGACGGCGCTGATGGTGCTCTCGAGCTTGTTGAGGTTCTGCCGCAGCTTCTCCACCTGCAGGTACAGAGACTTGGCTTTCACCTGGCGGATCTTCTCTACCTGGAGGGAAAGGTGGGAGCCAGGAGAAAGAAGACACGGCGCTTTAGAACCAAGTAAAGACAAAGGCACCTAACCCAAATCTAATCATAAGGACAGGCCCATGCTGAAGGACAATAGACAAAGGACAACTGGACTGCACTGCTCAAAAATGTCAAAATAAAAACAGCAAAGGAAGGCTGAGGACATGGTCCAGATGACAGGAAACCGAAGAGTCGTGAGAACTACAGGTAATGGGGCCATCCTGGATTGAATCCTGGATTGTGGGCGGGGGGATGCCTATAACGAAGGCTACTAGGACAATCGGTGAAAGTTTTATGGATTGTGGATTAGATACTAGTATTGAATCAATATTAAATTCCTGGATTTGATTATGTCAGAGAATTTCTTTGTTCATTAGAAATAAACACTGTGAATACACAGGGGTAAAGGGATAACGTATCTCTGATTGACTCCCAAATCACATACATACATATACATAGGAAACGATAAGGCAAACGGGGCAAAACATAAACAACTGGTGAAGCTGGGTGAAGGGTATCTAAAGGTCTTTGTATTATTCCCAT
Organism: Elephas maximus indicus; assembly: GCF_024166365.1. NCBI lineage: Eukaryota > Metazoa > Chordata > Mammalia > Proboscidea > Elephantidae > Elephas > Elephas maximus. Next base: position 6,766,489 of record NC_064845.1, read on the forward strand.
AACTTTTCTGTAAATTAGAGATCACATGATAAAAAAGTTAAATTCAGCCACCAAGCTCATGTTTCTGAGTGTCTGCATTGTCCCCGGCACTGGAGGTACAGCCGTGACCAAAACATACAAATACGGTCCCTGCCCTCCTAGAGCTTACATTTAAAAATGACAGACAGACATTACGCAAGCAAATGAAGAAATCCCAGATGGTAATTTCAGAGAGTGCCAAGTGCAGAAACAGGAAGGCAGTGACCAGAGAGGCCTGGTTTGGACAATAGCTGTCAGGGACTGGGTCTTTCAAGAGTGGAGACCTGGAAGGTCCCCAACAAGCAAAGGGTCCTTAGCCTGGTGAAACACGCAGGCCCTGAGGGTTTTACGCAGGGGAGTGGTTTGTGCGGATTTATGCTCTTACACCCTCAGCTACGTGGAACCTGGACTGAAGAGGGACAGTGAGGTAAGGGAACATGTGGCTGAAAAACAGAGGTAGAGAGAAAAGTGAACAGATGGGGCGGGGGTCCGCAGAGCCAGCGGGACTTCGCGAACAAAGCCAGTCTTGTGGCAAGACATGGAGCCTGAAATCTCACAGTGCGTGTATGCATGCACACGCACGTGACTAGAGGGTGAAAGGTTGTGTGTAGACAGAATATGGGGAACTCATGAGCGCTAAATCCAGGTTACAAACCCCACTCCCCTAGTCCCCTCTCTTCAACCCTGTGCTGATGAACAGCTTTTAGAATCTTCAACTCAAAAGCGCCGTGGACTACAAGGAGCATTCATGTCGTGTTCCTGGTGAATTTACGTCTGTTCTGCAGGATTTAAGGAGCCCTGGTGATGCAGCAGTGAAGAGCTATGGCTGCTAACCAAATGGTCTGCCATTCCAATCCACCAGCCACTCCTTGGAAACCCTGTGGGGCAGTCCTACTACTTTGGCCTATAGGATCGCTATTGAGTCGCAATAGACTTGATGGCAAAAGGTTTTGGTTTTGGTGACACTGCGGATAAAAATCACTCGGCTGCTAACCCAAGCATTGGTGGTTCTAACCCACCAGCTGCTCCGTGGAGGAAAAATGTGACAGTCTTGCTTCTGTAAAATTTACAGCCTTGCTAACCCTATAGGGCAGTTCTGCTCTGTCCTATAGGGTCGCTAAGAATCAGAATTGACAACAGTGGCTTTGGGTTAAGGATTTAAAAAATATGTTGCCCCCCTCCCCCAAAACTGCCCTAGAATCTCAGAACTAAAGAAGAAGGGAAAGACACTGGAAGGATGACAGAGATGTGACAGCTTAAGTTGGCAGGTGACCTTGGTGAAAGGATCTAAGATGTCACAGAGTCATAAAAACAAAGACCAGCAAGGTTCCTGGTTGGCTTAGCAAAAACAGATAAGGTAGTTCTCAGTGGTAAGGCTTTTTCCCATTACATTAATAACCACAACATTTCCGGACCCCATGCCCTAGCTCATCACCGTGGAAGAAGTAGAAGTGAGTTCCCGCCCAGGGTCTCACCAACGGACAGAGTAAAGATAGTCTGAACTCAGGCAAAGTTGTGCATTTAAAGGTTTACAACATGGGGTATAATTTTCCATGAACTCACAACTCCAGGAACAAACATCAGCTGTTCAAACTATAAAACTCTTCATCCAGATTACTAAGTGACATCACAACAGATGTTAGACCACATTCCAGAAGGAGAGAAGCCATCTTCAATTTGAACAAAAAAGTGAGGACCTATGAGCTGCCAATCATCATGTTAGCATTGGGAACATTACAGCCCAGTGTAACCTGGTGAAAGCTAACTCATATTGGTTAAGACAATTTTTGCTACTCTTTTACGATCCTACGGAAACCCTGGTGGCGTAGTGGTTAAGTGCTATGGCTGCTAAACAAAGGGTCAGCAGTTTGAATCCGCCAGGTGCTCCTTGGAAACTCTGTGGGGCAGCTCTACTCTGTCCTATAGGGTCGCTATGAGTTGGAATCGACTCGACGGCACTGGGTTGGTTTGGCTTTGATGATCCTACAGCCAAGAATGGTTCCATGAGGCCCAATGAGAAGAATGGAAGAAAGCAAGCCAAAACATCTAGATTCAAATCCTTGCCTATTAAAGGTAAGGGACTGCCTCGGTGGTTCTCAACTGACTGAGCAGATCCACCCGTGGTGCATTTATAAAATCAAGATGTCCAGAAATACTGAGCCCAAAGCTCCAGGCGTATGGCCCAGAAGACAACCCACCAACCCCACCACACACACAATTGTGAACTTGGCAAGTTTGTCACAACTGGTGGCCTGTATCACTTCCAAGGAAGCCCTCTAAAGATAAAATGCTATGATATATAAACACAGGCTCTCATCTGGTTACGCTATTTGGGAAAATGGCATTTTGTCTAACCGATGATTGCTACCCGACCATTTTGTGTCATTTTGCAGAGAAGACCATGGATTCTTCTGCGTGCTCTGTTGATCTGAAAGCCACGGCAAGTCCAGTTCAGAATAAGGATCCACTGTTGGCAGGCTTCTACTCTAAGTGGATTCCCTCAGGCGATGATGACCGTGATTTTGACCCATTGAAACCAGGGTGGGTGTGGGTGTGTGTGTGTGTGTGTGTGTGTGTGTGTGTGTGTTGTGTGTGTGTTGTGTGTAGCAGAGGAAAAGCTAAGCCCTTTGGTCTTACACTGGGCCAAACCTCTGGTTTTGGTTCTGATCCCTGAACTTTTGTTGTGTCACTGACTCTGACTCATAGCGACCCCATGTGACAGAGTAGAAATAGTGCCCCATAAGTGGCACGATGTATTTATACACAAGGTTATGTTGCTCCTACAAAGCTGAGTTTGATTTAGCCAAGGCAGTATTCCTGGGTTGTAAACTGGAGGGGAATGGAGCCCTGGTGGTGCAGTAGATTAAGTGTTCGTCTGCTAACCAGGAGATTGGCAGTTCAATTCCACCAGCCACTCCTTGGAAAGCCTATGGGGTAGTTTTACCCCATCCTGCAGGGTGGCTGTGAGTTGGACTCAACGGCAAAAGGTTATTATTCTTATTTTTTAAACCTTCACAGAAGCAGACACGAGGTCTTTCTCCTCCAGAGCCTCTCGGTGGGTTCAAACCACCAACCTTTCAGTTAACAGTTGAGTGCTTAACTGTTGTGCCACAGGGCTCCTTAGTGACTGGTCACCCTAAACTAGGTGGTATAATAATCCCCCAGGGGAGCTGAGTCCACCAGAAACTTCTACGCCATAAAAATTCAGTCAATACTTGACAAATTAAGACTTGGTCCTTACACTCTTGGTTTTCTCTGCAAAATATGAAACTATACAAAATAGTCGGGTAACTTGTTTATTCCCTTTATGTAAAACCCACTGCTGTCGAGTCGATTCCGACTCATAGCAACCCTATGGGACAGAGTAGAACTGCCTCATGGGGTTTCCAAGGAGTGGCTAGTGGATTTGAACTGCCGATCTTTTGGTTAGCAGCCTAAGCTCTTAGCCACTACTCGTGAGAATTAAAAGTGGGAGATTTTATTTATTTAATGCAACTGGGACTATGAGAAAAAACAAAATTTGTCTAACAAAGAGGTATCCTGGAAGAGGGCAGCAGAAAGGCTTTACTGGGAGGGAACAAAAAAATTAGTCATTAGTCAGAGGCGAGGACCCCCACAGGACCTGGGGTGAGGTCTCATAGCAGGAAGTAAAGAGAACAGGACTGAGGTGTGTAAGAACAAGCCAAGGTATTCTGGAATTACCTGAGAATAATTTTTGTAGGCAAGTAGAAACAGTTTGACTCTTTTTTGCCAAACATGCCTCTCCTGAAGTAAAAATGTAATTTCTATTTCTCCTGAGAGAGCACATGAGTCAGCCTCCCAGGAGGGAGAGGAGCTGAGGTGAGACCGGCAGAAAACCACCCCCCCCCCGGCCCCCACAAAGGCCCTTTCATCAGCAAATCCAGAAGAGCCAGTTTGTGTTCACCTCAGAGCTCTCGGGTTGCAGAAGTGGGCCCCTCTCAGTTATAATTAACATTCGTGGGTGGCACGCAAGACAACAGACCATGGAGACCATGGGGCCATCCGAGTGTCTGCAAACAACACTGGGTCCACAACGGAGCTCAAAAAATACTCGCTGAGTTAAATCCGGGACGTTTCCCCCTCAAACGCTCTACTCTTCCTGTCAACTGCAACTGAACAACTGAGCCACATCCCTTGAAAGGTCAGAAGAGGCAGAAAGCAGCTAATTACTAAGCATAACTAAATGGGGAAAAAAAGCAAAATCCAATGTAACTTTTCAGAACGTTTTAGGGCCCAGGAATTAATGAGGGTCCCTTTCAGAAATTGAGATGCTATTCCTACTAACAAATAGCACATACACACAAATGCAGATTTTCCATCAGTTATGTTAAAAACAAACAAACAAAAAACCAACCCAGTTCTAGTCACGTCTATTCTGACTCATGGGGACGCCCCGTGTGCTCAGCACAACCGTATTCCCTAAGAGTTTTTAAGGCTGGGATCACCAGAGACTTCTAAAGCACCTCTGGGTGGGTTCAAAACTGCCAACCTTTCAGCTAGTACTCAAGTGCTTCACTGCTGCACCACCCAGGGCCTCCAATCAGCTATATACACCTACTCCTCACCTACCGACTATCTCGTTATCCAACATTTCGCATTTACAACAATAGTAAAAAAAAAAAAAGAACTATTATCTTTTTGCGCGTTAGGTGGGCATGTTGGCAATGCCTGCAGTGCGTCCCCTCAGGATTGAAGAGGGACTCTGTACAGCCTCTGGGAAGCTGGGCCTTGCTGCCCTGCTCTGTGTCCAGCTGCTGTGCAGAGTAGGCCTCCTCCATAGCCAAGCTGGAGGCAGGGGCAGCACCAAGCCAGCAGGCGCCTGTTCTTGGTTCCCAGCTCCTATGCTGCCTGAGGCCCTGCAGCTCAAAACTGCTGTGGGGTAGGAAGGAAGGAAAGAAAGAGGCATCGAAGACAGTGGTTGGAAGAAATGTGTGAGTTTAATGACATCCCAAAGTGCACCCAATTGGGCCTGAAGCCTCTGTGGGGCCAGATGAGTGGCCATGCTCCCAGTGCTCTTGCAGGAAGCCAGAGTCTCAGTGACTCTAGTCCTGGAGGGCAGAGCAGGCTCCTGGGGATGGTGAGCAGGGCTTGTAGGGGTGGGAGTGGAGCCTGGAGGTGGGTCGTCAAGACAAGCTCTGAGCCAGCACAGGAGGGAAGAGAAGTGGTTAAGCCATGGGCCCTCCGCTCACACAGCCTGGCTTTATCCAGCTGTGCCTCCTGGACTTTACACAGGTCACTGGTGGCGTAGTGGTTAAGAGCTTGACTTCTTACCAAAAGGTTGGCAGTTTGAATCTACCAGGTGCTCCCTGGAAACCCTTTGGGGCAGTTCTGCTCTGTCCTACAGGGTAGCTGTGAGTTGGAATCGACTCGACAGCCGTGGGTTTAGTTGGGTTTTTGGTTTTAGACTTGTCACAGTGAGAAGAACATCAGTAAACCTTAGCTATTACTGTTTCTATGATCATATTTTCTAAATTAAAAAAAAAAAAAAAAAAACGAGACAAATGGATGGTCTAAAAACGGGGAAAAAATTCTCTATTTTCAAATAATGCTGATTTTTGCATAAAGACTTGGTCTATGGAATGGAACCACATCGCTAAGTGAGGGGTGTGTGTAGTCTCACTCAAACAGAAGCTTTGGCTGCCCGTCATTACAGTGCGTGTGTTTAGAGAACAAAGTTACATCTAAGAACTGACACGGGGTGACGGTCCGCCCACAGGCACATGCCCGACTTTTCCCTGAGGACGTAAGATCAGAAAAGATTGGGATGGTGACCTGCACTTCGGTGGAGCGAGTCATCTTTCCAGCTGATTTTATCTCAACAGCACACTAGTGTGTGCTTGCCACCCTCTTCTGCCCCAACAGGAAGAAAGGGCACACACTCCCTGCCCTTACAAGCGGAAAACTGGTCTTCCACAAGGGTCAGGAAGTGGAGCCAGCCAGGATATCAGGAATAGGATGTTTCCTACCAGCCTGCTTCTCTTAACAACAGTTCTGATTGTATTCTCCTTTCTGCTCCTTTTCAGGACACGCAATAAAACTTGAGACTCGTGGGTGCCCGGCCACTTCTGAAAAGCCTTCTTGTACGACTGCATGGCCGGCACCCCCGGTGTTCCGGGGGGCCCTGTATCTTTCTGCCAACAAACTTTTAGGGGAAAACAGCAAGTGTTATAAACTTAGAGCCTGGTCCAGGACTCTGAAAATGAGTCTTCGGAAAGCTCTGCTGTGGTTTACAGAGGAAATGCCGGCGGGGTGGGCGGGCGGCCCACTGTTACCTTCCACAGCAGCTCGCACTCTCGCTCCTCCAGGGCCTTCTTGTGCCTTGCGGTCACCGCTTTGACCTCCGAGTGCACCAGCTTGGCCTTCATCTCCACCTGCTCTGCCACCGCCTGGGCCTGCTCGATGCTCAGCTGGAAAACCAACGAAAGTGTCAATGCACCAGGAGACCCCTTCACTGTCACAGCAAACGCTGAAATCTGCTTTTAGCAGATGTGGACAGCGACCACCCTGGGCCCCCAGACCACCTGACCCACCTCCTTGGAAAGGGAGTGGACACTCAGGGGAAGACTGGCACCTGCTGGACGTGTAACTGAAGGAGCTGCTGGCAGGCGCTGGATTTCTTTGTAGGAGAAATGGTATCTACACAGCCAACGTCAGGACTATTAAGAGATACCTTGACACAGTAAAACTAGTGTGCAGGGAATGGAGACTGTGAAACGCACAACTCTGAGCACATGAGCAAAGCCAGCATGCTGAGGACATGAGGGTATACAACAGGCTCCCTGCTATAGGGTTACCTGTCCCATCGTGGTCAAGGCACGAGCAACACAGCTCACCCCAGCTAGACGCAACATCTAGTGCACATCGGGACTATCATCTGGCCACCTAAGAAACTGCGCCCTGTGGTCAGGGACCGCCTGGCAGAGCTGTCTGCTCACCACCACACACCCCCACCTTGTACCAGGACCCTGAGTAAATCAGCTGGTTTAATCAGACATATTATTGTTCATAAAAAATTAATCCAGACAGAAGTCCTGGTGGTTTTCATTAATATTACATGACACATCTTGAAAAGCCACAAGGATCTCTATGAGATACTGAGGTATTAAATCAGGGAATCCTGCTGCTAATGGTACCACAGGTTCTACAGCAGGTGACCCAGGTCAGGTGGGGCCTTGGGACACGGGGGTTGGAGCCCAAGTGGTAGGGTGACCAACCATCTGGTCTGCGCTAGACTGAGGTGTTCCCGTGACACGGACTTTCGGTGTTCACACCAGAACAGGACAGTCCTGGGGAAGCCTGGATGGCTGGTCATCCTAGGAGATGGGTAATCCACACATTCCAACCCTGGGTCCCTCTCCCTTTAGCTGTAAGGCCTTGGACAAGCTCCGGGGCCTCTCAGACCCCGGTAAAGGGCGGATGTAAGGAAATACACGGCGATACATGGAAACTGCTGAACACAACAAACACTGTCGCTATTAATGGTGCTCAGCTGACAAAAACACCTGGAAAGACAGCCCAACTATCCTTTCCCCTCAGCCATTACCTCTCACCACATCAGAGGCTTGGTCATGGAATTAGGCCTACTAACGATTCCCATCTTTACGTTTTAAAAAAAACTGTACTAAAATACACAGAACATAAAACCCACCATTAGTGACCTTCACAATGGTGCTAGACCATAGTCACTATCCAGTTCCAGAGCATTTCCATTATCCCCAAGGAAATCCCGTACCTATTAACTCCCCACACCATACTCTCCCTAGACCCTGGCAACCAATAATCTGCTTTCTGTCCCTATGGACTTGCCTATTCCAACACTGCAGATAAGGAATCCTACAGTATGCGGGATGCCTCATCTTTATGAATACTCTTCGGGCCAAACAGTGACTCTTTCAGTCACTTACTGTCTGGGCCCCTATTTACCACCTTGAAGAGGGTTGATATTCACAGCATGCAAGCTGCACCTACATGCATTTCCAGTTGGCTAAGCTCCTTAAGCTCACTGTGCCTCAATTTCCTTTCAAGTAACTAGGGTTAACGACACCAGTACCAGCTGCGGCCCAAGCTGACTCTGACTCAGGGTGACTCCATGTGTCTTCAAGTAGAACTCTGCTTCACAGAGTTTTCAATAGCTGTTCTCCCCCCACCCCATGGAAGTGGACCACCAGGCCCTTCTTCCAAGGCACCTCTGGGTAGACCTGAACCTCCAACCTTTCGGTTAGCAGCCAAGTGTGTTACCCATTTGTACCACTCAGGTACTCCTGTACAGCTACCCTCAGAACACCCATGACTGACAGGTTTACTGTACTCTCTGCCTCAATCCCTGTGAAGCCTAAGGATCCACTGAGCTTTCCGGAGCTACTTGGGCTCATCTGGAAGGCTCACAGGCTCTCCACAGGCTAGAATCTTTCTCTTCCAACTTTACCTATTTCAAAACCTAGCTCAGGTCGCCTCCTTCCTGAAGCTAAAAGTGGCTGACGCCTTCCCATGTTTCTGCTGTCTTTACAATTCTGTTCCTCCTGCCCCCCGCCCCCCGCCCCCCGCTGCCAATATATACCAAACACAGCGGGATCTAAGTCCATGCAACTTGGCCATCTGGCTTGTAACAGAAACAAAATATAAATTTCATATTGTGTAGGTCCCTGGCCTTAGGTAGCCAACAAACAAACTGAAGCAGGTCGGCGCATATCTAAATTACCCAGAAGATAAAAAATTAGAATAACCAGTCAAATGTGCGAGTGTGGATATAAGCAGACATCATCACGGGACTGATGACTTTCAAATGTCTCAGAATTCACGAAGAAAAAGCGAAACCTCACTAGACATTAAGAACGGAGAGAATTTCATGTCGGAAACTGGTTAAATGTGAGATGGAAGGGCAAAGGGGATGCTGAGGCTAACAGAGACGGACAATAACTGCAGGAAGGAGCAATGAGCCCTTGGGCTGGGAGAACAAAGTTGTGACAACCCAGAAGTGTGGAAGAAGGGCTGAGCCCAGCTAATTCTGGGGGTGGCAAAAGCTAGATGCTGGAACCAACATCTGCTGCCAGGGTGAAGAAAGGGTGCTACTGAGAATAGAAGAAGCATGTCCCTTCTTCCAATTTCCAGACATGTGGTTGGAAGAGTCACAGCCCCAGCATCACAAGGCAAGACTATGAACATGCTGACTAGAGCCGGGACAGCAGAGCTCAGTAATCTAGACAGTCAGTTTTTAGATATGGTCGTTATTAATTAGCACAAAGTTGCTGTCCAAGTTAGTATCTGACCAAGACAACCAAGCCCGTGTCCGTGACATTTTTTAACCACTGCCTCAGTTGAAAAGCAGAAGCTGCAAACAGATTTATTTATAATAATGCCATGTTATGTGCCAGCTGGCCTTTATATAAAAATCAGAAAATGTGGCAACAGTAGACCCGCATTCCTCCAGGGTAAGCACTGGCTGGAGAGAGCACAGGGCATCCCCTGTGCAGAGCGGGTGGGTTTACCTTCTCTCCCCTTGGCTGGGCTTGCTCTCATGTGTCCTGCCAGGCCCCAACAGGTCCTTGTGTTAGAAACTCCAGTTCTATGATAAGAACTGCCTGTTTCTTTCATTTTTCAAACAGGCAAAAGGAATGCAAAACTCTATGGCAACTTGAGTCACCACCCAGCATGCAAGGATAACATCATTTCTTGGGTAGAGAGTCATAAAGGCTGGATGTGTAGAGGGCAACATAGGTTTCCCCTAAACTGTACACACCCCAATCAAGCACTGCATTCCAAGATGTGCAGACCAGGTCAGGGCCTGGTAAACTGGTTCCTGATCTAAAACAGGAAGTTTGAAGCAGACACAAGGCAGATGGGTTGGGGACTTCCAATTTCCAAAACAGGAACGCACACTCTGCCCGTAAGAAAAGAGAATCACCCAACAAGCATGGGAATAGAGAGAAAATGTTACCATCTCTTAAATGTTAACAGATTTAATCAGATGTGGGAAAGTTAAGGGTCTCGATCCGGGCAGGTGAGACAGGCAGCACATGTCAACCAACTGTTGAATGGTGGCCATTCGTGGATGCGAGGAGTCGAAGGCCAAATGGAGGTTTCCTGGCAAAGAGTGCAGGCATCCATTAGCGATGTCTGCTGTGGACAGTAGTGTTGGCATGATGGCTACTTGATAATCAAAGGGTAATAAAGAATTCAGATACCACCCATAAACTCTTAGGCTACCATACTGTTTATGGGAGCTATCGTACTTGACTCTAAAATGTAATTTTTATCACGTTAACATCTTTGAAACTAGGGCTCATACTACAATTGCCAGTATTTTTTTATTAGTTACACATAAAATAAACATGCATCTTACGACCAATGGCATCTTAAATGTGATGAAATACATTAACTAAATCATCAGGGCTGTCTCAGGCGGATATTAACTACTCCTGAGCCTTGTTACTGTCATCCCCGGGGATTTGTGCACATCAAGAACTCCTACATAAATGACCAAAATGTACTTCCAGGGAGAGAGTCAAAGTGAAAGCAATGGAATATTCTACGAAGTAATAAAAGTGGTCAGTTTTAGAGCACTGATGAGGCGGATGAAAGTATCTTCTGTGCTTTGTTTGTTGTACACCTTCCTCAGGTATGAATTCTCTTTATCAGACAATCTAGAATTAATTCAGGGATTTACTTCTGGGTGTCTTCTCTAGACCTAAGACTTTCAAGTTAAAAACAAGACAAAGTGTGAGTCTCTTAGAGTTGTTAACTTAGGAATCTGAGAGTCAACTGTACATGTGATACTTGGCAGTTAATATTGGATAAAATCCAAATATTCACGGGAGAAATGTACCTTTTATGTATATATACTCTCCATCCAGAAATGATTTATGGGAAGCTTACAACATCACACAAACCAATCCTGAAATTAAGTGGATGAGAACATCAGGACTGGATGTGTCCAAGACAGACGGCCTCACCAGGGAGGTTAACACACAGACTGACTGCTGTACAGGGCAGCTTATTTGTTGTAGGAGAGGAACCAGTAGAAACCTCAAGCCTTCTGGCACCAACACAAACGCAGAAACTTGATCAGTGGAGTGATTTGGGGTCCAGAAGACCCTGCAGAGAGGCAGAAAACACCTCTGCTGTGTCTCTTGGGAGGTGTATTATCTCCAACCATGGAGAGGAAACCGACAAGTGTCCCTGGTTAAATAACGGTGGAGGGAGTCCATGAAGGTTCTTTCTTAAAAAAGCTGCTAAGTGGAAATTAAAACACCTGATCCCCAAGTAGTGCCGAGTCCAGGTACATTGTAATGTGTCACTGAGGACTCGTTTAAGGGTGGCGTAAGTTTTATGGAAACCCTGGTGGCGTAGTGGTTAAGTGCTACAGCTGTTAACCGCAGGGTCGGCAGTTCAAATCCACCAGGCACTCCTTGGAAACTCTATGGGGCAATTCTACCCTGTCCTATAGGGTCGCTATGGGTTGGAATCAACTTGACTGCACTGGGTGAGTAAGTTTTATAAGGCTTTAAATCTAGCTGAATAAGGAAGATTGAAGAAGAATTGATGCCTTTGAACTGTGGTGTTGGCGAAGAATATTGAATATACCATGGACTGCCAGAAGAACAAAGAAATCTTTCTTGGAAGAAGTACAAGAATGCTCCTTAGAAGCAAGGATGGCGAGACTGTGTCTTATATACTTTGGACATGTTGTCAAGAGGGATCAGTCCCTGGAGAAGGACGTCATGCTTGGCAGAGTACAGGGTCAGCGGAAAAGAGGAAGACCCTCAACGAGGTGGACTGACACAGTGGGTGCAACAATGGGCTCAAGTATAACAACGATTGTAAGGATGGCGCAGGACCAGGCAGTGTTTCGTTCTGTTGTGCACAGGGTCGCTATGAGTCAGAGCCAACTCAACGGCACCCAACAACAACAACGACAAATCTAGCTGCAGATTTGGTCCAGCCAGTATCCTTTACTTTCTGGATGTGTTCTTACTCCAATCCTCTGGTCCAAAGGGGACTACCAGCCCTCGTGGTGCCCATCTCCCCACCCAAAGAGGGAGAATGGAGGAAGCCAGGCCAATCAAGCTGGATTTTACAAATGGATGTTCCAAGCCTCCCTTCCTCAATCTCTCCAAAAAAGAAAAGGTGAAGGTGGAGGATCTCACTCCTTCCCTGCGGGAACAGGACGAGAGCTCCGCTTATGCCCACCTGCCTCTCTACTACACCGATGAAGCCCATGTTCGGCAGTCAGAATGAATGAGGTTACCCTGGAGAGACGAGCAGAGCTGAACGACACCATGGCTGAATCCCTGGGTCCCGAAAGCCTGATCCATCCACACTCTACCTGGTTACCTGAGACTATTCATTCCCTTTCCGTCCCTTGCAACCAAGAATCCTAATTAAGATGCCATGGGAAACTTTTTATTTAGGTCATGGTGCATTAAAATTTTTCAGCCATAATGTGTGTGTGGGTGTGTGTGGGTGTGTTAGCTGTAGTCTCCCAGTTTGGAAAAAAAGACCACCAGTTTTGGGTTCAGACCACAATTCCTTGACCACCTTTGGCACTCTTAACCTCTGTGAAGCAAGGTTTTCGCCCAGTAAAATGCAAAGAATAACGCCCATACCTCCCAAGCCTGCTATGTGTCCATAAAGCACCTATTTCAGTGCCAGTACCAGAGCAGAAGCTCAATAAACAAGGGATGTTAATTCTTACTGATAAAAAGGGACGCTGGAAGACCATGGCTAGCTAATGCAATCTGAGACCTTTGAGAAAAGCCCCTACATTTTGTTTTCTTCCATTTTCACATCTGTAATGGGGGAAATGTTTTCTTCACCTACATCCTGGGACAGTTTACACAAGCTCACATGAGATACAAGCCTTCTCTGCATTTGTTGTCCTTATTTTCTATCATGGCAAGCGGGGGTTAATAAAACGCAGGCTACCTGGTCTTACCAAAGTGATCAAACAGAAAATAGGGGACCACAGTCTAGCATCACATACAATTTCACTTCTACAACATAAGATAATTGTGCTAAGTTGCTGAAAACTCAGTTTTCATTTATGTGTCAAGTGATGTGATACAGTTCTCTTGCTTTCAATGAAGAGTACCAATAATATTTACTTTTATAACTGAGAAAAGCAACTTAGACGCCCAATAAACAAAATCAAAAGAGGGGGGAAAAGCACAAGTAGCTGGTAGTCTGAAACATTCATTTTAACGATATTACTACTATTGACTTACTACTAGTATCACACGAAAAGAGAAGCTCTACTTTAATCAAAACTATAGTGTGCTTAGATAAAAACTCTTGCAGCTGGTGTGATCATTAGGCCGGGTTTGGGTCAACATGCAGGTATAAAGGTTATGCAAGACTTCTGAAAAATTTTTACAAAAGGTGCAGAGGTCATGGTTTCTTTCTTCCAATTGCCCAGAACATAGATGGCATGGCTGGAGTGCCAGCAGCTATTCTGGACCATGAGGGGGATTTGTCAACATCTAGGATTTGTAGGGCAGAGCTGAAGAATCTTTGATTCCCCAATGAATGCCTTTATCGCCAGACCTCTTTTTGTTTTTAATAAAGAGATTAAACCTTGAGCGTTTAAACTACTATTTTGAGGGCAGAGAGTCTGTTACTCATTGCTAAAGGCAATTTCTAACTGATATAAAAAAAAAATCCAATCTATGACAGAAATCAGATTAGTAGTCGCTTGGAACATGGGGTAAGGTGGGAGAGATTAGGGGAAAAAAAGGACAAGGGAACGTTTGGAGGTGATAGGTATTTATAATCTTGATTGTGGAGTGGTTTCATGGGTGTCTTGTTATACAAGTGGGCATTTTAAATATGTCCAGTTCATTGTATACCAATTTAACCTAAATAAAACCAACTTGCTTCAGTTCCAACCATAGCAAAACAACAACAACAACAACAAAAAAATTACTATTAGTATTTCAGTCTATTTTTTCTCAGTGTTATTTCCTGGTTTTGGATCATCTCTAAGCAACTTACAGTATACTTAGTACTCACTTATTGACTATCTCATTATTTCACATTTCACATTTACAACAATAGTGAAAAAATCTACTATCTGACTATTCTGCACATTAACGACATACATCTGATGGTGTGGTACAAGGTGAGAGTAATGCTGGCTTGTGATGATGGGAAATCATTCTCAGTGGTTCTCACAGTTATATAATGATGTAGTCATCCTCCATTTTGTGATCTGATGTGGTCATCCTTCCTTTTTGCATATAACATCGATTTTCATACAATGAACTGGCCTCAAGATGCTAAATGAGGAGTGGGCATATGCTTTTTTACTTAAATGTGATCACAAACAGTTCATCACGTAACTGGCCATAAAATCCTTGCTCCTATGGCTGGCCATTCGTAATGGTCCAATGATTATCTCTTGTCTTCTCCAGCATGCAAGGAAGCTGCCATAGTGGAAATCCTAAAGGGGGGAATGACTTACTTCCAATTAAAGCTCTGGATATTTTTCAAAGCACATGCTCCCATCCACAAAGATTAAGAATGGTGTACTCAACAGATTTCATAAGAGTCAGAGTATTCTGGGGTCATTTTTATTATGGTTACTTCTCAGGTTAAGCATACTGCCATAAGTTCAAATGAAACAGTTGTGTTTTGTCTTTATAAGGTATATGTTCGTTTCCTTCATTCTCTTCACCTTTTAGTGGCTTCCAATTTTATCTACTTATAATCTTTTCATAGAGTAACTAACTATATGTCATTACTTTTCTAATTTGTTGTTTCCCTTTTAATTTTACCGGTTTTTAACATGCAAAAAAGCCTTTTCTATCACTTCTAGTGCCTTTGTATTATATATATCTCCCTCAGTTGTTTTTTTGTTTTACCCTTTAACCTAGCTAGGTTTTAGCATTTGCTGTGATAACTTTTTTAATCTATTCCTTCTTTCTACCTCTTCACCCCTTATTTGGCTTGATGCCTTCTTAACTATACGATGCCAACAAGATAAAACCTACTTCTGGGATATGTATTCTGTCTCTTGAATCTGCCAGCACAAACAATAAGCTTTGAAAAGTGGCTGAAAAACTCGTTGAATATATTCATACTACTGAGATCAAATGAACAAACCTAGGACTGTTTCTTAGACCAATGACTTCTGAACTCAAACTTGTTATTTAAACCATCCCTGTAAAAGAAATCAGAATCTCGTCTTACCTTCTGGCCAGCATGACTGTGTTTTCTGGTTTAAGTGGGTTCAGTCACTTTTCTTCAAAACAGTAAGAACAAATATATGGGAACCCAAATTACGTACAGATTATCAAGAAAATCACCATTTCAGAAAATTACACACCAACTGCCTACAATTTCCCTCCTCTCCAATTATCACATAAAAGAAAACACGGGCTCCATATCCTCTCTGCTGAGCTCTTTAACGTAATGCTATTAATTGACAGCATGCATATTGTGTGGTCAGGCTGTCCACTTCCATTAACGTTTGAGAAGGTGCATGGTAAAATCATGTGGATGAGATCGTGCACCCCGAAATCTGTGTCATTCACAGCATTTCAAGGTAACTTCTTTAACTCTGTCTTCCCCATTCCCCTAGGCACCCTCGTGGCACAGTGGTTAAGAGCCCAGCTACTAACCAAAAGGTCTGCGGCTTGAATTCACCAGCCGCTCCTTGGAAACCCTATGGGCCAACTCTACTCTGTCCTATAGCGTCATTATGAGTCAGGATCAACTTGATAGCAATAGGTTTGGTTTTGTGTTTTCTTTAACTCTGTGAGGCACGTCTCAAACTTTCAGTGGTTCTCTCTTTCCAATCACTGCTCAGTGACCAACAAATGTAAAACCACTTGTATATTCATATATAAATCTCAACATCTTTTCTCAGACGCATACCCTATGCTTTGTTGTTGCAGTTGGTCCTGACTCACGGTGACCCCACGTACAACAAAACTAAACGCTGCCCGGCCCGCACCATCCCTGTGATGGGCTGTGGATTTGAAACCTTGTGATCCACTCGATTTGCTCTGATTTTCAGGAAGATCACTAGGCCCTTCTTCCTAGTCTCTCTGGAAGCTCCATTGAAACCCATCCAGCATCATAGCAACAGGATGTACTGGAGACTCACTGGCAGGAAACTGCATCTGGGTCTCCCACATGGAATTCCACCACTGAGCTGCCACTGCGCCTCCTTACCCTGTGCTTAAAAACCCATCGCCGTCGAGTCAATTCTGGCTCATAGCAACCCTATAGGACACAGGAGAACCATCCCATAGGGCTTCCAAGGAGTGCTGGTGGATTCAAACTGCCGACCTTTTGGTTAGCAGCCACAGCTCTCAACTACTGTGCCACCAGGGCTCCTGCCCTATAATGACTGCCATTAAAGATTAATCAATCTTAGGGTTTTTTCCCCCCTGTGCATTACTAACACTTTCCCCGAAGTCTTTTTAAAATACGTGAAATGATGTAGTCATTAAATGAGTTTTGTTGTAAATGCTCCCAGGGACGAGGACCGCCCTGTGTACACCCCAACGTTCCTCTGACGTTTCCGGAACAGCATCGTACCTTAACATTTAGGAGACGCTGGGTTACAATTGCTCCAGGCTGACTTCAGTGCCCTGTGACCATGGTGGGGCTAGTGAGCTGTCACCTGTCCACTCCTACTCAATCTGCTTCCATGACATACAACTGCGACAGTCCTGAGCCCTGCTGGCAGCCCCATGTACAAAACATGTCTTCACACTAAAAAGCATGTCACACCAGACTTCTGGCCTTCACAGCTTGTTTCTGTGGCTTACATGGCCAACAAGCTTTCAGCAAAAGATTTTAGTGTGAAGTTAGTTAGCCCTGTTAAGCGCTCAGATGCTCGCTTAAAGGTCCGTGGTTTTAACCCACCAGCTGCTCAGTGGGAGAAAAGACCTAGCAATCCACTCTCTCAAAGATTACAGCCTAGAAGACCCTACGGGGTAGGTGTGCTGTGTCACATAGGGTCACTATGAGTCGGACTCAACTCCACGGCCCAGCCTTTACCTCAGCTTCCCCTCCCTGCTCCAGAGGCCTGTGTCGGCATCGCAGCATTAACTCAGCGAATGAGGTTCTGTGTTTTCCACCAACATTCAAGAACTGCGTTCTTAACAGGCGCCCATACTCTCATTTCAGAGAGGGCCTCTGAGCTCCCAGATGCTTGCTTTTCTAGAAACTCCCATTTCATCAAGGATCTGATGAGAACAGCCAGAAGCAGGTGTCCGATCCCACTCCAGTCCTCAGATCATTGGCTGAATGTAGGTTTTAAAGAATTATAACCCAGAGCAAAGAAAGAGCACTACACACACACACACAGACACATACACACACCCCACTGTTACATGAGGATTTTCTAGGAAATCTATTCAGAATCCATATAAAGCTGATACTCTGCAGGCATACCTAGGTGTGGGGAATCCCTGGGTGGTACAAATGGTTAAAGGCTCAACTACTAACCTAAAGGCTGGTGGTTTGACCTCATCCAGAGGTGTCTTGAAGACAAGCCTGGCAATCTGCTTCCAAAAGGCCACGGCCTTAAAAATCCTATGGAGCAGTTCTACTCTGCACACGTGAGGTCATCATGACTAGAAATGACTGGACAACCATGCCCACCACTAGATATGGCCATACAGTGTTAAAATACCAAAACACTGGGCCTCTCACCTCACCCGAACTACTTACTCCCTGGCCACCTGGCTCCTCCCCACAGAATGCTCCATCATCCCCTATTCAGACTAGTGTCAGGCACACTACTACCAACTATTATTTTCAATTTCACCCCTTGGGCCTGTGCCTAGTTCTTTCCACTGCTCACGGAGTAGGCTGTCAGGAAACACAGAAGATATTTAGTTTAGAAATTGAGCGTGGCAGACAACACTGGCTATCCCTCAAATTCTCTCCCTTTCACAGAGAACGTGCGTTTCCCTGAGATATCATCATCTTAACACAGACCTCTTTATAGCAAATCATGACACTTGGTTTTTCTCCCTCGAGTGGCTGACTCCACAAAGCAGAGGTGGCTGTGACAGAGCTCAAGACCACCAGCAATTCTCTAACTTAGGCTTCAAAGACGCCCTGCGTGTTCTCAGTCTCCTAGGGCGGAGCAAAAAAAATAAAAAGAAAGGCTCCCCCTGTCCCCATCAGTGGTCCTGAAACCCTGCTGCACTGTAGAATCACCTGGGGGGATTTAAAAACCCCTGGCAGGCAGGCTATACCCGAGACAGATCCTATCACAATCCAGCATGTAAGCTTCCAAAGACATGCGGATGTGCAGCAGAGGCTGGGTACCAGCTCTGGGAGACACCCACGGAGCTAAGATACTTGGCAAGGTCCTAACTGTGGTGGCATAAAACGGGAGACACAAGCCATCTCACCCCTGGAAACACAGACATGCTGACAGGATGACCCACCAGTGGAGACGCCTGCAAATGAGAACTACTGGAACTAAGGATAAGAAACACATTCTTCATGAGTATTATCTTATGTCTTAGAGTCCAGTCCACTATGCCTGAAGAGCTGGCTTTGGGAATGGTTTTAGATCTGGGTTAACAGAGAGTCTGGGGGCCATGTCTTCTGGGGTTTCTCCAATCTCAGTCAGACCATTAAGTCTGGTTTTTTGTTTTTGTTTTTTTTTTACTAGAATTTGAATTCTGCACCCTACTATTTTTTTCCTGCTCCATCAGGGACTCTGCTGCGTTCCCTGTCAGGGCAGTCTTCGGTGGTAGCTGGGCACCACCTAGTTCTTCTGGTCTCAGGCTGATGGAGTCTCTCTGGTTTACGTGGTCCTTTCTGTTTCTTGGGCTAGTATTTTTCTTGTGTCTTTAGTGTCAAACTTTCAACCCTTCCGTTAGCAGCCAGTGCGTTAACCACTCAGACCACCCAGGGTCTCCATGCGCAAGAAAGAAGGGAACCAGGCGAGGGGTGGGGAGAACTGACCTGGATTGCCTGGCGGCCCTGCTGGGCATCGGCCAGCAGCTGGATGGTGAGCGCCCGTGAGTCCTGCAGCGCCTCCTGGAGGTAGGTGAAGCTGTGGCCTCCGTGCCGGCCCATGGTGCACTCACGGCAGATGGGCACCGAGCAAGTGTCACAGTACAGGTGCAGCACCTGCCAACGACGCAAGGACAGACATTAGTGAGATGCATGACACCAGAGGGGCAAGCAGAAGGACAAGCAGGGTGCCTGGAATCCCAGGCCCAGAGCCACCCGATCCCAACAACCACGCACGCCCCTACGTGGAGAGGGAGCAAGTCCAGCAACAGTGAACACAGACAAAATTAACCACGTGCTCTTCTTTCCACTCCCTCCTGCCCAACGTCAAGGGAAAATACCACAACTCCCACACACCCCTTTCCTTTCATTCAGAACAGTAACCGCCATACTTTAAAGGCCAAGATGCAATGCAAACCACCCTCCTGGCAGAAGAGATTTCCCTGCATCTCAGATTAATTACCCAGAAAAGTTGCAAGATTATGTTTCTCTAGTCTGAGGTTGGCAGCATACATAAAAAGAATACACCAGAAGGGCTCCCCTTGCCACCCCAGCCTTCGGGTGTGTGGAGCAAGGAGTCAGTATTAATCACCCTCACACCACAGCATGTCTCCAGGCTCGCCATCAAGATTAGCACAAAACGCAAAGCCTGGTCCCCACAGGCAGGCGCTCAAGCTAACTATGGGCTTAAGCTTCTGGAACGAAGGCCAAAAAGCTAGTGGTAAGGTCTGCCAGCTTCTCGTCTTTCTTCTTCCTGCCAAGTTACGCCAAGGAGTTGAACCTGGGAGGCAGCCGGTGCTGACAGAACAGCTTTCCGTGATGCTGTGTGTTTCCCTGGGGCCCTGCGTGCTGAGGGGAGAGAGAGAATGGTTGGCACAAGCTCCACCTGCTGATAAACAAGGAGCTCTGGAAAGCTCCTTGGCACAGAAACTGGGCCAGCGTCACTGCCATGTCCCTCCATGGGACAAGGCGCTTAACATGCTCTGTGTAAATGTTTGCTGGATTGCTTTCAAGGGCAGAGCTTAAATCTGCCTCTGGTACACCTGTGTGTGAGGGAAGCCAGCCAACACTCAACAGGGAAGCGAGGTCCATGGGGGATTCTACACCTACACCTACACACACACGTCCTTAATCCCCAGATGATGAGACTGTGGGGGGCGATCAGGGCCACATGGCTAGCAAGGACAGAGAGGGGCAGCTAATGTGAGCCTTTCTCAAGATTTTGGCACATGCACGGTGAAGACAACCTGTCAGAGTATAATCTAAATTCCACGGGACACTTGTTCGCAGGCAAACTACCCTGCTGAGTATAGTGCAGAGCCAGGATGTGGGACTCAGGATGAGGCGATTCTGCATGGAACACGACGTGAGCCTCCTGGCCTGGTGGAGAGGCCACAAAGGGGGAGTGTTGTGGGAAACTGAGATAGGGAGGGAGGGCCAACACCCCCGTATAGAAAGGGACAGGGATGGAGTGAGAATACCGCTTCTCCTTTT
The DNA here is from genome assembly GCF_024166365.1 of Elephas maximus indicus. Classification (NCBI taxonomy): domain Eukaryota; kingdom Metazoa; phylum Chordata; class Mammalia; order Proboscidea; family Elephantidae; genus Elephas; species Elephas maximus. Next base: position 6,787,006 of record NC_064845.1, read on the forward strand.
CTCCAGCATGTGGCTTCTCTCCTTCTCCAGGCTTTTTATTTTATTAACCAACCCAATCTTAGCACGAAGGGTGTGCTCTGGGAAATGACCTTCTCACTAGCTCAGTCATCCAAAAGTCCTGCTGCTCCGCTAAGCCTCAGTTAATAGCTAGTGTTACTATGGAGGTTCGTAATCCAGCGTGACTTAGACTGCTTCTAGGGGAATCTCTGGATTCAGAAATGGAGATAAGAAAACATTTAGGATATTATGTTCCTACTTTTTTTAAAGTTCTGATGTAGCATGTTATGGCCCCTATTTTATATAAGGGAAATATCATGAGTAGTTGGTAACTCATCTACCAGTTTTGTCCACTGAAGTACTTTTCCAGCAATCCACAGTACGCTGAAACCAGGTGGCAGTAATTTGACCTCTTCGTCAAGGCCAGTAGGTCCACCATTTACAGACGATCTAAGCTCTCTTCTAGTCTTGAGAAAGCTAAACTTAAATATTAACCAAAAAAAAAAAGGGAACCCTGGTGGTACAGTGGTTAAATGCTTGGCTGCCAACCAAAATGTCAGCCGTTTGCAAAATCCATCAAATGGGGAAAAGACAGTCTTTTTAACAAATGGGCAAACTGAAGGTCCATCTGCAAAAAAAAAATGAAACAGGACTCATACCTCACACTACACACAAAACTAACTCAAAATGGATCAAAGTCCTAAATATAAAACCAAAAACTGTAAGAATCATAGAAGAAAAAACAGGATCAACACTAGAGGCCCTAATATACGGCATTAACAGGATAGAGATCGTAACTAACAACACACAAACTCCAGAAAATAAGCTAGATAACTGGAATCTTCTAAAAATCAAACACTTATGCTCATCAAAAGACTTCACCAAAAGAGTAAAAACAGAACCTACAGATTGGGGAAAAAAATTTGGCTATTACAAATCCAACAAAGGTCTAATCTCCCAAATCTATATGAAAATCCAACACCTCTACAGCCAAAAGACAAAAAATCCAATTAAAAAAATGAGCAAAGGAAATGAATAGACACTTCACCAGAGAAGACATTCAAGCGGCTAACAGACACAAGAGTATATGCTCAGGGTCTCCTGCCATTAGAGAAATGCGAATCAAAACCACAGTGAGGTACCGTCCCACTCCGGCATTACTGGCATGAATTTAAAAAATACAAAATAAAAAAAAAAGAAACAGAAAATAACCAATTTTGGAGGGGCTGTGGGGAGACTGGAACTCTTATGCACTGCTGGCGGGAATGCAAAATGGTACAGCCACTTTGGAAAACGATATGGTGCTTCCTTAAAAAGCTAGAAATACAAATACCGTACAATCCAGCAATCCTACTCCTAGGAATATATCATAGAGAAACACGAGCCGTCATACAAATAGACGTGTGCACACCCACGTTCATTGCAGCGCTGTTCACAACAGCAAAAAGATGGAAACAACCTAAGCGCCCATCAACAGGTGAGGGGATAAACAAACTATGGTATATACACACAATGGAGTCCTACACAACAATAAAGAACTCATGAATCTGGAGGACGTTATGGTGAAGTCAGTCACAAAAGAACAAATACTATGTGAGACCAGTACTGTAAAAATTCATGAAAAGGCTTACACACACAAAAATAATCTTTGATGCTTATGAGGGAGGGGAGGGGTGGGGTGGAAAAAACCCTAAATAGACAATAGCTAAGTAGTAACTTGGAAACCCTGTGGCGTAGCGGTTAAGTGCCACGGCTGCTAACCAAAGGGTCAGTAGTTTTAATCTGCCAGGCGCTCCTTGGGAACTCTATGGGGCAGTTCTACTCTGTCCTATAGCATCGCTGAGTCGGAATCGACTCGACGGCACTGGGTTTGGTTTTTTTTTTTTTTTTTTTTAAGTGGTAACTTTGGTGAAGGGTAAGACAGTACACAATACTGGGGAAGCCAGCACAACTTGTACAAGGCAAGGCCATGGAAACTCCAGAGACTCATCCAAACTCCCTGAGCTGAAGGTTGGGGGGGACTATGGTCTCGGGGAACATCTAGCTCAATTGGCCAAACATAATTTATAAACAAAATTTTCTACATTCTACTTTGCTGAGTAGCGCCTGGAGTCTTAAAAGCCTGTGAGCAGCCATCTAAGATACGCCACTGGTCTCACCCCTTTGGGAGCAAGGGACAATGAAGACAACTAAAGACACAAGGGAAAAATTAGTCCAATGGACCACAACTACCACGGTATCCACCAGTCTTGGGTCCAGTACAACGAGATAGTGCCCAGTACCACCACTGACTGCTCTGACAGGGATCAAAATAGAGAGTCCCAGACAGAGCTGGAGAAAAATGTAGAACAAAATTCTAACCCACACACACAAAAAAACAGACTTACTGGTCTGACAGAGACTGGAAAAACCCCGAGAATATGGACCCTGGACACCCTTTTGGCTCAGTAATGGAGTCACCCCTGAGGTTCATCCTTCAGCCAAAGATTACACAGGTCCATAAAACAAAATGAGATTAAACGGGCACGCCAGCCCAGGGAGAAGGACTAGAAGGCAGGAGGAGACAGGAAAGCCAGTAACAGGAACCCAAGGTCGAGAAGGGAGAGTGCTGACATGTAAGGTTGTTAACCAATGTCATAAAACAATATGCATACTGTTTAATGAGAAGCTAGTTTGTTCTAGAAACCTTCATCTAAAGTACAATTTAAAAAATTATATATGGGGCGGGGGAGGAGGAGGAGTTGGCAGTTTGAATCCACCAGCCGCTCCTTGGAAACCCTACTGTCCTATAAGGTACCTATGAGTCAAAATTGACTTGGCAGCAACGTGTTTTTTTGGGGGGGTTGGGGGCGGGGGGACTAGGTAGGGTAGGTGTACATTTAACTTCATTAGAAACTACCAGACTGTTTCTCAAAGTAGTTGAGCTGCTTCATACTCCCACCAGCAGTGTGTGAACTTGTGGGTTGCTCCCCATCGTCCATCCCTTCCCTGGAAAGGTTCCTTTTAAATTAGAATGAAAGATGCCTCTGTGGCCCCTCTTTCGCCAGAGGACAGCCCCCCAACCTGAAAGCTTCTCTCCTCTCTAGCTTTTCTCAACAGCTGTGTGGGCTGGCTGGGCTGCGCTCCATTGTTTACCCTGCTGGCGGATGGGAATATAACAATTAAAAGTCACTGTCCTCTTGATGTCAGGGAGTCATTGTTCTATGGTGCACGGAAAAGAACGGTTAGCCCGAGCCCGTTGCTGTCTGGCCGGCTGACCCACCTGTGACAAAACACTGGATCTGTCTTAGTCTCCTAGTGCTGCTGTAACAGAAATACCACAAGCGGTGGCTTTAGTGAACCGAAGTTTACTTTTTCACTGTTTCGGAGGCCAGAAGCCCAGATTCAGGGCGCCGGCACTAGGGAAAGGCTTTCTCTGTTCCGCCTGCGGGAAAACCCTTGCCTCCTGTCAGCTTCTGTTCCTCTGTGACTCCACATGGAAGCGATCTTTCTCCATTTGTGCTTCCTTCTCTGCACTCAAAGTGCTCTTTGGATATCTCAAAGGGTAATACCTTAAAACACCCTACACTGATACGGTCTCATTGACACAACAAAGAAAACCTATTCCCAACTGGGACCACATCCAAGTGTATAGGAGTTGGGATTCCAGTACATATGGGGGCAAGATGATTGGTGGAGACACACAATTCAATCCATTAACAGGGTCTGCCTGGGCACCCTACCCCTTCCACTCCGAAACCCAGGCAGGCAGCCCTATCTCCCAGGCATCAGGATAGAAGAGGCTGTGAAGTAACTCTTAGCTGACCCAGAGCTCCAGGTCCCAGCTGCACAACTACAAAGAATTAAGGTGCTTTTCTTGAGTTTTAGTTTGTTAACCATAAAATACAGAACCTGGATGATGCTGGGAATAGAAAATACCCCATGAGGTTTTCATAGGTTTTAAAGGATTACACAGATGCAGTGGCCAAAAAAGAAATCCTGGTCAGATCAACAGGGGGCAGCAGGGAAGGGCAGGGTGCCTGACACTCCTGACCACACAGACATCTCTAAAATGGGCACCAGGGGTCTCTGGGTGCGATCCCTACCTGCACACCATGGCACGTGGAATCAACGCAGTTCTGAGTGCCCAGGACACACTGTGGTGTCAGAAGGGCCAGTGTGCAGTTTCAGGATACCTGAAGTGACCAGGCAGCTGATAATAAAAACTACAGGTAGGTAGAAAACAAACAAAAAAAAAAAAAATCAAACAACATATTGCATTGGACAAATCTGCTGCCCAAAAGAAAACTTTTTAAAGTTTTTAAAAACAAAGATGTCACTTTGAGGACTAAGGTGTGCCTGACCCAAGCCACGGTATTTTCAGTCACCTCATATGCATGCGAAAGCCGGACAAGGGAACATGGAAGACCAGAGGGAGAGCTGGTGCCTTTGAATTGTGGTGTTGGCAAAGAATACTGAATATGCCATGGACTGCCAGAAAAACACACACATGTCTTGGAATAAGTACAACCAGAATGTTCCTTAAAGGGGAGGACGGTGAGACTCGTCTCACATAGTTTGGACATGTTATTAGGAGGGATCAGTCGCTGGAGAAGGACATCATGCTTGGTGATAAAGTAGAGGGTCAGAGAAAAAACGGGGAAGAACCTCAAGGAAATGGACTGACACAGTGGCTGCAATGACAGGCTCAAACACAACAGTGATTGTGAGCCTGGCACAGGACCAGACAGTGTTTCGGTCTGTTGTACACAGGGTCGCTGTGAGTCAGAACCAACTGGACGGCACCTAGTGACAAGAGCAATTTTTTTCTTTTTTAAATTCATTGCCCGAAACCTTCTGGCTAAATATGGAGTAAAATTTTGGGAAAGGTTTCCCGCTGCATTTAGAAACCCCACATTTTATATCTGCAATTCCTAAGATCAAAAATCCACAACGTTAGCAGTAGATAAGAATGTGCTTGGATGCAATTCTCTCTCAACCGGCTGGAAGGTTATTTTAAAGAATAAACTGGAGCCCGGGGTTCTCCATTTAAAGGCCTGTGCAGGGCCATAAACTGGGGTGGGGGGGAGTGGTCCTCTGGCGGCAGGAATTCAGGGCCCATTAGGGGCTTCCCGGGCAGATGCAGGGACACGCCCCCGGGGCCTGGCGACAAACCGGCTGCCCCTGCTGAATGGAGCAGGCCTGACCTCTGACCCTGAAAGTGACCACCCTCTTCCCTGCCCCCAGCTTCCAGAAAGCCCCACCCATGGCCTTCCTCTCCCAAAATTTCTAAAATACCAGGCAGAGACAAAGACCCAGGAATGTGGGCCCAGCAGGAAGGGGAAGGGGAGGGGGAGGGGGAGGGCTAAAGGAAAAATAAATAAAAATACCCAGTGGGCAGGGTGACCTTAGCCAGTTTTTTAAATAAAATGCTTTGTCAATGAAAAGGACTTCGTCTCTATGTGTGCTCCCAGAATCTAAATTTTTACCCCGCTTGTGGTCCAACAAGGAAAATACCCATCTCGGGGATCCTGGTAGCGCACCCCACAACTGAAACAACAGACTTTCAGGTTTAAAGGACAACCAACCATATCACAGTGTGGAATGTAAACTGAAAAGATGGAGGGGCCTCTGCCAGAGTAAAGATGCCTCCGCTAATGTGGTACCTAAAACCCTAAAATATAGTACCTAAGAAAACAACCCCAAAATAGTTTTGAAAACCTAAAATAAAGCATATTAACGTTTTAAATTAACATATTAAATTTATTTCCTGCTGTTTCTGCCAAATCCCTTTAAGAAGCCATGAAGCATGCATGTGGTCTCACACGAACTAGGGGACCTGTTTCCCCCCAGAGAAATGAAGTGGTGACAAGGGGTTCCAGAAGCAACATGGGCCCCCAAAGCCTGACCTGTGTGCCCCTCTGCAGGCTCCCATCTGGGGCAACGGGGGTGTTCGTTCAAAAAATGGTAAAGTTCGAGGCACACACTCTGGCCAGGAAGCAAAGTCTATTAAATAACATCAAAGCTTTACGTGGCTTGGGGAAATGCTCTGCGCAGTGGTCCAGAGCTCCCAGCCCTGGCCACGTGCAGCTGCAGAGCGGCCAGGGAGGCCCGGGAAGAGCAAAGAAAGGACCCCAGCTCACTGACAACCATCACCAGCTCAGGACCTCAGAGCCCAAATGGGAACAAATTATCCTCTCCCTTTTCTGCGGGCCCGCGAGGGGAGAGTTCAAAATATTTTTTAAATGCTTTGTTTTTAAATTTATTTAAAAAGGTATTGAAGTGCAAATGTTTTTTTTAAATCTCTCAATTTCTATTTTTTAAAATGTAACTGTCCAAAATTATTCTATACTCTATATTCTATACCGCATATTCAAATTTTCTGAAGGCATCAACGGCGGCAACATTATACGGGACTTTTTTCACTTAACTTGGAGAATGTTCTGGGGGTTCCCTCTATATAGAGGGCTGCCAGTTTTTTTTTGTTTTGTTTTGGGTTTGGTTTTGTTTTGTTTAAATAGCTGCATGGTATGTTGCCAAGTGGGTGTGTTGTTGTCGTTAGGTGTTTTCCTGTTCTGACTCATTGCAACCCTGTGTAAAACAGAATGAAATGCCGTGCCATTCTCATGATCCTTGTTATGCTTGAGCCCATCGTTGCAGCCCACATCTTATTTAATCAGTATCCTGCTGACAGAATTTTTAAAAGTATTTTCCGACTTTTAGGGTGAAAAAAAATAAAAGAAAAATCCCGAACAATGTTGCAGGGAATAACTTGTTCTTTAAAGGGCCCCCCAAAAGTTCCTCCCACTTGGTAAATATATACACACCCTGATGTCATAGTTTTCAAGGAAAAGATCTACTTGCAAGTGGGGACAGCAAGAATTCAAGTGAAGTCAACTGTCAGGTCAATATCCACCCAGGAAGAACGCAAAGGTGGTCACCGTCAAGCTTCAGTTTCTGTTCCCGACAAGACCAAACATCCACAAAAAGCCAGTCCTGCAAGACGCCAGGTGAGGCAGCCGATGTGGACACAGGCCACAGCTGAGAGTTCAGATCCTCCTGGCTGGAAGGTTGCAGTGGGAAACTGGAAAGAGGCACAGAGAAGAGGAGCAGGCGGGCAGGGTCTGTGTCCCCAGTACCAACAGCTAGGGAGATTGTCGCCAACGCAAAAGGAGGTGGCTGTGGGTGGGGAGGTGTCTCCAGAGGTATGAAAATGATAGAAGGGGTTTCAGGCAATTTAAAAATGGATACTATAGACATTTATGAATCCCAGAGGGTTTCATTCAACCACCCAGTGAAACAAACGCTAGGTGCCCTTTTCTACAATTCCAAAATCTTAAAAAAAAAAAAAAAACTCTGGAAAACAAACTTTTCACGTGAGTTTTTGGCAACAAAACCTCAACTAGCATAAAAATGATTTATAATTTTTATCTATACCATCTATAGTGTGGGTTTTCATATATTCTACTGCAGAAATACTAATACTTATTATTTGGGAGTGTTATTTTATTACTTAATATGGGGCCCTGGTGACACAGCGGTTAAGAGCTTTGGCTACTAACCAAAAACGTCAGCAGTTCGAATCCACCAGATGCTCCTTGGAAACCCCATAGGGCAATTCTCCTTGGTCCTACGGGGTTCACTATGATTCGGAACCCACTGGATGGCAACAAGGGGGCTTACTTAACGTATGTGAGCGTACAGGGCTGGCTTTCCAAAACTTGAAAGTTTGAAAACTAAGGCACATGTGGCCCCAAGGGTTAACAAGGTAAGAGACTTAAACATGTAATGCCACCTCTATCAGGCCAGCTGGCTAAATAATCTCCATTCCCAGGTCAAATAAGCAAATAGAGTCAAGACTACCTGGGGGGAGGGTGTGCCCAAGAACAGCCTAAAGGGGGGTCAGAAAGGATAGAGGAGCAGTCTGCACAACCTAGATCAAATGTTCAGGCTCTGTGGACAAGGTGGTGCAGCGCTTAAGAGCTCAGGTGCCAATCAAAAGGTCAGCTGTTCGAATCCACCAGCCACGCCTTAGAAACCCTAAGGGACAGTTCTACTCTGTCCTGTAGGGTCACTATGAGTTGGAATCAACCTGCCGGCAATGGGGTTTGGTTTTTTACAGGTGGACAAGATAAATTTGACAAGGTAGGGCTGAAATCTGAGAGGCACGCCATTAGCACTGACAACTTTAGATACACTGCAGTCGCTGGTGCCTCTCCCTCAAAGTATCCAGTAATTTCAAGGATATGACACAACGCTTACCAATTTAACCTTTCTCACGTGCACAATTCAGTGTCATCAATCACATTGATCATGTTGTAGAACCATCACCAATGTCTGCTGTCAGGTTTCCATCTCCGTAAAGAGAAACTCATGCTTCCTAAACAATGGCTGCCCAAGGGGCAGCCATCTGTTTGGAACTCATTCACTTGAGGATTTTGTGCCACCCCAAAAGTCACAACTTGATCCCTTACTCCCTATTCCTTTAGGCACAAATCCCCACCGATCACTGCTCCCCTAACAGGTACCTCCTTCCTCCCAACACCAGCAACCACCACCTGGCAGGGCCTTCTCCTCCTCCCGGCAGGGCCTTCTCCTCCCATGTCCCACTCCACAAGGCCTTCCTCAAACTCTGCCAGCACCTTCTCCTACTATCAGCCGAACCCCCGGCCTGTGCGGCCAGGTCCTCTGTCCTCTCTTTTATATTCCAGAAACCAGCCCTGCCCCGTCCCGAGTCTTCACATACATGGTATTCAGTGTCCTTTCTCCCTGGAGGGACCCTCCTTGTAGCCCAATACCACGTGTCTGTCCTGAGCACATACCTACACAAGCTTTCAATATTAATACACACACACACAAAAAAGAACCATTATCTTTTAGAAACTAAAACCAAAAAAAAAAAAAGGATCACCAATAACTAGACACATACGCTCTCTTCCCATAGTTGAATGCTTAGACTTGGGTGAGCTTCCTTCCAGAGAAATAACTCAACCTTGGCTCATAGAATGGTCAGTTATTGAAAGTATGAAAATAAGTTCACAATGGAAAAAAAACCATTTACCTCTTAGCACTGATTCTTTGAAAGATGATGAAAACCCAGAGAGGGAAACCCGGGCAGCACAGAACAATACCTTTGACCAATTTTGCCAGAGTCACGGACAATATAGTTTCATGAATGTCTCTTACCATAAGCCTCTCCTAAAGCCGAAGAAGGGTCTCAGCTCGAGAAAGGGGCTCTCTGAGGCAAGAAAAGGAATCCCCGGGTGGGACCAATGGTCCATGCACATGGCTGCTAACTGAAAAGTTGGCAGATCGGGTACACTCCGAGGTGTCTCAGAGGAAAGGCCTGATAATGGATTTCTAGAAAATCAGCCACTGAAAATCCTAGGGAGCACAGTTCTGCTCTGATACACACAGGGTCAGCCACGGGGTCAGCCACGGCCAGATCAACCCAACAGCCCCTGGTTTCAACCGGAGGCAAGAAAGGGTGGTACGACTCAGGTATTTTGCTTATGATCCTGATCCTTCTTTTCGGGTAGCTGTAGCTTGTAGGCTTTTTTGGGGAGTGGGAGGAGGTAGGGGGAGAGAAATCCAGGGACCTATAAAGGGCAGGGGTGGAGGTGGAGAGGAGGAACGGAAGCTTTGGGTAGGGAAAAAGACAGAAAAGACTGCACCTCCCACTGTAAGCAATGTTAGCATCTGCTGAGCCTTTGTGAAACCAGAAAAAGAAAATTTTTTAATGTTTTAAACATAATCGAGACGTTGCTTAATACTAAGTGTGCCACAGACAACATACACAGCAACTCCAGGGCGTAGGACTCAAGGTTCTATTTCTATTACCTGGAATGTCCACCCTCCCTATCCCTGGGACTGCTCTGCCCTGGTGGCAATCTGTTGGGTCTGGGTCCTGCTTCTGCCCATGCCTTTCACAGCTGTAGATAAATAATAACCAGTATGTTCTCCAAACGCCAAGAGTCTGCCCCTGGGGACAGCCCAGCAGCTCCCTCAGCTCTTGGGGCTACCAATTATTGGCTTCTGCATTGATCTCCTGGTCAGAATGTGCCAGGTGGAGGGACATGGAGTGGCTGGTCATGCCCACCCATGCCAGCAGGGCTTACTGCCCACTGCCTGGAATCTCTCTCAACATGGCTTGCAGGCTTTAACAAGCACCCACGATGGAATGGCATCTCTGTGACAGTGGCACGTGACACACTTGTGCTTGGGGTTTCCTCGAATGGATCCAAGTTAGATCATGTAACATGGACCCGGGGTGACTGGAGGGAACGCAAGGGCATCTCTTCTGTGTGACAGAAATGTTCTATCTTCATGGGAGGGGTGGTCATGCAGGTGTGTATGTAATCCTCACATCTCAAGCTGTACGCTTATAATCTGTATTTTATTCTGTATAAATCCAACAGCCCCCTTCGCTGAAAAAAAAAAGCAGAGGGCAACACTAGTACTCATTACCTAAGTATTGATGGGGTGAGGCTTGGAGCCTAGCCTCAGTGTGGCACCCTTCATGGATGAGAACCCAATAAATACCCATTGAGCCCATAAATGAGTTACTTTAATGGTCCCACATAATTTACTTCTAACTGGTCGCCACCAGTCTTTCCACAATGTTCCCACTAGGATTTTTCCTTTGCCCTCCACTGTAAATATTATCTTTGATAAGTTCTATCTCGCAAGAGGCAAGCATTGACCAACTCCCTAGAGGTTTTGAAAAAATGAGAGCCCTGAGTCCGATTTACACCACCAGAGGCGGCAGGTGGCCACAAAGCCGAAGGAAATCATCAGTGTCCCAGCTGCCAGCCCGGCATGCATCTGACCTCTGATGTACTAACGAGTGGCCCCGTGCATCAAATAAGAGAGATCTGTCCCGAATTGTGAGCACTGCCCACGTAAATTACAGATTTTTAATCCAGAAAGACAGACTTTGACATAGACACACGGTCTTCCCATTGCCTCCACCGTTGCAAAAGCAGAATTGGTGGTACCTGCGGGGTGACTTTTAAAAATGAGCAGACTCTGTAGGTGGTCATGTAATTCAGTCCTCACCTCTTAAACAGTGGGCAACATTGTGCACTTGAGACCCCATCGCTCCCGGAGGAGCAAAAGGGGTTTCAATTGCCTGCATGGCTGGAGATCATGCGGACAGGTGGCCTTAAAGCAAGGGAAGGCACGCACCACCTGGGAAAAATCAGCCCGAGAAGAGAAGCAGAAATAAGAACTCAGACAAGCATAAAATAAACGACAAGAAGTCATGTAAAATTGCTAGCCGAGCTTACTGCACCCTGTTCCATGCAACATAATAAAACACGTTCCCTTCTCCTCCCATTCCGGAAAGTTCCATCATCCTGAGTAACAGGACCCCCTAATCAATGGAAACACTGCAAGCAGGAGGGAAAAGAATGGCTCCTGCTTTAGTCTGTTGCCCTCCGCCTTGGTTAGGGTGCAGGGCTCAGGGTTTTCCAGACGGAAAAGGTGCAGCCCTGGTCTTCATCCATCATACAGGTAGTCAGATGACCATGGGTCATTTTATGACCTGATTACCATCCTGAGCAGGGCCTTGCAAATCAAGAAGTTAAACAAGGAACTTTGTTTTAATCCGGAGTTGTTCACAGGCAGGAGTTATTTAAATTGGGAAGGGACCAATCCCAGGAAGCAGTTCTGACTCATGGCAAGCCCGTGTGTTTGCTACAGAGTAGAACTTCGCTCCACAGGCTTTTCTTGGCTGTAACCCTCACAGAAGCAGATCGCCAGGCCTTTCTTCCATGGAGTGGCTGGGTAGGTTCAAACCTCCAACTCTTAGGTTAGTAGTGAAACACTTAACTGTTTCTGCCACCCAGGAACCGAGTGCACATACCAAAACCCAAACCAAACCCGTTGCCGTTGATGCCGTCAAGTGGATTCTGACTCATAGCGACCCTACAGGACAGAGCAGAACTGCCCTACAGAGTTCCTAAGGAACACCTGGTGGATTTGAACCGCCAGCCTTTTGGTTAGCAGCCGCAGCACTTAACCACTACACCACCAGGGTTTCCGAGTGCACGTCTCTGTGAATTCCCTAATGCCAATAAGTGTTTATTTCTCAGCAGAGGGTGCCAAGGCTAAGGTGGGGGGCTGGCTCACGCTCACGAACTCCCTGGTGTCAGTGACACAAAGGGGTTTCCCAAAGCCCTAAGCCCAGGCTCTTCTGCAGCATTCCCCAAGCTCTCCCAACAAAGAGGACTTTTTAAAAATGTAAGAGTGCAGTGAACATACCCTTGCAGTGTCCCTTCCCCCTCCCTCTGAAACTCAAGAATCACCAGGGCCTTTTTTAATAGCTTCCTCTTCAAGTAAAAGGCAAGAGGAGGAAGACCTAACCAAAAACCAAGCCAACTGCCCTCCAGTCGATTCCAACTAATAGTGGCACTATACAACAAGACTACCAAACCAAACCCAGTGCCGTCGAGTCCGACTCATAGCGACCCTATAGAACAGAGTAGAACTGCCCCATAGAGTTTTCAAGGAGCGCCTGGCGGATTTGAACTGCCGACCCTTTGGTTGGCAGCCAAAGCACTTAACCACTATGCCACCAGGGTTTCCACAGCAAGACTAAAGGGGCCTCAAATCAAAGCTCTAGGAAAATAGCTGGGGGCAAAGGAAAGGCCTTAGTCTTGTCACGGAATTATCTCATTTTTAAAACCCTTTCCAATTTAGGAGCTTGTGAGGCTGTCAATCTAAACCCCTCTTTTCTCCAACAATTTCCCATTGTGGTAGTCGATTCTGATTCATTGTGACCCTATAGGACAGAGGAGAACTGCCCCATAGGGTTTCCAAGGAGCGGCTGGTAGATTCAAACTACCAGCCTCTTGGTTAGCAGCCGAACTCTTAACCACTGCCCCACCAGGGATCCTTCCTCCAACAGTTGTTGTTGTTAGGTGCCATCGAGTCGATTCCGACTCATAGTGACTCTATGCATAACAAAATGAAACACTGCCTGGTCCTGCGCCATCCTTACAATTGTTGTTATATGCTTGAGCTCATTGTTGCAGCCACTGTGTCAATCCACCTTGTTAGGGTCTTCCTCTTTTCCACTGACCCTGTACTCTGCCATATGTGTGGGCAGCCCCATAAAGGCCAAGAAGCAGTGGGCAGGGCCATGTAGCCCAGGCCAGGCAAGGGGACCAGCTTTCAAAAGCACCTGTCACTCACACTGGGAAAAACCAGGGAAGTGTATGAGCCTGGGTGGTTCTGGGATCCAGGCAGTTACCGGGTGTGTCTCAGAGACAGCAAATGACCCCACCCCAGGGAAAAGTCCAAACTGTGAAGAGCACAGGAGACCTTCTCCCATCAACCATCAGTGAGTGACCTAGGGGGCCCCCCAGGAGGGACGGTGAAGAGAAAATGTAAAAGGCAGGCTATCTCAGATTAAGAGCCATTAACATTTAAAGTCCTCTTAAAGGTGGGTGTGGGGAGCAGAAACCAAGTTCAACAAAGGGTGGGACACAGAATGGCAGGTAAACCAGTAAAAACTGGTCCAAGAGGAAGAACAGGGGAGACCCAAGCATACCCTGGAGAAGAAGGGCCCAACCTGTGCTGGAACCATAGAGGATAAATGTGAGTAAGCCTACCAACTGCAGAGCTGTCAGGTCAGGTGCCCTTCCAAAGGACCAAGCCAAATGCCCCTGGGAATCTCAGGGACCCCAGCCCCCAAGGCCAGCAAATCTGAAGCAGAGAAATGCCAACTAACCAGTAATAAGACAGAATCAAAAAGAGCAACATTTGAGAACCCAACATGGAGTCAAATTCCTCTTTAGAAGCCTGGGTTCGTGATACCACTCATCACGCGATGCTTTTTTCCTTCTTTATTGGGAAAATGATAATGAGAAATCATTTCCAGTCTCAGACATGCGCCCTTCTCAGAATCCTGTTTTGTCCCAACAAATGACACTTGTGCAGCGTTCTCCTGAGGCCATCTCTTCCAAGCTGTACCTGCAGGCTGTTCAACGGAGCTCAAGTCTGACTCAGCAGGGAGTGGGATCGGGAGGCCCCCACAGTTCTGCCCTACAGAACCTCCCCAACTCATACCCCCAAGCAGATTCCCAAGGATAAGCTGGAGTTAAAAACGATAGGCGTGTCAGGGTGGGGAAAAAATAAAATTCACAAGCTGGCTGAGACAATCTGGTAGTATCGGTTATGTAACCTCAGTTTCTAGGAAGAACATAAAGGAGTAGGAGGAAAACCTTTAGATTGGTCTCTGCATGAGTCCTGAAGGAATCCTGGTGGTGCCAACTGTTAAGGGTTAAGCGCTCTTTGCTCTTTGGCAGAAAGATATGGCAGTCAGCTTCTTAAGATTTACAGCCTTGGAGACCCTATGGGGCACTTCCACTCTGTTCTTTAGGATATTCGGAAGGGCAGTGGGTTTTGTTTTTTTGGGAGGGGCGAAGGGTGGGTCCTGAAATTGTTTCATGAGGCCCTGTGTTGACAGAAAAGGTCGCCTGTATTTTGGCAAACACCTAAATCAGGAAGAAGTGAGATACCAGATGAGAGAAATCTAAGTATCTGTGATGGATGATCAAATTACCATGTTCTGAGGTTCTGGCTTTATCTTTAGTCCTTCCACCACATTAATCCCACTGCACCTGACACTGGGAGGAACTTGCTTCCCCCGGAGCCGCTGGCCAGGAGTCTCAGGCTGGCCTGTCCTCCTTCCGGTCCGTTACGGAGGAGCCTCTGGTTCCCTCTCCCATCCTAGATCTTCAAATTCATCTATTTTACAGAAAACTCTTTTCTTAGAGTCAGCCTGCATCTCCAAGGCTGTAGTCTCTGATCCCACAATATCCTTATCAAGTGTGCTCTATTTTCTGCAAATTATTGTTGTTTGCTATTTACAAGACTCTGAGCTAAGAAGATTGGGAGCTTTAAAAAACAAAAACAAAGCTTAAGAAATGTCCAGTCTCCTAGAGGTAGGGGGACCACTTCCATCTTGGTTGGTGTGGGGAAATCTGGCTTGCACATATTACCTTGGCATAATGGTTAATGGCACCATTGTTCACTCTCAAAAGTGGCCGAATTTCGACACTGCACGTCACCCCAGCTAGAGTGGGTCAGTAAGACCAATGGAGAAGTAGCCAAAATACCTGAGAGCAGAAAGCAAAACTCATCATCATCCAGAAAAGTTGTACAAAATGCCTCCATCCCTCCATAGGGTTTGGGGGAGGGTCTATCTTCTCAACAACTCTTTTAGGACCAGAACTTCAGCCACCTTGCACAGGTGACACTGTGGTAGGGCAGCTCGATCAGAAAATGGCCTCCTGGAGGCAACAGGACAGGGCCAGGAGGACGGAAGTGGGAAATTCACAAACGCAGTTAAAATGAAGAACCTGAGCAAACCAGCAGTTCCTGGCTCAAGCGCTGGAGATGTGGAGTAGCCTGATGGGAAGCGTTAGCTGTAAGGTCCTGGAAGATACTGGGGAAAGGAAGCCAGAGGAGGCTCCTGAGGACGGGTGTAACTGGTGCTTGGGAGACCTTGAAGGGACAGAAGTTACAGTGATCGACAACCATCCACACAGAGAGGGGACGGCCACGTTGTGCAACCAAAACCCTTTCCCATGGAGTTGATTCCAACACACCACGACCCTATACTACCAAGTAGGAACTTGAGGGCTGGGGTTCCAGAAGAAGAGGACTATTGTGGTTAGAAGCAAGGTTACCTTCTCATTGTGCCTAAGCCAAAGTCAGTAGGCTGAATTCCTTCTGGCCCTGCTGAGGATGGGCCAGTAGGAGGCACCACCTGCCCCACTTTCAGGCCTCTCTCCTTCCTGCTGTCTGTTACCCCATCTGGACTATGAGAAGCCAACCCTCTGCCCCAGAAGAGACAGGGCCACTGGGTTCAGCATCCTTATCCTCCCCTGCTCTCCCGCTTAAGTTTCTGCTTATATTGGAGTTCCTCTGGGCTCAACTCTTCCTCTCTCCCTCTCAGTCAAGCCTCCCTGCTGTGTTCCTCAAACTCCCCTATCCCAGCACCTGAACCCTCATTCTGGGACAATGAGACTCCTCCAGTGGACAGGCATCCCTGAGTGTACCATCACCTTCCAGCCTCTCAGGCAGCCAGCAGGCCTGGGATCCCTGCTGCTTCTACTGCTGCCCTAGAAGGAGAAGCCCCTTCCCTCTGCTGCAGCCACCACACACTGCTGGAGTCGACTCCGACTCAGCGACCCTACAGGACAGGGCAGAACTGCCCCACAGGGTTTCCAAGGAGCAGCTGGTGGATTCAAACTGCCGACCTTGTGGTTAGCAGCTGAGCTCTTAACCACTGCGCCACCAGGGCTCCTGCAGCAGCCACAGCTAGCCTTTCAAAAGGCCAGAGACAGGCTGCAGCACTGCCCTCCAGAGGCTTCGCATCTCAGCAGGCAGCTGGGGAGGGCAGGGGGTGGTCGTGGAGGCTGTTCTCCCTTCAGTGGTTTAGCTCAGCCAGACTGTGCACGCTTGCTGTTCCCCCAGCCTGAGATGTTCCCTCCGCTCCACTTCATTCAGGTCTAATCACTTCCTCAGAGCCTCCCCCTATAACCGAGGCTGCCCTGGTCCCTATCTCCTCCGTTCCCTTACTCTGCTTAAGTTTCTTCTCAGCACTTTCATTGACTCCTCAGGAGAGTTTAAGGACCACAAGGGCTGGAACTTTCCTGTCTTGCTCACTGCCTCATTCCTGGCATCTAGCAGTGTCTGGCACAAAGACGCTCAAAAAATGTTTGGTGAATGAACAAATGAACAGAATGAAGGACCCGATGATTTTCACATTAGGGAGTGGTTAGCACTGCATCCCATCTGGAGAGTAAGACGGGGAGGAGGAACAGGACAGGAAAACTGTGCCTCAGTTTCCAATACTGAAATCACAAATAGAAACCCACGTCACATTATGAAAATCTAGTTCCCAACACTGGGAAGTAGTATCTGGGTGAATTTGTGGACTTTTTCTAAAAAAGTCACTTGTGGTCAATTAAAAATGGTTTTGTTTTTTTTCTTTGGCTATTCCTCCTGTCGAAACATGCAGTCCATTTCCCCTTCCCTTGAATCTGGGCTGGCCTTGTCTTGCCTTGCCCAATCCAATGTGGTAGAAGTCAGGCTATGTAACTTCTGAGTGGGGCAGCCTTTGCTTTCCTGTACTTAGAAAACTCATGCTTGGAACCCAGCCGCCATGCTGTGAGAAGCCCAGCTCATGTGGAAGAAAACTCAGGCACTCTGGTTGACAGCTCCCCTTCACTGGATTGCCAACCAGGTGAGCCAGCCATTTTGGTCTTTCCAAAACAGCATCTGTCCAGATGACTACTGCCCCATCAATGACAAGTACGGCAGAAGACTGGCGTGGCTGAGTCCAGACTACCTACAGAGTATTCAGAAACACCATTTTTATTTTCTTTATCAATGAACATAAAACAGAGCTATTCGCTGAGTTGGAGTTGAGGGCTGGAAGGGTTTCTTCAGCCAGATAATGCCTTCTTTTCTCTTCGAGTAAAACCCAAAGAATGAATGATATTCACAGCTCCTTCCCATACCACTTCTCAACAGCTAATCTCACCAAAATATATGGATTTGTTCATTTATTCACTCATGAATTCCACCCCAGAGCTTCGGTCAGGCCAGAAGCCACAGAGGAAAATCCATGTTCCAAATACTCAAGAGCTGTTCACCACCTCTCAGAGCCTCATCAACAAGCCTGCTTCACCAGCCATCTCCAGAAGGTTCTTGCCATGTTTGAGATTATTTCCAGAAAGTAACTGTCCATGGGAATGAGATGGCAGGGGGGACTGTAAATCCCCAGGAAGCTTCCAAAGGGGATAATAACCCCAAGACTTTTTTTTGCAAGTCTCCTCACCAAGCCACCATCTCTCCCACAAACTTTCTCACCAAAAGCAAAGTTCACATTTGACAAACCTATGGTACAGACCTATAATCTTATTTCTCACAACTGGACCAATATGATATCAATAAAAGCTTCATATCCTTTTCTTCTCAGGAAAAAGGGAGGGTTGCTCCTTTCTCCACAATATGTCTTTATATGTTCGAGTCATCTGCTGGGAATGAGATGCTTCCTTAAAAATACAGATGATTTGTGGCACCATGGTTGAGACTGAAGACAAACTCAACGTTCGTCACTACGCCATACAATGAATAACCAGGAAACCACTGAAAAGAATGAGGATGCTGTGAGCTCAACAGAATGGCTTCCAAGATACGTGACCATAGAAGAAACAAGGCATGGAGCCACGTATATAGAATGCCGCTATACGCATAAAAGAAAGAGCAAGTAAGTATTCCTTGCTAGTCACCTCTACAGTGAGTGGTACCCGTGATCTGCTTGTAGTTAATAGAATAGTGTTGTGTATTTTTTATCCCACACCAAATGGGTGTGTCTGTGTAGCTGCTTAGAATTTAATGAAATTCCAAATGCCTTTTACTATTGCCTTCATATTTAATTACTGCTTATACTAAATAACTAATATTAAAAAAAAATTTTTTTTTAGTATCAGGTATAGGGTCGCTATGAGTCAGAATCGACTCGACGGCACTGGGTTTGTTTTTTGTTTGTTTGTTTGTTTGTTTTTTTAATATCAGGTATGTGATGTCCAGGGGAGAAACAGGATACAATTGAGTATTCGCAGTATGATCTTAATTGGGGATGGAGCAATGGCTCTAAAGCCACTTTTGAAATACGTGCACCAAACTGTTAATAATAGTTATCTCTAAGGATGACCAGCCATCTGATTTTCTGTGTTTTCTAAATTTCCACATAAACCAGAAAAAAAAACCCACCGCCATCAGGTTGACTGCGACTCATAGCGACCCCATAGCACAGAGTAGAACTGCTTCAGAGGGTTTCCAAGGCTGCAAATCTTTACATAAGCCAAATCTTTCTCCCACGGTGTGGCTCGTGGGTTCCAACTGCAGTTCCTTTGGTTAGCAGTCGAGCACTTTAACCACTGTGCCACCAGTGCTCCTCAAATTTCCACAGGAGACTTAAACAAAGCATAGGGCTCTCTGAGGTTCACTGACCCATGATTTGTCAGACTTCAAAAGGAGTTTAATAATGGGCACTATTCCAGGCACTTCACACACATTCTCTCATTTAATCCTCACCACAACCCCACAGAGTAGCTATTATTATCATCCTCATTTTACAGGTGAAGAAACTGAGGCAAAGACAGGTAAGTCACCTATGGCTAGAAAGTGGCGGGTCTCCATAGGGACCTCAGGTCTACACAGTAACCTCTAGGCTTTGCTACTTCTGACAGCAACGACACTCCCTCCTACCCCCCGCCCCCAGTTTCGAAAAGCTTACCCCTATAAACCTTAAAAAAAAAAAAAATTTTTTTTTTTTTTTTATAAACCTTAGTCTACAACCAGCCAGTTTTTATAACACAGTTCCCTGCGTGTCACCAACTACTGCTGAACAACTCCCCGACTGCTTTCTTTTTTTCTGTATCATGTCTTAGCTCAACAACTCTCAATGGCTCCCAGGTGCCTGCAGGTCAAGAGTAAAGGCCTCTCAGATTTGACACATCTGACTTCAATCACAACCCCTAAAATAAAAAATCCAGTTGGCTGTCCTCTCCAGTTCATGGTGGCTACATGTGCTCTGTCAGAGCAGAACTGGGCCCCTTAGGGTTTTTTCAAAGGCTGGTTTTCAGAAATAGATCACCAGGCCTTTCTTTACGGTGCCTCTGGGTAGACTCAAACCTCCAACCTTTCAGCCAACCATTTTGCACCATATCCAGGGGCCCCTGGTGATGTAGTGGTTAAGTGCTACAGCTGCTAACCAAAAGGTCAGCAGTTCGAATCCATCAACTGCTCCTCTCCTTGGAAACCCAATGGGACAGTTCTACTCTGACTTACAGGGTTAGAATTAGAATTGACTCCAAGGCAAAGGGTTTGTTTGTTTGTTTTTAGGGACTCCTCTAAAAATGCAGTGAAATAAAAACTCTCCAGCCAAAAGTTCTTTCTCAGCTTTCTGCTCCTGAATCCTCCTGACCTCTGGAGGCCACCCTCCTCCTATCCCTTGTTGATCCTTCCACCCTCTAAAAAAAAAAAAAAAAAACCAACTCTACAACACAGCATTTCTCTGAACCACTGTCTTGGCTCCTAATACCTTAAATTTCTACACATCCCCTCAGGCACAATCCACTACCAGACATGTGGAGAAGCTGGAAAAACCTATTTATCTGCCTCCCAACCCCCACCCTCCTGCTGCTCAGAGGGAAGGAACACAGCCCTCAATGTCCTTCTCCAGGATATGCCCCCAGGGGCTCCTCCTTAGGCCAAGACACCATCCCTGCGCCCCTAATTTCACTCATGGCCCCACAATCCAGAAGCTTACCCCCAGGGGGGGTCTGTGATCAATTTAGTCCCAGGCTTAGGGCCAATCGTAAGACAGCTTGGTCCAAGATAGCAGCTAGTCCAATACAGAGTCTTTGTTCCCACAGGTTCTTTGGGGCATGCTGCTGAGAGAGGAAGACCCCAGGCGCATTCCCTCTCCCACTGAAGAGCTTTGCGAGGAGGGAAGTGGACAGAAAATGCCTGTCCCCGCTCTACCCCAAAGGAAAAAGCTGTTCATAAGCCTGGACGATATAAGCAGACTTTTCCTTTTCGCTGTTTGGCAACTCTTCAGGCTCCTATTTGTCGCTCTGCAATTGTTGAGCTCCCCAAATAATACATTTTCTATGATGAATGTCACACAAGAGGTAATTAACTTTAAATTACAACCGCCCGGCCCTGTCCCTCTAAGGGCCGCCAGCTCTCCCAGTAGCATTACTAATGGGAAGATAAGATGTGGACCAGACCAACCAAGAGAATCCAAACCACTTTACATTAGCTGAGTGAATTCATCTAGAAGGAAGGACAGTATACAATCAGACTCAATTCCGAATATGCTCCTTGTTGATGCGACCAGCTTTTTGCTAGCTGTAGCCTGCAACTCTACCCCGGAATTTCACTACGTAGGCATTTTTTTAAAAAGAGGGGCAGGACTGAGACCCCATGCTCAAAAAGAACAAACTATCCCATTGCGCCCAAGAAACACTGCAGAACAAGCTTTTAAAAAGTGTTGAACTAGAAAGGGAGCTTTTTTTTAAAAAAAAAACCCTGCTCATGGGAGTCCTTTAAAAACAACAACAAAAACAGGAAGGGGGAGAGGCTGGTTTTAAAAAAATGTTTTGCATTTTTGTGTATTTTGATAAACACAATAGCTTTTTTGACTGGGGAGGGGGAACCATTCCTCTGCCAGCACCTCAGGATTTCTAATTAGAAAGGGGTGGGTGGTGGGAGTGGAGAAACGACTTGGGATTTTGGGATCTGATCAATGCAACATGTTAGGGACAGAGCACGGTCAAAAGGAAATGATTAATCCCACGACAGAAACAGGCGGATGGGGCTAGGGATGGGCCCCCCACAAAATCCTAATAAGTGCACATCAAAAAGACACTCTGGTTAGTGGGGTTTTCTCCCAACCATACTCAAGATTTGTACCTTGGGTGCATCATCCTTCCGATAACGAAGGTCTCCTCGAGCTAGTTTTCCTTAGAGGTTATTTTTATGTGCTGATTTCATTCCCTCCCATAGTTGCAAAAGCAGTCTGCCTCAAGCAGGGGAGAGAATGCCTCCAGTCATCTGGATGACTAAGACATTCTGTGACCATTTCCATGACTGGCGGGAACCTCCCGACCGTTAATGGAGGAGGGAATATTTTAGGCCCATTTAAAAGAAGTTACCAGTCAAGACATACAATATCCCTTTGAAATGCGATGACATCAACACTCTTTGAAAGCACATAAATAGGTCAACATGGAGAGGAGGGGGAAGGGAAATGCCTTGTAAGAATTCTTTGGGAAACAATTTTCCTCTTAGCTTTTCTCCCTTGCCTTTAGGTCACACTTAAAAATTCGTATTCCTAAGTAACAACGCAAAACTCCCTCTCACCAACAGACTGGCATTTAAACAAGCTCAGAACTGCCCCAACACATTTCTGTCCCATGACAGACCTCGTCCCCGCAAAAGAGGCATGAGAAATCACCACGGGCTAAACTGAAACCCTGGGGACTGGGTGGGGTCACGTTCTACTTTGAAAAATTCACGGTAACAGATGACTATCTTGCTTTGAGAGGGCCCCCGCAGACATACCCCAAGAAAGCTTTGGACCACAAAATCTTCAAAGCTAGATGGGAGTGGCCTTAGACTGCATAACCCCAGGGTTTGGCAATCCCTCCACTTGTGTGCAGTTGTGCGTGTGCACATTTTCCTGGTCCACAGGGGACATGGGATTCTTAAAGGGGGCCTGACTATTGGTGGGAAGGGGAGAGTTAATAATCTCTACCCAAAACGGAGCCCTGGTGGTACAGTGGTGAAGAGCTCGGCTGCTAACCAAAAGGTTAGCAGTTTGAAGCCACCAGCCGCTCCTTGGAAGCCCTACAGGGCAGTTCTAATCTGTCCTATAGGGTTGCTAGGAGTCTGAATCGACTCAACCGCAAAGGGTTTGGCTTTTAGTACACAAAAAACCCTCTCTACCGTCCCCACCAGACAAATAAGTAGAGAGGAAGGAGGCCCCTTTAGCTGGGTAAAACAGGCCGGTGTCACTTTAGGGGGAAAAGATTAGAGCTCAATCTTCCAGCCTCTCATCCAGACTCCTTCCTCTAGCCATGCTATTTAAAAATTAGTCCTCAGGGAAAATGGCAATGCCAACTCAAGGCAGATAAGAGAGCCCCGCCCTGCCTTCCCAGAAAAGGGATGTTTGACCATCAATTCTTGGTAGCAGCCCCCACAGGCTCTGGCTCCTGGCTTTGTCCATCCAAACTGTAGCCTGCTGTCTGCCCCAAGGAATGGCTTTAATTGAAATTGCAAGCTATCTTGCTGGCCTCCCCCTCCCTCTCTGCCTCCCTGGTCTCCCAGGACTAAGATCCCTGGATCCTGTTTCCTATAATACAGGGGGGTCCTTGAAAACCTCTAAATACCATCTTAACTCCAACCCAGGATCCTGTGGCCACGTGAGGGCTGTGAGACATGGCTCTGGTGTTTGGCAAGGCCCTAGCACCTAGAAGTCTCCAGTGGAGCTCGGTGGGACCAGCAGGGACAAGACCCAGACCCAGCCGCGGTTGTGTGACCTCACAGAAAACTTTCCAGTAAAACCCAGAGAAGACTGTCTCCCCACCATCTGCAATGAAAAGTCACAAGAAGCTCTTTTCCTGCAAGCCTGGTGTCCACACTGCTAGCAGCTCCCCAAGAAGACCTCTCTGCTCCTGGACTCCACTCGCCTTGGCTCCCCAGCCCAGCCACTACTCCCAGGCTGCAGAACAAAAAAGAAGACAACAGCATCAGGGGTTATTAAAAACTGCCAGAGGAGGGGGGTAAGTAACCTCAGGTGCCTGCTCACAAGAGTGGAGCAAGAAAAGAAGCAAAATTTAGCAATACAACAGGATGATGGAGCAAAGAATTAGCTGGGGGTCGGGGGGGAGAGAGGAGAATATATATATATATACCCCTTGTTTCTTCAGAGGGGCCCTTCCAACAGCCCCAGGACATGATGGCTCAGGCCTCACGCCCTCCAGGGAAGAGGGTGGTGTCAGGGGTAGAAGTGAAGGGGCCGCTGGGGCCGAAGTCTAGGGAAAAGATAAGAGTTTATGGGCCAGACCTTGCAGAACTCCCTCAGTGAGATTCCTCTGGATTCCTGGACTTGTGTAACTCAGAAGGCAGAGAAGCCTGCACTGGGAGACACACCCTACCCCAGGGTACATGGCTGTCAAAACTCCCCGAACGTTTCTGATTTGTGCAATTTATTATACATACAGTGTATGTATGGAAACCCCCGGTGGCTTAGTAGTTAAGAGCTATGGCTGCTAACCAAAAGGTAGTCAGTTCAAATCCACCAGACACTCCTTGGAAACCCTATGGGGCAGTTCTACCCTGGTTGCAATGAGTTGAGTGCACTCAACAGCAATGGCTTTGGTTTGGGTTTTATACCATGAAGCTGCCCTGGTGCACGATGGTTAAGCGCTCAGCTGCGAATTCAAAGGTTGGTAGTTCAAACCCATTAACCACTCAGTGGGATAAGTCTGGCGATCTGCTCCCATAAAGATTACAGCCTAAGAAACCATATGGGGCAGTTGTACTCTGTCCTATTTAAAAAAAAAAAAAAAAACTCATTGCTGACAAGTCGATTCC
Organism: Elephas maximus indicus; assembly: GCF_024166365.1. Lineage (NCBI taxonomy): Eukaryota > Metazoa > Chordata > Mammalia > Proboscidea > Elephantidae > Elephas > Elephas maximus. The sequence goes on from NC_064845.1 coordinate 6,811,171, forward strand.
GACTCATAGTGACCCCATAGGACAGAACAGAACTGCCCCATAGGGCTTCCAAGGAGCGTCTGGTGGATTCGAACTGCCGACCTTTTGGTTAGCAGCCATAGCCCTTAACATCTGCACCACTGGGGTCTCTGTAGTGTCAGGAAATCTTTTGTTTGAACTGAGCACCTATCATTAGCGCTATTCAATAAATAAGAAAACCAAGGCACAGAGAAGTTTATTAACTTGTGCAAAGTCACCCAGCTAGAAAGTGGCTCCTGTCTGTGGCTCCCTGCCACTCCTGTATAAATCAAAAATGAAACCCGCTGCCGCCGAGTCAGTTCTGACTCATGAGGACCCCACGTGTGACAGAGCAGAACTGCCCCACAGGGTTTTCTTGGGTGTAATCTTTACAGAAGCAGGTCACCTGGTCTTTCTTCCCTGGAGCTGCTGGGTTTGACCTGCCACCCTTTAGGTTAGTAGTTGAGGGCAAACCATCTGCACCATTTAAGGACATGCTCCTGGATAAAATACTCTCAAACACATCACTTCTAAAATGAGTCCAACCACAATATACCAGGAGGATATAACCATATTAAATACTTATGCACCCAATGACAGGGCTGCAAGACACATAAAACAAACTCTACCGGCCTTGAAAAGTGAGACACAGACAGCTCCACAATAATAGTAGGAGACCTCAACACACCACTTTCAGTGAAGGACAGGACGTCCAGAAAGAAGCTCAATAAAGACACGGAAGATCTAAATGCCACAACCAACCAACTTGACCTCATAGACATATACAGAACACTCCACCCAACAGCAGACAAGTACAGTTTCTTTTCTAGTGCACATAGAACATTCTCTAGGATAGACCACATATTAGGTCATAAAGCAAGCCTTAACAGAACGCAAAACATCAAAATACTACAAAGCATCTTCTCTGACCATAAGGACACAAAAGTAGAAATTAGTAACAGAATAAAGCAGGGAAAAGAAATCAAACACTTGGAAACTGAACAATACCCTGCTCAAAAAAGACTGGATTATAGAAGACATTAAGGATGGAATAAAGAAATTCAGAGAATCCAGTGAGAATGAAAACACTTCCTATCAGAACCTTTGGGACACAGAGAAAGCAGTGCTCAGGGGTCAATTTCACACGTCCAAAAAGAGGAAAGGGCCCAAATCAAAGAATTATCCCTACAAGCTGAATAGAAAGAGAGCAATAAAATGAGTCCTACCACAAATAAAAAAGGAACAGAGCCTCATGCTGAGAGGGAACCAAGGCTCAGAGGCAAATGTGGGAGGGGCAGGTGCTAGGGGGAGTCTCTCCTGTCTGCACATGCATTTTTCAAATGAACGTAACTTATACATTTAACTGTGTACAAAGCTGGGCTCACTACAGGTACTTTATATATGCTTCCCAAATAGGCGAACCTAAGTCACGCGGTGGGTGGGATGTTTCCCTATATTATCTCATTAAAACTGTACCACTACCTAAGGAACGATAAATCCCACCTCCATTTTACAGGTATGGAAACTGAGGTTTTGTGCAAGCCACAAGGCTGATATGGAATTCCACCCAGAAACCTTACGAAAGGCTCCAGTCTCCATTTCCATTTCACAGGTGGCAGAAACTGAGGTTTTGTTCTACCAATAAAGAGACCAAGGCCCTTTTTTCCTCACAGGGCTGGGCCCACATGAATATTATTAACCCACAATTCACACTCAGCTGGTTATAATCTGTCACCTATACTTCATGGCTTTAAACATTTGTGCCTGTGACTACAGTGTGTCAAAGACGCAGACAACTGAAGTCTAAAAGAGCTAACAGCTTTATAGCCAAAACTTGGGAGGCGGGGTTGCTGCCAAGCAGGGTTGTCATAAAATTACCCCTGGGGCACCGTCACGGATACTTCTTAGACATAACCAAACACATTGCAGATTGGTTTTCTAGGCTTGAAGGCTTAGGATCATAGTCTCGTGGGACAACTCGGTCAACTGGCATAATATAATTCATAGAGCTTAGGCTCCACATCCTAGTTTGGTGAGTAGTGTCTGGGATTTTAAAAGTTTGTGAGGAGCCATGTAAGATGAAATTATCGGTCTCTTCTCATCAACAAAAGTGAAAGAGGGAAACCGAAGACTCAAAGAAGAAACTAGTCTACAGAACTAAGTCTACAAGAGCCATGACCTCATCTACCCTGAGTCCAGGAGAACTAGATGATGCCCAGCTACCAACAACTGTTCTGATCAGGGCCAAAACAGACACATCTTGACGGAACGGGAGAAGAATGTGGAACAGAACTCAAATTCTTAAACAGTCCAGACTTGCTGGAATGGGTGAGACTAGAGGACTCCCCGAGACTATTGCCCTGAGATACTGCACAAACCTCGAGCCAAAATTACCCACCACTGAGGTCACCTTTTAGCTAAATAAGTTTGGCTTATAAAATAAAGAACAGAACCCGTTAGTACTGCACACCTTTAAAAAAAAGATCTATGTAATCAAATGGTCAACAATTACTCTAAATCAAAGATTTAAGGGAAACTAGATTATTGGAAACTAAACATTCAGAATTCATAAGGTTTTCACTGGTAATGCTTTCCAGAAGTAGACCGCCGGGTCCTTCTTCCTAGTCTGTCTTAGTCTGGAAGCTCAGCTGAAACCTATCCTCCATGGGTGACCCTGCTGGTATCTCAATACTGTTGGCATAGCTTCCAGCATCACAGCAACATGCAAGCCCCCACAGTACGACAAAGTGACAGACACATGGGGAAAGAATAGATTTGACGCACTGAACACTAGTGACTGAAGACCAGACGAGTTGTGGAATGACATCAAGGACATCATACACGAAGAAAGCAAGCGGTCACTGAAAAGACAGGAAAGAAAGAAAAGGCAAAGATGGATGTCAGAGGAGACACTGAAACTTGCTCTCGAACGTCGAGCAGCTAAAGCAAAAGAAGAATTGATGAAGTAAAAGAACTGAAGAGAAGATTTCAAAGGGCGGCTCAAGAAGACAAAGTATTATAATGACGTGTGCAAAGAGCTGGAAATAGAAAACCAAAAGGGAAGAACACGCTCCGCGTTTCTCAAGCTGAAAGAAGTGAAGAAAAAATTCAAGCCTCGAGTTGCAATAGTGAAGGATTCCATGGGGAAAATATTAAATGACCCAGGAAGCATCTTTTGACGGAAGGAATACACAGAGTCATTATATCAAAAAGAATGAGTCAATGTTCAACCATTTCAAGAGATGGTATATGATCAGGAACCGATGGTACTGAAGGAAGAAGTCCAAGCTGCTCTGAAGGCACTGGCGAAAAACAAGGCTCCAGGAATTGATGGAATATCAATTGAGATGTTTCAACAAACAGATGCAGCGCTGGAGGTGCTCACTTGTCTATGCCAAGAAATATGGAAGACAGCTTCCTGGCCAACCGACTGGAAGAGATCCATATTTATGCCTATTCCCAAGAAAGGTGATCCAAATGAATGTGGAAATTATAGAACAATATCATTAATATTACACGCAAGCAAAACTTTGCTGAAGATCATTCAAACACGGCTGCAGCAGTATATCAACAGGGAACTGCTGGAAATTCAGGCCAGTTTCAGAAGAGGATGTGGAACCAGGGGTATCATTGCTGATGTCAGATGGATTCTGGCTGAAAGCTGAGAATACCAGAAAGATATTTACCTGTGTTTTATTGGCTATGCAAAGCCATTCGACTGTGTGGATCACACAAAGTTATGGATAACAATGCAAAGAATGGGAATTCCAGAACACTTAATTGTGCTCATGAGGAACCTTTACGTAGATCAAGAGGCAGTTGTTCAGACAGAACAAGGGGGTGCTGATTGGTTTAAAGTCAGGAAAGGTGTGCGTCAGAGTTGTATCCTTTCACCATACCTATTCAGTCTGTATGCTGAGCAAATAATCCAAGAAGCTGGACTATATGAAGAAGAACGGGGCATCAGGATTGGAGGAAGACTCATTAACAACCTGCGTTATGCAGATGACACAACCTTGCTTGCTGAAAGTCAAGAGGATTTGAAGCACTTACTTCTAATGAAGATCAAAGACCACAGCCTTCAGTATGGATTACACCTCAACATAAAGAAAACAAAAATCCTCACAACTGGGCCAATGAGCCACATGACAAACGGAGAAAAGATTGAAGTTGTCAAGGATTTCATTTTACTTGGATCCACGATCAACAGCCATGGAAGCAGCAGTCAAGAAATCAAAAGACGCATTGCATTGGGTAAATCTGCTGCAAAGGACCTCTTTGAAGTGTTGAAGAGCAGAGATGTCACCCTGAAGACCAAGGTGCCCCTGACCCACGCCATGGTATTTTCAAATCGCATCATATGCACGTGAAAGCTGGACAATGAATAAGGAGGACCAAAGAAGAACTGACGCCTCTGAATTGTGGTGTTGGCAAAGAATGTTGAATATGCCATGGACTGCCAAAAGAACGAACAAATCTGTCTTGGAGGAAGTGCAGCTAGAATGCTCCTTAGAAGCAAGGATGGCGAGACTGCGTCTTACATACTTTGGACATGTTGTCAGGAGGGATCAGTCCCTGGAGAAGGACATCATGCTTGGCAGAGTACAGGGTCAGTGGAAAAGAGGAAGACCCTCAACAAGGTGGATTGACACAGTGGCTGCAACAATGAGCTCAAGCGTAACAACCACTGTTAAGGATGGCGCAGGACCAGGCAGTGTTTCGTTCTGTTGTGCGTAGCATCGCTATGAGTCAGAACTGACTCAAGGCACCTGACAACAACATTCAGAAAGGAATTAATGAGAATGTTGACACATTGTGGAAAATGTAATCAATGTCTCTAAACAATTTGTGTAGTAACTGTTAAAAGAGAACCTAATTTGCTATGTAAATTATCAGAGAAAACACAATTTAAAAAAATAAACTGGCCCTAGGATGGTTAACAGAACAGAAAGAAACCCTGGTGTCATAGTAGTTAAGAGCTATGGCTGCTCACCAAAAGCTTGGCAGTTCACATCCACCAGGCACTCCTTGGAAACTCTATGGGGCAGTTCTACTCTTCCTATAGAGTCGCTGTGAGCCAGAATTGACTGGGCAGTAACAGGTTTGGTTTTTGGTTTTTTAAGATGGTTAAGATGGTATGCCTAGAGGAGTAACCTGTTCGGTCCATCTGTGTATGGGGCTGGAGCGGGGGATCCCTGAGAGTTCTGAGAAGCCAGCAGTTGCCTTCTCCTTTCATCCCCTTTGCCCTGCCTTCTGGCAATTCCTGCATCTTTGCAAGGCGCTCCAGAGCCTGGTCCAGAGTACAGCAGGAGCACTGGGGTCTGAGCCACCCTTCCCCCAGGTTTCCACCCAGGAAACCCCCAGGTGGTGAATCAGCACCCCTGGCTGAGGTCTTCACAGCCGCAAGCTTAACATTTCAGCTCCGTCTTAAACTTATGGTATCCCTTCTACAAGAAGGAGCCCTGGTAGCGCAGTGGTTAAGTGCTATGGCTGCTAACCAAAAGGTTGGCAGTTCGAATCCACCAGCCACTCCTTACAAATGCTATCCTATGGGGCAGTTCTCCTCTATCCTATAGGGTCACTGTTAGCTGGAATGGACTCTAGGGCCCTAGGTTTCTACAGCACAGCAGCCGCTGTTTCAGTACAACCTTGAAACAAAAGGGATACTTGGGGAAGAGGTGTCAAATCTGAGTCATTCCTTTCCCCATTTGTCCGAGGCTGCTGGTGGGGGGGCGGGGGCTGGATTAATTCAGGGTGACCTTCGCTACAGGAACAAGCCTAGACAGAAGACTTCACAGGGAAAGAAAAAAATAGAAGCTTATTTATGGGCTTTTAGTTTTTCAAGGAGACATGGTGATGATTTAAAAAAAAAAACACTGGAAAACAGCGCGACGTTAAACATAAATGATCCAAAGGAGCATAAAATACCGTAGAGGTAGAGCACCCCTGAAAGGATTTTATTTAAGCCACAGTGAAAATTGGGGGCACTGAGTCTGCAGAGAAAGCCTCTAGCCACGCAGGAGAAGGTCTGGCCTTCTTGCAGAGAGCTACACCGTTTGCCCTGACTCAGCAGAGGTGGGCCCATCCCACCCAGGAGCTGAGCCTCCAGCCTGCAGCTTCCCGGTGGCCTTAAGTGCCTGAGCAGGCCCGGCAGGCTCCCTGCCAGAGAGACAGGTACCTGGAAGGCATCCAGGTGGCTCCCATTCAGAAAGAGGAGGTGCCAACTGGCAGCGAGACCAGCAGCTGAAAGACCTGGCAAGAGATGCAATGCAGCCTCGCCCTTGGCAGCAGTGTAGACACCGGGAGTTTGGCTCCGGTGCCCAGTTCCAGAGCAGCTAGCCTAGTTCTAAGCGCCTTTATCTGTGGCCATGGCAGTTCCGTAGGCAAATTCGAGCCAAAAAACTCAGTCTTCATTAACCTGTCTCAACTGGATTTTCATCCCCATATGGTTAAGATTGGAAACCCTGGTGGCATAGTGGTTAAGTGCTACAGCTGCTAACCAAAGGGTCGGCAGTTCGAATCCGCTGGGCACTCCTTGGAAACTCTATGGGGCAGTTCTACTCTGTCCTATAGGGTCGCTATGAGTCAGAATCGACTCAACGGCACTGGGTTTGGTTTGGTTTTTTTTATGGGTAAGATTGGGAAACTTACAGAAAATGGATTAAGTTTCTTAGAAACATACGTTCCTTTGTTCTGCTTCAAAGGTGGCTCTGAAAACGGGGTGGCTACTGAAATGCTATGGCTTGACTCTTAGTTAAGAAACACCAAACGACCGCAAGTGAAGCCTCATAATTATCGAGGCTGCTTCAATTAGGGCATCCATGGTAAACACGTGTAACAACTCCACTGAACATCTCTTTGGATAAAGAGAGATTATGACTAACAATTGGGTAAAATGCCAATTAAAAACGCATACAACTCCGGCGTACTGTGACCTGAAATCCCCTCTCCTTCGGCACCAGAATTTTAATTTGCACTGGAACCCCCACCCCCCAAGGTACTTCCTAAAAATGTCCGTTTGAGCCCCACCCCAGTTTTGAAGAATCAGAATCTCTGTGGGGTAGAGGCAGGGGTTTACTGATTCTCAAACAGGCAAGGTAAACACACGGTGCTTACCAGATGACCTACAGAGAACAAGTTCAGTTCACATTTTTCACCAAAGGTTCTGCTTCCAGGTATGGCTGGCCATCTCTCTCCCAAGCCCACAGAAAGCAGGGCTTCGAATCCCTGCTAAGAATTTTCATGTCTAACAAGTTCCCGGCTGAAAATCTGCATTTCTACCCCCAGATATACTGGGTCTGAATCTGCATTTAACAAGATTCCCAAGTGACTCTTAGATATAACTTCCTGGGAACCTGTTAGACATTGAAATTCTCAGCACATCATTGATGTGGTGAAACTCATGTGAAATTGTTCATTACAGATTAGTAAGCAAGCACAAGTAAACCTGTGCTTACCTTGCTTGCTGGGTTATGGGCCCCTGGGTAGAGGGTAGTCCAGGGTCAGTCAACTTCCCAGGTCACTGGTAAACAAGGAAAGGCTTAATTTAAACGATTACCTGAAGTAATAAAGAAATGCAATCAGAAAACAGGAAGGGCTCAAGCAAGGTGTCTTTTGTGTCACTGGATTAGGAAGGAATCAAATGCTTTTTGAACAAATAAATGTTCAAGAAAATACTGCTCTAAGAGTTCTCAGGAAACCCTGGTGGCATAGCGGTTAAGAGCTACAGCTGCTAACCAAAAGGTTGGTGGTTCAAATCCACCAGGCATTCCTTCGAAACCCTATGGGGCAGAGTTCTACCCCGCGGTATATGTAGGGTCGCTATGAGTCGGAATCAACTCCACAGCAACGGGTTTGGTTTCTTGGTTTTAACAGCTTTTAAGGAGCTCTGGTGGCACAATGGAAACCCTGGTGGCGTAGTGGTTAAGTGCTACAGCTGCTAACCAAGAAGTCAGCAGTTCAAATCCACCAGGCACTCCTTGGAAACTCTATGGGGCAGTTCTACTCTGTCCTATAGGGTTGCTATGAGTCGGCATCGACTCGATGGCAGTGGGTTTGGGTTTGGGTGGCACAATGGTTAAGAGCTTGAGTGGCTGCAAAGGTCAGTGGTTCGAACCCACCATCTACTCCACAGGAGAAAGATGCAGCGGTCTGCTTCCGTAAAGATTTACAACCTTGGAAACCCTATGGGGCAGTTCCGCTCTATCCTTCAGGGTCACTGCTAAGAGTCAGAATCAACTAGACAGCAACATTTCTTAGCATACTTTTTAAAATTTTATGTCTAGGCACCATAAGTCCTTAGCAGAAAAAAAATGTATTAGATGGTGTTATTTACATAACATTAAATCCAGCAGGATTTACAGGGCTTCTCCACAAAGGTGGGGCAGGCCCCAGATTAACCCTCGCCCAAGCCCTGGTGGATTCCCAGGTCAGCTCTGCAGGTTCCCAGAGGGCAGCGAGGCAGCACAGGGGCTCAGGGAGGTTCTCTCGGATAACAGCCCTTGGGCGAGGACTCCACAGAATGTCACTTGTCCTCGGATGGGCTGGAACAGAAAACCCAGCGGGAAACGGGATAAGCACACAGGCGGGAATTAAGCCTCCTTCCCGGAGAAGATTAAACACAGTTAATTAAAATCCTGCAGAACCAGGAGGCAGGAGGATTAGGTGGCAGGAAAAGGGAGGGCAACGCTAGCAGGAGAGGTGATGCCTGCCCAGAAGAGTTCCTTTCCAGAGCTCTTCTGCCCACTGCTAATGGTGTCGCAGTGGTTAAGAGCTTGGCTGCTAACCAAAAGGTCGGCAGTTCAAATCCACCAACCACTCCTTGGAAACCCTATGGGGCAGCAGCTCTACTCTGTTCTACAGAGTTGCTATGAGTCAGAACCGATTCGACGGGTACATACCATAACAATCAAGATTAAATGAGCTGAGCATTACATTCTGACAGATCCCTGTACCATTTCACTTAAAGGCAATTCTGAAGGCCTGTTTCCGGAGCTGGGCAAGTCCAAATGTGTTTTTTCATATAAAAAAAAAAAAGTAGTTACAGGGGAGTCAACCTGTTGTTGTCGAGTTGCAACCCTATAAGACAGAGCAGAGCTGCCCATAGGGTTTACAGGCTGACTGCCGCATCCTTCTCCCAAGGAGCAGTTGGTGGGTTTGAACCACCCACCTTCTGGTTAGCAGGCAAGCATTTAACCACTGTGCCACCATGAAACAGAGGAAATTGGTGGGCTGGAGATGGAGACTCCTCTGAAGTGCAATGATCAATCTCAACCCTCAATTTTTCTTGCTTGCATTTCTCCTCATCTCCTCCCCTCCCCCCAGGCTATCACTCAGTCCAGATCTGGAGGACTGAAAGCAGCAGCAAGCAGCTAGAGGGTTCCCAGAAGGGCGATTCCCCCCACCTCCTCCATTCCCCAGCAAAGACAGGAACTGATGGATTCAGTCAAACCCAGGAAGCCTTGCCCTGTCCAAGTCCCGCTTGTGGGGCTCTTGTGACCACCTAGTAATCCCACAAAAATCCCTCCCAGTTACAGAAGACCGAGGGCAGGACCATCAAAAGCATTCACGAAGCACCTAACTGCCCGGAGTCCAGGCAAAGATTCATGGGGGCCTGGGCCCTTCCCTGGGAGAGGGTCATTTATGGCCATTAAGGCTAGAGTAAGGCAGGCTCCCAGAGACCATAAAACTCCTAGGAAAGGAAGTGGAGATTAACCACTTCCTCCTGCCCCTCAGAAAGGGGTTTCAAGTTGTACCAAATTGCAGAACAGAGGGCTGGGGGGTGGGGGGTGGGGAAGGGGGTTTCAGAAGAGCCTACACCGGGCCGTCACCTCTGACTAACGTTTGGGGTTCGCAGTTGCTTTGATTTTTACAGACGGGGTTTTGTAGCCCTCACTGCTCCAGCATCTCTGGGAAGCGCATTCTAGCATGTCCCCCGCAGCCCCAGCTGCCCCACCTGCCCCTCGGCCGGGGGTCTGGATTCCGACCAATAAGGAACAGGGGCACACTTAAGATTGCATTTCTTTGACAAGTATTGTGTGGGCACAGTCGGTGGCCTCCTTCTTAATTCCTTTCATAATTATCAGCCAGGTTTGTCGAGTTAAAAATTGACCTTACCCTATCTTCTCATCTTTCACTCTTTCATTGCAATTTATTTCAGCAAACTTCTCCCAAATCTAGGAAAAACAACAATAAGCAGGAACAAGCCTCAGTCAAGAAACGAGAGCGAAGCCTACCAGTGTGACTTCCTGGATTGAGACCATAAATTTTGCTCTGAGCTTCCTGGCAGTCAAAGCGAAATGAGCAATACTATACAATTACGTGGTGGTTCAGTGGTAGAATTCTCGCCTTCCGTGTGGTAGACCTGGGTTCGATTCCCAGCCAAGGCACCAAACGTGCAGCCACCACCTCATCTGCCGGTAGTGGCCTGTGTGCTGCTATGACACTGAACGGGGTTCAGCAACGCTTCCAGACCAGGACAAACCAGGAAGAAAGGCCTGGCAATCCACTTCTGAAAATGAGCGAGTGAAGACCCTACGGATCACAACAGTCCCATACGTAACCCATCATGGGACTGGGCAGTGTTCTGTTCAGTTATGCATGGGGTCACAGTGCAGGGGGCGTGGGGGGGGGGTCAAAGCAGCTAACAAGAACAACTATGTCCTTATCAAGCCCATCAATATTCTAGATGACCAACGTTTTTCCCAAACCCACACACAGTAGTAGAACCTTTAACTTAAACACACCATCCTGAACAGCCCTAAATATAGAACTAGAAACACACGCAGATAGGACCTGCTTTCTGAGCTTCCCTTCTTCTCCCCACTGCTGAATGGCACCCAAACCCCTGAAGACAGGAGTGGGGGGGGATCATTGTGACCACCGAGACACTACCCCATTCACAATAAGGCCTAAGGGGTGGCACTGAGACCCCCGCCATGTGGTTGGCAGCAGTGGATCCATATGGGAGTAAGAGCTTTCTCCTCCGCTTTTGGCTGGTGCTCAGACCCCTGGGTTTCCAGTTAAAAGGTGAAATTCAGACATGCAACATTTTTCAGTACAGTATAAGTATGTCCCAAATACTACATGGCATACTCATACTAAAAAATGATGTTTATCTGAAATTCAAATGTAACTTGGTACCTTTTCCCCCTAAATCTGGGAACCCTAGTCAGGAGGCTTCTGGTAAACTCTGGGGAGGTCCCAATTAAGGAAAGCCCTGAAAACCTCTGGGAAGGGAAAACTCGAACTTAGAGAAGCCATGTTAAATCAAAGAGTGGTTGTAGCCTTACACTTATTAACCATCACTTTTATTAAAAAAAAATGGGAGGTTACAGGCCAATCAAATTGACAGGCCACATGTTCCAGGTGATTGGGCAAGTGGCTCTTTGCAGGACTCACAACAGCCTGTGCTCCCCCAGGATTTATTTATGCATCGATCACTGGTGACATTTATCAAACTGTGCTGTAATCGTCTGCTTAATGCTGTCCTCCAGATCAGACTGTTATCTCCATGAGGGTTTGCAGCCATGTCCTCAGCAACAAGCAACGTTCTACACAGACGCTCAATAAACGTTCATTCAGGAGGAAGAAAAACTGACTACCAACTTCACGATTAGGTGTAGGACTTCTCTAGGTAGAAAACGGGAAGAATTCTAGACAGAATAAACAAAGGTGAAGGGATTCAAAATTTTGGTTTCAGGACCCATTCATACGTTTACGGAGCCCTGGTGGTGCAATGGTTAAGAGCTACGGCTGCTAACCAAAACGTCAGCAGTTTGAATCCACCAGCTGCTCCTTGGAAACCTTATGGGGCAGGCAGGTCTACTCTGTCCTATAGGGTCACGAAGAGTCAGAATCAACTCAATGGCAACAGGTTTGGTTTTATACATTTAAAAATCATTTAAGATCCCAAAGAACTTTTTGATAATTGCCATATTAGAAATTAAAACATTAATTTTAATACTGACCTATGTAATTTATTTTAAAACAAGAATAAGCCTCTTACACATAAATATAAATGGTATATTTTTATGAAAAATAATTACATTTTCTGGAAAAAACTGTGAGAAGAGTGGGACTGTTTTACATTTTTGCAAATCTCTTTAACATCTGGCTCAAAAGAAGACAGTTGGATTCGTCTGTCGGCTTCCTCAATCTGATGAAATATGCTGCTATGATGGAAGATCAAAAAACATACAGTGGAAACAGGAGACATATCTTACTAGCTTTTTCAGATCATGCGGACACTCTTCTCTGATATTACACCCAAACTTGGCAAGTGGGAGTTTTCTTAAAGGTAAGTTGTAATGTGAAATCTGAAACTGTATGATTTTTTTTTTTTTTTTAATTATTACAAATTAAAACTCATTGGTCTTAATAAATGGGGAGAGGGACTTTTCAGTCTGATGTGGCTAGGACCAAAGCAGGGATCTCTTGCACCAAAGTGTGGCTTGTTGGCTCCCTTGGTCCAGTCCAAGGGTGGCCGAGACCACAGCCACAGCCAGGCATTCCCTCCTTCTCCCTGTGAGGCTGAGGGCTCCCCAGAACAGAAGGACAAGGTTTCAGCAGCGCACACCTCTCAGATCAGCATTCCACGAGGCAGCTATTCCTGCCTAAGGGCGGAACAAAGGGCCTGGGGAGGAATTCCTGCCGCCCCAGGCTAGCATGGGGGTGGGGGGCAGTAATTATCCACAGGACACTGGGCAGAGAAATGTGCCCCCAGCAAGAGGACCTAGGAAGCTCATTCGCTCTGTTCTGGCAGGCCCATGGAAGACTGCAGTGCAGATATCCAGATACTGAAATTGGCCCTTAGAAACCACGAATGCAATTTGGGGGCTGAGTCTCAAACCGTGATGGAGCAAAGTTCAGCGGAGGGAAATCTAAAGGAAACCGGCCCAAAACCCTGAATTTACTCATTAACTCTATCTGGAGGGTCTTCTTTGTCTTCCCGCTATGTACCTACCGGCTTTTACTGTAACCAATGCAAACATTTCACTGTCCTTGGAAGCAGAGAATGGAGGGTAATGACTGCTCCTGCATCCCCATAGGAGGTTTCAATCTGGTGTGCCCAGCAAAAAGGCCTAATGGAAGCGGGGGGTGGGGGGGGTGGGACTAGAAACTGGTGAAAGGAACCTTTTCTCTTTCCTCCCTCCCTCTGGCTGGTGCACACTCTTCTGTTCATACAACGGACAGGCTCTTCAGGCAGCCTGAAAGGGAGAGGAGAGACTTGGGCTTTCAGAAGCCTGGGGAAAAATGTCTGGGCAGGGCACACAATTGCCAGGTTGTCTCCTTTAAGGGCTGTGGTGGTTCCTGGGTGATTGTGTTCCTATGAAACACCCCTTTCATGGTCCCCAACTGCAGGGCTCCCAAGAGCTCCCTGGAGCCTGTTTGCATTAACTCTGTAAACATTGGTTGAACATTCACTTTGCAGATAGGGCTCTAATGGCCAATGGAGTGAGTGCTTCCCGGGTTTTCAAATGCCTGGCTCCGCAAAGGCGCCCAGGTATCTCTTCCTCGAGCAACACTACCTTCTCTTCCTCCTGCCTGAGCACCCCCTCACACACCCCATTCACTTCCCTGCCCTCCAAGGGGCCACCAGTCGCCGTTTAGTCAACTCCAACTCACGGTGACTCCATGGGTGTCGTTGTAGAGTGCGCTCCATAGGGTTTTCAGCAGCTGATTTTTCTGAAGTGGATCTCCAGGCCATTCTGCTGAGGCACCTCTGGGGAGACTCGAACCTCCAACCTTATGGTTAGTGCTAGCATTAACCTTCTGCACCAATCAGGGGTGCCTCTCCCAGCCCAGCTACCTCCTAATCCCCTCAGTAGACCCAGTTCTCACTGGGGGATGAGACCACACACAGGGCAAGAGCTAAACATTCAGAGAAGGTAGAAGAATAACTCTGAAGCCCAGACAAGGCTATTTTGATAGTGTCAGGCTGTAGGGGCCCCCCTCCCACAACGAAGCTCAGTTATCAATGCAGACTTTCTAAATTGAAGACCCAACATTTGTGCACACAGGGAACAGCCCAAAGCCTGCAGGTAAGATCCTGTCCCTTCCCCCGTGGGATCTCATCCAGTGAAGGGCAGTTCTGAATGACATTTCCAACAGTTGGTCCATGACAAGTGTTTTCTCCACCCCCCCCCCCACCAGCTGGCCCAAAAACCAAGTAAAATTTCCTCTGTAAATCCAACTTTGCGACTCATAAGGACCCTATAGGACACAGGAGCACTGCCCCATAGGGTTTCCAAGGGTCTAAGTCTTTACAGAAGCCAACTACCACATCCTTCTCCCGTGGAGTGGGCTGGTGGCTTTGAACCACTGAATCTTCTGTTAGCAGCCATGTGCTTAACCACTGCACCACCAGGGGAGCTCAAAACATGAGCATATAGTACGTAATCAAATCAAAAGTAACTTAGAGGTTTTCCATGTACCTCATTCACCTCGCTACACAAACCCCCCAGATTTTCTATTTCCCTTTAGAGTAAGGTAAGGGTCTCCAGAAGGCAATCTCTGTCCTATTTCTTTGTGTTCTCAAACACCTGGGGAGGCCCAGGCATAAGGCAGATGCTCCACGCAAGTCTGTTGACTAAGTGGAATTCACTTCCACGTTTTCCAAGCAGTCGGTGAGGAATTTGCCTCAGCAGGCCTCTGCTCATTGGAAAACAATGTGCCCTGGCCATTCACGTGGCAGCCACAAACCAGCAAATGGTCAGAGGAGAAAAGGGAGAGGCAGAATCCGGGCCTACTCAAACGCTAAATGCCTTGGAGGTTTCGGGAGTTTTACAGCCGTCCCCACATCAGCACCAAGTCAGGACATCAGCTCTTACAACTTTCCACCATGACATTCATCACACCCACAGCCCCTATGGCTCTAGTTTCAGTAAATTCTTCTCAGACCCATGACCAGAGCAGCAGGCCAAATTTCTCAAAGAAAACCAAAAAACCAAACCCGTTGCCATCAAGTTGATTCAGACTCACAGGGATCCTACAGGACAGAGTGAAACTGCCCCATAGGGTTTCCAAAGAGCAGCTGGTGAGCGGCACTAAAAGAAGACGATGGAAATGCCCTATCTTGATCAGGGTGGTGGCAACACACGTATAAAACTGGTCAAAACTTGTGAAAATGTGCATTTAAAATGAGTGCATCTTAACTGTATGTAAACTTTGTTAAAGAATGAGTACAGTCTGGCATGCAAAGGTGTGCCAGATTCATTATTAGATTTAAAAAATAAAGCAAATTATAGAATTAAACAGTATACTTTAAAAAAAAAAAAAAACCCATTACTGTTGAGCTGATTCCAACCTTTCCAACTCATAGCAACCCTATAGGACAGAGCAGAACTGCCCCATAGGGTTTCCAAGGAATGGCTGGTGGATTCGAACTCCCAACCTTTTGGTCAGCAGCGCAGCTCTTAACCACTGCACCACCAGGACTCCGTCTTACAGTATACAATGTAATAGATGACATCTCAAAAACAGAACCTATGTGTACATGATAAAAGTATAAACACAGATATAAAGATACAGTTGCAGAGGTACAGTAAATGAAACCAAGGATACAATGCAAACTATTTCCAGGGGCTAAATCCTGGAAGCCGAATTGGCCTGCTGTATTTTTTAGCTACTTACTCTCTGCCTGTGTTACAGTGACAACTTACTTCTTTTGCAATTAAAAATTCAACTAAGATCAATCAGTTGGAGGAGACAAGTCAGAGCCCTAAGGGCATGAATGAGGCAACAGATAGAATTGTATTTGAAGGATGGGGTGCTCAGGATTAAACTGGGAGGGAGCCAGGTGGAGAAATGACAGTTCAGTGGACAGTCATTGTTTTAATCTACCCAGCCTCACTCATTCCAGGCAGTTCCAATGAAGTGCCTGTCAACGCCCTCCGCCCCTTGAAGACAGAAGTGGGCTTGTGACTCAGGCTTTCCCATTCACAGTACCCCATTCTCCTGGTCACAGTAATTGGTCCAGGGATGGGCATGTGACACAAGCCAGGCCAATCAGAGTCCTTCTCTGAAATTTTACAGTCACCATGAGAAAGAAGTTGCTCCTTACTGGGCTGAAATGATAAAAGCCTGGACCTATATGTGGCCATGTTTCCTCACCCCTGTTTCCCTCTGCAAGGAGAAAGCTTGTGTATCATGGGAAAGATGGGGCCTGAGTGAGGAAGGGAATAGGAAGAAGAGAGAAAACCATCTGACAATGTTATCGAAGTCTCTGAAACCAACTTTGTGGACCTAACAATTACGTGAGCCAATAAACTCCTTCTTTCACATTAAAAAAAAAATTTTTTTTTCAAGTAAGATAAAAACTGAGGGGAAGGAAGGCAGCTGTAGTCAGGACCCAGCCCAGTAACTGGCACAAAGCAGGTAAAGGAATACGTGGTTTGTAACAGACACACCAATACAAGCCTCACGCGGCTTAAGGTTGTCACCCACCTGCAGTGAATATAACTGTGACCACCTGCAGACAATCTATTTTCTTACCAGCTACCAAACATCAAAGAGATTTTTAAGAGATCTCCGGTACATGACTAAGAAGCATGAATATATATATTAAACAGCAAGTCAGCTGGCATTGCGGGGAGCAGGGTGATGGATCTTTGTAAAGAGCCCTGGTGGTACAAATGGCTAAGCACTCCACTGCTAACCAAAAGGTTGCTGGTTCAAACCCATGCAGTGGTTCCATGAAAGACCTGGCCATCTGCTCCTGTAAAGACTACAGCCCAAGAAAACCCTATGGGGCAGTTCTACTCTGTCACATGGGGTCGCTATGAGTTGGAATACATTTAGAATGTTTCCCTGAAACGTAAGGTTCAGAGAAAAGGTGGCATATCACATCACTAGGGGAAAATGGGACCATTCACTAACAGGTCAAGGAATGAAAAGAATGTGCACTTCAAAACAATCAACCATAGGAGAACAAAACCAAAGTTCAGAAGGACCGTAGAGGCAGGAAAGCTGGCCAAATGGACAGAGGAACCCAGGGAGGAAGCGGGGGAGAGGCCTGACACTTTCTGGGGTTTACAAGCAATGTCACGAAATGAGCTATGTATAAATCACTGAATGGGAAACTAGTTTGCTCTGTAAACTTTCACCTAAACCACAACAAAATGTTCCCCTAGCAAAAAAAGGCCACTCAGCAGTAGGCTGGAAAAGTTCTGATAGATTTTCTACGTGCAAGCATCCCGCGGGTTTGTGATTTCTCTTTTGCTACGTGTTTGTTTATAAATCTGATGCCTCACAGTGGTTTTAAATGTCTCACTTAAGTAAAATTTACCAATAAATATAAGATGACTAAAAGGGACCTTTTACAAAAAAGAGAAATCACAGATTTCTTAAGAGTCAAATGAAAACCAAAGCACAGCATACAAAACTTACGGAATGCAGCAAAGGCAGTACTCAGAGGGAAACTTATAGCAATAAATGTCTACATTAAAAAAAAAAAGATCTCAAATCAACTGCCTAACTCAACAACTCCAGAAACTATAAAGAACAAACCCAAAACCTTCTGGAAGGAAGGAACAAAAACCAGAGCAGAAGTAAATTAAAAAAAAAAAAAAGAAAAATGAAGAACGAACAAAACCAAAAGTTGGTCCTTTGAAAAGATCAATAAAATTGACAAACTTTAAGCTAGACTGACAAAAGAGATGTCCCACGAAATCGAAAGCCTAAACCTCCAAACCAAGGAACCAAATTCCATGAGATTTTTGATTATACATAAGCAGTTTTCAGCAGCTTCCTTTTTTGTGTGTGATGGTTGTAAATAAAGAAGTCCAGGTAGCACAGTGGTTACACTGGTTGGCTGCTATCTGAAAGGTCAGCAGTTGGAACCCACCAGACGCTCCACAGGAGAAAGATGTGGCGTCTGCTTCCGGAAAGATTACAGCCTTGGAAACCCTATGGGAAAGTTCTACTCTGTCCTATAGAGCTGCTAGGAGCCGGAATAGACTCAAAAGGCAGTGAGCTGGGTTTGCTGTAAATATATCTATCATACAACTTCTGCAAATTCAACTTTTTACAGGTGTACAAATTACTGACATCAATAATTGGCTGTGCAACCCCACCCTTAATCAATATTATTTTCCCATCATGGTTAGCCTCTTCCTCTCCCCTTCTTCCCCGGCCCTGGTAACCACTAATAAACTTTGGTCTCCACCAAAAAAAAAAAAAAATTAGGAGCATCACTGTTCTAAATAAAATTATATCTCTACCTCCCATGATACACAAAAGCTACATTCTAAAGACACAAAGTGTAGAGAAAGTAAGACTGACTACAGCTGATGACACTAACGTGTATTCCACGATGAACTAAGTGAGGCGAGCCGTGGCCACAGACACCTACCCACTGCCATGGAATTGATTCCAACTCAGCGACCCTATAGGACAGTGTAGAACTGCCCCATAGGGCTTCCAGGGCTGTAAATCTTTCACATCTTTCTCCTGAAGACCTGGGTGGTGGGTTAGAAGCCCTGACCTTTCAGTTAGCAGCTGAGTACTTAACCACTGCACCACCAGAGCCCCTTGCAACAGAAAGCACCCAGTATTTGTCCAGACTGCCTACAAGTAGATTAAAAAAATCCTAGGAGAGATATAGGCCAAGGACCTGAGCAGGTAATTCAGGAGGAAACCCAAATGGCCAATAACCCCTTGCTGTTGGGATGGCCAATAAACATATGGAAAGACCTCACCTCACAGTAATCAGGGAAATGCCAAGTAAAACAGGGCCTTTTTTCTCTCATTAGATTGATGGCAAGGGGTGTGAAGGGTGTGAGGAAATGTGGCTGGTGGGGGTGCAAGCTTTCAGAGGAACAAAGTGCCAGCAGGAGTTACTAACATTTCAAATGTGCTTCTCCAGTGTCCCAGCAAGTCCCTTGCTGGGGGGAGGGGGAAACCTCCCCTCCAGAAGCCAGCAACAGTGACACAAGTGTGTGCATTACTGGCCATGGCCAAATGTAAAGGCAATCCAAATAAAGGAACAGGTAAACGAATTCCGGAGTCTCTGGGCTGCTAACCGAAAGGGTCCAGTCAACCCAGGCGCCTTGGGAGAAAGGCCTGGGGATCTACTTCTGAGAAATCAGCCACTGAAAACCCTACAGAGGGCACACAGTTCTAATGACACACATGGAGGTCGCTGGGAGCGGAATCAACTAATGGCAACTGGTTTTAAATAAAATTCTACACCAAGAACACCAAGGGCAGAACAGTGAGGACCAACCAGTGAGTACAGGGTGACAACTCTTTCTATATGCATGTGTGTGTACACAGAGCCTTGGTGGCATAGTGGTTAAGAGATCGGCTACTAAGCCAAAAGGCTGGCAGTTCAATTCCACCAGGCGCTCCTTGGAAACCCTATGGGGCAGTTCTACTCTTTCCTATAGAGTCACTATGAGCTGACAATGGGTTTGGTTTGGTGCATGTAAACAGTGCTTAAAGGGTTTGGGGGAAAAAAAAAAACACCAAGCTCAGACCACCACATACTTTTTGGAAAAGAAGTGAGACTGGGGGCATGTTTAAAAACATTAAAATTTACATATAAACTAAAAAAAAAAAAGTATGTATTCCTTATGTAATTAAAACAGAATACGGGTTAACTAGTCTAAATTACTTCCATCATGTAATACAGCAACTACAAACCAACTGAGCAAGGCGAAAGAAGGAAAGAAAAAAAATCAATATTCACATTTATTCTGAAAAATCACAACTCAGTATGACGTGAGGTCTAAACAAAATGCCAGTTTAAAAAAAACTACTGTTAAAAGCATCGAAATCTAAAATAGTGATAGCCCCTTCTCCACTTTTAACCCTGTTAAGGGTTCACAAATGTTCTACAGTTTTCATTAATTAAGCACTCATTCACTAAGGTTGGCGGCTCTGGTGGCACAGTGGTTAAGAGCCTGGCTGCTAACCCAGAGGTGAGCAGTTCAAATCCACCAGCCACTCCTTGGGAAGCACTATGGGGGCAGTTCTACTCTGTCCTATAGGGTCGGTATGAGTCGGATTCAACTGGATGGCAACGGATTTTTTTTTTTTTTTTTTTACTAAAAACGAAAAAAGAAGAAGAAGAAGAAAAAACAGTGCTGTCAAGTCGATTCTGACTTATAGCGACCCTATAGGACAGAGTAGAACTGCCCCATAGAGTTTCCAAGGAGCACCTGGCGGATTTGAACTGCCAACCCTTTGTTTAGCAGCCGTAGCACTTAACAACTACACCACTGGGGTTTCCCAGTTCCTCTTTTTGTTCACTGTGGGCAAACCTATCCACCTCTAGTATCAAAGAGGGGGAAGGGACCCTCATAGTGAGAACAGAAGTACAGGGATGGAAATGAAGTGCTTTTACCGGGGGAAGGGCCAGAGAAGGGCCAGGCAACCCCAGAATGTTCTATCCTGGACGTTCCAGACTCCCCTTTTCCCTGACCCCACTCTCCCAGCAGCCCTCCTATCCTCATTTTACACAAGAAACTGTCTTGTATCCAGGTTAGGTGACAGTGACAAAGACCCCAGCGAGCCTGGAACCCAACCTCCTTTCCCAAGCCTGGTCCAAACATCACCTCCTCACCTTCATACTTTGATCGTATATGTGATTTTTTTTATCTTATTCCTATTTATGTGTTGCTTTTTCTTTTTTCCTTTTTTTTTTTTTTTGCGGTTGTTCGGGAGGCTGATTTTGCATCCTAACAAGCAAACAAAAAATCTGAAAATAAAGTCAGTGAGGCCTGGGGGTGGGGAGCGGCAGGGCGACATTGATAAACTAGTCAGAGTATCTGAAGCCCCGCCAAATTCTGTGCTCAGTTCTACAGCAGACCCTATACAATCAACAGAAAAAAACCCTCTACTACAATCCTCCAAACACCAAATGCAAATAGGCACTCCTGCTTTTACAAGGGAAGGTAATGTTTATTTTCAAATTTGAAAACTTGGCTGTATTTGAAGCAAAACTTCCACAGTCTGAAACAGCCAAACATATTTAGGGCCTTTATTTGCATGATTTGAATGTTATCAGTAGCAAAACAAAGATACTGCTGAAGATAGGCAATAACTTCAGTTCTTACCAAGGTCTGTATTTATTGGGCAACAGACATGGGGAGATTACGAAATTAGCAGCTGCTGTGGCAAGTCCCAAAAGTGTTCTAGAATTAACCACTATTCCTGCTGAAAAAGAAAGGATTCTACCATTAAACATTCATGAGTTGGTTTCCAGTTATTGCTGTAAACAAACCCTACACAATCACCTTTTCTCCGCCACCAACCTTCAGTTTTAGAAGTGCAGACACTAAGCCCCACTTCACCCTCACTACCTGGAAAAGGATCTTTCCAAGATTTCCCCTTGAAGCTCCAAATATTTATATCAGTCCATAGCAGACAGTAAGCAACACCATGATAAACGGAGAAACGATTAAAGTTGCCAAAAATTTCATGTTACTTGGATCCACAATCAACAGCCATGGAAGCAGCAGTCAAGAAATCAAAGGACGCATCGCATCTGGGCAAATCTGCTACAAAAAACCTCTTTTAAAGTGTTCAAGAGCAAAGATGTCACTTTGAGGACTAAGGTGCACCTGACCCAAGCCGTGGTATTTTCAATCACCTGTGTGCACGTGAAAGCTGGACAATGAATAAAGAAGACCGAAGAATTGATGCCTCTGGAGTATGGTGCTGGAGAATACTGAATATATCATGGACTGCCGGAAGAACGAACAAATCTGTCTTTGAAGAAGTGCGGCCAGAATGCTCATTAGAAGGATGGTCAGACTTCATCTCACATACTCTGGACATGTAATCACGAGGGACCAGTCCCTGGAGAAGGACATCATGCTTGGTCAAGTAGAGGGTCACCGAAAAAGAGGAAGACCTTCAACGAGATGGATTGCCACGGTGGCTGCAACAAAGGGCTCAAGCATGACAACGATTGTGACGATGGTGCAGGACTGGGCAGTGTTTCGTTCTGTTGTACACAGGGTGGCTATGAGTCAGAGCCGACTCAACGGCACCTGGCACCTAACAACAACAACATAGTAGACCAGAGCTGTGGTTTTTATTTCTTCTTATTTGTACACCCATGTAGCATTAAGTTCAATTAGATTGGTCAATTTTTCTCCTAAAATATTCCCCTAAGTCCCAGAAAATTCTGATAAAGCCAACAAGAAAAATAAAGACCAAAGGGAATTTGATAACCTGTTAACCTAGTTAAAATTACTGAAAATAAAGAGCAAAGCAGGTGTGACTAGCCAGGGCTAGTTCCTTTGCTTACATTTCTTACAGATATGGGGCACACTGGAAACCCTGGTGGTGTAGCGGTTAAGTGCTACGGCTGTTAACCAAAGGGTCGGCAGTTCAAATCTGCTAAGGCACTCCTTGGAAACTCCATGGGGCAGTTCTACTCTGTCCCATAGGGTCGCTATGAGTCGGAATGGACTTGACACCAGTGGGTTTGGTTTTTGGCTTTGGGGCACACTGCAGTTCCTCTCAAACAAAAGAAGTCATCCCAAGGTAGACTAGGATGCAAATGATAGAGATGAAGAAACCGAGGCTCAAAGTCAGACAAGTTTACAAACTTTGTGGGATTTTTTTGAGCATAAGGCAGCGACTAGCAATACTCAACGCGGCACTGCACATATTGCAGACATTAAAATAACACCCTGTGTGTGAATGTTTACAGCAGCTTTAGTCACAACTGCCAAGCAAAACAAGTAAAACACACAGGAAACACAACGTCCCAACTGATGAATGTGTAAAACGTGGTACACACCTACAGTGGAATATTACTAGGCCGTGAAAAAGAAGGAAGACCTAATGATATACTTTTTAAAAGAAAAAAACCCAAACCAGTCAAGTCACCTCTGACTCATTGCGACCCTACGTGTGTCATAGTAGAAGTGTGCTGCATAGGGTTTTCAAGGCTGTGGCTTCTGGGGTGTAGACTGCCAGGCCTTTCTTCCAAGGCACCTCTGGCTGGACTCAAAGCTCCAACCTTTCAGTTAGTAGTCGAGCACTTAACCGCCTCTGCCCCCAGGGACTTCTGATTCACACTACAAGTGAATGGTAGACCAGATCAGTAGCTGCCTAGATCTGGGGGGGTGGGGTGACTACAAAAGGGCCCAGGGTAGTTGGGGGGTCTGTTTTGTGTCCTAACTGTGAGGGTCACTCAGTGTGCGTTTGTCAAAACATGAAGAAGTGCACTCTAAAAAGGGTGAATTTTTTTTTTTTAATTAGCAAGATCACAATAGGGCTAGCAGAGGTGAGGCCTTCCTGTTCAACCCGAGCTCTGCGGCGCACACCCAAGCGGACATGAAGGAGCCACCAGCTGCCTAAGGGGAGCCTCCCCATTTCTCTAATCTGACTGGGCTGGTATATCTTACCTCATACCAGGCAGAGGCCCACAGTCTTCCAAAGGCAAAAAAAAACCCCAAAAAACAGCCAACCCCCTTGCGGTGGAGTCGATTCCGACTCATAGCAACCCTATAGGACAGAGGAGAACTGACCCCATAGGGTTTCCAAGGCTTAAATCTTTATGGAAGCAGGCTGTCACATCTTTCTCTGGAGAGCAGCCGGTGGGTTTGAACTGCCAACCTTTCAGTTGGCAGCCAAGCACTTTAACTGCTGCGCCACCAGGGCTTCTCCCTTCCAAAGGCGGCTGTCCACAAATGGCCACCCTGTGTAGCTGAAGCAGACTTCGCTCGGGGTGCAGAAGCAGATGGAAGCTGTGGGGAAGGCCGGGAGTCCGCTCATCCCTGACTGGTGGACTGGTGGTGCATAAACTCCCCAGGACAGGGACGTGGGACCACTTTCCTCATGTTCTTCTCCACCGGCTTCTTTACGAAATCTTCCCGAGGGAGTCAGGTCAATTTTTATAAGAATTATATCTCTCTCTGTACTCCTGTTTCAACATCTTTACTTAAACTGTGTAATTATAAACAAAACTAGTACAGCTGACGTAAACCGTTGGGAACACCACCAGCAGTCTCTCCTGGGACGCCAATACAACAGGTGAATCCTGGAGAGCCGGGGGAGTGGATGGCAATGCCCCCCGCCTCGCCCCCAGCAACCAAGCGCCACCTGCTAACAGGAGCCAGCTGCAAGGCCCAGGCTGCTGCAAGCTGGTTCAGCAGAGAGCAGCTGAGCGAGTCCACCACACTTCACTGGACCAGCACCACTCACCCTGGGCATGTTCCCATTCCTCGAGTGTGAGGTTGCCCCCAGGTTTTCACGAGAAGGTGGTGCTTCCAGGACCAACAGCCCAATGGGATGCCACCTTCCCAGCTATAGGGTTATTGAGTTATTCTCTCTCAGCCCCACCCACACCCCCTTCTGCCCTCTCCTGTGATGCTGGGGCTGGGCAAATCACATCTCTGCTTTGCCAGCTGGGTCCCATTAAGGGACGGTAGAGGAAAAAGAGCTCGTTCTTCAATGTCTGCTTCCCAGGTCACCCCATCAAGGAACTGCTCTCACCCCAGCAACATCCAACACCGGTCTGTTCCAGCAGCGGCACGGACTTCAGTTTGCGGTTCTTGAACACAGTGGGGGAGGGGGGGAGCCTTGTTACCCCCAAACACACTCACATGAGCTGAGCAGCCTCTTCCTCAGGTCCCAGGCTCTAAGAATTAATAATTCCAACCTCTTCCCATTGGTCCCCTAGTCTTAGGGTAGTAGCTGCTTTCTGCAGTTACTGCTTCCCCGATACCTTTTTTCAGTGACCAAGTTAACGATTTACTATCAGTTAACAATTCTTTGCATTAACTGTTCAAGTAATTGAAGTATCTTCTGACAGTTACTTCTTCCACTTTACCAATGCCCTGCCTCAAAAAAACAAAAGTTGCTGTCAAGTCAATTCTGACTCATACCGACCTAGAAGACAGAACAGATCTGCCCCACAGTCTCCAAGGGGTGGCTGGTGGATTTGAACTGCCGACCTTTTGGTTAGCAGCTGAACACTTAAGTACAGTGCCACCAGGGCTCCAAGGAGGGGTGAAAAAGGCAAGGACTCTAATTTAAATAATGCCTTCCTTACGGGTGTTGAAAGGATTAACAAACATTAGTTAAACCGTCTGCATTATCACACACCATCCTGCAACTCCTACCTAAGTTCCATCATTCAAGATTCATCTTAAGCCCTTCTTTCCCTCCACGTGAACCTGTTTAGATGCCATGTCCATTAGCATTTGGGTGTCACTGTCACCCAGTCATTTAAATAAGGCCACATATACAGGGCCCACACAGATAAGCTGACACATAAGCCCCTCCCCAACACCTTTCCGTGTCCGGTGTTCCCAAACAGACAAACCATGAGGCTCAGGCAGGGAACAGAGGTTATACGTCTTCAGTACAGGGCACAATTCCCAGCAGCAAACAGGCGCTCAGACATTTAGACGATAAATCTTAACACATCAAGTCCCGTCAACAACGGGCAACCGCTCAAATTATTTCATGGTATCGGTTATCACTTGGCCATCAACCAGGAAATATCTTTAAGAAAGAAAAGCAGCCTACTTCATTTCACAAAAAGGTATTCTACCCATTTGGCTGCAACCTGCAGAAAAAACTGAAGCCAATCTGGTTCAAAACCATTTATATACAATTATGCGCACATATGTTAAAATGTAAAAATTTCCAGCTCCTTCCTCAAAGCACCTTCAGACAAAATATGTTGTTAGTTGTTGCTGTGTCTGACGCATGTCAACCCCACGTACAACAAAGGAAAAGCTGACTGGTTCTGCATCATCTCCACGATACCAAACAACGCTGTGGCCACTGTGTACACTGACTGCATGCCATCGTACGGAGCTAACCACTGAGCACCGTATCTGTTGTGATCCACAGGGTTTTCATTGGCTAATTTTCAGGAGATGGCCAGGCCTTTCTTCCAGGTCTAGCTTGCTCCAAAAATGCCACTAAAACCTGTCCGCCACGGGGCCCTGGTGGTAGCTGAAATACTGGTGGTGCGGCTTCCAGCACCACGGCAACACATGAGCTCCCCAGAAACAGGTCTCTAGGAGGTAAATGCTCCTGTCCCTTCCATCTTAAAAGTCTAGACACCGAAGCTTAGAAGTGACTTGCCCAAGGAAATACAGCTACCACAGCAAGCCAAAAACCCCACTACTACTCACAAAGACCCTACAGAACAGAGTAGAACTGCCCCATGCTGTTTCCAAGGCTGTAATCTTTACGGAAGCAGTCCGCTGGGTTTCCTTACTCTACAAAGCTCATGCTCTTGTCTGTATCAACAAGCTGTACTCATCTTCCCCTCCAAGCTATTGCCCCCCTTGGTCCCCTTAATTTCCCCCTTGCTATACATATGTGGGCAAAAAAATCCATTAAAAACCTAACTTTGGGGGTGCACCGTTTGACTTGAAAACTACAAAGTCCCCTGTGTTCCTACAAAGGTTTTATGAGCATCTTCTGATGGTCAAAGGCAATCCGGGTCACCCAGTGAGAGCTGACCATCAGGAAAATCTTTCTAGAACTGTCCTTAAACCCACTAACACCAACAGAGGGCAGAGGTGTCTAAGAGTGCCTCCCCCCACCACCCCACTAATGCCAAAACAACTGCTGTGGAACTTTGGGGCCTGGGTGGGTTCCATACCCAGATATTCCAACAGAATGTACTTATGTCACAAGTTCACTGGCCGAGAAAGCATCACTTGTTCCTTAATACTGTAGGTTCTCTGAGACTTCGCTACCATTTCAAAAACTTAACTGAAACTCAAGATTTCTGCCCTAATATGATAAATGGCTACTCCAGTATTCCCATTTGGCCAAGACAATATGGGTCCATGTATGCTCTTTTAATTTTCTCCCTGAACAACTCAGAAAAACCAAAAACAAAATGGTAAAACACAAGACACTAAAATTCCAGAAGGGAAAAAAAAAACTTCTGAGACACCAGATTTTTAAGGACTAGTTTCAACTGCTTGCAAGAAATCACCTGACAGAAATCAAATGTTATATAAGAGAAGTGCTCAGAATCTGCTTAAATTCCTGAGAGATGAAAACTTCCTCGTTCAACAATCATAATTACCACGTGTCAGATATTGTTTGTACATAAAGAGCAATGTGAAGAAGGCGCTGGGCTAAGTGTCAGGACAGCTTCTGATCAACAAGCCATCTCACCTCCCCATTTGCAAAGTAATGGGCTTTCTGGTGATGATTTCGGTGTATTCCTCAGACACCCCAACAGGCACACAGGCGCACGTGCGCACGCACACACACCCCCCCTTGCAATACCATGAAATTAAAGTTTATAAGTATTCCACAGTCCCTAAAATCAGACTGCCCCTTGAGTAAGCTGGTCCACTTCCCTAAAATGCCGCAGTTCCAAAAGGAATCTTGGCTTCAAAGACTGTTGTTGCTTGGTGCTGTCAAGTCGATTCTGAGTCATAGGGACCCAACGTGACAGAAGTAGAACTGCCCTGTAAGATTCCCAAGGCTGCAATCTTTCTGGGGCAGATCACCAGGTCTTTTCTCCCACAGAGCCACTGGTGGGCTTGAACCGCCAACCACTCGGCTAGCAGCTAAGCACTTGACCAGTGCGCCACCTGGGCTTCTTCTTTAGTGAATCCCTAAACAGGAAAACTGACATTATACTTTAAAACAAACAAAAAAGCTAAGGGTATTTACACGTTACGTAGCCTCTAAACATACCTGCAGACCGCTGGTCTGTCAGTTTGCCATATAGTGGTGGCTTGCGTGTTGCTATGACGTTGGAAGCTGTGCCACCAGCATTTAAAATACCAGCAGGGTCACCCATGGTGGACAGGTTTCAGTGGAGCGTCCAGACAAAGACTAGGAAGAAAGACCTGGCAACCTACTTCCGAAAGTTAGACAATGAAAATCTTATAGATCACAACAGAACACTGTCCAACTTACTTGTTTTGAACAAGAGCTCAACTGCTAGGAGGATATCATGTTTGGTGAGGTAGGGTGTCAGTGAGGGCGTGGGAGACCCTTGTTGAGACAGATCAGCGCAACAGCCACAAGGACGGACTCAAACATGTTGGTGACTGTGTCTCTGATGCAGGATGGAGGGGAGGGCGGCAAGGTTTTACTCTGTTGTACATAAAGTCACTACTTGTTGGAGCTGACAGCAGCAAACAACATAAATATTTGTACCTGTCTTCTCACCAAGGCATGCCCAGGGGGTTTTACGGCCCTAAAATTGTCTAGATCAAAAGTTGTGGGATCCAGTTTTTGTGAACGTCACCTGAAGGCATCACTGCACCTTTCCAATTCAGATAATGATGAATGGGTAAGAGCCGAGTTCAGCCACAATTCCCAGAACTGAAAATTCATGTTCTTCTACCAATCCCCTTTGTGGAGCAGGGGAGGGAGTGAAAGGTCTTTAATTTCCCAATAACTTATTAATAAAAGGCATCATGAATGCTTACAATTGTTACAATTGCCTTAATACGACTCGATGGCACTAGTTTTTTTTTTTTTTTTTTTACTATGACTCTTTATATACATTAGCTCTAATCCTTACAACAGTGAAGTAGCACTATACCCATTTTATAGACAAGAAAACCAAGGCAAAACAAGAATCTGAACTTAGAACCACAATTTCAAAGAATGCTCAACTAAAGCTGATTAAGTAAACAGACAACTTTAATAAGAAACATCACATTTTTACATTTTTTCCGACTATTACTGAAACTTTCTTTCCCTTATCCACTTTTCTGCTCAGTACTTACACACACACACATATATATATAACACTTTTCCTGTGGTATTTTCAGTACAAGCCTATAGATGATCCTAAGTAAGAAAAACACCTCCCCCCTGCCCGCTTTAACACTGATCCCAAAAGAGGCAGAGGATACACAATAAAATTGGCAAATGTGGTCCAGATTTAAGGAGCCCTGGTGGCGCAGTGGTTAAGCACTTGGCTGCTAACCGAAAGGTCGGCGGTTTGAACCCATCAGCCACTCTGCAGGAGAAAGATGCGGCAGTCTGCTTCCATAAAGATTTACAGCCTTGGAAACCCTATGGGGCAGCTCTACCCTGTCCTATAGGGTCCCTATCAGTCGGATTCAACTCAGCAGCAAAGGGCTTGCTTTTTTTTTGTTTGGTCTAGATTCCACACCCAAATAAAAACTGCTGGTGCCACCTGACTCCCAATTCTCATGTTTAAAACCCCTTAAGTAATCACGTCAGACACGTATTTAACAGAAAATCTAATAACACAGAGTTTTATACAATCGCATTTTTAGAGTTATTCTAATTAGACAAAGAGTTTGAAAGAAGTTCCTGAAATTGGCTGGCATTTCAAGAAAAATATTTTTTTAACTGCAAAAGGTTAAAGCTAGAAGGAAACAGATGGCCAAACTTTCCAGAAGTCACAACTAAAGGATACAGCTGTTGACAGACACTGGCAAAGGCATAGGGCTCTCATTCCCAGGGGTTCCTCAGAAATGCAGGGTGCCAAAGCCGGGAGGGGATGAACAGCCTCAGTCTACACGGACGGCCTGGACCCACTTCGCTCTCCTCCGCGTGCACTGCTCTCATTCACACAAACCAGGGTCCCACGAATACTGACAGAATTCGCTATCCTGGAGAAGCTCTAGGGCCCCGCGTTCAAGGATCAGATCTCCTTCCCAATAATTACACTGCTAACATATCATTACTACAGGCTACAACTTATCAATAAAGACTACCGCTTCCTTAGGGCATTTGTGTAGAAAACGGTTTCTGAACAATTTACAACCGGCTGCCATTTTTTGTGCCTATTGATTGATGACTAAACTGGGATCATTACACAGATTTAAAAGAAGTCACTTGGTGGAAATTGATGACCAGGCTAGGAACGATCCAGGGTTAGTAGAAAAATCTACGTTAAGGAGGACAAAACCAAATACTGGACAAACTTGTTGGACTAAATATGTATCTTCCGGAAACTCAGTTGGCTTTGAGTAGGAAAGGAAACCCTGGAACTGGGTGTCCCCATTTTGCTCTGTCCCAGACCCGACACACCGCTGTGAGCAAACATGTATACATCTTAAAACATGGGGGGAACAGGAGATGCCATCTGAATGGAAGAGGGGGTAAAATCATCCTGGAATATGGTTTACAGAAAACTATTTCAGATGAAAATAGCCAGTACCACACTCCTCAACCCCTCCCAGTTTTTCTGTTAACAAGCCAGGGTCTTGTCAGTCAAAACAAGTCAATCTGGTTTCAGTCAACTTGGTTTGTGGGTATAGACAAGATCTCAAAGGGAGAGGGATAATTTAGTATCGAACACGCAGGAGGTCACATTGGCTGAAGAGGAAAACTGGATCAAGCTTCCTTTTCCAAGTCATGACGCTTAAAAGGTCCAGAAGAGGTACAGGAACAGTGTGGGGCCGTGGGTGACATCTGGTCCCTGTGGGCAACTAATGCTTTTATCAGTGTCTTTCTCTTGCTCTCTTCCAAAAGAAGAGACGGATGGCAGAACTCAGCCTTCCTGAGCAAAGCCTTTAATTCCCTGCTAGTGTCATGGGAGGCTGGGGGAGGGAACGCTACACCTTGAAACTGCACGTGTGATAGGATTCCTCTCAACCTTATTGCCAAGAGTCAGGAAAGAATGACACCAAAAAGTGGTCCTTTATTCCCTAAGAATGAATACAGCTAAAACAAACCTTGCCCTGTGTGGAGAGGTGGATGGATAAATGGCAAGATTAAGCCAATCGTGTGACTTTTCAGTTAGCACCAAAAGAAACAAAAATCAGAGGAGGTGGGCTAAACTCATGCTAGAGAAAAAACAACAAATCGCTGAAATTTTCTCCTGAATTAGAGGACTGGAAACCCTTTCTTACCCTGGGAAATAAAACACAACAAAAGCATCTTAACTGTATCTCCTCCTTTTCTCCTTTACTTCCCGGCTGAGCTAACTCTTACTCTATATACGCACAATTAAGAGATTTTGAAAGGAAAACACACACCAAAAAAAGGCCTACGCTCTGAATTTTACGTATGAGGAGAAAGGTGCCTCCCTTTTACACGGCGCTTTAGGAAACTAGTCAATTTTAAAGTTGAGTTTTAGCCTGCTGGAATCCAAAAAGAACTTTCTGAAAAATACTTTTAGTAGCTAGAAAGGTAAGCAGAACTGGGATGGGAAAAAGGCAGTATTATTCTATCTGCAAAGACCTTCAAGATTCCTCTGATTCAAACACAACTATTTAACTTAGACATGGGAGCGATAAATACAAAGTCAAACGAAGAACCCAAAGCTAGAAGAACGTGTGCATTTTCTTCCCTCGAAATCCTCAGTTTTCCAAAATTCATATTCCTGGCCTTGGAAACCATCTTGTAGACAAAAAGTCAAGTCTCTGCCACCCAAAATCAGTTTACTTTTCTTTAGGAAGAAAATTTCAACTAGTCACAAAAGGTTCCCTGGACATGCTAATACCACAACAGCTTCTGATGGTAGAAGAGTTCATAACTCGGGGTTATGCCTGCGAGGCAACCCTCATCAGCGGTCTTGCCCAACTAATGGCCCGGCTACCCCAGGGTCCACGAAGATGAAGTCCATTCCTGTACACTTTAATGAAAAGTCAGGTACATTCCTCAGCTCAAACGTGGCTTTTTAAAAGCCCACAGATTACATTCAAGGGCTAAGGAATTAAGACACCAGTAATGCATACTTCTCCGCCATATTTTTATCAAGGATTTTCTTAATTCAACAGACTTCCATCTACAAATATCTACCTACTGAACTAGATTCAAAGCAGCAACCTTTGTAGTTATTTCCAAGGTTTGGGAAGTGTGTTTGCTGGCCAAAACGGGTGTGAGAGGTACATACTGAAGACACATTACCACCTCAGCCTGTAGTGTGCAGAAATACTAGAACGCCCTTTTCCTTTCATTTTTTGCCTTGTCCTTATAAAATGATTTTTGGTGTAGGTTTTATATTATCGTTTACCCAAGTGCATGCATATAAGTGAAAAGTACGCATGGTTTGGGTGTGCATGCCTGAAAAGCTTCAGCTCTGAAACCTAGAAAAAAAAATTATCAGTGCTGAATGCAAATACAACCCCAATGGTCGAAAGGTTGGCAGTTCCATCCCATCCAGAGGGTCCTCAGAAGACAGACCCTGGGATTTGTCTCCGAAAGTTTACAGCCCTGAAAGCCCTATGGAGCAGTTCTACTCTGCACACGTGAGGTCACCATGGATGGGAATGGACTTGACGGCCACCACTCATAAAAACTTCAGGATACAAGACAGGAGTTCATTCCACAACCAATTTTAGGCAGCAAACTGCTCAACATGGTAGGGGGAAGCAGTCCTGGGGAGGTGATTGTGCTAACCCCAGAAGCCCAGGAGAGCTCAAAATTCAAGGTCAGAATCCTAGAATTCATCTTTCCAGACTTTTTTTTTCTTTACCTGATTCAGGACCTGTATATAAACTGTATCAGCACCTGCACTCCATTTTGCATCTGAGAAATAGGAAAATCTCACTCCCTGGCCTGCCTAACTGGGAACAACATTGCCACCCTGGGCTGGGACGGGCTACAGTGTTTCCTTCGGCTCAAAATGGCAACCCCCGGGCTGGCTCCCCACCGGTGGCCACCACTAGTGACAAGGCCTTTCCTGGGGACAGGGACAGCTCAGATCCCCCTGGGCTCCCTGCCATTTACAGAACACCGACGCCCTGTACTAAGACACTGAACACAGAACGGGACACCAAAGGACAGACATCTGATGCACCAATAAAACAAACATTTAAGGGTAACTTGTGAGCAGCTACCGCAGCTCACTCAAGCCACTGGCAGCACTTCCTAGCCTCTAACAGCAAACTGCGAAGTGAAAACCCGAAGGGCCGTGAGGACCCGGCTGGGGAGCCCCTCGGGAGAGCCTCGGCAGTCTGGGCCAGCTAGGCACCCCGGGCCCGCAGCGCTGTTCCGCCCTTCTCCCCCGGCCCCGGGGGTGCAGATTCGACGCACACAGGGCCCAGGATTCCCGGCCCGCTGCCACCAAGCCAAAGTGGCTCCAGGGCTCTCCGACTGACCACTGAAACAAATCTACGGAGAATCTCAGCCTTTTCGAATGAGGCAAATCCAAAATAAGAGACTTGGAGCAAACAAATCTTTTCATCATCTCGTTGGAAAACCCAACTCCCGACTTACAAATTTCAAAACTATTGTGTTTTAAACCAAGGACTCAGGCACCATCTCAAATGCTAATACCGAGAAGCCATTTCCAGAGGGAACTTGGTGTCCGCCGGCGACAGCCCACAGGCCGCCACCGCACCCCTGGCTGGCCAACGGCTGTAGGCACCTTCTCTAAAGTGACAGAAGAAAATCGGGCACCCCGGGCCTCCTTCCCAAGGTCAGGTGGCATGGGTCCCCGTAAACCAAGGGCGCCCTGAATTATTTAATGGGGAGGCAACTCAGCGAAGCAGCACGGTTTTTAAATCGAGATAGATCCTATACAGAGCAAAAAGCATCTTTGTCCACCGACCAGAGTGCCAATCAAGGCAGAGGGCATTCTACAC
Source organism: Elephas maximus indicus (assembly GCF_024166365.1). NCBI lineage: Eukaryota > Metazoa > Chordata > Mammalia > Proboscidea > Elephantidae > Elephas > Elephas maximus. The sequence continues at coordinate 6,844,641 of NC_064845.1, forward strand.
CTCCCAAAGTGCCCCTTCCAGTCAGAGGCATGGCTTTTTAAAATAGTACTCTGAAGCTGTAACGGTCACTTCCTCCGAAGGAAAAGAAGAATTTAGGCCAAGGATGGGAACTCCAAATGAACCTCATTACCTAGCACTTTCCCGCCTAAGGCTTTAGCCCTCTGTTCACAACGTTGGAGTTTGTTACCTCTAAATTCAAATGTTCCAGCACTGTACGTGCAAGAACGAAGAAAGAGGTCTAAAACTTCATTTCCAAATTCTCCTTTTTTAATGAGAAATCTACGGGTAAGAGAATTTTCCTCGAAACCGGGCAGATTTGATGTTTTCAAAGGATATTTAGTTTAGTGATGTACTACACCTCAACACTCTGGCCAACAACTTCAACTGTGTACGGCAGGGGTGTGAAAATCGGGATTCTCAGAGCAGCCGGGTCCCCTCCAGCGTGGCACCCCTCACTTCATGTTCTCCTCCCATATGATTTGCACAGCTTTAGAATTTAAAAAGCGAATAAACCTTTTTCAAGTCTGGCAACACCGGGCATCTACTAGGTTTTAGGCAAATATAAAACAGAAGTGGATCTTTAACTGCAAATACAGATAATAACTGAGTGCTGGGGAAGAGTTTCACCAACGCCCCTCCCAGGAGGGAAATTCTCGCGGGTTCTGGGCACCCTCTTCCCCTCCCCCGCCCCCATTTCAACCTAATCCGCAAGTAAATGGGCTCGTTTTTTTTCGTTCCTAGGATCTGGGTCAGTATTCAGCTCATTTGTTTTTCTGAGATGAAAGAACAAGCGAGAAACACTCACCTATAAATATGAAAAAAATGTAAAATAAGCCCACTCAAAGCTTAAAAAACGAACGAAGGGCATGACGGCCCCCAGCTTCATACCTAGGGGTTTAAAAAGGAGGTGCCCCAAAATAAATAAATAAATAGCAGACGCCCACAAGTAGGTTAGAATTTCAACTTTTTCCCAGTAGGAGAAGCTGGCTTAAGGCCATCAGGCAACAGCTCCGCCCGTCACCCCAAATAACAGGTTATGCGTGGAAAAGGCCGCAGCGCTGTACAGGGCCGTTCCCTCCCGGCGCGCCCACTCACACCGGCAGCAGCTCCCAGTAGGGTTTTTAAGCCGTTGCCGTCCCCCTCTCTCCAAGGCAAGACTAAAGCGACTGCACACCCGCGTCTACAGGTAGAAGCTACCGAAGTTACCGACACCCCTCCGCAAAATGCTTGACCCCCTTACTCCCCAGAGTTCGAGTGAGCGGAAGACGCTCGCCCCACAGCAACTCCCAAGTCGAGAAGAAGGGGTCACGTGGTGTGTAGAAAACAAGCAAGAAAGGCTTATTCGACAGCCAAAAGAGCTCAATCAAGCCCCAAAGTGGCTGTGGTGCAGCCCTCAAACCCTGCTCCCCACCGAGTTGGAGCCGCGTGCGCTGATGGGTGAGCCGGGTGGGGACACCTCCCAACCAGGGAAACCGGTTCCCGCAGGGATCCAAGCCGGGACAGGCGGGCGCGCCCGAGGGGCTCCCAGCCGGGAGAGGGCAATGGACAAGGTTCCCGAGGCCGTTTCCATCTTGGCGCTGAGCCGTGGGGCGGCGAGGCCGACCAGCGATCCCACCTAAGGGGTCTCAGGAGCCAGAAGACGCTTTTTATACACAGTGCGGGAAACGGAGACTACCACGGAGCAGAGAAGAGCTGAAGACCCGATGGGGGCCCCGTGGCCCGGGTTAGAGCCCGTGAAAGATGCAATGGGAGCAGCGGTGATGGCTGCAGGTCTTGGTGAACGTAATTAACATCACCGAGTTGTCCAAGGGAAAATGGTTGAAGCGGGAAATGTTTTGTTACATATTTTACCCCAATTAAAAATAATTTAAAAATCCATATAAGCCCTCTCTTCCAACCCAAGAAAGCTATCCAAAACAAAAAAACACAGCCTCCTCGCCGTTCAGAAACCCCTCCGAGGGGCCCCCTCACAAACGCGCACGTGGAAACCAGGTCCCCACAGGCACACGCACCACCGTCCCTCCCTTCCCAGCTCGTGCCTTATTAAAAAGCAAACAAACGAGAACATTTTCTGGCGGGCACACACTCGGAGACCACAGCTACTCAGACACACAATTCCCACCTCATGTCCTACCTAAGACAACAATCTACACACTTTGTCCAACAGAAATGACCAAATCCGGAAAGGTGCCCACGGTTCGGGAACAGCGCGGGGGAGGGGGGCTCCCACATGCAGAGAGACCAGGTCTACACACACGCACCTCTTCACAGCTCATGCCTAACTGGAGACAATGGTTGCCACATTTTGCCAGATGGAAAAAAGTTAGTACCGAAGAGGGGGGCCCCCGGGCTTTGGAACCCATCGGGGGCCTCTAGCGGGAATGGACAGAGCAGCCGGGTCTGAACACACACATTTCCCAAGTCAGGACTCACTACCTACTTGGAAACGACTGCCGTATTTAACCATAGGGAAATAAAATAAATCCGGAGGAAGGGGGTCCCCTCCTCTCGCTTTGGGACCCGTTGCGAGGCCCTCCAGGTGTACCCACGCACTCCCCCACCCCGCCAGGACGCAGTTCCCCGAAGCCGCCCCACGCACTCACCTCGTCGTCGTGGTGCTGGCAGAAGCCGAGGCGCTCGGGAAACACCGAGAGGATGGAGAAGGGCGAGCTGGGGAAAGGCGTCCCGAGCCCGAGCTGCTGCGCCGCGGCCGCAGCGGCGGCAGGACCCGGCGGGCCGCGCTCAATGTAGTGGTCCTTGGTGAGGCGCACGCGCTGATGCGCGCGGACGCAGTTGTCACACAGGTGCTCCTGGCAGTCGAGGCAGCGCGACGAGGCTGCGTTGCCCTCATCGCACGAGCTACAGCCGTGAGGCCGGCGCAGCAACAGCGCCGACGGTGAGGCAGCCGAGCCGCCCGGGGCGGCGCGGGACGGCGCGGGTGGCGGCGGCGCCTGCGGGAGTGGCGGCGCCGACGCGGGCGCGCGCGGATGCGCGTGGTGCCGGTGGTTGCTGTGGCCGCCCGCGCCCGCCGGTGCGCCGGCGCGCCCGTTGTTCTTGGGCGGCGGCTCGTCGGCCGTGGCCACGACGGCGTCCAGCAGGTTACTGAGTAGAAAGGCGGACGAGGGCAGCGCGTCCATGCCGGCCGCCTCGGCCAGCACGACTTTCTGGTCGCAAACAGGGCAGCGCAGCTTGAGCGGCTCTCCCGGCGCGCCGCCGCCCGCCGCCGGCAGCCGGTGCGCCTCGAGGCACGGGCGGCAGAAGGCGTGCAAGCAGGGCAGGACGTGCAGGCGGCGCGCCGCGGCCCCCGGGCCCCCGCAGTTCCCCGACGACGTGGATGTCTGCGAGGATGACGACGACGCAGAGGAGCTGGAGGAGAGCGGCGCTGGCGAGCCGCACGTTTCCTTGCACAGCAGGCAGAACTGGAAGTCGGTCTCGGGGAACGAAGCCATTTGCAACCCGGCCCGGAGGAGGGAGGAGACCAGAGAGGAAGAGGAGGAGGAGGAGGCGAGAGCGGACGAGGTGGGTGGGGGAGCCGCCGACTCACTCAGAAAAATGCATCGATTAGGCCTGCAATCCCGGGCCGGCACCAGGGCGGCCCGGCCCGCGCGTGGCCACCCCCGACGCTGCGGGCATTAAATGCCACTATCCAGAGGCGACACAGATTCCTCCCGGAGGACTTGGGGCCCGCGTGCCTTCCGAAGCGATAGCGCCAGAGCAAGTCCCGACACGCGGGGGGCGAGCGGGGGCGGGGAGGTCAGAGGACTCCCTGGAGCAGCTGGGCTTCGCTTCGCGCTCGCTCGCTGAGGGGAGTCCCCAGAACGAGAGTCTGCTGTGCAATTCCCGTCCCGGCGGGAGGAGCAGAATTTGGTTCGGCAAGTTATTTGGTGTGTTTTGTTTTTTGTTTCCTTTAAACGGAATTAGTTTCTTCTAGAGAGGCTAAGGCGCCCCAAACTAGCAAAGGCGGGAGCGGCGCGTCGCCAATCTGGTGTCCCCCCGCGCGGAGCCGGCCGCCCCGCCGCATGACGCGGCGGCTAGGGGCTCCTGGGTGGCCCGGCGTCCTGCGCCCGGGGCTTGCGCACCGCCGGGCGCGGCCTCCCCTGAAGGCGGGCGGCCTGGCCCGCGGCAGCTGCAGCTCGTGGGGCCCGGCGGTGTCCGCACGCGTGCACTACGCACGCGCGTCCCACGCGCCTCGAGTCTCCCGCGCGCCCGCCCAGCTCGGCCGCCGCGCTTAACACGCACGCGCGCCCCACGCGGCCGGGGCCCTGCGCCTCCGCCTCACCCGGCCGGGCGGCTCCCGCGCGCTCCTTCCCTCCGGCTTAGCCGCGCCGTAGCGCGGGGCCGCAGGTCCCCTCGGGCCGCCTTGAATTATTCATCGGCAGGAAGATATTAGATGTACCCGCTCCGCGCGGGCCGTCGTGCAATGCTATCCGAGCTCCGCGCGCGCCGCGCGCCCCTCCTCCCCAAGTCCGTCCTCTCTGAAACCTTGGCAGCGAAGAGGGATCACATTTCCTTTGTCATCGGGCCATTTCGCCCTCGCCTTGGTCCCCCCTCCGATCCCGAGCCGCGGGGACGGAGCCTCCTCCCGGGCGCGCCGGAATCAGTGGAATCAGCAACGGCCCCGCGTGCCGAGCTCGGGAGCCGCGTGGCCAACGCTGCCAGCCAGCGCCCGCAGCATCTCCCTTCTTGAACGAGTCGCGGAGTGGGACTCGGGTGGCCCCGACCGCGCTGCGCCTACCGGCCTTTGCTCACGCGGTGCCCGGGTCTCCTGGGACTTTCACAACACCCCCCAATTCGGGCCGCGTGCGCGCGCGCGCGTACCCCCTCTTTCTCTGCTTTGCCGCCTCTTCCTCGTTCACCTCCTCCTCCTCCTCCTCCTCTTCTCAGTACGCCGGTTATTGGGACTGATCGGAATTCGGAATCCTTTTAATCTCCAAAGGAGCAAACTCACTTCCGCCGGAGTGCTGGGAGGGGGCTCGAGGGAGGGGAGGCGGGGGAGGGGGCGCCAGGCAAACAGGAAACATTAGCCCTCTCAGCACTGCTGGCTTTTGTGTGCTCCCTCCCTCCTCCCTCCAACCTCCTCCCTTCTCCTGGCCGCTAGGGAGATGACCGCCCCCGGGCTTCAGTGTGACGACCTTTGAAACCTTTGGAGCGAGGAGTGGAGAGTGACTCTTCCGTTTATTTAAAATAGAAAAGAAAAGATTTCATTCTGAATCCTGGCTCAACGGAGGCTTCTGTCCCCTGCCTGTGAGATCCTGGGTTTTCTTCCCACCTTTTTCTCTTTTACGTTTTCTTAAAGACTCTGGATGTCTGTGATCAACACAAACAGCACGCAGTTGTGTGCAGAATTAAGCGAATCTACATTCTGGGTCGGCGAAGGGGCCAGTTTTGGCGTTTTAATGGGGAGGCGGGCAGCTGGTCAGGGCGCGGGGACCGAGGTGACGGCCCCTCGGCCATCTGGGTGGTGCCAGAGGCTGCTGGCTGCTCTGGGAGAGGAGCCTGCAGGCTCCGTGGAAGGAGGCTGCCTTGGAAGGGCAGAAGGGGCCACTTACTAGGATTGTGTCTGGCCTGGAGGCGAACAGGCAGAACAATTTTCTCTGTCTTAACACTGTCATGCAATTAGTGACATCGTGGGGCCTATTTTAACTCACATAACCCACCTCTACATGCAACTAAATGAATCTCAAGAACATCACGTTGGGAGAGAGAAGCCAGACACAAAGAGCTCACGCTGTGGTTCCATTTACAGGGAAGTCTAGAACTGGCAGAACTCCGCTTTGGGAATAGAAAAAGTCCCTTTAGGGGTGACGGGGTACTGGCTGAGGAGGGGCACAAAGGAACCCCCTGGGGTGATGGAATACAGATATATAGGTATGTGCATTTGTCAAACAAAATCTAGTTAAGACCTGTGCAAAATTCCACTTTGTAAATTATACTTAAAAAGGGGGAGAAAAAAAAAATCAGTGTCCAACCCCAGTAACCATGCCTGGATCCTAGAGATGGATGAGAAAACGAAAATCAGCATATACAGTGTAAACATCCCTAGCTGCTCCTCTGATTTTACTCACCGGAATTCAATGGGTTTTCCAGGGGACAGTCAACCTGGAAACAGTCCTTAAATCAACCCAGCTGGACAAACGTGTTGAAGGCCCCAGGAAGCTTCTGAATAACCTCCCTGCCAGGGATAAAGCCATCTGGGGAAGGGAGGGGGCAGAATGTGGGAAGTGCTCCCCAGTCCTAGGAAGAGCCTGGCAATCTGCTGTTGGGTGCCAAGGAGTAGATTTTCCACTCATGGTGACCCCATATGACAGAGTAGAACTGCCCCATAGCGTTTTCTAGGCTGCGATCTTTACGGAAGCAAATGCCCAGGTCTTTCTTTCGTAGAGATGCTGGGTGGGTTTGAACAGCCAACCTTTGGGTTAGCAGTGATCATGTCTAACCATTGTGCTTAACCGTTGTGCTTAACCATTGTGCCACCAGGGCTCCTTGGCAATCCCTTCCCATTGCCATGGAGTAAATTCTGGCTCATAGTGACTCTGTAGGACAGAATAGAACTGGCCCCTAGGGTTTCCCAGGAGCAGCTGGTAGAGTCCAGCTACTGATCTTTTGGTTAGCAGGTAAACGCCTGGATTCCAACTCACGGCAATCCTATAGGACGGAAGAGAACTACCACGTAGGGTTCCCAAGGAGCGACTGGTAGATTCGAACTGCTGAGGTTTTGGTTAGCAGCCAAGCTCTTAACCACTGCATCACCAAAACCCGTTGCCCTCGAGTCAGTTATGGGTCAAGTATGAGACTTTGTCACCAGGGCTCCCTAAATCCTCAGCTGCCCTCAGGAGCTCTCATCTCAGCAAGAAACAGTTCAACGAATATTGACTATAATGTGAGAGGAATGGAGAAATTACTGACCAGATGAAACCAAAACAGGGCTCCTCCTTCACCAAATGAATGAGCAGAGGAAACCCTTTATCCTTTAGAGAGGTGCTTCCCAGGCCACCATCTATTGCCCACACATGCCTGCTTCTTCCATAATAATTTCTGAGTTCTGCTCGTCAACATGTACACACACACACACACACACGCACACATTCACACACATGAATTTTCTACCACACCAGCCTTGCTCCAGACCTGCAAGGTGTATTTTTTGCTTTTGTTTCTTTTCCTTTCTTTGATTGTTTTTCTTTTTCTTTTCTTTTTTTACTCCTTTAAACAAAAACAAGAGGAAAACAGATGGGGAAAGAGAATTGCCAGAAGGAAGATGGCCCCAGAGGGTCAGAGCAGGGATGGGCCAGACCTGCTGTCTCCTAGGCTTGACCCCACCCACCAGCATCTAAAAAGGTTTAAAAAAAAAAAAAAAATCGCAGGAGAAGAAAAGAGGAAGAAAAGGAAAACCCTCCACAATCCTCCTGGTCTTAAGACTCTGAAACACATTGAAAGTAGATGATAGTAGAGCTGAAAAGTCAGCCAAGCCATAATGAAGGGGTAGAAAGGCCAAAACTCCAGAAAGAGGACTCAGACCTGAGCTCCTGGGTTGGTTTCCTGGGGACAATTGCTCAGAATAAGAAAAAGAGGCGGGAAAAGGTTTTGATTTCTCTTTAGAAAAAAGCTTCCCTTTCTTTTCTTGACTAGACAGGACCCTGGCAGGAAGCAGGACTGCGGTGTAAGTGGTAAAATTAGCACATTGCTAATTTCTGTTAAGACTTCATTAGCCTTTGGTGGGTAATAAGGAAATGTTACCAACTACTTTAACCCTAATTATTTAGAAATATAGTTATGATTTTTTAAATATGTGGTATAAAACCCAAACCCACTGCCTAAATGAGTCGATTCTGACTCATAGCAACCCTATAGGACAGAGTAGAACCACACCCCATAGAGTTTCCAAGGAGCACCTGGCAGATTCGAACTGCCGACCCTTTGGGTAGCAGCCGTAGCACTTAACCACTACGCCACCAGGGTTTCCTTATGTGATAGCGATAGATAATAAATTAGGATTAGACTCTAAGAAAACCATAGGTTATCCACGAGAGGAGCCAGAATTATGTACCCAGATAAAAGGCAGAAGACATGACGCCTTTATTATAAACTACATTGTATTAAATTTTTCATTGCTGTCCTAGTTAATAAACAACACCCTTTGTAGGCACGCAGCCTTGGTGTTTTTCCTCTACTAGTTTAACATTGGAGCCCTGGTGGTGCAGTGGTTAAGAGCTCAGCTGCTAACCAAAAGGTTGGTAGTTGGAATCTACCAGCCACTGCTTGGAAACCCCACGAGGCAGTTCTCCTCCGTCTTACAGGGTCACTATGAGTCAGAATTGACTCGACGGCAATGGGCTCAGTTTTGGATTAGTTTAATGTTAGAAAGTGAGTGTATATATGCCTTCCCAAATCCTGAAAATAAATCACCTTTATATTTTAATAAGTAACCATTTATTAAAAAAAGAAAACCACTTTGAAATTGTAAACAAACCAAACCCTTTGCCCTGGAGTCAATTCTGACTCATAGTGACCCTGTAGGACAGGGTAGAACCGCCCCACAGAGTTTCCAAGGAGTGCCTGGTGGATTCAAACTGCCAACACTTTGGTTAGCAGCCATAGCACTTAACCACTGGGCCACCAGGGTTTCCGTTGAAATTAATAGAGGCGGTAAATTGCCATTCTCTCTCGAATTCGTCTTTAACCACATTTGGTTTTCAAAACAGGACACTAGGCCCTGCCACTCTCTCCGACCTCAGGTCGGGGCTTAGAGCACATTTTCATCAGAGCAACTTTGTACTTGCTATTTTCATCTGCTCCTTTAATTAAATATTCGATGCACCTGTTGGTTTTGATACCAGAATTGGCACCTTTCATCACCAGCCTCAAGGTGCATTCACATAATACATAAATATATAAATCACCAGAGTATTTTTTAAAACATTAAACAAGCAAAAAAAAAAAAAACAAAACAAACCCATTGCCGTCGAGTCAGTTCCGACTCAGAGCAACCCTATAGCATTGCGTTGTAATTACGATTTTGAACTGTTAGAAGATGAGGCAGGTGGGTACCAGCCTAACAGACAACGTCGGATTTTTGCTTGCATCCTGCTAGTTGAGGATCGAGTTCTATATACTAGACCACCTCTTGACTCCACCCTGACTCTGGCCTTGGAGTTCTTAAAAGAAGTGTGTCAGCAGCTTTTGACAACCCAGAGCTCAGACAGCAACAAGCCACGTGATACAACTTAACCTCTAGCCACCTAGAACTTTATAGACTCCAGTGGGAAAACTCAAACAGTGCTCAAGAGCAAATGGTGTTGTTGTTTGGTGCCGTTGAGTCAGCTCTGACTCATAACAACCCTATAGGACAGAGTAGAACTACCGCATAGGGTTTCCAAGGAGCAACTGATGGATTCGAACTGCTGACCTTACGGTAGCAGCCAAATGCTTAACCATCATGCCACCAGGGCGCCTCAGGAGCACACAGACATATAAAAAGTAAATAGCCAACATGAGAAGGCAGAAACGGACAGCAACTGGTTGAATGGACACAGGGGAACCGCAGAGTGGAAACGGGGAGCGTGCTGTCACATTGTGGGGATTGCAACCAATGTCACAAAATAATATGTGTATAAATTGTAGAATGAGAAATTAACTTGAACTGTAAACTTTGATCTAAAGCACAAAAAAATTAAATAGCCACCTTTGCATAAAGTAGTTTTAGATCTGGGCTAGATTACATCCCAGCTTTGCCACTTGCTAACTGTGTGACCTTGGGTAGGTTACTTAACCTCTCTGTGCCTGAGATTTCTCATCCATACAACAGGAATGATACAAGTACCAAACCCATCAGGGTTAAATGAGTTGCTTTGTATAGTGCCAAGCACACGCAGGTGCTCAATAAATACTAACTTTTAGAGTTTTATTGGAGCCCTGGTGGCACAGTGGTTAAGCATTCAGCTGCTAACCAAAAGGTCGGCACTTCAGATTCATCGGTGGCTCCTTGGAAACCCCATGGGGCAGTTCTACTCTGTGCTGTAGAGTCGCTATGAGTCAGAATCCACTCAACCAACGGCAGCGGGTTCGGTTTTGGTTTTACTTTTATTATTGTCATTCAGCAGAGTGGTTTGCACGGTCTGCCCACACCCAGGATTTTCATGGCCAATTCAGTACTCCCCACTGGGCTCAGAAGCAGACATCTCCTCCTCCCACCCCGATAACAGGAAGTCCATCTCACCTCTGTCACTCCCGGCTCAACACTGCACAGTGGCTGCCCGCGGCTGAGCCCTCAGCCTGGGTTTTCTAGAATGAACATATGAACATCTGTGACTTTCATAATAAGGAGGGAAGGGCTATAAACACTGTTTTTAAAATAAATACAGCAAAAAAAATCAAAAGGTAGATAAATCAACACGTATTGTTAAACCTAGTCAGCTTCTTATTCCAAGTGTTGTCTGATTTTGTGACTGAAAAACTATGCCATCGGGGCCATCCCTGTTTCAGCCTATAGCTCTGTCCTTCACCCATTCCTCCTGCTCCAGACCTCAGGGCCTCTCCTTGTCTAAAAAATTTAGCTCAGACTACTAAATCTGACAGCCCAGGACCTCTCTGCCCTGTCGCGACTCTCCCTTCCTGCGTGACTTCCCAGCACTGTTCCCTACAAGCCCTCCTCACCACCAGCATACACCCAAACTCAACCGCTGACGATCTACTGTGTCTTCTGCCTGGCAATTCCAAGGCAGCCTCTTCCCGCCATCCAGGGCTCTCATTGAGAGGTGGGGGCTAGCGTCCCACCCCTAGAGTCTGGGCAGGCCTGTGAGTACCTTGACCAATAGAGTATGGCAGAAGTGCTGCTGGGCCAGTTCTGGGCCTTTAAGAAAACTGGCAGCTTCCACCTTGGTCTCTAAGAGCCTGAACCACAACATAAGAAATCTGACATCCCTTCTGGAGAGACTACACGAAGAGGCCCTGAGTCTGTATGGAGAGACAGAAGGGCTCATTTGAGCCCAGCCTTCCAGCTGTTTCCACCAAGGTGCCAAGTATATGAGCGATGCCATCTTGGAAACTTCATAACATCCAATTTGAATACCACTGAGCAGGGCTGAATTCCTGATCTACAAAATCCGTGAGCTGTAATGCACTGGTTGTTGGTTTAAGCTGCTAAGTTTTGGGGTCCCCCACGCATCTTCAGTTTGTCTCATGTGGGGGCTTGCATGTTGCTGTGATGCTGGAAGCTATGGCACGGTATTCAAATATCAGCAGGGTCACCCGCGGCAGACAGGTTTCCATTGAGCTTCCAGACTTAGACTAGGAAGAAGGACCTGGCAGTCTACTTCTGAAAAGAATTAGCCAGTGAGAACTTTATGGATAGCACTGGATCATTGTCTAATATAGTGCCGGAAGATGAGCCCCTCAGGTTGGAAGGCTCTCAAAAGACAACAGGGGAAGAGCGGCCTCCTCCAAGTGGAGTCCACTGTAATAACGTGAATGGAATCAAGCTTTTGGGACCTTCATTTGCTGATATGGCACGACTCAAAATGAGAAGAAACAGCTGCAAACATACATTAATAATTGGAACATGAACATGGAATGTACAAAATATGAATATGGGAAAATTCGGAATTGTCAAAAACGAAATGGAACGCATAATTTGATATCCTAGGTATGCTTGGTAGAGTAGAGGGTAAGCGAAAAAGAGGAAGACCCTCAATGAGATGGATTGACACAGTGGCTGCAACAATGGGCTCCAGCATGACAACGGCTGTGAGGATGGTGCAGGACCAGGCAGTGTCTCATCCTGTTGTATGTAGGGTTGCTATGAGTCGGAGCTGACTGGACAGCAACTAAGAACAACAATGACAAGTTTTGGGGTAGTTTATTCCCACTCCTCTGCCAGATGAATGGCCTTAGTTCTTCTTCCTTTAAAAAACAAAAACAAAGAACAACTTTATTGAGGCATGACATAAGATAAATGGACCTCACGTATATAAAGTATATAATTTGTTAAGGTTTGATTCACAGATATACCCATAAAGCCATCACTACGATCGAGAAAATGAACGTATCCATTACCCCCAAAATTTCTTCCAACCACTTGCTAATCCCTTCATCCCACCCGTCCCCAGCCAGCCCCTGATCTGCTTTCTGTCACCACAGATTAGATTGCATTTTCTGGAGTATCCTTTTGGCAAGGAGAGGAGGTTCTGACCTCTTTCACTCAGCATGATTATTTTGAGATTGATCCATATCGTCGAGTAGCTCAATAGTTTGTTTCTTTTTATTGCTGAGTAGTATTCCATTGTAGGGATGCACCACAATTCATTTTCAGGTTCGGATTTCATAAAGTTGCTATGAACGTTCACACTCAAGTCCTGGTATGGACATGTGTATCCTTTTCTCAGGAAAATACCTGGGAGTGGAATGGCTGGATCGTATGATAGGTGCATATTAACTTTTCAAGAAGCTGATGGATGGCTTTCTGAAGTGGTTGACCGTTCTACATTTCCACCAGCAGTGTTTGAGAGTTCCGCTTTGTCCACATCCCCACCCAAACTGTGATCCGTTTTGTTTTTGTTTGTTTTTAATTTTAGCCATTCTAAATATAATAAGCATGTAGTAGTATCTCAGTGTGGCTTTTATTTTCATTTCCCTAATACCTAGTGATGTTGAGCTTTTTCACGGGTTTGTCGTCCATACATCTTCTTTGGTGAAGGGTCTATTCAAATTTTTTGCCTTTTTTTTTTTTTTTTAATTAGAGTGTTTGTTTCATTACTGTTGAGTTTGGAAGTTCTTTATGTATTAAGTTTTGGGAGTTGTTTGTATATTTTAGACACAAGTCCTGTATCAGATACGTGCTTTGTAAAGATTTTTTTTCTAGTCTATAGCTTGTCTTTTCATTCTCTTTTGAATGACAAGTTTTAAATTTTGATGAAGCCCAGTTTAATCAATTTGTCCTTTTATGGATTGCGCTTTTTGTGTTATATCTAAAAACTTTTGCTAAGCCTTGGTTTCCTTTTCTATAAAATGGGGATAATAATGGAGCCTGTGTCTTTGGGTGGTTAGGAGGATTCAGTGAGATAATGCTTTTAAGGCATTTTGCTCAGGGTCTGGTACACAGCAAGAGCTTAGAAAATGGTAGCGGTAGTCTCCCTCTGTATCACTGCAAAAGTGGCTTGGGGGCAGTGTCTGACCTCCCCCAACCCCACAAGGGGAAGGAGAACCAAGATCAACAGTGCAAGGCTGATTCCCACGAGGTGGAGGCCAGACAAACCTTCTCTCTCCGCCATCTTTACTAATTCTGACACCAGCTGTCCCTCCCACAGCACTCTCTACTGGGTTCAATAATTCAGTGCAGTGGCCGCACAGAACCCACAGACCGTACTCACGATTATGGGGTTTATTATAAGGGAAGTCACAGTTACAATTCAAGCTCAACAACACACAGGATACAGTTCTTTCATCGGGATAGCCTCTTCCCAGCCATGATCCCAGGCACACCTCTCCGTGGCCCTCAGTCTTTGCCCGAAAGCACTCAGCTTTTTCTCTCCACAGGCCAGGAAGCCCACCGCACTGTCTCCTACTGGTCTCTCCTTCCTTGGTGGTAGTGGGCTCTCCTCTTTGCTCTGGAACTGGCTCTCTTTTAAGGTAAAACTGACCAATCCCCTTGTTAAGCCACAATTACCCTATCACACAGTCACCTGGGTGGGGGTTACAAGACCGTGGCTAGAAAGGCCACACACAAAAGTAATTAATCCACCGCGATCACATACATTTCTGAAATGTCCTTACCTTCAACTTTCATCCATCTAAATCCCCACCTATCCTTTAAAGACTAACTCAGTGTCCCCTGCTTCTTCCAGAACATGGGTCAGAAGGCATTTATCCTCCTTGCCACCTCCCATCCCCATTGCACTTAAGCCCTTACTCTCTTCTGAAATGGAATGTTTCCACCTACTGGGGTAGATTGCTGCAGTAATGGCCCCAATTTGTTCATGCCTCCCTATCTCTGTGCCCTCTGACACATCCCACAAGGACTCTGGGCTGGGTCATATGATTGCTGTGGCCAATGAGACAGTAGCATCCGTGATACAAGCAGAAATCTGAAAAGTGGTGGACCATTTGGAGCTTGCTGCGTTGCTGCTTCTGGACCCCTGTGACCCTTGGGCCAATCTGCTGGAGGTTGAGACATGTGGCCCAGTTACCCCTGTCATCCCCCTGACAGCCGCCCAACTGCTAGGCATGTAAGTGAGGCCAGGGAGGACCAGCCAGCCACCTGCTGACCTGCCAACTGACCAGAGAAGAGAAGCGATTTTCCCAAGGTAACACGGTGAGGGAATGAGGCAATAGGTGAGCTCACTCGGTGAATATTTTTTGAGCACTTGCTGTGTGCCAGGCTTTGGGAATGCAGCAGTGAACAAAACAGAGTCCTTCCCTTGACTGGGGAGATAGACAGTGCACAGCTGATGGATGCGGAGCGTGTCGGTTTCCAGTGATCCATGCTGTAAAGCAAAGCAAAGCTGGGTGAGGGGGAAGAGAGTGATGGAGTGGGGTTGCTGCTTGAGATAGAGAGGGCAAGGAAGGCTTCTCTAGGAGCTCACATCAGAGAAGAGACCAGAACAAGGTGAGGGAACTAGCCATGTAGGTCTCTAGAGGAGAGAGTAACAGGCAGGGGGAACCACAGATGGAAAGACCCTGAGATGGGAATAGGACAGACTTGAGAAGCAGCAGTGTGGCCAGTGAAAGTAGACTGCAATGAACAGGGGGAAATGAGGTCAGAAATGAAACCAGGGGCCTTCTAAATCAGGTAGAACTTGGGAATTTATTCTGTGTGATGAGACGTCAATAGAGTGTTACAGTCAAGGGAGTCCCATGTTCTGATTTCTGTTTTAGAAGGATCACTCTGGCTTCCGTGTAGACAGGAGACGATAGGGTACAGGAGTGGGATCATAGATAGGAGCTGATGATGGCTTGGACCAGCGTGGTAGCAGTGGAGGTGGTGAGGGGTAGTCAAATCAAGATACTGTACTTTATGGACTCAAAGACCTCATTAGGTGTAAGATACACTGTGTAGTTTTAAAACATGGCCTCAAATTCTTTGACACTCCTCTTGTGGAGAAGTGGAGTTCCGCGTGCCTTCCCTTTGAATCTGGGTGGGGTTTTGTCTGCTTCAACCAATAAAATACAGCAGAAGTGATGCTATGTAGCTGCTGGGACTAGGTCATAAAAGTCCATGCAGCTTCCAAGTTGCTCGGTGGAGCACTCACTCTTGGAACCCTGAGCTGCCATGATGGAGAGATCAGATGGAGAGTCCACTTGGAGAAGCCCTGAGAATATATGTTTCTATGTTTATTAACATGTCATCAGGAGGGATCAGTCTCTAGGGAAGGACATCATGCTTGGTGAAGTAAAGGGTCAACGAAAAAGAGGAAGACCTCAATAAGGTGGATTGACACAGTGCAGTGACTTCAATAGTGAGCTCAAGCATAGCAATGATTGTGAGGATGGTGCAGGACCGGGCAGTGTTTTGTTCTGTTGTGCGTAGGGTTGCTATGAGTCGGAAGTGACTCGATGGCACCTAACAACAACACAACAACATGTTTATTAATTTCCCAGGGCTGTTGGAACAAAATCACGAACTAGGAGACATCTAAGAATGGAAATGTATCATCTCACTGTTCTGGAGGCTAGGAGTCTGCATTCAGAGCCTTGGCAGAGCCGTGTTCTCTCTTGCAGCTCTAGGGAACGATCTTTGTTTGTCTCTTCAGTTTCAGGTAGCCCCAGGTGTTTTCTGGAGCTCACTTAGCCATCTTGCCCTTGTGTCTCTGTCCTCCTTTTAGAAGGACTGCACTCTACTTTGGATTAGATTGTATTAGAAGCCACCCAACTGAGGTATGACCTCATGTGAATTTAAGTGATACCATCTTCAAAGACCCTATTTTCAAACAAGTTGACATTCACAGGTACTGGAGGTTAAGACTTCAGCATATCCTTTGGGGGGATACCATTCTATCCGTAACACTATGGATGGATGGATGGATGGACGGACGGACGGACGGACAGATGTAAACTGATGTCCAATGACCCCCCAACTATTCATGTCATCCTAGCCCAGGGGCCAGACATGTGAGTAAAGATGCCTCCAGGTGATTCTAGCCTCCAACCTTTGGAGTCACCCCAGTGAATCAAGTCTTCCCAGCTGAGATTTCAGACATTGTGAAACGGAGACAAGCAATCCTTGTTGTGCCTTATCTGAATTCCAGACCCCCATAATCTGTGCGCGTAGTAAAATGCTTGTTGTTTTATGCAACTAAGTTTTGGAATGGTTTGTTATGCAGTAATAAATAACTAGACCATACACCATTATTAGCCACTACTAAGAATTAAAAAAAAAAATATTGTACTTTGTCAATTTTAAGAACCTTCCCAATTTCAGAAACAATACCAAATTGATGAAAGAAGAACCAGTAGGATTTGCTGATGTCTTGGATGAGAGAAAGACAAGAGTCAAGAGGTGGGGGTGATGCCAAGGTTTTTGGCCCAAGCAGCTGGATGGATGGTGACACCATTTCCAGAGCTGTAGAACACTGGGGATCGAATGAGTGCGTGCTGTTTGGGGGTCAGTACCGACAGGACTGCCTGGCTCAGGTGTGGGACAGAAAACAATTCCTGGAGAATACCTGGCAGAGTTGCTTCCACGTCTGTGTTCCCGCAAACCCCGTTCTCTCCTCTGTGCTGTACCACAGGAGGGCTGATCCTTGCAGGCTGCACTCCCCAGGTTCCTGAGTCAGCTGGTTTCTGGCTTGGTTTGGCTAGTAGAAGGTTGGCGGTTGACTGGAGGGCAAGAGGAACGGAAAAGCCAGGGTATTTCTCCCCTTCTCTCTCTGCTGTAGGTAACAACTCCAGTCTCCAGCAGTGTCTGCATCTCTCCCATGACTCCAGCTTCTGCTAACCATGCCCACCATGGCTTCAGCTTCCAGCTGGCGACCTCAGTCCCTGAGTTCTGGTAACCTCACTTCTTCCGTTGACCCTCCACTTAGGGGTGGCAGCAGCTTCCTGTTCTAGCAGATTTCTGGGTCCCATCACCTGTCTAACCAACCTCTCCACCAGTTCCTTTTGTTGTAAATAGGTAGTCATTTCTGTTTTCCTGGGTCGATCCTGACCATGGGACCACAGGCTGGGGACTTAAGTGAAACCTTGTAGCCTCAGGTGAGAGGCAGAGGCCTTGCACAGTCCCACCTTGCGCAGACTCCCGGGCTCCAGGGTGTTTACCAACCTCTCACCTCAGGGTTTGCTCACTCCTAACCTCTGTGCTTTTGTACCAGGCATTCCCTCTGTCGGTAATACTTGGTTTGCACGAATCCTTGGCAACCTCCTTTCTCAAATCCCAGGGCAGAAGCCCTTGCCTTCTCTAAGTCTTTTAGCTGTGCCTCAGCCGTCTCACCTCCTGCCTGTTGCTTGTCAGCGCCTGCTTTGCTCAGTGTGCACGTGCTGAAATGCTGCTTGGTAAAACTTTATGCCGTTTCCTACCTCCGTACTTTTGCAGATTGTCTCCTTGCACCTAGAGCGCCCTCCCCATGGCTCACAGCTCCCCTCTGTGACTGGAAAGCTCCTACTCAGCCTTCAAAACCCCATTCAAGTCTCGCATCTTCTGGGAAGTAAGTCACTTCTGGCAGACCCCCACCTCCGACCGAGAGGCAAACTCCCACATTCACGCTGCTGTCAACAGTTCCTATCATACTACGCTGTAGCAACTTCACACGTACAAAACCTCCAGCTCCTTGGAGGCAGGGGCCAAGTCACAGACTTTGATCCAAGCACCAGAAACCCTGAATAACTCTTTGTTGAATGCCTACCTGCTAGATGCCTGGTTAACCAGAGGTTTTCAGTTGTTGAAAGCAAGTGCCTTAGGGCTTCCTAGTTGAGTTATAAGACTCCCTTCTGAACCTTCGTGCAGCCCATTAGCCTCTATCCTGGGACAATATTTAAAAAAAAAAAACCCAAACCCGTTGCCATCAAGTTGATTCTGACTCATAGTGACTCTATAGGACAGAGTACAACTGCCCCATAGGGTTCCCAGGGAGGGCCTAGTGGATTCAAACTGCTGACTCTTGGTTAGTAGCCGTAGCTCCTAACCACTATGCCACCAGGGCTCCCAGGGCAATATTAGGCAGGAGGAAGTCAATAAATGCCAGCTGACATGACCATTTTGTTTCTTTCTCTTCCTAACCCCCCACCTTTTCTTTCTTTTTTTAAAGCTTTTGGCTCTTGTTAATTTTATGTAGTTGTTTTACTTATTTTTATTTTTTCCTTTATATTTTGAAATAATTTCAAGTGTAGAGGAAAATGGCAATAATAGTACTAACAGCTCCCATAATACCCTTCACCCAGAGTCCCCAAATATTAACATTTTGCCTAATTTTGCGTTATCACGCCTTCTCTCTCTCCCTCTATATAGTTAAAAAAAAAAACAAAAAACCCTTTGCCTTTGAGTCAATTCTGACTCTAGTGACCCTACATATGATTACATAGTCACATGTGATATGTATATGTTACACGTTGTTGTTATTTGCTCTCGAGTATTACATGGACCTAATCTGTAGTTTACATATTATTGTTTTCTCAGGAGTCCTGGTTGCACAGTGGTTAAGCACTTGGCTGCTAATCAAAAGGTCGGAGGTTCGAACCCACCAGCTGCTTCGCAGGAAAAAGATGTGGCATTTGGCTTCCATAAATATTACAGCCTTGGAAATCCTATGGGGCAGTTCTACCCTGTCCTATAGTGTCCCTATGAGTCGGAATTGACTCACCCGCAGTGGGTTTTGGGTTACTGTTTTCTCAGAACCATTTGGGAGAAAAGTTGCAGACATGATGCCCCTCTATGCCTAATTATTTCCTTGTGCATTTTCTTTCTTTTTATTGTGCTTTAAATGAAGGTTTACAAAACAAACTAGTTTCTCAAACAATACACATGTTGTGTCGTGACATTATCTGCCAGCTCTGCGAAGTGTCCACAGTCTCCCTTTCCTAACATCAGGTTCCCCATTTCCATTCATCCAGCTTTCCTGTCCCCTCCTGCCTTCTCATCCTTGCCCCTGGGCTGGTGTGCCCCTTTAGTCTCGTATCCACGGTTGAGCTACGTGTATTATTGTTTTATGGGCCCGTCTAATCTTTGGCTGAAGGGTGAACCTCAGCGTGACTTCAGTACTAGTTAAAAGGGTGTCTGGGGGCCATACTCTCAGGGTTTCTCCAAACTCTGTCAGGCCAGTAAGTCTGGTCTTTTGTGAGTTAGAATTTTGTTCTACATTTTTCTCCTGCTCTGTCTGGGGCCCTGTATGTGGCCCCTGTCAGAGGGGGCGGTGGTGGTAGTTGGACACCATCTAATGTGCTTCCTTGTGCATTTTCTAAGAACACGGACATTATCTTATAGAACAAAAGTCCAGTTATCAAAATCAGGAAATTTAACACTGATACAATTCTGCTATCTAATCCACAAACCTCATTCAAATTTCACCAGTTGTCCCAATGGTGTCTTGAATGGACAAATCTGTGTTTCCTTTTCCCAGGGTCCAGTCGAGGATTGCACATGGCGTGAATCTGGGAGAGCTCCCAGACCTCCTTTGTCCTTCAGGACCTGACATTTTTGAAGAGTCCAGGCAGGCGGTTTTATTTCCTCACGGGTTTAAAATCCTAAGATTTCACCTCTCATCCTGTTGTTACCAAACTCTTTTTTTTTCAGACTTGGGGAAGGGACTCTTGGCAGGGCCCTTGTAAAATCTTAAATAAACTACGTGAACAAATTCCACTTTGACCACTCTCTTGTTAAAATTCCTTAAAAAAATTTCACTCGTTGGGCCCAAAGGACTTGAACAAAAGCCGGGCTTCTCCTAGTAGTCGCTGTTCCTCAGAAGATTTTATATGCCGTTTAATGATTTTTCACCAAGAGTTTTTTTTGCTCTTAAAGTTGAATTAATTGAATTTTAATTCAGCAGGATTGCCCTCTAAAAGGGGAGCCCTGGCTCAGCAGGTTGAGTTGAGGCCTTTACACTTCACGAAGGCCTTTTTCAAGGCCGGTAGAATTCTGAGGGGTAGAAACTCAGCCCTGCAGCACCTGAAACTCTGTTCTGGAATGATTTCCTCACCTCTGTTTTGGACCAGGAAACCTGGCGGTGTAGCGGTTAAGAGCTATGGGTACTAACCAAAAGACTGGCAGTTCAAATCTACCAGGGGCTCCTTGGAAACCCTATGGGGCAGTTCTTCCCTGTCCTATAGAGACGCAATGAGTTGGAACCCACTTGATGGCAATGGATTTGGTTTTGGTTTGGTTCTTTTGGACCATAATGAAAAAATCCCCCCCCACCCCTTTTTCTTTCCTAGCAGAAGAAAACAATGAAATGGCCCAAGGACCTCTGACTTGATCTCCTCAGCCTCTCAGATTTGATTCTCCCAACTTTGATATGGGAAGTTTAAGAGCCTTCACCTACTGCCCAAGTGACCCTCCTGTTAGCTTCAACCCGGTAACAATGCCATTTTCCTTCTGATTCTTTCAGAAGGTCACTCTCTCTTTAAAAACAAAACAAATAACTTTTAACTTTTTTTTTTTTAATTTTTCATTGTGCTTTAAGTTTACAAGTCAATCTCTCATACTAAAATTTATATACACCTTGTTATGTACTCCTAATTGTTCTCCCCCTAGTGAGACAGCTCGCTCTTTCCCTCCACTCTGTCTTTTCCTGTCCATTCTGCCAGCTCCTGACCCCCTCTGCCCTCTCATCTCCCCTCCAGACAGGAGCTGCCCCCATAGTCTCTTGTATCTACTTGATCTAAGAAGCTTATTCTTTACCAGCATCATTTTCTATCCCATTGTCCAGTATAGTCCCTGTCTAAAGAGTTGGCTTTGGGAATGGTTCCTGTCCTGTGCTAACAGAAGGTCTGGGGACCGTGACCACTGGGGTCCTTCTAGTCTCAGGCAGACCAGTAAGTCTGGTCTTTTTACAAGAATTTGGGGTCTGCCTTCCACTGCTCTCCTCCCTCAGGGGTTCTCTGTTGTGTTCCCTGTTAGGGCAGTCATCGGTTGTAGCCGGGCACCATCTAGTTCTTCTGGTCTCAGGCCGATGGAGTCTCTGGTTTATGTGGCCCTTTCTGTCTCTTGGGCTCGTAATTACCTTGTATCTTTGGTGTTCTTCATTCTCCTTTGCTCCAGGTGGGTTGAGACCAATTGATGCATCTTAGATGGCCACTTGCTAGCGTTTAAGACCCCAGACGCCATTCTCCAAAGTGGGAAAACTTTTAATTTTTATTTAAAAAAAAATTTGAACAGCTAAACTTGGTTAAAATTCAAAAAATATAAAAGACTTGTACCAAGAAAATTCTAGGCCTTCTCTTCTGACCCTTAGCTCCACTGCACCGTCCTGCTGGCTCAGGTTTCGCAGGATCCTAGAATCCTTTCATCCTATGAATTTTGTTGAATAAATCAGCAACTGAGGGGCCAAACCGTGCCATTTCCTCCCAGAATACTCCCCTCTCTCTATTTTCATGATCAGCCTAGCCTGGGTTTCAGTAAATGAATGAATAAAAACCCGTTCTCAGAATTTTATAAAACATTCTGCCTTTAAATGGACTTTGTCACAGTGGTTAAGAGCTCAGCTGCTGACCAAAAGGCCGGCAGTTCGAATCCACCAGCCGCTCCTTGGAAACCCTATGGGGCAGTTCTGCTCTGCCCTATAGGGTCGCTAGGAGTCAGAATCGACTCGGTGGCAATGGCAACAAGGGCAGAGACACACTGGGCTCAGAGAGCCGCCACCCCACTTCTGCAGCCTGCAGGGAGCTGGCAGAGGCCAAATGAAGGGCTGCCTGTGACCTCAGATGCCTGATCCATGAAGCCACGGCCGGGTTTTTCAGGTTTTTTCAGACTGCTCTTGTGAACAACCAGAAAGGAAGAAAAAGCCTATTTCCTCTCTGGGAAAGATGGCTTGAAAAAGTCAGGGGCTCCAGGCAGGGCCAGGCAAGGGGAGGCCCCTCCCCACCCACTCCTTCCACCTGTAGCAGCTGCCACCCCCGCTGGCTTCATTTGAGCAGACAGAAACCGGAAACTCAGAAACTTATTTCTCCAAAGGGGGCATTTACTGCGCAAAGTTCTAAGGAAGCACTGTCCGTAGGTTCTCCCTCCTCTGACCGCTGTCTGCAATGTGAGCATTACCCTCATTTTATGGACGCAGGAACTGAGGTTCAGAGAGGTCAAGCAACCTGCGCGCAGTCACACAGCCAGGAAGTGGCAGAGCTGGGATTTGAATCCAGGAGTGTCGTAACACCCAAGACTTCCCCATGACCCCATCCTCCTGCCTCCCTCCCAGAACTGGGGGAGAGGGCCGGGCTCAGGATCTCCTCACAGCATTGACAGTGGCCTGTGCATTGACTTAACTGATGTAAGCTTTAATGACCTGGTTACTGTCTAGGTACCAGGCACTGCTCCTAGCGCTTTAGGAACATTACCTCATTTAAAGTTCCTAAAGGCCTGCGGGGTATGTATTGTTACCATCCCATTTCACAGATGGGAAAATGTGGTCTGGAGGTGAAGGAACTTGAGCAAGGTCACACAGGAAATCGTGGAACTGGGGTTTGGGTGGTTTGGTGGTAGAATTCTCACCTTCTGTGAAGGAAATTAGAGCCCTGGTGGCACCATGGTTAAGTGCTACCGCTGCTAACCAAAAGGTCGGCAGTTCAAATCCAGCAGCTGCTCCTCGGAAATCCTGTACAGCAGTTCTACTCTATAGGGTC
The DNA here is from genome assembly GCF_024166365.1 of Elephas maximus indicus. Classification (NCBI taxonomy): domain Eukaryota; kingdom Metazoa; phylum Chordata; class Mammalia; order Proboscidea; family Elephantidae; genus Elephas; species Elephas maximus. Next base: position 6,867,393 of record NC_064845.1, read on the forward strand.
GCTATAAGTCGGAATTGACTTGATGGCAACAGGTTTGGTTTTTGCTGGTTATGAAGGAAATAGATTCCTGCCCAGTGTGCCTCATAGCTACCACTTGTCTATCAGTGGAAGTTTACATGTTGCCATGATGCTTGTAGGGGCCCTGGTGGTGCAATGGTTACGTTCAAGGCTGCTAACCCAAAGGTCAGTGGCTAGAACCCATTGGCTCCGTGGCAATCTGTTCCCATAAGGATTACAGCCTGGGAAGCCCTATGGGGCAGTTCTACTCTGTCCTACAGGGTCACTATGAGTCGGAGTTGGCTGGATGGCACATACGACAACATGATGCTTGTACAGGTTTCAGTAGAGCTTCTAGACTAAGGTGGACTAGGAAGAAAGGCCCGGCAATCTACTTCCAAAAATCAGCCAATTAAAACCCTGTGGAGCGCAACGGTCCAATTCACAACAGATCACAGGGATGGCTCAGGATTGGACAATGTTTCCTTCCGCTGTGGGGTGGCCATGAGTTGGAGGGAGACTCTGCGGCAGCTAACAACAAGAATCTGGTTCCAGAGTCTGTGTTTTGCACCTTCCCTGAAGTCAGAGGCAAGAGAAGCAGGGGGCATACAAGTGGACAGATTGCAAACAAACTAGAAAGAAGGCAAGCAGGGCACCTCCCAAAATCTGTGGAAAGGAAACGCACCCCTGCCCGACTGCAGTGGTGGAGCCAGCAACGGGCGTCTTCCCGAACAGCGTCATCGCTGGCCTGCCGCCAGCCCTGCCCTTCTGGGGAGCCCTTTGGTGGGAAGAGTCTTGCCCAGGCAGGCTCCGTGGCCTGACTATGGGAACGTAAGTCCCGGGGTCCAAGGAGCGGAGGGAGAGGAAGCCTTCTTTCTTTATAGCCCCCTCACTCAAGGCCCTCTCCAGACTCTCAAAGCCCTATCTGAGCTAGAGCTCCTCAAAGATCTGCCCCCACCTGTTGTTGTTGTTGTTGTTAGGTGCCATCAAGTCGGTTCCGACTCATAGTGACTTTATGTACCACACAACAAAACACTGCCAGATCCTGTGCCATCCTCACAATCGTTATGCTGGAGCCCATTGTTGCAGCCACTGTATTAGTTCATCTCATTGAGGGTCTTCCTCTTTTCTGATGACCCTCTACCAAGCATGATGTCCTTCTTCAGGGACTGATCCCTCCTGACAACATGTCCAAAATATGTAAGACATAGTTTTACCATCCTTCCTTTTAAGGAGCATTCTGGTTGTACTTCTTCCAAGACAGATCTGTTCCTTCTTTTAGCAGTCGATGGTGTAAGCAATATTCTTCGCCAACACCGCAATTCAAAGGCATCAATTCTCCGGTCTTCCTTATTCATTGTCCAGCTTTCACATGCATATGAGGCGACTGAAAACACCATGGCTTGGGTCAGGCGCACCTTAGTCTTCAAGGTGACATCTTTGCTTTTCAACACTTTAAAGAGGTCCCTTGCAGCAGATTGGCCCAATGCTTTTGATTTCTTGACTGCTGCTTCCCTGGTGGTTGATTGTGGATCCAGGTAAAACGGACGTGGGTTAATCCCCAACTCAGGACTGCTGTCCACCTTGCATTTCAGCAGGTGTGGCCCCAGCATGACTGCATTATCTCCTGTGTTCTCCCTCCTGGACACTGCAGCTAACTCCTTCTCCCACTGTGTCACTGCTGATCCCACACAGGCTTCCTCCAGCTAGCATTTGGTTATTGCCCGGGTCTTTACCCACCTCCCAGATCCCCCAGGTTGCTCCTTTCCACTGTGCAGTAATAATGAGGGCCACAGTAACTAAGTGGGAGTGGAGAGTTGAATTTCTCAACCTGGAACACATGCCATTTTTAGAAAGGGAAATTTGGGCGCTTTGGTGTTTTACTTATTGGGCTGTTTTGGAGGGTGGGGTAGGGATAGGGAAAAAGAAGACCCTCAAGGAGATGAACTGACACAGTGGCTGCAACAATGGGCTCAAGCATAATAACGATTGTGAGGATGGCGCAGGACCAGGCAGTGTTTCATTCTGTGGTACATAGGGTTGCTATGAGTTGGAACTGACTTGATGGCACCAAACAACAACAACAAAGATTTCTGGCAAACAAATGCAAAGTGAGATCTTGAACTGGATTCTGGACCCAGGGACAGGGGAACCTCAATGATGGGCATTCGGGGGCCAATTGAGGATGTTTGAACATAGACTGTGTATTTAAAAAAAAAAAAACCGGTTGCCATCGAGTCAATTCCGACTCATAGTGACCCTAAAGGACAGAGTAGAACTGCCCCATAGGGTTTCCAAGGAGCACCGCCGACCTTTTGGTTAGTAGCTGTAGCTCTTAACCATTATGCCACCATGGTTTCCGACTGTGTATTAGGTAATATTTTATTATCAATCTTAACTTTCTTGGGACTGATAATTATTTTATGACTGTGTGGAGAATGGCCTTGTTCTTAGAAATACAGGCTGAAGCACTTAAGGGTGAGTTATCATGGTGTCTGCAATTTACTTTCAAAAGTTTATTAAAAAAAAATTATATCCACTAAAGTAAATCTTGGCAAGCATTAATTGGTGAATCTAGGGCATAAACCAGTTTTCAGCTTTTTTATATCTTTATTATTTTTCAGAATAAAAACTTGTACTTGCAACTCAACAATAAACAGGCAAAAGCCAATTAAAAAATGAGCAAGGGCTTAAATAGACATTTCTCCAAAGAAGATAGACAAAAGGCCAGTGGACACCTGAAAAAATGCTCAATATCATTAGTCATTAAAAACCCAAACCCATTGCCGTCAAATCAACTCCAACTCATAGCAACCCTATAGGACAGAGTAGAACTACCCCATTTCTAAGGAGTAGCTGGTAGATTCAAACTGCCAACCTTTTGGTTAGCAGCCAAGCTCTTAACCACTGTGCCATCAGGGCTCCTCATTAGTCATTAGGGAAATGCAAATCAAAACCACAATGAGATACCACTTTGCAACCCTTAGAATGGTTATAACAAAACACACACACAAACAAAAGCAAACAAACCAATAGGGAGAGAATGCAGAGAAACCAGAACCCTCATGTATTGCTGAGGGGAATGTAAAACAGCGCAACCGCTTTGGAAAACAACCTGGCAGTTCTGCAAAAAGTTAAATATAGAGTTACCATTGGACCCAGCAATTCCACTCCTAGGTAAGTATGTACCCAAAATAACTGAAAAATACCTGTTTCACAGGAATGTTCATAGCAGCATTATTTATAGTATCTAAAAGTTTAAAAGTGGAAACAACTCAAATGTTCATTAACTGATAAATGAATAACAAAATGTGGTGTATCCATACCAAAAAGGAAAAAAAAAAAAAAAAAGGGTGCTTTTGAGTTGCCACAGTGTTGCCAAGGCTGTAAATCTTTATGGAAGCAGACTGCCACATCTTTCTCCCTTGGAGCAGTGGGTGGATTTGAACTGCCAACCTTATGGTTAGCAGCCAAGCGCTTTAACCACTGCACCACCAGGGCTCCTTGGTGTATCCATACAGTGAGAATATTATTCAGCCATAAGGAGGAATGAAACGCGATAGATGCTACAACATGGAGAAACATCAAATATGTAATGCTGAGTGAGAGAAGCTAGGTGTGCAAGATCATTTGATTCCATTTATACAAAATTTCCAGAACAGGTAAGTCCATAGAGGCAGAAAGCAGAAGAGGGGAGAGGAAAATAGGACATCATTGCTGAATGGGTTTGCAGCTTCCTTCTGGGGTGAGGAAAATGTCCTGGGGCTAGACAGAGACGGTGGTTGGACACCATCGTGAATGTATTAAATGCCACTGAGTTGTGCACTTTAAAGACAGTTAATTGTTAATCTATGTTATATGACTTTTGTCTCCATAAAAACTTTTTTTTTTAATTAAATATTTTTGGGAAAAAAGGTCAACATTCAGAAATGCAATTCGTAGTGCTTTCTAGAGAATCGATGGCAAATTAATAGTGAATCACACCTTTCTCTCCAAAAATAAGTCATGACATAGATCAAATTATACATGGTTATTCAGGGGCTCCCCAAGGCCCACCCATGGAACCCAAAGAACCATCGGTCTGAGAATTGAGTCTTTGTTACCTCAGATAAAAGCCGGCACTCTTCAGGACTCAGGATCTCTGCAGTGTGACCAGACCTTTCTTCCTCGTTTTATTTCCCTTGGGCAGGTCCATGTAGCCCCCTCACAGCAGCAGCCTCCTGCCCTTCTCTCTGCCCCCTGGAAATGACGCCTCCTCCTTGAAGCCTTATCCAATCCTTGGGTCCTTGTCTTTGTTCTTTGATGTGGAGGCTAGGACTATGTAGTCTCACCTTGACTTCTGTCCTATAAACCTGTGCCTTTCCCAGAGCAGGTGCCTTGATGGAGTTTAAAAATTTGACCGACCTGAGTTACAATGAGTTTCTTACACTGTGGCGACTGGAGAAATATTTATTAATGATTTTGAGTCAACTAACAGTTCCCTGGGCCAAATGACAAAACCTTGTCCCTGATTTTAAGGCGCCCCTAATTTACCTACGGGGATGACACAAACACCCTGAGTAATTAGCTGAGATGGTGTCTACTGTTAGTATCTAGTTTTAAAACTCAGAGGCAAGAAAGAAAATATAGACAAGCCCGAGAATAGGATGAAAACGGTATCCGCCCTTTTCCTTTACCCACAAATAAAATAATGAAACAAATAAGACAAAATGAATCCAACAAAATTTAAAAAGTAAATGATTAAGATGAAAATAAATGAAATAAAATTAGTAAAAGGACAGCAAGTACCACAGGAAGGGAGACAATAAAAAATAATGAAGTGAGATAACTGAAACTAAAATAAGGTGAAATAACTAAAATAAATAAAAGGAAACAAATAGAAGACAGTAAATGCAATTAATGAAATCCACGCCTCAGTCACTGGGGGAAACGGCGTGTGTATTCGTTGGGCACCAGGGTCCACGTTCCTGCGGGCTTCTGTGCACCCCACAAGCCGGTCCCCTCGTCTTTGGGACCCCGGGTGCGGGCCACGAACAGCTAAAGCTCAGCTCCAAGAAGTGACAGGCCCCCCTCCGCGCTGCGCCCCAGGGCGAGATGGGTGTCCAAGTCCGGTGCGCCGGCAGGTGGCGCTCTGGGTCCCGGGGTCGACGCGCGCAGCCTCTGCGCACTGGGGCTGCCAGCACCCCCTCGGGTTTGCACGCGCATTTGCACGTTTGCTCCGTGTCCCCTGGAGCCTTCTTGGCCCTTTAGGCCGAAGCGTCCCCCCTTGGTAAAAATGTGCATAAAACACCCCTACCCTGCTCCCCACCACCTGCGGTCTCGCCGGTGCCCACCCTGGTTAGTTTGGACCCTATGGAAAGCGTCACGTCAAACGCAGGGTGCCTGCCACCAGAATACACGTGTGAAAGGGGTCTGCCTTGATCTCCATGGAAGGAATACTGTAACAAGTGGTTTCATAGAAAACAGTTGAAAGTGTCAGATAACATCTTGATACTGGAATACAGAAACCACCTGCCTGGTGCCTCAGGGAAAGGATATTCGTTCTGGAAGACCCAGAATGGCTACCTGTGGCTTTAGCCGGGACTGCACGCAGGCCGAGGACATCTGCAGGCTGCGTTTCCACGAGCCCCAGAGGCCCCCAGCAAAAAGCCGTGCTGGGGGAGGGGGAGCTGGGGGTGGGGATGAGGACAAGGGGCCGCTCACATGCAAATGCCGCGGTGACAATCCGGCCGGGCGCCTCCGCGCCTCCGGGAGGCCGGGGCAGGAACAAAGCCTTAGCATTTTCTGCATGTGAAAAGCGCGCATTCCTGGGCGGGGAGGCCAGGAGGGCGCCGCCCCCCTCTCCCCATTCACACTCCAGACCACACAGCGCGCCTCTCGCGCCAAATGCTCCAAGGTTCGTTTCAGCTTTTCTTTTGACCCGGGCGATGCATGCGAAATGTAGATATTTCCCTAAACGTCGGCTTTGACATTTAATGCGATCCTAAGTAGTCTGAAATGTGGACGGGATTAGGAGGAGGCTTGGGGCCCACAGGGACACTTGGCCAAATCCCCTAAATCCTCCAGGACAATTGTTTGTCACCACACGGATTCCCTTTGCCCCAAATGAGGGGGCTAATGAACTCCGCTGCCTCCTCTCCTGGCACCTCGGCTCCCACCCCTGCCCCCGTGCCTGCATTTCTGCCCCTTCCCGGGGAACGACGAGTAAATTGATTGCTCTGTGCGTGGGTCTGGTTACTTTGGGCTGGGTCAACTGACTTGGAGACCAAGTTTGACCAGTAACTATCCCACCCATCCTGAGCCACTATTTAACTCACTGATAAGGCTCAGAGGGTCAAGGATGCCGGGGCCCTGTGAACCCTGGGGTTATGTTAATAGTCCATCTCTATCTTGAAAGAAGTAGGCCCTGTGACATTGCCAGGCCTAGAAAGGGAACTTCATCAAAAATTCTGTTCCCGAGACGTTTACAGTGCACCCCTAACAATCCACGTACTGGACAACGTGCAGCCCTGTCTCCAGAGATGCTCACAATCCAGGAAGGGGAAGAAAATGGCGGAGAAACCGTCATGCCAGACAAAGTGGGCGTGCTTGTAAATCCGCCAAATTGGTGTGGGGCTCAATAGCCTGGAAGCCTGGCCTCAGTAAGCATGCATGAGGTGAATCAAGAGTTGGGGCAGAAGAAGAATCTCCTTGGAGGTTAGGGCCACGGAAAGCCAGCGTGAGATGGCTAGGATATTGACAGGTTGGAAACTTGGAGAACATTTCAGGTGGGGGAGGAGACGGAAGCAAAACCTGGGGGTGGGAAATGGTGACTCCTTTTGGGAGATGGCAAAGAATCCAGTTTGAGGAACATAATGGGATGTGAGGGAGGGATTAAGAGAAGCTAAATAGGGAGCAGGGAGCAGTTACCATGCCTGACCTTGAAGGCCCCCTGAGCTGGGGGACCCCTGGGCTGGGCAGGAGTCAGAGCTGCCTTAGGAATAAAGGTGTGAGAAGGGACCTGAGGCAGGGAGACCTGGAACCCTCTTGTTATCACAGGATGAGGCCCTGGGCAAGGCAGGTGAGAAAACATAGGATGCCAGCATTTACTGAGCAACTATTTTTTATTATGCACCAGGTACTGGAGATACCAAAAATGAAGAAGCTGAAAAAAGGCCAGACTTACTGGACCATTAGAGACCATTAGAGACTGGATGAGCCTCCAAGACTATCGCCCTGAGATGCTCTTTAAACTGAGAGCTCAAACGACTCCCAGAGGTCACTCTTCAGCCAAATGACAGACTACCTCATAAAATTAATACCACCTGTGAGGACTGTGCTCCCCAAAATGATCATCTAGAGGAAACCAAATAGTTAACATTTACCTGCACCAAAGATAAGAAGGCAAGGGGGGACAGGGAAACTAGATTAACAGAAACCAAAATGGAAATAATGAGAATGCTGGGACATCGTGAAGAATGTAACCAATGTCACTGAATGATATATGTGGAAATTGTTAAATGAGAGCCTAATTTCCTGTGTAAACTTTCACCAAAAACACAGTATTTTTAAAAAATGAAGGAGGCAATAATTTGCCTCAAGGAGCCCCCTCTCCCCCTCCCCATTGCCCAACCCGTGCTACCTCCATGATGTCAGTGGTTCAGAAACTCTTTTGATATGCCTTTTACAAAGTAACAATCCTAGAGTTCCCTCTTGGACATTTGGAGTTCAGCAATAGTAACAATGGCCAGGCCCTTAAACCTCATTCCAACCCTATAAGATAGTTACTATCAATATCCCCACCTTACAGATGAAGAAACTGAGGCACAAGGCAGCAAAGTAACTTGTCCCACGAACCCAGAGAACCAAGACTTGAAGCTGGAGTCTGCTTCCAGGATCCAGGAGGTCATCAGACGTATTTCTCCCCGTGACTTCCAAGATGGGGATAGAAGAGACTCACAGGTAACACTGAGATAAAGGAACATGTGGAGGGTGACTGGGCCCTTAATGCAACAGGAGGAACAAGTGAACTCACCTGTCCACCAGGTGTACTTTGCATTCATCATCCCACTTTAATCCTTCCCTGGGGCAAGTAATCCTCATTTTACAAACCAGCTGTCATCTGCTCAAACCCCTTTGGGCTGAGTCGGGGGCAGAGCTCCAGACAACTATGCAGAAAACAGACCACGGATGGTGGAAATGCCAGGGCACGTTTCGTTATGAAACGGTGGTTACTTTGAGATGGTAGAGGGTAAGCGGTGTTCACGTGTAGGCAGCCGGAAATGGATCAGGAACGGCCACGGGAGGTTGCTAGACCGAGATGTCAGTTAAGGGCACAGGCTGAGTAGAGCTCGGCTTGGGGCCATCCTACGGGGTCAGGGCCAGGAGGCATAAAGGATGACTACTCCAGCTGTCCTGAGGGTTCATGCCTTACAGCTTTGGGGACACGTGCAATAACATTCTCATTGGGACTTTGCAAGGTCCATGAAGTGACTCTTGCCCCCTTTTGCAGATGGTGCAGCTGAATGGGTCGTAGAGCTTGAACAGAAGCTAGTGGGTCTCTTCCCAGAATCCAAAACCCCAGCAAATAAAACACCACCTTTGAGGATCTTGATGCATACACCTACACCTGCTAAACTCCATAAAACCATAGACCGCAGAGGAATGGGTATGTACCAGGAGACATAAAGTGTCAAGACATCGGGGGCAGCCAGGAAGTTTAAGGAAAGTGGCATTTAAAACTTTTTACATTAAGTTAGATTACCTCAGCAGAAGTGGCTTTAATAAATTGTTGTAGGAAAATAGGTGGGATGCCTGCTGAGTTAAACCATAGTGGGGGAAGAGTTTACATCTAACTTTGGGATCTGCAGAGGGCACCTGCCCTTCACAGCTATTTCTGCTTTCCGATAAACTAGCAAGCAGGGAAAGTTCTAATTTCTTGAGATTCTTCCAAAGATGATGTTATGCATTGAATCGTGTCCCCCCAAAAAATGCGTGTTGTAAATCCTCACCTTTGTGCCTATAGTGGAGCCCTGGTGGCACAGTAGTTAGTAGTTCAGATGTTAACCAAAAGGTCAGCAGTTCAAATCCACCAGCTGCTCCTTGGAAACCCTATAGGGCAGTTCTACTCTGTCCCATTGGGTCACTGTGTCTGAACTGACTCCACGGCAACTTTCTTTTTTTAATGCCTATGGTTTTAATACCATTTGGGTATGGGTTTTCTTTGTCATGTTAATGGACAAGATTAGTGTAGGCTGTGTCTTGATTCAATCTCTCTTGAGATATAAGAGATTAAACAAGAGAGTAAGCACAAATGGGGGAAGAGAGATGCCAAGCCACAGGAAGAGCACTCAGGAGCAGAAGAGACAAGGACCCTTCTCCAGAGCTGACAGAGGAAGCCTTCCTCTGGAGCTGGCGCCCTGAGTTTGGACTTCAGGCCCCCTAAACTGTGAAAGAATAAATTTGTTTGTTAAAGCCATCACCACTTGTGGCATCTCTGTTGTAGTAGTGCTAGATAACTAAGACAAAATTTGGTACCAGGAGTGGGGTGCTGCTCTAATGGATACCTAAAATGTGGAAGTGGTTTTGAAATTGGGTTATGGGTAGAGGCTGGGAGAATTTTAAGGTGCCTTAAAAAAAAAAAAAAAAAAATTTTTTTTTTTTTTTTAATAGGAAAAGCCTAGACGGACTGACACAGTGGCTGCAACAATGGGCTCAAATATACGATTGTGAGGATGGTGCAGGACCAGGCAGTGTTTCGTTCTGTTGTACCTAGGGTTACTATGAGTCCAAACTGACTCGATGGCACCAAACAACAATAGTAAAAGCCTAGATTGCCCTGAAGAGACTGCTGGTAGAAGAATTATGAACGTCAAAGACGATTCAGGTGAGGGCTCAGAAGGAAGTGAGGAAAGCTGCAGAGGAAGTCTCTACTGTCTTAGAGAATACATACGGTGCCAGCAACAGAATGCTGCTAGAAATCTGGACATTCAGTGTGGTTCTGGGGAGGCTTCAAAAGAAAACAATGAACATGGGATTGGACAGTGGAGGAAGGGTGATGTGTTTTATCCAGTGGCGAAGAACTTGTCTCAATTATGTTCAAATGTTTGGTGGAAGGCAGAACTTTTAAGTGATGAACTTGGATAGTCGGCTGAGGAGATTCCTGAAAGATCTTCAAGGTCTCTCCTTGCTGCTTACAGTAAAATGTCAGAGGGAAGAGATGGACTTAAAAATAATCTGTGCAAAATGAAAACAAAACTTAAAAGATTTGGACAGTTGTACAAGCTAAGGAGGCCTGTTTTAGAATTTTCACAATGGACGTGGCTACAATCTTTTGTTAAAGAGATTATGCCTGTGACTGATGGATCTAACCAACTACCACAGCAGAAAACCCATCAGCTTAAACTGAGGAAGACAGAGTACGACCGTGTAAAAATGGCGGCATGGACACAGACCCCAAGATCAAGAGCCCAAGGTGGATTCCTATGAGGTGCAGGTCAAACATACCTCCAACCTTTTCACCAAGTTTGACACCAGCCAGCCCTCCCATGGAGCTTTCAACTTCTCTGCTGCGTTCGAGAATTGGCTGCAATGGCCACACAGAACTTACAGACCATACTCATGATTGTGGGACTTATTAGGGAAGTAACAGGCTGCAACTCAAGATCAGGAACGACTCAGGATACAGTTCTTCAGTCAGGACAGCTTCTTCTCAGTGTTGCCTCTCTGGCCCTTGGCCCTGCCCTGCTTGGGCAAGTCCAACAAAGCTCTTTAGCTCCATCAGTAAGTGCCCCCAGAAGCACCCAACTCCACCTGTAAGCCTCGGCCTGAAGGCTATCAACTCCTGCTCACTTCCTGGGCTGGGAAGCCCTTTGTACTTCTTGTGCTGGTCTCCTGATTCTGCCGCCGCCATTTCTCCTGTGTGGCAAGCTTTGATGAATCTACCAAATGGTCTTAACCAGGGGGTCGCCCAACTTTTCTAAATCAAGTATACACTGGGGATTTCCCCCTGAAGTTAGCATTTCCACTCTAGTGGCAGAATTTGGGCAATGTCAATCCCACACACATACCTGTCTCTTGGGAAGAAGCTTTGCGATACTTGTTTGCATTTGCAGAGGGTTAGCAATGAACCTTGAACTCCCTAACAGAGCCCAGAGCCAGTGCTTCTGCCTAAGGGAACGGGGAGGGTGAACAAGCCCAGTGCACTGAACCTTGTTTGCCTTTATTTATAATTTTTAAGCAAACAATTCCTATCAGATCTGTCATTCCTTCTTAACTTGATTTTATTAGCCCTATGGGTCACTATGCGTTTTCTGGTCCTTTTAATTGTAACTAGGCATAAAACACACCAATACCCCTGCGCTCCCCAACCACCCCCATCAGCTTCTGGACTGGCTGTCTACTGTGGGTGATGTTCTCTCTCACAAATAATTCTGAAAACTTTTAACTCTAAATCTCAAAGGCAAAAAGACCCTAATAGTTGCCAGAAAGACATAATGCATTACACAAGACTCCTCTGACACGACCATGTTTTAATTGCCTATGACACATATGGATCACATAATAGCTTAAAATTAATAGTCTGGAAAAGGTTAAGGAAAAATGGCTGCAAGTGAGTTTATGAATCCTTAATTTTAAGTAAGTTTCCGGCGAAGAAGTCAGGGGTAGATGTGTCTCAAAATTATGTCTTCAGAGCTAGCACCCTTCACCATCTGTCTTTTATTCCTTTTACTGTGATGCGATTATAAAGGCCAGTAACTACCCCCCCTTCCCCGGGTCTCAGGTAACAGTTTTCCCGAGCCCATTATCATTTCCTCTGCACGGAGCTGAACGCCGGCACTTGGATGGGCTGGATTGGGTGGACAGGCTGGAACACTGGCTTCTTTCTCATCTCAGACAGCGTCTTCACCGTAGGGAGCAGCTGATTCCTTTTGATGATTTGTAAGGCCAGCTGGGTATTACCTGTAAAAATACCTCCCGTAAAAAGAAAAAAAAAGCACACGCAATACCACCCCACACAAATCTTAGCAGGAAAGGTAAAAGACGATCTAGAAGAGCCGCGGTCTGCAACCCTGGCGGTACACAGAACTCACATCATGCCAACGCCCCACCCCAGAAATTCTGTGATGTGGGCTATGGCCTGGGCAAATGGCGTCTGTAAAGCTCCCTAGTGATTCTAATACACAGCAAGTGCTGCGAACCTGTGTACAGGTAAGCTGGACAAAAGGAATCAGCAGAACACCATGGGAAGAGGCCAGGTGCTAACCCTGGGCATACCTTGCAGGAGGCCAAGATGTGCTGGGTGCCAGGCCTTAACGTCCTTCTTAAGCTGAACTCCCACGATCACCAAGGAGGTATGACTTAGAGCTCTTAAATACCGCTGTCCCTTCTAACCTCTCCCATCCACATCTCTGCCCTGCATCACACCGTCATTTCTTTACGGCCCACAGCCTTTCCATTAAGCCATGTCCTGGATGTCTAACATGCCCCACGGCCACGACCTGGATTTAGGTTTGGAGAAATAATTCTCAGCAAGAACTAGCTTACTATAAAACTCATTAACGTCATTTAAAAAAACGCTCCCATGCGCAACTCAAAGCAACTGGCATTCTGACTCATGTTCTCAATTAGGAGACATTTGGCCGCCTAAGAGAAAGGTTAATTAGTAGGGATTAATTGTAATTGTCAGAAGTTGTACGGCTCCATGTTTTCACAGATTAAAGGAAATATGCTTAACCTGCAAGAAGTAGGAGTTTGTAAGATAATAAGAACTCCCTAATTACATTTTGTTTAGAAGAGTCTTGGTAGGCAAGGCATCTTTAAGGAAGCAAGAGTCCATTTTGAAGAGAAGAGCAGACATCATTAGAAAGCTAGGTCTTTTCTCAGGGATACAACATTGACCTGGGCAGAGAGGAGACTCACTCACCATTCTGCAGCTCCAGGTACACGGCCAGCAAGATGGCCTCCGGGGGCACCTCTTTGGGATGGATCATTGAGGCCGCCTTTGTTCAGAACAGAAAGACACCCGTGAAGTCAACAGCTAAAGCTACAAGCTCCAAGTAATGCCAAAAAAAAAAGAACGTTAACTAACCAACGCCAAAATAACAAATTTATTCAAATTCATTCCTCAGATTACATACAGCTCTACGAGCCCTGGTGGCGCAGCGGTTAAGTGCTTGGCTGCTAACAGAAAGTCGGCGGTTCAAATCCACCAGCCACTTCATGGGAGAACGATGTGGCAGTTCCTTCTGTAGAGATTACAGCCTTAGAAATCCTCTGGGCCAGTTTAGTCTGCCCTATGGGCTTGCTGGGAGCCCTGGTGGCGCACTGGTTAAGCTTTCAGCCGCTAACCAAAAGGATGACACTTCAAATCCACCAGGCGCTCCTCAGAAAGCCAGCTCTACTTGGTCCTATAAGGTCGCTGTGAGTCGGAATCGATTTGATGGCAATCGGTTTGTTTTTTTTTCTTTTTCGGTACAGGGTTGCTGAGTCAGAAGTGACTTGGTGGCACACAACAGCAACACATCTATCGTTATTTTTTTGCAAATAACGTGTCCACACAAATAATGCAGGCAGAAATGATGAAATTAAGCAAAACAGTTCTGGCATAGTGCGCCCACGCACATACCGCCCACGCCTTGTGACATTTTCAGAAACGAATTTTGGCCTCACTCCCCCGACCTCACGTATATCACAGGTAAATTGTATCATCCTGTTCATTTTCTATAATCTCCTGCTTATGTGCATAAAAAGAGTTGGAAAATGTTACTTTTGAGGACAAGAAGTCACGGATTGAGTTTGGTAGTCCCTTGGTAATTGGAAAATAAACAAACCGCGTTTGTTTCTATTGATTTCAGCTGGTAATACCCACCTTAAGTGAAGCTTCCATGTGATCAGAAACTGAGGTCAGTAACAGGTTAAACAAAAAAAAAAATTGGCACAGCGTGCTTACAGGGGAGGGGCTTGCACGGATGGCAAAAAAATACAACGCTTGAGTTATTCGTGTAAGAAATGGTAGTTGTGCTCTGACGGTGCTCAGCTGCCTTTGTCTTGATTCCCACCAATGAAATTAGATGTGTAATCCACGGTTAAATGATTCAGCCTTTGTCTTCCTCTGCCTAGTCCACAACGAGTCCTTAGCAAGGAAATGTGTCCCTTCCCTTTTGGTTTGCACCTGCTTCAGGTTCTTACTCCATTTCTCTATTTGGTCTTGAAATGGGGTATGGGAGGGCCCTAATGCTACACTCCAGTCCTCCGTCCAGGTCTGCTGGTGGCCCTTTACCCCGGACAGTTATGCTGACATCCAAATTGGCATCTGTTTTCCGAAGTGACACCTCCGTACTGCAAGCTGCGACTTGCCAATGAGAATGGGAATTCAAACTGAAAAAGTCGGTGACAAAGATGAAACGTACCACTCGGCACATTCAGTGCCCTTATTCCTAAGGACATAATACACTTCAGTCAAATAAAATAACGTATTTGCTTAGGCGACACGCTGCCCTTCCGTTCCTGGGTCTGAGTAAGAGCCACAGCTTCAGCTGGCAGCTTCTCTCTGATCCAGTCCCGAGAAAGGAACCCTGGATGGTCTGGCCTAGGGTGCTGAGATCAACGGTTTGTTTCAGGACTTTGAACCGGTTCGCTCCAGTTAGAACCCCTGATGAAAAACTGCACTTCCACCTTATACATACTGAATCAGAATCTAAATTTTAATGAAATCCCCAGGTGACTCTTACGTATCACTTTCTGGGAACTTGTTAGAAATGCACATTTCTAACAGGAAGGAAACCATTTGGAAGCCCTGGTTTGTCTCCTCAATCTGGATCTCCTTGGCTGCAGCCTTTCGCCCAGCGTACTATCAACCCCTCACCGCCCGTTGAGTCTGAGGTGCCGAGTGCTTCCAGGCTGCTCTGTTGCTTCCCTTAACCTAGTCAGGAGGCAGCGCCTCAGTGTACGTCTACAGACGTTTATTGACCAAGGTGGATGTGGGGTAGGACAGGGACTTACCTGACGGTAAACAGTATGCCAACAGTGAACAATAACCCAAACAAACTCACCTAAATACCAGGGAAGAGACAAGTGAATATGCTGTGAATACCCAGAGGCAGGAAGAGACCTTTCTTTGAGATGGAGAGCTTTGGGGCAAGGAGGTCAGCCTTTGTCCTTGCAGGGCAGATAGGTGACAAGCAGAAAACAGGGAGAGGTGCCCTTGCAGGGAATGTAGGAATGTCCAGGGGCCAGACATGCAGAAAATGGGGAGAAGTGCCGCTGCAGGGGATGTGGGAATGTCCAGGGGCCAAAAACATGCACAAAGTCAGGTGCTTGGCAGCGTGAGAAAAAGCCCTCACTAGTGGGGACTTCGGAAAGCCTGGTGGCGTAGTAGTTAAGTGCTATGGCTGTTAACCAAAAAGGTCGGCAGTTCAAATCCGCCAGGCGCTCCTTGGAAACTCGATAGGGCAGTTCTACTCTGTCCTATAGGGTTGCTATGAGTCGGAATCAACTCGACGGCAGTGGGTTTGGTTTTTTAGTGGGGACTTCGGGTCTAGGACACATGCTCCCAAGAAGTCCCTGTGAAGGGGGGGTTCATTCTTCAAACCACATCACTGAGGTGTAACAGCTCAGTTCAGAAGTAAGACTGCATACTTCTAGGGTAGCTTAAAGGAGCCCTGGTGGCGCAGTGTTAAAGCACTCGGCTGCTAACCAAAAGGCCGGCAGTTCAAACCTATCCGCTGTTCCGTGAGAGAAAGGTGTCGCTGTCTACTTCTGTAAAGATTATAGCCTTGGAAATCCTATGGGGCAATTCTACTGTGTCCTATATGGTCGCTATGAGTCAGAATTGATGGGACAGCAGTAGGTTTTTAGACCTAGCTTTATACAGGAAGGAGCCCTGGTGGTGCAGTGGTTAAGAGATACAGTGAGCTATGGCTGCTAACCAAAAGGTCGGCAGTTTGCATCCACCAGCCACTCCCTGGAAACTCTGTGAGGCAGTTCTACTACTACTACTCTGTCCTGTAGGGTTGATATGAGTTGGAATCGACTTGATGGCAACACGGTTTATACAAGAAAGATGATCTTTACACCACCTTGTGGATATGAAAATCTCCATTTTACTCCACATGGCTAATAAACATAGGCTATTTACACTGTTCTTTGACAATACGGAGCCCTGGTGGCACAGTGGTTGAGAGCTCAGCTGCTAACCAAAAGGTCAGCAGTTCAAATTCACCAGCCGCTCCTTGGAAACCCTATGGGACAGTTCTACTCTGTCCTGTAGGGTCGGTATGAGTTGGAATTGACGGCGACGGATTTTTGGCTTCTGAAATAGAAGAATCCATGGCAACAACTTTATGAGACTCGATGGCATTCTGCTTCCTGACTGTTCAGAATGGTTAGTGGGGTCAGGCGACCTTGGAAACATCCACCAGGGACCCTTCGCAACTCTTCACATCACTGTTCAGCCCTTCAGGCCGAGTGGGCCTCCCAATTAACAGAGGCCCAGCCATTGGATTAACCTAAAAACCAAGGGACCGAAACAAAACCCCCTTCCGACCCCGAGCCAGGCCTGACCCCGTCTGCCTCTCCCGCATGGCAGCTGCCACTGCCACCTGCTGTACGAGAACCTGAGCGGGACCCTACATGTCGTGGATTTAGATGGAAAGCCCGGGTTGCTGCGGTGACCGCGGTCTGCAGGCACTCTGAGAGGGGGGCCTGCTGCTGGGAACAGCGATTTTAACTCTCACCACTTTACCTGGGCTCTCAAGTCCTCCTGCCCTCATTCAAACATGCTGCCCTGGAGTCGGCCCATCACTTCACTTCTCTGTCTGATTTAGGATCAGAAATGCTGGCCAGATGCTGTGAAGCTGACAAAATATCACCCACTGTTACTTTCTACAGGGTGAACCTCATAATTTCTAGGAGCAATGAGGTCACCTTTATAGCTGAGAAATTTCTGGAAGCCACCATGTCGCCTGAGAGTAGGCTTACTTTCCATTCCACTTACACTGTTACACGGTATGTGGGTGTGGGCTCTCGGATATGCTGCTGGTGAATATACCATCTGGCACAAAATTTCTGTCAGGGCCTTAATGTCAAAATTCGGCATATCCTTTGGTCTTGCAATTTCTCTTTTAGAAATGCTTCCTCTGGTAAGGCCCACGGGGGCAGGACTGTACCAGGTCCGCTCAGGCATTTCTTATCTCCACACCTTAGCACAGAAGGAGGTACTCAACAGATAGCTGCTGAATGAATACCCTTTTGAGGAATTACCCTTTTCCAGTTCTGTGAAATCCCACTGGGGCCGTCAATCGTGACACCTGGTCCCCTACTATAGGAACGGGCCTGCTGTGGACTGAACTGTGTCCCCACCAAAGGATGGAATCCTAACCCCTCAACCTGTGGAAGTAATCCTATCTGGGAATGGGGTTTTCCTCGTTACGTTAAGGAAGCCCCATCAGTGTCCGGTGTGTCTTAAACCAATGACTTTTGAGATACAAAAAGAGGAGATCAGGCACAGGAGCCAGCCAGCAAGAACAGGAAAAGACGGACCCATGCAGAAACCTCCAGGCAATGCCGAGAACCGTGGAGCAGCTGAGACAAGGCTTTTCTCCTAGACTGGACAGACAGCACCTTCCCCTAGAGCTAGTGCCCACAACTTGGACTTCTAGCCTCCTAAGCCGTGAGAAAGTAAATCTGTGCTTGCGCTAGGAGACGAAGGCAGGGCCTGTGCCCGTGACTCGTGCAGAGATGGGCAGTGGCCACAGAGACCCAATGAGGACCTTCCTTAAGACTTGATGAAGGGAGGCGGCTGGTTCTCCCTCTGGAATTCTGGCCTGAAAGAATCTCAACTTGAGGCTGCCAGCGGCCAAATGTTCTGCCAACGAAGCTCTCGCTTGGGTCGACCCTGAGACTTTACAGCTACATTAACTAGTAAATACCCTTTTGTGTTTAAGCTATTCCGAGCAAATTTTCTGCCATTTGCCATAAAAGCTCCACCTGACTCATACAGAGACAATCAGCAGGGCACACAAAGACATCTACAGGAGTGGCCACTGCAGCATTAAAAAAGGCAAACATTTAAAAAAAAAAAAGAACACCCAACTTTTGCTAAGCTACACTTCATGCTCAGACGTGAGGGAACCATGGCAGCCGTCACGCACAACACGGGAAAATGTGAGCTAACTGCTAAGTCAAAAAGACAAGTTGCAAAAAAAAAAAAAATAATAATTTTTTCCTGGGATAAGTTATCAACGTTAATCCACATGTATTTGGAGAAAAACTGGAAGAACACATAGCAAAGTGTAAACGGTGATTATCTTTTGGCGACAAGGTTTGTGTTAGCTCAGGGCTTTCTGTGTGGGTGGTGTGTATACATGATCTAAGTTGTTGGCACAGAGCATGCATTACAAGTTAAGGGAAAGCCCTCCAATCAATGAAAGTCGGTGGGTACACACTGCACTGAAATGTGTCCAACTTTCCAAGTGTGTACACCGGTAACCACACTGAGGTGTTACCTGGGAATGATCAGACCTCATGGCCGTGGTTAGGGCTGAGCGCCTGGTGGTCTCCAGCACTGAGCAGCCCCTGAGGGTAGTGTCTGAACCTGCTGCTTCCCAAGCCTGGGCAGCCAGAGGTCAGCGTTCTACTTCTCTGCTAATGGCATTACTAGAAGGTATACCATTTATTTCAGTGGTAGGATACAGAGGTCTATTTTAGTTCTGTATCACCAGCAGCTCTCGTCAACGTGCGTGGACTTTTCCCGGGACCGGCTTTCTGAACCCTGTCTTTCTGAAAGATAGAGTTTTAATTTAACTTTCTTAACAGATATGTTGCTATTGTTCACAGGTGCCGCCGAGTCGGTTCTGACTCACAGCGACCCCACAGGACAGAGCAGAACTGCCCCATAGGGTTTTCAAGGAGCAGCTGGTAGATTTGAACTGGTGACCTTTTGGTTGGCAGCCGAGCTCCTAACCAGTACGCTAGCAGGGCTCCTATGAACAGATACAGATTTACATGATTCAGAGTGAAAACGCCTAAGAGTACCCAGTGGGAAGTCTCCCACTCTGGATCTCCAGCCACACACTACTCATCCTGCCACCTGCAACCAGGTCCTGGTATCTCCTTTCAGGAATCTTTCATGCACATACAGGATTACACAGAAATTGTTCTCCGCCTTGCTCTTTTCACTTGAAATGTCCTGGATATCTTTCCATTAGTACACAGAGTTTACAGCTGCGTTGTGTTCAACTGTATGGATGTACTATGATTTATTTAAGTGGTGCCTTGGAAACTCTGATGGCGCAGTGGTTAAGAGCTACGGCTGTTAACCAAAAGGTTGGCAGTTTGAATCCACCAGCTGCTCCTGGGAAGCCCTATGGAGCAGTTCTACTCTGTCCTATACGTTTGCTATGAGCTGGAATCAATGGCAATGGGTTTGGTTTTTGGTATTTAGTTTCCGGTCTTTTGTTTAAATTGCTTAATTTATTAAAATCATCAGGAAAACTCTCCATTAAATGTCTAGGCTCATTTGCAACACTGGTCAGTTCTGTTTACCCTGCAGGTAGGCCCCTAAACTTGGAAGAGTAATACTCTAATGCTAAACAGCTTAGGCTGGCAATCTCTTGTTTACATTCTGGCGAATGCATGGACAACGCCCTCTGGGACCTTTAGGATTACCTTTAGATACTCACAGCACTGATGCTAGTAAATACTGGAAAACCAAAAAACCAAAACCCACCGCCGACGAATCAATTCTGACTCATAGTGACCCTACAGGACAGAGTAGAACTGCCCCACAGAGTTTCCAAGGAGTGTCTGGTGGATTCGAACCTCAGACCTTCTGGTTTGCAGCTGTAGCACTTAACCACTACACCACCAGGGTTTCCAAATACTGGAAAGGTAATGTTAATCTGTCACACATGGTAAAACCAGAGTCAGAAGAAAGCCCATTGGTCTAACACTCAGGGTGGAGCTGGTCGTTTCTACTAAGAGCTTTAATTCCTGCTTCTGGTACAGCTGAATTGGAGAAATCTTTCAGAAATGTGTCAGTCACTGTGGGACAAACAGCCTTTGCTGGCTGCTTTAGAAGAAGGTTCGCCCACCCTCCCGGCCTCACCTGGTGGAGACACTTGCGGGCTTTGTCATACTCGCTCCGCAGGCAGTAGGCGCTGCCAAGGTTGAACAGCATCACCGTCCTGGCGGAGTTGACGGAACTTGGGTAGCACTGGGGGGCCCGCTTCCCAGCTGGGGAAAAGGAGGAGACGCACTGTGGACAGGGCAGGGGCCAGGGAGGGGTGCGAGCCAGCCCCTCACCCTCCAGGGCCCACTCAGAACAAAGCATAGCACTACTCCTCAGGCTGACAAACGAAGCACACAGAAGCCTAAAGCTTTGGGATGCCGGCCAGGCTACTTCAATAGTTACTCTGAACTCAGAAACTGCTTACTTACAGGACTCCATTGCTTCATTTTCACCTTTGTCTGATCCTACAAAGACACGAAAAATAGGTCTGAGGGGGACAGGAAAACAGAGCCTATCTTCTGAAAACCTAATTTTCTTTATGAAATGAAAATCTAATATCAAAGCAACTTGTCATATTTACTTTTCATGTCGCGGAGGTTCTATTAAAAGCCATCCAAAGTGCTGCCCTAAGTCTGAGAAACAACCTTTAACAGAGTCAATGCCACATGGTTGTGCTCCCTCAAAAAAATTAACTATGACTTAAAACTGACTTCTGAATGCACTATTTTTACTTCCCCCCGGAGTGTAAAATCACTCCAAAAAGAAAAACATATCATCAGAACCAAAACAAACCGCCTTAATGCTATCAGCTCCTCAAAAGTGAGAATTTAGACCACGTGAGAATTAATTCCCAGGTCTACTGAGCAATCACTACACTTTATCAGAGCAGTCCAAAGGCAGAAAGCCGGCCTCAACCCCCCTTCCCTTTACAGCAGGGCCCTTACAGCTCCACACATGCTGAATTACAGCCCAAAGGCAGTACAAACGCTGACCAGTTCCGATCTAATGTGTCCTTGCTAACCTTGGTCCTGCTCATTTGAAGAGATTCCTAAGGAGACATCAATGACATTCTCTGGGTTCAAGTGTGTGATGGCGTCAGATATCCTGTCCAGAGAGATGAGGGCTTCTGCAGCATATAAATGGCCCAGAAACCTAGAATAGACAGCGCAGATTTCAGCCAGGAAAGCATGTCATCACAGAAATACCTAGTGTATAAAAACATACTTCATACTGACACCTCAAGTCTTTGAATTGAAATCTAAATTTATTTAGGTGAAATGGATCAATTAAGGGTCGTCATAAGTTTTACCTCTTGAGAAAACCTTAAAATATGTAATAATAGCTTTTATGTTAAAGAAAGCAAATTACACATATCAATTAAGAAAGCAGTCCCAAATCGGGAGTTTGCGCTCTTTTATTCAGGCAGAGGGTAATATTAATACAATAAAGGTAGCAGCAGGGTTCGAGAGTGAGAGACAGGTCGGCAGAGGGCTGTCCCCTGCGTGTACATCAGAATTCCATTCCTCCAGTCTCTGCCACTGAAGAGTCTGAAGGTGCCGGAGTGAGACCAGTTTTAGACTGGATCAACCTTCAGTCTATTCCAAAGATCTGCTGCTGTTCACACCATCTGTTTTATGCCACTGACCTTGGGTGATGCAGTGGTTAAGAGCTCGGGTACTAACCAAAGGTTGGCAGTTCAAATTCACCAGCTGCTCCTTGGAAACCCTATGGGGCAGTTCTACTCTGTCTTATAGGGTTGCTATGAGTTGGAATGGACTCGATGGCAAGGTTTTTTTTTTTTTTTTTCCCCGACCCTAAGCCTGACCTACATTCTCCTGGCTTACAACAGTCTGCTTCTTCCAGTCTCCTACTTGGAGCCCTTTTCCACAAGATCATCTAATTCTTCAAAATAAAAACTGTCTTACACATATTACTCCCCTGTCAAAATCTTAATCACTTTTCCTGCATAGGAAAAAAACAAAACAACATTTTCAGAGTTTTCACACTCTCCACAATTTGGCCCTACTTCCCCATATCCAGAGGCCCTGGTGGTGCAGTGGTTAACAGCTCGGCTGCTGACCAAAAGGCTGGTAGTTGGAATCCACCAGCTGCTCCTTGGAAACCCTACGGGGCAGTTCTATTCTGTCCTACAGGGTTGCTGTGAGTCAGAGTGACTTGATGGCAGTGGGCTTGGGGTTTGGTTTTCTGTCCTCATGTTACGTGGAACCCCTGTGACTCTGGATAGAATTCCCAGCATCGGCTTCACACGCGGACTCAAAGCGCCAACTGTATGGGAGAAAAGATGGAGCACTCGGGGGTATTTTCAAATGACAAGGATAGTAACATGGAGGAGGCACATGAAAAGCCTGAATAAAACTGTCTCATGAAGTGGTACAGTAGCAGTTTGGAAAAATATTTTTAAATTCCTTATTTGTCTATTTAAACTGCATCCCTCAAAGTATATTTATCATGTTGACCAAACTTTTTTTTTTTGCATGTGTGGGGTTTTTTCTTAAAGACTCGTCTTCTTTTTGGGGATGAGTGGTAAGATGCTCCAGTCAGTTCTAGCAGTGGACACTAGCGAGTCCAAGGTTTCTGCCTCTTAACTCTGTATGCAAATGCCATTTCCACTAACCCTTGAGGTGCAACAAGTGATGAAAATGTCACTACTGGGACATGAGTTAAAATTTTCTTTAATCAGTTGCTTTCCCTAGTAAATATATATTCCGCTGGGGGTGTATAAAAGAAGCAACGCATACCGCAAGCTAACTGAAAACGTCCAAACAAAACAGCAAATCAGGGGCACGTAGGGCAAGTCACACTTACTTCAGAGACCCCGACAGCTTGGGCTGCTGAAGGAGTTTATCTGCGTGATTCAGAGCCATGAGGTTATCACCCAAAGCCAGAGCCACGTATGCACTGCAGGCCAGGATGGAGCACCTAGAACACAAGAAGGAAGGGGGCTGAAAACCTGGGTTACAAATTGACACTGGTTATATTTGTTAAATAGGAAAACCCCCTAATATGGCTGTGACCATCTGGACACCAGGGAAGGAGAGAGGAAGCTACAATACTGTCAGTGGGAGTCAGAATGGTGTATAAAAATACCATCTGAACCACAGCTTAGCTATTTACCTAAATAGCGACCCTACAGGACAGAGTAGAGCTGCCCCATAGGGTTTCCAAGGAGCGGCTAGTGGATTCGAACTGCAGACCTTTTGGTTAGCAGCCAAACGCTTAATTAACCACTGCACCAGCAGGGCTCCAAGTCCTCTTGAGCTTCCAGCAATTCACGCCCCTGCCCTGCTAGTGTCCAACAAAATGTTCTCTTGGAATTACAAAACATATTTAGCCTGTAAAAAAATAATGTAGTTAATGGCATAGTGAACACTTACTGCCACAGCATATTTCGTTTAATATCCTGGAAATAAAGGTCTAGAAGCAGAGCTGATTCTTTCTACACATATTTATAGTTTTGTTAAGAAGTACAACGAACTTACTGAAAAGCTCAGCTCAGCTTACTGTTACGTGTTCCTCCTCTGATCTTATTAAGGGGTCTATCGTTTTCTAGGCAACAGTATCAAGAGTAAGTAAAAAACCTGCATTCACATAGCTACTATTACCCTGAATGAATATTCAAGGGAAGGGGGAACCAAGTTGAATAAACACATGTGAAGATAAAATTTAATTTACACAGGTTTTGCTAAGTTGGGCTGGAAACCTCAATTTCTGTTTGGTTTTCTACTTAAAAGGGTAGCTCACTTAAAACAGGCCTAGTAAATTGAAGACTTGACACTAACAGATCACCTGAACATTAAACGTGGGCTCCACAAAGCAGTCTTAAAAATAAACCCTTGTCAGACAGAAATGGAGTCTGAATGGCTGACCACAAACAACCCAACTCTGATACCGGGCTCTGAGTTGTGTCTAGAGATGACAATACACACATAGGTCACTAAGTCCATCTAGGCTGTAATTCTGCTCTAAGGAGGAATGTAACCCCCACATCACCATAGAGGTTTCTAACGCTCTGAAATCCTGACTAGAAATGGCTCCTTTAGTAAAAGCACCACTGGGCGAATTCTAAAGCAGTCCGCTATTTCCTCGTCACTGGCCCACTCCTGGCTGCTGGAACCTGGGAAATCATCCACAAAAGGGAAAGGAGCAATGCAGAAAAGGAACGTGGTCCTGGAGGAGGCACAAGGAATTGAGGCTCGTGGCCTTAGGCTACAATACCGGTTGCTGTCAAGTTGATTCTGACAAAGAGAGACTCTACAGGACAAAGCAAAATTGCCCCGTAGGGAATCCAGCACAACCTGTAGAAGGCAAGGCCATGGAAGCTCCATAGACATATGCAAACTCCCTGAGGAGCCGAACTGCTGGGCTGTGGGGACCATGGTCTCGGGGAACATCTAGCTCAACTGGCATAACATAGTTTATAAAGGAAATGTTCTACATTCTACTTTGGTGAGTAGTATATGGGGCCTTAAAAGCCTGTGAGTGGCCATCTAAAATACAACACTGGTCTCACCACTTCAGGAGCGAGGGAGAATGAAGAAAACTAAAGATACAAAGGCAAGATTAGTCCAAAGGACTAACACACCACATCTACCACAGCCTCCACCAAACTGAGTCTAATACAACTAGATAGTGCCCAGCTACCACCACTGACTGCTCTGACAGGGATCACAATAGAGGGTCTCAGACAGAGCTGGAGAAACCCTGAGAGTTTGGCCCCTTGAGAGTATGGCCCCCGGACACCCTTTTGGCTCAGTAACGAAGTTACTCCTGAGGTTCACTCTTCAGCCAAAGATTAGACAGGCCCATAAAACAAAATGAGACAAAAGGGGCACACCAGGCCAGGGGCAAGGACTAAAAGAGAAGGAACAGGAAGGCTGGTAAAAGTGAACCCAAGGTTGAGAAGGGAGAGTGCTGACATGTTGTGGGGTGTTAACCAATGTTATAAAACATTATGTGTACTGTTCAGTGAGAAACTAGTTTGTTCTGTAAACCTTCATCTAAAATACAAAAAACTGAAAAACAAACAAACAAAAGCTGTCCCATAGGGGTTACAAGGAGCAACCGGTGAATTTGAACTGCTGACCTTTTGGTTAGCAGCCGAGCTTTTAACCACTGCGCTGGCAGGGCTTCAAGGCTACAACAGTGAGGCGGAAAGGCTGAGCAATGCAATTCCTTGTTGTTTCAATGTAGAAACTGAGATCTGAAGTGATAACACACAACCTCCAGCTTAGTGTCTCTGATTCAAGTCAGAACTTGCATTCAACACTGTAGGCAGGCCTCTGTCCACCGCCCATCCCCATCTATCACACCGCTTCTCTACCATTCGCAAGACCTTCCCCAAAATCAAGTACATAGACAAGGTCACATTAGGGATTTTCTAAGTTCTGTGCATACAGAACATGGGCACTCTAACCTTTTTGAAACAGAAGAAAACAAAATTTAACCCAAACACTACGAATGGAAATTCTATTACAGAGTACAGTACATTATTTTAAATTTGAACTGTGTTCACAGAAGAGAGTCATTTGGGAGCAGGCAAGTCGTCCTGCTTCCAGAGGGATTTTCCTGACAAGCCTGCTGTCAACACTCCTAGGTCTCCTGGAGCTGACTTCACAAACAAGGTGGCTCTGTGGTCACAGCCCCTGATGGAAGAATCAGGGGACGAGCAGGAGGAGCTGGCTAGTTATCGCCTGTTTTCAGAAGATCCTTCAGTGGTTAGCTCTGTGTGGTGAGAGTCAGTTGACTTAGTTTCTTCTTTCTGTTTACCTGCAGTTTTTAATCTTAATAACAGCAATGGATATTCATTAATTCAAGAAATATATCAATACCACGTGCTAGGTATGTATTCCTTACAAAGAAAAAAATAAGACAGTTAAAGGCCTGGGTTTCCAGAGGCCCAAGAAGACCAGAAGTCCGGAGCCTGCATGGATGCCAGTCACAATCTTTAATATCCATTTTTATCTTTGACCTTCCCAAAGGTCAGGGCAAAACAGAAGCCCCTTAAAAGCCGGAGCCCACATCTCTTGCTATGTACACAAAGACCAGGAGAATTTCTCACCATGCACAAACCCAAAAACCAAACTCGCTGCCACTGAGTGGATTCTGACGCATAGCAACCCTACAGGACAGAGCAGAAGTGCCCCATAGGGTTTCTAAGGCTGTAATCTTTATGGAAGCAGACTGCCACATCTTCCTCCTCGGAGCCACTGGTGGGTTTGAACTGCTGACCCTTCGGTTCGCAGCCGAGTGCCTTAACCACTGCACCACCAGGGCTGCTCACCATGTGCAGTAGATGTGTAACAGGTACTCACTGAAGATACAGCATCCGACATTTTAAATTTACTTCTCCAGGCACCCAGCTCCCCACTCTGCCTGCTGGAAGGCCACCCTGTGGAAGCAGCAGCCTCCTCCTGGGCTCCCACAGACAGCGACGTCTTCCTGCATGCTCCAGGTCCTGGAGTCTGGGACGAGCCCACCTCAGGCTGGCTCGCTGGGAAAAGCCCGCCCTGGCCTCTCCCGACAGTAGGTGGGCTGCTACTGCTCCAGCCCACTGTCAAGCCCACTTTGGGTCTAGAAATCAGTCATGTGATTTGCAGCAGGATTGTTTCCCAGGAAGCCTAAAGATAATTACATATTTAAAAAAAAAAAAAACCATTGCTGATGAGTAGATTCTGACTCACAGAGACCCTATAGGCAGAGCAGAACTGCCCCTAGGGTTTCCAATGAGCTGGTGGTGGATTCGAATTGCCAACCTTTTGGTTATCAGCCGCGCTCTTAACCACTGAGCCATCAGGGCTCCATAATTCTGTATGAGAAGGTAAAAATTTGGTTTCCTCCACTTTTACCTCTTTTACCAGAAGATACCACATCTAACCACGATGGGATAAAAGATTCCAACGAAGTCATCTTTCTTTCTATTCAAGAAGACGTTAGAGGATCACAGTGGCTGGCATTCTGGTCCAGAGCCACAGCGGTTCACGAGCAAGTTCCACTGCCTGAAACATAAGCCAAGGTTTACGCTGCTCCCTCTCTTGGGTCTAACACCTACCCCAACTCACCTCTCACCACTCTCTCTCTCACCCTCCTTTTCCTCTCAGAAAACCACACACCGCACTGCGCTGCGTAGTCCCTGCAGGCTGGTAACGCTAGAAACACGCTCAGCAGCTCCATCCACCCAGAGAAATCACTTTACTTTCCATAGCTCCTCCATGAAGTACTGCCCCGCTCGTCCGCCGCCGCTTCCGCGAGTCACTGTCCAATCTGCTTTACCCGCCGCTCAGTGGATCTGACAGTTCACCAGACTGGAAGAGCTATACCTCAAGGGCAGAGGCTCGCTAGCTTGTACCCCCTGTGGAGGGTCTGACAAACCCCGCTGTCCCCTTCACACGCTGGAGGAGCTCCAGGCCCCCAGAATCCAGAAAGGGGGAGGGTGGAAGACAGAAAGAAAGGATGGAAGAAAATGAAAGGAGGAGAAAAATAACTCTCCTGAAAGCACTGAATTCCATCAACAAGCTATGCAAGACTGAACATTAAAATCTGTCCAACTCCATATCCTGTGAACTTATCTCAACAAAATATCCGAGAGTTCACCCCTTACTGTCAGCGGTTAAAATGGGGGTAAATCAAGTCAGTTACCATTTGTCAAAGAAAAATAAATTTATAAAACAATCTCATAGCAAACATTATTTGAAAGATCAGGTAAAAAAAAAAAAATCCAATAATATAATGTCTTCCAACAAACTGAACATGGTATATTCTATTTTAGAAGTTAAAAAAAAAAAAAAAAAATCGAAGTGTTTCCATTTATTCACTACAATCTAAGATCTAAGAAACATTAAACTTGTCGGTGTTCAACTGTTTAAGAAAATTTTTAAAGTTAAATCACACAGTTTTTCACTTTATGTCTTCCACATTTTGCTTTCTCTTAAAAGTTTCATGCAAACAGAATCGTACTGAAAAACACATTGCAAATCCAACAAAGATAAAAACCCAACACCAAGAAGCTGAAAAAGTCTTCCTCTGCCAAATCTAGTACCCCAAAGAACTCAGTCATACCTGAGAGCAAATAAAGTGCATGGTCAGAGACTCAGCATTTTATACTGGACAGGACCTTTGAGATCACCCAATCCAATCCTCTTATTTGACAGCGGAGGTGAAGAAGGCCCAAAGAGGTCAACCTGCCGAAGGCCAGCAGTGGGTCCACGGGGTTCCCATGGGGTGGCAAAACCACTGAAGAATTCCTCTAACCTGGACTTGTACTCAATCTGATCAGCAGGTTCATCTCAACGGGGTCCTTGGAGCTAGACGCGAGTCACGCCAAGGTGAACGCGAACTGCTAACAATGCGCATGAAATGTCACTCAGAGAGGCTCCTTCTCTGGCAGAGTCTACAGAAGTACACGCTGCATTGGGACCACGCAGCTGCAAGGCTGAAATGGGGCCGCATCTCCACTAGCAGCAGCAACATGAGAGTGAAAAGATTAGCCACGGTCCTGTTTTAGGTGTATCTCATGAGCTAGAGGTCACCACTGGGCTAAAATCAATACAATTCCTTCAATGAACTGAAACTGTAATATTTACATTATCAACAATTTGTTCTGATTCATCTTTTCTTATAAACACCGAACCAAAGGAGGCCACTTTTAATGGAGTGAGAAATAATTCACTGAGTTATATTAAGAGACTGAAAACTAATTATGCTTCTGTAATTTATACTTGTGGAATAACTTAATTGGGTTTAAACTTGGTGTGAAATTTTCCTTTATCTACTCTGGGGCCTCTCATTTAAAAAAAAAAAAAAAGACAAATTAAAATTTCATTTTTTTCTTTAGTATGGTTTGGTTTTAACTTCTTCAGACATTCCTTGTGTCGGCCCCAACATCATTCCCTATTCTTTTCCAGTTCCGTTTCACTCCTTTCTAGACTCTAGGGCAGTCTCAACATCAGTGTTAGAAAACAAAGGGTCAACTAATATTCCAATTTCAGAATGAATAACAATGAGGCCCTCTAACAGCTCAGAGACTGACAACACCCCCGTGAGTTACTAAAGCACAAGACAACACTCTGTGCTAATATGACTGATCCTATGAATGTCTGTCTCTACCATTAATACGACACAAGCATGAGAAAGAATGAAGATGAACCCTTACTGTGCGCCATATACAAAGACTAATTAATAACGGATCAAAGACCTAAATGTAAGAGCTAGAACCATAAAACTCTTAGAAGAAAACATAAAGGTAAATCTTCATGACCCTGGATTTGGGAAGGGGTTCTTAGACAAGACACCGTAAGTATGAGAAAGGGAAAAAAAAAGATTAATTGAACCTCATCAAAATTTAAAAACTTTTGGGTTTCAAAGATACCATCAAGAAAGTTGAAACGACAACTCACAGAATGGGAAAGAGAATATCTGCAAATCATATACCTGATAAGGCACTTATACCCAGCATATATAAAGAACTCATTACATAACTCAATAATAAAAACAAAATTACTCAATTAAAAAATGGGCAAAGGATATGAACAGACATTTCTCCAAGGAAGATATAGGAATGGCCAATAAGCATATGAAAAGATGTTCAACATCATTAGTCATTAGGGAAATGCAAATCAAAAGCACAATGAGATGCCACTTCCCACCTACTAGGATGGCCAGGATCAAAAAGTCAGACAAGTGTTGGAGAGGATGTGGAAAAATTCGGACCCTCATGTCTTAGCTATCTATTGCTGCCATAACAGAAATACCAAAAGTGGATGACTTTAAAAAACAGGAATTTACTCTCACAGTTTAGGAGGCTAGAAGTCTGAATTCAGGGTACCCATTCTAGGCGAAGGCTCTCTCTCTCTGTTGGCTCTAGGGAAAGGTCCTTGACTTCTTTCAACATCTGTGGGCCCAGTGTTCCTTGGAGATGTCCACGTGCCTTGACATCAATCTTCCCCTGGGTCTAGGAGGTTTTCAGTGCAGGGACACCAGTTCCAAAGGATTTCCTCTACTCCTGGCTCTTCTTTCTTGGTGATACTGAGGTCCCTCTCCTCTCTGCTCGCTTCTCTCTCCTTTTACTTTTGCAAGATAGAAGTTGTGACTCAAGAAAGGGTGTGACTTGAGTAAGGGTGTGGCCTAAGTAAGGGTGTATCTTGAGTAAGGCAGTGACCTCAGCCACGCTTTAGTAACGGTGTGACTCAGATACACCCCACACTAATCCTGTTTAGATTTACAACACAAAAAATGGAGGATAATTACACAATGTCACAAAATGGGGGACAATTACATTAAAAAAACATTAGATCACAAAAATGTAGTATTCCCAATATCACAAAATATTGGGAATCAAGGCCTAGCCAAGTTGACATATTTTTTGGGGATACGATTCAATCCATGACAACACCTATCTTCATTTATGTACATATGAAAGAAAATGAAAATACTCGAGAGGCTGTGAATCCATAACTTAAGAAGGGGCTATAATAACAGTCATGATAATCACGGTGTATTAATTATGCTAGAAATAGGAAATGGGGACCTTGCGTTGGTATCTAGGGTATTAAAATTCAAATACAATAGTCCACAGAAACTATATACTAGTCACACGCATTTGCAATCACATGAAAGAATTTGGGTCACGGACAGATGATACTTCTAAGAATTCCACAACGTTAATAGCCAGGCAGTGCGCTCAGGCTCTGTCCATAGAAGACGGCTGGCTCCTGCCACAGAACTGCCCTTTAACACCAGCTACACTGTGAGCTTTCAGAACTTTGAATCTTTCAAGACTTCTTCCCTGCCCCAATTTGTCTCCACATTACCATTACACCTGTTTTCAGCAGCAGCGATTTTTTATAATCCTACCCTAGGGCTCCTTACATTTTATTCCACTTCCTTTGCCCCATCTGCTCCGTGAGAAAAAAACGTTTATGGCAGTGAACCCATCTCTGCCTCACTTTATGATGATGGAATTCCCAATGGAGATTCTCTGGCCCTTTCCATAAAAATAGGGAAGTAATTTTATTTTCTCTGAAAATCATCAATCCTCCCACTAGGATGTACAGAAAGTAGAGACCTGTCGTGCCATGAGAGGAACTAAACTACCTGAGAAGTACCCCACCCTGCAGGCACCTTCAGGTTAATGCCATCCTCGGAAGGTACAGTTAAACCAGACAGTTCTGCAGCTGTTAAACCCTCATGGAACAGTATGCTTCTTGAACTGCATGCATAAATAAAGCCATCCTCAGACTAGGACTCATTCTAGGAGCTTTGTAAAAATTAAATAAAGTTTGAAAATTGTTTCAAATGCTTTCTTTGTTAAAGATGCCCCTTAAAAATGCATACAATAACGTGAAAGACGATGAACTGGCAAATGTTGTTATCCATTCTTTTACAACTTAAAGACTTAAAGACACAGTAAGGAACAGATGTTATTGGTAACCAGGGACTGCCTGTTTTTAAAATTGAGTAATAATGGAAATGCAACATACCAAAACTGTAGGAATCGAAATGAAAAGCTTTTACTCTGTGAAAGGGTCTGTTCAGAGGTTGAAAAGATAAGCCAGAGACTGGGAGAAAGTACCTGCAAACCATGTATCTGGCAAAGGACTCGTATCTAAAATATATAAAGAACTCACAAAACTCAATAGTCAAAAAGCAAACAAGGCAAAAGAACACGGACAACAGACACTTCACCAGGAAGATACACCCCATGAAAAGATGCTCAGTATCATTAACCAGCAGGGAAATGCGAACCAAAACCATATGAGGTATCACTTAGACACCTTACTTTGCTAGCGGAAAGGTTAAAATAAAAACTAGTGACAAGAGCAAATGTTGGCAAGGGTTTGGAGAAACTGGGTCACTTGTCTATTGCTGGCGGGAACGTGAAACAGTTCAGCTATTCCAGAAAAGTTTTTGGTTTCTTAACATATGAAATATGCGACTACCACACATCCTACCAACGCACTCTTGGGCATTTATCGCGGAGAAATGAAGATTTATGTTCACGCCAAGCTTGTACATGAGTATTTAGAGCAGCTTCATTGGTGACAGGCCAAAGCTGGGAGCAGGGTAATGTCCTTCAACGGGCGAATGGTTCAACTACGGTTTATCTGTATTACGGACTACTACCACGACTACTGCTAAAAAGGAACAATCTACTGATATATGCAACAAACCCAGTGAGTTTCTAGAGAATTATGCTGTGTGAAAAAAGATCCCAACAGGTTACATATTGTATGATTCCACTGACTGAACATTCTTGAAATAACAAAATTACACTTACGGAGAACAGATAAAGAGTTGTCAAGAGTTAAAGAGAAGGAAGTGTGTTTGGCTATGTGACAGATCCTTGTGGTTGGTGATAGTTACGTTCTGTATCTTGTCTGTATCAATGTCAATATTCTGTATGTGATATTGCACTATAGTTTTGTAAGATGCTACCATTGGTGGAAGGTGGGTAAAGGGTACACGGGATCTCTCTTTTTCTTACAACTTAAAAATGCATGTGAATTATTTCTTAGAACTGTATATGAGTCTACAATTATCTCAGAATAAAAAATTAAATTAAAAAGCCCCAACGACACTGTGATGATTGATGTTTATATGCCAACCTAGCTAGGCTATGACTACTCAGTGGTTTGGCAGACACTACGTAATCATCCCCCATTTTGTGGTCTGATGTGAACAGCCAATCAGCTGGAAGTGGAGTTTCCTCGGGGGTGTGGTATCTGATATTTATGGATGTTCCGGCAAAGCTCTCTTTCTCTCTCTCTGGTTCCTGAATTCATCTTACCGTCTTCATCTGACCTTCAATTCCTGGGACTTCAGAAGCCTTAAGTCTGCAGCCTGACCTGCAGATTTTGGGTTCATCAGGTCCTACAATCACATGAGTCAGGAGAAGCCTTCAGCCTGACGTCTGACCCCTGGATTTAAGACTTGCCAGCTTCCACAATGCCGTGAGCCATTTCCTTGAAACAAATCTCTAAATATTTTTATGTACACTTCACTGGTTTTGCTCCTCTAGAGAACGAGGCCTAAAACAAACACCATGCGAAGCAAATCAACAAAACAAAAATCTGTGGGATGAAGTTACAGCAGGGTTTAAAGAGAAATGTAGAGCTTTAAATGTCTATATTAGAAAAAAAGAAAGGTCTAATATCAGTGACCTAGGTTCCATTTTAAGAAGCTAAAAAAAGAGCAAACAAACCCAAAGTTGGTAGGAGAGAGAACAAAAAGAAAGAGCAGAAATCAACGAAATAGGAAACAGACAACAAAGAAAGTCAATATAGTAAGGGTTTGTTCTTTGAAAAGATCAACCCAGTTAATAAACCCCTAACTAGGCTGCTCAGGAAAATAAAAGAGAATTACCAATATCAGAAATGAGATTAGAGGTGTAACTACAGATCTTACAGACATTAATAAAGGAATATTATGCACTTATGCAAATAAATTTGACAATTTATATGAAAAGGAAAATTCCTTCATAAATATAACTTACACAAACTGACACAAAATGAAATAAAAAATATACAGAGCGCTACAACTACTGAAGAGTATGAACGCACCATCAAAAATTTCCTACAAAGAAAACCCTAAGCAAGAATGGTTTCACCAATGCATTCTATCAAACATCTGAGGAAGAAATATACATGTATTACACAAGCTCTTTCAGGAAACAGAGGAGGAGGAAACACTTCTCAACTCCTTGATATGGTCAGCATAATTTCTGAAACTAAAACCTGACAAAAACGTACACATAAAGAAAAGTATGGATCAACTTTCCCTGTGGACACAGATGCAAATATTCCTAATAAACATTAAAAAATTCAATCCAGCAATTTATAAAAAAGATAATATATTCTGACCAAGTAGGGTTTATCACAAAATTGCAAGGCTGGTTTAGCATTTGACATTCCATCGATATAATTCATGATATTATCAGAATAAAGGAGGAAAAAACCAACATGCTCATTTCAGTAGACGCAATGTTACTCTTGCTTAGGTAATACTTACTTTAAGTTTTCTAATTCCTGTTTTCTCAATGGAGAGGAAGGTGGAGCTGGAATAAATTTATCTCCATCATGGCTTTTACTGCTGAAATAAACAGACTCTTAATTATGAAGAGGAACAATGAAGCAATTAAATGCAAAATTTTGTTTCTCTATTCCCACTCCCATGCAATTTTTTTTATGACAAAAGTGTAGAAGAGTCCAAATAATGAAAATGCCTAGTAACTTGATATCATTAACATGCTAAAGCTATACTATATATTAGTTTCTCGTATCCAGTGTGCAAAACTGCTTTTAAAAATCTTTAACTGAAAACAGCATCTCTATCACCTGAATGAAACTACCCCATATTTTCATGTTTCTCATTCTTATTTTATCTACAGTAAAACATTAACTTCTTAATGGAGGAAAAAGATTACAATTTTGTCCTAAGTTTTCTATAATAAATATGTATTTCTGATGTAATCAAGAAAAAAAAATGCTGCTATTGAAGACTTAACTTCAAAGGCACCATGTGTAACAAGCAGAACTTCCTATATATAATGGTGTTTGTTTTGTTATTATTAGATAAACTCTTCCAAATTCTATAGAATGGCATCATTTTAAAATTATACTAGAAAACTAGAAACATACATATTCTGGAGGTTAGTGGTGTACAGTGTGCTAAGAGAAAAGGCAAGGGATAATAAGAAATGAGAAGTTGCAAGACTTATTTATTTCAATTAAAAAAAAATTGCCTTCTCAGACAGCAAAAGTAAAAACCAAATGCCGTTGGATAGACTCCAGCTAGCTCATGGCGACCCATGTGTGTAAGAGTAGAACTGTGCTCCACAGGGTTTCAATGGCTGATTTATCAGAAGTAGACCACCCGGCCTTCCTTCCAAGGTGCCTCTGGGTGAACTCGAACCTCCAATCAGCCAGGGGCTCCAGTAACAAATAAATACCACTCTTGACAATGAAAAGCTGTTACTTTCTGTTTTTTTCTTTCCAGGTTTTTTCCTCATTCAGCCTTCGCCTTATTTATCTCTTCCTGATAAACATTCACACTTTACTTTCTTGTCATCAAAGCAGACAATTCTGGAAACTCTGGCTGAGGCTTTTAGAAATCCCTAAAGAGGTCTGCTAGTCAACTCCTGAAGGGGTTTTGCCAAGGAGGTCTCAGGGGTTAGAATACCTGCACGGTTCACTGCCTTCACTGCTCTCCGGGTTCCCACCTAATGGATTACTATTTTTAGACCCGTTTTCCTGCTTCGGATCTTGCTGTCCTTCAGGTAACAGCAACAAGGCGTTTCTGAGACAAATGGCTGCAAACTCCATACTCGCTACAGGAATGGCTGAAGACTGCCCATCACTTAAAAGAATAAAACCAAGCTAGTTAAGTATATAACATGAAGATAAGACTTTCCTATTATCAGGAATAAAAGCAGTATAACGGTAAATGGCAACTGTCCTTTGGCAGGTAGAAATTTTAATCCGACAGTTACAAGAGATTACTAAAGGATCCAAATCCTGAGTACAACCTACAGGATATGGAAAGCATTAACCGTGGACTGCAAATATACACAACATGCACTGTGCACTGTGTTTCTAGGAACGGGGCCCAGGATGGGAGACAAACCGAAGGACACATGCAATGTCAACGTTAATGAAAAAGGAACTGCAGCGGGGAAACTGGGATGAGGGCCAGGACAGGTGTGCTAAGAATGGGAAGGAAGGGGAGAAAACAGGCACTCACATCTGAGGCTTACTTTGGTTGACTCTTGCTTCCAAAAATGCCTTTGTAAGGTTTGAAACAGCACTGTTATCTCATTATTTTGTTGACATTTTATATTATTTTCTATTGGTTTGATACACCAAACGGAGTCAACTTTGTTAGGGAAAAAAAAAAATTTTTTTTTTTTTTTGATAAGTAATAACAACTTTGAAATGGTAGGAAAATGACGCCTGATTATAAGAGTCTTTAAAAAAAGAAATTATTAAGACTAATATATCTCTGGACACCCTTTTAACTTACTACTGAAGTCACTCCTGAGGTTCACCCTTCAGTCAAAGACTAGGCAGCCCCATAAAACAAATGAGACTAAAGGGGCACACCAGCCCAGCAGCCAGGACTGAAAGGCAGGAGGGAACAGGAAAGTTGGTAATGGGGAACCCAAGGTTGAGGAGGGAGGGTGCTGACATGTCGTGGGGTTGGCAACCAATGTCACAAAACTATATGTGCATTAACTGTTTAAGTAGAAAATAACTTGCTCTGTAAAACCTTCATCTAAAGTACAATATAATAAATAAATAAAAAGAAAAAACAAAGACCATAATGCTGTGTGTCAGATACTACTGAAACCTTGGAAAAACTTTTCAATGACAGTGGACACTTTTCTCCCTTAAAGAAGAAAAAAAGGTGGGGGGGGCAAATTCTTTGCAAAATCTCCTACTTGAGAAATAATAGCAACTCAAATTGGAGTCTTTATACAAGGTAAAGACGCTCACATTTAAGTTGTTTAGCTGAAGGGTCTATATGTGACAACTTCTATATTATACTGGTTGCTTTATATGTTAGTACTTTTTTCCCCTCTAATACTAGGAATTAGCTTTAACACATTGCCGTTCCTAGGGACTAAGGGAAAATATCTAAATGAAAAGCAGTAAGGACAACCAAAAGTATATAAAAAAGAAACACCAAGATGCCCTCTTCTGGACATTGTGAATAACAGCATAGAATAGGCTAAAGTGGTTTCTCAAATAATAAACCAGTCACAAGCCAGATAACATTGACTGTGGGCGGACAGACCTACGTATGGGGGTCTGTCAGTTGAAGCAGCAATAAAACCTAGTTATAAAGTAGTTCCTCCTACGAAGTGACACATCCCAAGCTTACTTTAAGAAACGTTACTGAAACAGCACGACACGTACACACAATTTCTCTTTGCCAGATACTCACTTATACACAGTGTTCTGTATCGACTGTGACGCCAGGACTATTTTACGATGATAGCCTTGACCAACAATAGACTGCACGATGCCTTTTTTGCTTGGAAGACCTTTCGTTTCTTGTTCTGAAGTCTATAAATTACAAATAATTTCCAATAAATTTGAGGGAATTTCAAGACGGGCTATGAAAAATGATGCAAGGCTTTTTACACTTATTCTAAACGTAATAAAGATCTTAGTATCCAGCGACATGGAATCTCCAGTGACAAAGAAGTATGTTTGGTGTCAGCGGAAACAGTGCGTGAGGCTGAGGGTATGTGGTATGTTACACTTTATTACAATGAGATCTGACAGAATTCTAAGGAAAAAAGCAATTCGAGAATGACTCAAACATTTATTTACAATGTTCTACATCCCGGGCCCCATGCACCGTGTTCCAGGCACTTTGACACCAGAGTAAGGAAAATAAGAGAGCCACAAACACAAAGTGTAAAAGGAAGCAGCTCCACTTCCTGGACACAGGTCGTTTCCTGTGTCATCGGGAGTGTTAATTAAATTGCTAACATACAAACTCTAACAAGCTACGTATGTTAAGAATTACATGGACGCAGTTCTTGCCATCTAGGAAATTAAAACCCTGTCATCGTTAAACTGAAAACAGTGGAAGCTATATACATACATACACACACACGCAAATAGCAGAAACTACTTACGTGTGTGTGTGTATATATATGATATTTCACTAAGATACGTTATCTCACTGCAGGAGGCTAATGATGACCATATTCCTGGTCTTCCCCTTTCACTCTCAGTCTCTGATTTACCTGCTGGTGGAAGGAATCCCAGATAAAGACCTTCATGTACAGGAACAAGCCAGAGATGATCAACTAGCCCTGCAGAGCTAAACTCGGGCCTGGAGTAAGTCTTTTCCTAAACACAAATGTCCCTGTACTGTTACTTAGTGCCCCCAATGTATCTTTTTGGAGCCCTGGTGGTGCAGTAGTTAAGAGCTCACCAAAAATGTCAGCAGTTTGAATACACCAGCCACTCCTTGAAAAACCTAGGAGGCAGTTCTACTTTGTCCTATCGGGGCGCTATGAGTCAGAATCAACTCGACAGCAATGTTTTTTTTTTTTTTTTTATTAATGTATCTTATTACAGTTGCACTTCCATATATGTTTTAATAAAACAAAGAGTCACTTGTGTATGCATTAAAATATATAATACATACACATACGTAAACATTGTGCCACGTGTACGTGTGTATGTATGCGTATATATGTGTACATATGTATACAAACACACATACATACACATGACACAATCCTTAAAAATACAACAAAACTGCTCTGATGAGAACTAACTTTGTATCATAGAGGCAGCCAAGCAGTATTAATGAACGATACGAAGTGGACACTCTGACCCGTTACTGAGCACCTCCATTCCGAGCTCTTTTCCTAGTGGCTGTGATGAATTTATAATGACTTATCCCTAAGGCCATGCAAACCAATCCAGATGGCTATATCCAGAGATAGGACAGAGAAAAAGAAACCAGACCTGAGGAAATGAAACTAAAAAACCCACAGTAACACACCACACCTTCAATGATACACTAATAGCCACATCAGTTTTGATGTAAAAGGGTCATACATAATTAAAATAATCAATATTTCACAAGCCTTGGGGGAGTGTTGTTGTTAGGGGCCCTCGAGTCGGTTTTGATTCATGAAACCGTATGTACAACAGAACGAGCAACACTGCCTGGTCCTGCGCCATCCTCACCACTGTTGCTGTGCTTGAGCATAACAAATCTGAAGTTTTTTCAGAAAAGCAAACGGTACATTTTATGTGCTTTAAAAAGCCTTTTCTTAAATTGGTTGCACACCATCCCTAAAACCGGGTCAACGTCTTTGTCCGGGAGACCGTTTCTCATACGTTATACACCGCCCAGGTAAGTGGATGTCCTGCCTCTGCCACGTCTGAAACACAAACAGGAAAGCAGGACAAAATGACCTCCTGTTACGGACTGAACTGTGCTCCCCCAAAATTTGTGTTGTAAATCCTAAGCCCTATACTTGTGGAGATGCCTTGGTGGTGCAGTGGTTAAGGGCTCGGCTGCTAACCAAAAGGTCGGCAATTTCAATCCACCAGCTGCTCCTTGGAAACCGTATGAGGCAGTTTTACTCAGTCCTATAAGGTCGCTAGGAGTCAGAAGCCACTTACTGGCAATGGGTTTGGTTTTGTTTTTTTTAAATACTTGTGGATGTAATCCCATTTGGGAACAGGAGTTTCTTTGTTATGTTAATGAGGCCATCTCAGTGTAGGGTGTGTTTTAAGCCAATCACCTCTGAGGTATAAAGTGAGCAGATAAAGCACAGAGAAAAAAGTAGAGATGCGGGAAGACAGAGACCATGTCACATGAAGACCTCCAAGGAACCAAGAGGCAGAATCTGAGAAGAAACAAGGACCTTCCCCCAGAATGGAAACCCTGGTGGTGTAGTGGTTAAGAGCTATGGCTGCTAACCAAGGGGTCAGCAGTTCGAATCCACCAGGCACTCCCTGGAAACTCTATGGGGCAGTTTTACTCTGTCCTATAGGGTTGCTATGAGTCGGAATCGACTCGACAACAACGGGTTTGGTTTTTTTGGCTTAAAACCTTTTAATGAGAAAAAGCACAAACATAGATAATTACGTATGGCAAGTTTTCTAGCAACAGCACAGATGGTATGTGTTCTGGTAATCAAAAGTCATCTCTATCCTTTTTGCAAATTTACAAATTAAGAGCTTTCTAGAAGAACAATGGGAAAAAAACCCTTGTAAGTCTAATAAAATCCTCAGAACACAATTCTAGAAGTAATATTTCTAAAAATAAATAATTTTAAAAGAATACATCAAATCTTACTATTTATTTCTCTACTCCCGGTAAGAAGTAACTCTATGGTTTCCAATAACTGTCTAAAATAAAGGTCCTGAAGACTTAAGCTCATGAATAGGTTAAAGTGAATAAACTATTTCTAGAAATTTTTTTTTAAAGTACAATTCTGCCTAGAACTGCTGATCATCAGTTAATTAAAAAATTATTCAGTAAGAAATTCGTCTTTCAGAAAGCAAAGTACAATTAAATA
Organism: Elephas maximus indicus; assembly: GCF_024166365.1. Lineage (NCBI taxonomy): Eukaryota > Metazoa > Chordata > Mammalia > Proboscidea > Elephantidae > Elephas > Elephas maximus. Next base: position 6,907,451 of record NC_064845.1, read on the forward strand.
AATTGTCAAGACTTTTAAAGACATAGCTCATCTCTTGCCCCTAGTGGGGTGCTCAGATTATAAACTACCTCAGTGCAATGTGGGAAAACTGCTAGGCAGCCGCACTTCTTCAGTCCCCTTAGTGTTTGTGCACTGAGAGAGCCTGAACTCAGCAGAGCTGCCTTGTTTTTCTGGGTCTCAAAAGTCTGCCGCCTTTAACAGGGAAAGTCTTACCACACTTCTATCGCTATTAGCAGAAAACAGAGTACAACCTGTGACAGCCGAAACCTGTGTAGGGCAGAAACCCACCAGACAAAGAAAACTTGAGTATTTTTCACTAAAAGAGAGCAATAGAAAAGTGGTAAGACTGCACCCTGTCAAAGGTGGAAAACTTGCAAGACGTGGAAAAACAAGGCAGTCCTGGCGAGTTCCGGCTCTCGCAAGTTTGCTGTATTTCTGTTTTCCTTCTCTGACAGGTTCTGCCTTACAGGGGTTCCAGCGTTTGCCGTGGTCGCTACAGGTTTTGCTGCAGTTGCTTCTCAGGAAGTGGTGTTTAGCAGCAGCAGGAAGAGTCTCGGCATTTTAATCACCTACAGCAGGTATGCTAGGAGAAACCTCAGGACACCATGCCTCCCCAGTTCCCACACACCAGGGTCCAACAAAGGCTGGGTGGGTAGCAAACGGGGTGATAGGGACATCTGGTAATTCTGATGCAACCTGTCTTTCCCGTCCCTCCCACCGACTTCTCCACGTGGGATTCAAAAGGCACCTACCAACTGCCACTTGGAGCTAATAGACACGGGCACCACTGTAAGCTGGCCTGTTTCTCATAGTCACTGTGGACAGACGCATGCCAGACACACAGCCCGGTAATCCATAAACTCTAAATCATTCACTGGAAGCAAAGTAAAAGCCCCAGGCATGGGAGGCAACGCAGGTTAATGTTGTTGGCTCCATACTCACCAGGTTATCAGCAGTCCTTCTCTAACGGCCTGGTGCACACGCCATTCGCACACTAGCACATGGCGTGGTCCCTGCCCCAGGAGCTGGAAGACCACTGTTCCAAAAGACCTGACCTTCTCGTTGGCTTCAACTCTGTAACGTAACTGCTGATACATGCTCCATACTTACCAAGAACCTGGATGCTAACAAATGACTTTGGGAAGCTGAATTTTTTAGCCCAACGTTAAAGAACAGAAGGCTAACTTTATAAATTCACAAAGGGCCAAAAAGGGGCTGAGGTCCTCTATATTCCCAGGTATTGTTTGCCTTCCATGTAACAAGTGGTGTGGGGTGGGGGTTCAAAAAGATATTCACATGGCACTCACCCCCTTATTGGCGGCAATACAGCATTCAGCCAGGCGCAGCCAGAGGCGGGGATTTGCATGGTAAACCTGAACCGCTTCGATCAGACACTCGAAGGCCGCGAGGGGCCTTCCGATGTGAAGAAGCTGAATCCCACAGTTATACAGCAGCTCGTACCTCTTGTTTGTCAGTAGTGCACACATGGGTCTTCCCGAAAATTTTTTGCCTAGTGACAAAAATTAGATAAGTGAGAATATGTTCTTAGATTTACAATAAGTTAAAATGGAAACGTTTATCCCACTAAGAACTAAGAGTTCACCGTGTCCTCTACCAATAACCCTGATTTAAAAGTGTAATAGCTCTCCCCCTTGGTCTCCATCCCTGACCCCACAAAACATCTCCTGAGCACAGTCGTTGTCTGTGCTGGCAGGGAGAGAGATGTCTCTTTGTACCTGCCAGCTCCTCAGGCAACAACGCTCCAGAAAGGCAAAGCCAGGGGTGGGACCCGCTCTCACTCCTACCACCACTGTTTCCAGGTTTTTAGAGGCTGTAGGAATATTCTCCTCTGGCTACAGGATCGCTGTGAGTTGGAACTGACTTGACAGCAACGGGTTTCAACGGGTTTCGGAATGTTCCGTTTTTTTTTTTTAACTTTCATGTTAGGGGACTTTACTGCAGAAATAAAAACTAATGTACCACAGCTATGATGACTATGGCCCACTCACTCATGCAAACGTCTCACAGTCTTAATAAAACAAGGCTGCTGGTGACTCTGGCTATGTTGTCCATCAATTAGTTTTTTTTTAAATAGCTAAATAATTGTTTAAATATTCCAGACCAGGAATCCATATAAAATAAACATTAAAGGAATAAACTTCAGGAATTTGCTTAAAGGTTGCCAGGTGCTCCCAACAATTACCACACATGAAACCCGGAAAGGGAGCTACAATAAAAACTAGTTGGGCACACTAGAGAAATCTTAATCTTGCCTGACACCTTGCTACTGAAAGCAGCAGCATCTAAAAATCCCTAGAGCCCACTCGCTGGCCAGGAGCGCTGTGAACTTTGCACACCTGGCATGCATTCTGACCAGGTGCTCGCTCTTTAAAATCACGCTTTCCACAGGCAGTGAACACAGGCCGTCCCCAGCGCTGCACTTGCCTGGATCCGTGCTGCTCGCGCTCAGCTGCGCACAGACGTTGTCATTCTCCTGCAGGGCTTTTTTAAAGTAGAAAATCCCCAAATTGTGCTTGCTCATGGCAAAGTGGATGCAGCCAAGATTGTTCCAGAACATGCACCTCAAACACTCACCTGAGGAAAACAAACACATCCGTCCAGAGAAAAATGTTACCATTCAGGTACCTCGTACACGAGCCGCACTTAGCTGGCATGGGTTAAATCTACTTACTGTGCTGCTTAGTCCCTACAGAACAGTTCAACACACATGGAAATTCAGGAAATAACCCAAAGTTCCGTAAAGTCCCTTACTTTTTAAGTCAGTTTTATCACATACCCATATATACGTCAAAGCACAGAGGGGTCACAGTCACGGAGGCTTCCCAGACATACCCAAATATCTCGAGGGACAATTTAGTCAACTGGCATAACATAGTTCTTAAAGATAATGTTCTACGTCCCAGTCTGGTGACTAATGTTTGGGTCTTAAAGTTTTCCAACAGCCATCTAAAATACAACTATCGGTCTCTACTTGTATGGAGCAAAGAGAATCAAGGAAATCTAAGGGTCAAAGAAGAAACTAGTCCATAGGATTAATAGCCTACACCAAAGCCTCTTCTAACCTGAGACCAGAAAAACTAAATGGTGCCCGGCTAATGCTACCAATCGTTCTGAGCAGGGACACAAGAGGTGATCCTGGACAGAATGAGAGAAAAATATAGAACAAAATTCAAACTCCTGAAAAAGACCAGACCTACTGGACTGATAGAGACTAGAACCACCCCTGAGGCTATCGCCCTAAGATACCCTGTGAAGCTGGCACTGAGGCCAGTAGAAACCAACAGCTGTATCTTAGATTGGCTTATAAAATGAACAATATCACCTGTGAGTAATGTACTTCCTTAAAAAATCAACTACATGAGACCAAACAGTCAACATTTACCAAAATGCAAAGATGAGAAGGCAAGGAGGGGCAGGGAAGCTAAATCAATGGAATCAGAACAAACAGAATGGAAATAATAAGAATGCTGACATATTGTGCAAACTGGAATCAATGTCATGGAACCATCTGTATAAAAATTGTTAAATGGGAACCTAATTAGCTGTGTAAACTTTCACCTAAAACACAGTAAAATATTATTTAAAAAAACGTTTTAGAAAAGGAGATAAAATTATTAAAAAAGTAAATAAAAAAGATCTGCATACTGACTTTGTTGGCCTCTTCAATTCTTTCTGATTTAATTTTTAATCATTATAGGCAAGTGATATAAAAATGTAAGAGACAAAAAATACTTAATAACATAACATATATGCATGGCATTCACACAATGAAGTATTATGTAGAAACTGGAATGATACAAATATTCATGGAAACAGCCAAAACATACTGAATGAAGGATAGCAAGAATATATAGAACAAAACAGATGATATAAAATCCTGCTTTTGTTAAACCCTAGACTTCCACTATTCTTTTAATTCATACTTCTTTAAATATCACTTGCGGCTGAGTGTCTTCCCATGTTTGTTGGGCAGCTGTATTTCTTATCCTGTAAACTGTCTCTTCTAGTCCTTAACCTATTTTTCTATTTGGTTACAAATATACTCCTCCACCCCTACCCCTATGTTTGTCATCTGTCTTGTGACTTGGTTCAATGCATGTGTATATGTTTAATCATAAAAAGTTTTATATTTTTATGTGGTCAAATTTAGTACTCTTTTCTAATCTCCATGGATCTTGGATTTTAGGTTATGTTTAATCAGGCCTTCCCCTTCACAAAATTAAAATACTCATCCAAGTTTTCTTTTGCTGCTTTTGTGATTTTATTTCTACATTTGAATCCTTCATCTCTCTGGATTTTATATGGGTGTAATGAAAGCAACCCAAGCTTATTTTTCTTTTTCTAAATGGCTTCTCAAACATCCCAAAACAAGTGACTGAAAATCTGTATTTTCCTCAATGATAAAAAATAGTCTGACTAGATAATTTTTTTTTTTAATTTTAGAATTTTTTTTTAATTGTACTTTAGATGAAGGTTTACAGAATAAACAAGCTTCTCATTAAACAGTTAGTACACATATTGTTTTGTGACATTGGTTAACAACCCCCTGACATGTCAACACTCTCCCTTCTCATCCTTGGATTCCCTATTACCAGCTTTCCTGTTCCCTCCTGCCTTCTTGTCCTTGCCCCTAGGCTGGTGTGCCCCTTTAGTCTCGTTTCATTTTATGGGCCTGTGTAATCTTTGTCTAAAGGGTGAACATTGGGAGTGACTTCAGTGTTGAGCTAAAAGGGTGTTGTGCTGGACTCAGTCTGGTGGAGGTCATGGTAGTTGTGGTCTATTAGTCCTTTGGACTAATCTTTCCCCTTGTGTCTTTGGTTTTCTTCATTCTCCCTTGCTCCAGAGGGGATGAGACCAGTGGAATTAAATTGACAAAATAATCAGGATAAAAAAACCAAACCCAGTGCCATCGAGTTGACTCTGACTCAGAGAGACCTTGGAAACTCTATGGAGCAGTTCTACTCTGTCCTATAGGGTCGTTATGAGTTGGAATAATCAGGATATTTATTGCTTAATGCTGAAAAGTAAGGGTTGGCTTCTGACATATTTTTAAATTAAGCAACGATCATATTTAAAAAGGAGGAAAATTAGCCTTAGAAATACAGATGGCAGGAAATGCACTAAACGTTTAACAGAGGTCGCTTCCAGGTAGTGGCACTGTGGACAATTTTCCAAATTGTCTACAATAACCGTATTTTGTCATCAGCAAAAGCTGAAGTTTACATATGGGAAGGAAATTAAAGGTTGACATATTCATAACTATGAGGAAGATCAGTATATGAAATATACTACCATACTATAAACTTCCCTATGACGGCATCACTAACTGCTGACTGGTTAACTACACTCCTTGCTCCCGACTCCACTTCAGAGACTGACAATATCAGTTCTTAGATCTAAGTGAAGACAAGTCTTCAGCAAAAGTTCCTCGAAGCGTATACTGAGAGTCATTTCAGTGCTTGGTATTAGTGGGTCTCTGAGGAAAAACTGTGACAGTAAAAACATCAAAAATGAAAATTCAACAGAATTAGATATGGGTACTTGGAACACAAGGATACCCACAAGAGAGTTCTAACGGAACAACACACTGCCCTTCTCCAGCCTCCATGATGTTACCGCATGAAAGGGGTACACGGGGGAAGGTGTAAGTAGGTTTGAGTGTGTGTGCTCTCTATTTACCTAAATAGAATCTAAAACAAAAACCGAAAAACTTATTAATCATTTCCATTTTAAACCTGGTGCAAAACAAACATTTTCAATAGCTTAACCTCATTTTTTTGAATGAAGAAAATATCCTTATAAAATACCAGTGATATAAACCCAAGTGACAGTCACAAATTTTACTGTTAACTGCAAGGGATTCATCAAGACTCTTAAAGAGAGGAAAAAACAGATAAGAGTGGTCATCTTCCCAACTTTATTACAGAGGGAGTTTTGATATAGTTAATGGTCTAATAAAGTCATCATATTAAAAAAAAAAATTTTTTTTTCTTATTATTCACTGCTTTATACGGAAGAAAAGAGTAAAAATACCATCATCAGGTTCCCTAAAAAGATCTCACTTCACGAGGCAAAAGCCCAAGGACCTTATGCCCCAGACATAATTTCTAAGCTGGTATTAAAAAAAAGAAAGAGTGAGTTTTTTTCCTAAAATGAAAACAAGTCATAAATTAAAATTCCAGGAATTATCTGTAGCAGAAAGATTTAAATATTTCCATCAAAAATTAGCATAAATTGCTAAAATCAATCATCCTGAAGAACAGAGTAGGAAGAAAACCAAGCAACAAGGGGTAAAAGATCCAGGAAAGAAATGGGAAAATTTCACAATGTTCTTTTACCTGTTTTCATGAAACCTGGATGTTCAGCAATGTTTGAGCTATTTAGTAGCTTCACAGCTTTTCGGTAATTGCCTCTTAAGTACTCAAAATTGCTTTTAAGAAACAGAGAGGGTGCAGACTGTAAAGAAAATATAAGTTACTTATACTTTGTTTTCCTATGCCTAAGGCGAGATCACAATTGTACCATTGGAATGACAAGTGCTCAATGCATAAATCGATCAGTTAAGTCATGGTCACAAAAGGCTCAAATGCACAACACTCAATCTAACGGTTCTATTCTTCAGAGAGCATCTTATAAAGAGAGATAAGAGTCTACCCAAAAAAAAAATAATACACCATTTATATACCAACTGTCTGTGTTCATCTATTGCACTACTAACTGGAAGTCCATTTAACAGTACAAACTAGGCTCTTCATTTTAAAGGTTCTTCCCTATATTTAGGATACAAACGTTACCTTCATTAGGACCCAAAGAGATACAAGTAATCAAATTATTTTCCAAGTAGGAAAGAAAGTGCCCATCTAAGTATTTTTAACATGATGCCTTATTTGTGACAGCTACTTTTTTTTTTTAATTGTGCTTTAAGTGGAAGTTAACAATTTAAGTCAGTTTCTCATACAAAAAAAATCATACATGCGTTATTACGTGACTCTACTTGCTCTCCCTATATGTGACAGCACACGTCCCCTCTCCACCCTGTATTTCCAGTGTCCATTCAACCAGCTCCTGTCCCCCTCTGCCTTCTCATCTTGCCTCCGGACAGGAGCTGCCCACTTACCCTCATGTGTCTCCTTGCGCTAAGAGGCACACTCCTCACCACCATCATTTTATGTCTTGCAGTCCAGTCTAATCTTTTTCTGAAGAGTTGGCTTTGGGAATGGTTTTAGTTTTGGGCTAAGAGAGAGTCTTGGGGCCATGACCTCTGGGGTCCCTCCAGTCTCAGTCTGACCACTCATCTCATAAAGGTCTGATAATGGCCAACTGTCTTTCTCCCGTAGCCTCCTCAGGTCTAGGCTATGATTGTTCTCCATAAAAAAATCACTTGAGTACTGACCCAGTGGCTACTCTGGCTCGATTTACCTGAATTATGCCTACTAAAAACCATATTTTCTCATGATTTCACACTTGTAATCGCAGTCTTCCTAAAAAGCATCAAGATTATTCACAATTCTGTTTTTTCCCTATCCAAATCCAAAAACCCATTCCATTGCCATCGAGTTGATTCTGACTCATAGCGACCCTACAGGACAGAGAAGAACCGCCCCATAGAGTTTCTAAGGCTGCCATCTTTATGGAAGCAGACAGCCACTTTTACCTCCCGTGGAGAGGCTGGCGGGTTCGAACCACCAACCTTTCGGTTAGCAGCCGAGCACCTAACCACTGTGCCAGCAGGGCTCTTTTTTTGTCCTATACTATCTTAAAGATTATTTATCAGTAGGAGTTGGGGTGGAGGGAGTGAAAGGAAGGGGTGATTATATCTCAAATACTCTAACACTAGTCAAACTGAAGGTACTGTCAAGCCAAAAATTATTTGGAAGGGGCAGGTTTTGGCTACAACCTGGTAGTTAAACTTTAATAAACGTTTTGAGTGTAAAATTAAAATAATTTAAATATCTAATAACAGCAAACGTTTAAGTGACTTGTGATAAACCACTTACATACTACAGGTCCCTATTAAAAATGCTGACTTTATCCAAAAAAAACCAAACCCAGTGCTGTCGAGTCGATTCCGACTTATAGCAACCCTATAGGACAGAGTAGAACTGGCCCTGTAGAGTTTCCAAGGAGTACCTGGCAGATCTGAACTGCCCACCCTTGGGTTAGCAGCTGTAGCACTTAACTACTACGCCACCAGGGTTTCCGCTGGCTTTATAAAGCTTTATAGGCTATATAAAATCAAACCAAACCCACTGCCGTTGAGTCGATTCCAACTCATAGCAACCCCATAGGGTTTCCCTGGCTGTAAACTCCTACGGAAGCAGACTGCCACATCTTCCTCCTGGGGGGTTGCTGGTGGTTTTGAACTGCTGATCTCTTGGTTAGCAGTCGACTGCTTTAACTACTACACCACCAGAGTTCCTCAACAGGTATATGCCAAGAGGTAATGTTTGTCAAAATTTTAAGTGAGAAATGTATTAAACTGTAGATGTATCATGTCCACTACTTCACGACTCTATGTAATATAAAAATTTATATCTGGTGGTGTACTACAATACCCACCCACTGCTGTTGAGTCAATTCCGACTCAGTGACCCCATAGGGTTTCCAAGGCTGTGTAAATCTCTGTGGAAGCAGACGGCTGCATTTTTCTCCTGTGGAGCCGCTGGTGGTTTAAAACCACTGACCTTTCGGTTAGCAGTCGGTCGCTTTAACTACTGTGCCACCAGGGCTCCTGTACTGTAATAGACTAATATAAATGATTTAAAACTCACAAGTACCCATGGTCCAAACCATAAAGTTTTAGGGCATAAAAACCGCAAATTGAAAAATAAGATACAAGTCCAAAAGAAACTTACATTTCCAGCTGTGTTCATCACTGACTTGATCTCCCTTTTGCAAGCTTTCAGGGACTTCATTTGGATATAAGCTCTTACTTTATACTGCCAAAGGAAAATGCTAGCATGTGAGAACTACCGTGAACTTACATTTGATGAAGTGGTTTACTTTCTAGTTAGGAAAATTAAACCCAGTCTGTTCACAATATATATAGTTACACCAGCTACTTGCAAAAACCAGTTTAAAATTATCTTAAATATCCCATTTTAACTGTCCTCTTAGAATGCACTTTAAAAAACTAAAAACATGCTAGAATAAAATTTATGTTTATATCCCAAGCAAAAATTCTAACAATTCTTATCTATCAATGGCTAAATAACAGTGAATTTTTAAATTCCACAAATTGATTTTATTGCTCAATACATTCTCAGGTCTCTCCTCTCAACTTTCTATAATTAAAATAAATTATAGTACATTATCACCTTAAGCCAAATATACGTAGAAGGATAAATGTGCGGCTAAAGCACTCCATTTAGGAGCCGGTGAACACGCACACCTGCACTATTTACTGCTTCCCGTCACTGACACTGCCCCCTCATCCGTGACACAGGAGAAGACCCCCACACATCATCTCCCTTGAACATTTCCCCACCTGATGTATCTTTGATTTTGCAGCTTCTATCAGAGCTCCGCTTTCAGCTTTATGATTCGATCCATCTTTGTTGGTGTTATTACCAGTCTGCAGGGTGAAGCAAAATTGACCAAATTTAAATATTTTAAATTATAGTGTACATCAGTAATTTCTAAAGGAGCCCATCACGACGGCCTAGTGCAAATTCTCACAATTCAGAAGCCCAGGTCCCACTTCCACAGAATCAGGCTCAGGAGTCTGGAGCGGTGACAGGAAACTCTCCTTAGGGGAAGCTCACACTTGGGCACAATGACGGGGCAGTGGACACCAGGGACAGGGGTAGGAGGAACAGGAAGTGACTGCTGGCGGTACAGGGTTTCTTTTTGTGATGGTTACACAATTCTCTGGATATGCTCTGTGATGGTTAGACAACTCTCTGGATACACTAGAAGCCACTGATTGCACACTTCAAAATGGTAAATTTTACTGAACATGAATTAAATCTCAATAAAGCTATTAAACACAATATTTCATAAGCACAAATATTAATCACATTCTGAAATTTAGTCTGATCACCTTGGAACACTTACCTCGTTCTTCCCATTTTTGTTATTGTTTCCCTGTGAAATCATTTTTTCTAGGACGGCAAGAAGATGCAAAGCTTTCTCAGCCTGATAGGTTAATATATAGAGGTCTACAAGCAGAAAACACACGGCCTGGGCAAATTTTTCTTCTGGAAGAAAAAAATACACACACACACAGAGAAAAAGAAAGTCACAATCCAAAGTGAAGCAAACTTCTCAGATCAGCCCCCCAAAGGTGAATAAATGTTTTTCCTCAGAAGCACATCACCTAGCGCCACGAACGATGCCAACGATGCTGTTCTCTCAGGCGCCTCAGGCCTCTCATTTCAGGAAGTCCAGCATCTACCAAACGCCAGCACAGGTCACCAGGAGTACTACTGTACACGAAGGAGACTTGAATTCCAGCCCTTCCTACACCACTTACCAGATGTGAGGCCCTGCGCATCATTTAACTTTCCAGACCTCAGCTGTCTGGCCTATAAAACAGGAAGGGTACTTTGCCTGCCTGAAGGCAGGGGCTGAAACAGGTGTTCTACTGAGACCCCTTCTAAGAAGATCTACAACTCTCTGAAATAGATTTCCTTTCTAGGTCCCAGGGATGGAAGAAAGAAACCATCTGATTACAGAGATTACACACCTGTACAAAGGAAGGAAGGTGTGCATTAGAGCAGATCAGGAAACTGAGACAGTCAAGGGGGAAATGTACAGAAGGGGCCATCAAGGGAAGAAGACTTAATGAAAACAGGATAGGTGACCTGGTGTGACATAAAAATAAGGCCTGAAAGGAGGCTGCCATGATCAAGAACAGGAAAGTTTCCAAAGTTCTAAGAGCCTCCAAATAAGTCTTCTGGTTTCCATTCTCGCTCCTACTCAGCAGCCAGACTGATCTGTTTAAAACCGAAATCAGTTGAGGTTCAAAGGTCACACATCTCCAAAGGCTTCCTTCCACACATAGAAAGTCCCTGCCCAGACTTCAAGGCTTTACCTGGTCTGTCCCACCTAGCTCCATCACGGTGTCCCCCTGGTGTTGCCCACTCTCACCTCAGGATCCCTGTGAGTCTACTCCACTGGCTGGAATGCTTTCCCCCCTAAGGAGTAGTATGGCTCCCTTCACCCCTTTATCCAGGCCTGTTTTCAAAAGCTGCCTCATTAGAGGCCTTTCTTGACAACCTTCAGGAACCCTGGTGGCGCAGTGGTTAAGTGCTTGGCTGCTAACAGAAAGGCAGGCAGTTTGAACCCACCAACTGCTCCATGGGACAAACAGGTGCCTGTCTGCTTCAGTAAAGATTACAGCCTTGGGAATCCTATGGGGCAGTTCTCTGCCCTATAGGGTCGCTATGAGTTGGAATCCACTCAACAGGCAACGGGTTTGGTTTTAGTTTTGATAACCTTATCTAAAGATAACATTCCCAGTCAATCTCTATCCTCTTACCCAATTTTAGCTTTACAGCATTTAACTACCTGATGTTATATGATGTATTTACTGGGTGTGTGCCTCCCTCTCCCCTTAAGGTACAAGCTTAATGAAGGTAAAGACTTTATCTTGTTCACTGTGTTATCCCCAGATCCCCTAACAGTGCCTGAACCATAGGAGGGGCTCAATAAATACGTGTTGTATCAAGAATCTAAGTAATAAAGTTCAAAAACAACACTAATTTCCAAAGAAGAAACAGATTTAGATACTGACTACATAGTTTGCTATGTATTGTTTAGCCATAGTACAGATTAACAGAACTTCATGAACTGTTCTGGGGCTCTAAAAACCATCAATAGTGGTAAGTTTTATATAAAATACATCTGTGTTACCCCAGAGGTATAGTTCTGGTTTCCAGCTATACAGAAGAAAAAAACTGGTCACTAGTTACACGACCCCTTACCACTGACACCTCTCCTGCCCAGACGCAGAGCCCTCAGGATTGAGGGGAAGATAAGAAGCACCACGAATATGTCTCCCTGGAGCCAAAGCAATCCGCTGCTCAACTGGTGGTCACCAGAAGGGGAGCCTGTGGCTCAACAACCGCTGTCCACCACCCGAAGCACCAAAGAGGAGCCAACGCTCCACCAGCCGTCCTGTGGTGGCCAAACAGCCATCAGGCACTCGTACACCAGCAATTCCCATTTGTGTCTTTAATGAATAAAGAAGCAACTGTTCTCCAAGCATATTACTTGTTTAAGATCATGGGTGTGCAAATGTCTTTGGAACTTACAATAAACTAGACAAAAACACGAGTCACAGATGAAATCTGACTGCTTGTGGGCTGGAAACCAAGGGCCCCTCTAACAATCATTTCCCTGACCGCCTTCCCTCTGCTGCTTTATTCATTGGCGCCTTCTTTTTTTCTTTGCTCTTCTCTCTCTTATTACCCCCAGTTGAGGCTAGAAATAGTAAGCTAGTTAAGGTTTTAAAAAGGCTAACGTAGCTCTGTGCTACCTCCATGATTGCCCACAAAAATTTCAGTTTGCCAACAGGCCAAATAAAATACTACGCTGTCCCTGACATGCCAGAATGTTCCGTCCTTCATTCACTACTCAAGTAGGAAAGGATCAGGTGCACAAAGGTGGTGTTTAAACATGAAAGGAAAAAAAATCAGTGTCTTCAATACGAAATGGCATCTCTAGCATGTGATCTTGAAATTTTAGGGAGGAGCTTTAAAAAAATCTGGATTCATCTAAAAATTACAAATTAAAAAAACTGTTTTTTACTTTTCTAACCATTAAGAAAATGTAAGTTTTTTTTTCTTTCCTTAAATACTGATGGACAATTTTCTGACTTAGATTATCCAGGCAGAAGTACACAAATATAAGAAAACAGGGAAATCTCTGACTTGACAATAACATACCAAAGGGTTCTATGAACTGGTAAAGTTTCTCGCCAACTGATATGGCCTCCGTATACTGGCGAAGATGGTAAAGAATGACTGCCTGGTTGTAATACAACATGCTATTTTCCACATCATCAAGTCCATCCATTTCTTCAACAGCTGAGTGGACCTATGACACAATAAACAGGAATTATGTTTTAACAAAAGAAAACAAAAAGCAAGTGTGAAAACCTACGTGAATAAACAGGAACGCAGGGCAACATTTCTTCGGCTGCATTTTCCCCTACTTTCAACAGCATCTCTGTATTTTAACTACTTTCACATACTAAAGATCATTTCATTCATGATAAAATTCTGTTAAAGAAAACACTTCAGGGGAACTTTATTAAGTACCTAGCATAAGGCAAGGTGATTCTCCTCCTTGCCACCGTGAAGATATATTCCTTGTTTTAACTGCCAATAAGGTTTCCTTCTTTTCAGCCTCATGAGTTGTAAGAGACTACACGGGAATGGACAAAACTTACAGTGAATTTTCCTATAAAAAAAATTTCATATGGAATGTATAGCTTACTTCCATTTTTGTAAAACCTTAAGTAAAATTTAAACAATAGCTAACTACTTACTATGTGCCAGGCCTGCTATGTTACACCTTTTATAGAGACCATCTCATTTAACCCTCAACATACCTCAAGGTGTTGGGAAAGTACTGAGTATACCATGGACTGCCGGTAGAACAAACAAATCTATCTTTAAAGAGGTACAGCCAGAATGCTCATTAGAAGCAAGGATGGCGAGACTTTGTCTCAGGTACTTCGGACGTGTTACCAGGAGGGATCGGTCCCTTGCGAAGGACATCGTGCTTGGTAAAGTAGAGGGTCAAGAAAAAAAGGAGGAATTTCAAGGAGAATGGACTGACACAGCGGTTGCAACAATGGGCTCACGCACAACAATGATCACGGGGATGGCATAGGACTGGGCAGTGCTTCATTCTGTTGTACACAGGGTCACTATGAGTTGGAACTGACTCGATGGCACCTAACAACAACACCTCAAGGACATAGATAGTATTATCATTTCCATTACATAAATAAGGAAACCAGCACAGAGAGCCTAAGTATCTTGCCCAAGACGATATGACTAAAACCCAAATCAAACCCAGTGCTGTTTAGTTGATTCTAACTCATAGCGACCCTATAGTTTCTTATGTTCATAGTTTGTTCCCATAATAAAAACAGTATCTTTTTTTAAGTAATAACAAAAATACATACATCACATATGGTGATTAGAGTGGGCTTTTATGAGCTTCAATAGCAACCTAACATGCACAACTGATACCAAAAGAAAAAAATTGGAATACTTCACATTTGAAAATTAATGACTATCTGTATGCCCCTTCTGTAAACTGCAGCACGAGGCTTTTAAATTTTAACCAAGATACACAACCTTTTTGTAGCTCCATATAGCACATGAAAGTGGAATTTCATCTGTATTAAAACTGACTTTTCCTTGCCATACGAACAGTGCAGTAAATTACTGTGCAATGTTTATTAATCCTAAGATGAATATTTCCCAAAATTAAGTAGTAGAACCATGACATACATAGATTTAACAACCTTGGTTTGGCTACTGGCAAGGAACCCAAAAGTTCATGGTATGTCATGATTTGTAATCTGGTTTCTGCCGACTTCAATCACCCATACGGCGGGCTGGACAGGAGGGTTCAAATGTTGGCAAGTGGCCCTAGCTGACAGACAGCATGTGGATCTCAATTAGTTTGGAGGCTTTTTATAATATTTACTTGTCAAATCTTCAAGTGTGGGGCTGGCAACCAATGTCACAAAATATGTATTGTTCACTGAGAAACTAATTTGCTCTGTAAACCCTCATCCAACGTACAACAAAAATCTTCAAGTAATTAAAAATAGTTTCCTAAATGAAGAAAGAAGACCCCATTCCTAAAGAAAGGCAACTCTTCTTCATAGTTACATAATGGAGTGAGAATGACCTAAGAGAGGGTTAATTCTTAGCCAGAAAATAGAGGGTTTTGAATAAATTAAGGAGCTTTAGGTTGAGCAATGGTTGAACTTATGACTTGAATAAGTTGACACTTCTGATTCACCAAAATAATTTAGTAACTGCTCCAGTCAGAACGAAAACTACTTATTAAATAAAATAAAATGTCAATTAAAGTGGAAATGGCCGAAAAGGTGTGTCACTGTGCCCTGGACATGTAACCCTGAACAGAAGTATGACTTAGAGAAAGCCAGGAGACACAAGTGTAAACACTTGTAGGAAACTCAAGAGTTGAAGGCACTCGGGGAAAGGGGAGCTACTGAACCAGCCCTTAGGAAGAGGAAAGGCTAGTGAAAGGATGAAAAAAAAAATAAAAATAAAAAAACATTTTCTTGGCTTAACAGGAAGTTTTCAGGAACTTCTTATTCTGAAAAATGTTCTAAGGCTAAACTTGTGCTTAAAGACCAAACCAATCTGTCCTGGCAGAAAATGTCTATTGGGTCATAGGGCACAGATACTAGACATCAGCAAACGTTTTCTTTTGATTCTGGAGCTCCAGGTAGTCATGGCTAATAACGTTCAAGCAATGATGAACTGTCATGACGTGTTAAGTGGTTACAAGCACAGGCTCAAGAGACAGAAGGCCTAATTCCAATTCTGCTCCTCTCCTTATTAGCTATATAAAATTATTAGACTTCTAAGCCCCAGTTTTAAAACGGAGACAACAGTAACCCTACTGTGAGGATTACATGAGATAAGGCACAAAAACACTTAAGTGATACATGGCATCAAGTAAGCACTTCAATGATGCTGCTTGCTGTTAAGTGCTGTTGAGTCGCTTCTGACTCATAGCGACCCTACGTACAAAAGAACGAAGCACTCTCAGTCCTGTGCCATCCTCACAATCCTTGCTATGTGTAAGCCCATCGTTGCAGCCACTGTGTCAATCCATCTCCTTGAGGGTCATCTTCTTTTTCACTGACCCTCTGACTTTACCAAGCATGATGTCCTTCTCCAGAGACTGGTTCCTCCTGATAACGTCCCAAGTATACATGAGACAAAGTCTCGCCATCCTTGCTTCTAAGGAGCATTTTGGCTGTACTTCTTCCAAGACAGATTTGTTCATTCTTCTCGCAGTCCATGGTATATTCAATATTCTTCACCAACAGCATAATTCAAAGGTGTCAATTCTTCTTCGATCTTCCTTATTCACTGTCCACCTTTTTCATGCATATGTGGTGACTGAAAATACCACGGCTTGGGTCGCTCAATAAATGTTAGCTATCATTCTCATTTTCACTGAAGAATTTCATGGTTTTTAAACCACTTTATTCGTACACAGAATTACAAAGAGCCTGAAGAGGTCACTTATTTCTCAACTATATAAGGTTTTTGAGTGATGCTACAGTGGTACTCGTGAATGAAGGACAGGGGTTCCAAAAGGTCTCAAGATCCTTTATATCAAGAAGCAGTAATTAAAAGCACAGGACCCAGAGTCAACAGATATGCGTCCACGCAGCTCTTACTACATAAAAGCTATGTGTTTCCGGACAATGTATACGAGCTCCCTGTGCCTCAGCTTTCCCACCTGTAACATGAGAATTACAGCAGCCACTCCGTAGGGTTGCTGGGAAGAGTAAGTGAGATACTGCATACAATGTGCTTGGCACCGACTCCTGTCACACAGTAAGCACTACATGACTGCTAGCTGATCCTATCGTCAACATCACTGTTATCAGCCTTCTGGAACATCAAAAGTCTAGCACCGGGCAGGAGAAACGTTGTGGCTATCAACAGAACGCCGACAAATGTACGCCCCAAACCGTACAGAAATCAGACTACCTTCTATTTAATTATCCCTTGACCCAAAGTACTAAAACAACTTGACGCTGTTACTAATAATGAGATCTCCCCAGCTACAGGTAAGGTTATTTCTCAGCAGCTAAACGTCTTTATTCGTTTCTACTTTAATTCTTCCTCAATACTCTGAAGCTCACCCAAATTTGGCATGTTAGTCTGTTATGTTCAAATTAATAAAACCTGACAGAAAATAAAATCATACGACATACAACTTTCATTCCCTGGAATAATAATTTTATACAAATAAAATTAATACCCACAAATGTTTCAGATATATTACAAATTGTACTATCAGAATGTCAGATATGAAGTGACGTTTATTTTCCTTAACCATTTTCATTTCACAAATAAAGAGTAACACATCATTTTTATAACAGAATTCATTTCTATCACCTGATTCTTCAGCTGGTTAAGTGTTTGTCTCAAATTATCTGTTGTTGTTTGGTTACTTTTAAAAAACTCAGCTACTGCTGTATTCAAACTTATTTTATAATCATCTTTGTTTATATCCTGCAGGCAGGCCAGGTGTCGCAGACAGGCATCATAATTCCCAGCCTAAAAAAAAAAAACCACACAGACTAAGTTACATACCAGCTTTAAAAACAAACCCACTTATTTCCAAACATATTTCATTTACCTTTATTTTAAAAACTCTTAAAAAAAAGATATAGTTGCCCTGTATTAACTGAAGCCACTATATGAAGCAATATTCAGAGCCACAAAGAAATTAAGGGTATTTAGTTCCTAAGAAGCGGGCTCTGACACCGCTGTGCAAACCTAGTGAGGTAGAACAGCCGACGCCAGACAAGGCTATAATGCTATTCCTGATGGGAATTTCTAGTCAATCTACTCTGAATACCCAACTACCAATTCTTCCGTTTACGTGTGTGTAATCTGATCAGCAAATAAGGTCTTCTTCTATATCCCGTCATGTCAGAAAACAAGTTTTCACAAACTTTTGGGGTCCCATTTTAAAGTACATTCAAGAAGAAAAAACCGAACGGAGTAGTGAAGGCTAAACCCTGTATTTAGAAACCAAAATTTAAGAGACTTAAAAAAAAAAAAAGTTAAAACATGTTTATGAAAACACAAAAAAAATGCAAATGGCTCAAATTACTCCCACTCTGTTCACCATAGTTAAAAGTCTAAGATGGTTTTTATTTTCAAACTAAACCTACTTCTCCCGAAATTCAACTCCTAAATTATTACAGAACAAAAATTATACATTTAACAATTCATTGTGAACAGACTCATCCCTGACAGACTCCTAAAACCCAAGCAGGTGACAAGAAGCCCTTGACTTACCGTGAAAGCCTGAAAAGCACTGCCTGACAACTCCTTCTCTTGATCCGTGATCCCAGAGGGCTGACCTGTCCCTTCATGTTTCTCTGCTCCCTGCTCTGTAAACACACAAGTTTTACAGTTTTGTAGAAGTACAAGTTGTCAGGCGAATCTGTCCCTAGTTCTCTTAACTGCATACTTCCTAATGAAGCTGCCTGTGTTCTCTCTCTCAGCCACCATGGCTCGTGAGTGAGTATGAAGCTGGTCTTCAGAAGATGCCAAGAAGAAATGCTTCCCCTGGCCGTGGTCAAGCGCAAAGAAAACCCACCCTCGTTTACATTAAGGACTACAGCTTTGGTGATCAGGACATTTGGGCTGAGAATACTCTCGTCTCCTAAAAATATTGTATCTGCCACCCAGCCATATTCAAGGAACCAGGCCAGGCCCCACAGACACGAGATTATAAATCACCTACTACGTCTTCAAGAAATTTATAATCTAGCTGGAATAGAATAATCCATTGCCATCAAGTCGATTCACAGTTACGGAAGCTGACTGCCCCATCTTCCTCCCTCGGAGCAGCTGGTGGGTTAGAATCGCCGACCTGTGGGTCAGCAGCCAAGCACTTAACCACTGTCGCACCAGTGCTCCTTAGGACTATAGTAACATCTAACAATTAAAAAACAACACTGATACGGGCTCATTGGTAATTCCCAGGGAAAGAACAAATGCCTGCATAGGCTTTGAGATCCAAAAGCCAAAGATTAACACGTTTAAAAAACGTGCTTCAAATGTACAGAAACAAATGTTTATTAGTGGTTATCAGGGGTTAGGGGGGAATGGGGAGTTACCACTTAAGGGGTACTGAGCTTCTACTTTTGGGGGCCATGAAAACCTTCTGGGAATAGATAGTGGTTATGGCTACATGCCTCTCCTAAGATTAGGGACGCTTTACTACATAATCAAAACGATCACAATAAAAAATCAACAACAAAAGTAACTAACAAATAACCCATATTCAAACTGTCCTCACTGTTCTAAGAAACGTCTTAGGGGGCAGCTTTATTTCCCTTTCCCAATCCAGGAAGCAATCGAGATGCACGCATTTCCCTTGGTTGGTGTCCTGCTTTAGTTTCTTTTACTCCAGAACAGTTAACCATTCTTCTTTATCAAGTCCCTAACTGTTTTTTAAAGAGTCTAAGCTGGTTATCTTGCAGAATACCCCACATTCTGGGTTTTTCTCATTGTTTCCTCATGACCACACTCAGTTCGGCATTTTTGGAAAGAATACTACATAGGTAATGTGAACGTGGGAATATTTGTAATTTTTAATGTTAATATTTTTCTTTTTTCTGTTAAAAACCTGTGTTTTGTTTTTAAAAAGGTGTTTT
Organism: Elephas maximus indicus; assembly: GCF_024166365.1. Lineage (NCBI taxonomy): Eukaryota > Metazoa > Chordata > Mammalia > Proboscidea > Elephantidae > Elephas > Elephas maximus. Next base: position 6,926,889 of record NC_064845.1, read on the forward strand.
TTATATTTCAACATCTCCCACAGAATATTCTGTTTCTCAATTCTACTCACCAGTAGATATTTCATGCATTAACTAAAAGACCAGTGACAGTGACCACTGCAAAAATGTGACTCCGACATGTAAGAGTAAAGTCATCAGAGACTATCGCCCTGGGATGCTCTTTAAACTTGGAACTCAAACCACTCCCAGAGGTCACCTCTCAGCCAAATGACAGACTGTCCCATAAAATAAATAATATCACCTGTGAGGACTGTGCTCCCCAAAATAATTATCCAGGTGAAATCAAAGGCTTAACATTTACCCTAGACAAAAGATGAGAAGGCTAGGGGGGACAGGAAAACTGGATTAACGGAAACAGAACAACTAAAATAGAAATAATAAGAACGCAGAAATATTGTGAAGAATGTAACCAATGTCACTAGACAATATGTACAAAATTTGTTAAATGAGAACTTAATTTCCTATGTAAACTTTCACCAAAGACACAATATATAAGAGTAATGTCATCATTTGTGACTTAAAGAACAACTTCAAAGTCTCATGATATTTGGATTTCTTATTTACATGTTCACTTTTTATTACAAAACTAATAAATACATATAAAGTACAAAGCGGCTCTACAATCTCTACCCCGAATAACTGTCAACAGTCTGACCGCACTTCTATCCCACTTTCCAGGATTTTTGCTCTGACCCCTCTTTCACATTTGCAAACCATCAGGTACTTAGTAACAGTAATGATCAATTACTTTAATAATGTGTTGAAATGGGACGCAGGATTACAGGACCCCAGAAAGCACAGGAGGGGGTTAGGTTGAAGCTCAACCCTCAACTTATCACATTATATTGATGATAAAATTTTAACAATGAATACAAATACTTTTTACATGTTTCTCTTTCCATTTAAGAGTTTAGGAAACGCAAGTTCTTAAAAAATTACCTTTCCCCTATAAGTAAGTATGGAAACCCTGCTGGCATAGTGGTTAAGAATTCGGCTGCTAACCGAAAGGTCAGCAGTTCCAATCTACCAGGTGCTCCTTGGAAACCCTATGGGACAGTTCTACTCTGCCCTATAGAGTCGCTATGAGTTGGAATCGACTTGATGGCAACAGGTTTGGTTTTTTTGGTTTGTAAGTATGGAGCCTTCGTGGCATAGTAGTTAAGGGCTCGGCTGCTAACCAAAAGGTCGGCAGTTCGAATCCACCAGCCGCTCCTTGGAAACCCTATGGGGTAGGTCTACTCTATCCTACGAGTCGGAATCGACTTGATGGCAATGGGTTTGGTTTTTATGGTGCATATTTAAACCAAATGCCAAAAATTCTTAGCTTGCCATCAAGTTATCTTTATAGCTTGTTCCAAAATATGCCCCTTCTAGACCAGATGACATTCTTTAACGGGTCTTCTGGGCCTAACTGTTAGAGACTGACCATTAACTATAGGGCACAAGGATGCACTCAACAATTCACCAAGGAGTCAAGGAGTTTAAGCTTCTATTCTCCGTGAAAAGCAGAGTGGTGCATGTGGCCACTGCTGTCGTCATCCCCTAGGGACTGCAAGTCTCCCCAAATTCTCCAGGAAAGGAAAGAAGCCAGGTTTTAAATAAATAAGCTGGACTTTAAGCCTGACAAGAAAATCTGTGATTCTTGTATCTACACCTGTTTCAAAGAACTGAGCTCAATAAATAACCTTTTACATGTTAACCAACTGTTATTTTACCTAAATTCTTTCACTTTAGCATGAAAATTTACTGTTTTTTTTAAAAATACACTATAGTGAGAACGCTCATTTTCTTTTTATCTTTTTGCACTTTTCAAACGTTCTATGATAAATACGTATTTCTCCTATAATTGGTTTTTAAAATTTTTTAAAATCATTATTTGTAACTGCTAATTTCTTACCAGTTAGAGCCTGCACGTAATTCCACAACATTTCTTTATTTGTCCAAAAGTAGTCCCCATTGCCAATTGAAAGAGAATATGATGATGGGTCTTTCAAAGGCTTGACTTTCCTTTTACTCTGACCTAACGAACATGGCTGACCTAGGCAACCCGAGCTCTTTGCCTCACAAATCTTGACAGTCTTCAAGCCGACAGGCTTCATTTCTAACCAAACGAATGCCTTTAGGTATGAACTAAGTGGAAAAGGAACACGCTGCTTTTTCAAAACTGAAAGCCAGTTAACTGAAAGCAGAGACGCATTCCAATACAGAACACTAACAATTCAAATCTGATTGGAGCATGAGCTTCCGCGCAACCTACACTTGTCAATACGTAGCTCCAGTGATGTTCAAGAAAAGATAATTTTTCAAAGAAAAAAGGAATGCATTAAGATTGACAGAAATCTGCAATGTTTGCAAAATACTGACATGCCTTTGTGGAGAAAAGTTTTAACAAGGATGCCATTTCAAAGAAAAGTAATCCAGGCTCACCAAAGTCACCATATAGCTGAGGCTCACATACCTCACGTGTTCCTTCTAGCACCTAAACAACAAGTATACCTGAGGTATGAAAACTCCACACACAGATACCTGACCTCTACATAACTCAGAGAAGTAACAGGGGACCAGTGGAGCTACCTTCCAGAAAGCAAGAAGTACTGCATAAGCCACGTTTCCTTTTCACTGTAGGCTGGACGTGAGGAGCTGCAAAAATGGAGAGCAGACATTGCAGGGCCCAAAGGATACGCCATTCATAACCAGCAATGCTACAGAGGTGGACACCTTGCCTAGTGCTTCAGAAAGAAAGGAAGTGAAGTCCAAATCAAGAACATCAGCATGCTCTGGGGATAACCAGCAAAGCATACCCACTCCCACTGCCAGTGAGTATTTTTATTTTCATATCTGAGAGCAGTTTTTATGCATAAAAAAGACTGAGATTTACTCTAGGTTTAAACATTAATATTAGATTTGTTGAAGTTATAAATTAATAAAGCCTAGATTTTCCTCAAGCTTTTACATTCAACTTAGACATCTTATTACCCTATTTAAAGGTCTAGGAAACCTGCGTCGATTTTAAGCGGCTGTAATGAATATTTGATCTCATTTACAGAGTTAAGCTCTTTCAAACAAAATTTTCCCTACTTTAAAATCTTTAATATGTTCAATTTTAGGTACAATTGCTTGACTTAAAACATTTTCTGAGAACTTAAATACATTAATTTATAAATCTAAGAAATGAGATGGATAAATACAGTAACTCTTAGGTACTCTTTGATGTTCCATGCAATAATACAAATATAGTAAGGACTTGACTTAAATTCACAACTATAATCAATTACTCACTCATTTATACATTTTTAATCACAATAACAAGATTAATACACTGCTCCAAATTCTTAAACATTAAACATACTTAAAATATCAAACATAAGCAAGATAGTGGCATCAGCAAAATGTAACATCTTAATGGCATTAGGTAAACTTTCATTTTCTAGTCACCTGCACTCAATCCCCTCCCTAGTTTGGCACGGCCACCTTAAAGCCACAATGGTCCACATTCCCAGAGAGAGAGCCTGGTCTCTGGCTTTAGATACGGCAGAGCAGACTTTGTTGTATCTGATCTAACCTGTCCGAGGACTGCCTCAAGGACTAAAGCAAGGTGCTCATCTTGGTTTGACACGTCTGGGCTGAGGGGCAGTAGGGAACTCTGAAAAGCTGTAGCTGCCTGTAGCTAAAGAATGCAATTAAGGCACACAACAGGCACCTAAAGACTGGAAGGAAAAGCCAAGAAAGATTACTTTTGTAAAAGAAGACTTTCAAAAGCACCTTGTATATGGAGGAATTAGCAAGGCACACGCTCAGAAATTACCTTTGAAAACCATACACTTTCACGCTGGGCTGTCCTATAGGCTCAACACAAACCTGGCTAAGTGCTGAAGGAGGGCCCTAGCACAGAACCAATTTGCAAAGACAAACAGACATTACTGCACTACCCCCACCCCGGGCACTCAAGGAAATCTGTCAAAAAACTAGCTGAACACAGTTAAGGAACAGAGACTTCAGGGTCTACATATGTAGAGAAACGTAGTCTTTGCAAAAACAGTTAGGGGAAGTCTCTAAATAAATGGATTACTACAGTTCTAATGATTTAAAACAAACAATAAAACCCCCAACAGCCCCAGGGAAGGGGAAGAATCTGATTTCCAGAATTACCATAACAGTCAGATGACCTGGTTTCAACAGAAAATCACAAGGCATTCAACAAAACAGGAAAGGATGACTTGTTCAGAAGAATAAAGTAACAAAAACTGTCCATGCAAAGAAGCCTCGGATAAGCAAAGCATTACTGAAAAAGAAGAAGAAAAGTGGGAGCCCTCACTCTACCTGATTTCAGAACCTATTATACAGCCACAGTAGTCAAAACAGCCTGGTACTGGTATAACAACAGACATGCAGACCAACGGAACAGAATGGAGAACCCAGGTAAAAATCCATCCATGTATGAGCAGCTGGTATTTGACAAAGGCCCAGTGTCAGTTAATTGGGGAAAAGATAGTCTTTTTAACAAATGGTGCTGGCATAACTGGATATCCATTTGCAAAAAAAATGAAACAGGACCCATATCTCACACCATGGACAAAAACTAACTCCAAGTGGATCAAAGACCTAAACATAAAGACTAAAACGATAAAGATCATGGAAGAAAAAATAGGGACAATGTTAGGAGCCCTAATACAAGGCATAAACAGAAAACAAAACATTACCAAAAATGACAAAGAGAAACCAGATAACTGGGAGCTCCTAAAAATCAAACACCTATGCTCATCTAAAGACTTCACCAAAAGAGTAGAAAGACCACCTACAGACTGGGAAAGAATTTTCAGCTACGACATCTCCGACCAGCGCCTGATCTCTAAAATCTATATGATTCTGTTAAAACTCAACCACAAAAAGACAAACAACCCAATCAAGAAGTGGGCAAAGGATATGAACACCTACTTCACTGAAGAAGATATTCAGGCAGCTAACAGATACATGAGAAAATGCTCTCGATCATTAGCCATTAGAGAAATGCAAATTAAAACTACGATGAGATTCCATCTCACTCCAACAAGGCTGGCATTAATCCAAAAAACACAAACTAATAAATGTTGGAGAGGCTGCGGAGAGATTGGAACTCTTATACACTGCTGGTGGGAATGTAAAAGGGTACAACCACTTTGGAAATCTATCTGGCATTATCTTAAACAGTTAGAAATAGAACTACCATACAACCCAGAAATCCCACTCCTCGGAATATACCCTAGAGAAACAAGAGCCTTCACACAAGCAGATATATGCACACCCATGTTTACTGCAGCTCTGTTTACAATAGCAAAAAGCTGGAAGCAACCAAGGTGTCCATCAACGGATGAATGGGTAAATAAATTGTGGTATATTCACACAATGGAATACTACGCATCGATAAAGAACAGTGACGAATCTGTGAAACATTTCATAACATGGAGGAACCTAGAAGGCATTATGCTGAGCGAAATTAGTCAGAGGCAAGAGGACAAATATTGTATAAGACCACTATTATAAGATCTTTAGAAATAGTATAAATTGAGAAGAACACATACTTTTGTGGTTACGAGGTGGGGAGGGAGGGAGGGTGGAAGAGGGTTATTTACTGATTAGTTAGTAGATAAGAACTACTTTAGGTGAAAGGGAAGGACAATACTCAATACACAGAAGGTCAGCTCAACTGGACTGGACCAAAAGCAAAGAAGTTTCCAGGATAAACTGAATGCTTCAAAGGTCAGCAGAGCAAGGGTGGATGTTTGGGGACTATGGCTTAAGGGGACTTCTAAGTCAATTGGCAAAATAATTCTATTATGAAAACATTCTGCATCCCACTTTGAAATGTGGCGTCTGGGGTCTTAAATGCTAACAAGCGACCATCTAAGATGCATCAATTGGTCTCAACCCACCTGGATCAAAGGAAAATGAAGAACACCAAGGTCACACAATAACTATCAGCCCAAGAGACAGAAAGGGCCACAGGAACCAAAGACTTACATCATTCTGAGACCAGAAGAACTAGATGGTACCCAGCCACAACCGATGACTGCCCTGACAGGGAGCACAACAGAGAACCCCTGAGGGAGCAGGAGATCAGTGGGATGCAGACCCCAAATTCTCATAAAAAGACCAGACTTAATGGTCTGACTGAGACTAGAGGAATTCCGGCAGTCATGGACCCCAAACCTTCTGTCGGCCCAGGACAGGAACCATTCCCGAAGACAACTCATCAGACATGGAAGGGACTGGACAATGGGTAGGAGAGAGATGCTGATGAAGAGTGAGCTACTTGTATCAGGTGGACGCTTGAGACTGTGTTGGCATCTCCTGTTTAGAGGGGAGATAGGATAGAGAGGGTTAGAAACTGGCAAAATTGTCACGAAAGGAGAGACTGGAAGGGCTGACTCATTAGGGGGAGAGTAAGTGCGAGTACGGAATAAGGTGTATATAAGCTTATGTATGACAGGCTGACTTGATTTGTAAACGTTCACTTAAAGCTCAATAAAAATTATTAAAAAAAAAAAAAAACTGTCCGTGGGAAAGCCCAGATGACGGACTTTAAAACAACAGTATTAAACATACTCAAAAGGTTAAAAAAAAAAAAAGGAAATCAGGAAAATGATGTATGAATAAAACGAGAATAGAGACTATCAAGAAAAAGACAGACATTATTTTAAAAAAGAATGAAAAATACCAGAGCTGAAAAGAATAACTGGAATGAAAAATCCACTGTAGGGGTTCAACAGCAGATTTGATCTGGCAGAAAAAAGAACCAGTGAACACAAATATAGGACAATTACTATCAAGTCTGAGGAGCAAAAAGAAAAGAGAGTGAACAAAAAGACATCCCAATTAAAAAATGGGCAAAGGACTTGGATATGTCACCAAAGAAGATATACGAATGGACCACAAGCACACAAAAAGATGTTCAACATCATTAGTCATTAAAACCAAACCAAACTCACTGCCACTGAGTTGATTCCGACTCATCGTGACCCTACAGGACAGAGTAGAACTGCCCCACAGGGTTTCCAAGGAGTGGCTGGTGGATTTCAACTGCTGACCTTTTGGTAATAGCCAAGCTCTTAACCACTGTGGTTATGTGGGTGAATGTCCTTACTTCTAGGAAATGCGTGTTGATGCATTTAGAAATGAAGTGCCAAGTTGCCAATAACTTATTTCCTAGTGATTCAACATTAAAAGTTGTGGCCAAAGATAGAGGAAACACGTATGGCAAAATGTGACAACTGTTGAACTAGTTGGTGGGTATATGGATGTTCATCTTACTTTTAATTTATTGGCTGTTTAAAACCTTTTCTAATAAAAAAGTTTTTAAAAAATACCAAATACGAACAACTTTATAGTTACCGAATCAATGTCCTTCAATTGGTGTAGGCTCTCACAGCCCAGAATCCTAGGTGGGTGTTCAAGTCCTTACCTACAAACCCTGCCTACAAAGCCTTCACTTGCCTGAATTTTGCATTTGTTTGGCATAAATGTACTTCTCCAGATCTGAAAAATTTGAATTTGAGAGAAAATATAGGAGAAAAACCACAGAATTAAATATCTAGTAGGACCATTCAATTCTTTCAGCTATTAAAATTATACTCAACTACTAGGGCTCCTTGGAGAAATGGCTAATTCTAGTGCTGGGGTATAGCAGACAAGACATAAGTCAGGAATATTTTGTTAAGGTGGGGAAAAAAAATCTGTCAACAGCTTGACCAGGTGATTAAATTATCACGATAGTCAATGGCAGATGGACATATATGCCTCTACATGTGACGCCCTGATTGCCACAACACCCCTTATGTAGTAGTCTACCTGGAAATACATAAATTCATCCCTTTGCTCATGGTAGTAAAAATACATGCCACAAAACATTCACCAGTTCGACAATCTGTATGTGTGCACGTCAATTTCAGTAATACTGATTATACCCTTCATGTTGTGCAACCATTATCATTACCCTTTTTCAAAGTATTTTACCATCATTTAACATAAACTCAATGCCTCCTAATCAAACACTTGGTGGTTTCCAGGGGTCAGAGGGAGGGGGGAAGAGGAGTCACGTTTAGGGGCGCTGAGTTTCTGTTAAGGGTGATGGAAAATACTGGAAACGGACAGCGCTGATAGAACAGAATTAACATCAACGAACTGCGCATGCAAAAAATGGTGAAATGGCAGATGTTTTGTCAACCATAGAATTATACAACACAAAGCGTGAACCCTGACGCGAACTATTGACCTTAATTAATAATAACGTATCAATATTGGTTCACCAAGTCTAACTAATGTATCACACTAACGAAAGCTGTTAATAATAAGAGAAGCTGTGTGCACAGGGAAAGAGGGCATATGGGAGTTCTCCATACTCTCTGCTCAATTCTTCCGTAAACCTGAAACTGCTCTAAAGAATAAGTGATTAGGACAAACAAAAAACAAATCAATATCTAGATTACTGACCTGGGAATATGTCCACAATACTACATATTAACCGAAAAAAGCAAATGGCAAGACAGTATTGCTTAGCATGTTTCCTCACCTGTGTATATATATTGTTAAGTCGATGTGCGTTTGGGTAGCCAGAGACAAAGCGCGAAGGGCACACGAGCTCAGTACTGGCTACCTGGAGAGGGGGACTGGGAAGGGGCAATCAAGGACTTGTACTTTTCACCTTATATGTTTAATAGTAATGGGTACTTTAAATAAAATAAAAATAGCCTTGGCTCAAAATCTTCCCGTTTGTTTGTTCTTCCTACCATTTTTCTGGACATTCTGGCCAAAATTTCAAAGCCAACTTTAAGTACTCCTCACTCGATTTCACATTAGTCACATGCCCCCGCCTTTCCTTCTTTTATAATGCCATCAATCTTTTCCTATTAAACCTACCACCGTCATCTCCACGGTCTAAATCCTCAGATAATTTCAAGCCTAGATTTTTACTGTCTTAACTCCAGCCTCTTCTTCCTTTCACATAACTCTAAAAGTAAAGTCAAATAAATCACCCTAAAACACTGTTGGTACTTTCTTAGTCAAAAAATGGCACTGGTTTCATATAAGGTCACAAACTTTGTAAACTTTTCACTGCCCCTTGCAACCTTTGTCTTTGGTTGGTGCCCCGCCCCAGACTGGGACACTTTTCCCTTTAGGATTTGGGTGAAATACTACAACTCAGGGTGTTGGATCGGCTGGCTTATCAGTCACTGAGAAGCCTTGCACCTCAGCAGCACAGTAAAGCAGCTCCCCATGGGGTGAGCCTTGACCAACTGGAAACAGGAAATGCAAAGAAGCTGGGCAGACAAATCACCCCTCCTTTCTCTCTGCTATGGACTATCCTGAAGTAGTTTCTCCTTGCCACCCTTTCAGAAAAGCCCCACACATGTGTAATCTGCTGTGTCTCTTCGCAGCTCAAGGTAAAGCCATAAAGTACCTGGGCTGAGACATACACCCTACCTCAGCTGCTCCTCAGGAGCTACAACTTTGTGAGGTAAATAAATTAAAAAGCTATCAGAAGTTGCTGTATTGGCGAATGGTTTGGTGTGTACATTTTCGTAACAAATAAAAAAACTATTTTGAAGAAATCTGAAAAGATAAACTCTTAACCACTGCACCACTGGAGCTAAGATGAGCCCTGGTGGTGCAGTGGTTAAGCACTCGGCTGCTAACCAAAGGTCAGTGGTTGGAACCCACCAGCTGCTCTACTGGAGAAAGATGTGGCAGTCTCCTTCCCTAAAGATTTACAGCCTTGGAAGCCCTCTGGGACAGTTCTACTCTGTCCTGCAGAGTTGTTACAAATCAAAATCAACTCAACGGCAACAGGTTAGAGTTAGGATGAACCCAAGCTGTCTGACTTCAAAGCCCATGCTCCTAATTCTTCACCACAGTAGATAAAGCGATTGACTGCTAACTGAAGGGGCTGCAGTTCAAAACCCCCAGCGGCTCCGCGGGAGAAAGATCCGTGGGAGAGAGACGTGGCAGTTACTTCCATAGAGATTTACCGCCTTGGAAGCCCTGTGGGGCAGTACTATTCTGCCCAGTAGGGTTGCTATGAGCCGGAACTGACTCCACAGCAGTGGGTGGGTACAAATGTCACCTCTAAGAGAGGTCTTCTCTGACCAACTTATCTAAAACAGGGCCCTTCTCTTGGTTATCCTCTTACTCGTCATTCTTAGTACTCATCACAACTGAAATCATATTTTTTATTCTGTTTGCATCTTTACCTGTCTTTCATGCTACATTACAGACTCCATGAGGACAGAGACTTTGTCATCTTGTCCCCTGTCCAGTGTCTAAAGCACTGTCTGGCAGAGCAGACCACGGACATATATTTACTGCATAAATTAATACTGCAACAAGCTCTTGGCTGGTCTCTGGGCTTCCAGTCTTGTTTCACCTAAACCCACCTTCTACCACCGCCAGGGTGATCAGGTAACTTATCTACTTACATCTTCTCAATGGTCCCCTTTTCTTACCTAATGAGGAAAAGCACACAAGACCCTGTAGGACCAGGCTCTGGACCTCAGGAGCTCAGGGAGGGAGGAGCATGTAAAAAAGACTTTGAATGAGAAGCGCTCACCACGCGGAGAAGAGCAAGAAGGCCATTACAGCAGCACAGGGCACTGAAGGGTCATTTCTGGTCTCGATACGGAAACATTAGCTGGAAACACGTTGAGAAGAGCCTCACAGACCACATTAAGGAATGAAGGCTTGATGCCCAGTTGACCATACAGCCTTAGAAACCTTCTAAGCAAGGGAATGGCATGATCCAATGTGTTTTAGAAATAAAATGAGAGGGCTGCAGTGAGGAGGATGGGCTGCACCGGAAGGGACAAACAATGAAGACAGGGAAGTGAGAAGACCACCTAAGGTGAAATGAACCTATTCAGAGCTAAGGCCAGAGCCACAGCAGCTGGGGCGGGGGGACCCCAAAGGAGCCACATCAACACTCATCACTTCATACAAACCCAACCTTACTATCTCAGTAGGAAAAGCATTTCCGTAACACGGCCTATAACCGTGAGCCAACCATAGAAACAGCAGGCGCACCTCTGCGGGCCTTACGCTTCCACTCTACGTATGCTATCCGTGCTGCATTCCTCTTACCAAGTGCGACTGTGTTAGTCTGCAACTTGTTAGGCCTGTCTGCTCTAACGGACTGAACAGCAGGGCCACTAAGGCAGGCAATGTACTGTATCAATTCTCCTAATATCCACAGCAGCGCCCCTCACTTGTCTGTCAGCGTGTTCTACGCTGTATGCTGAGCGAGTAATCTGAGAAGCTGGACTGTATGAAGAAAAACGTGGCATCAGGATTGGACAAGACTCATTAGCAACCTGCAATATGCTGATGACACAACCTTGCTTGCTTCAAGTACAGAGGATTTGAAACACTTACTGATGAAGACCAAAGACTACAGCTTTCAGCATAGATTACACTGTAACATAAAGAAAACAAAAATCCTTAAACTGGACTAACAAGCAACATGATAAATGGAAAAAATATTGAAGTTGTCAACAATTTCATTTTATTTGGATCCACAATCAATGCCCACGGAAGCAGCAGTCAAGAAATCAAAGGATGCACTGCACTGGGCAAATCTGCTGCAAGGGGCCTCTTTAAAGTGTTAAAAAGCTAATATTTCACTTAAAGGACTAAGATGCGCCTGACCCAAACCATGCATGGTATTTTCAATTGCCTCATATGCATGTGAAAGCTGGACAACGGATAAGGAAGACCGAAAAAGAATTGATACCTTTGAATTATGGTGTTGGCAAAGAATACTGAATATACTAGAAGAACAAACAAATATGTCCTGGAAGAAGTACGGCCTGAATGCTCCTTTAGAGCGAGAATGACAAGACTTTGTCTCCCATACTTTGGACATGTTATCAGGAGGAACCACCCCCTGGAGAAGGACCCCATGGTTGGTATATTAGAGGGTCAGCAAAAAACCGAAGACCCTCAACAAAATGGTCTGACAGAGTGACTGCAACAACAGGCTCAAACAGCAACGATTGCGAGGATGGTGCAGGACCGGGCAGCGTTCTGTTGAGTTGAAACCAAATAGACAGCACCTGGTAACAACACGGCAGTGCCCAACACTCATTATTTGTGAATAATGAACGAACAAGAAGTAGAGGAAAGGAGAAAGCTTACTGAGGAAGAACTTGAAAACTGGATGGGACTTAGGCTTAAGAAGGTCATTCCAGGCAGGTGCAATGGTATGGGCAAACAGAAATGGTAAACTTGGGGAACAGAGCCACTGCCCCGAATGAAGAAGGAAGATGTTGGCCTCCTTGGCCAGCTTTGGACAGGCCGTGCTTGATTCCTACCTTGGACACTCTCCCCATCCATGCCTTGCCCGTTCCATACGGCTCACTCCTTCACTTCATTCAGGTCTCTGTGAAAATGTCATCTCACCAGAGCGTTCCCTGACCAGCCTATCTAAAATTCTATGTAACACTCTCTTACCCTCACTTTCTAAGTCCTGCTCGGTTGTTTTTCCTCTTAGCAGTAGAGATGCCCTAAGGATCTCATCCGTCTGTAACTGCATTAGGGTCGGTATCCTTTAGTTTTGAATCAAAGTCCATTTGTCAGTTATTAAGATCAGGACTTACGAAACTCTACACCATACTGAGATTTTACTTTTCATCTTCTTAATGTCACCGTAGAAAGTCTAAGTGTCTTGTACACCAATGTTCATGGCAGCACCATTCACAACAGCTAAAATGTGTAAAGAACCTAAATGCCCATCAGCAGATGAATGGATAAACGAAACGTGGTTCATACACACAACGGGAAATACTCAGCCAGGAGAAACAAGGCCTTGATACGTGCTACAGTATGGATGGAGCTTGGAGACATTACGCTGAGCAAAATAAGCCAATCACAAAAAGACAAATATTGTACGACCTCTCTTACATAAAAAGACAAGAAAAGGCAAATGCACAGAGACCAAAGTTTATCAGTGGCTACCAGGGGTATGAGGGAGGGGAGGAAGGGGGTTAACGGTGATGGAAAATCACACTGATTAAGGATAGGGTTGCAGAGCCGATAACTGTAATTGCTGTCGAAAAGTTGTACACTTGTAAAAAGTTGAAATGGCCGAAGCTGTGTGATAGGTATATTTAAAACAATGACCAAAGGAAAAAAAAAAAGACAGTAGCTGCTGAGGCTGCTTATGTACGACCAAACACTTTATGGGATTTGGTTCCTTGGTTTGGAGGTTTAGGATCATGGTCTCATGGGACATTCCAGTTAGTTGGCCAAATAACGTGTTTAGCGCTTCTGTTCTACCTCCTAGTTCCTTGCGTAGTACAAGCAGTCATCCAATGCATAACAATCGGTCTCTATCCACTGGTGCAAGAGAGGAAGAAGGAGTCAGGAACAGGAGGAGAATATAGAATGTGCGGCTAATTACCTCTATGAAAAATTGCCTCCTTTGCCATGAGATCAGAAGAACTGGATGGTGTCCAGCTACCATTACTGAACATTTTGATCAAAGATTCCATAGAAGAATCCTGATCAAATGGGGGAAAATGCGTAACAGATTTTCAAATTCTCATGGACTCTAGACTTTCTGGAGCCATGGAAGGTGGATGATATACCCCTGAAACTACTGCCCTGAGATAAACTTTAAACCAAAAATATCCCCTGAAGTCATCTTAAAACCAAAGAATAGTTTAGCTTAACTAGTTAAAAAAAAAAAAAAAAGGCCTGCTTTAAGCATTGTTCTTCTAGAACTATCTACATGGGATCAAAGTGACAAGAGCAACTTGAAAGATTAGATAGGAACCTCGGGGGAGGGGGCGGTGAGTTTATGTTAATGCGGGAGGAACAACTCAGAAAAGGAGGGTGAGAACGGTTGCACACCTGTAAGAATGTACCAGTGTCACTAAACTGTACACGTAGAAGCCACTGAATTGGTGTATGTTTCCAAAACAACAACAAAATAAACAAAATTTAGGCAGGAGAAAGAAAAGTCTAAGTGTTGACCACTTCTAAATCCTACCACTTAAGTTCCTTCCCATAAAACCTGGATGCCACACAGAGGACATTAAATTCTTGCAGGAACCGTTATCAGCCACATCCTCCCAGAGGTAGGCAGGAAAGAATTTTCTTTTCCTTAACGGGGAAGATTCCAGGAATGGGGACTGTAATCCGTAAAGAAAATCATCGAGGTTAACTAGTTAAATCCTTAGGACTTTGAGGAATCTCTCGGTCCTAAACGCAAGGTATCAGCGAGCAGAGATCGCACTGTGAGTTTGTCATTTCAAACCTATTGAAATAAACAGATTGCAGAAAGTTAATTTCATAGCACTTCGCTGACCGGGGGCAGCCTGATGCGGCTCAAACAGCCCAGCTAAGCCCCAGCCTGAAGTGACGGGGCACGAAGGCAGCTGTGTGCTCCGCTGCGAATCTCCCCTGGTCTGCCTTCTCCCTAGGGAGGTGGAGAAGTCTGTGACGCTGTAAAAACAAACGGGAGCTTTGGAGGCCCAGGGACACCCGGAGAGAGGGAAAGAGACGGTCGGGGCGGCTTCATGCAGCACTTCAGTCAAAGCCAGCAGCCCGGTACCCCAAAGCCTCGCGCTGGCGGCGGCCAAGGGAGGGAAGCGCATGGCCCCCCGTTCCCGACCCCGAGGCCCCAGCCCGGGACCCACGCGCCCGCCGCCTAGCCCCGCGGGACGGGGAACCTCACCCGCAACCTTGTCCGCAGCCATCTTCCCGTTCCGGCTCGGGTTCCTCCCGCAGGTGACGTAGCCCGACTCCCGCCGCGGGGCTGGCCGCTGTCCTGGACCTCCGAGGACCACTTCGCGCCCAGCCGGCTGCGGGCCCCGGGTTCCGGCCTGCGGAGTGAGCAGACGGCGGGCTGAGGAAGTGACGAGGCTGCTTCGCGTTCGCGTCGTCTAGCAACATCACCAGCGACTCCGGCCGCACTCAACTTCCGCCCTGCGGCGGCCTGGGACACACCACTTCCGGGGGCGGGCCAGCCGCGTGGAGGCGTGGGAACCGACGGCGGCCTTGGCCCCGCCCCACGCCGGCGTCCCTCCGCGCCCCGCCCCCGGCAGCGCACGCATGCGCGCCCGGCCTGACACGTGGTCAGTGGCGCCTGGGGGGCCCGGCCGAGTGGGCGAGTGCTGAGTAGGTGGGGGCCGTCCTGCTGGGGCTCCACTTGGCTTATCCTGATTGAAATACCTCAGTGTCACGGCGCTCGGCCCTCAGTTTACCTAAAAGCACAGTAACTACACGTTAGGCGTCTATGGGCTAAGCACTGAGTCTTGCACCCGACCTGCACTGTATCTCATTTGGGAACCCTGGTGGCCCAGTGGTTAAGAGCTGCGGCTGCTAACGTGAGGGTCGGTGGCTCCAATGCACCAGGCGCTCCTTGGGAACTCTAGGGGGCAGTTTTACTCCGGGTCTGTAGGCTCGCTATGAGTCAGAATCTACTCGATGACACTGGGTTGGGTTTGGTTTTTTGGTATAGAGTCACTATGAGTCAGAATCGACTTGACCACAGCGGGGTTTTTTTTTCCCCCTTATCTCACTTACTTCTCACAACCACCCTGTAAAGGAGCCACTGTTGTGATTCCCCGTTTAGAAACAAAATACCACTTTGATTTTCCACTCATAGCGACCCTATGTGACGAAGTAAAACTACCCCATAGGGTTAATCTTTAGGAGATTTACAGAAAAGCTGTAAAGAGAATACATTGAGTTCCTGTCATCTTAAATTACTGTGAAATAACAACAACAAAAACAAAGAAACCCACTGCCGAGAAGTGGATTCTGACTGACAGCAAGGCCCTACAGGACGGAGTAGAACTGCCCCGCAGGGTTTCCAAGGCTGTAAACATTTACACAATCAGATTGCCAGGTCGTCACTGCCCTGTGGAGTGCTGGTGGGTGGTGACCTTTTAGCCAGCCAGCGCTTTAACCACTAGGCTACCAGGACTCCTGCTATTAAATGACTTTGGTACGTTTGTCACATCTGAGAAACCAACATTGACTGGTAGGTTACTATTAACTAAGTTCTACACGTAATTCACGTTTCACCAGTTTTCCCTCACGTGTCCTTTTTCCGTTGCAGGATCCCATCCAGGAAACTACATCGCATTTATTCTTCACGTCTCTCTTTGGCTTTTCTTGGCTGATTTTCCTTGTCTTGTCCTTTATGTCCTTGACAGTTTTGAAGAGCACGGAGGAGGCGTTTTGAACAATATCCCTTTTTGGGTGGCTCCCTTGTTTTTCTCATGGTTAGACTGAGGTTATGGGTTTTTAGGAGTTAGACTAGACAGGTGATGTGCTACTCTCATCACACCCTATCGAGGGTTCTTGTTAGTTGCTACTGAGTCAGCTCTGCCCCATGGTGACCCCACATACAACAGAGTGAAACGTTGATGGGTCCTGTGCCATCTTCATAGATTGTTGCTGTGTTCGGGCCCATTGTTGCAGCTGTTGCGTCAGTCCATCTCATTGAGGGTTTCCCTCATTTTCACTGACCCTGTATTTTACCGATCATCTTTTTGGTTTGTCGTACTGTGGTGGCTTGCACGATGCTATGATCCTGTAAGCTATGTTACTGGTATTTCAAATACCAGGAGGGTTACCCGTGGTGGACAGGTTCCAGCAGAGCTTCCAGACTAAGACGAACTAGAAAGAAAGGCCTAGGGATCTACTGCTGAAAATCCTATGGCTCCTAAGAGTGCATGCTATCAAAATGACTTATCACTGATGGCGTTAACCTTGTTCTAAAGTGGTGTTTGCCCAGTTTCCTCCCTCCCCTTCAATGCACTTGTCTAAGCAAGTCACTAAGTGCAGCCCACACTCGGGGTGTGTTTGTGTGTGTTTAAGCTCTATATGCGGGAGCGCGGAGTATATACATAAATTATCTTCCGTAAGGGAGATTTGTCTCTTCTCCCTTCAGTTATTTAATTATATGTTTATATTAGTGTGAACTCTTGGATATCCATGTGGTTGTTTTAAACCACTGAGTTATGAGATGCTTGGCAACCTCCCAACTCTTCATTCCCATCTGGCCCAACCAAGCCACCAAGGTGTACCTATTTAATATCGTGGATCCTTCTTCTTTAATATCTGCCTCCTTAATATCATGGACCCTTCCATTCCCATTGCCACTCCATTCACACGCCCCTATCATTCCTCACAGAGAACAGTGCCACAGCAACCTTATTGTTTGGTCTCTCTCCTTCCAGAAAGTCTTCATTTAGCCAGAGATATTTTTTGAATGCTAAATTTTTTTTAATCTAGCATGTCTACACCCACCCAAAACCACCCATTACTCTCCACAGCAAGTCCAAACTCCCTAAATACCTTTTAAGATTCTTGATAATCTATCTGGCTCTGACCATCAGTATCATCTTTCCACACTTCTCACTTTAGCCATATGCTGTGGACTTGCTTATAATCCCTTTTCAACCTCCTCCCCACATCCACCTTCTTTTGTGGCCAATGCCATCTCCTTCCAAAGGAACGTAAACATCACTTTTGCAAGAAGCCTTTCCTGACCTACTGTGGGAACCATCTGTAAGCATGAATCCCTCTCCACACCACAGTTGTAACCTCCAAACACTGTCTGAGTATTGTAATTATTGTATTTCCAATTTCTTACACAGCATATGTGATGCTTAGTAAGTACTACAGTATCTATGTTGTTGTTAGGTGCTGTGGGGTCGATTCTGACTCATAGCAACCCTATGTACAACTGAACGAATCATTGCCTGATCCTGTGCCATCCTCACAATCGCTGCTATGTTTGAGCCCATTGTTGCAGCCACTGTGTCAGTCCATCTCGTTGAGGGTCTTCCTCTTTATCGCTGACCTTCTACCTTACTAAGCATGATGTCCTTCTCCAGGGACCGGTCCTTCCTGATAACATGTCCAAAGTACATGAGATGAAGTCTCGCCATTCTTGCTTCCAAAGAGCACTCTGGCTGTACTTCTTCGGAGAGACTTGTTCTTTCTTCTGGCAGTTCGTGGTGCATTCACAGGGCTGACTACTAGAGGCCGTGTTTCCTAAGCTCTTATGTCCACTGACTTCTGGCTAAGTTTGACCAATGGGAGGCACCAATGGTTTATTACAGGGCAGGAAGAAGAGAGAAAGCAGGGTACCTCTCCGCTTCTTTCTTTCTCTTGGGTAGTTTTTCTGGCAAAAGTTTCATCTCTGTAGACTCATGGTGGTTCCCACTTTGCTGGGAAACCTCAGCCCTTGTGCTGAAACATCTCCTCCTTCCTCCCCTTCCCCCTGCAGCTAAGGGTGGTGGCATCCTGTTTCTGCTAAAGTCTGGTTTGCCTCACTACCTCCCCGGTTTCTCAGCTCTTCCATACAACTCCCTGGATTAGATTCCCTCTAAAGTTTCTTCCTCTTTCTTCTTCTAAATGCTCAGAAGGTTTTCTGTTTTCCTGGTTGGAAATCCTTGGACAAAAGATTTAGAAAAAACATATTATCCCAGATAGTCTCATCTTCATCTCCAGCCTTTCCAAAAGTGGTTCGTTACTTCTTCCAGAGACATCTTTCGACCTGTGTGGCATTTAGATCTGTGGCTCTGTCATTATTTCTAAACTGCTACTCTGTAAGTACAAGATGTTGTTGACAGAAATGTTAACAGTATAAATGGGATTTTTACATTGTTGCTAGTGTTTTTAGGAGCGATTACTGGGTCCAATTGCTGAGGTAGTATTTCTCAGTTACCTGCTGGCGCCATCTCCTGTGGACATATCTAATTTACATGTTAAGAAAAAAATGTATTCTAACTGTTAAGTTTGTTATTGTTGCTAGGTGCTGTTGAGTTGGTTCCAACTCATGGCGACCCTATGTACAACAGAACAAAACACTGTGTGGTCCTGAGCCGTCCTCCTGGTCATTGTTATGTTTGAGCCCATTATTGAAGCCAATGCGTCAATCCATCTCGTTGAGGGTCTTCCTCTTTTTCACGGACCAGCTACTTTACCAAGCATGATGTCCTTCTCCAGCGACTGGTCCTTCCTGACCAAAGTACGTGAGATAAAGTCTCACCATCTTTCCTTCTTGCTGTACAGCCTGAATGCTCCCTCCCTCGTAACCATCAAAGATTGTTCCTTTTTGTGTGTAAAGCTTTTCATGAGTTTTTGTAGTAGTGGACTCATACAATGTTTGTCCTTTTGTGAGTGACTTATTTCACACAGCATAATGCCCTCCAGATTCGTCTGTATTGTTAGATGTTTTGCAGGTTCATCATTGTTCTTTCTCATTGTGCAATAGTCCATTCATCTGCTGATGGACACTTAGGTTGTTTCCATCTTTTTGCTATTGTGAATAATGCTGCAATGAGTGTGGGTGTGCATATGTGCTTTGAATTTTTTTTGAAAAAAATATAAATCATTACTGGTATGGATGAGGTCCAGTCTATATTCCTTCCCTGATCACGTTTCCCTTTCTCCCTTCCCAGAGGTAGTTACTGTTCTGCAGATGGTATACACCCTTCCAGTCCGTGTTTATAGTATGTATGTAGCCATAAACAATATTTATTATCTCTCATTCAACTTTATGTAAATATCACACTAACAGTTATCAACCTGCCTTTTATAGTCAACATTATATTTTTGAGAGATGTGTGTGTGTGTGTGTGTGTGTGTGTGGGTGGGTGGGTGGGTGGGTGGGTATTAGGAATCCACCAGGGCTCCTAACATCTTATCACCTGTCTTAGTCATCTAGTGCTGTTATAACAGAAATACCGCAAGTGGATGGCTTTAACAAAGAGAAATTTATTTTCTCATAGTCTAGTAGGTTACAAGTCCAAATTCAGGGCATCAGTTCCATGGGAAGGCTTTCTGTCTCTGTGGGCTCTGGAGGAAGGTACTTGTCATCAGTCTTCCCCTGGTGGAGGAGCCTCTCAGGCATAGGCACCCTGGGGTCTAAAGGACACGCTGTGCTCCTGGTGCTGCTTTCTTGGTGGTATGAGGTCCCCAACTCTGCTGGCTTGCTTCATTTTCCTTTTAGCTCTTGTAAGATAAAAGGTGATGCAGGCCACACCCCAGGGAAACTGCCTTTACATTGGATCAGGGATGTGACCTAAGTAAGGGTCTGACATCCTACCCTAATCCTCTTTAACATAACCTAATCTTGCCTCATTAACTACAAGCAGAGATTAGGGTTTATAACACGCAGGAAAATTACATCAGTCATGAAATAGAGGACAACCCTACATTACTGGGAATCATGGCCTAACCAAGTTGACATATTTTTGGGGGACATAATTCAATCCATAACATTCTGCCCTTTGGCTCCCCCAAAATTCGTGTCCTTATCACATTTAAAAAATATTCACCCCATCATATAGCAAAAGTCTTCAGTCAACTCCAGGTCCAAAATCCAAATGTTCCTCTTCATCTGTGAAATGAGAATACAAGTTA
Source organism: Elephas maximus indicus (assembly GCF_024166365.1). NCBI lineage: Eukaryota > Metazoa > Chordata > Mammalia > Proboscidea > Elephantidae > Elephas > Elephas maximus. The sequence continues at coordinate 6,947,301 of NC_064845.1, forward strand.
TCTGCTTCCAGAGTGCAATGGTGGAACAGGCACAAGCTAGACATTTCCATTACAAATGGGAGAAATTGAAAGGAAAGAAGGGATAACAGGCACCAACCAAGTCAGCAGAGCAGATTACGTTAGCTCTCAAGGCTTGAAAATAACCCTCTGTTCTCTGAGACCATTTAGGCAATGGCCTTGCCCACCAGACTCTAGGTATTGGCCACACTCTCCAAACTCTGAGTGGTAACCCCTCAGCCCTGGGCTTCAGCTCCGCCTTCCAGGCCCACTGGAATGGCAACTTCACCCTACCTCTGTTTATTGATAGATACTGAGGTCATTTCCAGTTTTTGTTTTACAAGAACTGCTGTAGAAATCACTCTTGACCATGTGCACAGGTGCAAGAATTCCTCTAGATTGTATACTGTGAGGTGGGATCTAGCTGAATAAGTGTACCCATATTTTTTGGAATTTTTATTGTGAAACTTTCCAAACACACACAAAATGCTGAAAGTACAACAAACTCCCCCATATCCATTCTTCAGCTTCATACTGCCATATTTGTTTTATCTGGTGCCCTGGTGGTGCAGTGGTTAAGACCTAGGGTGCTAACCAAAGTTCAGCAGTTCAAATCCACCAGCCAGTCCTTGGAAACCCTATGGGGCAGTTCTACTCTGTCCTGTAGGGTTGATACGAGCTGGAATCGACTCGAAGGCAATGGATTGTTTTATCTACCCCTTCCCTCTTGTTAATGTTTTGTTGCTGGAGTTATTTTAAAGCAAATCCCAGACATATCATTTTATCTGTAAACTCTTCAGTATGCAGCTAAAGGAAAAAAAAAAAAAAGGTATTAGCCACAATGTCATTATCACATCTAACAAAATTCAAGGTAATTTTTAATGTCATCCAATACCTAGTCCATACACAAACTTTCTCTATTGTACAGAAAATTTCTATTTGTGATTTCTGTTTAGAATCAGGATCAAACAAGATCCACTCTTTATTGTTTTGTTGCTTGTGTTTCTCTTAATTTTTAAGTCTTATATTTCCCTTAATTTAGAATAGTTCCCTCTCCTTTTCTTTTTTATTCCGTTGACTTGCTGACAAAATTAAAGTCGAATGTAAGATCCCTTATTTGGGACCTGGCTTATAGCTTCCTTGTGGCCTAGTTACTTTATGCTCAACATTTCCTGTGGACTAGGGGTCAATTATGACTCAAAATATTTTTTCCCATACTTCCTAGGTGGTACTGTGTATTTCCTGCATACACATCAGGAGGTCACTTTTTGTGATGTTAAGATTGATCCTTGGACCCAATTAAAAAACGGGCAAAGGACATGAATAGACGCTTCACCAAAGGAGACATTTAGGGAGCTAAAAAACTCACAAAAAGATGCTCACGATTGTTAGCCATTAGAGAGATGCAAATCAAATTTACAACGAGATACCATCTCACCCCGGCAATAATGGCACTGACCAAAAAAACAGAAAACAACAAATGCTGGTGAGGTTGTGGGGAGATAGTAACTCTTACACACGGCTGGTGAGAATGTAAAATGGTTCAATCACTATGGAAAATGGTATGGAGCTCCCTTAAAAAGCTAGAAATAGAAATACCATATGATTCAGCAATCCCACTCCTAGGTATACGTCATAGAGGAATAAGAGCCATGACAAATGCAGACATATGCACACCCATGTTCATTGCAGCGTTATTCACAGTGGCAAAAAGATGGAAAGAACTTATGTGCCCATCAACAGATGAATGCGTAAACAAGCTGTGGAAGATACACACAATGGGATACTACACAACGATAAAGAATAACACCTCATGACATGGATGAATCTGCAGGACGTTACGCTGCGTGAAATAAGTCAATCACGAAAGGACAAATATTGTATGAAACCACTATTACAAATAGTCAAGAAAATGTTTACACACAGAAAGAAACATTTTTTGATGGTTACTAGGGATGGGAGGGGGATGGAGGGAAAATCACTAACTAGAGAGTAGACACGTGTTAACTTTAGTGAAGGGAAAGACAGTACACAATATGGGGGAAGTCAGCACAACACGACCAGGGCAAGGGAAGACACTGAGATGTACACAAGAACAAAAGGCAATGACAGTAAACCCTATAACATACACAACCCTCAACAACAGTAAAATAATAATTTATGAGTGGATACACAGGTAGATGTGTATGCTGAGTAGGTGTGGGAGGGCGTATGGGAGTACACCTATGTGCATATACAGTTTTGGCTGCGGAGGTTTCCGCACCCGTATTTGTGTGCGCTGCATGTATACTCATATATATGATAGAGACCACAGAGGCACAGTTGTGGAAACAGCTTAGACATAACCAAACACCCTGCAGGACTGAGTTACTCGGCTTGAAGGCAAAGGATGATAGTCTTGGGGGACATCTAGGTCAATTGCCATAACACAGTTCGTAAAGACAACGTCCCACACCCTACTTTGGTGAGTAGAGTCTGGGGTCTTAAAAGCTTGTGAGCGGCCAGCTAAGACACAACTATTGGTTTCTTTCCGTCTGGAGCAAAGGAGAGTGAAGAAAACCAAAGACTGAAGGAAACCATCAGTCCAAAGGACTAATGGACCACCGGAACCACAGCCTTCACTAACCTGAGATGAGAAGAACTAGATGGTGCACGGCTACCACCACCGAGTGCTCTGATCAGGATCACGTTAGAAGGTCCCGCTTAGAGTGGGGAAAAAAAAGGTAGAACAAAAGCCAAATCCATAAAAAAGACCAGATTTACTGGTCTGAGAGAGACCGGAGGAACCTCCGGGACCATGGCCCTTAGACACCCTTCTAACGTGGAATGGAAGCCATTCCCTGAGGTCCCCTTTCTGCCAACTTGTTTAAAAAAAAAAAACTTGTAAACAGGCCTATAAAATAAACAATACCACACATGAGAAATGTGCTTCTTAAAACAATCATCTACATGAGACCAAAAGGACAATACCTGCCCGAAAGCAAAGATGAGAAGGCAGGAGGGGGCAGGAAAACTGGGTAAATGGAAATGAGGAACTCGGGGTGGTAATGGGGAGAGTGCTGACACATCGCGGGGATTGCGACCAATGTCAGGTACCATTTGTGTGTAACCTATTACATGGGAAACTAATTTGCTCTGCAAACCTTCACTTACCAGTACCCGTTGCTGTCAGGTTGAATCCGACTCATAATGATCCTATAGGACAGAGTAGAACTGCCCCTTAGAGTTTCCAAGGAGCGCCTGGTGGATTTGAACTGCCGACCTTTTGGTTAGCAGCCGTAGCACTTAACCACTATGCCACCGGGGTTTCCAACCTTCACCTGAAGCACAATTAAAAAACAAACCAAAAAAAGATCCTTGGGTTAAGGTAGAAACAGTTTGATTTTTATACATTTCTCGTTAGCCTTCCACCAAGTGGTTTTAGCATTAACTACAATCACCTGAATCAGTTATTTCAGTAAAGGCTCAAAATGATTTTTTCATTTTAACACTCCTGCGTTTAACTAGAGTCAGGGCTAAATGAGTTATCTCCTTAAATTTTGTACTCTAGTTCCCTCACTGGGCCCCAGCCCGGCCTAGAATTCTTCTGTACTGAGAAATAGTTCTCTTATCCACAGGGCTATTTGATTACCCTGAAGTACAGTTTATATATGAAAGGCAGAAAAAATGCTTGGTTCTTTCCCTATAATTATTAACTTCCAGAGGAATGAGTTCGTGTCCCAGCAATTTCTGGGACTATTCACTTTCTAAAAAAAATTACCCTGAACTCATGGCATTTTACATGTTCAATCTGCTTTAATCAATTGCAGCCCTTAATCTTTTTGATATTGAAATTATTCCACACGTGTCACTGAGTAATCACCCCATTGATTGTCCAGTATTATAATTCTACTGTGCTTTTAATCCCATAGTTTAATCTAGGTGGTGACAACGTCGTTGGCGTGTGTTACAGTTAGTACATATTTAGGTACGCCTCGTGTTTACCAGTTTCTTTAAAAACAAAACAAAGGAGAACAGTGGGATGCAGACCTCAAATTCTTTCAAAAAAAACAGACTTAATGGTCTGAGACTAGAGGGACCCTGGAGGCCATGGTCCCCAGACCTTCTGTTAGCCCAAGACTGGAACCATTCCCAAAGCCAACTCTTCAGACAGGGATTGGCCTGGACTATAAAACAGAAAGTGATACTGGTGAGGAGGGAGCTTCTTGTCTCAAGTAGATACATGAGACTATGTGGGCAGCTCCTGTCTGGAGGGGAGATGAGAAGGCAGAGGGGGACAGGAGCTGGCTGAACGGACACAGGGAATACAGGGTGGAGAGGAGGAGTATGCTGACTCATTGGGGGAGAGCAGTGAGGAGTACATAGCAAAGTGTGTACAAGTTTTTGTATGACAGACTTGATTTGTAAACTTTCACTTAAAGCACAATGAATAAAAAAAGAAAAATAAAATGAAAGCAAAATAAGCAGCTTTACTGAGGTGTAATTCACATACCATAAAATTTAACCATTTAAAGTATACAATTCAATAGTTTTTCGTCTATTCACATGTGTGTGCAACCATCACCACAATGTTAGAACATTCTCATTTCCTAGAAAGGAAATCCCATACCCTTTAAAACCCTTTACATACCCTTTATATACCCTTTACATGCCCTGTAGCTGTCAGTCCCCTTATCACCCCATCCTTTCCAGCCCTATGCAACCACTGATTCCCTTTCTGTCTCTATAGATTGGCCTATTCTGGACATTTCACATGAATGGAATCATACAATATGTGACCTTTTACTCTGGTTTCTTTCAAGATACTATTGATAGAAATGCTGAAAGTATAAATGGGATTTTCACAGTTGTTCTAGTATTTTGTCTTCAAGGTCTGTATGTTCAATATGTTTTAACCAATTGCAGTCCATGGCATAATTGTTTCAAGATTCATTCATTATGTAGCATAAATCAGTACTTCATTCCTTTTTAGGGTAGAATAATATTACATTGTATGGACACACCACATTTTGTTTGTTCATCAGCTGAGGGACATTTGGGTTATTTCTAGTTTTTGGCTACTGTGAATAATGCTGATATGAACATCTGAGTACAAATTTTTGTGTGGCCATGTGTTTTCATTTCTCTTGGGTATATACCTAGGAGTGGAATTGCTGGGTCCTATGTCAATAACCAAAAAAAACCCAACCTGTCACTGTTGAGTTGATTTCGACTCATCGCGACCCTACAGGACAGAGTAGAACTGCCCCATAGGGTTTCCAGGGAGCAGCTGGTGGATTCGAACTGTCAACTTTCGGTTAGCTGCTGGACTCTTAACCAGGGCTCCCATACATCAATCTGATGAAACCAAACCCATTGCCATCGAGTTGATTCCTGCTCAGAGACCCTAGTCAGCTCCACCTGAAGAAAGCAAGGCCCAGTTATCCTATCAAGGAGATCAGTTTTTACTTACTTAAGGAATCCAGAAAGAAGTGAACACAGCCAGAAACTAGTTATAATTAATTGGCAGCATTCTCTGGGGTAGAGAAAAGTGCGTGCTTCAGAACCTCAAAATCCCACCAGAGGCGTGTGTGTGTAGGAGGGTGAGTTGCAGATAGTAATATCTGGGTAATTGAGAGTCACATTAGGCCTACAAGATGCTCAATTGACCATCCCTAGGCCCAGCTTTCCACGTGCGAGGAAATAAGCCTGGAAACGTGCCAGGCTAGGTAACGCTCGTCAGTTCTTTTTATGGGTTAAACAATATCTAACAGGACTGTGGGGCACCATTCAAGTACTCTCAGCGTGAATACAGTTTTATCCATCACTTTCCGTGACCCAGGCAAACACAGCCTGGTCCAAAACCTTCCTGAACTCAGAGCTGTGGACCTAGAACAAGGCTCAGTTGCCAGAGCCTCCAGGAGTCATTCAACAGACCTTCAGACCAGCAGAAGGGCTTAGCAGCAGGCACCTAGGGGCTAAAACCTAGAATCGTCTTTTACAGTTTCCCTTCCATCCTCAGGAAATGCCTCTCCTAACCTTCACACCTCTCCGTAGCCATTGCTGCCACCTGTTTCAGCATATCAGAAATGACTTTCCTGGTCCCTGGTTCTCTATGCACCTCTGATCGAACCTCTTGACCCGAAACACTGTCTCCCTACTGCCGACTGCATGTGCCTCGAAAGTCTTTCTCTCCCTCTAGGCACCTAACAACCATGTGCAAGGGTAAATCCAATTAACAAGCCAATGAGGTAGGTGCTATTATTAGCCCCTCCTCATAGATGAGGAGGAAACCCTGGTGGCTCAGTGGTTAAGTGCTATGGCTGCTATCCAAAAGGTCAGCAGTTTGAATCCACCAGGTGCTCCTCGGAAACTGTGGGGCAGCTCTACTCTGTCCTGTAAGGTCACTATATGTCGGAATTGACTCGACAGCAATGGGTTTGGTTTGGTTGGTTTATAGATGAGGAAACTACAGCAGAAGTTAAGTAACTTGTCCAAAGTCACAGCTAAGAAGCAGAGACGGCAGAATTTCAACTAAGGCTGTCTGGTCCCAGGTGGTTCGGCTCCAAAGACCAAACTCTAAATGACACTAAAGTACTTGCAAATTCTGGGCAGCACTGTGTACATCTGCACTGTCCGACATGGCAGCCGTTCGCCACGTGTGCTGTTGAGCGCTTGACACGTGCGTGGCCCGAAATGAGATGCGCTTTAAATGCAGCTTACATACTAAATTTTAAAAGCATAGTATTTTAAAAAGAATGTAACGTATGTCATTAACAATTTTTATATTGATTACATGTTGAAATGATAATATTTTGACTATATTGGATTGAATAGAAAATATTATCAAAATTATCTTCATCTATGCTTTTACTTTTCTAAAATGTGGCTGCTGGAAAATTTAAAATTACATGTGTTCTCACATTACGTATGTATTGGACAGCTCTGGTTCAGGCCTTTGTGGCTGCCTGATAACCAAAGGGTCGGCAGTTCGAATCCGCCAGGTGCTCCTTGGAAACACTATGGGGCAGTTCTACTCTGTCCTATAGGGTCACTATGAGTCGGAATCAACTCGAAGGCACTGGGTTTTTTTTTTTTTTCTGGGTATACCCTTAACCTGAAAAAGTAAATTTACCATTGACCTCTAGGTGGCACCATACCACAAATTATACATATAAGACTCCTTTGTTTGAAAGAGTCCGGTCTGATCAAGGTAATACTTCTCTCAAGGGTGTCAAGTGTAAATATTGTAGGTCTAGTTCCAATAGGATTTTAATGAACTTGGCTGGAAGATATACACAATCTCACTACATGGTGAGACTGGCTTGTGGCCTCTTCCCCTGTCTTCCCTCAGGCAGCCTGCATTTGTTGAACGTCTATGAGGGATTTGCCTGTGTTCTTCCTTTGTTGTTAGGTGCCGTCGAGTTGGTTCCGACTCACAGCGACCCTATGCACAACAGAGCGAAACACTGCCCAGTCCTGTGCCATACTCACAATCGTTGCTATGTTTGAGAACATTGTTGCAGCCATTGTGTGGATCCATGTTGTTGAGGGTCTTCTTCTTTGCTGACCCTGTACCTTACCAAGCGTGATGTCCTTCTCCAGGGACTGATCCGTCCTGACAACGTGTCCAAAGTATGTGAGACGAAGTCTCGCCATCTTTGCTTCCAAGGAGCATCCTGGTTGCATTTCTTCCAAGACAGCTTTGTTCGTTCTTTTGGCAGTCTATGGTATATTCAATATTCTTCACCAGCAACACAATTCAAAGGCATCAATTCTTCTTCGGTCTTCCTTATTCATCGTTCAGCTTTCGCATGCATATGAGGCGACTGAAAACACCATGTCTTGGGTTAGGCTCACTTTAGTCCTCAAAGTGGTATCTTTGCTTTTTAACACTTTAAAGAGATCTCTCGCAGCCGATTTACTCAATGCAATGCATCTTTTGATTTCTTGACTGCTTCCGAGGGTGTTAATTGTGGATCCAAGTAAAATGAAATCCTTGAGAATTTCAATCTTTTCTCTGTTTATCATGATGCTGATCATTGGTCCAGTTGTGAGGATTTTTGTTTTCTTTATGTTGAGGTGCAGTCCACACTGAAGGCTGTGGTCTTTGATCTTCGTTAGTAAGCGCTTCAAGTCCTCTTCGTGGTCTGTCTGTCCGTGCTTTGGTAGAAATGACTTCTCTAGGACTTATTCCTGTCTCTCCAGAGAGGACTACCAGCTATTCCCATATGCACCAACCTGACCCAGTCTCGGAGCTTTGCCGACTGAGATCTGCCTTCCACCTTTGTCCTTTCATCTGTCAATGAGAGAGCAGGAGGAGGAATAGGGCCACAAATCCTCACCTTTCCAGCGGTACGGGGGGCCAAGGAAGCCCAGGCTGCACTATTTATAGAAAATAATGCCAATAAATCAAGACATCTTGCCCTGTGGGTATAGTTTGATGGTTCTGTCTTCTTGTGATGGTTTACATTCCTTTGGTGATTGTAGCCAGATTTTATAAGCCTTCTGTGCAGATGCTGGGAAATCCGACCCAGCTCTTCCTAGGTCTCCTCCCAGTGCACTCGCGGACTGACCAGGCTTGCTATCTGATTCCCTGTGATGTTGTTTTGCTTTTATTTCATGTCCTCACCATTCTCTATTTGAAGCATTTACCAGCCTGCAGTCTATGTTCCTGTCTCTGTGAAGGACTTTGTCCCTGGCAGGGGATTACATGATTCAGAGGACTTTAATGGGGAGCATGGCGAGGGAGGGACAGACAGGCCAGCAGAGCCCGGCTAATCCATGAGTGAGCCCTCTGCTGGTTTCTGTTTAGCTCTTTTTTTGAGGTAAAACAGAGAGTGAAAAACCAGTAAGGTGTGAAAAGATATTCAATACTAACCTACTTTTGGAAACCCTGGTGGTGCAGTGGTTAAGAGTTCAGCTGCTAGCCAAAAGGTCCGCAGTTCGAATCCATCAAGTGCTCCTTGGGAGCTCCATGGGGCAGTTCTGCTCTGTCCTATAGGGTCACTATGAGTCAGAATTGACTTGATGGCAACGTTTTTTTTTTTTTTTATTAAATATACTTTTAGTTTGTGGAACGAAAAATCAACTTGTTCTCTGATGATCGACCGCAGATTTTTCTGTGGTTAATATTTTGTACACATATTGTAGAAACTACGTAAGGAAGATAATAAGGGAGGTGTTTAGCAAATAAAACTGCAGAGGCTGAAGTTAGATAGGTGAAGTCACCAGCCAGTCTAGACTGTCACCCTGACCCAAAGTTGACTAATGGATGATGCTAGGGAATGAAAAGCAATAGGTCAATGGAAGGCCTCCCAGTCCATGTGGAAATAAAGGGAAATGGGATGGAGGAGGATATGAGAGGCAAAGCTCACAAGTATAGGCCTGGTATTGCTCTGGAGAAGCAAATATCCTGACTTTCTGACATGATTGCTCTTCTTCGTGGCAAGTATATTAAAATGGCTGCATTTTCATCTAGGCCTCAATTTTAGTATCTGTCAAATAAGGAGGTTAAACTGGACAAAAAATCCCCATTGCTGCCGAGTCTATTCTGACTCATAGTGACCCTACAGCACAAAGTAGAACTGCCCCATACGGTTTCCAAGGAGGACCTGGTGTATTCGAACTGCCAACCTTCTGGTTAGCAGCCATAGCTCTTAACCACTACACCACCAGGGTTCCCTAAACTGGACTATTTAGGAAAAAAAGGTGAAAGGCTTTGAAATGGAGTAAAATGGGTACTGGTTGTCTTCAACGGCAAGAGAGACAGATGTGGTCTAACACACCCCTTTGGGTTATGTGGTTCTATGGGGTCTTCATGCCTTCCATTGTTTTGGGCTCTTTTATAACTCTAAAAATTGTAGATAACTGAGAGCAATTCAAATATTTCTTGTCCATAGATGCACAAATTTTTGATATGTGGAATTCAATTGAATTTCCTCTCTCCCAGTGGAATAAACCAATTCTGTATTGATTAGTAAATTCATTTCAGTATTATTGTTGTTAGCTGTCACGGAGTCGAGCCCTAACTCATGATAGTGGTGACCCCATGCACAGCAAGACTGAACTGTTGTGATCCCTAGGGTTTTCACTGGCTGATTTTCAAAAGTGGCTCTCCAGGCCTTTTTCTCTGTCCTAGTCTGGAAGCTCTGCTGACATCTCATAGCAACCCACAAACCTCTGCTGACAGACGGGGGCGCGGGGAGGGGGCTGTGCCTGAGGAACATTGCCAGTCAACCCACCTAAGTCAATATGGCCCCAAAAGGAAAGTGCCCGAGGGTTTTTGACTTACGGAAATTATAGAAACCATCGGATTAAAGACCTGCTGTGCTAAGCATAAGAGCAAAGAAGGTGCCTCATTAGACAGCTATCAGGCTACCTTTAACTGAGATCTCCAAGATGTATCTCAAATGATGGCCTTTAATGATTTCAGTTTTGATAGTATGGTAGGGGGAGATGTCAGACCATAGACTTCATTTGTCATCATCAAACGTTTACGTGAAAGGAATATAGACGTAAGTCAAATTCCTAAGATGAAAAAGCAATGGGATAACGAGAGTGAACCCTAATGTAAATGATATACTTTAATTAGTAACTATGTATCAATATTGGTTCATCAATTGTAATAAATGTACTCCACGAATTTAATTAAAAAAAAAAAAAACAAAGCAATAAAACAAACAAAAAAAACCCAATCATTTGATGAATGTTAATTCAAACCGGCTTAGGCTAGAGGAGAAAGAGAAACAATCAAGAAAGAGCTGAATCAATTGGTCTCATCCCACCTGGATCAAAGGAGAGTGAAGAACACCAAGGTCACACGATAACTATGAGCCCAAGAGACAGAAAGGGCCACATGAACCAGAGACTACATCAGCCTGAGACCAGAAGAATTAGATGGTGCCCAGCTACAACCGATGACTGCCCTGACAGGGAGCACAACAGAGAACCCTGAGGGAGCAGGAGAACAGTGGGATGCAGACCCCAAAATTCTCATAAAAAGACCAGACTTCATGGTCTGACTGAGACTAGAGGAATCCCGGTGGTCATGGTCCCCAAACCTTCTGTTGGCCCAGGACAGGAACCATTCCCGAAGACAACTCATCAGACATGGAAGGGACTGGACAATGGGTAGGAGAGAGATGCTGACGAAGAGTGAGCTACTTGTATCAGGTGGACGCTTGAGACCGTATTGGCATCTCTTGTTTGGAGGGGAGATAGGAGGGTAGAGAGGGTTAGAAACTGGCAAAATTGTCACGAAAGGAGAGACTGGAAGGAGGGAGCGGGCTGACTCATTAGGGGGAGAGTAAGTGGGAGTATGGAGTAAGGTGTATATAAGCTTATATGTGACAGACTGACTTGATTTGTAAACGTTCACTTAAATCTCAATAAAAATTATTTTAAAACACACACACACACAAAAAAAAGAAAGAGCTGAAACTCTACAAGGACAAGAATTGCTCAAACTTGATGCTATTGTTATGCCTTCAAGGTCTATGACCAATGTCAACTCAGTTAACCTTACACTTAGATTTTTAAAGTCAGTTGTGATTTTGAGTTTCTTGAATGAATAATTCTTATAAATTAAAAAAAAAAAGGGGGAGCATTGCCAGGATTTCAGCGTTACTGACTTCTTATACACGTGTGGTTCCTTGATTTATCCTTTGAACCAGTTGTAACATCTTCCTAGTCCTCTAATTTGTTAATGAGTTAAATAAAATCTTTGACCTGCTCTTAAATTACATTTATATGAGAGTCATGATTATACCCTCTTAAAAAATCATTCTTTAACAACAATCACAAAGATCACTTAACTCTAAATTCCAATGGTCACAAAATTATTTGGCCACAGAACCATACTTTTCATGGTGGAATTCCATAATGAAAGTGGTGAATTGCTTCCAAAATGGGTCAACTTAGCCCATGGTTATAATTATACACCAGGAATATATGAATAAAAAAAGACTGTGTTAGAAAGTAGTGGATTTACCAAATATCCCAGATTTAAGCTTTGAATCATAAAAGAAGGGAATGGTTCAAGGCGCTTTCTGAACAGAAATCCATTGGCCAGGCTTGTGCCTGAGGTGGCTAAGAGTGAAGAGATGTTTCCACCACAGGAACGCTTTGCCTCAGCGATGCGTAGGAAGTGTGCCTTTGTCTGTGCCCGTACCACCTGTGTCCATGGGAGGGCTTTCTGAACCGGCTGTGGTTTACCACACTGGGGTGATCTCAACTAATACTACATTGTGCAACATGATAGTGGGGTGAGATTTGGCAAGGGCAGTCTTAAAAGGAAATTTACATATGGGAGAGGAAATTCTGGAGAGGACCTTCACAAGTCTGGAATAAACCTTTTTCCTTCCCTGGAGTGTGTAGTCTTCCATGACCTAATTCCTTGACGGGGTAGACAAAGAACATTTACAGAAGTTCGGTGGCTAAGCCTGGCTCTCCTAAAATCAGAGTATACAATTAAATCTTGTGTATAAGTCACTTATTTGGGGATGTGATCCCAGGCAACATAAGCAAAACAGGGATGGAAGAAAGCCAATACAAGAATACATGATCAAGTTGACCATCATGAATGGCAGCTGGTTGCTCATTCCTCCGAGAAGCCTTAAGAAATTCATATAAAATCTGTCTAACTTGGGGGTGCAAGGGAGAAACATTTATCCACCAGCTTCTGTTCCTCATTAATAAGACATTAAGTTCCCCCCCATGCCAGTGCAGAACTGGTTTAGAGAGGCCTGGACAGGAAATGGAACGGGTGGTAAAGCAGTTGTGGAAGCTTCTGTGTGAGTCATTATCACAGCAAAGGCTTAGACAAGAGGTGAGTTCAAGACAGTAGTGTGCTAGCAAATGCTTTAGGACCAGCTTCCAAAGAGGGGGAGGAAGCCCTGATTTGTAGCATTTGCCAGTTTCTCTTATTGGTCTTGTTCATTGCGGTCGAGTTGATGCCGACTCATGGCGACCCCATGTGTGCAGGGTAGAACTAACTGCTCCTTAGAGTTTTCAAGGATGTGACCTTTCGGAAGCAGATCGCCAGACCTGTCTTCCAAGGAGCCTCCGATGGGTCTGAACTGCCAACCTTTTGGCTGGTAGTCGAGTGCTTAATCATTTGCACCACCCAGGGGCTCCCCAATTTCTGTCATGGATAATTTCAAGCTTCCAATGTGCTGCCACTGAATACAGTGTTGGGAAGAGTTGTACACAATAGGCTCTTAGGATCTGTAGGAGTCAGCGCCATCATACCTCTGGAAGAGAATATGAAACGATGCCCAAGATTTACCCGATATTCTGAGATATTTATTACTCAGGGTTCTTGTGGTTGGAACTTACGTTAACTTAAGCAAAGAGAGAAGTTTTGGGCTCACATGATTAAAAAGTACAGAGATAGAGCTGATACAGGCTACAACATGGATGACCTTTGAAAATATTATGCTAAGTGAAAGGCACCAGTCACAAAAAGTCACATATCGTATGAGCCTGTTTATATGACGTGTCCAGAATAGGCAAATCTATAGCAACAGAAAGTAGAACAGTGGTTGCCAGGAGCTGGGGGAAGGGATGCTAGGGAGTGACTGCTGATGTGTGTGGAGTTTCTTTATGGGATGATGAAAATATTCTGGATAGAGGTGATGGTTGCATGACTCTGTGAATATACTAAAAACCACCAGATTGTACTTTGCTGTCCTTTAACCTGGAACAGTTCTGCAGCCTTTTTTTTTTTTTAAATAATTTTTATTGTGCTTTAAGTGAAAGTTTCTGCAGTCTTTCTTTACCTTTCATGACATTGACACTTTGGAAGAACATTGTTGTTATTAGCTGCCATTGAGTTTGTTCTGACTCATAGCGACCCTACATATAACAGAATGAAAAGTTGCCCAGTCTTGAGCCATCTTCATGGTCCTTCCAACCCAGGAGGCTCATCTTCCAGCACTGTATTGGATAATATTCCGTTGTGGTCCATAAAGCTTTCCTTGGCTAATTTTCGGAAGTGGCCCTGCTGTTATTTGAAATGCCACCAGCATCAGAGCAACATGTAAGCTACCACGGTATGACAAATTGGCAGACAGGTGGTAGTTTTGAAAAATACCAGCCAGTTACTTTGCAGACTGTCCCTCAATTTGAGTTTATCTGAAGTGTCTTTCTTCATGATTAGATGCAAGACGTGCATTTTCGGCAGACATGATGGTATGTCTCTCCAAGTGCACTGTTAGAGGGGGTGCATGTCTTAGTCATCTAGTGCTGCTGTAACAGAAATACCACAAGAAGATGGCTTTAACAAAGACAAGTTTATTCTCTCACAGTCCAGTAGGCTAGAAGTCCGAATTCAGGGTGCCAGCTCCAGAGGAAGGCTTTTTCTCTCTGTTGGCTCTAGAGGAAGATCTTTTTCATCAATCTTCCCTTGGTCTAGGAGCATCTCAGCACAAGAACCTCAGGCCCAAAGGACGAGCTCTGCTTCTGGTGCTGATTTCTTGGTGCCATGAGGTCCCCATGTCTCTCTGCTCGCTTCTCTCTTTTATATCTCAAGAGAGATTGGCTTAAGACACTATCTCATCTTGTAGATCTCATCAATATAACCGCTGCTAATCCACCTCATTACATCATAGTGATAGGATTTACAACTCACAGGGAAATCACATCAGATGACAAAATGGTAGACAATTATACAATACTGGGAATCATGACCTAGCCAAGCTGACAGATATTTTTGGGACACGATCCAATCCATGACAGTGCATGATGTTGATTTTCCTGATGCCGCGTGTCCTGATGTTGGTGATGCCAACTTTGATTAATTAATAAAGTTGGTGTCTTCCAGATCTTGGTGCTGTCACGTTACTATCCTCCTCTTTCCAATTAACTTGTGATGTGCTGGAATCGACTTGATGGCAACGGATTTGGGGCAATACCTTGAGACTGTAAACAACTGCTCTTCATCAAACTTCCACACACGAGGTTTAGCATCCCACTCTGATTTCCTAAATCCTCTGTGGTTTAAATCAACTTGCTTTTCCTCCCACTAGAGGCTGTTTGGAGACCTGGTGGTGCAGCGGTTAAGAGCTAAGGCTGCTAACCAAGAGGTTGGCAGTTTGAAGTCACCAGACGCTACTTGGAAACCCCATGGGGCAGTTCTACTCTGTCCTGTAGGGTCACTGTGAGTTGGAATCAACTTGATGGCAATGGGCTTTTTTTTTTTTTTTTTAGGAGGCTGTTTAACTTACTGTCTTACTCCTAAGTTAACACTGAGTCCTCTGCAAAAAGGTTAAAAAAAAAAAAGTCCTGATATTCTAAATATTCATCTCCTGATCACAGAAGAAGCATCCAGGCTGAGAAAAAGTTTGAGGGAATTAAAAACCAGTTGGGTGCCTTCTCCTTTCTATTTCTCTTTTGTTTTTAGATGTGAGCTCTGTGTCTAGACATGGAAATAAACACGCAATTGTTCAGCATAATTATATCTATTGTCGATGGGGCTGAATCAGTCTGGTGGGGGAGGATCGACTAATGAAGAGATTAACAGTGCTTCCTCCTTCCCACTCAGGCGCAGATTGGAACAAGTGCAGCTTTGGAAAAGTAAAATAATGTTTGCAGTGCCATTATTAAGCCCTTCGGAGCCCTGCTGGTACAGTGGTTAAGAGCTACAGCTGCTAGCCAAAAGGTCAGCAGCTCGAATCCACCAGCTGCTCCTTGGAAACTCTATGGGGTAGTTCTACTCTTAGAAGGTTGCTATGAGTTGCAATTGACTCGGCCATGGGTGTGTGTGTATTAAGCCCATAATTTGATTGGTTTTTGTTGACGTCCTGGTGATGGTGGGCGCAGATGTGTGGCCAGGCTAGCGGCTCAGGAGACAATCTGGAAATAGAATGCAATGGGGGCAAGTCCTCGGACTCCTTGATTAACACCTCAGCTGCACTGCTTCCCAGCTCTATGCACTCTGATTTCGGCTTCCTAAACCTCAATTTCCTCATCTGTAAAAATGGACAGGGTGGGGAGGGGATAGCCCAACTCATTGTTTTGCAGACTAAATGAGATCTCTCCTGTAAAGCACTCAGTGAGAGATTGGCAGTAGTTTAAAAAAAAAAACAAAACTCATGGCCGTCGAGTCAATTCTGACTCATACCAACCCTATAGGACAGAGTAGAACTACCCCCATAGCGTTCCCAAGGAGCAGCTGGTGGATTCAAACTACCCGGCTCCCAACCACTGCACCACCAGGGCTCCTGGCACTAGTAAGTACTCTGTAAATGTTTGTTATTATTGTCATCATTATTGAACAGTCTTAACTGGGCCAGGGTGATTGCAGGGTCAATGAGGAAGAACAAGAAGGTGTCAGGCTGGGTGCTCAAATCTTAATACTACTGCCTATTAATTCCACCAATACAGGCTCACCCGTTTTGGGACTTGAAGGCCTTTGTATTTCCAGGTGTTCCAATTAAAAAGCAAAAGACCTGAGGGTGTGTGCATTGTCCTGCTGCCTTAGAAAGCAGGGGTCCGGAAGGGAAGGGCCCAGGCAGACCACCAGCTCTAGAAGGGTGGTTAAGTGACTTGTGGTAGCACCAAAATGCTTGGGCTTAAATGCCACTACCCACAGGTACCAGCAACGTGAGCTTTATTTTTCCCATTTGTAAAAAAGATAATACTAACAATTATATTTACCATACACGGCCCTGTGGAAAATTTTAAAAAGACAACACATTCTGGTTTTGCTAAGGCCTAAAGATATGTTTGTATCATGTTATCAAGTCGAACCAAATGAAATTGCCAATATTTAACCCTTTTGACCTATAAAAGCTACAATTTCATACAGTTCAGCCTCATACAATCAGAGCTTCCTCAAGTAAATGCATCAACCCCTTTGAGGCTTAACTTTGCCATCTATAAAACCAAAACCAAACCCGTTGTCATGTAGCAACCCTACATGACACGGAAGAACTGGCCCATGGGGTTTCCAAGGAGAGGTTGGTGGATTTGAACTACTAACCTTTTGGTTAGCAGCTGCGCTCTTAACCACTATGTCATCTATAGAACAGGAATAATGCTACTTTCATAAACCCTGCATAAAAACCCTGCATAAGATGGTTATGAGATGATGGATGTAAAAGCGCTATGTCAGTGCTCACTTGGGCAGCACCTATGCTAAAAAGAGAACGATACACAGAAGATCAGCACGGCCCCTGTGCAAGGATGACATGCACATTCATGAAGCGTTCCATATTTTTGAGTACCGGAAGAGGAAAAAATTGAACACAATTAAGAAAAATGTTAACACATCATGATAAATGTAACTAATGTCACTGAACAATTTGTGTAGAAACTGTCAGACGGGAACCTAACTTGCTGTGTAAACTTTCACCAAAAAAAAAAGTACTGGTCAGTTGTAAGAGGGTTGCTACTGCCTCAGGCGTGATGTTGGGGGTTTATTGATTCCCAGCTGAAGGCAGCAACTTGCAGGCAGAAAATGACCCAAGATAGCATCGGAAGGGACTAGAGCACAAAAGAGGTAGACTGATCATGAGCGTAGGAGGTCATAAGGATAAATCGTGCTCATTCCAAATTTTTCCCTTGGGTAGTAGAAGCTGCAGTGTGAAGGGAAAGCAAGATGGCAGAAGAAGCTGGGGGAACCCAGAAGGAGGTCACCATTAGCCTCCTCTGTTGTGGGCTCCCATGATACTGCCTGCCACCGTGCGAATTGCTGTGCTGGGGTGTGGCACATAAAAGGGGCTTGGGTGTTAAGACTGAGTGGGGCAGGAGGCATGGTAGAAGGCAAGCAGCTGAGGTGTTTCCTCCTAGCCAACAGTTTACCTTTCAACAGTGGGAAATCCAACTTGGAGTCTGACCTCCGAAGATTTCTAGTTCATCATGTGTTAGGAAATTTTCTTATCGGATCACAAAATCTTGGCTCAGAGATGCTAGGAAGAGAGATAAACGCTTCTCTTGTGAGCACCTGTAGAAAGGGAAGGGCCATCTTCAAACAAAGGAAAACCTTAAAAAAAAAAATAGAGAGAGAGGGAGAGAATTTTATTCATCAGAATTCCAGGTCAGTCTGTGGGGGGTGTGTGTGTGGGTGTTTATATCTGCATGCATGTGTGCGTGCTAGGCAGACACAGAAATGTTGGGATGGTGGGCTTAAAAATTCACAGTGAAGATGGTGCTGAGGAAGAGTGTGTGGCCTTTTGAAAGGACTGAGGTGAACCCGTTTATCTATCAGAAGAAGAAAGGGGTGGGATTGGGGGAGCAAGATGCTACATATGTGATATGACCCTTACATCTTATGGTTCAACGTAGGGAAGCTGGGGAAGGGACTGAGCTGCTGAGGGGGCAGCCAACTTCTAGGACTGACATAAAAAGTGCCCAGCTCAACATCTGGCTATTGGCTTTCTTTTTTTTAAATCTGTAAGTCTTTTAACAGTTTTATTGAGGTATAAATGATACACAGTAAACTGCAAATAGGTCTTGACATATGTATACACATATGAAACCATCACCATGATCAGTAGTAAACATGTCTAATATTCCCCCAAATCCCCTCCTACCCCTTTCTAATTCTCTCCCGTACCTCCCACCCCACCTCCATCGTCCCCAGGCAACTACTGTTCTGCTTTTTTTCTAAACAGATTAGTTCCCATTTTCTAGAATTGTATATAAATGGAACCCTACGGTATGTATTCTTTTTGTTTGGCTTCTTTCTCTCAGGTTTTAACTTGCATTTCCCTAAAGACTAACGATGCTGACCGTTTTCTTATTTACCATCCATATGTCTTCTTTGGTGCAATGTCTGTTAAAATCTTTTTCCCAATTAAAAAAAAATTTACTTGTTTTGTTACTATTGTGAGTTTTGGATACTAACCCTTTATCAGGAATATGGTTTGCAAAGATTTTTTTCTCTCCGTCTATAGCTTGTCTTTTTATGCTATAAGTATTTTTCAAAGAGCAAAATTTTTAATTTGGGTGAAGTTCGATTTAGGATTTTTTTTTTTCTTTTATGGATCATGGTTTTGGTCTCGTATCTAAGAAATCTTTGCCTAAGTGAAAATCAGAAAGGTTTTCTCCCAGAAGTTTTATGATTTTGAGGTTTTACCTTTAGGTCTGTGATCTATCATTAGTTAGGTATTTCTTTCTACAATTCCACTTTGTTTAAGACGGGAAGTATGAAGTCACATTTCCTCTTTTTTTTTTCTTTTTTGCGTTTGGATAACCGATAGTTTCAGCCCCATTTGTTAAAAAGACTACCCTTTCTCCACTGAGCTGCCTTTGCAACTTTGTCAAGAATCGATGGTCTATGTATATGTGGGTCTTTCTTGGAGTCTCTATGCTGTTCCATTTTTATGCCAATACAATAGTCTTTATTACTGTAGTCTTAAATTCAGGTAGCGTTATTTCTCCAGTTTTGTTCTTTTTTAAAGTTTTTTGGCTAGTTCAGGTCCTTTATTTTTATATGAATTTTAGAATCAGTCTGTCAATTTTTCACGAAAAAAGTCAGTTGGGCTTTTGGTTGGGATTATGTTGAATCTACAGATCAACTGGGAGACAACTGACAACTTAACGATACTGGGTTTTCAGACTGCAAACAAATTATGTTTCTCCATTTATATAGGTTTTCTTTAATTTCTCTCAGCAATTCCTTTTTTTCCTTTTTTTAGTTTTTAGTGTGTGAATCTTGCATATCTTTTGTCATATCTATCCCTAAGCATTTCATAACTTTTTTGCTTTGATGGAGCCTTAAACACACAGCCTCAAATGATGTGAGGCTCCACCAAAGTGCTGGGACCCACAGGATGGTCCAGCTTTACTGCTGGAAAAGGTGAAGAGGGTTTCTCTGTCTGGTCCCCATGGCTAGGTGTACACTAGCTTCTCCTCCCATCTGAGGAGAACCGTTATTAGAATATTAGAATGGGATTATTACCAAGGATTAGTGGTATTGGTAAGCATAAGACCTGGGTTAATATGGACTGAGAATGAGAAACTCCAAATGGCCTTAGTGATAGGTCCTGGGTGGTGTAAATGATTTGCGCTCATCTACCAACCAAAAGGTTGGCAGCTCAAACCTACCCAGCAGCACTATGGAAGAAGGGCCTCTGTAATAACAGACAAGTTTTTTTTTTTTTTTAGAGTAAGGAGAGATTTTATTCAAAAAGATTATTGCAAGGGGGAGGTCTATTGCAATAAAGAGAGGGGGTCTGTTGCAATAGGGAAAACGCTGACTATAAGATCAGCAAGTGTCTCAAGAGTTAGGCAAAAAGGGTTTTTCTTTTACATAGGACAAGAAGTAGACAAGGCTAGAAAGAACCAGATTTGGGGAAGTGGGATGAGTGAGGGTGGGGTGATCAGACAAAGGATCAGAGAGTTTTACACCGAGGGCAGCCTATTATCTGGAAGGGACCCTCATGGAGGGGGTGTATGCCGGTTTAGGTTGAGGGTAGACCAAAGTCCAGGAATCTGGGGGAAGGAGAGAAGCTTAACCAATGTTTGGTTAACAAGCATTTTGTTCTGACTGATCAGCGGGAGACAAGCAATTCAGCTCATCATCTATGAGGCAAAGAACAGGAATTTGGAGGGCCTTGTCATAGCTTTTTTTTTTTTTTTGTCATAGCTAAACAAGGGAGCATTCATGAGTTTTGTCTAAGTTGCAGGGGGAAGCCAGGCACTGACTTGGTAGAATGAGTAGGTTTGGGTTAGAAGATTAGGAGCTCAATTTGAACTTCTTAAGTCTGTGACACCCCATAGTATCCTAGTGGAGATGTTCAGTAGATAGTTGGGTACAAGGGTCTGAAGTTCAGGAGGGAGGTCTGTGCTGGTAATACGCTTGAATGTCATAAGCATACAGCACACAGCATACAGTTGGTGTTTAAAGTTGAAGGACTGGGTGAGTTCCCCAACAAAAGCGAATATACAAAAGAAGAGCAGTCCAAGGTCAGAGCCCTAAAGCCCTTTAATATTAAGAGGTTGGGGAGATGAGAAGGAGAGAACTGTGAAAGGCAGGAAGAGAACCAGGGAACTGAGGAGCCATGGAAGTCAAGAGATGCCAGAGTTTCCAGGAGGTGGAAGTGATCAGCTGGGTACAATACTACTGAGAAATGAAGGAAGATGAACACTGAGAAGTAACCACTGGAATTGGAGGTCATTGTTAACAATGCAGGTTCTGGAAAGTGGTGAGGACAAAAACCTGTCCAAAGAGGGTAAAAGAGAAAACGAGAGGACAGGAACTAGAGACCACACCCTTTTGAGGAGTTTCGTTGCAAAGTAGAGCAATGGAATAGGAGAGAAGCTGAACAGGAGAATGGTCTCAGGAGAAAGATTTTCTTTTCTTTTTTTTAATTGTGCTTTAAGTGAAAGTTGACAGTTCAAGTAAGTTTCTCATACAAAAATTCATACACACATTGTTATAGCTGCTCTCCCTATAATGTGACAGCACACTCCTCCTTTCCACCCGGATTTCCCATGTCCATTCAGCTGGTTCCTGTCCCTTTCTGCCTTCTCATCGTGACTCCAGACAGGAGCTGCCCATTTAGCCTCACGTATCTACTTGAGCTAAGAAGCACACTCTTCATGAGAATCATTTTATGTCTTATAGTCCAGTCTAATCTTTGTCTGAAGAGTTGGCTTCAGGAATAGTTTCAGTTCTGGGCCAACAGAGAGTCTGGGGGCCATGTCTTCCGGGGTCCCTCCAGTATCAGTCGGACCATTAAGTCTGGTGCTTTTACTAGAATTTGAGTTCTGCACCCCACTTTTCTCCTGCTCCGACAGGGACTCTCTATTGTGTTCCCTGTCAGGGCAGTCATTGCCATTGATGGTAGCTGGGCACCATCTAGTTCTTCTGGTCTCAGGTGGATGGATTCTCTGGTTTATGTGGCCCTTTCTGTCTCTTGGGTTCATATTTTCCTTGTGTCTTTGGTATTCTTCATTCCTCTTTGCTCCTGGTGGCTTGGGACCAATTGATGCATCTTAGATGGCCACTCAATAGCTTTTAAGACCCCAGATGCCACTCACCAAAGTGGGATGCAGAACATTTTCTTAATAAGCTTTGTTATGCCAATTGACCTAGGTGTTCCCTGAAACCATGGTCCCTAGATCCCCACCCCGATACTCTGTCCCTCGAAGTATTTGGTTGTATTTAGGAAACTTCTTAGCTTTTGGTTTCGTCCAGTTGTGCTGACTTCTCCTGTATTGTGTGTTGTCGCTCCCTTCACGAAAGATAATTCTTATCTACTATCTAGTTAATAAATACCCCTCTCAGGAGAAGAATTTTTAAGATGGGAGTAATAAGAACACACCCAAGGGTCTTCTTGGGCCCTATCCTTCCCCATGCTGATAGACCCTCTTTGAACTTATAATACCACAAAGGTGAAATGCTTAGGGAAACGCCACAAATTTTAGATAGCCTTGATCTTCTATACAGAAGTCAGAATCTGGAAAGTTCTATTTATTTCAAGTTTTCATCCTATTCAGATAGCCAGATTGTTTTTTTTTTTTTTTTTATAAAAAGCCAAATTCCTATAAAACCTTAAGTTCTTGCTTAGAAGCTGAGATCAGTTCTGCATTCCACTGAGGCTTTAGAAAAATTTCAACTTAGCCTGATCATTTTAAGAGCATAGCTTCCTGATTAAGACTGTCTGAGTTCAAATCCCATCTCTACCACTAAATAGCTGTGTGACTTGGTACATATTACTTGATCTCTCTGGGCTTCAGTTTCCTCATCTCATAAAATCAGGGTAGTAATAAAACTTAATTCATAGGATTATAGTGAGAATTGAATATAATAATACTTTAAAACACTTAGAATTGTGCCTGGAATGTGGTCAAAAACCGAAAAACTCATTGCTGTTCAGTGAATTCCAACTTGTAGTGGCCCCACAGGGCACAGTAGAACTGCTCCATAGAGTTTCCGAGGAGCACCTGGCGGATTTGAACTGCTGGCCTTTTTGGTTAGCAGCCGAGCTCTTAACCACTACACCACCAGGGAATGTGGTAAGTACCTGATAAATGTGCTTCACTTTACATAATCCCGTGTCCAAATTAGCTGTGAGTAAATCACGTTTTAGTGTACCCAATTATATTTCAGTTTGTGAGGCCATTTAGTAAGTCCTTTGGTTTTAGTAAGTTCAGAGCCCTGGTGGCACAGTGGTTAAGAGCTATGGTTGCTAACCAAAAGGTTGGCAGTTCAAATCCACCAGGTGCTCCTTGGAAACCCTGTCCTATACAGTTGCTATGAGTCAGACTCGACAGCAACGGGTTTTGGTTAGCAAGATACTTTTTTTGGCATATGAAGACATGATCTCTTAATCTATTTAATAATAATAAAAGTAAGTCCTTTTTTACATTGCTTGCTTGGGAACTATGACAGCCCCCGACACTAGGTGGTGCCTGGGTGGGCTCTGGGAGCGTAAACTTGTTCCAAATTGGGGCATCTAGACCCCGCCAAAAATCCCATTGCCTTCAAGTCGATTCTGACTCATAGCGACCCTGCAGGACGAAGTAGAACTGCCCCATAGGGCTTCCAAGGAGCAGCTGGTGGATTCCAACTGCCGACCTTTTGGTTAGCAGCTGAATGCTTAACCACTGCACCACCAGGGCTCTGTGGCCTCTAGAAGGAATTTTAAAGACCGTCTGATCCAGTTACAGCTAACCAGCTGCCAGATGGAGTCATAAAAAAAAAAAAATTTATTCAGTCTGCGAGGAATTCACAAAATATTTTAACATTTATTTGTTAACATTTGAAAACCAGGAGGTTTTGTATAAAAACCTGATCTCCAGCCTCTAGATAAATCAGAAGACCTAACAACCCTGGACCTGCAGTTCTGCAGGTCAGCCTTTGTGGAGCAGTCAGGGTTGCCCTCTCTGGGCTATGTTGGTGTCCTCCAGCTCAACACAGCCCCCACCTTCCCCAGCCCGCCTGCTTCTCTCATTTGTTCCTCCCTGGCTCCTGTAGGCATTTGAGTTTGCAACCCCTAGTCTGGTTCAGCAGAGCCCTGTGGTGTAGTGGTTAAGAGCTCAGCTGCTAACCAAAAGGTCGGCAATTCAAATCCACTAGCTCCTCCTTGGAAACCCTATGGGGCAGTTCTGCTGTTTCCTAGAGGGTCGCTGTGAGTCAGAACCTACTCGATGGCACCTAACAACAACAGCAGTCTAGTCCAAGGAATCTCTGGGTGGCCCAAATGATTAAGCGCTTGGCCACTTATGGAGACGGTGGTGGTTCAGTTCACCCAGAGGTGCCTCAGAGGAAAGACTTGGCGATCTGCTTCTGAAAGGGTCACAGCCATGGAAACCCTATGGAATGCAGTTCACTCTGAAACACACAGGGTCGTCATGAGTCAGCGTCAACTTGACAGCAACTGAAAACAAAATTGAGTTCAATCCTTCCCTTTTCGAATGTGGAGACTGAGGTTTTGCAGAGAGAGAAGTTGAGGGCTGGAATCTTAAGTCTCAGGCCAGGACTCTTTTCCTTGAGCTGTGCACTGTGTGTGGGTTGGCCAGGCTTGCCTGGGCTTGGATTTGAGTCTGCTGCACGTGGTTCTCATTCCGGAACCTGAGCTGAGGGGTCAATGGCCACATGGGGCAGTCTCTCCTCCTGACAACTAGCAGAAACCCAGGAGGGCAAGCCAAACCTGAAGCCATTTAGGGCCTTTGGTCAGACATGGTATGCATTATACCCACATGCATCCTGTAGGCCAAGCCCAGAGTGAATGAGATGGAGAAGTGTACTCCATCCACAGCACTCCATGGTAAGCCTGGGGAAGGAAGAAAAAAGATACTGTCTACCACAGGGACCAACCACATGGCAACTCAAATCAAATTATTTATTTAATTATGTTTTAGGTGAAAGTTTACAGACCTAATTAGTTTCTCATTCAAAAATTTATACACAAATTGTTTTGCGACATTAGTTGCAATCCCCACCATGGGTCCACATTCTTGCTCTTTCTCTTTCCACCGTGGGTTCTCTGTGTCCATTCGTCCAGGTTTCTTGTCCCTTCCAGCCTTCTTGTCTTTGCTCTAGGGCAGGTGTTTCCTGTTTGGTCTTGTACACTTGATTGAACTAAGGAGCACTTTCCTCAAGTGTGTTATTGTTTGTTTATAGGCCTGTCTAATCTTTGGCTGAATGGTGGACTTTGGGGGTGGCTTCAGTTCTGAGTTAGCAGGGTGTCCGGGGAGTGTAGTCTCCGGGGTTCCTCTAGTCTCTGTCAGACCAGTAAGTCTGGTCTTTTCTTGTAAGTTTTTAATTTTGTTCTACATTTTTCTGCTCTTCCCGGAACCCTCTATTTTGATCCCTGTCAGAGTGGACAGTAGTGGTAGCTGGGCACCATCTAGTTCTTCTGGGCTCAGGCTGGTGGAGGCTGTGTTTCATGTAGTCCATTAGTCCTTTGAACCGATATTCTCCTTGTGTCTTCAGTTTTCTTCATCCTCCTTTGTTCCGAACGTGATGGGACCAACAGATGTCTCTTAGATGGTTGCTCGCGAGCTTTTAAGACTCTAGACACTACTCACCAAAGTAGAATGTAGGATATTTTCTTTATGAATAAAATTAAATTTACACTGAGATCTGCTGTTGAGCCTTATAAATGCAAATCAAACCCTGTCCTCTTGAGAATGGCAGAAGTTTTATCCAATGTGTCCCCCAAAATAGGGTTGCTCTCTGATCACACTCACTCAGCCTTTATATACTTGTCTTAGTTCTCTAGTGCTGCTATAACAGAAATACCACAAGTGGGTGGCTTTAACAAACAGAAATTTGTTTTCTCACAGTTTAGAAGGCAAGAAGTCCGAATTCAGGGTGCTGGCTCTAGGGGAAGGCTTTCTCTGTCTTTCAGCTCTGGGGGAAGGTCTTTGTCTCTTCTGATCTTCTGTTCCTGGGTGATCTTCATGTGGCTTGGCATCTCTCTTCCCCTATAAAAAAAAAAAAAAAAAAACACAAAAACCTTTTGCTGTCAGGTCAATTCCAACTCATAGCAACCCTATAGGACAGAGTATAACTCCCCCATAGAGTTTCCAAGGAGCAACTGGTGAATTTGAACTGCCAGCCTTTTGGTTAGCAGCCGTAGCTTGCCATAGCTCTTAACCACTGTGCCACCAGGGCTCCATCTCTGCTTGCTAGTTTGTGTTTAATCTTTTGTTTTATATCTCAAAAGACTTTGACTCAAGATACCTTACAGTAATCTTGCCTCATTAACACAACAAAGACAACCAATTTCAAAGTGGGATTGTAACTAGGGGCAGAGAGGTTAGGATTTACAACACATATTTTTGGGGGACACAATTCAATCCATAACAATGCTTTATGTTCTTTTGGGTTATGAAGAACCCACCTGGACCTTAAAAAGAAAGAAAGAAATTGCCCTATGAATTTTTGAATGTTGAGAAAACTATTTTCTCCTTTCCCTTCCCCTGCCAAAATTATACTGATCAGCCAATATCTCTGAAATTCCCTGGGAATAAAAACAATGAGTATTGTTGCCAGGCAACAAATGAAAAGAGAGCATTATTTTTATGTATTTTGAAGGGTGTAGCATCTTGCTCCACTGTTTCCATGAAGAATCCCAATTGTCAATATTAATCAAACGTTAGAAAATTGAAATTTATGCAGAGACTAGCTTTGGTAGGCAATTACCTCTGCTAAGGGACAACAAGGAGAAATACACAGATGAATACTCTCCCCGAAAATCGAGCATTATCCTATCAAGGATACTTAACTGTTTACTGTGTGTCAGCTGCTTTTCTAAAGCTAATGCAATAATATCTCATCAGAATCACAGGTGACACACATGCCATTTCCAGTGTAAATTGCCACCTGATGTTTAGAGTGCATATGAGCTGCATCATACTAATGTAAGGAATCATAAGGAATGATTGTAAACAAAGGTGCCTCTATTTTGTTACTGTGATAATGTGCCAATTTCTAATAGCCTTCCCCCCAAAATTAGTGAGAATATCCAAGACAATCCAGAGAAAGTACAGGAAATGAGATGAGGGACAGTATTAAGGAGTAGTCTTAGCAAATATTAAAACCTGTAAGAAAGCTAAAGAAAAAAAGAAAGAAAAGTCCTGATGACAGATAGCCAAATGGGATAGAATAGGTAGGTATGATGAAGAAGACATAAAAAAATAATTGAGGAAAAGAAGATATCCAAATGACTAATAAGCACATGAAAAAGATGCTCAACATCATTAGCTATCAGGGGAATAAAAAGCAGAGTAAGATAACACTTTACACTAACTCGTTAGCTCACGCACAATGAGATCGGACTGTTGTAATCCATAGGGTTTTCACTGGCTGGTTTTCCAGAAGTAGATCGCCAGGTTTTTCTTCCCAGTCTGTCTTAGTCAGGAAGCTCTGCTGAAACCTGCCTAGTATCATACCAACACACAAGCCTTATTGACAGATGAGTGTCGGCTGCCGTTGAGGTGCATTGACCGAGAATCAAATCCGGTTTGCCTGCCTGGAAAGCCCCACTGGATGGCTATAATTAAAAAGACAGATAACAATAAGTGTTGACAAGGATGTGAAAAAATTGGAACCCCTGTAAACTGATGGGGATGTAAAATGGTGCAGCCACTTAGTAAAACAGTCTGGCAGTTCATCAAGAGTTACCATTTGACCCAGCAATTCCGCTCCTGGGTATAGGCCCAAAAGAATTTAGAACATATGTCCACACAAGAAGTCATATACAAATGTTCAAAGGTGTGCATGTTCATAGCAGCATTATTCAAATATTCATAGTAGCATTATTCATTGTAACCTAAAAATAGAAATAACGCAAATATCTATCATCTGATGGATGAATAAGTAATATGTGATAGACCTATACAATGGACTATTATTTGACTATCAAAGGAATGAAGTACTGAGCATACTACAACATGAACGACCCTTGAAACTTTATGCTAAGTGAAAGAAGCTTAACCAAAAAACAAAGAAAAGTCATGGATTAGATTACGTCCCCCCCAAAAACGTGTGTATCAACTTGGTCAGGCCATGATTCCCAATATTGTGTGGTTGTCCTCCACTTTGTGATAGTAGTTTTATGTTAAGAGGATTAGGGTGGGATTGTAACACAACCCTCACTCAGGTCACCTCCCTGAGCCAGGGTAAAGGGAATTTCCCTGGGGTGTGGCCTGCACCACCTTTTATCCCTCAAAAGACAAAAGGAAAGGGAAACGGGTAGAGAGTTGGAAACCTCATACCACCAAGAAAGAGTACCAGGAGCCGAATGCGTTCTTTGGACACTGGGTCCCTGCGCCTGAGAAGCTCCCCGACCAGGGGAAGACTGAGGACAAGGACCTTCCTCCAGAGCTGACAGAGAGAGAAAGCCTTCCCCTAGAGCTGACTGACACCCTGAATTTGGACTTGTATCCTACTAGACTGTGAGAAAATAAATTTCTCTTTGTTAAAGCCATCCACTTGTGGTATTTCTGTTATGGCAGCGCTAGATGACTAAGACAGAGATATTGATTTCATTTCTTCTGGTAGCAAGCCGGTGTCTGGCTTTCAGCTTCCAACATATATCTCAATCTAAAACTTCCTCTCCGTACTGAAGGCGGGATTTCCCCCCGTTTTTTCTTTATTGTGTGTTCAACATCCTGAAAATAGAGCGATTCAACTGCTTGAAGACAGCTGCACTTGCTAATAAAAATATGGAGGAAAAACAGTCTTTCTTATGAGTGGAATTTTCCTCCCCAAAATTGTTCAGCTCTTGAATTATAGGGAACTAAATGAGCTCAATAAAAAAGGCAAAGTAGACGTGTAAGATTCCGTAGGAACCTAAGGACACTCCTCTGGTTAGAGTTACCGGGCGACTCTCTCCAAGGACGCTGCTGCATTTTGATTCTACAGAATAAGCAGGCGCCTGAATTTCTGACTCAAGGTGTCCTGTGATGATAATGAATTCATCTTTTACGATCTAAAAAAAAAGTATAAGCAGAAACCTCTCTCTTGCTTGGAACACACTTCACTGTTTTTTTCTTTCTTTGTATCTTTGTGTGTATCTTCAAAGAAAATAGGCTTTCACCCATCTGAGATGTCTTTGTTGGGTCCTGCTCAGAGTGGGGAAGGTTGGAAGACCACTCTGCTGTTCATTTTTGGCTGTTTCAGATTCTTATCTGACAGTTATTAAAATGTTTTACCCAGAAAGAGCAAAAGAAAAAAATTGCACACAAACGTCACCCAAAATAGCAGTCATGACAAGCTCAGCCTTAAGCTTAGAAACGAGGTTACTACTCAGAAGTAAAGGAAGTGTTATCAGACAAAGAGCAAGGCAGAGAAACAGGCACGTAGAGGAGTATTTTAATCGACACTTAAAATAAAATCTTTGTAATAATACAATTATCTGTGTAGATACTTCTTTATAAAATCTCTTAGGCTGGGTTCTCTAGAGAAACAAAACCACTGAAGAATATATATATAGACAGAGAAACAGAGATAGAGATTTATCTCAGGAAAATAGCTCACGTGGTTATAGAGGCTGGCAAGCCCCAAGTCCAGGGATCAGGCTTCAGGTTGGAGGCTTCTCCTGACTCAAGCAGCCGCGGGGGCTGACGAACCCAAGATTGGCAGATCAGATGGCAGGCTGCTGGCTCTTGGGCTGCAGAAGCTGATGAATCCAAGATCATCAGATAAAATGACAGGCTGGAGGCTCACAGGTGGTGGAGGCCCACAAATTCCAAGATTGGCAGGCAGTATGGTAGGCCGCTGACTCAAGTTCCGAAAATCAGAGGTCAGATGATGATGAGTCAGACACAGGATCCGGAGAGCAAGTGAGCTTTGTCAGAAAGTCCGTATATATACTGGATGCAGGCCACATCCCCGAGGAAACTCCCCTTACAACTGTTTGGCTGATCACATCATGGAAGTGATTACATCGTATCACAAAATGGAGGATAACTACATCATTACATAAGTGCCAAACTACTGAGAATCACGGCCCAGCCAAATTGACACACAATCTTAATCACAATCTCAAAATGTTTTCATTGTTGTTAGGAGCTGTCGAATTGGTTCTGACTCATATCGACACTATCCACAACAGAACAAGTCACCACCCGGTCCTGCGCCATCCTCACAATAGTTGCTATGCTGCAGCTCATCATTGCAGCCACGGTGTCAGTTCATCTCATTGGGGTCTTTCTCTTTTTCACTTCCACTTTACCAAGCATGATGTCCTTCTCTAGGGACTAGTCCCTCCTGATAACATGTCCAAAGTATGTGAGATGAAGTCTCACCATCCTTGCTTCTAAGGAGCGTTCTTGTTGTACTTCTTTCAAGGCAGGTTTGTTCATTCTTTTGGCAGTCCATGGTATAGTCGATATTCTTTTTCAACACCATAATTTAGAGGCATCAATTCTTCTTTGGTCTTCCTTATTCATTGCCCAGCTTTGACATGCATATGAGAAGATTGAAAATACCATGGCTTGGGTCAGGCGCACTTTAGTCTTCAAGGTGATATCTTTGCTTTTTAACACTTTAAATGGGTCTTTTGCAGCAGATTTGCCCAGTGCAATGCATCATTTGATTTCTTGACTGTTGTTTCCATGGGTGTTGACTGTGGATCCAAGGAAAATAAAATCCTTTACAACTTCAGTCTTTTTTCTGTTTATCTTTGTTGTTGCTTATTGGTCCAGTTGTGAGGATTTTTGTCAAAATAGAGTTGTAGAAAAAATTGCTTGCTAATTTTCTTTCTTTCTGGTTGTACCATGATATGTTACTTTTTATTCATTTTCTCATTAGTGAAAACCTAATTCGTGCAAGGGTCTCTCCTAGACACTGAGACTATCCCAACAGAGAGTACACAGCATCAGCCCACCAGGAGTTTACCTTCTAGAAATGGAAAGATAGGTCAACAACTCTTGATCAATGATTAGAGAAAACAATTACCTTCAAGCTGATTCTGACTCATGGTGACCCCATGTGTCTCAGAGTAGAACTGTCGTGGGAAGCTGCCACTACCTTCCACCGAGACTACACACAATGGGGAGCAAATATGAAGGGATGTTGGATTCTGGAAAGAAACGCACACACACAAGTGTCCATGCCACATGTGTCTAACAACCTAGGCATAATCTAGACACGATGAAGAAAATTTCCAAGATTTTATTAAGGAATAAATCATTAATCACAAAAGGTTGGAGGTGAAGTCATCTAGCTCAAACGCTTTATTTTATAGTTTGGGAAAAAGTCAGCTGCTGTTCAGTCAGCTCCAGCTCGTGGAGACCCCATGAGTGTCAGAGTAAAACTGTGCTCCATAAAGTTCTCAATGGCTGATTTTTGCCAGGCCTTTCTTCTGAGGTGCCTCTGGGTGAGCTAGAACCACCAACCTTCCGGTTAGCAGCTGAGTGCGTTAATCACGTTAATGTATGTATGGGTGTATATATATATTGCGTTAATGTGTGTATGCTTATAAATACTTATATAAATATATACATGTATACATATATTTATAGATACTTATATTATTGTGCTTTAGGTGAAAGTTTACAGAGCAAATTAGTTTCTCATTAAACAATTAATACAGAAATTCTTTTGTGACATTAGTTGCCAACTCCGTGATGTGTCAACACTCTCCCCTTCTCTACCCCAGGTTCCCTGTTTCCATTTGTCCAGTTTCCCTGTCCCTTCCCGCCTTCTTGTCTTTGCTTTTGGGCTGGTGTGCCCATTTAGTTTCGTATATGTGACTGAACTACTAAGCATGTTCCTCACATTTGTTACTGATTGCCCTATAGAACTATAATCTTTGGCTGAAGGGTGAACTCTGGGAGTGACTTCAGTACTGAGTTAAAAGGGTGTCCGGGGGCCATATTCTTGGGGTTTCTTCAGTCTCCATCAGACCAGCAAGTCTGCTGTTTTTTTTTCTTGTAAATTTGAATTTTGTTCTACATCTTCCTCCTGCTCTGTCTGGGATCCTTTATTGTGATCCTTGTCAGAGCAGTTGGTGGTGGTAGCCAGCACCATCTAGTTGTACTGGGCTGTAGTTGTTGTATATTTTGATTGTCAACCCTGAACCTATTTCAGTGTTAGTGCTATAAGGCATACAAACTAACTGGGGTGTCCACTGCATTCACAAAATTGCCCATTTTCTGAGAGATATAGGAGCAGGGCTCCCTTGGCCACCTTGGAGTCATGTGAGCCTGCTGTTCTGGCCCCGGTTGATTGGCCGAGGGATAGACACTTCACCCCTGCTGGGCCAACCAAGTTCTTTCCCCCAGGAACTTGAAACTTGGAACGAGAGACTGAGACCTTGGGACTTCGTGAGGCTGAGTCACCATAATGGCATTACCACCCCAAAAGGAAGGTCTATGAATGCCTGGTCCTTCCCTATCCACGGCTTGAGTGTTTAACTCCTACAGTAACTTTCTGATAGATTCCCCTTTATGCTCATGTTTGCTAAGGTAGCTTTCTGTTCCTTGTAACTAGAAGACCCTTAACCAATACCCTATATTAACATTTGGAATGAGCACTGCTTGTATGTCTTGTTCCCAGCCCTCAACATCGAGCACGGTTCCTGGCATGGATTAGGCAGTCAATAAATATTTGTTGCCTCAATAAAGAGCTCTCTGTAGGAAACAGAAGGAGGACACACACACACACACACACACACACACGCACACACATATGCATATGTGCATATACGTATACATATACAAGAGGGACCAGTCTCTGGACAAGGACACCGTGCTTCGTAGAGGGTCAGTGAAAAAGAGGAAGACCCTCAACAGAATGGATTGACACAGCGGCTGCAACAATAGGCTCAAACATAGCAAGGATTTTGAGGATGGTGCGGGACCCAAAAGCGTTTCATTCCGTTGTTCATAGGGTCAATATGAGTTGGAACTGACTCGACGGCACCAAACAACAGCAACTATATACATATATGTATGTATGTGTGTGTGTGTGTGTATATGATTCTGGTACACATATAGGATTGAAAATGGGGGAAATTAAGGCAATAGATTGAGTTAAGAATGCCTTCCTTTCAACGTTGTAGAAGACAACTGACCTGTATTTTCTGAGCGTTAAGGTTGAGAAGGGTTAAAAGTAATGCTGAGGAACTGTCGCTAATTAAAGGAGTCTAAGGAGATTGCGAAAACCAAATGCAGCACACAATTGTGCATTGGATCCTGAGTGGGTGGGGGTGCGGGATTTCTGTGAAGGACATGACTGGGAAATTTGAGAAATCTGAATACGTTCTGTGTATTAAAAAATTGTCTTGTGTCAGTATTACATTTCCTGAATTTGGCAATTATATTGTGGTTATATAAGAGAATATTCTTGTTCTTGGGAGCTACATATTGAAGTACTTAGAGGTAAAGCTACATAATGACTGCAACTTACTCTCAAATGGTTTATCAAAACTAATTATCATTATCAATACATAACCCCACCCCACTGCCATCGCGTCTATTCCGATTCATAGCGACCCTATACATATTGTCATCAAATACATGTGTATTTGAGACTATACATGTATCTGTACATATACATATATAGAAAGAGAAAGAGAAAGAAAGAGAGACAGAGACATGGAGAGAGAGAAAATGAGGCAAAATGTTAACAATTGGTGAACAAAGATAAGAAGTGTATAGCAGTTCTCTGTACAACTCTTACAATTTTTCTTTAAGCGAAATCATTCCAAAATAAGTTAAAAAAAAATTGCCTTCCAAGGAGGGTCTTACTGGAATGATAGAAATGTTATAAAACTAGATTGTAGTGATATTTACGTAACTTATTAAGTTTACTAAAAATCATTGACTCATATACTTTAAATTGGTAACATATATGGTATACAAATTATACCTTAATAAAGTTTTCTTCTTTGTCGTTTCCTTTTTTTTTTTTAAAGATTGCCTTCCTCTCTTAGTCAGTTGCAAAAGAACAAATATTGTATGAGACCACTATTATAAGAACTCAAGAAATAGTTTAAAAAGAGAAGAAAATATTCTTTGATGGTTACGAGAGTGAGGAGGGAAGGAGGGAGAGGGGTATTCACTAATAGATAATAGATAAGAACTATTTTAGGTGAAGGGACAGACAACACACAATACAGAAGAGGTCAGCACAACTGGACTAAACCACAAGCAAAGACGCTTCCTGAATAAACCGAACACTTCGAAGGCCAGCGTAGCAGGGGTGGGGGTTTGGGGACCATGGTTTCAGGGGACATCTAGGTCAATTGGCATAATAAAATCTATTAAGAAAACATTCTGCAACCCACTTTGGAGAGTGGCGTCTGGGGTCTTAAACGCTAGCAAGTGGCCATCTAAGATGCATCAATTGGTCTCCACCCACCTGGAGCAAAGGAGAATGAAGAACACCAAGGACACAAGGTAATTGTGAGCCCAAGAGACAGAAAGAGCCACATAAACCATGCACTACATCAGCCTGAGACCAGAAGAACTAGATGGTGCCAGGCTACAACCAATGACTGCCCTGACAGGGAACACAACAGAGAACTACTGAGGGAGCTGGAGAACAGTGAGATGCAGACCTTAAATTTTCTTCAAAAGTCCAGACTTAATGGTGTGACAGAGACTAAAAGGACTACGGAGGTCATGGTCCCCAGACCTTCTGTTAGCCCAAGACAGGAACCATTCCCAACTCTTCAGACAGGAATTGGACTGGACTATAAGATAGAAAATGATACTGGTGAGGAGTGAGCTTCTTGGCTCAAGTAGACATGTGAGACTGTGGGCAGCTCCTGTCTGGATGGAAGACAAGAGGGCAGAGGGGGCCAGAAGCTGGCTGAATGGACACGAAAGTAGTGAGTGGAGGAAAGGAGTGTGCTGTCTTATTAGGGGGACAGCAACTAGGTGTATATAGCAAGGCGTATATAAATTTTTGTATGAGAGACTGACTTGATTTGTAAACTTTCACTTAAAGCACAATAAAAATTAAAAAAAAAAAAAGCTTGCCTTCCTCTCTTTTCCTTCTACTACCTCCTAATTCTGGACCTTCTCACTAGGATTAGACTCCCTGGCTGGACTCTTGTTACCTGTAAGATGACCTTGGATCATTGGTGAGCACATCTTCTCAGAGAAGTGCTAGGCCTCAACCCTCCTCAGACAGCTCCACGGAAGCCAGCATCCTTGCTGATGGACCTCAATCCCATCCTTGATCAATAGCATTCTTGTTGGCCTACCCACATCCATCCTGATGCCCTCCAACTCATCTTCTCTACTGCAGCCTTCTGATCTTGGCACTTTCCTGCCTCAACATTTTTAATTACTTCGTGTGTTTATCTTGGAGGCTTCATTTGCAGAAAAATGACCTATGGCTCTTTCAAGCAAAAAAAGAATACAGGGAGTTAGGTGATTACAAACTATGGGAAGAGCAGGGGAGTGGGTTCTAGGTTGGACCCCCAGGAATGACTCCCAGAACATGATAGAACTGGCCCACCAAGAGTTGTCTCCATCATAAGGTGGGGAGTCAGGGAGCTGCCACTGTAACTGCGCTGTTCGCTGTTGTTAGGTGCCGTTGAATGGGTTCCGACTCATAGCAACCCTATGTACAACAGAATGAAACACTGCCCGGTCCTG
The DNA here is from genome assembly GCF_024166365.1 of Elephas maximus indicus. NCBI lineage: Eukaryota > Metazoa > Chordata > Mammalia > Proboscidea > Elephantidae > Elephas > Elephas maximus. The sequence continues at coordinate 6,982,797 of NC_064845.1, forward strand.
CACCATCCTCAGAATTGTTGTTATGCTTGGGCCCATCGTTGCAGCCACTGTGTCAACCTGTCTCGTTGAGGGTCTTCCTCTTTTTCACTGACCCTCTACTTTACCAAGCATGCTGTCCTTCTCCAGGGACTGATCCCTCCTGGTAACATATCCAAAGTATAAGAGACAAAAATCTCACCATCTTTGCTTCTAAGGAGCATTCTGGCTGTATTTCTTCCAAGACAGATTTGTTCATTCTCTTGGCAGTCCATGGTATATTCAGTACTCTTCTCTGACATCATATTTCAAAGGCGTCAATTCTTCTTTGGTCTTCCTTATTCATTACCTAGCTTTTGCGTGCATATGAGTCCATTGGGTCAGGCACACCTTAGTCTTCCAGGTGACATCTGTAGGCTTCATAATACACTATCTTAGAAGCAACCCAGGGTCAGGATGTTGCTACTGCTGCAGCTGCTGGCTTCAGAGCTGTGCTGTGCCTCCTACGTCTGCAGTGAACAACAACAACAACAGAAAAGAAGCTCCATTCCCTCTTAGAACGTTGGACCTCTGGACAGATACCAGAGAATCTCTCTTTTTTTTTTTTTTTTTTAAGATTATGGTGTTATGGTGAAAATATACACACCAAAGCTTTCGCCAATACAACTTCCACGTTTACAATTCAGTGACGTTGACTGCATTTTTCATGCTGCGCCACCATTTCTGCTATCCTTTTCCAAAATATCCCACCACCGTTAACATACAGTCAACGCCCCCCAAACAAAAATCCCTCCTCCCTCCCATCCCTGGTAGCCATTAGTAATCCTTGGTTTCTATATATTTGCTTATTTTGTGTAAATGAGATCATACAGCATTTGTCCTTCTGCCAACCGACTTCTTCACTCAGCACTCAGCACATTTTGTTTATCCATTCGTTGGAGCAGCTCTTGATCGCATCTTGGCTGTGCTTTCTCACAGAAAGTGCAGAAATGGTTGAAATGTGGCCTTGCCTCACCTCCTCTCTTCAAATCTAATGTGTGTGCAACTGCTTGGCTGAACCTAAATCAATCCACTACCCCAGCTGTGTGGATGTCTGGGAGATGTGATTATTAGCTTTCCATCCTTTGTAGTTCTGGAGGGTGAAAGGAATGCTGAGCGTCTGCTGGTCACATGATTGCTCCTAGGATCAACACAAAACTGCTTGGTATTGTTTATAAGGCTTTTCATGGTCTGGCATCTACCTCCCTTTTAGCCTCATCTCTCCTCATGCTCACCCCTTGATCTCCCTCACTCGCTGTTTCTCAGTCCCTCATATTTAACAGCCTCTCTCCCACCACAGGGCCTTTGCACATGCTGTTTTCTCTTCTTGACTAACTCTTCTCTCCTATCTTCTCCTCTTGACCTAGTTTATTCCTAGGCTTTCAGTTCAAATACCGCTTCACTTTGGACACCTTCCTGGCTCCTCAGATCCCTGGTCAGGTACCCTAGCTGTAGAGTCTCACAGGATCTCGTAATTTTCCCCAACTCTCTTTGGAGGTAAGTGGGGAGGAAGCCTCTTATGTCTCATTTTATACCTTTCTAAACTCTTATTTCTTTTACCATGTGCATGTATTTGGTTTCAGGGCCAGTATTAGAGATTTTTGAAACCTTCAGAAATGAAACCTCAAAAATCTATTAATTTCTAGTAATTTTTTATTGGGATTGCCTAGGAAGAGCCTAGAAAAGGTATACTTTTCATGGAAATCCTTAATGGAATAGAATACTTCTGGGGTAAGATATTTCAAAAAGGAAGAACCCCAGTTAGTGAAAAATGTTGAGGAATGCTCGACCCCACAAATGAAGCTCAAGGTTCTACTTAGTATAGCAACAAAAATAACCTCCCACTTTATAGTGCCGATGTTATTTTTCTCCTTACTGTATTTTCTAATTACCATATAATAAACATATACTGAAAATAATAAAAGCTAAAATTAAAAAAGTTAATTTAATAGCATCTATTGTAACATATGTCTCTACTGAGCCTTTGAAAAGTTATCCACAAGGATCCCAGTAAATAAAGGGTGGGTCAGGAAGACAATAATAAAACTGTGCGTAATTGACTTAACAATCTTGCAAGTAGAAGCAAGTTCTTTGCTGCGTTCGGGTGCTACCAGTTGTATTAAATCACAATTCCAGGGAACGGTAGGGAAGGCCTTAGAAACTGTCCTCCACAACAGGGTAGCAATCTGGGCACTTTCTTCCACGAAAAGGAATAATTAACGTTAAACCACTCCTCTGGCCCAAGATCAGTAGCTTTGGTAAAAGGCAGCAAAATGAAAGGGCCCAGAACTCCCAGTATGCCCAGGAATATGGCCACACTCAGAACTGGAATGTCAAGGCTTACTGGGTAAAAATCCAAGACCATTCTTGAACCAAGGCTGTGGTTGAATCTTGAAGTCGACAGGACACTTGAGGTCATTATTCTAGTCCAAATTCCGCCCCAATTCAGAAACTCCTTCCGTTGCATCCAAGTCGGTTGCTTATCTTGTGCCAGTGTAAACACTTAGAGTTTAAAGAAATAGCACTTGGGTATTAACAGTAAATGGTCAAACACTTAAACAAGTTAACAATGAGGATTATAAAAACCAGGAGTTGGAGGAACACCTAGGAGGACTCAATTGAGAGTAAGGGGCTCCAAGAATACCACAAATGAAGTCTTCCCTTCCTCTCCCTGCTGTGCTAACTTTGAGTTGGTGCTCTCTGGAGGAAGAACAAATTTAAAATCCTTTTGCTTTTGTTCATATTTTTTCTTCATCAAATTTCCCCCCAAGTTTACAAAGAAAATTTTCTACATTCTATTTCGGTGAGTAGCATCTGGGGTCTTAAAAGCCTGTGAGTGGCCATCTAAGATATTCCACTGGTCTCACCCCTTTGGGAGCAAGTAAGAATGAAGAAAACTAAAGAGACAAGGGAAAGATTAGTCCAAAGGACTGATGGACTACATCTACCCCGGCCTCCACCAGACTGAGTCCAGCACAACTAGATTGTGCCCAGCTACCACCACTGACTGCTCTGACAGGGATCACAATAGAGGGCCCTGGACAGAGCTGGAGAAAAATGTAGAACAAAATTCTAACTGAAAAAGAAAGACCGGACTTGCTGGCCTGACAGAGACTGGAGGAACCCTGAGAGTATGGCCCCTGAACATGCTTTCAGCTCAGTACTGATGTCACTCTTCAGGTTCACCCTTCAGTCAAAGGTTGGACAGGCCCATAAAACAAAATGAGACTAAAGCGGCGTACGAACCCAGGGGCAAGGATTAGAAGGCAGGAGGGGACCGGAAAGCTGGGAATAGGGAACCTAAGGTTGAGAAGGGAGAGTGTTGACATGTCATGGGGTGGTTAACCAATATCATGAAACAATATGTGTACTAACTGTTTAATGAGAAACTAGTTTGTTCTGTAAACCTTCATGTAAAGTACAATTAAAAAAAAAAAAATCCCCCCGCAATGAACCAGCCTATCTCATGGCCTATCTTTCTGTTTCCTAAGTGTGAAACATTTAATCTACTGTTGTTGGTAGGTGCCACCGACTTGACTTATACTCAGCCCTGGTGGCGCAATGGTTAAGCATTCAGCTGCTAACCAAAAGGTCAGAGGCTCAAACCCACCCAACGGCTCCGTGGGAGAAAGGCCTGGAGATCCGCTTCCGTAAAGATTACAGCCTAGGAAACTGTGTAGGATGGGGTAGTTCTACTCTGACACATGGGGTCACGATGAGATTTAGTATATGAATTAATGTTACAGCTTTAAGGAAAAGAACTGAACTTGAACTCAGGAGGTCTCCGAAATGCGTATCAGGCTAGGTGCAGCTAGTGAAATAAACCATCTGGGGACCATCTGTGGTTTCCCCTGTCACTGTTTAGCCTTATCCTATAATTTCGTAACAACTGTATTCCCTACACCTCCCACTGCTCAGTTTTGGTCTCTTAAGTTAGAAATTGTAGTGATTACAGTTTAGGAATTTTGCCTAAATGAAGAGATGACTTCACCCAGGGTAGTCTTTTTTTACACTGCTAAAATGAACCAACCCTACAAGCAAGGAGAAACAAATTTAGGGACGTAAACTAATGCGTTAGTGATACATGCCGTTGCTACAACTCTTCCCAAGCGAGAGAGAAAGCTCGGTTTCAGCTCCAGCAAGCAGATTGTTGTCATCAACTTAGGAAACGAGGCCAGCAGAAGGGTGTTCTCGGTACAAAACAACTGGTTTAGCTGGTGGCAGCTTCTGTTGACTCATTAGTACAAGTCAGAAGACACGTGGGTGTAAACTGCACCAGTCAAAGCAGGCAGATGTACAGGGAAGAAGGGTGGGCTGTCCCCGCTTCCCCCGGCCGGTGGAGCCGCCTGTAGCTGTACTGAAATAATCTGAAAGTTCAAGCAAACAGAATACATCATTTAAAGGATTTGTAGGTGCTTGCTGCTTCGTTAGGAAGTCTGGCCAAGCCAGAGGCTTAGGAATGGGACATGTGGACCCAAGGAATTGGTTTTGTGTGTGTGGGAGAGGAAAACGCCCTTAAACCAGTAGGAGCTGTGAAATGTTTTCCACTTTGTGCCGTTTAAGAAGAACCCGTGGTAAAGTTGCCACAGGTACTGAATGATAGAAAACAGAGTCTAAACATCTAAACATTTGAGGGTGTGACAGCTGATGAGAAAGAGCATTACTTCATTTTGCCTTGGGGTGGCTCCTGCACCCATCGAAGCAGAGATGCCATCTGAACACAGGCGCGCACCCACAACACGGCTGTTGATTAACTGCGAATGTGTGGAAACTAAGCCGCGTCCTCACTTTGATTGTGGAAAAGCTGAAGACAGTGGGCACCTACTTAAGCCTCTGAATTCCATCCTTACAATAGTGAGACGCTGTCACAGGCCTTCTATGTGCCAGAGAGCCCTGGTGACACAGTGGTTCAGCACTCGGCTGCTAACAGAAAGCCCTCTGGTTCAAACGCATCCAGCTGCCCCGCAGGAGGAAAGATCTGCCAGCCTGTTCCCGTGAAGATTACAGTCCAGGAAACCCCATGAGGCAGTTCCACTCTGTCCCATAGGGTCACTATGAGTCGGAATCGACGTGACACCACCCAATAACAACTCTGTGTCAGACACCGTGCTAGGCTATCCCACACGATGTCACGGAATCTCCTGGACAACTCTGCGAGGTAGGTATTACACTCGCTGTTTTACAAACGAGAAACTGAGTCTCAGAGCGGTTAAATGACTTGCCCAAGACCACACAGTGAATGGAGAGTCAGATGAGAATACAGCTGTTTCCCCCCAAAGCACAGGCTCTTTGCTCCTAAGAGTTGCCTGGAAAAACTGAAAGTTGCTTACTGCCTTCCAGAGCTGCAGGAAGGAGCCCACTCCTATCCCCCACTTCCCTTACTCCTTAGGAAATAGTAAAAACAAAAACAAAACAACAAAACCCAGTTGTCCCGGAGTTAATTCCGACTCATGGTGACCTCATGTGTGTCAGAGTAGAACTGTGCTCCATGAGGTTTTCAGTGGTTGATTTTCCAGGAGTAGATTGACAAGCCTTTCTTCCAAGGTGCCTCTGGGTGGACTCGAACTTCCAACCTTTCGGTTAGCAGCTAAACACATTAACCATGTGCACCACCCAGACACTCCTCGTAAGCAGAGCTTCCTTGCTACTAAGTGGGGTCCCAGACCCACATCATCAGCATCATTGGGGAGCTTTTTAGACCTGCAGAAACTCAGCCCTATTCCAGACCTACTGAACCAGAGTCTGCCTTTGAAAAAAGCTTGAGAAGCACTCACCCCCTTCATCGCTGGTACACCCATTGCTGTTGCTGTTAGGTGCTGTCGAGTTGCATAATCAATCCTGTGGCAAACAGCAACTCTGAGAAGTAGCTTCTGGGCCCTTCATAAAATTGTTGACCTTTAAAGGAACACAGTCACTTCTACGGACCCCTGGCCAGACAGGAAGCCCCAATCAAACATGCAGGGTGAAGAAGTAAGGGAAGCATTGCAAAGGTTTTGCCGATAAGGTTGAGGGCAGCTGCATTTACCAGCACCTGGGCCATACAAGGTAACGCTAAATATTAACACCTAAGAAGATTAGCGAGGATTGCATGAGAAGGATTCTCACTGGGTGAAAGGCCATTTGTTCACAAATCTCTTCAGCTCAAGGGAGCCTCATGGAAATACCAGACAGAAGACTAGGAAGAAGGGCACTGCTCAAGGACCTCCTGTGGGGTATGGGTTCTGTCTTCATCCAGCTTAGGTGGTGGCCAGTTATGGCTACTAGGCATAAAAATTTCCCTAGGCGTAAAGAGGTAAAGGTGGACGAACACCAGAAGGACTTCTTGGGTCTCCAGGATTTTTGGAAAGAATAGGAGGTTATTAGGCAGAGGATATTATTTGATAAGAGACATAGGAAGAAAAAAGACAAAATAGAGCCAGACCAGAGACCAGACCTGTTGCCATCGAGTCCATTCCTACTCATAGTGATCCTATAGGACAGAGCAGAACTGCTCCATAGGATTTCCAAGGAGTGGCTGGTGGAGTCAAACTGCTGACCTTTTTGTTAGCCATACAAGGATATCTATTTTTTCCCCCGGGATAGCTTTGTCTTTTGAGATTTAAATGACATTGGCTCCAATGTCTGATTCCTGAGAATGCCATGTCATACCTGGCAGCCCAAGTCAGTCTCCATTCAACAAACAACTAGCTGCCCTCACAAGACACATCACCTTTCCGAGTGTGGATTTTGTCTGGCCCAGTGGTCTGCACTCCTCCCAAAGGTTTAATTTTGCTCCTAGGCACTCCACGAAACCTCACAATTCTTCCAAATGTAGGAAGGGATATTTTCTCTCGTTACATGTAGTCAGCTGATGGGGAAGGAGGTGCCCTTTCAGGCTCCCGTGTACCAGAAGAATGTAGTTGCTTCTGGCTGGATAGCGCTGCTGTCTGGCTGTTCCATCTCCTGTGTCATGATGTAATTTAATTTCTAAAAACAACCAAGTCTGGAGTCGGCTGGCCTGGCCAAGTCTGGTCTATCTGCGCTGCTCTTGGGGAGACTTGTCAGAGGCTTAGATGTGAGCCCAGGAGATGTGGTGGATGGTTGCCCAAGATCACAAGTGACTTAACCTCTTCGAGATTTTGCCTTTCTCATCTGAAAAACAGCAAGGAGGGAGTGGGAGGCAATAACCTCGAGAGCTCCAGTAAGCTTGAGGACTCTGATCCTGTATGTTGGCACACCTGGCCTACAACTCCACAGCCAAGGAGAGCCAGCTCCGTGTCACTGACCCCCGGAGGGATCTGCTGCTAGGAGGAGACCCCATAATTCAGTCTTCAGGTTTTGGCCTTGTTTCCTTTTGACTGTGACCCCATACCTGAGACTACATCCTGATGAAAGACATGGAGATCAAGTGGTCAGCACAAAGGTGTTCACCACAGGAATTATAAATGGAAATTTGTAGAATGACCAAATGGTTTATGGCACATCCACATGATATAACATGATTCAAATGATGGAAGTAGTTTGAAGAGTTTTGAATGACACACAGAAAAGTCCATGATATACTGTATGTAAACCAGGAAATAAAACCATATATGCAGAAAAATATGGTATACTGGTTAAGAGCTATGGCTGCTAACCAAAAGATCGGCAGTTCAAATCTACCAGGTACTTCTTGGAAACTCTATGGGGCACTTCTACTTTGTCCTATAGGGTTACTATGAGTTGGAATCAACTTGAGGTCAATGCTTTTGGTTTTTTCTGCCATTCTCTGTCTCTTTATTGGTGCATTTAGTCCATTTACATTCAGGGTAATTATGGATATGTATGAATATAGTGCTATCGTTTTGATGTCTTTTTTTGTGTGTTGACAGCTTCTTTTTCCCACTTGATTTTATGTGCTGAGTAGATTTTCTTTATATTTTGTCCTCTCCTCATATTTGTTGTTGATTTTGTTTCTGCTGAGTCTGTACTTTTCCCTTGTATTTTATTTTGATAAGTAGGATAGCTTGTCTCCTTTGTGGTTTTCTTATTATTTACCCCTATTTTTCTAAATTTAAAACTAACTTTTATTTCTTTGTATCGCCATATCTTCCTCTCCACATGGAAGGTTTATGATTACATTTCTTAGTCCCTCTTTATTATTTTAATGTTGTCTTCTTTTATATAATAACATCGCTGTTTCCCTGTTTCGGACTTTTTTATAACCTTGCTTTGTTTTTTTGGATTTCCCTGTCTGGGTTGACTTCTGGTTGCTCTGCCCAGTGTTCTAGTCTTGGGTTGATACCTGATGTTATTGATTTGCTAGCCAAAGAACTCCCTTTAGAATTTCTTGTAGTTTTGGTTTGGTTTTTACGAATTCCCTCAACTTGTGTTTATCTGGAAATGTCTTAATTACCTTCATATTTAAGAGCCAGTTTTGATGGATATATGATTCTTGGCAGGCAATTTTTTTCCTTCGATTTTTTAAATATGTCATCCCACTGCCTTCTTGCCTACATGGTTTCTGCCGAGTAGCCCGAGCTTATTCTTATTGGCTCTCCTTTGTAGGTGACTTTTTGTTTATCCTTCGCTGCTCTCATAATTCTCTCTTTATCTTTGGTTTTGGCAAGCTTAATTATAATATGTCTTGGTGACTTTCTTTTAAGATCTATCTTACGTGAGTTCGATGAGCATTTTGGGTAGATATCTTCTCATCTTTCAAAATATCAGGGAAGTTTTCTGCCAACAAATCTTCAACAATTTTCTCTGTGTTTTCTGTTATCCCTCCCTGTTCTAGTACTTCAAGCACTCGTAGGTTATTTCTCTTGGTAGGGTCCCACATGATTCTTAAGGTTTCTTCATTTTTTTAAATTCTTTTATCTGATTTTTCTTCAAATACATTAGTGCCAAGTGGTTTATCTTTGAGTTCAGAAATTCTAGCTTCTACTTGCTCAGTTCTGCTCCTCTGACTTTCTATTGAGTTGTCTAATTCTGTAATTTTATTGTTAATCTTCTGGATTTCTGATTGCTACCTGTCTATGGATTTTTCCAGCTTATTAAACTTTTCATTATGTTTCTGAATAATCTTTCTAATTTCTTCAGTTGCTTTATCTGTGTGTTCCTTGGCTTGTTCTGCATATTGCCTCATTTCCTTCATGATGTCTTGAAGGGTTCTGTATGTTAAACTTTTGTATTCTGCATCTGGTAATTCCAGGAATGCATTTTCATCTAGAAGATCCCTGGATGCTTTGTTTTGAGAGCCTGTTGAGGTGATCATGGTCTGTTTCTTTATGTGACTTGATATTGACTGTTGTCTCCGAGCCATCTATAAGTTATTGTATTTAGTTTATGCTTGCTTACTATGTCATAGCTGCTTGCTTTGTTTTGTTTTGGTATTCCCCTATGGGCTACTTGAGTGAGCTAGCTTGATTATTTTCACCTTTGGAGCTCTGGTGTCCTGTCCCCAGCTGGCTAGAGCTGTTATCAGGTATATCAGTCTAGCAGTCCATTCAGTTTTCTTGCATGAATTCAGCTCAGGTTTCCAGGTAGCTGATATCAAGCATGTGGTACAGGCTCTGTCCTACAGTCTTAGAGGGGCAGGGGTGATTGGTGTATATACCGGTATCTGATTGCAGCAGGGGGTCACACTCTGAACAAGGCAGGGGGCTGAGAACTGACCCCCAAGTGTCTCTGAGGAAAATGCATCTCTGTTCCCTAAAGCGTGCTGGTGAGTGGGTTCTGCAGAGGGACCATGGGCACCCAAAGTTTTTGGTTGTAAGGACTGGGAGGTACCAGTTATCTTTGGACCCCTGTCACGGGTGGCTGGGTGACCTGAGTGGAGCTCCCAGCCCTTAGATCCCTGATGTGGGTAGGTGAGGACCTCATTTAATAGGCAAAGCTATGTCAAACATTAAATACCCACCTCTCCACCGCACAGCTGAAATGGTTGGAGTTTGCCAACAAGGGCCTATTCTCCCAAAATAGGCCCACACAGGTCCATGCAGAAGGGAAAGGTGCTCAAGGTCCACGGACGGTTTATGCCTGGACAGGAGCCGCTTCTCTCCTGAGCTCCCCCGGTTAATGGAGCTAGCAAATTATCTTTTCCCCCCAGTTACAAATTTTTTCCTTCCCCAAGGCTGGGAGGACGGCTCCAGGTGCTCACCAGGGTCTATCTCAGGCCCAGGGATTCAGCCGCTGAAGCCGGCTTGGGGGTGGGGGGGAGCGCAGTAAAATATACGCAAGTCCTTAGCTTTTGCCGAGAGCGCCCTTCTGCTCAGGTTCCAGAGGTGTGAGTGGGCTGTGTGGCTGGCTGCTTCTCCCCGAGGAAACTGCCAACGCTAGGATCAGCCCGCCGCCACCGCTCCAGGAATGGTGCCTGAGGGCTCCCCATGATTCAGGGCCGGTAACTCCTCTTCCTCCCCCTGCCCCTCAGTTCATTATCTAAGCTTGCCTTTGATGCTCAAGGCTCCCAGCTTGTCACAAATATACTTGTTTCACTTGTTTTTTCTGGTCTTTGTTGTAAAGAGGGCTCAACTGAAGCAGCTGTCTATTCTGCCATCTTGGCCCCACCTCCGGGTTTGTTTTTTTACATATATATAGTTCTAATATATATATACATACACACACATACATACATATAAAAAAAAAACAAACCCAGTGCCGTCGAGTCGATTCTGACTCATAGCGACCCTATAGGACAGAGCAGAACTGCCCTATAGAGTTTCCAAGGAGCGCCTGGCGGATTTGAACTGCTGACCCTTTGGTTAGCAGCCGTAGCACTTAACCACTACACCACCAGGGTTTCCTACATACATATATATATAAACCAAAACCAAACCCAGTGCCGTCGAGTTGATTCCTGCCCATAGCGACCCTATAGGACAGAGGAGAACTGCCCCATAGGGTTTTGAAGGAGCGCTTGGTGGATTTGAACTCCCGACCCTTTGGTTAGCAGCCGTAGCACTTAACCACTATGCCACCAGGGTTTCATATATGTATACCCAAAATTTGTTCTGTCAAGTTGATTGCGACTCTTTGCAACCTTATAGGACAGAGTAGAACTGACCCACAGGGTTTCCAAGGAGCAGCTGGTGGATTCAAACTGCTGACGTTTTGGTTAGTAGCCGAGCTCTTAACCACTGCGCCACCAAGGGTCCATATATATGTGTATATATACATATACATGCATAAACAAAAAAAAAAAGGTATGTATATATACAAATATATGTCTATCTATGCCTATATAGAGTTATATGTATAATATATATAGTTCCTATATATATATAAAATACTCAACAGCAACTACCAACAACATATTATAGATCTGAAATATTTGTATTTATTTCTAAATTTATATATTTTGTTTATCTATTCACAAAAGACCAAAAGATGGAATTATAGTTCTTTTTCTGTTTTTTACGTTTCTGCATTTTTGAAGTTTTCTATAATTACCAGAAGAATGTATTATTTTTATAAGCAAAAAAGAAAACAAATGAGTTTTGTTTTTCTTTTTAGAAGAAGAATTGAAAGGGCACATATTTGGGCCTCATTTGTAAGAGCTGCGATGTGGGCACCAGGCACTGTCCTGGCCACCTTTACTCATCGGATGTAACTGTCGCCGCCGTCGTGGGGCATCAGCATTGTGGCCTGCATTGTTCACATCAGGATTTGGAGTCTGTGTCCCCAATCATTCCCGTGTCTTGAAAATGCTGCTCTCTCAGTTTTCAGTTGAGTGCTAATGGTGTCATCTTCTGCCCAGACTTGTGCTGACTACGTGAAGAGGTTGACCTCATTCACATCGAGTACTGTTGGAGAGGGAAATGGGAATTGTATGTCCTCTGCCTACCTGGAAGATGATCTGTGTCTCTCTGTCTCAGGACACTCTCTGACCTTGGAGGTTCCTTCATTTTACTCCAGGGCAGGCTGGAAGTGCCAGATCTTTAATGCCCTGGGAGCAACCCTCAAGCATTTAGGGCTGGGAGTTGATGTATTAATACCCCAACTTCCTCACACCTCACTGGAACAGTCTCGAGGCTTGTTCCAACAGCCTCTGAGAGACTCTGAGGATTGGCTCCCAGTTACCCACAAAAGAAACTTGCTCATTAAATAGGTTTTATTCCTCTTCCTTCCTTATCTCCCTTCCACACTCCCTCGCTCTGCTCTTGAATAAACTACTTGCACCCAAACCCTTGCCTTGGGTCCGCTTTGGGGAGAACCCAAACTAGAGAACTTCATTCCTGTGTATCTGATAATGGTCTGGAGAACAAAGGGGAACACCTTTATCCCCACAAAACCAAGGTGAAATTAGGGACATTAAGTTCACCTACTGCACAAAGGGAGTCCCTGGGTGGTCCAAAAGATTAACATGCTTGGCTGCTAACTGAAAGGTTAGAGGTTTAAGGTCACCCAGATGCACCTCACAAGAAAGGCCTGGCTATCTTCTTTCAAAAAATCAGCTATTGAAAACCCCATGGAACACAGTTCTACTCTGACATACATGGGGTCTCCCTGAGTCAGACTCGACTTGACTGCAAATGGTTACTACACAGACCATAAAGCAGGAAAGTACTCTGAATTCCAATGGTTTTAAACTCTGTAAGTTGGGTATGTTTTGTGCCAGTTAAAAGCCCTGGTGCCAGTAGGCAGTGACTCATTTCCTCTCGCTACAAAGAAAGAACTCACTCTGGGCATTGGCTAGAAAAGAAAAGACAGAACCACTTCATTCTCCTAAAGTGCTAAAGGCATTTCCCCCAAGGCCAGCTAGGGCTTTTAGATGATTGTGCCTTAAAAATAACATTCTCTCCCCAGTGGGTTATAGAAACTGAAATGATGGATTATTTTCAATTCGCCTCCAGAACAGCTGCCTAGGAGCTCCGAGTGTTGGAGTGAATTATGGAATGTGTTGGTGCTCTGCCTTGGCAAAGCCAGTCGTCCTTCTCCTGTGGTGGGCCTTCTAGGTAACGCAATAGGACATTTGAGGGTCTATGCAAGGCGGGAAGGGAAAAGGTGAAAGTGGGAAAGATGAAGAGAGGGTGAGAAAGTCTAGATGGAAATAGTGGCGAAGCGGTTAAGAGCTCTGCTGCTAACCAAAAGGTCAGCAGTTGGAATCCACCATCCGCTCCCTGAAAACCCTAGGGGGCAGTTCTGCTCTGTCCTATAGGGTCGCTATGAGTTGGAATCAACTTGACGGGAACAGGTTAAGAATTGGGCTAGTTGCCGTTGAATCGATCCCAACTCATGACCACCCTATGTGTGTCAGAGGAAAACCATGCTCACAGGGTTTTCAATGGCTGATTTTTCAGAAGCAGATCGCCAGGCCTCTGGGTGGGCTCGAACCACCAACCATTCAGTTAGCAGCTAAGTGCATTAGCCATTTGCTCAGTGGTGGAATTCTTACCTTCCATGCTGGAGGCCCAGGTTCAATTCCCAGACAATGAACTTCATGCACAACCACCACCCATCTGCCAGTGGAGGCTTTCCTGTTGCTATGATGCTGAACAGGTGTCAGTGGAGCTTCCAGACTAAGATTAGGAAGAAAGGCCTCGTGATCTACTTCCAAAAATCAGCAGAACCTTATGGATCACAATAATCTGATGAGTAAATGATCATGGGGAGGATACAGGACCAGGTATCGTTTAGTTCTGTTGTTCAAGGGGTTGCCAGGAGTCCAGGGCTGACTGGATGGCATCTAGCAACAGCAACAAGAATTGGGCAACCCAGGACAGTCCCGGTTTATGGCTATCATCCCAGTGTGACTATTAATAGTATTCCCTCTTACTCTCAAAAGTGCTCTGGTTTGTAGATGGTGCCTGGATACAACCAATGACTGCCCTGACAGGGAACACAACAGAGAACCCCTGAAGGCGCAGGAGATCAGTGGGATACAGACCCCAAATTCTCATAAAAAGACCAGACTTAATGGTTTGACTGAGACTGGAAGGACCCTGGTGGTCACGGCCCCCAGACCTTCTGTTGGCCCAGAACAGGAACCATTCCCAAGGCCAACTCGTCAGACATGGTTTGGACTGGACAATGGGTTGGAGAGGGATGCTGGTGAGGAGTGAGCTTCTTGGATCAGGTGGACACTTGAGACTATGTTGGCATCTCCTCCCTGGAGGGGAGATGAGAGGGTGGAGGGGGTTAGAAGCTGGCGAAATGGACACGAAAAGAGAGAGTGGAGGGAGAGAGCGGGCTTTGTCATTTTTGGGAGAGTAATTGGGAATATGTAGCAAGGTGTATATAAGTTTTTATGTGAGAAGCTGACTTGATTTGTAAAGTTTCACTTAAAGCACAATAAAAATTATTTTTTAAAAAAAGTGCCTTGGTTTGGAATAAATGACAGGGTCACTCAATCAGAGAAAGACAATACAAGGAGGCAACCGACTTGCCTCGGCCTGTCCATATATGTACCTCTGGGTAGTTTTACTGTTTCTTGTCTGCCCAACTCTGACCACATCTAGAAATCACCCAGCCTTCCATCCCTGGTGCCTTGCAAATGGTGGGCATATAAAGATGTTGGTTGGACGAATGAATGAATGGGAGGAAACCCCATCTGTTGATGGTAATTGGGGCCTGGAATCATAGAGTTAGAATGGAAAGAGAGCCTCAAACTCACCTTATTTTGTAGATGAAGAAAATCAGAACGAGAACCGTGAAGTAGTTCACTCAAGGCCGTACCATTAGTCGCAAACCCAGGACTTGACTTGCGGTCTCAAGACTGTTGCTATAGAGAGTGCGATCCCTGGACCGGTAACACCAGAAGCTCCTGGTAGCCCGTTAGAAAGGCAGAATCTTAGGTCCCACTTGAGACTTATGTTAGGGTCTGTGAAGCACCTGAGATTTTACCCTGCTTGTAAGCTAACGAGGAGCCCTAGTGGTGCAGTGGTTAAAGCGCTTGGTTGCTAATCGAAAGGTTGGTGGTTCAAGACCACCAGTCGCTCCTTGGAAACCCTATGGCGCAGTTCTACACTGTCCTGTAGGGTTGCTACGCATCGCAATCGATTCCACAGCGGTGGTGGGTGGCGAGCTAACAAGTCAGCCTGGTACTGTTTCATGGATGCTGAAGGAGAACACAAGACTCCTGGGTCAGAGACAAAGGACCTTATTACTCCCAGCACAGTAGGCAACATGGGCATGACACTGGTTTGCATCAGTTCCCTATTGCCTCCAAGTTCCACAGGGGATCTGTGGAGGGGTCCAGATGGATGCTATACAGGTAGCGGGTTTGTGTCACAGCTAGGAACACTGAGTTTACAGAACTCACTGCTTTTACTGCAAACAGCGAACAACTTGCTCTTCATCTGAGGAAAAGCCGTTACCCCATCCCTCAATGTTGCTCACGGTACAAATAACCCTAAGAATTGGCCCGGGTAAACGTCAGGGCCTTGCATTCTTGTTACACCAGCAAGAACACCCAGGGATGTTCAGAATCCATGGAAAATGCCTTTTCTCAACAACCTACTGAACCAAAACGTGCATTTTGACAAGATCCAGAGGTGATCTGTTTGTACACTAAAGTTCTAGAGGTGTTACTTTAGACTTCTTGTTCAGAGCATCCGACTTTTAATAATTAGGCTATTCATACACACACAATCAACCTGGATTTGCTCCTTCTACCAGCAGTCCATGGTGCATTCAATATTCTTCACCAGCAACAATGCCGTTAGGAACCCAGACCTCCTTCACCTTTCCACTCTTCCCTTCTTAGCATTTAGCCTTCATCCTCATTTGTTTTTTTTTCTCATTATAGCAAAACAACTCCCGAACCTCCAAACACTACATCTGTGTTCAAAGAAGGAAGGCAGGAGGGCAAAATCCATATGCCAGATGAGTCTTTCACTTTCTATTATTAAAATAATAATTTTGCTGGAGTCTCATCCTGTAGACTTCTGCCCAAATCCCACTGGCCAGGATTCACAACTCGTCCCCAGCTGTAAGGGAGGCTGGGAGATTGAGTATTTTAACTGGACACAATACCCCTGAAACAAAATCACACTTTTGTTAGTGAAGAAGAAGAGAGGAGTGGATATTGGGTAGATAATTAGCAGCTTATGCCATGGACCCACTCAAGCACCTTGAGAATGGGGAAGGGGAGAGAGTGTCTGGTCCCAAGTCTCCCTAAGTTTTATCACCGGGAGCAAAGAGGACGATCAGCCTTGTCCTTGAAGTCACAAAGGGCCTCAAATTTATTCTTTTGGTCTTGTCTCCAAAAGAAGCTCTATATATTCAATCACTGAGTTTTGTTTTTATGTTAGAATTATGAATTTATTAAAAATAAATATTTAAAAATAAATGGTACATTTTTTATAATTCTCTTTTGATTTTTCTTCATTAAAACCATTGCCAGACAAATGCATAGAGACCAAAGTTCATTAGTGGCTATCTGGGGTGGGTGAGAAGGGAAGATGGGGGCGTAAGTGGAGCTGTAAGGAGTTTTTGTTAAAGATGTGAAAAATTTGTAAACCGTTAGTGGTGGATTATTGGACATCACGGTGAATGTAGCTAACGTCACTGAATTTACAGGTAAAAATGGTTGATATGTTTTTATACATATGCTTCACAATAAAAAAAAAAGTCAAATAACAACAAAAACTTATTCCACAACCAGCCCATGATACATATCACAGTATACACTGGCTGGATTGAAGGTGTCATACATAATATGATAGTAATAAAATTTAGATCACTTTTTCACAGTTTAAAATGTAGAAGGAGCCCAGGTCTCTCCTACCATCTGACCATGTTGCAATAGCTTAACTACTGAAAATGGGCAGTTGATGGAAACGTGAGCCCTGCATACAACAAGAATTACCCTCCTTTCCTCTGTGTTCTTGGCAAGCCTGCAGGAGCAAGGCTTAGGGTTGGAAGACACAGGCAAAAGTGTACTGATGTTATAGTTTTGGTTTTTCCTATCGGTTAGAAGGTGCCATGGGCCATTTTGATGGCCTTGGATCTGATTTAGGAGGTAATATGGAAACCCTGGTGGTGCTGAGACAGGGAAGAGATTGGGCTGGCTGAATTAAATAGGGGCTACATTTCAAGGCCCGGTGTGCTCGACCAGCTATAATTAAATCTAAACCTAAGTGCAGACCACCAAATAACTTTTACTGCTGGCACCCGAGAACTACTTGTGATTAACAAACTAGGTGCTTAGACAAGGTAAGGGGGTGCATTTCAAGGCCCTGTGTATTTGATCATCCTTCTGAGTTGTTTTTCAAGGCCTCACCAGGTGCAGAGCATGAGCAGTGAAGATCAACGTGGACTATGAATGACCTCCCACATGAGACAAACATGGGCAGGGACCCCTCGCCGGGGCCCGAACTAAGATCCAGAGGCATGATGCATGTACAACATCCCAGAATAAGTCTCGTTAGACATCCTGGCAGCCTTTGTGACAGACTCCATCTCGGTTCCAGCAACCTCTGCGAGGAAGTCCATCTTAAATTCTAACTGGGTGATCATTTTGATTTTCATAGTCCCTCCCCTTCTCCTGGAAATCTCCACCCATTTAATGAATAAAGATAATGCCTCCCCCCACCCCCTCAAAAAAAAAAAAAACTTTTATGAGCCCTAGGGAATCTTTTGTTCAGGGAGAGACTGGAGGCTAGTCTAGGTGAAAACCCCTCTCCCTCTCTCCCTTGTGAGCCTTTTATTCTCTTTCTGTCAGTAATGAACCTTTGTTCGTGTGGAACCTCCGAGCCTCTCCTGATCATTCTTGGTCAGAAGATGTTAAGAACCTAGGCAGGGCTTAGTCCCGAGCTGGGAAGCCTTGCCCTGCAACAGCGTAGTGGTTAAACGCTGTGGCTGCTAACCAGGTAGGTGCTCCTTGGAGACTCTATGGGGCAATTCTACTCTGTTCCATAGGGTCGCTAGAGTTGGAATCGACTTGACAGCAATGGGTTTGTTTTTTTTTTTTCTATTGGAGCCATTATTCCCTGTCATAAAATGTGACCCAGCCAGAGCTGGACTCACACGGACTCACAAAGACACATCAACTGAGCCCTGAGGTATAAAGACAACAGCTAGGACAATCTTGGAAAACATCTTTTAGGGAAACTTGCACATAAACAAATCATAAACTGCACAAAAGACCCACATACTTTCCACTCGTATGTTTTCCTATTAGCGTTTAGTGACTAGTAAGATTTGTTGGACCAATGAAGACCCTCCCGGCTGTTACTGAAACCTGTACCAGTGATTCTTAAGAAAGACAATTCAAAATGCATGATCACAGTTTCTAGGCAATCTGTGAAAAGGTGAAGCTTCCAATGCTTTCACCCATTTGTGGTGTTAATATGTACTGATGACTCTGTAACCTTCCTTGGACTTGGGCAGACAGACGTGGCTGTGGGACCATGCCCATCCATTTTCCCATTTTTGCTTACTCTGTAATATTTCCTTGGACTCGGGCAGCCATGGCTGTGGCACCATACTTGTCCTTTTTCCCACTTTTGCTTATTCTGTAATATTTCCCTGGACCTGGGCAGACATGGATCTGGCGGCATGCTTGTCCTTTTTCCTATTTTTGCCTTTTTGAATATATGCCGAATAAAACTTTCTTTTTACTTTACTAAACTTTGTGATGTTTTTACCCTACAACAGGTCCTACCCAAAGGACTTACATAGGCAGGGAAGAATTACATTCCTGCCTCGATGTGGCCAAAGGATTATAGACTGAATGGTGAGTCAGGGCCAGGACAGCCCAGGACGCCCACTTACTCGTAGCTGCGCCTCAATCCTCCCTCTTACCTAACTCTCTCCCTTGGGGAATTTTCATCAGTCTGCATACGGGGCAGATGCAATGAAGAGAATTGCCGTAGTAGGCTCAGCGGGAGCTAACTGTGCGTTCAGCTTTACCCAGTTCCTCTTCACCCCAAATCCAGACATCAAGGCACCCCTAGCCCACGGATCACCATACAATACTTGGACTGTATCAGCCTTTTCCTCTCACTGTTGGAGAAAGCACAAATGACGTGGGGAAAGAGCCTTTTGGCGCTTCTACTCAAAGTGTGGAAACCCTGGTGGCGCAGTGGTTAAGAGCTATGGCTGCTAACCAAAAGGTCAACAGTTTGAATCCACCAGGTACTCTTTAGAAACCCTATGGGGCAGTTCTACTGTGCCCTATAGGGTCGCTATGAGTTGGAATCGACCTGACGGCAACGGGTTTTTGTGGTTTTGCTCAGTGTGAGCCACAGACCAGCATCATCTGGGAGCCTGCTGGAAGAGCAGACTCTCTGTCCTGACTGCGGATATTCTGAATCAGAATTTGCATTTTCATGAGATCCCCTGTGCTTCATATGCACATTGACACCTGAGAAGTATGACCTTAGCTGTTGGCCACTTAAACCATAAGTGGAACTCTCTTGGCTTATTCATTCAGCCACTTCATGGTTGTAATTTGGCTGCGGCAGGAAGATGCCTATTTCAACATCCTCTCCCTGCCCTTCTTGGTAACAGAACCCCAATTTTTTTTTGGGTGGCACCGTACCTAGATAACAGACTACATTTTCAAGCCATCCTTGCAGCTAGTTGGGGCTTTGAGACTAGATGGTGACCAATGAAATGTAAGTGGAAATGTTTAGGGGACAATATAAGTCTCCTTAAAAGAGAAATGACATGCCCTTCTCTTTCCTCCTCACAGGTGTCTGGGGCGTGGAACTCATGATCGGCCTCTAAGTCATCTTGATCCATGAGGTGACCTTGAGAAAGAGAGAAAGAGAAAAGCTTAAGTCCCAGGTGACACATTGAAACTCCTATATCAGTCCAGAGTTACATATGTCCAGAATTCTTTCGTACCAAAATCATTACCATCCAGTCGATTCCGACTCATGGGGACCCCTACAGGACAGAGTAGAACTGCCCCATAGAGTTTCCAAGGAGTGGCTGGTGGATTCAAACTGCCAACCTTCTGGGTAGCAGCTGTCACACTTAATCACTGCGCCACCTGGGTTTCCAACTTCTTTCATAGGAAAAAGAAACTTTTAACTTACTTAAGCTGCTGTAATTTTGGACTTCTCTCTTACAGATAGCTGCCATTTGTATAAATGTCTAGAATTTTCTGCTCACCTCCCCCCTCCAAAAGGCAGATAGATGTCCAATCCCTCAGCAGTGAAATCCCTCCTTGTTATTTAATGAAGTGGGACCCTCTGCAGCAGGGTGCTGTGAATCTGTCCCTGAGAAGTGAGCTTCTCTCTCACTGAGTGCTGCTGAGAGGGCAAGAAGGTGCCAGCTCAGGAGGACCACTCCAGGCGGTCAGCTAGTCCCGTCCCAGGCACCATCCCTCTCTCTTGCTTTTTGCTTTCTTCTACCTTGACATAGACAACTAGCAACTGAAGGAAGGAGAAAAAAAAAATGACCTTAATATCTCCACACTGAATAATCCATCATTCAGTCCCCAAGAATCAACTTATTTATAAACTGTTTTCTGAGTTACGAAGAATGAATTGATCTTCATATACAAACCAGCGCTCTAGACAGAACAAGTGTGACTTTTGACGGCTATTTTCTTCGACATTAAACATGATGAATTCACTGTTATTCTGACATCTTAGATGACTTTCTAAACTACACTGATGAACGATAATATCGTATTACGCCTTCTCCCTTACAAAGCCCTTTCGCGTGTTTAGTTTCACTCCTCACAATTGCCCCAACTGGTCCATTTATACATAGGAAAACTAAGACTCCCAGAGGTTAAGTAATGTGCAGAAAGACACACAGCTAAGAAGTCGTAGAGTTATTCCTGGAACCCAGTTATTTTGATGTCCCTTCCAGGCTCCTTGCCACTGCTCCATGCTGCTCTGATTCTACGCAGGAACTCACGTAATAGGGCCACAGAAGGTCCACATATCAAGATGCAACCCTTGTCCTAGTTAAATCTGGCCCAAACTTCCAGCGGTTAACATCAAAATGAATCACACACTGTTCCTGATGTTAGGTGCCAAAGAGTTGGTACCCTGTGTACAACAGAGAAACACTGCCCCTTCTTGCACCATCCTCACAATCGTTGCTATGCTTGAGCCCACTGTTGCAGCCACTGCGTCAATCCATCTCATTGAGGGTCTTCCTCTTTTTGGCTGACCCTCTACTTTACCAAGCATGATGTCCTTCTCCAGGGAGTGGTCCCTTCTGATAACGTGTTCAATCTATATGAGGCGAAGTCTCACCATCCTCACTTCTAAGGAGCATTCTGGCTGTATATTTTCCAAGACAGATTTGTCTGTCCTTCTGGCAGTCCATGGTATATTCAATATTCTTTGCTGACACCGTAATTCAAAGGCATCGCTTCTTCTGTCTTCCTTATACATTGTTCAGCTTTTGCATGCATATAAGGCGGTTGAAAATACCGTGGCCTGGGTCAACACACTGTTCTGGGACACACATATTAATACAGGAATTAGTTCAGTTAGAAGCCACAGCTAGCATGGCAACCATGGTCTTAAATCAGTTCATAATTACCTTTGCATTACTTTGAATTGATGTTTGAAAAAAGCCTAGAAGTAGTTACAAAGCAGCTCTGTGGGTTACACACATGAAACCGATCTGTATATGAGCCTGCAACAGCCAGCTTTCCTTCTGATGTCGGAGCTGCTAGCTCCTTCTTCCGTTTAGCACCAGCTGAAGTGGCTGACTTGCAATTAGGCTTCAAGTGGTACGACAGAATCCATGCCTTTAGACACTAGAAGCATATTCAATGTGCCAAGATAGCCCACACAAGAAGCATGTGAACAGTGGGCGTGCTGGTAAACCGGATCTCAAAAAGTGCTCCGATTGGTAGCATTTGCTGATTTCCATGGTGTGGATATTCCCGCTGTGGCCAATTTCAAGCTACCAACGCGATGTCACTGGTCACGGAGTTGGGAGGAACTGCACACATTGGCTCCAGCGCTCTGCTCTGAGGCAGGAACCCAGATGGACTCGGGTCAGCAGATTCTTATCTCCCGCCTCTCCCTCACTCCAGGGCCTATGCTCCTTGCCCAGAGTGCCAGACAAAATGGACTGCACTTTTCAATATCTTTTGTTCATTTTTGGTTTTGTTTTGGCCAAATGCACTCAACTGAGCTAATGCAAATGAGTTGCACATCTGATCCTTCCCCCCTCCAGTCGGGAATAGGCAAAACCCTTTACATCTTCACGCTCAAATAAAGTCCATCGCTTGGATGATATTTACCCAGGTCGCTTAGGAACTGAAGGTTCTTTGTAATATCCAGGCTGAGCTTATGAAACACAGCAGTACCTGCTTTCCCAACTCCACTCCAGCCTTTGCCAACTGCCCAGATTCCTCACTGCCTTGGCCTCTCCCGGTGGAACAGAATGTGGAGCCAAGGGCATGCTGGCAGCAGTTTTAATCTCCTTTGTGTGCACAAATGTGTGGATGCTAAAACTGTATTTTCCATCCCTTTTTATTAAGTTGGTGGATCTTATTTAGGCGAGGCAAAAAAATAAAAAATTACATTAGCTGTATTACATTAAAAAGAAAAATTGTAATTAGTGTAAAAGCATTTTAATTTTCTTTTTGGCTAGAAGCATACTTTCCTTTGTACCTTTTTTTTTTTTTTAGTAATTTTTATTGTGCTTTAAGTGAAAGTTTACAAATCAAGTCAGCTTCTCACATAAAAACTAATATACACCTTGCTAAATACTCCCAATTACTCTCTCCCCAATGACACAGCCCGCTCCCTCCCTCCACTCTCTCTTTTCGTGTCCATTTCGCCAGCTTCTAACCCGCTCCACCCTCTCATCTCCACTCCAGGCAAGAGATGCCAACATAGTCTCAAGTGTCCACCTGATCCAAGACGCTCACTCCTCACCAGCATCCCTCTCCAACCCACTGTCCAGTCCAATCCATGTCTGACGAGTTGGCCTTGGGAATGGTTCCTGTGCTGGGGCAACAGAAGGTCTGGGGGCCATGACCACCGGCGTCGTTCTAGACTCAGTCAGACCATTAAGTCTGGTCTTTTTATAAGAATTTGGGGTCTGCATCCCACTGCTCTCCTGCTCCTTCAGGGGTTCTCTGTTGTGTTCCCTGTCAGGGCAGTCATCAGTTGTAGCCTAACACCATCTAGTTCTTCTGGTCTCAGGATGATGTAGTCGCTGGTTCATGTGGCCCTTTCTGTCTCTTGGGCTCGTAATCACCTTGTGTCCTTGGTGTTCTTCATTCTCCTTTGATCCAGGTGGGTTGAGACCAAATGATGCATCTTAGATGGCTGCTTGCTAGCGTTTAAGACCCCAGACGCCACTCTTCAAAGTGGGATGCAGAATGTTTTCTTAGTAGATTTTATTATGCCAATTGACTTAGATGTCCCCCAAAACCATGGTCCCCAGACCTCTGCCCCTGCTACACTGGCCTTCAAAGCATTCGGTTTATTCAGGAAACTTCTTTGCTTTTGGTTTAATCCAATTGTGCTGACCTCCCCTGTATTATATGCTGTCTTTCCCTTCACCTAAAGTAGTTCTTTTCTACTATCTAATTAGTGGATACCCCTCTCCCACCCTTCCTCCCTCCCCCCTCTCATAACCGCAAAAGAATGTTTTCTTCTCAATTTAAACTATTTCTCAAGTTCTTATAATAGTGGTCTTAGACAATATTTGTCCTTTTGCAACTGACTTCTTTCACTCAGCATAATGCCTTCCAGGTCCCTCCATGTTATCAAATGTTTCACAGATTCCTCATCCATTAATGGGCACCTCGGTTGCTTCCATGTTTTTGCTATTGTAAACAGTGCTGAAATAAACATGGGTGTGCATATATCTGTTCGTGTAAAGGCTCTTATTTCTCTAGAATATATTCCAAGGAGAGGGATTGCTGGATCGTATAGTAGTTCTATTTCTAACTTTTTAAGGAAGCACTAAATCGATTTGCAAAGTGGTTGTACCATTTGACATTCCCACCAGCACTGTATGAGTGTTCCAATCTCTCCACAGCCTCTCCAACATTTATTATTTTGTGTTTTTTGGATTAATGCCAGCCTTGTTGGTGTGAGATGAAACCTCATTGTAGTTTTGATCTGCATTTCTCTAATGGCAAATGATGTGAACATTTCCTCATATATCTGTTAGTTACCTGAATGTCTTCTTTAGTGAAGTGTCTATTCATATCTTTTGCCCATTTTTTAATTGGGTTATTTGTCTTTTTGCGGTTGAGTTTTTGCAGTATCATGTAGATTTTAGAGATCAGGTGCTGATCAGAAATGTCATAGCTAAAAACTTTTTCCCAGTCTGTAGGTAGTCTTTTTACTCTTTTGGTGAACATTTTTACCTTTCTTACAAAGGTTAATATACATACATGAAAGTAGGGAATGTGCATTCATCTTAAGCTTTTTTCTTTGACGTAGGTGCGCACGTAACCACCATCCAGACCAAGAACTAGAACATTTTCTGTATCTTGGAAGACTTCCTCATGCCCCTTCCCAGTCAATACTGTCCCCCAGAGGGATTTTAATTTTTTTTTTTTTTAAGTAGTGCTTGATCATAGACTCCTAAAATGGTAGAACTGATTCGGAAAGCTTACTGCTCTGATGAGGCATGGAGAGCCAGGAGGCCAAGAGACTCACCCAAAAGTTACCAATTTGTTGTCTGGACTGATTCTAGGACTGGTTGTTAAAGTGGAGTCCCAGGATCAGCAGCATCAGTAACACCTGCTAACTTGTTAGAAATGCAAATTCTCAGGCGCCACCCCAGTCCTACTGAATCAGAAGCTCTCAGGTGGGGCCCAGCAGCCTGTGTTTTAAAAGGCCTTTCAGGTGGTTCTGACACTTTGGTCAAGTTTGAGAACCACTGAACTACACCAAGGAAGCCCTGGTGGTGCAGTGGTTAAAGCCCTTGGCTGGTAACCGAAAAGTAGGCAGTTCGAATCTACCAGCAGCTCTGTGGAGAAAAATGTGGCAGTCTGCTTCCGTAGACATTTAAAGCCTTGGAAACCTCATGGGGTCCCTATGAGTCAGAATTGACTAGATGGCAGTGGGTGGGTGGGTGGGAAAAACACCAGGAGCCCTGGTGGCACAGCAGTTAAGAGCTTGGTGGCTAACCAAAAGGTTGCCAGTTCAAATCCACCACTGCTCCTTGGAAACCATATGGGGTGGTTCTACTTTGTCCTATAGGATCCTTACGAGTTGGAACTGACTCGATGGCAAAGAGGTTGGTTTGGAGCTACACCAAGTCTGTAAATCAAATATTAGAGTTAATAGAATTATTGTTTAATTGTGAAATTTGATTTAATGCCAGATGGGATAGGTTTGAGGGGTGCTTAGGAAGCATGGATGCTCATTTATACCATTCATTCAATACCTAATACCCACTAGTAGCATGATATTGAAGGTCCCTGAGCGGTACAAATGGTTTATGCTCATCTACTGATGTACAAGTTGGTAGTTTGAACCCACCCAACAGCACCATAGAGGAAAGTCCTGATGATCTGCTTCTGCAAAGATTACAGCTAAGAAAACCCTACGGAGGAGAGTAACTGGGAGTGCGTAGCAAGGTGTACATAAGTTTTCGTGTGAGAGACTGACATGATTTGTAAACTTTACTTAAAGCACAATAAAAATTATTAAAAAAAAAAAAACCCTGTGGAGCAGTTCTACTCTGGAACACATGGGGTTGCCATGCGTTGGGTTTGACTCGAGGGCAATGGATTTAGTAGCAATGATGTAGACAAAGAATATGGGCTTTGTCCTGCCACTCATGAGCCATGTAGCTTGGGAAAGACACTTAATCTCTTTAATCTCTAGTTTTTTTCAACAGTGAAAGAATTACTCTCAGGACGTGAGTCCTCAGATTGGATCTAGACTGCAGTAGTGCTTTGTTTGATCTGCCCAGACATTTTACTTGTTTGTTTTGAATTGATTGCTGTGGTAGAAGCAGCTAGTGGTCATTGAATACCCAACTGCTCCCCTTCATTTCCCTGCCTTCACTGGAATCAGGCAATTCCATCCCATCAACAGGCTGTGGATGGAAATGATGGATGTTATTTCCTGGCCAAGGTTCTTAAGAGCTAGTGTGCATCTTCCATCTCTCTCTTCCCCTGCACTGGTGACTTTGGAAGCCATATGTTGAGTTGCAGCATCACGACATAAAGGAATCCTGGTCCCCTGAGTCACCAAATGGAGGAGAGAGAGCCTTACGGACCTGCATCTGACTTTGTATCATGTGCTAGGCCAATGATATTTTAGGGTTTATTTGTTACTACTGCATAGCCTAGTCTATCCTGACTAATACACTTGGTAATATTTAAAAATTGAGAAATTTTACATAACAAGATTCAATTTGACTTGCGTTGAGTAACAAGATGCTGAGTTTGGCTTTGAAAATGGCAATAGCTGGCTACAGCTGAGCGATGCTGCCCCCTCTTAGAGTGGGATGTGCTCTCCGTCTAACCAGAGTCCTCACCACTCCCTGTAGTAAACCCCTGACAGTACAGCTGAGGTGTCAGTTGTTGTATGCCAACACTCTTTGCAGTTGTTGTTTTCTTATAATCCAGAGGAAAGTGAAATACCTCTGTAGTCACAGCCCTAAAAAAGTGGGAGCTAAATACAGATCATGTGGGCCATGGGCTTAAAATAAAATCCTAAGAGAGCAGTGTTCTTTGTGGAAGTGAAAAATATTCCCAAACGTTTAACGTGCAAAGTGTGTCTACGTCAAAAGAAGACAATGCAAGGTACTGTTCAGAAGGGTCCGTTTTAAGAGTTATGTTGGGGTTAGCACAAAGAAGCCTGCTGGAAAATGGTATTAACTGAAAAACGGGACTTGAATTTCAGCAAGGATTCCTTTTGATGATTGTGAATAAAATAAATGGTATGGCCGTGAAATGCAGTTGTGCGTGAAGCGAAAGAGTTATATCCTACTCTCTTGGTTCATTTGCCTGCCTAGTCCCTGGAGGCATTCGACTTTGTCAGGATTGGAAGAGACCATTATGAAGAATATCTACCAAGCTGCCTGGTATGTAGTTGACTCCGCAAATGTTAGTATCCTTTCAATTTGTTCACTCATCTTGATCTCAGCAAAGAATATTTGAATCTATTTCTAATTTGACCCTGAAGCCCAGCAATTGAATGTGGTTGTTGAGCCAACAAAATGGGTCACATGTAACCAGGGGAGGAGATCCCAGAGGAAAACAAAGCAAGAAAGGAGAAAAGAGGAAGGAGACTGGAATTCTCCAGTGTGAAAAGCCAAAGGCTGAGGAGAGACATCATCAAGACAGTGAAGTCTTAGAAGAAAGGTGTGGAAGTTGAGATTATCGTTCAGTATACAGTATACAGTCCCTCTCTTCAGGAGCCTTGGTAGCGCAGAGGTTGAGAAGCTTGGCTGCTAACCAAAAGGTAGGCAGTTAGAATCCACCAACAGCTCCTTGGAAACCCCGTGAGGCAGTTGTACTCTGTCCTATAGGGTCTCTATGAGCCAGAATTGACTTGATGGCAACAGGTTTGAATTTTTTTTTTTTTTGGTTCTCTGCCCCACCTCCATGCTAGAAGTGTTTTTCCCTATCCCATGGGTGGTGGGCTGGTGATTTGTTTTGGCCGCTGGAATGTGGGTGGGAGTGACAGTATGTCTGTTCTGCACCCAGGCCTCTGGGAGCTGCTCACCTCTGCCAGGAGAAGAATATGGCCCAGGTAGCCACCAGCCCTCAGCCTGGACCGTGGAATGAGCCCCTGGGGTAATTGCAGCCTGGAGCCAATTCCAGGTGACCTACAGACCCAGGGCAATAAATCCATGCTCCGTGTTGTATTCCACTGAGTTTGCAGGTGCCTTGTTACGCAGCATTATTGCAGCAAGAGCTGACCACTGTGGAAGGTTCACGTGACGGAGAGCTTCTCTAATTCCCCAAATGCCAGAACTAGGCACCAGACACTGTTCTGTGCAAAACATCAAAAGATAAAACACTTATCTTTGGTGCCTCCTCTCCCAAGGCCCCACTCTTACTCTAGTCATCCCTCCCTTCCACTGCCCACAGCGATTGTTTGGTTTCAGCTATCTCACTATTTCCTCAAACTGTAGCTGTCCTTTGAACCATCCCTTCAGTGTTTTGCTTTCTTCTTAATAACAATAAAAATTTAGTCCTAATACTAAGTAGCACTTCCATTATGGCAGGCACTATTCTGAGTGCTTGATAAAGTTTAACTCATTTAATCTTCACAGCCACCCTACATGGTAAAAACCAGTTGCCGGTGAGTTGACTCCAACTCATGGGGACCCCATGTGTGTCAGAGTAGACGTGTGCTCCGTAGGGTTTTCAATAACTGACTTTTCAGACGTAGATCACTAGGCCTTCCTTCTGAGGTGCCTCTGGGTGGACTCGAAATTCTAGCTTTTTGGCTAGCATCTGTGCATGTTAAACTTTTGCACCACCCGGGAACTCCACCCCATGTGTTAAGTACCATTAACATGTCCATTTTATAGATGAAGAAATTGAGGCACAGAGAGGCTAAGTAACAGCCCCAAGTAACAGAGTTAGTGGGTGGTGGAGTGAAAATTCAGCCCAGGTAGCCTGACTCTAGCCCCAGGCTCTTCCCTCTTTGCCTTCTCCTTGATGGTGATGGGTTAAGTGGATAATCTCCATTAACATTAATTTATTATCCAATATCAGGTTATGATTCCCTCAGATAACATAAGGGTTTAATTCATTATATGTGTTGAGAGCCCTTAAGAAATGAATCTACACGGCACGGTCATGGAAGCTTCATAGATACATCCAAACTCCCTGAAGGACCAAGTTACTGGGCTGAGGGCTGGGGACCATGATCTAGGGGACATCTAGCTCAAGTGGGATAACATAGTTTATAAAGAAAATATTCTACGTCCTACTTTGGTGAGTAGCCTCTGGGGTCTTAAAAGCTTCTGAGTGGCCATCTAAGATACATCTGCTGGTCCCACCCGATCTGAAGCAGAGGAAAATGAAGAAAACCAAAGATACAAGGGAAAGATTAGTCTAAAGGATTAACGGACCACAACTACCATGACCTCCACCAGACTGAGTCCAGCACAACTAGATGGCGCCTGGCTACCACCACCGACTGCTCTGACAGGGATCACAACAGGAGGTTACAGACAGAGTGGGAGAAAAACGTAGAACAAAATTCGAACTCACAAAAAAGGACCAGACTTACTGGTCTGACAGAAACTGGAGGAACCCTGAGAGTATGGCCCCCTCAGTACTGAAGTCACCCCTGAATTTCATCCTTCAGCCAAAGATTAACCATACTGATTGCTGTGAAGTCGATTCCAACTCATAGCGACCCTCTAGGACAGAATAGGACTACCCCGTAGGGTTTCCAAGGCTGTAATCTTTAAGGAAGTAGACTGCACATCCTTCTATCACGGAGCTGCTGGTGGGTTCGAACCACTGACCTTTCAGTTAGCAGCTGAGTGCTAAACTTGAGACACCAGGGCTCCTTCATGGTGCTTTAATGGCTATGAAAACCCCAATGTGTGGGCAGCAGGGCTGGTGGTAGTCCAATCCAAGAGGTGAGTAAAAACATCATCTAAATAAAGCTCCCTGGCTCCCTAATTTCAGGTGCCTTCTTCACAAAGGCGGTGCACATGGGTGCTGTCTCCCTCAGCTTTGGGATCTGGGACACAACAAGCCAGGAGAAGCACCACAGCGTCTCCCACCTCTACTTCTGGGGTGCCAATGCCATACTGCTGTTATAAAACATCGCCAAAGATGAGACACACCTAAAAAACAAACAATAACACATGTAGTTCGCCCTTATATAAGAGACCTAATGGGTACACCAGCCTGAAAGCAAAGAGGAGAATTAGGGAAGGAGCAGGAAAACTGGACAAATGGGGTTGGGGAACCATGGTCAAGAAGGGGAGAGTGCTGACATATTGCAGGGTTGGCAGCCAATGTCACTAAACAATTTGTGTATTAGTTTTTTAATGAGAAACTAATTTGCTCTGTAAACTTTCACCTAAAGCACAATTAAAAAAGAAAGAATCAAACGATGAAATTTTTGTCGTTATATTTTAAAGGTGATATTTCTGCTCATGCCAAATGATATGTCGAATGATAAACACTTTAATTTCAAGGAAGGCCAAAGAGTAAACTTGAAGCTTG
The DNA here is from genome assembly GCF_024166365.1 of Elephas maximus indicus. NCBI lineage: Eukaryota > Metazoa > Chordata > Mammalia > Proboscidea > Elephantidae > Elephas > Elephas maximus. Next base: position 7,012,822 of record NC_064845.1, read on the forward strand.
AAAGAAGATATTTTAGGAAAAAAGCAAGTGAGCCCTGCCTTTTGACAGAGTGCACTCCACACGGAAACGTACAAATCAAAGGCTGTCAGTGGGCTTTCCTGCCTTTAACCTGTTATCGTTGAGTAAATTCTGACCCTGTAGGGCAAAATAGAACTGCCCCATGGGGTTTCCAAGGTTGTAATCTTTAAGGAAGCAGGCTGCCACATCTTTATACCGTGGCGCAGCTGGAGGGTTCAAACTACTGACCTGTGGGTTAGCAGCTGAGCGTTTAACCACTGTGCCACCATGGCTCCTTTTCCTGCCCTTAAAGGTTTTGGAAGCTTGGCTGAATCCAGCTTCCTGAGCCAGGGCAGCTCCAGGCCCTTTCCAGGATTTCAGACTCCACTTCTTTAGGCTTTTTTGGATCCTGGCCCCAATGGTCACAAGGCTGCTTCAGTTCTCTGGTCCCTGTATCATGTCTGAATATAAGGCTTTATCTCCTTCATAGTTCCTGAAATAAAATCAGTGAGACCAGGCATGTCGTGTGTTTTCTATTTTTACTAAAGACATGCCAGCACAGATTATGCTGCCATCCACCGTTTCGTGGGGCCCCCAACCAGTTCGTGTCCACTCCTTTCAAAAGCCCTCATACCTCTCGGTATCTGAAGTTTTTGGTGGGAAGTCCCCCAGCTCTGGCTGCTTCTCTCAAGAGGAGGAGTTCTACCAAATCATCTCTTTCTCTAATTTTCAGCCATTCTTTCTTGCCAAATTCTGATAAATCTAAATTTCTCAACCTCATTGTAATTAAAAAAAATACAAAGAAGGAATACAGTGAGCTTCAATACCAGATTACCTTCCCCCTAGAAGAAAATCTACTTATAGATAAACTATTGGACTGAGTAAGAGAGCTCAGCAAAATTGGCAAACAAAGGACCAATATAAAAACATCAATAGCATGATGACTGATAATTACAGGAATCTGTATTTACAAAGATGCTGTTTAGCCTAGCTGCAAAAACTACGGGATGCCTAGGGATCAGCCTAACAGACGTCCCATTGAACAACCTGTCACTCTGAAGGAGGCTAGATAAATAAACTGTGGTTCATTCACACAGTAGAATTCTATATAACCATAAACCAAGCCCATGGCCATCTAGTTGATTCCGACTTATAGTGACCCCATAGGACAGAGTAGAACTGCCCTTCAGGGTTTCCAAGGAGCGGTTGGTAGATTTGAACTGTCAACCTTTTGGTTAGCCAGCTGAGCTCTTAACCACTGAGCCACCAGGGCTCCAGAATTCTATATAGCAATTGAAATGAATGATTCAAGATTCACCTAATATAGCCACATGGCTCAGTCTTAAAAACATAATACCCAAAATCAAAACCCAGTGCCATCGAGTCGATTCCAACTCATAGCGACCCTATAGGACAGAGTAGAACTCTATTGAGTGAAAAAAGCAAGTAGCAAAATGTTCATATAGCCTGACATAATTCGTGTAAAAACTTAAAATACACAAAATAATTGAATGAATGATATGCATCTGTGTGAGAATGAATTTCACCTATTTACAAGATAAAGATGATCTCTAAGGAAAAAGGGATGGGAGTAGAATGGCCTTCCGTTAAAACTTTTTCAAAGGGAAAGACTTTCCAGGGTGATATTACATTATTTTTTTTTTATTTTGTGTATATTAGATCATTAATGTATGTTAATAAATTAATAGGTGTATATTATACTATTTTTGATATTTATCTTCATTTGAAATACTGTATAATGAAAACTGAAAAGAATGTATATACATATATATGTACGTATATATATATATATAAGCCCATTGCCAGATGGTCGATTCTAACTCATAGCGACCCTATAGGACAGAGTAGAACTGCCCTGTAGGGTTTTCAAGGAGCAGCTGGTGGTTTCGAACTGGGGACCTTTTGGGCAGCTGTGACAGATTGAGAGTGAGAGAGAGGAGCCCTGGTGGTGCAGAAGTTAAGTGCTCAGCTGCTACCCAAAAGGTCAGCAGTTCAAACCCGTGAGCCGCTCCGTGAGAGAGAGATGTGGCAGTCTGCTTCTGTAAAGAATTACAGCCTTGGAAACCCTATGGGCAGTTCTGCTCTGTCCTATAGGGTCACTATGAGTTGGAATCGACTTGATGGCAATGGGTTTATATACATTTATGTTGAAGAAGTATTTTAATGAAATAACATGTATAAACAAAACTTTTTACCTTCGTTACTAATTCTTTCTGCTCTAATTGGGTATATTTCTAAATGCTCAAAAAGAAAAGAAAATTTGGCCCTTAAAAGGAAGTTAGAGAGAATAACCAAATGTAAAATAAGAGATGAAATTTTATCACCAGTCTTAGGCTGGGTTCTCCAGAGAAGCAAAGCCTGTGAAGTGTATATAACCCCAAAACCAAACTATTACCGTCGTGTTGATTCCAACTCATAGAGACCCTATAGGACAGAGTAACGATTTGACTTTATTCTGAGACAATGTAATGATTTGACTTTATTCTGAAGGATTTTTGAGTAATCATGAGGCAAGACTGGCCACCTAACACTCCTGCCCCAAAGTGGTCACATCTAGCATTAGGTGGCTTCCAGCTCTAACGTTTTATGAGATCTTAGAACTCCAAACTCTTTGCGAGAGCTTAGAACTCAGATCAGCTTACCAGGAGTGGTCTGCTCCTGGCAGAAGTTAAAAGCACTCTCTTTCTATCAGCAAGAGTCCATTAAGCGGGGAAGGCTGAGAAGGCAGAGGACAGTGTTGAGGATGTAACTGACACCCAGAGTTGGCTGACTGATTAGGCACCAGCTGGAGAAGCGAAAGAAAGGATGCTGAGAATGTCAGCCCTGCAGATAAGACATTGATTGTTCTGCCCTCCTTGACAACAGCAATGCTTCGGAAGCAAGTGTACTTTGTTCATAAGCGTTGGGGTATTTTGAATTCTACTTTAGCATATATATCTCATTACCTATAGTAAAAACCGAATGGCAATTAGAATAAACCAAAAAAACCAAACCTGTTGCTGTCAAGTCGATTCTGACGCATAGTGATCCTATGGGACAGAGTAGAACTGCCCCATAGGCAATTAAAACATATACTCTAAATTTAAAAGTTGCATTTTTGTTTGAAATATGTTATTATAATGGTATTGTGTTATGTTTTTTAGGAAAGAGTCCTTTTTTAAAGATATGCATTATATTTATGGATGAAATAATATGATGTCTTGGATTTACTTCAGAATAATTCAGAAATGGGGAAGAGGTTGGGGGTTATGAAATTTCGCATAATAAAAAGGTAAAAAATTAAAGTAAAATAAAAAACTTGGTGAGCTAACTTTTTTTCTCGGTTACCCACGCTTGCAGAATTCCTACCTGCTCTGACTCTAGACCCCTTAATTTTTCCAGCTTGTTCCCACAGCATCAATTATAAATTGATTTGCTTGCCATGCAATGCCAAAACTTTTTTTTTTTTTACTTTATAATTGTCTTTATGTAGATATTATGCATGGTTTAAGGAGACGTTTATAGGTGCCAACTTGACAAGGGATGGACTGTGATGGTTAACAATGCCAAACTTTTAAACCAATGTCGAGGTTCAGTTCATAACAACAAAATTCTATGAAGTTTTCAAAGGAAATTAGAATTCTCAGCTCTTTCAGGAAACTGTCACATCCCCCCGTATTGGATGGACCAATAAGCATTTCCTACAGAAAAACTGAACTTAAATTCCTTACGTCACTACAACATGCCAGATACTGTTCTAGTTACATTATGTTATTAAATGAAAATTGATTGAATTACAATGCATATTATTATCTTCATTTTAGAGATAAGGAAGGTCATATCGCAAGCGTGTTATGGATCCAGGAGTCCAGGCCAAAACTGGTAGTACCAAAGCCTATGTTCTTTTTTCTTCATAACCTTGGTTTGTGGTTCAGCAGTATGAGCATAACTGAAGGCTTGTTAGAGATTGTCTTAGGCTGGGTTCCCTAGAGAAGCACAACCAATGAAGTGTATATAAACCAAAAAACCATACCCATTTCGTCGATGCTGACTCCTAGAGACCCCATAGGACAGAGTAGAACTGTCCCACAGGGTTTCCAAGGAGCAGCTGATGGGTTCAAATTGCTGACCTTTTGGTTAGCAGCCACTTAACCACTGTGCCACCAGACTCCAGAGAGAGAGAGAGAGAGATTTATCTAAAGGAAATGGCTCATGAAGTCTTGAGTCTGTCACGTCTAAAGTCCGTGGGCCAGGCATCAGGATGGAGACGTCTCTTGACCCACATAGCTGTAGGAGCTGACAAATCCAAGATCGGCAGGTCAGATGGCATGCTGTCGGTTCATAGGCAGCAAAAGCTGATGAATCCCAAGATCAGCAGGCAATACGGCAGACCACTGGCTCAAGTCCCAAGAACTAGAGGTCAAAGCTAGATGGAGGTTCCAGAGTGAGAGCCTGGCCTGAATATTCACTTATATACTAGAGGCAGGCCACACCCCCGAAGAGACTCTCTTTCAACTGATTGGCTGCTCATAGCCAATTTCATGACAGAGTTGAATACCCCATCACATAACTGCCGAACTATATCATATCTGCCAAACACTGAGTATCATGGCCCAGCCAAGTTGATGCACGACCTTAACCATCACAGAGATGCAGGACCTTGGGCCCCATCCATGGTCTACTGAATCAGAATCTGCATTTTAACTAGGTTTGCAGAGTAATCATATGCATATCAAACATTGCAAAACTCTGCCCTATAAAGCAATCTTGTGAGCCTGTCTCAAATAATAATCACTGCTGCTAACATTAATAGAGTTGTTTTTTTTTCACTGTGTGTTAGATTTTCTTGTGAGTTGGTTGCACCTCACAGTCCTATTAGAGCTGAGGAAATGGAGACTTACAGAGTTTAAATTTTTTTTTAATGTCACACAGCTAGTAAGTGGCAAAGTCTAGATTTGAACTCAGGTTGGTCTGATTCTGGAACCTGGACTGTAACCTGCTGCTCCCTCCCCATGAGCTTCACTACACTCATAGGATTGAATTCATACATTTTATTTCATTTAAATGATGCAAATTAGCTGTCTGTATTATTTAAGTTACCATTAACACCGTTTGGTCTAGTACTTAGGTTTGATGGTGTGGACAGAGTCTAAAACATCAGACAGCAATATAATATTGCTGTTATTTAAAACAAAATTTTGAGGTCATATGGCCAATATACTTCTTAGGCTAGAGGAGGTGTATTCAAATAATAATATATCAGGGTGAAAACTCTAATAGGTTATCTGGCTAGTCTTCATTTACTGATGGATGAACCAAAATACAAGATGAGGTTTACTCACCTAAACTATCCTGAGATTCATCAAGGAAGATTAGAAATGCACTCTGTTTCTTGATTCCACCCTCACTTTACTAGGAAACTCTAACTTTATGGTGTTTTCTAGTAATAACGTGTTTAGAGTCATTAGAATCATTTGAAATATCTTCAAGTAAACAACTCTATTATCTTGTATGGTGCAAAATAATTGATTCATCCTGCTTATAAGCAATGTCCCACTGGACAATTCTTTCATCCTCTTTCCCATGTGAGAAAAAAAAAGAAACATACATAATTTTTCGGTTGATGCAGAACATAAAGCAACCAGCTGCTGTGAAGTTGACTGCAACTCGTGGTGACCCCATGTGTGTCAGAGCAGAACAGAACTGTGCTCCACGGGGTTATCGATGTCTGATTTTTCAGAGGTAGATCAAGCCTTTCTTCTAAGGTGCCTCTGGGTGGACTCGAATTTCTAACCTTTCGGTTAGCAGCCGGTCATGTTAACCATTTTTACCACCCACGGACTCCTGGTACAGACTATAATTCTAGGCTTGCTTTTAGTAAGAGCAATGAGAAACCATAATTAGCTCTAGACTAAATTCTTACAAATATGAAATCACCTGCAGCTAGAAAAGATAGCACATTTTCAAAAATACCAGGAGATTTCGTATTGTTTTCACTTTTTTCTGCGCAAAGGCCATAAAGCAGGAGATACAATTACCTTTGTGACCCAATGTGGGCAAATCTCATTCTATAAAATCTGTCATTAAATATCTCCCTATTTAGGAAGCAAAGCAGGTAGCAGAGTATAACACTAGAAATCTAAGAAGTAAGTGGCATTAAAATCATCTTATTAAAAAAAGTAATGGAGGTGAACTTCAGAGTATTTGATCGCAAAGAAATGAGATCCACCAAAAAATGTATGTGATAAATACCCAGCTAGCAATACATTACTCAGTGAACCTTTTTCTTTCTTCTTTTCAATGGTGAAGGATAGATTTAACAACAACAACTAAGCATTCTAAAAATCCTACCTGTTCTGTGTTGGGAGCCCTGTGATTTAAAACAAAATTTTGAGCCATGAGATCATATGGCCAATACATGGCTCTTCTAAACAAGAGCCAGTGTATCCACATAGCAATAGATCAGCAATATATTAGAACCCTATTTTCATGACATAATGGTTAAGAGCTCAGCTGCTAAAGAAAAGGTTGGCAGTTTGAATCCACCAGCCACACCTTGAAAATTCCATGGGCCAGTTCACTTGATGGCACTTAACAACAACAGCAATGATTACCTTATCCTGGGATTTAAAAAAATATTCAAGGGGAATGATTTTTCATTGATACATTTCTTTATATGTAATGAAATGAAAAAAAAAGTGAATAAAAATTTTTTCTTTGTAAAATTTAATCCTAAACTATGCTTCCATACAAACACATGTAATTATTTATTTAAAAAAAGAATAGTTGAAGGGATTTAACTTTGGTTTTTTTTTTTTTTCCTCCTAGTGTTATCTATGAAGGGGAAAAAAAAACACCCCACAGAAGTTGTCTATTTCTGCTCTCTGCTGTCTGGTGTTTCCCTGACCCTTTCTTTGTGTTAAGATGCGAAGTTCTGTGAGGACTCACCTGATAAAAATCTCAGGTAAGTAGTAAGAGATAGATTAGGTCTTTAATTAGAAGGACTACCAAACCACCAAACAGAACCCGTTGCCATCAAGTCAATTCTGACTCGTTGCGACCTTATAGGACAAAGTAGGACCGTCCCATGGGGTTTCCAAGGAGCGCCTGGTGGATTCAAACTGCTGACCTTTTTTGGTTACCAGCCAAGCTCTTAATCACTGCCGCCACCAGGGCCCCAATTAGAGAGACTAGTGACTGAAAGGTGAATTTGATATCCACCATTTTCATTCATTCTAAGCAGGTACTTAGAATGAAATCGACAGGACTCAAAAGGGAAGCAATATGAGCAACCTTGGGCAGTGCTTTCCCTGTAATTGATCCCTGGATGGGTGTGCCAGGAGAGGTTGCAAGCAAGGACTGAGCAAATCCTAGTATCACCATTTTGTCTTAAGTGTCAGGGATGTTTAAAAAAGGAAAAAAAAAAAATTGTATATTATGCAGGGAACCAGGCTATTTAACCTCTGAAGTCCTTTCCTATAGTGTTTTATTATTTGAGTTGCTCATACAATCAAGCTCCAATTGTCTCACCACCTCCTTCACTCCTTTTTTTTTTTCGGTTTGGCTTTTCAGTCCACATTTATATCAGCCGTGGCTGCCAGCATTAGGCTCAGTGGGTGAAGCAAGTCTTACGTGAAAACCGGCTGGCGGCAGCCTGTGGGAGCTGGTGCCACAGGAAGCTGCTCCAGTGGCGGCCGCCTTGTCCTTGTTCCAAGCACAGAGGGAGGGATCCCCAGCAGAAAGATGAAGTGGTCTGCATCCCTGACCCGGCCCTGTGGAAGGTTCCTCTCCCAGTCAAAACTGTTTTCTGCAGAGATCTTCTGCGTGCCAAACGGTCACTTTTTTTTTTTTTTGAGAGGAATACCCTAGTGTGGCCTTGAGGAAGCTGATAAGTAAGCAGAGGATGCTAGCTGACAGACAGAGAGGAGACACAGTCGAGAGGAGAGCCCCGTAGCTCTCAAGAGAGAGAAAACTGGAGTGAGCTGTCTTCCTTCTGGCTGGGATGTCATTTCCCACTTCCCGGCCCTGAGGCTGCTTGGATTAGAAACCAAACTCAAAAACCAGAGCCATCTGTGGCTACAGCCTGGGGGGATCTCAGTAAGATGTGTGTGGACTTCTCCATATAACATCAGGGTGCTTTTATTGATTAACATAAGGAAGCCCAGAGCCTCTCAGGAAAAATAAATCTGTATTGACATAACCTAACAGCTAACATACCCCACTGAGTCGATTCCGACTCATAGCAACCCCATAGGACAGAGTAGAACTGCCCTATAGGGCTTCTGAGGAGTGGCTGGTGGATTCAAACTGCCGGCCTCTTGGTTAGCAGCCTGAGCTCTTAACCACTGCGCTGCCAGGGCTCCAAAAACTAACACGGGAGTGCGTAACATTTTAGAAGAATTTATGTCAAAAATGGCTAAAATACCGTAAAAGAGAGCTCCTTCTTTCAGATGGGGAAGAATTTCTACCCCCTTCTCTTAATTTTTTTTTTTTTCTCTTCTTAAAACACACACACACGCACAAACCAAAAAAAAGAAAAAAACAAGCCAGTTGCTGTGTAGTTAGTTCCGACTCATGGCGACCCCACGTGTCTCATCAGAGTAGAATTGTGCTGCACAGGATTGTCAATAGCTGTGATCTGTCGAAGTAGATTGCCAGGCCTTTCTTTCAAGGGTTTTGAGCAGAGGTGGGACATGATCTTATTACTTTTTTTTTTAATAATTTTTATTGTGAAAGTTTACAAATCAAGTCAGACTGTCACATATAAGCTTATATACACCTTACTCCATACTCCCACTTTCTCTCCCCCAAATGAGTCAGCCCGCTCCCCCCTTCCAGTTTCTCCTTTTGTGACTGTTTTGCCAATTTCTAACCCTCTCTACCCTCCCATCTCCCCTCCAGACAGGAGATGCCAACACAGTCTCAAGTGTCCACCTGATACAAGCAGCTCACTCTTCCTCAGCATCTCTCTCCAACCCATTGTCCAGTCCCTTCCATGTCTGATGAGTTGTCTTCGGGAATGGTTCCTGTCCTGGGCCAACAGAAGGTTTGGGGACCATGACTGCTGGGATTCTTCTGATCTTATATTTTTAAAGTATCACTCCTCATGTTCCTTGAAGAGACTTTTATACTAATCCAGGCAAGAGACACAGTAGCTCAGATGAAGGTGGCCTGTCAGTGGATGACTGAGAACAAGTTGGACTGCAGAGATATGTTGAAGGCAGAGAAAACAGATTTCCTAACGAATTCTACGTGAGGTGTGAGAGAAATAGAGAAGTCAAGAATGACTCAGATTTTTGGCCTGAGCAACAAGGAGTTGCCACCTGATGGGGAAGGACATTGGCAAAAGAGTTTTGTGGCGGAAAATCGGAATGAAGGTGGTCGGGTGTATTAATCAGGAGCTCTAAGCAGCGGCGTCTCTAGGGTTGGTGTCACCTAGCGTGGTAACTCATGGTGTCCCCCCCCCATGCGAATTACTACAATATTGTAGCTAAAACACCAGAACATTTGACAAAATCAGCAACTATAAAAACACTGCAGCAAACAACAGCGCGTGCTTGCAGTACCTGCAGAAGAAACCCCATGATTTGAAAAGTCGTTGAAATTGCGAGCTAACGACAGCTCTAACCAGAGCACTTTAGAAGGTTCAAAAAGTAGATTAGCACGGAGATTTAGCCTTGTAGATATATAGATACTTGTAAGCTGGGCTTACAAAAGAAAAATTTTGTTGTTATAACTAACTACAGGAATATTTTTATAAAAAATGATAAATTTCTGCTGAAACGCTGCCCGAAAATTTTATAGACAGTCATTTTGGTGTCACCCACTCTGACAGTGTTCGCCGGTACAGTCCACACCGCCCACACTCTGCCAGCAAGGCCACTGGTTCCAGAGGGATGTCTGGGCTGCAGAGATAAATTTCAGAGTCTTTATCATATAGATGGAAACCCTGGTGGCATAGCGGTTAAGAGCTACTCCTGCTAGCCAAATGTTGGCAGTTTGAATTCACCAGGTGCTCCTTGGAAACCGTATGCGGCAGTTCTACTCTGTCCTATAGGGTCGCTATGTGTCGAAATCCATATAACAGGTTGGGTTTGGTTTTGTTTTTTATCAAATAGATGAAATTTATAGTATTAAAGAGACTGGGTGAGAGCACCCAAGGAGTGAGTATGGGTAGAGAAGACTGAACTCCAGAGGACTCCAACATTAAGTGTCAGGAAGATGAGGACTGCAAAGGATGCCGAGAAGTAGCAGCCAGTGAGGCATGAGAAATACCGAGACAATGTGGTGACCTGGAAGCCACGTGAAGAAGGGATGTCAAGGGGGGGGGAGAGATCAGCTATATCATAGGCTGTTGATAGGTCAAGAAAGATGAGGATTGAGAATTTATCATTGGGTTTAACAAAAAGGAGGTCACTGATGACAACGATAAAAGCCGTTTCTGTGGCGTGCTAGAGGTCAAAGCGTGATTGAACGGGGTTATAAGAGCAAGGGGGAAGAGAAGGACAGCAAATAAAGACAGGTCTTTCAAAGTTTTATTACTAAAGGGAGGAAATAGGGCAGTAGCTGGTGAATGAGTGGGGTTAAGGCAATTTCTCTTTCTTGTTTTAAGATAGAAGAATTAATAACATGTTTGTGTGTTAATGAAAATGATTCAGTGAAGACCAAAAAATGACTATGTGAAGAGGGAAGGGAGAATCGTTGGAGCAGTGCCCAGTGTCCAGTGACAAGGAAAGATGGGATCTGGTGCCTAAGAGGAGAGTTTGCTTTAGTATAAGAGCATGGATTATTCTTCTGTGGTAATCAGCAGGAAAGAACTCTATGAGGGTGCAGATACTGGAATGGGGGGTAAGTGTGTCAGTGGGAACCCATGGAAGTTCTAAAGGCTTCTGGGGGTGGGGGCAGAAAACACAGACACACATACGCAAAGGATTAGGGATCGGACTGGCTTTGGTTTTCTCAACTGCAACACTAGAAGCTAGCAGACAAGGGGTCAAGGCCTTTCAAAACCTAAGAGAAGATAATTTGCAACCTAAGAATTTTTTTTAAATCCAGCCAAACTGTCATTAAGTGAGTGCTGACTCAATGCCTTTTCAAACATACAAGTTGTGCTCGATCTTTTCTGTTGGGCCCTCCAGATTCGCTCTCCATCCTTTGTTTTCAGGGGGAGCTCTGGTGGCATAGTGGTTAAGAGCTTGCCTGATAACCGAAAGGTCAGCAGTTCGAATCCACTAGCCACCCCTTGGAAATCCTAGGGGGCAGTTCTACTTGGTCCTATAGGGTCGCTATGAGTCAGAATCAACTCCACAGCAATGGGTTTGGTTGTTCCCAGAGAGGCAAACCTGCGTGGACTGGTTTTCTCAGGTTCCATTTTGCTCTGATTTCTGCTTGGGTTTGGCCTATGGGAGACACTGGCAGGAAACCAGGGGGCAGAAAAAGAGAAGTCGGTGCTGTGTTCCTTTACTGAAGGCCATACCTCTTGTTGGGCAGCCCTTTCCAATAGTTTGAGCTCTCTCTCGGTTCTGGTGAACACTCCTTCCTCTTGCCCCTTCAGGCCTGGTGTGGTAAAGCTTCCTGCTTTTGCTGGTCCCATCTCTTAACCCTGCTCACATTTTCATTAATAGCCCATTTTTAAGCTTTCATCTAGAGCCCCCTTACGTGTGCCATCTGTTTCCTGGCTGAGCCCTGACTGGATATACAAGGTCTCAAAAATTTTACCCATGCAAACGGTCAACATTACCCTAAACCAAAGATGAGAAGGTAAGGGGGAAGCTAGATGAATGGAAAGAGAACAACCAGAATGAAAAAGATGAGAACGTTGACATACTGTGAAATATGTAACCAATGTTACCGAACAATAGGCAAGAAATTGTTAAATGGGAATCTAATTTGCTGTGTAAACTCTCACCAAAACAAAGTACTATTAAAAAAAAAAAATTTACCCATGTACCCTTCTTATAAAACTATGGGAGGAAGTTCTCCGTTAAAATAAGGAAGTGAGAAAGAAGTAGATACAGGAGTGAGGCAAAAGAAACCCTCAGAACAACAGTTAAAGGCGGTCCCAGGGAGGCTGCTGTGTATTAGTTATACAGAGCAACCAATTCAGATTGGAGCAGGCCAGAAGGGTCTTAGAGATGTCAAGAAGATGAAATTGTTACAATACCCGATGAGGAGTTTTACACAGCCAGGGTAAAAATTTGTGGCTGAGTTGGAACTAAAAACCAGTTAATGTTAGGTCAGTTCCAACTCATGGCGACCTCACGTGTGTGTCAGAGTAGAACTGTGCTCCATAGGGTTTGCAATGGCTGACTTTCTGGAAGAAGATTGCCAGGCTTTTCTTCCGAGGCACTTCTCGGTGGACTCAAACTGCCAACTTTTCCGTAGCAGCTGAGAGTGTTAATCGTTTGCACCACCCATACCAAAAAACCCAAACCCGTTGCCGTGGAGTCAATTCCAACTCACAGCAACCCTGGTTAAGAGCTATGGCTGCTAACCAAAAGGTCAGCAGTTCGAACCCACCAGGCACTCCTTGGAAACTCTATGGGGCAGTTCTACTCTGTCCTATAGGGTCGCTATGAGTCGGTATTGACTCGCCGGCAATGACTTTGCACCACCCAGGGACTCCAAATTAGAATTAAAGACCTAGAAATCTAAGCAAGTGAAAAACAAGGCAGTTGCTGATCTTGGAGGTAGCAAAACGCTAGGTAAGAAAGAAAAAGTAATCATAGTATAGGAAATGGCTCAATTCTGATCAGCATTTACACAACAAAAATTCCAAGACACTTTCAAATTTTTTCCTTTTATGCAAATCTTTATTACACATAGGTTCCCTAGTTTTGTTATAAAGAGATTTCCATAGAAGGGATTTGTCATAATGGTACCTAAGGTTGCCAGGACATTTATTGTAACATTTGATCTTGAATATTTGACACAGTGGAAAGTAAAAAAATCTCAGCTTATATACCTCCGAGGATTGCAAATCACAACATGCAGAGTGCCTGGCACACAGTAGGCACTTATAAATGACCAGTCTTATAAGCCATCTTAATAGAAGAATGCTGTATAGGGATATTTTAAAACTACAAGGAATACCACTTTGACCCTAACTTGAGTTGCAAGTCAAGGGACGTGAGAAGGCTGACACACTTATAAAAGCAAACACTCCCCAGTCTCATTTCTTAGTTACCTTATGCTGTCGTAAGAGAAATACCACAAGTGAGTGGCTTTAAAGAGCAGAAATTTATTTTCTCACAGTTCTGGAGGCTAAAAGATTAAATCAGGGTCTTAGAAATGTTGAGTCTTTCCGTGGGTCTCTCTCCTAGTTTCTGGCATGTGCCGGCGATCCTTGGCATTCTTTTGCTTTTAGTCAGGCCCTCCTGTGTGTGTGTCTGTGTCTATGCTGCCCTTTTTATAATTCAGAAGTGATTAGGTTTAAGATCCATTCTACTCTGGTATGACCCACTGACATAACAAAAGAAAAACTCTATTTCCAAACAGGATCACATCCACAGGTATGGGGCGGCTAGGACTTCCACACATATTTGAAGGAACAAAATTTAATCCACAACATTGGGCAAATACGACACAGAACTGACAACTCTGTATATAGATGAAATTAAGAATAAAAGGTTCTCAGGAAGCAAAGATGATCGGGGGAATGAAGTACACAGAGTAAATCAACTCTCAGAGGGGTCAAGCTCTCCTTTAGGGCAGTGACTTAAAGACCCAGATATTCCCCCTTGGGAATCCCAGTCCTGCTTAACACCACAGGAAGCTTGGGACTCTAAGGCAGAACTCTGGTTTCTCCATTAAACATAAAACCACAAAATAATGATTTTTAGCTGCAGGAGCTCCTTGGTACCATCAATCACAGGGGTTCGTCAGATATTAATAGTTTGAAAAGTAAAAATAAAATAAAATTAATAATAATTAACACGCGTCAAGCACTTAAGATTTGTCAGTTACTGTTCTAAACCATTTTACATTAATCATCCTATTTAATCTTCATAACAACTCTAGGTCCTTTTATCCTCCTTTTACAGATCAGGAAACTGAGACTCAGAGAGGTTAAGTTGCCTAAGGTTACATAGCCAGTAAACTGGTAGAACTGGACTTGGACTCGGATTTGACAGTCTCCAAAGCCTTCTAGGTTGTTGTTGGTAGGTGCGGTTAAGTGGGTTCCAACTCCTAACGACCCTACGTACAGCAGAATGAAACACAGCCCGGTCCTGTGCCATCCTCACAATCGTTGCTATACTTGAGCCCATTGTTGCAGCCACTGTGTCAATCCATCTCGTTGAGGGTCTTCCGCTTTTTCCCTGACCTTCTACTTTACCAAGCATGATGTCCTTCAGGGACGAATTCCTCCTGATAACATGTCCAAACTACGTGAGATGAAGTCTCACCATTCTTCCTTCCAAAGAGCATTCCGGCTATACTATCCCAAGACAGATGTGTTCGCTCTCCTGGCATCCCATGGTATATTCAATATTCTTTGCCCACACCATGATTCGAAGGCATCAACTCTTCTTCGATCTTCCTTATTCATTATCCAGCTTTCGCATGAGTATGAGGTAATGGAAAACACCATGGCTGGGTCAGGCACACCTTAGTCCTTAAAGTGACATCTTTGCTTTTTAACACTTTAAAGAGGTCTTTAGCAGCAGAATTGCCGAGTACAATGCAACGTTTGATTACTTGACTGCTGCTTCCATGGTGTTGATAACTTCAATGTTAACGTACAGTAAATATACAGTCTTTAGCTATGGATTTTCACGCTAGCATAACAGCATTGATCAGTCCATAGATTAACAAGTGATTCTCAAATATGAAATAATAGCCATAACATAGAGGTCTGGCTATTTTAAGCAATTACTCTTACAAAGTGTTCTAGGATAGAGCCTTGTCACCTTTCTGGGCACGAGGTTCAGACATTCAAATGTATTTAATTGATAAAGTTATTATAGGAAGTCATTTTAGGGCCTCTTTTCCATCTGTGTATTCTCAGTGCCAACTGTATCTGCTGGTAGTAAGCGCTGAATAAACGTTTATTGACTAGATGGATGGATGGCTCAGTGCTGAGTCTTTTTCAAGTGTCCTGCGGACCAAGCATCTCGTTCAAAGCACGGAGACCATTATTTCTTGTTGGGGTCACGCACTGCTTGAGGCCTGGGGGAGCCCGCTCTTGATGTGGGACCAAGGTTTGAGGGGCACACTGGCACCTGAGAATGCAGAGGAGAAAGCCCAGAAACCCTGGACTGCTGTCACACTCCAGATGGGGCCTCAGAACCGCGTCGGTACCAGGAGGGGCGGCCCGTTTCCACCTGGATGCCGGCGGCGTAGCTGGGGGACCTGCTCGTGGCCTGACAGTGCAGGAACTCTGCGTCGGCTGCCGGGTTTTGGGCTCCGGCCGCCTGACACACCCCAGCGCGCCCTGCTGCAGCCCAGGGCTGCGGGTGCGGCAGCGGGAAGCGCGTCCCGGCGATGAGATCAGCCGAACCCAGGCTGCGGCACAGCCACCCGCCCCGCCGTCCGCGCAGGCGCAGCCTCTCCACGCCCGCCGGCCCTGGCGCACGCGCAGTGACTTCTCGCTCGCTCCCCCGGCCCCGCCTGGGGCCCCGCCGTCGGCGCAGGCGCAGCCCCTCCACGCCCGCCGGCCCTGGCGCACGCGCAGTGACTTCTCGCTCGCTCCCCCGGCCCCGCCTGGGGCCCCGCCGTCGGCGCAGGCGCAGCCCCTCCACGCCCGCCGGCTCTGGCGCACGCGCAGTGAGTCCTCGCTCGCTCCCCCGGCCCCGCCTGGGGCCCCGCCCCCGCAGGCCCGGCCCCGCTCCCGTGCGCCGAGCGCCCATATCCGGGTTCCCGCCGCCGCCGCCGCCGCCACCGCCCAGCTCATTCAGCTTTGCCGGGAGTGGTGATTCCCGACCAAGATGGCGGCCGTGGGGCGAGTCGGCTCCTTCGGCTCCCCGCCGCCGGGATCAGCCTCGAGCTACGCGGGCGGCCCCCTGGCCAACGAGCTGGTGGCGGGCAACGGCGGCGCGGCCGCGGACGACGAGGACGGGCAGAACCTCTGGTAACCCCACCCTCCCCGGGGCCCCGCTGCTCTCCCGGCCCTGCGGACGCCCCGGGACCCCGTGGCCGCCCGCTCGCTCGGCGCCGGGCGGCGGTCCTGCGGCCCCGGCCCCCGGCCTCAGCGTGCGCTTTGCTCCCCGTCAGGTCCTGCATCCTCAGCGAGGTGTCCACTCGGTCCCGCTCCAAGCTCCCCGCGGGGAAGAGCGTGCTGCTGCTGGGTGAGTGCCGCCGCGCCCCGCGCCCGCGCCCGCGCCCACCCCCGCGGGCTCCCGGGTGCATCGTGCCCACCGCCCCTGGCCCGTCGCCTGGCTGAGGGACGGGGGGACCCCTGCCCTGCCCGGCGCCCTCCCCGCCCCGGGGTGCGGGGTGCCCGGTCAGCCTCCCCTGGAAGGACTGGGTGCCATAGCCCACCCCGGGGACCCTGGTGGCCTCGGAGTGACCTGGAGAACAAGGACGGTTTTTCTTTCACCCCCCAAATTGGTAGCAGGCGGCGCTTTTCAAGGCTCCGGTGTAAATGGTATGCATTAATATTTAATAGCCGCCTCTTTGTGTAATTGACGGGGAAGCTAGAATTGAGACCCGGTAGCCGTGACGAAGGTCTCGTTTGGTTCAGCATTTCGGAGCTGCCTTGTAGACTGTCACCTGGAATTCTGGAATTTGCAAGGGGCTGTAGAATACCTCTCTAGTTCAGTCCCTTCAGCCGCATGGGTGTCAGTTCTCCTGATTGTCTCTGTCCCCTCTGCTTCCTACAAGTTGTGCGTTTTGTTCCTTTACTGACTTGTCTAGGGTGAGGGTAGAAGACAGGCAGGGGGAACATTCCCCCAGGTTTTCATGTTTGCAGGCTTACCTCCCCAGTCATTTCCATGAGAAATTTTTTCCGTATTCTTGAAATGTGAGGTGTTGAAATTTAGCCTGTAAGATGGCTAAATTTTAAAATTTAGGTATCAGGTGTCTCAAGACTATTTGTGTCATGTAGCTGAAAAAACAAAGGAGACAAAGAAGTCGAATCTTTTTTGACGGGGCCCACATTGAATAGGACTGTTGACATAGAAATAAATTCCTGACTTTTCATGAACTGCTGCTGGTCTAGAATATGTGATGCTTGTCACTCTTTAAAGTTATGTGGAGCTGGTTGAAAATTAGCTTTTACCTTTGTTTTTAACGTGATGGAAAGCAACCATTGCAGATGAGCCTGGGTTGATTCAGGGTCCTATTACTGCTAGCCTAAGATCTTAAGTTGCTTCATAATCTGCAGACTCAGTTTCTTCATCTTTAAAATGGATATTCGAGAAGTAATAACGCCTAATTTTTAAGGTTGTGGGGAGGACTGAATGAGATAACGTATTTAAAGTGATTAACAACACCATAGATTTTTGTGATGGGCTCAACTGGATTAAAAGATATTTATGAACAGAACTCTATTTTAAAAAATGAAATTACTGCTCTACATATGTGATATTTATAAGGTAGAGGTACGTTTTAGGATCCAAAAGCAAAATGATTCCAGAAAAATGTTTTTAATTTACTAATTTCAATTAATTACTGCTCATGACTAAAAAAAAAAAAAAAAATTTTTTTTTCATGACTCAATGAAAATGAACTTAAGGCAGTATGATGGCGTTGAAACGGATTTTATTTTAAAATAAGACTTTCCAGATACTGTCATTGTTTTAATTTTGTAAATTTCCTTCCACTACTCCTGTGTGTTTGATATTAGGTGATTCTGTGTGTAGTGAAACAATAAGTGGCGGTTTTGTTCATTTCTTGTTCCTAATTTGCACTGTCCCTATGTTGCACCATGGTTTTTGGGTGTGTGTGTTGAACCATTATTTTTAACCCTTCATTGACTCCGGCTTGGAAACCCTGGTGGCGCAGTAGTTAAGAGCTACGGCTGCTAACCAAAAGGTTGGCAGTTTGAATCCACCAGGCGCTCCTTGGGAACCCTATGGGGCAGTTCTGCTCTGTCCTACATGGTCGCTATGAGTCGGAATTGACTTGACGGCATTGGGTTTTGACACCATCTCATGTCGGGAGACTGAATGTCCTTAGACAACCCAGATTCCTCTGCCCCTCATACTTCGAAGAGATTGTTTTGTTATGAGCTTAATAGTTCATAAAATTGCATCTAATATCAAATTGTATGAGCTTGAAATGAAAATATTTTTCTTTTGGTGCTATTGGAATTTTTCATGAAAGTCCTTTTCAGCTTGGGAAGAAAGCAGGAACAGATTTTAATACTGCTTACATAAATACTGAATTTTCTAAAATAACAATAAAGATTTCTGAGACACATTTTGCCATCCACCTACCATGGCAACATTCAGTCAGCGCCGATGGAGGGAAGAAGTGTCCAGATAGACATTGTGGTTGCCTTTGTTATGTGTTTGAGGGTGTTAGGTAGGAGACACTTGGCTCTACTATGTCCTTCATGAATTATGGTGGCCTCCGAAGTGCTATGCGTTGAGATTAGTTATTTGCAGATAATGGACGTTGTGTTTTAGAGTTCCCCATTTAAAAAGCAAACCTGAGACTCTCACAAGGCTTTACATTTCCAGAAACAACTGAGAATAGAGATGGTGAGACAGACCTGTGTACCCCACACCCGAATGGCAGTTTAATGTTAGCTTGCTGCTCCTTAATGGAGAACGGAGTCACAGCCAGGAACCTGTGTGTAGTGTGTGTGTGAGAGAGAGAGCCATTCTCAAAGCATTTTCATACAAATCCCATTTCACCTGTCCCCTCTGCTCCGTAGTCTGAGAAGTAGATGTTAGCACCAATTTGTGGGTGAAATAGCAGTGACTTTTAGAGACCTGCTCAATGAGCTCTGCCAAGATCACACGGTTGTAAAAGGCCAGGTGTTCTGCGCCTCCGGCGTGGCTTTCTGACTTAGCAGAAGTTCCTGCAAGGGAGAAATCCAGATACAAGGCTCTTCCTACTACAAAACTTTTTCAAGGCTATCTTTGAGCATGAGTAATTTTAATATTTTTAAAGGAAAATCCAAATGTTTATTGAACTCTGGGATGTACCCAGGGGTGGATTAGCCAGTAAGCAAGGTACGCCCGGGCTTACCTGTGGTACTCACCTGTAGTGCACAATTAAATGTGGGTTTCACCACTGTGGCCCCTCGTGGTTCAGGCAGTCACTGAATCTCCCTGGTCCTGACCTAGTGACACCCAGAAGGACCATAACATTAGTGTTGAATCGTTCTCTCTTTTGGAAGATTTTGAGAACGGGCTTCAGTGAAGTTTGCTTTTAACATGAAAAACACACTTCTTCTCCGAAACACATGGGGTTGCCTTGAGTCGGAATTGGCAACAGCAGCTGGTTTTATATTTAATGAGTTTTTACTACAGTGATTAAAATTATATCTTCATGCCTGCTTTTAGGGCAGTTTCTTCATATCTTGATTACTTTCCTGTGTTTTGATAAGAAAACTTCCTAAGGAAATAAATAAATAAATAAATAATAGCTAACATTTATAGAGCATTTACATGGATTAGGTGTGTTTCCATACTCTGATTATCTCCTTAAAGATCAGGAAATGGACACAGAGCTGTTAGGTAAATTGCCCAAGGGTTACACAGCTAGAATGAGGCAAAGTCAAGATGGAAAGCTGTACAGCCAGGCTCTAGAGCCAATACTCTTTTTTTTTTTTTTTAATTATACTTCAGATGAAGGTTTCAGAACGATCTAGCTTCTCATTGAATACTTAGTACACATATGCTTTGTGACATTGGTTACCAACCCCTCGACACATCAACACTTTCCTCTTCTCGACCTTGGGTTCCCTATTACCAGCTTTCCTGTCCCCTCTTGCCTTCTGGTCCTTGCACCTGGGCTTTTGTGCCTCTTTAGCCTCTTTTTGTTTTATGGACCTGTCTAATCTTTGGCTGAAAGGTGAACCTCAGGAGTGACTTCATTACTGAGCTAGAAGGGTGTTCGGGGGCTGTACTCTAGGGGTGTCTCCAGTCTCTGTCAGGCCAATAAGTCTGGTCTTTTTCTGTGAGTTAGAATTTTGTTCTACATTTTTCTCTAGCTCTGTCTGGGACCCTCTATTGTGATCCCTATCAGGGCAGTTGGTGGTGGTAGCTGGGCACCATCTAGTTGTGCCGGACTCGGACTGGTGGAGTCTTTGGTAGTTGTGGTTCATTAGTCCTTTGGACTAATCTGTCCCTTGTGTCTTTGGTTTTCTTCATTCTCCTTTCCTCCAGATGGGGTAAGACCAGTGGAGCATCTTAGGTGGCCTCTCACAAGCTTTTAAGACCCTAGACGCTAGCCACTAAAGTAGAATGTAGAACATTTTCTTTATACACTATGTTATGCCAGTTGAGTTAGATGTTCCCTGAGACCATGGTCCCCACAGCCCTCAGCCCAGTAACTCGGTCCCTCAGGGAGTTTGGATGTGTTTGTGGAGCTTCCATGACCTTGCCTTGGACAGGATGTCAGAGCCAGTCCTCTTAACCTGTACTGCTAGAGTATCTCCCTAAAGGAAAGGAAAGCTTTCTTAGTAGGAAAAGTAAGAGGATGCTTTACAGTTATTCACAGATTTTATCTGGTTCTCCCAAGAGTATCTATTTCAGTACCAAAAAAGCTCATTGATTTAGGTTAATTGATTTCATTGTCTAATGAAACATATTTGTAATCCTGTTCCCAGTGCAGTTCGTGTCTCATAGATAGGACGTCAGTATAACTTTCTGAATTGAGGTTATTGTGAATTAAGGAAATGGAGCCCTGGTAGCGCAGTGGTTAAGAGCTCAATTGCTAACCAAAAGGTCATCAGTTCGAATCCACCAGCCACTCCTTGGAAACCCTATGGGGCAGCTTTACTCTGTCTTACATAGAGTCACTGTGAGTTGGAATTGACTGGAGAGCAGTGGGTTTGGTTTTTGGTTTAGTGTCCTCATCTACTAACCTGAAGGTTGGTGGTTCCAACCTCTCCCCCAGCCCCCAGGCGCGCTGTGAAAGAAGGGCCTGGAGATCTGCTTCCACAAAGATTATAGCAAAGAAAATCTTATGGAGCACTTCTACTCTGTAGCATGTGGGGTCCCCATGAATTAGAATCGGCTCAATGGCAGCAGGGTTAGTTGGCCCTTTGGCAAGTCATTTAAGCCTCATATTTCTTATCCGTAAATTAAGCTATTTGGATTTAGTGATTTCCGAAGTCTTGTCTGAGCTGACGTTCCATAAATTTTTTTATGTGACTCCAAAATTTGGGAGTTATTAAACATTTTAAAATAAATTTTTTGAAGACACATTGCAGTTGGTGTAAAATATTTCCTTGTAGATGTAAGCTGTTGGATTCCAGCCAGGGAAGAAATGCAGACTCTGTTCAGAGTCATGTGGCATCCTGGTATCTTGTAATGGCTGGGGTCAGCAGACTTGTCTGTAAAGAGCCAGGTAGTAAGTCGTTTAGGCTTTGTGAGCCATGCAGTCTCTGTGACAGCTAGTCAGCTCTATCCTTGTAGCCCCAAAACAGCCATAGACAATATGTAAATGAATGAGCGTGGTGGTGTTTCAGTAAAACTTTATTTACAAAAACAGGCGACACCCTAGAATTGGCTTGTGTGCTGAAGTTTGTGGACCTGCTTTAGGTTATTATGGGCATCAGCTTTTATCACTTTGCAAAGATGCCAGTTAATAGAGGTTTCTGGTTCATGGAATATGGTGTTTGGCGCATAACAGGCCCTGGTGGCGCAGTGGTTAAGAGTTTGACTGCTAACCAAAGGGTCGGCAGTTGGAGTCCACCAGCCACTCCTTGGAAACCCTGTGGGGCAGTTCTACTCTGTCAGTAAATAAACATCGGATGAATGATGGACAGCGTTTACTTAAAGTATCGTAGTCTGAATATGGGTTTAAGAAGCGTTAAGAGGAGTTCGTAATATTTCCCTCAATGCACCCATCAAAAACAGAAAACAGAGCCAGAAGTAGCACAGATGTAGTTCAGTAGAGTGATAATTCAGCTGACGAGAGGCCCGAATGAGAAGAAACGTCAGCAACAGCACTTTGAAAGGAACCTTGAATTGGGAACAAGAAAGGACCCGTGTTCTGCATGGGACGCTGTACTAGCGAGTGAGTGACCCTGGGCTAATCTTTTTTGTTTGGGCTTTCTTTTCTTTATTTGTAAAATCAGGCCAGTGGCTGTCAGAAGGACCTTACAGATTTATTCATTTGTTCATCAGATATTTATTAGAACCATGTTTTGCGTAAAATGCTGTGCTGAGTCATTTGGGGAAAACAGGGCTGACAAAGACCCAGTCCCTGCCCTCCAGGAGCTTGTAAACT
This sequence comes from Elephas maximus indicus, assembly GCF_024166365.1. Taxonomy (NCBI): domain Eukaryota; kingdom Metazoa; phylum Chordata; class Mammalia; order Proboscidea; family Elephantidae; genus Elephas; species Elephas maximus. Next base: position 7,035,169 of record NC_064845.1, read on the forward strand.
CCTGTGAGGAAGAGAGCCAAAGGAATGAAAATCACATAGATCAGATTTTGTGGAAAAGATGGCATCAGAGTAGAATTTTGCTAAGTAAGGTGAGGAGAACACTGCGGGCTGAGGGAACGTGTTGCAGTAGCTAAAACCTGGTGAAAAGGACCGAGCGTCTCAGGTGTGGTGGAAGGAGTCCTGGCCTAGAGGCCCAAGACCTGGGAGTCAGCCTTTTTCTTGCCATTGGATACTGTGGGATTATTGGCAAATTGCAGCCTCTGACCTCTAAACTGAGGTTCTTGCATACTTTATGAGATTAAAAGACTGAAAGAAATTAAGTCTGAAACTCTTTCTTCTTAAAATTGGAAATCGCTGTTTTAAATGATAAAAGTAATATGTGGTTCTTGCCAGAGAGGGAGAGAAAAAACATAGAAATGAAGGAGGATAAGTGAAAATAATGCACGAGTCTGCCACCTGGAGACAATCAGTGTCTGTGTTCAGACCTTTTCTGTGTGTATGTTTGTTTTTTAAATAAAAACAGCCTCGTATGTTAACGCAGTATGTAGATTTGTCCCTTTTTTGGTTGACTAGTGTATGTGGCATGTAATTCATGGGTAGACAGATTTTTTTTTTTTTTAACGTTATAGATAATACTGTGAAACACTTGTTTTTACACCTTGTATTCCATTTGTCCAGTACTCAGGACCAATTCTTAGAAGTGGAATTACTGGGTCAAAAGCATATAAATCTTTCTCTATATTCCCCCCTGTCCGTTTGTCATAGTGTGGTGGCTTGTGTGTTGCTATGATGTTTGAAGCTATACCACTGGAATTTCAAATACCAGCAGAGTCACCAATGGTGGATAGATGTCAGTATAACTTCCAGACTAAGACACACTAGGAAGAAAGGCCTAGCAAGCTACACCCAGAAATGAGCCAGTGGAACCCTACTGAGGGAGCTCCCTGTGAGTCGGAGCTGACCTGACGGCTGCTGACAACAGTAATATATATTGTGAGTCTTCAAGAAAATTTGTACCATTTTCTGTTTTCTCCGTCAGTATGTTAAGAGTAGTGTTTGTCTAGCACCATTGCCAGTACTAAATATTATTCATTTTAATCTTTGGTAGGTTAAAAATTGGCATCTTAATTTAAAGACAGTCTGACTGTAGAATACCAAAACCAGACCAAATTCACTGCAGTTGAGTCGATTCCAACTCATGGTGACCCCACGGGACAGGATAGAACTACCCCGTCGGGTTTCCAAGGATGTAGATCTTCGTGGAAGCAGACTGCCACACCTTTCTCCCACTGAGCGGCTGGTGGGTTCAAACCACTGATCTTTTAGTTCGCAGCTGAGCACTTAACCACTTTGCCACCAAGGCCTTGGTAAATGTTTATTGAATTAAATTCAGTGATTTTTAGTTTATGTCTAGTCGGTCTGTGGGAGTGAGGGAATGATAAAGGATAATGAATTCCAGTTTTTATTGGAATGTGTCTGCTAAATGTTGCTAACCAGAGGTGAAGCTTTGGCCCACGGAAGAGATGGGAGAATTGCGCATGGTGCATATTACTTCTATTGGGTGCTCTACCAGATGTTAGATACTAGGTGGCAAGCGTGAGGATTTTCAGCCCCGGGTCACATAGCTGAGCTAGGATTGAAAGTCAGGTTTGTCTGACTCCAAAGGGCATCACCTTTCCCCTGTCCAGGCACTCCTTGACGTACTGGAGGGATGTAGTCATAAACAGTTACCTAGAATCATCAGGGTGCAGCTGCTGCTGCTGCTGAACGGCCTCTCCTTGCTCTTGCCCGCTGAGAAGCGCTCTGAGAAGGGGGAGCAGACCCAACACTCCCCTTCCCAGCACTCCAGATGATGAACCAAAGGCTGTGCAGAAGACCTGAGCGTAAAAATAGTTCCAGTGGAGAACCGTCATATCTCTGGTTGCCAGAGCGTTCAGATGAAATAGGATGACTTAGTTTACGCCGCGCAAGGCCAGATAAAAACTGTCAACTTTACAGTGTCGATTCCTTGTTTGGACGAGGAAGGGACATGGCGAGTGGAAGTCCCTCTGCCCTGCTTGTCATGAAGCTGTGGACTGTAACGTCACCAGCAGAGGTCTAGAAATGTGAATGAGAGCCCTGCATGCAGAGCAAATGCTTGCAAAGCAGGAAGAGTTCAGTGCTTCAGCCTTCCACGACAGGAGAGGAAAGTCAGGGGAAGAGGAGGGAGAGTACTCACTGCTTCTTAGCTCTACCTGTTGTCATCCCCGTTTATCTGAAGCTAGGTGGAGATACAGAAGCTGCTCCAGGAACAACAGGGAGTGGTGTCATGTCATTTCTGGGCTCTTGGTCCAAATCCTGGCCTTTGTTCAACAAGCTGCATAATCTCTCAGATAATACTGCTCACCTTTTAGGATTATTGTGAGGATTAGATGAGAGAATGTTTGTAAAACACTTGTAACAGTGGCATATGCTGGAAATGTGCAATAAAAGGTAGCAGTTATTAATGTATTGTGTGTAGCTAGGCATTTTGATTCGACCACTTATTTTCACATGATTCGTGTTTTTATTTCATCAACGTTTATCAGACGACATACTGTGTTGGGCAAATCTGCAAAAGACCTCTTTAAAGTGTTAAAAAAAAAAAAAAAAGCAAAGGTGTCACCTTGAGGGTAAAGGTGCGCTTGACCCAAGCCATGGTATTTTCAGTTGCCTTGTGTGCATGCAAAAGCTGGACAATGAATGAGGAAGACCAGAGAAGAATTGGTGCCTTTGAATTATTATTTTAGTGAAGAATATTGCATATACCGTGGGCTTCCAGAGGATTGAGCTGATCTGTCTTGGAAGAAGTACGGCCAGAATGCTTCTTAGAAGTGAGGATGGTGAGACTGTCTCACTTACTGTGGACATGTTTTCAGGAGGGACGTCTCTTTCAGGAGAAGGACATCATGCTGGGTAAAGTAGAGGGTCGGCGAAGAAAAGGAGGACCCTCGAGATGGACCGACACAGTGGCTGCAACAATGGGCTGAAACATAGCGACAATTGTGAGGATCGAGCAGGACCGGGCAGTGTTTCGTTCTGTTGTGCACAGGGTTGCTGTGAGTCAGAATCGACTCCACGGCGCCTAACAACAACAGCAACATGTTTTTATGTTACCTTTTTAAAACACAAAATGTTTTAAATGTCTTATAAAGGAGTTTTATTTCTAGCGTGTCATTGAGTAAATCGTAACGCGTGATAATGGTGGTAGAGCCTTCAGTTATCTCCCTAGAGATTTTGTCTGACTCCCCTTCATTCAGAAGGCGGAGAGCAAACAGGATTACTTTCCTGGGTTCACACAGCTTTTGGTGACATGGTTGCGGTAAGAAATCATGTCTCTAAATCTTTGCCTTTTTAATCTGTTAATTAAACTGTTACAAAGTTAGCGGACATTACATCCCGCTGTTGAATCAGAGATCTGTTGGGGAGAAGAGACAGTATCATGAATGCTGCTTTATTTCTACACTGTGGTGAGGACTTTGTGTGGGGTTTAAAGAGATTTTCTTTTGTAATCAATTTGGTTTTTTTTTTTAATTGTGGTAAATTTACGTGCAACAAATTTTTTGCCGTTTCAGCCTTCTTCACATGTACAGTCCCCTGCTATTACGTTTTTCATGTTGTTCAACCATCATCATCTGTTTCTAAACAATTTAGTTTTAAGATGGAGCTGAGAAGAAGTGAGAAATGGTGGTCTTCGTCGTTTAATGGTGAAACAGAAGTTCTGTCGCGTGCTTGTGTCCTGTACTTGGCTCATAGGGAATGACTAATTTGGACAAGGCCCAGACAATCGGTTGGAGTACAGGATTATTTGCTGTGGAGAATTTCACTGTAGCCAGATCAACAAATCTTTCTTCCTCTGGTCAATCCATTAGGACAGGTGGCTGTTTTTGTGTGGCCAGCAAGCTAAAAATGGTTTTTTACATTTTTAAAGAGTTGGGGGGCGGGTGGGGAACAAATATGTGACAGACACCTTATGGGGCCTTGCAAAGCCTAAAATATTTTACTGTCTAGTCCTTCACAGAAAGTTTCCCAGCCCTTGCACTGTTGTCAGGTGCCGTTGAGCCCGTTCCGATTCAGCGGCCTTACATACAGCAGAACAAAACATTGCCCGGTCCTGCACCATCCTCACAGTCCTTGCCGCATTCCCCATGTTTCCTTATTTTAGTCTGGAATCTCTGCTGAAACCTGTCCACCATGGGTGACTGCTGGTATTTGAAATACCTTTGGCATAGTTTCCAGCATCATGGCAACACACAGGCCACCACAGTACAACAAATGGACAGGTCAGTGGTGGACCCGAAAATCACAATTATAATAGTCTTTGATCTAATGAAATTTTTTGGTTTGTTTTGAAAACACCTTTAAAATTTACCCTTTTCTCACAGTGGGTCTAGTGGGTTCCCCAAACCCATCTCCCCAAACCATTTAGTGCATAAAAATATAAACTTACATAAAATATTTTGAGGTAATTTTAACATCATCACCTAAGGGGTTCTTTATAAAAACCCATTGCCGTTGAGTTAGTTCTGACTCATAGCGACCCTGTGGGACAGAGTAGAACTGCCCCATAGAGTTTCCAAGGAGCGCCTGGTGGATTTGAACTGCCGGCCTTTTGGTTAGCAGCTATAGAACTTAACCGCTACGCCACCAGGGTTTCCATAAAAAGGGTTGTTATCTTAGTTTGTTTAAACAGGAGCTCTCTACATGTGTACGTGTGTGTTTACAGATCTCTAACTGTGTGGCTGGCAGGCTTAAAGGCGGTATGTCGGTCTCACTGCCAGCACAGGCCAAGGAGCTGAAGATACAGCGTTCCTGCGTTTGCAGAAGACAGGTAGATGAGTTTCCAGCATTGTTTGGGAGCCACATAGTCCCCATTGCTTTGCCACTTGAAAGGTGTATTAATTGCACAGAGCGAACTATCTATGAGATTACTTTTATTTTACTCCTTAAACTCTTAGCTTCTGTGTTTTGTTTTGAAAAAAAACATGGGATTTAGTGACTTTTGTTTTTCAAATGGTTTGGCCATTAAAGATGATTTTCAGGTGTCTATTTTTTTTTTTTTTAATCAATGCCGAAGGTTAGGCAACCTGAATATAAACAGTTTACCCTTTTAATTGCACAGTAGAATAAAGAGAGGGTTCATGATAAATTTTTCTAAATATTTTCTAACATAGTCTAGCTTGCCTGTGGGAAAGTTAAAGTCCAACAACTCAGTCTAATGAGTGGGCAAGGTTTTCCTAAGTTTGGTGAAGGAGGTAATGTGTTATAAGCTTACACTGCTAATTGATCTGTTATTAATTAGAGGTGGCCACTTGAATTTTATAGATGTGAGTAATGAATTATTTGAATAGATCCTGGTAAAGACCCAAGGCAAGCAGTTACAGATGAGGTATAGTTATGAAAATAGAGGCTGTGGCTGTGATTAAGAAATTTGAGTGTTGGTAAAGGATCTTTTATGCGTGGGACATGGTTTCTGTCTTTTCTCGTCTGTAATCTCCTTACAAAGCAAGGGCTTTATATCCTGCTTACTGTTAAGGGAACCAGCTCTAAGAATATTTCTTGAATGAAGGGGCAGACTTAACAGTGTGTGGTAGTCTGCTGGAAGATAAGACAAGTAAGCTAACTACAACGCAATATCCTTTGGGAGCACGAAGGAGAGGGTGCTGAGCTGGACATTTGAAGTCAAAGAAGCTTCCTAGTGGGAACAGAATTGAGGCCAGCAGGAGGAGCCCTTAGGGCTCTCCCAGATGAGGAGGGGATGGGAACTATGCCAGGAGAAGTGACAGCAAATTTGAAGATCAAGTAGGGTGAGAGCGAGGTCCCTTTACAGCACTGGAACAACTTGTGGGGATGACTGATCCTCGCATGTGGGGGGCGAGGCACGGTGAGAGATGAGCAGAAAGATAAGGGACCTTCGTAAGCAATGTTGGCCTCACAGTTTACCCTGTACTGCAAGAGCAGCAGAGAGCCCCTGACATCCGATGAGAATTTTCAAACATAAAGAAAAGTTGAAGGAACAGTTGACACTCACATGCCCCAACCTAGATGCTACAATTAACATTTAACTATATTTGCTTTATCACGTCTGTATCTCTCTGTGTGATCCATTTTCTTGATGCATTTCAAAGTCAGTTGCAGGTATCAGTACACTTCCTTCCCTCTAAATACTCAGTAAGCATGTCATCAACTAGCATTACCTGAAGCTGCTAACCAAGATGTTGGCAGTTAAAATCCGCCAGGCGCTCCTTGGAAACTCTATGGGGCAGTTCTCCTCTGTCCTATAGGGTCACCATGAGTCGGAATCGACTCGACGGCAGTGGGTTTTTTTAGTGGGTATAAAACATAAAATAATACTTGTGAAAAGTGTGCTTCTTAGTTCAAGTAGATACACGAGCCTAAATGGGCAGCTCCCGTCCGGAGGCAGGGTGAGAAGGCAGAAAGGGACAGGAACTGTTTGGATGGATACAGGAAACCCGGGGTGGAAAGGGGGAGTGTGCAGTCACATTATGGGAATTGCAAGTAGGGTCACATAACAATATGTGTATAAATTTTTGTATGAGAAACTTAACTTGAGCTGTAAACTTTCATCTAAAGCACAATTAAAAGAAAAAAGGTTATGTGTCAGCTTGGCTAGGCCGTGATTCTCAGTGGTGTGATAGTTATGCAATGATGCAATCTGCAGTTAGGTGATGATGTCACTTGGCTGTTATGTAGTGATGCCGTCACCCTCCATCTTGTGATCTGACATCATCCTGCATTATCACGTAACACTGATTTTCTCATAACTACCTGGTCTTTGGAGCCTAACTATGTCAATAAGTGAGGGGTGGATTTAGAACCTTTGTCTTCATCGAACTTTTAAACTTTTGAAGCAGGTCTATTTTCAAATGTCCACATTTGCTATCAAGACAAATCACACAGTGCATTTAGGTGTAGGGAAAGTAAAAGCTGCAGAAAATAGTTGGTATAATTGAGGTGAGAGACCTATGAAAAGAAAATATGAGTATTCAATATTCAACCAACTGTAACTTCCAAACATTATTAAATATGACCAATGACAGAGGAAAAAAGAGTAGTTGACAGCGATTTTTCTCCCCAAAATGTTTTGTTTCAGTAAGCAAAGTGCTGCTTCAGACATTCGAGAACCTTCTCTGTGCCAGGCATTGTTATTCTTGGGAGTAAGATATTCTATTTTTTTCCTCATTCCACTTGGCCCTGAGAGCTGAGGGGAGCTGCATTCTTGAGAAATATGACTTGGATTCTGGCCATGCTGCCACCATTCCCTGTGATTTTGGCTGTTTGGCCTCAGTTTCCTCATCTGTAGTCAAAGAGGACCACACTAGAGCTCCTGAACAAGCCTCAGATGCTGTTGGCGAGATGCCTTTTACTCTCAATCTGACCACTGCTAACTCAGTACCAGATGTGAGAGATTTTGAAGGCACAGGGTAGGAAAAAATCTCCAACTACTATGTTTAGCATATTGTATTTATTTGTCCATATGCTCTTTTCGTTTTCAAATTTCATGTTCTAAAGTTTGTCTTAAAATGGAATCATGGGTTCTGAATGTTAAGATACACAGTTACCATCATTTAAAATCCCAGCAGAAAGGAAATGACCAGTATAGTGAAACACTTTATTCCCAGGCCTTTGAGCAGAATCAAGAGTAGGATCCACCCACCCCTCAGAGGAAGCCCGCAGAGAAGGATGCATTGCGTCATTTCTCTCTCCTGAAAATAGCAGTGACCCCTGGAGGCAGAAATACCTTTTTTTTCTTATGTGAGTCATAATACAAAAACATTAAACAGTATCGTGTCTGTCTTTTGTATGTTGGAAAGAGCGTGCTTTGGAGTTAAATTCATATGGAATCAAATCGTTTGCCGTCATTTCCTACCTGTGTGACGTTGGATACGGTGCTTCACTTGAGCAGTTCTGAGCCCCAGGATCCATCTGTTAGGTGGGGGTAATCACTCCACCTTACAGTCGTGTTGGAGTTGCTGCCGGTTGAATGCACAAGGTGGGCACTCTGAAAGTGTTTGCCACTGTTGCTATAGAAACAGGTAGTAGCGATTAATAGTTCAGTTTGACTAAGGCGTGAGCAAAAGGAGGCGAATTACAGCAGTTTAACGTTTATTATATGGAAATACATTGGCATACTTGATATCGTGTTCTTTTTCTGTCCTGGCTTCTTAGCCCTTTGTATTTGAAACCCATTAATTCCCAATAAAGTCTTAAAATATCCCCAGAATGGGTTGTCGTTGTTGTTAGCTGCCAATGAGTTGGCGCTCAACTCATGAAGACCCCATATGACAGAGTAGAACTGCTCCATAGGGTTTTCTTGCCTGTACTCTTTACAGGAGCAGATTGCCAGGTCTTTCTTTCACAAATCCACTGGGTTGGTTCAAACTTACAACCTTTATTTATTCATTTCATTGTATTTTAGATGAAGGGTTACAGAACAAACTAGCTTCTTATTAAACAGTACACACGTCGTTTTATGACATTCGTTAACAACCCCAGGACATGTCAACACTCTCCTTTCTCAACCTTGGGTTCCCTGTTACCAGCTTTCCTGTCCCCTCCTGCCTTCTTGTCCTTGCCCCTCGGCTGGTGTACGATTTAGTCGCATTTTTTTTATGGGCGCGTCTAATCTTTGGCTGAAGGGTGAACCTCAGGAGTGACTTCATTGCTGAGCTAAAAGGGTGTCTGGGGGCCATGCTCTCAGGGGTTCTCCAGTCTGTCAGGCCAGCAAGTCTGGTCTTTCTTTTTGTGTTAGAGTTTTGTCCTACATTTTTCTCCAGCTCTGACTGACAACCTTTAGCTAAGCAGCCAACGGCAAACCGCTTGCATTATCCAGGCTCCTTCCAAAGTGGGTAAGGGGACAAAATTTGTGTCCTTCACTTAGGGATTTGTGAAACTTAGGTTAATATTTATACGGCACTGAAATTAATAGTCCTTTTTGTTATGTAAGCACCCTGGTGGAACAGTGGTTAAGATCACCGGCTGCTAACCAAGAGGTCAGTAGTTCCAATCTACCAGCCACTCCTTGGAAACCGTTGGGGCAGTTCTACTCTGTCCTATACTAACTCGATGGCAGTGGGTTTTGGGTTTGGCTACGTGAGACAAGATCTGTCAGTGGCTGCCCTATAGGGCGTTTAGGAATATACATTTTGCTACGAAAGGAGCAAAACTTATAAGCACTTCAGTGATGGGCACTTTCCAGGCACTGGGGACGCAGCAGTGAGCAAAGCAGGCAGACAGAATGCTTGTTCTCTGGATTGTGTGTCTGAGAGTGGGGGGAGACTAAGTAAAATACGTATTATGTTTGTAAGTTCAGCGGAGAAAAAGAAAATGAGGAGTGAGGAGTATTGGAAAGTTGTCATTTTAAGTGAGGTGGTCAGGAAAGGCCTGCTGGCAGGGGTGATATTTGAGTGAGGGGGTAAGGAGGTCCCCCAGAGTCGCCTCAGAGGAAAGGCCTTCCCCAGCTTCCTCATCCTTCCCCCCGACCAGCTCAGCCCTCGAGTCCAGCTGTCCTACCCCCACTGCCAGGACCCTAGTTCAGGCCTGCCTCCTTTCTTTCTAGGGCTCCCGTGATAGCTCGTTGTCTAGTCTCCTGACTGCCGACTGACCCACTCAGTCATCTTCGCTTTTGCCATGTCGGTCTTTCCAAAATAACCTAAAATCCGGCGGTGGACCCACATCATCTTTATGAGAAAGTCTAACCTTTTCAGGCTGGTGTAAAACTCCCCTCACGGCTTCCCTTCCCTTTTCATTCTCACCTTCTGCCGCTTTTTCTCCACGCATCCTAATTTCATGCATTCTGAGTTATTTGTCCGTCCCAGAAGGACACTCCTTTGCCTTCTGGCCTCTCCCCGTGCCTGCTTTCCTAGAATGACTAACTCTCCGTGGTCTGTTAGCGTTACAAGATTTGGCTAAAGTGTTACCTTCTCAGCAAAGGCCTTGCTGACATCCAGGCAAAACCAGGCTCTTCCTCCTCTGGGCTGGCTTCCTGATTTGTTGCATCTCTCTTGTTTTTGTTGTTAGCTGCTGTTTGAGTTGGCCCCTGGCCACCCCATGCACAGCAGGATAAAGCACTGCCTGGTCCTGGGCCGTCCCCACGATCTGTTGCAGAGGTTGCGGATTGGACCATTGTGATCCATGGGCTGATTGTTGAAAGTAGATCACCAGGCCTTTTTTCCTAGTCTTAGTCTGGAAGCGCCACTGAAACCTGTTGAGCGTCATAGCACCCAAGCCCCCACCGACAGATGGGTGGTGGCTGTGCAGGAGGCACATTTGTTAGGAAAGGAACCTGGGTCTGCCGCATGGAAGACGAGAATTCTGCCACTGACCCGTCACTGCCCCCGTTGTGTATCTAGTGTAGTCCTGGTAACAGTACCTTGGAGTTATCTCCTGTTGGTCTTCCCTCTCCAGCTGATGGGCTCCTGGAGGACAACAGCTTTGACTACGGGTCTTTGTATCTCTGCTGCTTGGCCTAATGCAGCAAACTCCTAATGCCCCCGTTCTCGCAGTGTGGTCCCTGAACTAGCAGCCTCAGCGTCTCTGGGGGCTTGTTAGGACCCCCACCCCAGCTTTACCAAGTCAGAAACCCCGGAGGTGGGGCCCAGCAGTCGAGTGTTCTGACAAGTTTAACAAGTGGTTTGAGGACCACTAGCCCAGGGAACGAGTGATGGACAGACAGCATTCACTCAGGAGTGAACTGTGGTTGCCTGGTAAGTGGGGAAGAAGCCTCCCACCTGTCTCCAGTCCTTAGAAAAGGAAGCAGCCAGGCTCCAGAATTTAAAATAGTGGGCGTTTGTAGCTAAGGGTGACAGTATTTTTGATGTCATGAATTTGTTCTGAAAATCTATGGTGAGTCCATTGACTTAAATCTTTGCAGTTAGAAAGTAGGTAGGCTAAGAGGAGCGCACAAGCTTGCTATTTTAAAAATCGCCTATAATAGCTCAGTCAGAGAGGACAGTTACTGTTGCTATTTTTATTCACCTGTTTATGCTTTGAGATTTGTTATGTGTGTATATTTTTTACTCAGAAACCTTTTATTTGAGACATTTGAAATAAAAAATGAGTTGACATAAACTGTTTTTTTTTATTAACTTTTATTGAGCTTCAAGTGAACGTTTACAAATCAAGTCAGTCTGTCACATATAAGTTTATATCCATCTTACTCCCTTCTCCCACTTGCTCTCCCTCTAATGAGTCAGCCCTTCCAGTCTCTCCTTTCGTGACAATTTTGCCAGCTTCCCTCTCTCTCTATCCTCGCATCCCCCCTCCAGACAGGAGATGCCAACACAGTCTCAAGTGTCCACCTGATATAATTAGCTCACTCTTCATCAGCATCTCTCTCCTACCCACTGTCCAGTCCCTTTCATGTCTGATGAATTGTCTTCGGGGATGGTTCCTGTCCTGGGCCAGCAGAAGGTTTGGGGACCATGACCGCCGGGATTCCTCTAGTCACTAAACTCAATTTTTTTGACCTTTATATAGGCATCTCTTCACTTTCTAACGTCTAAGACAGGAATTCATGAAATAAGATAAATCATGGGCCATATTACATGCAGTTTTACCTGACTGCTGCCAATTTTTTAAACTTAGGAGGCTGGTCGCTTGATTTTTGCTTATAATACATAATTTTGTTCCTGTGAGCTAATCAGAATTCAGTTGGTGTCATGTTAACTTAAAGGACTTGTCGGGAAAGTAGTCTGCCATAAGAATAAAGACAACAAGAAATCTTGATTCTTTCCTTTCTGGTTTCTAGAACCTTTCTGGTGCTAGACCAGACTTTTTCATAAAGAGAAAGCTTTCATAGCTCCACTCCCGTTACAACGTCTAATACACCTGCGCCTACTGAGATAAAGATATATTTTTTTAAGAGTTCTTGCATAGTTAGAAAACCAAAACAAATTATAAATTAAATGCCATAAAATACAGAACTGATGAGATTCAAATTAGGGATCTTAATATAAGGATGTTGTTTTCCTGAAATTAAATGCCAGTGCTGGGTTTAACAGTAGCCAGAAATATTTATGTATTTGCTTTTTCACTAGCTAACTTTATTATTTCCACGTTGGGTGTGACGGGTCATCGTGGAAATTAGCATCATCATAGACATTGCTGTTTTTGGCCCAGTCGGTTATTTTGATGGCCGGTTTAATAGTGCATTGTGAAAGTACCAAGAAGTAACCGCTCACTGAACAACGAACTTAAGGCTGCACTCACTGCTGTGAAGCATTGGAAAATGGCTCATGAAAACAACCAGCCTGCCCAGTACACTTGAATGTGGAACTGAACTGCCCTGGCGCACGTCTGAGTTTTGCATGTCTGTATACCACTCTCTGCTCTGTTCTGCCTGCGTCACTTGGCCTCAGCCTGGCACCAGTAGATTTATAAACTCCACCCGTGCCAGCACTAGCTACAGTGATGGTCATTATGAAGACTCAATTTTTTTTCAGCTTAACATGAAAATGAAAACAATTTTCAATTCTCAGAGAACTCATGGACCTTCAGGAATCTGAGAAACTCAGATCCGAGAAACTCAGCTTTATTATCTCTAAGTACTTTTTTACCGTGAATATAGTATTAGTAACAACTGGATCACAAATCCATGAAGCAATAACATTTTAATAAATTCGCAGTATAAAAAAGCCCTCAACACAAGTTTTAAAACTTTGGCTAAGTTTAAATCAGACCATTTCCTGCTGTGAATATTTTTTAAATCTACTTTGTATTTTTGTCTGTCCTACATTCGTTCTGCCCTCTTCTTGCCCAGTGTACTGCCCACTCCCACTCCTCTGCCCTCTTCTGTGTTTTTACAGCTTCATGTTTTTGGAGCCCTGGTGGCGCAGTGGTTAAGTGTTTGGCTATTAACTAAAAAGTCAGCAGTTTGAATCCACCAGCCGTTCCTTGGAAACCCTATGGGACAGTTCTGCTCTGTCCTGTAGGGGTCGCTATGGGTCAGAATTGATTCAGTGGCAACAGTTTTTTTTTTTTATGCTTTTGACGAGGCTACTACAGTCACAATTCCCTGCCATCATCAGCTTTGATGTGCCATCCGTCCTCCATGGTTGGCCCATGGGTGCACTTAGGGTCCACACCAGGCCAGTGAAGAGCCTTCTTCCTCAGAAGTTAAACTAGGATGATATAGGAGTAGAGCTTCTTGTAGCTGTGGTTTCCCACTTTGCCTCCCCTACCAAAAAAAAAAAAAAAAAGTTTCTTCCCATTGAGTCAATTCTGACTTATGGCAACCCCGTGTGTTTCAGAGTAGAACTGAGCTCCAGAAGGTTTTCTTGGCTCTAATCTTTCCAGAAGCAGATAGCCAGGCTTCCTCTCGTGGCACGGCTGGGTGGGTTCAAACCGCCAACTTTTAGGTGAGTAAAAAACCACCAAATCAAACCCATTGCCGTTGAGTCGATTCCTACTCATAGCGACCTTATAGGACAGGGCAGCACTGCCCCATAGGGTTTCCAAGGAGCGAGCACCTGGTGGATTTGAACTGCTCACCTTTTGTTAGCAGCTGTAGCTCTTGACCAGTACACCACCAAGGTTTCCTTTAGGTGAGTAAGTTGAGTGCAAACCATTTGCACTGCCTAAGGACCCAGCCCCTGAAAAATACCCACGGACAAAGCTGCTGGTAATAGGGTAAAATGAGATTTAACGAGAAGAGCAGAATCCTGGTGGAAGTAGAGTCCGCATCTCTGGCTCTGTGGCTACCTGTTTTCTTTCGTCAAATTACCTTTTTGGTTGAAGCCAATTCTAGTTGGCACCAGACACCATCCAAATAACCCAAATTATAATAATCAATAATTTTTTCCCATTTTTTATGTATCTAGGTGAAGATGGAGCTGGAAAAACAAGCTTAATAAGAAAAATTCAGGGAATAGAGGAGTACAAGAAAGGAAGAGGACTGGAATATTTGTACTTAAACGTGCACGATGAAGACAGGGACGGTGAGTGTCGTTTGTTTGCAGCGTGAGCCCCTTGAGGTCTTTCTGAGACGCTGCTGCTTACGTTAGCCTTTGACCTAGCGCGTCAGTCTTCAGTAGGAGGCCTACGGAGGCGTGCCTGTCAGTAACTATTTGTGTCCAGGCATAGTTTTACTGGTTTGGGATGGGGATTCATAATGATACTTGTAAACATCTTAGGGTATTCCAGCAGGCAGACCTTAGCTCTCTCGCCAGTCTGGAAGAATCTGTATTTTTTATTTCACTGTCCTTCAGATAATGAGATAAGACTATCCTCCGGTTGTTTTGCTGACTTCCTTTTCACCTCCTTCTCATTTTCTGACATAAAAATGTCATCTACTCCCCAGCTTTTCTCATCTGATCAGCCATGTTTTCATCTCTAGATCACTTGCCTTCTCTTTTTTGTGTAAAACATCTTGAATATGTGTGGCCCTGTCTGCTGATGGTAAGACTATAAATATGTCATGCAGTCTCTGGTTTGGGTTGAGAAATATGAAGGAGAGGCTGCTGGTGCTGTGTGGGCAGTCGAACCTCTTCAGGTTTATTTTTGGTGAATGTGACCTCATAGTTGAATCCTGTCAAAGCCGGTGGATGTCTCCTGTGGAGATGCCCTAAAATACCGAGCAGTATTGTCAGTTGAATGGCAAGGTAACTTAATCCTGTTGCCTTGGTAACCTTCTTTTGTCTGTTGTAGATCAAACAAGATGTAATGTATGGATCTTAGACGGGGCTCTGTATCTCAAAGGCCTTCTTCAGTTTTCGCTGGAAGCCATTTCTCTGAAGGACACGCTAGTGATGCTGGTTGTTGATATGTCAAAGCCTTGGACTGCTTTGGATTCTTTACAGAAATGGGCAAGTGTTGTTAGAGAGCACATTGACAAACTGAAAATTCCTCCTGAAGAAATGAAAGAAATGGAACAAAAGCGTGAGTAGTCCAGAAATATTAACACAGATTTCACACACGGAATGTCTTTGCTGATGATAGTCATCATTAAGGCTTTTTTTCACCGTGATTAAGGTTTAATGAAGGAAGTGTAACGTGACTGCCGTTTTTGAAGTTCAGCTTATCGACATGCTGGGTTTCAGTATAGTTTCAAATTAGAAACGTGTACATAGTAGCAGCCTCTTGAGTAGAAGATGCTCTTTCTCCTTGCCAGAAAGCTGTGTGTGTTCATTTTGGAAAATACGTTTTTAGAGTGAGCAGCACTGTGGATCTTTGTCCAGCTGTTCATTTCCAGCCGTTTCTGCTCCTGATACGCAAAGCAGCCTTACCAGCCGGGTCAGAATGAAATGTGTCTGCTAAGACATTAGCAACATAAAGAGGTGAAGCTGGTTTCATGGTTTACAAAGTATGTGTTTTGTATGCACCATGTGTATTGGAAATTTTCATGGAAATTATGAAAAGGATATGGGTCATTTTTAAGAGGCTGTAAGCCAGTCACATTATTTCTAAATTTTACTGAGTGCTCTTCATTTGCCAGTGCTGTGCTTTGCTTAAAAATACATACTACAGATGAAATGCGACTTTTCTTTGTTATTGTTAGCTGATAATAACTTTCAGGTAATAATTGGTCATTTACAGAGATTGTATAGTGGCTTTTTCTTTTGCATGTAATTTCTTTTATCCTTTCGTGGTTTGTGAGTTTGAGAAGGTAGAGAGCAGGAAGCAGATTGTGCCTTGGCCAGAGTATTCTGTGCAGATCAAAGCAGGCCTGGGTAGAGCCCCACTCTTTGGGGCCACCCCGTACCGCCCTGTGCCTGCTGTTACTCAGCGTGGGTCCAGTGTTTATGTACTGACTTCGAAATAGATTTCTCATACCCTTTTCATTTCTTCTGTTATACCCAAATAAGTATAAAGTCTAGTAAAATGCATATTTAGACTGTGACAGAAAAATCTGTCTGCTTAAAGAAAGCAGTTTTTAAACTCTGTATTAAATTATTTGACTTTCAGTCATTAGAGACTTCCAGGAATATGTAGAGCCAGGAGAAGATTTCCCACCTTCCCCCCAGAGAAGGAACACCGTGTCGCAGGAAGACAAGGACGACAGCGTGGTCTTACCTCTGGGCGCGGATACGCTTACACATAACTTGGGCATCCCAGTACTGGTGGTTTGCACAAAGGTCAGTGTGCTTCCCAGAGACTCCGCTGCTGATGGTCACCAAGGACGAACAGCTGGTTTTGTTTCCAGGCTTCTTTTGGAGCTGACTCATTAGATTTCCTAGATAATTTTTCCGAAGAAATAGAAGTAATAGTATATAAAGTATTGAATGATATTCACATGTTGGTCTTGTGATCATAATAATTTCTTGGAAAGAAAATGTGATTTCAAATATTCGTTGTTTCATTTTTCTAATTCTAATTAGATGTCATTGTGCAATAATGCTTTATTGTATTATTTAGTGTAATAGTTTAGTGGAATAATAGCATCCAGTAGAATGTGGAAATTATGAAACAATATCATTAATATCACACACAAGTAAAATTATGCTGAAGATCATTCAGAAATGGCTGTAGCACAGCACATTGACGGGGCTGCCAGAAATGCCAGCTGGATTCAGAAGGGGACGTGGAACCAGGCATGTCATTGCTGATGTCAGATGGATCCTGGCCGAAAGCCTGGAGTACTAGAAAGATGTTTACCTGTGTTTTATTGACTGTGCAAAGGCATTCGACTGTGTGGATCCTAACAAACTATGGATAACATTACAAAGAATGGGAATTCCAGAACACTTAATTGTGCTTATGTGGAACCTGTACATAGACCAAGAGGCAGTTGTTTGAACAGAACAAGGGGATACTGTGTGGTTTAAAGTCAGGAAAGGTGTGCATCAGAGCTGTATCCTTTCACCACACCTATTCAACGTGTATGCTAAGCAAATAATCTGAGAAACTGGACTTTACGAAGAACGCAGCATCAGGATTGAAAGAAGACTGAGTAACAACCCGAAGTATCCAGATGATATAACCTAGCTTGCTGAAAGTGAAGAGGACTTGAGACACTTACTGCCAAAGATTAAAGACTACAGCCTAAAGTATGGATTACACTTCAACAAAGAAAACAGAAATCTCACAACAAGACCAATAAACAACATCATGATAAACGGGAAAGTTAGGAGTTGTCAAGGATTTCATTTTGCTTGGATCCCCAATCAACACCCATAGAAGCAGCAGTCAAGAAATCAAATGACATGACGTGTATTGTATTGGGTAAATCTGCTGCAAACGACCTCTTTAAAGTGTTAAAAAGCAAAGATGTCACCTTGAGGACTAAGGTGTGCCTGATCCAAGGCGTGGTGTTTTCAGTCACCTCATATGCATGTGAAAGCTGGACAGTGAATAAAGAAGACCAGAGAAGAACTGATGCCTTTGAATTATGATGTTGGCAGAGAATATTGAATATACCATATTCTGCCGGAACAACAGACACACCTGTCTTGGAAGAAGTACAGCCAGAATAATGCTTCTTAGAAGCAAGGATAGCAAGACCTCATCTCACGTACTTTGAACGTGTTATTAGGAGGGACCAGTCCCTGGAGAAAGACATCCTGCTTGGATGTCGGACCCGGGTTCTCAGGGCCAATCTGCCGGACCAGGAGCAGTGGGCGAGGCCCTTGAGTTGCTGACTTCGTTCGGGTGGCGGTTGCTGGTGTTGGTGCTGGTCTACCTGGCTGGGGCAGTGGGACTCGGCATGGGTTTCGTGCTCTTCGGCTTCGCCCTCTACCTGGGCTGGCGCCACGTCCGCGATGAGAAAGAACGGAGTCTTCGGGCCACACAGCAGCTGCCGAACAACAATCAGTGGCTCACAGCGAAAACACTCTATGTGAGCCATTGCGAGGGTCAGCAAAAAACGAAGACCCTCAATGAGACGGAATCACGCAGTGGCTGCAGCAGTGAGCTCAAACAGCAGCGATTGTGAGGATGGTGCAGGACTGGGCAACGTGTTCTGTGGTACATCGGGTCGCTGTGAGTCAGAACTGACCTCACGGCACCCAACAGTAATAGCACTATCATTTAGTAGACGTAATTATAGGCAAAGCGATAGTTCAATTTTTTGGTAGCTAGTTTTTTATGTAATAAAATATTTTTTAACATTAAATAATTAAAAAAAAATTTTATTGTGGTGAAATGTGTATGACAACACTTACCATTTCAGCCATTTTATGTGTACAATTAAGTGACATCAGTTAGTTCACCATGTTTGCAGCCATCGCTGCCATTCATTTCCTTTTTTCTTAGGATGTTCCTATACGATCATGATTATCAAACTTCGGCTAACTTAGTCTGTGACTGTATACACGTCTTATAAAATTTCAGATTTCCTTTAAAAATAATTCATAGCTCAAGTTCATCTTCTCATTTTGTCCTAAGTGCTATATTTTTGCTGTTTGTAATGCGTGGAGTGTTGTTGTGAGGTGCTGTCGAGTCAGCATTCATGGAGGAGTTAAGAAAATGACAGAACATAAACCCTTCTGAGACCTAAAATTATTCATGTTTTTTGTAACATCTAAAGTTACCACGTATAAATTGAGAGAAGGTACAGAATTTATTCATCTTTGCAGTAGAAATGATAAAAACGTTTTAAAACGTAGCTCATTTTTGTAGCATTTAACGTAAAACTTATCAGTACCAAAGGGTTGGAGGGCAGCGTTTGCAATGATGAAGGTTTATCGTCAGCCTTTCAGATGGTGAGTCTGGTGCAGCTAGTCGTTACTTACACCTTTCCTATACAAGTGTATTTTTAGAAGTGCATGTTGGCATCGCTTTGCGAGTGGTTTGTTTTCATTTTCTTTGGTTTGGCAAAGAGCTGTTTCCCTGCTTTGCCACAACTTGCTTCATAAAAAGCAATCTTATTTTCCAAAGGAGAAAGGTTAAATTTAAAGAGTCCTGAGTCAATATCAGATAAGTCATAGATTCATAAAGTTTCCAAGCTGGGAAGACCGTCTCCTGTATCTCGTAGACTCAGCTATCAGGTCTGCCACCTTTCAGTGTGTAGGAGGATGGGAGAACGTGTTACACGGATGTGTTGTGATGGCTCAAGTCCAGGGTTTAGGGACTGGAAACTGAGACTGAGAGAAAGAGAAAGTTTCTTGCCTTAGACCCAGATCCTGTGGTTTCAGTTAAAACCTCCACTGAACTACCATGCTTTAGCAGAAGTGCCTTGATGATAAGTGTCTTTAATCATTTGAGAGACTCGCTCTCAGTTGTATAAAATGGCAAACATGCTACCTCAGCTTATGCAAGGAGAGACTGTGCACACCAAATCCGACCCCGAACTAATAATGGGTATAACGGACATTAATAAATGTTTCTGTTTATATTTCTCAATTCAGAAGGGTTTTGGAGAAATAATTTGGATGATACGGTGTTTGAATCAAACGTCTTCTCCCTCTCTTTTTTTTTTCCTTAAGATAGAATTTAGAATTCTTTCATTGATTCTTCAGGTAGCATTTCAAAAATAACCTGTCATTCCCGTATTTTGTTCCTGTTGAGATGGTGGTGAAAGTGCATAAAAGCACCAGAAAACAAATGAAGGTCAGTTAAGAATTATCAGATAAACAGGGCAACAAAAAAGAGAAAATGGTGTGAGGTGGAGACTCCCTGGATATACAGAAGTGTTTCATAGAGCTGGAATAGATCTCGAAAACTTTGTTCTAGAACAGAAGTAGTTAGCAAATGTGACCAGTCGGTATAAGCTTGTCCTGTTAATAACCCCTTTATGGGAAAAAAAGCCTTCTCCTTGGCGTTCTCACCACATTCAATGTACCACAAAAGTCAGTGCTTTTTAAAGAAAGAAAATGATCGTTTAGTCTTAAGACTTCAACCTGTTGTGCAGGATTTTATTTTAGAAAATTAAGAGAGAAATACTCAGGTTTGTCATGCATAAACTCATTATTGTAGAAAAGTAGTCATGGCAAGGCAAACAAGTAAGACCTCGCAACATTCATTTAGAACTGGGGAGGCAGAATTTACAATTACACTGTTATTCTGTGGTTAGAGTCCCAGCCTTTAGACTTCAGGCGTTTGTCTTTTATGAGAGATCTCAGGAGGAAGGCTTGACCACACACAGCTCGAACCTCATAGCCGAAGTCTGCAGTCTTTGGCTATGGGCAGAGCCTCAGCAGGCTTTTGGTCTTCAGGAAAGAGTAAGAGACTAGAGAAAGATCCCTCTGCCTTCTCTCAGTGGGCGAGCAGAAGTTCAGGGTCCATATGTGAAATTCCCACATTGGCCTCACATGATGAGGGCCACTGTGAAGTCAAAGGCATGTATGTTGTATCTTTTCTTCAGGGTTAGAGATGAGCCAAATGTCACATTTTTTCTTCAAGGTTAGAGATTAGGGAGATTGTTTAGGTTTATGCCTCAAGGCTAGTTTACAAATATCAGCGATGTCTTCTTTGATCACCGCATGCTTGTTCAAGGTCAACTTAAAGGTTATTTACCACGTGCTTCTATGTCGAAGTTTAGATGTTTTCTAAACAACTGTCTAATGACTTACAGGTTCCTGATGATTTATAGTTAATGTTAGAGAGCCTGACAAAGGTAGACATGTTTCTAAGTTCACATTATGAGTGATTATACATGTGTATTTTGAAAGTGTAATACTGACTTACACTTTATGGAACTTGAGAGCATCATAAAAAGATACAAAGCACAGCCAGAAATCCTTAGCTATCTAGGGGTGGTTGATAGTCTAAGTTCTCCTTTTCAGTTTCCCCCATCCAAAATTGAACTGTGTAAATCATGATATTTAATTTTGATAATTTAAAGTTAATCTTGTATTGTTCTTTTTAACTGTTACCTCAACAGTGTGATGCCATTAGCATATTGGAGAAAGAGCATGACTACAGAGACGAGCATTTTGATTTTATTCAGTCACATATCCGGAAGTTTTGTTTACAGTGTATCCTTTTAATACATTGATTGTCGCTGTGTACCTTACCTAATGTTATTTGTTTTCTGAAGCAAAGGAATTAAATTGATGGACTGTAGAAATTCCTTTAATGTTTTCCCTCCGGCCTTGGGTTAGAAATTTGATTTTAGATCTCAGGTTTTCATTTTAGTTCTCAAATGATTTGTACCTGGGTGTTTTGAGATATAAAACGAGTATCAAAATAGATACCTTTAATATGCTTTGTTTAAAGGACTGCTTAAAATCAATCAATCTTACATGGAAAATACTGCCCTTGGATCAGATACTTTGCAGTTGGATTTCCCAACCAAAGCTTTTGGGTCTAAAAAAAAAAAGAGATGATACTAGGAGTAGATATTAATAACAAGTTATACACACGTGTTTATAGTGTCCGCAGTTCACAGATAGTCTTTATTAATGGACTAGCTGAATAAGGTCACTTGACCCCAGTGGGTTCCCTCTCCCCTTGTCCTCTCCATGGACCTTCTTCTTACGTCACCTAACGGCTGAGTTGAGTTAAAGGGTACTCACCTATGTAAGAATCTTTAATAAGAAAACAAAAAGCATAATTGAAGTAGAAATACCTATAACCTATTTGTTATCTTTGCAGATTAGAAAATTTGAGAACAGATAGTGTCTTTAAGCATTTATTTAATGCAGTGCTAGAAAATGTAAATATAGAAGTGTGATCAGGAGGGAAATTGTCCATTAAATTACAGACCTTTAACACTGGTTGATTTTAAAAGTGTCCAGAAGGTGGGAAGTCATCTCCAGATAGTGAGGTATTTGTTTGGTAGTGAGTGTGATGATTTTAAATAATCTTTATGTAAAATATTTTAAATTTTAATGGCAGTATAAATTTTTTAGCTGTAGAAACGATCCAAATTATCATAAATCAGCTCTCATTATGGGGAAGATCGTTAATGAAAAGTTCACACAATTAAGCCTTTACTAAGATTATGATGTTTGTTTCTCCCAAGCTTTACACCAAGTTAAGTAGCATTTAACAGTGTCGCTTTTAGGTTCACAAACCCCAGGCCAGTCCTGGAAAATCCCAGCTAAAGAAGTTAGACCGCTCTCGGCATTTCCCTTCAGCCTAAGACACCTTCTCTCTTGTGGGCACACGGCCACTGCGTGGTTGTGGGATCTCAGACTTCTCCTTTATCTTTTCTTTTTTTTTTTTTTAGCCTTTTGGTCTTTTGATCCATCGTGTCTTTTTGAATAAAACATCCAAGGTAGGACCTGCTTTAATGAATACCTAATGTGAGGTTGTTTTATCTCAAGTTTGGGTCATGAGATTTACTTTTGCCTTGAGTCGTTCTTAGAAGGCTTCTTGGTAGTACCCCCACTGGTTCACCTTCTCTCATCAGTGGGTCTCCCAAGCTTTGTCCCCGAAGTCCTAATTCCTGGGATTAGTAAAAACTGCAGGAGACATTAGTGCATACATTTTTGTTCAAAAGGCAGAGAAAACGGTCATGAAACTTAGGAAGGATAAAAAACACTTGAGCGTAGAGGCGTAATAGGGTCGTGTTACTACATCTGCCCCTACTCTCTCAGCTTAACGGAACTTTTGCCCTCCTAAATGGTTATGTAAAGACTGTTGTATTTGCATTTTAGCTCGTATTTAAGTATATTTTTGAAATTATTATATAAAATGGAAGTTATTTTTGAAACTAATAAACACATAGATGTAAATCTTAAGTTCAGAACCCAGAACTTTATGATATCTGTTCATGGAATTTGTCCAAGTTTTTCTTTAATTACCGGTATTACTCAGATGGTGCAGCCCTTATTTACACTTCAGTAAAAGAAAACAAAAATATAGATTTAGTGTATAAATACATCGTTCAGAAGCTATATGGATTTCCCTATAAGATTCCTGCTGTTGTTGTGGAAAAAGATGCAGTATTTATGTAAGTATAGTCTTAAGTATGTTATTTTATCTTGTATTGATGCTGCTGTTTGGTGAGCCATGGTTTTCAGTTTTAAAGTGGGACCGGTAGACCTTTTTGTGCTGAGTAGATGAGAATCGGCCCGTAGATTGCTATATTTATAACCTGCTTTTTTTTTTTTTTTTTTTTTTTGATCTATTTACCATTCCCTTTTAGATTTACTGGTGGCCTGAGCCTTTTTGGAAAAGCCTTTGCTAGTAAACTGTCCACCGGGTGCATGAATCACTGTATTGTATCTACTTAATTCTTCAGTTAATTATGATATATAAATGACCCAATGTGTAATCTAGATGGGCTTTTAAAAAGTTATCTGAATAAAACTTGGAGATAATGATTACAGCCTTCCCCCCAAAAAAACTATTAATGGCATTTTTTAATCAGGAAGATTGATAATCATTTTAGGTGTATAATTAGTAAAATGCGACTTGGGCATTATCATAAGAAGCAGACTAGTTGGCCATGATTGGTCAGATTGCTCCCCTACGTGGTTTTGGATTGAATGAGAACAATGATATAAATGCTTTAGAGTTTATCATGTACACTTCTTTCCAGTCCAGCAGGGTGGGATAATGACAAGAAAATAGGAATATTACATGAAAATTTTCAAACATTAAAACCAGAAGATAATTTTGAAGACATCATAACTAAACCACCTGTCCGAAAGGTAACACTTCTGGTATTTAGTCTCAATATTTTGACTTTTAGATCGAGAGGGAACTCTGTCACTTTAACATTGAAAGGAGAAAGGCACAGAGATTCTCCTTTATCTGGAGGGTTTCTAACTGTAATTTGGGTGTTTCTGATGAATAGTTCACAAGAAGGACCTGTTTTAGCAAAATGTAAATCAACTATTCAGTTGCTGAATTGTCCCTTAGTCTTTGGCATATTTATATTAGCAAATATTAGTACAGATTCCATTTCTTTCTAATATAACCAAAACCAGACTCCTTGCCGTCGAGTCAGTTCTGACTCATAGTGAGCCTGTAGGACAGAGCAGAGCTGCCCCATAGGGTTTCCAAGGCTGTAACCTTTACAGTAGCCTACTGCCACATCTTTCTCCTGCGGCGGGTGGGCCAAACCTCCCATCTTTCAGTTAGCAGCTGAGAGCTTAACCACTGTGCCACCAGGACTCCTCTCTTTTAACGTAGTCCCTTAGAAATTATGGGTTGGCGTGAGTGACTGGATTTTCAACAGTCAGGAATGGTCAGAATCTGTGAATTTTCCAATCTATCGCTCAGCCAGAAGCTAAAAAAATGTGAGAAAGATTTTCTTGGCTTCTACCTATTGAGACAGACCTTGAATCTTCTCTGCAGTTACTAGTTACCCGCAGGAGCCCCACAGCTATCCAAGAGCTTCCGGTTTCTACATTTACTTTTTAGCCTTAACTGCAGTGTGCCATTCACGCGATGGTAAAATCTGGTCCCATGAGGTACTCTTCTTTCATCTGCCTCGATGTTAAGATTTTATGTCACGTGGTATGTGATGCCCTGTAGTTAGATATAGATGTTTCTGAAAGGTTGTATAAAAATAAGTATTTGTGTATAATACATCTCACCGACTCACCTTTGGGTTGGACGTGTGTTTCAGGAAAAAGTCATTTTGATTTAACATGTAGTAAGATTCTTAAGAATCCAAACATGCACAGCGTAGAGCATCTGCCTTCTGTTCATATGTAATGAGTAAGTCAGATGAAAACTGAGACATCAGTTAGCATAGTATTTGGCTTGGACGTCTGTTAAAAGAAATGCCTGCATCGAGATAACAGTAGCAACAGTTGCCCCATTCTCTCCTCTGCCTCTTGATTGCATAGTATTTATCGAGGGCCAGGCAGGGCTGTTCTGGGCACCAGGCGCTCACTGGGAGGGTGATGCTAACAGTAAACTGACCAGCTGATGGTCAACGTTGTGAAAGTAAAGCAGGGTGAAGAGAGCTGGCCAGAGAGTCTGGGAAGGCGCCCGAATGAGGGCGGGAGACAGGAGGCAGAGTTCCGGTGTGTGGGGCCTTACCCTTAGGCTGCAGTACGGACTTTGGATTCCATTCTGAGTGAGGTGGGAAGCAATTGGAGAGTTTGAGCAGAGGAGTGATACAATCTGGTAACTATTTAAAAGGATTGCACTGAAGGAGCTCTGGTGGTGTGACAGTTAAGGTCTTGGCTGCTGACTGAAAGGCTGGCCATTCTGAGCCTCTGCTCCGTGGGAGAAAGACCTAGCAGTCCGCTCCCATAAAGATTGCAGCCAAGAATCCTCTATGGGGAAGTTCTGCTCTGTCACTTGGGGTCATAAGGAGTTGGAATCTACCCGGAAGTACCCAGCTACAACAGTTGATTGCTTAATATCTCCAGTGCCATAGAAAATTAGAATAATAAAACTGGACAGCGGGGAGCTGAAAGGATCTCGCTGGCTGCTGGGAGGAAAATGGACCAGGGAGTACCTTGTACGGCCAGCATAGAAGCAGGAGGTGGGCTCGACTCCCTCATTACTCAGGAGAGGGTAGAGGTATATGGTTATTCATATTTGCGTATTTAAGTTGATATTCACTGAGCTGGGCTATTACTGGGATACAGCACCTGATTGTTGTTTAGCAAATTTGATAAGTAATATTGATATGCCTGTGGCCTCTAGGGTTTTGCTCTCCAGTACAGTAGCCACTAGCCACATAAGGCTTTTAAATGTGAATTAAGAAAAATTAAAAATTTGGTTCCTTAGTCGCACCGGGCACGTTTCAGGTACTTAGTAGCCACAGGTGGCTAGTGGCTGCCATTGTGGGCAGCACAAATGTAGAGTGTTTACATCATCGCAGAAGGTGATCTGACACCTCTGCCTTAGGGGCTTGGGTGGGACAGCTCAGCCATGCGAATACAGTATATATAGGTGATGTAGTGCTGAACTGTCTTTTTTTTTTTTTTCAATTAATCTAATTGAGAGAGGAAGTTCTTAATGGCTTTGGCGTAGTGCCTTAAACTCACTCACTTCTGCCCGTTCCAGTTTGTGCATGAGAAGGAGATTGTAGCAGAAGATGACCAGGTGTTTCTCATGAAGCTGCAGGTACGAATTTGCATGAGAAGCAGAAATCGCTGTGGGTAAATTGTTCACACACATTTTCTTTAAAGTACAGTGGGACATGCTAGGAATGTCTGAACTCGAATTCTTTTTTTTCCTTTTCCCAGACCCTTTTATCAAAACAGCCACCAACTGCAGCTGGAAGGCCTGTGGTCAGTATTACAGAGTTTGACAAAATTTATTAAGATGTGGAATGTATTGTTTAAGTTTTTTTCTTAATTGTATACATATTTCGTGTGTGTGTGCTTTAATATAAACTTGAATTCAGAATTCTGGAATTCTCTTGTGAGGTTTGAAAAGATAAGCTTCATTTCCTTTTTGGATATTTAAATCATGTGAAGATCTATTTTGCAAACGTTTGTTATGTGTCGTTCATTGTGGTGAGCCATTTATCTCGAATCCTCAGCAGCCCTAGGAGGCAGGTACTGCTGTTAAACCTATTTTACAGATGGGAAAACGAAGGGTTTGGAGGTGATGGTGACTTGTCTGAGATTATACAGCTGGAAGGATGCGAATCTGAGTTGGAACCCAGATCTGACTCCCAAGCTTATACTTTTAACCACACCTAATTACTCAGTGTGTCCTTTTCCCATTGAAGGAAGAATTAGTATTCTAAAATGCGGTAGACCTGTAGTACTCTCTGATAATGAGGACACCGTTGCTAACACTTTTGTCAATGGCCTGCAGTGTAGACGTACCAGTAGGATGGATATGGGACAGTCGCAAAGTAATTGCCTTTCATAATAATAACTTCTGTGACATTGACAGCTTTGGGTGTTTCTAATTGTGGTTTTCCTATTTTTATGTAGGATGCCTCGCCAAGAGTCCCAGGAGGCTCCCCTCGAACACCAAACAGATCCGTGTCGTCCAACGTTGCTAGCGTGTCACCCATTCCTGCTGGGTCAAAAAAAATTGATCCAAACATGAAAGGTGTGTTGCTGTTTTTTCTTTTCTTTTTTTGGGAGAAAACAGTGCAGTACATTTTGCAGTGGAAAGAAATTGACAAAGAATTCTACCTTTTACCATAGCTACTTCCAGTTTTGTGCAGTACCTTCTAGTCTCTGTCTCTGAAGGTATAATCTCATAATTAATCAGATTGTAAGCCATTTTACATCATGTGCTTATTAACGTCATTTTGGCATCCATGATACCAGCTGTTTGAAAGTTGTGTGTCGTATTCGTTATTGGGAAACTGCAGTTAACATAAAGAGGAGCCTACATGCATGGTAGTTACTACCATAGGAGCAACTGCCATAAGTGGGATTAGTGGGTCAGAGACTCGGTGTATTTTTATACCTTTGGTACTGTTTTTCAAATGATGGCTCAGCTTTGTATACCATCAATGTTGACGATTGCAATTTTACGACAACCTAATCAGCATCCTTTAATTACTAATAAGAAGCTCCCCTCCCCCAGTACTGCCCTTCTATTTGTATTTCCCTCCTGCGAATTGTGCTTTTATCTCTAGGGAACTTCTGCTGGTTTTCCGGGAGGATCAGGTAACTTTTGTAACGCTTGATGCAGACACTTTGCAATAGTCACATTTTCGAAAACCCCTTTCAGAGGGGTGAGGTACTTGCCCCTGACGTCTGCTTGTTTACAGTGCTCTTCGCCTTTTAATGATAACCACTTTCCAGTTTTTTCATAATTATCAAACTAGAATTGAGTTTGGAATATACAGCTCTTAAATTTTAAGTGTGTTGTTTTCTGTGTGTGATTACTGTAATAGTAACTTATGGAGATATCTAATGTTCTGAGTAAACATGTTTGTTTCTTACAGCTGGAGCCACGAGTGAAGGTGTCCTGGCAAATTTCTTCAACAGCTTGCTGAGTAAGAAGAGCGGCTCCCCAGGAGGCCCTGGTGGTGGGAGTCCTGGAGGCGGGGCTGCAGGTGGAAGCAGTGGGCTGCCATCGTCCTCCAAAAAGTCAGGTAGAGTTGCCTAGAGCAAGTTATTTTTTTAAAAAATCATCTAGATGAGACCAAGCGGCCAACATTCACTTTTAAAACAAAGATGAGACTGTAAGGGGACAGGGAAACTAGATTAATGGAAACGAAACAACTAGAATGGAAATAGTAAGAATGTTCATGCATTGTGAAGAATCTAACCAATGTCACTGAACAATTTGTCTAGAAATGGGTGAATGGAAACCTAAATTACTGTGTAAACCTTCACTGAAAACACAATAAAATATTATTTATGAAAAAAAGAAACATTCCTCACTTCCAGGCAGGATTCTCAGCTGGGGGCTGCCCCTCAAGTTGAAAATTACTATCAGAGTTCTTCTGAGATGTAAATGATAGCTGCTAGTTTTACCTCTATTTGGTAACAGACCCCACAATTGAACTAAAATAAGAGAACTTAATTTTCAATTAAGGATGTTTATATAATTTAGTATGCTAGAGGAAGTTTATGAAACCATTTACAGTTTTTATGGAAAGAGAGATTGGTGAAAACAACACTTTGAATTCTGTCTAAATCTTGTTTTCTTTGCCTTCACTGTAGGCCAGAAGCCTGTCCTATCAGATGTTCACGCAGAACTAGACAGAATTGCACGAAAACCGGTTACAGTTTCTCCTCCAACAGCTACACCCCCTACGGAAGGAGAAGCTTCTTGAAGATACCAAATAAAGCCATTTATTCAACTTTTTGGGAAGACATAAACTTGCCTCTGCCTTTTCCATCAAAAGTGGACGTAGGGAGCTTTTCCGGATGGACTCAATTCTTGTCTGGTTTTGTTTGTTTGTCTTGTGGTTGCTCATTTTTTATAAAATGGAGCCATACAGAAAAAAATTATCCTACATGATGTAGGATTGCCATTTGCATTGCCATTTTGCATACGGAAGTAATTTTGGAATTTTGAAAAACTCAAAATTTATAGTACTGAAATGCAGCCGTGTGACCATATTCTAAAGGCTATTTAAAAGCTATAGAAAGGTTTAGGGAAGGGCAGAAAATAATATGCAGTTTGGGCATTTAACTGACTTGGAAGTCCAAGCTTATTTAATTAAGACTATTAAAATCATAAAAAAAAATAAATTGTGTTTCACTGGAAAAAAGAAAACGATCAATTGTCAGATTTTTGCACACCAACATAAATGAATGCAAATAAGATACACCACGACACACAGCACATGCTGGGAAAACAGTCAGCGTTTGGCACATTAGTCATTGTCTCAGTCCATGGTCCTGTAAGTTGCCATCAAAACATGACTGAGAAATATCGGCCAAGATTTGTTTCACTGAGAAGCAAAGAAAGCACACTGCCTAAATGTGTAAAAGAAAAATGCAGAGGTTATTAAAATGTAAAGAGTAACAGTCTTTGGATTTGTCTATATATATACACGTATATGTATATATATGGCTCTGCCTTAATATGCTCTTCTTTTGTTTGTGACTTTGAACTGTAATCAGTTAATAAAGTATTTATTCTCTGCGTTCAGGTTTCAGGTAGTTTGTTGCATTCTCTTATATTTAAGTTCGTATTTATCAGCTAGTGATTGACAGGATTTGTTAGTATTTTGAAGTTTTTGACCTGAATGGGATTATTAAGCATCCTGCTCTTTCTCTTTCTTCCTAAGAGACGAGTGAGTACGTGAGAGTCACGGTTTGGGAGTTTGCTTTGATCCACACATCTGCCCAGGCACGTCTCAGGCTGCAGAATCTTAGGTCAGCCTTCCCGGTAGGTTACAAGACTGTCGGTCGTTGTTGTTGTTGAAAGGGAAGAAGCAGTGCCGAAAGCTTGGCTGATGCACTGACACGGAGCTCCTCTCTCACAAGCAGAGCACCGTTATCAGTTACATCGTTTTCGGTACCTGTTTCAGGACCTTCTTAAGAACGGTTTGATGGTTTGAAGTTCCACAAGAGAACACATCTGCATTTGACCGACTGAGTCATATCCAACAACTGGAAAAAACATTGGTTACCTCCCCTATGGATTGGTTTTTGTTATTTAACTCTATATATTCCACAATTTTTTCAGCAGGAGAACAGTATCTCTACTATCTAGCACAATCCTTTCACTGGAACTTTAAAATCTGTTTAGTTCCACAGTAGTAATTGATTCCTTATCGTTGACTATAAATGCTGAAAATACACAAGGGGTAATAATTTGTGGCCATATAGAAGCAACGTAGGATGTTTATGAGCATGAAAAATTAATTGGTGAACATGTTTTATTTGGCAATATATATGAGCTAAAAATGCCACTGATAAAATCTTCAGGCCAGAAAAGTTTCTGCAGTTGTGTTGTAGAGACCAGTTAGAGACCAGTTCTTCTAAACTAGTACTTAGTGAAACAACTGAAACTGATGAAAGAAATAAAATTGCAAACTGTGCGTTCTGGCGTACTTTGAAATCTCTGCTACTGTGTTTGCATGCATAGACCAACTCATTTTTCATGTGTGACGCTGGAGATGTACTAGAAAATCCTAGTAATTACTCTGGTTGTTACCTGAAGTATTGTGATTGTTCACGTCACTGTGGGATTCAGTTTTAACTAAAACTTTGCATTTACCATGTTTAAACTTTAAATCTATTTTTGTACTGATTTTTGCAAGGAAAGAAATTTGTCTCAATTTTTTTTGGTTTTTAAGTAAACTTTTTATTGAAGTATAAAATGTGAAGTGTACAAGTTACAAGTGTACGGTTTGAAATATCACATAGTGACCATGTGTAATCAGCAACTAGATCAAGAAAGAAAGCACGTCCAGCACTGTGGAAACTTCCATGGCTTCTCTCAGTACCCCCACCCACAAAGTCACCACTGTCCTGAGTTCCGACTCTGCAGAGCTTGCTTATTTTCATGCTTTATATAAATAGAATCTTAGAATTCGCTGCAGGTAGTGACAGTTACTCATTCTCATTGTAGCGTAATTTTCCATTGTGCAAATATTAGTTATCCTTTATGCTACTGATGGTTGTATGTTCCCTACTGGTGTTGTAACAAATCGTCACAGATTTAGTGACTTAAAACTCTAAATTTATTATCTGACCATTCAGAAGTCCAAAATCAGTCTCACTGGGCTAAAGCAAGGTGTCTGCAGGCTGGCTTATCCTGGAGGCTCCAGGGGAGAAGCCATTTCCTTCTTTTCTAGCCTCCAGAGGCCACCTGCATTCATTGGCTTGTGGCCCCTTCATCTTCACATCCGGCAGCTTAGCACCTTCACCTCTGTCTGCTTCCATCACATTGCCTCTCAGTCTGACCCTTCTACCTCCATCTTTTAAGGACCCCGGTGATTACCTTGGGCCAACCCAGGTAGTCCATCATACTCTCGCCGCAAGGTCCTTAATCACATCTACAAAGTCCCTCGACCAAGGAAAGTAACGGTCACAGCTTCCAGGCGCGAGGAGGTGGATGTCTATGGGGCCCATTGCTCAGCCTACCGCAGGATGTTTGGATTGTTTTCGGTGTTTGGTCACTGTGATGAATAGTGTGCTGTGGACGCCCTTAAACATACCTTGTAGAAAATGCGTTCTTATATCTGCCGGATCCGTAGGGTCCATATATATTCAGCTTTAGTAGATAATGCCGGTTTTTCCAAAGTGGTTGTGAGAATCCCCATTCCCGGGAGAAAATATTTGCAAATGATCTATCTGATAAGAGTCTGCTGTTGCTGTGAGGGGCCATCGAGTCCATGCTGACTCATTGCAACCCTGTAAGAGTTTAGCATCCAGAAATTATTTAAAAACACTACTCAAAAAAACAACACGGAATTTGAAAATGGGCAAAAAATTTGAATAGACATTTCTCCAAAGATACGTAAATGGCCAGCAAGCCCAGGAAAAGATGCTCAGTGTCATTAGCCAGCAGGGAACTGCAGATCAAAACCACCGTGAGACAGGACTGCACACAAACTAGGACAACTGTAATAAAGTACAGATGATCACAGGTGTTGCCGAGGATGTGGAGACGCTGGAACCCTCTCTGCTGGTGGGCAGCTAAAATGGTGTAGTGCTTTGGAAAACAGTTGGGCAGTTTTTGAAAAAGTCAGAGTTACCATGTGACTCAGCAGTTTCACTCCTAGGTATATGCCCACGAGAAATGGGGGCGTATGTCCACCCAAAAATGTGTGAATGTTAGTAATAGCATTAGTCATAACTTCATGAAAGTGAAAACAACCCAAACGTCCATCAGCAGACGAGTAAGCAGTGTGCTATATCCAGGCAAGTGCGTATTATTCAACTATAAAGAGAAATGAAATACAGATACATGCTACACCACGCGTGAACCTTGAAAACATGCTATACAGAAGCAGCCAGTCACAAAAGGCCACACATTTTATGATTCCATTTATATGAAATGCCCAGAACTGGCAAATCCATAGAGAAAGAAAGATGAGTGGTTGCCATGGACTAGGGAGGGAGAGACACTGGGATACAGAGCTGCGTTTTGGGGGGGGGGATGAGAATGTTATACAGCGGTGATGGTTGTACAACCTTGTAAATATACAAAAAGCACTGAACTGTATACTTTAAAAGGAGAATTTCATGGTATGTGAATTATGTATCAATTTTTTTAAAATTCCATTCCTACTAGCAGTATATGAGAATTCCACTTGCTCTGCGTCCATGCCTACTCTTGGTATTGCCTGTCTTTAATTTTAGACATTCTGGCAGGTATAGAATCGTGGTTTTTATTGGATATCCTTGCTGGCTAATGAAGTTAAGCATATTTTCATGTTTACTGGCCATTTGGATATTCTCTTTTGTAAAGTTAGGAGCCTAACCTGTTTTTTTTTTTTTTTTTTTCCTGTTGGACTGACTTTTTCTCATTGACTCATTCTTTGTATAACATATAAAGGATATTAGTCCTTGTCATATAGGTATTGCAGATACCTTCTCTCATTCTGTGGTTGGCTCTCTCACTCTCTTATTGGTGTCTTTTGATATAGAAGTTATTTATTTTTAATGTCCAATTTACCAGCTTTTCTTTATGGATTTTTTTTTTTTTACCTGTTTTAAAGAAGTCTTTGCCTTGCCCAAGGCCATGAAGATTTTTTTAAATGATTTTTTTTCCAGAAGTTCTATTGTTTTCCCTATATTCCACCTGAAATTTATTTCTACGCATGGTGTGAAGTAGGGAACAAGATTCCCTTTTTCACGGGGACAGTCAGTTGATCCAGTACCACTTAAAGAAATCTTCACTGCGTGACTGCCGTGGTCGTATTTGGATTGTCATTTGTGCATGTATCTATTGCTGGGCTTTCTAGTTTCTCCCGTTTGTCCATTTGTCTATCCTTGCGCCCATACTACAGCCTCAGTTTCTGTATTTAAAAAAAAAAATCCTTATGTGGCAGGTAGCGTAAGCACTACAGTGTTCTTCTTCATTAAGACCGATTTCCCTGTTCTTGATCCTTTGCTTTGTCACTTCTGTGTAAGCTTTAGAACCAACTGGTCAATTGCCACCAAAAAAAAAAAAAAGCCTGGTAGTTTGATTAGGATTGCATTGTATCTAAATCAATCGGAGCCTAACTGTCATCTTCACAGTATCTTCTAAACTGCACAGAATATCCTCCCCCCATTTCAGTTCTTCAGTTTCTCGTAACTCTCAACGTACAGTCTTGCGCCTCCTTTTGTTTTTGTTTTTTTGACAAAGTATTTGTCTCTGATGCTATTTCAAACAGCATTTTCTTAAAATTTCACTGTATGTGTTGCTGGTACATAGAAATACATCTCTTTCATACCGATCTCATCTGACCCTACCGTTGGGTCGCTATAAGTCAGAAGCAACTCGACGGCAATGGGTTTGGTTTTATTTTTTTTGTTAACTACTAAATCCATTTATTAATGTTTTAGTTCATCTGTAGTTTATTTTGAATTTTTCTGAGTACAATGAGATCATCGGCAAAGAGTGAGCTTTATTTCACCTGTACTCCACGTGGTGAGAGAGTGCGTTTTTATCTTGTTCCTCATCTTAGAGTGAAAGTCTCTGTATGTCACTGAGTGTGATGTTTGCTCCATGCTTTTTGTAGGTACTCCATCAAAGTAAGAAAATCTCTTCCTTCCTAGTTTATATCATGAAGGATGTTAAATTTTATCAAATGCTTTTTTTTCTTCATCTATTGAGATTTTTTTCCTTCCTTTTCTATTAATTTTATCAGTTACAAAAACCAAACCAACTTCGTATTCCTGAAATAAGCCTAATTTGGTGTGTTTTATCATATTGCTGGATTTTGCTTGCTAACATTCTGTTAGAATTTTGCATTGTGCTTATGAGAAGGATTGGTCTGTAATTTTTATTTCTCATAATGTTTTTGTCACTGTTTGCTATCAAGATGGTACTGACCTCATAAAACAAGTTTGGAAGCATTCCCTCTTTATTCTTTGTAAGGAGTTTGTGTAAGATTAGTGTGATGCTTGTTAATTTTGTTTCTTTAAAACAATCAGGTATCAATTTACCAGGCCCTTTGTGAACTGAACAATGGTCCCAATGTTAATACTCATTACTGTTTGCTTATTTGGGGGCTTTCATTTAGCGGGAAATGACTTGCTTTTTAAAAAGCTGACAAAATGCCAGAATAAGAGAGTTCCTCACCTAACACCTTACATCCTCATCACATAGCTGTCCCCCAGGCTGAGATAAGATTATGGACATTGATGCCAGGGAATTCTTGCTGACCGTGTAAGACTTGTCCCCGGAACACGATCATTGGAGGGGATTCAGAGGGAATTCGATTTACAAGTATCCCCTTGTTCTGTACAAACGACTGCCTCTTGGCCTATGTGCAGGTTTTGCATGAGCACAGTTAAGTGTACTGTATATAAGCTGGTCAAAATTGTGATGAGTTCATATGAATGAGCTCATATGAATACCTAATTTGGAAACAGCCTAGAGTAAAATTCTTAACTTTAGAGGTTTTATTTTTGTTTTGCTTCATATTTAGATAGCCTTTGACACCTCATTTATTGTAGTTGAAACCAACAGAGAGCAAAATTTGCTTATATGAGAAATTATTTCAACGAGTTGGACAGTAATTTTTCTAACCCTTGGGTCAAATAAGAACAATGTTTTTTTTTTAAAGTATACTTGTCCGTTGCCCAGTGAATTCTTGGCCACCTCTACTAGGAGGTGCCATGAATAGCGGGCAGTTTGTCCTCTGAAACATGTTTTTAGGTGCCGTCAAGTTGGTTCCAACTCATAGCAACCCTATGTACGACAGAACGAAACACTGCCAGGTCCTGTGCCATCCTCACAATCATTGCTATGTTTGAGCCCATTGTTGCAGCCACTGTGTTAATCCATCTCATTGGGGGTCTTCCTCTTTTTTGCTGACCCTCTATTAAGGTAGATTTATTAAAGTATGAAGTCCTTCTCCAGGGAGTAGTCCCTCCTGATAACATGTCCAAAGTACATGAGATGAAGCCTGGCCATCCTCACTTCTAAGGAACAGCCTGGCAGAACTTCCAAGACAGATTTGTTCCTCCTTCTGGCAGTGCATGATATATTCAGTATTCTTTGCCAACACCATAATTCAAAGGCATCAGTTCTTAAATCTTCCTTATTCATTGTCCAGCTTTCCCATGCACATGATGGAGTGGAAAATACCATGGCTTGGTTCAGGCACATCTTAGTCCTCAAGGTGACATCTTTGGTTTTTAACGCATTCAAGAGGTCTTTTGCAGCACGTTTGCCCGATGCAATACATCATTTGATTTCTCGACTGCTGCTTCCAACTGCATTGATTCTGGATCCAAGTACAATGAAATCCTTTACAACTTCAGTCTTTTCTCCGTTTATCATGATGTTGCTTATTGGTCCAGTTGTGAGGATTTTTGTTTTCTCTGTGTTGAGGTGTAATCCGTACTGAAGGCTGTAGTCTTTGATCTTCATCAGTAAGTGCTTCAAGTTCTCTTCACTTTCAGCAAGCAAGGTTGTGTCATCTGCATATCGCAGGTTGTTAATAGTCTTCCTCCAGTCCTGATGCTGTGTTCTTCATATGGTCCAGTTTCTCAGATTATTTGCTCAGATTATATAAGTATGGTGAAAGGATACAATCCTGACACACATCCTTCCTGATTTTAAACCACGAAGTATCCCCTTGTTCTGTACGAATGACTGCCTCTTGGTCTATGTACAGGTTTTGCATGAGCACAATTAAGTGTACTGTATATAAGCTGATCAAAATTGTAATGTGACGAGTTCATCTCTTTGGAGGGCCGCTCCCTGTCCTTGAACAATTTTCTTTGCCCAATAAAACCTTTTAACTAACTCATGGATCAGATTTTTTCTTTTGACAACTGTTCTAATCTGATAAATAAATTAGTCATTTGATTTTAGTCCTGCCCCACGTTGGCTTACAATTTGGAACAAGGCTTTGATTCAGAAATTTTGGTTGCTGCCCTATAGAATGTAACTTTCCCAAGCATTTTCTGTCTGAAGTGTTCTTTGTCCATGATGTTTCTAACTTGGCCATAATTAATTGAGTTATATCATCTCTTATTCTTTGTTTTGTGTTCATTACCATGGTCCCTCCAACATAAATTCCATTCAGATGGGAAATACGATTTAGAGTATAGGTGATGATTACGTCTTTTACTGCTCACCCAAAGTCTAGTATAAAACACAGCAGACGCTCAATATTTGGACAAATTGCTGGCCACTTACGGTTGTTATGGGTTGAATTGTGTCCTCCCAAGATACGTGTTAGGATCTTACTTGTGGATTCAGTCCCATTTGGGAATAGGATTTTCTTTGTTATGTTCTTCAGGCCGTATCACCGTAAGGTGTGTCTTAATCACTTTTGAGGTACGGTGGAATCTTTGAGAACTGGAACTCAATGGGACAAGGTAGTCTTTCTGGGTCTGGGTCTTGCAAATTTTCTGCCTTTGGCAGGGTGCAGTCTTAGCACTTTTTTACCGCTTCTTTTTGTGGAAATAT
Source organism: Elephas maximus indicus (assembly GCF_024166365.1). Taxonomy (NCBI): domain Eukaryota; kingdom Metazoa; phylum Chordata; class Mammalia; order Proboscidea; family Elephantidae; genus Elephas; species Elephas maximus. The sequence goes on from NC_064845.1 coordinate 7,071,958, forward strand.
TTGACCTTTCCTTCTCTGACTGGTTTCCACCTTACACAGTTTCCAGCTTTCCCAGGTTTGCTGTATAGAAAGAGCAGATTGGCCACAGAAGTAAGTAAGCAAGTACAAACGGGGAAAGGTTGACCCTAGTGGAGATCAGCAAGGAACCAAGGAAGAGAAGCTGAAAGAAACAAGGATTTTCCCCCAGGGTGGACTGAGAGAGCCTCCTAGAGCTTGCGCCCTGAATTCAGACTTCTAGCCTCCTAAATTGTGAGAAAATAAGTTTCTGTTTGTTAAAGCCACCCACTTGTGGTATTTGTTTTATGGCAGCACTAGATAACTAAGAAAAAAAAAAAAGAGGTTAAATAAGATAGAGTCACTATCCAGTCCTCTTTGCAAGATATCTGAGCCTCTTAGCCACCACCTTCTCCCTTAAGTGGAAACTCTGGTAGTGTAGTGGCTAAGAGCTATGGCTGCTAACCGAAAGATAAGCAGTTTGAATCCACCAGGTGCTCCTTGGAAACTCTATGGGGCAGTTCAACTCTGTCATATCGGATCGACTTGGCGGCAATGGGTTTGTTTTTTTTGTGTTTGTTTGTTTTCTCCCTTAAGTGGGCTTTGTAAAACCATCAGAATCTTAATGTGCAAGCTTTGCACCACTAAGATGCTGAGGAGGACAATGGAAAGAGCCAGAAGAGCTGACCTACTTCATTCATTGCTCTCTAACCTTGATTTCATCATCTGTGAAGTGGTGAGGACCATCTGCATGCTGGTAGATGTTATGAGTGAGGATTAAGTGGAGTGCTTTCCAAACTATAAAGTGGAATGCAAACGTAAGCTTTTACAAGGGAATTTTAATTTACGTACATTTCCTAAATACTAGTCCCATGGGTAAATTATTCAAGCAAGCACTTTTAGCTATCTACTCAAAATGTTCTAGTATTGTAAAGCCTTACTGCCTTGTGTGCTTGTTTCTACTAGGAAAAAAAAAAATCCTAAGTATAGTAGTACTAGACCAACTGCCTAGCTCATGTGAGAATAAAATTGGTTCCATGCCTCATGTCAATCACAAGAATAAACTCCAAATGTATCAGACTTAAATGTAAAATATGAAACTATACAGGTACTTGAGGAAAAAATGTATTTGGGGGGGGAAGGCTTTCTAACTTTAATTCAATCCGCATGCAATAAAAGAAGATTTTAAAATTTGACTACATTTAAAAAAGAATTATAGCACATTTCCCTCCTTTTGATCAGGATTCATCTATTGATTTCTTGGTCAGAATGTTCAGTAAGGGTAGCCGGGCACCATCTAGTTCTTCTGGTCTCATGGCAAAGGTGGCAGTAATTTATGGATGCAAGTAGACTTCCAGTTCAGTCCCTTCTCGGCTTTCTGAATCTCCTTCTTCCTCTGCTACTAGACAACAACTAATAAATAGAGAACAGTTGTTGGATGTTGGATGGCGACTTGCAAGCTTTTAAGACCCCAGGAACGACTCACCAAACTAGGGAGTGGAACAGTAATTTCTAAAAACAATATTAGGCCAATTGACTGGACAGTCCCATGAAGCCATGACTCTGAACCCTCAAACCATCAAAACCAATCCCGTGAGGTGTTGGGATGTGTTTAAGTAGGATCAGCAACTTTAACCATCTTTTTTTTTGGGGGGAGGGGGGAGGTGGTTGTTACTGTTGTGAAATTGTATATAACACCATATTTGCCATTTCATCCTTTTTCTGGTGTAGAACTTAGTGATGTCGATTACGTTCAGGTTGTGCGGTCATTACTCTTAACTGAGGCCAATTTTCCCATCGCCATAAACTTAAACCCACTATCTCCCAGAGAATAATTCCCTGTGTCCCTCCCACTTCCACCCCAAAACCAAAAACCAAACTCACTGCCGTCAAATCAATTCCAACTCATGGCGACCCTATAGGACAAAGTAGAACTGCCCCGTAGGGTTTCCAACCCTGTAAATCTTTATGGAAGCAGACTGTCACATCTTTCTCCTGCAGAGTGGCTGGTGTGTTCAAACTTCCGATCTTTTGGTTAGCAGCTGAGTGCTTTAACAGCTGTGCCACACGGCTCATTACTTCTGCTCCAGGTAACCATTAATAGCCATTGTCTCTATATATTTACTTATTCTTGTCTTTTCATATAAGTGAAGTCGTACAGAATTTCAAATTCTTACAGAATCCGGACTTATTAAACCCCTTGAGACTGGAGGAACCCCCGAGACTATCTGAGAAAATCTTCAAACCATAAAGAAACGATCCGCTGAAGTCATCTTTAAGCTAAACAACTGTTAAGTTGAATTAGTAAAGAATTTGACATGAGGATTGCGTTCTTGTAAGGAATTATCTGCGATCTAATTGTCAGCAGTAAGTCTAAAGCATAGATGAGAAGTTTAGGGTTTAGTGAGTCTAAGCCAGTGGCGGTGAAACCATGTGGGTAGAGATGGCAAGAACGTGTCACAAGGTGACCACACCCAGTGTTACTGCATGGTACATGGAGAAGCTGATGAATGGGAGTGTGTTTTGCTCTGTATATTTTCACCAAAATTAAAAAAAAAAAAAAATTATGGCAAAAGGCACCATCAGCAAAGACAAAAAACTGAGTGAAAGTATTTGTAATATGGAACAGATAAAGGGCTGTTGTTCCTAATAGATAAAAAAGAAAAAAGGGGAGAGGAAGACCACAAACTCCATAACAAAAAAAAAAAAAAGAAAGAAAAAAAGGGAGGAGGAAGACCACAAACTCCATAGGATATAGATAAATGGGTCAAAGACATAGACAAGTCAAAAATAAAACAGAATATGGCCCTTGAGCATATGAAAATATATTTAACTTTACTCATTAAGAGAAAGGTAAATTAAAACTATGCTGAAATATTATTTCTTCCTATGAAAATGAAAAAACACAAGTTTGGCAACACTGTTGGGAGGCATGGGAATGCAAAGAGGCTCAACCTCCAGCACCCTCTAGTGGGGGAATTTGCCACTACCCCCCAGAAACCCTGGTGGCGCAGCGGTTAAGAGCTACAGCTGCTAATCAAAAAGTCGGCAGTTCGAATCCACCAGGCGCTGTCTGGAAATTCTATGGGACAGTTTCTACTCTGTCCTATAGAGTCGCTATGAGTCGGACTTGACGGCAGTGATTTTTTTTTCCTTAAATAATTAAACTATGTAGATGCATAAGTGAACTCAGGAAACACAAGCCTAGGAATTAACCCTAAAGATACAGATCTGACGATACAAAAATAACATACAGTTATTCATTGTCACGTTACCTGTCATTGTGAAAGATTGGGAGCAACCTAAATGCCTGTATACAGGAAGCTGGCAGAGCAAGCTGTGGTATAGCCACACAATGGAGCATTAAGTTTAAAAAAAAAAAAAAATGAAGAAGAAGCTGATTTCTACGAATTGATACAGAGTAACTTCCGGATATATATGCAAATGAAAAAAAGCTTTTAGACTGTATATAATGTACTGCCTTTTCTGCAAGAAAAAAAGGAAACAGAAATAGATATGTGTCTGTACTGTCTGCTTTCACTAAAAAAATGCAGGACATATAATCAGAAACTTCCAGAATCTGTGACCTACGGAGAATGGGCGGAAGGACAGTGACTGAGGGACACTTTTCTAGGTATACTTTTTTGTGTGTTTTTATTTCTAGAACTTTTGTTAACATCTCAAGTTTTCGAAAAGAATTTAATCAAGAAAAGGAAAAAAAAAAACCTAAGATGGATTTCTGTAACTTTTAATGACATTTATTATGGGGCAGGAGCCCTGGTGGCGCAGTGGTTAAGAGCTCGGCTGCTAACGAAAAGGTCGGCAGTTCCAGTTCACCAGCCTCTCCTTGGAAACCCTATGGGGCAGTTCTGCTCTGTCCTGTAGGGTCACTATGAGCCAAATTGACTTGATGGCTAGGTGTTTGGTTTCGGTATTGATTATGGGGCAAGGCTTTGTGTTAAGGGCTGCCTAGTGATGCCGGGGACCAGACCCCACTCTCTCCCTTCCCCAGATTCTCAGAAGTTTCCACCTTTCTTCATCAGGTCTCTCACTCAAGTAATCAGACTGTGCTGGACTAGAATACCCAGCTGAAGGAAGGAGCAAAGGGGCTGAGATCCATAGTTTTTTCACCTAATAAAAAACCCATTCGTAACAACAGAGCAGAACTGCCCTGGAGTGTTCCCAAGGAACGATCGGTGGATTACAACTGCCAACCTTTTGGTTAGTAGCCAAGCTCTTAGCCACTACACCTACCAAGGATCCTTTACCCCTAACACCACTTAGAGATTGCCTCCCGGCGCTGGCGAGCAGAGTGCGGAAACCTTAGAGCAAAGGGCGTTGGGAACATTCCTTTGCCATTGCAGCCCTCTGCTGGTATAAATGAAACGTGGCCTTGATGGCGTTACCTGCTTATCTAGTCCAGCTGTGTTGGGAGAGGAGCTTTGATAAACTATTGTCCCTGGAAGGTCTCTGATCCAAACATTTCTTTGCTTATTTGGCACCTTTGTCCACTCTGCGGTATTGGAAATGTTCAGACTTTTCCCTTGGCTTCCATGATACTATTTGCTGTGCCCACCTCCTGCTCTCTGTTGACTCCTTTATTTCTCTGACTTCTCTTTGCCTTCTCTCCCACTCCCTCTAACGTTTTAGCCTAAATCCTCTTTTTAAAATAAGCTCATTCCTTATCATTTTTGTATGAGTATCTTCCAAGTGCTTGATCTTCTCCCATGCTTCAGACCCATACGTGAAACTATTTACTGAGAACCCCACGTGATACCCTCTGGGTGGCCCCAAACTGAGTTCTTCATCTTCCCTTTGTCAAGGAAAATTATCCACAACTTGGAAATAAAGTGAATGGACTATTGAGTGCCCTTTCAGTATCACACTGGAACAGGGTTCTCAGAGTGTGGCCCCTGGACCAGCAGCCGCAGCAGCATCACCTGGGAACTTGTTCGAAATTCCAAGCCTTGGATTCCACACTAGACCCATTGAATCACAAATTCCGGGGGTGGGCTTCAGAAATCTGTGTTTTAACAAGCCCCCTAGGTGAGTCTGAGGGTCACTTACGTTTGAGAACAACTGGACTAGAGCAGGGGTCAGCAAACCAGTGCCTGTTTTATAAAGTTTTGTTGGCATACCAATTTGTTTATATATTGTCTATGGCTGCTCTTATCCTGCAAAGGCAGAGCTGTCTAGTCTTGATAGAGATCGTATGGCCCTCACAGCCTAAAATATTTACTCTCTGGGGCTTTACAGAAAAATGTTGCCGATCCCTGGTCTAGAAGGAGTCTAACAAACCCTCCTAAGGGTCTGATAGTCTAGAGAAAAATAATTTTGTGCGAGTTACTGTTTACTATCGAGTTGGACCCAAACTGTGCAAAGTTAGGTGTTAATTATAGAAAATTGGTATGTTGCAAATGATTTTTGTCTGAGAGAAATGAAAATGATTTCTCTCTGTTAAAAAAGTTAATCACCAAAGTAGTAATTTTTATTGCCTCGTAGAACATTAACCCGATTTGGACCTAACTTAGCAGTCTTATTCTAGCATTCTTTCATTGTCTCTGTATCTACCGTGGACTCTCATATCCGCCTCTGAACCAGCTTTACATCTTCTGATACTTTATATATAAGTTAAATCTTTGAAGCGTGTTCACTACCATGTTTTTATGCAAATAACAGGCACCTTCTACATTGGTTTGCCAGCCACGCCTGCCCCTCTGTGAGGTATTTTCGTAAACACAGCTATGTCATTTTTTTCCCCACATGTTGCTGTAAAAAAATCAGCATGTGTGATTATGAAAATACCCCACAGGGTGGGCGTGCGATCAGCAAACAAACATAACAGAAGGCGTGTGCTATTTATGTAAAAATACTCAATTTTTTTGAGTCATAACTTTTTTTATCTTCTACTTGAGAATAATAACTTCTTGAAATGTGCACTTTGACACTGTCAAGAGTTACTTCCTCTTATGTGCTGTGTCTCCCAGATCATTCCACATCAAACCGGTTGCCACTGCGCCAGTTCTGATTCATGGCAGGCAACCCCGTGTGTTACAGAGTAGAGCTGCTGTCCACAGGGTTTTCGTTGCTGCAGCCTTTTGGAAGCAGGTCACCAGGACTTTTCTCTGGATGAGTTCAAATTGCCCATGTTTCAGTTAGTAGCCCAGCGCTTAGCTATTTGCACTGTAAGGGACTTCCGTCGCTGTCATCACCCTCTCCCAATCTCCTAGTTACAGTGGGTTGAAACCAATCCTTGCCACACTCCTCAATCAAGTCGGTCTCCTAATTTTACTGGTTTTACCTTGCTCAGGCTCTCTTGGATCCATCCTATTTCTCTTGTTTCCATGACTACTGTCTTAGTTTAAGTACTTATTCCCTCTTTCCTGAACTTTTACAGCAGCCCCTACCCGGCTCTTTGTAACCAATCCTGTCTACACAAGGCTGCCGGAACAATATTCCCAAGAAAGAGCTTTGGTCATTTCACTCCCCTGTTCCAAAACCTTTGGTGATTCCCCATTACCCACCAATGTAAAGGCCCAGTTCCTTAGCATGAGTTTAGAGGCCCTCCAAAATTTGACCCCAAACTTCTCTTTCTTGACTCCTCTTTGTCTTTCCTCTCCTTTCACAGCGCTCTCTCGGCCTTCCTTCCTCTTGTCCCTCCGCGTTGTTCCTACTTGTCCAAACCCTAACTATCCTTTAACAGCCAGCTGGAAGCTCCACCTAACAGATCCTTCTATTGGGAAGTCATTTCTCTCTCTTCTGGATTCCCAACACATTTCAATTGTTTCTCCTTTATAACACATGGAGCCCAGGTGGCGCAGTGGTTAAGAGCTCAGCTTCTAACCAAAAGGTCGGCAGATTGAATTCAACAGCTGCTCCTTGGAAACCCTATGGGGCAGTTCTACCCTGTCCTACAGGGTTGTTGTGGGTCAGAATCGACTCCACAGCAATGGGTTTGGGGTTTTTTTAATAACACTTAGAGCCCTGGGGAAACCCTGGTGGTGTAGTGGTTAAGTGCTACGCCTGCTAACCAAAAGGTCGGCAGTTTGAATCCACGAGGCGCTCCTTGGAAACTCTATGGGGCAGTTCTACTCTGACCTATAGGGTTGCTATGAGTCAGAATCGCCGGCAGTGGGTTTTTTATGGAGCTCTGGTGGCGCAATGGTTAACAGCTTCTGCTAGCCAAAAAAGGTCAGCAGTTCAGGTCCACCAGCCACTGGAAGCCCAATGGGGCAGTTCTACTCTGTCCTATAAGGTCACCATGAGTTGGAATCTACTCAATGTCAATGGGTTTTGGCTTTATAACACATATCACTTTTCTCTTTTGTCCTGTGGTCTTTTATGGGCATTCCTGTGACCTCATTTTAGGGCACTATCTGTGATCCATCTTTGTACCCACAGTGCTGCCTAACTGCGCGAATACAGACAAGAGAGCAGGTGAAAACTTTAGAGTAAGAGCTGCTGAAGAAGTAGCACGAAGTTATTTTTTTGAATGTCTAAAATCCCATCAAATCCTGTTTTCCCAAGTAGTGTGTATATTCTTGTGGATGTTTTTTATTCCCTCATAAGATTGTTAAATATTACAGGAGAAAAGTGAATACTCTTCAAAACCTAAATTAAATACACCTTCGCCTCTGCTACCTGGTGTACCTTTTCAGCATAAGTGAGACTTCTCATTTCAGTGCCACGATCCTTGCATTTGACCATTCAGGGTTGTTCGTTCATTAACAAAGGTGACAGTTTCCGTGTGGACGCTCCCAGCAAAAGGGCTCCCCATTGTAAGGGCTTACTCATGAAGCCCTAAAATCTTTGTTTCACCTTTAATTAATTGGGAAAACATAAGGGATCCACACTTCTTTAACTGAGAGGGATAAATCAAAACCAAACCCATTGTCATTGAATCGGTTTTAACTCATGGCGACCCCATGTGTTATAGAGCAGAACTGCTCCGTAGAGGTTTCTTGGCTGCCATCTTTACAGACGCAGGTCCCCAGGCCTTTCTTTCGCAGTGCTGCTGGGTAGATTCAAACCACCAATCTTTATGTTAGTAATCAAACACAAAACATTTGCGCCACTCAGGGAGGGATATTATTCTCTCAATCCTGGGTACTCCCAAATCAATTTGTGCAAAGGAAGTTATGACATATCTACGCCCTAACGGCTTTCACTTTCATTATATGATAAAGCAGTATTTCCCTGTGTGGATGGATTTCTTCTCAGACTCTCCTAGAGAGCGCCATAGGAAGGTATGTGCCCTGACCCCACCCAAGTTCTCTGGCTCTCTGAGAATCTTTATTTTTCATTAACCTCCTAGAAGATTCTTATGCATCCTGAAGTTTGTGAACCACAGGCTGAAGGGTGACATAGAGACTATATTCTTTTCTTCTCAATTCAGAAAGAAGCAGACACCCCCAGAACATTGACTGGAGTGCACCTCAAACAAATCAAGAGGGTTGAATCTACCCGTCTCATCTTCTGTCTCAGAGTGCCTCTCTCTCCCTTTTTTTTTTACCTTCCCCCCAACATTTTATTTTGAAGACTTTTAAATAAACAGAAAAGTTCAAAGAATTATACAATGAACACCCATATATTCCACCTGGATTTTACCATTAATAATTTGCTGTACTTGGTTTTGTTTTTTTTGAGCCCTGGTGGCACAGTGGTTAAAAGCTCGGCTGCTAGCCAAAAGGTCAGCAGTTTGAATCCAGCAGCCACTCCTTGGAAGGCCTATGGGGCAGTTCCACTCTGTCCTGTAGGGTTACTATGAGCAGGAATTCACTCCATGGCAACGGGTTTGGTTTTTTTGTTTTTCTATTTGTTTCATTACAAGTCAGTCTTTTTATCCATCTATCTGTTATTCATCAAGTCATCTTATTTTTAGTTGAATTCAAAGTAGATTGCAGACATCAGTAGCGGCCAATTTAGGACGGTGGGGACTTGAAAAATAACAGATGAACAATAATTCTTGAAGCTTTGGTGAAAATACTGTGGCCTCGTTTTATTGGACAGGGTTTGCTGTTGCCTGGCCTTGGGAGGACATTTAGAATACATTTAATCAAAGACAACAGGCTACTTTCGGCTGGCTGTAGACAGCCCCCCGCACACTGTCTCAGAGTAGTATCTGTTTGTCTCTAGTCAGCTCAATGGGAGCTTTTGTTTTGTCACTGGAGGAAGCAAGGCAGGTTTGGGAACAGAGAAAAGCAGATAACTGTGGAAGCAGAGGGCAGCAGTAACTTCTCCCATTTTTCAAGGTTTTGAGACACCAGTGGAGAGATGGGTTAGAGACCGAGGTTTGCTGGGTTAGTCGTTAGTAGTGACAGGGGCCGATTAACCAGTAAGCAAGGTACACCTGGGCTTACAGTAAGCAAGGTGGGCATGGGACAGGTAAAACTGTGTACTACAGATCAGTAAGTAAGCACAAGTTAGCCTGTGCCTACCTTGCTTATTGGGTAATCCTTCCAAGCAGCAAGGTGGCAAGTCGGAGTGCCTAAGCCTCCATTCCAGCTACCCCACTTCCTGGATGTTGTTTGGATCTTGAATGTGTTACTCAGTCTCTTGGCCTCGGTTTTCTCAACTTTATATTGTTGTGGAGAAAATATTATGTGTGCCTGGCACACAGACCTCAATTGATGTCAGTTGTTAAAACATAATTACTTGCCTTGATGAGTTTACTTAAAGTTCACACAAAGTTAAATTATGTGACTGCAGCAGTTGGTGAAGAAGGAAAAGACAAGTAAACTACGTGTTATGGATCAAATCGTGTCCCCCCAAATATGTATCAACTTGGCTAGGCCATGATTCCCGGGATTGTGTGGTTGTCCTCCATTTTGTGATCTGGCGTGATTATCCTATGTGCTGTAAATCCTAACCTCTGTGATGGTAATGAGGCAGGATTAGAGGCAGTTATTTTAATGAGGCAGGACACAATCTACAGGATTAGGTTGTATCTTGAGTCAGGGTATTTTGAGATATACAAGAGAGAAGCAGCAGAGAAGATGGGGACCTCCTATAATGAAGAAAGAAGAGCCAGGAGCAAAGCGCGTCCTTTGGTCCTGGGGTCCTTGCACTGAGAAATTCCTAGACTCAAAGGAACATTGACGACAAGGACCTTCCCCCAGAACCGATAGAGAGAGAAACCCTTCCCCTGGATCTGGCACCCTGAATTCGGACTCCTAGCCTCCTAAACTGTAGGAGAATAAATTTCTGTTTGTTAAAGCCACCCACTTGTGGTATTTCTGTCATAGCAGCACTAGATAACCAAGACTTTGTAAATGATTTTGACAAGGAAACGTAAAAGGAATTCCCAGATGTAGAAGGAGCAGTCCTGAAAGTTCTTCCAGACAACCAATTGCATTTCAAATGAAATCCAGTTTCTTGCCTTGGTTTGCAAGACTCCTGCCTTATGTGGCCTCTGCGTACACCCCCAACTTCATCTCCTCTCCCTTTCTTAGCTCCAGCCACTCCAGCCTCTGGGCTCCAGAACGAGCCAAGCTCGTTTGGTCTGCACCAGAGGGCATTTGCACTTGCCATTTCCTTTGCACCAAAGCCCTTCTCCAGGTCTTCACACATCTCGCTCTTCTCGTCCTTCAGGTCTCACTCAACTCAGATATCATGGTCCGGAGACACCTGTCCTGACCACCCTGTTCAGCACTCAACTGTCCATCACATGCCAGCATTATTTTCATGTCACTTATCATTATCTGAGATTGTTATTTACTTGCTTATTGCCTGTCTCTGCTAGAAGAATGTTAGCTCCCTGAGGGCAGGGACCTTGTGTTGGTTGATACATGGCCCTAACAGCAGCCCCTTGCATACTGTAGGCACTCAAGAATTATGGATTTAAGGAATGAATGAATGAATGTCTGCAAGGTGGAAGGTTGAGAGAGGTAAGAAATAAATCGATGTTTAAAAGTTCATGGCGATGAAAGGGACTGGTCAGCGGGTGGGGGGGAGAGAGATGCTGATGAAGAGCGAGCTAATTAAATCAGGTGGATACTTGAGAGTGTGTTGGCAACTCTTGTCTGGAGGGGGGATGGGAGGATAGAGAGAGAGGGAAGCTGGCAAAATTGTCACGAAAGGAGAGACTGAAAGGGCTGACTCAATAGGGGGAGAGCAGGTGGGAGTAGGGAGTAAGATGTATGTAAACTTATATGTGACAGACTGATTGGATTTGTAAACGTTCACTTGAAGCTTAATGAAAGTTAATAAAAAAAAAAAAAAGAAAAGTTCATGGCGAGAACCCAAACACTGGGCTAAAACCAGGAACGCAAGACCTGACCGCCTGGGTTTCCCCAGGGGATAAAGCCTCGGGCGGGGGGCGGGGCTAGCGCGGAGGTGGGGCGAGAAGGGGCGGGGCCGGGCCGGCCGGAAGCGGGGGCCGGGCCCCGGAAGTGACGACACGGCACTCCCGCCGACTTCCCTGGAACTTGGCGAAGTGCGCGACGCCACCGCTGCGGCCGCCGCGCTCCTGGGTCCTGGGCGATGGAGAACGGAGCGGTCTACCGGCCCACCACAGAGGAGGCCCCGGGGCCCGCCAGGGGCGCCCGGAGCGGCCTCTCCGCCTACTTCTCCCCGGGCCGGCTGCCGTGGCAGCAGCGCGCCCTCAAAGGCTTGCAGCTGGTGAGTGGGCGGCGGGCGCGGGCAGGGGGTCGGCCCGGGAGTGGGGTCGCGCCCCGGGAACGCTGGCCCGCCGTCCCGGGGCTGCCCAGCCGCTGCTCTCACCCTGGCTGCTCCGGAGGCGGCCGTTTCCACATCCCCCGGGGACGCGGGGTCTCCCCGCCTCCGGCCGCCCTGACCCCGGAGCTCCCCGGCGGTGACCCAGGGCCAGCGAGCGCGTTAGGCGGGCCCAGGAAGTGCGTCGGAGGGGCCCCAAGTCAGCCAGCCTCCGACCCGTCCCTGGAGGCGACCTCCCTCCCCGCCGGGCCGCGGTCTGTGCTGTCAGCCTGAGTTTGAACTGCCAAGTGCTTCGGGTTTATCTTTCTCGGGTTCCTGCGGGTTTCCTGGGGCGACACCGTGGGGGCCGTGTCACTTGGACACAGGCTTCCGATGTCACGCACGGCACTGAGATAGATGTGCGTCCGACTGGTTATCTCCCAGGGTTTTCTATTAACTGGAAAATAAATACTACTTCTGAACGAGCAACATGTGTGTACGAGGTAGAAGTCAAAGGGCAGCTTTTGTGTGTGTGTGTGTGTGCGCGCGCGCGGCAGAACTAGGACATGATGCGTTTCTCTTTCTACTTCATTGAGTTTCATTTTACTTCAGGCAATTAAACTAGCTTAGCCCGATTGTTGAAAACAACAAGACGTCACTGACGTTTACGTTGTAATTTAATGTACTCGTGTATTGGGTTCCTGTGTCCTGTGTTAACTTCTGCAAGGGGGCCAACACCAAAGAAAACCAAACCCGTTGCCTTTGAGTCGATTTGGACTCATAGACCTGCCCTGTAGGGTTTCCAAGGCTGTAATCTTGATGGAAGCAGACTGCCACATCTTTCTCGGGAGGAGCATTTGGTGGGTTGGAACTGCTGACCATTCGGTTTGCAGCTGAGAGCTCAACCACTGCGCTACCAGGGCCCGTCTACAAGAGAGCCAGTTTAGGGAAAATAAAAATGCCTGGAATGTTTATGAGTCTTTTTTTTTTTTTTTTTAACCAAACCATCCCACTGGTTTCCCTGGGATGAATTTCAATTCTTCGAACTCAGATGATCAGAACTTAAATTCTTAGAACTCAGATGACCTACTTTTATTGAATAGAAAAACAACAGTCAGAAAACTGGTGCTACATTGAGAGATGATTGGGTAGTCACTTGGAAGCAAATAGCAGTGTGGCCTTTGGAACCCAAGAGGGTCTGGCCCTTTGTGTCCTGCCTTCTTCTAGATATCTCCACCCTGGCCACCCTTAGGTTCCTACCAGGTAACAGGGGCACCCTGCTGTACTGGCTGTTCCATTTACCCAGACTGTCCTTCTGCTCTTTCTCTTACCCGCTCTCACCTGACTTTTAGATACTAGATTATGTTTTCTTCATTAGATCTAGAATATGTCTACGTAAATAGAACATTTTAGAACAGAAAAGAATTCATATTCATCTGAAGTATTCTTGCTGCTCGGAAGACGTCATCTGTGTTTGTTCCGCATTAAATCTTCTGTTTTCACTTGGCTGTTACTTTTCCTTTATGATTGGAAGTGGCCACGCTTATAAAATAAGTAAGGTGATCTCTTTATTTATAATTTACTCAGCTAGTTCTCGCATCGTTGGGATAGAATACAACCAGAAGTGTTGGTGGTAAATTTTTTACTTGGATGCTGAGAACTCGCCTTAAAAGAGTGGTTAAACTATTCCTGTTTTTCTCATCGTTCACGATGAGAGCTAGTGTCTGTCTGTCTTTGAAGTCCGTTTATTTGTTCCTGGGGAACTTGTAATGTTACAAGAATGCTTTTTTAAATACAGACTTAAAAAAATATGTTTCTTCATTGTGGCCTTTCATTTTGATGGTTGTCTTTTTGTTCCTACTGTGTTTTAATAATGTCTTATGTCATCCCAGTGAGAGTATATTACAGGAATCATCCCACAAGTTCTGAAGGAAATAAAAACGGTCAGCCAGTCTGAGGCAACAGGCAAGATCTTTTTTGCCTAACTCAAACTCTGGATTGTTTTATGTTAGAGGATTTATTTATTTATTTATAAATAATTTTTATTGTGCTTTATGTGAAAGTTTACAAATCAAGTCAGTCTCTCACATATAAGCTTATATACACCTTACTCCATACTCCCACTTACTCTCCCCCTGAGTCAGCCTGCTCCCTGCTTCCAGTCTCTCCTTTCGTGACCGTTTTGCCAGTTTCTAACCCTCTCTACCCTCTTATCTCCCCTTCAGACAGGAGATGCCATCACAGTCTCAAGTGTCCACCTGATAAAAGTAGCTCTTCATCAGCATCTCTCTCCAACCCATTGTCCAGTCCCTTCCATGTCTGATGAGTTTTCTTCTGGAATGGTTCCTGTCTTGGGCCAACAGAAGGTTTGGGGACCGTGACCGCTGGGATTCTTCTAGTCTCAGTCAGACCATTAAGTCTGGTCTTTTTGTGAGATTTTGGGGTCTGCATCCTACTGTTCTCCTGCTCCCTCAGGGGTTCTCTGTTGTGCTCCCTGTCAGGGCAGTCATCGGTTGTGGCCGGGCACCATCTAGTTCTTCTGGTCTCAGGATGATGTAAGTCTCTGGTTCATGTGGCCCTTTCTGTCTCTTGGGCTCATAGTTATCATGTGACCTTGGTATTCTTCATTCTCCTTTGATCCAGGTGGGTTGAGACTAATTGATGCATCTTAGATGGCTGCTTGTTAGCATTTAAGACCCCAGACGCCACACTTCAAAGTGGGATGCAGAATGTTTTCACAATAGAATTATTTTGCCAATTGACTTAGAAGTCCCCTTAAGCCATAGTCCCCAGACCCCCGCCCTTGCTCTGTTGACCTTCGAAGCATTCAGTTTATCCAGGAAACTTCTTTGCTTTTGGTCCAGTCCAGTTGAGCTCACCTTCCGTGTATTGAGTATTGTCCTTCCCTTCACCTAAAGTAGTTCTTATCTACTAACTAATCAGTAAATAACCCTTTCCCATCTTCCCTCCCTCCCCCCCTCGTAACCACAAAAGTATGTGTTCTTCTCAGTTTATACTATTTCTCAAGATCTTATAATAGTGGTCTTATACAATATTTGTCCTCTTGCCTCTGCCTAATTTCGCTCAGCATAATGCCTTCCAGGTTCCTCCATGTTATGAAATGTTTCACAGATTCGTCACTGTTCTTTAGAGAATTTATTTTTAAATGTTAAATAGAATCGCGGAGCTTAAAGAAGGGAACAACTGTAATCACAAGAGGACGTATTTTAACCAGGGACTTGCAAACCCTGTACAGTGTTATTCAAAATGTTGTAACATTTATGTGTTTGGGCATGTTTTTCTGGGCCCGTAAATCTTACCAGATTCTCAAAGACCTCAAAGAGAAAGGACCTCTGCTCTAGAACTTAAAAACCAGACAGCTTATACTTAGGAAATTCTTACTGTAGTGTTTTGAGACTTAGATTGCCCCTGGGGTTCTTTGTACTTTAAGATTTTTTAAAATCTGAGGCTCTGTGGGGCGTGCTGTGAGCAGAGCTGAACACCAGAGGAGTAGGGAGTGGAGCTGGCAAACGGGAGGGGGATAAAAGAGCATGAATTTTCTAACTCTTGGAGTTACATGTCTGTGCCTGCCACTCAGATATTACTTTAATTTTGTCAAAGATGCGTCCAAAATGTAAGTATCCCCTGATGACCATCCAGGGGTCCCTGGGTGGTGCAAGTGGTTAGGCCTTTGACTACTAACTGAAAGGTTGGTGGTTCAAACCCTCCCAGAGGCTCCTGGCGGTCTGGTTCCAAAAGGTCACAGCCTTGAAAGCCCTGTGGAGTGCAGTTCTACTCTGACACACATGGTGTCACCGTGAGTCAAAATGGGCATGACAGCAGAGGGTGTACCATCCACCCTTCTGGATCTGAAGAAGAAATAAAGACTTAGCTGGGAATTCAGTGTAAGGAGTCACCGGTGTCCTCAATTTATGCCATCAGTTTATTCTATCCTTAGATTGGCCCTTATGCTCTTCTGTGAGGTTGTGTTGTCTTTGAGGGAGCTTGTTTTTGTTTTAAGGGAAGAACTGATATTTTGTGATCTAATTACTTGCTAGTAAGCTGGTGCAGTGAGCTAAATGTGTGTAATATTCTCTCTGTAATAAGCTCCACATTGTGTTCGTAGTACCAGTTGGCTGTCCTGCGCAGTACTGTGATTATAGTCCTTCTTTGGGCAAGCAGTTTGTTGTAGGATTCACCAGTGATTTCAACTTATTACCTTATAAATGATATTATTCTCTAAGTGCCAAAAACAAATAGCCAAGAAGCAATTTATCTCAACTAAATTGGTGCTCTTTTCATTGTTTAAATTTGAAAAGTGATATGTACGAAATTGAAATGCTCTGTTTTTACCTTGGGAAGATCCATAATGTCAGCAAATTATATCTTTGAACATTTGTGGGAGTATTTAAGTCTAAGGTAAAGAAAGATTGTTTTACTTGAACCTTATATATAACTTTATAGGAAAACCCTGGTGGCATAGTGGTTAAGAGCTACTGCTGCTAACCAAAAGGTTGGCAGTTCGAAGCTACCAGGTGCTCCTTGGGAACCCCGTGGGGCAGTTCTACTCTGTCCTGTAAGGTTGTTATCAGTCGGAATTGACTCAACGGCAGTGGGTTTGGTAGATATAACTTTATAAGGCTTTTAATAGCAGGTTTATTAATTCATAAATTTATGTAACTTTGTAGGTGGCTGTTAGGTGCCCTTGAGTTGATTTTGACTTGTAGTGACCCCATGTGACAGATGAGAACTGCCCCATAGAGTTTTCTAGGCTGTGATCTTTATGGGAGCAGATCACCAGGCTTCTCCTGTGGGGCCGCTGGGTGGGTTCCAGCTGCCAGCCTTTCAGTTAGCGGCCAAGAGCGCTTAAGCATCGTGTCACCAGGGCTTCTTATTTTGTAGGTAGAACTTTATAATTAATAGCAAACATATAAAAAGTTCTTTTTACAAAAAAGACTGTTTAGTAGTAGATTGTTCAAGGCAGATGGTAGAGAATTAGTATTTAATATGATGACTGTTGATTTGAAGGAAGACTAAAGTTTCAGAAACGATAGTGACTCTAAAATAGAGAGAGATACAGGGCCATCATTATTTGAGTGTTTAAATCACTAGAGCTGTGGCTGAGACCATCTTTTAGTCACTAAGACTTCCCGAAATCTGTTGCCCCTAGCAAATGGTTCTTAAAGTTTGACGTGACAGCAAAAAGGGAACTACGGTACACAAAATGATGGCTGTAACTCCAAGAACCCAGTCTTACAGGAAAAGCTTACACAAGCATCCACAGTCATAAAATGAACTTCATTGACGGTGTTTTATGGTGGGGACAAGAAGTTGGGTTCTTGTCTGTGCCTGGCAAACTTGGGATTTAGCCTGTCAGAAGATAATTTCGTCTTCTGTGAAAATGAGGGTGGCAGACTGTATGCTGTCCAAGGGCCTTCCCAACTCTGAAAGCTTGATAATTGCCCTAATTGTATTTGGGTAATACTTTATGTCGTTAGAAGGAGCCACATTGGGCATTCAGTTGTTTGGTATTTAGCTTAGCTTAGTTTTCAGTCAGCGATGTTTAGGTTGTGATGACTCTACTGGAAAAATAATTGAGCTTTTTATACTTACGAGTTAAGTTCACCATTAACTCCTTACCTAATTCACTGACCCTTGCTCTGCTCCTATTCTTGACCACGTTAATATTTGATGCCAGTGATGACCTATTTCATCTAGAAGTTCACACTCCCTTCCATGGTCATCAGTGATCACACCCAGGCTCCTTCACCATTTTTCTTGTCACTCCCCATCCAGTTAGGCCAGTTGCCTTATTATCTATTGGGCTTTCCATGCAAATTTCTGCCTCCCTGAATGTGTTCTTTTGTCTCCCACTTGGAATGTTCTCTGCCTGTGCAGATTCTATGCATCTCTCTGCCTTTGCTGGTCTTTCTTCTCCAGCTACTCTTCGCCCAGGTGGACCCGAACATTTTCCAGAGATTTTCTGAACTTACATATAATGAGTGCTCAATCATGTGGTATAAAATGTGTTCTTTTCTTGCTGTTTCTTGTATGTTGAGTTTGCCACCCTATCGTTACATGCTTCTGTACATATTACAGTGTTGGGTACGTGATACTCAAGTACACGTTACTTTATACTAGAGATTTTGTAGTGCTGTGGGGATTATAAAGAGGCCTGGTGTTGCAGTGGTTAAGAGCTCAGCTGCTAACTGAAAGGTGGGCAGTTTGAATCCACCAGCTGCTCCATGGGAGAAAGATGTGGCGGTCTGCTTCCGCGAAGATCACAGCCTGGAAACCCGACGGGGCCGGAGACCCCACGGGGCCGGGAACCCGACGGGGCGGTTCTGCTCTGTCCTGTAGCGTTGCTGTGAGTGGGATTGGACTGGATGGCAGCCAGTTTGTCTTCCTGCTTTCTGGGGAGTGTGAAGGAAGGTTGGGGGCCGCAGCGGTGGAGGGGCAGGGCAGAACTGCGGACTGCGTATAGCGTCTAGTGCTCCTCTTGACCTCTGACGGGGAGTGTTGTTGCTAGTTACCACCGAGTTGGCCCCTGATTCATGGCGACTCCATTCAGAGAGAAGGAAACGCTGCCCGGTCCTGCGGCGTTCCCACGATCGGTAATAGATCGGACCCTTGTGACCCACAGGGTTTGGATTGGCTTCAGTAGATTGCTCGGCCCTTCTTCCTCGTCCACCTTAATCTGAAAGCTCTGCGGAAACTCGGGTGTAGATTGCTCGGCCCTTCTTCCTCGTCCACCTTAATCTGAAAGCTCTGCGGAAACTCGGGTGTAGATTGCTCGGCCCTTCTTCCTCGTCCACCTTAATCTGAAAGCTCTGCGGAAACTCGGGTGTAGATTGCTCGGCCCTTCTTCCTCGTCCACCTTAATCTGAAAGCTCTGCGGAAACTCGGGTGTAGATTGCTCGGCCCTTCTTCCTCGTCCACCTTAATCTGAAAGCTCTGCGGAAACTCGGGTGTAGATTGCTCGGCCTCTCTTCCTCGTCCACCTTAATCTGAAAACTCTGATGAAACTCGGGTATAGATTGCTCGGCCCTTCTTCCTCGTCCACCTTAATCTGAAAGCTCTGTGGAAACTCGGGTGTAGATTGCTCGGCCCTTCTTCCTCGTCCACCTTAATCTGAAAGCTCTGTGGAAACTCGGGTGTAGATTGCTCGGCCCTTCTTCCTTGTCCACCTTAATCTGAAAGCTCTGTGGAAATGTCTTCAGCATTTTAGCAGCACAGAACCCACCACTGACAGGTGGTGGCTGCACATGAGGAATCGAACCTGGTCTCCCTCATGGAAGGTGAGGAGTCTACCACTGACCCACCAGTGCCTCGTTTGATGGGAAATGTTGCTGTGTGCTGTCAAATTGATTTTCAGCTCCTGGCGACTCAGTGTGATGGAGTAGAACTGCCTCATAGGGTTTTCTAGGCTGTAATCTTTTAATCTTTACAGGAGCAGGTCATCCACCGTGGAGCCGCTGGGTGGGTTTGAACTGCCAACCTTGAGGTTAGCTGCTGAGTGCTTAATCGTGGTGCCACCAGGGTTCCTTTTGACAGGGAATAGGAACTGGTAAATCTCCAAGCATTTGGTGCTGTTAATACCTCTCTGAGGCTCACAGAGGTTCAGTAGAAATGACTGCTACTAGGTAAGTTTGGAGCGGGACTTGTAATTTGAGACTGGCTGCTTCTGGATGAGCTGGATCCTATCCCTTTCCTATAGAGAGTATTCAAGCAGCCTTGTCCATACTGTGGAGAAGATTTTATTGTCACGTAGCCTTCACAAATAAGTGTTCCTCATAATCTAATTATTATAATAAGAATGGTTCAAGATCAGCTATTCTTAAATTCCAGTTACAGTTTTAGGCTGATAGCTTGTCCTAGTTAATTGACTTTCATACACCTGAAATGTATTTTGCAAATTTCTCAGAGAAACTCTTAGGTTTAACAAGATTTAACAGAGGCAAGAATAAAGCAAACAAAATATTAGACATTTAGTGTTTTATTTTAGTATTGTCAGGTAAAAACTCATCCTGAATTATAATTATAGGAGGCTAAGAAAGTACCTTCTTCACACGGTGACCTCCCGGGCCTTCTCTTGGTGTGTCACTTTATATCCTGTGGCGTAATGATTGGGAACGCCTTACCCAACATCTGTCTGAAGGAAGTCGTTTGGGATATGCTAGGCTGCTATCTTAGGCCTCACTAACGTATAGGAAGTCATGGAGATAGGTTTCTGTTTTCGCCCTGTAGTTTCTTTTCAGTTGTGGGGATGTATGAATTTTGTAGTGCCAGTAGGAGGGGGCTGGGAAGAATCCCTCAGAGGCATAGAAACCAATTTAGATTTGACCTTTTTTTTTTTTAACTTTCATTTTGAAATAATTACAGATGCACAGGAAGTTGCCCCAGAAATGTATAGGCGTGGCACGTGTGTGTGTGTGTGTGTGTGTAATTCTGTGTCATCTTATCACATGTGCAGCTTTGTGTAATCGCTACCACAATCAAGATTCAGAACTGTCCCGCCACCATGGGGCTCCCTCATGCTGCCCCTCTTCAGTCACACCTTCTCCCCCTCCCCTCGCAACTACTCATTTGCACTCCATCTCTCTGATTTTTGTTATTTCATGAATGCTGTGTATTAACTTTGCTGATGGGAAAGGCAACATACATTATAGGGGAAGTCAGAACAGTTTGACCAAGGCAAAGTCAGAAGCTTCGTAGACACATTCAAACACCTTGAGGGACTGAGTTACTGGGGCTGAGGAATGGGACCGTAGTCTCTGGGACATCTAGGTTAACTGGCGTAACATAAAGAAAACGTACTGCATCCTGTGTCCAGTTTGGTGAGTAGCGTCTAGGATCTGAGATACATCTATTGGTCCAATCACTTTCGGAGCAAAGGAGAATGAAGAAAACCAAAGACACCAGGAGAGTAATAGTCCAGAGGGCTAATGGACCACATGAATCATAGCCTCCACCAACCTGAACCCAGAACTAGGTGGTGTCCAGTTACCACCACTGACTGCTCTGACAGAGGGTGCCAGGCAGAGTGGGAGAAAAATGCAGAACAAAATTCACATTCCCAAAAGAGAAGACCAGACTTACTTGACAGACTGGAGGAACCCCCAAGATTATGACCCCTGGACACCCTACTAACTCAGAATTAAAGCCACTCCCAAAGTCCACCTTTCAGCCAACTATGAGACCCAGCCTACCCAAAACTGTTAGACGGGCCTATAAAACAAACAGTAACATGTGAGGAACATGCTTCTTAGTTCAATGAAGTATATGAGACCAAATGGGCAACACCTGCCCAGAAGCAAAGATGAGAAAGCAGGAAGGGCAGGAAAACTGGGTGAATGGATGTGGGGAACCTGGGGTGGAAAGGGAAAGGGGGAGAGTGCTGACACATTGCGGGGATTGCCACCAATGTCACAAAACAATTTGTGTGTGAATTTTTGAATGAGAGACTCATTTGCCCTGTAAACCTTCACCTAAAGCACAATAAAATTAAAAAAAAAAAAAAGTTCTGTATAAATGGAATCATACAGTATGTAACCTTTTGAGACTGGCATTTCCCTTTAGGCTTTGACTTGAGTCGTGAGTCATTTTCATGGTTTTGGTGCTCTGAAGGAAATTCCCTCAGCTTCCACGAGCCCCACAAACTGCCTGTGTGTGTCCCTCTTCTCTACCTTCCCTCCTATCTCCAGAGTAGAGTTAACCCAGTGCCGTCGAGAGTAGAGTTAGCCCCTCCAAACCCAAGCCCAGAGTCCTGACTTTAGAGATCACTCTATTAGCACTTTTCTTCCTCTGTCTTTAGACCCACCCATCTTACTGGTTTCTGCTTAAGCATTGAAACATGCTCAGTTCTCTCCCTTTGGCCTCATCCATTACTGCTCTTATCTGGCATCTCTTTTGCAGCCACCTTTTTGACTGTGCCTCCTCCTCTTCCCCTCAGTTCCCAATGTACAGTGCCGTAACCTCGCTGTCCTGCCTGACTGCAGCACCCTTCTCGTAGCTCAGTCTAATGTCAGGGTTTCAGCCTTGTTCTTTGTTGACCTGTAGGTAGCATTTAGCACCCTTGATTACTTTTCTCTTTGTAGAAAGATTTTTGTTTTGGTCTACTAACCCTGGGACTGCTGCTCATTATTGTCCTTTGCTGGTGTCTCCCCCTCTACGTAAGCCCTTAAGTCTTGGGATCCCTCATAGTTCTATAGAGAGCGACTTTCCTCATTCTGGGTGACCTTTCCCCTCGTGCGGCTTATTCTCACTGTTTATCTCCACCCTTGACCTCTCCTGTGAGCTCCAGACCCATATATCCAGTTGCCTTCTAGACATCTCCACTTAACTATCCCTTAGGCCCCCCATATGCAGCGTATTTAAAACTGAATTTATTCTCTTCTCAGCACCCTTGCGTCTTAGGGGAAAAAAAGGAAAAGCCCTAACTTCTTTCTGCAGGGAGGTACCAGTAGGTTAATACCACATAGTAACAGCAACGGGAAGCCTGTTAAAACCCATCTGCTTTGAGTTAACTTACTCAGTGTCTCCATTCGCTGTGCAAAGCATACTGACCTGCGCTTACCACTCAGACAGCCAAGGCCAGTAGGCGGTGTTCCCAAACCAGTTTGTGCTAATTATGCTTTTTACAATTAACCAATTAAGTATTACAAAACTAAGATTGAGTGGGAAAAGGAATCATTTCTAAGAGAACAAAATTGAATGCTTTGGAAGGATTGAAAAGTAAGTTATTAAAATATCTGCTGTGAGAGCAAGGCAGCTGTAAACGGTTTGTAAAACTAGTCCAGCTCTAGAAGGATTCGGCACTCTGCTTCCCAAGGTCCAAGATCTCGCTTCACTTTAAGTAACAGTCTGGAAGTAGCAGGCCATAAATTACAAAGGTGGTTAGTGTGGAAGAGAGGATGTGGAGTTCTAGTTAGCAGGCCCATACTCAAAAGGCTTGGTCGGGCCCCACATGGAAAGACTGATGAATAAATGTACGTTTTTGTTTTACGGTAAAATGAAATGTGTAAAGTACATATGTACCTGTGTCTTGTTTCACACTTTAATTTTACTCATCCTGTCTGATTAGGGCTTCTCCTGCATCTCTCAGTGATAGCGTCTTTGTCTTCATTGCTGTCACCCATGTCCTGGTCACTACATTTCCCCAGATTTCCTACAGCTTCCCCGTTGGATGTCTGTCCCAAGTTTTGCCCTGTCTCCAGTCCCGTCTCCACACTGTAGCCAGCGAGAACTACTGAAAGCGTAAACCTGATGATACCACTCCTTTACTTCCAAACCCTTAAAATTCAGACTCTTTAAGCTAGTTAACGAGGACATGTAGCTGAGGGGTTCTGCTTACCCCCTAGTGTCATTTTGGTGCTGTCATCTCCTTCCCTCAAACTCAGCCATGTTGACTTGTTTTCAGTTCAGCCTGGGTGGTGGAGTGTGTGTATGTGTATGGGGGCGTGCTGTGCTCTCTCATCCCTGGGTGAGATGTCTCCACCGTGCTGCCTTTGTGCTTCCCTCCCCCTGGTTTTGCGTGTTTATTAAAATAAATGTAAACAATAATAGGGCATACACACACATATATATGTCAGGCTTTTTTTAATTTTAAGTTAAGTTTATGAGATTCATCCATGTTGCTGGTTGTAGCTAAAATTAGTTCATTTTTAATGCTGTGTAGTATTCCATTACATGACAATACAATTTATTTACTTGCTCTTGAACATGGAGTCACAAAAAAAACAAACAAAAACATGGACATGGAGTAACTAAAGTAAATGGAAAAAGTGGTGAAGTAAAAGGGCTGAAAAGAAGATTTCAAAGGGTGGCTTGAGAAGACAAAGTAAACTATTATAGTAAGTGTACAAAGACCTGGAGTTAGAAAACCAAAAGGAAAGAACACTCTTGGAATTTCTGAGGCTGAAAGAACTGAAGAAAAAATTCAAGCCTTGAGTTGCAATATTGAAATGATCTATGGGCAGAATATTGAATGACGCAGGAAGTAATAAAAGAAGGTGGAAGGAATATACAGAGTCACTATACCAAAAAGAATTGGTTGATGTTCAGCCATTTCAGGAGATAGCATATGATTTAGAACTGATGGTATTGAAGGAAGAAGTCCAAGCTGCACTGAAGGCATTGGCGAGAACAAAGGCTCCAGGAATTGAGGGACTACCAGTTGAGAAGTTTCAACAAATGGGTGCAACTCTGAAAGTGCTCACTTGTCTATGCCAAGAAATTTTGAAGACAGCTACCTGACCATCCAACTGGAGAAGATCCTCATTTGTGCCCATTTCAAAGACAGGTGATCCAGCAAAATGCAAAAATTATTTGCAGAATGCAAAAATAATCAAACAATTATCATTAATATCACACACAAGTAAAATTTTGCTGAAGGTAATTCAAAAGTGGGTGCAGCAGTACATTGACAGGGAACTGCCAGAAATTCAAGCCAGATTCAGGAGAGGACGTGGAACCAGGAATATCGTTGCTGATATCAGATGGATTTTGGCTGAAAGCAGAGAGTACCAGAAAGATGTTTGCCTGTGTTTTATTGCCTGTGTAGAGCCATTCAACTGTGTATCAACAAATTATGGATAACATTACAAAGAATGGAAATTCCAGAACACCTAATTGTACTCATGCAGAGCCTGTACATAGGTCAGGAGGCAGTCATTCAAACAGCAAGGGGATACTGCATGGTTTAAAGTCAGGAAAGGTGTGTGTCAGGGTTGTATCCTTTTACCATACTTATTCAGTTTTTATACTGAACAGATAATCCTAGAAGCTCGACTATATGAAGAAGAATGTAGCGTCAGGATTGGAGGAAGACTCAGTAACAGCCTGGGATATGCAGCTGACACAACCTTGCTTGCTGAAAGCAGAGAGGACTTGAAGTACTTACTGATGAAGATCAAAGACCACAGCCTTAAGTATGGATTACACCTCGACATAAAGAAAACAAAAATCCTCACAACTGGGCCAATAAGCAACATCATGATAAACAGAGAAAAGAAATTGTGAAGAATCTCATTTTACTTGTATTCACAATTAATGCCTGTATAGCAGTAGCAGTCAAGAAATCCAACGAGGTATTTATTGCATCGGGCAAATGTGCTGCAAGAGACCTTTTTAAAGTGTTAAAAAGCAAAGATGTCACCGAGGACTAAGGTGCACCTGACCCAAGCCATGGTATTTTCAGTCACCTCATACACATGTGAAAACCGGACGATGAATAAGGAAGACCAAAGAAGAACTGAGGAAGCCCTGGTGGTGTAGTGGCTGAGAGTTCGCTCAGCAGTTCGAGTCCACCAGGCGGTCCTTGGAAACCCTGTGGGGCAGTTCTCCTCTGCCTTATTGGGTCGCTGCGCGTCGGAATCAACTTGACGTGAACAGGTTTTGGAAGAAGAACTGATGGATTTGAGTTACGGTGTTGGCGAAGAGTATTGAACATAGCGTGGACTGCTAGAAGAATGAACACATCGATCTTGGAAGAAGGACAGCCAGAATGCTCCTTCGAAGCGAGGATGGTGAGACTGTGTCTCATGTGCTTTGGACATGCTATCAGGAGGGACAGGTCCCTGGAGAAGAACATCACGCTTGGCAAAGTAGAAGAAGGTTGGCGAAAAAGAGGAAGACCCTCAACGAGATGAATTGACACAGTGGCTGCAGCAATGGGCTTAAACAGCAATGATTGTGAGGATGGTGAAGGACCAGGCAGTGTTTTGTTCTGTCACATGTAGGATTGCTGTGGGTTGGAACCGACTCAATGGCACCTAACAACTGTTGATAGACATTTGGCCTGTCTTCAGTATGAGTCTATAAGAAAAAAAATGCTGTTACAAACATTTTTGTACACATTGCACACCTTTGTGATGGGTATATACGTAGGAGAGGTATTACCGGGCAAGAGAGGGTACATGCAATTATTCAGATAACACCAAATTGTTTTTCCGAGTGGCTGCCAATTTATACTCCTACCGATTTCTTGTTCCATGTCCTCTCCAGCAGTTGGTACTGTCAACTTTAAAATTTTTTGTCATTCCAGTGAGTGAATAGTGGTTTTAATTAGCATTTTCTGCGTTTGCTAATGAGGGTGAGAGTCTTTTCATGCAATTTTTGTCCATTTGGATATTTTGTGAAATGTCCGATCAAGCCTCTTGTCCAATTTGTTTGGTTACTTGTCTTTGTCCTCATTCGCAGGAAATCTTTCTATAATATTCTGTCTGAGAACTCTTTGTGGCAGTGACTTTCTTCCAGTTTGTGACTTACCTTTTCACTCTTTTTATGGGGTTTGTTGTTGTTGAACAAAATCCCTTAATTTTACTGTAGTAAAATTCAGCAGCATCACCCATCTGTCAGTTTGTTGTACTGTGATGGCTTACGTGTTGTTGTGATGTTAGAAGCTATGCCACTGGTGTTTCAGATGTCAACAGGGTCACCCATGATGGAGAGGCTCCAGTGGAGCTTCCAGACTAAGACAGACTAGGAAGAAAGACCTGCAGTTTTCTTCTAAAAATGATCCAGTGACAACCTTATGGTTCACAACAGAACTTGACTTGGATCCTTTAGACACATCGTCGATGGGGAGGGATCAGGTGCTAGAGGAGGACGTCATGTTTGGTGAAACTGAGGGCCAACAAGGGCAAGGGAGACCCCCAACGAGATGGGCTGGCACAGTAGCCACAATGAGGGCCTCGGACGTGCTGGTGATTGTGAGGCTGATACGGGACTGGGCAGCGTTTTGTTCTGTTGTACATCAGGTTGCCATGGGTCAGAGTTGACTCTGCGGCAGATAAAAACCACAGCGACCACAGAATTCATCCATCAGTCCCGGTTACCGTGGGGAGACAGGAATGGGGAGCTACCGCTTTATGGGTACAGAGAGTTTGAGGTGATGAAAAGGTTTTGGGAAGAAACGGTGATGATGGTTGCACAGCATCGTGAAAACAATGCCGCTGAATTTGTACACTTAAAAATGGCTAAAATGTATGTTACACACGCTAACACAACAAAACCTACCTGCTTTTATAACTGGCTCTTACGGTGACCTTATGTGTAAACAGAATGAAATGTTACTGGGTTTTGCCTCATCTCATGGTCTGTGGTAGATTCGAACCCATTGTTGAGGCTGTTGCGTCGGTCCAGCTCATTGAGGGTTTTCCTCGTTGTCACTGACCCTCCACCAAACATACCCTTCTCTGACGTTGATCTTCCCTGATGACCTGTCCAAAGTTAGCAAGACGAAGCCTCGCCATCCTTGCTTCTAAGGAGCATTCTGGTTGTATTTCTCCTAGCACGAAGTATTTATTTGTGTTACCTGCATGGCAACCAGATTGTAAGTTCTTTTTGGATGGGGGGCCATTCGGTAATCTCGTTTGGTTAGCAGCCGAGCTCTTAAACACTACGCCACCAGGGCTCCTTGTTTGCCATGGTCTCCACTTAATAAACATTTGCGCGAGCAGATGGTGCTTTGTGAATACCGTAGCTTTTGCTGAAAAACCTGGAGTAAAACGTCACGTTTGTTTTGTAGCTGCTGTCTCTGCTGGCCTTCGTCTGTGAAGAAGTCGTGTCACAGTGCACCATGTGCGGAGGGCTGTACTTCTTTGAATTTGTAAGCTGCAGTGCCTTTCTTCTGAGTCTCCTCATACTGATAGTGTACTGCACCCCAGTGTATGACCATGTCGACGCTGAAAAAGTGAAGTCGTCGGTAAGCATTCACAAAGCGTAATTGCTGTACTGTGAGCACAATGATTTTGTAATCTTTTGTAGTTGTATCGTTCAGAGTAGTAACGCTTGCAGAACTCGGCACCATGGCAGGACACTATCCGCTGTGCCACCTGCTTGCCTCCAGCCAGCGCCGCTTTGCTGACAAGCGGGTGGGAGAGGGGAAAGCAGAGCAACAGTGCCAACGGTTTACAGCTGCTGGTGGTCAATTCACATGAGACATTCTCTAAAAAACTGAGGTTTTGTCACTTTGGATGACTTCTCATGCTTCAGGGTGTCACCTTTTAGCTCTGCAGTTACTGGTCAGGCGTCTCCTGTGTGCCGGCCACTTACAGGAGACAGAGCAGTGAGCAGATGGGAGTGTTTCTGGGGTGTTCAAACAAAACCTGTAACTCTGCCTATATCTTGTTTTGATTTTGTTACAGGAAAAAAATTGTAAGTGAATTAAGATGGCATTCGTTGAATTCATTGTTCAGAAATTTTCCTTAAAATACAAGGTACACGGGAGTTCTATTTCCACAAAATTAGAGTTGCCTGACTTTCTGTAAAGACTCTCAGTTTGCTGACCCCATGTTTTTATCTGAGTATATTTAGGATGCGTGTGATGACAAAAACCAAACCCAATGCCGTCGAGTCAGTTCCGACACACATCAGCCCTGTAAGGACAGAGTAGGACCGCCCCATAGGGTTTCCAGGGAACACCTGGTGGACTCGACCTGTTTACGTTTTGGTTAGCAGCCATAGCTCTTAACCACTACTCCACCAGGGTTCCTGTGTACGAGGACAGATAAGATAATTCACACAATAGCATCTGAGTTGTCAACCAATAGTTTGTGAAGAGTCTTACATGGCCAGGCTGACACAAGAAAGCACTCACGTCTTGAGGGAAAGGATGAAATTAAGGTAAAATTGTACTTTATTACGGACAAGAGAGAACAGTAAAAGCAAAGCAGTAGGATTCTGTTGTTTTAAAGGAGTTAGAAGCAAGCACTGGGTCGTGTATTGATTATACGCTAAGATATGGATTTTTTACTGTGTACTGATTTTTACTTCTTAAATTTTGTGCTGTGGGAATCTATTACTTTAAAAAAATATTTTATCATTTTAAGTTAAAAAATAGCAGTACCAGAGTTAACACAAATAACGTTGAGAGATGAGCAGAGTGTGAAATCCATCGGCATTTGGTGAACACACACAGTTCTTGGTGCAGCCAGCACACGGCTCCTGTAGTACCCGGCTGCTGAGACCTGCCGTTAGCACAGACCGGATGCCAGGTGCCTTACAAACTGCGATTTCAAATCCTCACTCCTTGTAAGGTACTGCTCCCTTTTTCTGTTGAGGACACGTAGGCTTAGGGTGGGTAAGTAACTTGTCCAGACTTATACTACCAAAGTCAAACTGAGCTTTGAACCCAGGAAAGGCGTTACACTCCGCATTCTACCGTGTGGCCTGGGCAGAACCCGGTTGGAGTAAATGTCCAGACACTTAAGATGCTGTCATAGCAAATACCTTTCTGCGGCAGCCTATTTTCTGAGACATGTATTGAGAGTGCAGGTAATACCTTAGAATTTTTGTTGTATTTGTAATAAAGGAGGCCCTGGTGGCACAGTGGATAAAGCGCTTGACTGATGTAACCGAAAGGTCAGCAGTTCAAAACCACCAAGTGGCCTCATGGGAGAAAGATGTGGCAGTCTGATTGCATAAAGATTTACAGCCTTGAAACCCCAATGGGGTCGCTATGAGTCGGAATTGACTTGAGGGCAGTGGGTGGTTTTTATTTGTAATCTTTGAAAATTCTTCCTTTTTACGTTTAAGTATACCATAAGATTTGGACAAGGTAAGTTTTCTAGTGTCTGAACTGGTTGATTTGTAGTTTGAAGGTGTAAATTTATGTCTTAAACATTAACGATCGTAACTTTTTTTTCTTTTTTCTAATCTCTCAATAGCAGATGAATGGTGTCACCACCCATAAAAATTTTAGAATGGTTTCTGCTTTAATGCTGCCTCCATAGTGTTTAAGAGTGTGGCTCTTTTTATCTAGAAACAATATTGTAATAGTGTCTGGTGTAATGTTCTAATCTTAACAAAATGTAAAACGTGTATTACATTAAAAAAGCATTTAAAAAGTTACTTTGTAGTAAATGCTAATTTTAAAATACTGGAAAAAGAAAAATACTCAGTCCTTTCACCCAAAAACAGCTATTGTAAATATTTTACGTTCCTTCCAGTCTTTTATTTCTGTTCACAAGTCATTTTTTAAAATTTAAAAGTTGTCATCATAGTGCACCTAACACCCTAAAGATTCCATATTTGTTTGCTTGCATTGTTTGCAAATCACTTTTACCAGCTGTGTATCAATATACTTAAATATCTTTCCACACAGAAGAGGTTTTCTGTTTTGGAGATGATATTTCGAGTGTTCGGTGGTGGTGGTGGTGGTGGTGGTGATGGGGGGCTAGGGAGGAGTCTTCTATCCCATGCTGTCATGGGCCAGATTCTGATAACAGTAGCCAGCATTCATGGGCCATAAAATGGTATCTTGTTTAAATATTTCCTTGCATGTACTTCAGATATGTAGAGTTTTATTATTTGTGTGTAGCAAATTTGAAATAATATTCAGAGGAATAGAAAAACAACAGAGAAGGTACTGCAGAAAAACATTTCTTTTAGAAGCAAAGAGAAAATGTCTTTAATTTTTATAAATGGTAAGTGAACAGTTTGACAGTATAGGAATTCTGTGTCAGATAGTTGTATTGATACGAGGTTTCGTGGAGGTTACATTTGAGAAAACTCAGAAAGGATCAGACGTGAAACCCTTTGGAGTGGCTGTCATTTTTATCAGTTTCCCCATCTGAATCGAATGTGTACATCAAGTGCTGTGTCCCCTTGGCAGAGGAGAGCCCTGGGAGGTAATGCGTGAAAGGGCACTTTGCAGCCCGTGAAGCACTTCCTTGTGGTAAGCTGCTTTATGATGAGATGGGGAGGCTTTGATGTGGTAGATAAGCTCACCATACAAGCTCACTTTGGATTACCAACGTGGAGTGCTTGAAGGCAATATGTTACTCCATAGGCAGGGTTTAAAAACGTGTCCAAAAAACACTGTTGGAAACTTTCACTTAAAGCGCAATTAAAAAAAAAAAAAGAATCATAAAATAAATAAATAAATAAAACACTGTTGGAACGATTTTATTTAGTTCATGATGGGTGGTTCTTTTGGTTTCTCTTCCAAAGTCCTTCCAGCGCCCTGAGGTACTCTTTAGAGATGCCATTGTAGTGTGGAATGCTCTAGAAGGAAAGGCAGTGCTTTCTTTTGCTAGAACCAGAAGTAAGCTGGAGTCCGAATAAATCCTTTGGCCTTGGTAACGTTCACGTGCCTAGAGAAGAAAAGGGCCACGACATGCACACACGCCTGCACACGTATGTGCACACACGGCCTTTGGGGGGATTGTTCGTGGAAAGGTTATCTTGTCGTGTGGTTTCTGAATATGCCAGCCTGAAGTCTGGATAGTGTTCATTTACAGGGCGTGTACCAAATGGATTATTGGAAAGTTAAAAGTTGTCAGGCATCTACATTTGATTGCGTTAAGAAAAAAAAAAAGGTAAATCACTGAATGTTTTTTAAAAGTAAAAAATTAGCACATTTGTTTCCAGCCGTGTAACCACACTGTACTCCTTCCAGGACTTTTACATCACTCTGGGGACAGGAATCGTCTTTCTCTTGGCATCCATTATCTTTGCCACCACCCATGACAGGACATCGGCCGAACTCGCTGCAGTTGTAAGTGTCTTGTACTTTTTACCTTTAGGCTTATTTTTATTTCCCTAGAAATAAGGGAATTTGGAAAATACATGACAAGTTTGTCTTTTAACGTATTTTCTTTAGTGTCATTTTGACTAGAATATATAAAAGCAAATAAATATGATTGCCTTAAAAATCTAGAACCTGTCTTTGGAATTTGACTGAGTTTCGTTAACAAAATTATTCCATTAACTCTGTATATGAACATATCATTGCTAGTGAATATAGTAAAACTGACTTTATCATCTTGTACTCTTCCACTCTTCAGCAAAAAGCCCTATGTGCCTGGGGCTGTTCTAGGCATAGAGAACACACAGGAGAAAGGATTCAGCTTGCAACCTAACAGAAGACATAGATAAACAGACTGCAGTGGAGCACGTTAAATGAACTGATAGAAGTTGATCTAGACAGCAGTCTCCAGTGGGGTATGCATACCCCTAAGGGTGCATCAAGACTTCCCAAGGAGTACTCTGGGCAGGGGTAAAGGAGCCCTGGTGGCACACTGGGTAAGCACTCAGCTGCCATCTGAAAGGTTGGTGGTTTGAACCCACCAGTTGCTCCGTGGGAGAAAAGACCTGGTGATCTGCTCCCATAAAGATTAGAGCCTAGGAAACCCTATGGGACAGATCTACTCTGTCATAGGGTCACTATGAGTCAGAATCGACTGGATGATGGCACACAAACTCTGGGCAGGGTTAGTGTGGAAGGAAACCAGTTTCTCACTTTTCAACATCCAGACATAATCCTTCTTAAAACTGGTATGTCTAAGAACGCGTCTCTGGTGGGAGAGTCCGGCCACTTCTTTGCCACCTTCCCTTTCACAGTTATAGTTTTGTGCCTGTCCCAAACCTTACTTGTATGCATTGTCATAAGATGGAAACGAGGAGAAAACCCCAAACCCTCGGGTACAAAAAAGGGACAGTCCAGAATAGGAGCTGTGGGTTTTGTCTGAAATCCTCGGGCCCGGGTGCTTTTCCGAATTCAGAATATTCCAGATTTTGGA
Organism: Elephas maximus indicus; assembly: GCF_024166365.1. NCBI lineage: Eukaryota > Metazoa > Chordata > Mammalia > Proboscidea > Elephantidae > Elephas > Elephas maximus. The sequence goes on from NC_064845.1 coordinate 7,104,129, forward strand.
AAGGCAGTCCTGCGCATAAGCCTTATTACATGACACACTCCGAGGGCCTGAGGCGGCGCTCTAATCCAACACACAAATTTTTGGAAGCAAAAGATGTGAATATTCATAGTAAAAGGGATGAGACTGTAAGTAGTCTTACCTGGTGTCAGTTTTGAGCCGAGTGAATCATGAAAACTTGGAGTTTTTATAGCTTTTCGGATTTCAGAATCGCAGATCAGGGCTCATGGACCCGAATGGGTACCCGTGTTGTGAACGTGAATGGCTCACGACTGGTGATCCTCTTGCAGGTCACCCGGCTTGGAATTAATACTTTGTTCTTAACAAAATTAAAATTGTAATTAATTGAGTTGTCAGCTAATAGATCATTAAAAGTGCTTTTTATGATACCCATTGCCATCGGGCCAATTCCAACTCATAGCGACCCTGCAGGACGGAGAACTGCCCCACAGGGTTTCCAAGGAGCGGCTGGTGGATTCCAACTGCTGAGCTCCTGGTGATTAGCCGAGTGCTTAACCACTGTGCCACCAGAGCTCCCTTTATATGATAGAATAACTCAGAAGGAGTTCAGGGAACTGCATGCCGTGGTTGTGATCATTTCTTAATTATCTATCTATGTGACCATGGCTTCTTAGCATTTACACGTATAAAAACAAATCAGAAATAAAGTTAATGCTGAGCCTCGCCTTATCCTAGCAGTACGTGGTTTATCCACACGTACACCAGCCACTTGAAAACATCCAGAATAAAGTTTTAGCAGGGTTTTTTATTTTTTTAGGATTAATAATCTCAGTTTATATACATGTTTTCGTTGCAGAGGGGTATAATCAGTAAAATCAACTATTCAAAGAGCTCATGTATTTTAAGTAGATGATGTGTTAGATTATTACTGTAGATTTATATTTCATTGGATATATTTTAAGAGTGACTAGTAGTTTAAGGGAGGCTTGGTGGCACGGTGGTTAAGAGCTCGGCTGCTCACCAAAAGGTCTGCAGTTCGAATTGCCGGCCGCTCCTTGGAAACCCTGTGGGGTGGGGCAGTTCTACTCTGTCCTGTAAGGTTGCTGTGAGTCAGAATTGACAGCAGCAACAGGTTTGGTTTTTAGTAGTTGAAGAAGTCTTTGATACGCTGTAAATTACTTTTTGCAAGTATTTAAATTATGAAAACTTTTATAGACTTAAATGGGCAAAGGAGCCCATCATTTTTCAAAAACAAATTTTAGAGGCTGTATGAGTAAGTGGGAGCCCTGGGGGCGCAGTGGTTAAGAGCTCGGCTGCTAGCCAAGAGGACGGCAGTTGGAATCCGCCGGCGAGTAAAGGCGCTTGTAGATGGCTTGTGTGGGTTAGGTATGTGGCATAGAGGGCCCTGCTTGGGCTGGAACTCTCTGAGGTGGTCAGAGATGGTTTCACAGGCAAGGTTATACCTGGTCTGCATTTGAAGTATTAGAGAAGTTTGCCAGGCAAATACAGGGATAAATGCCATCAAGCCAAAGTGAAGAGTCCAGAGGGGAGAATCGACTCGGGTTTTGGGGCCTGGGAATGATGATTAAATTTAGGTTGGACATGTTAGGAACATGCAGGTAAATTAATGGATTTGGGGCTCAGTTTGCTTTATGGTGAAATAAGGCAAAATGCACACCCTTTAGGAAGGTTTGAGGTGGAGGGTTTGAGGAGGGGAAGAATCAGGAGACTGCAGCAGATTGCAACTGAAGGTACAAACCATGGAGTGTTGAAGTCGGAGGGGCCTTTAGCCCTTGCCTCGGTCCGTTTTCGCTTTGCACGGAGTACTTCTCTGACCCCGTTTCCTGGAGTGTTTTGCTAGTGGAGACGTTAGATTTGAACCGTGGTCCTCTGTCTCTCGACAGAATTCTCAGAATGTTTGATCAAACGTTAGAAGAGTACAATGAGGAAGTGATTTAAGGAAGAGGAAGTAGGTGGTGTCGTCATGCCGCTGTGTAATTACAGTGTGACAGTAACTGGAAAATGTTTAAGAAATTTAACCTAATAGTGTCTTCAAAATAGAACTTCTGTTCGGGTATTAATAACTTTTTCCATTTTTACCCAGGCTCAGCTGCCTACTCTGATCATATTTGTGGGGCAGTGTAGCCACTGCTAATTATCCTTTGTTTTATATTAGTTTATAGAATTTTATTTTTCAGCTGTTAGCCTCAATTTGATTTGTTGGCACCCCACACATACACACACACACACGTAAGACAGGACATTTGTATTTTGTGGGACTTAGATTAATAATGCGCATTCTGGAAAACTTTTTGTAACTTCTTTCCCCCATTTTTTGGTGACTTTTAAGAAAATTGTACCACTAAAGTTAAGAGTAGTGTGTAGAAGATAAAAGTGATGAATTGTCTTGCTTGCCTGAAATATTCTCAGAGCCAAGTAGGAAACATGAGATTATCTTCCACAGTTCTTTCAAATTCCAAACTAACCTCTCTCCCTCTTTTTCTTCCTCAGGTGTTTGGATTTTTGGCAAGTATCATGTTTCTGGTTGACTTTTCCATCATGGCCTATGCAAAACGACAGAAGGACCAGCTGAGAAAGCCTGAGGTGACCACCAGGGCAGGAACCCTCACAGAACCACTTAATGGGTAGACTCTGGGGACCAGATGTTACGTAAGGTGGTGACTCTGCATGATGCCTGAGCCCTGGCGCAAAGAAGCTCTTGAAGAATTCGTGTGAGAGCCAGGGGAAGGGCAGAAGGCAGTTTGTATCACTGGTGGACTGTGTCTCAGTCACTACATTTGGACCAGGGGGCTTTCGGTTTTTAATTTTTCTTTATAACAGTTGAAATTTGCCTCAAGTGGAGATTTTTTGGGGGAGAGAGGCCACTTGTTTCTTTAAATCATATAGCTCAACTGATGATAAATTATTCCATCTTTTTTTTAATAAGATATTTTACTAGGCTTAGCTTCCAAATTATGCTTTATAGCTATATAAGCAACACAATTATTATGTTCATCCTTTAGTTTCATTTTAAAATTAGTTTGCTTAGCTATGAGTTTGTTTTTTGGTAAAAGAAACCAAATAAATAGACAATGATTAGATTATGTTCTCTTCACTGAAATTTAATGTATATTTAAGGATCAGTACTCAAGATGTTGGTCTGGGTTTTTTCCTTAAAATATAATAACCAGATTTTACTGTGTCTCACTCAGCCTTAAAATTATATTGTGATATTTTAGGATAACCGTTACTCTTTCTGAGACCTTCTGCAGCCTGATGTAAATTCTTGATGAGAGTCACTGATAGTTTCTGGGTATAAACCAACAACAGCAGCCCCCTGTTGGTACAGCGTTTTGGTTGTTGAGGGTGATATTAAGTAAAAAACAAAAAGATTGTTATATAATGAAACAGAAAAATTGAACAAACTATCACCAGGCCTAAGGACCAAAGACAAAAAAGATGTATCTTTTGCCCAATACAGTGAAAGTAATCATTAAGATAAGCTTCAGATACGTAGGAAGCATCTGAAGAGATGATCTCACCGTACTATGACGTAGAACGTGGTCCGTTCCCATGTTGGCATCTGATTGTTTTTACTTCAGTGAGTACAGCTCTGCTGGGCCCTCTTCAATGTCTTCTTTTAAAACTCCGTCTAAGAAGTCAGTCACTCTGGCCTGTGATTTTTCATTTATTCAAGATACCCCCTTTTCTGTCTTAGTGGAAAGGTCCACACACACAGTGCTTCACCGTCTGGCAGAGGTGGGCCTCGCGTTGGCGCTGTCTTATTGGTTGTCTTTAGGTGGTCTGGAATCTGGGGCCCTCTTAGCTGCAGACAGCGCGTAGCAGGATCCTTAGGGTCCTCGTCCCCACGTAGACACTGCTCTAGTTTTCTTTGGAGGAGATCTTCTCGTAAAGTGACCTTCCAGGAGAAGCCTGTCCAGGTTAATACCGTTGGCGGTGCAAGGGAATAGTCAGACTACTCTCATTTGACACTTTATAATGAGTTCTGGTAACTTGGAGGAATTGCCTCTTCTGTCGTAGAGCCCAATGAATAGAGCACTTGGGATAAGACCTTTCCGACTAGTTAGTTCACAGTCTAGACCTTTCTGCTGCTCTGCCACCTAGATTTTTGACTCAGGGCTCTAGGACTGAAGTGATGGGTCCATGAGTCAGGTCCTTCGGAACTTTGGTGAAGGTCTCCCGGCCTGGGCTCTCTGTCTGAGACAGGAATCGTGTTTCCAACGGTGAGATGTAACGAGCCCATCTGCCACCTGTGTGTTGTGGGTGGGTTTCAGCTGCTGTAGCTGGTCACCTCTGCTCTGTCTTCCTGACTCAGGACCTTATCCATTTGCCCCAGAACTTGGATGCTAGTGTCAGCGGCAGTGTTACCACTGCTCATTTGGGAAATAATGAAACTGATCATGGCTGCTGTTTTTTACAGGGCTGGTCATCTGAAAGATGAGAAGTAACTTAGATCTTGGGTCTAAGAGTAAAGACTGTTCAAAGGTAGCCAGTTTATGGTGGGCAAGTTGTGGAACTTCATATCAAACTGTACCATCGTCATTTTAAATGTCATCTAGAGCCAGCTAGAATTCACGTCAAGCCATCTGGGCTCCTTCAGGGCCCCCACCCACGCGCTGGCTTAGTTGAGCTTGATGGGATATCCTCAGCTGGCCTCACACAAAGTACATGATGCATTGAGCTTGTGTCCTGTTTGTTCTCAGGTTTCTCCTTCATTTGGTTCATTGGTGCAGCAGTGAGCTGCTTAGCTGACCACTCGATCTTTCCTTTTCAGTGAGATGAGATGTTCGCTGGTGTTTCTGGTCACTCTGGAACTTTCCTTTATGTTGTTTTTATGGGATCCTTGACCAGTTAGCCTCCCCTATTGTGAAAGGAGCTAGGAATGAAATGTTTATTATGGCAAATAAAAAAGCCATGCAAAACCTGGGGCCAAAAACCACTGTTACGTATAGACCAGGGCCAACTCAATAAACTTAAGATAATTTTTTATTAGTAACTGGTAAATTTGGTTTGTTATTTCCTACAAATAAACTGCTTAGAATGGTTCTTAAGAATTATAAGGGAAATGCACTTACAATACAGAAGTTTTCTAGTTGCTGTACTTAAATTATGCTCTGTTTGGGGACCGGGAAATGTGTTTTTACATTGTTTATAGCTAATCATTTTCGTATTTATCATTTTAAATCCTGTGGGTCTTTTTTTGTTTTGTTTTGTTTTATCTAAAGGTCAAATTTTGTAGTCTTTTAAATAAAACCATTTTATTAAAGTGTTCGTACCCTCGTAGTTATTTATTAGACGCATGATAGTAACAGATGAAAGCTTCTCCAGAGTTGTAGGAGTTGGTTCTATAACGTCACTTGAGAACCTTTATAGAATCCTGGGAAACCCTGGTGGCGTAGTGGTTAAGAGCCACGGCTCCTAGGGGGCCTGGAGACCGTGGTTTCAGGGGACATCTAGGTCAATTGGCATAACAAAGCTTATTAAGAGAATGTTCTGCATCTCACTTTGGAGAGCGGCATCTGGGGTCTTAAAGACTAGCAAGCAGCCATCTAAGATGTATCAATTGGTCCCAGCCGACCTAGAGCAAAGGAGAATGAAGAACACCAAAGACACAAGGAAAATATGAGCCCAGGAGACAGAAAGGGCCACATAAACCAGAGGCTCCATCAGCCTGAGATGAGAAGAACTAGATGGTGCCGGGCTACCACCAATGACCACCCTGACAGGGAACACAACAGAGAGTCCCTGACAGAGCAGGAGAAAAGTGGGGTGCAGAACAAATTCTAGTAAAAAGACCAGACGCGATGGTCTGACTGAGACTGGAGGGACCCCCAGAAGGCATGGCCCCGGACTCTGTTGGCCCAGAACTAAAACCATTCCCAAAGCCAACTCTTCAGAGAAAGATCAGACTGGACTACAGACATAAAGGAAACCCTGGTGGTGTAGTGGTTAAGAGCTACGGCTGCTAACAAAAGGTCGGCAGTTCGAATCCACCAGGGGCTCCTCGGAAACCCTACGGGGCAGTTCTACCCTGTCCTATAGGGTCGCTATGAGTCGGAATCAACTCGATGGCAGTGGGTTTGGTTTGGGTTTTTTTTAATAGAACATAAAATGATATTGGTTAAGATTGTGCTTCTCGGCTCGAGTAGATACATGAGACTAAATGGGCAGCTCCTGTCCAGAGGCGAGATGAAAAGGCAGAGGGGACAGGAGCTGGTTGAATGGACACAGAAAATACAGGGTGGAGAGGAGTGTGCTGTTACATTGTAGGGAGAGCAGCTAGGGTCACATAACAACGTGTGTTTAAGTTTTTGTATGAGAAAATGAATTGTAAACTTTGATTTAAAGCACAATAAAAAAAATACTAAAAAAGCTACGGCTGCTACCCAAAAGGTCAGCAGTTCGAATCCACTAGGGGCTCTTTGGAAACCCTGTGGGGCAGTTCTCTGCCCTTTAGGAATGCCATGAGTTGGAATCAACTCGACAGCAGTGGTTTGGTTTTGTTTTGTTAAAAATATATATAGAATACTGGATTGTTGATCTACTCGGGCTCAAGGAGAAGGTAGAAAAGAAACAGGTGTAGTTCCTACCCACGGGCTCTCCCTCCTGTTGGAAAGTTGGGGTACCTACTCAAGACATTTTTAGGAAGCTGCGTATGAAGAGTTACAGAGGAATGTTACGAGCTAAACTCTTTTAAGTATTTCCAGAGCAACAAATTTGTACGGTCCGTCACGTTTCTAGATGTGGCTTGTAATGCTGAAAACAAAACAGGCACCTTTTCTTTTGGGGAGTCCAGTGATCGGCAAGCCAAGCCGGGGTGGCTCTGGTAAAGTTACAGCTATTTGTGTGGTTTGCAGAATTCCTGCCTCCAGCCTGTGTGAGAATAACAATGTCTTTATAGTCTTCTAGGACTTCCTGGAATTTGTACATTCTTCAGGAGTAACTGCCAATATGCATTCAGTTGCAAGGAGCAGCAGAAAACCTACGTAAATGTCCTAAACAGTAAGGCCAATTTATTTCACAAGATATCCGTGTAGTACAACTCCATGGGGTGAATTCAGTGTCTCCGCAGTGCCCTCGGGGCGCTGGTTCTGTCCGTGTTTCTGCCTGTCCATCTTCTGCTGTGGTTTTTATTCTCAGGGTTGACCCTTGCTGATGTAACAGCACGCCCAAAGATCAGAAGAGAAGGAATTAGAAATTCGTCGTGTCTCTTTAAGGTCCTTTTTGCAGAAGCTTCTTGGCGAATATCACCTACTTATCGTAGTCAGAATACATTAAATGCACATTGCTAAATCAGTTAGTGACATGGAGAATGGAATTACTTTAATTTGGCTTAAATCAAGATTCCCCAGCTTAGGTTGTGGAGGGGCCCACCCTTAGAAATATACAGCTGTCTGATATGTGAATAAAATTGGTTCTTTCAACAAGGGAAAAGGGTCTCTGGTTTGGGGATCAATAATGTCTGCTATAAACATGTTAAGGATTGTACTCCAACTAAACCAACCAGTTGCTGTCTAGTTAATCCCAATTCCTGAGGACCCCCTGCGTGTCCCAATAGAACTGTGTTCCATAGCAGGGATGTTTCAGAAGTAGCTCTCCAGGCCTTTCTTCTGAGAAACTTCAGGGTAGAGTCAAACTGCCAGCCTTTCAATTAGCAGAGCACTTAACTGTTAGTGTGACCCAGGTAGCCCATACCCCAACTAAACCCACTGCCATTGAGTCAATTCCGACTCATAGTGACCCTATAGGACAGAGTTGAACTGCCCCGCAGGGTTTCCAAGGCAGTAAATCTTTATGGAAGTAGATGGCCACATCTTTCTCCCACAGAGCAGCTGGTGAGTTCAAACTGCCGACCTTTCCGTTAGCAGCCAAGTGACTTAACCACTGTGCCACCAGGGCTCCTTATACCCCAGCTAGTGGAAATAAAATTGGCGATGCTCTTATGAAAAATTAAAAACCCCAGTTTAAGAAATTTTTGTAGGACTGACTACCCCAAAACAAAATAGGAAAGCTGAACCAGTGTCTTAGTTACCTAGTTCCGCTATAACAGAAATAACCTCAAATGGATGGCTTTAACAAACTTATTCTCTCACAGTTTAAGAGGCTAGAAGTCCAAATTCAGGGCATCAACTCTAGGGGAATACTTTCTCTGTTGGCTCTGGATGCAGGTCCTTGTCTCTTTTTAGCTTTCCTGGGCAGTTTTCATGTGGCTTGGCATTTTCTCCATCTCTGCTTCTCACTTGCTTGTTTAATCTCTTATATCTCAAAAGAGATTGACTCAAGGTACACTCTACAATGATCCTGCCTCATTAACATTACAAAGACAACCCATTCCCATATGGGATTATTACATAACAAAGACATCCCATACCCAAATGGGATTATAACTACAGGCACAGAGGTTAAGAATTTACAGCACACATTTTTGGGGGACATAATTCAATCCCTAACAATGAGTTGTTTTTCAAGACTAAATTTTAATTCTGCAAGTAATGTGTATCATAGAAATCTGGTTCAATAAGAGGTGGGACGTATTCTTTACCCAGGTAACCTTTACATTTGCTACTTTTAATTTTGGAAATATTTCAAACACTGAAAGTACAGAGCATAAAGACACTTCCTGTAGACACCGAGCTTTGATAGATCATAACATTTTGCCATATTTGCCTTTGCTTCAAAAAGAAAGAAAAAGTGATACTTCAAAAGTACTACAACCTCTAATCTTATTCTCCTTTTCCCAAAGGTGAACACTCTCATGGATTTGGTATCTCTCCTCTCTATGCTTTTATTGTCTACAATATGCAGACGTGTCCATGAATGACGTATACCATAGTATTGTGCTCTGTGTATCCTTTCATAGCTTGTTTTTTCAATTAAATCTTTCTGTCTGGTACACATAACTCCAGTGCATTCCTTTTAAGTGCTATTTAGTATTTATATGAATATGCCGCAATTTGGAAACCCTGGTGGTGTAGTGGTTAAGAGCTACGACTGCTAACCAAAAGGTCAGCAGTTCGAATCCACCAGGCGCTCCTTGGAAACCCTATGGGGCAGTTCTACTCTGTCCTGTAGGGTTCCTATGAGTTGGAATTGACTTGATGACAGTGGGTTTGGTTTTGATTTTGGCCACAATTTACTTATCATTCCCCAGTTGATAGAAAAAATGTAATGTGGTTTTCAGGTTTTGACCATTTCCAACAATATTATAGTGAACAAACATGCTTGAGCATTTCTTCTTATGTGCGTGTGTGAGAGTTTATATATTGGATGTGTCATTAGAAGTAAAATTGTTGGGTCGGATGGGTACGTGCAATTTCAGCATGGCTGAATATTTCCAAATGGCTCTCCAAAGTGGTAGAACCAGTTTATATTCCCATTAGCAGTGCATCAGAGTGCTTGTCCTACACTTAGTATTAGGTCCATTTAACATTTTTGCCTCTCTGGAACTAAAATGGTATCTCATTTTATTTTATATTCCCCAGATTACCAGTAAGCCTGATCACCTGCTCATCTCTTTCTTGACCTTTCAGGTTTCCACACTTCTGTGATTGCGTTGTTCATATCCATTGGCTTCTTTTCATACTGAGTTTTTTCCTCCTCATTGGAGAGCTCTTGACATATTGGGATATTACCCTTTGAGGCACTTTTTTTTTTTTAGTCATATGTCTTGGAAATATCTTCTCATAGTCTGTGATTTATATCTTACCTTTCATTCTGTGGGATACCTCAAGGTCAGAGATCTTCTATACTTTCAAAAATGCTTAGAGATTTGCACTTTATATTTAGAACTTGACTCTACCTTGATTTATCGTTTGAATGAGCAACTGATAATTTCAATCTCATGATCAACGTTGCCTCTGTCCTTCATGTGCGTGTGTGGGTCTCTTGTTGTCTTTCTTGGGCTATCTTTCTGTACCTGTGCTAATACCAAACTCTTGACGAAATCTTAATGTCTGTTAAGGCAAGTTCAAAATTGTTTTGTTCCATTCTTGGCACTTTTACTTTTTATTACAAATTTTTAGGATGGCTTGGTCAAGTTCCATAAAAGTCACTGTTCATTTTTTCTTGGAATTACATTGAATTTATAGATTAATTCAGAGGAAAAAATGACATCTTACTGATTGAACTTCACATCCACAACCTAGAATCTCCAGTGATTTAGGTCTTTATTTCTTAGTAAAGTTTTATGATCTTCTTCATAAAAGTCTTGCATCTCTCTTTTTTTTTTTTTCCTTTCCCAACTTCATTGTGCATTAGGTAAAAGTTTACAGTGCAAATTAGTTTCTTACTAAAAAATTCATACACACTTTGTTTTGTGACATTGATTGCAATCCCCATGTCTTAGGCTGGGTTCTCTAAAGAAGCAAAACCAGTGAAGCATATATAGAAAGAGAAGGATTTATATCAAGGAAATGAAATTGTTCATGTGGTTGTAGAAGCTGGAAAGTCCCAAGTCTGTGGGTCAGGCGGCAGGCTGGAGGCTTCTTCTGACTCACTTAGCTTCAGGGGCTGCTGAACCCAAGATCAGCAGGTCAGATGGCAGTCTGCTGACTCACAGGTTGCAGAAGCTGATGAATCCGAGATCGGCAGGTAAGCTGGCAGACTGTTGGCTCAAGTCCCAAAAACCAGTGGTCAGATGATGACGAGCCAAGTGCAGGATTCAGACCAGAGCAAAAGCCTGTGAACTTTGCCAGAAAGTCCATATATATTGGATGCAGTCCACACCCCCAAGAAAACCATAATAGAGTTCATCATGGAAGTGATTACATAACTGCCAAACTACGTAACTGCCAAGTCACTGAGAATCATGGCCCAGCCAAGCTGACACACAATCTCAACCATTTAACCTCTGTTCGATCCTTTCTACTTCTTTACCTCTTTGATGCTACGTTCTGGGTGGTAGCCTCAAATGCTAACTTTTTCTTAAGCCACGTTTATCTTGTCCGTTGAATTTTAGATGTCTAATCCATTTACTACATTTTCTTTCAGATTGTTCTATTACTGTTTTAGATTTTTTTGGTGCTCATTCTCCTGCTTGTTGAATTGACTGACTCTTGCTCATGTTGTTTCCGTTTTATCATTTGGCAGTATGAGCTCTAGGCTTTCAATGGCTTTTTCAGTCTACATGCCTTTCTCTAGATGTGGTCACTTAATATAACCATATATGTAAATAAGTGTTGAAATACCCATTCCCTTCGCGGGGGTCAGATGTGTTCACACCTGACCAGTTGAGATCTGTCATGCCCCCAAGGGATAAGTCAGGTTGTCAAGGTCTGAAAGAGAGAGGGGTTCAAGGGCAAAGCTTTTTAAGCTGCTGCCTGGACTCCTTTTAGGATTGTTTGTTGTTGGAGCCCTCGTTCAAATCATCCACATGTCCAGTGACTTGGGGTGGAGGTTGTAGGAACATTCCCAGGTTTGGGACATACTCTCTCCAATATCTCATATCCAAAGTAGCCACTTTGGTGTGGGGCCACTTTCTTTGTAGTTGGTGGCTTTTAGAAAGTTTGTCTTTAATTGTGAAATAGCTCTTTGAGCTGTGACACAGCTCCAGAGATGGCCATTTGGAAGGCAGGTCGCTTGGACATTGTCCTCATTCTGGGCTCCTCTGTCTTTCATCAGCTGTCCTTGGGTGTTAGGTAATGCAGCGAAAACAGTTTTTGCTGTGCAGTTGTTACCAAAACGCTTGCCTATCCACCAACAGTCCGCACTGTAGTAGGTATCTCTGGAGAGCTCAGGGCAATGTAACTGTACCCTCTGCTTGCTAGGTCAGGTGACGGCAAACTGAATTGTCCCCAGCGCAATCTAACACGTGAAACATCAGCAATTCCCTAAGCTGCACACCAGGTACCAGGTATGGCTACAACACATTCACTCACTTTTATAATGTCAGGCACTCCGGAAACAAAAGTGGCCTCGTTCTTGTTTAGGCTTCTCTGGTCCACAGTAAAGCTCCCAGCACTGGTAGCTTCCTTTGGCCAGACAAGAATGTTAAACGTAAAGGAAGCTTTGCATAATGCCTCTGTCTGCATGCTACCTTGTGTGGGAACGCCAAACACTTTTTCTTCTCCGGGGGAGGCCTTGTTTCAGTTGTTATGCTTGGCAAGTTTTATGGGTAAACACTATCCTTGGCCATGCATTTGTCTGACCCTTGGATGGGCCACCAACAGGGGTTACAAGGGACACATCCAGTGAACAAGCCTTTGCAAAAGAGCAGCCAGTCATAGTCCAAACCAACACCCAAAACCACAGTCAGTATCTAATAAGCTTAGGAATATTTGGGGCTTCTTCCTGGGCAGGAATGAAGTGGGAGACCCAACCCCATACATAATTCTTGCCTCTGCTTATCCCATTGCTGTAATTTGTCCTAGTCTGAGTTGTTCAGCTCAGACTTTAGGCCTCTGCTCCAGAGGAGAAGTGAAATCCACTCCAGGTTTTTGCATCAGCCCATCGGCTGTTCAGAGCACCACTAGAGCCCTTAGCTAGTCTAGCACTGCCTGTCCCTTTAATTCTCTCAGTCCCCTGGCTTTTAGTCATAAAGCATATGTGTTTGTGCAGGTTTTTTTCTAGGCTGCTTTTTCTCTCTGGCCTCATTACGCAGGGTTTTCATTTTGTAGGAAGTCCACTTCTTGTTCAAATGACCTGCTTGTTTGCGAATTTTAGTGGCAAAAGAAAGACTCTCTGCTCTGTCCAGCCCTCTGGAGCCTAGAACTGACATCTCTGAAGCCAGGGTGGATCCTGGCCTAGCAGATTCCTTGGGAAGCCCCCTACTCCTGGGTTTGTGGACACTAGGACTTGAAACAGACACCCTGGCAGGTAGATCCCAAGGACCCAAGGTGGGACAGACTGGGGTCTCTGGGAAGCAAATCCAGAGGCAGAGATTAGCAAACAGGAAGCTTATTAGGGGATAGAGTCTTTAAACACAAGTATCAACTATTCATGGGATGTGGGCCGCCCTGGGAGGTAGGAAGGACCTTGGGCGAGACCCTTTAGCCAAAACAATTTCTAGAGAACCTGGACACCGACCTGTCTGCTGACAACCTTTCCGGCAACCGGGGGACAAATGTTGACCCTTGAGGTGGGATCCAATGGCACAGTGCATGTGCATCGGTGACAGCCCAGCCCTTACACCCTGGGAGCCACTGGTCTCATCTACTTGCTGAGAGCAGCTGCTGCAGGACCCTGGTGGGCCTCATTTTCCAGGGGAAACAAAGGAGGGAGGTTCGGGAGATGACCGCAAGCCCTGCCGCACAGCTGGCCTCCAGGCCACAACCGATAATCCTCATCTGTGGACCGCGTACAGATCGATATCCTAGGCATTAGTGAGCTGAAACGGACTGCTGTTGGCTGTTTCGAATCAGACAATCATATGGTCTAGTACACTGCCAATGACAAATTGAAGAGGAATGGCGTCACATTCATCATCAAAAAGAACATTTCATGATCTGTCCAGAAGTGCAACGCTGTCAGTGATAAGGTAATATCTGTACACCGACAAGGGAGACCAGTTAACACAACTGTTATTCAAATTGACACACCAACCACTAATGCCAAAGGTGAGGAAACTGAAGATTTTTACCAACTTCTGCAGTTTGAAATTGATCAAACGTGCAATCAAGATGTATTGACGATCACTGGTGATTGGAATGTGAAAGTTGGAAACAGAGGAAGAATTGGTAGTTGGAAAATATGGCCTTGGTGATAGAAATGATGTTGGAGATCACATGATAGAATTTAGCAGGACCAATGACTTATTCATTGCAAATACCTCTTTTTCACCAACATAAATGGCAACTATCTATACACTTGAACCTCACCAGATGGAATACAGAGGCATCAAATCAACTACATCTGTGGAGACAATGGACAAGCTCAATATCATCAGTTAGAACAAGGCCAGGGGCTGACTCCAGAACAGAACATCAACTGCTCATATGGAAGTTCAAGTTGAAGCTGAGGAAAATTACAGCAAGTCCACGAGAGCCAAAGTACAACATTGAGGATATCTCACTTTTGAATTTAGAGACCATCTGAAGAATAAATTTGACACATTGAACACTAATGACTGAAGATCAGACAAGTTGTGGAATGAAATCAAGTACATCATACACGAAGAAAGCAAGAGGTCATTAAAAAGACAGGAAAGAAAGAAAAGACCAAAATAGATGTTAGAAGAGACTCTGGTTTGCTCTTGAACGTCAATAGCTAAAGCAAATGGAAGAAATGATGAAGCAAAAGAGCTAAGCAGAATATTTCAAAGGGTGGCTCGAAAAGACAAAGTGAATTATTATAATGAAATGTACAAAGACCTGGAGTTAAAAAACCGAAAGGGAAGAACACGCTCAGCATTTCTGAAGCTCAAAGAACTGAAGGAAAAATTCAAGCCTCGAATTGCAATATTGAAAGATTCTATGGGGAAAATATTGAATGACGCAAAAAGCATCAAAAGAAGATGGAAGGAATACACAGAGGACCAAAAACAATTGGTCTATGTTGAACCATTTCAGGAGGTAGCATATGATCAAGAACCAATGGTACTGAAGGAAGAAGTCCAAGCTGTACTGAAGGGAATGGCAAAAAACACGGCTCCAGGAACTGGCAGAGTACCCACTGAGATGTTTCAGCAAACAGATGCAGCAGTGGAGGTGCTCACTCGTCTCTGTCAAGAAATCTGGAAGAGAGCTTCCTGGCCATCCGACTAGAAGAGATATGTATCAGTGCCCATTCCAAAGAAAAGTGATCCAACAGCATGTGGAAAATATTGAACAATATCATTACTATCACACACAAGTAAAATTTTGCTGAAGATCATTCAAAAACGGTTGCAGCAGTACATTGACAGGGAACTGCCAGAAGTTCAGGCCAGATTCAGAAGAGGACATGGAACCAGGGATATCATTGCTCATGTCAGATGGATCTTGGCTGAAAGCAGAGAATACCAGGAATATGTTTACTTGTGTTTTATTGACTATGCAAAGGCATTCAACTGTGTGGGTCATAACAAATTATGCATAACACTTTGAAGAATGGGAATTCCAGGCCACTTAATTGTTCTCTTGAGGAACCTGTACTTAGACCGAGAGGCAGTGGGTGGGCAGAACAAGGGGATACTTCATGGTTTAAAGTCAGGAAAGATGTGTGTCAGGGTTGTATCTTTTCAGCATACTTATTCAATCTGTATGCTGAGCAAATAATCCTAGGAGCTGGACTATATGAGGAAGAACAGGGCATCAGAATTGGAGTAAAGACTCAGTAACAACCTGCAATATGCAGATGACACAACCTTGCTTGCTGAAAGTGGAGAGAATTTGAAGCATTTACTGATGAAGATCAAAGACTACAGCCTTCACTATGGATTCCACTTCAACATAAAGAAAATAAAAATTCTCACAACCAGATTAACAATTAACATCATGATCAATGGAGAAAAGACTGAAGTTGTCAAGGATTTCATTTTACTTGGATCCACAATCAACACCCACGGAAGCAGCAGTCAGGAAATCAAAAGACGTATTATATTGGGCAAATCTGCTGCAAAAGACCTTTTTAAAGTGTTAAAAATTAAAGATGTCACTTTGAGGACTAAGGTGCACCTGACCCAAGCCATGGTATTTTCTATCACCTCATATGCATGTGAAAGCTGGGCAGGGAATAAGGAAGACTGAAGAAGAATTGACGCCTTTGAATTATGGTGTTGGCAAAGAATATCGAAGATACCATGGACTGCTAGAAGAGTGAACACATCTGTCTTGGAAGAAGTACAACCAGAACGCTCCCTAGAAGCAAGGATGGTAAGACTTTGTGTCATGTACTTTGGACATGTTATCAGGAAGGACCAGTCCCTGGAGAAGGACATCAAGCTTGATAAAGTAGAAGGTCAGCGAAAAACAGGAAGACTCTCAGCAGGATGGATTAACACAGTGGCTACAACAGTGGGCTCAAGCATAGCAAAGAATGTGAGGATGGTGCAGGACTGGGCAGTGTTTTATTCTGTTGTATGTGGGGTCACTATGAGTCAGAATCACCTAACAGCAACATGTTTCCCTTGCTCCCTGTTCTAGATTCTCCTTACCTTCAGCTAGCACCTCTATTTGGTCCAGGCGGCTCACCTGGTGGGGCGGCCCCGCCCCTCATCCCTGAAGGCTTGACACCCTGTTCACCTTGTTCAGCTGACTTGATGGCACATAACAACAACAGTCCTGCCTCATTAACACTATAGAGTTAGGATTTACAACACATAGGATAATCGTATCACAAAATGGAGGGCAACCACACAATACTGGGAATCGTGGCCTAGCCAAGTTAACACACATTTTGGGGAGGAAAAAATTCGATCCAATGAATACAATAGTGAAACAGGCACGAGGTATATATTTCCGTTCAAATGAGAGAAATTGGAGGGAAAGGAAGGATAACAGGCAGCAAGCAAGTCTAAAACCCAGCAGAACAATTTACATCAGCTCTCAAAGCTTGGCAATAATTCTCCCTTCTCTGAGACCATTTAGGCAATGGTCCTGCTCTCCGGACTCTGGGTCTTAGCCATGCTCACCGGTTTCTGGGTGGAGGACTCTCGGCCCTGGGCTTAAGCTCTGCTTTCCGGGCCCACTGGGATGGCAACTCTGTTCCCTCAGTTCTGGGCAGCCCAATTCTCCTAGTCCATCTAATTGGTGACCCCATCCCCTTGGCACCAGCAGATCCCATTCTTGAGCTCCTTGGGCATGGCAGCCCCACCCCTTCAGCTTTGGGCAGTGCTGCCATGCTCTTGGCCAAACTGAATGGCAGCCCCACACTCCGGAACTGAGTTGGTGAAGATCTGACTCAAACTAGGAGGCTGTGGCTCCACCTTTTGACACCCCAGAGGCCGTAGCCCCAACCTGAGACCCCAGAGGCCATGGTATATGATATGTGTTAGATTATTACTATAGATTCATATTTCATTGGATATATTTTAAGAGTGACTAGTAGTTTAAGGGACCCCTGGTGGCTCAGTGGTTAAGAGCTTGGCTGCTAACCAAAATGTTAGCAGTTTGAATCCACGAGCCACTCCTTGGAAACCCTATGGGGTAGTTCTACTCTGTCCTATAGGGTCTCTATGAGTCAAAACTGACTCGACATTAATGGTTGGTTGGTTGGTAGAATGCCAAGAGGCAGACAGCTTGCTCTCCTTTTGTTCTTTCTCTGTCCCCTTCAGTCTAAGCTGATGGGTTTCCTGCTGTGGTAGTTGGTTAGATCCATCAGTCTCAGGCTTGATCTCTTTGACAAAAGATTGTGTAGACACATCCTTGGCGAAAGTGCTAGGTAGGACAGGCATTCTTAGTTTGTACAACAGAGTTTTCCAAATCTTTAAGTTCTGTTTTCATTTTGCACAGTTCATTTTTAAGTCCATCTCTTTCCTCTTGCATTTTACTATAAGTGGTAAGAAGAAACCACGTGGCCCCTTTAAGATCTTGCTTAGAAATCTCTTCAACCAGATATCCAAGTTCATCACTTACAAGTTCTGCCACCCACCAGACATTTAAACATAATTCAGACAAGCTCTTTGCCACTGCATAAAAAAGCATCACCCTTCCTCCACTGTCCAGTCACATAGTCATCATTTTCTTTTAAAACCTCATTGGAAGCACATTTAACGTCCATATTTTTAGTAACATTCTGTTGCTGGCACCATACGTGTTCTCTGAGATGATAGAGACTTTCTCTATACCTCTCCTCATTTCCTCCTCAGCCCTCCCCGGAATTGTCTTTGACATCCATAATTCTACCAACAGTCTCTTCAAGGCAGTCTAGGGCTTTACTATTAGGCGTCTTAAAACTCTTCCAGCCTCCACTCATTACCCAATTCTAAAATCACTTCCACTTTTTAGGTATTTGTTAGAGCAGCACTCCCACTTCTCAGTACCAAATTCTGTCTTAGTTACTAGTGCTGCTGTAACAGAAATACCACAAGTGGGTGGCTTTAACAAACACAAATTAATTTTCTCAGAGTTGAGAAGGCTAGAAGTCTGCATTCAGGGTGCCAGCTCTAGGGGAAGGCTTTCTCTCTGTGCCGGCTCTGGAGGAAGGTCCTTGTCTCTTTGAGCTTCTCCTCCTGGGTGATCTTCATGTGGCTTGGCATCCTAAATGAGGACTAGAGGTTAGGATTTACTACACATATTTTGGGGGGACACAGTTCAATCCATAGCAGGGTCCAATGTAGTCCACTTCCATTAGATGGCTGTATGTTCTCCATGAGGGATGGGGCCATACTGGGGGCTTAGCGTTGGTTTCTGTCACTGGCAGGCTGACACCAGTGGCAGTATCTAGATCAGCCTGTTGGGTACAATGAATTACTTAATATGCCCTATGAGTAGGAATTGACTCGATGGCAGTGGGTTGGGTTTTTAGCCATAGTCTGTGGGACTCACACACAGTGACTAAGTGTGACTATGTAAATAAAGTGTATGGAGCCCTAATGAAGGGATTGGTCAGTCTTGCCATCCGCTAGGCTTAAAGGGAGACACTGAGAGAGACAGAGCAAGAGCTGTAACACAGAAGGCTGAGAAGGACAGCTGTAACACCAGAGACCGTGAGAAGCAGTGGCAGCAGAACCAGGAGACCGCAGGAGAGTGGCAGGAGACTGTGCAGTGGGCTGCCCAGCGCACAGAGCAAGGATGGTGAGCTCCTTTAGGCAGGAAGCTTGGTGGCGGAATAGGGTGCCTCCGGGGACTTGGTAAGAGCTAGGTTTCCTGACCCTCAGAGCTAGAGCTGAGTGCCTTTTGGCCAAGGCTTACTCACGGAGGAGAGTGAGCCAAAAGAGCTTTGTAACACCTGCCTGAGCAGGGCAGAAGTTGGGCTGAGAGGCCAAGGGGTCTGGGTGCCAAGGGTCAGGGAGAGACCTGCCTTCGGGTGTGACTGAGAAGAGGCTGCCCTGATGGAAGAACTGTATGCTGAGTGTTCCTGAACCCGAATTGTAACCTGTTACTTCCCTAATAATCCCCATAATCATGACTATTGTCTGTGAGTTCTGTGTGGCCATTGCAATGAATTATCGAACTCAGCAGAGAGCTAGACAGTGCCATGCCATGGAAGGGACAGATGGTGTCAGAATTGGTACAGAGGGCTGGCGAGAGAAGCTATGTGTGACCTTCACTTCATAGGAATCAGCCTTGGGCTGTTGATTTTGATCCTCTTTCCCCCTTACGAAGTTAGAGGAGGTCACACATCTCCGCCATGCCATTTTTAGAGCCTGGATGAGTGGAAGCCCTTGCTGTTGGGTCCATGCACAGCCTCCATCCCTGCCATGGGTATTCCATTTATGTCCCCATTGTGCCAGCTCTGGGAGGCCAATGGCCAAGTCATTCTGACCTGGTTTAGTGCTTCTTCATTGGCAAATGCTCCCTAATGGATGTTCACAAGCAGTTATAAGGTCTTCACGCTTCATGCCTGCTCCTGTAGGTTCATCTACATGCCTCTACCCCAGAGATCTTTTTCCTCAATCTTCTGGCCCTTCTAGTTCCAGGCCCCTAACCAACCAGCCAAACCATTCACCACTCCCTATGATTCCATATTCCCCCGGCCCTTGGGCCACTTCTACCAAAGTGGATGACCAGATGCAGTGCCCTGCCCTTTGGGAGTGTTTCCCTTCCCGTCTGTCCAGGCCACCCCTGAGTGCGGCTATTAGTGTGGCCACCATACATATTTGGCTTCTAACCAGTTGAACTATCATGTCGAGAGTGAAGTTAGGGAGGAGAGAGCCAATAGGATGATGCGTTACCGAGCTGACCATCTCAAAGTGTGATAGGTTGTTCAGTGCCATGGAACCATCCTCTGAGAGGCTGTAAAATAGGCTCCTCAGGACGGTCCCTCCAGGAGAGAAAGGAGGAAGGCTTTACCCACGGATTCCCATGGCCCTCTGGTCAATACTAGCCCACGGGGCATGGGCTCAGTGCTTGCAGGTTGTGCATGTGTGGGTGCTGAGGGATCCCCTAGGAGCGTTCACTGGGAAGCTCCAGGGTGGCAGGAGAGAGGTGTAAACCGAGGCTGGAAGCACAGCTGTCCGCTTACACAGGAATGAAACTGGCCGCAGCCATGGCAGAGCAGGCACTGCAGTGGTGGCTGGGTCAAGAGACAGGTGAGGCCAAGAGGACCTAAAGTGCTGCATAAAGAAGTGTCTATTATGGCAACATAATGCCAGGGAGTGAAGTCTTGCCTTAGTTTCCTAATGCTGCCGTCCCAGAAATACCGCAAGTGGGTAGTTTTAAAGAACCGAAAGTCTAAATCAGGCTCGCGGCCCTGTGGATTCCTTCCTTGTTGGTAGCCTGGGTAGTCCTTGGTTCTTCGGCGATCCTCGCATGTCATCTGTCTTCCCCAGTATGTGTGTACTTGTCTGTGTGTCTATGCTGCCTTTTATATAACTCAGAAATGATGAGGTTTAGGATCCACCCTACCAAAAAAACAAAAACAAAAACCAAACCCATTGCCCTCGAGTCGATTCTGACTCATAGTGTCCCTACAGGACAGAGTACAACTGCCCCATAGGATTTCCAAGGAGCAGCTGGTGGATTTGAACGGGTTAGCAGTCAAGCTCTTAACCACTGCGCCACCAAGGTTAACCACAACTGATTGATTACATTTCGATAGATTACATTATTGAAGGTGATTATACTGCATTCGATTAGACATAACTGATTACATTACTGTCTTAGTCACCTAGTGCTGCTATAACAGAAATACCACAAGTGGATGGCTTTAACAAAGAGACATTTATTCTTCTCACAGTCTAGAAGGCCACAAGTCCAAATTCAGGGCATCAGCTCCAGGGGAAGGCTTTCTCTCTCTGTTGGCTCTGGAGGAAGGTGCTTGTCCTCAATCTCCTCCTTATCAAGGAGCTTCTCAGGCCAGGGACCCCGAGTCCAAAGCACACGCTGTGCTCCTGGTGCCGCTTTCTTGGTGTGATGAAGTCCCCACTCTCTGCTTGCTTCCCTTTTATCTCTTGAGAGATAAAAGGTGGTGCAGGCCACTCTCTAGGGAAACTCCCTTTATCTTGGATCAGGGAGGTGACCTGAGTAAGGGTGGTGTTATAATCCCACCCTAATCCTCTCAACATAAAATTACAATCACAAAGTGGAGGACAACCACAGAATACTGGGAATCATGGCCTAACCAAGTTGGTACACGCATTTTGGGGGGGACATAATTCAATCCATGACAATTACATGAGATTACATTCACAGGCATAGGAATTAGGATTCCAATATGTCCTAATAGGATCCCTATACATTCCAGTATTTTGGGGGGATATATCACAATTGAATCCATACCAAGTCTCAATTACATAAAAAGGATAGCGTGGTATCCTTTTTATATAATTATTAACAGCTACCTGGTTGTGCAGTGGTTAAGAGCTATGGATGCTAACCAAAAGGTCAGCAGTTCAGATCCACCAGGCGCTCCTTGGAAACTCTATGGGGCAGTTCTACTCTGTCCTATAGGGTCGCTATGAGTCGGAATCAACTCGATGGCACTGGGTTTGGTTTTTGGTTTTTAGATGTGAGGATGTCAGGAGACTTCTTGGGATGGGAGAGGTGGGGGGTAATGAGACGGTTCAAGTGTGTAGTTAGTGAAATGTAGGTTGTTGTCACAATCTAGTTTCAGTGCTGACTCCATTATAAAAGATTGATAGAAGGGAAGGGGGCGTGGGCCAACGAGGAGAGAGCGTAGGAAGCTCATGAACCTGGGTATCATCTGTCGGTGCAGCTGGGTCAGGCTCCCAACCTGGACCCCGGTTCAGAGGCACTGCCTTGCGCTCCTCCCCACTGGCCACGAGAGGGCGGCCGCTGCCAGCCCTTCGGAGCTGTTTTGTTTTTGCAAAAAGCAAGCCGTGCCCAGCTGGGAGGTTGGCAGCGGCGGCCAGTGGGCGCGGCTGTTGGCAGGAGAGCCCGGGGGCTCCCCGGGGAGCGCCTCCCAGGCCGTGCGCTGCCCCCCAGGTTTCGGGAGGAAGCAGCTGTGCGCCCCGAGAAGCCTACGCACGCTCCCGGCCTCCGCCCTGACTTCCTCCTGCCCCACACCACCGACTTCCCCAGCTGTCACGGCCAGAGGTCAGATCAGTGTTCAGTGTGACCGTCCTGCTGGCTTGGTTATCATCCGGACCTGAGCCAGGTGGCACACTTCATACCATGACTTTTCCTTTTTTGCACAACTCTAGATGAAGTTAGGAGCCTTGGTGGCGCCGTGGTCAGGTGATCCGGCTGTTAACCAAAAACGTTGGCAGTTCGAATCCACCAGCCGCTCCTTGGAAACCCTATGGGGCAGTTCTACTCTGTCCTGTAGGGTCGCTATGAGTCGGAATGGACTCCACAGCAACGGGTTTGGGTTTTTTTGGGTTTATATGGATTTAGAAGGAGTCCCCAGGAGGCGCAGTCAGTTGACTACTAGCTGGAAAGGTTGGTGGTTCTAACCTACCCAGAGGTGCCTCGGAAGACAGGCCTGGCAATCTGCTTCTGAAAGGTCACAGCCTTGGAAACCCTATGGTGACCTTTCAGAAACAGATTGCCAGGCCTTTCTCCCGAGGCACCTCTGGGTAGGTTAGAACCACCAGCTTTTCAGTTACTAGCCGAGCACTTAACCATTTATGCCCCCCAGGGATTAAGATTACAGCCAAGAAACCCCTATGGAGCCGCTCTCTGTAACACTCAGGGTCACCCTGAGTTGGAATCAACTCTGGCCTATGGAATTAACTATCGTCTTTTTTTTTGTTTAAATAGTTTTCTGTGTACATAGAAAATGACAAGAAAACCCCAACGATCTACTAAATTTTCTAAATCTTACAAGGTCTTTCAGATAACTCTATCAGTGGCCTTCAAGAAGTCTCTCTGGGAGTTTTCCAACCTCCTCATTTGGGCCATTGTCCTCTGCAGCCATCTGGTGCCCCGTTGCCAGCCCGGGAGTTCCCTTCATCTCAGTGGGTTCCAACATTTTTTTTTTTTTAAACAAAGAAAAAAAACAGCGATATGCCCTTTTTCAATCTAAATCATGTATGAAACTCTGTTATATAAAATAGGAAATATGCTATTAACATAAATGATTCATTTAAATGGGTAAAATTTACTTATTATAAACTCAATCATTAAGAACAACGGGATTAATTTGAAAAGCCCCAAATTTGAAATAAGGAGATAATTTCGGTCCTAACCTCATCTTCTGATTAGTTCCGGTGCTGGGAGAAATCCTGGCTGGCCCAGAGGGGCAGTGGCCGGCTGTTTTTAGCAGCTGGCCTCCCAATCTGGCAGAGTCTACAATTAAAGGAGGTCCAAGAGCAGTTCTCCCAGAGGCCTACACGAAAGGGAGTCACCTGGGCTGGCGGCCTGGCCGGCTGGGCAGTGTTTGTTCTTCATGACAGAAGCGTAAGTACGTGTTTTAAAAAGAGTTAACATATATATATGTTTACTTAAAATCTTTTTTAAAAAAAAATATGCATCCAAACCAAACCAGTTGCCGCGCAGTCGATTCTGACTCACGGCAGCCCCATGTGTATCAGAGTAGAGCTGTGCGCCATAGGGTTTTCAGTGGTTGATTTTGGGGAAGGAGATGGCCAGGGCTTTCTTCTGTCTGTCAGGCTCCTCTGGGTGGACTCAAACCTCCAAACCAGTTGCCGTCAAGTCGACTCCGACTCACGACGACGTGTACCTTAAAGCTGGACCAACTTTCACAGACTAAACACGTAAAATCAGCTCTCTGGGAGTCCCCTGAAGCACCTCCCATAGTTCAAAGGATGCCATTTGGAAACCGCCACAAAGGAGGGAAGTGGTGTTTGCTGAGGAGGGGCCCAACGACCTGCCATGTCCCCACGGCCCAAGGACCTGCCATGTCCCCACGGCCCAAGGACCTGCCATGTCCCCACGGCAACAGAAGTTTGCTGTTTACACTAGACGAGAGGCCTGGGAGAGGGTGGCACAGGAGTGGGCCAGCTTCTGGTCCCCGTCTTCCCCTACTTTGGGGCCCCTGAGTGGCCCGGCTGGGTGTCCCGGCTGAGGGCTGAGCAGGTAAACGTGTCTGGAGGAGAAGCTCCAGCCTGCACTGGCAACAAGGGGCACGTGAAGCCCGGAACCTTTCTCAGGAACATTCTTGTTTCTGCCTCTAGGCCTGTCTGCAGACACAAGGCCAGCTGCCCGCGGAGGAAGCCAGACTGGCTGTGGCCCAGCCCTGCTGCCTGATAGGCCTCCAGTGGGGTGGTCGTGGGCCAGGCCTGGAGACAGCCAGGCTCAAACACTAACCTCACTTCCGCTCAGCTTTCTCCTGGTAAAATGGAAAACCAGGGGCCTTCCCGATACACTGCCATTACCTCCAGGGCACACGCATTCCCTCAAAGGGCCTCAAAGACAGATAAACCAAAAAACCAAACCAGGTGTCGTCAAGTTGATTCCGACTCAAGGTGTTTTACAGCAGAACTTCGCTCCACAGGGTTTTCAGTGGCCGTGATCTTTCCGAACCTTCCTTCCGAGGTGCTTCTGGGTGGGCTCAAAGTGCTAACCTTTCGATTACCAGCTGAGTGCTTAACGGTTTTTGCCACCCAGGGATTCCTCAAAGATAGATACAAAAAAGAAAACAAAACAAAGCTCAGTCCCATTGCTGTCAAGTCAGTTCTGACTCGTGGTGACCTCATGTACGACGGAGTAGAACTGTTCTCTAGAGTTTTCTTGGCTGCTGTCTTTACAGAAGCAGGCTGCCAGGCCTTTCTTCTAAGGTGCCTCTGGGTGGATTCAAACCACTAAACTTTAGGTTAGTAGTCAAGTACAAACAGTTTGTACTGCCCAGGGACCTCAAAGAGAGCAAACCAAACCAAAACCATTGCCGTTGAGTCAATTCCAACTCACAGCGACCCTATAGGACAGAGTAGAACTGCCCCATAGGGGGCACCAAGGAACTGCTGGTGGATTCGAATTACTGACCTTTTGGTTAGCAGTCGAGCTCTTAACCACTGCACTACCAGGGCTCCCAAAGATAGATAAACCCAAAACCAAACCCGTTGCCATCAATTCTGACTCAGAGTGACCCTACAGAGGCTGTTGTATTGTTGCACGCCATCCCTCTGTGGGTGAAGGCGTCTCTGGAGCCTCTCTGAGCAGCTGCCTTTCTGTCAGTACTGGGAGTGGTGAGAAAACACCTGCAGCAGAGGCTTGCAGAAAGCTCCCGCTTCCTTCCCGTCCTCCCCAAGGGGCTCAGCCAGGCTGTGGGAGGCTTTGCTGGCTGGGGAGCTGGCTGCTTGTGGTGGGGAATGTGGACAGGCTGGCTTTGGCCTCATCAACCGGCACTCCTTGTAACCACAGGTACCCACACCCTTTCTGGGACTTCAGGCTGTCACAGTCTGTTGGTTAAAGATGGCACCTGATCCTTGAACAGGTCCCTAGCTTCCCACCCATGGGCCCATCCTTCCCTTCTTTCCATGGCACTGCCTGGCTGGCCCTAGTAGGTGGGTCACCTCCCTGGCCTGGCAGCCTGGGTACTGAGTACAGAGTCTGGGTTAAATATGAGCACTGCCCACAGACTGGGCAGCTCCCAGAGAGGGCCTGGCTTGCAGAGTTCTCCAGGACCCGTATTGCTTAGCTATTACAATATTGCTGTGGTCTCTGTTGGGCTGTGGTTTGCTTGCTTTCGGTTAGGTATCATTTTTACTCTTCCAGCTATGGAGGGGCCTAGGCTGGGGTCCTGTACTGCCTTTGAGTGCTGCTTTGTCTTGTGTGAACAATATGGACTACACACCATCGTTCCACTTTGAAAATATGCAAAGCTTGAGGACCCGTCTCCTCTGTATCTTTTGCCCTTCACTCCTCCCGTGAGAAACTCAGGCATGCAAACGTAGTGGGGTTCCTGCCTTCAGTGCCTGCTCCCCCCTGGGGCAGCAGGAGCATAGCTGCACCCCACCAAGCTCACATGTCCCTGTTCACCAAGCTCGGTGATATCTGACCTCTTGGTCAGGTTCTCACCTGTTACCTGGTGGGCAGTGAGGTTATATGTGACTTGGCCAGCTGCCAGAGCTGGTGTGCCAGCCTTCAGCACAGGCCCTGGGCTTCTCGTCCAGTGCTGGCTCCCACGGCTCTCCTCTGCCTTGGGGTCCCTGGGGCCTCTGAGGGCTGGCACCAGGATGTGGGAAAGGACAAACCAAAACCTGTTGCCCTCGAGTTGATTCTGACTCATGGAGACCCTCTGGGTTTCAGAGTAGAACTGCGATCCATAGGATTTTCGATGGCTGATTTTTTGGGAAGTAGATCAGCACTGGAAACCCTGGTGGCATAGTGGTTAAGTGCTGCGGCTGCTACCCAAAAGGCTGGCAGTTCAAATCCACCAGGCGCTCCTTGGAAACTCTACGGGGCAGTTCTTCTCAGTCCTGTGGGGTCACTATGAGTCGGAATCAGCTTGACGGCAACAGGATTTTTGTTTTGTTTTGTTTAGATCAGCACCAGCTCTTTCTTCCATGGCACCCCTGGGTGGATTTGAACTGTCAACCTTTTGGTTAGTAGCTGTTATGGACTGAATTGTGTCCCCACCCAAAAAATGGGTGTCAGCTTGGCCAGGCCGTGATTCCCAGTATTGTGACTGTCCACCATTTTGCCATCTGATGTGATTTTCCTATGTGTTGTAAATCCTCTCTCTGTGATGTTACAGGAAACCCTGGTGGCATAGCGGGTAAATGCCACGGCTGCTAACCAGACGGTCGGCAGTTTGAATCCACCAGACGCTCCTTGGAAACTCTGTGGGGCAGTTCTACTCTGTCCTATAGGGTTGCTATGAGTTGGAATAGACTCGAGGGCACTGGGTTTTTTTATGATGTTAATGAGGTGGGATTAGCGGCAATTATGTTAATGAGGCAGGGCTTAACCTACAAGATTAGGTTGTGTCTTAAGTCAGTCTCTTTCGAGATATGAAAGAGAGAAGCGAGCAGAGAGACAGGGGGACCTCATACCACCAAGAAACAAGAGCCAGGAGAATAGTGTGTCTTTGGACCCAGGATCCTTACGCTGAGAAGCTCCTCGACTGGGGAAGATTGATGACAAGGACCTTCTTCCAAAGCCGACATAGAGAAAGTCTTCCCCTGGAGCTGGCACCCTGAATTCAGACTTCTAGCCTACTAGACTGTGAGGGAATACATTTCTGTTCATTAAAGCCACCCACTTGTGGTATTTCTGTTATAGCAGCACTAGATAACTAGGAGGTAGCTGAGTGCAAACTGTTCGTGCCACCCAGGGACCTGGGAAAGGATAAGGGGTTTCAAAATGCCATGATAGGAAGCAGTTGTTCTGCAGGCTTTCTCCTAATGTAGCTGTGGGTCCAGCGACAGGAAGCAGATTTACCCAGAACACCTACCGACACCATTCCTCACCCCTCCCCGCATCATGAAATAATAGACCTCAGAATTGCGCTTGCCCCTGAAGAGTCTTTGATTAGAACAGTGAACTCATCTGTAACACCACTGACTCAAACGCGGACGTGCACACGGGGCGTCTGCTGCAATGCAGAGGGTCTGGGTGGAACCTAGAATCCTGTCTTTCTAACCAGTTCCCAGGTGATGACCCTGTGGCTGAACCACACTTTACCTGCCAGGCCTAGCAGATTCCTGGGTCCCAGCCCAGACCTACTGCATCTCAGTCTCTTGCGGGGAGGCTGGCCAGCTGTCCCAGTTTACACCTGTATTGTGAAGAATTAATATCTGGTGGGCTGGTTAATTTTATGTGTCAACTTGGCTAGGCTGTGGTGCCTAGCTAGTTGGTCAAACACTAGTCTAGATGTGGCTGGTATTTGTAGATGTGATTAACATTTACAATCAGTTGACTTTAAGTAAAAAAAGATTACACTCAATAATGTGGGTGGGCCTTATCCAATCAGTTGAAGGCCTTAAGAGCAAAAACTTAGGTTTCCCAGAGAATAAGGAATTCTACCTTGAGACTTTAACATAGAAATCCTCCCCTACAGATTTCAGACTTAAGACTGCCAGTTTCTAGACTGCCGCCTGCCCAATGGATTTTGGACTTGCCAGCCCTCATAATTGCAGGAGTCAGTTCCTTAAAATAAATCAATATCTATTCATCTATCTATCAATCAATCAACCAATCTATCAATCATCTATCTATCATCTATCTGTCCCTCTGTCCGTCCATCTATCATCTATCTCTCTCATCATCCATTCATCTATTTATCCTATCTACCTACCTACCTGTTTATCTATCTCTATTAATCTATCTATCATCCATTCATCTGTTTATCCTGTCTATCTACCTGTCTACCTACCTACCTATCTCTATTAATCTATCCTCCATTCATCTATTTATCCTATCTACCTACCTACCTATCTCTATTAATCTATCATCCATTCTGTTTATCCTATCTACCTGTCTACCTACCTACCTATCTCTATTAATCTATCATCCATTCATCTATTTATCCTGTCTATCTACCTACCTACCTACCTATCTCTATTAATCTATCATCCATTCATCTATTTATCCTATCTACCTACCTCCCTATCTCTATTAATCTATCTATCATCCATTCATCTATTTATCCTGTCTACCTGTCTACCTACCTACCTATCTCTATTAATCTATCCTCCATTCATCTATTTATCCTGTCTATCTACCTGTCTACCTACCTACCTATCTCTATTAATCTATCATCCATTCATCTATTTATCCTGTCTACCTACCTATCTATCTATCTATCATCCATCTATCCAATTATCCTATGGGCTTTATTTTTCTGGAGAACTCAGACTAAATACACCTGGATTTCGAGGCTGGCCTCACCCTGTTATTCTCACATTAGTGTCCACCTGGGCATCTGAATAGCACTGCTCTACCGGCTTAGACAGTCCCTCCTTTGGGTGGAGCTGTAGCCCAGGGCTGGCGAGTCAGCACGGGGGACTCCGAGGCCTCCTCCCTAGTGTCCACCTGGGCATCTGAATGGCACTGCTCTACCGGCTTAGACAGGCCCTCCTTTGGGTGGAGCTGTAGCCCAGGGCTGGGGAGTCAGCACTGGGAACTCCGAGGCCTCCTCCCTAGTGTCCAACTGGGCATCTGAATGGCACTGCCCTGCAGGCTTAGACAGTCCCTCCCTTGGGTGGAGCTGTAGCCCAGGGCCGGAGTCAGCACTGGGGACTCCGAGGCCGCCTCCCTAGTGTCCCCCTGGGCATCTGAATGGCACTGCCCTACCGGTTTAGACAGTCCCTCCTTTGGGTGGAGCTGTAGCCCAGGGCTGGCGAGTCAGCACTGGGGACTCCGAGGCCGCCTCCCTAGTGTCCCCCTGGGCATCTGAATGGCACTGCCCTACCGGTTTAGACAGTCCCTCCTTTGGGTGGAGCTGTAGCCCAGGGCTGGCGAGTCAGCACTGGGGACTCCGAGGCCTCCTCCCTAGTGTCCACCTGGGCTTCTGAATGGCATTGCCTGACCGGCTTAGACAGTCCCTCCTTTGGGTGGAGCTGTAGCCCAGGGCTGGCGAGTCAGCACTGGGGACTCCGAGGCCTCCTCCCTAGTGTCCAACTGGGCATCTGAATGGCACTGCCCTACAGGCTTAGACAGTCCCTCCCTTGGGTGGAGCTGTAGCCCAGGGCTGGCGAGTCAGCCCTGGGGACTCCGAGGCCGCCTCCCTAGTGTCCACCTGGGCATCTGAATGGCACTGCCCTACCGGCTTAGACAGTCCCTCCTTTGGGTGGAGCTGTAGCCCAGGGCTGGCGAGTCAGCACTGGGGACTCCGAGGCCTCCTCCCTAGTGTCCACCTGGGCTTCTGAATGGCATTGCCCGACCGGCTTAGACAGTCCCTCCTTTGGGTGGAGCTGTAGCCCAGGGCTGGCGAGTCAGCACTGGGGACTCCGAGGCCTCCTCCCTAGTGTCCCCCTGGGCATCTGAATGGCACTGCCCTACCGGTTTAGACAGTCCCTCCTTTGGGTGGAGCTGTAGCCCAGGGCTGGCGAGTCACCACTGGGGACTCCGTGGCCGCCTCCCTAGTGTCCACATGGGCATCTGAATAGCACTGCCCTACCGGCTTAGACAGTCCCTCCCTTGGGTGAAGCTGTAGCCCAGGGCTGGCGAGTCAGCACTGGGGACTCTGAGGCCGCCTCCCTAGTGTCCACAGCATCGTCAAGTAACAGTTGAGTTGGAGTCACCTCGGCAGGAACTGGTTAGGTTTTTTGGTTTCCCGGAGAGGGTAGGGCTGGAATCAGAGAGACCTGGCTGCTACACCTGGCTCTCCTTGGCTTACCCTGTGCTCAGAAGTAGTTTCCGAGCCTCAATTTTCTCATCTGTAAAATGGCCAAGATACACCTGCCCAGAAGCACAGTTGTAACTATTCCACGTGATCATGAATGTTATGACTGAGGAAGTAGCAAATTTAGGACAAGAAGATGAATTGTCAAGAGTTAAAAAACATTAACTTCCTCCAAAGCCTCTTCCTTATTTCACACTGAATGAGGAAATTGGTATTACAGTAGAGGAGGAAGAGAGAAGTAAACCGAAATTAAAAACTGCACATGTTCACCTAGAACCTAAAAGTCAACACTAGACCATCGCCCAAGATGGAGGGAAAAACAAAAGCCTAGTAGTTCTCAGTCTCCTGGTGCCCCGCTACCACCACCAACTGCTCTGACAGGGATCACAATAGAGGATCCTGGGCAGAGTGGGAGAAAAATGTAGAATGAAATTCAAATTCACCCAAAAAAAGACCAGACTTACTGGTCTGGCAGAGACTGGAGGAACTCCCGAGACTGTGGCCTCTAGACACCCTGCTAACTGGAGCCACGCCCAAAGACCACCTTTCAGACAAAGATTAGACAGGCCTTTAAAACAATAACACACGCGAGGAACGTGCTTCTTCCTGGTTCAATCAAGTATATGAGACCAAATGGGCAACACCTGCCCAAAAGCAAAGAGAAGAAGGCAGGAAGGACAGGAATATTGGATAAATGGACACGGAAAACCCAGGGAGAAAGAGAAAGGGAGAGAGTGCTGACACGTTGTGGGGACTGCAACTAATGTCACAAAACAATTTGTATATACAATTTTTGAACGAAAAACTAATTTGTGCCATAAATTTTCACCTAAAACAATAAACGTCTAGTAGTTTAGCAAGGTCCCTTGGCAGTACAAACAGTTTGTGCTCAACTACTAACCTAAAGGTTGATGGTTCAAACCCACTCAGTGATGCTGTGGAAGAAGGGCCTGGCAATCTGCCCCATGATGATTACAGCCAAGAATTCACATTTTACTCTGTAACATGTGGGGTTGGCATGGGTTGGGATCAACTTGATGGCAACGGGTTTGGTCTTTTGGTTTTATACACAGAGCATGGGGTTTAGGGCACCGTGCTGGACACAGAACAGAAACTTCGTTTCAAGCCTGGTTTTATGCTCTTCTTCTAGTTTAATAAGATATCCTTCTGCAACTGGCCAAGTCAATAGTTTATTAAAAAACAAACACATACACACACACAATGGTAACAAAGGCTGGAGACTTGGGATCTCCTCTCTGGGGACGGGCCGACCACATAGTGTTTCTACAGGCATGCCTCATTTAAGAAAGATGGGTGTCTTCCAGGCCAGGCTGACAGCCAGGTAAGTTAAGAGGTGGCTTTGTTTTCATGAGAGGCCTTAAGGCAGCTCCCTTCCCCGAGGAATGTGAAGTAGAAGCAGATTTATGCACGAGTTTCCGGAAACCCCTCCCGTAGGGTCGTCAGTACCTGAAAAACCCATTGCAGTCAAGTCAGCTATGACTCATAGCGACCCTATAGGACAGAGTGCAGCTGCCCTGTAGAGTTTCCAAGGAGTGGCTGGTGGATTTGAACTGCCGACTCTTGAGGCAGTTCTAAAAGCTGACAGAGAGAGACCAGAGAAAGAGGCTGGACCAGCTCAGAGCCCAGGGAGCCAGTGTCTTAGAGAGCAGGACTTTGGCACAGGAACACAGGTTCAGAAGGCTTTCCTCAGGTCACATGCCCACCAGCCCTCCTGTCTGCTGGGCCTCGAGTCCCGCCAACCCCGGCAGGGTCTCCTGCAGTGCCTGGTGCTGTGCCTTCATCAGACGGTTGCATCTTGGGAAGGAAATGGTAAGGTCAGGTCAGCGTGCTGGGGACAGGCCCATTCAGAGCCACCCAGAAGGCAGGAACCCACCCAAGCTCTGCTCAGGGCATTTTTTTTTCCTCCACCCAGGACCAACTTTCTTTGCAATTACTTTATTCATTTGAAATGCATGTCTAAAAAAAAATTAAATAGTGCAGGAGGGACCCCCCCACCTTAGCAGTGTGCGGCCCCCGAGTCTGAGTCTTCGTCCTCTGGGGTAACTCCTTCTAACTCCGTCAGCTGCTGCTTTTGGCAAGCTCCTCCATAATTCCATAATTTTCAGTAGTATATTTCATACCAACGTGTATGGATTGATCAACTTCAGACGTTACCTATCAACTTCTTGTTTCACATTCTATACTTTCTATCACTCATATTTTTAAAAATAACTTTACCGAGATAAAACTCACGTACCATAGAATCCACCCATTTAAAGTGTACAATTCAGTAATTTTTAGTATATTCACAGATGTGTGCAGCCATTACCACAGTTGATTTTAGAACATTTTCATCATCTCAAAAAAAAAAAAAATCGCACACCCCTTAGCTGTCACCCCTGCTTCATGCGTCCCCTTCCCTCCCAACCTCCCAGTCCTAAGCAACCAACTAGGTTACTTTCTGTTTCTGTAGATTTGCCTGTTCTGGACATGCCAAGTGGATGGGATCATATAATAGGGGGTCTTCTGGGACTCGCCTCTTTCACTTAGCATCGTATTAATGCCTCGCTGGAGCCCTGTGGTGCAGTGGTTAAGAGCTCAGCTGCTAACCGAAAAATCGGCAGTTTGAATTCACCAGCCGCCCCTTGGAAACCCTGTGGGGCAGTCCTACTCTGTCCCGTAGGGTCGCTATGAGTCGGAATCGACTCGATGGCAATGGGTTTAACTTCTTGCCAGCGACCGACAGAAGGAAACTGAAAGCTCTACTATGACCACCTTTCTGCAGCTCTGACCATGTATCACACGCCTTAATGTACGTACTTTGATGTCCTTAACGTACTTTTTAAAAGAAAGAAAAAAACACCAAGGAAGGAGGTGCTGGATCAAAGAAAGAAGTAGATTAATAAAAACAACAGGTCAAGCTTTCAGCAATTCTACTTTTAGGAATTTATTTTCAATATGAAAAAAATATTAGGGCTAAGTGTGTTGTTGCTGTTAGGTGCTGTCGAGTCGGTCCCGACTCAGAGCAACCCTGTATACAACAGAACGAAACACTGCCCGGTCCTGCACCATCGTCACGATCAGTGCTATGCTTGAGTCCGTTCTTGCAGCCACTGTGTCAGTCTATCTCATTGAGGGTCTCTCTCTCTTTTGCTGACCCTCTACTTTACCAAGCATGATGTCCTTTTCTAGGGACTGGCCCCTCCTGATAACATGTCCAAAGTATGTGAGACAAAGTCTTCACTGGATATGTATAAGGTCTTAGTTTCAAGGATGTTCATTACAGCACTGTTTAATAGCAAAGAAAACAACAACAACAACAACAACAAAAAACCTTAAATCCCCAAAGAGAAGAATTAAATCAACTGTGGCACAGTCATGCAACAGAACATCACAGAGCCATTAAGAATGATGGAGAAGAAGACCTAATACTATCAGGAAAATGTGTGCCATGTAGTTAAACCAAACCAAACCAAACCCAGTGCCGTCGAGTTGATTCCGACTCATAGCAACCCTATAGGACAGAGTAGAACTGCCCCATAGAGTTTCCAAGGAGCCCCTGGCAGATTTGAACTGCTGGCCCTTTGGTTAGCAGCTGTAGTACTTAAGCACTATGCCACCAGGGTTTCCACGTGGTTAAGTAAGAGGAAAAAAACAAGCAGGTTATAGAATAGCACAAAGTCTGATCCCTTCAATAAAAGCAACACGGTATCTGTTCAAAGGGGAAATACTGGAAGAACAGCCCCCCAGATGCTGTTCCCAGGTAGTTATGACAGACAGTTTTTATTTAAATTTTTTTTCCTTATTTGTATTTTCTAAGTGTTCTACATTTTATTTCTG
Source organism: Elephas maximus indicus (assembly GCF_024166365.1). Classification (NCBI taxonomy): domain Eukaryota; kingdom Metazoa; phylum Chordata; class Mammalia; order Proboscidea; family Elephantidae; genus Elephas; species Elephas maximus. Next base: position 7,138,176 of record NC_064845.1, read on the forward strand.
TCATTAGGAAGAGGAAGATCAATTCAAGAAAATATTCTGTCACTTGTAAACCCATGTTCCTTGCAGCATTACTCACAACAGCCAACAGGTGGAAACAACTGAAATGTCCAACAACAGATGAATGGATAAACGAAATGTGGTGTATACATAAGAAAAAAAATTTTTTTTTTTTTTTTACATACAATGGAATCTTACTGTTGTGGACTGAATTGTTCCCCCCCACCCCGCCCTCAAATATCTGTCAGCTTGGCTGGGCCATGATTCCCAGTACGGTGTGATAGTCCACCATTTTGTCACCTGAGGTGATTTTCCTATGTATTATAAATCCTATTTCTATGATGTTGATGAGATGGGATTATCGGCAGATATGTTAATAAGGCAAGACTCAATCTACAAGATTGGGTTGTGTCTTGAGCCAATCTCTTTTGAGATACAAAAGAGAGAGGTGAGCAGAGACATGGGGACCTCATACCACTGAGAAACCAATGCTGGGAGCAGAGCGTGTCATTTGGACCCAAGGTTCCTGCACTGAGAAGCTCCTCGACCAGGAGAAGACTGATGACAAGGACCTTCCTCCAGAGCCAACAGAGAGAGAAAGCCTTCCTCTGGAGCTGATGCCCTGAGTCTAGACTTCTAGCCTACTAGACTGTGAGAGAAGAAACTTCTGTTTGATAAAGCCATCCACTTGTGGTATTTCTGTTATAGCAGTACTGGGTAACTTAGACTATTAGTCACAAAGAGAAGTGAAGTCCTGAAACATGCTACAATATGGGTGAACCTTGAAAACATTATGCTGAGTGAAGTAAGACAACCACAAAAGGACAAATATTGAATGATCCCACTTAGATGAAATATCTAAAACAGGCAAATGTCTAAAGGCTGAAGTTTATTACTTGCTATCAGGGGTGAGAGGCATGGGAAAAGGGGCACTGAATTTCTATTAATGGTGGCGGAATTGGGAAAAGGGCAGTGATAAGGCTGCACAACACGCTGAACTAAGAAAGCTAGGGAGGAAGAAAACGTAAATAAAAATTAAAAACTGCGTATGTTTACCTTGAACCTACAATTCAACCCTAGACCACTGCTCAAGACAGAAAAACAAAAGTCTAGCAGTTTGGCAAAGTCCCTTAATGTCACTGAATCATACATGTAAAAATGGACAAATGTTTTGTCAGATATATTTTTGCCACAATTAAAAAAAAAAATGCTTTGCCATCAGAGGCTGGAAATTCGGGGCATCCCTGGGCATGGTAGGGGCAGGGATTACAGCAGAGGTTCTTGGGGGTCTATCTTTTCTCCTGCCTGGCCCCTGAGCTCTAACGCTGCTTCTGGGTCTGCCTCGGGCCTGAACACGGCCTCCTCGGTGCAGGGCCATTCCCTACCGCTAAACTCAAGAAGGAGTGGTTCTCCTGTTCCCGAGCACAGGGAGCTTTCAGAGATCCTCTGAGAACAGGTAAGCAGGACTCACCTGTTGACTGGGTGACGCAGGAGATCTTGTAGGACAGCCAGATGCTCATCAGGCACAGGGAGGTGGCCATGAAGCCGAATATCTGCACGGGAGAGACGGAAACCCACAGTCCAAGGGTCAGGCGCCAGGCAGTCCCATTGCTCATCTGTTTTCCCTCCTGTACTGACTGTGGATGGCAGGGGCCCTGGGGAGTCACCTGATCCAACCACCTCATCCTTTAGGTGTAGAGATGGAAGCCCAGAGAGGCCCAGTTGCCGACCCCAGGTCCGTAAGTGGGCTGGGTGGTCCAGGGGAGAGGCTGTGTACCCGGATGGGGGTACAGGAAAAAAAAAAAAAAAAGATAACCCAAACTCATGCTGTGGAGTTGATTCTGACTCATACCGACCCTACAGGACAGAGTATAGGATTTCCAAGGCTATAAATCTTTATGGAAGCAGATTGCCACGTCTTTCTCCCTCGGAGCAGCTGGTGGGTTTGAACTGCTGACCTTTTGGTTAAAAGCTGAATGCTTAACCATTGTACCGCCACGGATCCTTCTGATAGGGGTAGTATGGGAGAATTTGAATATTGTCCAGGCACACCAGTGCACACCTGCTGCGCGTCTTGGGTCTGCAGAGATATCATCCAGGCCCTGTAAGTTCTTTTCCAGAGTTTGTAAATTTTTGTGTTTTTGGTTCTATATAATATGTAGATATTGGTTCTAAATATAAACACTAATATAAGCATTTTTTTTTTTTTATATAAGCATACTCTGGATCGTCTATGTCAGGGGTCGGCAAACTACAGCTGGAAGGCGGAATCACTGTTTTTGTAAATAAAGTTTTATTGGAACACAGCCACACCCATTGGCTTATGCTTTGTGTGTGACTCTGTTCTTGCTATAATGGGTCTACTGGATGGCCAACAAAGCTTAAAAATATTTACTATCCAGACCTTTATAGAAAATGTTTATTGATCCCTGTTCTAAGAGATTTCTATATAACCATGAAGTGCAAAGCAATTTCAATCCCATGTTTGGGTTTATGTTTACAACGGGTTGGCTCCAAGCTATTGTACTTTAATTATCCTGGGTTCATAAAGAAGAAAAAGACGGAACTGTAAAACTTAATTTGTTTTTTAAAAATTTTAACATTACAGTGAATTTTATTGGGGTAGCACTGTTTGCGCTTCATTTGTAAATTTCATTTGTAAATCTGTTCTAGCCCGTAGCATAGCCTGGTTAGAGCCAGAAGCAGAGGCCTTTAGGCCTCAGTTTACCTTTGCACGTATTTAAATAATATGAAATGAAAATAAGTCAAGGCAGAGCTCTTTTCCTTTTTCAGGCTCCAGCCCAGTGCTCAAGTGCGAGGAAAGCTGGCTGGGTCTAGTAAGACCTCTTCACTTTATACGGGAGGAACAGGGCCCCCGGGAGGAGGAGGGCATTCCACAAGGAGAAGCAAGTGCAAACCTTGGTCTCTTTGGCACTCTGAAGCCTGGAGTCCTTTCCGTATTTGTGAGCAACACTGGCAGCTGTAGCAGCTAAAATTCATTGAGCGTTACTATGTGCCAGCCGGTGCGCCAAGCCCTTTATGGTTGTTAGTTGCCGCTGAGTTGATTCCTGTTCATGGCGGTCCCACGTATGCAGTAGAACTGCTCCATAGGGTCTTCAAGGCTGTGACCTTTTAGAAGCAAATCACCAGGCTCGTCTTCCGAGGCACCTCTGAGTGGGTTTGAACCACCAATCTCTCGGCTAGCAGTTGAGCACGTTGTATTTGCATCACCCACGGACCCCTAAGCCTTTTACAGGTGTGTTGGTTCCTTTAACCCTCACAGCTCTGCCAGCTGGGTGCTAGTATCACCCCACCCCCACCCCTGCCATTTTACAGCTAAAGACAAGGGGGACAGGAAGTCAATTATTTTGCCTAAGGCCACAGAAAACACGGGCAAGGGGCAAGGATGGGATTTGAGCCCCAGGAGCCTGGCTCCTGCATCCACGCTCGGCTGTACTCATTGTCCAAGCGGTCTCAGACTTGGGTTCGCCACGCCGTCCCTCGTGTAAAGCCAGGCTCAGCAGCTAAAAGCAAACAGGAATGGCCCAGGAGCAGCCAGACGAAGGGCAGGATTCTCAACAAGGTCTGTTTTCTTCTTTTGGGCTTGGTTGCTGGTTTGTATGAACAGCTGACCCCACCAGCTCACATCCAGCTCTCCCTCCTTCCCTGAGTTCCCCTCCTTGGCTCCTTTTGTACCAATTGTTCGCACCACATAATTTGCCTCTTGGAGCCTGTCCTGGCCTCTCATGGTCTGCTTTGCACAATTGGTACATTATATACCATCCTGGTCTCCACTGTCTGCCCTGCATAACTGAACGGTTTATTATATTGGTCTATAATGCCGTTCTAGACGACACCGCCTTGTTTGCAGATCCTTTCATATGCCTTGGCCTCTCCTCCTAAAATAGACTACGACTTTCTCATAAGCAAGGATTCTATCAAGTATTTCTTCTGCCCCATCCCCACCCCGCAGGTCCAAGGTTGGGTCCTAGGCACAAGGATGATGTCTGACTAAGGCTCGCTGGGGGGTGGATTCCAGGGTTGGCACGGTAAGTACAGCCTGACTCATAACACTCAGCGGGACTCTCCCCGTGGGGCCCCTGAAGCAGAGGGCATGGGTTTCCTCAGCATCTCTTCCACCACCTGCCCTGCGTGGGGCAGCGAGGAGCCTGCGGGTGGCGACCAACACTGACCTCAGAGGCAGCCCGGGGGAGGTGGGGGGCTTGGAGGCAGTTACGGAGCATCAGCATTTAGAGGCCTGGACGCGCCCTGCGCAGTGAAGCTCTGCCGCGTGCAGACCTTTGGAGGATAGACTCCGGCCCTCAGCCAACCTACTTCTCCCAGCTAGAGTCTGGAGGATTTCGGGAACATATGTAAACAAAAGACAGTGACGGCCGCTCAGAGCTCAGAGCTTTGCTCAAAACTCGCGGTAAAAATCTTGCCTGTTCATCCGTTAAACGAATCAGTATGGGCCCACAGCTACCACACTGGAGACAACCGGCTAAATCAGAAATGAAATCGCAAATCAGATGACAGGGATCTATGAACCTTCTTAAAACACACACACACACACACATACATATATATACACACACATCTATGTATATATATGTACATATCCATGTAACTGTGTATATGTGTGCATATAGTGTAAGGACACACACATATACACACGTACGTATATATGTACATATCTATAACTGTACGTATATGTGTGCATATAATGTAAGTACACACACAATACACACATCTATATGTACATATCTACGTAACTATGTATGTATATGTGTGCATATAAACACACACACATATATATGCATACATCTATGTATATATGTACATATCCATGTAACTGTGTATGTGTTTATGTGCAAATAATGTAAGTACACACACACACACACACACACCTCCCACAGCCCTGTATTCATTCATCAGATGGATCAGTTTTCACCTCTGAAAAGTACAGGAATGATGCCTTTGCTGGCCTGAGTACTATTAAAAGCCAGGAATGGCAATTCTAGGATTCGCCTAACTGATCATAGAACCCTTCCCCTGGGCCTAACGGAGACCTCTGAATCTTCCCCTGCATTGTGCTGAGGCAGCCACGAACGATCAGAGCGGGCATGTGAATTAGAACCTATTCACCAGCTGATTTAAATGGTGGCTGTAGGAGAGAGAGCCTGGGATTTGCAGATGAGATCCTCCATCGTGGGCCCAGGTTTAAGGCTCTTGGGAGATGGTAGCATCAAGGTGGGTGCTGATTTTGCAGAAAAGGGCCCCCAAAACCAGCCCCTCTTCTGCCCCCATCAGGAAGAAGACAAGCACTTGAAACATGAATTCATTCCTAAAAGCTCCCCCGAGAGACCATCCTCACCGCTCCGGCCACCAGTCCGCTCACGCCGTAGCTCTTGGAGGCTGCCACGATGGAGGCGATTAAGAGAAGCAGGGTGCCGATTAAATAATGCAGGAGCTCCTGGGGGCAAAAATAGAGCAGAGCCGTGGGTACGGAGGTCCACTCCTGGTTCTTAGACAGCAACCGGACATCAGAGAAGATGCAAAGACGGGGAGACAGTGATACTTCCTCTTGCTCCTTGCAACATGCCCACAGGAGGCCCAGCGCAGCTTGCAGGCAGCAAACGCAGAAGGAAGAGGCCCAGGCAAAAGAGCGGAAAGATGGCGGGCAAGCAGGAAGGGAAGGGGACAAAGAGAAAGAAAGCGTCTCATGTGAGTAGAGACAGCCACTCAAGGACAGCTTCATTCGTGAGATCAATTTGTAGGCAGTATCTCTGACCTCTGACCAAAGCAAATAAGCCTCTCTCAACTCCCCAGCTGGAGAGTTTCAATGAAGCTCCAGCTCCGAGAAGCAAAGCCCCATACAGAGAGGTGTATCTTCTGCTTCAGAGAAAGTTCCAGGCTGACAATGTGCTGGCTTTGCGTGACTGACCAGAGTGTCTGCCCATTCTGTGAACAGCCCCAAGTGAGGAACAAGAGGTGCTTGGACCCCCCAGACTCAGAGTCTGAGCCTAGAAAGAGGTCAGCTCTGAAACGTTCTATGGGTGTGTGGTGGGAGCTGGCTTTCTCACTCCTAAGTCCTCCTGGTTTTGTCCTCATTCTGTCATTCCCCCTTCTCTTCTCTTCAGAAGTGTGTATCAGGCCAAGCACTGCCACCTGTAAGTCTACTGGCAGGGTCAACGCTGCCTTTGCTTCTCACCATGGACCACAGGGCCACCCATTTCCACCTCATTCACCCCTCATGATTAAAAGGCCATTTTTGCAGGCCCAGGACAGACGGATGAAGGTCTGTTACTCAGCAGCACAGGAATGCTTCCATTTCACCCTTCCCCTTTCTATTAAACAAATCAGAAGGGAATCAGGAATTACAGCCATCCCTTTTCAGTTGTCTTTAATGAGAATTTAGAAATGATTCCATTGTGATGTTCTGCCCAATAGGCAGGCAGCTATTAAACTTTGGAGAAGCATCCCACTGTTAAACTGCTAATCCCCTTCAGGCTGTGTGAAATCAAAGAACCTGGTTTCTCCATTAGTGACTAGAAAGGAGTATAATGAGGTGAATCACAGAGATTTTGGCTAAAAAGCAGGTTAGTACCTGGAAGTTCTCCACCTCCAAGGCCACCCATGAAGAAAGAAGAGGATGGCATGGGATAGGGAAAACCAGCTTGAAAGAGTCTTAACATGAAGCCATTTAGAGAGTACTCAGCCAAAAATGTGTGGTTGAGCAAAAAAAAAAAAAAAAAAAAAAAACTCTTAATATAGTGGATAATAACATTAAATGTAAATGGATTAAACAATCCAGTCAAAAAAGCAGAGGTAGTCAGACTGAACCAAAAATAAAAAAGATTCAACATATAGTAGAATATGTGATATAAAGGAGACACACTTTAGATTCAAAGAAAACAAATTGAAAGTGAAAGGACAGAAAAAGATATATCATGCAAAGAAAGCTGGAGTAGCTATACAAATACAAACAAAATAGGCTTAATAACAAAAATGTTAGTAGTGCTAAAGAGGGACATTTTATAATGATAAAAGAGTGACTCCATCATGAAGATATAACAATTATAAACATATATGCACCTAATAACTGAGCATCAAAATACATGAAGCAAAAACTGACAGAAATAGGTAGTTCAATAATAATAGTTGGAGCACCAATGTCTCATTTTCAATAATGAATAGAAAAACCAAGCAGAAAATCAACAAGTAAACAGAAGACTTGAACAACAGTATAAACTAACTAGACCTAGCAGACATCTCTAGAACACTCTACCCAACAATAGCAGAGTACACAATTTTTTCAAGTGCATAGGAAACATTCTTAAGATAGACCATATGCTAGGATATAAAACAAACCTCAATAAATTTAAAAAGATTGAAATAATACAATGTATGCTCTCCAACCACACTGGAATGAAAATAGAAATCAATAACAAAAACAATTTGGAAAAGTCACAAGTAAGTGAAAATTAAACAACACACCCCTAAATAACCAATGGGTTAAAGAAAAGACATCAGGGAAATTTTATAGTGGTAAATGCCTATATTAAAGAAGAAGAGAAATCTCAATTTAACAATCTAAATTTCTACCTTAAGACACTAGAAAAAGGAGCGCAAACTAAACCAAAATCAAGCAGAAGAAAGGAAATAAAGATTGGAGTGAAAATTAATGAAATAGAGAACAGAATAACAATAGAGAAAAATCAATGTAACTAAACGCTGATTCTTTGAGAAAGATCAACAAAATTGAGAAACCTTTAGTTAGAATGACCAAGAAAGAAAGAGACAAGACTCAAATTACTATAATAAAAAATGAAAGAGGGGACATGACTACTAACCTTACAGAAATAAAAAGGATTTAAAAGGAATACTATGAAAAACTGTATGCCAGTAAATTAGATAACTTAGATGAAATGAACAAATCCTAGAAATACACGAACTACTGAAAACTGACTCAAGAAGAAATAGACAATCTGAATAGACCTACGAGTGAAGAGATAAAATTAAACAAAAAACTACCCAAAAAGAAAAGCTCAGGCCCAGATGGCTTCACTGTTGAATTCCACCAAACATTTAAAGAATTAATACCAATTCTTCATGCATCCTTCCAAAAATAGGAGATGAACACTTCCCAACTCAGGCTATGAAGCCAGTATTACCAAAACCAGACAAAGATACAGCAAGACAAGAAAACTTCAGGCCAACGTCTCTTAGAATATGCATGCAAAAATCCTCAGCAAAACACTAGCAAACTGAATCTAGCAACATATAAAAAGAATTATACACTATAACCAATTGGAATTTATCCCTGAGATGAAAGATTGTTTTAACATCTCAAAATCATTCTAACACACCATGTCAATAGACTAAAAACAAACAAAAAAAAAACACCACAGATCATCTCAATAGATGCAGAAAGAGTTTTACAAAAATCCAGCACTCTTTCATAAAATCAAAACAAACGAAACACACTCAAACTAGGAATAGAAGGGAATTTCCTCAACCTGATAAAGGGCATTTATGAAAAACCCACAGCTAACATCATACTTAATGGTGATGAACTCGATGCTTTCCCTTTAAGACCGGGAACAAAATACGATGTCCACTCTCACCACTTCTACTCAACATTGTACTGGAGGTTTTAGACAAGACAATTAGGCAAGCAAAGAAATAAAAGGTATCCTGAATGGAAAAGAAGAAGTAAAATCATCTCTATTTGCAGATGATATGATCTTATATATAGAAAATTCTAAGGAATCCACTAAAAAACTATTAGAACTAATAAACACGTTTAGCAAGGCTTGTAGGATACAAAATCAATATACAAAAACCAGTTGTATTTCTATACACTAACAATGAACAATCCAAAAATGAAATTAAGAAAACAATTCCATTTGAAATAGCATCAAAAAAAAAAAATAAAATACTTAAGGAAAATTTAACAAAAGAAGTATAAAACTTATACTCTGAAAACTACAAAACATAGCTGAAAGAAATTAGAGAAGATGTAAATAAATGGAAAAACATTCCATGGTCATGGAAAAGAAGATTTCATATCATTAAGAAGGCAATTCCCCGAATTGGTCTACAGATTCAAGGCAATTCCTATCAAAATCCCTGCTGACTTCTTTGTGGAAATTGACAAGATGATTCTCAAATTTATATGGAATTTCAAGAGGCTCAGAACAGCCAAAACTATCATAAAAAGGAACAGAGTGAGAGGACTCACCCTTCAGATTTCAAATCTTACTACAAAGCAATAGCAATCAAAACAGGGTGGCAATAACATGCAGATAGACATATAGGATCAGTGGAGGGAATTGAGAGTCTGGAAACAAAGCTACATGTCTATTGTCAACCGATTTTTGACAGGGGTGACAACAACATTCAATGCAAAAAGGATAATCTTTTCAACAAATGATGCTGGGACAAGTGTATAAATAGTCACATGCAAAAAGTTGGATTCTTACCTCACACCATATACAAAAATTAACTCAAAATGGATCAAAGGTCTAAATATAAGAGCTAAAACTACAAAACCCTTAGAAGAAAACATAGGGTAAGTCTTCATGACTCATATTTGGCCATGAATTCTTAGATATGACATCAGAATCATGAGCAACAAAAGATAAATTAGACTTCATCAAAATTTAAAACCTTAGTGCCTCAAAAGACACCATCAAGAAAGTGAAAAGACAGCCCACAGAATGAGAGAAAATACTGGCAAATCATATATCTGATAAGGGTCTAAGTATCCAGAATATACAAAGAACTCAACAGTAAAAAGACAATACAAATGAAAAATGGGCAAAGAATGTGATAGACCTTTCTTCAAAGAAGATACACCAATGGCCAGTAAGTACATGAAAAGATGCTTGACATAATTAGCCATCAAGGAAATGCAAATCAAAACCATAATGAGATACCACTTCACATCCACTAGGATGCCTAGGATCCAAAAACACATAACAAGGGTTGGAAAAGATGTGGAAAAATTGAGCCTTCATACATTGCTCGTAGGAATGTAAAACGGTGTAGCCATTTTGGAACGCTGCCTGGCAGCTCCTCAAAACGTTAAATAGAGTTACCATATATGATCTGGCAATTCCACTCTTAGGTACGTATCCAAGAGAAATGAAGACGTATGTTCACACAAAAAACTTGTGCATGAATGTTCATAGAGGCACTATTAATAATAGCCAAAAAGTGGATAACAACCCAAATGTCTATCAGCTGATAAACAGATAAACAAAATGTGATATACATCCATACAATGAAATTTTATTTGGCCATAGAAGGGAATGAAGTAGTGATACATGCTACAACATAGACAAAACTTGAAAACATTATTCTAAGTGAAAGAAGTCAGTCACAAAAGGGCACATATGATTCTGTTTATATGAAATGCCAGAATAGTCAAATTTATATGTACAGAAAATAGATCAGTGGTTCTACAGGGCTAGAGGGGAGGAGGGGGCAGTGATAGCTAAGAGGGTATGGAGTTCCTTTTCTTTTAATTTTATTGTGGTAAAATATATGTAACAAAATTTGCTGTTTTGCACAATTCAGTAACATTAATTACATTCACCGTGTTGTGCCATCCCCACTATCAATTTCGAAAAGTTTGTCATCGCTACAAACAGAAACTCAGTACACCTTAAGGAATATCTCTTCATTTCCCATCCCCCGAGCCCTTGTAGCCATGAATACATCTTGATCTCCAAGCATTTGCTTATTCTAGAGATTTCATAAAAGTGGGCTCATACAATATTTATCCTTGTGTGTCTGCCTTATTTCACTCAGCTTAATGTTTTCAAGGTTCATCCACGTCATCGCATGGATCAGAGCTTCATTTCTCTTTATGGCTGAATAATATTCCATTTGTGTATACAGACCACGTTTTGTCTACCCATTCTTCTGTTGGTGGCCTCTTGGTTTCTTCCCACCTTTTGGCTATTGTGTACAATGCTGCGGTGAACATGGGATTTCTTTCTGAGGTGATGAAAATGTTCTAAAACTAATCTAAATTGAAAATGTTCTAAAGCTGTGATGGTTGTATGACACTGTCAATATACTAAAAGCCACTGAATTGTACACTTTAAATGGGTGAACTGTATGGCATGTGAATTAGATCTCAATAAAGCTGTTAAAAACATTATATAGTAGGCAGAAAAAACCTGGCAACCTCTGATTTCTCTCCTCAGTCCCTGTCAGTCCATTTTAGCTAACGAATCTTATCCTTCAATTCTCGTTAAAAGTATAAATACCCACCCTCCTTATCGGTTACTTTTTTCCATGTTCCTCTTTCCAACTCAATCACACACAGCCCATTTTTCTGTCACTTGAGAAAATAAACACTGAAGTGAGAGGCAAAGCCTTCCAGGAGCTGAAAAGTGAGTTTTAGATACCAGCAGGATACCAGGCAGAGGTGCCCACAGTGGGAAGCTCAGGGCTGAGGCAGCAAAGGACAGCCAAGGAGGTAGGGTGGGAAGGCAGACGGGAAGTGCTCCGTCGGGTCTAGGTGCCCCAGCTAACACTCTGACTTCTGCATCAGACCCTCCGCAGACTGCCCAGGGGAGCCACGAATGGGGCCAGGCCACTCCCTTACCGACAGGGGCCAGTTGATACAGGTGAGCATGCGGTAGAGACGGAAGAGGTGGACCAGGTAAAAGGCGAGGATCATTATTAAGTCGCAAATGGTGACCACTTCAAAGTAGCTGTAGGCACCGTAGTCTGTCCACAGAGAACTCCTCACGCAGATGAAGGCAATCAGCAGAGTAACCTGAGACGTAAACATGGAGACGTCAGAGAAACCCCTCCCCAAGGCGGCTACCCAGGAACAGACAACAACAAACCAACAGAAGACAAACCAATTGTCCTCCACCTCTCACTCCCTCCAAAGCTCAAACTGAGGAACCGCTAAAATTCAGGCTATCTCCTCACGGACTGGCAGGAAGGTAGGGAGAGAGCAGTTTCACACAGTTCAGGCTTGTACGATACACACAGGTTGTGAATGCTGAGTCCTGAGGCAGCTGGCTTTGTTATCTCTGAAGTTCGTTAAATTGTGCCGGCAGGAAGCATCTTCAGAGAGGAGGCAGGAATACAGGAAAGTAACAAAGTGGAGTCATTCCGTCTCCTTACTGGGCCCCCAGAGAGCAAAAAGAAGAGTTCAGCATGATGTTGGATCTAGCATTTTCGTATAAGGTTGAACTCTATGACGTTACCAATATTTGGCTGTTTTTGACTTACAAACATGGCAATTCATACATTATACCTTCCTAGTTGGTAGAGAACAAGTTGTCATTTCCTGGTGCTGACATGCATGATCTCATTGAGGCCACAGAGAACCCTGCATGGTAGATAATATCCCAATTTTCAGATGGGGATACTGAGGCACTTGAGTTTGATAATTACTCCAAGGCCACCCAACTTGAAAGCAAAGGAGCTGGAATGTGGACCCAAGTCTGACTGACACCAGGGACAATGTTTCCCATGCCAGATACAGTTCTGCCTCCCATATATGTAAATCCTCATCATCCCACAACACTTAATTGTGCTCATGTGGAATGTGTACATAGACCAAGAGGCAGTCCTTCGAACAGAACAAGGGGATACTGCGTGGTTTAAAATCAAGAAAGGTGTGCATCAGGGCTGTATCCTTTCACCATACTTATACAATCTGTATGCTGAGCAAATATCTGAGAAGATGGACTATATGAGGAACGCAGCATCAGGTTTGGGGGAAGACTGATTAATAACCTGCGATATGCAGATGACACAACCTTACTCGTTGAAAGTGAAGAGAGCCTGAAGCACTTACTGATGAAGATCAAAGACCACAGCCTTCAGTATGGATTGCACCTCAACCTAAAGAAAACAAAAATCCTCACAACTGAACAAATAAACAACATCATGATAAATGGAGAAAAGACTGAAGCTGTCAAGGATTTCATTTTACTTGCATCCACAACCAACGTCCACGGAAGCAGCAGTCAAGAAATGAAATGATGCACTGCATTGGGAAAATCTGCTGCAAAAGACCTCTTGAAAGTGTTAAAAAGCAAAGATGTCACTTTGTGGACTAAGTGCGCCTGACCCAAGCCATGGTATTTTCAATCACCTCATGTGCACACGAAAGCTGGATAATGAATACGGAAGACTGAAGAAGAACTGATGTCTCTGAGTCATCGTGTTGGTGAAGAGTGTTGAGTATGCCGTGAACTGTCAGAAGAACAAGAAGTCTGTCTTGGAAGTAGTACGGCCAGAGCGCTCCTCGTAAGCGAGGATGACAAGAGTTTGTCTCAAGTATTCTGGACATGTTATCAGGAGGGGTCAGTCCCTGGAGAAGGATATCATGCTTGGTAAAGTAGAGGGTCATCGAAAGAGGGGAAGACCCTCAATGAGATGGACTGACACAGTGGCTGCAATAATGGGCTCAAGTACAACAACCCTTGTGAAGACAGCGCAGGAACGGGTAGTGTTTCATCCTGTTGTACACAGGGTCGCTATGAGTCAAACTGACGACACCTAAGAACAACATCATCATCAAACAAGCTGAGAAAGGTAGATGAGTTATCAGACCTGTGGGAATCCTGGTTTAGATGTTACGCTTGTTCACCACTAGGGCAGATAGTAAGAGCTCACTAAGAATACTGCTGCGTGAGTGAATGAATGGGCAGGCTGACTAAAAAACTAGATCAGGTAAATAGTATTAGCAAGGGGAGAGAAGATTATAGTCTTTATAAAGTCCCCTCAAGAGAATAAAACCTGTCCATGCCACATAGGGAACACATCAATAACACCCAGGTGTTAAATGTATGTAAAATCTTAACCAGTAAAAACCAGTTGCCATTGAGTTGATTCCAACTCATGGTGATCCCGTGTGTGTCAGAATAAGACTGTGCTCCATGAGGGAGAATGAAGAAAACCAAAGACACAAGGGAAAGATTATTCCAAAAGACTAGTGGACCACAACTACCACAGCCTCCACCAGACTGAGTCTAGTACAACTAGATGGTGCCTGACTACCCCCATCGACTGCTCTGACAAGGACCACAATAGAGGGTCCTGGACAGAGCTGCAGAAAATGTAGAACAAAATTCTAACTCACAAAAAAAGACCAGACTTACTGTTGGTCTGACAGACTGGAGAAACCCTGAGAGTACGGCCCCTGGACACCCTTTTAACTCAGTACCGAAGTCACTCCTGAGGTTCACCCTTCAGCCAAAGATTAGACAGGCCCATAAAACAAAACGAGACTAAATGCACACATCAGCCCAAAGGCAAGGATGAAAAGGCAGGAGGGACAGGAAAGCTGGTAATGGGGAACCCAAGGTGGAGAAGGTGAGAGGGTTGATACGTCATGGGGTTGGCAACCAATGTCATGAAATAATATGTGTACCAATTATTTAATGAGAAACTAATTTGCTCTATAAACATTCATGTAAAGCACAATTATAAAAAAAAACAAAAACAAGAACTGCTCCATAGTGTTTTCAATGGCTGATTTTTTTCATAAGTAGGTTGCCAGGTGCTTCCAAGGTGCTTCTAGGTGGACTCGATCCTCCAACCTTTCGGGTAGCAGCTGAATGCATTAACTGTTGCACCGTGCAGAAACTCCACGTAAAATCTTAGGATCTATTAAATGCACTAATTCAGGACAAAGATTATTTTGTATTGTCTCTTTCCTATACAACCAGTGGTTCTCAAAGAGAGAAGGTGTAAGTGTGTGATTTTTGTCCCCCAGAGAACACATGGCAATGTCTGGATACATTTTTGGTTGTCACTATTAGGGGGTGTACTACTGGCAAGGAATGGGTAGAGGCCAGAGATGCTGTGAAACATCCCACAGGGCACGAGATAGCCCCCATGACAAATAAACATCCCACAGTGCACAGGATAGCCCCCATGACAAAGAATTATTTGGCCCAAATGTCAATAGAGCTGCTGCTGAGAAAACCTGCTGCAGAAAACATCGAGTCTACAATAAGAATGAAATCACAAAATGGGTCCAAGGCTGGTCCAGGTGGCCAGTGCTGACGACACTCTGTTTTCTAGAGCCCCTCATTTCCAGGACCATGAAGCTCCTCAGTAATCGGCACAACAGCTAAAAAAGAACTCTCGGCTTGAAGCTTAAAGGGGCCACGAAGACTGTTTTGCTTAACAGATCAAAACAGAAGAGTGTGGCTCTGACAAGAAGGCACGAAGGGACCCTCAACATTTGCGTATTTCCCTTTGCTAATGAGCAATGTGAGTATTTCCATGTTTCGGTTCCTCTCAGGCCAGCCAGCCATGGTAAAATAATGATTCACGCCTAGAGGTCGTTTGAAGACGCCGGAGAGCGCTTCTGCCTCAGTCAGGAGTGTGCTTGACTGCCGTGCCCGGGGATTTTTATTATCTGTCTTAAAATGCAGATAATTCGGGACCATGCAGTGTGATTCCTGCGCAGAGAGGCACCTTTGTAAGAGCAAAGATTAAGTAAACGCTTAGAACTCCTCACCCGTGACAGAGCTGTGATTTTTTCATGGTGACACAGGGATTTGGGAGTTTCCCAGTGAACAAAAGGGGTCTGAGCAGGACTTCCCCTTCAATCCCCTAGGGCTGAGCGCTCTGCAGCAGGAAGTACCTCGGGCTCTGCCACAAACACGGCAGACCCCTCTGGGGCACTTGCTTATGAAATACAACTTCCAGCTCTGTCCACTTACTAAGGGGCAACCATGCCCTTTCAGGAAGGCACCCGTAACCCAGCAGATGGTGCATGCTACTAACGGTTTCCTTTTTGTCCAAGGATTTATTCATTCCTACAAGGAGCCCTAGTGGTGCAGTGGTTAAGCACTCGGCTGTTAACCAAAAGGTTGGAGGTTCAAGCCCACCCAGCTGAACCCACCCAGATGCTGCACGGGAGAAAGAGCTGGTGATTTACGTCCGTAAAGATTATAGCTTAGGAAATCCTATGGGACATTTCTACTCTGTCATGTGGGGTTGCTATGAGTCAGAATTGACATCACGGCACCCAACAACAGTAACACTTTATTTACTTATTTTTTTCTATTGTACTTTAGGTGAAAGTTTACAGCCCAAGTTAATTTCTCATTCAAAAATCTGAACACACACTGCTTTGTGACACTGGTTGCAATCACTACGATGTGACAGCACACCCCCCCCCCCTTCCACCCCAGGTTCCCTGTGTCCATTGGTCCAGTTCCTGTCCCTTCCTGCCTTCTCTTCTTGCTTTTGGACAGGAGCTGCCCATTTGGTCTCATACATTTGATTACGCTAAGAAGCACGTTCCTCACGTGTGAACAGCACTTTAAACGGCTAACATCTAGTGCGCTTAAAAAAAAAAAAAAGAAAAGGTTTGGTTGACACCAAACTTTTCAGAAACTCTTCTAAGATGTGGAGGTAATCTCTGCAAAGTTTGAGGGGGGGGCGTACCCATGAATCATTCAGGTTAATATTCAGGAGGGCAGCCAGAAAGCTGAAGCAGAAGAAAGAACAAGAAAACTTTGGAGAAAAGGACCTGGGGTGTTATTTTTCCCTACTCAGGACCCCTTCTTGTTCCACAGTTTCCCAGTTAGAAAAACAAATCAACAAACGCGCCCCAATTCAGAGATGCCGAGGTAGGCGTTCCGATTCCAGCACAGAGAGAGGCTGGGAGGTTCCTCCCGGAGACAGATGTGTTTAGAGCAACTCCAACGTGATACCATCCACAAACATGACCAACCGGTTTCTGTGGTGCCCACCGGCTCCTCTCATAAAGGTTTGCTCCTCTATATCTGTCATCAAAGCTGAAAAGAAAATATTAGGCATAAATGTCCAGGAATTTAAAAATCATGTTGCAAGAACCCTCAACTCAAAGCAAAGGTCTCGCAGACGAGCCACAGGCTCTCTGAAGGCATTGAAGTCACCGCAGATTAGAAACGTCCCTTTCTCTCCCATACTGTACCCTTGCTGATTCTGTGACCCTCATTTTCCAAACGATCTGAATTCTTACTAGAAAGAAGAGATGATTTCAGTGACAGGAGCGCTGGCTTTCAATTTCACAGGGGACAGAGCCTTCAGACATGCCCAGAGAGAAATGACTGTCCCCTGCAGAACTTCAGAATCAAACCAGGCCAGTCCTAACACGTCTGGACACACATAGCCAGGCATCAGATAGCTTGCAGGGCCCCGGGCCCACGTTCCCAGACTTGGCTGAGCGTCCCAAAAGGCAGCTTTTGGGAGATGCTTTCAAAGCTGAGCAGCAGATACCTCTGCTGGTCTTGGGGAGCACCCTGCCGCCCACTGCCTGCAGCCTGTCCTCTGGGACGTTCCATCAGCAGGCCTGCATCCTCATGCCCCAGCCACGTCTGGCCCACTGAGCAGTACCTGTGTCTGGCTGAAGAGGGCACCAGACACCTTTTGTTCTGAGAGCCCTGGGCTCCAAGCCGCAGGCCCCTCAACCCCACCCTCCTGTTGGGGCTTTTACTCTGACCTTGGAATAAAGTTTCAGAGAAAGAGACAGGCGGGTGGAGGGAAAGTAAGGGATGGAAACCAACATCAAAAGGTCTCAGACCCAGCTCTAAGAGGCTTTCTGGAAAAGCCCAGGAGATGAAAGCCAGGCTTGTACAAAAAGCCAGAGATGTAGATGGCTATTCAGCGATTGGAAACCCCGTTTGTAAATGGAAGCAGGCTCACAAATGTCTGCTTGGCAGTGGGCTGGCGGGAAAAGAACTGGATTTGTTCCTAATTCTGCTGAATTCTGCCCTGGGGTACAGAGAAATGTACTCCTGCCTCCGGGTTAAAGCCTCCACTGTGTCATCGCCAGGGAATAAAAAAAAAACACAAAAACCCAAAACCCATTGCCATCGAGTCAATTCTGACTCATAGCGACCCTACAGGACAGGGTAGAACTGCCCCATAGTGTTTCCAAGGAGCGCCTGGTGGATTCAAACTGCCAAGCTTTTGGTTAGCAGCCGTAGCACTTAGCCGCTATGCCACCATGGTTTCCTCAACCAAACCTGTTGCAGTCAAGTGGATTCTAACTCATGGCAACCCTATAGGACAGAGTAGAACTGCCCCATATGGTTTCCAAGGAGTGTCTGGTGGATTTGAACTGCCGACCTTTTGGTTAGCAGCCAAGCTCTTAACCACTACGCCACCAGGGCTTTTTCACCAGGGAATAGGCCTGTGCAATCTCATTAATACCCCCCAGGGCAGAGAGAGGGGCAGTCTGGCTTATTCCCTCAGGGAGCCAGTCTGATCAATATCAGATTTTAGCTACAGGGTCCTCCCCACCCTCCTCCATACCCACCTCCAATCTGGTCACGCAGCTTTGTTTTGTACCCAGAAATAAAAACGCAATAGAAAGCACAAGAGAGGGAGAATAACACAGGAACCATTCTATTAAGGGACCCTGGGCAGCCAGGTAATGGACCACACCGATTTCTGAATCCAACCAGGCAGCAAAGTCACCTGGCAGGGCATTAAAACCCAGGTCCTATGCTTTTTGAAAAAAAAATTTTTTTTTCCACTATGCTTGTCCAGGCTGGGAATATTTCTGGAAGGACATGTAAGAAACTGGTGACAATGGCTGCCTTTGAGGAGGAGAACTGAATATTTGGTCGATCACGGGGACGGCGAGGGACTGGGCGGCATTTCGCTCCATCGTGCATGGGGTCGCCAGGAGTTGGGGGCTGGCTTGAGGGCAACTAACAACAACAAAATTCGTGAAGTTTGTTTCACATTATGAAGGCCACATATTAAGTTTTACAAAGGCACCATTTTAGGACATGCCTTGGAGGTCTTTAATGCCACGTATATAGATCTACCTTTTTCTTTAAAACAGCTATATTAAAAAAAAACAAAAACAAACTCCGTTGCCGTTGAGTCGATTCCAGATCATAGCGATCCTATAGGACAGAGTAGAACTGCCCCATAGAGTTTCCAAGGAGCGCCTGGTGGATCTGAACTGCCGACCTTTTGGTTAGCAGTCATAGCACTTTACCGCTACGCCATCAGTGTTTCCAAAAACAGCTGTATAGTATTCTCTGATACAGCTGCTGCTTTATTTAAGCCAGAGCCCTGGTGGCACAGTGGCTGAGAGCTTGGCTGCTAACCGAAAGGTTGGCTGGTTTGACTCCACTAGCTGCGCGGTGGAAACCCTATGAGGCAGTTCTACTCTGTCCTACAGGGTCACTATGGCTCAGAACCAACTCAACGGCAACAGGTTTAGTTTTTTGTTTTTTATTTATCTCACGGTTTCTCAACCTTGGCACTGATGACATCTGGGGAGAAATTCATTTTCTCACAGGCTAGTAGGCTAGAAGTGCAAATTCAGGGTGTCAGCTTGAGGGGAAGTTTTTCTCTCTCTGTCAGCTCTGAAGGAAGGCCCTTCTGCGGCAAGATAATTCTTTCCTGTGATAGGCTGTCCTATAGGCTGTTTAGCAGCACCCCTGGCCTTTACCCACTAGATTCCAGTAGCACCCCCAGATGTGACAACCAAAAAACAAAAAAGTCTCCAGACATTGCCATAAGTCCCCTGAGGGGTAACATCACCTCTGGCTAAGAACCGCGATTTAAAAAACAAAACCCATTGTCCTTAAGTCCATTTAACTCACTTTGACCCGATATATTACAGAGTAGAACTGCTTCCCAGGGGTCTCCTTGGCTGTAATCTTTATGCACGTAGATCTCCAGGTCTTTCTTCTGTTCCTTGCTGGGCGGGTTTGAACCACCAACCTTTAGGTTAGTTGATGAGTGAAAATGGTTTGTGCCACCCACGACGAGCATTTAGCACATTCTCAATTTTGTTTTGTTTTGACTAATACAAACAAGCCTGCCAAAAATATTTTTGGACATACTTCTTTATGTATGTATGAATAGTTCTTAAGTATTCCTAGAAGTAAAATTACTGAGTGCGAGCATATTCACATTTAAGATGTTTTGATACTTGCTGCCAAAACGCTATCCAAAAAAGATACAAGTTTCTCCGCACAGGGACTCTGCCAACACAGATTATGATCAGTATTTAAAAAGAGTGGAAACTGTATTTGGTTGTTATCTTAATTTTTATTTCTCCAGCTACTAGTGGGTTGAATATCTTTTTGTGTATTTATTGGCTATTGCCTGTTCATATTCTTGGTATATTTTTCTGTCTGTTTTACTATTGACTTGAAAAACCCTTTATATTCTGAATATGAATGTATTGTCTATTACAGATATTGTGAATATATTCTCTCAATCTATCATTGCCTTTATTTATAGTCTTTTGTTATGCTGAAGTTTAAATTTTTTTATGTAGTCAAATCTACCCTTCATTTCTTTTATAGTTTCTTAGTTTTAACCCCGGGATTAGAAGATGTCTCCTACACTGAAAAGAAACATTTAGTTCCTTTAAAATATATATATATTGTTGTTAGGTGCCATTGAGTCGGTCCCAACTCACAACAACCCTGCGTACAACAGAATGAAACACTGCCTGGTCCTGGGCCATGCTCACAATGTTACAATGTTTGAGCCCGTTGTCGTAGCCACTGTGCCAACCCATATCGTTGGGTGTCTTCCTCTTTTTTGCTGACCCTTTGCCTTCCCATATGTGATGTCCTTCTCCAAGGATTGGTCCCTCCTGATAACACATCCAAAGTGTGTGAGACGAAGTCTCGCCATCCTCGCTTCCAAGAAGCCCATGGTAGGGTTCTAGTTTTATCCAAGTGGTTAATCCAATGTAGTGTCATTACTCACTGGATAGCCCATCCTTTCCCCACTGGTTTAAAATGGCAGCACTTTTCACACCAAATTTCTACCTATTCACTTCAGATCCGTTGTCCACAGAGCAATCATCGTAAACTTTTAAAACATCTTAAAGCTCTAAAACTTAGGACCTTTCAGTACTTTCCCAATATCCTTGAATCAGCTCAAAATCCTTTAATAAGGCTCAAAGGGGCTGCAGGTTCTGGTCCTTGCTGCTATGGACTGAATGTGTCTCCCCCAAGATATGTGTTGAATCCTAATCCCCATACTGTGGATGTAATCCCACAGGGGAATGTTACGTTAACGAGGTTGAGGTCGTAGCAGCGTAGGGCGTGTCTTAAACCTGATGACTTTTGAGATCTAAAAAGAGTAGATCAGGACACTTGAGACTGTGTTGGCATCTCCTGTCTGGAGGGGGGATGGGAGGATAGAGAGAGTTGGAAGCTGGCAAAATTGTCACGAAAGGAGAGCATGGAAGGGCTGACTCATTAGGGGGAGAGCAAGAGGCAGTACGGAGTAAGGTGTATATAAACTTATATGTGACAGTTTGACTTGATTTATAAACGTTCACTTGAAGCTCAATAAAAGTTAATAAAAAAAAAAACAACAAAAAAAAGAGTAGATCAGACACAGGGAAGCGAGCATAAATGGGGGAAAGACAGATGCCACATGGAGGTCGCCAAGGAACCCTAGGAATGCTGGGGCTACAGAAGCTGAAAGAGACAAGGATCTTCCCCCAGAGCCTACAAAGAAGGAGCCTTCCTCCATAGCCGGAGCCTTGAATCCAGACTTCTAGCCTCCTAAACTGTGAGAAGATAAATTTCTGTTTTGTAAAACCACCACATACAGTATTTCTGTTACAGCAGCACTAAGAAACTAAGACACTTGCTGCCTCTCCTTCTCTGGTCACACTGGGCTTCTCGGAGGTCCTCATCCATGTGCCGCTCGGGAGCATTCTACCCCAGCCGTCACTCTCTCTGTTCCTTTGCAATCTGTAACACATCCATATGCTTGTTGGGTGACACTGTGGACGGTGTCCCCCAAAAGATATTAAAGTCCTAACCCCTTCAACCTCTGGGAACGTGACCTTATCGGGAAATAGGGTCTTTACAGACGTAATCATGTTAACATCAGGTCATTAGAGGAGACCCTAATCCAATATGGCCAAAAACCAAAAAACGCAAACCCATTACCGTTGAGTGAATTCCAACTCATAGCGGCCCTACAGGACAGGGTAGAACTGCACCATAGGGTTTCCAAGGAGCAGCTGGTGGATTTGAACCACCGACCTTTTGGTTAGCAGCCTGAGGGCTTAACCACTGCACCACCCAGTATGACTGGTGTCCTTATAAGAGGAGAAGAAATGAAGTCCGGATACATGCCACAACATGGATGAACCTTGAAAACGTTGTTAGGCTCCTTACAGGAGCAGATCACTAGATTTTTCTCCCTTGGAGTGGGGCTTGGTGAGTTTGAACCACCAACCTTTTGGTTAGTGGCAGAGCGCTTAACCACTGCGCCTCCGGGGCTCCTTTTGAAAACATTTATGCTGAAATAAGTCAGCCACCAAAGGACAAATACTGTATGATCTCATTTATACGGAATGAACCAATACACGGAAACCAAAGATTATTAGTGGTTATCAGAGGGGTGAGGGGGAGTGGGGGAGTTTCTGCATAGGCGACATTGAGGTTATGTTAACTGTGGTGGAACCATCTGGAAAAAAACAGTGAGAATGGTTGCACAACATGAAGCATGTAATCGATGCCACTGAATTAGACCTGTAGGAATTGTTGAATTGTATATATTTTCACCACAATTCAAAAAAAAAAAAAAAGAAGAGGAAGATACAGACAGAGACAGACACCCAGCAGGAAGAACACCATGTGAAGATGTCAGCTGGAACTGGAGTGACGGTGCCAAGGGGTGCCAGGGGCTAAGAGAAGCTGGAAGAAGAGGCAAGGAAGGATCCTCCCCTAGAGGCTTGTAGGGAGCATGCCTCTGCCGTCCCCATGATCTTGGACTTCTACTCTCCAGGATGGAGCCCTGGCAGCACAGTAGTTACGTGCTACATCTGCTAACCAAAGGGCGACAGTTCAAATCCACCAGCCGCTCCTTGGAAACCCTATGGGGCAGTTCTACTCTGTCCTACAGGGTCACTATGAGTTGGAATCGACTCAACGGCAACGGGTTGGTTGGGCTGGTTAGTCTCCAGGATGGTAAGAGAATGCATGTCTATTGTTTTAAGCCACCCAGTTTGTGGCTCTTTGTTAAAGCAGCCCAAGTGAGCTGACATAGTAACCAGTTTACTAGCCCTCTTCCCAGCTAGACTACAAGCTCCAGAAGTATGAGGACCCTGTCGGTTTCACTTCTGCCGTCCCTTAGCTCCTAACAGTACTCTGCACACACACAAAAAAAGCAAAAACCGTCACTGTGGGATCTATTCCGACTCATGGTGACCTCATATATGTCAGAAGAGAACTGTGCTCCATAGGGTTTTCGGTGGCTGATTTTTCAGAGGTAGATCCCTAGGCCTTTCTTCCAAGGCACCTCTGGGTGGATTTGAACTGCCAACTTTTCAGTTAGCAGCTGAGTACGTAACTGTTTGGTCATCCTCTGTGACAGCTCCATGACGTTAATATGTTTTCAACACTGGTTGAATGGTTCCCGGGATCATCCTGCCATCCTCTGTGACAGTTCCATGACACTATTATATTTTTAAAACATACCTCCCCACCTAAGGAGCTGTGGTGGCACAACGGTTATGTGCTCGGCTGCTTCCAACCCACCCAGAGGCTCCATGAGAAAAGGGCCTCACGATCTGCTCCCATAAAGATTAGAGCCTAGAAAACCACATGGGGCAGTTCTGCTCTGTCATGTGGGTTCCTGTGAGTTGAAATCAACCTGATGGCACCCAACAAGAGCAACGACAAGTCCCTCCCTTATGGGCTTCAAGTCCCTGGAGAAGAGGACCATACTCTGTTATTGAGATTGTCTTCGGGGTCCAGCACAATGCCTGGCCCCTGGAAAGGACTTGATAAATGCCTGCCAGATGAATGACTTTTGGGGGCTACCCTTAGGCATCTGTCACGGTTGGCAGGCTGTCCTCACCAACTGCCCTGGGAAATGTGGCATTCAGCAATCCAGGCAGAGTATCAGAGCGTGGGTGCGATGGAAGAAGGGCTTCCAGGTACACATTCTTAGCTTGTGATGGAGCTGGACAGACCAGGCCACGTTTCCCTTGTCTCTAACCGATTTTCCACTGCAGACACAACCTAGGTGAGCCGCCTGTGAAGCAATGAGGCCAACCACGTCAGTCTTCACTGACAATGGTCATCAGGAGTTACATTTACGAAGACTGGCCTAGAAAGTGCAACTTTTCAAAGATGTCATTGTATCAAAATGAACACGAAGCACCACTGACATTTATTACGTAGCACACTTGATGGTTTGGTGCTTAGACTAAATCAAACCGAAGCCCAAAGTTTCTGTCTGCAACAAGGAATGGTTTCTCCAGCTTGCTTCTCTTTCAGCACCTGATTCAATTACTTGGTCTCTTTAGCTGCTGACTGAATTTCAAGACAACAAAGAGCTTCCTCCTCCTCTTACTCCTGCCATTAGTGCGGGAGTGAAAGGACAGGGCTGTGGATGGTCACCTACCTGAGGAGACCCCAGGACACAGGTGTGGATGGTGACCTCCCCAAGGAGACCCTGGGATACAGGTGTGGATGGTCACCTCCCCCACCAAGGAGACCCCGGGATATAGGGCTGTGGATGGTCACCTCCCCGACCAAGAAGACCCCTGGAGGACTAAGTCATCAGAGAGGACCAAGGGCAGCTGAGACAATGTGGAGATGCTACAGGAAAGATGAGTGTTGAACCCCAAAGAGAAGGATGTCTGCCGTGGGCTTTTGGCAGGGGCTCCTAGGATGAGGACAAGGGTAGAGGCAACAACCCGCATTCACTGACTGCAGCTGTGTGGTGAGCTCTGAGCACTTGACATGTACTTGCTCATTTTACCCTCACCAGGTGCTATGATGAAGGTACTATTACTCTCCTCGTTTTACAAACAGGAAACTGAGGTACAGAGCCATTAAATGATTTGCACTGATCACACAACTGGTGAGTCTGGATCCAGGACTTGAACCCAGGAGGCCTGGCTCCAGCACCCACACTTTTAAGCACGACAGCCTCTCATTGCTATGACAATGATGGCTCTCACCGTGGAGGCCTTGTCTCCAAAGGGTGCCACAGGCTCAACACTGGCTACTGGACGAGCGTCAGCAAAACTGAACAGGCAGAGAGGGATGGGTGGGGAAGATATCTGGTGGCCAGTGCTGGGGAAAACCCCAGAGGGATAAAGGAAGCAAAGGCTGTGGCAAGGCAGGAGGTGTAGAAGCCCAGGGAGCAATGTGGATGCCACACAGGGTGAGTAGGCAACAGAAGTGGCAGTGACAGCCATCTACTGAACACCTACTGTGTACCAGGCAGTATGACACCAGCAACAGTCCGCTGTCGCCAGGTAAGGAAATTGAGGGAAGAGGTGGGTTACTTGCTCAAGGAAGGTCACACAGATACTAGGTGGTGGAATCAAGAAGCAGATCTAGGTCTACCTGACTCGGAAGACTCTGCAAAGAGTGAGCATATTCCAGAGGGATGGTGACAAGAAGCTACTTTGGGTTGTCACGTCTCAGTGGTCTGAGCTCACATTCATGCCACCCAGAATAGGGGTGTCTACCTCTAAGTTTATGAAGTAAAAGAACTGAACAGAAGATTTCAAAGGACCTCTCGAGAAGACAAAATAAAGTATTATAATGACATGGGCAAAGAGCTGGAGATAGAAAACCAAAAGGGAAGAACACGCCCGGCGTTTCTCAAGCTGAAAGAATTGAAGAAAAAATTCAAGCCCCAAGTTGCAATAGTGAAGGATTCCATGGGGAAAATATTAAACGACGCAGGAAGCATCAAAAGACGATGGAAGGAATACACAGAGTCATTATACCAAAAAGAATTAGTCGATGTTCAACCATTTCAAGAGGTGGCATATGATCAGGAACCAATGGTACTGAAGGAAGAAGTCCAAGCTGCTCTGAAGGCATTGGTGAAAAACAAGGCTCCAGGAATTGATGGAATATCAATTGAGATGTTTCAACAAACAGATGTAGCACTGGAGGTGCTCACTCGTCTATGCCAAGAAATATGGAAGACAGCTTCCTGGCCAACTGACTGGAAGAGATCCATATTTATGCCTATTCCCAAGAAAGGTGATCCAACTGAATGTGGAAATTATAGAACAATATCATTAATATCATATGCAAGCAAAATTTTGCTGAAGATCATTCAAAAATGGCTGCAGCAGTATATCGACAGGGAACTGCCAGAAATTCAGGCCGGTTTCAGAAGAGGACACGGAACCAGGGATATCATTGCTGATGTCAGATGGATCCTGGCTGAAAGCAGAGAATACCAGCAGGATGTTTACCTGTGTTTTATTGACTATGCAAAGGCATTCGACTGTGTGGATTATAACAAACTATGGATAACATTGCAAAGAATGGGAATTCCAGAACACTTAATTGTGCTCATGAGGAACCTTTACATGGATCAAGAGGTGGTTGTTCGTACAGAACAAGGGAATACTGATTGGTTTAAAGTCAGGAAAGGTGTGTGTCAGGGTTGTATTCTTTCATCATACCTATTTAATGTGTATGCTGAGCAAATAATGCAAGAATCTGGACTATATGAAGAAGAACGGGGCATCAGGATTGGAGGAAGGCTCATTAACAACCTGCGTTATGCAGATGACACAACCTTGCTTGCTGAAAGTGAAGAGGTCTTGAAGCACTTACTGATGAAGATCAAAGACCACAGCTTTCAGTATGGATTACACCTCAACATAAAAAAAAAATCCTTACAACAGGACCAATGAGCAACATCATGATAAACAGAGAAAATATTAAAGTTGTCAAGGATTTCATTTTACTTGGATCCACAATCAACAGCCATGGAAGCAGCAGTCAAGAAATCAAAAGATGCATTGCATTGGGTAAATCCGCTGCAAAGGACCTCTTTAAAGTTTTGAAGAGCAAAGATACCATCTTGAAGACTAAGGTGTGCCTGACCCAAGTCATGGTATTTTCAATCGCATCATATGAATGTGAAAGCTGGACAATGAATAAGGAAGAGTGAAGAAGAATTGATGGCTTTGAATTGTGGTGTTGGCAAAGAATACTGAATATACCATGGACTTCCAAAAGAACAAACAAATCTGTCTTAGAAGAAGTACAACCAGAATGCTCCTTAGAAGCAAGGATGAAGAGACTGCGTCCTACATACTTTGGACATGTCAGGAGGGATCAGTCTCTGGAAAACGACATCATGCTTGTCAGAGTACAGGGTCAGCGGAAAAGAGGAAGACCCTCAACGAGGTGGATTGACACAGTGGCTGCAAGAATGAGCTCAAGCATAACAACAACTGTAAGGACGGCTCAGGACCGGGCAGTGTTTCGATCTGCTGTGCCTAGGGTCGCTATGAGTAGGAACCGACTTGACAGCACCGAACAACAACAACCTCTAAGCTTTAGGAACCAAGAAGTCCCCCACAGTGGTATGGAAGAAGGTGGTGACAGGAGGGGGCTACAAAGAACCAGTTCTGAGCCCATTAAACCTCCGTGGAGTGGAGGAATACCTGCCCCTTTTCTTCCTCTCAGGTATCTTCAGATTAAGTAACTTTCCCAACAAATACAATCACATTCCCACTCAGCAGCTGATCTTCAATGAGACCAGATGAAGTGGTGGCAAGAAGGGACAAATCCATGGGGCCATGAAGGGAGAGGAAAGGGATGAAGGAGACAGCCTGAGAAAAGGCCACAAGGGCTTGGCCCCTGAGTCATCTCTAGTCCCAGCAGCTACCTCTTCTTTTGTTTCACACGGTTTCCTTTCTGCCACAGCCTCTGATTTGCATTTTCCCTCCTTGACTTGCCATTCCACAAATGATGGCTGCTACCCTTTCTGAGAGCTTACTATATGCTACCTGCTTTACAATTTTTAACTAAGTTCATCCTCAAAACAACCCTTGGAGGGAAGTACTAGTATAATCCTCCTTTTATGAGGAAACTGAAGCACAGAGAGGTTAAGTAACTTGCTCAAAGCCACACAGCCAGGTTGAGGAGCCAAGAGTGGGACCCTGGCATGCTCCTTTAGTTCTTTGTCTAATTAGTCATAAAAAGAGAAGAGGGATGGGGGACAAAAGAACTGAAGTTTGCAGTCATCACTCTTGCCATAAGCCACAAGTGGAAGTTAGGAGATTATTATTTTAATTTTTAAAAACCATAAGGTGATAATTCTGATTAATAAGCAATTTGGGCAGCATGATGCCATGAGGGCTTCATTCAAGAGTAGACAACTATTTGTGGCTCTTTCTGAAAAATGGAACGAAAGTGCAACAGTTAACATTCCAACCACTGCAAGACCAAGCAACGAAATTCGACACTCACAAAAGTCTCCACCAGTGCGACACCAGAGCAGAGCCCTGGGGGGAGCATGTCTGACGCAGCCAAGCAAATCCTGTCTGAATGGAGCCACAGGTGGCCCACAGGTGAGCAGCTGTCACCTGCAGCTTTCATGAATTCTCAGGTGCATTTTGGAGCAATGAAGACCAGGACTGACTAGAAAACCACCCAGGCTGCATAGGTCAACTGGCCAGAGAAATGTGGAGAGCGTCGCTAAGACCCTGAGATATTTATAAGACCCTGAGATGTTTGGACATGTATCAGGCATGTTATAATTTTACAAGTCAAAGAAAGATCCTATGTGAGCAGAAAAAGGAGCAAAAAGTCTTATGCTAAGATGAGACTGGCCAAAGCCAAGCCACTTTCGCCTGAACAGTTTAGCTGCCCATAACACCACAACTCCCTGAGTTCCTTTATTTAAACCATTTGTCTGCCTGAATCTCACACTTTTTTTCCCACAGACACTCAGGGCTTCCTGCTGTCTAGACTCCTCTAGCCTGCTTAGTCTAGACTCTTAGTCTAAACCTTCTCCTAATTACAGTTCATCAGAAATAGTGTTTACTTTCTTGCTTCTCTTCAATGTTCTCTACCTAGACTGTCCAACCTGGCTGCCATGTGGGAGTTCTAGTGGTGCAGTGGTTAAGAGCTCAGCTGCTAACCACAAGGTTGGCAGTTCGAATCCACCAGCTACTCCTTGGAAACCCTATGTGGCAGTTCTACTCTGTTCTATAGGGTCCCTGTAAGTCAGAATTGACAGTAACGGGTTAATGGGTTAGCCACATGTGGCTACTGAGCACTTGTTGGTGCGGCTGAGGAACTGAATTTTTTATTTAATTTAATAAATTTAAATAGCCACATGTGGCTAGGACTGCCATATTGCACAGTTCTGGAGCCTCCACCAAGTATTCTCTGCCCTCCTGTGCCCCAGACTAGAGGGTCCTCTCTCCTCCCTCACTCCCACTTCTTTTTTTAGCATCTACCATGTCTCCTTCCAGGTTTCTTGCTCCCTGTGAGACAAAACTTCCTTGCACATCTAGACAAGGTCTGGGTCTCTGTTATGGATTGGATCGTGTCCACCAAAACAATATGTTTAAGTCCTAACTCCCCAGGACGTGTGAAAGTGGCCTTGTTTGGAAATAGCGTCTTTGCAGATGTAAGTAGTTGGCGTGAGGTCCTGCTGGAGTAGGTGGGTCCTAATCCAACATGAGTGGTGTCCTTATAAAAAGGAGAAGAGACACAAAGAGAAGATGGACTGGGTCCACGGAGGCAGAGATGGAGTTATGTGTCTGGCCAAGGAATGCCTGGGGCTCCCAGAAGCCGGAAGAGACAAGAAAGGATCTTCCCCTGGAGCTGTTGCAGAGAGCATGGCCCTGCTGACACCCTGAATTCGGACTTTTAGCCTCCAGAACTGTGAGACAATAAACTTCTGACGCTTTAAGCCATTGTTTGTTGTACTTTGCTTTGGCAGGAAACTAGCACAGCCTCTTTACATCCCCGAAAGCGATGACTCAGTGGGGGAATTGGCCAAATGCTTGTCCTCTGTCCCTCCTGGATTGTGCACCTGGTTTCTAGGAACGGCTTTTCGTACAGGCAGGACATCTACTGGCCGGGGAGTTGTTGCTCTAGCTGTACAAACCTTCAGTTATTTCCTGTGTTAATCCAAACCTGCTTCTGAGAAGCAGCTCTACTTCTGGTTAACTGCCTCACTTCAAACCAGATGCTACCACTTCCTAGCTATGTGGCCTTGACTTTTCCCTGCCTCAATTTGCTCATCCATAGAATGGACACGATAAGAACACCTTACAAGGATACTGTAAGGATAAACTCAGTTATAAGTAAGTAATAAATGGTGAAATAATATTAATAGCAAACTAATTTTTTACCATGCAAGGGCTGACAGGTGAGCTTGGGTCTGGAAGGTGGCTCCAGACTTAACACTAAATCATCAAATATCTACAAAAATGTGCACATTTTTTGAGAGAGTAATGCCACCTCCGGTAACTGATCCTACTGAAACCCTCACGGATATAGGCCAAGATTTATTCATAAGAAGCGTTATCATTGAGTGTTATAAAGGTGGACAAAGGAGAAAAAACCTACATACACAACAGTACGTGTTCAGTAAGCAAATTAGGATTCATCCTTATGACCAAATACTAGGTAGCTATTTGCTATTTGGAAAATATGGGGCCCTAGTAACACAGTGGTTAAGAGCTCAGCTGCTCACCAAAAGGGCAGCAGCTCGAATCCACCAGCCACTCCTTGGAAACCCTGTGGGGCAGTTCTACTCTGTCCTATAGGGTCGCTATGAGTTGGTTGTCTTTGAAAAAATAATTTTATAAAAGTGTATTTTATTGACACCACAAAATGTTTACTCAGCTAATGAAAAAACAAAACAACAGCAAAAAAAAAAAAAAAAAAAAGACTAAAGACAATGAATGTAAAGGAAACTATCACAGACAAATGTTAATTATGACTATTTCTAGGTGGTCACATTATGAGTGCTTTCTTTCCCTTTTGTGCTTTTTTTTTTTTTAAAACTTCCGTGCTGAATGTACTACTTTCATAATTATGGAACAAAAAGAACTTTTATAAATCTTGCTTTAATAACATGGAAAGATATGCACAACATAGCAGTAAATGTAGACACCAAAAAACCCGTCGCCATCGAGTAGATTCTGACTCACAGCGACCCTACAGGACAGAGTAGAACTGCCCCAGAGGGTTTCCAAGGAGCGCCTGGTGGATTCCAACTGCTGACCTTTTGCTTAGCAGCCTGAGCTCTTAACCACTGCACCACCAGGGCTTCAAATATAGACAAAGTCCAAAGAATGATTCTCAATGTGAAAATATACCTGCATGTACACTGAGAAAAAACACTGGCAGCCAAGTCCCCAGCCTGTTATTAGTGGCTAACTTTAGTTTTAACTCAGGGCTGTAGGCTAGGTGAGCAGACATTCTGGTCTGTTCGGGATAACCCCAGTTTCTGCTCCTGACCTGACCAGCTGGCTGACACATCCCCCTGGCTCTCATGACTGTCCTAGCGGACTATACCTTCATATATGAAAAAACAAAACAAAAACCAAAGCCCTTGCCGTCAAGTCGATTCTAACTCATACAGACTCATGTGTTATAGAGTAGAACTGCTTCATCAGGTTTTCTTGGCTGTTATCTTTATGGAAGCAGGTGGCTAGGCTTTTCTTCCTCGGCACTGCTGGGTGGGTTTGAACCACCAACCTTTAGGTCAGTGGTCGAGTGTAAGGGGGTGTAAAAAGAACACACCCACAACATCTCCTTAAGACACGGTGGCTTACTGTATTTTCCGAAAATGGCTATGGCAATATTTCCAGCTCCCATGGGAAACCCTGGTGGCGTAGTGGTTAAGTGCTACGGCTGTGAACCAAAGGGTCGGCAGTTCAAATCCACCAGACGCTCCTTGGAAACTCTATGGGGCAGTTCTACTCTGTCCTATAGGGTCACTAGGAGTCGGAATCAACTCGACGGCACTGGGGTTTGGTTTTTTTTTTTTTTTGGTTTATGCTCTTCTACAGCCTTGCTGCCCCCCTTCCAGAGGCGGGTCTACTTCCCCTCCCTTGAGCCTGTGCAGGGCTTTGTGGTCACCCAGAACGAGGAAGAAAAAGTCACACTCTGTGACTTCCAAGGCTAGGTCATAGAACTTAATACAACTTCCTCCCGGCCCTCTCTCTCTGAACCCTGACCCTGGGAACACAGTCACCAAGTCTTCCCAGCTGAGGCCCCAGACATTGAGGAGCAGAGAAAAGCCACCTCCACTGGGCCCTGCCTGAATTGCTGACCCACAGAATTTGTGAGCATACTACGTGGTTACTTTATGCCACTAAATTTGGGGGTTATTTGCTATTCGACGGTAGTATCTGGAACAGGCACTTAAACCAAAGAAGATCCTACTCGACTTGTTTTGAAAGTTGCAGATGAATTGTTCTAGGTTTCATGTTTTGATTCTTGGCACAGGGAAGTTGAGAGCTGTCCAGAGGCAGCGTTGGGCACAGGTGAGAAAGGTACATCTGCAACCCACACCTGGGACTCTCGCTTAAAAAGGTTCCCTCAGCCGACATGCTCTTGAGGCAGGCTCAGCGGAAAGGCAGCTGTCACCTCAGAGGACTTGATGTCACTGAACGACTTGAGAATGGCTTGGTAAATCCCCGTCCCTGTAACCACACCGCCAGGTGAGTGCTGCTTATCTAGAATCATCTTCGGACTAGCGGTTCCAACAGGGCTCCAACTGCAGGGCCTGGCGGCTCTGAGCTCTGCTTTAGGTAAATGACAGGCGGAGGCAGCTCTTGGCTTTGACCCCATAGCCATGGAACCCAAAGGAGCAGTGGCAGAACAGGTAACTCCTGCCTCCACCATCCTCTCAATACCCCAGCCCCAAGCAGCTCAGCCTTTTGGAATTATTATTTATGCTTCCTGGTAAGATTTCACATGAAATGAGGATTCAACTACCAAATATATCTACATATTTGTTACGGATTGAACCGTGTCCCCTCCAAATGTGTGTTGTGAATCCTAACCTCTATGCCTGTGGCTATAATCCCATTTGAGAATGAGTTGTCTTTGTTATGTTAATGAGGCAGGATTATTGTAGGGTCAGTCCATCTCTTTTGAGATATAAAAGGGATTAAATGGAGCCCTGGTGGTGCAGTGGCTAAGGGTTCTACTGCTGTGACAGGAAATCCAGGGTGGAAAACGGAGAGTACTGTCACATGATACAGCTAGCAACTAGGGTCACATGAAGACGTGTGTATAAATTTTTGTATTAGAAACTAACTTGAGCTGTAAACTTACACCTAAAGCATAATAATAATAATAAAAAAGAATTCTGCTGCGAACCAGAAGGTCGGCAGTTCAGATTCACCAGCCGCTCCTTGGAAGCCCAATGAGGCAGTTCCACTCTGTCCTATAGGGTCGCTATGAGTCGAAATCTTGAGTCATTCTCTTTTGAGATATAAAAGAGATTAAATAAGCATGACAGGAAGCAGAGACGGGGGAAGGGAGACACCATGCCACACGAAGATCACCAAGGAGCCAAAGAATACAAGCTGAAGAGAAAAGGACCTTCCCCCAGAGCCAGCAGAGAGAGAAAGCCTTCCCCTAGTGCCAACGCCCTGAATTTGGGCTTCTAGCCTCCTAAACTGTGAGAAAATAAATTTCTGTTTGTTAAAGTCACCCACTTGTGGTATTTCTGTTACAGTAGCACTAGATGACTAAGACAATATTGATTTTCTTTTTTGTTGCTGTTAGAATACACACAGCAGGACACACATCAATTCAACCATTTCTACACCTACGGCACCCAGTCTCCATTCATTTGCCTATCCCATAGAGACACTGAGAGTTTATCAAGTGCCTTGCTGAAACTCAGACATACTCTGTTGTGATAGACAGATGGCATTAATGGCCTCAATTCTTCACCCCTCCCTGTATCCACGTGACTCTGGAGATCCCCCCATAAAGGTAGGCCATTTTTCCCTATCCCATGTAACTTGCTTTGGCCAAGAGAATGAGGTAGAAGAGACAATGTGCCAGTTCTGAGCCTAAGCGCTAAGAGGCTTTGGGTGCTTCTGCTCTCTCTTGGAAACCCAACCAGTGCCAAGTGAGTAAACCCAGGCTAGCCTACTGGGGGATGAGACCATGTGGGGAGGAGTTGAGTCAGCCAATTCGTTCCACCGAGGACCCAGGCATGTGGAGGTTCCAGCCAGGTCAGCAGAGCTGGACCACAGCTGATCCACAGACGTACTGCTTTAAGCCATTACATTCTGGAATATGGAGTCCCTGGGTGGTACAGTTAATGTGCTCAGCTGCTAACCAAAAGGTTGGAGGTTCAAGTCCCACCAGGGGCGCCTTGAAAGAAAGGCTTGGTGATCTAATTCCAAAAAATCTGCCACTGAAAACTCTTTGGAGCACAGTTCTGCTCTGCCACACACGGGGTCACCATGAGTCAGAATTGACTTAATGGCAACTGGTTTATTTTTGGATAGTTTATTATACAGCAATAGCTACATAATAAATACACTCTTTTACTTCAACTTCTTACGGCCCCAACACAGATTTTCCTCAGCCTTAAATAATGTATGGGCCCCTTTAAAATTAAAACGATTTTCAAAGACTCACGCCAATAATAACTAAGTTATTTTAGTATTTACAAACACAAAATGAAAAGTAAACCTGGCACTTACAGGTCTTATACAACCATGAAACCCAACCATATTTGCAAATTAAATAAAAAACAAAACTATAGACCCAATAAAATTCAAATGGATAACGGTTGTTTTGGTAAAACTAGATCACAGCTTGCGACTTTCCACCGTATTGTGGTAGAGAGAGGTTCTTTTGAGTTTGGTGTGCTCAATTCACCTCATGTGTGCTTTGGGGCAACACAATTCTCCCACCACTAGTCTGCTGGTCCCCGAAGGATGAGACACATAAGAACAGTGCTGAGTCACCCCAGATGCCCCAAGCGAGGCCAGTTGAGATCAACAGGCAGCGGCTGGTCCCCGAAAGCAGGCCCAGGTCATGATTAGCAGAGCTAACCTCCAACTGACCTTGGCCAGGTGAGCCATAACTACTTATTGTCATATGCCACCAAGGTTTTGTGACTATTTGTTATGTGGCAAAAGCTAACTGATACACCTGTTTCCCGAATTCCCTTGGTTTCCTGATCAGACAACCCTAGTTTTTAAAGAGGGAAGAAGAAATAAAATTACTCATTTGATGATTATTTATTAGTATCCACCAGGCGCCCAGCCTGTGCCTGGCTCCCAGGATACAAGGCTATGTTGGTTTCCATGTTGCCCAAGACAACCCCAAGGAAACATTAACAGAGAAAAATAGCCACACAGCCAGCACTTTGGCCACCATCCTGGTGAAGTAAATATTTGGAGAAGCTGTGGAGCCCGTCTGAGCAAAAGGCTTGGCTTCCAGCCTTGGACACGTGCCAGGAGAAGTCACTGCCTGCTGAGCGTCACTATGTGGGTGTGGGATGCCTGATTAAAAACCCAGGTGGCACAATGCCAACTGGTACCAGCCTGGGGAAGAAGAAATTAGTCTGGGATGAAAATGACAAAGAAAGTACCCAAGAACCATTAAGAGGCTGGAAGCATGTGTCACTGATGCAAACCATGGTTGTTATGTGGTACCCAGAGAGGAGTGGAGAAGGACATCTGAGTGTGGGCCAAAGGAAGGGTGACTAGGAGCAATAACGCACAGTGAGCAGCCCCCATAGGAGCCCTGGGTGCTGCAAACAGTTAAGTGCTCCACTATTCGCTGAAAGGTTGGTGGTTCGAACACACCCAGAGGTGCTTTGGAAGACAAGTCTGGTGATCTACTTCCCAAAGGTCACAGCCTTGAAAATCCCATGGAGCAGTTCTACTCCGCACACACGGGGTTCCTATGCATCAGAATCAACTCAGCCGAAACTAACAAAAACAGCGACCCCCATAGGTCAACCAGTCATTTAACAAATGCATTTAATAGTGGGCCAGTTAACCCCTGGGCCTCAGTTTCCTCATCTTTAAAATGGGGATAACGATAGAACCTACCATGTAGAATCGATACAAAGAGTAAGTGAACTGAAGGCATAGGGTGGAAGCAGAGGCTTATTGGGAACAAGCGAGTCGTCCACGCCATATGTGTGTGAAGGGCCGTGATGGGAAGCACAGCTGGAAGGGAGGAGTGGACATCAGATTCCAGCTGAGGGCAGAGACATCATCTTATCACCGGGCAGTGGAGGCCAGTGAAGGTTTCTGAGCAGGGGAGAGTCACAGCAGAATTGTGCTTTAGGAAAACTGATCTAAAAGCTAGTGGGCTGGAGGTGGGGAGAAGACACAGACAGCAGTTAGGAGGTTGTGCCAGTTTAGCAAGAGGTCTGAGGACTAGAATCAGAGCAGGTGGGAGAGGAGGACGGTGGGCGGCATGGATGTCCCAGGGGGGCCTCCAGGAAACCAGGCTGCAAGGTGAGGTGGGGAGCGGGCCCCCCTCAAATTAGAGGGTGCAGGCAGCCAGCGGGGGCCCACAGGAAACTTCCGTAGCCAGCTCAGTCGGTAATGGGGTGGTTGCCTTACTGGAGGTTGCTGACAACATACTCACATTGAGCTAGCACTTCCGTGTGTGCAAACATTTCCACAAACGAAACCACTGATGAAAGGCAAAAAGAGCCAGGCCTCACCCCTTACGCACGCAGGCCCTTATCCGTCCCCCATCTCCTGCTCTGAAGAACGACTCCTCAGAGAAGACCTCTCCCTGCTGCTCTCTCTGGCTGCCTGGGCCTTCTAGGGAGCAGAAAACCTGCTTCAGTTAACCTCCTGCATAGCGACCCCTAAGACAGAGTAGAACTGCCCCATCAGGTTTCCAAGGAGTGGCTGGTGGATTCGAACTGCCAACCTTTTGGTTAGCAACCAAACGCTTAACCACTGCGCCACCAGGGCTCCCAGACAGACAAGACAGTGGGGCTGTGGGCATGGACACTTCACCTCTTTCTTCCTCCCATCTCCGGCCTTTCTACTGTGTCCCCTGCGTCAGACACAGCAGACGTCATTTAGAGCAGAATAGAGCAGGCCTTTCCTGTGGGCCACACTCTCACTTTTCAGTCCTCTCAGTACCAGGTGAAAACAAAGGCCTCCCTTCAAAGTCTCCTACCCCCTTGGTCTTCGCTTACTAAAAGTAACTGGGTAAGGCTGGAATCCAGCCACACCCTACATTTCCCCTCAGGGTCACTCTGAGGCCTTCTGGCTGCTTTAAACGCCACTTGGAGGTAAGACAAAGAAGGCCTTCTGGCAGCCACAAAGCAGGTCCTGCCTCTGCCCTGGCCTGGGTGCCTTTGGAGGAAGCACGGAGCGGGCCACAAAAGGCAGTGAACAAAAGGGTTATGCAAAAACCATGCTCTTCTTACACACCTGCAAATGGGGAACCTAGGTCCACTCAGACTAGTCAAACACAGAGAGGCTGTCCTCCCAGGGCACTTAGTAAACCAAAACCAAACCAAACTGACTCATAGCGACCCTACAGGACACAGCAGAAGTGCCTCATAGGGTTTCTGGCTGGTGGAGTTGAACTGCTGACCTTTTGGTTAGCAGCCGAGCTCTTGATCACTACAAGGCAATTAGTAGGACCTCAATGACGTGAGGCAAGTCAACTTGAACCTAGCTACTGGACTCAAATGACTGTTCTTGGGACAGGAAAACTGGACAAAGGGACACGGAGAACCCAGGGTGGGCAGGGAAAGGGGGAGAGTGTTGACACATTTGGGGGACTGTGACCAATGTCATGAAACAATTTGTGTATAAATTTGCTAATGAAAAACTAATTTGCACTGTAAACTTTCACCTAAACACAATTAAAAAAAAAAAAAAAAGATTCTTCCTATAACCTATTTCTGAATCGAGTTTAATAACTTCATAGTTTTCTAACATGTGGGCAAAAGTGATAGACACATAAAGTTAAAAAAAAACAAAACAAAAAAACCCAGCAACCCCAAGTTTCATTCTGCTGTACACAGGGTCACTATGAGTTGTAACAGACTCTATAGCACCTACCAAGGAGAAGTCTATTAGCATGTGAATGTCTTGAAAGTAAGGGCTGAAAGTAAGTGGAGTCCTTAGCAAGTTTGTAGAGAAACTCTTTCTAGGCCATCAAAAATCTTCAACAAAATATTAGCAAATGAAATCCACAGGGAATTTTGGGGTGATGGAACTATTCTGTATCACACTGTGCTGATGGGCGCATGACTCATGCGTTTATCAATACCCCTAGAACCATACACCACAATAGTGAATTTTACCATACGTTAAAAAAAAAAAAGATCAGGATCAAACAAAAATGGGATACAAACTATAACGAATGAACCCAACTATATTGCAAATAATAAAATACAACCACATTGAAAGGGTAAGGAAGAAAAGAACCAATCCTGTGGATTAGTGGAAAACAATATTTTGACTGAATATTGTAAGGCTAAAGATGAAAAGAACTGCACAGAAAGACAGTAATTAGTAAACTTGTTTCTCACAGGGAAATAGATTAGCAATTTTGAAGCTACTTTACGCATACACTAGGGTTAAGCAAATAAGTAAATATACTGTAAAGAATGACAGCCAGGTTTCTCACTGTTGGACAAAGAAGTTACAAATAAGGAAAGAGGAAGCCTACAATAACCAAAAAAAAAAAAAAAAAACCAAACCCACTGCCATTGAGTCGATCCCGGCTCAAAGCGACCCCATAGGACAGAATAGAACTGCCCCATAGGGTTTACAAAGAGTGTCTGGTGGATTTGAACTGCCGACCTTTTGGTTAACAGCTGTAGCTCTTAACCACTATGCCACCAGGGTTTCCGTCTATGATGAATCCCATGGTATTAGATTGGAATTGGAGATACCGGTATGAACTCATGGTTTTTAAACACATATGCAGATAGGTAGATACAGAAATAAATACAGATGTGTGTACATGCATACATTTCCTAGCTCCGTTCTCTAAAAGGGTCTAGAAGCAATAAAATCCCAGCATTAATAAGCACACTCAGCACCTTGATTTTGGTTTCTAAATACCATTCTCCAATAAAGTTACTAGGCTCTTTAGAGAAGTGGTTGATTTTAAGACTGAGGCAGGAAAAATATAAGATGAGCCTACAGCCTCTTGTGGGGCCAGAAAGTAAGGAAGCATTCACAAAAGGATAGAGGCATGTTGAAAGGGCACAGGAGCCAAGCTGAAAGAGCTATCACTGGCCAAAGCTAGAACAATCTGAACAACAAAAGAAATAATGATAGGACTGGACTGTAGCCCAGAGCATAATGATAATTATACTATGGTTATATAAGACGGTAACATTAGGAGAAGCTGGATGAAGGATATATGGGAGCTCTGTACTATTTTTGCAACTTTTCTGAGAGTCTAAAATTATTTCACAATTAAAAGTTAAAAAAAAAGGATAAAAAATGTTTTCCATAGATAAACTATGACATAGTAAGAAAATGGAATACTTTGTTGTTAGTCGCTGTCGATTCTGACTCATGGTGATCCCGTCTGTGTAGAGTAGAACTGCTCCACAGGGTTTTCTTGGCTGTGACCTTTTGGAAGCAGATCGCAGGCTTGTCTTCTAAGCCATCTTTGGGTGGGTTTGAACTGACAACCTCTTGGCTAGCAGTTGAGCACTTAACTCTTTGCACTACCCGGGGACTCCAATGGAATACCACTCAGCAATGAAGATGGAACAGCTACCCATTCACACATTTGAATAAATCTCAAAAATGTGCTGCATGGAAGAAGCAAGACCAAAAGGAAAAAAAAAGTACATATTGCACAGATGCATTTTTATAATGTTCTAGAGCAGATAAAACTACTCTATGGAGAAAAAAACATAAATTCGTGGTTACTTCTTGGAGGTGGAAGTAGGGTTTGACTGGGAAGGGGCAAGGGGACATTTCTGTGGTGTATATGTTTGTCAAAACTCCAAAAATCTCCTCTTAATATTTATGCATTTTGATGTATTAAATTTTATACCAAAAGAAAAAACTAAATAAATCTTGAACTCTTAGTAATACGTATGTTGTATTTTTAAGAAGAAGAGTACTGATGTTGGCAATTTACTCTGAAGTGTATAGAAATGAATTGACAGAGAGAAGGATAGACGGATGAATGTGGGATAAAGCAAGTATAGTAAAAAGTTAACGGTAGACTCAGAGTGGTGAATACATGAGTGTTTGCTGTAACATTCTTTCAACTTTGCCAGATTTGAAAATTTCAAAATCAAATGGAAAATGGAAAGCAGGATTCTATTCCCTGAAGTTCCAATGGGATATAATTGTATGGGTTGCTCTAAGCCGATGTAATAGATTTACCAAACACCTAAGTCGAATGAGGGGCAAAGATCATTTACAAAAGGATTTCTTGTTTGACAAAGAGACTCATCCTGAAGTTTGCTCAAGAAGTTCCTCTAAACCACGTTGATATTTTAGGATTAATGTATCTGCCACTTCTTTTTTTCAAGTTTTAGGAGTAGTAGATACTTTATGGAACCGCAGTATGCCTGTGGTGCCAGTATATTACCAGTCAAATGGAAGGAGTATATGAAACAACAAAAACAATAACAATGACACCTGTATACCACTTCACGTCCACTAGGATGGTTACAATAACAGTCAGATAATAGCAACTGGTGGTAGGATGCGGAGAAATGAGAACACTTCAGACACTGCTAGTAGGAATGTAAAATGGTGCCACCACTTTGGAAAACAGCCTGGCAGTTTCTCAGATAGTTAAATATAGAGTTACCATTTGATCCAGCAATTCCGCTCCTAGGTATATACCCAAAAGAAATGGAAACATATGTCCACAAAAAACTTGTACACTAATGTTCATGGCAGCATTATTCATAACAGTCAAAAGGTATAAATAACCTACATGTCTACCAACTGATAAATGGAGAAACAAAAGGTGGGCTATCTGCACAATGGAATATTACTCAGCCATAAAAAGGAATGAAGTACTGATACCTGGTACGACATGGATGGAACTTGAAAACATTATGCTAAGTGAAAGAAGCCAGTCACAAAAAGAAATTACATAGTCTATGAGTCTATTTATATGAAATATCCAGAACAGGCAAGTCTACGGAAACAGAAAATAGATAAGCGATTCCCTAGGGCTGGAGGGGTGAGGTGGTTAGGGGATGACATCTAAGGCGTGTGCAGTTTCTTTTTGAGGTGATGAAAATGTTCTAAAATTGATGATGGTGATGGTTGCTGTGAATATACTAAATGAAATGAATATACTAAACACCAGTGAATACTTTAAATGAGTGAATTGTATGATACCTGAAATATATCTCAAGAAAGCTGTTATCATAACAAAAACAAAAACCTTTAAAAAAAAAAACCCAACATCTGCAGAGAGAAGACCCAGATGATACTGCCAAACCTGAGAGTGAGAGTTAGGTTAAAGAGATGAGATGAACTTAAAAGGCTCCAGCCCTTAGTGGGTGTTTCCAGAACTCTGACTTTCTCTGCCCTGGTATTTCTTGAAACCAACAGGGAAACCTTCCAGAAATGTGCCCTGATGCAGAAATGTCACAGCCTCCAACCCTTACAGCTCGGCTATGCCAGTGACCAGGCTTTTACTGGCACAGCAATGAACACTTTGACCCAGTACATGCACGCATTTCTATAACAGTTAACACAGCAGTGATCTTGAAAAATTTCCCCTACTTCGCAGGTGAGAAAACTGTGACCGAGAGAGGAAGTGATTTACCCAGGGTTACCCTGCTGGTGGGTAGCAGAGCCAACAGTCTGCCTGGTGCTCTTTCTTCATCATACTGAGAACTCTCTAAATCACTGCTGTCGAGGGGATTCCGATTCACAGCGGTCCTACAGGACAGAGTAGAACTGCCTCATAGGGTTTCTACGAGGTCAAAAATCACTCCACCTTTGATTCTGAGATACCCTTAAACAAAGACCTGGGTGGGTTCTCTTCTCCCTCAGACGTGGATCTGTGCCAACCTAAAAGTCCTATCAAAGGCAATGGTGCAGACTCGTAGAAATAACATGGCGACATACAAAAGGGAGAAGGGAATGAGGATCTTGCAGGAAATATTATGAATATGGAATAGCAAGAACAAACTCACTTGATTTTGGGGGGAATGATTAAAGATGAAAGTTCTCACGGGGATTACTAAAAGGAAGTAGCAAAATAATAAGTAGCATTTACTCAAATAGTTCACAAAGGAGCTACAAAGTCCTTTTGGTAGCAGGTAGTATTATCATCCCCATTTCACAGATGAGGAAACTAAGGCATAGAGAGACTGGGTGACTCGCCCAACGATCCCACCCAAGCAGTGGGAATCCAGCAGTTACACTGCTTCAGTTTTCCCCACTTGGTCATGAGATAAGTGGCAACATGAAGGTACCTATGAGAATGCACAGGCGTCCCGGCAGAAGTATTGTTGTTACCCGCTGCCCAGCTGGCCCCCACTCATGGCACCTTCATGCACAAGGGAACGAAATGCTGCCCTGTCCTGTGCCATCCCCATGATCATTTGTGGATTTGGACCTTTGTGATACACAGGGTTTCTACTGGCTGATTTTCGGAAGTAAATCACTACGCCTTTCTTCCTAGTCCATCTTAGTCTGGAAGCTCTGCTGAAACTTGTTGAGCATCATAGCCAACACAAGCCTCAATGGCAGATGGGTAGTGGCTGCCTATGAGGTGCACTGGCTGGAATAGAACCCGAGGTTCCTTCATGGAAGGTGCGATGTCTACCACCGCCACCCCCCAAGAGTCTACTGAAAAGGCCATATGGCAGTGGAAGACTGGTCACCTGCAGATGGAACAAAGGCTTCCCATGGCCTCCAGTCTGCTTGAGATACAAGGCAAGGGAAGTAACGAAGATGGTGTGTGAACCACGTGCCAACGAGAAAGTCTATACCTGTGGTTCTCATCCTTCAGAAAGTGTATCAGCCAGGAGACATGTTAAAATGCAAGTTCCTGGGCCCCTCAGTCAGAGTTTCTAATCCAGTAGGTCTAAGCTAGGGCCTAGGAATCCGCATTTAGAGCAGGTTCATTTCCGCCCTGCATCAAAGTACCTCTTCTGCCTCTGGCCCCTCGACAAGACTATGGATAATCTTGGTATCTACAGATGGGAGGAAGAATAAAACCCATTGCCATCTAGTTGATTCTGACTCATAGCAACCCTATAGGACAGAGCAGAACTGCCCCATAGGGTTTCCAAGGAGCGCCTGGTAGATTTGAACTGCTGACCATTTAGCATTCGTAACACTTAACCATTGTGCCACCAGGGCCACGAGGGAGGAAGAATAATGTGGATTAAGGGCTTGGCTTTGGAGTCAAACAGATCTGGGGTCAAATTCCTATTGCCTCTTATCAGCTGTGTGACCAAGAAAAGCCTCTTAAGCTCCCAGAGCCTCAGTTTTCCAATTTGGAAAGTGGAGATGCAAACAGTACACCTCTTCAAAAGATTAGTCCAAAGGACTAATGGACCACATCTACCATGGCCTCCACCAGACTGAGTCTAGTACAACTAGATGGTGTCCGGCTACAGTCACTGGCTGCTCTGATAGGGATCACAATAGAGGGTCCTGGACAGAGCT
This sequence comes from Elephas maximus indicus, assembly GCF_024166365.1. NCBI lineage: Eukaryota > Metazoa > Chordata > Mammalia > Proboscidea > Elephantidae > Elephas > Elephas maximus. The sequence goes on from NC_064845.1 coordinate 7,181,563, forward strand.
GGAGAAAAATGTAGAACAAAATTCTAACTCAAAAAGAATAACCAGACTTGCTAGCCTGACATAGACTGGAGAAACCCTGAGAGTATGGCCCCCAGACACCTTCCCGGCTCAGTACTGAAGTGACTTCTGAGGACCACCCTTCAGCCAAAGATAGGACAGGCCCATAAAACAAAACAAGACTAAAGGGGCATACCAGCCCTGGGACAAGGACTAAAAGGTAGGAAGGGAACAGGAAAGCTGGTAATAGGGAACACAAGGTTGACAAGGGATAGTGTTGATATGTTGTGGGGTTGTTAACCAGTGCCATAAAACAATATGTGTACTAACTGTTAATAAACAAACAAAAAACCAGTACTGCTCCCTGAGGTCTATCTCATCTGAGATAATATCTGAAAAGCACTTTGCATTGTGCCTAGCACGCACTGCGAAATGCAAAATATAAAATACAAAACCATCGGGTCCTTGGAACGATTCTGTTGTGGTAAACAATTAGCAGGCTAGATCACATTCCCGAATTGTCATTTCCTCTTCCTTAGCTGAATTTTCTGGAAGGAGTCTCTTTCTGTGTGTAAATTTGAAACTAAATAGACCAAAAAAACAAAAACCAAACCCTCTGCCATCAAGTCCATTCCGACTCATAGTGACCTACAGGGCAGTAAACTGCCCCCACAGGGTTTCCAAGGCTATAAATCTTTATGGAAGTGGACTGCCACATCTTTCTCCTGTGGTGTGACTGGTGGGTTTGAATTGCCAAGCAGCTGAGCACTTTAACCACTGCACCACCGGGGCTTCTTAACTAAATAAAAGCCACCACTTTATCAGCTCCCTTTTTCTTCCCAGTAGGGAAGGATTCCTTCCGCAACACTGGACCTTTATTTTTCTTCACCTTGCTCTTTGGCCTCAAAGGATGGAGACTGATAATGACTTCGTGTAGACATCTGTGCAGAGTCAGGTCTGCGTAATTTGAATATTTATTATTTCAGTAATCTGTGCCTCTCCTCTTCCTAAAGTAATGAGGGGATAAAAGGAGCCCCAGTAAGAAATGTCAGCTACAAGGGGAGCAGCACAGACTTGCTTCAAACAGGAGGGAGCTCGGCTGATAGACAGGGCAACAAAAGTTGCCTGCCTTCAAAGGCATCAATGGAAATTTAAGACAGAAAACTGAACCAAGAAAGCTCAGGTTGGCCATTTGGGTTGGTGGCGCTTAGTGGAGTGTGGGTGGAGGAAGGAAGCGGGGGCAAGTTCCCTGGAAATAGACTTTGAGAGAGAGATTTGTATGCAGCAAGTATACTGGGGAGAGTGGAAGGAGGGTCTGAGCAGTTGCACCAAAGGCCTAAAGAGCCTAAGTGGCCAAGTGGTTTGCAACCAGCTGCTAATCTAAAGGCTAGCAGTTCAAACCCACCCAGTGGCTCTGTGGAAGATAGGCCTGGTGATCTGTTTCTGTAAAGATTACAGCCAAGAAAACCCTACTGTGCCTATCTCTGTAATGCATGGGACATCGTAAGGTGGAATCCCCTTGATGGTGATGGGTTTAGTTTTTGGTTTAATACAGGCCTTGGCTGATGCTCTAAGGAGCTCTGGAGCTGGAATAGTTCTTCAGAGCTGTCCCCACTGAAGCAAGGAGACCACACCTTTATAACTCCCCTCAATGACCAATCGTTGGACGCACGCTGCCCTCAGTGAGTGGGCGCCTGGGGTGAGACATGTCCCTTTGGCTGAGGGCAATTTCTGCAGAGGAGCCCAGCAGACCACATGCCTGGCATCTGGGGCAATGGGTGCTTCAGTAACGAAGGGGGTACCTGGTGCACTTGTCAGCAGAGCTAGGCTTGATGACCCACAGAGGAGAGAGCTGAGCACCTTTGGGCTGAGGCCTGCTGGCTGAATGGAGTGCCCTTGGCACTGAGGAGGGAAACCAAAGAGCTTTGAAACACTTACCCCAGCAGGGCAGGGGCTGATGGGCGCAGGGCCAAAGACAGGGGCAGATTAACCAGTAAGCATAGTATACACGGGCTTACAGTAAGAAAGTTATACATGGGCTTAATTTTATTTACTTACTACTCTGTAGTGCACAATTTCACATGGGTTTCACCATAGCAGAGCGGCGAAAACAGGTGAAATTGTACACTGCAGATTAGTAGTAAGCACAATTAAGCCCATGCATACCTTGCTTATTGGGTAATCTGTCTGTGGCTGGAGAGAGGCCTGCCTGTGAGCATGGCTGAGAAGCTGTCCTGATTGAAGAATTGTTTCCTGAGTTGCTCTTGATCCTGAATACAACCTGTTACTTCCCTAATAAATCCCATAACCAGTTGTATGGTCTGTGAATTTTATGTGGCCATTGCAACAAATTATCGAACTCAGCAGAGAAGTACAGAGTGCCATGGGAGGGGTGGCTGGTGTCAGAATTGGTAAAAAGGTAGCAGAGAGGAGGTATGTCTGACCTCTGCCTCATAGGGATCAGCCTTGGGCTGTTGATCTTGATTCTCCTTCCCCCTTGTGATGTTAGAGAAGGTCAGACGCCCCTGCCATGCCAGTTTTACAGTCATCAAGATTCTAGCCCTGCAAACTTCAGGTATGTACTCAAACAAGGACCAAAATAGAACATTTGTGGAATGGTGGGTCCATTGGTGAATTTTACCATTTAATAATATTCTGTATTTAATTATATTAATGTTACGCCAGTCCCATTTGTGTAATAACATAAAATCTCAGAAATAAAGGATGCAGGCTGTATAAAATGCCTGCAATGGAAGACCCAGATGAAACAGGTAAATTCATGTGTTCACTGCATCATGAATTTCTCCAGCAATGAGGGAAAAGCTGGCAAACCCTGACACACCAGAACTTAGTTTCCATGGTTAACAGTTCTTCCATACTTCGCCACTACCAAAAACTCATCTTGTGAGCTGATCAAGAAGTTTTCAAAGCCTCTCTCCCTTCTCTCCCAGCTCTGGGCCTTCACACAGCATGCTTTCTCCTCCATAACACTCTTCCCACCTTTCCCTCCTGCCTTCCCCCTGCCCTGGATTTGGCAATTTGAATCCACCAGGAGCTCCTTGGAAACCCTATGGGGCCGTTCTACTCTGTCCTGCAGGGTCACTGTGAGTCGGAATCCACTGGCCAGCAACAGGTTTGGCTCCTTCCCCAGGAGGGCCTGGCCCTTGCTTTTTGGCTCACACATCCTCTGCTTCCTCCTTCAGAACGTTCAACACCCTTGCACTTGCCACACTTCATTGATTCAAAGACACGCCCTCTTTCACATTTTTACTTCCCTGAAATCAGGCGCATGTCTCACCATCACCGTGGACTAAGAAGCACGTTAGCTCACGCGCGTGCTAGCATCAAGAGCATCAGCATCAAAACGTGCAGAATGGGCACAGCAGCCTGGCAGAAAATCTGGAGACAAGAATGGAGCACTCTTAACCGCTGGGAACTAGAGGGTCCTGGGGCTGAGATGACAGAGATGGCGGATCAGGTGTGTTTAGCATCACTCCCTGAGCCAAAGTCAAAAGGAGGTTAGGACGGCGTGACTGCAAAGCCAGCTTGTGAGCCCGGCACCAGTGGCTTTTAGTTCTTTCATGGATTCTTCTAAGAAATGCCGCATTGCTAACATTCTTGACGGCCCAGAGGACAATACCGACTGCCGACCTTTTGGTCAGCAGCCATAGCTCTTAACCACAATGCCACCAGAGCTCCAAGAGTAGATAGTGTGTTTAAAAATATTTTTTTCAAAAAGGGATTTAGAAGAGGAGTACTCTGAATATACAGAAACTTTAGGATTATCTTAACCAATGTATTTTCCTTTTTGCGGTAAGGAAATAAATTTTTTTTTCTTTTTATCACAGAGTGGTGTGATATTGCTCGCCGGACAGAGACTGGAGAACCCTGAGAGTACGGCCCCCAGAAACCCTTTCAGCTCAGTAATGAGGCCACTCCTGAGGTTCACCCTTCAGCTAAAGATTGAACAGGCCCGTGGAACAAAACAAGACTAAAGGGGTGCACCGGGCCTGGGGCAGGAGCTGGAGGGCAGGAGGGAACAGGAAAGCTGGTAATAGGGAACCCAGGATTGAGAAGGGAGAGTGTTGACATGTCGTGGGGTTGTTAACCAATGTCATTCAACAATGTGTGTACTGTTTGATGAGAAACTAGTTTGTTCTGTAAACCTTCATCTAAAGTTCAATAACAAACAACAACAAAAAGAGTGGTATGATAAAAATTTAACTATGTCCAAAAGAGTTCTTTCAATAGGTATAAAATAAAAATTTAAAGCAATGAGAGAGATTTGTGTCATCATACAATTAGCAGCATTTTTTTTTTCTTTCTTTCTTACTGGTGCATAAAATAATGGCGACTTGTTTTTAGGTGCTGTTGAGTTGATTCTGACTCACAGCGACCCCATGTACAACAGAATGAAACAGAGCTGGGTCCTGCACCATCCTCACAATCGTTGCTGTGCTTGAGCCCATCCTTGTAACTACTGCGCCCATCCATCTCGTTGAGGTCTTCTTCTTTTTCACTGACCCTACAATTTACCAAGCATGATATCCTTCTCCAGGGACTGGTCCCTCCTGAAACATATCCAAAATGCGTCAAACTCTCGCCATTCTTGCTTCTAAGGACCATTCTGGCTTTACTTCCTCCATGACGGATTTGTTCTTTTATCTGGTAGTCCATGGTATATTTAATATTCTTCGTCAACACCATAATTCAAAGGCGTCAATTGTTCTTCGGTCTTCCTTATTCATTGCTCAGCTTTTGCACGCAAATGAGGCGACTGAAAACACCATGGCTTGGGTCAGGTGCACCACAGTCCTCAAAGTAATATTCTTGCTTTTCAACACCTTAACAAGGTCTTTTGCACCAGATATGCCCAGCGTAATACGTCATCTAATTTCTTGACTGCTGCTACCATGGGTGTTGATTGTGGATCCAAGCAAAAGTGGTGCCTTAGAGGTGATGAAATACGCTAGCTGGTGAGTGCGTGGATTTTCAGCCCAGTGGGGAGGAGCCGGACCTGCCTTGTTCACCTTCTATCCCTGGCGCCTGGCACAGGGCTGGCACAGGGTAGGTGCTAAATAAGTATCTGATGAATTGACCTGAAATAGAGCCTCAGACAGGCGAAGTGTTGTGGCTAGGTCCACACCAAAGAGTTAGCACCTGAGTCAGAAATGTAAACCAGAAAGCAGCCCTCCACTCTGGCACTGGATCCTTTCAGTCTCCTCTCAGTCTTCATCCCACACAATAAGGCTACTATTCCACATTTCCTAGTCCTGCTTGAAATTAGAAACCATGTCCCGACAGCTTGATAAGCTGACAGACACTTCTCTCACCCCTCCGCTTGTCTCTCTTTGCTTTGGCTTAGGAACCTACTGTTTTGATTACGTGAGTCAGCGGAAACCTGCCAGCTTAACTAAATAAAAAAGAAAGATGCTATCTCAAAAGGGCTGGCAGCCAGGACAGACACTGCACCTTCATTAGAAACTCAGGAGCTGCCCCAGGTCAGGAACCTCCACCCCTTCTTTTTGGGGTCTCCACCTGCACCTTCTTCTGGCCTCTCCTCTCCTTGCCCACAGGTGTCCCAGCTTCCTGTCTGCAGGCCTGAAGTCACGTGCCCCGGACCCCAAAGTGGTGTTCTGGGCCTGGCAGAAGGGCTTCGTACAGCTGGGTCCCTGTCCTGCCTCCTGACACCAGCATTACCTCAAGCACTTCTTCCAGGCTGACTTTATTTGAAACGAGTGTGTTATGCACTGAATTGTGTCCCCAAAAATGTGCATCAACTTGGCTAGGCCATGATTCCCAGTATTGTGTGATTGTCCACCACTTTGTCCTCTGATGATGGCACAGTGGTTAAGAGCTACGGCTGCTAGGTCAGCAGTTCAAATCCACCAGGCACTCTTTGGAAACCCTATGGGGCAGTTCTGCTCTGTCCTCTAGGGTTGCTATGAGTCAGAAAAGACTTGACAGCAACAACAGGTTTTTGGGTTTTTTATGATGTTAATGAGGCAGGACTACAGGCAGTTACGTTAATGAGGCAGGACTCAATCTACAAGATTATGTTGTATCTTGAGTCAATCTCTTTTGAGATATAAAATAGAGAAGCAAGTAGAGACAGTGGGGCCTCATGCCACCAAGAAAGCAGCGCCGGAAGCAGAGTGTGTCCTTTGGACCCCGGGTCCCTGAGCTGAGCAGCTCTAAGACCAGGGGAAGATTGATGACAAGGACCTAACCCCAGAGCCCACAGAGAGAGAAAGCCTTCCCTGGAGCTGTCATCCTGAATTTGGACTTCCAGTCTACTAGACTGAGAGGGAATAAAATTCTGTTGTTAATGCCATCCACTTGTGGTATTTCTGTTATAGCAGCACTAGATAACGAAGACAGCGTGCTATTACCAGAAGTTTTGACAAAGAAAATATACATTCATTCATTAAAAAAAAAAAAAAGATTACGGGTGCTTTCTATGGTCCAGGCACTTAGGAAATGGGCATCTGTGGTGAGCCAGACAGAAAGGTCTCTGTCCCTCTGCAGTTCAGGTCCTAGAGGAGAAGACCCACTAGGAATGAGTAACAAAAAAAAGGAACAGGGAATTCCAGCTAAGGAAGTGCTGTGGAGATATCACAACTGGGTAACAGGATGGGGCAACGGTGGGTGGGGTGGGGCGATGGTGGGCAGAGCGGGGCTTGGGGACAACTTTAGCTGGAGTGGTTTCTCTGAGGTAGGATGGGGAGCAATCCAGAGGGTAAGTGGGCCTCTCTGGACTTGGAGAGACCTGGGTTGGTTTCTCAGTTTCCTCATCTATAAAAATATGAAAAATAATAGTATGATTACTAAATAAAATATGTCAACCAAGCCAATAGAACAGCACCGGGTAGGTGATCAGCCTCAATGAATCTTATCCATTATCCTAAAGAGGTGATATTTGAGCGAAGACTTTTTTTTTAATAGGACATGCAGTTAAGCTCAATGTAACTATTTACTTGAAATAGGACATGACTTATACATTTTCAAAAGAGACTTTGATGAAAACAAAAGGACTAATATTAAGATGTGCCATGAACCAAACCAACCTCCCTTTATCCCTCCCTTCCTTCCTTCCTTCCTCTCTTTTGCCCCCACTGTACCTACAAAACACTGAGAATCAGAGGGTCCCTCCAGACTGTCTTTAATATCCAATGGTGGGGCAGCTGCATCCCGGATGCTTCACAAATGTCAAGGTCATGAAAGACAAGAAAGGCTACGAAAACTGTTGCAGGTTGAAGGAAATTAAGGAGGCATGACAACCGAATGTAAGGTACAATCTGGAATTGGATCCCAGACCAGAAAAAGGACATTAGTGGGTCAACTGGTGAAATCTGAATAAGGTTTGCAGACTAGATAATAGTATTGATGTCACTGCTAATTTCCCGTTTTAGGTAACTGTGCTGAGGTTACATAAGAGAAGATCCTTCTTCTTAGGAAATGCACGTTGGAGTATTTACGGACAAAAAGGCATCATGTCTGCAACATACTCTCAGATGGCTCAGAGGGAAAAGAAATGTATATAAATAGAAAACGATTAAACAAATGTGGTAAAACGTTAACAACTGGAGAACACGGGTGAAGAATATATGGGGAGTTCTTTGTCCCGCTCTTGCAAATTTTCTCTAAGTCTGGAATTATTTGTAAATAAAAAGTTGCCAAAAGTATGCATAATTTACAGACTTAATCATTGGGTACTTCTATAAACACTTAACAAACAAACAAAAAAAACCAGCAACTATTTCAGAAGCAGGTTAAACAGGGCTAACTCGACCACCTGAATACATATGTTTCTGAGCGCCAGTAGCTTATCTTTAAGATCCTATTAGAGCCTGTACGTTTTTTGGCATTCTAATGGTTTGGAGAAACACAGAGACACTTTATTTAACACCTTTGGAAGGCCAGGAGCAGCGCTTCTTTGGAATATACTTTCCATCTTTTCCTTCCACCCTGTCATCTGAAAATTGCTCTTTGCTGTTCTCCTCGTGTTTGGTCTGCCTTTATTGTTCTGTTTTTCTCAGCAGAAACTCAAAGACCGTTTTTCCCTTTGAATTAGCTACCAAGGAAGAAAACAAAACAAAACAAAAAAACCTCGTTGCTGTTGAATCGATTCTGGCTCATAGCAACCCTGTAGGACAGAGTAGAACTGCCCCATAGTGTTTCCAAGGAGGGGCTGGTAGTTTCAAACTGTCGACATTTTGGTTAGCAGCTGAGCTCTTAACCACTGAGTCACCAGGTCTCCACCAAGGAAGAAGATGTACTCAAAGAGGACTGAGTTGCAATCGTCCTTCAGAGCGGCCATCTCTGAAGGTTCTTCCCTGGAAACGAGCAAAGCACTTCAAAAAGGAAAACATATTACATGTCTGCTGGCTACCATGTCGAAGAGTTTTAAAATCTGACCAGAATGGAAATTTTTTTTAAATTTTTATTGTGCTTTAAGTGAAAGTTTACAAATCAAGTCAGCCTCTCACACAAAAACTTATATACACTTTGCTATACCTTCCTAGTTGCTCTCCCCCTGATGAGACAGCATACTCCTTCTCTCCACCCTGTATTCCCCTGTCCATTCAGTCATTTTCTGGCCCCCTCTGCCCTCTCATCTCCCCTCCAGACAGGAGCTGCCCACATAGTCTTATGCGTCTACTTGATCTAAGAAGCTCACTTGTCACCAGTATCATTTTCTACCCCACTGTCCAGTCCAATCTCTGTCTGAAGAGTTGGCTTTGGGAATGGTTCCTGTCTTGGGCTAACAGAAGGTCTGGGGACTGTGACCTCCAGGGTCCTTCTAGTTTCAGACCATTAAGTTAAGACAAATTTTATTCTCTCATAATTCTGGAGGCCAGAAAGCCAAAATCAAGGGGCTGCACTCCCTCTGGAGGCTCTCGGAGAGAATCCTTGCCTCTTCTGGCTTCTGCGGGCTGCCCTGGGATTCCTGGCTGTGGCTGCATCACTCTAATCACTGCCTCCAGTTTCACACCCTCTTCTCTGTGCGTTTCTTTTAAGGACACTTGCCGTTGGATTTAGAGCTCACCCAGATATCCATGATAATGTTCTCATCTCAGAATCCTTGACTTAATTACATCTGCAAAGACCCTGTTTCCAAAAAGCTAACAGTCACAAATTCTGGGGATTAAGATGTGGACATATCTCTTTTGGAGGCTGTCTTAGTTATCTAGCACTGCTATAACAGAAATACCACAAGTGGATGGTTTTAACAAACAGAAATTTATTCTCTTACGGTCTAGAAGATTAAAAGTCCAAATTCAGGGTACCAGCTCTAGGGGAAGGCTTTCTCTCTCTGTTGGCTCTGGGGGAAGGTCCCTCTCATCTATCTTCCCCGGTCTAGGATCTTCTTGCCGCAGGGACCTGGGTCCAAAGGACACACGCACGCTCCAGGCTCTACCTTCTTGGTGGCATGAGGTCCCCCTGTCTCTCTGCTTGACTCTTTCTTTAATATCTCAAAAGACACTGACTCAAAATACAGCCTAATCTTGTAGATTGAGTCCTGCCTCATTACCATAACCGCCTCTAATCCTGCCTTGTTAACATCATAGAGGTAGGATTTCCAACATATAGGATAATCACATCAGATGACAAAATGGTGGACAATCATACAATATTGGGAATCATGGCATTGCCAAGTTAACACACATGCTTGGGGGACACAATTCAATCCATAACACCTGCCACCATTCAACCCAGTGCTTCTGGGAAATACTTTTGCCTCCCCAGGCGGCACCAAGACAACTAGGCACTGAAGTAGCGATCATGTTTCCAAACACCAAGTTGATGTCACCATGGGCTGCAACAGCAGGCTTACTGTTAGCAAGAAGATCCTCACCAGGTCCAGAGAGTTCTTTCCTTGGCCCACAGTGCTACCCAGTAAACGGGACGCATGGCTCAGTGGTGACACCCAAGGTGCCCTTGTAATGTCAATGTCACATTATCTACACAGGGTCAGAGGTGACCTCTTTCATCTTTCTCCAGTGGAATCCACAAGAGTATGTGCCTATAAGGACCCCAACCCCGAAGTCAAATATCTGTTCTCCAGGAAACTTTTGTGCTTATGGCCATAGGTCCTTCCAAGGAGTTAAAACAGATTGAGTCAAGGCATTTATATTACCACGGCATTGTTTGTAATTCCTCCGTAAAAGGTTGCAGAAATAATTTTGCTCCCTATTGATTTTGTTATTTTTCATTCAGCAAACATCGATTTTTCCCTCCTCCCATTGTTTCAAATTCGAGTTGAAAAAAATAACACAACTGCTTTAAATGGACAGCAAAAAGCAACATCAGAAGTCCTGTGTGGTCTGTCGGGCAGCTGCCTGGTGCCACAGGTCCTGGGGGACGCCTGGGCAAGAATACTGAGAGAGCGGTTTTGCAGGTGGAAGGAGGATCCGGTCAGGTTTGTATGTGCCCGAAGGGCACCAGCTGAGATCACAGACCAGAAGCAATTCCAACGGCTCCTAAGGAACACAGCAGGGATGCCATTGCTGCCAGGCCCAGCTCCTGTGAGCTCTTTCCCCAGGTCAGTGCCTCTGACCCCCAACTACTGCCGGTGCTCCTGCTAACCCCTCATATCTGCAACCTCCTGCTGACAGTTCCCTAGGATAACTCGGAGTGTGCCTCCTCCGACCTCCTGTCCCGGCCTGAGCCAAAAGCCCAGCTCCCTTGCCTCAACACAAGACAAACTCCGTGGTGCACCCGTAACCAGGCTAAGGCTAGACTTCGGAAACTCGTCTTTGTCTTGCTCCTTTTCCTGCCCTTTCCAGCTTCCCTCCTTCAATAAACCAGTCACATAAGCATCTCTGTCTTAGTTACCTTGCACGCTGTAACAGAAATAACACAAGTGGGTGGGCTTTAAAGAACAGAAATTTACTTTCTCACAGTTCAGGAGGCTAGAAGTCTGAATTCAGGGTGTGGCTTTGCTGGGGAGGTCCTTCCTTGTCCATTTCAGCTTCTGGTAGCTGCCAGCAATCCCTGGCGTTCCTGGGCTTGTAGATTCATCTGTCTGTCTGTCTTCCTCTTCCCCCTGTGTCTCTGTGTCTATTCTAATCTTATTATAACTCAGAAATATTAGGTTTAGGACCCATTCTATACCGGTGAAGGAGCCCTGGTGGTGCAACAGTTAAGCACTTGGTTGATCAGTGGCTCCATGGGAGAAAGACCTGAGCGTCTGCTCCCATAAAGATTGTGTGTGTGTTTGTGTTAGGTGCCGTCGAGTTGGTTCCCACTCAGCCATCCTACGTACAACAGAACGAAACACTGCCTGGTCCTGCACCATCCTCACAATCGTTGCTATGCTTGAGCCCATGGTTGCAGCCACTGTGTCAATCTATCTTGTTGAGGGTCTTCTTCTTTTTTGAGGGCCCTCTACTGTACCAAGCATGATGTCCTTCTCCAGGGACTGATCTCTCCTGATACCATGTCCAAAGTATGTGAGATGTAGTCTCGCCATTCTTGCTTCCAAGGAGCATTCTACAGCCTAGTAAACCCTATGGGACAGTTCTACTCTGTCAGAGAGCCGCTCTGAGTCGAAATCAACTTGATACCACCTAACAAAACTACGCTGGTATTTCCTCATTAATATAACAAAAGAAAAATCCTATTTCCAAACAGGATCACATCCACAGGTACAGTGGTTAGAATTTCAAAACATAATATGGTGGACACAATTCAAACCATAAGAATCCCCATCTCCAGCCCTATTTCTAGGGAAGCTGACTTAAATAGTCCCTTTGATGGCCCCTGGAGCCCTGGTGGCGCAGTGGTTAAGAACTTGGCTGCAAACCAAGAGGCTGGCAGTTCAAATCCACCAGCCGCTCCTTGGAAGCCTCATGGGGTAGTTCTACTCTGTCCTACAGGGTTGCTATGAGTCGCAGTTTGAGAACCTGCATTTCAGGACTGAAACATTTGGCCCAGCCACTCTATTTGTAGGGATTGCTCCTTCTGATATTCTTATATACACACAAAATGATGGTAGACACAAGGAAATCCACTACCGCACTGTTCAACAATAAGAGATGAGGAATAAACTGAAGGCTTATCGATATGGGACTGGCTAAATAAATTAAGGTAAATTCATTCTCTGGGACATCATGTGCTGTTCAAGAGAATGAGGACACTATGAATGGATATGGAATTATTTCCAAGATAGGAAGTTAAGTAAGAAGACACCACGGCCCGCAGACACCCTGCTAATTCAGAACTGAAGCTACTCCTGAAGTCTACTTTTCAGACAAAGATTAGACAGGCCTAGAAAACAAACAACAACACACGTGAGGAACACGCTTCTTAGATCAATCAAACCTACTAGACCTAATGGTCCACACCTGCCCCAAAGCAAAGAGGAGATGGCAGGAAGGGACAGGAAACCTGGATGAATGGACACGGGGAACCCAGCCAGGGTGGAAAGGGAAAGGGGGAGAGGGCAGATATTGCAACCAGTGTCACAAAACAATTTGTGTATAAATTGTTTTAACGAGAAACTAATCTGTGCTGTAAACTTTCACCCAAAGAACAAAAAAAACAAAAGAATATCCGGAGGTATTTTCCTAGGCATGCTATGCTAATTTTTTCACAGCAATATGTAAAAAAAAAAATAGTATTTGCGTGCTTACAAAAATACCTGGGCAGGGAGGTATGGCTGACAGACAAACGTCGAAGGAGCACATTATTTGCATAAAAATACGGTCCATCTACAGTTACTGTTTGGATCAGGGTTTTGATTTTTTTGGTGTGCCTCTGGAAAGGGATGGTGGAAAACTGACAACTGGGAGGCGAAGTCAGCACTTTCGCGCCAAGCGGCTCCCCACACCAGTTTCCCCATCTATAGTGTTGTTGTTGGCTGCTGTAGGGTTACCCCAACTCAGGAGAACCCCACGCACAGTGGAACGAAATGCTGCCCAGTCCTGTGATCGGCTGCAGACTGGATCGCTGTGGTTCATGGGGTCTTCACTGGCTGATATTTGGAAGTAGATCGCCGAGCCTTTCTTCCTAGTCTGTCTTAGTCTGGAAGCCCCCCTGAAACCTGTTCAGCATCATAACAACACACAAGCATCCAATGACAGAAAAGTGGTGGCGGCCCATGAGGTACATTGACTGGGAATCGAACCCAGGTCTCCTGCCTGGAGGGTGAGAATTCTACCACTGAACTGCCATTGCCCTCACTCCTCATCTATAAAATGGACATAATAGCACCTCATTTGGGATGGTATAATGAGTGAGCACATTTAACTGTTGGCACAATGCGTACTCCAAGAACTCGATACATGGATGTACCATGTTACAGGAATTCAAAGATATGTGACCACAGCCCTGAGCGTTCTGCTTTCTGTCACCCTGGTTTCCTTAACTAAGCAACAGCCACGAGAGCACCAGCTCTGATGTGGGGTAAACAGGTTCTTGTGGGTGTGTTAGTTTTCTATCACCGTGGAACAAATTACCACAAACTTAGTGGCTTAACACAACACACGTTTATGACCTCACAATTTCTATGGGTAAAAGGTCCAGGCACAACTTAGCTGGATCCTCTGCTCCGGGTCTCACAGGCTGCAATCAAGGTGTTGGCCAGACTTGCGTTTTCCTCTGAGGCTTGGGGTCTTCTTCCAAGCTCACCTGGGATTTGGCAGAATTCAATTCCTCGCAGCTACAGGACGGAGGTGTCTCTGGTTGGCTGCTCTCAGCTCCTGTTGTTGCTAGCTGCCACGGAGTTGGCTCCAACTCATGGTGACCTTACATATGACAGGACAAAACACTGCCCCATCCTGTACCACCCTCCTGATCGTTGGTACGTTTGCGTCCATTGTTGAGGCTACTGCGTCAGTCCACCTCATGGAGGGTTTCCCTGGTGTCCACTGACTCTCCACTTTACCAAACATGATGTCCTTTTCTAGAGGTGAGTCTTTCCTGATGGCACGTCCAAGGTAAGGGAGTTGACATCTCGCTCTCCTTGCTTTTAGACAATCTTCTGGCGGTATTTCTTCTAAGACTCATTTGTTTGTACTTCTGGCAGTCCACGGTATATTCAATATTCTTTGTTAGCACCACAGTTAGAACACGTTAATTCTTCGTCCATCTTCCTTTCTCACTGCTCAGCTTTCGCATGCACATGAAGTGACTGAAAAGACCACGGCTTGGGTCAGATGCAACAAAGTGACATCTCAGCGTCTAGACACCATGAAGAGATGCTTGGCACATGGATCTTTCACAGGTTCTCTTTACAAGGCAGTGCTTCTTCAAAGCCATTTGGAGACTCCCTCCCTTTGGGAAGGACCCAAAACCAAACTCACTGCCCTCAAGTCAATTCTGACTCATAGTGACCCCCCACAGGGTTTCTAAGGTGGTAAATCTCTATGGGAGCAGACTGCCCCATCTTTCTCCCAAGGAGCAGCTGGTGGTTTCAAACCACTGATCTTCCGGTTAGCAGTCCATCGCTTTAACCACTGTGCCACCAGGGCTCTGTGGAAAGTACCCAGTCCCTCCTTTAAGGGCTTTTCCTTGATTAAGGCAGGCCCAGCTAGAGATGATCACTTTGTTATTAACTAAGAATCAACTAATTTGGAACCTTAATTATACCTGCAACGTTCGTTCACTTGTGCATATCACACAGCCATGGAGATGGCCTCCCATCACCTTTGCCATATTCCACTTGTTCAAAGCAAGTCACAGATGCCACCCACATTCCAAGGAAGGGGATTATACAGGGCATGACTCATTGGGGATCACCCTAAGTGTGTCTGCCACAACGGGCTAGCCTGGGGACCTACTCACCTTACACAGAGTAACAGCACACCAAGCGGGACAAGGGTAGGCCTTGGCTGAACTAGGGTTCAGATGCTGGCTCCAGAGAACTTACTGGATTTTTTTTTTTTTTCAACCTTGGCAAGTTACAAAACCTCCCAGTCTCCGTTCGCCCAAAAAGGGGAAAATGAATACCTGACAGAGTCATTAGAAGGGACAGATAAGAAAATTGTGGGTAAACCCCCCTGGCATAGTAGAGCAGGCACTCAACCTTAGTTTCCTTCTCTTTTCTCAACCCTTACTGGAGGAACTTATGCATAAAAATGAGGCTAATGTTGCTTTTCTTTTAAGTCTTCCAGAAACCGTGAGTAACATGTGAAAGGCTTCATAAAATATGAGGCACATACTATCTGTCCAATCCTCCACAGCAGGGTTTTCCTTACTCTGGCTGGCTTCACCTCTGGCAAATGATGACCTCATCACTCACACCTGTTATGCCCCACAGCACCTCTTTCTGGATCAGCTACCACCTGCCCACCAAGACGGGGCCAAATGGATAAACCACGGGACAACCACGTAACGGGCTCTCATGCATTCTCGCAACACCATTTTCAAACAACGTTTAATGGCATGTGGAAATGCTCACAACATATTGGTAATAATAATGGTATAAAAAAAGTATGATTCCAAATTGTCCTTTTCATCTAAGTCAATTGGCATAATAAAATCTATTAAGGAAACATTCTGCATCCCACTTTGAAGAGTGGTGTCCGGGGTCTTAAACACTAGCAAGCAGCCATCTAAGATGCATCAATTGGTCTCAACCCACCTGCATCAAAGGAGAATGAAGAACACCGAGGACATAAGGCTATTATGAGCCCAAGAGACAGAAAGGGCCACATGAACCAGAGACTACATCAGCCTGAGACCAGACAAACTAGATGGTGCCTGGCTACAATCGATGACTGCCCTGACAGGGAGCACAACAGAGAACCCCTGAGGGAGCAGGAGAGCAGTGGGATGCAGACCCCAAATTCTCATAAGACCAGACTTAATGGTCTGACTGAGACTGGAAGGACCCCCGTGGTCATGGCCCCCAGACCTTCTGTTGCCCCAGGACAGGAACCATTCCCAAAGCCAACTCTTCAGACATGGATTGGACTGGACAATGGGTTGGAGAGGGATGCTGGTGAGGAGTGAGCTTCTTGGACCAGGTGGACACTTGAGACTATGTTGGCATCTCCTGCCTGGAGGGGAGATGAGAGGGTAGAGGGGGTTAGAAGCTGGCGAAATGGACACAAAAAAAGAGAGAGTGGAGGGAGAGAGCGGGCTGTCTCATTAGGGGGAGAGTAATTGGGAGCATATAGCAAGGTGTATATGGGTTTTTGTGTGAGAGATTGACTTGATTTGTAAACTTTTTGTAAACTTTCACTTAAAGCACAATTAAAAAAAAAAATTTCCAAAATTGTCCTTTTACAAGCTCAAGTCCTGGACTCAGACTGCCTGTGTCCCAATGCATTTTCACTGTCTATGGCTTTGTGGCTTTGGGCAAGTTATCTAACTTCTCTGTGCCTCAGGTTCCTCATCTGCAAAATGGGAATAATAATAAGACCTATCTCATAAGGTCATCGTGAGGATTAAATATGGTAACACTTATGAAAACCCCAGGCCCAGTGGCTGCCACCTAGTGAAACTCAATGAATGATGGGTGCTGTTATTATTTTCCGTTAAGCACCACTTCTATACTTTGAGGAAAAAGTTAAAAATAAAGACTTCGTAAACAATGAAGATGCTAATGAGTTGATGGCTGTCTTCTCAGGGGAATAAAGAAAAGCTAAGAGGAAGAGGAGGATAAAAAAATATACTGAGGTGAGACCATGCTTAGTAATTCTCCGTGCTTTCCAGAAGGTTCTACTTTGTCTGAAAGGCATTTACTGCATTTCTCCCTTTTTTTCCTCTGTCTCCATTCCCTTCTGAAGGAATCTCATTTCTTCCATCTTAAAGAGTAAGGGTGACACCGCTGTACTCTCTCAAATTTCACAGCAGCCCTTTTAGGTCTTACCTGCAAACTGCTTTGTAAACAATCTCTGTCTCATTAACAATCAGTCTACCCATCTGTCTACTTAATTAAAATAAATAAAGTGTGGCTGCCCCCAGAAAAGGATAAGCCACGTCCCTGCCTCCACTAATTAAAACACAAACCAGGTAGAACACTTCTCTGGAGAAGGCTGAGAAACCACTTCTGCCCATGATTTCCTGGGGAGCATGGATGGGGGTCAGGTGGCGAGGGACTCCATCCCACCCTCCTTCCAGACTGAGAACTTTTCCCTCAGCAAGGCCTGAGGCTGCTGGGCGTGAGAGCTGGCGCTGGCTTCTGACCCAGCCCCTGCTGATCCTAGGGGTTGCTAAGCACCCCAGTGAGGAATGTCACAGAGTAAGCAACAAGCCAGGGAGCCACCGAGCCAAGCTGGTGACAAAGAAAGCAAGCATGCGGCAGGCGGCGGGTCAGAGGGAGGCTTCCGTGGGCAGCCTGCCAGGCCGGCAAGGGCCGAGCAGATGGCAACGGGGAGGAAGCAGGTGGCTGGCTGCCCAGGGCCGCTGCACAGGAAGCTCCGGGGCTGTGAGCTGGGGGAACCAGGGGCTGGCAGGAAGGGAGAAGACAGAGGCCTTCCTTAAAACAAGAGCTTAAATAAATCCACTGACCCACACAGGGAATCCGTCAGTGTCCTGCCTGCCTGGAGGGTCTCTGGGACCCACTGCAATGCCAGAAAGCTGCTGGACTCCGGCCAGACCCACACAGAACCACACGCCCACCCACATATCACCCTGGCCCACTGCAGCCTGGCAGACCCAACGGCCAGGTGTTTTCTTCAGTACCATCTGCTCTCTGGGCAGTGGTTCCCAACCTGGGGCAGGTGTTTACCGTCGGTATCATGGGAGGGAATTCCTGCCAGATGTTAAGGACTCCATGTGTTCCGTAACCTGAAGAGATAACGTCTCGCATGTGTGTGGGTCCTACCAGTCTCCAAGTGTACGCAGCTGCTTTGTGCTTACTTAAAGCCAAGTGCAGAGGGCAGTACAGAGCTCTCCCTCACTGCACACCACCACTTTAAAGGAGGGTTGACGCTGACATGATGCTTCTCTGATATTCTTAGAATAAGGCCCAGACCCTCACCATGGTCTACTAGGCCTCAGGGATTTGGTCCCTGCAGACTTGTCCAGTCTGACCCACGCTATTCCCACCTCCAGGATTCAGCAATACTTCCTCCAGACTCAGAGCTCCTGTCCATGCACTTCCCTCTGCCTGTAATGCTGTTCCCTCAAGCTTCAGAGTTTGTGTCAAGTGTCCCTACCTCAGAGAAGCCCTTCCTGACCTCCTAGGTAGGCCAGGCCCCCCCGCCAGTATATGCTCTATGGCCCTGAATACCTCTCCTTCACAGCTCTGACCGCAGTTTGTGATTATATATTTATAATGATGTGATCGAAAACCCTGGTGGCGTAGTGGTTGAGTGCTATCGCTGCTAACCAAAAGGTCGGCAGTTTGAATCCACCAGGTGCTCCTCAGAAACTGTTGGACAGTTCTACTCTGTCCTATAGGGTCACTATGAGTCAGAATCGACTTGACAGTAGCGGGTTTAACGATGTGATTAGCGTTTCTTTCCCTATTAGATTGTAAACCCCAAGGTTGAAGGGGCTTGTCTGTCTTATTCACTCCTCTATCCCCAGTGACAGGCACAGCATCCTGGCACACAGTAACCTGTTGCCATCGAGTCGATTCTGACTCACAGTGACCCTACAGGACAGAGCAGAACTTCCCCATAGGGTTTCCAAGGTGGTAATCTTTACCAAATGACCTTTCAGTTAGCAGCTGAGCACTTAACCACTGTGCCCCCAGGGTTCCCAAAACAAACAAAACAACAAACCCATTGCCATCGAGTTGATTCCAACTCTTGAACACTCTATATAACCCACTGCCGTCAATTTCGACACACGATGGCAGTGGGTTTGGTCTTTTTTTCGTAAAGCTGTTAAAAAGAAACCAATTTAGGCAAGAGTTTGAGGGGAAAGATGCTTTGCGTGAAACCACTGGGTGTGGGAGAGCCATGTCTATACTTCTAGAAACCCCTGGTGTCCACGCAGAGTCTGGACTGACGAGCCAGGTCTCCTGGCATCACTGGGGTGCCTGGGGGCCTGAGCTGGAAGGGGTGCCCTGGGGGTTGAGGGGTACAGATGCCCTTGCTGTGGGCCCAGCAATGCTTCCCATCCCTCCGTTCATTCAGTAGACACTCAGGAGTGCCACATTCATCTCTGTGATGCAGCAAGATAACTGTGACAAAATCCCTGCCCTCTAGAAGTCTGTGGTTCAGCTGAGACAGACAAGTAAACCAAAAATGGCTGGTCATGGAGAGGACAGTTCTGAGAGTTGCCCACATTAGGTGAGAAGGGACGGAGGCAACACAAAGACGGTGTCAGCTGAGCTGAATCTTGAGAGGTGAGTACTGATTGGTTTATCAGGTTGGGGTGCCCCGTTTACCCCTCTGGTGCCTTTATTCAATATATCTAAGTTCGAGTCATATACGTGGTCTTTTGTGACTAGCTTCCTTCACTTAGCATGCTTTCAAGCTTCATCCGTGTTGTAGCACACATCAGTACTTCGTTTCTTTTCATTGCTGAATAATATTCCATTGTATGGGTATACCGCATTTTGTGTTCCATTCATCAGGTGATGGACATTTTGGTTGTTTCCATTCTTTTTTTTTTTTGGCTATTACAAATGCTATGAACATTCATTTATAAGTTTTCGTGTGGACGTATGTTTTCATTTCTCTTCGGTGTATACCCGGGAATAGAATTGCTGGGTCATATGGTAACTCTAAAAGGAGCCCTGGTGACACCTTGGTTGAGCACCGGGCCGCTAACCAAGAGGTCAGCGGTTCGAACCCACTAGCCACTCTGCAGGAGAAAGATGCAGCAGCCTGTTTCCTAAAGGTTACGGCCTTGGAAACTCGATGAGGTAGTTCTACTGTGTCCTATTGGGTCGCTATGAGTTGGGATCCACTAGACAGAAGTCCCCCTGGGTGAGGTAAATGGTTAACGCACTCGCTGCTGATCGAAAAATTGGAGGTTTGAGGTGCCTTGGAGGAAAGGACTGGTGATCTACTTCCAAAAAATCAGCCATGGAAAACTATGGAGCACAGTTCTATGCTGACACGCATGGAGCTGGAATTGACACAATGACAACTGGTTTATGGTAACTCTATGTCTAACTTTTTGAGGAACTGCCAGACTGTTTTCCAAAGTGGCTGCACCGTTTTACAACCCCACCAGCAATGCACGAGGCTTCCAATTTCTCCACATTCCCATCAACACTTGCTATTATCTGTCTTGTTATTGTAGCCATCCTACCCGTTACCCGTTGCCGTTATCGATTCCGACTCATAGCAACCCTATAGGACAGAGTAGAACTGCCCCCATAGTGCTTCCCAAGGAGTGGCTGGTGGATTCGAACCGCTGACCTTTTGGTTAGTAGCCGTAGCTCTTAAACACTGTGCTACCAGGGTTTCCGTAGCCAGCCTAGTGGGTATCAAGTCGTATCTCACTGTGGCTTTAATTTCCCTAAATCATTTAACAAGCAACAACTCTGCTGAATCTTCTGGGGATACTGAGGCCAGTCAGGCCTGGGTTGAGCCTTGCCTTGGCTGCTGACGCCGTGGGACCTCAGTAAGCTCCTAACCTTTTCTCAGGCAATTTCCTCATCTGTCAAACATGTTACTTCACTGGAGTCTTAGAAAAATTTCACAAGATGATACATGCATGGTACACTGTACATAGTTTTCAGCATATTGTCAAGAATGATAGCAGGGCTCAAAAAAATGTAGCTATTTAAAAAAAAAGGCTGTCCCTTAAGGCCAAGAACTGTGACTATTTGTCTTGTCTAATGAGGATGACCAAAGAGACTACACCATGGTGGCCACAGAACTAACTATAAGGATTCATTAAAATGATACGTCAATGACTAAGATTCACTCAGAAACTCCCTTCCTGGTTTCTCACTTTTTCATTTTCTAGTAGTGGGGGACCCAGGAAGAGGCCCAAAGAAAGGGAAATGGTCTTAGTTATCTATAAAACCCGTCGCAGTCGAGTCAATTCCGAATAATAGCGACCCTACAGGACAGAGTAGAACTGCCCCATAGGGTTTCCAAGGAGCAGCTGGTGGATTCGAACTGCTGACCTTCTTTTGGTTAACAGCCAAGCTCTTAACCACTGAACCACCAGGGCTCCCTTAGTCATCTAGTGCTGCTTTAACAGAAATACCACAAGTGGATGGCTTTAACAAAGAGAAATTTATTCGCTCAGAATCTAAGAGGCTAGAAGTCCGAATTCAGGGTGTCAGGGTGCCAGCTCCAGGGGAAGGCTTTCTGTATCTGTTGGCTCTGAGGGAAGGTCCTTGTCATCAGTCTTTCTCTGGTCTAGGAGCTTCTCGGAGCATTGACATAGGGTCCAAGATGTGGTCTAATCCTGGCTCTTTTTTCTTGGTGGTAATGACGTCCCTATGTCTCTTCTGCTCACTTCTCTCTTTTAAATCTCAAAAGTGGTTGACTCAAGATACAACCTAATCCTGTAGATTGAGCCCTGCCTCATTAACATAACTGCCTCTAATCCCGCCTTATTAACATCATAGAGGTAGGATTTATAACACATAGGAAAATCACATCAGATGACAAAATGGTGGACAATCACACGATACTGGAATCACGGCCTAGCCAAGTTGACATACAATTTTCGGGAGGACACAATACAATCTATAACAGCTCTTCTCCAAAGGAACAGCCTTTCCAGTAATTTCTTCAGGTAATTTGTTGACAGGTCTGTTTATCAGACCATGATGAAAACACGTTATGAGAAGTCAAGGACAAAAGGGTCGGCTACGGTCACTACGGAAACCCTGGTGGTGTAGTGGTTAAGTGCTACGGCTGCTAACCAAAAGGTCGGCAGTTTGAATCTGCCAGGCGCTCCTTGGAAACTCTATGGGGCAGTTCTATTCTGTCCTATAGGGTCGCTATGAGTCAGAATCAACTCGAGGGCAGTGGGTTTTTTTTTTTTTTTTTTTTTGGTTTTGGGTCACTATGAGTCGGAATCAACTTGACAGGAACCAATCTTTTTGTTGTTGTTGTTCAGTATGTGATTGAGACATCAATGGTCAAAATGACACACTTAAATGTCACATTTTTAGCTGCTTCTGCCCTTCCCCAAAGGAGCCCTGGTGGCACAACGGTTAAATGGTTGGCTGCTAATCAAAAGACTGGCAATTTGAGCCCACCCAGCCGTTCCCCAAGAGAAAGACCTGGTGATCTGCAGCTAGAAAACCCTATGGGGCAGTTCTACTCTGTCACACAGGGTCGCTATGAGTTGAAATCGACAAGGTGGCATGTAACAACAACAGTCCTTCCTCAACACTAGAACTTGGCCAAGTGTTTTCCAGCAAAGAGGAAGTGAACATCAAGTATCCAAGCAGGCACCCCAGAAAAGACAAGGAGGAGACTCGGGAGGAGGCAGACAAGAGGCCCAGGTAGGCAGCCCTAAGTAGTCTGTCTGCTGGAATGACCACCCTGCAGGGGAAACTCTACTCCCTCCCAGGGCATCTGCTCAAACCAGCCTGTAGCTGCAGGGGGGTCCTCCAGAGAAGGAGGAAGGTGTAATAATCCCCTGGGCATGGTTTCCACAGGAGTATGCAGAAGAAGCCAGACAAAGCAATTCTCCATCTTTGATCTTCTCTCTTGGACAACAGGCCCCACCACTGCCACCCACAACATGGTACCAGGGCCACAGGGAGATGGAGTGATAGAGATGGAGTGAGAGATGGAGGTTTCTTTTCTCCACTTTTGTCCACCAAATTCATGGACTGACAAGGACACTTCTCACCCCTATGATCTTTGTCCACCAAATCATTGGCCAAGATGGAGCCTTCCTACCCCATTACCTCTGCCCACTAAACGCATCCTCAGGTCACGTGATGTCTGTTCCAAGGCTCAATTAAGGTCTGTCTCACCCCTGCCCATCTTTTGATTGGACTGATCAAATCTCCTCATCTGGGCAAAAAAACATCCTGTTCAGACCCAGCACTGCTCAGCACTAATTTTTTTGTTCTTTTTTTTAAATTTAAGTTACTAAAGTGCCTCTCCTTCCTAATTTTTGGTCCATCCAGACACCCACCACCCATCTGTCAGCTGGTCATATTGTGGTGGCTTTCATATTGCCATGATGCTGGAAGCTGTATCATCGGTATTTCAAATACCAGCAGGGTCACCCATGGTGGACGGGTTTCAGTGGAGCTTCCAGACAAAGACTAGGAAGAAAGGTCCTTGATCTACTTCTAAAAATTAAAAAAAAAAAAAACGCAAAAGTTAGCCAGTGAAAATCCTATGGATCACAATAGAATACTGCCCAGCAGAGGGTGGGAAGATGAGCCCCCTAGGTTAGAAGGCACTCAAAATACACAGCAGCCGCAACAATGGACTGGGGCATACCAACAATCCTGAAAATGGCAATGTTTCATTCTGTTGTACACGGGGTCGTGATGTACATAGCTCAGACCAGAGTCAACAGCAGCTAACGATGACAAGACTGCCTTCTTAGAGATCTCCCTCTTTGCCTTCTGGTTTGTCCCGAGAGGGAAGTGAGAGCACCCTTGACCCACAGCCAGCACCCGGAGTAACAGTGCTGTAGATGTCTGGGGAGCTCTGATCCTGTGTCCAGCCCCCTGGGGCTGGACCACCTTAGCAAGCCCCCGGTTCTGGGTCTGGGACCTTGTGCCTATCCCCCCGTTCCTTTCCCAACACTCCTTTTCACAAACTACACCCTCCTCCTCCACCATTTTTGTCATCAACATTTCTGTGAATGGAAAGTCACCAAGAGCCCAACCCATTTTCACCACACTTCATCCAAACTGAAAAGATGTCTAAGTTTAAACATTTTTAAAGAAGAAAAACATGGAGAGGGAGAAAAGGAAAGAGTGGGGAACTGCCAGAACAGGCTGACAGCGGGAACCCTGGTGGGAAGGCTTCTGCCTGGCTTGTCACGGAGCCCAGACCTTCATCTTGCCTGGCTCCACAGGTGACCCCCATTCTGGCTCCCCAAAATAAGTACCAGCCCCTCAGAACAGGCTTCCCCATTGATCATCTGCTCTCCAGAAGCAACACACGCCCCCTGGCCTGGGCCCTCCCTTGGAACTTGAGAACAAGGGACACCAGGAAGCCTGCCCCAGGGGTTCCACTTTTGTTCCCTGCGGGGCAACTGCGCTCAGAGCGAGGACGCCCTGCGGCGCTGGGCTGGGAGGAAGGAGGAGGCCGCAGCGGGGAGGTCGGGTTTCGCTGTCTCAGCGCCGCCGCCGGGGCGACTCTTCCACCCCCGGCCGGGGTTCGAAGCCGCGGGGCCCAGAGAAGAGGAAGGAAGACGTAAAGGAACTTCTGCTGGGCCTTTCTGTCAGTTGGCGGGCCAGGCTCCGCAGAGACACTGAGGAGCCCTAGAGTCCTAGATTTGGGGGAGCAAGGGCGGGGCGAGGCTGCGCTCCAGAACGGGGCTGGATTTGGGGAGCAGGGGAGCAGGGGCGGGGGTGCGCTGAGCTCCAGGACCCGGGCTGCAATACAACTTCCCGGGAGGAAGCCCTCTCGGAACTTGACTTCTGGGGGCGCGGTCTCCCGCCCCGCCCGCGGCGCGAGGCTCGGCGGCTCCGCGGGGTCCCTGCCGGGGCCCCTTCCTTCCTGGGGGACGCCGTGTGGCCCCGACCCCGGCCCTCTTACCATCTGCGCCACTTTCAGCAGGCCCGTGTGAGTGCGGGGGTAGTCGGGGTCCAGCAGCCCCTCCGAGGGGCTCGCGCTGGGCTGACCCGCGCCGGCCCCGGGCCCGAACGCGTTGCTGCTGCTGCTGCACGTGGTGCGGACGAGACCGGCTCCGTGCGACATGGCGCGGCCCCAGCCCTGCGGCCGCCTCCTCGGGCAGCAGCGGAGGGGCCAGCTAAGGGGGCGGGGCCTCGGGCGGGGCGGGGCCAGATATGGGGACCTGGGGCGGGGCCAGACAGGGGCGGGGCCACGGCGGAGGGGCCAGATAAGGCGGGGAGGGCGGGACCCTGGTGGGAGGGGCGTGGTCGGGGGGCCAGATAAGGTGGGGAGGGCGGGGCCCTGATGGGCGGGCCAGATAAGGGAGGGGCGGGGCCTGGGGGCGTGGCCACGGCAGGAGGCAGATAAGGGGGCGGGGAGGGGCCCTGGAGGAGCTGGGATGGAGGCGGAGTCAGGGCTGGCGGGGCGGGGCAACGGCAGAGGGACAAGATAAAGGGGGTGGAGCCCGGGCGGGGGCGGGACTGCGGCAGAGAGACCAGATAAGGGGGGCGGGGCAGCGGCGGAGGGGCCAGGTAAGGGGCGGGGCTAGGACGGGGCGGGGCGGGGTCCCCCGGGCAGGGTTCGGGTCCCCCGGGCAGGGTTCGGGTCCCCCGGGCGGCGTTGGGGTCCCCCGGTGGGGTTGGGGTCACCCGGGCTGGGTGGGGCGGGGCGGGGCGCACGGTCCGGACCCCAGCGCAGGAGGCCGGGGTCCCGCGGCGGCAGAACTGAGCCGGGTCGGCTGGGCCCGGCGCTTTCCGGAAAAGCAGCTGCAGTCCCGGCCCTTGGAGAGGCGCGGAGGTTGGCCTGCAGGGAGGAGGGAACCGGACGCCTGGGGCCGTGGCCTCAGAGTGGGCAAGGCCGGGGCCACAGCTGGTTCTGAGCCTCCGGGGATTTCGGTGGGTGCGGCCGCGGATGTGTGCTGAGACTATTTTATTGAGGTATAACTTCCATACAGTAAAAGGCACAAACCGTAAGTTTCAGCTCCATTAATTTTTATACACCTGGGTAACCACCACCCAGATCAACACATATACCGCGCCCATCACCCCAAAAAGTGTCCCCATGCGCCTTCGCAGTCTACCTTCCTTTCCCGCCCCTCTGCCCCCCTACCCCACCACCCCACCTCCCCTCCAACCTCAGGCGACCTCTGTGCTTTCTGTCACTATAGTTTTGCCCGTTTGGAGGCTTCATATACTCGGAATCCTACTGAATGTTCTCTTTCCTTTCTGGCTTCTCTCACTCAACACCGTGCATTTGAGATTCATCGTGTCGAGCATATCAGGAGTTCGTATCAGTAGTTCAATAGTTTGTTCCTTTTTATTGCCGAGTAGTGTTTCACTGTGCAAAAAACACCACAACCAGTTTTTTGCTCATCCGTTGGTGGACACCTGGGCTGTTTCCTTTTTTGGGGAGCTGAGCCCTGGTTGACACAGTGGTTAAGAGTTTGGCTGCTAACCAAAAAAAAAGGTCAGCAAAGGGCTGCCAAACTGGAGTACCTTATCAGTGTCTCTTTGAGCAGAGTGTCCCTGTAACTGTAGGAATAACTTCCTTTGGAGATAACACCAAAAATCTACCTCTGGGAAAAATGCAGAATGGAATTTCAAATACTCATGGACTCCAGACTTTCTGGAGCCATGGAGGCTGGCCGAACTCCTGAAACTATTGCCCTGAGATAATCTTTAAATCTTAAACCAAAAATACTCCCTGGAGTCTTCTTAAAACCAAGCAATAGTTTAGCTTGACTAGTAAAAATTGTCTGCCTTGCACTGTTTACAATAGCAAAAAGATGGAAGCAACCAAGGTGCCCATCAATGGATGAATGGATAAATAAATTATGGTATATTCACACAATGGAATACTACGCATTGATAAAGAACAGTGATGAATCTGTGAAACATTTCATAACATGGAGGCATCTGGAAGGCATTATGCTGAGTGAAATTAGTCAGTTGCAAAAGGACAAATTTTGTATGAGACCAGTATTATAAGAACTTGAGAAATAGCTTAAACAGAGAAGAAAATACACTTTGATGGTTATGAGAGTGGGGAGAGAGAGGGGTATTCACTAATTAGATAGTAGACGAGAACTATTTTAGGTGAAGGGAAAGACAACACACAATACAGGGGAGGTCAGCACAACTAGACTAAACCAAAAGCAAAGAAGTTTCCTAAATAAACTGAACGCTTCAAAGGCCAGCGTAGCAGGGGCAGAGGTTTGGGGACCATGGTTTCAGGGGACATCTAAGTCAATTGGCGTAATAAAATCTATTAAGAAAACATTCTGCATCCCACTTTGGAGAGTGGCATCTGGGGTCTTAAACGCTGAGCGGCCATCTAAGATGCATCAATTGGTCTCAACCCACCTGGAGCAAAGAAGAATGAAGAACACCAAAGACACAAGGTAAATATAAGCCCAAAAGACAGAAAGGGCCACATAAACCAGAGACTACATCAGCCTGAGACCAGAAGAACTAGATGGTGCCTGGCCAAAACTGATGACTGCCCTGACAGGGAGCACAACAGAGAACCCCTGAGGGAGCAGGAGAGCAGTGGGATGCAGATCCCAAATTCTCATTAAAAGACCAGACTTAATGGTCTGACTGAGACTAGAAGGACCCCAGAGGTCACGGTCCCCAGACCTTCTATTAGCCCAAGACAGGAACCATGCCCAAAGTCAACTCTTTAGACAGGGATTGGACTGGACTATGGGATAGAAAATGATACTGGTGAGGAGTGAGCTTCTTGGCTCAAGTAGACATATAAGACTGTGAGGGCAGCTCCTGTCTGGAGGGGAGATGAGAGGGCAGAGGGAGTCAGAAGCTGGCTGAATGGATACAAAAATAGAGAGTGGAGAGAAGCAGTGTGCTGTCTCATTAGGGGGAGAGCAACTGGGAGTATATAAAACCAAAAAAAAAAACCAAACCCAGTGCCATCAAGTCAATTCCGACTCATAACAACCCTATAGGACAGAGTAGAACTGCCCCATAGAGCTTCCAAGGAGCGCCTGGTGAATTTGAACTGCTGACCGTTTGGTTTGCAGCCATAGCACTTAACCACTACACCACCAGGGTTTCCAGAAGTATATAGCAAGGTGTCGACGGCACTGGGTTCTGGGTAGATAAATTTTTATATGAGAGACTGACTTGATTTGTAAACTTTCACTTAAAGCACAATAAAAATAAAAATAAATTGTCTGCCTTGAGCATTATGCTCTTTTAAGAACTATCTGTATGAGATCAAACGGACAACAACTCAAACGATGTGAGATTCATCAAATACAGACAGAGGTTGGTGCCAAGATGCCCATGACAGGCAGCAACACTCCAAGACACCTGGGTAGAGGCTGCCTCAGGGCATTTCCAGGTGGGGGGTTATACACTTTGTCTTTACATGCAAAGATATGTGCAGGGATCCAGGAAAATACATGTCAAATCTATGATGGATGGAATTGTTTCTGTACTAGTTAATGGGTTTCAATTACCATGAAGTCAGGTGTTCAGTGTGTTTTTTCCAGGCTCTGGTCACTGCTCAGTAAGGTACTCTGGTTCTTTCCCAGAGTCCTTTGTGGGCAGGATCCATCTTGGATTGTTCAAGGCCCTCTCAGTGTTGCATATCATTTCTCACATACACTTACATTTTCACTCCTGTACTTGTCCAAGGCTTTGGGACCCATGATGGGGATGACAGGGGGTCTCTTAAAGCGAGGGCTTCAAGCACTGGATAATTTCTCCTCTGAGGGGCCTTCATCCAATTCTCCAACAATCTCCTAAATCAGAGATTGTCAGTGTGTGGTCTCCAGCCTGGCAGCACCGTGTGAGAAATGCAAATTCTTGGGCCCCACACCGGATCTGCTGAATCAGAAACTCTGAGTTCTGGGGCTCAGCAACCTCTGACATGATAAGCTTGTCTGCCTTCTACTCCATTCTCCTCCCCCTCTTGTTTTGTTTTCAACAATTCTCCTTGGATTGCCCATGCTTCTCACTTCGAAATCCTTCACCTTCTGTCATGGCGCGAACTCTCTCCAGCTCCTACCTCCAAGCTTGTGTATCTCAGCAGAGAGAGGGTGCTGCTGAACAATGGCTGCTCAGCAAAACCGGAGCACGCCCCCATCTGCTTTTCCTTGTACCAAAACAGGAAAAGGCCACAACTCATGTGACCCAACTTGGTTATATGATATGTCTGGTCAGACGTAATGATACAATAACAAAATGACAGGTATTTCTGTAATAGTCACGGTGCTTTTGGCTGCATGCTACAGAAACTAAACTCCAAGCAAAAAGAATTCATCCGCTTTTGTAAGCGATGAACTCTCATTTCAGGCATGGCTGGATCCAGGTGCTCAAATCAGGCCTGGTCGGGACTGCTGTCTTTTGGCTTCCCTCTCCTCTGTATTTGCTTTTCTGCCAGGCAGACCTTCTTATGTCATGACCTCAGCAGCTCTTTGAAAGAGTACCTCTTTCCCATTGGTTCTGGTACTAACTCTCATTGGTTCAAACATGAGTCACAGCTCCACCTTCCAGCCAATCCTTATAACTAGAGGGATGGAACATATGTATTGGACAGGCTAAGTTCTACCTACCTATGGAGCTGGGGGAGGGTAGGGTTGGCCCACCAGGAACTGAGTTGGGGAGGGCAAGTTCCCCAAAGGAAAATCAGGTGCAGGTACGAGAAACCAAAAAAAAAAAAAAAAAAGTTGCCATCAAGTTGATTCCAACTCATAGTGACCCTATAGAACAGAGGAGAACTGCCCCATAGGGTTCTCAAGGAGTGGCTGGTGGTTTGAAACTGCTGACCTTCTGGTAAGCAGCCAAGCTCTTAACCTCTGCACCACCAGGGCTCCAGGCATGAGAAAGGGGAAAACCAGCAGGTGTTGATGACACACTTCTAGTACCTGCCCTTGAATTCCTTTTCCAGTACATTTCAAGAGGTTGATTAGGTTCTGAGAGCCAGCCACACTTCCTGCTGAGGAACACTGATAGTTGTCCCTACCTTTGCACAGGGTAGCCCACGAGCAAGGCCAGGCAGTTCATGAGTTGGCCAGCAGTGTTTACAGGGGTTGATGTGAGTTTTGCTCAGTAGGAGTGGGCATATCTGTTGGAACCATTCAGATCCTCTCTCTTGAGGAGCTTGAATGTGAGGGAGGCATGGGGAGGGAGTTGCCAGGTGGAAGGTATAAACCAAAAAAAAAAAACCAAACCCGTTGCTGTCGAGTCAATTCTGACTCATAGCAATCCTACTGGGCAGAGTAGAACTGCCCCATAGAGTTTCCAAGAAGCACCTGGTGAATTCAAACTGCCAGCCTTTTTGGTTAGCAGCCATAGCACTTAACTATTATACCACCAGGGTTTTCCCATGGGAGGCATAAACAGCAGAGGCCAAAGGACACAGCAAGAAGGTGGAAGCCGAGAGGCTGGATGGGCCAGGGGAGGAAATAGAGAGGGGTTGAGTGGAACAGAAGGAGCCCTGGTGGTACAATGGGTAAGTACTCGGCTGCTCACTGAAAAGTTGGTGGGTCAAACCCACCCAGCAGCTCCATAGGAGAAAGACCTCGTGATCTGCTCCCATAAAGATTACGGCCTAGAAAACCATACGGGGAAGTTCAACTCTGTCACAGGGATCACTATGAGTCAAA
Organism: Elephas maximus indicus; assembly: GCF_024166365.1. Lineage (NCBI taxonomy): Eukaryota > Metazoa > Chordata > Mammalia > Proboscidea > Elephantidae > Elephas > Elephas maximus. The sequence goes on from NC_064845.1 coordinate 7,211,827, forward strand.
GCTGACTCAACAACAATGAGAGGAACAAAGCGCCTGAGGCCCGGAAGAGAGGGAGCTGCAGGTGCTTTCTGCCGAGGAAGGGATCAACAGGGAAGCCTGGCTCTTACTGTCTAACCAATTGGCAATGGTCGTGTGAGAATCAAAGGAATTCAAAGCTAAGAACTGCTTCAAACGTGATATCTGTTATCATGAGAATGCCTCCCTGATCCATACTTTTTTTTTTAATTTTATTTTGTTGTTGTTTTGAGAATATACACAGCAAAACATACACCAATTCAAGAGTTTCCACGTTCAGTGACATTGATTACATACTTCAAGTTGTGCAACCATTCTCGTCCACCTTTTCTGAGTTGTTCCTCTCGCATTAACATAAACTCACTGCCCCCTAAGTTTCCTATCGAATCTTTTGAGTTGCTGTTGTCACTTTGATCCCATATAAAAACCAAAAACCCATTGTTGTTGAGTCAATTCTGACTCATAGCAATCCTATAGATAGGTCTTAAAAGAGCATAATGTTCAAGGGAGACCTTTTTTTCACTAGCTAAGCTAAAATACTGTTCAGTTTCAAGATGACCAAGGGATATTTTTAGTTTAAGGTTTAAAGATTCTCTCAGGGCAATAGTTTCAGGGGTTCGTCCAGCCCCCATGGCTCCAGAAGGTCTGGAGTCCATGAGAATTTGCAATTCTGTTCTGCATTTCCCCCCTTTGATCAGAATTCCTCTCTAGAATCTTTGATCAAAATGTCAAGTAATGGTAGCTGGGCACCATCCAGTTCTTCTGGTCTCATGAACAGGAGGCAGTTGTTCATGGAGGCAATTAGCCACTCATTCCATACCTTTCTCTTATTCCTGACTGCCCTTCTTCCTCTGTTGCTCTAGGTGAATACAGGCCAATTGTGCCTTGGATGGCTGCTTGTAAGCTTTTAGGACCCCAGGCACTGTGCAGCGAACTAGAGGGTAGCACAGAAGCACTAAACACCTTATTAGGCCAATTAACTGGGATGTTCCATGAAACTATGACCCTAAATCTCCAAACCAAAGAGCCAAATCCTGAGGTTTTTGATTGTACATAAGCAGCCTCAGCAGGTCTTTTTTTGTTTTGTCATTGTTAGAAATGTATCTATCACACAACTTTTGACAGTTTAACTTTTTACAGGTGCACAACTAATTAACAGCAATTACAATAATTGGCTGTGCAACCCTACCCTTAATGTGATTTTTCTAACCTCCTTAGCCCTTTTTTACCTGCAGGAAACCCTGGTGGTATAGTGGTAAAGTGCTCCAGCTGCTAACCAAAAGGTCAGCAGTTCAAGTCTACCAGGTGCTCCTTGGAAACTCTATGGTGCAGTTCTACCCTGTCCTGTAGGGTCGCCATGAGTTGGAATCGATTCAACGGCACTGGGTTTGGTTTGGTTTTTCTGGTACCCACCCTGGTAACCACCAATAAACTTTGTTCTCTGCACATTCCTTGGGTCATATAGTAGCTGTTTTTAGTGTTTTTGAGGAACGGACACTGTTTTCCACAACAACTGTACCATTTGGCATTCCCAGCAGTAATGGGTGGTGGTTGTTAGGTGCGGTCAAGTCGGTTTGTGCAACAGAACAAAACACTGCCCGGTCCTGCACCATCCTCACAATCTTTGCTATGCTTGAGTCCATTGTTGTAGCCACTCTGTCCATCCATTTCGTTTAGGGTTCCTCTTTTTACTGACCCTCTACTTTACCAAGCATGATGTCCTCCTCCAGGGACTGATCCCTCCTGATAACATGTCCAAAGTTGTAAGATGTAGTCTCGCCATCCTTGCTTCTAAGGAGCATTCTGGCTGTACTTCTTCCAGGACAGATTTGTTCGTTCTTCTAGCAGTCCATGGGGCACAAAAGGGGGAGGTGTTAGATGAGGCTAGAGAGGCAGTGGGGGGCTCCTCACTCCAGTGTGTGCGCCCAGCCATGTGCCCACAGTAGAAGTGTCTGGCGAACCACACTTCAGCCTTGGTGGTCTGTCTTCCCAGACTGGGAGTTCATAGAGGGAAGACATTCCTTGTGGAGACTCAGGAGTCTTGGACACACAGCTTTGGGTTTGAATGCCAACTCTGCCACCTACCAGCTCTATAAACTTGGGAAGTTACTAACCCCTTCTGGGCCTCAGTTTCTCCATCTGTAAAAAACCCCAAAAAACAAACCTGCTGCTGTTGAGTCGATTCTGACTCATACGGGGATGAAAACTTGTACCTATACTTCCTAATCCAATATCTTCTGCTTTGTCCCAAACCATCCCAGAGGTTAGTGCATCAAAGTAAGTTATTCTCTCTCAGGGTTCTGGGCTCAGCTGCATGGCTTTCACTTGGGGTTTACCATGAGGTTGTAGTCAGGTGGCAGCTGGGACTAGTCATGGCAGCTGGGCTGGACATCCAAGACGGCTTCCTCTCTCATGTGGTTGGCAGGTGATACTGGCTACTGACTCTAAGCTCAGCTATGGCTGTCAGCTGGAGCACCTACGGGTGGCCTCTCCATGTGGCTCAGGCTTCACAGAGCATGGCAGTTGGGTTCCATGAGGGAACATAGCAGGAGTGAGTATTCCCAGGAGGCAAGAAGTGGAACCTGCTGGCTTAGTTAAGGACTACATCCTTAACGTCATCACTTCCTCTGTATTCTAATGGACAAAGCACTCACAGGCCTGCCCAGATTTACAGGGGCGGTGAAATGAACTCCACCTATGGATGGGGAAGTTGCATGGTGATATTGTTGTGACCATCTTTGGAAAATACAACCTGCTATGCCTCCTGTGAGGATGAAATAAATTAAGGCATGAGGGTTAAATAAAGCACAGTGCCTGGCACACAGCAAGTTCCCAGAAGCATGGAGGCTCTTCTCGGCCTTCATCCTGACATCTTCAACCACAATGCCTGATATATAATTGGGCATCTTCGTACTTTTAAAATTTGATCGCGGAAGAACTGATTGCCATTTATGTATGATTGTCATGCAGGCCAAGAATAAATGTGACTACCATTAAACAGGTCAGATCAACTTCATGGTTCTATTTAATGAAAACTAACTCCACCCATGAAGCCCCGTCTGCACCATTGGTTTTACACGCAGAATAACCCTCCACTGGAAAATGGGGAAAAATGGGAGACGCAAGGAAAGCACAGAGTGGAAAGTGTGCTGCGTTCAGAGTCACAAGACCTGGCCTGGAATCTGGGTGCCTCTCGGAGTATCAGTCTCCACATCTGCAAAGTGGGATGAACTGCTGACCTCACAGGGCTGTTGTGAGGACTAAGCAAGAGTACCTTTGTTCAAGCATTCAGTACATGTTGGTGGGATGTGAAATAGGCTGGGATGAAAGGCTGATGGGTGTGGCATGTTAGGGCATCACCAGACAGGTGCAAACAGCATCTGGAGCCAGAGCCTGGCAAAATTCCCTGAGGGCTGCACTTGGCTGAGACCTGCCCTCTTCGCTCATGACTTTCATTGAGCTTCTGTGCACCGTCCAATGTCTCCCAGGCACTCAAAGGACGGCTCTGTGCACGATGCGGGGATGTGAAAAATTGCTAACACTTGCTTCCAGGGTCATTTTCACCTAGTTCCAGCCTGCACAAGTGGTCCCTGCATCACTCCCTTCTCTCCCTGTTTTCTAGGTGCCATGGAATTGATTTCAGCTCATAGTGGCTCCATGGGATAAAGCAGAACCACCTCACAGGATTTCCTAAGCTCTAATCTTCACGGAGGCAGATCTCCAGGTCTTTCCTCCTGCAGAGCCAATGGATGGATTGCAACTGCCCATCTTTTGCTTAACAAACACTTGATCGTTGTACCACCAGGGCTCCTTACTCTTCCCCTATCCCCTGTAATAATCTGTCTGGAAAAACCACCATAAGGTGGATCTTCATTGAGCAGACTGATACTGTCTGCTGTTCGCCGGCTCCAGCCTGACTGGCCAGGTGAGAAGGCTGGCCAATGAGCAAATGGCGGTGTTTGGCATCAGTAGTGAAGGCTGATCTTAGGCGGTTTTCTCTCATTTTGTGGTTACTTCCTGTGTGTTCGCCATGTCTTCCCAAGTAGACTGCAAGCTCTCTGTGGACAGTCTGCTTCATGAATGCTCTCCAAGGGCTGTAACTGGCAGATGGGTTGCTTACCATGTTTTCTGGCTGTACCTTTAAAAGGGGCAGGGCCAGGAGAAAACCAAGAAAACCAAACCCATTGTTGTGAAGTCGATTCCCACTCATAGCGACCCTATAGGACAGAATAGAACCGCCCCGTAGGGTTTCCGAGCAGTGCCTGGTGCATTCAAAATGCTAACCTTTTGATTAGCAGCTGAACTGTTAACGCTGCACCACCACGGCTCCAGGGCAAGGAGACCCAAAAAATTCACTGCCACTGAGTCGACTCGATTCAATTCGATTCTCCTCATGGTGACTCTATAGGACAGAGTAGAACTGCCCATAGGGTTTCCAAGGAACCCACAGTGGATTTGAACTGCCAACCTTTTGGTTAGCTGTCATAGCTGGCTGTAACCACTATGCCATCAGGGCTCCAGGGCAAGGAGAGGGCACGCTAATTCCTTAAACATAAGAGGGCCTGTATAAAGGTCCTGGTTTTGCTTTGCTTGACCTTTGGAGGTGGGGCTCTGGTTGCTGGTCTGGCCTCCGAGAGATCTTGACCAAGTGAAGTTCCCTGGGCCTCAGTGTTCCCATTTGTGAAATGGGCTGATACTGTTTGTACTGAAAGCTCAAGCAGAAATGTATTTGAAAATGTTTAGGAAGGTAATAAAGCACCTCCCATATATAAGACGCTATTAGCTTTTTGTGCTAATGCTTTCTCCAATACCTATATTTCTTCTATGAAGTTATCACCAGAGAGAGAGAGACAATGAATATGTCACTGGGGATAAGAAAGCATTACCATTTATGTTTTGAATTTCGAACTGATCAGGGATTCTTTTAGAAAACAAATCTTTTAATCAGATCCAAAGTATCAATAGTGCACTGATTTTTTTTTGTCATTAAAACATCATTTTTCTTTTATCCTTAAAACTCAGGAATAATATTTCTTTGCCTTTTTTCTGAGAATAAAACTAATATGCATTCATTATAAAAATGTAAAGATTATAAAAAATTTAAAGAAAACAAGCAAAAAACGAATTAAAATCCTTTTAACTAAATCAACAGAGATCAAGTCTATGTGCTCTGTCCTTAAGAATTGTGCACTTGACTTGTAGGAGAGGTTGTGTCTCAGATTCTATTTCCTCTCATTTAACATACAGTTCCAACAAGTCTACTGAAAATGAAAAACATTTCATTAGAAGGGGTGAGGCTTCTGTGGTATGAAGAAGAATGGGGCATCAGGAATGGAGGAAGACTCATTAACAACCTGCGGATACGCAGATGACACAACCTTGTTTGCTGAAAGCAAAGACCTGAAGCACTTACTGATGAAGATCAAAGACCACAGCCTTCAGTATGGATTACACCTCAATATAAAGAAAACAAAAATCCTCACAACTGGACCGATAAACAACATCACGATAGAGAAAAAACTGAAGTTGTCAAGGATTTCATTTTACTTGGATCCACAATCAACGCCCATGGTAGCAGCAGTTAAGAAATCAAACGACGTATTGCATTGGGCAAATCTGTTGCAAAAGACCTCTTCACGGTGTTAAAAAGCAAAGATGTCACTTCAAGGACTAAGGTGTGCCTCACCAAGCCCTGGTATTTTCAGTTGCCTCAAAGCTGCACAAGGAATAAGGAAGACTGAAGAGGAATTGATGCTAATCAAAAGATCAGCAGTTCAAACCCACTTGGAAACCCGACGGGGCGGTTCTACTGTGTCCTGTTGGGTCGCTGTGAGTTGGAATCAACTCGACGGGAATGGATTAGGTTAGGTTAGGTTAGTGGGTGCTTCAGTGGTAGAATTCTTGCCTTCCATGGAAGAGACTTGGGTTTAATTCCTGGCTAACGCACCCCGTGTGCAGCCACCACCATCTGTCAGTGAGGCTCGTGGGCTGCTGTGAGGCTGAACAGGTTTCAGCAGAGCTTCCAGACTAAGATGGAGTAGGAAGAAAGGCCTGGTGATCTATTTCTGAAAATCAGTCAGCGAAACCCTGTGGAATCACAATGGTTTGATCCTGTTGTGCATGGAGTCGAGATAAGTCTCATACTGACTTGGAGGCAGCTAACAAGAGTGCTAGTTGGACTTCTGTGCTGGTGCTCAAGTTGACTTATCCCATTATTATTGCCATCACCTAGGACCTTCTGGTGGCTTCCTATTAGAAAATAAATCAGAACCAAGATTGTATACCAAAAAAAAAAAAAAAAAAACACCTGTTGCTGTCAATTCCAACTCACAGCGACCCTACAGGACAGAGTAGAACTGCTCCATACAGTTTCCAAAGAGTGGTTGGTGGATTCTAACTGCTGACCTTTTGGTTGATAGCTGAGCTCTTAATCGCTGGGCCACTAGGGTTCCTTTGCTTAAAAGCCATTTGCCAGGATGCTCTGTATATTGGTTAGAATACGTGCTGTTGCAAGTAACAGAAATTGGTTCAGGCAAAGCGGTTATAATTGCAAAGCCCAGTGTTTGGCAGCATCTAAGGCTGTTGATTCAATGGTTCAACAATGCAGTCATTGACATTTCTTTCCATCCCTTTGTTCTGCTCTCCAGAGTTACCCCCATCCTACAACTGGCTCCCCTTAGTGGTCACCAAATATTTGCCAACAACTTCCTGGCTACATACTTCCTCAGTCTCCATCCAAGGAGAGAGGGACTGTTGCTTCTAAAACACCAAACCCAAACCCACTGCTGTTGAGTCGATTCTGACTCATGCTGACCCCATGCATTACAGAGCAGAGCTGAGCTCCACAGGGTTTTCTTGGTTGGAATCTTTACTGAAGCAGATTTCCAGGCTTTTTCTTCTGAGGTTCCACTGGGTGGGTTCAGACGGCCAACCTTTTGGTCAGCAGCCGAGCACAAACCGTTTGCGTTACCCAGGGACCTACTGTTGCTTCTACAGCTCTCTAAAGAGTAACCATGCTTCTTTCCTAGAACCCACAACCAAGCCCTGGGTCACATGCCCATCCCTGAACCAGTCACTGTGGCCAGGGGGTGGTATCATGTTGATCAGCTTAGGCAGAACTATGGGCCCCATTCCTAGAATCACTGTGGAGTCAGCTTCTCCCAGAGGACCTGGGCTGAATGTGGGTGGTGCGGATAGTGAACACAAGCTGGGGTACTTATATACTGTCATGGATTGAATTGTGTCCCACCCAAAAAATATCTGTCAACTTGGCTAGGTCATGGTTTCCCTGCATGACTATATGATTGTCTACCATTTCATCTTCTGATGTGATTTTCCCATGTGTTGTAAATCCTATCACTATGATGAAATAAAAAGGATTAGCGGCAGTTATGTTGATGAGGTCTACAAGATTAGGTAGTGTCTTAAGCCAATCTCTTTTGAGATATAAAAGAGAGAAACGAGCAGAGAGACATGGGGACTTCATACCATCAAGAAAGCAGCGCTGGGAGCAGAGCGCGTCCTTTGGACCTGAGGTTCCTGTGCTGAGATGCTCCCAGACCAAGGGAAGACTGATGACAAGGACCTGCCTCCAGAGCCGACAGAGAGAGTGAGCCTTCTCCTGGAGCTGGCGCCCTGATTTCGGACTTCTAGCCTCCTAGACTGTGAGAGAATAAACTTTGTTAAAGCCATCCACTTGTGGTATTTCTGTTACAGCAGATGACTAAGACACCACGGGAGGGAGAAAAGACACTGGAAAGCCAGGCACGAGGTCTGCTGTATCCTGGGATACCTTAGCTATTCTGAATATTCTAGCAAAAGAATATTCTGCCATTGACAAGGAACTTTTCCCAAATATACCTTCCAAATGGACTGTCCTCTCAGTCAACAACTTTCTTGCCATTTGCCTTCCTAAGTTTTTGAAAAGTCATCATTTCTATGATGCCACGTACTTTCCCCAAAACCCTGTCCTCTTTTATATCTTTACTCCCTAATTGATAACAATACACATTCTAACCTTCCCTACAATCCTAAGTCATCAATACTGGTACAGCTACCTCACCGTCCTTCACAGCTGTCTGCTTACAGTTCACACCTGGAAACACAAGGTTGCGAGAAGAACATTTACATTAGACCAAGTTAACCAGTGCTTCTTAGGTTGCCAACAATTTGTGTGTGTGTGTGCATGCGCCTGATTTTATACGCTAGGATTTTTTCTGTGAAAAGCCACCTTTTCAATTAAAACAATTGTCTAGAGGACAGAGATGCAGACTTTAAATTGATTTTCCACCGGGACTGCACCTTCAGTTAGCATTTCTCAACTCCTGTACTCTACACAGAGATATTTCATGGACTTAAAGTTGTTACTTTTAAGTATTTGTGCATCCCCTGAAGGGAGTTTCCTGGGAAGGGAACAATTTAAACATCTACAAAAATAGCTGATATTGATACATCTTTCTCTCTAGATTTTTTTTATAATTTTCAAATATTTGTCCTTTGAGGCAATGAGGTGGAAATAGCAACGGAGAGAGATTGCCTAAAGCATTTTATTGATTTGCCATGAATGGGTAAATGCATCAAATTAAAAACCCACCCAGCTCCATCCAGGAGGACATGAGGGCTTTGGAAGAGCTGGGAGGTGGATGCAGGTGGTGAACACAGATGGTGGACACAGATGGTGGACAAGAGCTTAAACTCACTGTGCGCTGTACCCGTAAGAATACTTCTCAAGCCCTCAGAAACCTTTCTTCTCGTTACTCTGGCTGTGTGGTTTGTGGCTCTCCTCCCTCTTACGTCTAGAGAAAACAAAGCAAATTCAGTTCCAAACTGAGAGCTTCACTTGAACCAATGCAAAATCGTTTTGTTGTCTCAATACCAAAACCCACACATAAAAAAATGATTCATAAACAAAGTTTCTCAGTATTCAAAAGAGGAAATAATAACTTCATTTCAGTTAAAAATAAATGTCTTTTTTTTTTTCTGTCAGAGTAGCACAAAGGATCGTGCTCCTGAAAAACCACAAATACGAGACAAGTGCCCCTGTGTCGGCACACCCGAGCCATTTTTCTCCTGAAATAAATCTCCTTGGTGGTACCGGCTCAAGAAAGACCTAAAGTTGTACTCCTTTTGGAGAACGTTTCTAAATGTGGTTTATGGCCCTTTTTACCTCAAAGTTGCTTCCCGTAAATGTGGCCAGGTTATAAAAGTCATACACGTATACATACACCCAGAATATAAAAGCAGGCTGCTTGCTCTATGACTGTTTCCAGAAGCAAACCTCTATAGAGGTACTGTTTTTATGCCTTTTATGTAAACTTGAGGAGCCATGGTGGTGTAGTGGTTAAGTACTCGGCTGCTAACCGAAAGGTCAGTGGTTTGCATCGACCAGCTGCCGCTCTGTTTTGAGAAACGTGGCTGTTCTCTTCTGTAAAGACTTACAGCCTTGGAAACCTTATGGGGCAGTTCTGCTCTGTCTATAGGGTGGCTATAAGTTGGAATCCACTCGATGGCAGTGGTATGGAGCCCTGATTGCAATATAAAAAACCCACAGGGTTGGATAGTGGTGATGGCTGCAAAGCGTGATGACTGTAATTAATATCTCTGAATTGTACACGTAAAAAATGTTGACATTGGAATATTTTACCATATACATACTTAACCAAGAAAAAAAAAAAAAACAGTTGCCATTGAGTTGACTCCGACTACATACGCATCAGAGTAGAGCTGGGACCCACAGGGTTTTTAATAGCTGATTTTTTGGAAGTAGACCACGAGGCCTTTCTTCCGAGGTACTGCTGGGTGGACTCAAACCTCCAACCTTTAGGTTATATATACTTAGCACACACACACAAAGCCACAGGATACACGGAAGGCACATGTGTGCATACAAGTGTGAGAGGGAACAATGAACACAGAGGCAGAGCACACAAACTGACCAGTTATTTCAGCTTTTCCTGCAAAATCAAGAAGTTGGAGGCCGTCCTGGTGGTAAGCGGAGATGCAGCCTTCAAAGACATTGCAACAACAATCACCGTAGGTCTGCGCTGCTAACTGTTCGACTCAGGGTGGCCTCGTGTGCTCCCTAACACACACCCCACCCATCTGCACCCTACCAAAGAAGCTCCATTGCTGTTGAATCGATTTTGACCCATGGTCACCCCACATGTTTCAGAGTAGAACTGAGCTCCATAGGATTTTCAATGGCTGTAATCTTATGGAGATTGCCAGGCCTTTCTTCCACAGTACCACTGGGTGGATTTGAACTACTTTTTTAAAATTGTTCTTTAGATGAAGGTTTACAGAACAAACTAGTTTCTCATTAAACAGCACACATACTGTTTTATGACTTTGGTTAACAACCCCACGACACGTCAACACTCTCCCTTCTCAACCTTGGGTTCCCTATTACCAGCTTTCCTGCCCCTCCTGCCTTCTAGTCCTTTCCCCTGGGCTGGTGTGCCCCTTTAGTCTCATTTTGTTTTATGGGCCTGTCCAATCTTTGGCTGAAGGGTGAACCTCAGGAGTGGCTTCATTACTGAGCTCAAAGACTGTCCGGGGGCCATACTCTCTGGGTTTCTCCAGTTTCTGTCAGGCCAGCAGGTCTGGTCTTTCCTTTTGAGTTAGAATTTATATCTACATTTTTCTCCAGCTCTGTCCAGGGCCCTCTACTGTGATCCCTGTCTGAGCAGTCAGTGGTGGTAGCTGGGTACCATCTAGTTGTACTGAACTCAGTCTGGTGGAGACCGTGGTAGATGTGGTCCATTAGTCCTTTGGACTAATCTTTCCCTTGTATCTCTAGTTTTCTTCATTCTTCCTTGCTTCCGAAGGGGTGAAACCAGTGGAGTATCCTAGATGGCCGCTCACAGGCTTTTAATACCCCAGACGCTACTTACCAAAGTAGTATGTAGAACACTTTCTTTATAAACTATGTTATGTTATGCCAATTGAGCTAGATGTTCACCGAGACCATGGTCTCCACAGTCCTCAGCCCAGGAATTGGGTCCCTCAGGAAGTTACCACCAACCTTTTGGTTAGGAGTTGAATGCAAACCATTTCCACCACGAAGGGACCTACTTGCACCCTACACCCAACTCTTATTTCTGGTGCCCACTCCCCGTTACCTCTTGGGGCCAAGTCTACAACCTAAGAACATTCCTCCTTGTTACTTTAAAGGTAGCATTAGACACTAAAGAAATCCCAACTCTCCCCGTAAGGGCATAGAGCTTGGATAAGGAATTAGAGTCAGATAAATAGGAGGACTAACTAACCCATCACAGAAAAAACAGCACTGCTGAACAAGTGAGAGAACGAGAGGGGGAGCCCGTGGGAAGTCATGTTGGTAGAGTGTGCAGTCCCTCTGCTGACTGTCATCAACTATTCCATCACTCCTGGGGTTGTTTCTCAAAAGAAGGTCCTGTTGAAATATCACCCAAGACACACTGCTGTACCAGCAAGAACATTTCTGCCTAAAACACTTCCTTCCAAGTGCACCTCTGCCTCGTTGATTTGGGTTGTTCCCACCGTCTGATATTATCTACTAAAAATGTTACAAAATATTTGTTATCGTTAGCTGCCTTGGTGGAGTTGGCCCAAATTCACGGTTGACTCCATGTACGACAGGGTTGGACTGCTGTGATAGGGCTTTCACTGGCTGATTTCCAGAAACAGATGGCCAGGCCTTTCTTCCTACTAGCTTGTCTTAGCCTGGAGGCTCCGCTGAAACCCATGTTCATCGTAGCAACATGCAAGTCTCCACTGACAGACAAGTGGCGGCTGTACCTGAAGTGCACTGGCTGGGAATTGAACCCAGGTCGCCTGCATGGAAAGCGAGAAGTCTACCGCTGAACCATCACTACCCCTTTACAAAATATCAGCACTGGAGATTCGAGATACTGAGATCTTTCGGTCCAGTGTTTCCCACAAAATGTGGTACACGTGTCACTTGTGGGCAAGATGATTTTAAGGTACACGCAAAAAGAGCAAGTTGTATAACGACATGGTTCCATTTTTTGAAAGTGGGTGTTTGTCTACACCCCAGAGGAGGGAGTTCAGGTGGAAAGGGAGGCAGGTTTTTTATTCCAGATTGTTCTCTTCAGCTGGGACTTCGGTTACAGGGAACATTACTTTTTTTTAGCATTTTAATATTTTAAAAGTAACAAATACATGGCTAGTTTGTTAAAGGAAAATAATTTAACTCCACCGCAGAAGTATACAAAACGAAACTAAAGCGTCCCCTTCCTCAGAGGTAACTGCGTTGAATTGTTTTTGTGTTTTCACAAATGGTGGGGGTGGGGTGGAGTCCTTTGGCTGGTGTCTTAGTTACCTAGCGCTGCCATCAAAGGAATAACCCCAAGTGGGTGGCTTCAACAAACAGAAATTTATTCTCTCACAGTTTAGGACGCTGGAAGTCTGAGTTCAGGGTGCCGGCTTTAGGGGAAGGCTTGCTTTCTGTCAGCTCTGCAGGGAAGGTCCTTGTCTTTTCAGCTTCTGCTTCCTGGTTCCTTGGAGATCTCCGTGTGTCTTGGCATCTCTCTTCCCTCATCTCTGCTTGTTCACTTGGTTGCTTAATCTCTTTTATATTTCAAAAAAGACTGACTTCAGACATACCCTACACTAATCCTTCTAATGGTCATGCATTTATTTTCATACACTGAGAATATATAGATAGACACCTAGTATGGCAGTTACTTCACCTGGTAGGACCACTCAGGATGGACTCATTGCCAGCCTCCAAGGCCAGCGTCCTTCTGGCCCAGCTTGTTAGCATGTGAGACACCCAGAGGTTCACGATGCCCAGATGTGGGTGGATGAATTCCTCCTACCGCCCTGCCCTTGTGACTGTGGACGAGTGTCTCCTGCCATCCCCACACCTCAGCAGCCCTGCGAGGATGCACATTTCACCTTGTGACTGTGGACGAGTGTCTCCTGCCATCCCCACACCTCAGCAGCCCTGCGAGGATGCACGTTTCACCGCAGCACCCCGCCTCCCGCTTCTGCAGCAGGTTCCCCTCTTGGAAATCAGACACAACAGTTACGGGTGATTTTGAAATATTTAATCAAAAAAGACTCTGGCATTTTAAAAGTTAGATTTACAAACTTGACACATTCTTCATATTAGCGATTGACCTATTTATTACACATTGTCCAAGCAAATGAGGTTTGTCAAGACACCAACAATACACTCGAGTTGGCTGTAATAGCACTTTGCAAATAAGTATCCAGTTTAACGGACCACTGCAAGCAAATTTAACTAAGTATGTCAAAACATTAGTTAAATACTAATCTCTGGAAATATACATTATACCTACAGCTGCTTTTTTTTTTTTTACAGTAAGGATCCTATTATTTTTCCTTTTAATTATCAAAATGGCAAATCACTGCACGGTCCTGGATCTCCAAGCAATAAAACTGAAATAGGTGTTTCCAGCGTAGCAGATGGTGACCAGGAAGGCAAAGAACTGGGGAAAACAAAGCAGAATGGAAAGGGGGGTTTAGGGCGTGTTCTAACAAGGAAAGTTACCATCCCCTCTACTGAATCACACATTCTCAGCATCACCCCCCCCCCGCTCCCGGCCTCCTAACCTAAAACTATTACTTCAATTACCTTCTCTCTCAAACGACTTCTGCTTCTGCTCTTTTTATTTTTTGGAGCATGTCTGGAAAGCCTGTAGTTATGCTCAGATAACTCCAGAGAGTTCACTTAGGAATGTCTATAATGGTGGCTGGAGCCCTGGTGGCACAGTGGTTAAGAGCTTGGCTGTGAACCAAAAGGTCAGCGGTTGGAATCCACCAGCTGCTCCTTGGAAACCCTATGGGGCAGTTCTACTCTGTCCTGTAGGGTGGCTATGAGTCAGAATGGATGCAGTGGGTTTGGTTTTTGGTTTATGATGGTGCTGCATCCGAGAAGTACATGTACTTCTGATTTGCCATAGACAATTGTAGACCAACTTCCGATTGCCACAGGGTCAGTTAACATAAAGGAGTCCGGCGGGCTGGAGGTAAGGTGTGAATCCACATGGCCCGTGTGGTGTGAATGGTGGGTGACTGTAAGAGTGCAGCGGCCATCACCTGGTTCCAGCCAACTGTTGCCATGTACTAACTTAGGCCCAGAGTGGCCAAAGCTTGTGATTTTTAATCTCATGTGCACCCATGCTCTCTGCCTATAAACAGAGATTGTCAAACATGAAACTAAGTAAAGAATATGGAGATTTTAAACCATAAATGTAAGTGAAAGAACATAATGAGCTCAGTGTACTTATCAACCAACTTCAGTATTATCATTTTGACATCCCTGTCTATTTTTTTCCATCATCCCCCGACCCTACTTTTTTTGGAGTGGGAATATTTGAAGGCCAATCTCAGAGAGATTCTTAAAATTAGTCTTGTAAATCAGAAAAATACACACCCTTATGATTAAAAAGTACAAAGAAAAAATAAAATGCAAACAGTACAGGAGCATCTAAATTAAAAAGTAGAAGTCCTTTGTTCTACACCCTTCATCCCCCAAGCCCAGGCCCTGGAAGGAAACTCTGCTGGTATATATTTTTTCTAGGCATTTTCAATGCACAAACGATCATTTCTACTTAAAAATATATATATATATATATATATATAATTGTACCGTGCCCACTCTCTGCAGAGTCCCCCTCACTTCATAAACTCCAGGCAGCAGAATTATTCTTAGAATGCCTCAAACACATCTTCTCCCCCCAACAAATACATGTTTTATTCCACCCACCTGGCTTTCACTCAAGCAGTCTCTCTCAACCTTTTGCACTTTAGACCACTAGAAGGCCCCGATGCTCCTTAAACCAATTAGCCAATGGCCAATGAGTCGTTACTGTAGATGGTACTGGTTCCTGTCCTTCCCCCTGGTCCCAGGCAGGCCCCGCCCAGGGGGTTACAGGGGATGAGAGGGCTCACTCACCGAGGAGGCCGCCCAGCTGTTGAAGTTGTGGCTGTCCCTCTCCGGGGAGACAGAGGATGCATCCACCACGGCGGCTGAGAGGTATAAGACGAAGGCACTTCCATTGAAGCACAGGCCCTGGAGAGTGTTAGGGAGGGAGGGAAGGTCTGGGTGTCAGGCTTGCACAGATCTGGACCCCAGAAGTGCTCAGGGCTGCACTTCGGGTGTAGTGACACGACACCTGGGCCTTGGGGGAGGGCAGGGACTGAGGGCTGTGCCTGGGGGGTGCGGGGTGGGAGTACAAGATGAGAGGGTCTCGCACCAGTTTTTATAGCACACCCAGACCCCCGCCCAACACCCAGACTGCATGCTGCCCTCCAGCCACTTCTCGCCTCAACTTGCTCTTTTTATAAAAAAAATTATTGTGGTGAAACACACACAATAAAAATTTTCTCATGTGAACCATTTTTAGGCGTACAATTCAGCGACATTAATTATATTCACCACGTTACATAACCATCACCACCATCTTTTCCACAAGTTTTTCATCCCCTCAAACAGAAACCCAGAGCCAATGAAGCAATTACTTCCCCTTTTACGCGGCCCTGGTGTCTGCGAATCTACTTTGGTCTTCAGTCATTTGTCTACTTTAGATATTTCATAGAAGTGGGATCATATGATATTTGCCCTCTTGGGTCTGACTTATTTCACTCAGCATAATGTTTTCAAGGTTCATCCACATGGTAGCATCTATCAGGACTTCATTTCTCTTCATGGCTGAGTTGATATTCCACTGGATGGATGTACCACATTCATCTGTTGCTGGACACTGGGCCGTGTGCCCCTTTTGGCTACTGCGGACAGTGCTACAATGAACACTGGCGTACCTCGGTTTGCTCTCGGCGCCCATTTCACCCAGACTTCAGCTATGGTGACCTACTGGCTGAGCAAGGCAAGCAGCAGTCGGGGCCATGCTGTGAGATTTTCCTCAGCTATGGTCCAGCAGCAGCGGTAGCCCCTCACCACATGTCCCTGAACAAGAGCTGGGAGACCTTGTCCTAAAACAGGCCCAGCTGACCTTCCAACGCCCATGCTCTAAGCATGGAGGGACCCTTTAGTGAGTTCCTCTTTCCTAGGCAAGTTCTTCAAAATAAAAATGAGTTTATAAATATTAATCTAGCCCTGGGAGAACTAATCTCACCCTTGGGACAGCTATGTAAATCCAAGCAAGCATTTGGTTCTCGGTTATATTTAAACTCTAGGAAACCATACTGTAAAATGTAAAAATGTTCAGGCAGCTTGGTCTTGCCTGAACAATGAGAGGGGGTGGGAAAGGGGTAAAGCCACCGGCAGGTACCAAAGCTGTATACAGGTAGAACCCACTGCCGTCGAGTCGATTCTGACTCACAGTGACCCTATAGGACAGAGTAGAGCTTCCACATAGGGTTTCCAAGGAGTGGCTGGTGGATTCCAACTGCTGACCTTTTGGTTAACAGCTCAGCTCTTCACCACTGCACCCCAGGGGCCCATACAGGTAGAAGAGGGATGGATTTCAAGGAGCAGGTCCCCATGGCCATTAACATCTCTACCTTCATAACTTAGAGACATAGAGAGATGGGCAGGTGAAGAAGCAATGCATTTTTCTTCTCAGAGGAAAAGACGGGTAAATAGAATTTTCTGGAATCTGGTTCTGGCCTTCTAGGTGGGGTCATGAATCCTCAGCTCCCCACACCACTCCTGGGTTAGAAAGGTCAGCATCTAAAATAGGGGCTTCACCAGGGTCTACCGAAAGTTGAAGCTGTGCAAGCTGCTCGCTTGCCGCTGGATGGCTCCTTATGTGTGGGGGTTGTGCTTTTTGGTCCAGGAACACATCTGTGTATTAACAAAAAAAATCTTACTGGTATTTTTTTTTAAATTGCCACATCACCTCTTGCAATTTAACGTTTTACACATTTCCTATTTACCAAGTGTTATGGATTGAATTATGTTCCCCCCAAATACAGGTGTTGTAAACCTAACCTCAATGTCTGTGCTTATAATCCCATTTGGGAATGAGTTGTCTCTGTTATGCTAATGAGGCAGGATTAGTGCAGGGTGTACCCTGAGTCAACCTCTTTTGAGATATAAGAGATTAAAACAAGCGAGGTAAGAAGCAGTCATAGGCGATGAGAGATGCCAAGCCAAATAAAGATCACCCAGGAGCAGAAGCTCAAAGAGAACTTCCCCCAGAGCCGACAGAGGAGAACGCCTGCCCCTAGAGCCAGTGCTCTGAATTTGGACTCCTAGCCTCCTAAACTGTAAGAAATAAGTTTCTGTTTGTTATAGCCACCCACTTGTGGTATTTCTGTTATAGCAGCACTAGATAAAAGAGTCCACCCCACCCTCATTGTTTTTAAAAACACAAAAAGTTAAATGTAGTTACCTCAGAGGAGTGGGAAACGTTAGTTTCATTTTGAATACTTCCATCAAACCAAAAAAAAAAACGACGCATTGCCTTTGAGTTGATTCCGACTCGTAAAAACCAAAAACCAAACCCAGTGCTGTCAAGTCGATTCCAACTCACAGCGACCCTATAAGACACAGTAGAACTGCCCCGTAGGGCTTCCAAGGAGTGGCTGGTGGATTCGAACTGCTGACCTTCTGGTGAGCAGCCAAGCTCTTAACCGCTACGCCACCAAGGCTCCAACACTTCTACCAAAAAAAAAAAAAAAAAAACCCAAACCTGTTGCTGTTGACTCTGACTCCTAGCGACCTATAGGACAGAGTAGAACTGCCCCATAGAGTTTCCAAGGAGCGCCTGGTGGATTCAAACTGCTGACATTTTGGTTAGCAGCCGTAGCACTTAACCACTAAGTCACCAGGGTTTCTAACACTTCTATAAAAAAAAAAAAAAAAAAATAGTGGGGGTTAAATTTATTTTCCTTAACAAACTAGCCACGTATTACTTTTAAAATATCAAAATGCTAAAAAAAAGTAATACATGTTCACTGCAGCCAAACAAAGTCCCAGTAAGCACGGTGTGGGAACTTACAAAGGTTTCCAATTGTTCTTTTTTGGAGGAAGGGAAGGCTATTCTTTTCTGAAATTCTATCCTTCTTTGGTATAAAAATATCCTTTTTTCCCCCAAAGGCGCACACATACCAAAACAAACGAACAAACACAAAAACAAACAATATGCTCCAAATAGCTAGCAATTCTTTGTTGTTCCTCTACAAGGCCTTATTGGTGTCTACGACTTACAAGACCGAACTGCTAATAATGTCTAACCCTTGGTGAAGAGGATTAGGTTCTTTTAGTTCTGTGGCAATTTCCTGAAGGCTAGATTAGACCCAGATCACAGAATTTCAGAGCAGTGTTTGTGAGAGGTGGCTTTTGGCCATCAAGTCTGGCCTTGCATAACCTCCCTGCCCTGGTGGTAAAAAACCCACTGCCGTCGAGTCGATTCCGACTCGTAGCAACCAGGGCCCTGGTGGTAGCCCTGGTGATAGCCCAGGCTCCAACGACAGGCACCTCACTACCCTCAGGTCACTACTCTGAACTGGCCCTTCTACTGCTGGACAGATTTAAAAAAACAAAATCCCACACAAAAGAGAGCAGTGTTATACACACTTACACACATGTTGTTAACTGCCATCAAGTGGGTCCCCGAATCCTGGCCACCCCACGCACGACAGAACAAAATGCTGTCCACGACTACGTCATCCCCATGATTGGTTGTAGACCAGACCATTGTGATCCAAGGGTTTTCACTGGGTGATTTTTGGAAATAGATTTGCAGACCTTTCTTCCTAGTCTGTCTTAGTCTAGAAGCACCAGTGAAACCCGTTCGGCATCACAGCAATATACAAGCCTTCACTGACAGACTATGGTGGCTGTGTGCCTGAGATACACTGGCTGGGAATTGAACCTGAGTCTCCTGCATGGAAGGCGAGAATTCTACCACTGAACCACCAATGCCCCATGTTATACCTATAAAAAAATAGTAGATATCAAAGAGATACTTACTGAATTCAAAGGATTAGAATTAGGCTTTAAGCTGGCTGAGGCTCACAAGGCCATGCACAGTACCCTCTGGTTTACACGATGACTTCCAACTTTCTTTCAATCCCTGGATGGGAAAGGTATGTACAGGAAGTCTACTTCCAACTTCTCTATGTATTAAGAGAAATTTCAGGTCTGAAGACAGTGGGGAGAAGTGGGGAAACAATGGCACAGGACCGGGCAGTGTTTCATTATGTTGTACATAGATAGGGCCACTGTCAGAACTGATTCCACAGTACCTGACAACAACAGATAAGACAGTTCGTCCCTATCTTGCACAGTATAAGGGATGGGCTGCCCAATAAGCAAGGTACACAATTATGCAGTTTCACCTGTTTTTCACCACATGAAAGATGTGGTGAAACCCATATGAAATTGTGCACTACAGATTAGTAAGTAAACAGACACAATTAAGCCCATGTATGCCTTGCTTACCGGTTAATCTACCCCTGCACAGTAGGACGACATAGTGGCCAGGGCTGGTCTAGCAGTCTCTGGGTAACAAGGACACAGGCTTCTTCCTTTGTGTTGGTCTGCCATCTCTGGGGTCTTAACATTCTCCAAGTGGCACACCAATGCGATGTCTATATAACAGCTAGTGGGAAGGTGCAGGGAGAGCAGGCCTCTCCTTAAGGGCATGTTATGGATTGAATTGTGTCCCCCCAAAAATATGTGTAGGAATCCTAATCCCTATATACCTGTAATGTAATACAGTGTAATATAACATGACCTTACATCTAATCTAATGTAATGTAATCACCTTCCATAATGCAATTTAATGTAATATAATTGATCACTCAGTTGAGGTCATACCAGTGTAGGGTGGATCCTACACCTTATCACTCCTGAGTTGTATAAAGAGCAGCACAGACACAGACACACAGACACACACAAAGACAGATGCCATGCAAGGACTGCCAAAGAACCGAGGAATTCCTGGGACTACCTATGAGGAAAGGACACAGTTGAGTCCCTGATGTGGATTTTTAGCCTCCAGAACCATGAGAACATGTATTTCTGCTCTTAAAAGCCACCACTGGTGGTACTCCTATTACAGCAGCATTAGAAGACGAAGACAGGCATGACCTACAAGTTTCACACATCACTTCCCCTCACATCCCATCAGCAAGAACTCAATCCTACGGTCCACCTACAGGCAGGGTGGCTGGGAAACGGAGACTAGCTGGGTGCCCAAAGGCCTGACTGAAAATCCTATGACTACCCAAGAAAAGGAATATCGGGGGATATTGAATCCTATTGCCCCTGGTGCTCAATCTATTCAGATAGCTCAGAATGCATGATTTTCAGGCTAATGTCTGATGACACTGGGTTCTCAAGAGTTTAAAGAAAGATAAAGCCCCTTGAGTTCACCACCTGGCATTCCATAAAGCCTCCGAAAGTTTAAGTTAACAGTCAGAAAGAACAGGTCCTTCCTCTTGCTCCCCTAGAACTTTGCCTCTTTCTTTAGTGTTTATTCTGCTTTACCTGATACTTAGCCTTGTACACGTTTGTCTTTCCCATCAGATTGTTTCTTGAAGGCGGTTGGGGTGTCCTATTTCTCTAGCTACCTCTTGCCTTTCTGGCTCTTCAGCCTCTAGGACCAAGCATCACGAGTGGAAGACAACCAAACCCCCTGCTGTTGAGTTGATTCCAACTCATAGCAACCATACAGGACAGAGCAGAACTGCCCCACAGGGTTTCCAAAGAGCGGCTGGTGGATTCAAACTGCTGACCTTTGGGTTAGTAGCCGAGCTCTTAACCACTGTACCACCGGGGCTCCTTAGAGCCAGTAGAGGGGGCCTGTCATGGATTGAATTATGTCCCCCCAAAAATGTGTGTATCAACTTGGTTAGGCGATGGTTCCCAGTATTGTAGGGTTGTCCTCCATTTTGTGATTGTAATTTTATGTTGAGAGGATTAGGGTGGGATTATAACACCACCCTCACGCAGGTCACCTCTCTGATCCGAGGTAAAGGGAGTTTCCCTGGGGCATGGCCTGTACCACCTTTTATCTCTCAAGAGATAAAAGGAAAGGGAAGCAAGCAGAGAGTTGGGGACCTCATTCCACCAAGAAAGCAGCACTGGGAGCAGAACACATCCTTTTGACCTGGGGTCCCTGCACCTGAGGAGCTCCTTGTCCATGGGAAGATTGAAGACAACGACCTTCCTTCAGAGCTGACAGAGAGAGAAAGCCTTCTTCTGTAGCCAACGCCCTGAATTTGGACTTTTAGCCTACTTTACTGTGAGGAAATAAATTTCTCTTTGTTAAAGCCACTTGTGGTAATTCTGTTATAGCAGCACTAGATGACTAAGACAGGGCCCATTTTATGTCTCTGAGCCCTGGGCTAATAAGTCATGTGCTTTGTTCTGGCACCATCTTTTGTGAAAGGGTCTTGTGGAAAGATCTGGAAATATCAGTACTCTTTAGAACTGCCAAAAAGGACCACCAAGGCCTAACATCTGGGCTAGCAGTTCCTGTTCAATACGGCACAATGAAAATGGTTACTTTCAAGGCCAAGAGAATTGAGCATCTGTGTACACTGGGAGCCAAGCCAATTTCAAGGGCTGACAGCTGCAGCTGGCATTAGGGACCTGCATCTCACTCCTGGCTATCAAAAATATCCTCTCAGTGCCTCAGTTTATCTGCAAAATGGAAATAATACATTCCATCTTTGCAGGGTTATTGTGAAGATTAAATGAAATGATGTAAATATACGACCCAGCATGATACCTGGCACACAGTAGGTGCTTAGTAGACATTAGCCTCTATTACTGGTAAAAGGAGGCTCACAGGACTTGCAATGAGGTCAGTGATAATGAGCTACAGGTGATCAAGTCTCAGAGCACGCATCTGGGTAGGCCTTGGTACTTAGCGCTACGAAGAGGACAAATTTTACTGCTTTAAATTTTCAGCTCAGATCAGATTTGGCACAAAGCACATCCAAGACTCTCTGGGCAAACAGTATTCTAACAGTTGGAGCTCAGGAGCTCAGAGGTGCTGGTGGGAACCAGCTGTGGTCCCTGCTTCATAATAAAGACAGCTTCAGGCAACTTTGCACCTGCACTCTCCCTAGATACATAAAGGCAATGGCACATTGTTTTTTTTTTTTTTTTAATGTAGTCAGTATTTTATTGAGCAAAATAAAGTAACACTTGAAAAACAACAGTGCACATAGGGGCTGGATCTATAATCAGGCTACAGAAAATGCTTGGGCATGTGTGGATTTTCTTGGATTCCTCATGAGATGGTAGTTACGAGAATTGGGCCCAAAGGTTAGGAACTGCTGGAGTAGTGAGGGATTAAGAATATGGTTCAACCCCAGCTCTACCACTTGTGGATGGTTTGACCTTGGGTGAGCTACTTAACGTCTATAAATCATCAGTTTCCTCAAATGTGAATACTGGCAATACCACCTGTTCCTCTAGGGTTGCTGGGAAGATCAGAGATAATGTATGTGGACCACGTGGCAGAGCCCTTGACACATGATTAGTACATGGCATATTGTTAAAACAGGTTCCCATGCAACGCTCATGCCTTATCAACTGAGAGGGCTGCACACAAGATTATGAAATTCTGGTTTCTGCGGTGTTCCCTGGATGGACTCTCAGTCAAGTTCCCAGAGGACTAATATCAGGCCCACTGATTCCTTATCTGCAGTCTTAGATTCACAAACGCCCTGAGAAGCAAAAGTAAACTCAAAACTCATTTGGAAGCCAGAGCTGGCCTGAATGACATGGGGTTGATGCAGTCTTTTCTGTCCCTCTGAGGAAAATTCATGTGTTCTTACAGAAACATGAACGTGTTTGATTCTGGTGCTGTCCCAAACTCAGAAATGCACCAAATGACTTTAATATTTGTCATGGATTAGATTATGTCCCCCTAGAAATGTGTGTATCAATTTAGCTGGGCCATGATTCCCAGTATTATGTGATTTTCCTATATGTTGTAATTCCTGCCTCTATGATGTTAACAATGGAGGATGGGTGGAAGTTGTGTTAGTGAGGCAGGACTCAACCTACAAGATTGGATTGTGTCTTGAGGCAATCTCTTGAGATAATAGAGAGAAGCAAGCAGAGACAGGGGGACCTCATTCCACCAAGAAAGCAGTGCCGGGAGCAGAGTGCATCCTTCGGACCTAGAGTTCCTGTGCAGAGAAGCTCCTAATCTGGGGGAAGATTGATGAGAAGGCCAACAGAGAGACAAAGCCTTCCCCTGGAGCTGACACCCTGAATTTGGACTTTTAGCCTACTCGACTGTGAGAAAATAGACTTCTCTTTGTTAAAACCATCCACTTGTGGTATTTCTGTTATAGCAGCACTAGATGACTAAGACGATATTCTTCTAAAATTTGGAGAAAAAAAAACTTAATTCCAAATACATCTGGTCCAGGGATTTTGGGTAAGGGATTGTGAATCTATAACTATTTCTAAACCAGTGCTTCCCAAACTGTAGGTGTGAAAGAATCATCTGGAAAGCTTATAATAACAGAGACTCCCAGGCTTTTTCTGGGAGTTTCTGACTCAGTAGGTCTGCGGTGGGGCCTAAGATCCTGTATTGCTAACGAGTTCCCGGATGATGCTGATGCCATGGTCCAGGGACCACACTCTGAATAGCAAGATTCTAGGAGTACCACTTGGGCACCAAGAGCCTATCAGCTGCCTCAACACAATGTCCTGGGTCAACCTGACCCCTGCCATGCTCCTGACCAGTGGTAGGACGCTACAGTGAGGACTGGCATCTGAAGTCCCCAGTCAGCTCTATAATAGGTTCTGCTGAGCAGTTGGTAATACACAAGTTTAGTCTGAAGTTGTCATTGTTAGACACCGAAGGCTGTTCTAGACCTGACTCTGGATGCTCAGATGAATGCCAACTCACAAATGCTCTGGGAGGTTGCAATGGTACTTTTCATTTGGAATGACAAATAAAAACCCCAACCAGAAGTCAGACATGTTTGACCTGTAGCATCTGCCCGCACCAAATGAAATTTTGAAAACATTTGGCTATAAACATTTTAAAACTGGGAAAGTTCACACAGAAACCCAATTTATAGATTCTCTTAGGGAAAAAAAAAATTGTCTGAGACCAGTAGAACTAGATGGTGCCCGGCTACCACCACCGACTGCTCTGACAGGGATCACAACAGAGAATCCTGAATGGAGCAGGAAAAAAATGTAAAACAGAATTCAAATTCATGTAAAAAGACTAGACTTACTGGTCTGACAGAGACTGAAGGAACCCCTGAGACTGTGGCTCCTGGACACCCTTCTAACTCAGAACTGAAGCCACTCCCAAAGCCCACTCTTCAGACAAAGATTAGACAGGCCTATAAAACAAAAAATAACAAATGTGAGGAACGTGCTTCTCAGTTCAATTAAATATATGAGACCAAATGGGCAGCAACAGTCCAAAAGCAGGATGAGAAGGCAGGAAGGGACAAGAACTGGTCAAATGGACACAGGAAACCCAGGGTGGAAAGGGGGAGTATGCTGTCACATTGTGGGGATTGCAACCAATGTTGCAAAACAAAATGTGTATAAATTTTTGAATGAGAAATTAACTTGAGCTGTAAACTTTCACCTAGAGCACAATAAAAACAAAACCAAAGTAACAAATGGAAGACCTAGGAATCCTGGGACCACATTTCCAGCTTATTTTTTTTAATGAAGAATATTTCTCAAGCTGTTTAATATGCTAATAAAGTGTGTCTGAGTGGAAAGATTTCAAAAGCACACTCAATTTACTCATTTACACACCTGTCTGGACCTTCACACACATGAGTGGTCAGCCCCTGACTTGGAGGCCATGCTTGAGGGGATAAACGATTAAATAATTCTGAAAGGACTAAAAGTCCAGGTTCCCTGACCTCTGGATGGACATCAGGACACGTGGACTCCTGTTGGGTGTGAGTCCGTGCAAAGTCACATGATGCCAAACCTCAGTTTTCTTATCTGTAAAATGGGGACACACCTCCCAATGATAAATTCTGATAATGCAAATCAAAGCATTGTAAAAACTAGGCAATGCCAGAAGAGAGGGCTGTTCATTTGCTTTTGTTGTTGTTGGGTGCCATCCAGCCAGTTCTAACTCATAGCGACCCCATGTACGACAGAATGAAACACTGCCCTGTCCTGTACCATCCTCACAATCATTGCTATGTTTAAGCCCATGGTTGCAGCCACAGTGTAAATCCATCTCATTGAGGGTCTTCCTCTTTTTCACTGACCCTCTACCTTACCAAGCATGATATCCTTCTCCAGGGACTGGTCCCTCCTGATAACATGTCCAAAGTACGTGAGGCAAAGTCTCAGCCGTCCTCACTTCCAAGGAGCACTCTGGCTGTCCTAGATTCAAGACAGACCTGTTCGTTTTTCTGGCAGTCCACGATATACTCAGTATTCTTGGCCAACACCATAATTCAAAGGCATCAACTCTTCTTCGGTCTTTCTTATTCATTGTCCAGCTTTCAGATGCGTATGAGGTGATGGAAAATATCATGGCTTGGATCAGACGTGCCTAGTCCTCCAAGTGATATCTTTGTTTTTCAACACTTTAAAGTCGTCTTTCACAGCAGATTTGCCAAATGCAATACATGTTGTTTGATTTCTTGACTGCTGCTTCCATGGACATTGATTTTGGATCCAAGCAAAATGAAATTCTTGACAACTTCAACACGTTCTCCATTTATCATGATGTTGCGTACTGGTCCAGTTGTGAGGATTTTTGTTTTCTTTATGTTCAGGTGTAATCCATACTGAAAGCTGTGGTCTTTGATCTTCATCAGTAAGGGCTTCAAGTCTTCTTCACTTTCAGCAAGGAAGGTTGTGTCATCTGCATATCACAGGTTGTTAATGAGTCTTCCTCCACTCCTGATGCTGCGTTCTTCTTCGTATTGTCCAGTTTCTTGGACTATCTGCTCAGCATACAGATTGAATAAGTATGGCGAAAGGATATATCCCTCATGCACGCCTTTCCTAACTTTAAACCACACAGTATCTCCTCTTTCTGTTCGAGTGACTGCCTCTTGGTCTATGTACAGGTTCCACATAAGCACAAGTAAGTGTTCTGGAATTCTCGTTCTTCACAATGTTATCCATAATTTGTTATGATCCACATAGTCAAATGCTTCTGCACAGTCAATAAAACACAGGTAAACATCTTTCTGGTGTTCTCTGTTTTTACCAAGAACCATCTGACATCAGCAATGGTAACCCTTGTTCCATGTCCTCTTCTAAATTCAGCTTGAATTTCTGGCAGTTCCCTGTCGATGTACTGCTGCAAATTCTTTTGAATTATTGTCAGCAAAATTTTACTTGCATGTGATATTAATGTTGTTATTCAGTAATTTCCGCAATCTGTTGGATCATCTTTCTTTGGAATGGGCACAAATAGGGATTTCTTCCAGTCAGTTGGCCAAGTAGCTGTCTTCCAAATTTCTTGGCATGGATGAGTGAGCATCTCCAGCGCCTCATCCGTATGTTAAAACATCTCTATAGGTATTAAGTACCATTAAAGCCAATGTTTAAAAAATTTTTAATGTAATAAATTCCTGAGGGAGTTTTAGGCTTGGAAAAAAGACTATATAGATAACAGCAAATGGAAAGGTTAGATAGGAACCTCAGCAGGCAGTGAGTTTATGTTAATGGCAGAGGAACAACTCAGAAAAGGAGAGTGAAGATGGTTGAAAACTTGAAGTAATCAATGTCACCAAATCGTACATGTAGAAACTGAATTGGTGTATGCTTTGCTGTGTATATTTTCAAAAACAACAAAATAAATAAAATTTAGAATAAAAAAAAAAAGTATGTATATGATCTAGACTAGAAGCCAGCAGACCATGGCCCACCGGCCAAATCTTGTCTACCGCCTATAAATAAAACTTTACTGGGACACAGCCACAACACATTCATTTACAAATTGTTTATGGCTGCTTTCATGCTACAAGCAGAATTATTTGTGATGAAGGCTGTATAGCCAGTAAAGCCAAAAATATTTACTATCTGACCCTTCACAGAGAAAGTTTCCAACCCCTGGCCTAGAAATTGAGATTCAGGCAAAGATGGAAATAAAGGTACTATTCATATCTGCATCCCAATGACTCGTTCCCTTGTTACAATGTCTGAGTTCTTCTTTCAAGTTCATAGTCATATTCTTCAAGACTTCTTACCCCGAACAGCCCTCCATAAATCCCCCAACTCACTTTGATTATTCCCTTAAGAGCTTGGGTGCTAACCAAAAGGTCAGAAGTTCGAATCCACCAGCCACTCCTTGGAAACCCTATGGGACAGTACTGCTTTGTTCTATAGGGTCGCTATTAGTCGGAATCAACTCAACGGCA
Organism: Elephas maximus indicus; assembly: GCF_024166365.1. Classification (NCBI taxonomy): domain Eukaryota; kingdom Metazoa; phylum Chordata; class Mammalia; order Proboscidea; family Elephantidae; genus Elephas; species Elephas maximus. Next base: position 7,239,124 of record NC_064845.1, read on the forward strand.
ACAGGTTTTATAGTCCCATAGTTACTAGTACTTCAAGGTGCTAGCTTTTTTTTTTAAATCCAACATCCAAATGAGTCTCTTCTCCCTAGTGCCCACCATGGAAGCAGAGCACTGATTCCAACCAGCCTGCCTCTGCTGCCCTCCACATTTATAGGCATCTCATTTGGAATTATTTTCAGAGCCTGTGACACAGTCTAAAGAACCTTAATGGAGAATCCTCGTTTTTTGGATTTGGAGAAACAGTCAAAGCCACTCAGCCCACTTTGAAATGAAGATTTGTGTTCTTGTGGGGCTTAACTTAGCTCATGTCTCTGAATTTCACTTAGGACATGTTGACCTATCTTCAAGATGAAGCTAAACTTCATCTCTTCTCTACAGATTTCCCAGCTGTCTCACACCAAGGTGGTAATCTCCATCACACTCTACATACCCCTGCCTCCTGTTGAAACCCGTTGCTGTTGTTTCCAACTCATAGCAAACCTACAGGACAGAGTAGAATTGCCCCATAAGGTTTCTGAGGAGCGGCTGTTGGATTCAAACCACTGACCTTTTGGTTAGGAGCTGAGCTCTTAACTACTGTACCGCCAGGGCTCCACCCACCCCAGCATACATCATAACCAAAAGAACCAAACCAGTTGCTGCTGACTCGATTCCAACTCACGGTCACCCCATGTGTGTCAGAGTAGAACTGTGCTCCATAGGTTTTCAATGGCTCGTTTTTGCAGAAATAAATCCCTAGGCCTTTCTTCTGAGCCCCTCTGGGTGGACTTGAACCTCCACCTTTCAGCTAGCAGCTGAGTGCATTAACTATTTATACCACCCAGGGACTCAGCATACACCATAGGGTACTACTGTATTTACACATTTTATCATTCGTTTACTCCTAGACTGTGTGTGGATCTTTGTTTATTCTGAATCCAGCATGTTGCCTGGAACCACGGCAAGAATCCAATCACCTTTGACTATTCTTGCTTCCAGATGTGAGGACACCTATTTGTTCTAATAGCAGTTTTCATTTTCATTCCAAAGGGGTCTGAAGGAAGGGAGATCTAGGAGGCTGGTGCCCTCACACACCACACCTGTTTCCAGATTGACACTGGTTACTCAAGAGTCTACATAAGAGAACTGAGCTCTCCTTGATTTGGTCTTCAGAGAGCTGGTTTGCTATTTTCCCTGAAATGAATTTCTGGAACTTCCAACATACCTGGTTTCATACTCAGGTGTAAAACACTCTGAGAAGCTATGGATAATGTTGTGATTAGGTGCCCTGTTGGGGTCTCCATTGCTTGGCCCACCCTCTGCTGGCTGAGACAATCTAGAATTGACTAGTGAAGGGCTAAATGGCATCCTATCTCATAGGCAACGGACAAGAACAGCACAGACTTCCTTACCACTGTTGTCCAGGGCACTTGGGGAATCCTGGTGTAGGTCATCGTTATGTAGATGATGAGGAAGAATACAGTGAGGACCCAGTAAAACACAGCTACAAACATGACCCAGCCAAACGCAGGGACGCGGAAGTACTCAGTTCCAGCAATAAGGGTCCACACCAGCAGTCCCAGCACCTGTAAAACAGTAGAGACAGAGGAAAAGAAAAGAGAGGTGAAGGAGAAAATAAAAAAATAAAGGAAGGAAGTGGGGGACAGAGAAAAAAATAATTATACAGAGCGTCGATTACAAATCTCATGCGTGCACACACATCCATGGAGCTTTGGTGGTGTGGGGATAAAAGCTGGGCTGCTAACCAAAAGGTCGGCAGTTCGAATCCACCAGCTGCCCCTTGGAAACCCTATAGGGCCGTTCTGCCATCCTGTAGGGTCGCTATGAGTTGGAATGACTTGACGGCAACACACACGATTTAAGAATATAATAACGGTTACAAACTTATGTTGCCTACAAATGCCAGGAAGGTAAGAGGCATAAACTTAGCAGGCAGAGCAGGCACCGTGGCAGATAAGAAAACCCACGTCTTGTCGTAAGGGGTCAGGCTCTGCTCAGCTTCAGGCAATCGTTGCTAAATCGCGGGCTGGTTCTGCCAGATCGTTTTTGTCTTTCCAGGAGAACACAGAAACTTAACATTTGTACATGATAAACTTGATGTTTTAAATGTTAGCAATAATTAAAGAGTTTTAAAACACCTCTCAGGGCAAAACCACACACACTATGGCTGGAATTTGCTCACAGGCTGATACTAGTCAAGGGAACAAGATGGCAGGTCCCCTCGGAGGTGGTCCCTGGGACTGCCCTGCTCTCAAGGCATGAATGTTCTCAATTGCTTTTTGAGAGGAATCTATTCGTAACGGTTTGAATGTCTGTGCAGGTACCTGGCTCTAAATGTTGTTGTTTCGCCCTCTTTACAGGCGGGACATCGACATTTTGTTATCTGCTTGATATTGTCCATGAGTTCCAAAGAAAAGATGCTTAATGGCGATGCATTTTAGGGGCTCACATCTGTGGCCACAACATTTATGGAAAGTGAAGATGAAAGTGTTACTAAGTTTCACACTAGTGAAGCTTTTTTGTCTTTTTTTGGCCCGAATTCATCAGGTAATCCATACGTGTGTATCTAACGTTCAGTTGGATCAGGAAGACCTGTAAGAGACGTAACTGGGTGAGGCAGACTTCTGAAACAACATCGCGGGCTTCCTGATTCAAAGTGAAAGGGTCAGAGGAGCCCTTGGTTGACAGTTCACACAGGAAACCTAGGGGCTGAGGGAAGAGGCACCTCACGTGGGCTTATAGTATCTGCCTTGCCACAGGAGTGCAGGGTTTAAGAATTTCCAGCACAGGCTTGTGTCCAGCCTGTTCAGCTCAACTAACAGCTCTTGGCTCCGAATGCAAAAAAGTTTTTCATTATTAAAGCAAGCAGAGCCCACTGTCTGGAGCTGCTTTGTCTAATGGGCTCATGGTGGTCATCTTTCACACACGGGGACAATATCGTTAACTGAGCCATCTCTCAAAGGGCAGGAATACATGACCCACCACCTCGCCAGTGAACACAAAAAGAATGCCAGTCAATAAAGGAATCGTACCACCTAAGTGAATTTCCTAGCCAACTGAGATACACGCAGAAGCAAACCTTCTTTCCTGCTGTAACCCGTACTGATGAAAATCACTCCACAAAAGCTATTCACTTCCTGCTTCTGGTGTGTGTATGTATGACAAACCCCAGACTTTATGTGCTTAGACTAAAAACATTGCTCAATCTTTTCCCAGATAAGCATTTAAGTTAAAACACTTTTTCTTAAATGATAAAGCTAAGACTTCTAAAAAATTCAAAAGTGATAAATGTAGGTAAAAAAATTAACAGAGAACTAAATAAAGGACAACTCCAATCCTACCCACCAGTCCTAAGTTTTTCAGAGAAACCAATACTACCAATTTTGTATCTATCTTTCCTTGCCTTTATAACCGCCCACCTGCACGTCCTTATACTTTACACCTATAAATATGGATCGCTCTGTACACATTGCCAGTGACTTGCTTTTTTCAATCAGCATTATGGAGGACATACTTCCATGCTGCTACATACAGATCTACGCCAATTTTAATGGTTACCCAGCTCTCCATAATTCATGTAACCAGCCCCCTACTGATGGAAATTAAGGTTGCCTCCTTATTGTAAGAAAAAAATGCCCCAAGAATAGTCTTATATACCTGTGCATACCTGAATTCCAGGAGGGATCTCCAGAAGTGGAATTTCTGGAATAGCGATAATGCCAAATGCTCTCCAAAACCTCAAATTAATTTACCCTCTCACCAACGGATGGGCGCTCTTCCCTCGCACCCTCATCAGCCTAAATTACTATGATTTAAATGATTCAAAGCCAGATTAAAAAGACAGGGAGAGATCCCATGTTGTGCCTCTCACTGCTTTATTTGAAGACAGCATTGAGAATAGGGCACCAGGATTGGAGGAAGGCTCATTAACGACCTCCACTACGCAGATGACACAACCTTCCTTGCTGAAAGTGAAGAGGACTTAAAGCACTTACAGATAAGACCAAAGACCACAGCCTTCAGTATGGATTACACCTCAACAGAAAACAAAATCCTCACAACTGGAACAATAAGCAACATCATGATAAATGGACAAAAGATCGAAGTTGTCAAGGATTTCATTTTACTTGGATCCACAATCAATGCCCATGGCTGCAGCAGTCAGGAAATCAAACGACATAGTGCATTGGGCAAATCTGCTGCAAAAGGCCTCTTTAAAGAGTTACAAAGCAAAGATGTCACCCTGAAGATTAAAGTGCGCCTGACCCAAGCCACAGTGTTTTTAATCATCTCATATGCATTCGAGAGGTGGACAGTGAATAACAAAGATTGAAGAACTGATGCCTCTGGATTAGGGTATTGGCAAAAAATACTGAATATACCATGGACCGCCAAAAGAATGAACAAATTTGTCTTGGAAGAAGTACAGCCAGAAAGTTCCTTTCGTCTCATGTATTTTGGACATGTTATCAGGAGGGACCAGTACCTGGAGAAGGCCATCATGCTTGGTAAAGCAGAGGGTCAGTGAAAAAGAGGAAGACCCTCAACGAGATGGACTGACACAGTGGCTGCAACAATGGGCTCAAGCATAACAATGACTGTGAGGCTGGCACAGGACCAGGCAGTGTTTCGTTCTGCAGTATAAAGGGTCAGTATGAGTTGGAGCTGACTCAATGGCACCTAACAACAACAACAACATAGAGAAAAGTGTACAGGACCTAAGTGAACAGATTGACGAATTTTCACAAACTGAACACACCTGGGTAATCAGTGCCCAGATTAAGAAACAGAACATGACCTGTGCCCCAGAAGCTCCACCCCCACCTCTTTCCACTAAGGCTAACAACTGTTCTGATTTCCATCATTCTGGATTACATTTGCCTGTTTTTGAGCTTCATTTAAATGGAATTACACATGTACTCTGATATCTGGCTTCTTTCCCTAACATTGTGAGATTCATCCATGAAGTTGACATTAGTTCATTCATTCTTCTGGTTATTTCTCAGTGGCTCTCAACTTGAGTGAGCATCAGAAATGTCTAAAACACAGACCACCTGGTCCCACCCCCCAAAGTTTGTGACTTAGTAGTTTTAAAATGTTAAGAGTTTGCATTTCTAACAAGCTTCCCAGTGATACTGATGCTGTGGGTCCAGGGACTACACTTTCTGAACCACTGACGCATAGTATTCTTCCTGCACCTCTGTTCACTTGCATTTTCCTCATCAGCAGTAAGAATGGTAGATTCCCTTTTCAAATGCTTATTAGCCACTTGGAGCTCTTAATTTATTGATGACCAAACCAAACCAAGAAGTCCTGCTGGTGCAGTGGTTAAGAGCTACAGCATGCTATGGATGCTAACCAAAAAGGTCGGCAGTTCGAATCCACCAGGCACTCCTTGGAAACCCTATGGGGCAGTTCTACTCTGCCCTCTAAAGTCGCTGTGAGTGGGAATCGACCCCATGGCAATGGGTTTGGTTTTTGGTTGGTTAAGCCAAACCAAAACCACTGCTATCGAGTCGTTTTCAACGCGTAGTGATCCTGAAGGACAGAGCACAACTGCTCCAAAGGGTTTTCAAGGCTGTACGTCTTTACGGGGTAGACTGCCACATCTTTCTCCCGAGGAGCAGCTGCTGGGTTCGATCCACTGAACTTTCTGTTAACAGCAAGTGGTTAACCATTGGGCTGCCAGGGCTCCTTTTATTTATTGATAGGCTTAAAAATTTCATTTTCATAGAAGATTTGAGGTCTTTATGTAAGAGAGAAAGTAACCTGCTATATATGTGGCAATTATTTTTCCCATCCAGCTTTGTTTTTAACTTCATGGAGTTTTTGTCATAGGGAAGTTTCAAATTTTTACACAGTTAATCGGTCACTCCTTAGGTCACCCTGGAAACCCTGGTGGCGTAGTGGTTAAGAGCTATGGCTGCTAACCAAAAGGTTGGCAGTTCGAATCCACCAGGCCCTCCTTGGAAGCCCTTTGGAGCAGCTCTACTGTGTCCTATAGGGTTGCGATGAATCAGAATCAACTCGACGACAAAGGTTTGGTTTTGGTTTTAGACAGGTTGCCTCGTATTCCTATCTGTTTAGGAAGGTTTTCCTCTTTCAGAAGGTTTTCATCAACACAACATTATAAAAATATTTCCAAAAATTTTCTTGTAGTTTTGTATGCTCAGATCTTTAATCCAACTGTGACTGAATTCTACATATGGAATGAGGGTCAATTTTATTTTATTTTTTGTAACAAATAGTAAATTGATCCAACATCACATATTGGTAACTTTTTATATATTGGATCATTTTCTGGAATCCTTCTCCCATTCCATTCACTTATGCTCACTGCTGTGCCAGCACGTATTTTAGGCTTCTTGGCAAAGGTGTCAGACTGAGCACATTGGTTTTTTTCCCTCCCGAAACTCTTTCAAAATTACTACGATGATGGGATGAATAGTAAAGCGGACAAAAGTAACAGGTTTTGGGAAGCTTGGAATGCATATGGTCAAGGGGTAACTGACTTAGCCACCCAAGAAAGCTGAATCCTAAACTTGTTAACAGGGAAAGTCATGAACCACATCAACCTCGTTGGAAAGCCTAGAAAAGCTCAGGAACACACAGCACCAGGTACCTCTGGGACTGGGAGCGAAGCGGGTGTGTGTTTAAAGTGAGGAGGATTAGTGGAATGTTGTCCGGAGAGAGCTCAGTCCTTATCTCCTGCTCCATCTCTGTCATGAGTCTGAAAGTTTATTCCCTAGACCAGGGTTTCTCAACCTCAGCCCTATTGAGGCTTTGGGCCAGGTAATTCTATGTTGCGGAGGGGGGCTGTCCTGCTCATTGCAGGATGTTTGGCAGCATCCTTGGCCTCTATCTACTAGATATCAGTAGCCTCCCTAGTTGTGACAATCAAAAATGTCTCCAGATATTGCCACATGTCCCCTGGGATGAAAAATCACCCCTCGTTGAAAACTGCTCTATTGTTCTTGCTGTTTTGTGCTGTAGATTCTGATTCATAGTGATCCTACAGGACAGAGCAGAAATTCCCCATAGGGTTTCCAATGCTGTAATCTTTATGGAACCAGGCTGTCACATCTTTCTTCTGTGGAATGGCTTGTGGGTTCAGGCCGGTGGCATTTCATTTAGCCAGGGCTTTGAACTGGTTCAAGCCAGTTCAGTCATGGCCAAAGAAGTAAAATAGGAACAGACCTGAATTTTTACAATCTGGGTGATCCAGAACCATAGCTGGAACGAGAAGAATGACAGGTCGAAGCCCTGGAATGGGAGACTTGAAAGGGGTGCAGTGAGCCCCTTCAGAAGCCTGATACATGAGACTGGATTACTGCCAGGACTGAGGAGAGTGACACACGTTCAAAGCAGTGTAGTTGGCTGATATCTTCAAGTAGGGCGCTGGTGTTTGACTCTGCACAAAATCCAAAAGGCAAGGGATTTGGCTGCTATGCAACACATATGCTGCCCTTGTTTTCCAAGGGGGAGATTAAGTTTCTAGCAGGGCTTTGACCTGTAATTTTTCCCATTCTGGTTAGGGTTCTGGTTCAATTTCTCCAGTGTCGCTTCCTTGGCCATGACTGAACTGGGAAGAACTGGTTTGAAGTTTTGGTTAACAGCTGAGAGTGTAACCATTGCACTGCCTGAGCTCCTTGAGAACTACCCTAAAGAAGGTAAAACAAAATAGTGTGTCTCTGGATTGAGGGACACTGTTGAAGGTTTGAGTATCATACTAAAAACAGGGTGTTTCAACGATTGTCTGTACTCAGTATAAAGGAATTCCCTGCCTGCTCTCCTCCTCCTCCAATCTCTAATCATTTCCTCTACACTTGGCTCTTAGAATACCGATGGCCAGGCCTTCACTCGCACAAAAGACCTAAATATACTGGCTTTGGGGACTCCCCAACATACAGCCAGCCAGATTCTTTTACAATCATATTCAAAGTTGATAAGCCCCACCCATGTGCTCAGAGCATCCAAACAGCTTTGCACTTGTAAACCATGGTAGACAACCAAGGTTGTGAGATCTACCAAGAGAGTGAAGCCTGTGACAGGGCAGTGAACTGCAACCAAAAAACAAGCACAATAAAGTAACTTTGAAGAGAGAGAAGAAAATTGCCCCCCTCCCAAAAAATCATCAGTATCCTCTGAGAGAAATGACACTATAATAGCACAAAAGAAGGTTACAAGGGCACCTTCAGAAAGCAAAAATAATTTTTGGAAATTAAAAATAGGATAGCACAAATTAAAAACTTAATAAAAATATTGGAAGATAAAATTTAGAAAACCTCCAAAAAGGAGAGCAAAAAGACAGGGATGACAAACCAGGAGAGGGAGGATTAGGTTCAGGAGGTCAAATATTTGATTAAGTTCCCAGAATAGAGACTGGAGAAAACGAAGAGTAAGAAATCAGGCACAGAATAATTCAAGAAAACATCCCAAAATCTAAGGACATGAGTTTCTATATAGAAAGCGCTCACCCAAGTATCCAGCTCAACGAATGAAAATAAACCCAAACCAAGGTACATCATAGAATTTCAGAATTCTAGGGACAAAGAGGAAAATTTTAAACAACCAAAGATCAAACAGCATACCAAAGGATCAGAGACAAGAACGGCTTTTATCTTTTTCCAGAAGCAAATTGGATGTTAAAAGACAATGGAGCAACACTTTCAAATATCTGGAGGAAAACAATTTCTAGCCTAGAAATTACCCAGCAAAGTTACTGACAAAGAAGAGAATAAATTTTATTTCTGACATGCAATATCTAAAAAATTTACTTTCTATGCATTCTTCCTCAGGAATATACTGAAGGATATGACCCATTGAAACGACAGTATAAACTAAGAAAAAGAAACATGGAATAGAGAAACAGAACTACATAGGAGAGACGTGAAAGTAGGTACGCCAGGTATAAAGGTAACCAGGGTAGGCTGGAGCAGTGATTCACGACGTCCATTTTAACATCTGTCGCCACCATGCCTTATATCATTTTACTTTCTATTTAAACCATTGAAGCTATTAGAGAACATGCTCCACCAAAATAAGTAAACCAAGCGGATGACATGGGATCCAGGAAACAAGGAATCCAACCCAAGAGAAAGTCAAAGGGAATTCCAAGGTTGGCAGTGAAGAGAGGTCCCCAGGAGAGTACATTCAAGACAAAAACTGGGACTATCTGACATGATTGGTCTTGTGGGAAACTTTACTGAGAGATTCTTGGAAAATGTGAGGTAAATTAGTTACAAAGAAAACTAAGGGGGAAAAAAAGGCAACGATGAACTTCTGAAAAAAACCAAAAGAAATAAATCATTGTTTACTATAATCTTCAGCTGTAAATATTTGCACGGGGATAATATAAACACTGAATACTGATTTAAACAAATTACAACGTGGGGAAGGGAAGCAGTGGGGATGGTAGTATAAAGGGAAATTACTAGTTAACATGTAAAATTGAATCAGAAGATGGCAGCACACAAACTATTTATAAACATAGACATGGGTAAAGCCAGAGGACCAATAAGCAACATCATGATAAATGGAGGAAAGACTGAAGTTGCCAAGTATTTCATTTTACTTGGATCCACAATCAAAATCCATGGAAGTAGTAGTCGAGAAATCAAAAAACGCATTGTGTTGGGCAAATGTGCTGCCAAAGACCTCTTTAAAGTGTTGAAAAGCAAAGATGTCACCTTGAAGATGAAGGTGCACCTGACCTAAGCCATGGTATTTTCAATCGCATCATATGCCTGCAAAAGCCAGTCAATGAATAAGGAAGACCGAAGAATTGAAGTGTTTGAATTGTGGTGTTGGGAAAGAATATTGAATATACTACGGACTGCCAAAAGAACAAGAAACCCTGGTGGCATAGTGGTTAAGTGCTATGGCTACTAACCAAACGGTCAGCAGTTCAAATCCACCAGGTGCTCCTTAGAAACTCTATGGGGCAGTTCTACTCTGTCTGTCCTATGGGGTCTCTATGAGCCAGAATCAACTCAACAGCAATGGGTTTGGTGTTTGTTTTTGTTTTTTTTTTTTTGGCCAAAAGAACGAACAAATCTGTCTTGGAAGAAGTACAACCAGAATGCTCCTTAGAAGAAGGCTGACGAAGACTATGTCTTACATACTTTGGACGTGTTGTCAGGAGGGCTCAGTCCCTGGAGAAGGACATCATATGCTTGGTAAAGTAGAAGGTCAGTGAATAAGAGGAACGCCCTCAACAAGATGGACTGACACAGTGACTGCAACAACGGGCTCAAGCATAACGGCGACTGAGAATTGCGCAGGATCAGGCAGTGTTTTCTTCTGTTGTACACACAGTCGCTATGAGTCGGAAGCGACTCAACAGCACTTAACAACAACAACATCGCACTGTCACACCCAGCTGATTCCCTAGCATTTTCTGGCTAAAACAGTCACACACATCACCTGCAACAAGGGCAGCTTTGATGTGTTCCAGTCTTTATACCACTTCTTTTTTTTCTCGTGGTATTGCACTGACTATAATCTTCAGAGCCATTTTCCAGAAGTGACAGTGGTCAATCTTGTTCTATTCTAATGTCTTCATTGTTCATTTTGATGTTTTACATTTGTGTGAGGTCCGTTGTTGGTTTTCGATTGATGATCTTTATCAAGCTAAGGGTTTCTACGTGAACTAAGAAGCTTCTTCCCCTCCCACCCCATAAAAAATGAGCGTTATGAGCTCAATCGAATGCATTTTCTATACCTCCCTTTTAAAATTAAATACTGTGTTCCTAATACAGCTAAGCCTTTTGCTGACCGACCCAGGGTCAACACAAATATCACATATTTCGATTCCTGCTCCGTGCTGTAGAAGGAAATTGCTCTAGTGTCTATTCTGAATGGTGCCAGGCATCTGTGGTCTGCTGTGAACAAATTCTGAAGAATTCAAAATGATCAACGGTCACTTCTTGTGGCTCTCAGTGACCTGATCCTAACAGCCCTCCTCTGCCTGTGTGTATACCCCTTACGCACACACATCTCCTTTATTTTCAGATCCTACGGACCGGTGCCTGGGTGGCACCGATGGTTAAATGTTCTACTACTAGCTGAAAGGTCAGCAGTGTAAGCCCACCCAGAGGCACTTCGGAAGAATGCCCTGGCCATCTGCTTCTGAAAGGTCACTGCCTTGAAAACCCCATGAAGTAGTTCTACTCTGTACATATGGGGTCACCCTGAGTTGAAATGGACTTGATGGGCAACTAGCAGCAACAGTGAGAAAACTGATGTCCTAGATTTTTATAATCACATTGAAAGACAGTAAAATGGCAGAACAGGCACAAGCTAGACATTTCCATTACAAATGGGAGAAACTGTAGGAAAAGAGGGGATGACAGGCACCAAGCAAGTCAGAAGAACACATTACATTCACCCTGAAAGCTTTGATAAGTAATCCTCTTTTCTGAAACCATTCACACAATGGCCCTGCCCTCCAGACTCTAAGTATTGGCCACACTCCGGATTCTGAGTGGAGGCCTCTTGGCCCTGGGCTTCAACTCTGCTCCGTCGGCGTTAGGTGCACCATTCTCCTGGTCCACCTGAGTGGCAACTCCACCCTTAGAAACATCAGAGGCAATGGCTCCCCTCTTTGAAACTCCTGAGGTCATGGCCATACCTTTTGAGACTAAGGCAGCTCGGCTTCTTGTGTTGTCTTTTCAGCTTCTGCTTCCTAGTTTCTTGGCCTCTTGGCTCCTTGGGCCTCATGCCTGCATCTGCCCTGATGAGGCAAGTGTTCCAAAGCTCTGTAGCTACACTGATAAGTGCCTGGAGGCACCCCACTCTGCCCGGAAGCCTCCTGCACACAGGCACTCAGCTCTCTCGCTCAGTGGGTTGGCTCCAGCGCTGGCTCGTGCTGGTCTCCTAGCTCTGCTGCTGCTGGTTCTCTGCTGCGCTGGTCCTCTGCCGCTGTCGCAACCCTACCCATTCATAGTTTCAAAACTGCTTCCACATTGTGGGTATCTGTTAGAGCAGCACCCCACTCTTTTGGTACCAAATTCTGTCTTAGTCATCTAGTGCTGCCATAACAGAAATACCACAAGTGGATGGCTTTAACAAAGAGAAATTTATTTTCTCACAGTCCAGTAGGTTACAAGTCCAAATTCAGGGCATCGGTTCTAGGGGAAGGCTTTCACTGTCAGCTCTAGAAGGTCTTTGTCCTCAACCTTCCCCTGGTTGAGGAACTTCTCAGGTGCCGGGACCCTGGGCCCAAAGGACACGCTCTGCTCCTGGTGCTGCTATCTTGGTGGTATGAGGTCCCCAACTCTCTGCTTGCTTCCCTTTCATCTCTTGAGAGATAAAAGGTAGTACAGACCACATCCTAGGGAAACTCCCTTTACATTGGATCAGGGAGGTGACCTGCGCAAGGGTGGTGTTACAATCCCGCCCTGAAATTACAATCACAAAATGGAGGACAACCACACATGGCCTAACCAAGTTGATACACAGATTTTGGGGGGGCCATAATTCAATCCATGACATGTGGGTCTTCCACAGGCCCTGGTCTTACACATCAACACCAGATGGCAGGCCAGTTCCAGAGAAGGCTGACCCGTGGCCTGGCGGCTGACACCAATCTTCACGGAAGAACCTGGTCTCAAAGCCAAGACTCATTCCATAGTGGTTTGAGGGTCACAGAATGTTAGTGCTGAAATTGATAAACCCATCGTTTTAGAGGCAGGGAAACTGAGTCAACAGAAGTTCAGGAGATGCTGACAAGCAATCAGTCTAGAGTCACAGAGCTTGTTAGTGGTCAAGGCAGAAATAGTGTCCAGCAGTGACTAAGAGTCTGGTGCTATTTTAATTCACGGTAGAAAGTCTATGGGGAGTTACTTGATTCCCTCAACCCCTCCTTCTTCTTGCCCCGCTCTCTGGCTGGGTGCTGCTACCACGTGTGTTAATGGCTGACTGAGAGGCAGAGCTTGCTTAGTGGGGAAAATCATGTAGGGTCATGAGTTGCTTAATGTCTACGATACGTTCTGTGAAACTGGATGTTATGTGATTTGGACGTTGAGTGAACACCATATTACATACTTAGCAAAGCTATATGGGACACCTTTTGTTTCCCTTCCAAATCGATCCTTCTCCTTTGCCTCCTGCTGCTGCTATCACTAGCACTGGTTTTGCTGCGTTTGGGAGCCATGATGCACTTTACGGTAATATTTTTGAAAGAAAATTAAACAGAGATAACATTATGACACTCAAGAGACGCGCGATACACGAGATTGGACGCTGCTACCTATAAGTCGAGGCATATATTATTATATGGTAAACTTTTCATTTGTAAGGGGGGAAGTTCATGTTACAATAACGATTAAAGTACGGTACAGATACACATAAGCCAGTAACATAGGCATTTATTATGACTAGCAAGACATACGTGTTACAGGTTATATATGGACTGTACCGTTATTTGCCTGGTAACGCAATCACTTTGTATATAAGAGACATGAGATACACGCGTGTTCAGGAAGCTGTTGTGTTTGCTACGTCCAATTATGTCCACTGCATCCTGTTTTCTGATCAGGATTTCTGAACACTATCATAACCTTGTGGCATCACGGACATATATGTGGTCGGACGTTGCCGGAATGGATGTTATGCAGCACGTGACTATACTCTGGAGTCAGCCTGCCTGGGTCTACTCCCTGCCCTTGGACAAGTTACTAACCCATAAAATGGACATGTAGAAACTGTCCTCACAGGATTGTAGAAGGAGAAAATGAGTTAAGGAATGTATGCAAAACAGTACTGGGTACAAGACAGGCACTGTGTCCGCTATTATTACTGTGCTAATATTACTACCAGGGTTTACAGTGACTCCTAGAGCCTCCCCTCTCCCTTCCTTTTTCAGGTAAAAAGCCTCCTTTTCGCTGTCATTCAAGATTTTTACACTTAAATGGAGCCAAGGAGTTGTCTCTGCTACTTTCAGCTCTCTGGACATACGGACTGGACTTGAGGACTATGCTACAAGCAGTTATACTACCAAGATATCAGGCTAAGTGAACCACAAGTTGGAAGTGTTTGGCCCATGAGCTCTGTCCTCCCTGCCCATTTGGACACCCTCAGTGCCACAGGGTCCACCTCAATGCCACGGTTACCATGTGCTCTGTTCCTATTTGGTCAAATGGTATATATAACGCCAAGGCCACCTGGTCTGGTAGAAAGAGTCAGGCTTTGGAATCTTAGCCAGCTGTGTGACTTGGCAAGTCACTTTCATTCCTTTATCCAATAATTATTCAACACCTGTAGGTGCCAAGATCTGGGTAGTAGTAATAGCATAAAGCCTACTACAGAGTAAGGAAGTCAGGCGCTTCACATGACTTCCCTCATTTAATCCACACAGCAACCCTCTGGAGTAACTTTTATCATCACCATTTTGCAGTTGGGGAAATGGAGGCACAGTGAGTTAAATAACTTAGTTCAAGCTTTTAACCACTGTGCTATATAGTCTCAACATTGCACCTCAAATCGTTTAACTTTTCTGTGCCTCAGTTTTTTCATTCATAGTACAGGGATAATATTTATTTTTTAAAACCCATGTAGTGAGACAGTATGCTCTACAAATGGTAACTACTATTATATTTAATAACTGAAAAAACAGTAATTTAGCAGACTATAAAACTGCACTAGGGGAATAAAAAAAAAAAAACTGCACTAGGGGAATAGTGATGTACAATGGCGAAGAGCCCATTGTTGAAAGATACGTAAGCTCCAGCCCTGTCTGCTTGCTCGTGTTAGGGATGTAGCGTTACCTAGACCACCACCAGCCAGCCCCCTGCCAAGCACAGGCCTCTGGGCACGAGTTGTTGTTAGCTGCTGTCCAGTTGGCTCCAACTCATGGTGACCTTACGTGTAACAGAATGAAACACCGCACACTCCTGCACCATCTTCAGGATTGTTGGTGTGTTCGGGCCCACTGCTGTGGCTGTTGTGTAATCCATCTCACTGACTCTCTTTCCCCGTTTTCACTGACCCTTTACTTTACCAAACATGATGTCCTTGTCTAGAGACTGGTCTTTCCTGATGACATATCCAAAGTAAACGAGCTGAAGTCTGGCCATCATCCTCGTTTCTAAGGAGCATTCTGGCTGTACGTCCTCCAAGACTGATCTGTTCGCTCTCCCGGCAGTCCACGGTATAACCAGTGTTCTTCGCTAACACCACAGTCTGAGTGCCTTCAATTCTCCGCTCTGCCTTTTTTCATTGTCCCGTTTTTGCATGCATATGAGGTGACTAAACCCATTGCTGTTGAGTTGATCCCGACTCATAGTGACCCTATAGGCTCCCTATAGGACAGAGCAGAACCAGGAATGGCTGGTGCATTCGAACTGCTGACCTTTTGGTTAACAGCCAAAGCTCTTAACTACTATGGCCACCAGGGCTCCATGAAGTGATCAGGTTCTGGTAAAAGTACCAGATGCCTCAATGCAAATCCACCCCTGGTTCTGCAAACAGAGACTCCCAGGAGCTGGCCTCTGACGCTGGGCCACCAGGGAGTGCCATCTTCAGGGTGGCACAGGCTGATCAGTACAAGGCCTTTCTAACTATTGTTCGCTCACATGGCAACTTGGTTGCTTTCAAAGGGAGACAGATATCCCAGAAAGAACATAGAGATGGCAGCTAATCCTATTTACTCAGATGGTTTAAACCTCCAGTTCCCAAAGTATGCTGCTTTTACCTCAATTAAGTCTAAGAAATCATGGAAGAAAGCTGATGGATTACAGAAGTTGACTTTAAGGGCCAGTCAAGGTCAGCAAACACTTTGTGAGCACCTGCCCCCAGCCAGGCACAGTGATGGAGGCTCAGGGTGCAAAGGTGAACAAGGCTTGGGGTCCCTGCACCTGAGGAATTTACCACCTAGAGGGAGAGACAAGCAAAATCCTGTACTTCCTCCTTCACCAGGGGTTGACAAACTACAGCCTGCTGTCCGTGTGCCTGTTTTGTTCAGCCCACGAACACAACCACCCTCTTGTGTTTACTTATTACCTATGGTTACTCTCGTGCTACAACATCAGGGTACGTAAAATATTTACTATCCAGCCCTTTACAGTAGAAGTTTGCCGACTCCTGTTCTTTGCCATCACATGGATGTATATGTACTTTGCACCAGGATATATACACACATGTACATACACACCTAGGAGTCCCTGAGTGTGCAAATGTCAAGTGTGGTACCACTAGCCTAAACGTTGGCGGTTTGAACCCACCCAGAGGCGCCCCGGAAAACAGGCCTGGTGATCTGCTTCCGAAAACCCTATGGAGCAGTTCTACCGCACACATGGGGTCGCCATGAGTCTGAGTCGGCTAGATGACAACTAACAGCAACAACTACCACCTACATACACACGCACTCATATTTTTGTTCCTTGCATTTTTCAAGTCAGTCAGGTTATTAACACATTGAGCCAGGGAAGGCAATAGGACAGACGAGGCTACTCCTTCTGTGAACCATCAGGCTGACTGCTCCCTACATCTGCTGAATACTGTCTTTATAGAGTCAAGGGGATCCTTAAGCGGCTGTCTCCGCTCCCATGCCAGGTTAGCGTAGCTGTTCTGTTCAGCAAGCATGGCGGCCTTTCGCATTTAGCCACTAGAGGGAGCCAAGCACTACTTACGGCAGATTAAGGAGCTAGAACCAGCCCGCTGGCTGTTTGTCCATCTGGGTTAATTCCTACACTTACAAAAACCCAAAAACCCCACTCTTTCCAAAGGTGGCGGGATGTAGAAGAATAAACTCGACTCTCACCCATTAGAACCAGACGTTGCCAGGGGAACAGATCTGACGAGAAATACAGTCAGCTGGATGAGATAAGGATGAATTAATAGACTTTGAAGGACACATTTAATTCACAAGTTCATGGCCTCCTCTGTGTGCCCCTGAGAAGTTTTAACCCATTTACTGATGTGTACTTATAAGAGGGATTAGACCGCTGACCAAAAAAAAAAAAAAAAAAAAAACCAGTATACATTGACCAATACACAGCAAAAGGGCCTCTAACTTTGTCACTCTCTCCAAGCACTTGGCCTCTTTGGGCCTCTGCTTCCCAGTCTGGGAAATGGGGAGAGTGTGGTTAGATTATCAGTTCTCAAGTGGGAGTGGGGGGCCTGTGCCTAGGAGAAGCATATCAGAATCACCTGAGAGGATTTCAGACTACTTGGTCATCTTCCAACTGTTAAACACATCATGGGGGTGGTGTTTCCCTCTGGCCCGCCCCAACCCCTTTCTCAAGCATCACGTAGGAGCCCCATGGGTGCTCCAGGGTAGAACAAAGGTGTTGCCAGACCCTTGTGACTTAACTTTGCTTTTGCTTAGGACTACAGTCTGACCATCTATGATCAACTAAAGACCTGCACTGAGGCAATACCACAGGACCTGGATACTCCCAGCAGACAATGGGAGGGAAACCTGCACATTGGGCCAACCACGTGTCAAAAAAAAAAAAAAACGAAGCCCAGTGCCGTCGAGTCGATGCCGACTCATAGCGATCCTATAGGACAGAGTAGAACTGCCCCATAGAGTTTCCAAGGAGCGCCTGGTGATTTGAAATGCTGACCCTTCGGTTAGCAGCCGTAGCACTTAACCATTACGCCACCAGGGTTTCCAACCATGTGTAGAGGTTTCAAAATATGTACATAAAGTCTTTGACACTCTTCCCTTCAAAAGGTGGAATTCAATTCCTTTCCTCTTATAGGTGGGCTGGACTTACTGAATTCTGCTGAACAGAAGGTGGTAGAAAATGATACTATGTAACTTAGGAGGCTAGATCATAAAAAGGATACAGCTTCCCCTTGGCTGTGTTGATCCTGGATCACTCATCTGGGGGAAGCTAGCAGCCATGTTTTCAGGACACTCGAGCCATCCTGTGGAGAAGAACTGAGGCCTCCCACCAACAGCCAGCACTAACTTTCCAGCCATGTGAGTAAAGCACCTTGGAAGTATATCCTCCAGCCTCAGTCAAGCCTTAAATGACTGCAGCCCTGGCTGACTTCTGACTGAGCCTCTTGAAAACACCTGAGCTAGAACTACCTAGCCAAGTTGACCTTGAGTTCCTGACCCCCAGAAATTGCAAGAGATGATATTTATTACTATTTTAAGTTACTAACTTTTGGGGTAAATTATTGCACAGCGATAGATAACTAGTACACTAAGTTCCACGCAGTTTTAGCTTGCATGCGAGGCAGTGTAGTAGAAAGGACAGGAACCCTGGGTTTATCGCTAGCACTCTGTATGATCACAGGTAATTTATTTTCCCTCGGAGCTTCAATTTGTACCTCCACAAGATGGGCACAGCACCATCCAGATGGCTGCGAGGCCTGAAAGTGTTTCATGATCTTCAAAGATTTAGGTAAACGGCGGAGATTACTGTTCTCATATTGTTTTTTTCTTCCAGGAAGCATGACTTAATTCTTGGCGTGCCTGGCATCTTGGCAGTAAGGGTCCTGGAGTACTTAAAGTCAATGAAAGAAAGGGTGGTCTGTGCCCATAATTAGAACCACTGGACTCAGGGTGCTGAGGAACCTTTAAAGCAGGAGTTGGCCAGCTTTTCTGTAAAGGGCCAAATACTGGGTATTTTCGGGTGTGGAGTCGGTGTTGTCTGTCAAAACTACTCAACTTTGCCACTATGGCAAGAAAGCAGCCACAGGCAGTATGTAAACGAATGGGAGTAGCCATGTTCCAAAAACACTTCGCAAAATTACCCAGCAGGCTGGATTTGTCTGGAGGGCCACTGTCTGCAGACCCTTGCTTGAGAGTCTTGCTTCTCAAAGTGTGTGGTCCCCAGACCAGCGGGATCAGCATCACTTAGGCCTTGTTAGAAATGCAGAGTCTCAGGCCCCACCCTAGTCCTACTGAAACAGTTATTTCTGGAGATGGGACCCAGCGATGGGTTTTAACAAGCCCTCCGGGCAGCTCAAGTTTGAGAACCCTTCTCTTCCTTCCTTCTTTTCCACTGGAGGCTGCGTACCCAGGTACTTAGGAAGGATCTTGGATGCCAATGGCCTGATCAAAGGCCTTCTTATAGAACACAATATTCTCGATGGATTAGTGAAAAATATTTGATTCTGGTCCCAGATCACCAATAAGCAAAGTAGCGGCCAGTCCTGGCCAAATAACTTAGTCTTAACATAAAACAAACAGCATGACAACCACACTATCAGAATGAAAGGGCTGGATTCCGTGATACCCCAGGCGGCCTCTGTGAGTTCAGGCTTGGGTGGAGCCACTTGTTGTCAAATGCCAATCATGTTCTCTGCTCTACTGGCTTCTTTTAACATTTTGAATGCTGGTTTCCCTCCAATCTGTGGGTATTAAAGGCAAAGGAGAAGGAAAAAGGATACCTTTTTTAAGGAACAGGCAGGAAAAGAAAGATTAAAGGCTTATAGGAAAGAGAATGAGAAAGGAACAAGGCGGGGACAAGAGTCAATATAAAATATCTTCCATCTCTACTTGGGAGAGAAACACTTGATCCCACGATGGCAGTAACTGTCTCTTCTCTAACGAGACATTAGTATCTGCACAGGATGTTACCCAGACGTCACACTCCATTTAGCCACATGATGGCCTTATGACATTGACATTAAAATCCACGTTGTAGAAAGGGAGACTAAATCTCAGACCAACGAAGGGCCATGTCTGAAGCCATGTTCTACCGAGATGGCTGAGCCATGGCTTAAAGTCAGGTTCAAAGGCTCCTTTCTGCTACAGAACCCTGGTCTCCCAGCACTACCTACAGGTCCACAGTTCCATTTGAGGTCAAGGTAAAACCATGTAAGTACAAAGCTTACTTATCAGGTCCCCTGAAGGGATCGTTCAGACGGTGGCCTACGTCATCCTGGGACACACCCCCCTCCACACCTTTAGAGCGCCCAGAGGTGGGACGTCAAACAAACAGTGTTGAGACACTGTTGTAAACTCATGTAGATAATCCCACGACTGGGGATCAAAAGTCACAGAGCCCTCCTTTAATCTTGAAAGATCTGAAATAAAGACCAAACCGCAGGGATTAGGAAATGCTTCCCTCCACCAAGGACACCCCCTGCTTGCCCCACAGCTGCCAGGTGTGACAAGCCGCACCTTCAGGTGGAGAATGGCTGCACGCGAGGCGGGAGGCTCTCCAGCCTTCTGTCTGGCTGCTGTTCCCTGGAGTCTGTTGTTCCTTCGGTTCGCTCCACTCCTGATGCCTACCTGCCTCAAGGGCAAGAAAAGAGACAGCACCTCCTGTGTAAGTGATGGAGAGTTCTGATCTCTCACCTTGCAGGTCTCCCTGTTTCCATGGAGCTGAAAAGGCCCCTGAAGCTGAGATGGACAATGTTCTCTTGTGAGCCATAAGGCCTTCATGGGCTAATTTTCAGCTGCAGGTTGCCAGGCCTTTCTTCCTCATCTTAGTCTGGGAACTCTGCTGAAACCTGTCCACCACAGGTAACCCTGCTGGTATTTGATATACTGGTGACAGAGCTTCTGCTATCAAAGCAACCCTTAAGCCACCAGTGCAACACACTGACAGATGAGTGGTGCTTACTGGTAATAGGCTCCCTGGTTAATGTGCTACAAAGAGAATCACATGGAGAAAGAGACCAATTTGCTGTATTACTGAAACCTGTCAAGGCAGCTTTCCCTGTCAATATATTCCACACTTCAGTCCTTTTGACCTGCCATATAAAAAATGAAATTTCTACCTACATTCAGGACTAGGAGAGCCCAGCCAAAAACCCAAACCCATCGCTGTCAAGTGGATTCTGACTCCTAGTGACCTTATAGGACAGAGTAGAACTGCCCTACAGGGTTTCCAAGGAACAGCTGGTGGATTTGAACTACCAACCTTTTGGTTAGCAGCCGAGCTCTTAACCACGGAGCCACAGCTTATACAATTGGGCAGATGGGAGTGGAACCCTCCATTCAGCTTCCAAATGCCCCTTGTCTGCCAAATCCACTATTTTTCTACTAAGAAAAATTTAAGGGAATACTCTCCACAACTTGCTCTTTGGAGTCTCAAATTCAAACTTTGTTCCAGGAGGTTAAAAACCCAACCTTCAGGCAATTAAAGTAGAAAACTTGCTCAAGAATAAACTTTTTTGGGGGGGCAGATAATGAATTCTAAAATCAGCCAGCAGTTATTCTTCAGACACAAATGGTTAACTTAAACACCATCACCCAGAAGCAACTAGAAATAAGCACATTCTCTCTTTTATGCCTCACATAGCTTCAACAGGAGGCCCCGAGAAATTGACTAGTCAAGGGTTGAGCAAGAGACACACCAAGGTGTTTGGAATTGTCCAGATTCTCAGGGTGCAGGACAGTGGGATGTTTGACCAAAGTATCCTCTCCAAGCATGCCAACCACAGACTTAGGCTGAGATGAACCAGAGTTTGAGCCCACGTAACCCCTCTCATGAGCTTCATGTTCTCACCAGCATCCGGAAGCTCAACAAGCCTTGGCTTTGCTGTGGGAAGCAACAGAGCTGCCAACATGGAGGAGCAATGGCTCAAACTCTGTCCTTCTGCCACGCTGCCCAGCTCTTCTCTGCTGGGACTTTGACTCCATGTGGTCCCCAATTATTTGGTCAAAGGCTCCTTAGGGTAGTAATTTGTAAAATTTGGGGTGCACATTCCAACATCTTAAAGAAGTTTGAAAACTTTGTTTTTTAATAATAAAAACACTGTTTGCGATAGAAAACTTGGAAAATCCAAAAAAGCATTAAGAAAACAAGAACCAAACCATTCACCTCCTATAACTCAGATGCACAATCAACAACCATGGATGCAGCAGTCAAGTAATCAAAAGACGCATTGCGTTGGGCAAATCTGCTGCAAAAGACCTCTTTGAAGTGTTAAAAAGCAAAGGTGTCACCTTGAACACTAAGATGCACCTGACCCAAGCCATGGTGTTTTCAGTTGCCTGGTATGCACGCAAAAGCTAGACAACGAATAAGGAAGACTGAAGAAGAACTGACGCCTTCGAATTATGGTGTTGGCGAAGAATATTGAACACACCACGGACTGTCAGAAGATCAGCCAGAATGCTCCTTAGAAGCAAGGATAGCGAGATTACATCTCACATACTTCGGACGTGTTATCCAGAGGGGCCAGTCCCTGGAGAAGGACATTGTGCTTGGTAAAGTGGAGGGTCAGCGAAAAAGAGGAAGACCCTCATGGAGATGGATTGACACAGTGGCTGCAACAATGGGCTCAAGCATAACAACGATTGTGAGTGTGGTGCAGGACCGGGCAGTGTCTTCGTTCTGTTTTACATAGGGTTGTTATGAGTCAGAACCGACTCAACGGCACCTAACAACAACAACAAAACTCAGGTAACACTACTGCTAATACTTGGTGAAGGTGCTTCAAATGTTTGAGTTTTTTCCACTTTAAACCATTAAGAACATATTTGTTACCTTACAGTGTTGTAAGAATTAAGGGCTGGTATTTGTTTTTTGTTTTTTTATTTGTTTTTAGTATATTTAGAGTTGTGAACCATCACCACAAAAGGAAATGCTGTATCCATTAACAGTCACTCCCCATTTCCCTTCAGCTCCACCCACCTCACCCCCCAGCCCTAGGCGGCCGTTCCTCTATTTTCTGTCTCTATAGCTTTGCCTATTCCGGACACTTCATATAACTGGAAGCACAGGCTATGTGGCCTTTTGTAACTGGCTCCTTTCACTTAGCGTGATGCTTTCAAGGTTCCTCTATGTCATAGCACATATCAGTACTTCATCTCTCGTCATGGCTGACTTACATTCCATTGTATGGATAACTACATTTTATTTATCCATTCATCTGCTGATGGACACTTGGGTTGTTTCCAATTTTTGGCTACTATGAATAGTGCCATGGACATTTTCAATTTTCTTGGGTATATGCCTTGGTGTGGAATTGCTAGGGCATGTGGTAACTAACTCTATGTAACCTTTTGAGAAGCTACTAGGCTGTACCATTTTACATACCCACCAGCAATGAGTGAGAGTTTTAATTTCTCCAAATCTTTGCCAATGCTTGTTATTCTGTCTTTGTTACTTAGCTATCCCCGTGGCTATGAAGTAGTATGTCACTATGGTTTTGATCTGCATTACCCTGATGGCTAATGATGTTAAGTATCCCTTCACGTGCTTATTGGCCGTTAGTATGACTTCTTCGGAGAAGCGTCTATTTAGATTCTTTTTCCATTTTAAAATTAGGTTATTATTTTTTTTAATAATTGAGGTATAAGACTGTGTTTTCTTTTTTAAATGTGACGGCAATATTTTCCTTCCAGTATCTTTTAAAAATACAATTATGGTTTTAACTGTAGGTGAATACCACTAATTTAAAAGCCTTTTTCCTGTGTTATCAAGTTGCTGTAAATCAATATGTATCCTGAAAGTCTTAAAAAATCAAAACCAAACTCACTGCTGTCGGGTCGATTCCAACTCATAGTGACCCCACAGGGTATCCAAGGCTGTAAATCTCCATGGAACCAGACTGCCACATCTTCCTCCCATGGAGCCACTGGTGGTTTGGAACCACCAACCTGGTAAGCAGCCAAGCACCTTAACCACCGTGCCACCAGGGCTCCTCTGAAAGCCTTAGAGAAGTGCTTATTCACAAAAGAAATCATAAAAATCTATCTAGGAGAATAATCACTTTCTAATTCAGTTTTTGTAAACTTGAGTCTTCTTGGATTGCAGAATCTATAGCCCATCTGTGTAACACTGTATTTTTTCATTCTTCCAGCACCTGAATGAGGGTTGCTAAGGCTACTGGACACCAGAACAGCCAAAGACGTGGCCCGGCGCAAGGCCAATACATAGAACAGACTACAGCTCCTCCCCTGAAGAATGTTCTGTGTGGCCAGGGAGATAAACCGATTGCTAACACTGCAGTGAAGCCAAGGGTAAGTGCCAGCGAAACGGAATCCCATCAAGAAATGCTCAGGGATTCATTCAGGGGGAGCGATAAATGACTCGGGGTGCTCAGAGCAGACTCACTGCCTCAAGAAGGCAAGGACCTAAGTGTGAGTGGCTACCTTCCAGGCAGGTGCCAGGCTGGGGCTTGGCACCCACCTGCTATGTGGATGGGGGCAAAAGGCCAGTGAATTGGCAGCACTTGGGATGGTAGTAAAAAAGGAAGGAGAGGACAGTTGAGGCTACGTTGTGGAGAGCTTGGAATGGCAGGCTAAGGAGTTCAGGTCTTATTTAACTGGCAGGTGATAACAGAAGCAGAGGTATTTTTGAAAAACTCTTCTGGGATCAATGCTTCAGAGTTGGCCCATCCTCACAATCCCCTTTGGAAATGGCTGTATGGAGACAACTAGTCATTGACTCGGGCACAGGCTGCTCATCAGAAAGACCTGTTCCCAAGTCATGTTGCCTACAAGGAGCCCTGGTGTGAAAATGGTTAAGCGCCTGGCTACTAACCAAAAGGTTGGCGGTTCGAACCCACCCAGTGGCTATGCGGGAGAAAGACCTGGCAATCTGCTTCCGTAAAGATTACAGCCAAGAAAACCTTATGGGGCAGTTCTACTCTGTCATATGGGTCACTATGAGTCGAAATTGACTCGAAGGCACCGAATAACAACGACATTGCCTAGAAGGCCAGAGGCTTCTACACCTCTCCTGGTTGCCTTTGATTTGTGTTGGGATCAGCACCTGCCCTCCTGAGAGAAGGTTCCCCAACTAGATACGCCGAGCCAGCTTATTTCACAAGTCCCACTAAGCATCTCCCTCTTGTTTGAGGCCATTGAGTTCTATGGTTTCTGGGACCTTAGCGCCCCTCTGTTCAGGTGGGTCAAATGCACTGCCTGACATTTTACAGTCAGTCACTGGCCCCTTGGGACTTCCTCCATGAGTGTTGATTGATGAGAAAGAGCCTTGTGGAAGCACAAATAATCCTGGGGAAGGTGCGTTTATGTGCCGGACTGTGGGAAGCCGCATTACCTTGAAGCATCAATTTTATTCAAAGATATGGGGGTGAGATAGGGAGGGATCCCAGATAAATAATTATCTCCAAAGGGAAAATAAAACCGTAAATACTGTCGAGGAGATCACAGCTCAAAGGGATTCTAGAAACAAAACACACTGCAAAAAAAATTTGACCTGGGCAAATGCGTTCACACTCTGAGGTTTGGTGGAAAAACCTGATAAGCCCAGACTCATAGAAACAAGACTTGTTAATTGAGACACCTACTGTGAAATGTCCCTTCCACGAAGTCTTAAAAAAGCGAGGTCTCCTCCCCTACTCCGTGGTGGGCGGGGGGGGGGGGGCATGTATTATTCAAGGCTCAGCACAGCCTTTTATCTGAAGAACAAAGGACTGCTGAAGTTGTTGAAGCTTGCCAATAACAATGCATCTTCACTACCGGAACTTTTTTTTTTTTAAGCTGAGTTACCCCTAAGAACTCCTTGGTCTATTTCACAATTTAAACAGGCATGTAATGATCCTCTGGAGAAGGCCATAAATCAGTACTCCCATTAAAACGAGCAAGAAGCTGCTGCTAATTGAGCTGAAATTTTAAATGGTTCATCAAGCTCCCTCCTGAGCAAGACCATGGTAGAAGACCCCTGCCTCCTTTTCCTTAGAGGAGCTAAACAGTAATCGCTCCCTAAATGAGGAAAACGAGAGGTTCTCAGAGAAGCCTGACATGCCCACAAAGAGCCAACAGACCTGAGATGACTACTGTATTTTACGCAAATAATGTGCACCTTCTATGTTTGTGTGTCGACCTTGTCCTCCCCTGAGAGGTATTTTCATAAGCGCACTATGCTAATTTTTTTTGCAGAAACGTGAAAAAAAGCTATAGCAGCGCTTACGAAAATACCTTGTGGGGAGGGTGCAGTTGGCAAGCAAACATAGAAGGTGTGCTTTGTTTGGGTAAAATACAGCATATAAACCTGTGGTTGCCCATTGTAGGCAGCAGACTCTTGTCTACAGAAGTATCTACAATATTTATGCTGTTGTTGTTACTGTCAAGTCAATTCCGACTCATGGTGACCCCACATGTGAGGAGTAGAACTGCACCGTAGGGTTTTCAAGGCTGTGACCTTTCCACAGCAGATTACCAGGTCTATCTTCCAAGGCACCTCTGGGAGGGTTTGAACCACCAACTTTTTTTTGGCTAGCAGTCAAGCACTTGACCCTTTGTACTACCCAGGGATTCCACAATATGCCAAACCTGTTTTCTCTTTCGAAAGGAAAGGCCCAGAGAATGTTTTTCTCAAAGGATAACTTAAAGCATGTTTAGATGGAATGTGTTTTCAGAATTCACCAGGTACAGCTACCGACTAGAAAAATGTTTTCAGGTTATAAGTAAACAGCTTCAGAGCTGGACTCCTGAGAGTTCACTCTGTAGCTCTTAAGTAAATAGGGCAAATAGGCCATATTGCAAACTACTGGTGAAATCAGAAGTCTGAGAATTGTGAAATAGGTAGAAATGAAGGGAGGAACCTTAACAGAAAAATAAAACCAGCTGACTTGACTAGCTAGCTGGAGAAACCCAGGGGCTGGCGTATCAAAGTCGAAGCTTACCAGCAATCCTCAGAACTCCCTTCAACCGTTTCAAAGCTGCTGCTTCTGCCCAGCTTTTTACAGGGCTGTTAGCAATTGGCAAAAATGATCAGTCTTGGCCTTGCCTACAGCATCTCAGAGTGGAGGAAAAAGAGCGAGCTAGCATTCCTCGAGTACCTATCACGGGCTTCCTAAGCACAATCGCAATCTGCAGCAACTCGATGGTGTCTGTAATTTTATCCACAGTTTTAAAACAGGGAAACAGGCTAAGTTGCCAACTTGCCCAAAGCCACACAGCCACTGGCAACAGGCATGGGCAGGATCGACACCTAATTTCCTAACCTCCAGAGGCTGGACTGGCTTATGGGTCCTTGGCCACTCCTTTGAGTTATGCTCAAAAAGCCACAAACGGGTATGGTGGTTCTGGCTCTCTGCATAACAGACGCTCTCTGCATAACAGACGCTCTCTGGGATGGCTTGAGCAGGAAGGGGGCTGTTCCTAAGCTCTGCAGGAGTCTCCTGGGCTCCAAGGAAAACCTGCGTGACTCAATTTCTGGTTCAGGAACAACAGGGAAATATTTATGTGCAATGACATAAAATTTGTGATTCGAGAGCCAAAGCATGGCCAGGCTGGCATTAATTTAATAAATAAGCAAGCAAGCAAATAAGTCTGCCTGTCTGCCCACCTGCCTACTTACCTACCTACCGAGAGGCTGAAAGAGGGTAAGCAAGGTGGTCATCATTGTAAGGAGTCCCCTAGTGATGCAACAGTTAACGCACTCACCTGCTAACCAAAAGTTTGGAGGTTTGAGTCCACCCAGAGGCACCTCAGGAGAAAGGCCTGATGATCTACTTCTAAAAAATCAGCCACTGAAAACCCTTTGAAGGCGCAGGTCTAGTCTGACATACGTGAGATCAGAATCGACTGGATGCCAATTGTTTTTTATCATTGTGGACGGCCTAAAATGGGGATGGAGAGTTGGAGGAAAATGTGGAAACGGTTGTCTCACCACCACTGAGGGGCCCACCACTGGCAACAACAACTGAAGCAGCTGGCTCCCTAAAGCCCACAACTGCATCTCAAGGGAACGAACCAAGGACAGGAAGCCCAACACATGGAGCAGCGTATAGAAAGCTACCAGAAGCAGCTCACCACAGTCACCCAGCTGTCCCACTTCTGCCACCCCAGCCAGGTGGCCTCAGGAGCTCAGCAGCTGCCGTATGTGCCATCAGAGGATACACTCCCAACCTTGCCAGTCAAGCATTTGAAAATCTTCTCCTTTGGCTTCAGCATCCCGTCATTCACCAACAGACATGCTGAGCCTCCCTGCCTCCTGTTTGTAGCAAGGTCTGATTACAGGACTGGCACCTAGGCCAAAGTCTATGGTAAGAGCCCACGAAGTTCTCCATGAGGTCCAGCCCCATCCAGCCCCTAAAACATCCTCTTCGGAGAAGCCCGCACCAAGATCTACCAAGATGCCGTGGGGAACGCAAGAAGTCCCGTTGTGCTGTCTCCCTCTCTGGGTTTCTCTGTATCCCAGGTCACAAGGAAGTAAATGTCAGAGGTCCATCCACTTAGACAGGGACTATAGCAACTCAGTCTCAAGTCCAAATTCCCAGGAAACACGATGATTGGCCTAGCTGGGTCAGGAGCCCAGCCCTGGACCAACCAACTGTAGCCACGTGCAGGGAATCACATTAAGTGAACATGACCATTCCCACTGCCACCATATGTAAAGAGAAACCAGTTGTCATCAAGTTGATTCCGACTCATGGCGATCCCATCTGTGTCAAAGTAGAACCCTGCTCCAAAGGGTTTTCAGTGGCTGATTTTTTGGAAGTAGATTGTCAGGCCTTTCTCTCAAGGCATGTTGGGTGGACTCAGACCTCCACCAAGATTAGCAGTCAAGAGTGTTAACTGTTTGCACCACCCAGAAACTCCAGATATGTAGAGAGAAGGGCTGGCAATTCCCAGGAACAGGGTGAGCAAGTAACTCAACAGGCCTCCATGACCACAGCAGCACTAAGTGGACCAGCCAGGAAGCTCCCTCGGGTACAAATCCACAAGGCGGTTAATATCTCACAGGGAAAAAAAGGTTAAACTTGGTGTCACACAACTTCTCCCATTAGAAGCAAAATGTAAATTGGTTCCATGCCTGCTTCTCGCTGAATTTGAGTGCTTAATAAGAGATAAACACACCGCTAGAGAATCTGTTTGAAAGGTTACCAAATAATTATCTTCCTGGGGCTATCTGCTCCAAGGAGAAAAACAACAAAAAAATAAACAAACATGCCATCTCATTAATATACAGCGACTACCCCGTCAGAATAATCCTGAATTGGACTGCTTGCTAACTTGTGTTCTTGAAACCCTAGCTGCACAGCTCTGATACCTGTGGTTTTCCTCCCAAACACACATTAGGCTCAAACTCTAAGTACGACCAATAAATACCTCTTCCAGGACTTCTGGCTCCCATGGGAAAGGGGTTCCATCATTTGCACTGAGGTTGGCAAACTTCTTCCGTGAACGGCTGTCGTTGTATGCCACTGAGTCGATTCCAACTCATAGTGACCCCATGTGACAGATGAGAACTGCCCCATAGGGTTTCCTAGGCTGTATTCTTTACGGGAGCAGAGAGCCAGGTCTTTTCTCCCACAGACTGGCTGGTGGGTTTGAACCACTGACCTTTTAGTTAGCAGCCAAGTGCTTAACCATTACGCCACCAGGGTTCCTTGTAACTGGTTTACCCGTTGCTGTCCGGTAGATTCTGACTCACTGCAACCCTATAGAAAAGATTACAGGGTTTCCTACGCTGTAATCTTTATGGAAGCAGATTGCCAAGTCTTTTCTCCCGCAGAGTGGCTGGTGGGTTCAAACTGCTGACCTTTCGGTTAGCAGCCAAGCACTTAACCGTGGTGCCACTAGAGCTCCTTTGTAAACGGCTAGATAGTAAACCTTTAGGTCTTGCAGGACAGTTTCAACTATTCCACTCTGTTGTTGAAGGCTGACAGCAGCCAACATGTAAACAAATGGGCATGGCTGTGTTTGAACAAAAATCAGGTGCCAGGCTAGATCTGGCCCTCAGGTTGTAGTTTGCTAAACTCTAGTTCGCCAATTACAGCTATAATTTCTCTTCTTATCAGATGGAGTTTGGGATGATACAGTAGGGGCTTCCCACCTGGGGGGACCCATCCCTCTTCACCATAAAATTTCACGGAAAAAAAATCTGGATCTCCTTCCTCTTTCCCTTCAAGAGGTTCCACAGAGGTAGCTGCCGTGGATTTAATTCACACACGTTGGCATGTGCGCACCGCACACCCGCATGTTCATTATCTGTGTGTTCTTCCCTCTTCGCCAAACAATTTTCTCTATTCAGCAGTTTTTCAAGGGAACGAGCTGGCTTATGACCCGAGCCTCATGTAGGTCCCCGGTGTTGTTAAACAGTGCCACATTTCCCTGGGAAACAATGCCGGGGCGGCTGTATCGCTGGTGGGAAAGTACACCACTGACTTGAGAGTTATTTTTAATCACAGTCTTCCTGTTGGGTCATATAAATAAAAGGGCCTGTCTTCACATTGTGTTTGGAACACCAAAGCAATTTCTGACACGAGAAAACTCCAGAAAAGGAAAGTCATGGATTGCTGCCCCCAGAAGAACAAAGATGGTCTACAGTGCGTTTTGGGGATGGGGTAGAGAAGGAAGGAAGTTGTTATTTTCTAAAGGAGCAGCTGTCATAACGCCAAATGAAGAACAGGAGTAAAGTGAGATCACTGGCTCAAATTAAGTCACTGCTGCTTTACAGGTGGGTTTTTGTTGTTGTTTTTGAGAGAAACTTAAGCTTACACAGAGCTTCAGAGGAAGCCACTTCTTCCTCCCCTCATCTTTCTTAGCCCCTGACCCTCTGCTGCACCCTCCCCCCCACACACATACACACACGCACCCACGCACGTATGCACACGCATGCCAGGAAAAAATGCCAACGAGGAGATACAGGTACATCCTGAGGCATCATGTGTAAAATCAAATCCTACGTTTTTATTTTTATAACAGTCTTTTTCAGATAGAATTCACCCATTTAAAGTATATGATGCAATGGTTTTTACGATGTTTGCAGACTCATGCAACCATCACCACAGCCAATTTTAAAACATTTTAATCTCCCTAAAAAAGAACACTGTATGCATCTGTGGTCACCCCCCACACCCCCCTCACTCTCAAAAAACCCAAAATTAAACCTGTTGCCATTGAGTCGATTCTGACTCGTAGCAACCCTACACGACAGAGTAGAACTGCCCACAGGGCATCCACGGAGTGCCTGGTAGATTCGAACCACTGACCTTTTGGTTAGCAGCTGAGCTCTTAACCAGTGTGCCACCATGATTTCCCCTTCACCCTTAGCCCCTGGCAATCACGAATCTACTTTCTGTCTCTACGGATTTGCTTGTTCTTGACATTTCACATGAATAGAATCCTATGTGGTTTTCTGCATCCGGCTTCTTTCGGTCAGTATTACGTTTTCAAGATCCATCCACGTTGTAGCGCGTTTATCAGTACTTCATGCCTTTTTATGGCTAAATAACATTCCGTGGTATGGGTAGGGAACACATTTCGTTCATGCATTCCATCAGTCGATGGAATTTGGTGTTGTTTCCACTTTTCAGCGATTATGAATGATGCTGCCATAAACATTCATGTACGAGTTTTCCTATGGACGTACGTCATCATGTCTCTTCAGTCAAATGCTATTTTAACTGCACAAGGGAAGCTTGATAAGGAGCTGAGGGAGCAGCCCAGTCTGGGATCAGTGTAGAGTTTTAGAAAACGGAACCCCTCGGTGTCCAATCTGAAGGAGCAGGGACTTTTTCCCAGAGTCCCTCTCCTACACACACAGCTGCTCTGGGCAGAGCATACCTGCCTGAGGAGATGCACAAGGGCCTCAACCTTCCAGTTCAAGTTCTGTACGACGGCAACCCCCAACGGGCCTTTTATGCTAAGCCTTCTGACACCGCTGGCAAACCAATATTTCAACCCAGAGTTGTTTTTCAAAGGTTGTTCTGACAGCTCGGCCATGCCTGCCTTCACAGTTTGCACAAGTACCTGAGTACTTTGTTGCTATTTTGCCTTATTACTCTATTAAAGTGAGTGGAAAATGGAAAAGTGGAACCGCTGAGGCTGGTGATAAGATCGTTAACCGTGTGTTCACAGAAGAAAGTCACCGGACTGTTCAGATGAGAAGAACAAACTTCACATGTAGGAAATGCTAGAACTCTCCAAAGAGCCTCTAAAAAGCAAGACGAAGTGATGAATGACGTGGACAAACCTTCTAAAGGATGGACCGAGGATTGCTGTTGTTGTTAGGTGCTGTCAAGTCGGCTCCGACTCATAGCAACCCTATGTACAACAGAATGAGACACTGCCCGGTCCTGCACCATCCTCACAATCACCGTTACGCTTGAGCCCACTGTTGCAGCCACTGTGTCAATCCATCTCATCGAGGGTCTTCCTTCTTCTCGCTGACCCTCTACCTTACCAAGCATGATGTCCTTCTCCAGGGACTGATCCCTCCTGATAACGTGCCCAAAGTATGTGAGATGTAGTCTCCCCATCCTTGCTTCTAAGGAGCACTCTGGCTGTATTTCTTCCAAGACAGACTTGTTCATTCTTTTGGCAGTCCACGGTATATTCAATATTCTTCACCAACACTACAATTCAAAGGCATCAATTCCTCTTCGGTCTTCCTTACTCACTGTCCAGCTTTCAAATGCACACGAGGTGACTGAAAATACCAGGGCTTGGGTCAGGTGCACCTTAGTCCTCGAGGTGACATCTTTGCTTTTTAACACTACAAAGAGGTCTTTTGAAGCAGGACTGAGGATTAGTATTTAAAAAAAAAAATCCATTAGGGTCAATTTTTAAGAGCGATAGTATTGTGGTTGTGTGTATGTGTGTGTATTATGTGAGAGAAGCTTAATCTAATACAAAACATTTATATTTTAAAATGTAATATTTTCTAAAATATAGGAGAAGTAAACTCTTATCTGTTAAGAGAGACGGACTGAAATACTGACAGATGAAGTGATAAGTCCTCTAGGACTGCCTTCAAATCCTCCTGGATGGAGAATGGACAGGGGAATAGATGAAACAAGACTGACTACAAATTAATAATTTCTGAAGCTGGGTGATGGACAGATAGGAGTTTATTATGTCCTCTCTATTTTCATGTCAGTTTGAAATTTCCCATAATAAAAGAAAAATAAAACCACACATTTCTGAGATCCAAGCACAGTCCCCAGCTGGCACAAACAGTTAAGCATTCGACTACTACTCGAAAGGCTGGTGGTTCAGACCCACTTAGAGGTACCTTGGAAGACAGGCATGGCAATCTGCTTCCAAAAGGTCACAAACTTGAAAACCCCATGGAGCAATTCTACTCTGTGCACATGGGGTGCCATGAGTTGGGATCGACTTGATGGCAAGCAACAACAACAAAAACAACATACAGTATTCCCGAGTACTATGGTAGCTCTAAACCAGTTAGGGAAGGATTACCCAATAAGCAAGGTAAGCATGTACTTAGGGCATCGACCAAACAGGGGCACCAGCTGTCCAAAGCAAAGACCAACAGATGCTAAGCAGGACACATGGAAAAGCATACAACAATGATTCAAGAAAGACTCAATTCATTATCCTCATTTTGTATGGAAGCAGATATTGTTTGGCAGCTTAATTGTAACAAGATCACTGAAGAATTTGTAAGAGATGGCACAGTGGTTAAATCACTCAGCTGCTAACTGAAAGGTCGGCAGTTCAAATCCACCAGCTGCTCCATGGGAGAAAGACGTGGCGGTCTGCTTCTGTAAAGATTTACGGCCTCGGAAACCCTACGGGGCAGCTCTACTCTGTCCTATACGGTTGCTATGAGTCAGAATTAACTCGATGGCAACAGGTTTTGGTTTGGTTTGGTTTTTAATTATAACATGTTAGAGATGAGAGATCTATCTGGAAATATAGTAATTTGCTGTAATATTTGTTTTCTGATCATAACATTTTCTTTTATGACACCTTTCTTATTTGTTCATTTATACTCACAGCATTTATTATAAAACGAGACATCAAAATTGAAGTATGAGCTGTTTAAACAAAATTGGTAAAAGTCATATTTTCGTTGTGGGAGATCAACAGAATTTTACAATGATTGTTTAAACAACTAAGTTCACTGTCATAGTTATCTAGCGCTGCTACAACCGAAATACCACAAGTCGATGGCTTTAACAAAGAGAAATTTATTTCCTCACAGTAAAGTAGGCTAGAAGTCCAAATTCAGGGAGTCAGCTCCAGGCAAAGGCTTCCTCTCTCTGTTGGCTCTGGAGGAAGGCCCCTGTCATCAATCTTCCCCTACACTACGAGCTTCTCCGTGCAAGAACCACTGCTTTCTTGGTGGTATGAGATCCCCCTGTCTCTCTGCTCACTTCTCTCTTTTATATCCCAAAAGAAATTGGCTCAAGGAACAATCCAATCTTGTAGATTGTCCTGCCTCATTAACATAACTGCTCATTAACATCATAGAGGTAAGCTTTATAACACACAGGAAAATCACATCAGATGACAAAATGGTAATCACACGATACTGGGAATCATGGCCTAGCTAAATTGGTACACATATTTTTGGGGGACACAATTCAATCCACGGCGTTCACTGGCTCATTTTCTTTGTTGTAGAATATGTGGAATATTCTTTTGGTAGAAAATGTGGTACATAGTAAAAATCTTAATACCCCGTATCCACTAAAAATTTAATAATCCAGTTCGCCTCATTCTATTAAAATGGTATACGCCACTTTTGAGTTCAATCACTAATATTACAGTTGCATTTGAAAAGAAGTTACCATGGATAGCTAAGACACACACATGCACATACATGTACGTATCTACTCACATATCCGTTCAGACGCGTGAGTAAGCAGAGGGGGCCCCACAGATTATCAGTGGTTAGGGCCCTCACACGCCTTAATCCCGCCCTGAAACCAGCTGCTGTCGAGTTGATTCTGACTCAGGGCAATCCCATGTGTGGTCAGAGCAGAATTGTGTTCCATGGGGCTTTCGGTGGCAGATTTTTCGTAAGTAAATTCCCAGGGCTGTCTTCCAAGGTGCCTCTGGGTGGACTTAAATCTTCAAACTTTGCATCAGGAGCTGAGGGCTTCACTGTTTGCATCACCCAGGGATTACTGGTCCCCTCTTGGTGGACATTTTTGGTTGTCTCCCACTCTAACAAACAGTGTAAAGAAGTATTGCCTTGTACACATACCGTTTTGCACGTGTGCAGGTTCAGCAGTAGGATAAATTTACGCAGAAGTACAACTACTGGATCCAAGAATCCTGCATTTGTCATCTGATACCTGTTGTTAAATTGTTCTTCAGAAAGGTTAGACCAATACTTTCCCACCCACAATATGTGACAATTCAAAAATAAAACCTGGGCAAAATTATGACCACCTCTTACCTCTCCCTTTAGTAGGAAGTCCTTGGTCCAGCACTAAAATTTATCTTCCCGCTAAAGGTCATTTCAAGTAAGATGGACCGAGTCAAACGTGAAGAATTTACTTTAGAAAAGGAATCACAATGGTCAATACTTACCGTTCCATCTATGTTTTAAGCACTTGGATTAAAAAGAAACTAACATTTACTGAGCAGCCACCACGGGCCAAGCCCTTTCCAGGGCTGTACCGATAGGCTTAATTCCCATACAGCCTTGAGGTCCATTCTGTTACCAACCACAACTGCACATGAAGACAGAGGCACAAAAATGAGTAACTGTCCTCAGGACACACATCTGGTAAGTGATGAGCTCATCTTAGAAGGCCTTCACCCTCTCCCTCTGCTGCCTGTCCCTTTATAACCCTTTAAACCAGTTGCCGTTGAGCTGATTTCAACTTGTGGTGACCCCATGTGTGTCAGAGTAGAACTGTGCTCCCTAGGTTTTCAATGGCTGATTTTTTGAAGTATATCACTAGGCCTTTCTTCCCAAGTGTCCCCGGGTGGGTTCAAACCTCCAACCTTTTGGTTTGCCGCCACACGCATTAGTTTGCACAGCCCAGGGACTTCGTATAACCCTCTAGAAGATTAAAAGCTTACTCATTTAGATCCCGAGCCATTTTCCAAGTTTTAGTTATCTGCAAATGAGGCTTTCTTCATAATATTTAAGTCTAGTGTTCAATTTTCAAATACTGGCTTGTCCTATATTCTTAGGAATAAATTATACACAAAATATCTACCACAATGACAAACAGATTTTCAAATCTAAGCTCACAAGCAGGGCACTGCTCCACGTTTTGGGCCCCTGAAATTTTGTAAGTGGAAAAAGCGTTTTCTTGTTAAAAGAAATCACAATAGATCATATGTTTTATGACTTCATAAAAAAAAAAAAGATTTGAAACTTTAGCCCTCAGGGGTTCTCTTGCCAGTTTCTAAACACTTTACTGAAAATTTTAGCTTCTGACTCAAGTCATTCAATGTGTCTTCTGCCTCAGCCCCCAAACATCATTCCTCTCGACTGAATCTTGAGTCGAAGATGAAACAACTGCTGTCTCAGAAAACAGCAACAACAAAACAATAAAAAGCACTTCTACGTTCAGCTTTCGCTTCATATTCAGGCAGCACAGAGCTCAACAGCTAACTGAACCTCTCTCTCAGGCACTACACATTCAGCCCCAAACCTTTCAATAAGAAAGGTCACATTCCTGTCATGACTTCTGTCAACCTTTTAAGCTCCTCTGGAAACGCTGTCCATCTGTCAAGGCTTGGGACCCACCGTGTAAACACTGAGCATCTGAAAAAGTCTGAGTTAATCGCGGAGGAATTTTTTTTTTAAGACAATGGCCAAAACTTCATCAAGTCGGCTTAACCCAGTGGATGGACCTGAGCAAGCATAAAGGTGGGATTTTTTGACATTTTTTCAGAACACATTGGCAAAAATTTAGATTTCAGTGATTTCCTTTGTAACTTCCCAGAGGATGTCTACTTAGTTCAAGGAATGTCAAGAATTTCTCAAAACAGAGCTAATTCATTAAAAAAAAAAAAAAGAGGGAGAGAGTGAGGGGCATTTGGCCTTCTTTAATGGAATAAAGTACAGGATTATAAATCCCAGAAAGTTGGGGAATTAAAATCTAACACCAGAAGCCAAAAATTATGCCAGTTGCTTTCTAAGTCACATTTCCCAGAGCATGTCCTTATTTATACTCCGTGAAAACAGAGTTCGTGGGCCAAATTAGCCTGGGAAAGGCTATACTCTAGCCTTGGAAATGTAGCATATTAAAACCGCGGAGAAGCCTCATCGTAAAAAAAATCAACCATGTTTAACCTGGCCTTTTCCACACTGACCTGACTGTGGAACCCCTATCATATCGCTTTGCCAGTTTCTTCTTTTGCCCCCGGTTGGACTCACGTGCCCACTGTGTCCCAGGCTTGGAGCTTCTTGGTATCTCATTTTTCCTCAAAGGCCAGCTCAGCAAGAACACAGCCTTGTTCGTAGTCATTCAGCTGTTCAAAGCAGGTCCCTGGTTCCTTCAGGAAGTCCAGAGTGGATGATCCAGTCCTGCACTGGCCTCGTCTGTGTTCTCAACGCGATCCCCCAAACCACGGCAGTGAATGGCAGGGTTGTATGGACGGCACGGGCATGCTGTGGACATCTTGGCATTTGTGGGGGTGGACTTGGCTCACTCCCCTGGCCTAATGTCTGAGATTCATCCACATTGCCATACATCTCAATCACCTGCCCTGTCGTGCAGCGTTCATGGCTACGCCACAACTTGTGGATCCGGCCACCTGCCGAGAGGCCCAATTGTTTAAATTTTCTTTACTATAATGTTTTCACAATTAATAAGATTAATTATATGCCCTATAAAATGTCCAGAATGAAAAGCAATTAAATGCCCTGGTGGTGCAGTGGTTAAGAACTAAGGCTGCTAACCAAAGGGTTGGCAGTTCGAATCCACCTAGCCACTCCTTGGAAGCCCTTTGGGGCAGTTCTACTCTGTCCTACAGGGTTGCTATGAGTCGGAATTGACTCAATAGCCACGGTTTTGGTTTTGGTTTGAATAGCATAGGTATTTTTCCAATTGTTTCTCCTAACTTTCCAACTTTCCATATTTCCAATTTTGTATAATTTTTACCCCTCCTAGCTTTCCATAATTCTTTATATTTGTATATGTAAGATGAAAATAAATCTTATAAAACAAGCCGGAGTAGCTCCGAGGTTGTTTAGAGGTTTCAGAAACAGCCCTGGCGCTTGGCTACACACATTTTCTTACAACACCGAGTACTCAAATTACCAGGTCACCATTCGAAGCCTGTGCCCGTAAGTGACAGTAAGAGATGAGCCACAGAGAATAATGGCTGGCAGCGAAGCCCTAGCGTTCCCGGGAGGAAACACACACACCATTATGCTCTGTACCTGGCAGTCTGGTATCTTCCCCACACTGCAGGAAAATAACCCTAAAAGAAGGCAGCGAAGAGCTTTTCAAGCCTGGCCTATTTTCGTTAATCTCCTTTCTTCTTTGACACCCCTCGTAGGCAAGGACTGGGCTGCCTATTAAGATGTTATTTACTGGATGGGAGATTTCTAAAATGCCTCCAGACAGTGGGTCCACAGCTCAGGTACGTTTCTTTCTTGAGGAAAAACACTGCTGGACTGTAAATTCACTACAGCCTGCCCTTGCCAGCAAAATCCCTTGTTGTGATAGAATTCTGAAGCGGTCTTCCCCACCTTGCCCCACAGATGGGTACCTCATGTCAAAGCCACATAATTACCCTTGAGGTATTTGATTTATTGAAAACACACACACATCATTAAATATCATACATAATTCTACCAGTACTTTCTACATGCTATACATGGCTTTTTTTATACATGGCTTACAGAGTCCCTGGATGGTGCAAATGGTTAACACACTTGGCTGCTACCTGAAGAGTTGGAGGGTTGAGGCCACCCAAAAGTACCTGGGGAAAAAAGTCCTGGCAATCTACTTCCAAAAAAATTAGCCATCACTAACCCTGTGGAACGCAGCTCTACTCTGAACTGTGTGGGGACGTCATCACCCAGAATCAACAGCAGCTGCCCCCCCCCTTTTTTTTTTTAATGTGGCTTATATAGCACGGGTTAAACTACATGAATTTCACATTCTGTTTTCTCTTAGTCTTATTTCGAGATGTCTTTAACTCACTTCCTTTTTTCCCCCTTCTAAAGGATGAGCCAGGCAAACAAAGACTGGCTGTAAGAATCTTAGATGTTCCTGCAGACAGCAGGGCTGACCAAGCAAGGTCCAGGGCACAGTCATAGATGCCCCGGTGGAGTGAGCTGCCTCTCCCATCATAAACGCCAAGGCACCTGCAGTATGTGGGCGCTGCCCATACAACGCTCCCATTCCCTGTTGTGATTGGGACAATCACGAAACCCAAGAACGTAGACAAGGCTAGCACAGGGTTTAATCACCCACTCTGGATTTCCTGAAGGGACCAAAGGCTCACTTAGAAGAGCTGAGTGACCACAAACAAGGTTGGGCTGTCCCTGGACACTTTAAGGGAATATGAGATGCAAAGATGCTCTAAGTTTGAGACACTTAGTGAGCATAAGGGTCCCTCATGGGGGTAAAAGAAGAAGTTGGTTTTGAGCTCAGCCATGCTCATGTCCTTTCAAGTTTAAGCCCAAAGCAGCTGGTCTTGCCATGGCACCAGGAGAAGTCAAGGAGGACTCAGGGAATGCCATGTACCGCCCGACATTTCTGTGAGCCAGCTGGGGTTTCAGGATGCTTTTCTAGAAATAAGCATCTCAGTATACATGGCCGAGACTCTAGCACTCCCCAGGACACCCAGCTATCTAAGAAACCTTCATTAGGAAGTATGGATTACACCTCAACATAAAGAAAACAAAAATCCTCACAACTGGACCAATGAGCAACATCATGATAAATGGAGAAAAGATTAAAGTTGTCAAGGATTTCATTTTACTTGGATTCACAATCCACACCCATAGAAGCAGCAGTCAAGAACTCAAAAGATGCACTGCATTGAGTAAATCCGCTGCAAAGGACCTCCCTAAAGTGTTGAAAAGCAAAGATGTCACCTTGAAGACTAAGGTGTGCCTGACCCAAGCCATGGTATTTTCAATCGCATCACATGTATGTGAAAGCTGGACAATGAATAAGGAAGACTGAAGAAGAATCGATGCCTTTGAATTGTGGTGTGGGCGAAGAATACTGAATATACCATGGACTGCCAAAAGAACGAACAAATCTGTCTTGGAAGAATTACAACCAGAATGCTCCTTAGAGGCAAGGATGGCGAGACTGCGTCTCACACACTTTGGACATGCTGTCAGGAGGGATCAGTTCCTGGAGAAGGACATCATGCCTGGTAGAGTGGAGGGTCAGTGAAGAGGAAGACCCTCAATGAGATGGACTGACACAGTGGCTGCAACAACGGGCTCAAGCATAACAATGATTGCGAGCATGGCGCAGGACAGGACCAGGCAGTGTTTTGTTCTGTGGTACATGGGGTCGCTATGAGTTGGAAACAACTCAACGGTACCTAACAACAACGACAATATAGAAAATTCAGTATATTACTGTTACTTGCTCTTTTTTTAATCACAATACATCGCTGTTGTTATTGCTGTTAGTTGCCATCAAGACGATTCCACTCATGGCGACTCCGTGTGTGTGCAGCAGAACTGCTCCATAGGGTTTTCAAGGTAACATCCCTAAAATCTGTAGAGACAAAGCCGCTCCCGCATCTCTGGATGCTGCAGAAAGCCTGATGTCTCCTTCTGTCTGTGCTAACCTAGAGGCCAAGTTAGGGGTAGAGTCTGAAGGAGGTTTGACTCTTCGTTTACCTTGTACTTATCCTTAAAGAATGCTTAAGTCTCTTCCATCCAAAAAATAAATGGCAAAAAAAAAAAAAAGGAAGAAAACACCCTTCTTACTCTATACTCCTTTCTATTTTTACTCACATTTTTCTTTTGAGTTGAGCTTCTTAAAGGAATGGTCTAAACGTGGCATCTCAGTTCCTTCCTAAAATCCTACTCTCCTGTCTTCTAAGAGCTCACTCGTCCTAGATTCCTTGGAGTTATTTTCATTTGTCCATCTCTTGAACACAGTCTTCCAGGGCTCTCTCCATTTATACTCTTGCCTAAGACTGGTGGTTCTCAAAGTGTGGTCCCCAGACCGATAGCATCAGCATCATCCAGAAGCTTGTTAGAAATGCAAATTCTCAGGCTCCATTCCAGACCTGTTGTTGCTGTGGGTCGTCAAGTCAATTCTGACTCATAGCGACCCATGTGACAGAGTACTACTGCCCCATAGGGTTTTCCAGGCTGTAATCTTTATGGAAGCAGATTACCAGGTGGCTATGAACCACCAACCTTTCGGTTAGCAGCCAAGAGCTTAACCACTGCAGCACCAGACCTAATGACTAGAAAACTCTGGGAGTGGGGCCAAGAGATCTGTGATTTAACAACACTCCAGGCAATTGTGCTGCCTGCTGAGATCTGAGAACCACTGCCCTAGGCACACCCATCCCTAGCAGTCACCTCCTCTCATTGCCTAGAAACTCCCACATCCTCATCTTCAACCTCAGCTTACTTCCAGGCTGCACATTCGTGTATGTAAGTGTGCTCTCTGGACATCACTACCTTGATACTCCACAGGCTCTTCACACTCCAGGCTGCCCAAGAAAGACTTCTTCCCTCTTCCCCCCTCAGGGTCTGTTCCTCCTCCCATATTCCCCAATAACTCATGTCCACACCCTCTTCCCATCCATCCAAGTCATTCTAGACTCCTGCTTTTCCCTTCTCCCCCTCACCCGATCAGCCACCAGATCGGGTGGATTCTACCTCCTTCCCTCCACCTCTATGACCTTAATTCAGGTCCTTATCATTTCTCCACTTCCAATGAGGTGCCCCAGCATCAAATGTAGTATTGTCCCTTCCAATCCTCTACAGTGCTACCAAGAGTATCCCTCTAAAACAGGAATCTAGATGCAAAAGCCCTGCCTAAAACCTACTGCCCTCAGCATCAAGTCCAACCTCCTCAACAAAGGAGTACAGCTGTAGTCCCCGGCCTCATCATCTGCTGTAGCTGCAGCCATTCCAGGAAGATGTAACCATTTGCCAGAAACCCAGAAGGCTAACAAGCACATGAAGAGATGCCCTAACTCATCAGTAATCAGAGAAATGCAAAGCAAATCATGATAATAAGATATCACTTTACACATATTTTGGAGCCCTGGTGGCGCAGTGGTTGTAAGCTACAGCTGCTAACAAAAAGGTTGGCAGTTCGAATCTACCAGCTGCTCCTTGGAAACCCTGTGGGGCAGTTCTACTCTGTCCTATAGGGTCAGCATGAATTGGAATTGACTGATGGCAACGGGGTTGGTTTGGGTTTTACACATATTAAGCTGGCCAACTGTGGCATCACTAGAGGGGTGTGGGAGGTGGGAACTGCACCTCCTGACACTGGCAGTGGGCAGGCCAGCAGTGCTGGGGGAAGGGCTGCCAAAGCAGTGACATCACAAGGGCTGGTGTCATTTGTCACCTAGTGTGGTAACTTGTCACTCCCACACTCCCCTGCCACCTGCCAGTCAGGGTGTGGGTGGCCGGGCTGCAGTGCCCACCACTGGGCAGAGAGAAGGGTCTCTGCCTTGGCCATGCGAGGGGGAGGAGCTTCAGGGATGCATAGCGGGTGGGACTGGACTGTTTCACCCGCCAGACTGGGGGGGGGGGTGACACCATGAGTTACTGCACTGGGTGACGCCAACCCTAGTGATGCCCCTGCTGACCAACATTAAAAAGATAGATAATGCTAAGAGTTGCCCGTGGCATTAGAACATGGGAACCCTTGGCACTGCTGGTGGGAATACAGTCTACAGCAGCCACTTCAGAGAGTGCCTATATGTCATCAAACTAAGTACTGGCACACCCTGAGACTCAGCAGCTTTACTCCTGGGAATATATAACCTCAAATTCTCAGACAAGTCCTAAGGTGTCATGTACAAGGGTGCTCAGCACAGTGTTAAGACTTGGAAGCACTTGGGCGTCCATCCTGGGAGAGTGAATAGGTACAAGGCAGGGGATACACACTCCAGTCGACTAGTTGATTGATGGTCCTGATTAAACCCACCACCATCAAGTCGATTCCGACGCATAGCGACTCCACAGGATAGAGTAGAATTGCCCCACAGGGATTCTAAGGCTATAAATATTTATGGACACCGACTGCCACGTCTTTCTCCCAGCTGGTAGGTTTGCACCGCCAACCTTTTGGTTAGCAGCTGAGCACTTAACCACCACCCCGCCACGGCCCCTATAGTCCCAGTAGGCTCCCTCTGTCTACACTTTCCAGTTCCGCCTATCAAGAGGTGGAGCCTGTTTCCCCACACTCTGAATATGGGTTGGACTTGTGACTTGTTTGGGCCAATAGAATATAGTGGAAATGACTGTTGTTAGTGCCCAGCCTGGGCCACGAGCATTTCCTCTCTCTTGGACTCCTGCCTTGCTACCATGTGAACAAGATCAGGCTAGCCTGAAAAAAAAATGTGTCAAGGTCCCCCTATTATCAGCTGAGATCAACAGAGCCAGGTACAAATCAATCGAACCACTCAACCAATCCATAGATTCACGGGTGGCTATTATTTTAAATCACTAAATTTG
Organism: Elephas maximus indicus; assembly: GCF_024166365.1. Taxonomy (NCBI): domain Eukaryota; kingdom Metazoa; phylum Chordata; class Mammalia; order Proboscidea; family Elephantidae; genus Elephas; species Elephas maximus. The sequence goes on from NC_064845.1 coordinate 7,282,317, forward strand.
GGGTGGTTTATTACAGAGCACAATTAACTGATACACACCTCACGCAATACCTCGAAGCAATTGGAAGCAATAAAATAGATGGGCCCGTAGCAACATGAATTGATTTTAACAGCATAGTGCCAACTAGATAAGAAACCAAATGAGAAAATTTATACAAATGGATTGTGTTAAGACATCCACATAAGTCAACAATTCATTTTAAAAAACATGCAAAATTTGATGCATAGTGCCTGAGGTCTTAAAAGCTTGCAGGCGGCCGTTCAAGACACAATTGGTCTCTATTCACCTGGAGCAATGGAGGAAGGAGAAGAGTCAGGAGTAGGAGGAAGAAATGGAATGTGTGGCTAACTGCCTCCATGAACAACTGCCTCCTTTGCCACAAGACCAGAAGAAATGGGCGGTACCCAGCTACCATTACTGGACATCTTGATCAAAGATTCTATAGAAGAACCCTGATCAAAAGGAAGACAAAGCAGAATAGAATTTCCAATTCTCACGGAATCCAGATTTTCTGAAACCATGAAAGCTAGATGAACCCCTGAAACTGCTGCCCTGAGATAATCTTTAAACCTTAAACCAAAAATATTCCCTGAAGTCTTCTTAAAACCAGACAATAGTTTAGCTTAACTAGTAAAAAAAGTCTGCCTTGAGCATTGTGCTCTTTTAAGATCTATCTATATGGGATCAAATTGATAACAGCAACTCAAAACATTAGACAGGAACCTTAGGGGGCGGTATAAGCTTATGTTAGTGGGGGAGAAACAACTCAGAAAAGAAAGGTAAGAATGATCGCACAACTTGAAGACTATAACCAATGTCACTGAAACGTACATGTGAAAACTTGAAGTCATCTATGTTTTTGCTGTATAGACTCTCAACAACAAAAAAATAAGTAATGAAAAAATATATAATTTACCTGGAGGGTAGATGAGAAGGTAGAGGGGGTTAGAAGCTGACGAAATGGACACGAAAAGAGAGAGTGGAGGGAGAGAGCGGGCTGTCTCATTAGGGGGGAAAGTAATTGGGAGTATGTAGGAAGGTGTATGCAAGTTTTTATGTTAGAGACGGACTTGATTTGTAAACTTGCACAATAAAAATTATTAAAATATATATATATATATAACTTAAAAGGAGAGAAAATAAAAATTATAGTCCCAAAAACATGCAGTTGTGAGAACATAGTTCAACAAATTCCAACTCCACTTACGGAAACATTTATCAAGTATGCACCAGGTGTGTGTACTCCAGACACAAGGGGGCCTTCTGTGCCTGATTATGGAAGCCTAAGCACTGAACAGAGTTAAAGATCTGAGCTATAGCCTGAAAGCGCTATGGTTAAATAAAGGAAAATTTAAAAGTCAAAAACAAGCCAAACATGCAAAATCAAGGATTTACATTTCACCCCAGAAAATGGTTCCCAATGGTGTGGAAGAGAAGGAGGGATAAAAGGGGAATCCATACGCAGAGGGTGAGGCTGCTCACGGCCAAGTGCGAACGCCCTATGAGCTGCACAGTGTGTTTTCTCAGCCATGTGTGCTCAGGAACACCCGCTCGTCCTGTAAGCCCCAGCCCAAAGGACTCTTTGGTTCAGCCTGCTGCTCCATCTTCTAACAGGTAACAAATGCATTCATCACAGTTTAATGATTGTCTACAGTTCTGTCTTCCTCATGCGACGGTGAGTTTTGGGGATTAATTTTCTTGGAAGGCCCAGTGCCTAGCATACTGCAAACATTTGTCCATAAAAGAACTCTACTATCCCATAGTGCAGGGTTTTTCAACCTCAGCACTACAGATGTTTTGGGCCTAATAATTCCTTGTTGTGGAGTGGAGGGCTGTTCTGCGTATTGTAGGATGTTTAGCAGTATCCTTGGCTTCTACCCATTAGATACCAATAGGGCCTTCCTGGTTGTGAAGATCAAAAATCTCTCCCAACCCCCTGGAACTCTTATCCATTGCTGGTAGAAATGTAAAATGGCACAGCTGCTGTGGAAAACAGTTGGGAAGTTCCTCAAAAAGTTACACCTAGAGCTACCATGTGACCCAGCAATTCCACTCCTAGGTATATGCCCAAGAGACTTGAAGGTAGTGATATAAAAAGACCCGTGTACACCCACGTTCACTGCTGCGTTATCCACAATAGCCAAAAGGTGGAACCAACCCAGGTATCCATCAACAGATGAACGGATAAACAAAACATAGTATACACACACGATGGAACATTACTCAGCCACAAAGAGAAATGAAATCCTGATACATGCTACAATTTGAATTGAATCTTGAAAACATTATATGCTGAGTGAAATCAGTCAGTCACAAAAGGACAAATGTTGTGTGATCTCACTTACATGAAATATCTACAATAGGAAAAGGGATCAAGTCCAGAGTTTTATAAGTGGTTACCAGGGCGGGAGGAGAGGGAAAGGGGGTTCACTGTTTAGGAGGGAGCTGAGTTTTTGCTTCTGTGAAGGTGCCATCAGATTGGTTTCGACTCATAGCGACCATATTGTACAACAGAACGAAACACCGCCTGGTCCTGTGCCGTCGTCACAATCGCTGCCGTGCTTAAGCCCATTGTCGCAGCCATTGTGTTAATCCATCTCGTTGAGGGTCTTCCTCTCCTTGGCGGACCATCTACTTTACCAAGCACGATGTCCTTCTCTAGGGACTGATCCCTCCTGACAGCATGTCCAAAGTATGTGCGATGTAGTCTCGCCATCCTTGCCTCCAAGGAACATTCTGGTTGTACTTCTTCCAAGACAGAGCTGTTCGTTCTTTTGGCCGTCCATGGTATATTCTTCTCCAACACCATAATTCAAAGGCATCAATTCTTCTCCGGTCTTCCTTATTCCTTGTCCAGCTTTCACATGCATATGACGTGACTGAAAACACCATGGCTTGGGTCAGGCACACCTTAGTCTTCAAGGTGACATCTTTGCTTTTCAACACTTTAAAGAGATCTTTTGCAGCAGATTTGCTTATGGTGATGGAAAATTTGGCAACAGTTAATGGTGTACAACATGATTAATGTAATTGATATCACAAAATTATACATGTGAAAAACACTTTAAAAAAAAAAGGAAAGACATTCAACAACTGACAACAAAATGTCTCAGACGTTGCCAAGTGTCTCCTGGGAGACAAAATTGCTCCAGGAAATTGAGAGAACACTGTCTGTCATACAGGATTGGGCTACACAATGCTAGAAACATTTAAAATGTCTGAAACAAGTAACATTTGAGATTACTTAATTACATTATTCTATACGTAACACTGCTCAAGGAGGCTTTAAGGTTGCCGAAATTCTTCTTCTTGAGAGAAAGGGTTTTTTGCCCACGAGCCTAAAACTAATGTTTTTGTTCACTCCTTTGGTGGAGAAAGATGAAACACAAAACTCACTTGAGCTCTCACATCCATGTAGAAATCTTTCTCCACCTAAATTTTAGTCAAACCTTCTATTTACAAAGCTTCAATCTGTTCCCTGTAAGTGAGCGGTATTGCTACTGAGTTTCCTCTGTTAATCCTGCAGAGGCTGTTTATCTAGCTGGGGCTGCTGAAGCAAACGTTATTACTCCGTATTATTAACTAAAACATGAAAAACCAAGACGTAACCAAGCCACAAGAATTCTGCCTCGTTTGTCTTGTGTGTGCCACCAGGGCACAAACCAGGCACTTTAATAACCTCCTCAGACTTGTAGCAATCATTGTAGGCTATGGACTTCAGACAAATGTTTGCTTTGGAGATCTCCCTATGGAGAGACGGAGAAGCCAAGTTTCTTTTGGTCATTTGTTGTTAGCGGCCAGCCGGCCCCCAATTCATGGCAATCCCATACACGATAGAATAAAACGCTGTCCAGTCTTACACCATACACACAATAGGTCATGAATCAGGCTGTTGTGATCTGTAGAGTTTTCACTGGCTGATTTTCTGAAGTACATTGCCAGGCCTTTCTTCCTAATCCATCTTAGTCTGGAAACTCGAGGAAACCTATTCAGCGGCGCAGCAACATACACACACCATTGACGGATGGTGGCTGCATGTGAGGTGCACTGGCTGGGAATCGAACCTGGGTCTCCTGCGTGGAAAGCAGGAATTCTATCACGGAACCACCAATGTCCCCATTTGTTCATATAGTTTGAATATAACAATCTGGAAAACACAGAGCACTCACATGAACCATTTCTTGCAGTTACACAAATAAAAGAACAGAAGAGAACGTTCTACCAAGATCTGATTGAATGTACTTCCTCTTGCCTCCCTACTTGACCCCCAATAATAAATCCATGTTGGTGCTAAAACCATTGCATCAAAGGCTGCTGGGAAAAAGTACATTCACATGATCTCAGAATTTAACCCACAGACTTACTACAAGGGAGAAGGGTCCCTTTTACAAGACCTGGCAGATACCCCTGTACCAGGAGACCAAACTCAGCAACGCCAATGTCGGAACGATCTGTCATCACGTGCCTCCCAGTGTGATACAATCAGAAACACCCAGCACCGCCTAGATTGTGTGCTTGCCCAAAATGTTTAAGCTGACCGTCATTTGAGGCAGCAGATAAACCAGGCTGCGGAGTGTTCTAGAAGATAACTGGCCTGGTGTCTTTTAGAATGTCAATGTCCTAACTCAAGAAAAAGCTGGGGACGGTTCTAGATTAAGCAGCTGCCACTGAGCCGATCCTGACTCACGGCAGCCCCAGGTGTGTCCGAGCAGAACTGCTCCGTAAGGTTTTCAATGGCTGGTTTTTTGGAAGCAGATCACCAAGTCCTTCTTCTGAAGCACCCTGGGTGGACTCATGTCTCCAACCTTTTAGTCAGCGGCCAAGGGCATTTACCATTTATACCATTCAATGACTCTTATTCTACATTAAAGTTGACTAAAGTAACATGACAACCAGATGCAATTTGTGACCCTCGATTGGGTCCTGGAACAAACGGCAGTCCCAAAGACCGTTACTGGGGCAACGCGGAAAATCGGACTATAGTCTGCATTATGTGGTATTGAACTGATGCTAAATCCCTTGAGTGTGAGGAAGGTACTCTGATTATGTAAGAGGCTATTTTTGTTCTTAGGAGATGCATATTCAAGTATTTAGGGAGTAAGTGTCATGGCTGCAACTGACTTCCAAGTGGTTGAACAAGAAATAAAATAATACACAAACACACAGGAAGAGAAGAAAACATGGCAAAACGTTACCCGGCAACGTCAGGTGAAGGAGTCTAGAAATGTTCACTGCACCATTCTTCTAGTTTTCCTACAGATTTGAAATTTTTTAAATTAAATTTTGGGAAAAAGACAGCTAGGTATAGATCTGTTGCTACCAACAGGTAACCAGTCAGAATGCTTCAGAAATATATCGCACACGGAAAAAAGTCTTAAGAGACAAATATTAGTCTCTGCCTCAAATCTGAAGGTAAGAAGCCTGGGTTATTTTAAGTACTTGGAGTGTAAGATTTGAAAGAAAAGAAAACAAAAACCCGGAGTCCAATCCAACATGTCTCGACTGGCACGATACTCAAAATTTACTGAAATCAGAAGTTTTGATGCATCAGAGCTATCAAAAATCCTAGAAATTCCTCACTGATATAATGTGCTTGAAGGTTTATACACACACTAAATGAATCCCAAGCACTGCACTAAAGTGATCTTTGTAGTTTATTAACACAACTGCTGTCAATGAGCATAGGGAAATCTTTCCAGAAAAGCCTTCACTTCCCAGCAAGCTGATGCAGCTTAAAGCAATGACTATCAGCAAGTTGGAATAAGACGACAAAAACCTTTATTTAGGAAACCTTTTTTATCCACAACCTTAAGTCTATTTTGGATCCTAGACTTGTGCGATTCGGACATTCAGTGAAGAGTTCATATAACAGCGACAGAGAACACTTTACTGAAAAAGAAAGAAAACTGCACAGTTGTGCACGTGGTGTTTGTCAGCGTTGGGGGTCAGAGAGACCAAGTTAGTCTAACATAGTTAAATGGGGCTATTTTGTGCATTTAAACTTGAGACTGGCTGCCTCAATGATAAGAGGGTTCTAAACCAAGTCCTGGCTCCTTTGCTCAGCCTTAGCAAGTCGATATCCATGTCAGGGGTCTCAAAAGATCCTAAATTATGCATCAAACTTGGAGGACACGCACACCTGTTAACAGGAGAGGGGCTGTCCTCGGGTCATTAGCTGATCCCCAATCTCCCAAAAAAAGTGAAGAACCAATGCCTTGTGATACTTGTTGTAATCTGTTGTCTGGGCCTGAAATACTCGGGGAATTTCAAGAACCCAGAAGTGGACTTTTAAATTCAAAAGGGCCTCCGAGATTGGACTGGACTATAAGACAAAAAGTGATACCGGTGAGTAGTGAGCTTCAAGCAGACAAAGACTATGTGGACTGCTCCTGTGTAGAGGTGAGATGAGAAGGCAGAGGGGGACAGGAGCTGGCAAAATACAGGGTGGAGAGGAGTGTGTTGCCTCATTACGGGGAGAGCAGCTAGGAGTACATAGAAAGGTGTGCATAAGTTTTTGTATGAGAGACTGATTTGGTTTGTAAACTTTCACTTAAAGCGCAACGATAATAATAAAAAATTCCAGAATAGCTCTGCAAAGGCATAGCTAAGGTTTTAAAAAAAAAAAAAAGGCCTCCGATTCCTCGTCTTCTATTCATCCACCTCCCACTGTTCTGGCTTATGGGGATACCAATTCACCTCTTAGGGGCCCTGTTTTGTCTCATTCCCCTTTAGCCAAGGGAATCTTTGCTTTCAATCTTAAAATTAACTTTGAACAAGTAAGTGGACCTAAGGTATACGGAACAAAAAGATTCTATTAAATGCACTTGGCACCATAAACTGGACAGTAAACAAAGGGACATGATTCCATCGGGTCCTTTTCCACCGCTCCTACTTGTCCAAATGAAGAATTACCTTGTGAGTGGTTATTTTATCTATGTAGAAGAGGTCGAGCCTGGGTGTCTGGGGGGAAAGATTAGATTCTGAACAAGACTATGGTATCCTTATTTAGGAAAAAAGTGGGGGATCAGTGAGCACTTAATTCCACCAAAAGGAATTTAAATTTATTTTTGTCCACCAGAAAGAATATTAATGACTACAGGGCCCAGACTTTTAACTTTACATGTGCAAAAACAGAGATGCTATGACTTGCCCAGTGTCACACGGCTGGTTGGTGTCAGATGATCCGAAACTAGGAACCTCTCAACTCCCAGTCCAATGCTGTCTAGTAAACCACACGGCATCTCCGTATCAATGTCTTCCAAAAACCCGTAAACCAGCTGCCACTGAGCCGATTCTAACTCATGGCAACCCCATCCATGTGTGTCAGAGTAGAACTGTACTCTGTGGAGTTTTCAACGGCTGACTTTTTGGAGGCAGATCTCTAGGACTTTCTTCCAAGGCATCTCTAGGTGGAATTAAACCACCAAGCTTTCTGTTAGCACCCAAGCACGTTAACCCTTTGTGCCACCCAAGGACTCCAATGCCTTCTGGAGAAAACTAGCTGTCCTCAAAAGGATATTAAAAAAAAAAAAAAACTCAATGATAAGAACCTCTGGATAGAAACCAAAAATCCTTCTTGGAAAACTGTATGAAATTTCGAGAACCTCCAGGGCAATATCGCCACTGGTGCCTGGAGTCACCGCTCAACCACGGCTAAGTGGACACAAAAGAGGAATCCATCCAACCGAGTGCTTCCCCTGCCTCTCTTCATCCACCTCCACTCTTCCATGATCTCGTCCTGCACTCGACTGACATGATGAGGTATAAATATTTCACTCTTCCACTAAATGATTTATGGAATTTCCCTGGTCCTGGTTTTAAAAACAAATGGACAGAGACTGATAATACTGTTATCTAAAACATCTCATATTGCTTTTTACACAAGAGACAACCCGATCGTAATTTCCCAAAAGTCAAACACTTGACTCCCATACAAGTACGTACAGTGAACACATGCCAAAGACTTATTTAACTCGTTGATGAGGCAATCAGGAAAGGACAGAGCTGGCTCAAAGGAGGGTACAAAAACCTAAGTGGGGGGAAAAAATTCTGTGGAAAAAATGGGTGCTGGGTTTGGGGTAAGATTGGGAGCCCTGGTGGTGTAGTGTTTAAGAGCTATGGCTGCTAACCAAAAGGTCAGCAGTTCAAATCCACTGCTGTTCCTTGGAAACCCTATGGGGCAGTTCTACTGTGTCCTACAGGGTCTCTACGAGTCGGAATCAACCTGACAGCGATGAGTTTGGTTTGGGTTTGGGATCAGACTGAAAACCTAGACACAGAACTGGCTAATGTCTTACAGGGCATAAAACAGTTCCCTTGGAGATCCTCTTCTGCCTGAGAGAAACCGTGCACATCTTCCCTGGATAAAAATCATATGCAACTTCATTAATCTCTGCCACCTGTTTCCGAAAAAAAAAAAAAAACCAAACCCATTGCTGTCGAGTCGATTCCAACTCACAGTGACCCTATAGGACAGAGCAGAACTGCCCCATGGGGTTTCCAAGGAGCACCTGGTGGATTCGAACTGCCAACCTTTTGGTTAGCAGCTGTAGTTCTTAACCACTACGCCACCAGGGTTTCCATAGGGCCTATAAATGAAAGATGATTTTTACATTTTCAAATGAGTGAAAAAAAAAATCAAAGGAATAATAGCCTTTCATAAAAAGGCACATGAAAATTACATGAAATTCGAATTTTAGGGTCCAGGCGTAAAGTTTCAACAGAACACAAACCAAAAACCAAACCCTTTGCCCTGAAGTCAGTTCTGACTCATAGCAACCCTATAGGACAGAGTAGAACTGCCCCATAGGATTTCCAAGAAGTGGCTGGTGGATTCCAACTGGTGACCTTTTGGTTAGCAGCCAAGCTCTTAACCACTGCACCACCAGGGCTCCCAATGGAACACAGCCATGCGTATTCACATATGTATTATCTATGGCTGCTTTCATGTTACCATGACAGAGTTGAGTAGCTGCAATGAAGACTATATGGCCCTAAGGCTTAAAATATTGACTATCTGGCACTTTCCAAAACTTGCCAACTTCTGCCCTTAAGGCATCAGACGACCTTCAGTGGGCTTGTTTCAATGACCTTCTAACAGGACATTGAAAGGGGACTCAGAAAGCTATTTTGCCTTATTTCCAAGTTTTGGATAACTTTTTCTTAAAAATCACTTTCCACCAGTTTATTGTGTTTTTCCCTTGAGGGTAATGGATTATCCCTGCAGAGAGGAAGCCGCTGTCTAGTGTAAGGACAGCAAGATAGGCCAACAAACCTTAACTGCTGATACACTGAGCTACAATCTGGCATTCCTATGGTTAGTCGAAGTACTGCAGGGAGTTTATAAGATGACCCAAGCCAATGTTTTCTTAGGTTCAAATCAATTCTCCCTTTTGAATTCTTTTTCTCCTAAAAAGAGGGGTAAACCCGTTGCCATCAAGTTGATTCCGACTCATAGCAACCCAATAGGACAGAGTAGAACTGCCTCATAGGGTTTCTAAGGAGTGGGTGGTGGATTTTTTTTTAATTATTATACTTTAGATGAAGATTTAATGAACAAACTAGCTTCTCATTAAACAGTTAGTACACATATTGTTCTATGACATTGGTTAACAACCCCACGATGTCTCAACTCTCTCCCTTCTCAACCTTGGGTTCCCTATTACCAGCTTTCCTGTCCTCTCCTGCCTTCTAGCCCTTGGGCTGGTGTGCCCATTTAGTCTCGTTTTTTTTTTTTTATGGGCCTGTCTAACTTTGGCTGAAGCGTGAACCTCAGGAGTGACTTCAGTACTGAGTTAAAGAGAGTATCGAGAGGCCATACTCTCAGGGTTTCTCCAGTCTCTGTCAGGCCAGCAAGTCTGGTCTTTTTTTTTAAGTTAGAATTTTACTCTACATTTTTCTCTATGGCTGGTGGATTTGAACTGCCGACCTTTTGGTTGGCAGCTAAACCCTTAACCACTGCACCACCAGGGCTCCTTAGGAGGGGTAGAAGGCAGAAATATTTGTGTTTAGATGATGCCTTGATATCTTCTCAACTCATACCTCATGACAATACAAGCACTGACTGTCCTCTATGCAAACACGTGAGACTCTTCACAGTGTGAACTCAAGAGGGCTTTATTGTTGTTGTTGTTATTGGGTGCTGTCCAATCAATTTTCAACTCATAGTGACCCCCATGTGACCGAACAGAACTGCCCCATAGGGTTTCCTAGGCTGTAATCTTTATGGCAGCAGATCACCAGGTCTTTCTCCTATGGAACTGGGTGAGTCTGAACAGTCAACCTTTTGGTTAGCAGAGAGCCCTTAACTGTTGTGACACCAGGGCTCCGTAGGAGGGTTTTACACTAGTAATTTGATGAGGGACCGGATGATAGGAGAGCAAATGAAATATGAAATCAAGATTGTTTTTAATTTAATAAGCAGAGAGAAGCAATTTAATAAGCAGAGAGGAGCTGAGTATAGGGAAAATACCTAGCTAGGATCTCACTGGACACAGATCTGGAATTCTTATTCTGATAAAATTTAAGAGCATGAAAGGTTTCCGAAAGCAAAAAAAAAGTCATAGGTGCCCAGAACATTTCCCAGATCCTCAAATATTTATAGAAAGCTTTTTAGGTAGGAGATGAGAGAGATGGCTGGAATTCTGTGAGTGCTGAACCTGCCAAAGACCATGACGCCTGCTGAAGAACCCAGACCAGACCTCTTTACCTTTGCCCTTGAGCTTCCCACCCTCTTTGATTTTTAAAGTGTTATTCTTGCCCAGGGTGCCCTCACAGACAAACACTTCAAGTCCTTAAAATAGTACCCGAACTATGTCCCCAAATCCTTCCCACACACAGGCCTTATTCTACCATACACGGGCCTTTATTTGAAACTGCAAAATCCCCTGAGTTTAAGAACTTTGTTTTCCTTAATTACCACAAGCTGGTAATTAAATATTCCTCCAAATAAGGCTGACAAACAATGAAAGAAAACTGTTATCTTTCATTTCAGTGTTTTGCACCAGCTGCTATGATGGCACTTTCAGGTTTCTGGAAGCCCATGCTGCTGGGATTTCAGACAGACGGAAGGTGGGGAGCGTCCATTCGCCCCAGCTGCATATAGGGCCGATACTAAAACAAACAAACAAACAAAAAAACGAAAACCAAATCCGTTGCCATGGAGTCGATTCCGACTCATAGCAACACTACAGGGCAGAGTAGAACTGCCCCATAGGGTTTCCAAGGAGCGGGTGGTGGATCTGAACTGCCGACCTTTTGGTTAGCAGCTGAGCTCTTAACCACCGTACCACCCAGCATTCTCTGTGTGAGGCAACCAGTTTACTCCACAAGGTGAGTTTTAGTCACAAATGTTGGTTCACGGAAGAGAGTTAAAGTTTAGGTATGAAAAAAAAAAAAAAATGGGTTGTGTAAATTCAAGGTAAGTAAATATTTCTCTTTAAAACTAGTGGGCGATTTTCCTAAAATCATCTTTTTACACGCACACACCATGAGGGAGGGCGTGTGGGGATTCCATGTAAAAAGACTTACTCTATCTGTTCAGTAACTAGACCACAAATCTTCCAGAAAAAAACAAACAGACACGCACATCTTTTGAGAGCAAACACATGGAGAGGGAGTTGAAAACGTAAAGTTACGATGGCTTCTTAAAAAATGACTAAAAGTGTGGACCTTGTAGTGACTGGGTAGCTCTGCTGCCCTCTACTGGCTAAGATAAGCATCATCATTAACAACGATACACACTCCCTTTCACTCTAGGACTGAATTAGGCACTGCTCTTTCAGGGAAAGACTTGGGTGTAAGAGGCAGGGAGCCCACCCCTGGAATCTCAGATCCGGTAGGAACATCGGAAATAGCACAGGCACATTGCACAAGTCTACGGTGCGCTGTTTCTATGGGCTACAACATCAACAGAGTCCCCAGGGCTAAGCAATCCTGCAGCACTGATAAGTCATTTAATAGAAGAGTAAGTGACCTTTTCAGGGTCATGAGGCCAGTGGTGGGGCCAGGAGCACAACATGTTGCCTGTCTCAAGGGAGTAGCAAAGGAATCTGGATTCCAACAAAGGCAAACAGGCTCCAACTGGGCTGCCTTGAGTATCATCAAGTCAGAACACGTATCCATGGCCATTCTGTTTCAACCACCTATCTGTCTATCTGCAAATCCAGCCAGCCATCTATCCAGCAAATCCACTGTGCTGACACTTGCAGACACACCACTAGATGAGACAATGTCCCTGCCCCCAGGGGACTTGAAGATTAGGGAGATTCAGAGGAGTAAACCAGCAATTAAACTGTGATGTGGTAGAAGTCTTAGGAGAAGGAACTACTCATTGCTGAAGCACAGAAAAGAGGCACATGACCCACACTGAAGGGCGGGAGATCCAGGAGGGCTTCCTGAAGGAACTGACATCTAAGAGAGACCAAAAGAATGTGCAGATAATGGCCAGGTGGGTAAGCAAGGGAAATATTTGAGGCAGATGGAACAGCATGTACAAAGAAGCAGAGATGAGACAGCCCAGGGCATTCCGGAACCTGGAAGTCCAGTGGAGCTAGAGTTTAGGATGCAAGGGTGGGTAGATAGCCAGGTAACTGATGAGGCTGGAGAGGAAGGTATGGTTCAGGCCATATGGGGGTTTGCAACCTGCAGAAGGAGCCTGACTTCTACCTCGAAGGCCACGAGCAATAACTGAGGGGCTTTAGGCAGAGGCATTAATAGATTTGGGTTTAGTCCATCATTCTAGGCTTGGAGGAATTTCCCCAAAGAGTACTCATCATTCCTGTTCCTTACAGTGAAATAAAGAAAAAAAAAATAATGGTTAAAACAATTAAAAAGGATAGTGCTGTAAGATTTCAGAGAGAACATTAAGCAGATGGGTCTATATTTACTGCTCTCTCATTCCCTTCTGCTAACCGTGTCTCACTCCAGTTGAACACAAGCTCCACCAGGGCAGTGATTTTTGTATCCTCACTGTGAAATCCTCAGTCCTTAGATCAATGCCTGGGACAGAACACGTGCTCAAATACTTGCTGGCTAAATTACCGTTCCCTTGGTAGAAAATAGTTCTGCTTTCTAAAGACTAGAAGTGAGATCTTTATTGACTGTGTACAAGGAGACACAGAAAGCACTGCAGGGAATAAATGGACGGATCTGCCCTCCGGGAGCTGACACTCATTAAATGGCTACATGCTGCTGCATACTTTGTGTGGGTTTTTCCTTTCACTCTTTTTTAGTCTTCAGTGGGGGAAGTTCACTACCCATCTGTCAGTGTATCATACTGTGGTGGCCTGTGTGTCACCTGATGCTGGAAGCTATGCCACCAGTATTTCAAATACTAGCAGGGTCACCCATGGTGGACAGTTTCAGCGGAGCTTCCAGACTAAGACAGACTAGGAAGAAAGGCCTGGTGATCTACGTCCAAAAATTAGTCAGTGAAAGCCTTATGGGTCACAACAGAACACTGTCCGACTCGCTTGCTTTGTACATGTCATCAGGAGGGATCAATCGCTAGAGAAGGACATTACATTTCGTGAAGCAGAGGCCCAGTGAAGGTAAGGGTAAGATGGATTGGTATAACAGTCACAACGATGGACTCGAACAAGTTTGCGATCATGAGGATGACACAGGATGGGGCCACGTTTTGTTCTGTTGTACATAAGGTCGTCATGAGTTGGAGCCAACTCTACTACAGCCGTCTGTCTGTCTGTCTAGCAGGCGCCAGTGTCCCCACTTTACAGGTGAGGAAACCGAGGTTCAGAGAGACTTCGAAATTTGACCATGGACCTGGAGATGGTAAGTGGCAAAGCTGGAATCAGAACCAGACCTGTCCAGCTCCAGATTCCCAGCTAATTCTGGGAAACCAGACAACTACACGGTTGGCAACAACGTGAAGCAAGAGGGAACACCGAGGGGGAGGTGGCACCTGGGAAGTGGGTGAGCGGCAGCGTCAGGAAAGGTTTCTCGGAGGAGCTGGCCTTGGAAAGCCTCCGAGGATGGCGAAGCTCTCGGCACATGGCGGTGAAATGGACGGTACCGTGAGTGGAGGGCAGAGAAACAGCAAAGGCCCCGAAGTAGACCAGCCACTCAAGGAAAGCCGACCATGCTGGGTCTCACTTTGCTCCTGTTCAGATGAGTAAGACTACTCAAAATGAATGTTATGCTCGTCTGCTGGGAAACTAGAGGCGTTTCTTACCTACGGTATTCACAAGAATCCAAAAGTTTCGTAACACTGTTGGTGAGGCCTCGGGGAAACAGACTTCTTGATCATGCTCATGGGAGCTGCAAAGGGCATGGCCCCGTGGAGGGCACACCTGGCAGTACCCACCACAATGAGATGTCTTTACCTTTTACCCCACAACCCCACTTCTGGGAAAAAATGACACCTGGATCAGGTTACCCATTGCAGCACAGCACAATTTACCAGCAACAGATTGGAAACTAGCACCCAACAATAGGGGCCTGGGTGAATCAGCTATGCAATACTGGGCAGCTGCCAAAGTGAGCATGCCTTCCATGTAGCAGTCCAGCGGTCGCTAGGATATCTTTAAGTGTTGCGGGGGGCGGGGAAATCATGAAGGGGAACTGTGTATACAGATGGCTACTATTTGAGAAAGAAAGGTGTAGAAAGTAAAAACACACACTTACATTTGTTTCTATTTTCCTGTAGCAGTGGTTCTCAACAGGGGGCTACTGTGCCCCCCAGGAAACATCTGGCAATGTCTGGTGACATTTTTGATGATCCTGACTGGGGGAGGGGTGCTACTGGTATCTAGCGAGGCTGCTAAACACCCCACAATGCACGCAACAGTCCCCACAACAAAGAATTATCTGGCCCAAAATGTCAACAGTGCTGAGGTTGAGAAACCCTGGTCCAAAGAAACAAAAGAAGGATAAATAAGAAAACTAAAGTTGTCACCTAAAAAAGGTCTGGGGTAATGGCAGTGGGGAGGGAAGAAAGGGCAGCAAGACTTCTGGGTGCAGCTTTCCCATAATTTTGACTTTTCAATCAGGTAGATGTAATGGCTGGTATGTGCCTATTTAAGGCAGAGTGAAGAAGAATTGATCTCTTTGAATTATGGTGTTGTGGAAGAATATTGAATATACCAAGGACTGCCCGAAGAATGAACAAATCTGCCTTGGAAGAAGTACAGCTAGAGTGCTCCTTGGAAGCGAGAACAGCGAGACTTTGTCTCACATGTTTTGGTCATGTTATCAGAAGGACATCATGCTTGGTAAGGTAGAAGGTCAGAAAGAGAGAAAGACCCTTGATGAGATGGATTGACACAGTGGCTGCAACAACGGGCTCAAACATAGCAATCATCGTAAGGATGGCGCAGGACCAGGCAGTGTTTTATTC
The DNA here is from genome assembly GCF_024166365.1 of Elephas maximus indicus. NCBI lineage: Eukaryota > Metazoa > Chordata > Mammalia > Proboscidea > Elephantidae > Elephas > Elephas maximus. The sequence continues at coordinate 7,297,672 of NC_064845.1, forward strand.
TGTTGTACAAAGGGTTGCTATGAGCCAGAACTGACTCGACACCTAACAACTACAACAACATATGCCTATTTGAAAATCAGGTTTCCCATCGACAGATAGACTGGGCAAAATAAAACATGGCATATACATATAATGGAATATTATTCGGTCATAAAGAGAAATGAAGTACTGCCATGACATGGAAGAACCCTGAAAACATTGTGCTGAGTGAAGTAAGTTAGTCCCACTTTCGTGAAATATCTAGAATAGGCAAGTGTTGCTATGATGCTGAACAGGCTTCATCAGAGCTTCCAAACTAAGACTAGGAATAAAGGTCCAGTGGTCTATTTCCCAAAAGTCAGCCAATGAAAACCCTACAGATCACAACAGTCTGATCCTGTTGTACATGGGGTCACCATGAGTCAGGGGCCAACCTGACAGCAGCTAACAACAACAACAACAACACAGAGACCAAAGTTTATTAGTGGTTACCAGGGATGCATGGGAGGGAGGGGAGAAGAGGGGCTCACTGCTTAGGGGACACTAAGCTTCTGTTAAGGGTGATGGAAAAATGTGGAAATGGATAATGGTGATGGTTGTACAATGTGGTGAACACAACTAATGTCACTGAAATGTACGTGACAAATGGTGAAACGGCAAATTTATATATATTTACCACAATAAAAAAATGAAGCGTAGCTAAAAAAGAGAAAGACAAAGTAGTGATGCATAGGAAACAGGAGGACTGTAGACGGGGACTCAGGAGGACTGTAGACGGGGACTCAGGAGGCCTGGGTTTTCAGCCCAACTCTGTCAGGAGCAGCAACATATCCCTGCCTCTTGGCCCGGTCGTCTTCTCTGTAAAATGAGGCATCTGTGAACAGAAGAGCTCCAGTTCTCTTTGAAATCTAAAACTGAGTCTGCCAGTAGCGTAGGCTGAATGTAGGAACCAGCCATTCCTACCACCCACAAACCTTGGCTCGTGAATGCACATATTTTTCTGAACATTTTCTCTAATGGAACCCATTGCCGTCTATAGTCACCCTGAAAGACATGGAACATTCTGTTTGCAGACCAAACAAACAAACAAAAAAAAACCAAGCCTGTTGCAGCTGAGTCAATTCCAACTCAGAGCAGAAGTGCTCCATCAGGTTTCCAAGGAGCAGCTGGTAGATTCGAACTGCCGATTTTTGGTTAGCAGCCAGTCTCTTAACCAATGGGCCACAAGGACAGTTTCCAGACCAGGTTGTTAAGATTGAAACCACAAGGTAAACTGGATAGAAGGTAACGAGAGCTATAGATGTGCTAGAGGGATTTAAGTAGAGGTAATCGCCAGAAAAGGACACCACGTTTGGTAAGTCAGAGGATTAGTGAAAATAAGGAAAACCATCAATGACATGAGCTGACATAACAGCCACAGCAATGGACCCAAACATACCAACAATCACGAACATGGCGCAGGACTGGGCGACATTGCGTTCTGCCGTTCATGGGGTCGCTGTGAGCCAGAGCCTACCCCACAGCACCTAACGACAACGATCTTACTTTTTCTTCTTTTCAGTTTCCCAGAAAAACTTTATGCCCTATGTTCAATCGACTAGTAATTAAAAAAACAGCAAGACAGACCATGAAGTGAAACTAACTCCCACTAACGATAAAGAGAGTGGCAGCAAATAGCTTCTCCCTTAATAATACATTCAAACAGGAACCCGGTTCAGGGAGGCAGCGTTTAGGGCCCAGGCCTTACAGTGCTTGGGTCAATGGCTTAACTCGGCGGACACCAGGCAGGTGCTGGGTACCTCAGGCCTTCTGGGGGCGAAAGGACAATCCAAGTAATAAGGTTTCAGATTCATTCCTTCCTCTGCATCCAGCTGTGACCACCCCAGTGTGGCCACCACCTCATCTCTGTATGACAGCTTGGTGGAATGCAGTCTGACTGATATCCTACCTGCTTCTTTCCTGCTATGTGGCTTTCGATAAGTTACTTCTCTGAGCTTCAATTTCCTTATCTGTAAAAGGGGAAAATTAACTCAAAGGGTTGTTTTAAGGGAATTCAGTGAAGCGCCTAATGACTTGACAAGAACTGACCAATATTATTCTCTACCCAGACTCACTTCTGCCTCTCATCTCCCATCTCCCTTGCAAACTGCCTGTGGAGTACCTTAAAAACTAAGTCTACGTTATATCCAACCACTACTCAAACTTCTGACAGCCTAATGCAGTACTTCTCAATCTTGAATAATGTACGGGCCTCTCTAAAGTGAAAAGAACTTTTTAAGGTAGCCCTCAATGATGGCTAAGTCATGTAATAGAGCATAAACCAACAAAAAATTAAATGTACATCTTCTACTTAAGAGTTCCTCCAAACTGGTAAAACCAAACCAAATCTGCAAGTTAAACAGAGTACAAAACCACAAACCCAGTGAAAGTCACATCAACATTAGTTATTTTAATGAAACTGGACCACTGTGGCTGTGTACGACCTTTTGAGTTTACCATACCCGTGTCACCTACTGTATCCTATATGACAACGTAATTCTCCAATCACTTTAACTTTTCCAAGATATTACTGGGCTGGGGTAGTATTTGGTCTACACTTGGTCTAACCAGACACTAATCAGTGTGATTTGTTGTTTTGTCATTACATGTTGCTGTCAAGTCATTTTCGACTCATAACTACTGCAACTCAACACCAAGGTGACCTCAAACACAAACACAAGCGTATGCCCTGAAATCACCTGGCAGCCCTTGGATAAATTCAGAATGTCTAGAATTTGTTTACAGCATTGAAATAACACAAAAATCTGGAGGAAAAAAAGCCAAAAAACTGACCCAGCCTGGGAAATACCAGTATATTGAATCAGGTCTAAACTCTAAATCTTGGCGCCCAAATCCTCCAAATATGGCCTCAGATTATCTGTTTCATATACAACACATTTCATAAGCAGCTTAACTTACACATACATTAAACATACCCACACGAAACTATTGTGATTTAGAGGGCAATTATATTGAATTTGATTTGGGAGACAGCTGACATTTTTACAATAATAATGCTTCCCTTTCATGAACATGGTATAGCTTTCCATTTACTCAGACCTTTGTCTTTCCATGAAGTTTCACAGTTTTTCTCTATAAGTGTCATATATGTTGTAAACTTTAAAAATTATATTCACAAACTGTTTATTGCTTGTGTATAGAAATGCAATTGACTTTTGTCTTATGATCTTTTATCTGGCAGTTTTGCAGAGCACTATAACTCTAATCATTTGTAGGTTCTACTATTCTTTGTAGATGATTCTATTAACTATGAATAATGACAGTTTACTTTCTTCTAATCTTTATGCTTCTTATGTTTCTTGTCTTATTACACTGGCTAGTAATGATGATCATAAATGGTAATAATGAGCTTCCTTGTGTCCCTGATTTTAGTAGGGAATGCTTCTAAAGCTTCACCATTAATACTGGTGAGGGGTGAGCTTCTTGGCTCAAGCAGGCACATGAGGCTATGTGGGCAGCTCCCGTCTGGAGGCGAGAGGAGAAGGCAGAAAGGGACAGAAGCTGGCTGAATGGACATGGGGAATACAGGGTGGAGAGAAGGGATGTGCTGTCACGTTGTCGGGAGAGCAACTAGGGTCACATAACGATGTGGGAATAAGATTTTGTACAAGAAACTGACTTGAATTGTAAACTTTCACTTAAAGCACAATAAGAAAATCAAGTTTCATCATTAAGTATGATGTTTGCTGGTGCTTTTTGATGGATGGTTCCATAATTTCTACGCACCCATCTCAGTCAAACTGGCTTTTTCCTACCAAAACGTTAACAGTGTGCTGGTCTCTCTGTTGATATTGCTTAGTTTGGGTTCTCTACATGAGCAAAACCAGTGACACTGACTGATTGATTTACTTCCAGGGATTGGCTCATGCAAACATGGAGCTGGCAGGTCCAAAATCCACAGGTCAGATGGCAGGCCAGAGAGTTTTGCAAGCTTATGTCCCAAGATCCATAAGTCAGGCAGCGAGTTACCCTTACATATGAAAGTTAGCTCCTCAGCTAAATTGTTAAGTTCCTTGAAGGCAAGGACCTATTTTTATATTGCTGTATTTCTCACAATGTTTTATATAGTTCTGAAAACACAGAAACAAAGTGATACTGTACAAACACCATGGTTACAGAGTTGGACTGCTTGGGCTCAAACACCAGGTCTAGCTACGTGGTATCTGGCCAGAGACTTCACCTTCCAGAACCTCAGTTTTATGATCCACAATAAAGTATGTTGAGTAAATAGTATTTATCATGTGAGCTGGGATTTCATAAATACTTTTCTTTAAAAGCCAGGGACAGAACATCCCCTTCTTTGCCATGCTTCATGCGTGGAACACTGCATAATGAGGGTCACTTGACTTATGAATATATTTTCAAATTTCATATTCTCCAGTGGTGTTCCCTAAATGATCAATCCTACCAACCCAACCAAACCTACTGCCATCGCGTCAGTTCCAGCTCACAGCAACCCCACAGAGTTTCCAAGGCTGTAGATCTTTACAGAAGCAGACTATCACATCTTCCTCCTGCAGAGCTGCTGGTGGTTTTGAACCACCAACCTTTCAGTTAGCAGTCAATCACTTTAACCACTGTGCCACCAGGGCTCCTTAATCTTACCAACAGCCTCCAGATAATTTTAATATCTTTCCTTTGCAACCAGAGTCTGAGTCAACTTCTCCTCTGCCACCCTTCTTGATTTGGCCATCTCCATGAAGTTTGAAGAATACATACATAAGGTAATGTGGATTATAATTTATTCAAAGAACACCCATTCTAAAATATTTATTCAATCTAATAAATTTTTTAAAGCCTCCAAAAAAACATTTATAGGTGCTCTAGTCATTCATTTGTGCCTTCTATGCTGGAGACACAGGTTCGATTCCCAGCCAGTGCACCTCATGGGCAGCCACCACCCATCTGTCAGTTGTGGATCGCGTGGTGCTATGACGCTGAACAGGTTTCAGGAGAGCAACCAGACTAAGAGAAGACTTGTGGCCTTGTGGCCTTGTGGTCTACTTCCAAAAATCTGCCTACGAAAACCCTACGGATTACAGCGGTCTGGCCTGTAACTGAGCATGGGGATGGTGCAGGCCTGGGTAGCGTTTTGCTCTGTTGTGCATGGGATTGAGTTGTGGGGCGGGGGGAGGGTATGACTCAATGACAGCTAATAACAACAGTCATTCTACTAAAGCTTTATTTCCCTAAATCTAATGTTTTAATTTAGCTTTACTCTGAATTGGTGTCTCCTGTATTCCTATTATACATAAGGACAAAATAAAAAACTTCACTGGTGGACTTCACCCAACCAATTCATACCAAAATTAATTCAAACACTAAGAAAGTAATTCATCTACTAATAGGATTAACAGCTAAAGTGTTTCATGATTTTAAGAGTAAAGGCAGTATCACATTGGTCTTCAACCTGGTTTGGGCATAAAACATCTGGAATTTTTAAATAAATCTTGGAGAAAACATTGAATTTGTGATTTTGTATCACACTACTTCTGATAAAGACAAAACACTGAAGAAAAACTCTAAGTTGAAAGAACAGAATAGCTTGTGTGTGTGAGTGTGTGTGTGTGCATGTGTAAAACAATGGAGATAATCTTGCATTACTCTCTGTTTGCTGGGAACTCCCTCACTTCATCCAGGTTCAAATATAATAGAAGATACCCAATAAAAATGGTAACTTAATATACTGTTGCATCTTAGCTCTCAAAGTAATCTTTTTTTTTATATTTTATTTTGTTCTTGTTGAGAATGTACGCAGAACATATACCAATTCGACAATTGCTACATGTAGAATTCAGTGAGGATTACATTCTTTGAGCTGCACAACCATCCTCACCCTCCTTTTCTGAGTTGTTCCTCTCCCATGAACATAAACTCACTGCCCCGAGGTTCCCATCTAGTCTTTCGAGTTGCTCGAAGCAATCTTTTAACGTACTGGGTCAGTCTAGCTACTTGTAGGCAGAAAAAAGAACTTAATGGATATTCTAAATGAAAACCCGATGCCGTCAAGTCGATTCTGACTCATAGTGACCCTGTAGGACAGAGTAGAACTGCCCCACAGGGTTTTCAGGGAGCAGCTGGTGGATTCGAACTGCTGACCTTTTGGTTAGAGTTGAACTCTTAACCACTGTGGCACCAGGGCTCCCTAGCTAGCCCAAAATAAAACACACTAAAAAAAAAAAAAAAAAAACCAAACCCAGTGCCGTCAATTCTGACTCTAAGCAGCCACAAGTATGATTCCACAGCATATCCCCACTCCAACTTTAAAGAGAAGGAAGGTGTGTTTCAGCGGAGCTGGGTGACCTGCTCAGGGCGACCGAGCTAAAGAGACTGTCCAGGCAGGGTTTGAGGCCAGTTATCTGACCTTTACACTGACAAGCTCTCCAGGAAACCACTGGGCTGGCAGATTCCTGCTAAGCCCTTTAGTGCAGTCTAGTAAGTACAGACACGATTCCGGATAACTTATGCGTGCTAAAGCTCTTAAGATTTTCTATGAAACTATTTGGCTTCCCTTATCTTTGTTCCTGGACATTTTACAGGAAGGTGCCTAGCAGGGACAAAAATAAAACTGTATTTCTTAGATGACAGTATTTTTGTTAATTTTCACCCCGGGAATGGAACTGAGCCCATAAAGCTTCTTGAGGAAAATCCAGGCTCCATTTACTGAGGCCACAGGAGCGGACTTCCTCCCGGCCGAGAGAAGGGACCCATCACACAGATGTCTGCTCGTGGGGAACACTGACTTCGCCACCTAAGTATCTCACTTCCACAGTCTGTGTAGGCCTGTGGCCAGCAACATGGGGGAGCTTGCCAAAAACGGCAGTGTCTACCCCAGTGGCTCTACTGCCTGGTTTTGTACAGCCCATGAGCTAAGAATCATTTTTATATTTTTAGATGTGTTGAAGAAGGAAATCAGTAACAGACATCTTGCGCTGATGTTAAGGTTTTTCTTATCCACAAAACTGTGTAAGGGTTCCAAAACTGAGGTGCCTGGCACGGCTAGGGTGGCTGGCCCAGGTGTAGGCCCGGCTCCATTTTGTGACCTCTCCGTTCCAGAGAATGTAACCTTGACTTCTTTATATGCGTATGGCCTGGGTCTAACCAGCAGACTAACTTCTTCCCATTCATATGCATATGAGCTTGGGCCTCTGGCTGGACAGAACCAGCAGACCCCGGTCCCCTATTAATGATCTTGTGACCCTCTTGCAGTTCTGTGAGTGTACCCAATCCCCTTAGCCTACATGTACTCTGTTAACCAATCCCAACCAAAGCCCTGCTTTGACATATCCTGCCTTCCTCTTTACTGACTGCTCACCTACCAATCAGGATATGATAACCTAAATTCCTGCCTCAACCCTATAACAATGGCCCCGTAACCACAGCTTTTCAGAGCTCTGGTTTTCACTTTGTAAGATCCAGCATGTCCCGGGCTTGAGCTGCCTTTGCTCTCGATAAATCTCTTTATTTTGATTTTAAACAGAGTACGCATTGTCATTTGATGACAAAACCAAATTATTAATCATAAAAAGCCTGACCCAAACTGCAAAAGCCTGCCATAAACTGCTCTCTAGCCATGTAAATTTGTCTCATCCTGCTAGAAAAGGATAGTTGTCAAACTATTGCCTGCTAATTTAAACCTCAAAAAGCCTCAGGGCTGCAGGTAGGTGGAGGGCCAAATTATTAGTAGCCAGGCCAGAAGTAACCTGATCTCAGTAAATGGGGACGTCAGGGTTCAAACAATCATGCTAAGATTAGTCAATGGTTGATCTTCGATATTTCTCCCTTCTCTTCTTTTCATTAGCCTCGTTGTACCTACCTTCTTCAAGCTATTTGCTTCTTCTGGAATGAAAATGGCCTCCCTATATGCATACAGAATAACTGCTCAGAATAAACCCTGTGTTCAAACATCTGTGAATTTTGATTATTTTTAACAAAGGGTTGGGGGACAAAAAATCAAAATATTTCATAACATGAAAATTATATAAAGCTCAAATTTCAGTGTTCATGAGTAAACTTTCACTGGAGCAAAGCCATGCTCATCCATTTATGGCTGCTTTCACACTAGAAATGACAGACTGCGAAGCCTAAAACAGTTACAATCTGGCCCTTTACAGGTGGCGTAGTGGTTAAGTGCTATGGCTGCTAATCAAAGGGCCGGCAGTTCGAATCTACCAGGCGCTCCTTGGAAACTCTATGGGGCAGTCCTACTCTGTCCTATATGGTTGCTATGAGTCGGAATCGACTCGACAACACTGGGTTTGGTTTTGGGTTTTGGACAGGAAAAGTCTGCTGACTCCTAGAGTTGAGCGTTTGCTCTCTTTCAGGTTCTGAGCTTTACCTACATTGCTACTTTTGTTAGCTGCTGTCAAGTTGCCCGACTCATGGGGACCCCACATATAATACCTGGTCTTGTACCATTCCCATGATCCGTTGGGGATCAGACCATTGTGATTCATAAGGTTTTCACTGGCTGATTTTCGGAAGTAGATTGCCAGGCCTTTCTTCCTAGTCCATCTTAGTCTGGAAGCTCTGCTGAAACCTGTCAGCATCATAGCAAAACACAAGCCACCACTGACAGACGGGTGATGACCGTACATGAGTTACGCTGGCCAGGAATCAAACCTGGGTCTCCCGTGTGGAAGGTGAGAATTCTACCACTGAGCTAACAATGCCCCCTTCTCCCAATGTTCTGAAAAGGTGGTACTGTCCTCATTGTAGCAAGGACAGAATGGCCTCAGTGAGTTAAAGTCACCTGTCCCCACAATTATACCCACATTCGAACATTCTGAGTAGAAAAATGGGTGCCTCTAATTAGATAGTAGACAAGAACTATTTTAGGTAAAAGGAAAGAACACACAATACAGGAGAAGTCGGCACAACTGGACTAAACCAAAAGCAAAGAAGTTTCCTGAACACAACCGAACACTTAGAACGAAGGCCAGAGTAGCAGGGGCGGGGATCTGGGGACCATGGTTTCAGCGGACATCTAGGTCAACTGGTATAACAAACTGTATTAAGAAAATATTATGCATCCCACTTTGGTGAATGGCGTCTGGGGTCTTAAACGCTAACAAGTGGCCACCTAAGGTCCATCAATTGGTCTCAACCCACCTGGAGCAAAGGAGAATGAAGAACGCCAAAGACAAGGTAAATATGAGCCCAAGAGACAGAAAGGGCCACATAAACCAGAGACTTCATCAGCCTGAGACCAGAAAAACTAGACAGTGCCTGGCTACCACTGACGACTGCCCTGACAGGGAACACAACAGAGAATCCCTGATGGAGCAGGAGAACAGTGGGATGCAGACCTCAAATTCTCATAAAAAAGACCAGACTTAATGGTCTGACTGAAACTAGAAGGACCTGGAGGCCATGGTCCCCGGACCTTCTGTTACCCCAAGACATGAACCATTCCCAAAGCCAACTCTTCAGACAGGGATTGGACTGGACTATAAGACAAAAAATGATACTGGTGAGGAGTAAGCTTCTTGGATCAAGTAGACACATAAGACTATGTGGGTAGCTCCTGTCAGAAGGCAAGATGAGAAGGTAGATGGCGACAGAAGCTGGCTGAATGGACACGGGAATACACGGTGGAGAGGAGCGTGCAATCTCATACGGGGGAGAGCAACTAGGAGTACATAGCAAGGTGTGCATACGTTTCTGTACAAGAGACTGACTTGGTTTGTAAACTTTCACTTAAAGCATAATTAAAACAAAAAAGAAAGAAAGAAAGAAATGGGTGCCAGGCACTGTGCTAGGTGCTGGGGATTTAGCAATGCATAAAACAGACATGGTTTATGCTCTCAGGGAGTCTATACTCCTATGGGAGAGAACAGCAATAAGCAAATAAGCACTTAGAGGTTGTGATAAGTGCCAAGAAGAGAAAAAGCTACCACTTTGCACCAGATGGTGTGGGACTGAACCCATGTCCCTGCTTTTTTGTTTTTAATTAATTGTAGACTCATTGCCAAGTAGTTGCAAAAATAGTACAGAGAAGTCTCATGTACCCATCATCCAGCTTCCCCCAATAGTGGCAACTTATGTAACTACAGTACTTTATCGGAACCAGGAAATTGACACTAGCACAACACACTTGAATAGTCTACAGAGCTTTCTTGGATTTCACCCATTTTTGCATGTACTCATTTTTGTGTGTTTGTTTTTGGTATATCTTTGTGTCTAATTCTATGCAGTAGCTGGGGTCTCCCACGCCCTCCTCCACCACCTGTCCTTCCACAGCAGGTCTTCAGCTTTTCTCCACGTCAATCCTGTATCTGCATTTCTTCTAAGTCTGCTTGAGAACAAGACTCGTGACATCCCCTGAACACTCCCGATATGACCGGTCGCAGGAGAGAACTCGCGGCACTGGGGCAGGTGGGCTGGGGGGACGACTCTCCCTCAGAAAACTGACAGACATATTCCTTTCCAGTAAGGAGAACTGTAACCCCGTTCATTTATTCAATAAAATATTCATCGAGTTCCTTCTGCCTTCCAGGTGCCACAGTATGACGGTGAACAGCCACAGTTCATGCCCTCCGTGAGCTGTGACCACAGGTGGCAGAGGAAGCAGACATAGGTCATTGAGAATTCCTACTGAAAAGTCAGATGCCCGATTTTAAAAGGATGCCATATGATCTGTTACGTGGGGTTTTCAATAAAGAACACGACTAGATGACTAAGGAGAAAGATGACAAGAGTGACAGTGCAAATGTAAACACACAGTACAAGGTGTGTAGCTGTGAGAGGAACACGGACACACAGACACAGGCACGTAGACACACAGCTACACACACACACAGAGACACAGACACACAGACACACAGATACACACACAGACACACAGATATATAGATACACACAGATATACACACACATTTACAGACACACAGAGACACAGGTACGTAGACACACAGATACGCACACACTTACACAGAGACACACAGGCACATAGATACACACATACACATTTACAGACACACAGATATATAGGCACACAGACACACAAACGCACATACACACAGACATACATGCAGACACACACACACCCATCGACACATACACACATACCCATACCTAGGCGCACACACACACACATGCACACAGCCGGTCCCTCTACACCTGGTTAGCAGAAAGCTCCCGGCTCCAAAGATCTCCATCACAGGCCGTGTCTTAACCCTCAGGGCTAACTTAGGTGTTTCCTCCAGTTACCTCAAGCCAATTTTATTTTTTTTCCCCCAACTTCTATTTTGTTAAATTTAATTGTATGTTCGTGTGTGGTTTATATAGAGTCATAAAGCTACTTCAAGTTCTTTTTGGAAAGAAGTGGGCTATAAATAAACCATTCAGTGAATATTTACAGTTTCAGAAAAGATACCAAAAGTACCTCAATATACCTAAAGCGTTCTTTTCTGGCCATGAACTAACAGTGTATTCAAGTCTCTGTGTGGAATGTCCTTATTTCCTCATCACTGATCCATGTCACCTGTGCCACCTCCTCAGAGCCCCCCTCTCCCCGATCCACCCCCGGAGCCCTGTTCTCAAGGGGAAAGAGAGTTGTGTGTGTGAAACATGTTGAAAATGTGTTTAGCGTCACGATAAATGCTGGGAGCCAGAGACAGGAGGCATCCTCCATGTGGGTGACAGTCCCATATTAACGGTCAACGGTCTAGCCCAAAATGCCAAGTGCCCCATGGACAGTGCACCTCAGTAAACTCCCCCAGTGCTGGCATTCTGTCCCCCACACTCTGGCTCAAGTATGGGCAAGAAAGCTAACTTCCCTACTACGTGCTAGTCACATCACATACACCAACTGTTAGAGATTGAATTGTACTGCCCTCCCCTCCGCCCCCCCCCCACAAAAAAATGTGTTGAATTCCCGGCCCTTGTACCTGCTGATGTGATCCAATTTGGAAATAGGGTTTTTCTTCTGTTATGTTAATGAGGTCATAGCAGTGTAGGATAGATCCTAAACCTAATCACTTCTGGAGTTAAAAAAGACCAGAACAAACAAGACACACACACACACACACACACACACACAGGAGGAAGACAGGTGTTCTGTGAGGACTGTCTCCAGCCAAAGAATGCCAAGGCACCAAAGAATGCCTGGGGCTACGGACAAAGAAGGAATCCACATGGCCAAGGCCCTCATTTGGACGTTTAGCTTCCAGAACTGTGAGAAAATGAACTTCTGTTCTTTAAAGCCACCCGCCTGTGGTATTTGTGTTACATCAGCACTAGGAAATGAAGACACCAACTATGGGTGGAAGCCTTGTCTACAAGATGGTGATTCCTCCAGAGAGCACACGTAAAAACCAAACTCTTTGCTGTTGAGTCGATTCTGACTCATAGCGACCTTATAGGACAGAGTAGGGCCGCTCACCATAAGGTATTCAAAATATTGTTTATATAAATTCTGGAAAGTGTCTTACCCTGGACAAAAAAAAAACAAAAACCCATTGCCGTCAAGTCAACCCCGACTCACAGTGACCCACCCTATAAGACAGAGTAGAACTGCCCCATAGAGTTTCCAAGGAACGCCTGGTGGATTCGAACTGCCAAACTGTTGGTTAGCAGCTGTAGCACTTAACCACTAAGCCACCAGGGTTTCCCTTACCCTGAAGAAGCACTTGATAAATGGCATCTATCATGCAGCCCTGAGGGTGCAGTGGTTAAGAGCTCTGCTGCTAACCAAAAGGCTGGCAGTTTAAATCCACCAGCAGCTCCCTGGAAACCCTATGGGGCAGTTCTACTCTGTCCTATAGGATTGTTATGAGTCCAAATTGACTCGACGGCAATGGGTATCATTAGTCTACTATGCAACAAGTGTTTTGCCCGGCATCAAGGATATAAAGCTAAGGAGATTAAGAAAGCTATTATGTCAGATTACCAACTTATATATTAGGATAGGACGAGGGAGAGAGAACCCAATTTGGGAACATAAAGAGGAGTCTGAGTTATCCTGAGGGGTTTTCCAGGCCAGAAAGTGAGGAACAAAAATTCTAAACAGAGGGAATGGCAAGTATATAAGCAAGGAAGTGTGTTAAAAGAGATTACCGGGCCACAGCTGAGAATACAACCTCAAATGTCCACAGGGACCAAGCAGGTAACATAAATGAGTGGAACAGGTCAGGTGTAAGATAATGAATGGCTTAGGTTCTTTGCCTCAGTCATAGGGGGATGAAGCAGAGTTGCGGACTGCAGCAAGCAGGTGAGCACGTGGCCCACTGCAGCACAGAGAACAAGTTGTCCATACTATCCACTCTCACTTTCCCCTTTAGTAAGAACTGGGTTTTAGCTATTCGCATGGCCACACAGATGAAGACCACATTTTCTCAGCTGTATATGCAGTCAGAGGTGGCCACGCCACTATGTTATCGCCAATGAGATGTGAGAGGAAGCAACACATGCAACGTCTAGCTCGGACCTTTTTTAAGGGAAGGGATACATCCTGCACTTCCCCTCCCCTTCCTCCTGTAGGCTGGAGCAGACCTGGTAGTGGGAAAACAAAGCAGCCTCCTGGACTACTAGATGCACGGAGCCCGCTGTGAGGACAGAAGAGAAATGAGACATATGCAGCCTGGGTTGCAAACACTATGGAGCCGCCATGTCTATTCTGGGCAACTCATGCTTTCACTATGGAATGTGGAAAAAAAAAAAGTTTCTGTGTTGTTTAAGAAACCCTTTTGGCGTAATGGTTAAGAGCTACGGCTGCTAACCAAAAAGCCGGCAGTTTGAGCCCACCAGGCGCTCCCTGGAAACCCTATGGGTCAGTTCTACTCTACCCCATAAGGTCGCTATGAGTCGGAATCGACTCGACGGCAAAGGGTTTGGTTTTGGTTGGTTTTATCTTAAGTCACTTATTTTGGTCTTTGTCACAGCAGTCAAACATGTATCTTTACCCACACTCTTACATGAAGGGTTTAGTTTTGGTTGGTTTTATCTTGTTTAAGTCACTTATTCTGGTCTTTGTCACAGCAGTCAAACATGTATTTTTACCCACACTCTTACATGAAGAAGGTGGTCACTTCTTGACTCCAAAGAATTATTGCCATGAGGGATTGTGGGCTCGGTGTTCCATGTTTGTCCAGTTTTTCAAGAGAATCTGGAAATCTAGATTTTCCTCTAGTACCTCCTGACCTTTACAAATTGACAACCAACCTTGATTTTTAACACAATACAGGCCAACACAACTAGTCTGAGGTCAGTCTGATTTCTGTTCCATGCGCTGCTCTGAAGCAAAGACTTTTCATAAGAACAAATAACTAATTCAGGATAACAGTGATAAGATGCTCCTAGCATTTCTTGCTAATTTCTATTTCTCTAAGTCATTAAAAATTTACTTTTGAGTATAAGTCAGAATCTTGTGAGTTTGGGCACCGTAAGACTGTTTCCACAATTTCTCATCACCCTCAAATATAATCCCAGGGCAGTTTCATTCCCTAGAGAAAGGACTAACCATGCTGTAAAACAGCAACAACCAGGAGGTCACCCCTGCCTTCGGGCCCACTCTTAGGGCCTCCCTGGACACCAGTGGCATTCACCTTTACCGGGTAAACACTGCCTCTCTCTCCCTTCCCTCCTTTTCAAGACTGAAGAAATTCTCAGATGACACGGTTAGACAATGAATAGTATTATGGAAATGTCATCCTTGTATGCCAAAATAGGAAGGGGGAAAAGGCATTCCTCAGTTTTATATGGAAGGTCTGGTAGCCCCACCAAACAAGTTCACCCAGACCGACAGCTCCTTGGAGAGGGAGTGGGAGGTGGTAGGAAGGAAGACGCAGAAGATGCAACACCCAATGCTCATTTTGTGGGACCACTGACAAGACCGGTTACAAGAAAACCTATGTGGCATTGGCGCTATGCAGGCCTCCAGCTATTATTCACTTCTGACACAGACCCTGTGTAATACAATCTCAGCTGAGCCCATCTTTCTCCCCTAGAGTTCAGGTAAAATGTGTATGCAGAGGTCCATGGTTAGCCACAGGCAATTACTCTAATTACCAGCAGGACAGCGCCTCCATCAAGGTACTGCCCAAACAGGTTTAAACCATGTGCTTAGCCTCTCAGGCTGATATAAGAGAAATACCTCGGCGTTGCACAAGACACACTATGAACAGAATGAAAACAATCATGTTATAGAACAAGAAGTTGCTGTGTACAATGCCATCTGCCCTCTAGGGAGCCTGGCTTTGGTTTTTCTGAGGAGGCTTTGTTCAACGGCACCCTCCCTGGGCTGAGATATACAAGCTGGAGAGATTTCTCTGCATGAAACCCGGTGAAGGATTTGGAGGTGAGAAGGATTGGGTAATCAAAGGAGGGGTGTCAAAACAAAACAAGAGGGAGAGGAAAGTGGAGTGGGAGGCAGGCTCATGTTCATCAAGATCCTCTGCCCTCATTGAGGGTCAATACCTAAAACCAACTCCACCTTTGGGGTAAGCAGACTTCTTAGGACCACTGGGAATGGGCAATAGTGAAGGGTAAGGGGAGGTGGGTGAGAAGGCAGAGAGGACCATTAATAGAAGTATATGGGAGGCCTTTAGGCTCCTCAGAGCCCTGGCAGTGTAGTGGTTAAGCGCTTGGCCACTAACCAAAAGGTCAGCTGTTTGAATCCACCAGCTGCTCCTTGGAAACCCTATGTGGCAGTTCTACTCTTTCTGCCCTATAGGGTCGCTATGAGATGGAATCGACTTGCTGGCAATAGGTTTGTTTGGTTTTGGTTTTAGGTTCTTCATATAGACTAAGATTCTGAACAATTTCACCCACACCCCAACGGACAGACAGGCCCCCAAGATACTCAGGTTACATCACTTTCCCCCAAAGCAAGAGTTGAGTCCTTACTATGTATCAGGCCCTGCGCTAAACAATTTACATGAATTCTTACTTAATTCCTTCAACAATCCCAAGAAGTAGATATTGTCAGTAGGTATTGTCGAAACTTATTTTACAGTTGGCTTAAGAAGAGTAAATATTTTGCTGAAGATCACAAAGCTAACGACATGCATGAACCCTGAAAACATGATGCTAAGTGAAGTAAGTCAATCACCAAAGGACAAATATTGTATGATCTCACTCATGCGAAATTGGCTAGAAGAAGCAAATGCGTGTAGAGACCAAAGTGGTTACCAGGGTGGAAGGAGGGGAGAGAGGGGGTCATGGTTTGGGAAGCAGTGAATTTGTTTATGGTGATGGGAATCTGGCAACGGATACTAGTGATGGTTGCAAAACATGACTGATGTAATTGAGTTCACTAAATCGTCTATGTAAAAAATGCTATATTGGCAAATGTCATGTTATGTTTATTTTTACAATTAAAAAAAAAAAAAGATCACACAGTTAAAAGTAACCTGTTATCATCGAGTTGATCCCAACTCATAGCGACCCTATAGGGCAGGGCAGAGCTGCCCCATAGAGTTTCCAAGGAGTACCTGGCGGATCTGAACTGCTGACCTTTTGGTTAGCAGCCATAGCACTTAGCCACTATTCCACCAGGGTTTCCACAGTTAAAAGTAGCAGGGCTAAAAGCCAGGTCTGTTTGGCTCTAAGTCCTGTGCCACTTCTGCTCAGAAAAACAGCACACTTAGCTGTGAGAGAGGGGATTCTGGTTAGAATCACCAACCACGAGACACTCTGACACCCCTGCCTCCTGATGTACTGCTCCATGAAGGACACGCGATCACATCAGTGATGATCCTGCCAGTAATTCACAACCTGAATCTGCTCGTGAGGGAACCTCAGACGAGCCCACCTTGAGGAGAAGTCCACAGAATAACTCACCTGGATTCTTAAAAAATGTCAAGAGCACAGAAGACAAAGAAAGATCAAGCAATTGGTCTAGATTAAAGGACTCTGAAGAGACATGACAGCTAAATGCAAAATGTGATCCTGGACTATATCTTGGATAGGAAAAAAATATATATATAAAGGACATTATTGGGACAGTAAGTAAAATATAAGTATGGACTATTTTAGTATTAAGGATAAGTTTACTGAATTTAATAGTTACACTGTGGTTACATAGAAAATTCTTGTCCTTGGAAGGTGCATGCTGAAATATTTGTGGTATTTGGGGTCATGATGCATGCAAACTACTCTCAAGTACCTCCACAGTTATATCTGGTAGACAGGTAGGCAGGCAGGCAGGCAGGGAGGGAGAAGAAGGGAGAACAAAGCAGGATATCTACATCGGGACATCACAGTAAAGGGATGAGGAAGTTCATTAGACTGTCCTTACAACTTTCCTTAACAAATTGAATTTTTAAATTAAAAAATTAAAGAGATCCTGCCTTCAATTTATGGTGAGAATCTAGGTATCCTAAATGAAACAAGTATGAAGAAAATACAATTTTTTTTTTTTAAATGTTGCTCAGCTGGCATGAAAAAGAAGGACTCCTAACAGGCCAAAAATGAAATAAAAGAGGAATCCCAGGAGAGTAATCCAAATTATCCCATGCTGAGTTTGTTCAACCTTGGGGACCTATAGCATCCATCTTTTTGTTTGTTTGTTTGTTTAACAGCTTTACTGACTTATAATTCATATACCATGAAATCTATCCCTTTAAGTGTACAACTCAGTGGTTTTTAGTATATTCAGACAGCTGTACAACCATCACCATCAACAACTGCAGAGCATTTTCATTATTCCAAAAAGAAACTCCATACCCATTAATGGTCATTATTCCCCATTCCTTCCTCTCCTTCTCTTCGTGGAAAACACTATCTACCTTCTGTTTCTATGGAGCTGCCTATTCTGGACACTGCACAAAAATGGAACCATACAATATACAGTCATTTGTGTCTGGCTTCTTTCACTTAGCATAATGTTTTCAAGGGCCATCCACACCGTAGTTTACACTGGTACTTGATTCCTTTTATTGCCAATTATGTCGTATTACATAGATGTACCACATTTTGTTTATCCATTCATCAGTCGATGGCTATTTGTACTGTTTCTTTCTTTTTTTTTTTTTTTTTTTTAGCTATAATGAACATTCACGTACAGGTTTTTGTATGAATATATGTTCTCAATTCTCTTGTGCATATACCTAGGAATGGAATTGTTGAGTTACATGCTAACTCCATGCTCTTCCTTTTAAGAACTGCCAAATTGTTTTCCAAAATGATTGCACCATTTTCAATCCCAACAACGATATATGAGGGCTCTCCACATTCTTGCCAACACCTTTTATTACCTGTCTTTTTAATTATATCCATCCTAGTGGGTGCAAGATACTATCTTATTGTGGTTTTGGTTTACACTTTACTAAAGACTAATGATACTGAGCATCTTGTGTTTATTGGCCATTTATATATCTTTTTTGAGAAATGTCTATATAAGTCCTCTGCTGAGCTTCCATCTTGATTCTGCATGGTGGACGGCAATTAAAGCCAAATGCCTACCCAAGATGGAAAGTCTAACAGGAATCCCCCCAAGTAAAGCTGAGACCGCAAAGGCTATCCTTTTAACGTAAAAGTGGACAAGAAATTAACCTACTTCCCAGATGGAATAGCAAGATAACTTAGCTATCTCAATCTTAGCAATGGGTAGGGGGGAAAAAATCTTCCTTTCAATTTATAGCCACACTCAGTCTCTCCTTTTGGTTGGGTCTGAGTCCATGTAGTATGAAATATCAAGTGGAGAATTTAAGTTGCCCCAAGTTGGTAGTGACCCTTGTAAACTGGCAGATGCAAATGCAGCTCATTTCCAGGCATCCAGTATCACCACAGATCAGAGTCATAGAAAATAAATAGTCCACAGTCAAAAACTACCACATAGGCCAGAAAATGTGATATCACGAATGGAAGCCAGTACAAACAGACAACAGAATCAGATCCTCCAGGACTTCAGTTATCAGAATGAAAAGTCAAATATAAAGTAACTAGGCTTAACATGTTTCCAGAAATAAAAAGAATTTCAAAATGAGCAAAGAGTCTACAAAGATCATAGCAGATCTGAAAAAGTTAAAGAATTTCTAGAAATATAAGAGAATTGAAGTTAAAAATTCAATGTGGATAGGTTAATCAGCCAATGAAAGAATTACTGAAATGGAAGACACAGCAAAATTAGAATAACAACAACAACAAAATGAAGCCTAGAACACAGAATTTATCAGTTTAAAAGACATGGAAGATGGAGTCTGAAGATCTAAGGCCCATTTAACTAGCGTTCTAGAAAGAGATGAAATAAAATAGGAGAAAATATTTCCCACATTTCAAGAGATAACAGCTGAGATTTTTACAATATTGTTGAAAGATTAATGATCAGATCCAAGAAGCCCAGCCAAACCCAAGGATAAATAAGAAATCCACAGCTGAACATATTATAATGAGGCTGCTTAATACAAAGAAATTTTTTAAAGGAACCAAATGGAAAAGGAATGGCAATTTGACAGCCAACTTTGACAGCAATCATGGAAACCAGAAGAACGACACCTTCAATATACTGAAGGAAAAATAACTGTCAACTTAGAATTCTGCAACTTGTATAATTATCTTTCAAGAATGAGAAAAAAAATTTGCATAAAAGCAAAAACAGATGGAAGGTCTGAGATGTGAGAAGCAATCGTGAGCAAAGATATCAGTCAACTGTGTGTGTTGTAGTAAAGCTAAATTATTGACTGTACAAAACAATTATAAAGCCTAACTTGTGAGGAGAAAACAAGACAGAATTAAATGACTAGAAAATGCTGTAAATTGTGAGCGATGTGAGGGAGTTAGAGCTCTGAGGTCTTTGTTTTTGTTCAGGAGCAGGTAAAAATACTGATAAATTTTCACCTGCATAACAGACTAAGTAAAAATATGTTAAAATACCTGGGGGATCCACTAAAAGAATAAACAGAGCAAAACTTTCAAACAAATAAGAGTGAAAAAGAGAACATGAAATATAAAATGAAAAATTAATCAGCCCAAAAGATGGCAACCTACGTGGTCATCGACATATTGTTGTTAGGTGCCCTGGAGCCAGTTCTGACTCATAGCGACCCTATGCACAACAGTATGAAACACTGCCCGGCTCTGTGCCATCCTCACCATGATTGTTAGCTTGAGCCCATTGTTGCAGCCACTGTGTCAGTCCATCTCATTAAGGGTCTTCCTCTCTTTCACTGACCATCTACTTTACCAAGATGACGTCCTTCTCCAGGGACTAGTCCTTCCTGATAACATGTCCTAAGTACGTGAGATGAAGTCTCGCCACCCTTGCTTCTAAGGAGCATTCTGGCTGTACTTCCAAGACAGATTTATTCATTCCTCTGGCAGTCCAAGGTATACTCAATATTCTTCGCCAACACCATAATTCAAATGCATCAAAAAAGATACACGGATGCTTTTGAATTTGATACCATCAACATACCAAAAACCATCATCGAGTCAATTCCAACTCATAGCAATCCTATAGGACAGAGTAGAACTGCCCCATAGGATTTCCAAGGCTGTAAATCATTACAGAGGCAGACTGCCACATCTTTCTCTCACAGAGTGGCTGGTGGGTTTGAACCACGGACCTTTTGGTTAGCAGCAGAGCACTTTAACCACGACAACACCAGGGCTCCTTCCATCAACACACAAGGTGCAAATTACATTCCATTCATGTAATGGAATACTATACAACTTTAAAAGCTCATGTACAACGGCTATATGTATCAACATGGAAGGCACTCAGTGATGAATGAAAGTAGGAAACAGTACGATTCTGTATTCTATAAAGTTCAGAATACCCAGCTCATTTTGAATTTTATAAGTATAGGGTCATATATATGTGTGTGACTTAAAGAAAAACAAAAGGATACTTAACAAAAATCCTGGATAGGGATTCCATGGTTCCTCAGTAGGGGGAGAGTGGTACACATGAGAACCCTCTAAGATATGGGTACTATTCTCTTCCTTAAGCTCAGTGGTTGCCTTATTAGTAGTAGTAGTAGTAGTTTTATTATTCTTTCAGCTCTCTACAGATTTTAATACTGGATATTTCACCAAAAAGTTTTAGTTAAAAAAGGAAGGAATCTTAGTTCTGGAAGAAAGTACAAGTCTCTATTATGCAAGTCAGTAACTGACGATGGTAGCACGACCTCTTTCAGTCCCTCAGAAGACAGGAAACACAAGAACGAACGCCCATCTGAGCTCTGGGCCCAAGTCTATCAGCCAGGCCAGCCTGGTATTAACCAGTGACCTAGTTAACTGAGCTTTGGTCTTCCCCGTTTCACTAGATCAACTTAATCACGTAAAGAGAAGTAAAGCGTCCAACGTTAGCTCCCGAGAGCAGTGCAAACATAAACTCGTGATGTGAAATGTGAATGAAAAGGAAAACCCACTCCAGATGCATGTCACAGTTGAAGGAACCTTAGACATAATTTTCAAAGTATAAGCCAGCAGGATATTAAATACAGCCATTATAGAGCTCCTCAAACATCTCCATCTGGAAGGAAATTTCTGGACCTGTGAAATTTGAAGGTCAGAGCCTCAGACACATGGACTTTTTTCCCCCTAAAGTAACACTAAAGTTGAAGGGAGATTAGCTGATGAAGTCTCAATATTTCCTCTCCTCAGCTGCCAAGGTCGTGTCAGGCAACACAGCCATTCCATTCCGTCTCTAGTGAACTGTATTCAAGAAAGCCACTTAAATCTCCTCAAGGTTTAGTGCTTCAGACCAAGTTTTTCTTTTTTCTAAAGAGATCTTGTTAGTCCTTGATTGATACGGATTTCTTGCTTCATCCTTTAAAAACCTCAATTCACAGATTTCTGTCCTGCCCCCAGTCCTCTCTGGAAAGAAGGCAGGTTATAAGTTAATAATAAAGATGTCTTTCTCCATCGAACTCTTAATCCTCCTAGAAAGTGGGCCTTCTATATAATTAGATTTTGGATAGATGAAGGAAAGGGCAAAGCAAGATAAGGAGCAAGATTGGAACTTTGCCCATTTTCCAATATAGGCCATTAAAACTCAGACATCAGGAGAACTGGCCCACACCATGGCTTTTTAGATCTTCTTTGAATAGTCTACACAGGAACATAAATCAATGAAATCTTTCTACTGCACCTACAAAGTGGCGTGAGTCATAATTTTGGCTAGATCATTCTACTAGACGTTCACAAAGTCTGAATGAACTCACCATTTTAAAAGTTAAAAATAAGCAGGTCTTCATGGTTCTCAAGGTAACCCTTAAACTTTTTTAAGTCAAAAGTACGATCTAACCCCAATACATAGCAGAGAGGCTAAACATTGCTTGATGTGTGAAAACCCACTAAAAGCTGAGGTATGGCAACTTCTCATCTCTGCAAGTGGGATCAATCTACAAATTAATCCCTCTGAAGGAGAAAAGGAAGAAATAAATCTATATTTGGTTTTTCTGTGGCAGCTATAACTGAAATCCCAGTGTCTTGCCTCTAGCTCTTTAGTGTTGAGAGGCAGGGCGAGGGGCAATCATTTGATGCCATGTGTCAGAGGGGAGACAACAGAGGTCCAGGACCCTGCAGTTCTGAGTACAGACCCTGCTTTCCAACTTCCTACCTGTGAAAGGCCAGTTCCATGGTGTGATTCTGGGAGGTGTTCCCAAAGCTCAGTCTAGAGCCTGCTCCTCCAGCCCTCCCCTATATTTTGGAAGCCATCTAATGATACGTAATACATCGCTTGCTTCTTCAACTAACTAGAGTGGATTCTGTCATCTGTAACTGAATCCTGACCAAGAAAATGGATATCCTACGTTCCCATGGAAGGGAGACACTAGTGGGGAGATGGCCGTGACACTCATGGCTGATGTGAAGGATGGGTATGGAAGGGATGGGCAGTCAGATGGGATCGGCTTCATTTCACCTTGCACTCCACAAGGATGTGGTTGACTCATTCATGTATGACTTAAGTAAGGACTGCTTCCTCAAATCAGGAAACCCTGGTGGTGTAGTGGTTAAGAGCTACGACTGGTAACCAAAAGGCTGGCAGCTCAAATCCACCAGGAGCTCCTTGGAAACTCGATAGGGCAGTTCTACTCTGTACTATAGGGTCACTATGAGTTGGAATTGACTCAAGGGCAATGGGTTTTTGATTTTTCCTCAAATCATAGCTCCACTAGAAATGGCAACAAAAGAGAGGGGAGCTCCCCTAAACCTCAGGCTGGCTTATTATCAAGTGAGATAAGGCATGTGGCAATACTCTAAATGATAAAATCTCACCTAAGCCACCTTCCTGGGAATGGCTCTAGTCACAAATGTCAGCATAAGAGAAAAAAATTACATTGTTTTTCTCTTAAATTTTAGATTTAATTCTATGAGATGAACCAAGGACCAAAGGCCTACAGTGAATAAAACGCTTCTTCAAATGTCACCTCAGAGTTTGAAAACTTGGATCTTTTTACTATGCTATGGCACCTTCCTAAGCATCTTTCTCTTTTCTTCTCACAATGCCTCCTATCACTTGTTTAAATAAAAATAGCAAGGTGCTAATTACTACTATATCCTAAGTGCTAGACACAGATTCTGGCCCATAGTAAACATTCAAGACATTTGATGACTGAATGAACAAGATATAAATCATGAATTCACACTGTAAAACTCATAGTATGTTAGGCTGGTTTTAAAAGAGCTTCGAGAGCCTAAGAATCCAATACAAAGACATAACCTGCAGCCAGAGAACAAACTGAGGAGTTTTCTTCTTAGGAACTGAAGTAGCAGGAGAATCCCTTTTCCAAAAATTAATTCATGTATCGACATGAGACTAAATGGGCAGCTCCTGTCCAGAGGCAAGATGAGAAGGCAGAAAAGGACAGGAGCTGGTTGAATGCACATGGGGAATACAGGGTAGCCAGGAGAAGTGTGCTGTCACATTATAGGGAGAGCAACTAGGGTCACATAATGTGTGTATAAGTTTTTGCATGAGAAACTAACTTGAGCTGTAAACTTTCACTTAAAGCAAAATTTTTAAAAAATGAATTCATGGAGTGAATAAAAATCCAATCAAAAGCCAATATAATCTAACAGGGGAGAGAGGACACGGCAGTGTATGGCTTAAAAACAAAACAAAAAGAAATAAAAAACCAACAATTCTAAAGATCAACTAGAAAGATAAACATGTGAAAATGGGGGGGGAAAACCTTTGAAAAATTCACAGCTGTGGTGATAGGGGATTACCCTATTAGATGTTAAAATATATCCTAGAACTACAGATATTTTAAAGATATTAAAACATGGGAACAAAGGCTAGAATGGTCCAAAAAATGCAGAGTTGAACCCACATATATATAAGAATTAAGTATATGGGGGAAGGGGTAGGCAATTCGGATCAGTAAACAAAGAACAGATTTCTGAGGATATTGTGTTGGGATGACTAAGTAGACATTTGGGAACGAAGCTAAAGTCTCACTTTGTACTTTCTGCCAAAATAAATTTTGTGCTAATATTGAAGTTAAATATTAAAAAGGACTAAAAGAAAAATGTAGGTAAACATTAATGTATAATTAATTACATGGAGTTTTGTTCATGAGGTACAACTTTCTACGCATGACACCAAAGGTTGGGACAAAGAGAAAAATAAGACTGGCAGGTCTGAAGACACATTTTTGGGATTTTAAATAAAAATCACCCTAAATAAATTCAGGCCTGATAAGCTGGAAAAAAAGATTTGCAAAACAGAAAGTGAGTCAATATTCCTTATATATGTTAAACAAAAAAAAAAAAAAAAATTTTTTTTTTTGTTCACAACCGTAGCACTTAACCACTATGCCACCAGGATTTCCATATACAATTAAAAAAAAAATGTATTTTACATTTTTTTTAAAGTGTAAAATACATTAAAGATACCTACAAACGAAGTTTTTAAAAAAATAGCTGAACTTCTCTTTCAAAACAGCTGACTAGACCTGTATGTTTACCTCCATCCTCCTCAAATCCCACTAAAATGACAAAAAGCGGCAAAAAAAAAAAAAAAAAAAAGAAAGAAAAACACACAGCAGTGCTGAAAAGCTGGAGAGCGCAGCAGCAGCAGCCTGGAGCAGCGAGGATTCCTGGCAGGTGAAACAACGTAATGATGCTGAGCAATGGCGTTATCGGCCTTCAGCTCTGGAGAGGAAAGCCGAGAACCTACGAACAGTTGAGTCTCCAAGCAGATCCCCAGAAAAATCCAAAGATTAGAGGCAGCAGCAAAGTGGAGAAGGAATAAAGCCATTGCCACTGAGTCAGTTTCGACTCATAGCGAACCTATAGGACAGAGCAGAACTGCCCCATAGGGTTTCCAAGGTACAGCTGGTGGATTCGAACTGCTGACCTTTTCGTTAGCAGCTGAGCTTTTCACTACTGCACCCCCAGTGCTATGGAGAAGGAATAGACCAAGGGTCATGTGCTGAGGAAGAAGTCTAACAGCTCAGAAGCTGCACAGGTCTCCCCACTGCCACCAGCAGTGACTTCTGGAAAAAGCCCCCCATAGAAGGCCTCAAGGCATCCAGCTGCTTTGACAAGATGTTTGCACAGCTCCTAGGAAAGCCCAGGCAGGCAGCTACCCTCATGCCCCACCACCCCCCTTAGTATTTCCCTTCCTTTGAAAAACCACCAGGTCATGTGATGAGAACCTGTATTCACAGCCAGAGGCACAGCAATTCTCACTTTAGCTGAGCAAACAGTCTCCCACCACCAATGCACACATCTACGATTACAAAGGGACAACCAGGAACCGCCAAGTAATTAACGGAAACAGCCCCGTGAGAAGCAACACATTCATCAAGCAGTATCGGCCCCTCAGTAAACAAAGAAAAGCTTCAATATACTGAACATTCTTTTTTTTTTTAACTGTGTTTTAGCTGAAAGTTTATACGGCAAATTAGCTTCTCATTCAAAAATGTATACACAAATTGTTTTGTGACATTGGTTGCAATGCCCACAGTATGTCAGCACTCTCCCCCTTTCCCTTTCCACCCCAGGTTCTCCATGTTCATTTGTCCCGTTTTCCTGTCCTCCCCGCCTTCTCATCTTTGCTTTTGGGCAGGTGTTGCCCATGTGGTCTCATACACTTCGTTGAACTAAGAGGCACGTTCCTCATGTGTGTGTTATTATTTTATAGGCCTGTCTAATCTTTGGCTGATAGCTCTACTTTGGAAGTGGCTTTAGTTCTGGGTTAGCAGGGTGTCTGGGAGCCATAGTCTCGGGGGTTCCTCCAGTCTCTGTCAGACCAGTAAGTCTGGTCTTTTTTGTGTGTGTGAATTTGAATTTTGTTCTACATTTTTCTCCTGCTCTGTCCGGGACCCTCTATTGTGATTCCTGTCAGAGCAGTCGGTGGTGGTAGCCGGGCACCATCTAGTTCTTCTGGGTTCAGGCTGGTGGAAGCCGTGGTTCATGTGGTCCATTAGTCTTTTGGATTGATATTTTGAATATTCTTAAAGAGATTCAATAAAAAAGAGATTCGACTACAGAGTAAAAAGAATGTTGAAACTCCTGAAAACTAAAACCATCAATTCCAAAATAAACAATTAACAGATGAGGCTGAAGAGCAGAAAAATAATCAGGTGAGAATAAGAATTTGGTCTGGAAGTGAATCTCCCTAGAACTCTGCAAAAGAACAAAGAAATGAAAAACATGAAAGAAAAATTAAGAGATATTAAAGGTGGTTTAATCTCTCCTGGAACTTCTAGACTGAACTAAAAAAAAAATTTTTTTAAAGGAGAAAACAGAAGAACCAGATGCACAATATAAGAGAATTTTCCCTGTGCTCAAGATTGATTTGACCCTTAGACTAAGGGTCCAAAGAACACTGAGGAAGATGAATAAAGAGATGCCCTTCTAGACACATTCTGGCACAAAAGACAGGAAGAAAATTCTAAAAGTGTCTCAGGAGAAAAAAACCATTTGGTTACCTAAAAGGAAATGAGGACCTTATGCACAAAGAGATGGCTTAGAGGCAACAGATGCAAATAACACATTCCCAGCAGAGAACTTGAGGGAACATGAGACCAGGGCTTTCTGAGAGAAGAGCTTCACTTCCGGTCTCCTGAATCCTCCCGTGTTGGGGTGAGGACATTCAGCCTGTCCAGGGAGAGATCTCGCCAAGACTCAGCAAACCTCAAGTGGTGGCTTAACAGTCTTCTTTTACTCCCAACCACGTTAACCTGAAACTCCTAATTACCTTGGGCTGCCAAAAAACGGCCTTTCACGAACCTTTTCGTCTCAGTATAACAACTACATTCCACCTACAATTTCTTGCTACTGCACCTGTGCTGTCTTCCTGTATTACCACGGGCAATACAAAGGTGCAAGCCATCACTTAGGCTAAGTTCAGCTGCAATTAAGTTGTGGTGATGTGGGATCCCATATCTAGAAGGCCTGCGAGGGACTCAGGCCTGTCTAAGGACCACTAGGCAAGCAACACTGAGTACCAGAAGACAATGGCACAGTATCTTCAACGATCTAATGAAAACCAATCTTGAGACCTATAATTGTATACCAACCCCATTTACACCAAATCCCACGTGTCAAAAACTGAAAAGATTTAAAATCTATTAGGAGATGCACAAGCAAGCTCATTTGAAAAAAAGTTAGGACTTTCAGAGCACACAATGACCTGAACTATGAACTCAATTTGCCCAGATGATACGACTCAATATCACGAATATATCTCCTCAAATTAATTTATCAATTTAATGCAATCTCAGTCAGAGCTCTAATGGGACTTAAGGAACGGGGATTCTAAATTTCATCTGTGAGTGTAAGTTTACAAGACTAGCAAAGAATTAGTGGTGACCAGGGGCAGGAGGGAGAAAGGGATGGGGGCAGTTATTGTTTATGAAGAACTGAGTTTCGGTTTAAGGCAATGGAAAAAAATCGAATTGATTAAGGGTAGGGTTGCAGAGCCGACTGAAGTAATTGCTGGCAATAGGATGTATGCACCTGTAAAACATTAAATTGGTAAAAGTTGTGTGGTAAATATATTTACAACAACAAAAAGAGCAGCTGCTGAGGCTGCTACGTATAAGCAAACACCTTTTGGGATTTGGTTCCTTGGTTTGGAAGTTTAGGGTCATGGTTTTATGCAATGTACCTGTTAATTGGCCTACTATTGTGTTTAGTGCCTCTGTTCTATCTCCTAGTCCCTTGAGTAGTGCCTGGGGCCTTAAAAGCTTGCAAAAGGCCATCCAAAGTACAATCGGTCTCTATTCACCTGGAGCAACAAAGAAAGGAGGAGAGTCAGGAATAGGAGGAGGGAATGGAATGTATGACTAACTGCCTTCCTTCATGAACAACTGCCTCCTTTGCCATGAGACCAGAAGAATTGGATGGTGCCTAGCTACCATTACGGAACATTTCAATCAAAGATCCTATAGAATTGTGATGAAAAGAGAGAAAATGCAGAACAGAATTTCCAATTCTCATGGAATCTAGATTTTCTGGAGCCATGGAGGCTGGATGAACACCTGCAACTATTGCCCTGAAATAGTCTTTAAACCTTAAACCAAAAATATCCCCTAAAGTCTTCTTAAAACCAAACAATAGTTTCCATTTAACTAGTAAGAATGTCTACCTTGAGCACTGCCCTCTCTTAAGAACTGTCTATATGGGATTAAACTGACAACAGCAACTTGAAAGATTAGATCGGAACCTCAGAGGGCAGTGAGTTTATGTTAATGGGGGAGGAACAATTTGGAAAAGGAGGATTAGAATGGTTGCACAACTCGAAGAATGTGATCAGTGTCACTAAATTGTACATGGAGAAACTGTTGAATTGGTGTATGTTCTGTTGCGTATATTCTCAACAACAACAAAAAAAATAAAATAAATTATAAAAAAATATAGCAAAGAAATAGAAAAATTTGTATGACTTAGCCTACTGGATATTAAAATTTACCATAAAGCCGTAGTAATCAAAAGGCTCTGGAAGTGACTCAGAAATAGGGTCAAGAAATAGTTACGCATATGTGGGAATAAAATATGGTAAATGGTGTTGAGACAATTGGATATCCATTTGGAAAAAAAAGTGAAATTACATCTTTACCTCTTATACACACAAAAAAACTTCTTACAGTGTATGACGGTAAACAGTCTTAACACTAGAAAATTTCTCTTATGTTTTCTTCAAATGTATAAGCTTGGGGTGGGGAAGTCCTGTTTAAGCAAGATAAAGCCCGGAATGTTTAATAAAGGAACAGTTTAGATTTCAGACAAATGAGAAACTTCTCTTGATTAAAAATGCCAAGTTAGTTATCTTAAAAAGTTAGAAATAGAACTACCATACAACCCAGAAATCCCACTCCTCGGAATATATCCTAGAGAAATAAGAGCCTTCACACAAACAGATGTATGCACACCCATGTTTATTGCAGCTCTGTTTACAACAGCAAAAAGCTGGAAGCAATCAAGGTGTCCATCAACGGGTGAATGGATAAATTGTGGTATATTCACACAATGGAATACTACGCATCGATAAAGAACAGTGACGAATCTGTGAAACATTTCATAACATGGAGGAACCTGGAAGGCATTATGCTGAGCGAAATTAGTCAGAGGCAAAAGGACAAATATTGTATAAGACCACTATTATAAGATCTTGAGAAATAGTATAAACTGAGAAGAACACATACTTTTGTGGTTACATGGGGGGGAGGGAGGGAGGGTGGGAGAGGGTATTTTTACTGATTAGTTAGTAGATAAGATCTGCTTTAGGTGAAGGGAAGGATAATACTTAATACATGGAAGGTCAGCTCAACTGGACTGGACCAAAAGCAAAGAAGTTTCCGGGATAAACTGAATGCTTCAAAGGTCAGCGGAGCAAGAGCAGGGGTTTGGGGACCCTGGTTTAAGGGGACTTTTAAGTCAATTGGCAAAATAATTCTATTATGAAAACATTCTACATCCCACTTTGAAATGTGGCATCTGGGGTCTTAAATGCTAACAAGCGGCCATCTATGAAGCATCAATTGGTCTCAACCCACCTGGATCAAAGGAGAATGAAGAACACCAAGGTCACACGATAACTAAGAGCCCAAGAGACAGAAAGGGCCACATGAACCACAGACTTACATCACCGAGACCAGAAGAACTAGATGGTGCCTGGCTACAATCGATCACTGCCCTGACAGGGAGCACAACAGAGAACCCCTGAGGGAGCAGGAGATCCGTGGGATGCAGACCACAAAGTCTCATAAAAAGACCAGACTTAATGGTCTGACTGAGACTAGAGGAATCCCGGCAGTCATGGTCCCCAAACCTTCTGTTGGTCCAGGACAGGAACCATTCCCGAAGACAACTCACCAGACATGGAAGGGACTGGACAGTGGGTAGGAGAGAGATGCTGATGAAGAGTGAGCTATTTGTATCAGGTGGACACTTGAGACTGTGTTGGCAACTCCTGTCTGGAGGGGAGATGGGAGGGTAGAGAGGGTTGGAAGCTGGCAAAATTGTCATGAAAGGAGAGACTGTAACTTCTTGTTTTCCATTTAATATCTTCATATCTTTTCATACTTCAGGAATCCCTGGTGGTGTAGTGGTTAAGTGCTACAGCTGTTAACCAAAAGGTCAGAAGTTGGAATCCGCCAGGCGCTCCTTGGAAACTCTACAGGGCAGTTCTACTCTGTCCTATAGGGTCGCTATGAGTCGGAATCGACTCAACGGCACTGGGTTTGGTTTTTGGTGGGTTCTGTACTTCTCTCTCCTGTAATCTTCTTTAATTAATGTATAAATATATGCTCATTATAGAAAACGAAATCAATACAGAAATATAAGGAGTTAAAAAGTGAACATCCTTATTTAAACCCAACACCACCCCCCATTTTGTTCCCTCCTGGGAGGTAATTTTCATTAAAGTTTTTTTTCCCCCCTTCTATAGCTTTAAAATATTTTTAAAAGAAAAAACAGCTCTATTTTCTTAAATGGCTACAGGGAAAAAAGAGGCAATTAACAAAAGAAGAAATAAATGGCTAATAACCATATTTTATCATGTTATCAGGAGGGATCAGTCCCTGGTGAAGGCCATCATGCTTGGTAAAGTAGAGGGTCAGCAAAAAAGAGGAAGACCCTCAATGAGATGGACTGACACAGTGGCTGCAACAATGCGCTCAGGCATAACGACAGTTGTGAGGATGGGGCAGGACAGGGTAGTGTTT
Source organism: Elephas maximus indicus (assembly GCF_024166365.1). Classification (NCBI taxonomy): domain Eukaryota; kingdom Metazoa; phylum Chordata; class Mammalia; order Proboscidea; family Elephantidae; genus Elephas; species Elephas maximus. Next base: position 7,328,781 of record NC_064845.1, read on the forward strand.
CATTCTGTTGTGCATAGAGTCGCTATGAGTCAGAACTGACTTGCTGGCACCTAACAACAAGAAATTTATTTTAAATGTTCGACATTAATAATCACGGAAATGTAAATAAAAACAGCTTGCTTTTTTCACATGCCCAGGGCTCCCCGTAAAATTATTTCTAGTCAACATCCTCTTATGGGTGTGTGCCTGTGCCAAACAGACTTTTCTTTTCTTTTTTAAATATTTCCTACCCCAATCAACTTGGCAGATATTTAAAAGTATTAGTATTTGCAGAAACAACTCTTATTATACATTGAAACACCGAGACTGTAAATTGGTACAAACTTTTCTGTATAACTTGGCAGTAATATCAAAAGCTTTTAAATACATATGCCAAATCTCAAAAAAGAATAAAATACTTAAAAGTAAATTTAACATAAAAAGTGCACTGCAAACAGCAATATACTGTTAAAGGAAATTAAAGAAGAGCTCAATAAATGGAAAGATATCTCATGTTCACAAACTGGAAAACAATAGTTAGGATGGCAATACTCCCCAAACTGATCATTCAACAAATTCTGTATCAAAATCCAGTTGGCTTTGTATTTATTCATATTTTTTTGTAGAAATTGACAAGCTAATTCTAAAATTCATAAAGAAATTCAAGGGAACCAGGATACCCAAAACAATCTTGAAACAGAAGAACAAAGTTGGGAAACTCATACTTCCAATTTCAAAATTTACTATAAAGCTACAATAATCAGTACAATGTAGTGCTAGCATAAGGACAGACATATAGATCAATGGAATAAAACTGAGAGCCCAGGAATAAACTTACACTTATGGTCAACTGATTTTCAACAAGGGTACCAAGACAATTCAATGGTGAAAGTCTTCAACAAATGGTGCTAGGACAAGTGGATATCCACATTCAAAAGAATGAAGTTGGGCTCTTACCTCACTCCATATGCAAACTTAACTCAAAGTGGATCAAAACCTAAATGTAAGAGCTAAATGATAAACTCTTAGAAACAGAGGCTTTTAAATCTTTGAGATCTTGAATTAAGCAAAGTGTTTTTAGATATGACAACAAAATACAAGCAACAGGGAAAAGATATCTACATTGGACTTCATCAAAATTAAAAATTCTGTGCTTCAAGAAAGTGAAAAGACAAACCAGGGAAAGAAAAATATCTGCAAGTCATGTTTGATAAGGGACTTTTATCTCGCGTATATAAAGAACATGTACAACTCAACAATAAAATGACAACCTAAGAAATGGACAAAGAATTTGAATAGACATTTCTCCAAAGAAAATATACAATTGGCCTTATGAGCATATAAAAGATGCTCAATGTCATCAGTCATTAGGGAAATGCAAATCAAAACCACAATGAGAGCATTTCACACTCACTAAAACCCATTGCCAAGTCCATACTCACTAAAAACCTGTAAAACCAGTCCAGAAGATTCAGATCCATGGTGACCCTATAGGACAGAGGAGAACTGCCCCCTTAGGATTTCCAAGGAGCACCTGGTGGATCTGAACTGCTGACCTTTTGGTTAGCAGCCGAACTCTTAACCGCTATGCCAGCAGGGTTTCCTCACACTCACTAGGATGGCTATAATAAAAAAGACAAACATAATAACGAGTGTTAGTGAGGATGTGGAGAAACTGGAACTCTCATGCATTGCTGGTGGGAATGTAAAATGGCACAGCTGTTCTGGAAAATAGTTTGGCAGTTCCACCTGTTGCCATCGAGTCAATTTGGACTCAGTGTGACCCCACGTGTTAAACAGCAGAACTGCTCCATAGGGCCTTTTTTACTGTAATCTTCACAAGCAGGCCAGCAGAACTTTCTTCCTCCGAACCGTTGGGTGAATTTGAACCACCAACCTTTAGGTTAGTAGTCAAGCGAAAGAGTGCAAACCATTTGAGACACTGAAGAATCTTCAGAGTTACCATACGGCCCAGCAGTTCTACTTGTAAATACCCAAGAGAACTGACAAACATACGTCCACACAAAAATGTGTAAATGAAGATTCGCAGCACCATTATTCATAACAGCCAAAAAGTGGAAACAAGTCAAATCTCCATTAACCGATGAATGTATAAATGAAATGTGGCATCCATCCACACCATGGAACATCACCTGGAATTAAAACGAATGAAGTACTGATTTGAGATACAGAATGGATGGCCCTTGAAAACACTGAAAGAAGTCAGACACAAAAGGTGACGTGTATGATTCCATTCATGTGAAATGTCCAGAACAGGCCAATTCACACCATCAGAAAGTAGATTAGTGGTTGCCAGGGACTGGGGAGAGGAGGGCAAGACAGAGCATGGCATTTCTTTTGGGGATGATTAAAACGTTCTAAAATTAGATAGAGGTGATGGATGAATATACTAAAAAACCCTGAGTTATATACTTTCAAAAGTCAGATTTATGGTATGTGAATTATATCTCCAAAAAGCCTTTTTTTTTTTTTAAAGCATATGCCAAAACTGATAGGCTCTACACTAAAAAGGGTGGATTTTACTGTATACTCAACAAACTGGACTTTACAGAAGGTACCGGTTACCAGTCGCCTCCAAGTTGATTCCAACTCATGGCGACCCCACGTGTGACAGAGTAGAACTGTGCTCCACAGGGTTTTCAGTGGCTCATTTTTCGGAAGTAGAGCGCTAGTCTTCTTCCCTTTTACTCAGTTATGAGAGCTCATTCTTAGAGAACACTGAAGAACATATAGGAAGATGTGGCTTAAAGGATGTTTGTTACAACATTGTTAAAATAAGAAAATATACATATGTTGAGCAGTAGGAGCCTGGATATTCATGGAATAATATGCAGCCATTAAGGAGCCCTGGTGGCACAGTGGTTAAGCACTTGGCTGCTAACTGAAAGGTTGGCAGTTCAAACCCACCGGCTGCTCCACGGGAGAAAGATGTGGCAGTCTGCTTCTGTAAAGATCACAGTCTTGGAAACCCAAGGGGGCAGCTCTCCTCTGTCCTAGAGGGTGGCTATGAGTCAGAATTGACTCAATGGCACACAACAACAACATGTGGCCATTAAGAATGTCCTAAGGAATTAATCATTGACAAACCAAAAAAAACCAAACCCAGTGCCATTGAGTCGATTCCAATGCATAGCGACCCTATAGGACAGAGTGAAACTGCCCCATAGAGTTTCCAAGGAGCACCTGGCGGGTTCGAACTGCCTACTCTTTGGTTAGTAGCTGTAACACTTAACCACTATGCCACTAGGGTTTCCAATCTTCGACAAGCAAAGGTAATATATCAGGTCTTGGCAGGAAACTCGGCAAATTCAGATTGGGTGATCTGAGCAGAGTTGAGTAAGCGGGTTATTTGTGAAGCAGAGTGAAGGAAAACCACATGTAATAGTGTAGCACCTGGGTACTTGTGGGTGGCAGGTAGGGTGAACAGGCATCAGAGCCAGAGAGAATAGCTGTGTGCACACGGCTGCCAGACAACAGTCTTCCACAGACGGAAATGCCAACCTGCTGAGACCCAGCCTGGAGAATCCCAGGAAGGAATACCCAGATCGTGCCCTCCTCTCACCCCGCTGTCTCCTGCTGATACCACCACTGGGCGAAATCCAGTGGGACAGCAGGGGAGCCCTTGAGACAGGTCAGCCTCTAGGGTAGGGGGCAAGGTGCAGAAAGGTCGAGTGAATCCAGAAGGACAAATGGAAGATAGGACAAATGGAAGATATCCAACACGGATGGTCATAGAGGTAAACAGTTTACCAAAAACAAAACAAAAAAAACAAACCAAACCCATTGTTGTCTAGTCGATTCCGACTCATCGGGACCCTATTCGACAGAGTAGAACTGCTGCATAGAGTTTTCAAGGAGAGGCTGGTTGATTCAAACTGCCAACCTTTTGGTTAGCAGCCAGAGCTCTTAACCACTACACCACCAGGGTTTCCACTGTGTCACCAGGGCGCCAATACATAGCTTACCAGTGGCCATATTTTTGCAAAAATTACAATGGAGTAATATAAGCACTGGAGCCCTGGTGGCGCTCAGCAGCTCCCGCCAGCAGCTCCATGGGAGAAAAATGGGGCAGTCTGCTTTCATAAAGATCACAGCCTTGGAAACTCTGTGGGGCAGTTCCAGTCTGTCCTATACGGGTTGTGATGAGTTGGGATCGACTTGATGGCAGTGGGTTTGGTTTGGTTTAATATAACCACTGAGGAAATTCGATCAATTTATTCCAAGGAGTAAACAGCAGTTTTCTCAAAGTTCCTCAGCAGGGGTGCTTATCGAAGTTGGTAGGAAAATTCTTCATTGGTGGGACTGTCCCATGCATGTCAGGGCATGCAGCATATCCCTGGCCCAGTGCACTAAACACCACTGCAAATCCCAATCATTACAATAACCAAAAACAAATTAACTAAAAACCCTAGCCACACCTATTAGGAACCACTGTGGAGGCTAGAATTAGAGTTTTGCCTTTTTTTTTAACTTGCATTTTTCTATCAAGAATATGTATTGCTTTCGTGGAATAGAAATCATTCTCTATTTTTTAAAAGAACTACCCAGAATAATTTAGGTTCCAGCTCTCAATAAACCCTATTCATTCTTCTCCAGTTAAGTTTGTTCATGACACAGTAAGGAAATGAAAGCTGACTTAACCTTATCACCTGGATGCTAGAATTCATTTTGAAGTCACCAATAACAGGATGGACACAAATAACTCAGCTCCTTGCAAATCACTTTTATTCTTTAGCTACTGGTGATCGATAGGCGATCACGGCATCCTACAACTCACAAGTACTGGATTGCTGCTACCTTGTTATAAAGCTTTAAAAGGAAGGAAACCACTACGATTTGGTTTCAGTGTTATTTGGCAAAGTCTAGGTCGTTCTAGTAGGTATACCTACTCCCCTCTCAGCCCTGTGAGAAAACCAGGACAGGCGATTTGGACAAGTGATTTAGGGAAACACCCTGTTCAGTTCCCTGTATTATTTCCTTTCCCCCAGGTGCATGCAGGAAGTCAGGCTCTTCGTAGTTCTTTGTCTGGGGATTTTGTTTTTACAGGAAGAAGGTGGCATTCATCTGGGGGTGGGGGAGGAATACATCTCAATGTCAGGGTTGAGGGAGCATCAGATTGAGCCCTGCAGCCCCAGATAAAAACCACATTTCACTGCATTCCAGAAACCAGCCATTGTAAGCTGCCTCTCAACTTCAGATATTAAAACATAAAAAAGTATTTTAGATTTAATGAAACACAGTATATCATTTAAGGTGACCCTTAATTTTTTAATTTTCAGGCTTCTTCTAATTAAAAAAAAAAAAAGCGTGTTTTTAGTTTTAATAGGCTCACACTGCTGACACCAGTTTAAAGAAGAACATCTTTGAATATGTAGCAAAACCCTTACACGGACATACCTTTTGACCCAACGATTCTACTTTAAGAAACCTCTCTTCGGGAAAATTACTAGACAATTGTAAAATGGTACAACCACTATGGAAAACGGTACAGTACTTCCTCAAAAAGCTAGAAATAGAAATACCATATGATCCAGCAATCCCACTCCTAGATATGTATCCTAGAGAAATGAGAGTTGTCATACAAATAGACATATGCACGCTCATGTTCACTGCACCATTATTCACAACAGCAAAAAGATGCAAACAACCTAAGTGCCCATCAACAGATGGATAAACAAATTTGTGGTACGTACACACAACGGAATACTATGCAACACTAAATAACGGTGAGTTCGAGAAACATAACATGGGCGAATCTGGAGGACATTACACTGAGTGAAACAGGTCAACCACAAAAGGGCAAAAAATGTATGAAACCGCTTTTATAAAAAGTTAAGAATAGGTTTACACAGAGAAAGCAACACTCTTTGATGGTTAACTGGGATGGGAGTTGGGGAAGGGAGAATCACTTTTTAGATACTAAACGTATAATTCTGGTGAAGGGAAAGGCAATACACAATATGGTGGAAGTCAATATAACGGGACCAAGGCAAATAAAGTCACTGAGAGGTACACACGAAAAAAGAACAACTATGGTAACTACTGGAGCCCTGGTGGCACGGTGGTTAAGAGCGCAGCTGCTAGCGAAAAGGTCAGGAGTTCGAATCCACCAGCCGCTCCTTAGAAGCCCTAAGGGGCAGTTCTATTCTGTCCTATAGGGTCACTGGAAGTCACAACCGACTCGACGACGATGGGTTGGGTTTAGTTTTGACAGTAACTACTATACCATATGCAATTCAGTAACAACAGTAATAACAACCAAAAATGTGTGAGTGGTTACATAGTTAGATATGTATGCTATATAGACGGGGGAGGGTGTATGGGAGGGCATGCGAGTGCATTTTGGGGTACAGCTGTGGGAGTATGCATATACATATTTGTACGTGCTGTGTGTATATTCACATACATAACAGAGCACAGAGGGGACACAACTATGGAAACTTCTTAAGACAAATTCAAACACCTCGTTGGACTGAGTTAGTGGGCTTGAAGGCTAAAGGACCATAGTCTTCGGGGACATCTAGGCCAACAGCATAGCACGGTTCATAATGTTCTACATCCTAGTGTGTGAGTAGCATCTGGGGTCTTAAAAGCTTCCAAGAAGCCATCTAAGATACAACTATTGGTCTCTTCCATCTGGAGCAAAGGAGAGTGAAGGAAACCAAAACTAGTGGGCCACAAGAGCCACACTCTCCCCTAATCTGAGACCAGAAGAACCTAGATGGTGCCCAGCTACCACTACTGACCCTCTGACCAGGGACATGACAGAAGGTTCTGGTTAGGAGAAAAATGTAGATCAAAACTAAAATTCATAAAAAAAAGATCAGACTTACTGGAATGATAGGAGATTGGAGGAATCCCTGAGACTATTGACCTAAGACATCCTTTTAACCTGGAAACTGAAGCTACTCCCAGAGGTCCCTTCCAGCCAAATAACAGATTGGCCTATAAAATAAACAATAACACCTGTGAGGAGTGTGCTCCTTAGAAGAATCAACTATACATGACCAAATGGACAACATCTGCCCAAAAGCAAAGATAAAAAGGCAAAGAAGGGCAGAGAAACTGGAGGGGTGGAAACTGGAGGGGTGGAAACTGGAGGGGTGGAAACTTGGAGGGATGGAAACTGGAGGGGTGGAAACTGGAGGGGTGGAAACTGGAGGGGTGGAAACAGGGAGGCCAGGGTGGAAACGGGGAGAGTGCTGACACATTGTGGGGGACAGCAACCAATGTCACGAGAACAATTTGCGTATGAATTGTTGAATGGGAAACTGATTTGCTGTGTAAGCTTTCACCTAAAGCACAATATATTTTAAAATGAGAGCAACAAAAAAATTACTGGGAAATGTAGAAAGAATGAGGACAATGATGACAACAATAAATGACTAGACAAACGTGGAAAGATGGACAAAGAAGATTCTACGGCACTCGGCTATACTAGCAAAACCTGGAAGCATGCTAGTCTTAAAATAGCAGACTGAGGAAATCAAGTGTGGTATTGCCTTATGACAGAAAACTCTCATAAGAATGAGAGAGCTAAGATCCTAAAAAATGTTCATGATATAGTACGTGAAAACAGCAGGTCACAAGCCACTAAGAAAAATCATCAAAAAGAAAATTCATGCATAGAAACACTGTAAAAGGAGTCTCTGGAAGAACCGAGAATATGAAAAATAAAAATTGAATTTAAGAAAATCTCCTTAAACATACATGAGTTTTCCTGATTGAGACGATACGCCAGGTCCCCAGCATAACGGATGAGAACAGACTCATATCTAGGTACATCACTGTGATATTTAAGATCTCTGGGAGAAAGGAGATTCTACAAGCTTCCAGAGAAGGATCAAGAATAGCTAAAAGACAGTAAAAGAATACTTTCAAAATTCTGAACGACAATTAACTGCCAATCTAACATTTCTTTACCTAGCCAAAGTACGAATTCTGTAAAACAGGAGAATCAAGACATTTTCAAAGATGCAAGGACTCAATTTACACATGCATCTTTTCTCAGGAAGCTACTAGAAGCTGTGTGTCTCCATCAGTGAAAGTAAGGCAAGACAGACAAGGACACTGGACGTGGGAAACAGGAGATTCCAACACAGGAGAGAGAGGGGAAGAGAATCCCCAGGCTGATGGTGCAGGAGATCCCAGGCAGTCAGCTGTGTCCCAGCAACCTGGCCAGGTGGGGCAGGTGAGGCTTCAGGAAGAGTTGGTTATGAGGTTGACTCTGATAGAATACCCAACGTGTCTCAGCCTCTCGAGGGGAGATTTAGACAACTGGGATTATATTAGTGGCTAAATATCCAGAAAACTAAGGAAATAGAAAAAAGAGAGAATTACTAACTAGAAAAAACAAAAAATTGGGCAGGGAAGGAAAAGCTCTCCTAGCTTCTCGTTGGTTCAGCTGTGAACCGTATTTACAGCGTCATCTAAACACTTGCCCAAATCACCTTAGGACCACAGAGAGACAGGAAGGGGAGATGGATAAGTGGGGTGAGGAAGAGGTGGTCCAAGAGAGCTAAACCTTGTTTTTCACAGAGAAGAGGCAAGAGATAACTCTTACAGTTAAAAAAAAAAAAAAAAATCAAGGAATAGCAATATAAAGGAATCCTGCGTGCCGCAAATGGTTAAGCAGTCAACTATTAACCTAAAGATTGGCAGTTCGAACCCACCCAGAGGTACCTGGAAATCTGCTTCTGAAAGGTCACAGCCTTGAAAACCCTGTGAAGTACAGTTCTACCCTGCACACATGGGGTCGTCATGAGTTGAAATAGACTGGACACCAACTAGTTTGGTTTTGGTTTGGTATTCAACTCTCTTAAGAGATTTGAACATGGCTTCCTCTGGGTATGGAGATAATGAAGAGAAACTTATGGTTTCACCCATAGGACTGTTTGACTCAGTAAAATATGTACGTGTATAGCTTTGTCAAAAATAAAAACTTACACTCCCAAAGTCCACCTTTCATCCAAAGATCAGACAGGCCTATAAAAGAAACAGTAACACATGTGAGGGACGTGCGTCTTAGTTCAATCATGTATACCAGACCAAATGGGCAACACCTGCCCCAAAGCAAAGCCAAGAAGGCAGGAAGGCACAGGAAAACTGGACGAATGGACACAGAGAATCCAGGTTGGAAAAGGGAAAGAGGGAGAGTGCAGACACATTGTGGGGATGGCAACCAATGTCACAACACAATTTGTGTATAAATTTTTGAAGGAGAAACTAATTTTCTCTGTAAACTTTCACCTAAAGCACAATAAAACTCAACTAAAGTAGTAATAAGGGTGATTTTGCTTATACTTTTCTCCATCTTTAAAAAAATTTTTTTTCTTACTAAAATCTAAAGGATACAGGCCAATTTATCAACAGTGGTTATTTCTAGTGACAGGACCATTAACATTTTCCTCCGTCACTTTTCTATTTTCTGAAAAAGTGTTCAACATAGAGCATGTCGATCGTATACGAGAAAACAAGGGAGCATTTTACTTCATGCCTGGTCTGAACCCACCTCAGGGTAGACGTCCCACCTCATTTCAGCTTTCGTTTGCCTTGCAGGAGGAACAGGAGAGGATGCCAACTCCTCCTTCACACAGCAAATATTTGTTGAGCTCCTGAGAGCCTGGCCCTGCAAGGTGATTCTAGTACCTTCAGCTTTTTACTGGGTCTCCTGACCCTTTTCCTGACTCAGCATCCTCTTCCCCTGAAGTTCTTACTACTGGTTGAGAGAATGAGCTGGGGCTGGACTAAGCCAACACTTCTCAAACTTTAGGTGCACAAGAACCACCTGGGGACTACTCAAAAGGTCGGGGGTGGGGGGCTCAGAGACGCCAGAGGAGCAACGTGGGTTTTGCTAGAGTTCTCAAAGGAATTGACCAAACCTTCTGTCACTTCTGCACCATGGTGGCTCCCATCCTCTAGCCCCAATCCAGGTTAAATTTCACTTTTACAAATGTTTAAAAAGTCCACAAGCAGAAGGGCCACTGGGTAGACAGATGGAAGGGATTCCCCTTAGCAGCTAAGAACAGGGGTCTGAAGACACAGACCTGGGATTGAATCCCAGCTTCATCAGCCATGGGTTAATTTACTTCCCCTCTCTAGGCCTCAGTTTCTCCATATGTAAAATGGCGGTAATCATTGAAAGCACCTTCAACAGGGCAGAGTAGCTGTACAGGTTACACCAGGATGCTAGGGTGTCTACAGGGTTTCACAAGACCCTGGCAAGTGAAGGCTCAATAAACCTGGCCTTCGCTGGCTGTTAACCGGCTCCAGTGCTTCCTCAGCCATGAAGGGCTGGCTGGGACGCCTGAGATTACTTAAGCCCTCAGCCTCCTTGTCCTCCTATGGGAAGAACGCACATGGCCTGCCTCCTTCCCAAGGAGGTTCTGAGGCCTAAACCAGGATGTGCACTGCACCAGGTTAGAGATCCTTTTGGCTCTGGAGGAGGTGGAGGCCCTCGGAAATTTTACTCCGAGAATTTCTCCAGTCTCACCTCTATTTCACTAGGGAGGCAATCAGGAAAAGGAAGGAGCTGCCTGTTTGCCCCTAGGTCGCTGGGAGGAGGCCGCCGACGTGGAGATCAGGTGAGAGAAGCACAGGGTGCCCCTGACTTTCATCACCACAAACTCATTGCTCACCAAGCATCCTGACTCCAAGATACGCGCCACCGCGAGCCCCAGCAAGTTGGGCTTGTCCCCCAGCAGACATCCTGAGGGGCGCGACCCTCTCCCCCAGGCCGCCCAAGCGACGCGGTGGCTGGATCTTATTGGAGAGAGGGTCTTTGAGTTTTGCATTTTGGGGAAATGGCGAGGTTGAGCTTCGAATCTCCTGAAGCAAGAAGGGTCCTCGAAGCCCGCCCGAGGACCTGGGCTGGCTCCACCTGGGGAGCACCGCGGGGGCACCACTACGCCCCCCGCCTCCCCGGCCCCGGCCCGCTGGGCACTCACGATCTCGGCCACGATGAGGAGCCCCGGCAGGGTGCGGAGGAACTCGCGGTCGTAGGCGAAGCTGCTGCTGCTGGTGGAGAAGTTCTCGGCGAAGGAGCTGGAGGTGGTGGTGACCGTGTGCGAGCGGACGCGCTGCGGCTCCTCCATCGTCGGCCCCTCCCGGGCCGGCCCCTCCCCGGGGACCCCCAGCGCGCCCGGCGGGACGCGCGGCCCTGCGCCCGGGGGACAGCGGTGAGGGGGAGGGGAGCGCGGCGGGCGCGGGGAGGGGGCGTCCGGGACCGTCCGGCGGCCGCGCGGGGCCCACGAGCGCGCGGCGCCCCCGAGGCTGGGCTCGCAGGCTCGGGGCTGCGCGGGGCCCCCGAGGTGCCGGAGTCCGAGGAGGGGAGGCCACCGGCGGCCGGAGCGGGTGGCGGAGGGCGGGAGGCCGGAGGGGGCGTGGAGAGGGGCGGGCGGGAGGCGGGCAGGAGAGGGACCGCCCCGCGGAGGCGTCGTGGGCGCCGCGGCCGCTTCACCTGTTGCCGGGGCTGTGCGGCTGGCGCCCAGGGTCGCGGGGCAGGCAGCCCGGCGGGCGGCGCGGAGGAGAGGGCGCGGGGTTCCCCCTAGCCCGCACCGTCGCGTCCCTCCGGCGCCACCTCCTTTGGGAGTGCGGCCGCAACTACCTGTCCCCTGCCACCTGGCAGGGCGGGGGCGGCGCGCACTGGGGGCCCCTTAAGGAAAGCGAGGCCTCAAGAGGCTCCGTCGCCCCAGGACTCAGCCTGCGGAGCACTGACCTGGGCAGGCTTGGGGTGGCGACTTAAATGAGGGATCGAGCGGCTGGAATTCTGACCTACCCGGACCTTAGACCCGACATCGATGAGGCCACCTGGACTCCCCGGGAGACAGCTAGTCTTTCCCTCCCGCTGCGGCCACCAGCAAAGCGCGGCGTTATTTCCTGCCCCTCCGGTCGGGAACAATTTCAGGAACCAACTTAATCGCTAGACTTGGAGAGCCAGAAGCTTCCAGATGCCTGGGCGGGTCTCTGTAGGGGGGATCCGTGGAGCGTGGATGAAGACGCCTGGGCCAGAGGAAAAGGGAGGAGAGATTTGGAATCACTCATCAAGAAGAATCAGTGTGTCTGTCTTGTCACCCTGGGAAGGATATGTGTTTGCAAAAGGCTTGAAAGGTGTGGGTTGTGCACGCTGAAGTTTATGATGGAATGAGCTGTGCTTTCCTGGGATTGGGGAGATAGACTCATTTAATGAGGCAGCTTGTTACAGGGTCAGGTTAGACCTGAACTTCCAAGGCGGGCACTTGCCTTTCTCAGCGATGTGATGGTGGGCAGTGGCTCCACCTCTTTGGACCTCAGTAGTGCCATCTGCAAGATGTAGGGGTTGATAGGACTTGGTCCCCAAAAGGCCATCTCTCAAAGTCTCTCCTGTTTTGTGAATGAGTGGCGTGAAGAATTCTGTTTTATCCAGAAAAGACCAAGGGGAAAGGAAAGAATTCTTGGCCACAAACATAAGGTTGTTTTGGGGTCATAGCTAGGGCGTTCCCGCTGATCTCTTCCGAGGCAAGTTAAAAAGAGGTCAGAAGGGACCCTTTATCCATAATATTCTACAACCCGAGCTGAGAGAAAAGCAAAAAATACAATCGAGTAAAACAAACAAGGAATTAGTTTAATAAGTCTATGGCCTCACCAGGAGGACCTCAGGGGTTAAAGACTTCAAAGGCATGGCAAACCGCTATCGACCAGGGACACTTCTGACCGGGGACACAATAGAAAGTCCTGGATAGAGGGAGAAAAATGTAGACCAAAACTCAAATTCCTAAAAAAAAAAAAAAAAAAAGGCCAGCCTTACTGGAATGATGGAGACTGGAGGAACCTCCGAGATTATCACTCAAGAACACCTGTTTAACCTGGAACTGAAGCCACTCCTGGTGGTCACCTTTCATCCAAATAATAGACTGGCTTATAAAATAAACAATATCACCCATGAATACTGTGCTCCCATAAATAATTGACTGTATGAGACCATTTACCCTAAAGCAAAGATGAGAAGCTAAGGAGGGGCAGAGATGCTGGATGAATGGAAACAACAAAAAAGAGTGGGAGTAATGAGAACCTTGGCACATTGTGTAAAAGGTAACCAATGGCACGGAACAAGTTGTATAAAAACTGTTAAATGGGAATGTAATTTGCTATGTAAGCTTTCACCTAAAACACAGTAAAATATTTTTTTTTAAAGCACGGTAAATATGAAGATTTGTTGGAATTTTATCAATGAGCATTTGGTAAGTACCTAGAGCCTGTGGGTAAACCCAGCAAAAATAAAAATACAGCACCTTCCCCTAGAGAATTTCTTCTTAAAATGTGGTCCCTTGGACTAGCAGCATCACCATCACCTAGGAACTTGTCAGAAATGTAAGTCGTTTCACCCCAGGCCTACGGAATCAGAAACTCTAAGGGTGGGACCCAGGAAGCTGTGTTTGAACAAGCCCTCCAAAAGACCGAGCATGCTGAAGTTGGAGAACTACCCATACAGAAAAACTGACAAAGTCCTTGGGGAAATAAGAGAAGCAACCTAAAACATGAAGCATGACGTTTGGTGAATACAGGAAGACAGGAAGTGTAGACAACTCCTATTTCTGTAATACAAAGGACGATCCCTTCTCAAAATCCTCAGGCCCAGATGTATTTCAGGATTCTGATTTTTGTTAATTTAGAAAGGTAAAATGTTCACGTACCATATATTACATAACGTTCTCAGTGAGTCTGCAGCATTACTCTGTGATCAAATACAGTAATTTTCTGCCATGAAAATATACAAATGACATAGTATGTTTGGATTGTTTGCAATGTAATAAATTCTCCCAAATTCCAACTCTTAGCGACCCTATAGGTCAGAGTAGAACTGCCCCATAGGGTCTCCAAGTAGCAGCTGTTGGATTCAAACTACCGACGTTTTGGTTAGCAGCCAAATGCTTAACCACTGTGTTACCAGGCCCCTCGCTCCCCCCGCAAATGTTAGTGGTTTAAAATAACAACCATTTTATTTGCTTGTGAATCTGTGGGTCAGGGATTTGGGCAATGCTTGGCTGGTAGGTTCTTCTGCTCCATGTAGTATTGGGCTGGTGCCACTCACACAGCTGCTTTCAGCTTGTGGCTGGACTGAGCTAGGAAGTCCAAAAGTGCTTTACTCACATTTTGGCCCTTCAGTGCTCCTCCTCATAATCTCGCTCTCCTTGAAGCTTGGGCTTCCTCACAGTATGGTGGGCTCAGAGTATTTAGACTTCTTCATGGCAGCTGGCTTCTAAGAAGGAATACTCCATGAGGGGAAGAGCAGAAGCTGCAGGTCTCCGAAGGCCCGGCCTTGAAAGTTACACAGCATCTTTTTCACCACATTCTACTGGTCAAAGCCAATTCGAGTTCCCCTCCAGGAATGCTGTATTGCTTTGGTTTATTATTTTCCCAGGTAGGGACAGTTCTAATGGCTTCTGCTTGGCCTTTCCTACCATAATAGCCCTTACTCCACATCTCAGGGATCCAGTGTGGGGGTTCTGCCAGTTGCTGAGTATGTCTATTCCAACTATGTGTTCTGGAACTGGGGAGACCACTACAGGATGGGTTTGGGGACCCACTGGATCCACTGTGAGATGGACCTGAGCTAAGACTCCATTTATAACCTGACCTTCATATGCCCCCACTGTGACTGGTGGACCACAGTGACGCTTTGGGTCTTCTGGAATAAGTGTTAGTTCAGAACCAGTGTCCAGTAATCACTGAAAAGTCTGATTATTTCCTTCCCAACAAATAGTCAATCTTGTTAAAGGTTGTAGGTCTCCTTGGGGAAGGCTGGGAGAAAGATAACAGTATACATTTTGGGCAGTGTAGTGGGGTCTTTCCTCAAGGGGATCTAGCCTCTCCTTCATTCAAGGGGTTGTGGGTCTGTAAACTGGCTCAAATCTGGGAATTAATTGAGCTGAGACCCTCTACTCTGGTGATTGGCACTAGACTGCCATTCACTTGACCTAGAATTCTTCTGCTTGTACAGACCAAGTGAATATTTAATAGATTTTCTACCTATTTCACTCCTGGGGGCACCATGACTAAGTGGCCAATGCCATAAGTCCATATGAGTCAGACTATTCTGATTACTGCTTTGACTCTGCCGTCCATTATGATAACCTCGCCCACCTTGTCTTTGGTGATTAAGTGCTGCCACTTGGCCACTGTCACCACAGGAGCCAATGTGCCCCACTGTAGTTAGGTATCTTAATTCAGTTAGGGCAGTTCCCACTGTCAAACCTGACTTAAATAAAATAGCAATGACAGCAGTCTTCAAGGATGCTGGAGCTCCCTTCACAAAGGTGTGACTGTGGGCACTCCATGGGTGGGCCTGTGGGTCCAACCTGATAAATTCACTCTAACATGGCAATTTCTCTAAGCCTTTGGATACCTTTTTCTGCAGTGTGCTTAGGCAGGTCTGGCATTCCAACCTGATTTAGTGTAGGCCAACACTTAATCCGTGCTTCAGTGAACCAACCAAATAAACTCCTAGATCCTTTTCTAACCTCTGAAGCCAAAACAGTGAATGAAGAATCTGCTTAGTGGGCCCATATCAATAAACACAGACTGAACCTACTTTATGTTCCTTACACCATTAGTCTACACCCTTAGTAGCCATTCCCACACATATTCCCCAGGTTTCTGCTTGTACATATTAAAAAAATCAAGCAGTTCCTTTGGAGTGTAGCATACCTCCTTGTGTGTCCGACTTTATACTTCACCTATAGGGGTTCGCTGGGACTTAAGTCTAATTAAAGGACTAGCAGCAAAAATGGGTGGTGGGAGTGGGTTCTGGGAACATTCAGTAATGTTGTGTGAAACCTCAAGCAATATCTCAGACAAGGGTTCTTCAGGCACACCTGGGTTAATCTCATCAGATGGGGGTGGAAGGGATAATGGTTTTACTGTGGAAGGTGGCTTAGCAGACAAAGATGGAGTAATTTCTTCAGATGGGAGTAAGAGGGCTGGTTCTGTTGGCAGGAGCGATCAATGAAATTTAGGGGCTCAGTCCTCAGCTTCTTGATTATCTGACTGTATGTTCCCATCCCAAGTTTCAGGATCCCATTTCTTCCCAATCTATGCCCTCACTTTAGACACCATTCAAGGTTGGGAATTCAACTGGCGTTGTAATTCAGCCACACGTTTATGGTAAGACTGGTTTTTGGTTTTTTGGCAATATTAGCTCTGTTACTACAAAAAGGAGGCTTTCTTTTAGGGCATAAGTGGTAATTTTCAGGCCCTTTATGCTGTTCTTGAGCCGTGACTCTGAAGCCCTGAGCTTGTCTCTTTCTTTCACCATTTTGTCTAGTGAAAGCAGGACCAACTAACCAGCTTCCTTATACTTCTTATTCTGAAAAAACTGTAGAAAAGTATCAAATATGCAATCACCCCGAGTCTTGTCTCTCACAAACATTTGATCCATTGGTGGTGATATTTTGCGTATTTCTATTGCCAGCTCATGCCATGGATTAGCGGTGCCCTCTTTACTACTGGAGGCAGAGTCATCAGCGCTTTTAAGGCTAGCCAGTCTTGACAACTAATTCAGAAACCTCGTCCTTACGAGTTTCTTCCTCTAGAACCACTCTCAGTGCCAAATGTCTGAGGCTGGGTTCTCTAGGGGAGCAAAACTAGTGAAGCATATACATATGTATAAAAAGGGAGATTTATCTCAAGGAAATGGCTCACAGGGCTGCAGAGGCTGACAAGTCCCAAATCCATGGGTCGGGTGTCAGGCTAGTGGCTTTTCCTGATTCGCATGGTTGCAGGGGCTGATGAACCCAAGATTGATAACAGGCTGTTGGCCCCCAGGGCTGTAGAAGCTGAGGAATTCTAGGATTGGCAGGTCAGACAGCAGGCTGCTGGCTCAGTTCCAAGAACCAGAGATCAGATGATGACAAACCAGAAGCAGGATCCAGAGTGAGCGAGTTAGTGAGCTTTGCCAGAATATTCATATATACTGGGTGTAGGCCACACCCCTGAGGAAACTCTCCTTACAACTGATTAGCTCACCATATCAGTTCACATTATGGTGGATGATTATATCAGATAAAAATGGAGGATGACTACATCATTACACAACTGCCAAACCACCAAGAATCATAGCCCAGCCAAGCTGACACACAACCTTAACCATCACAGTGTCCATTCCTCAATAACAGCATTACCCAATCCACCCTTCATCTTCCTGGACGACTTATTGTCTTGAAACCTTAGGCTCAAACTTGGGCTAATGCCCCACCGTGGGTGTAGTAAGGGCCTATACAAGGTGGTTCAACCTATCTTTTAGGTCTCTCTTCCTACTCTTTTCCCAAACCACCCTAGGTTGCTTCCCATTCCCGTCCCGAACACATTTCCTTATATCTCTGTAGATGTGACTGCCTTTTTACCCATAACCAGCTTTTCTCTCAGCTTAGAAAGCCTCCTTCCTTCACTCACAGCTTAAAATCTGCATCCTTCAAGGCCCATCTCAAATGCCACCTTTCCCATCGTTTCAAGTTGAAATGATTCCTTTTTCCTCTGGATTTCCATAAAGCTTTGTTCTTCAGCTATTTGCCTTGGAACTCATTAATTGTTTGTGCTTCTCTTCTCCATTTTTTGAGAGGCTATGAATTACCCGTCTGTCTGTCCTACCCAAGAGGTGTTGAATGAATGCTGAGGCCCAAACTTTATCCTTAAGTATAGAAAAATGTCAAAGCAAGAAAAGGTAAGGCTTCCCCTCCAATCAAAGACTCCACACAGAGCAGAGCTTTGAGATGAATCTTGCAAAAGGATTTGGAACAATGGAGAAGAATGTGCGGCAGAACCCCAGCCTACAGGAACAGCCCAGGTGACACCAAAATGCCAGGATGACAGGTTATATGCAAGTAGGTACAGAGACACCTAAGGAAATGTGTTTGCGTAGAATGAGGGGGTGTGTGGGGTGTACTGCTGAGGGTTTAGAGTCTGAAATATGGTGTCCACAAGTGCATACTACCCAACTTGCAAAAGCTATGCCACAGAACTCTCAAGGGTCCACCGTGGGACCCAGGCCATTAAAAGGGGGACCAGTGCTCATTAAAAATTCAAGAAAATAAATGGACATTTGTGACTTTCATCTGCTATCTGAGAAAGGGGGGACCAAGGGACATTCTCATTTATAAGACACTTTTCATAGGTTCATCTACCACATGTTTCTCTTCATTATTATTTCATTTTAAATAAATTATGGTTGTTTCAGGCAAGAACCATCAATGGATGCTAAAATTTGTAGATGAAAATATGATGAGGAAAAGGATGGTTACATAACCTCAAAGCATCTCCAGACAAGAGACTGTTTCTCCCTTTATAATGAGTAAGTAACTTCACAGTGGAGAAACCTACAGGAGACCCCCAGACGTCAAAGGTAACATCACCAGACATCATGTTCCTCCTGGTATGAAGTACTGAGAAGCCTACAACATCCTTCTGTAATAGTCTTACCATAATGAATTTAATTGTGAATTTAACCTGAATTTAATTGTGAAGACACAGCAGACAGACCAGAATTGAAGGACATTTTATGAAGTCTCAAGGTCATCAAAGACAAACACCAAGGGACTGTTCAGGCTAAAAGAGAGTAAGGAGACATGATAACTAAATGCCACGTGAAATCCTGGATTGGATTTTAGGCCAGAAAAAGAACGTTAGTGGGACAATGGGTGAAGTCCGAGTAATTTTGTAGATTAGTAACAGTATTATATCAATATTAGTATCATAATTTTGATCCTCTGTTGTAGTTTTGGGGCCCTGGTGGCACAGTAGTTAAGAGCTCAGGCTGCTTACCAAAAGGTTGGCAGTTCAAATCCACCAGCCGCTCCTTGGAAACCCTATGGGGCAGTTCTATTCTGTCCTGTAGGGTCACTATGAGTTGGAATCGACTCACGGCAACAAGTTTTGGTTTATTGTAGTTATAAAAGACGGTAACATTCGGAGAGTCTGGATGAAAGATTCATGGGGATTCTTTTCACTATTTTTACAACTTTTTAAAAACTCAAATTATTTGAAAAAGAAAATTAAGAAAATAAGTTGTTATGGTTGATTAAAATAGAGGTCTCTAAGGCCAATTGCGGCTCACATCCTCCAAGTAGGTGTGGCTGTGTGTTTTATCCGCCCTAGGGTTTCCTGCCTCCCCTTACCTCACTATTAATGTTTGTCTTGTAGGAAACCTGGGTGCTTGACTGAGAAGTAAGAATGTTCTTCCCGCTCCAGTCCCAAAAGCCACCAGTCGGTCTGGTCTGTCCCCAGTTTGAAAACAGGCGGAGAAGGGGCCCAAATCCATTAGGTAATAATCCATTAGTTGTTGCTTCTAGTTGCCAGAGAGTTTGAGGCCAACTCATGGCAGCCCCACGTGTGCAGAGCAGACTGCTCCACAGGGCTCTCAAACCTGTGACCCTTGAGAAGCAGATCACCAGGCCTACCTGCTGGGGCATCTCTGGGTGGGCTCAAACCACTAACCTTTTGGCAAGTAACCCAAAAAACCAAACCCCTTGGCCTCAAGCTGACTTCTACTCATTGTGACATTATGAGTTTGGCTGGCACTCGGCAGCTTAATGTTTACACACACACACACCCGGGGGGGCTCCAAATCCATTAGGCCTGGGGTCTATTTGGGCTCCAAGAGGCTCTATCAATCCAGCTGGAGGTCTTCAATCCGAATGACCACATAGGCCAGGCTGATAAGGTAAGATAAGTGAATCAGGTCAGATCTGTTTCAGAACAGCTTCTTGAATTGTATCCGTGTGATCCAGACACCCAGTCCCGATTCCGACTCATAGTGACCCTATAGGACGGGGATCCAGACACAATTGGGTTTAAATATTACCTTTGTAGAAAGTTCTTCACTTGCACAAAGGAGTGTATTCGCTCTCATTCTTCTTGTCTGCTTTAGTTTGAGACCCAGAGGGAAAATAAGCATTTTACTTTTCTCTTACCATAAGGAAAGCAACATTCGGGGAGTCTAGGGGAAGGGTGTACAGGAATGCAATGAAATTGGTCCCCAACTTTGGGACTCTGCCGGGTTTGCAATAGGTAGAGTGGGGTTCTAAAGGGATTTGCTGGCTCTTTGCTTCCTGACTGTTGTATGCTGGTATTTCTGGTGCTGCCAGAAATCCAGATTTTTAAATGTTGGCAATTATCGCCTGTTGTCTAAAACACTGTGCTTGCCACCTTTGCAGAACAAGCAAAGCACATCTGAGAAACATCAGCTGGGAGCCTCTGATTCAGGCAATGGGGTCTCAGACTCCTTGTCTTCCTCAGGGGTCTCCAAGGGGCCTCAGGGGACAAAGAGCTTAGGTAGAGAGAGTGACTCCTGAGCAGAGTAGCTGGAGGAGGTACTGAGGACAGTGGTGAGGAAAACGTGGAATAAATAGATGGTGCTGTGGGTAGAAGGGCGTTTTCTGAATTCAAGGAAAATTAAGGTTGGAAGAATATGGAGGGGTGTTAAGAATCAGCTTATTTAGAAGTGGGACTTATTGGAAGATGTGATGATATTAATAGCTAATGTATTGATAGCCTATTTGGAGCCCTGGTGGTATAGTGGTTAAGACAGCTTGGCTGCTGACCAAGAGATCAGCAGTTTGAATCCACCAGGAACCCCTTAGATACCCTATGGGGCAGTTCTACTCTGTCCTATAGGGTTACTATGAGTAGGAATTGACTCGACAGCAGTGGGGTTTCTTTTTTTTTTTTTTTTTTACTTTGAGCCAAGCACTGTCTTAATTCTTTAAATAATTCTGTTAACTCACAGATTAAAAAAAAAAATCTCGGGGGTCTTGATCTCAATGGGAGAGGTGGATCCCCAAAGTTCTTAGCTGCGCTGATTGACTCTGTAAACATTTACTTAATACCTGCAGTGCACCACGTACAGCTGGGACACACAGCTGGGTAGACACTGTCCTGCCCTTAATGAATACGTCATCCAGAGGGTGGAAGAGAGGCCAATAAATCTGTGCTTGATATGGCCCCTGCCTGGCCAGGGGTGGGCCCAGGGTGAGCCCCATGCAGGGGAGGGCAAGGCAGGAAGGGTCCGACCTAGGCTCAGGGACTGTTTCCTCAAGGAGCAGGCATTTAAACTGATTTCAAGGGCCAGTCAAAGTGAGCTAGGCAAAGAATAGAAAGAGGGGGCGGGGAGGGCGTTTTAGGGGGAGGGCCACAGCCCCTCCCAGCAGGAAGCGCTGGCCTCTGGTGTTCAGTCAGAGGAAATATACAGCCCCCCTCCTTTCCAGCAAGAAAACAAAGGGCCTCCCTCCTCCTTCTCTATCCATGGAATAGCATTCACTGAACTGAGGGTTGCTACCAGATGGAACTGAGTTTTAAACTGTCCTTGGAGGCCTTGGGTGCTGTAAACAGTTAACGCACTCAGCTGCTCCCTGAGAGGTTGAAGGTGCGAGTCCACCCAGAGCTGCCTCACAAGAACGGCCCGGTGATTGACTTCCAACACATCGGCCACTGAAAACCCCATGGAGCCCAGTTCTGCTCTGATGCTTGTGGGGTCGCCATGAGTCGGAGTCCACAGTAACTAGTGGTGGTGAGGTGGTAAACTGTGCTTGGCAGAGGGGAAGATTTGGAGAAATCCCATCAAGGAGCATTCATGAAGCAAAAGGACGTACCATACTCCTGTTTGAGCCGGGGATGGGGCGCCGAGGTATTTATATAATCTCAGAGGGGCATGTGAATTCAGGCTCAGACAACTGAGACTCGCTTGGTCCGCAGATTTTATCAGAAATCACTTTTATAAGCCAGTAGGAAATCCAATTGGTGATACGTATAACATTTCACACCAACAAGGATTGATCAGAGGACAAGAAAAGTGGGGTACAGTTAACTTTCTCGTGTAGGACACCGGACATGCCAGGGCCCCAGTGGCAGCTTAGCTGACTCCCCACTCCAGGTTGCTGAGCCAAAAATAACTAAGGTTTGTTGAAGGAGGAACAAGTTTTCCTGAAAAACGTCTTGGACGGGCCCATTTATCACACTCGAACAAGGAAACCAACTCATAAATCAGGCGGAAACCCACCAACGCACTGTGACCCGGGATGAGGCCCAAGCAGCTTGGACATAGGTGTCCGGATGAGAATTGCTTGGTTTGCAGGAGCCGCCCTAAAAGTCCATGGAATGGTGGGAAACCCAAAGAGGACAGGAACCATTGCCGTCAAGCCGTTCAGACCCACAGAGGCTCTGTAGAACAGAGTAGAACTGGCCCACAGGGTTTCCAAAGCTGTGATCTTTTTTCCAGTGGAGTGACCGGTGGGTTTTGAACTGCTGACATTTCAGTTAGGGGCAGAGCACTTAACCACGGCGCCACTAGGGCTCCTTACAATCTTAGGGCAAAGCCAGTTGCCATTGAGTTGATTCGAACTCATAGCAACCCTATAGGACAGAATAGAACCGCCCCACAGAGCTTCTAATGAACGCCTGTTAGATTTGAACTGCCAACCTTTTGGTTAGCAGCTGTAGTTCTGAACCATTATGCCACGGAGGGCAGAGGCTGCTAAAAATACATTGTGCTTGTTAATAGCACCTTGTTGGGATTCCATGGGCGGAAGCCCACAGGCTTTGTGAGTGTAGGGCTGATGGAATGCCCGATTCTCTTAGAAGGACTTGAAATAAAGGTGAATTGGAAGGTCCAAATGCTAATGAATGAAGGTGCATCCTTCGTTCATTAGCATTCATTAGGTGCCCACGTGTAAATTCCTCTCCCCAAGGTGCCGGATGAGAAAGGACCTGTCCTTCCCAAGCTAACTACACCCAAAGACGCACCAGGAACCTCCCAAAATGAAATCAGCAGCACACCAAAAGATGAGACAGCAGAGATGAAAAAACAGAGCAATTATACCCTGATGAGCTTCGCTAGAAGACACTTCAAAAGCAGGCAATTTAGGGAGTGGTTATTTGCTTACCAAGTGCTTTTACTTTAGAAAGAATTAATTGGGTTTTTTTTTTTTTGTGTGTGTGAGCCCCAGAAGCCAAGGAACACTTGAATGCTTGTTTATAGAAGATTAACTATTTGAAGATAGATGATGGAGCTGAGAAATCGGAAGGTGGGTAGGATCTTTATCCAAAGAACGATCACGAAGAAACACCAATAAAAAAAACCCAAAACCCGTTGCCATCGAGTCAATTCCAATTCATAGTGACCCTATAGGTCAGAGTAGAACTGCCCCATAGGGCTTCCAAGGAACAGCTAGTGGAGTCAAACCAGCTGGCCTCTTGATTAGCAGCCGAGCTGTTAACCACTGCGCCACCAGGGCTCCAAGAAACACCAATAGCCTGCCGAATTTGCACAAAAAGGTCTATTTAAGGATTTGCATTCTTGAAGAGTTGAGGGCAAACAAAAGGTAAAATGAATTACCGGGTTTTTTTTAGGAACTCTATCGCTTTTTTTTATAATGCAAAGAATCAGCTTCTCATTTATTTTATTTTGAATACTGCTTTGCCAGAAGGTGGTAACCGTTCCTGCCGCTGCAGCCTGTGCTAGCTTCGGAGGTTGGGAAGCTCTGGGCCTGGGTAGCATGGGTTGCACTTTTTGAAGTAATATTAGTGTCAGCCTTATTATTGGATGGCAAGCTGCATCTAGTTCCCCCTCCTCCCTGGACCTGGGGCATCTGTACCCAGTAGACCAGTTAGAGCTCCACACACACGCAGAGAGTGGGGGCTGCAGAAAGGGGCAGCTGGGCGCCGTGGTGGGACCTGTACTTTTCAGGGTGGGGGATCCTGGAGCCTCGCCTGTGAGAACCCCAAACGGAGCAGAACTTGATGGGATCGTGGTACTGCCAGGAAGAACAGAGTTCACCTGGACACCTAGCCTAGTGCCTGGCAGATGGAAAGCCCTCAGTACAGATCTGGGGGAGAGAATGGGGCAAAAAGAAGCTGCTATTTTTTTTTTTTTGGTTATTTTTTTACCAAACTAGAGTATTGTGGGGCCTCTGAACAGGTCGTTGGGGACAATTGAGACAGAGCTCAGTACAGAGCCTCAGACATTATTATTTTTATTGCTTTCTCCATCTCTAGGGGTGGAAGGGACCCACCCCACCACGCAGAGAGGAGTTTACCTTGACTGTTGAAGCCCCAGACTAGAGATTGCAGTCACCTGTCTTCAGCAGTGTTTTCGGCATCGTGGCAACTCTTACAACGAAGACTCCTGTTGTTTCCTGGTGTTGACTTTCCCCTTCTTCTTCTGTAATAAAACTCTGAAGTTTAAACTGGACGCATTCCACCCGTTACCATTTGCCACTGGGTCAATTCCGACTCATGGCGACCCCCCTACGGCTCCGTAGGGTTTCCAAGGCTGCGATCTTTTAGAAGCAGATTGCCAGGACTTTCTTCCAAGGCACCTCTGGGTGGGTTCGAACTGCCAACCTTCTGGCTACTAGTCTAGTGCTTCACCATCTGTGCCACCCAGGGACTCCTGCTAGATGCATAGCTACTGGTTAAAGATACTTTCCAGGCTCCCTTGCAGTTAGAGGTGCCCATGTGGCTAAACAAATAAAAATAATGATAGCTTACACGTTTACATGTGCCAAGTGCTTTTCTAAGTGCTTTGCATATATTAACCCATTTAATTTTCACAGTAACCTCAGAAAGTATTAGGAAACATAGGCACAAAGATATTAAGTGACGTGGCCAAAGCCCCCAAGCCCTAGTGGTACAGTGGTTAAGTGCTTGACTGCTAACCAAAAGGTCGGCGGTTCAAATCTGCCAGCTGCCTTGTGGGAGAAAGATATGGCAGTCTGCTTCCATAAAACTTACGGCCTTGGAAACCCTATGGGGCAGTTCTAGTCTCTCTTATAGGGTCACTATGAGTTGGAATTGACTGGATGGCAACAGGTTTTTTGGGGTGGTCAAGGCCACTCAGAAAATAGTAGAGTTGGGACTTCAACCCAAGAGGCCGGCTCCAAAATTTGCATGCAGGCTTACATTCAGTCCAACAGGATGTGAGTAGAAGGAATAGGGTTCAACTTCCAGGTCATGCCCTCAAGGAGGAGGGGCTTGTTCTCCATTGCCCGCCTCCCTTCTCTGCGAGCAGGAAATGTTTCCATCTTTAACCACATATTGAAGATGGCACAGCAATGAGCTAGAAGGAGCCTGGGTGCCCGGCACCACAGAACTACCTTGTCAGCCTGGACTACTCATAGACTGTTATAGGAGAGGAAACAAACCCCTATCTGATTTTAGCCATGGTTATTTGGGGAGGGCGTGAAGGAGGTATCTTTGTTACAGCAGCCAAGAATAGTGGTGCAAGCAGTTTGCAGTCGATTGCTAACCTGAAGGTTGGAAGTTCGAACCCACCCAGAGGCGCCTCAAAAGACCGGCCTGGCAATCTGCTCCTATAAGGTCACAGCCTTGAAAACCCTGTGGAGCAGTTCTACTCTGCACTTGGGGTCGCCTTGAGTCCGAATCGACGTGATGACAACTAACAACAACAGACCTTATGTGAAGAGTGAAGAAACCGAGGGATGTTAAGGGAAACCTGTCTTCGAGCACCTACTGTATATCCAGTGTCTTCACACATTATGTCATTCAGTCCCCACAGAATTCCTGCAAAGTGGGCCTCCTTAGCGAGCAAACTGAGGCTCAGAGTGGATAAGTAAC
Organism: Elephas maximus indicus; assembly: GCF_024166365.1. Taxonomy (NCBI): domain Eukaryota; kingdom Metazoa; phylum Chordata; class Mammalia; order Proboscidea; family Elephantidae; genus Elephas; species Elephas maximus. The sequence goes on from NC_064845.1 coordinate 7,354,380, forward strand.
TTAAGATCGCACAGCTAGCAGGTGGATAGGCTGGGATTTCAACAAACCTTTGCCTATATTCCACTATTCTCCTGTGATGCCTGTGAAGGAAGGTGACTCGGGTCCAAGAGGCATTTCTACAGCATCAGTACCGTGATTTGTAACCTTTTTATTAGTTACTCCTCGAAGCAGTCTGGTGAGATCAGTACTGTTAGCTCTGTTTTATAGACATGCAAACAGGCAAGACAAGCAATTATACCCCCAAAGTCAACAGAGAGCCTAGATTTAGACGCCACAGCTGCAGAAATACAGGGCCGAAATGATTCCTCTATAAATAGCACCAGCCAGAGAAACTGGAAGCCCTGATTCTTGAAACTCACAGTGTCTTCTCATTTTTTCACGAATTTTCAAGGTGGAGGATGGAAGGAGAGAGAGGTCAGTTGCCTGTGACAGAGAAGTGCTGTATTTAACATGAGCCCTAGAGTTTGACCCTTCAAGGCTTGTTGGTCACATTAGACCACTTAGGTTGCAGGGAAAGTGCAGAAAACCCGCACCTGGACACCGACCCTCCCCCAGAGACAAGGCCATTAATGAGGGGCTCACTCACCTTGCCAACATCTCAAGGTGGGAGACTTGGAGACCCTCCAGTCCTCACTACTGCCCTGCTACGTCTTGTTTCCTGCCAGAGACCTGGTTTTTCTGTTTCCTGTTCTATGTGGTAGACAATGGCAGCCAACAATTCCCCATTACATATCTACTGGGTTAACAAGGGCACCCAGACCAAACTGGAATCTGCATGTCACATTCGAATACCCAGGGAAGGGGCCTGTCTTAGTTATCTACTCCTGATATAACGGAAGTACCACAGGTGGGTGACTTTAATAAACAGAAATTTATTTTCTCATAGTTTAGGAGGCTAGAAGTCCAAATTCGAGGTGCTGGCTCTAGGGGAAGACTCTCTCTCTGTCGGCTCTGGGGAAAGTCCTTGTCTCTTTTAAGCTTTTATTCCTCGGTGACCACATGGCCTGGCATCTATCTTCCCCCACCTCTGCTTGCTTAATCTGCTCTTTTATGTCACAGAAGAGATTGATTTAAAACACACCCTATACTACTAATACTTCCTCATTAATACAACAAAGAAACCCTATTCCCAAATGAGATTATAACCACAGGTACAGGATTTACAACACATATTTGGGGGGGCACAATTCAATCTATAGTAGCACCCACTGGTGTAACTTAAACCCAATGCCCCCTCATCCAGTCAATAGTGGCTGATGGATTTTAACCATATGGGTTCTGGGAGAAGACCATCCCTATAGAAATGGGGACAGAGGCATCTCACCCAAAGAATGCACAGAAGGAGAAGCTCTGGGTGCTACAGAAGTCCACTGGATCATCACGTAACCCAGAAGGTAGGGGGAAGGAGTAGGGAAGTGGTCCCAGGAAAGCCTAAACAGAGATCTGAAGGACGAAGTGGAGCTAGTTAAGGGACAGGAGTAGATGCTATCCAGGCAGAGGGAACAGCATGCGCAAAGGCCCGGGGCAAGAGACAGAGCCGTATGTTCAAGGAACTGAAAGATCAATATGGCAAGAGAGTGAAGGGGGACAGTTAAGCAGGATCCAGATGACGCAGGACAGGGGTCCTCGACCCTGGCTGCACATTAGGATACCAAGGAAGCTTAAAAAAATAAAAAAACTAAAGTCCAGGTCCCACCCCCAGAAATTATGATTTAATTGGTCTGGGGGGGATAGACTCCTGACACCTGTGTTTTGTGAAAGTTTCCCCAGGTGATTAGGGCCTTGTATGCCATCAACTATGCAAAGGCATTTGACTGTATGGATTATAACAAATTATAGATTAACATTGCAAGGAATGGGAATTCCAGAACACTTAATTGTGCTCATGCAGGACCTACACATAGATCAAGAGTCAGTCATTTGACCAGAACAAGGGGGATACTACATAGTTTAAAATCAGGAAAGGCGTGCATCAGTGTTTTATCCTTTCACCATACTTATTCAATCTGTGTACTGAGCAAATAATCTGAGAAGCTGGCCTATATGAAGAAGAATGGGGCATAAGGATTGGAGGAAGACTAATGAACAACCTGCAATAAGCAGATGACACAACTTTGCTTGCTGAAATCCAAGAGGACTTTGAAGCACTTACTGATGAAGATCAAAGACCACGGCCTTCAGTATGGATTACACCTCAACATAAAGAAAACAAAAACTCTCACAACTGGACCAATAAGCAACATCATGATAAACAGAGAAAAGTTTGAAGTTGTCAAGGATTTCATTTTACTTGGATCCAAAATCAACACCCGTGGAAGTAGCGGTCAAGAAATCAAACATTGCATTGCATTGGGCAAATCTGCTGCCAAAGACCTCTTCGAAGTGTTAAAAAGCAAAGGATGTCACTTTAAGGACTAAAGGTGCGTCTGACCCAAGCCATGGTATTTTCAGTCGCCTCATATGCTTGTGAAAGCTGGGCAATGAATAAGGAAGACCGAAGAAGAATTGACGCTTTTGAATTGTGGTGTTGGCAAAGAATACTGAATATACCATGGACTGCCAAAAGAACGAACAAATCTGTCTTAGAAGTACAGCCAGAATGCTTCTTGGATGAAGGATGGGGAGACTTCATCTCATGTACTTTGAACATGTTATCAGGAGGGACCAGTCACTGGAGAAGGACATCATGCTTGGTAAGGTCAGCTAAAAAAAGGAAGACCCTCAAAGAGATAGGTTGGCACAGTGGCTACATCAATAGGCTGAAACAGCAGTGATTGTGAGGATGGTGCAGAACTGGGCAGTGTTTTGTTCTGTTTTACAGAGGCTTACTATGAGACGGAACCGACTCGACAGCACCTAACAGCAACATAACCAGCCATAGTAAGGATCCCTAGTGGCACAATGGCTAAGTACTCAGCTGCTCATGGAAAAGTCGCAGTTCGAACCTACCAGTAGATCCTTGAGAGAAAAGACCTTGCGATCTGCTACCATAAGGATTACAGCCTAGGAAACCCTATGGGGCAGCTCTCCTCTAACCTATGGCATTGCTGTGATTTGGAATTCAAACAGTGTAAGGCAAGTGGAGGGAGTGTGGGGAGCAAAGACTCTTAAGGCTCCGTTTTCAAACTTTATTGCCTGTTAGAATCATCTGGGGGAACTCTAAAAAGCTCGGCTGCTAACCAAAAGTTTGGCAGTTCAAATCCACCAGCTGCTCCTTGGAAACCCTATGGGACGGTTCTGCTCTGTCCTATAGGGTCGCTATGAGTCAGAATCAATGGACTGGACGGCAATGGTTTTTTTCTGTTGTTGTTGTTTAATCTTTACTGGAGCAGATTGCCAGGACTTTCCCCCGCAGAGAGCCTATGGTGGATTTGAAATCAGCAGCTGAGCGCTTAACCATTGCACACCAGGGCTCCTTCTCCCCTTACACTGCCCCCTTGCAGTAAAAGTAGGGGAGTCAGTACTGAAAATCCCACCTCCATTAGGAGGGAGAATTCTAAGAAAGAAGTTATCCTATTTGTGCCTTAAGGCCTTAAAGGCGGTCAATATCTCCAGGCAAAAATACAGCCCTAAAGACTGGACTTGAATCTTTACAAGAACTGATTCCAGGAAATTTTATGCCTGCCTAATTCTCCACCCCTTCCTTCCCAGGACCGCACCCCTAGGTGGTGTCAGCCTGGAGTTCTCTCTCTCCTGCAAGCTACTTTCTGAAGGCAAGGAAAAAAATTGGAAGATAAATACTAGGCTTCCTGAAGCTCACCTCTGTGTCCACAGGGCAGAACACCATTTTTTATTGATTTGATGTCTCAACCCCAGGCAGTTTTCCATTTTTCTTGAGGTCTCAGCCTTCTGAGCAGCTCAATTTATACTTTGCCCTCCTCTGAGCCTCTACACTGAAAAGCCCTACAGGCCCATGGAGCAGGCTCATGTTTTCTCTCGGCCAGATAGCATCAGAAGGAAATAATTGAAAGCTACTGCTGGAACAATCGCCCTTTCATGGCCTTCACTGGGGGAGGGGACCCCTTTGCTTCACTATCTTGAAAATTAACCTCACAGGAAAGGGTCTGTGCCCTCCCCCGAACGTCCATCACCACCCCAATCCTGGGCTTTTCAGTGTCACTCTTCAATCTTCCTTACTCCCTCCTTTTCTTGGGAAAGGATCATGTTTGCTACAATGGGTTGAGGCAGATGTTGAAACTCAAAAGGAGAGAGCTTAAATCTGTGGGAGGCAGGCGGCCTCAAGCAGGGATGGGTGAAGTACAGCGGAGTCAGAGATAAAAGACAAAGGGTTGGGCGAAGGAAGGCCTTAGTCAACTCCCCCATATCTGGCTCAGATGAATTGAATAAGAGTCACCTGGAAGTATGAAAATATATTCTTGAACCAGTGTCTCAAATTTGAACAAATGGGCTCACATGCGAAATGGTGGGTTTGGTGGACCTTGTGGTTATCTCCCCTCTGTCTGTCTCGCCCCTCTGCCATTGTGGGGCAGCCACAGTGTGGGATTGAGTTTGGCCCCACCCCCAACTCCATGACTGGGCTCTGATTGGTTCAAGGTAATCAGGATAATCCCACCTCCCCTTTGACAAGTGACTGGTTTGGATGGCCGCTCTCTCAATACCATGAAGGGAAGTTTGTCTGAGGATGAGCAAACTCATGGGAGAAAAGATCGAGCTGAGAAAATAAAAATGCAGTTTTCTATTCCAGCTGCTGTGGAATACAGTGTGGCACTTCCTCAAAAAACTAAAAATAGAAGTACCATGTGACCCAGCAATTCTACCCCTAGGTATATACCCAAAAGACTTGAAAGCAGAGACTCAAACAGATACTTGTACACCCATGTTCATTGCATCACTGTTCACAGCAGCCAAGAAGTGGAAACAACCTAAATGTCCATCGACGGATGAATTGACAGAATGTGGTACATACAGACAATGGAGTACTACTCAGCCAGTAGGAGAAGTGAGGTCTTCATACACACTATAATATGGATGGAGCTGGAAGACATTATGCTGAGTGAGATAAGTCAATCACAAAAGGACAAGTTTGTATGAAAAGATGAGAACAGGTCATGTATAGAGACCAAAGTGTATTCGTGGTTATCAGGGGTGGGAGGGAAGGGAAAAGGGGGGGTTATTGCTTACGGAGTACTGGCTTTTGGGTTACGGTGATGGAAAGAAAAATTGCATTGATTAAGGGTAGGGCTGCACAGCCAATTAATATAATTGCTGTCAGTAAGTTATACACCTGTAAAAAGTTGAATTGGCGAAAGTTGTGTGGTAGATATATTTATAAAAAAGAAAAAGAGCAGCTGCTGAGGCTGCTTATGTACAAACAACTCATGGAATTTGGTTCCTTTGGAGGTTTAAGGTCATGGTTTCATGGGACATCCCAGTTAATTGGCCTAATATCGTGTTTAGTGCTTCCATTCTATCTCCTAGTTTTTTTGTATAGTGCCTGGGGTCTTAAAAGCTTGCAAGCAGCCATCCAAAGTACAACAAATGGTCTCTGTTCACCTGGAGCAACAAAAGAAGTAGGAGAGTCAGGAATAGGAGAAAGGAATGGAATGTGTGGCTAATTGCCTCCATGAACAACTGCCCCCTTGCCATGAGACCAGAAGAACTGGATGGTGCCCAGCTCCCACTACTGAACAGTCTGATCAAGGAGTCTATAGAAGAATCCTAATCAAAAGAGGGAAAATGCAGAACAGAATTTCTAATTCCCATGGAATCCATAATTTCTGGAGCCATGGAGGCTGGATGAGCCCCTGAAACTACTGCCCTGAGATAATCTTTAAACCTTAAACCAAAAATATCCCCTGAAGTCTTCTTAAAACCAAACAATAGTTTAGCTTAACTAGTAAAGAATGTCTGCCTTGAGCATTATGCTCTTTTAAGACCTGTCTATCTGGGAACAAATTGACAACAGCAACTCAAAAAATTAAATAGGAACCTTAAGGGGCAGTAAGTTTATATTATTGGGGGAGGAACAAGTTGGAAAAGGAGGGTGGGAAAGGTTGCACAACTTGAAGACTATAATCACTGTCACTGAATTGTACATGTAGAAAGTATTGAATTGGTATATGTGCTGCTGTGTATATCCTCAATAACAGCAACAAAAATAAAATAAATTATGAAAAAAAAAATACAATGACTCTCAGGAGATAGTGTATAAACACCCCAGTTTCCTTACCCTTCAGGCGGGCTAATTCTGAGGCATGTGTTTTACATCATTTCTCAGAACCTCCATGAGGGATTAAGCTCCAGGTGCCCAGTGTCTATAATTGTTTAATTGTTGTTGTTGTTAGCTGCCCTGAAGTCAGCCCCTGACTCATGGTGACCCCATGCAAAATGGGAAGAAACACTGCCCAGCCCTGGCCATTCACATGATCGGTTTTGGATCGGACTGTTGTAATCCATAGGGTTTTCGTTGGCTGATTTTTGGAAGCAGACCACAAAGTCTTTTTTTTTCTTAGTCCGTCTTAGTCTGGAAGCTTCCCTGAAAGCTGTTCAGCATCACAGCAACATGCAAACCTCCACTGACAGGTGGGTGATGATGGCCATGGATGAGGTGTATTGGCCGGGAATGGGACTGGGGTCCCCCACCCACGTGGAGGGTGAGAATTCTACCGCTGAACCACCAATGCCTCAACTAGCTTAATAATGCCTCCTTCATTGACTGCCTTCCCTTATCACTTCTCAATTCTCTTCTGATGTTCTCTTCAGATTCCAAATAAACTACTTTTGCTCAAATTCTTATGTCAGGCCTGCATTAGAGGAGCCTAAACTAAGACAGTTTTGTTAAAGTGAAAACCAATCCTGAATTTTTAGACCAAATGAGTAACTTCCTCTGTGGATGCTGTGGTGTTTGTTGGCCCTCTGCCTGGGTCACACTTTCTTCCCAGTTTCTGCAAGACAAACTCCTACTCATGTTTCAAGACCCAGTTCAAGTCTGTCGTCTGTGGCCCTTCCTGGACACACCTAGGAAGAGTTAGTCATGGCCTTCCTGTGTTACCACTGGACCGTGTACAACCTTCTGTTGTTGGAGTGACTCAGAGCCTTACTGGAGTTAGGTGTTTACCTGGTGGTCCTCCCTCTGGACTGAACACCTTGAGGGCAGACACCTCTGTTCCTCCTGGGGATTTGCACAGAACTTGGCACACAGCTGGCACTCAATAAATGTTGGTTGAATGCATGTATGAATGATCTAATGTGTAACCAAAAGAGACAGGCATCCAATTCTCTAGAATTTGGAGGGTAGAGTTCCTGGTTTGTGAGTCTGTCTCTGTAAAGCAGAGGCTCTTAACCTACATGGATTCTGGGGGTCTGGGAAACCCCAGACATTGTCTACAAAACTATGCGTGTCCAGGCATCTATAGTAGCAAAAGGTTTTTGCTGTGGTCATATTTTCAAGGAAGCCTGTGACTCAATTCATTTAATAATATATGATAACTATCATGTGCCTATGGTCATGGTGGTTAAAAAAAAAGAATATATATATATTTTTTGTCCTCAAATCAGTTCCAACTCATGGGACCCCATGTGTGCAGAATAGAACTGCTCATGTTAGCTCTAGAATCGTGGTGAGAGGTATCTGTTTTCATAATTAGCAATCTTGGAACCAGCCTGGCTCAGGCGAAAGTGTGAGGGGGCCATACATCTCTTTAGCGTTCTGCAGTCTTTTTACCAGGTCTTGAGTTTTTGGATCTCTCACCCTCCGGAAGCTGCGTGGTACAGTAGAAAGAGCAGAGATTGTTCTCTCAGACAGAAATGTGGGCCAGTGCTGGGTACATTATTTAACTTCTTCCCTAGCTTCCTAGTCTGGAGACAGTAGTGGTTGTCATAAGGATTACATGAAATGAGGCATGTGCTCTAGTTACTACATGACAACCTGCCCCAAAGCCTAGTAGATTAAAACAACCACCATTTTATTATATCTCACAGATTTTGTGGGTCAGGAATTTGAGTGGGGTTGGCTGGATGAACCACCAAGTGACAACTGAGGTCACTCGGTGGTTCTCAGCCGGTGGGAGGAACTGACCTGGCGGATCCAAGATGGCTTCACTCATGTCTGGCACCTTGGTGGCCATGGCTGGAAGGCTGGGTTGAGTGTAGCACCTACAATGGCCTATCCAGCACGGCAGTCTTAGGGTCACTGGTCTTCTTACAAGGCAGTTAGCTTCTCCCAGAGCGAGCCCAAGAGAACCAAGCAGAATTGTATGGCCGTTTCTGACCTAGCCTTTGAAGAGTCACTTTCTTCACATTCTTTTGGTTGCAAAGGATTTATGAGACCAGCCCAGTTCAAGGGTAGAGGAATTGGACTCTGCTTCTTGACGGGGAAGTGACAACATAAAATTGGAAAAGACATTGTTGCAGCCATCTTTGGAAGCATTAAATGAAGTAAGGTAAGTGAAGCAGTTGGGGTAGCAACAGTCTCGTATTAAGTCTCTCAGTAACGCTGCTTCCCCTCTCTGGTCTTGTTTTCTGTGCCACTTACGCCTCCTTCTGCTTCCCAGCAGGACTTCACCTAAGTCCCATGGTGGAGGGAGTACACTCATGCTCACAGAATGACATATTATGCTGTTTGCATTCCTATGGGAGATCCTGTAAGAATCTGCCCTCAATCAGCACAGGACCAAAAGCCTTCCAGATCAGGAATACCCAGAACTATATGGCCCCCCGATGCTCTGCTAACCCAGAACTGAAACCATTCCCAAAGCCCACTTTTCAGACAAAGATTAGACAGGCCTATAAAAGAAAAGGAAACCCCGGTGGTGTAGCGGTTAAGTGCTCTGGCTGCTAACCAAGAGGTCGGCAGTTCGAACCCGCCGCGTGCTCCTTGGAAACTCTATGGGGCAGTTCTACTCTGTCCTATAGGGTCGCTATGAGTTGGTATCGACTCGACGGCAGTGTGTTTTGGTTTTGGTTGTAAAAGAAAAAATTAATACATGTGAGGAACGTGCTTCTTAGCTCAATCAAACGTATGAGACCAAATGGGCAGCTCCTGTCCACAAGCAGGATGAGAAGGCAGAAAGAGACAGGAACTGGATGAGTGGACACAGGGAACCCAGGGTAGAAAAGGGGAGGGTGCTGTCACATAGTGGAGATTGTAACCAATGTCACAAAATAATATGTGTATAAATTTTTGAATGAGAAATTAACTGGAGCTGTAAACTTTCACCTAAAGCACAAGAAAAAAAAATCAATGAATTTAAAAATATTTTGTGCTTCTCGGGAAAAAAAAAAAGGCTTCCAGACTGAAAGGAATTAGACCTTAGTGGTACAATTCTAGGTCACAATGAAAGATAGGAAAGGTATTCTTGGAAAGCGGTTTGACTGGATCCTCCAAATTATAGCTCAGATTACCTGCTACAGGCAAGGCCAGCGTCTACCTGGGAAAACACCAGACTTGGAGTCAAGAGGATTTAATTACTAGCTTATGACTTTGGGCAAGTTTATTAAGTCTCAGAGCTACCTTAGTTTCCTGATCTGTACGATAGGGGTAGAAATACTGGTACCTTCTATGATTTGGGGTGGTTTGTGATACAGCAACAGATAATCAGAACAGCCACCGTTAACTTTTTGACCTTGAACAAGTTGCTTAAATTATCAGGTCCCTCATTTGAAAAGATGGGGGTGATAATATAATGGTAACTACTTTCTAGCCAGGATTTTGTGAGACTCGAGACAATTGATTCGTAAAGCGTAAAAGACTATAAATCACAGGTGCTGGATTATATTTTAAGGTCATCCCTGTGACCACTAAAATAGAATATACACTGAAGCATTAACTAGGGTTGAATTTGTGTTTCACCATGGTGGTGGTTTTAAAACATGATCGCAAATTCTTTGACACTCTTCCCATAAAGATGTGGGGTATATGTCCCCTCATCCATGTCCTACCCTTGAATGTGGGTGGGAGTGATTTTATGTGACTTCTGAAGTTCGATCATGAAAGACCATGGACCATCTACCTTATTCATTGGAATACTCAGTCTTGAAGCCCTGACCTGCCGAGCAAGAAGTTCAAATATTCTGAGGCCTCCATGCTGTCAGGAAGCTCAAGCTACATGAAGAGGCCATGTATAGGCACTGTGGTCAACTCCTGTAGCTGAGCCCAGTCTTTAAGTCATCTCAGCCCAGGTGCCAGTCTTGTCAGTGAGAAAACCTTCAGATTACTCCAGCTCTTAGCTGTTCAAGTCTTCCCAGCTGATATCTCCGCATTATAGAGCAAAGCTAAACCCACCCATGGTGTCCTTTCTGAATGGTGTTGGTGAAGAATATTGAATGTACCATGGACTGCCAGAAGAACCAACAAGTTTGTCTTGGAAGAAGTACAGCCAGAGTTCTCCTTGGAAGCAAGAATGGGAAGACTTCATCTCACATACTTCGGACATGTTATCAGGAGGGACCAGTCCCTGGAGAAGGACATTGTGTTTGGCAAGGTAGAAGGTCAGCGAAAAAGAGGAAGATCCTCAACTAGATAGGGTGACACATGGCTGCAACAATGGGCTCAAGCATAACAACAATTGTGAGGATGGCACAGGACTGGGCAGTGTTTCGTTCTGTTGTACATAGGGTCTCTATGAGGTTGGAACCAACTCTAGGGCACCTAACAACAACAACAAAATCCCTGAGCATAATAAGATGGTTGTCATATATCACTAAGTTTTGGGCTGGTTTGTTATACAGCAATATGCAGATAACCAGAATAGCCACCGTTAGGTTTTTGACCTTGAGCAAGTTACTTAAACTATCAGGTCCCTCATTTGAAAAGATGGACGTGATAATATAATGGTACCTACTTTCTACCTGGGATTTTGTGAGAATCGAATAAATTCAGAGACTTGTGTCTGGTACATAGTAAATGTTGAAGGAATGCTTTTAGGATTACTCTCGCTGCCGTGGCCAAGCACTCAGAGCTGTGACCTTGCAGAGGTGTTTAATAGCTAACAGTGTTGACTTTCAGATGTGATCCTTTTAAGCAGTTTCAGTTCTAAGACTAAGCCCTCTCCTGAAAGCCCCTGTTGCTCACCTGCCACCTGCCACAGGTGGTATTTCCCCGTCTGCTACTTTTCTTCCTGGGTCTCGGGGGTGGTGCCCTTGGGAGATCTGGGATGGAGGAGTCAGGGCCTTGTGATAGTTGTACACCCCCCCATGCCCTCGCCCCCTCTTCCTCTCCCTACCCAGGACCCAGATGTCTCGCTTTAGCACTTAGGAGGCGGAATTAGAGAATTCTTTCTCCCTAATTCTCACCACATCCTACATAATAAGGTATCTGAATCAACCAGGAAACCTGCAGGAAACTGATGACACTCAAAGATTGAGTAAATTAAGAGGAGCTCAGCAAAGGGACTATTCATGAAGCTGTGGGGAGGGGGGTGTCTTAGTCATCTAGTGCTATTGTAACAGAAACACCACAAGTGGATGGCTTTAACAAACAGAACTTCATTCTTTCACAGTTTAGGAGGATAAAAGTCCAAATTCAGGGTGTCAGCTCCAGGGGAAGGCTCTCTCTCTGTTGGCTCTGGGGGAAGGTCTTTGTCATCAATCTTCTCCTGGTCTAGGAGCTTCTCAAGGCAGGGACACTGAGTCCAAAGGATGCACTCCGCTTCTGGCTCTTCTTGCTTGGTGCTAATAAGGTCCCCACTGCTCTGCTGCTTCTCTCTCCTTTAATCTACTGTAAGATAAAATGTGATGCAGGCCACACCCCAGAGAAACCCCCCTTACGTGGATCAGGGTTGTTACCTAGGTAAGGGTGTTGCATCCCTCCCTAATCCTTTCATAGGCAGAGATCACGATTGACGGCACATAGGAAAATCACATCAGATGACAAGATGTTGGACAGCCATACAATACTGGTAATCACGGCCTAGCCAAGTTGACACATATTTCGGGGGGGACACAATTCAATCCATGACAGGTGGGAAATCACATGAATGGTGCCATACTCAGGTTAGTAACAGGTGGGAGCTGTTACTGCTCCTAGGTCTGAAGGTGGGAGGGACACAGAGAGGCTGTGTGTGGGGGCAGAGTGGGGACTGCCTTACAGAAGCTGAAGCAGCCAGTCTTTGTCAGCCTTGCAAGGAGCGAGTTAGAAGAATAACTGCCCGCTCCCCTTGGCCTCACTCTCCTCCTTCCCTCCAGTTTCCCACTGAGGTTCTCCAACTGGCCATAGGGGACAGCCTGGCACACAGAGCAGGATGTGGGAGGGCAGGGAGGGGACCTGGAGGGGCACAGGGACCTCGTCCAGAAAGAGTGTCATTATCCTGGGTTAATTACAGTAGTAAAACCAAGGCTCAAAGAGGTTCAGTAACTTGCTCAGAGCTTCAGGGACATGGATGATACTCCCCAGAGGGATGGCCCAGTCATTTTCCTTATACATATGTCTTTAAATCCAAGTCCCTCGGTATTGTCAGAACAAGATTTCCTTTTTTTTTTAATTATTGGGGCAGGAGAATAGTGGGACATAACCAAAATACATTGGAATCTAATTTTAAATTGCATTTAGGTCCAGTAGCTTTGTTGGGAAAAGAGCTTCTCCCACCAGGCTGGGCCTGGGGCTGGGCTAAAAGCAAATGGGGGGAGGGAGAGGTTGGTGAGGAGGGATCTCAGTTGAGGTAACTCCCACCTGAACCCTGGAAATCATGGTCTTTTGAATGAAAAGATGCTCAACCCCCCCCCCCCCCCTTTTCTAAGGAGGCTTATAGTGTGACTTCAATTCAGTTCTTACCTTTCTCTTCTGTTTCTGCTAGGTCTGGGTTCTAATAAGACCGAGGTGAGAAGTATTTACCTTCCTTGCTAGTAAGCAAGGAAGGTAAATACTTTGTGGCATCTAAGACTTGTATCCTGTTGCCATCGAGTCAATTCCGACTCATAGCAACCCTATAGAGCAGAGTAGAACTGCCCCATAGGGTTTCCAAGGAGCGCCTGGTGGATTTGAACCGCCAGCCTTTTGGTTAGCAGCTGTAGCTCTTAACCGCTACGCCATGTATCCTGTAGGCAAATGCGAGAGAGGTTTGGACTGACTTCAGGCACGAACAAAAACTGACCTATTTTAAACATTACTGGTCATGGAATCTGTTGGAGGCTTATCTGGGAAGCAATAGTGTGGCCAGAAGCACAGATTCTCAAAAGTGAAATACTGGGTTTGAATGTCAGCGCTGCCATTTCTAGCTATATAACCTTCAGCAACTGACTTAACCTCTCTGCGCCTTGAATGCCTCCTCTGGAAATCAGAACTCTTAATAAGGACATCTGCCTTCTAATGGTATTGTCAGAATTACATGAATTATTACTGTAAAGCACTGAGAACAGTGCCTGTAACCTAACCGTTAACAATTACTGCAATCTCATAGTGCCACCGTGAATATCAAATGAGTTCATACAAGTAAATTATGCAGTATATCCCTGGAACACAGGAAGTGCTCAATAAATGTTAGCTGTCATTGGAGCCCTGGTGGTGCAGTGGTTAAGAGCTCAGCTGCTAAGCAAAATGTTGTCAGTTAGAATCCACCAGCAGCTCCTTGGAAGCCCTACAGGGCAGTTCTAGACTGGCCTATACGGTCGCCGTAAGTTGGATTCGACTTGATGGCAATAGGTTTGGTTTAGTTGGTTTATCATCACTCTCATTCATTCACTTATGCAGCAAGTATTTAGTGAGCACCTACTGTATGCCAAGTCCTGGTATAAGCACCGGGGCGGAGGCGGGGAGGGGCAGCAATGAAGAATAAGGAGCTTACATTCCAGTGCTCTTAGTAGTAGGCATCTAGGTGGGTTTACTATGAAGCTAACGGAGCTTACATGAGCCCCTCAGCTGCACGGGCCCTTCGAAAGGGCCCTTAGCCATGTGTTTACGTTTCTTGCCTAATTTGGCATTTCTGATTGTGCATTCTGTTTTTTAAAGAGGTTTCCCCAAACTGCAAAAGCCTCTAGTCCCATAAAACCTGGATCTGACTTCTTGTCAGTTTATTGATTGCTCGTTTGTTGGTTAGCTGCCGTTGAGTCAGCCCCCAACTCATGAGGACCCCATCTACAACAATCGAAATGCTGCCCTGTCCTGCACCATCCCCAAGATCAGTCATGGTTCAGACTGTTGTCAGTCCACAGGGCTTTCATTAGCTGCTTTTCAGAAGTAGATTGCCGGGCCTTTCTTCCTCATCCATATTAGCCTAAAACTGTACTGAAACCTGTTCAGCATCATAGCAACATACAAGCCTCCACGGACAGACAGGTGGTGGTTGTACATGAGATGCACTGGCCGGGGATCAAACCTGGGTCTCCCACATGTGGAAGGCGAGAATTCCACCACCGAACCACCATTAATAGTTATGATTTGTATGATAATAGTCGTTGTCATTTGTTGGTAAATGAGATGATATCATAGGTGATTTCTGAAGCCTTACACTATTACTCTAAATCTTTATACTTTTAAGTGTCCTGCAGAAGGCCTGTCTGTCCAAATAGGGATCACAGCCTTTCCTGCTTTGTCTCCTCCCGACATCCCCTGTGCCATGTGTTACCATCTCATTAAGCCTGAAAGCTCACCTGTAAAGAAAATTGCTTGCATCAGCTGCTTCCGTGATGTATTATCTCAAGGCTGTGGGCTTGGATTCTTTTGGTGGGGAGGGGGCTTAGAGACCACAGAGCCCAAACCTCTCAGTTCACAGATACAAGAGCAACCTGGATAGGCGGGTGCTCAAAGCAGGGCCTTTTTCCTACAGCTGCCTGCATCCTGACCAGGGACAACCCCTATTTGTCAAAATATCAGATAACTTGTATCCAGGTGTTTTTCTATAAGGCACCTATAGCTCAGGTATCTGCTCACACATGCAAATATCATTTCCCACCTGCCCCTGGTAGAGTGGCCTGTTTGAATGGCAAACAAGACTTTGTTCCTTCTGAATGCCTCTGTACACAGAGTGTCTGCAGCCCACCTGACCCCACGCAGCTGACTTGGGCAAACAAGCAGATATTTGTCGATAGGCCCAGCCGTTAAAGACACATGCAGGAACTTTATTTTGCGGGGTTGGTACTGAACCCCTCTATGGCTTGACATTTTAAACCATATCAAGGTGTGATTTCATATCAGAACCTGGTAGTATTTATTACCATTCTGATTAAAAGTAAAATAGAACCGCCTGTCACATAGATCTTTGGGGGAAATTACATGCAAAATTAATTTACTCCTTCAGCCAGACAAGCATTATCTACTGTGCCTAGGATTTCAGTTTTAAATAGTGTTGGGAATAGCAATGAGTGAAAAAGGGAAGATTTGGATGAAAGCCTTCAAGTAAGTACTCCATTAGAGCTGGTTTATTAACTTTTGATATGAAGTGAATATATCTATGGCATACTCGTTCCAGGAACAAATTACCTTTAACCTTCTCCACGTATCCAAATAACCATACAGCTTCACAAATTAGGCTGGGTAACCTTGCGTTTAAAACTGCCTTTCATATATGGTCATTTGAATTAAGGTTCTTCGCAAGTTAAATAACTTAATTGCATGAGATTTTTAAAAGGCTGGCTTTTAAAGTACTAGGGAATCTGAAATGGATGGTGATTTTTGTTTCAATTGTTTTATTTTGCTGGCTAGCTCCCTCCTCTTTGTTCCTGTAACAGGTTGTATAAATTTTTATTAGAGCCAGGGACAGTCTGAGCTTATCTGTGTTGTCACGGGGTCATTATTAATAGTGTCCCTTCTGACCCTCAAAACTGTCCCAGCTGAAGGATACATTATCTGAAAAAAAAAAAAAAAAATTGCCGTTGAGTTGGTTTCTACTCATGGCAGCCCACCCAGAGGTACCTTGGAAGAAAAGGCTTGGAAATCCGCTTCCTTTAAGATTCTAGCTAGGTGCCATCAAATTGATTTTGACTCATAGGCACGCCATGTGACAGAGTAGAACTGCCCCATAGGGTTTTTGTGGTGGCGTAGTGGTTAAGCGCTATAGCTGCTAACCAAAAGGTCGGCAGTTCAAATCCACCAGGCGCTCCTTGGAAACTCTATGGGGCAGTTCTACTCTGTTCCATAGGGTCGCTATGAGTCAGAATTGACTCGATGGCAACGGGTTTGTTTGTTTGTTTGTTTGTTTGTTTTTGGAATCATTCCAGGAACAGATCACCGGGTCTTTCTCTTGTAGAGCAGATGAGTAGGTTCGAACCGCCAACCTTTCAGTTAGCAGCAAGTGCTTAACCATTACACCACCAGGGTTCCTTAAGATTATAACCAAGAAAACTCTATGGGGAAAACTCTGCTCTGTAACACATGAGATCATCATGCATTAGCTGGTTGCCCTAATTATAGTGCAGGCCATACTGGGTTCCAGTGTCTCCATACCCAGGTTGTGGGTTCCCTGGGGAGGAGAACTCTGCCTTTTGTCTTTCTATGTTTGTGTTCTTGGTGCCCAGAACAGGATCTGACACATGGCAGGTATTCAGGAAATGTTTACTGAAGGATTAGCAGCCAGTTGCCAAGCGACTGAAATTTCCCATTGAGATATGTTGATTAAGCTCTGTCTTAATGATTTTATTTCATTTGCTGAATTGTCCTTGAGCCTATTAAGCTAATCAACAATTGGCCATTTTGCCCATTGCCATCAAGTCAATTCTGACACATAGCGACCCTATAGGACAGAGTAGAACTACCCCATAGGGTTTCCAAGGACCACCTGGTGGATTTGAACTGCCGACCTTTTGGTTAGCAGCCGTGACACTTAACTGTTATGCCACCAGGGTTTCCAATTGGCCATTAGTATGGTGGAAAAAGTAAATTCACTCAAAACAGTCCCATCTGATTGGCTAACAGAGTTACAACAGGGTACCAGGCAGAGGAATAATAAGAAGGCAGGTGAACATGTCCAAAATCCAGGGACAGGCTCAAATATAGAAATGATCCCAGAATCTTTTTACTTAACAGGATCTCCTACCAGAAAACCAAACTTTTAGAAAAAGCAATCTACCTGGCAGTCAAAAATTACTAAGACTTTTCAATATTTACCATGATATCAAGTGGCGGAAAGATAAAATTATTTCTAGTGTATGACTTGTCTATGGCTGCAGAATGATATATTTTGATCTTGAATTGTAGTAACTATCGAATCCTTTATGAAAAGCTTCACCACCCTTGGAGAAATGCATGGTAATACTCAGTTTTAATATCATGTAGTTCATTTCTTATTTAGCAGAGTAGTACCGGTGGTAGTTTTGATGTATAAATTTCTCCCTGTGTTGAAATTATCCTAAAACATGAATCTTAGAGCCACAAAACCAAAACCAAACCCACTACCGTCAAGTCAATTTCGACTCATAGCAACCCTATAGGACAGAGTAGAACTGCCCCATAGAGTTTCCAAGGAGCGCCTGGTGGATTTGAACTGCCAACCTCTTGGTTAGCAGCTGTAGCACTTAACCACTACACCACCAGGGTTTCCCTTAAAGCCATAGGAAATGAAATAAGGTTTCTCTTTGATAATAAAAAAAAAATGGGGAACATTTTCACTGGGTGATTTGAGTTTTGTGGCTGTTTAATCTCTACACAGAGCTCTACCCCTCCCCCCAAAAAGTTACACAAGTAATAAGAACTCATTGTACGCCATCCCGGTACAGGAATATACACAGAGAAAATCCTTCCTTCTCTCCTTCTCTGCTCTCCAGAAGAAATTATTATTTAGTTTTTCAGTTTGAGCAGGATTTTAAAGACAATTTTAAATGTTTAAGTGAAAAAAAATATTTAAAATTGTCTTAAAAATCCTGCTTAAATTGAAAAACAAAAGTTTTTAAGTGAAAAAAAAATAACATCAATGCAAAGATGATTTTTTTAGAGGACAACGTCCGTTTCCTTGCTAATAGTGCATAAATCACTTCCTAGTCATAATCCTAAGGCATCGGACTGAAAAATCTTTTTTTAAACTTTTTATTTTGAAATGGTTTCATAAGACGTTGTAAAAATAGTATAGAGAGGCCCCAGGTAGTCTTTGTCCAGCTTTGCCCGATAGTTCCATCTGACGTAACTAGAGTGTCTGTCCCAAACCAGGAAACTGAGAAGATCACTTCTTTTTGAAAGTGCAAATCCTTTTGGAGAAATCCTGCTAGGAATATAGCAAAAGCCCCTCTAGCCTAGTTTTTAACCATGGGTTATCAGATAAGATAATAAAAACACTAGAAGCAAAGGACAAATAGGACCTCATAAAAATTAAATACTTCTATTTATCAAAGGACTTTATCAAAAAAGTGAAAAGACAACCTACAGATTGAGAGAAAATTTTTAGGAAACATATATTCAATAAGGGTCTAATAGCCAAAAAATATATAAAACTTCTACAAGTAAAAAAAAAAGGAAAATAAAAAATGGGCAGAGGGCTTGATTAGGCATTTCACCAAAGAGGATATTCAAATGGCCAATAAGCACATGAAAAGATGCTCAACGTCATTAGCCATTGCTCTTGCTAGGTACCTTCGAGTTGATTTCTACTCATAGTGATCCCAAGTGACAGAGTAGAGCTGCCTCACAGGGTTTTCTAAGCTGTAATCTTTAGGGGAGCAGATTGCCAGGTCTTTCTCCTGCAAAGATGCTGTATGGGTTTGTACCTCCACTCTTTCGGTTAGCAGCCAAGGGCTTCACCATTTGCATCACCAGGGTTTCTTCAATACCCATGAAACCCGCTGCTGTTGACTCAATTCCGACTCATAGCTACACTATAGGACAGAGTAGGACTGCTCCATAGGGTTTCCACGGAGCAGCTGGTGGATTGGAACTTTTGATCTTTTAGTTAGCAGCTGGGCTCTTAACAACTGCGCCACCAGGGCTCCAGTTAGCCAGTTTGGCAAATGTGTGTTATATATTTTTTTACAACAATAAAAAAGAAAAAAAGAATTGCAGAAAGATGAAAAAACACAACCAAGAGCCCCTTTGGATTCTTCATGCCTAAATAAAATTATTTTGTAAGTATCTATATGGTAGAACCCATTAAAAGCTTTTATTATAACATGCAACCTGACTCGAAGCCACATGACTGGATAGACATCAACATGTAACATTTAATTGGCTCTCATGAACTATGTATTGGTTTATGTATGGTTTAACGCAGTGGTTAAGAGCTATGGCTGCTAACCAAAAGACTGACAGTTGGAACTCAACAGCTGCTCCTTGGAAGCCGTATCAGGCAGTTCTACTCTGTCGTATAGGGTCACAAGAGTCGGAATCAACTCCACAGCAATGGGTTTGGTGGGTTTTTTTATGGACTATGTGTTGGCTTGAACTATGTTTTGGCTTAAATTCTGTGCCATCCTTGTTTGGATAATCTAAATTTAGAGTAATGAATGATATTAATGGACTAAACACAATGAATAAGGAAGACCGAAGAATTGACACCTTTGGATTATGGCGTTTGTGAGGAATATTGAATACACCATGAACTGCCAGAAGAATGAACAAATCTGTCTTGGAAGAAGTACAGCCAGAATGCTCCTTAGAGGCAAGGATGACAAGACTTTGTCTCACATGCTTTGGACACGTTATCAGGAGGGACCAGTCCCTGGAGAAGGACATCATGGTTGATAAAGTAGAGGGTCAGTGAAAGAGAGGAAGACCTTCAATTAGATGGGTTGACACAGTGGCTGCATTAATGGGCTCAAGCATAACAATGATTGTGAGGTTAAGCTGGGCACTGTTTAGTTCTGTTGTGCATGGGGTCGCTATGAGTTGGAACTGACTCGATGGCACCTAACAGCTACAACACCATAAACATATTTACACTTAGTGGCAGTGGGATTTGGAGATAAATTCTTCTTTAAAGTGCTACTTAACTATAAAAAACCCAGTGGTGTCGAGTCGATTCTGACTCATAGCGACCCTATAGAACAGAGTAGAACTGCCCCATAGAGTTTCCAAGGAGCGCCTGGTGGATTCGAACTGCCGACCCTTTGGTTAGCAGCCGTAGCACTTAACCACTACACCACCAGGGTTTCCTACTTAACTATATCATGTACTTTTTGGAGCATAAGCGGAATCAGCAATATCTATAAACAATAGCAAGAGCTTATGGCCTGGACGCTTTAGCTGTAACATAAAACCCTGCCCCCAAGGCCACACTTATATTAATCTCTCAAAAGCACTAGGTTTTCATTTATTTTCAAAGCATCTTCATTTGGCACATTACTTTCTTTGCTCTTGAGGTTTTATTTAGCAAAATCAAAGAAAAACAAATAACCTGGTAATGCAGGTAGTCCCGGAAGGCAGTTTTGTAGTTATTTAGCAGGTGGTTGGGGGCCTTGGGAGTCCTGGTAGTGCAGTGGTTTAGAGCTTGGGTGCTAATGAAAAGGTCAGCAGTTCGAATCCACCAGCTGCTACTTGGAAACCTTGTGGGGCAGGTCTACTCTGTCCTACAGGGTCGCCACGAGTCGGGATTAACTTGACGGCAATGGCTTTTGGTTTGGGGGCTTTGAAAATATAATTACAGCATAAATTTAA
The DNA here is from genome assembly GCF_024166365.1 of Elephas maximus indicus. Lineage (NCBI taxonomy): Eukaryota > Metazoa > Chordata > Mammalia > Proboscidea > Elephantidae > Elephas > Elephas maximus. The sequence goes on from NC_064845.1 coordinate 7,374,847, forward strand.
AAAAAATTTATTATTTCACAGAGTTTCTGAAGATTAGAAATCTGGGATTGGTTCAATGGGGTAGTTCTAGCTCAGTGTCCTTCATGAGATGCCAGCTGAGGTTGAGAATCTTTCAGACTTTGGTTTTGCATCTCAGGAGATAACAAGCTTGCTAACCACAGAACATGGACAGATAATAACCCACAGGGCCCTGGGGCCAGTCTCTCAGCAAGAAGGTGTGTAGAGGGTCCAGAGGCAAAGCCCTTGTTTCTCTAAGTTCCAAGGACAACGGATAAGGAGCTCCAGGGAGTGGAGCTCAGCAAGAAACGTGAAACCTGCCCTTCATTCTGAGTTGTGAAAGTATGTATCTTTCTTTTCTTTTTTTTTGGTAGAGAATAATTTTAACAAGAATGGTTTAAACAATAATTTAAAGGAAGCATGCCCGGGTGAGGTAAGAACCAGAGCTTCAGGGAAAACAAACAGACAAACTCTAGAAAACACCCAAAGTCTGGTTAATGCTCCAAAGGTAGAACAGAAGGGCAACAGAAAGACACGGTGTTGGACCCAAATAGATCTGCCTCCTTTCCCTTGAAGGGTCTAACCCCATTCTCCCAAATTAGCTCTCTATTCACCTACCTGCTCTTCTGGTTCATCTGGCTCATTGAGCTCTCTCTCCCACCCTCCAGCACAGATTCCACCTCCTCTCCATTGCCCAGGTGGTGCTCCCAGCCCCAGCCTGGATGGAGATCCTTGAAGACAGGATGGTCAAGAATTACACCAGCACCAGTAGTTCCGGAACAGGCTCCTTCTATACCTCTTGGGCTCAGCCACTTGTGGCAGAGCCCTACAGACCTGGCAGAGCTCCACAGACCTGGCAGAGCTCCACAGACCTGGCAGAGCTCCACAGAGGCACACATCTCCTGGTCTTAGAGCTACCTGAAGTGCTGACAGGCCAGCTCTTGGCTGGGTGGATGATACCCTTGCAGCAAGGTCTCTCTCCTCCATAAAGGATTCTATTCATCTTCACCTTCAGAATTCTATTCTGCTTTTGAGGGATATGGGGGGCCAAGGGCATAGCCCCCCTCATTGCTGTGGCTATTCCTTTTTGTTGTTGTTGACAGTATACTTTTATAGGCCAGAATTCACAAATGGAGGAAAATAACAGATCAAAGGAATCTTTAAGAGAAAAAGTCAATTATTTACTGACGGCCAACTGGCAGGCAGGCAGTCTTGGGCCCCAGATAAACAGTGCTGAGTTAGACTATTTTCTCTTTTCACAGATTTTAACATCTCAGAATTAGAGAAGTAACTAATTGTGTCTTAAATCAGTCTTGGCCAAGTGGTGGTTGTGATGTAGTTGTTACTGCCTCCACATTTATGAATTTAATTATAATTCCTGGTTGTAAAACTGGTTAATTGCCGCCTTCCAATGTTTCAGTCAATAAACCATTTAAGCATCTGAAAAGGCGTCTGGTTTTTGCCTGAAACCTTTCATTGCCCCTTCCAGTAAGATCTAAAAAACAACATCAAAACTTGCAAAATGGCTGTCAGGGCCTTGGAAGAAAATTCCAGAAACAATACCGAAGAACTCTCTTAAAGATCCTGAAAATCTGATATTCTTGATGTCTTAAAGGATAATATAAAAATATTCATGGGAGGTGGAGCCAAAATGGCGGAATAGACAGCCGCTTCCATCAAGCCCTCTTTACAACAAAGACCCGAAAAAACGAGTGAAACAAGTATATTTGTGGCAAGCTGGGAGCCCTGAGCACCAAAGGCAAGTTTAGACAATGAACTGAGGGGCAAGGGAAAGAAGACATGGTTCAGAAGTGGAGAGGAGTTGCCAGACCTGAATCGCGGGGAGCCCTCAGGCACCATTCCTGGAGCGGTGGCGGCGGTGGTGGCGGCGGGCTGGTCCTAGCTTTGGGCCTCAGTTTCCTTGGGGAGAAGCAGCAGCCACACAGCCCACTCTCACCTCCGGAACCTGAGCAGAAGGGCACTCTGGGCAAAAGCTAAGTACTTGTGTATATTTTACCGTGCCCCCCCCAACCCCCAACCCGGCTTCAGCGGCTGAATCCCTGGGCCTGAGATAGACCCTGGTGAGCACCTGGAGCCTGGAGCCATCCTCCCGGCCTTGGAGAAGGAAAAAATTTGCAACTAGGGGGAAAAGATAATTTGTTAGCTCCATTAACTGGGGGAGCTCAGGACAGAAGTGGCTCCTGTCCAGGCATAAACCTTCCGTGGACATTGAGCACCTTTCCCTTTTGCATGGACCTGTGTGGGCCTATTTCAGGAGAATAGGCCCTTGTTGGCAAACTCCAACCATTTCAGCTGTGCCGTGGGGAGATGAGTGTTCGACGTTTGCCATTGCTTTGCCTATTAAACAAGGTCCTCACCTACCCACATCAGGGACCTAAGGACTGGTAGCTCCACTCAGGTCACCCAGCCACCCACGACGGGGTCCAAAGATAACTGGTACCTCCCAGTCCTTACAACCAAAAACTTTGGGTGCCCGTGGTCCCTCTGCAGAACCCACCCACCAGCACGCTCTAGGGAATAGAGACACGTTTTCCTCAGAGACACTTGGGGTTCGGTTCTCAGCCTCCTGCCTTGTTCAGAGTGACCCCCTGCTGCAATCAGATACCGGTATATACGCCAATCACCCCTGCCCATTTAACACTGTAGGACAGATCCTGTACCACATACTTGATATCAGCTACCTGGAAACGTGAGCTGAATCCATACAAGAAAACTGGATGGACTCCTAGGCTGATATACCTGATAACAGCTCTAGCCAGCTGGGGGGAGGACACCAGAGCTCCAAAGGTGAAAATAATCAAGCTAGCTCACTCAAGCAACCCATAGGGGTATACCAAAACAAAACAAAGCAAGCAGCTATGACACAGTAAGCACGTATAAACTAATACAATAACTTACAGATGGCTCAGAGACAACAGTCAATATCAAGTCACATAAGGAAACAGACCATGATCACCTCAATAGGCTCTCAAAACAAAGAATCCAGGGATCTTCTAGATGAAAGTGCATTCCTGGAATTACCAGATGCAGAATGCAAAAGTTTAATATACAGAACCTTTCAAGACATCAGGAAGGAAATGAGGTAATATGCAGAACAAGCCAAGGAACACACAGATAAAGCAACTGAAGAAATTAGAGAGATTATTCAGGAACATAATGAAAAGTTTAATAAGCTGGAAAAATCCGTAGACAGACAGCAATCAGAAATTCAGAAGATTAACAATAAAATTACAGAATTAGACAACTCAATAGAAAGTCAGAGGAGCAGAATTGAGGAAGTAGAAGCTAGAATTTCTGAACTCAAAGATAAATCACTTGGCACTAATATATTTGAAGAAAAATCAGATAAAAGAATTTTAAAAAATGAAGAAACCTTAAGAATCATGTGGGACTCTATCAAGAGAAATAACCTACGAGTGATTGGAGTACCAGAACAGGGAGGGATAACAGAAAACACAGAGAAAATTGTTGAAGATTTGTTGGCAGAAAACTTCCCTGATATTTTGAAAGATGAGAAGGTATCCGAGGTGTTCATTGAACTCCACGTAAGGTAGATCTTAAAAGAAAGTCACCAAGACATATTATAATCAAACTTGCCAAAACCAAAGATAAAGAGAGAATTATAAGAGCAGCGAGGGAAAAACGAAAAGTCACCTACAAAGGAGAGCCGATAAGAATAAGCTCGGACTACTTGGCAGAAATCATGCAGGCAAGAAGGCAATGGGATGACATATTTTAAAAATTGAAGGAAAAAAATTGCCTGCTAAGAATCATATATCCAGCAAAGCTGTCTCTTAAATATGAAGGTGAAGTTAAGACATTTCCAGATAAACACAAGTTGAGGGAATTCGTAAAAACCAAACCAAAACTACAAGAAATACTAAAGGGAGTTCTTTGGTTAGAAAATCAATAATATCAGGTATTGACCCAAGACTAGAACACCGGGCAGAACAACCAGAAGTCAACCCAGAGAGGGAAATCCAAAAAATCAAGGCAAGATTATAAAAAAAAAAAAAAAAAAAAAAAAAAGCCCAAAACAGGGTAACAGCAATGTTATTATATAAAAGAAGACAACATTAAAATAATAAAGAGGGATTAAGAAATGTAATCATACACCTTCCATATGGAGAGGAAGATACGGCAATATAAAGAAATAAAAGTTAGTTTTAAATTTAGAAAAATAGGGGTAAATAATAAAGTAACCACAAAGGAGATAAACTATCCTACTCATCAAAATAAAATACAAGGGAAAAATACAGACTCAGCAGAAACAAAACAACAACAAATACGAGGAAAGGACAGTATATAAAGGAAATCTACTCAGCACATAAAATCAAGAGGGAAAAAGAAACTGTCAACACACAAAAAAAGAATCAAAATGACAGCACTAAATTCACACCTATCCGTAATTACCCTGAATGTAAATGGACTAAATGCACCAATAAAGAGACAGACAGTGGCAGAACGGATTAAAAAACAAGATTCGTCTATATGCTCCTTACAAGAGACAGACCTTAGACTTAGAGACACAAACTAAAACTCAAAGGATAGAAAAAAATATATCAAGCAAACACCAATCAAAAAAGAGCACAAGTGGCAATATTAATTTCTGACAAAATAGACTTTAAATCTATCATAAAGGATAAGGAAGGACACTGTATAATGATTAAAGGGACAATACACCAAAAAGATATAACCATATTAAATATTTACGCACCCAATGACAGGGCTGCAAGATACATAAAACAAACTCTATCAGCATTGAAAAGTGAGATAGACAGCTCCACAATAATAGTAGGAGACTTCAACACACCACTTTCGGTGAAGGACAGGACATCCAGAAAGAAGCTCAAAGACACTGAAGATCTAAATGTTACAATCAACCAACTTGACCTCGTGGACATATATAGTACACTCCACCCAACAGCAACCAACTATACTTTCTTTTCTAGTGCACATGGAACATTCTCTGGAATAGACCACATATTAGGCCATAAAGCAAGCCTTAGCAGAATCCAAAACACTGAAATACTACAAAGCATCTTCTCTGACCATAAGGCCATAAAAGTGGAAATCAATAACAAAAAAGCAGGGAAAAGAAATCAAACACTTGGAAACTGAACAATACCCTGCTCAAAAAAGACTGGAATATAGAAGACATTAAGAATGGAATAAAGAAATTCAGAGAATCCAGTGAGAATGAAAACACTTCCTATCAGAACCTTTGGGACACAGCAAAAGCGGTGCTCAGAGGCCAATTTATATCAATAAATGCACACATCCAAAAAGAAGAAAGGGCCAAAATCAAAGAATTATCCCTACAACTTGAACAAACAGAAAGAGAGCAACAAAAGAAAACCACAGGCACCAGAAGAAAACAAATAATAAAAATTAGAGCTGAATTAAATGAAATAGAAAACAGAAAAACAATTGAAAGAATTAACAAGACCAAAAGCTGGTTTTTTGAAAAAATCAATAAAATTGATAAACCACTGGCCAAACTGACAAAAGAAAAAGAGGAGAGGAAGCAAATAACCCAAATAAGAAATGGGATGGGCGATATTACAACAGACCCAACTGAAATTAAAAGAATCGTATCAGATTACTATGAAAAACTATACTCAAACAAATTTGAAAACCTAGAAGAAATGGATGAATTCCTAGAAACACACTACCTACCTAAACTAGCACAAACAGAGGTAGAACAACTAAACAGACCCATAACAAAAGAAGAGATTGAAAACGTAATCAAAAAACTCCCAACAAAAAAAAGCCCTGGTCCTGACGGCTTCACTGCAGAGTTCTACCAAACTTTCAGAGAAGAGTTAACACCACTACTACTAAAGGTATTTCAGAGCACAGAAAAGACGGAATACTACCAAACTCATTCTATGAAGCCACCATATCCCTGATACCCAAACCAGGTAAAGACACCACAAGAAAAGAAAATTATAGACCTATATCCCTCATGAATGTAGATGCAAAAATCCTCAACAAAATTCTAGCCAATAGAATTAAACAACATATCAAAAAAATAATTCACCATGACCAAGTGGGATTCATACCAGGTATGCAGGGATGGTTCAACATTAGAAAAACAATTAATGTAATCCACCACATAAATAAAACAAAAGACAAGAATCACATGATTTTATCAATTGATGCAGAAAAGGCATTTGACAAAGTTCAACACTCATTCATGATAAAAACTCTCAGCAAAATAGGAATACAAGGAAAATTCCTTGTATTCAACATAATAAAGGGCATTTATACAAAGCCAACAGCCAACATCACTCTAAATGGAGAGAGCCTGAAAAGATTCCCACTGAGATCAGGAACCAGACAAGGATGGCCTTTATCACCACTCTTATCCAACATTGTGCTGGAAGTCCTAGCCAGAGCAATTAGGCTAGATAAAGAAATAAAGAGCATCCAGATTGGCAAAGAAGAAGTCAAAGTATCTCTATTTGCAGATGACATGATCTTATACACAGAAAACCCTGAGGAATCCTCCAGAAAACTACTGAAACTAATAGAAGAGTTCAGCAGAGTATCGGGATACAAGATAAACATACAAAAATCAGCTGGATTCCTCTACACCAACAAAAACATCGAAGAGGAAATCACCAAATCAATGCTATTTACAGTAGCCCCCAAGAAGATAAAATACTTAGGAATAAATCTTACCAGAGATGTAAAAGACTTATACAAAGAAAACTACAGTACACTTCTGCAAGAAACCAAGAGACTTACATAAGTGGAAGAACATACCTTGCTCGTGGATAGGAAGACTTAACATTATAAAAATGTCTGTTCTACCAAAAGCGATCTATACGTTTATTGCAATTCCCATCCAAATCCCAAGGACATTCTTTAATGAGATGGAGAAACAAATCACCAACTTCATATGGAAGGGAAAGAGGCCCCAGATAAATAAGGCATTACTGAAAAGAAATAACAAAGTGGGAGGCCTTACTTTACCTGACTTTAGAACCTATTATACCGCCACAGTAGTCAGAACAGCCTGGTACGGGTACAACTACAGATACATGGACCAATGGAACAGAATTGAGAATCCAGACATAAGTCCATCCACATATGAGCAGTTGATATTTCACAAAGGCCCCAAAACAGTTAAATGGGGAAAAGACAGTCTTTTTAACAGACGGTCCTGGCATCACTGGATATCCATCTGCAAAAAAAATGAAACAAGACCCATACCTCACTCCATGCACAAAAGCTAATTCAAAAAGGATCAAAGACCTAAATATAAAATCTAAGACGATAAAGATCATGGAAGAAACAATAGGGACAACGTTAGGAGCCCTAATACATGGCATAAACAGTATACAGAACATTATAAAGAATGTAGAAGAAAAACTAGATAACTAGGAGGTCCTAAAAATCAAACACCTATGCTCACCCAAAGACTTCACCAAAAGAGTAAAAAGATTACCTACAGACTGGGAAAACATTTTTAGCTATGACATTTCTGATCAGCGCCTGATCTCTAAAATCTACATAATACTGCAAAAACTCAACTGCTAAAAGACAAATAATCCAATGAAAAAATGGGCAAAAGATGTGAATAGACACTTCACTAAAGAAGACATTCAGGTAGCTAACAGATATATGAGGAAATGTTCACGATCATTAGCCATTAGAGAAATGCAGATCAAAACTACAACGAGATTTCATCTCACTCCAACAAGGCTGGCATTAATCCAAAAAACATAACATAATTAAAGTTGGAGAGGCTGTGGAGAGATTGGAACACTTGTACACTGCTGGTGGGGATGTAAAATGGTACAACCACTTTGGAAATCGATTTGGCGCTTCCTTAAAAAACTAGAAATAGAAGTACCATAAAACCCAGTACCCAGGGCCATCGAGTTGATTCTGACTCATAGTGACCCTATAGGACAGAGTAGAACTGCCCCATAGAGTTTCCAGGGAGTGCCTGGCGGATTCAAACTGCCAACCCTTTGGTTAGCAGCTGAAGCACTTAACCACTACGGCACCAGGGTTTCCTCTAGAACTACCATACGATCCGGGAATCCCACTCCTTGGAATATATCCTAGAGAAATAAGAGCCTTTACACGAACAGATATATGCACACCCATGTTTATTGCAGCACTGTTTACAATAGCAAAAACATGGATGCCACCAAGGTGCCTATCAACAGATGAATGGATAAATAAATTATGGTATATTCACACAATGGAATACTACGCATCGATGAAGAACAGTGAGGAATCTGTGAAACATTTCATAACATGGAGGAACCTGGAAGGCATTATGCTGAGTGAAATTAGTCAGAGGCAAAAGGACAAATATTGTATAAGACCACTGTTATAAAAACTTGAGAAATAGTTTAAACTGAGAAGAAAACATTCTTTTGTGGTTAGGAGAGGGGGGAGGGAGGGAGGGTGGGAGAGGAGCATTCACTAATTAACAAAAAAAAAATTAGTAGATAAGAACTACTTTAGGTGAAGGGAAAGACAGCGCACAGTACAGGGGAGGTCAGCACAATTGCACTAAACCAAAAGCAAGGAAGTTTCCTGAATAAACTGAATGCTCTGAAGGCCAGCATAGCAGGGGCAGGGGTCTGGGGACCATGGTTTCAGGGGACATCTAAGTCAATTGGCATAATAAACTCTATTAAGAAAACATTCTGCATCCCACTTTGAACAGAGGCATCTGGGGTCTTAAACGCTAGCAAGCAGCCATCTCAGATGCATCAATTGGTCTTAACCCACCTGGATCAACGGAGAATGAAGAACACCGAGGACACAAGGCAATTACGAGCCCAAGAGACAGAAAGGGCCACATGAACCAGCAACTACATCATCCTGAGACCAGAAGAACTAGATGGTGCCTGGCTACAACCGATGACTGCCCTGACAGGGAACACAACGGAGAACCCCTGAGGGAGCAGGAGAGCAGTGGGATGCAGACCCCAAATTCTCGTAAGACCAGACTTAATGGTCCTACTGAGACTAGAAGGACCCCAGTGGTCATGGCCCCCAGACCTTCTGTTGGCCCAGGACAGGAACCATTCCCAAAGCCAACTCTTCAGACATGGATTGGACTGGACAATGGGTTGGAGAGGGATGCTGGTGAGGAGTGAGCTTCTTGGACCAGGTGGACACTTGAGACTATGTTGGCATCTCCTGCCTGGAGGGAGATGAGAGGGTGGAGGGGGTTAGAAGCTGGTGAAAAGGACACGAAAAGAGAGAGTGGGGGGAGAGAGCAGGCTGTCTCATTAGGGGGAGAGTAATTGGGAGTGTGTAGCAAGGCGTATATGGGTTTTTGTGTGAAAGACTGACTTGATTTGTAAACTTTCACTTAAAGCACAAAAAAAATTATAGTATAAAAAAATTCACCTATTCACACAAAGACTCTGAATTGAAAAATGACTCAGAAACATCGGGCTCTGAATGCGAGGTTTCATTAGCCAATATACACGTTACACACACACACACACGCATGAACGCACACGCGCACGCACACACACACATACATACACACATCATATATACACGTCATACACACATATACACACGCACACACACATATATACACGTCACACACACGCACACGCACATATACACACACGCATGCACATGCACGCACATACGTGCACATACGTACACACACATACACACATACCATATATACACATTACACACACACGCACACACACACGGGGCGGGGGTGGGGGAACAGACACCAGGTGAAGGTAAATCTAGCCAGGGAATACCAGGAACACCCATGGCTACAGAGGCTGAAAGAGACAAGGATCTTCCCCTAGACCCTACAGAGACAGCCTGCTTGCCTATGTCCTGGATTTGAACTCCTAGGCCCCAAAACTGTGAGACTATAAAGCCCTGTTCTTTAAAGCCACCCACCAGTGGTATTTTTTGTTACACCAGCACTAGGTAACAATTAAAAACAAAAACTCGTTGCCATCAAGTTGGTAGGGACTCAACTAAGACAATATGTATAAAAAATGAATCTTGACCTCTTCCTCACACCATATACAAAAATTAAAATGGGTTATAGGCTTAAACACTAGATCTAAAAATATAGAGCTTATAGAAGAAAACATAAGAGAATATCTTTGTGACTTGAAGAAAGGCAAAGGTTTCTTAGGGCACAGAAAGCATAGAAGAGGCGTCATCCAAATTAAAAGCTTCTGTTCATCAAAAGACATTATTGAGAATGAGATTAGGCAAATTCCCAGATTTGGAAAAAAAAATTTGCAAAATATACATCTGTCGGGACTGGTAACCAGAATGTGTAAAGAACTGTTCCCTCGCCTAAAAAGATAGCACCATAGGCAAAAATTCACTCAAAATGGATCATAGACCTAAATATAAGAGAAGAAAATACAAGAGTAAATCTTCATGACCTTTGGTTAGGGAATGTCTTTATCATTGAGTGACAACATGTACTCTGTTTAAAATGAAAGTAGAGATTTATTGAGACCAAAGACAGCTTTAGTCAGGGACAGGCTGGTTTTCACGAAGTGCGGCAGTCACACAGGCATGGTTACAGGGTTAAATCAGGAACTTAGCTTACATTATTCTGAGTGGTAGGTGAGCATCATTAAAGTGGAAGGCAGGATATGTTGAAGCAGGGCTTTTTGGGGGATTGGTTAACAGGGTCTATGTGGGTTAAGGGGATTGAGTACACTTATATGACTGCTTGCAAGGGGGTCACAAGATGATTGATAGGGGGCCAGGGTCTGCTGGTTTTGCCAGCCAGAGGCCCAACCATGTGCGTATGAACGAGAAGAAGTTAGCTGGCTCCACCCAGCTGCAGACCCAGGGGCGTATGCATATGAAGAAGTCAAGGTTACATTCTCAGGAACACAGAAGTCACAAAATGAAGTGGGGCCTATACCTGAGCCAGCAACCCTAGGCATGCCAGGCACCTCAGTTTTGGAGCCTTCTTAGATATGACATTAAAATCTCAAGCAGCAAAAGGAAGAGTAGATCAACCGGATTTCATCAAAATTAAAACTTCGGTGCTTCGAAAGATAACATCAAGAAAGTGAAACGGCAACCCACAGAACCAGAGAAAATATTTCAAATCATATATCCATAAGAGATTTGTAGCGAGAACATATAGAACTCTTACAATTCAATAAAAAAGACAAATACCTCAGTTAAAAAATGGACAAAGGATCTAATAGACACTTCCCCAAAGAAGGTACATAAGTGACCAAAAAGTTCGAATCCACCAGCCACTGCTTGGAAACCCTATGGGGCAGTTCTACTCTGCCATAAGGGTCGCTATGAGTCGGAATTGACTTGTTGGCAACAAGTTTGGTTTTTGGTTTGGTGCCCTACCCTACACTTTGCCGAGCGTTCTCTCTGCTCATAGAGCAATTGTATTTCCAGGTGAGCAGGGCATAATTTAAGTTCGTCGAGTTTGGCTGTACACTCCTGACATGAACCTGGTCAAGTGGACATTGTGCATGAGGGGGATCACCCTGATCCATGAAAATATCCTTCATCCTGGGATTCCACCCCGAGTGTTGGCCCCAAGGCAGCATATTTGCTATCAGGAAGGATTGCCTAATGCCCCAGTGAGATAAGGTTTACCTATAGCGATAGTAGCTTTTGTATTCAGTCAACAAATTGTTAACGACCCTCTCCTCTGTGTCAGGCCCTCAAGCAGCTCATAGACTGGCCTGCAGAGAAACACGTGGTCAGCTATTTATTGTTCGTGGTGATAAGTAAGGGTACTTACTTGTCAGACTCCATGAATTCAAAACCACTTCAACACCAAACAGCTGTGTGGTGTTGGTTCAACTTCTCTTAAGCTTTCTGTGCCTTAATTTCCTCACCTGTAACTACAGTTAATAATAACTAGTGGAAGTGGAGCTGATTCTGACTCATGGCCACCCTGTGTGTGTCAGAGTAGAACTGGGCTCCACAGCGTTTTTAATGCTGATTTCCCCCCCCCAGAAGTAGATTGCCAGAACTTCTTCCAGGGTAAATAATAAACCAAACCAAACCTGCTGCCATGAAGTTAATTCTGACTCATGACGACCCCCCATGTGTTAGAGTAGAACTGAGCTCCATAGGGCTTTGTTGGCTGTAAAGTTTACGGAAGCATATCACCAGTCCTTTATTCCATGGCATCAACAGGCCTTTATTCCGTGGCACCACTAGCTGGGTTCAAGCCACCAACCTTTAGGGTGTAGCCAAATGCAAATTTGCACCACCCAGGGACCTAGGGTTAATAATGTTGTTGTTAGTTGCAGTCAAGTTGGTTCCAATTCTCGGCAACCATGTTAGCAGAGTAGAACTAATCCGCAGAGTTTTCAAGGCTGTGACCTTTTGGAAGCAGGTTACCAGGCTTGTCTTCCGAGGCACCTCTGGGTGGGTTCTAACCACCAACCTTTCAGCTCGTAGTCGAGCACTTTACCCTTTGCACCACCCAGGGACTCCTCTGGGACTCCTCAAAACAATAAACACATTGCAGCTGAAGTCAATTCCCACTCTTAGCACCTGTTAAACGGAGCTTCTGAGGATTGAATAAATCATCTGAGTGCTTGGCACAGATCCTGGCTGATAGTGACAGCTCAATAAATGTTACCATTGTTGTTGTAAAGGGACAGGAGGCATTGGGGGTGTGCTGAGGAGGGGCCCTAAGCCAGGCTGGATGGGGCGGGAGTGGGAGAGTGGGGAAGAGGGCAGGATGACCCAATAAGCCAGGCCTGCACAGACCCTGTGGTGCCTTCCCACCAATCTGCAGTGCACAATTTCACCTGTCCCTCACCAAGTCAACAATGTGGTTGAACCCACGTGACATTGCTTACCACAGACTAGCAAGTAAATACAATTAAGCACGTGGGTACCTTGCTCAATGCAAGCCTGAGATACTGTGCATACTGGTCAACCCACCCGTGGTGGGAAGTGAAGGAAGAGGGATAGTCAGGAAAAGCCTTAGAGTAGGTGATGCCTGGTCTGAGTTTTGAAGGTGCCTTCAGGAGTTAACCAAACGTTAACCAATTTAACTAAGGGGAGAAAGGACTGGAGTGGGGTGGAGAGAGAAAAGCTGCTCAGGGAAAGGAGCAGTCTGTGCAGAAGAAGGAAGGCGTAAGTAAGACCTGTTTGGGGCACTGCACCCCAGCCTGCTGCCCTGGAGAATCTAAGAGCTGGCAGGAAATGAGCCTGGCAAAGTACACGAGGGTCACATTACACACAGCATCAGGAAAAGTCACAGAACACTTAGAAAAAAGCAGTGTTTTCTTCAATGTCATACTGAGTCAACCTGAGTAAGAGGTCCATCCAAGGATTATTTAATTCTCTAGGAGACGATTCCATTTCTCGATTTTGTTACTTACGATTAATTAAAGGCTCAGACACTGTGACGTTCCATGTAAATTAGTAGATTTGTGTCTAGTATTTGCATCTCATGGAAATAATTTCTGTCCTGTAGAAAAGATAACCCCAAAGGTTTCGGTTTATTGTCTTGTAGGACATTAACCCGCTTTGCATCTAACCTGGAAAACTTATTCTACCTTTTTTTTTTTTTTTTAAACCAAAACCCACGGCTGTCGAGTGAATTCCAACTCTTAGCGACCCTATAGGACAGAGTAGAACTGCTCCATAAGGTTTCCGAGGCTGAAATCTTTAAGAAAGCAGACTACCCCATCTTTCCTCTGTGGTGCCAGTGGTGGGTTTGAATCGCTGAACTTTTGGTTAGCAGCTGAGTGCTTTAACCACTGTGCCACCAAGGCTCCTTTTTTTTAAAGGACTGTCCCTCAAATGCTCCTTGAACCAGCTTAATCTTCTGTTTTCGTCATTAATTAATACATTTAATAAATTTAACGTGTTCTATGTTAAATTATTTCTAAGTTTTGAAAATTATACTTTGACAAGGACCCTGCATACCAGCTAAGAGTTGAGGATTTTATCTCAAAAAGAATAGGGAAATACTGAAGCTTTTCATGCAGAGGAATGGAAAAATTATACTGTGGTACTTTGGAAGCTTCATTTTGGTAGCAGTATAGAGAGGGGTGAAGTAGTTACTTATGTGAATCTTAAGGCCGGAAACAAGTAGGCCTTTGGTGCTGAGGGTAGCAATCAGAATTTCTGAATATCCCGAGGACAAGGGGCAATTTCAGGCATGGAGGTGTTATCATGTAAAGAACCAAAGCGAGATGGTACTCACACTGCGGTTTAGAAATATGCCCTGCATATTAACATATGTTGTGCAGAGGTTAAGAGCTTGGCTGATAACCAAAAGGTCAGCAGTTCAAATCTACCAGCCGCTCCTTGGAAACCCTATGGGGCAGTTCTACTCTGTCCTATAGGGTCACTAAGAGTTGGAATCAACTGCAATGGCAGTGGGTTTGGTTTGGTATGATAATCAGGGATTGTAAATATTTTAAGCAGATTAAAAAAATGTGCCCTGAGGTGGCTGTCAGAAGCACTTTAGCAATGTGCCCTTGGAGACCTTAGAAGAATGAATTACAGATCACCTTCAGCTGGGAGGAAAGCAGTTTATCTGATTTGAAGCGACCTCTAACACCCCTTCTTTCTCTCTCCGAAGGCTCCAAACACAGGAGGTAAATTGGACTGAAAAAAAAAAAACCATCTTGGCAAGCTTAAGTTCTCTGGGTACGCTGCCTCTGGGGTGCAAGGGAAATGTACTATTTATTCATTTTTCTTTACATTTGGAGCCATCTGAATGCACAGGTATCCGGTGTATGGTTGTACCTGTTGTGTACTGCACAAAAGGGCCACCAGCTGAGAAGGCACCATTCCGCAGAGAGGTATCTTAGATCTGGACAATCATTATAACAATTCTCTGGCAGCTGGCAATAAAGTGTCTTGAATCAGGAATGCCTTTTTATGCACCAAAGGAGCCCTGGTGGTACAGTGGTTAAAGCGCTCGGCAGCTAATTGAAAGGTTGGCAGTTCGAACCCACCAGCTGCTCCTTGGGAGAAACGTGACAGTTGGCTTCTGCAAAGGTTACAGCCTTGGAAACCCCCTGAGGCAGTTCTACTCTGTCCTATAGGGTCACTATGAGTTGGAATCGACCCCACGGCAGTGAGTTTGGCACAAAGGCACCAAATGGGCTAAGGGTGACCTTGTGAAAGACCTACCTCTTCAAAACATATTTTTAAAATATTGTGTGTTGGATTCCTAGGATTTTTAAGACTGGCATTCTGAAGGGTTTTTCTTATGTCAAACATTACTGAACCACTTTTTCCTCCTTGGAGTCCTGATGGTGCAATGGTTAAAAGCTTGTCTGTTAACCAAAAGATTGGCCCTTCAAATCCACCAGCCACTCCTCAGAAATCCTATATGGGCAGTTCTACTCCGCCCATGGGGTTGCTATGAGTTGGAATCGACTCCCAACGATGGGTTTCTTTTTTTTCTTGCTTAAAGTGGACGTATTCCTCCAAGGCCTGGAAAGAGAGCTGAAGTCACAAATTCTTCACCTAATGAGCACCTTCCTCCTGTTTTATGTTATTTTTACATTAAGATTCCCTCTGTAGAGGACACATCATTTTCCTAACACTGGCATCTGTTCCCACTTTAAGACATCACCCGGGAGTTCCTTTGGGAAACCACCCCTTCCTCATTCTCAGCCATGTGGTTCAGTTGATCCTACCCCCAGCTCCAGGGCTAGGCCCTGATTGGCTTAAGTCACCATCTTGGCCACTGAACTGGTTCAGGAAAAGTAATATAACCCAGTCAGAACTAGTGAGAGAGGATGATGTTTGCAGGGGCCATTTCGGGATAGCCGAAAGCCCCTGGAGGGAGAGAAATTAATCTAGTATGAGACTCAGTCTAACAACTTAGACGATCACACAGAGGGGAGAGTCATCATTTGGGCCCTGGATCGAACTGTTCCTGAAGCTAACACTGCCTCTGACTTTTTTTGTTGATCTGAGCCAACACAGTCCATTTGTTGTTAAAGCATTTAGAGGTTTTTGGCAAGTTGGTTTTGTTTTTGTCATGAAACACAAAGGTCCTTACCTGTTTCTAATGTGATATGATTTCATCCATTTTGCAGACCAGCAGCTGAAAGGATCAGCCTAGGCTACAACAGATAATTCTAAAAACAATTATTTCCTACTAAAATGTGTAACATGTTGCTGGCAAGACAGTCTTATAATATCTGAAATTTACAATTATATTTTGTTGTCCTTGATCAGAACTGAGTACCCTGACTGCTCTTTGCTGATATTTTCCTTGTGTATAAATGAGTAGCACACTCTCCAAGCAGGAGAAAGAACCACACAGCAAGTTAAACAGGGAAAACTATATACAAAGAAGTATTAACTGTGATAAAATAGTAACTATAAGATAAAAGGAAAGGTTACATAGTATCCTAGCACTGAAGGAGAGTAGCCAAGGAAGGACGAACTTGGAAGTGGAGAAGATGGGGCTGGAGAAGTATGATCCAGCCCACCAGACATCAGAGAGGACCCCTGGCTGGTTGGAGCTGTTAGCTGCAACAGGCCACCCTCAGGGGTGCAGAGTGGGGGGTGGGAGATGGAGGCTGGCCGCCAACTACTGGTGGTGTGGGCACGTGGTGGGGGTCCCGCTGCTGAGGGGACAGGGGGCCTTGGGACAGTGGTATCACTAGCATCGGTGTCGCCCAGCGCGGTAACTCACGGTGCCACCCCCCAATGCTAATTACCACAATATTGTAGCTAAAACACCAGAAAATTTGACAAAATCATTGACTATAAAAACCAACAAATCTGTCTTGGAAGAAGTACAACCAGAATGCTCATTAGAAGCAAGGATGGCGAGACTTTGTCTCACATACTTTGGACATGCTCTCCGAAGGGCCCAGTCCCTGGGGAAGGACATCATGCTTGGTAGAGTAGAGGACCAGTGAAGAAGAGGAAGGCCCTCAACGAGACGGATTGGACACAATGACTGCAACAATGGGCTCGAGCACAGCAATGACCATGAGGCTGGCGCAGGACAGGGCGGTGCTTCATCCTGCTGTACACAGAGTCGCTATGAGTCAGAACTGACTCAAGGGCACCTAAGAGCAACATAAAAACACCGGCAGCAATGAAAACAACAGCGCCAACTTGTAGCACATGCAGATGAAACCACGTGATTGGAAGTCTCATTGCGATTGGGTAATAATGTCAGCTCTGACAGGAGTGCATTAGAAGGTTCAAAAAGTAAATTAGGAAGCTGGCAAAATTGTCACGAAAGGAGAGACTGGAAGGGCTGACTCATTAGGGGGAGAGCAAGTGGGAATACGGAGTAAGATGTATATAAACTTATATGTGACAGTCTGACTTGATTTGTAAACGTTCACTTGAAGCTCAATAAAAGTTAATTAAAAAAAGTAAATTAGCACAGATTTTTAACCTTGTAGGTATATCGATACACAGAGTCGGAATCGACTTGACAGCAACAGATTGGGCTTTTTTGGTTTAAGCTGGGCTTATGAAAAATACTTTTGTTGCTATAACTAAAGGGATATTTTTATAAAAAATAAATTTCTGCTGAAACACTGTGCAAAAATTTTATAGACATTTTGGTGTCACCCCTCTGTGACAGCATCACCTGGTATGGTCCGTACCTCCTGCACCCCCATAGTGATGCCACTGCCTTCAGAGTGCACAGATGGCACAGGGGCTTTGGCTTCCATCGAGAAGGCTATGAAAAGGCAGAGGCTGCAAGGCTGCAGCAGGACTATGTTCTCAGGCTCTGCCAGACGTTCTCTAATCCCATCAGGGGACCCTGGGTCTCTCTCTTCACCCATGTGTCCCTCCAGCGCCCTCTACCGAGATAGTTAAATATCAGGGTCACTTTTAAGGAAAAACAGAGGAATTCCGTCGATTACCACAGAGCATATGTAGAAGGGTGCATTCAGAGTTGAGAGACAATAAATTAATAGCCAACACAGTGCGTTTTCCAAGAAAACAGCTCTATCCAATTCATCAGGTACTATTTGGGAGGGAGGAAGGCCAAAGCTGACTGATCTCCCCCAAACTCTGAAGTGGGTTAAGGGTTTTCTGAAGGGGTTGAGCATAGTCTAGAAAGGTCCCTATGGAAGTGTGTTCTGTGCACTAGTGTATAGCAGAAAAAAAATTGGGATATACTGGACTAAGCAACACGACCTGGTGGTATAGTGGTTTAGCTTTTGGCTGCTAACCAAAAAGTCGGCAATTTGAATCTACCAGCTACTCCTTGGAAACACCATGGAGCAGTTCTACTCTGTCCTATAGGGTTGCTATGAGCTTATGACCACAATGGAAGTAATACTATGTGACTTTCAATACAAGGTTACAAAACAGAATACATTTCAGTCTTGTTCTTTTGGAATACCTACTCTTGGAACCCAGGTGCCATGCTATAAGGAAGCCCAAGCAGCCACATGCTCGGATCTCATGCAGCTTTCCTGGCCAAAGCCCCAGCCTGTTAACAGCCACCATCAATCCCATACATGGGAGTCAGCAAGTCTTCAGATGAATTTCAGCCCCAGCCATTGAGTCACTCTCAGGTTTCAAGTCTTCTCAGTTAAGGCCCCAGACATTGTGGAGCAGAGATGAGCCACCATCTCTTGTAAATTTCAGACTCATAGAATCCATGAACTTAATAAAATGAGTGTTGTTTGAAGCCACTGAATTTGACATGGTTTATTATATAGTAACAGCAACTGGAACACACCCTTTGGGAAACGCTTTCTTATAACTCCCAGCTGTCCCACTGTCTCCTCACACCCTTTCACCTTCCCATCCTCTAATATCAGGCTGTCTACTGCTGGATACACTCTACGAACACACCTGCAAACATTCTGTGCCTCTGTGAGCAAGCTCTCTGTGTGACCCATTCGAGCAGCAGAAGGCCAGAGATTGATGCGTTCGAGATTCTTTCTCCACAGCATAAGGAGTGGTTTCTTTAAGGCTGGAGAGGAGAGAGAGGATGCCTGACTTCACCACGTGTGGCTTAATCTCAGGTTTGTGTCTTGGTCAAAAGGAATGAAGACATGAGTCTGCGTCTAGCCAGTTCTTCCTTTTTTGGGCTGATAGTCACACAGAGCATTCACACTCCCACAAGGCCACCTTCTCTGAACATTAAGTAATTACTAAGAGCCAGGCATTGTGAGTTATCTCATTGAATCCTCACAACTTAATGAAGTGGTAAGTACTGTTATTATCCCCTAGTTGGTGCTGTCAGGGTTCTATATCCCCTTGGATCCCTTCCCACTTCCCTCCATACAGGCTCCCTAACCAGCACCCTAGTCTCCTCGGGTTCTTTGTCCTAGAATGACCCTCAGCCTGCAGAAAGCCTAGTTGCAAAAGCCTAGCAATTGATATACCCCCTCTCCAAGCCAAAAACACCAATCCCATTGCTATCAATTCCGACTCATAGCAACCCTGTCAGACAGAGTGGAACTGCCCCATAGGGTTTCCAAGGAGCACCTGGTGGATTCGAACTGCCAACCTATTGATTAGCAGCTGTAGCTCTCAACCACTACACCACCAGGGTTTCCACCCCCTCTCCTCTCCAGTAGCCCTTAACCCCTGTGGAAATGAGCCAAAATTATCCTCTACGAAATTCACCCACCGAGTTTCCAGGGGTAGAGACAGTCATGGACTCCTTGATGGGAAGTGGCAAGGTTCTCAAAGAGCATGTGGGATGAGAAATATGACTGTGGCCACTTTTATAAAACACAATCTGCCACAGCATGTATTGTCTTTATTCTCTGTCTTAGTCATCTCGTGCTGCTATAACAGAAATACCACAAGTGGATGGCTTTAACAAAGAGGCATTTATTCTTTCACAGTCTCAGAGGCTAGGAGTCCAATTCAGTGTGTCAGCTCCAGGGGAAGTCTTTCTTTCTCTGTCAGCTCTGGGGAAAGGTCCTTGTCATCAATCTTCCCCTGGGCTAGGAGTTTCTCAGCACAGGGACCCCAGGTCTGAAGGATGTGCTATTCTCCTGGCTCTTCTTTCTTGGTGTATGAGGTCCCCATGTCTCTCTGCTCACTTCTTTCTTTTATATTTCAAAAGAGCTTGACCTAATCTTGTAGATTGAGTCCTGCCTCATTTACATAACGGACTGTAACCTTACCTCATTCACATTATAGAGGTAGGTTTTACAATACACAGGAAAATCACATCAGATGACAAAATGGGAGACAATCACACGATACTGGGAATCAAGGCCTAGTCAAGCTGATGCACAGTTTTGGGGGACGCAATTCAATCCATAACATTCTCTAACGTGGGTTTCCGTCAGGCATGGAACACATGGCCAGCAATGATTCCTATACATGCATCTTTAGCCCCATCATCTGAGAAGGCTGCCCCTCTGGCCTTTGGTCCAGTTGTGAGTGGGCCTTTGAACCAGACACAAGGATCAGAGATTGGATAGTGTGATTGCCTTTTTTTTGGTCAGGGGCCTTCCTCTCAACCAATCACAGTGGCCTAGGAGGTGAGATCTGAAAGAAGGTTGTGCTAAGCAAGAATAGGATCAGGATAGCGGACAAGAGTAGAGGCCCAGGAAGGGAGGGGTGGGATCTGAGCTGACCAGACAATAGCTGTCCACCATAAACAAGAAGGCCTGACTCTGAGGCATGCTCTCGTGTAATGGCGTAAAGGTCGCTCCTCCCCTCCCCCAATGGGTGACAAGGAAGGTGGCCTGTGCGCTGATAAACGGACTCCCTGTTGGCGGTCTCAAAGGGAGGACTTGTGTTACTTTATGTACCCAATTCTGATAATATACCTACAGGCTTCGGTGAAAGTTGTAAAGATGTATCTTTAAAGAAAGAAACCCAGCAGACTTATATAAATGGGATAAATTTCTCTCTGGAGGAAAGAAGTCTAAATGTGATACATTTCTTTCTGGAAGAAAGATGTTTCAGAGAAGGTGTAGAGTTTCAAACTTCATGACCCTTGATAGCTACCTGCAACCTACTTGTGTTTTTCCCAACTTCTTTGGCTGAACACTTTGGCTTTTGAATGCCAGCTTTGGCTGGAGAGAGAGAGAGAAAAAAAAAAAAAAAAAAAGCCAGTTGAGACCACTTCAATAAAATCTAGGTATGTTTCTTTTTTTGACCAGATAGTCAAGACTTTTCTTAATCTGGCTCACCTAAAAATTATAGCCTTCATTTTCATTATCATTTTAAGCTTCAAACAGTAGAATTTAGTCACAAAACAATTTGTGCATACATTGTTGAATGAGAAACTGATTTGCTCTGTAAACTTTCACCTAAAGCACAACTAAAAAAAAAGAGAACCTATTTCATGCTTGGTAAGGTTGAGGGCCAGCTGAAAAGAGGAAGACCCTCAAGGAGATGAATTGACACAGCGGCTGCAACGCTGGGCTCAAGCATAACCAAGCCTGCGAGGACGGCGCAGGACCAGGCAGTGTTTCGCTGTGCTGCGCACACAGTCTCTGTAAGTCGGAATCAACCTGACGGCACCTAACAACAGCAACAACAAAAAGTTAAAACATTTTAAATATTCTATACTTTTATTTTTCACATTTGGTGATTCCTAGGTGGTGGATTGTGGATCTTTTTTGTTGGGTTTTCTTTATATTCTTTCTGTATTTGAAGAAACCTAATAAACATTATTGGGGTGGGGGATAAAATTCTTCGCTTAACGGAGGGATCCTCCCAAACCTGCCCAGTGCTGCCGGAACGCTTCCCGGGAGAGAACATACTGCCGTGCACGGCTGTCTACCTTCCTCTGCTGGACAATGATTTCTGTTCAGGTTATTACACTGAGCCCCAACCTGCCTCTCTCCTAGCCATCAGCGCAGTTCTAGGCTCTGGATCAAGATGAAGGTTGCAATTTCTCCCCACGACAGCCCTCTGGATATTTAGGTTTTTGGTGTGGTAAAATATATATAAGATAAAACCTGCCATTTTAACAATTTTTTACAGGTATAATTCTGTGACGCTAACTGCAATCACAATATTGTACAACTATCACCACTATTTCTAAAGCTTTCCATCATTCCAACCAGAAACTCGGTACTCACTAAGCAATATCTCCCTATTCCTCCTTCCCCCCAGCCCCTCGTAGCCACAAATCTACTTCCTGTCTCTCTGAATTTGCCTACACTAGGTACTCATGAGGGGCAGAGGTGGTTCAGTGGTAGAACTCTCCCCTTCCAGGCAGGAGGCCCAGCTTGGATTCCTGGCCAACGCACCTCGTGCGCAACCACCTGTCTGTCAGCGGAGACTTGAGTGTTGCTATGATGCCGGACGGGCTTTAGTGGAGCTTCCAGAATAAGATGGACTACAGAAAGTCTTAGAGGTCTAGTTCTGGAAAAGCAGCCAATGAAAACCCTATGGATTACAAAGGTCTGATCGGCTGGGCAGCGTTTCTTTCTGTTTGAGAGCGGCTAACAACAAGATGTTTCATGTAAGTAGGATCATACAATACTTGTACCTTTGGTGTCTGACTTATTTCACTCAACATAACGTTTTCGAGGTTCATCCATGTTGTAGCATGTACTGGAACCTCGGTTCTCCTACTGGCTGGGTAGTAGTTCATTGAATAGATAGAACACATTTTGTTTATTCATTCATGTGGTTGATGGGCAGTTGGTTGTTTCCACTTTTGTCTATTGTGAATAATGCTGCAATGAACATTGATGTGCAAATATCTGTTTGAGTCCCTGCTTTCAGGTCTTTGGGGTGTATACCTAGGAGTGGAATTGCTGAGTCATATAGTACTCTATGAAAACCCTGGTGGCATAGTGGTTAAGGGCTACGGCTGCTAACCAGAAGATCAGCAGTTCGAATCCACTAGGCACTCCTTGGAAACTCTACCGGGCAGTTCTACTCTGTCCTGTAGGGTTGCTATGAGTTGGAATCGACTCGACGGCAACGGGTTTTTGGTATAGTATTCTATGTTTAACTTTTTGAGGAACCCCCCCCCTCCACAAACACAGCGGCTGTACCATTCTACACTCCCACCAGCAATGGATGAGGGTTCTGATTTCTCCACATCCTCCTTGACATTTGTTATTTTTGGTTTTTCTGATAATAGCCATGCTACTGGGTGTGAGGTGGTATCTCATTGTGATTTTGATTTGTATTTCCTTAATGACTAATGACATTGAGCATCTTTTCATGTGCTTGTTGGCCATTTATGTATCTTTTTCTTTTTTTGAACATTTTATTGTGCTTTAGGTGAAAGTTTACATAGCAGATTCATTTTCCAATCAACAATTCCTACACAAATTGTGCCATGACTTTGGTTGTAATCCCCACAATGTGTCAGCACTCTCCCCATTTCCTCCCTGGTTTCCCCCTTGCCATTCATCTGGTTTCCCTGTTCCTCCCTGCCTTCTCGTCTTTGGTTTTGAGTAAATGTTGCCCTTTTGGTCTTGAATAGTTGGTTGTTCTAAGGAGCTGTATATATTTTTTAATTGTGGTGAAAATATACACACCATAGCATTCACCAATATAACAACTTCTACGTTTACAATTCAATGACATTGATTACGTTTTTTCATGTCGTGCCACTATTGTCACTGTGCTTTTCCAAAATAGTCCACCGCCATTAACTTATACTCAATGCCCCCCAAACAAAAACTCTCCTTTTCTCCTCCTTCCTACTCCTGGTAACCATTAATAACCTTTGGTTTCTATATATTTGCTTGTTTCATATAAATGATATCACATGATAGTTATCCTTTTGCAATTGACTCACTTCACTCAGCATAACGTTTTCTAGGCTCATCCACATCAGAACTTCATTTCTTTTTGTGGCTGCATGATATTCTACTGTTATGTATATACCGTATTTTACACAAATAGCGAGTGCCTTCTACATTTGTTTGCCAACCGTGTCCTCCCCTCAGGAGATTGCTGTAAAAAAAAAGTGGCATAGAGGAGCTTATGAAAATACCTCACGGGGGGAGGCGCTGATTGGCAAACAAACATAGAAGGCAAACGTTATTTGCATAAAAATGCAGTACTGCATTTTGTTTATCCATTCATCTGTGGATGGACATTTCAGTTGTTATCACCTTTTGGCTATTGTGAAAAGTGCTGCAATGAAGAATGGTGTACAGATTTCTGTTTGTGTTCCTGTGTATATCTTCTTTAGTGAAATGTCTATTCAGATCCTTTGCCAATTTTTAAAACTGTCTTTTGTTGTTCAGTTGTAGGAATTATTATTATCCTTTGGATAATAAACTCTTATTCTATATATGGTTACTGCTTGTATCCCACTTTGTTGGTAAAGTCCTTTGATTCGCAAAAGCCTTAATTTTAATGAAGCCCAATTTATCTATTATGTCTTTGGTTGTTTGTGTTTTGGTGTTATATCTAAGAATCTTTTGCCAAAAACAAGGTCCTGAAGCTTTAGTCCTATGTTTTCTTCCAAGTGTCATATGGTTGTAGCTCTAATATGTAGGTCATTGATCCACTTTGAGTTAATCTTCAAATAGGGTGTGAAATATGGATCCAACTTCCTTCTTTTGTCTGTGGAGATCCTGTTGTCCCAGCACGTTTTGTTGATGGGACTCTTCTTTTTCCATCGAATGAACTTACTACCCTTGTCAAAAATCAATTGGTCATAGATGTATGGGCTGGATATTTTAAGATCTAGATCATCACACGTGTTCAGCTCAAGCTTTCTGCCATTAAGTTAATCACCTCTAGAATCCAGATTCCATTCCATCCTGGTTGTCCTTCAAGATTCATCTTCATTTTCAATGTTCCCTCTGAAAATGGGGTGCCTGTACTGAATACAGTATCCTTCATTCCTTCATCAACTCTCATTGAGCACATACGGCCAGCCAGGTTCTATTCTTCGTCTGGAGATCAAGTAGAGAACAATGCATGTCCAATCTCTGCCTCACAGAGCTGACAATATCTCAAAGAAGATGAGGCATGCAGAGTACCAGGTACTACTGTTATTTCTCATGATCAGGACTCATTTCTCCCACTCATGCAGCCAAAAACTGTATTCTCGTTTGGTTGCCGCAGCAAACCATTTTCCACATGAACTGGGACAATGCCAAGCACCTGTCACCCTGCACCTGTGCAGGTTTATTGATTTTATACCGAAGTTTCCATTCTATCTTGTCATTGGTTATAGCTCAGCATTCTGCTTGGTTGAAATCATTTAAATGATGGTTACGCTATTTTTTAATTTGCCATCTCTCCCAGTGTAGGATCATCTGCAAAGTTATTAAGCATGATTTTAAAGATTTTGTTCTTCAATCAAGGGTGAATAATAATAAAAAGTGAAAGACAAAGCTGTAAACAGTACCCTGTGAATAACCACACCAGTTAAAGTCTGCTTCTAAACTTTGACAAGAAGCCCTCGGGCAGGACTCATAGTAGACCTACCTGAATGAATGAATATGCACTTTTCTCTGAGATTTTTAAAATCTGCTTTTCTTAAGTCTTCTCACTCATTTGCTATTCTCCAAATCAACAGGTCACTTTTTCCAAAGGGCCCTTGTCTTAGTCAGTGTTCTCTAGAGACACAGAAGCACAACTGATACATATATCGCACAAAAACAGGAAACACAGTTACCATCAAGTGACTCATGGTGGCTCCATGCATGTCAGGGTAGAACTGTGCTCTATACGGTTTTCAGTGGCTATTTTTTTGGAAGTAGATCACCAGGCCATTCTTCTGAGATACCTCCGATGGATTTGAACCTCCAACCTTTTGGTTAGCAGTCCTGCACGTTAATGTCAAAAAAGGATAACCTTTAAAAAATGTATTAAGCTCAACAAAGACATCTGCTAAACCGCTTTGATGGTAATTTTAAAGGAAGATCCTATTTTTATGCTCATTGTTGAGAGCATCAGGTAACTCCAGGAAAGCGAATCCAAATGAGTGAGATCAGACAATCCCAGACAATGGGTTGTCGGGCCATAGCCTCAAGCTTCTAGTTGAGCCTGTGCGGAGTTACGGAGTCTCTTCCTAACGCTGGAGCAACTTGCTAAAGTAACTTCTGGTTCCAGCAGCCTCACAGAGCAGAAATTAGAGCCAGACCGTGAGGTCCGAGGCCACCTGTCAACCTCTGTTCTATGGGAGGAACCAAGATTCAGGGAAGTAAGTTAGGGAAATAAAAATGGTTTCTGCTAGTAGCTGACCCACACTGTGCCCTGGGGTTGGGGGTATGCTTGTGTCTTCATTGGCATAGACTTATCTCTGCCCAATTTTTGTTTTGTTATTTTTTTTTTAGATGAAGGTACAGAGCAAAATAGTCTTTCGTTAAACCATTAATGCCCATATCATTTTGTGATTTTGGTTGCCAGCCCTGCAATGTGTCAGCACTCTCCCCTTTTTGACCTTGGGTTCCCCATTACGAGCTTTCCTGTCTGTTCTGGCCTCCTAGTCCCTGTCCCTGGGCTGCTGTGCCCATTTAGTCTCATTTTGTTTTATGGGTCTGTCTAATCTTTGCCTGAAGGGTGAACATCAGGAGTGACTTCAGTACTGAATTAAAAGGGAGTACAGGAGCCATACTCTTGGGGCGTCTCCAGTCTCTGTCAGGCCAGTAAGTCTGGTCTATTTTTGTGAGTTAGAATTTTGTTCTACATTTTTCTCCAGCTCCGTCCGGGACCCTCTGTTGTGATCCGTGTCAGAGCAGTCGGTGGTGGTAGCTAGGTACCAGCTCGGTCTGGTGGAGGCTGTGATAGTTGTGGACCATTAGTCCTTTGGACTAATCTTTCCCTTGTGTCTTTGGTTTCTTCATTCTCGCTTGTTCCAGATGGGTTGGGACCAGGGGAGTTGGTAGCTCACCAACTTTTAAGGCCCCAAATGTTACTCACCAAAGTAAGACGTAGAACGTTTTCTTTATAAACTATGTTATGCCAATTGAGCTGGATGCCCCCTGAGACCTTGGTCCCTAGCCCTCAGGCCCAGTAATTCGGTACCTCTGGAAGTTTGGATGTGTCTATGAAGTTTCCATGACCTTGCATTGGTCAAGTTGTGCTGGTTTCCCCAGTATTGTGTATTGTCTTACCCTTCACCAAAGTTACCACTTATCTATTGTCCGTTTAGTGTTTTTCCCTCCCCACTCCTCCCTCGTTACCATCAAAGATTGTTTCTGAGTGTAAACCTTTTCATGAGTTTTTTTTGTTTGTTTTTGTTTTCATTTTTTTTTTATTAACTTTTATTAAGCTTCAAGTGAACGTTTACAAATCCAATCAGTCTGTCACATATAAGTTTACATACATCTCACTCCCTACTCCCACTTGCTCTCCCCCTATTGAGTCAGCCCTTTCAGTCTCTCCTTTCGTGACAATTTTGCCGGCTTCCCTCTCTCTCTATCCTCCCATCCCCCCTCCAGACAAGAGTTGCCAACACAATCTCAAGTGTCCACCTGATATAATTAGCTCACTCTTCATCGGCGTCTCTCTCCCACCCGCTGACCAGCCCCTTTCATGTCTGATGAGTTTCTTCGGGGATGGTTCCTGTCCTGTGCCAACAGAAGGTCTGGGGACCATGGCCGCCGGGATTCCTCTAGTCTCAGTCGAACCATTAAGTTTGGTCTTTTTATGAGAATTTGGGGTCTGTATCCCACTGATCTCCTGCTCCCTCAGGGGTCCTCTGCTGTGCTCCCTGTCAGGGCAGTCATCGATTGTAGTCTTTTCATACAGTATTTGTCTTTTTGTGATTGACTTATTTCACTCAGCATAATGCCCTCCTGATTCCTCCGTGTCATGAGATGTTTTGCAGATTCATCACTGTTGTTTGTTGTCGCGTAGTACTCCCTTGCGTGTATGTACCGTAGTTTATTTATCCATTCAGCTGTTGACAAGCGCTTAGGTTGTTTCTATCTTTACGCTGTTGTGAACAATGCTGCAGTGAATATGGGTGTGCACATGTCTATTTGTGTGACAGCTCTTATTTCTCTAGGATATATTCCTAAGAGTGGGATTGCTGGATCATATGGTATTTCTATTTCTAGCTTTTTAAGAAAGTACCATATGGTTTTCCAAAATGGGTGTACCATTTTACATTCCCACCAGCAGTGCATAAGAGTTCCAGTCTCCCCACAGCCTCTCCCAACATTTGTTAATTTCTTTTTTTTAATTCATGCCAGTAATGCCAGGGTAAGATGGTATCTCATTGTAGTTTTGATTTACGGTTCTCTAACGGCTAGTGATTGCAAGCATTTCCTCATGTATCTGTTAGCTGTCTGAATGTCTTCTTTTAAAAGTATCTTCATATCCTTTGCCCATTTTTTAATTGGATTGTCTTTTTTGCTGTAGAGGTGTTAGATTTTCCTGTAGATTTTAGAGATTAGACCTTTATCGGATTTGTCATAACCAAAAATTTTTTCCTAGTCTGTAGGTTCTCTTTTTACTCTTTTGGTGAAGTCTTTTGATGAGCATAAGTGTTTAATTTTTAGAAGATCCCAGTTATCTAGCTTATTGTCGAGAGTTTGTACATTATTAGTTGTGGTTTGTATCCTATTTATGTCATGTATTACAGCCTCAAGCATTGACTCTATTTTTTCTTCTATGGATTTTATAGTTTTTGGTTTTATATTTAGATCTTTCGTCTATTTTGAATTAGTTTTTGTGTATGGTGTGAGGCATGGGTCATGTTTCAATTTTTTACAGATGGACATCCAGTTTTGCCAGCACCATTTGTTAAAAAGACTGTCTTTTCCCCACTTAAAGGAGTTCGGGCGCTTGTCTAAGATCACGTGACCACAGGTACTGCCCAATATTTTTGCAGCATGCAGTGTTGGAGGGGTAAAATTGTGAAGCCAAATATTGCTTGACATTTTGCTATTTATAAGACTGACAGAATTATTTTATTATTTACACCTAAAACATTTATGCCTCCCCAAAAGTTTACGGACACCCTCAGGAACTGCTGGTGGGAGTGGGTCTGGATTAGTCATCTTGGAGAGCAAGCAATCTGGAAATACTTACAGAAATTTGAAGTGCAAACGTGTACCCAGTAGCCCAGCATTCTCCACTCCTGGGTTTATGCCCTAGAGAAACTCTGTGAGGGCACATGGACAGAATGTTCACTGCAGCAACCGGTGTGTTAAGCAACCTAGGTGTCCATCACTAGGGGAGTAGAAAAGAAAGATATTGAGGAGGCAGACCATGGACTTCTTGGACCTGCCAAAAGCAATGAAGTAAATATACATACAGTAATATGGATAGGTCTTGAAAACCTGATGTCGAGTGATAAAACTTTAAAAACTCGAGGGTGCCCGGCTACTATCACTGAACGTTTTGATCAAAGATTCTGTCATGGATTGAATTGTATCCCCCCAAAATGTGTGTCAAGGCCATGATTCCCAGTATTGGGTGATTGTCTACCATTTTGTCATCTGATATGATTTTCCTATGTATTAAAAATCCTGCCTTTATGATGTTAATGATGCAGGATTAGAGACAGTTATGTTAATGAGGCAGGACTCTATAAGATTAGGTTGTATCTTCAGTCAATCCTTTTTGAGATATGAAAGAGAGAAGCTAGCAGAGAGACACAGGGATGCAATGCCACCAAGAACGAAGAACCAGGAGGGGAGCATGTTCTTTGGACCTGAGGTCCCTATGCTGAGAAGCTCCTAGATCAGGGGAAAATTAAAGACAAGGACATTTCCCTAGAACTGACAGAGAGAGAAAGCCTTCCCCCGGAGCTGGGGCCCTGAATTTGGATTTCTAACCTCCTGGGTTGGGTAAACTGTGAGAGAATAAATTTCTGTTTGTTAAAGCCATCCACTGGTGGTATTTCTGTTATAGCAGCACTAGATGACTAAGACAGATTCTACATAAGAATCCTGATCAAAAGGGGGAAAACACAGAATAGAATCCCAATTCTCATGGACTCCAGATCTTCTAGAGCCATGGAGGCTGGACGAACCCCTGAAACAATTGCCCTGAGATAATCTTTAAACCTTAAACCAAAAATGTCCCATGAGGTATTCTTAAAACCAAACAATAGTTTAGCTTAACTAGTAAGAATGCCTGCCTTGAGCATTGTGCTCTCTTAAAATCTATCTATATGGGATCAAACTGACAAAGTGACTCAAAAGGTTAGATAGGAAACTTTGGGGGCAGTGAGTTCATGTTGATGGGGGAGGAACAACTCGAAAGAGGAGGGTGAGTGTGGTGTACAATTTGAAGAATGTCATCAATGTCACTGAATTGTACATGTAGAAATGGCTGAATTGGTATATGTTCGGCTGTGTATATTCTCAACAACAAAAACAAGATAAACTATTTAAAAAAGGAAAGGGGAGATCTAGAACACCACTACTTGAAGTATGGTCCGTAGGTAGCAGCAGCACCATAGCATCACCAGGGAACTTGTTACAAACGTAGGATCTCAGGCCCCACCCCAGACCTGCTGAACCGGAGTCTCTTACGGTGGTGCCTGGGAATCTGTGTTTTCTTCAGGTGACTATGCTGCTAACCATAAAGTTGGATTGCCATTTATATAAGCTTAAAATACATACATATGCAATCAATTTTCTGTATTTGTCAAAGGCGTGTTGTTGTTAGGTGCCATCAAGTTGGTTCCAGCTCATACTGATGCTATGTACAACAGAATGAAACACTGTTGGGTCCTGCACCATCCTCATGATTGCTGTTATCCTTGAGCCCATTGTTGCAGCCACTGTGTCATTCCATCTCATTGAGGGTCTTCCTCTTTTTCACTGACCTTCTACTTTACCAAGCACGATGTCCTTCTCCAGGGACTGAGCCTTTCCGATAACATGTCCAAAGTATGTGAGATGTAGTCTTCCCATCCTTGCTTCTAAGGAGCATTCTGGCTGTACTTCTTCCAGGACAGTTTGTTTGTTCTTCTAGAAGTTCATGGTATATTCAATATTTCTTCGCCAACACAGTAACTCAAAGGCATCATTTCTTCTTTGGTCTTCCTTATTCATTGCCCAGTTTCCATGTGCATACCAGGCAACTGAAAACACCATGGCTTGGGTCAGGCACACCTTAGTCCTTAAAGTGACATCTTTGCTTTTTAACACTTGAAAGAGGTCTTTTGCAGCAGATATGCCCAATGCAATGTGTCATTTGATTTCTTGACTACTGTTCCGTGGGCGTTGTTTATGGATCCAAGTAGAACGAAATCCTTGACAACCTCAATCTTTTCTCCTCTTATTGTGATATTGCTTATTGGTCCAGTTGTGAGGATTTTTGTTTTCTTTACATCAAGACGTAATCCATACTGAAGGCCATGATCTTTGATCTTCATCAGTAAGTGCTTCAAGTCCTCTTCACCTTCAGCAAGCAAGGTTGTGTCATCTGCATAACACATGTTGTGAACATGTCAGAGGTATATTCATGTCCAAATAGATTCTACCCACCACAGCTAGTGCCAATGGGAAGAAGTGTGCAAGAGGAGTGTGGAGCAGGGGTAAAGAGGAAAAAACCCAATAAGATCAATGGGAGAGTGAGGTATGGCTCAGATAGAGGAGGATAGTATGTGATAAACTAAAACACATGAGTAACTGAGGTTAAAAATACTTGTCTGGTCACAAACAGACACATGTACACCAATGTTCACTGCAGCATTCTTCACAATACCCAAAATGTGCAAACAACCTAAATGTCCATCTACATATGAATGGATAAATAAAATGCGGTACATATGAACAACGAAATATTAAAGAGAAATGAAGCCCTGATGCATGCTACAACATAGGATGAACCCTGAAAATGGTAAGCTGAGGGAAATAAGTTAGACACAAAAGGACAAACATTGTATGATCCCACTTCTATGAAATAGGCAAATGTATGGAGAGCAAGAGGAGCCTTGGTGGCGACGTGGTTAAGTGCTCAGCTGCTAACCGAACGGTCAGCAGTTCAAAACCACCAGCTGCTCTGCAGGAGAAGATGGGGCAGTCTGCTTCTGTAGAGATGTACAGCCTTGGAAACCCTGTGGGGCAGTTCTGCTCTGTGCCATAGGGTCGCTGTAGGGTTGCTATGAGCCAGAACTGACTCGGTGGCAGTGGGTTTGGTTTTAGTTCGGTGTGTAGAGAGAAAAATTTATTACTGATTACCAGGAGTGGAAAGGTAGGGGAAATAGGGAGTCAGTGTTTAGGAAGCAGCGACTATCCATTTACAGTGACAGAAAACTTGGCAGCCGACACTGGTGTTGGTTGCACATGATTAATGTACCATATTTTTACACAAATAACACGTGTTATACGTTTTTCACCAACTACGCAGTCCTCTAGGCATGCTATGCCTGTTATACGTGTGGAAAATGCGGTGACTGGTGTCACTGAATTGTACATGTAATAAATGTTAAATTGTCAAATCCTGTGTTATAATATGTGTGTGTGTGTGTGTGTGTACACATTTCACAACAATAAAAAAAAATACTTGCCTGGTTCAGAAAATCCTAAAAGAAAATTGAAGAGCACACCAGGACCTGATACAAGAGAAACCTTTTTTGCCCCTTACTTTAAGCCCACTCTCTCTGCTCCAGGCAGAAGAAGTATATTCAACCAGCTGGACTGCTTGCATCTGTGCACAGATATAAACTCAGTTCCTCCCCCATTCCCACTAAACAAATATTTAAAGGATGTCACTTTGAGAGGAAGTCAGATTACCTGCCTAAAATGTCCACATACCTTACTCTGGCCACGAGGGAATTACCTTACTGTAAGAGATCTGTAAAGCAGGCAAGACCACCATCGGAGAAATCACAGGCTCTTTAGACAACATTTAACCAGTATATCACATAGCACATGGCCAGAAAATTGGGTCTGAGGGACCTCAGCCCAACCAAGACGGAAGCTGAAATGACCGCAAAAGGACTGGCTTCTCTCCTAGGTTTTTCTTTTTTTTTTTTTAAATCTCCTTTGTCTTTTGTTTGAGAATCTTGATTTCACTTGGCTGAACACTTGGCACTCGGTAATCAAAAACCCTTGCCAGAGGAACAGAGGCAACTCGTGGGCTGTAATAGTGGACAGGTTGGCCCTGTGCTGACAAGGGGCCCTGTGTGTCCCAGGGCACCACCCTGAACGCCTCCTCTGTGGAAGAGGAAGTGAATGACCGACGGGATGGTGGATGATAACATGTCCACAGGCTGGAAGTGGCCATGGCTGGGTTCTCAGTGGGTTCTGAGGAGGGAGACCACTCAATTTATCATCCAAACTGGGCACTTTTTAAAATGATTGTGAAAATATACACAACCAAACATTTGCCAATGTAACAACTTCTATGCGTAGAATTCGGCGAAACTGATTACATTCTTCTTCTTGTGCGACCACAAACTGGGGTACTTTTTAAAACCCCTAGATAATTCTGTGCACTTCTTAAATACAAAGATAATCTACATACATCTATTCCACACACTTTATTCAGATTTCACCACATGACATACCAATATTTCTTTTTTTTTTTTCCCATCCAGGATCCAATCCCATATCATGCATCGCATTTACTTACCATGTCTCTTTGTTATTATTCTTGTTAGTCACCATCTCTTGGGAAGCCCATGTGTACAGAAATCAGTAGGGTTTTCAAGGCTATGACCTTTCAAAAGCAGATTGTTTCAAGGAGCCTCTTGGTGGGTTTGAAATGCCAACCTTTCAGCTAATAGTTGAGTGTTTAACCATTTGCTCCACCCAAGGACTCCTTGTGTCTCTTTACCTGTTGGTACCTGTTGCTGTCGAGTCGATTCTGACTGTAGTGACCCTATATGACAGAGTAGAACCGCCTAACCCGGTGGATTCCAACTGCTGACCTTTTGGTTAGCAGGGGCAGCTCTTAACCACTACACCACCAGGGTTTCCCACGTCTCTTTAGTCTCCTTTAATCTGGAAAAGTTCCTTACTCTTTCTTATCTTTTGTAACCTTGGTATCTTTATACACTAGATATTTTGTAGAATATCCCTCAATTTGGGTTTGTCTGGCATTTCCCAGTGAGTAGATTCCATTTATGAATTTTTGGTGAGAATACCACAGAAGCGCTGTCATATCCTTCTCAGTGCATCATGTCAAGAGACACACGGTGTCTATTTGTCCCATTATCGCTGATGGTTACTTGGATCTCTGGATGCAGCCTCTGTCAGCTTTCTCCTTCGTAAAGTTGCTATTTTCCCTCTGTAATTGTAAGTATCTTGTGGAGAAAAAGCTTAACACCATGTAAACATCTGTCAGGGGGGTTCTGGGAGTAAAATGGGTGCTATTGATACTTAGGAGCCCTGGGGACAAGTGGTTAAGAGCTCAGCTGCTAACCCAAAAGGTAGGGAGTTCAAGTCCACCAGCTGTACCTTGGAAACTCTCTGGGGCAGTTCTGCTCTGTCCTATCGGGTTGCTATGAGTTGGAATCCACTCGATGGCAATGGATTTTACAGGATTGATACTTAAATCAGGAAAACACAAGTAAACTGAGATTATTCTGGAAAATCCAGTGTATATGGTCACCTAGTTCTAGAGAACTTCTGTGACTTGGCATAATGGCCGGGTTGCTCCCTGCCACAGCT
Organism: Elephas maximus indicus; assembly: GCF_024166365.1. Classification (NCBI taxonomy): domain Eukaryota; kingdom Metazoa; phylum Chordata; class Mammalia; order Proboscidea; family Elephantidae; genus Elephas; species Elephas maximus. The sequence continues at coordinate 7,409,295 of NC_064845.1, forward strand.
TATGGGTGATATTCTTGGTGAAGCATTATCTGAGTGCTTACTCCTCCTCTCTGTCCCCACTTCACCTTGTAGAGATGTCCATCAAACAACTCGAACACTGAGGTAACCTCTCTGACTTCCTGTCTCTCTCCATCTCAGACTAAGATCTCCTGGAAGGTAACCATCTCGTCATATTTAACTTTATCTCCTAGTGTTTTACGTGGAGCTAGCATGGGAAAGGCACGTCCTAAATGTTTGTTGAATTCATACTTCCCCTTTTCTGAACCTTGGTTTTCCTATTTGTTGCAAAGGGGGATAATGAAACTTAGTTGATCCTTAAGGATCACTTCTACTGAGACTATGTAACTGAAAATGCTTTGTAAACTGCAAAGTGCCATGGGGATGTAAGGCGTTGGTCTTTGGAGCCAAGAAAGACCTACTAGATACCAGTGAGCACAAGCAGGTCTCTTCTCATGCTCCGATTTGGATTTAAAATCTGCTTTTACACTCTTTACTCCTAAGGGCTTTCCTGGGGCTGCCTCGTTTGTCTTAGCAGCCTCGGGGCCTAGCACAGAACACAGTCAGCTGTTTTTTATGTTTTGAAAGAACGACTGCGTGAGTGAGTGAATCTAGCCCCTTCCCTCTTGTTAGATTCTCAGTCCTCCCCCAAAGAAATGTAAGAACTGGCACTTTACCTGATACAGTATTGTGCAAACATGAAAAAACAGTATTCTTGATGGCCACCACAATTCAATAGGGAAAGAATAGTATTTTCAACAAATGGTGCATCTCCAAAGATGTGTTGTTGTTATTAGTTGCTGTCAAGTCGATTCCATTTCATGGCAACCCAATGTGTGCTGAGTAGAACTGTTCCACAAGGCTTTCAAGGCTGTGGCCTTTTGAAAGCAGATTGCCAGGCCTGTCTTCTGAGGCACCTCTGGGTGGATTCTAACTGCCAACCTTTCAGCTAGTAGTCGAGCACTTCACTGATTATGCCACCCATGGAATCTTCAAAGATGATGTAGATAGAAATGGCTAGTAATTACATAAAAAGATGCTCAAGGTCATTGTCCATCAGAGAAGTGCGAACCAAAACCACAATGAGATCCCATTTCACACTCACTAGGATAGCTATAATCAAAAAGACAAATATTACCCTGAGCATATGGCCCCCGGATACCTTTTAGCTCAGTAATGAAGTCACTCCTGAGGTTCGCCATTCAGCCAAAGATTACACAGGCCCATAAAACAAAATGAGACTAAAGGCACACACAAGCCCAGGGGCAAGGTCTAGAGGGCCTGAGGGGACAGGAAAGCTGGTAATAGGGAACCCAAGGTCAAGAAGGGAGAGTGTTAATATGTTGTGGGGTTGTTAACCAATGTCACAAAACAATATGTGTACTAACTGTTTAATGAGAAGCTAGTTTGTTCTCTAAACCTTTATTAAAAGTACAATAAAAAAAGGCAAATATTAACAAGTGTTGGCGAGAATATGGAGAATTTGAAACCCTTATACACTGCTAGGAGCCGTGGTGGCACAGTGGTTAAGAGCTAGGGCTGCTAACCAAAAGGTCAGCAGTTCGAATTAACCAGCCACTCTTTGGAAACCCTATGGGGCAGTTCTGCTCTGTCCTATAGGGTCACTGTGAGTTGGAATTAACTCCATGGCGATGGGTTTGGTTTTTTGGCTTATATGCCAAATATAATATGGTGCATCCGCTTTGGAAGACAGTCTGGCAGGTCCTCAAAAGGTTAAGCAAAAAGTTACCATATGAACCAGCAACTGCACACCTTGGTATAAACCCAAGAGAACAGAAAACATATGTCTAAATAAAAATTCATACATGAAGTTCATAGCAGCATTACTCATAATAGCTAAAAATGTAGAAACAACTCAGGTGTCCATCAACTGATGAATACATAAAAATGGTGTATCTATACAATAGAATATTATTTAGCCATAAAAAGGAATGAAATACTGATAACACATCCTATAACAGGATGAACCTTGAAATCTTTTTGCTTAGTGAAAGAAGCAGGTCATAAAGGACCACACATTATATGATTCTGTGTATATGAAATTTCCAGAATAGGCAAATTCATACAGACAGAAGTAGATTAGTGGTTTCCAGGGGCTGAGGGGAAGGAGAAATGGGCAGGTGCCAGTAATGGGCATGAACCTTCTATATAGGGTGACCAACCTTCTGGATGTGCCCAGGACTGAGGGGTTTCCTGGGACATGAGGGGGACTCTCAGTGCTAAAACTGGGATAGTCTCCAGCAAGGCAGGATAAATTAGTTCCCCTATTCCATATTGGAGCCCTGGTGGGGCAGTGGTTAAAGCCATGACTGCTAACCAAAAGGTTGGCAGTTCGAATCCACCATTCGCTCCTTGGAAACCTTATGGGGCAGTTCTACTCTGTCCCATAGGGTCCTTATGAGTTGGAATCGACTCGATGGCAACAGGTTCGGTTTTTGATTTTTCATTCCATCTCTGTAAGGAAATGTGTTATATTAGGTTACTTCTAAGGTCCTTATTTCAAGCTCACAAATTTTTTCAGGTTTTATTTTTTATGAAAAACAAACAAAAACACACACTCAAAAACAAAAACAAAACCATTCCCGAAGACAACTCATCAGACATGGAAGGGACTGGACAATGGGTTGGAGAGAGATGCTGACGAAGAGTGAGCTACTTTTATCAGGTGGACACTTGAGACTGTGTTGGCATCTCCTGTCTGGAGGGGGGATGGGAGTGTAGAGAGGGTTAGAAACTGGCAAAACGGTCATAAAAGGAGAGACTGGAAGGGCTGACTCATTAGGGGGAGAGTAAGTGGAGTATGGAGTAAGGTGTATATAAGCTTATATGTGACAGACTGACTTGATTTCTAAACGTTCACTTAAAGCTCAATAAAAATTATTAAAAAAAAAAAATGAGGTAGAGAAGACAAGAAAAGCCTGTTTTTCTTTCCCTGACTGGTAAATGATACTCCCTGGGGAAGCTCACTGTTCACACTTCTTGGCCATTCTGGGTTGTGGGGGAGGGGGTCAGAGCTGGCAGCAGCAGGGTTCTCTGATTGCCAGAGAAGCATCCTAGTCTGGTATTGATCTCATGCATCCAAAACATTAGCCATACACAGTCTCTAACAGCAATCCAATGAAATCAGAATCTCTTGGGGGGTGGAGGTCAGGCCATGGTACTTTAAAAAGTTGCCCCTGTGATTCAAATGTGCAGCCAGGTGTGAGAACCAGCGGCCACGGCTCCCCAACCCTTCTCCCTTCATTTCCAGACAGTCAGCTCCTCCAGTTGACTAGACTAAGGGCTGCTGCGAAATATGAGCTGAGCCCATCAGTCACTCTTAGGAATTTGATCAAAGGTTTTCTGGGGGAAGCCTGTGAGAAGCTGGGGGGGGGGGGCGGGGAAGAGGGGTGTGATAGGCCACAGGCCAGCGGGAGTGGGGGAAAGCAGAGACCAAAGGAAAGCAGTGGCCAGAGAGCGAGCAAAGGAGACACAGAGGTCAGAGTCACAGATGAAGTAGCTAGTTCTGCCCTGGGTTTTCCTAATTCCAGTTTTTTGATGGTAAATCCTCTTTTTCTTAACAGTATGCCAAAGTTGGTCACAACAGTGTCTTTATCCCACATGCTCTCTTCAGTGTGACCCCACCGCTCCCCCATCAGGAACTGGAATCTAATTCTTCCCCCCCCCCACCAGCCCACCCGAATCTGGGCTGGCCTTATTCTTGTAGCCAACAGAATGTAGAGCAAGTAACACTATGTAACTTCCAAGGCTAGGTCAGAAAAGCCGTGTTAACTTTCATCTGGGTCTCTTGGGAAGCTTGTTCAAGGAGACCTGAAACACCATGTAAGAAATCTGACCACCTTGAGACAACTGTCTGGAAAGGCCCCATGTAGGCTCTGCAATCGACAGTCCTAGCTGTGTCCAGCCATGTAATCATCCCCACCAAGGTGCCAGACATGTGAGTGAAGCCCTCTTGAATGCTCCAGGCCAGTCCATCCACCAGCTGAGTATCACTGAGTGACCTCAGTCAATATCATGGGGAGCAGAAGAACTGCCCTGCTGAGCCTTGCTCAAGTTCCTGATTCACCGAATCCATGAGCTATAATAAAATGCTTGTTGCCCGATCAACCAAGTTTTGGGGTAGTTTGTTGCCCAGCAATAGTAACTGAATACATCGTCTAAGAAAATCTGTCTTCCTTGTAGTCTTGAGCCTGACAAGCATGCCTAACTCTATTTCTGAGAGCCTATCCTAACTCACTGTTGGTTTCCATCAGTTCCTCAACCCCCTACCTCCTACCATCACTGGGTGAACTTGAACTCTGGATAGAAATTGCTGGCACTTTTTACAGAGTTTCTAAAAACCTACAGTAAAACTATAAAGTATTAAGAGAATATAAGCAATATCAAATGAGGATGACACCAAAAAAAAAATAATAATAATAATAAAATAAAAATAAATGAAAAAATCAAAGGATTTCATTACATAAAAATAAAAGTGTTGACTATGATTTAAAAAAAAAATGCCATAAACCAAATCAAAAGACAAATGACCCAGGGGGGGAAATTTTTTTTTTTTTGCAATATTTGATAATGGATTTTTAACATAGAGCAAGTAAAATCCCATTTAAAAAAAAAATCCCATAAGAAAAAGATAAATCCCAATAAAATTAAAAAGGGCAAGAGATACAAATATGTAGTCCACAAAAGAAAAAATGCATCATCCTTTTCTATACATGAAAAGTCTAGTGGAAGCAAAACCAACTTCTTGCCTCTATTAAAGTCCACAGAGGAAAACACACAGTTTGAGCCCAATTTCTAGTCCCCCAAATAAATGAACTGTTGAGCATTTTCCGTAAGTTGCTTACTATGTAATGCAAACAACCTTCTCCTTGATTTTTGCAATGCTGTTGTCTTAACTGGCCCAACCTTCCTGGAAGTGATAACCCTGTAAAGAAAATTGCTGGTTTTCTGCCGTGAACGTGCCAATTGCAAATTCAGGAACCTTGGTAATTTCACAGCGTTTGGCTTTAATGACCTGTTGTGGCTTTATTTGGTGAGCAGGTCCTTGTGAACTTCTCATATATTTTGCAAGTAAACTTGTTTGCCTTCCTAAATGCTGTTATCTCTGAGTTTTTTTTTTTTCAGCCTCTAACTTACTGACAAAGAAATGCAAAAAAAAAAAAAAAATTAAGATACAATTTTCAGCTATTAAATGGGTGTTATAGATTGAATTCTGTTCCCCAGAAATGTGTATCAACTTGGCTAGGCTATGATTTCCAGAATTGTATGGTTGTCCACCGTTTTGTGACCTGATGTGATCATCCTGTGTGTTGTAAATCTTAACCTCTACGATGTTAATAAGGCAGGATTAAAGGTGGTTATGTTAGTAAGGCAGGACTCAATCTACAGGAGTAGGTTATATCTTGAGTCAATCTCTTTTGAGGCAAAAGAGAGAAGTGAGCAGAGAGGAGAGGGACCTCATGCCACCAAGAAAGAAGTGCCGGGAGCAGAGCACATCTTTTAGACCCAGTGTCCCTGAGCTGAGAAGCTCTTAGACCAGGGGAATATTGACGACAAGGCCCTTCCCCCAGAACCGATAGAGAAAACCCTTCCCTGGAGCTGGCACCCTAAATTTGGACTTCTAGCCTTTAAAACTGTGAGAAAATAAATTTCTGTTTGTTAAAGCCATCCACTTGTGGTATTTCTGTTATAGTAGCACTAGATGACTAAGACAATGGGCAAAGTTTATTTCAAGGTATTGCTCAATGCCAGCAAGAGGGAAATAAACTAGGCATTCATTCACACATAACTGGTAGGACAATTTGGACACATTTATGGAGAGCTTTTAAAATATATCCTTTAAATCCAGTAATTTTACTACTAGCAATTTAACCAGTGGATTAAAAATTAAAAAAAAAAAAAACTCTAAAATGCCATCAACAGGCAAATGGTTAAATACATTTTCTGAGGCTATTTTTTTTTTTTATTTAATGCTATGGGAATTGCTCTTGATTTACTGTAAAATGAAAAAAAAGTGGACTCATACAGTATGATAGAAATTTTGACCAACGAATCTATACATGTGGCACTAGCAAAATGAGAGACAAAAGAAAGCAATTGAATTACCACTCCTTCCCTTTCTTTAAGGAGAAAAAAGGGAAATCATTCTATTGCACTACCATTTAATAACCAAAACCAAACCCGTTGCTGTCGAGTCGATTCCGACTCATAGTGACCCTATAAGACAGAGTAGAACTGCCCCATAGGGTTTCCAGGGAGCGGCTGGTGGATTCGAACTGCCGACATTTTGGTTAGCAGCCAAGCTCTTAACCACTGTGCCACCAGGGCTCCCCATTTAATAACAGAGAATGCTAAAACTTCCTAAGCTTAATTGCTTTGGAAGTATGCATAACATTCTCTACTAAGGCCAGTTAAGGAGGGTGGGACTGCATATGGTGGTTAGGAATGAAGAAAAGCAAGAGGGAGAAAGGAAGAGAGATGACATTGTGAAGGGAGGCAGGAGAATGCACAGAGAGACCTAGAAATCTAGACAGAACGATCAGATGAAACTAACCTATGGGACACTGTTTCATATTCTCTCTCTCTCTCTGACACACACACACACACACACACACACACACACACACACCAGTCTGTTACCCAAGAAGGCTCTGCCATAGACATCCATGAAGAAAGCAGCTCTCTGAACCGAGAACACAGACACACCTGCAGATACACGTACTGAATGAAGGAAACGGTGATCACGTCAAATCTAGGTGGAGACAGCAGATGCAGGCACACGCAGGCTGGAGTTTGCCGAGGACATCTGAGATGTCTTAGAAGTTGTCGTGGGTTGTTTGGGAGTGAAAACAACTCTGTTACAAATGGCTGACACCCTTCTTCAGAAATCACCAGGAAACCTGGACTTGATTGCACGTGTGTCCACCTCCAGGCGGCAGGGCAATCAGGCCCCAGTTACTGCATGATTTATTGGCGCTCCAATTTGAAAGAATGGTACCAGTTTAAAAAAAACAAAATTAAAAGGTCAGGGTAGGGGAGTAAGCAAGGACTGGTGGAAAGAAAAGTGCAGGCTGTTATTTACAAAGGACATGCGCAAGTGCGGTCACGCACACACACAGGTGCAGACGTGTAACGTGATCAGAGAAGCAGCGCGCTGGCGAATTAAGCAAAAATCTTTAGGAAAGATCAAAACAGAGGTAGTTGCTTATGGCAGGGCCCAGGTACTGCACTGCTGAGCAAGCCACACGGGCTTCTGCTAGGACAGAGCGGCCCCCATGGAAAAATCTTTGAATTGCTGAGTCAAAGGAGGTCTGTCCTCTCTCAAAGTCTCGTCTTGGAGTACCCAGTTTGAGATCTTTTTACTGCATTAAACCCTCCAATGAGTCTGCTTTCAATCATAGGGAAATGCCCCATATTTGGAATTAGGAAAGTGTCATAAACACAGGAGAATTAGCAGTTGATATCGGGTCGATAAGCAGGGCCCTGGGTGGTGCAAGCGATCTGCACTCAGCTATTAACCGAAAGGTCGGCAGTTAGAACCCACCCAGTGGTGCTGCAGAAGAAAAGCCAGCAATCTGCTTCCCTAAAGATTTCCCCAAAAAAACCATTGCCGTCGAGTTGATTCCAACTCATAGTGACCCTATAGGGCAGAGTAGAACTGCCCCATAGAGTTTCCAAGGAGCGCCTGGTGGATTCGAACTGGCGACCTTTTGGTTAGCAGCCGTAGCACTTAACCACTAGGCCACCAAGGTTCCCCCCTAAAGATTATACCCAAGGAGATCCTATGGAGCAGTTCTGCCCATAACACACAGGGTCACCATGAATTGGCTTGGCAGCAAAGTTTTTTTTTCTTTAAATTGGGTAGATAAAGCAGGGTTCCTTGGCTTAGTTTGAGAGAAACAGATCAAGTTAACAGCTTAGCCATTCAGCTACCTGTGAAGTGAACCCAAGAAGCTATTCGGACACCTGTAAGCTCCCTGCCTGGTGTAGATTTCACGAACCTGGGGGCCTTTGATTCTTACAGCGTCTCCCGTTCAACAAGCCACAGCTCTGAGGTGGCTGAAAATACCATAGAAAGCAAGGTCAGAGGGCCTCATACCTGTATCTGTGAGATGGGTAAGGTCAGGATGCATGAATAAACATGTACCTTTCCCATTCCTGTTTCCTTCAATATCGAGATGTGGCCTCAGCTTTGGTGCTGGGGCGTTGCAGGGACACTCACTACCTGAGACAGCTATAGAACCAAAAACCCATCGCTGTCAGGTCAATTCCAACTCATAGTGACCCTATAGGACAGGGTAGAACTGTCCCGAAGGCTTTTCAAGGAGCTGTTAGTGGATTCAAACTGCTGACCTTTTGGTTAGCAGCCAAGGTCTTAACCACTGTACCACCAGGCCTCCATCTGAGACAGTGGTAGGGCAGGATCATAAATGAGAAAGGGGTGTCAAGGAACCCCCAGTAAAGTTTACCACCGTTGTGGATATGAAAGATGGATACCGTACTGTCCTCCCCCATCCCCCTCCAGGAGATTGTCAGCCCCCATGTTTATGGTGGCCACTGCCGTGAGATGCCAAACATAACGGGCACAAAGACACACACCAGGAAGCCAGAGCATTGGGGGAAATCCTTGGAGAGATGATGAGTCAAGGGAGGGAGGTGGATTTGACGGCTTGCTGTTGCCGTATCGTCCTTGGCAAAGGTAAGATCGGGACTGGGTGGCTTTAGAAACAAACAAATAGTGGTGTCTCCCCAGAATGTTTCTTATTGTATTTAATATGTTGGCAGGAGCAAGGAAGCAGTTGTTTTTGGGTGAACACGGCTTAAAGTAGTAACCGTGCCTTGCAGAGCACATTTGTAAGCTGGATCTAAAGCAGAACCAAGGAAAACCAGCACACCCTTGGCAGCCTGCCCTCCGCGGGGGCTTCCGCTGGCCTCTCTGAGGAACACAGACCATCTTTGTCAACAGAGCTTTGAACACCCACTCGGAGGGGGTGGTCAGAGAGCAGAAGGTGTAACTGGCCTGGTACACTCTGATTCCTTGGGAGAGGGATGGGTGGATCCTCTCCGGAGAGCCAGTTAGTCAGTTTTATTAAACAATTGTAAACCCAGTTGCTTAAAATATGTCAACTAAATATTCCCATGTGAAAGTGGTTTATAGAAAAAGTCAGGGTTGCTCCTAAAACAGGCCTGCATCAGGGGTCTCAGCAGGGTTGGATGGCCCAGTAAGACAGGTCCGCACAGGCCCCATGGTGCCTTCCCACCAATCTGCAGTGCACAATTTCACCTGACCCCCACCATGTCAGCGATGTGGTAAAACCCATGTGAAACTGTGCACCACAGGTTAGCAAGGAAATACGACGAAGCCCTCGCATGCCTTGCTCAGTGCAAGCCGGTGCATACAGTGCTCACTGGCTAACCCGTGCCTGGGCCTCAGCCCAACTGCTCAATAGAATCTCCCAGGAATTTTGAAAAAACACTGCTTTTAGGACCTGCTCTCTCACTGTCACCAGATGCTGTAGGGTTGACTCATGGCAACTCCACGTGTGTCCGAGTAAAACTGTGCTCCACAGAGTTTTCAGTGGCTGATTTTTCAGCGTTAGGTTGCCAGACCTTTCTTCCGAGGCACCTATGGGCAGACTTGAACTCCAACCTTTCTGTTGGCAACCAAGTGTGTTAACCATTAACCATTTGCACCATCCAGGGACTCCGGGACCCAGTCTACCCCAGTTAAATCAGAATCACTGAACGTGATCGGGTCAGTGTTTAAAAAGCTTCCCGAGTGACTTTAATATGGACCCAAGGTGAGAAAGAGCGGTCTGGAGCAGTGCTTTTCACACTGAATGTGCTTACTAGTCTCTGGGGATCTTGTTAAAATTCAGTCTGATTGATTCAGGCAGGTCTGGGATGGGCCGGAGGTTCTCCTGTTCTAACAAGCCCAGGAGATGGTGATGCTGTTGGTCCACAGACCACACTACCCATTTCAAGGGTCTCTAATTACGGGGATGGGAACTGAGGATTCTCAATCAATAAAGTAAAAACAAAGCCAAGAAAAAACTTCTGATCGTGTCAATCAAAGAAAAACTTTTCTTATGATGTCTGGGAGGCGGACTGAGTAAGCAGTCAGATCTGAGAAGTAGAAATCAGATGAAATTAAAGATAATTTTCCTTTCAGCTATATTTTTTATTAATTATACATTACTGGGAGAAGATCTTTGCAATCCACATAAGCCACCAAATATATAAAGAGCTTATGCAAATCTGTTCACAACGACAAGACAACTCCACAGGGACAGAGGATATGCACAGGCAAGACTGGTAAAGAACAACAAAAAATGGGATGACAACACGAAGTGATGCCAAACGTGGAGAAATGCTGATGGGAACACAGATTGGTTGAAACTCTTTGGAACGCAATTTAATAATATTTTAGTAAACTTGAAGAGGTGGGTATTCCACAACTTGCTAACATACACCCATTAGAAAGTCTCACCCACGTGCATAAGCAGGCACACACGGGAATATTTATTGCATTGTTTCCTGTAGTAGCAAAAAGCCGCAAATAACCTAAATTCCATCAGCAGGGAAATGGATCACTAAATTGAGGTTTACTCATATAACGGCAAATTAGACAGCAGTTAAAAATAAATGCATTAGAGCTACTATCTGCAGTAAGGGAACCTGGCAGCGTAGTGGTTACAAGCTCTCTATGGCTGCTAACCAAAAATTCGGCAGTTCGACTCTTACCAGGGGCTACTTGGAAACCCTATGGCGCAGTTCTACTCTGTCCTTTAGGGTCGCTATGAGTCGGAATTGACTCCATAGCAACGGGCTTGGTTTGGGGTTTAGCTGCAGTAAAAATATTTAAAATGTGATCTTCGTTACATCCTAGAAATGAGACTAAAAAGAGCAAAGGTGTAGAGTAAGGTCAAGTAAGATATTTGTGTGTATAATACACATGGACCCTGGTGGCACAGTAGTTAAGAGCTTCGCTGCTAACCAAAAGGTGGGCGGTTGGAATCCACCAGCCGCTCCTTGGAAACCCTATGGGGCAGTGTTACTCTGTCCTATAGGGTCACTAGGAGTTAGAGTCGACTTGATGGCAATGTGTTTTTTTTTTTTTTTTTGGTAATACATACAGATATCTATATGTCTGTCTGTCTACCTACCCATCTACAGAATCTATTTTTTAAATAAATGAATCTATGGGATATGGAGATCTTTCTTGAACTGATCTCTACCCTAATAACAAAAACTTGAGTAAGAAATGTTTTTAAAGATGGAGGGAAGGGGGTAAGAGAGAGGGAATGCTGTCATTTAAAAAGCAGAAGATCTAAGTTCATCTCCTGAGGCCACCTGCATCAATTATCTCTTGCCACAATAATGGGGTATAACAATCATTAAACTTCAGTGGCGTAAACAATAGTGTTTACTGCTCATACACCTAGGTGGTCAGCTAGGTGGTTCCGCTGATCCTGAGCTTGCTCACAGGTCAGCTGGCTGTCAGCTGAGGTGTCTTAGGCTGGGTTCTGGAGAGAAGCAAAACCAGTGAAGCGTATAAATATATACAGAGAGAGAGAGAGAGATTTATATCAAGGAAACAGGTCACATGATTTAGAGGCTGGGATGTCCCAAGTCCGCAGATAAGGATAGAGGCTTCTCCTGATTCACCTAGCTGCAGGGGCTGGTGAACCCAAGATTGGCAGGTCAGAGAGCAGGGCTCTTGCTCACAGGCTGTGAAGGTTACCCAATTCCAAGATCAGCAAGTCAGCTGCTACCTCATGTCCCAAAAACCAGAGGTCAGACGAACAAGAGGCAGCTGCAGGATCCAGAAAGGGCAAAAGCCAGAAGGTCTGCTTATATTCAGATACAGGCTACACACCCAAGCAAACTCCCTTTCAACTGATTGGCTGCTCACAGTAGATCCCATCTGGGGGTGATCACATATAAACACTGAGAATCTTGGCCAGCCAAGCTGACACACATGGGGCAACTGGGATGACTCAGCTCTGCTCCACGTGCCTCATCCTCCAGGAGGCTAGCCCAGCCCGGTTCTGGCAACAGCAGAGGCACCTTGGACCTGGTACATCATCACTTCTGCCACACTGCACTGGCAAAAACAAGTCACAAAGCCAAGCCCAGATTCGAGGGGTGGGGAAATAGGCTCCACACCTTCAGCAAGAGAAACTGTAAAGTCTCATGGCCAAGGACAAAGATTCAGCAAAGGGCGAGTAATTGGGGCCATGACTGAAATCCATATCACCATTTCATTGTCACCCATCTCATCGACAGGATTGCCAGACACATTATATTAGCACATTACATGCACTCTGTATCTGTTCAGTGATATCGGTGAATTACCTTTGCACTGTGCTGCCCTCAAGTGCCTATTTTGGGTATTGCAACAAACCATTTTCATCTCGCTGAGGCTGTGGGCTTTGACACTTTTGTGATGGCAGGATCAAGTGACAATTGGACCCTGAATGAGCCAATCCTGAAGAGTGGGGTGCAGGAGCCCCAGGCTTCACCCTGGCCACTTCTGGACTCTGACTGCCCTCACTAACACGCTCTTCTCTTGCTTCCATGACAACACCCAGCCTGGCTCGCCTCCTCCGTTTTCCGTTTTCTTTGTTGGTTTTTAGAGTCAGTCTTCCCCATCTTGGGTGTTCCTCTCTTCCACTCTGCCACGGGAACTGCCAGGACACTGACCTCGGCCAAACAACATCCAAGCTCTTCGCTCCTGTTACTGAGATGTAATTCACATACCCGGGTTCCCATCCGCCCATTAAAATGTACCATGCAATGGGGTTAGTATACTCAGGGTTGTGTTACCCTCACCCCATTAATTTTAGAACATTTCAGTCACTCCATAAAGAAACCCTGTTTCCACTAGCAGTCACTCCCCATTTCCCCCCAATATTCCCAATCCCTAGTGTCATGAATTGTGTCCCCCCAAAATATGTCAACTTGGTTAGGCCATGATTACCAATATTGTGTTATAAATCATAATTACCAATACTGTGTTATAAATCATAATCTCTGCCTGTGGTTAAAGAGGATTAGGGTGCGATGTAACACCCTTGCTCAGGTCACATCCCTGATCCAATGTAAAGGGAGTTTCCCTGGAGTGTGGCCTGCACCACCTTTTGTCTTACAAGAGATAAAAGGGAAGCAAGCAGAGACTTGGGGACCTCATACAACCAAGACAGCGGAGCCGGGAGCAGAGTGTGTCCTTTGGACCTGGAATTCCTGCGTGGGGAAGCTCCTGGCCCAGGGGATGGTTGATGACAAGGACCTTCCTCCAGAGCCGATGGAGAAAGCCTTTCCCCAGAGCTGACGCCCTGAATTTAGACTTCTAGCCTACTAGGCTGTGAGAGAACAAATTTCTCTTTGTTGAAGCCATCCACTTGTGGTATTTCCGTTAAAGCAGCAGTAGATACCAAAACAGAATAGGCAACCACTAACATACTTCCATCTCATTTCATATAAATGGAATCACACAATAATGGGTTCTTTTGTGATTGGCTACTTTCACTTATCATCATGTATCAGTACTTCATTTCTTTTTATTGCCAAATAATATTCCATTGTATGATTTACCCATTTTATTTATCTGTCCATCAGTTGATGAATATTTGGGTGGTTTCCACTTTCTTTGTGAATAAAGCTGCTGTACACATTCACGTACTCATTTATGAACATAGGTTTTCACTTCTCTTGGGTACACACCTAGGAGTGCGACTGTTGGATCATATGGTAACGCTGTAGGTCCCTGGGTACAGCAAACAGTTTGCAGTGGACTACTAACCTAAAGGTTGGAAGTTTAAACCCACCTAGCAGAGCACAAAAGAGAGCCCTTGCGATCTGCCTCCATAAAGATTATAGCCAAGAAAGCCCTACAGAGCCATTCTTCTCTATAACACATGGGGTCGCCATGAGTCAGAATCAACTTGGTGGCAACAGGTTTTATGGTAACTCTTTAACTTTTTGGAAACTTCTAGAGTGTTTTCCAAAGTGGCTGCACCATTTCACATTCCCACTAGCAGGGGGTGAAGGCTTCTGCACATCCTCACTATCACTTACTACCTCTCTTCCTACAGCCACCTGGCTAGGGGTGCTTCACTCACTTTTTAAAATAACCTCTGTGGTAAAAATTTATATAATATAGAATTTCCCACTTTAACCATCTTTAAGTATACAATTCAGTGACATCAATTACCATACTGTGCAATCATTACCACTACTAATTTCCAAAAGTTTTCATCATCCCAAAGAGAAAGACAGAGCCCCTTAGACAATAGCTTCCTAACCCCTCCTCCCAGACCTCTAACCACTAATAAACTTGTCTCTTTGCATTTGCCTATTCCAGATATTTCATAAAAGTGGGATCAGACAATATCTGTCCTTTGGTGTCTGACATATTTCACTCAGCATAATGTTCTCAAGGCTTATCCATGTGGTAGCACGTACCAGGACTTCAGTTCTCTTCATGGCAGAGTAATACTCCCGTGTGCGTATAGACTGCATTTTGTTTATCCATTCATCTGTGGGTGGACATTTGGGTTGTTTCTACCTTGTCTACTGTGAACAGTGCTGCCATGAACATCGGTGTACAAGTATGAGAGTCTCTGCTTTGAATTCTTTTGTGTATATGCTAAGGAATGGAATTGCTGGGTCCGGTAGTAACTCTATGTCCAACTTTTTGAGAAACTGCCAAACTTTTCCACCGCAACGGCACCATTTTACATTCCCGCCAGCAATGGATGAGGGCTCCAATTTCTCCACGTCCTCACCAACACTTGTGACTTTTCATTTTTCTGATAATAGCCATCCTAGTGGGTGTGACGCGGTGTCTTACTGTGGCTTTGGTTTGCATTTCTCTAACGGCTGATGATGTTGACCCCCTTTACCTGTGCTTCTTGGCCATCGTAGATCTTCTCTGGAGAAACGTCTGATCCTTTGCCCCTTTTGACAGTTTGGGTTGTCTTCTGGTTGTGGTCATTCACTTTCGATCTGTAGTCCAGAACGTTTTCCTGCCTCCTGGCCATCTCCCTATGGAAGGCTCCAAGCAATTCAAACCAAATATGTATGTCTTTTTCTCACCTGGTTTTTCTCATCTTTAAGTTCCTGAATATGGTCAGGGGAGTCCTGGTGGTGCAGCGGTTAAGAGCTTGGCTGCTAACCGAAAGGTTGGTGGTTCGAAGCCACCAGCCACTGCAGGAGAGAGATGTGGCAGACTGCTTCCGTGAAGATTTACAGCCTTGGGGACCCTAAGGGGTAGTTCTACTCTGCCCTACAGGGTTGCTATGAGTTGGAATTGACTCAGTGGCAGTGGGTTTCTTTTTTAAACATGGTCAGGGCCTATGAAAACTGGATTCTTATTTCTTAAGGAACCTAACAAGGTAAATATTTATTGTCAAGGAAACTGAGACCCAGAGAGGTTAAGTAACTTGCCCAAGGTCACACAGGTCCAGAATTTAAATCCTCATCTGACTCCAGAGCCCCGAAGCTAGGGGTGGACTAGTTGTAAGGGGTCAGAAGCTTTTATAACTTGGGAGTAAGAGAACTTTTTTAAAGAAAAATAATAGAAATTTATGAAAACAAAGTTAGGTACAGGATTTAGGAAAGGTCTATGCAAGTGAGGGTCTTGAAGCTTAAATTTCATTAGCTTCAGGATAAAACGGCCTCATTAGTCTACTTCCAAAAAAAAAAAAAAAAAGAGACCCAAACCCGTTGCTGTTGAGCTAATTCCAACTCATAGAAACCCCACAGGACAGAGTAGAACCGCCCCATAGGGTTTTCAAGGCACAGCTCGTAGATTCAAACTGTTGATCTTCTGGTTAGCAGCCTGAGCTCTTCACCACTGCTGTACCACCAGGGGGCCAAAAAAGGGATACCAAAATGGACACTAGTATGACGGAGTAACCAATTGATAAATTCCCTTAAATCTGTTATTTCTACAAGTCCTATTTCTTGTTTTATATCCTCAAACATCTTTTTAACAATGTAACAGTCAGGGTAAGCTATAATAGCTGCTGTAATAAATAACCCCCAAGTCTCTGTGGCTTAACAGTGTTTGTTTATCCGTGTCACAGCCCAGTGCAGGCTGAAGGTTTTTCCCGCCATGTAGGAATCCAGGCTGAGAGGCTCCATCATCTTCAACACACGGCTTCTTGTGTGTCCTGGAAATTGATGTCCAATCAGTTCCCAGAACAGAGAATGGAGAATCCTGCAGAACATCTAGGGAGCCAGGCCCGGAAGTGGCATACATCCTTTATCTTTATATACCATTACTGGAACTCAATCACAAGTTGCCAACTAACTGCTGGGAAATAGTTTGTGTGCTCAGAAAAAAAAAGGAACCCTGGCGGCACAGTGGTTAAGCGTTCAGATGCTAACCAAAAGGTCGGCAGTTCAAATCCACTAGCTGCTTCTTGGAAACCCTATGGGGCAGTTCTACTCTGTCCTGTAAGTTCAGCTATGAGTTGGAATTGGCAATGGGTTTTTTTTAAACCCAGAAGAAGATAATCTAGTGAACGCACGGCACTGTCTCTGCCACTAGCTATTGATGTGATCATGTGATTTTCTCCTTCGATATGGTGAAATGATTTCCTGCGCTTTAATGATCTTTACAGTCACACCGTGAGCTAGGCTGTGCAGACACTATCCCTATTCACTAACAAGGGAAATGGAGTTCAAAAGGAATGTAACTGACTTGACTAGAATCACACAAATACTAAATGATGAAGCAGGAGCTTGCATCCAAGTCTTCCCATAGTACACCTCTCTCATCCAAATCAAAGTTACTTGTGACGGTCAATGTATGTATCACCTAGGCTAGGCTATGATTCTCAGTGGTTTGGCAGGCACTACGTAATCACCTCTCATCTTTTGACTTGATGTGAGCAGCCAATCAGTTGGAAGAGGAGCTTCCTTGGCGGTGTGGCTTTCATTCATGATGTAAACCGACGTTCTGGCAAAGCTCTTTCTCTCTCGCCCCTGACCTCCGGTTCTTGGGAAGTAAGCCAGCAGAGGCCTCCAGTCTCCTGGCCTGCAGGTTTCAGGTTTGTCAGCCCCCGCAACCACCTGAACCATCAACCTGTTGTCTGACCCATGGATTTGGCACCTGCCAGCCCCCACAATTGCGTGACCCATTTTCTTGAATCTCTCTATGTATCTTTAGATGCTTCGCTATTTTTGCTCCTCTAGAGAACCCAGACTAAGAAAGGCACTTGCCTTGTTTCCATAACTTGAATCAATGACTTCAGTAAATTAACAGAATCGTATGCTTATAGACTCTTCATGCAAGTTTTTTTCCTAAAAAATAAAAAATAAAGAGCTCACTACCAACTTAGTTTACAGACCATCATAAAAAGTTATAGGCCATGTGATAATTTAATGAAAGTATTATAAAAAATAACATAAATCAAATGCCAACAATTATGGAAAAATTACCTTTAGTTTTTCAAAAATTGCTTCTCCCTCGTCTCTTCTGAATACCTCTCAGAAGCATGTTGAATCTTCTGTCTTCTTACTGCTTCTCAAAAATTTCCTTTGCTACTTTCTGTTAATTTTCTCAGGTCTATTTTCCAGTTTGCTAATTCTATCTTCAGCTCTGTCAAACTTTTCTAATCTGTTCATCTGTCCAATGAGTTTTTGTTACTCTATTCATATTTAGACATTTTAAATGGTTCATTTTCAAATCTTCCTAGCCCCTTTTCATAGTATTTTGTTCTTATATTTTTGTAGTTCTTTTATGTCTTCAAGAAATGACTTTCTGAAGCATCTATCAGACTGCTCAATTAATTAGCTGAATTTCTGGGGGTCTAATTCTGTTTTTAGACATCTGTTAACTTTTACTCATGATCAATGACTTTGTATTTATAATTTTCTAATTTTAAATGCATATTTCGTGGGGCTTTATTTATGGGAAGCCCTGCAGCCTGGATGGAGAGTGGATTTCTCTAGTTGTTTTGTGTTTGCTTCTGTTAGGCAGCTAGGGGTATAACTAGACTATTTTTTTGTTCCCATTTTTATGCCAACTTTTTGTGATTTCCTGGATATAAAAATTCAGACCCAGAACCTGGTCGTGACCTATGATTACAAACTTTTAGCAGAGACATTTTCTCTACCTGGAGTCCAGCTTCCTTGTTTGTGGCTGTATGTGGATATTTAAAGCGATTTATTTTTCTGACATGATAGCCTTTGGAGGAGCCCTGGTGGAGTGGCTAAGAGCTTGGTTACTAACCCAAAGGCCGGCAGTTTGAATCCACCAGCCACTCCTCAGAAACCCTATGCGTTAGTTCTGCTGTGACCCATAGGGTCACTGTGAGTCAGAATCGACTCAATGGCATGAGTTTTATACCCCCTGGAAGGCTCCAGTTTCAGCATAAGCTTTACAACCCAAGTCCTTAGATGACGGAGAACAACCCCACTCCCTCCTTTGGTGGCTACAGAGCTGCTTCATGGCCTTACGACTGGGCTGTCCACCCCATCTTGTTTTCAGGCTCCTGGAGATTTCCCTCACATTTTGGTGGGATCAGCTCTGCATACACAACATTGGTCATACTTTCCTAGCTTTTCCAGGTGTTTCAGGGGAGGGAGCCCACTGTACAGTTAGAACTGGAAGTACCCCATCCTACAATCACAATTATGAAAAAAATCATTAAGCAATGGAAGTGAACACAGACAAATTTAAGCATATGTGTTGAGGACTGGGAGTAGGGACGATGTCTTCCTTTAAAAACAAAATTACCTTAAGTATGGTTAATGTAACTACTACCACCACTCACTGTCACTGAGTCAATTCTGACTCATAGTGACCCTACAGAACAGAGTAGAACGGCCCCATAGGGTTTCCAGAGAGCTGCTGGTGGCTTCAAACTGCTGACCTTTTGGTTAACAGCCTGAGCTCCTAACCACTGCGCCACCAGGGCTCCACGTTAATGTAATACAATTCAGAAAAAAGACCCGACCAAGATAAAACTATGAACTAAATTGATATTTCAAAGAGAGGACCCACAGCACAAGTTTGGGGGTTAAATGTTTATTAAACCAAGCTTTTAAATGTATACATCCACCCAGTCTGTAAACAAATATACTACACACCTAAGTAAAAGACTAGTGGATCAGAACTCATGAAAAGACTAAAATTCCCTCTGCACCCTGGTACCTCACCCAACAGCCTCTTTGGGCCGATGCCACGGGACATATTAAAGTCAAAAGTCCAATGAAAAAACCCGAAGGAGCTTATTCTGACTCCACCTCCTAGGATGGACTTCAAGACAGGTATCTGTTCCATATTACAGTAGGCTGGGTTATAGCAAGGCCACAGTGTAGCTTTTACATTTACAGACTGGCTGAAATAGTACAAATTATGCTTCGAATCTTCAAATGCCTTCCTCCCTATTACCATAATTAGTAAGCAATGTGAATTAAAATAAACAACAAATTACTGGTGGTTATAAAAATAGATAACTCATCGAGTAATAAATATCTACAGTCAGCAGAGCACACACTTATAAAATTGGACTTTTACCGTCATGTGCAGAACAGAATATATCCGAGAGGGACTGTTGACAGACTTCAAGGGTAAGACAGCACGTGCAAAGAAAAAACACTCACGTATAAAACTCGGAGAAGGAAGTTGAGTGCAGATGAGCTTATATAAAACACACAAAACCGTGATTCCTCACATCCGATTACCCTTCTTAACAGACACCGCCGTTAGCTTATAGCCCTTTACGTATCTTAAAAAGCAACACTTTGTGTTACCTATATACAAACTTTAAAAAAGGTTTACCGCCAGACAAGCAAAAATTGATTAACAGTGACATTAAAATGGCTGAAATTCGCAGCGTTTTTGTGCGCTTTCATATCCTTCTGAGTAAACGAGAGTATGCGGCTTAAAATACCCCCAAAACATTTTGCATAGAGTTTTTAAAATTCCAGCCCCTCCCCCCCCAAAATCTATTCCACAATCATTTCAGGTACAGAAATTAAAAAAAGAAAAATAATCCCAAACAAGAAAAACGTCACAATCTCACAAAATGACTTAAAACCCATGGACATATAATTCACATGTTCATATATGACATTCGTATGTTCAACACATTGAGTGCTCTGTAAGGTAACTGTGTAATGCTATCCTAAAAACCAATCCTATTTAAGAAGGTGCACAATTCCCATTCTAACTGTAGAATTAAAAGCACTTATGCCACCCACTGTGAGTTTCAGTGAGGCTGACACCCACCTGGTTGGACCTGATGGAGTCACCCTGAAGCTTCACCTAGGACATGTGGCCAACCTGTACTCTAAAGGTCCAGAACTCAGAGCCTCACAGGGAGGCAGGACACACGTGAGCTGTCCCAAGGTCACCTTCAGCCAGACCAGTGTTCCCAAACTGTGGTCCCCAGAACACGTTTCCTCCCTGCAAAACTCACCATGGTCTAATACATTCGGGACCTTCTGGGTTAGATGGAATCAGGCAGACTCCACCGAGACACTGTGTGTTCTACACCTTCAAGAGGGGTTCGAAGATGCAGGTGTTTGCAAACTCACCTTCCCAGGAAACACCTGCTGGATCCCAGGACACCTGTTCTCTATGGAACCTGCTTTGAGAAATGCCAATCTAGGGTAAGTAAAAAAAAAAAGTAGTGGTCCTCAAATTTTAGTGACCAAGCAGAATCACCTGGCAGCCTTGGTAATGCAGATACACTGACACCTCACTTCAGGTATGGGTTGGGACCTGGGAGCCTGCCTTTCTAACAGACGCCAAGGGAAGCTGCTGCTGCGGCTGAATCGTAGACCTCGCTTTCAGCAGTCACGTGCAGACATGCACACCAACCTGAGCTGCAGGGAGCCTTCCTCCGGCCACAGAAAAGGCTGCCCGTGGCGTGGCGTGTGCCACGGTGATTTAACTGGAGGTGAGATCAGGCCAGTGGCATCTTAGAAAGGCCCCGGCGCCTTGGTGGGATGGAGGAGCTCCGGGCCTGGCCCCTGGCTCTGCCCCTCCTCACCAGGTCACCAGGCATCTCAACTCCATCTTAAAAGAGGAATAGCAGCAGCCCCCTCTCTGGGGATTTTTGAGGCTTAAAAGAGACATCCAACAAGTAAAAGCACTGCCTAACAAAAAGCACTGTGCAAGTGTCTGCTGCCATCTGGAAGAATGTGTCAGTCACAGCGGCAAAGTCCCAGATAAGCCTTCTGTCTTCTGCCACTGCTAAGTCTTGATGAAAACACACTGGTAACTAACAAAGAGAAAGAGGCTGAAAATGCAGAAAACTGCACAGCAGAAAATATCTAAGTGGATTACCTAAAAATATTTAATCGTTTAAAAAAAAAAAAGATCAACCCATAATCAAAACAGTTAATTATGCTGGCCTGGGGACAGTGTTTAAATATGTCAGCATGCTGACCTTTGAACACGCTTTCTCCTCCACCCCATTGGGTTAATGCCAGTTAAATTTTAAAGAAAGGGGGGAAAAATTCACCCCCCCAAACACATTAAAAACAAAAAAATCTGCTGCTGTGGAGTCGATTCCAACTCATAGCAACCCTATAGGACAAAGTAGAGCTGCCCCATAGGGTTTCCAAGGAGCGCCTGGTAGATCTTAACTGTTGACCTTTTGGTTAGCTGCCGTAGCACTTAATCACTATGCCTCCAGGGTTTCCAAACACGTATTAGATGTAGAAAATTTAGCTGAGATCTTCCAATCTTATAGGCTACCACGTTGCAAAACTTTCAGAAGAAATTTTTTAAAAAGGTCTTTAATTTGGTTCACAGAGACACCCGCAGAATGAGACATGAGTGCACCCTCGCACGTACACATATGCGTGTTTAGTTACTGCGTAGTATAACTTAGCCAATGAGCTGCCTCTCACAATTCAAAAATGAACCTGTAAAAATTCATACACATCCATTGTGGGACGACAGTCAAGCAAACATCTTTCTGCCAAGTCCTGGTTTCCATCTGAACCCAAAAGACTGCCTGGAAAGGCAGACCTTCTGCCAATACGTTGCATAATTCGCTTTATGTGTGCTCTGGGTGGCACTGGAGGCAAGACAACATATCTTTAACGGGTTTTCCTTCGTAGCAGATCTGATACACTGCAGTAAACAGCGGAAACCTAGATGGGGAGACATGAGACAAAGACAAGGTCAGACATCTGGTTTACCTCCTGGAACAAATGAGTTCTTCTACAAGACTGCAGATGAGTGCTACGTGGGAAAACAAAGGGACTGTCTCTCACTCCTTTATTATTTACTCTGCAAAGAGCCTCTGCACCATTGCTGTAAGATCTAGATCCAATCTAGACCACGCTCTGCCTGATCTAAGATTGGAGTGTAAGCTCTCCAAACAAGTCACATGGTAACGATTACAGGGCAACCAGTGGCCATTTACAGACACAGCTGGGGCGCAGGCTCCTGGTCAAGCCTAGGACGAGTCCCCATTTCTGCCGCTATTTTAAAAGATGGGAGGATACATTTTAAATGCAGGGAGGTATTGCTCTCCCTTGTCCAAAGGATCAGTCCCAAGGGGATGGCGAGGCAGCCCATCTACGTCACCGTAAGTAATTCAGGCCTGGCGCACTGCTGCGGGAACAACGGGGGGACCGGCAGTTAGCAGCACCGATCTCATGCGGGAAGCTGGGAGTGTTTTGCTTTTTCTTCCAAGGTGTGAACAGAGATATAAGCGAAAGTTTGAAACAGCTGAGGGTGCAAAGGTGTGGGCTGATGAGCCACTGCAAGAAAAGACAACATCCCAGGCCATGGCTGGCTCAGCAACGTTTTTTGTTTTTTAACGGCAGAAATCACCAGGGAAATAACTAATTTCAATCAGGCTTTCAAACATACACACGCACACACATCCCCAAAGTGAGCTTGACAGAATCAATAGTCTTTAAAGGCCATTCTGAAAATCAGCTGGTAGAATCCTACAAAAGAACAATTTAAGGAGACCAAACAGTTCTGATGGATCCTGTATCTTTAAGAGATTCTGTCACTGTGGGTCCAGCACCCGTCTCGTCTGTCGGTGTGTTGTGCTGTGGTGGCTTGCATGTTGCTGTGATGCTGGAAGCTATGTTACTAGTATTTCAAATACCAGCACGGTCACACCCATGGTGGACAGGTTTCAGTGGAGCGTCCAGGCTAAGACTAGGAAGAAAAGCCTGGTGATCTGTCTAAAAATTAGCCAGTGAAAACCTTATATATCTTAACAGAGCATTGTCTGCCTTGCTGCTTTGAAAATGGCTTCAGAAGGGATCAACTGCCAGAGGAAAAAAGGTTTTTTTTTTTTTTTTTAAACCAAGCATCTATTTAGTAATCGTGAGATCATTCGTATTTCTACTGGCAAATGTGTATAGTTTTCACAGACCTGAAGGACAGTGGATAAATTGTCTTACTTCTTTCATTCACTTCAGTGTTGACATAACTATAACCACCATACTTATTCTTTTTAATAGCTAGATAATATTCCATTATTCATGTGTAATTTAGTTAATCATCCCAACCATTAAACATTTAGGGTTCCTTTTTTTTTTTCAGTTCTTTGAATTTTATTTTTTACTGTGCTTTAGATGAAATTTTCAGAGCAAATTAGTTTATCATTAAACAATTAATACACATATTGTTTTGTGACACTGGCTGTCAACCCTGCGATGTGTTAACACCATCTCCTTCTCGACCTTGGGTTCCCCATTACCAGCTTTCCTAACCCCTCCTACCTTCTCGTCCTTGTCCCTGGGCTGGTGTGCTCGTTTAGTCTTGTATACATGGTTGAGCTACATGTATTACTGTTTGTTTTCTGGGCCTGTCTACTCTTGGACTGAAGGGTAAACCTCAGGAGTGACTTTAGTACTGAGTTAAAAGGGTGTCTGGGGGCCATACTCTCAGGGTTTCTGCAGTCTCTGTGTGACCAGTAAGTACGGTCTTTTCTTCTGAGTTAGGATTTTGTTTTACATTTTTCTCCAGCTCTGTCCGGGACCCTCATTGGGATCCCTGTCAGAGCAGTCGGTGGTGGTAGCCAGGCACCATCTAGTTGTGCTGGACACAGTCTGGTGAAGGCTTTGGTAGCTGTGGTCCATTAGTCCTTTGAACCGACCTTTCCCTTGTGCCTTTGGTTTTCTTCATCCTCCCTTGCTCCAGGCGGGGTGGGACCAGTAGATGCATCTTAAATGACCGCTCACAGGCTTTTAAGGCCCCAGGTGCTACTCACCAAAGCAGGACATAGAACATTGTCGATTAAGCTAGATGCTCCCCCAGAAGGAAGACATCATGTTTGGTGAAGTAGAGGGCCCAGCAAGGGCGACCCCTGGTGAGACGGACTGGTATAACAGCACCCACAACGGACTCAAATATGGCTGCAATCGGGAGGACAACACAGGACCAGGCAACTGTTGCACTTACGGTGGCCAGGAGCTGGCGCAGGCTCAACATCCGTCTGTCTGTCTACCTGTAATTGTTGGTATTTTAAAGTATGGAGCGTTGTGTTATTTTCTGGAGTCAGGTAGACTTAATCAGGTCTGACTCCACAGCCTATGAACTCTGGGCAAGTCTCACAGCCCCTCTGACCCTGCTTCCTCCTCTGTGAAATGGCGCAGGGGAAGCAGACTGCTGGGAGCATTCAGTGACTTACGTATAAAGCGAGCAGCATAGAGCCTGACACATAACCAAAACCAAAACCCCAAACCCGCTGCCATCGAGTCGATTCCGATTCATAGCGACCCTATAGGACAGAGTAGGACTGCCCCACAGGGTTTCCACGGAGCGCCTGGTGGATTCATATAGCAGGTGGAGCTCTTAACCAGTGCGCCACCAGGGCTCCGCCTGGCATGTGGGAGTACGCAATCAATGGCGGCTTAGGAAAGCAGCCACAGGACAGACCACACCCCAGGCTGCGGCAAAGCCCGACACGGCTAACGACAGACCGCACCCCAGGCTGCGGCAAAGCCTGACACGGCTACAGAAGCACTTTACAGGGCAAGTCTGCTGACCCCCGATCTCAACAGTATGTTCAAAGCAGGGAAAGGTCTTTGTGGCTGGAGGATACAGAAAAAGCTTCCCTGCAGACAGACACAGGCTGCAGCTGAAGGTGGCGGAGGTTGAGATGAGTGGGGCGGGGCAGGCGGGGTGGGGGCAGGGTCTGGGCAGCCAAACAGGAGAACAGAAGCACCTGTGAGTCTGAGGAGGGGGTGTCTGGGGGCAAAGAGGAGCCTGGTTCGACTGGAGGTATAGGACCAACTGTGAGCAAGTTAAGCTGCTACTGGACTGAACTGGACTGAGGGAGGCTGCCCCAAACACCAGCCTAAGGACTGTGGACTTAATCCTGTAAGGGCAGCAAGCCTCTAGCTCCTTGGTGGCACAAATAGTTCAGTGCTCGGCTGCTAACCGAAAGGTTGGAGGTTCAAATTTACCCAGAGGCACCTCAGGAGAAAGGCCTGGCAACCTGCTTCCAAAAGGCCACAGCCTTGAAAGCCCTAGGCAGCCCAGTTCTACTGCCCCAAACCATATGGCCAGTCAGCAACAAGGTGACCTTGAACGCCAACTTCTAGCCCGTCTGCTCCCTGCTCTGTCTGTAACAGCAGAAAAGAGGACGGTGGGAGGAAATTGAGGCAGACCAGAGTGCCAGTGGCCGGAACGAAAAAGAGAAAACTAAGGTAAGAGGCGGTATGAAGGGAAAATGACTGAGTTTGGCTCTGCCCAGGCAGCATCAGGAGGTGGGCAGCACAGGGATGGAGCAGTCCCTGAGGACTCTAGACCCCAGACTGGGAGACGGGTGGCATCACCTCCCATCTTTATGAACTGTTATGCCAACTGAGCTAGGTGTCCCCCGAGACCATGGTCCCACCACCCCCAGCCCAGCAATTTGGTCCCTCAAGGAGCTTGGATGTGTCTATGGAGCTTCTGTGACCTTGCCTGTACAAGCTGGGCTGGCTTCCCCACTAACACAGGTGCCATTTTAAAGCCGTGGCTGGGAGCTCACCCTCGCCAAATGCCCAGATATTTTTTTAAGGCTTTTAAAAAAATTCCTGATAAATGCTTAATGGTTATTAAAGTTGCCCAACAGGACACAGATTAATCGCTGGCTATGCTAAATACATAAGGAAAACCATGTCTGCCGGAGGTCCTGTCCTTTTAGCCACAATTTCAAGGTGATTACCCTCCCCTACAGCACTTTAATGAACTTCCGTCTCTGCCAGGCAGGTTTCTCAAGTCACTTCAGCAAAGTAAAGTGGAAAATCAAGAGGGAAGACAAACGTCCCATCCGCCTTCGTTTTCAACTTTCAGTATGGAGATGGACAGCTGATGAATCTGTACCTGGGAAAGGAGAGGTGAGCTGGGCTGCAGGGTACGGTAAAGAGGAGCGGATGAGAGCTGCAGATATCTGGACGGACCTGAAGAAGGATGACGGGGCTGCACCCAGAGGTGATGGCAGACGCTGTCTGTCACCCATCTCCCAGCTCAGAAAGACGAGTGTGCTAAGGACTAGCCACAAGTGACAGCATCGATATAGCACCCAGCTCCCTCCTCTCTCAGGCAACCAAACTGTCCCTCTCCCAAGGAGTACCATGGGAGAACACGTTGCCTAAGCATTTACCAGGCCTGTGACTGCCAGGGGAGGCTTTTAAAAATTTAAAAACTCAGGGCACAGAGCTCTCCCCAGACACACGGCAGGACAAACCAATCTCGAGCCTGGCATTTCACGATGTGCCGTACAGCTGAGCTCTCCTCCCTGGAGTTGAGCCTGGTTTGGGGTTTTGTGTGAACACTCGTTTTCAAGTTGGGTAGGTGTCTCCTGCCCACGTGTTCACACAAAGGGCTGAATTAACCCATTCGCGCCCCAGGCGCACCTGGCAAGGAGCTAGTGCTCAGGTACACTGGGCTGGCCTTCGGGAGGAGTGGAGGGTGGACATGTATCTGGTCTCCTGGGGAACTGGGAGACTTACTTGTCGATCAGTCCCTTCTGCTTAAGGATGCGGTACACTTCCGCGGAAGTCTGAGGCCCCTGGAGCTTCTGCCCATTCAGCATCTCTTTCTCCAGTTCTTCGATGGTCTTAAAAGCAAAGGTTAAGGGAGTAAGAAATAAGGGACGCAGAAAATCTCCAATAAAGACTAGAAAATCACTTATTTTAAGAGGAGAGACTGGGAGCCCCTGCTGCAGGCCAAAAAAAGCACAACAACCTACAAGATAAAGGACACAAGAGTCAAGAACTTTGACGTGAAGACAGAAGGAGCCCAGCAGACTACGAACGCTGACTTTCATCTTCACCAGGCTGCGCTTACACCCACCCGGGAGTCTTCTTTTTTTTAGTTTTATTGTCCTTTAGGTGAAAGTTTGCTGCACAAATTATTTTCTCATTCAAAAATTTATACAGATTGTTTGTGACGTTGGTCGCAATCCCTGCAATGTGACAGCACTCCCCCCTTTCCACCTCAGGTTCCCCATGTCCGTTTGTCCAACTTTCCTGTCCCCTTCTACCTTCTCATCTTACTTTTAGGCAGGTGTTGCCCATTTGGTCTCATATACTTGACTGAACTAAGAGCTCGTTCCTCACGTGTGTTAGTGTCTGTTTCATAGGCCTGTCTAATCTTTGGCTGAGAAGTGGACTATGGGAGTGACTTCAGTGCTGAGTGAGCAGGGTGTCTGGGGGCCTTAGTCTTGGGCAACCCAGGAGTCTTGAGTGAGGAGGGAGAGAGGTGGAGAGGGAAGGTGAGGGCTACCTTGCCCGTCCTGGCAAACGCTTCAGCCACTCTGCGGTTCCGGCCCCCGTAGCAGGTGGTGATCAGGTCGGCCACCCCGCAGCTCTCCAGGAAGGTGGCAGTGGACACCTGGCCCCTGCAGAAGATTCTGGCAAATGAGATCATCTCCATGAGTCCTAGGCGGATGACAGCAGCTTTGGTGTTGTCCCCGCAGTGCAGGCCGTCGCAGAACCCGGCTCCCACGGCTACGATGTTCTGCAAAAGACACAACAAAGATGGGGGTGCTGTCTGCCCAGCGGAAGAGGGTGGGGCAGGGACAGAAGGGGATGCTGGGGGTGCTGTCTGCCCAGCGGGAGTGAGCAGGGCAGGGACAGAAGGGGATGCTGGGGGTGCTGTCTGCCCAGCGGGAGTGAGCAGGGCAGGGACAGAAGGGGATGCTGGAGGTGCTGTCTGCCCAGCGGGAGTGAGCAGGGCAGGGACAGACAGGGACGCTGGCTCCACCTGCAAAGTGCTCAGCTGGTTCACGCACATCCCTGGGCTCTACTCTTGTACACAGGGGTGAGGCAGAGGACAGGGGGACAGGGCCTCTCTATGCCCACCTAGAGGACCAAGAGCCAGATGTGGGCTCAGCAGAAGGCAACTGTTGAAGAATACCAGCCAGAGAATCTGTGGTCAAATGCTGTCTGGGAAAACTGCTTTACCTTTTATGAGTTTTTTATTGAATGCTACTGAAGCCCGTGCAGTGGGTGGTTAAGAGTTCAGCTTAAGTTAAGAGTTTGAATCCACAGCTGCTCCATGGAAACCCTATGAGGCAGTTCTATTCTGTCCACTAGGGTCACCATATGTCAGAATTGACTCAACAGTAAAAGGTTTGGTTTTTTTGGTTTTATGGAATCCCTGAGTGATGCAAACAGTTAACGTGCTCAGAGGCTTACTGAAAGGTTGGAGGTTCGAGTCCACCCAGAGGTGCCTCAGAAAACAGACCTGGTGATCTACTTCCCAAAGGTCGGTCTTGAAAGCCTTACGGAGTAGTTCTACTCTGACACACGTGGGGTTGTCATGAGTCAGAGCTGACTGGACGACAGTGGTTTTATTTATTTAATTAAGCTATAACATTCATACAGAAAAGTGTACAACTCCTAAGTACACGGCTTGATGAATTTTCACAAACTGAATACACCCACAAAACCAGCACTCGGACTAAGAGAAAGAACATAACCAGCTCACAGGAAAGCCCCTGCAGCCCCCTCCAGTCAACCCCCACTCTCCCGACTTCTGGCCACACGGATTCCTTCTGCCCATCTTTGAACTTTATACAAATGAAACCACACCATATGTCATCTTCTGTGTCTGGCTGGCTCCTCTGGCTCCGTTCAACATTACATTTGTGACATTCACCTACATTTCATAGGCAGCATATTTATTTTAACATCTCCATAGTATTCTGTTGCATGAATAAATTTATCCATTCTTCCGTCAACTGACACTGGGGTAGTTTCCACTTTGGGGACATTATAAATGGTGCTGCTGTAGATACCTTGGTACACATCCTTTGGTGACTGTTATTGTCGTTAGTTGTCATCGAGTCCATTCTGACTCATGATGACCCCATATGTGTAGAGTAGAACTGTGCTCCATAAGGGTTTTCAAGGCTGTGACCTTTTGGAAGCAGACTGCCAGGTCTGTCTTCCGAGGCACCAGGACTGCCAACCTTCTGGCTGGTAGTCAAGTGTTTAACCATACGTGCCACCCATGGATTCCCTTGGTGCTCAGTGCAGGCATGTCTGTTGGCTATGGACTTTAGGAATGGAACTGGCGGGTCATGAGGAATTGCTGCAGGCCAACTGCCTGTTTTTCCACATAAAGTTTTATGGGAACACATCAGTGCCCATCATTAACATATTATCTACGGCTGCTTCTGGCCTACAACAGCATAGCTGATTAGCACCCAATAGGCTGCATGGCCAACAAAGCCTAAAACATTTTGTCTGTCCCTGTGATCATTAATGTTGTGTGTCAACTTGGCTGGGCCACGATCCCCAGTGATTCGGTAGTTACAAGGCAGTCCGGCAGTCTATAATGATGGGATCACCTCCATGATGAGATCAGCCGTGAGCAGCCCATCAGCTGAAAGGGAGTTTCCTTGGGCATGTGGCCAGCATCGAATATAGGTGGACTTTCTGGCCAGGCTTGCCAGCGCTTGCTTGTGCTGGATCCTGCAGGTGGGCTCCTGTTTGTCTGACCTCCAGTTCTTGGGACTTGAGCTAGCAGCTTACCTGCCGTCTTGCCTGCCGATGTTGGGATTCATCGGTCTTAGAAGCCTATGAGCCAGAGCCCTGCTGTCTGACCCACCAATCTTGGGTTCACCAGCCCCTGCGGCTATGTGAATCAGGAGAAGCTTCCAGCTTGACCTACGGACTTGGGATGTTCCAGCCTCTATGACCATTTCCTTGATATAAATCTATTTTTTTTTCTATATATATTTATACACTTCACTGGTTTTGCTTCTCTAAAGAAATCAGCCTAAAACAGGCTCTTTATTTAAAAAGTTTGCTGACTCTGGCTCTAATAAAAAAATAAAATAAAATGTGTGTACAAATAACTACAATACCTGGCAGAAAATAGTGATCTTCTGTAAGAAGTACTGAAAATCTGAGACCTCATTTCAACCCATGTACAGTGAGCATGTACCTGGCGTGGGAAGCACCACGCTGGGCCCTGGACCCTGGGGAGACAGTGTGGTGCTGGGGGAAGGTGAGCCGAGGGTGCCCCCCAAGGGGAGCTACAAAGGTGGATCAGACACAGAGCTTGTCTTCCAGGAGCTGCGAATTTGGGTGGGAAAAGAGATTTGACAATGCGCATCCCAAGACAGGAGGAAGCAGTGTGCTGGGGAGCCTACAGAGGGCCCTACAGGTATCTTCTTTCCCTCCTCGGTAATAACCTAGAGCTTACTTTGGTTGCTAGCTATTCTTATAGTTATCAATCCAGAAATGAAAAACTAGAAAATCTCTAAAAATGATCAGAAAGCTGGCATAAACCCATTTGGGTTTTAGACAAATCCATGCTACTTGCATGTCCTAAACAGTCTCTTGGTGAGGTTCAGAGCTTGAAAAGACAATGGAGTAGCTTCCAAGTCTATTACTCCCCTGCCATGAAGGCCAGAGGAGCCCTGGTGGTGCAGTGGTTAAGACCTATGGCTGCTAATCAAAAGGTTAGCAGTTCTAATCTACCAGTTGCTCCTTAAAAACCCTATGGGGCAGTTCTACTCTGTCCTATAGGGTCGCTATGAGTTGGAATCAACTCGACAGCAACGAGTTTGGGTTTTTTTGGATGAAGGCCCAACCCACTAAAAACCCACTGCTGTCGAAGGCTGGGCTCCATTTATTCTTTGGTTCCTACCGACGCAGGCAGAGCCCCTGCGGATCAGGTCTTATGAGCTTGTGTTTTCATGAGGTATTCATTTCTGCCTGTACCTATGAAAGCTTCTCAACCCTTCCTGCCACCCCTGCATACAAACTGTAGGTTTCATCAGGTTCCTGACACCCATCATCCCAAACTACCTGCCAGCGTGCACACAGTGATGAGGAAGTAGGGCGGTTTCACGGCTTAGTGCAGTCTTAGCATCTGAGACATCACGGGAAGGAAGGAGGGGGAAGCAGTGTGAAAGGAGTCCCAGGAGATGCTGAGGGGCGAGGTGGGGCCTGGTTCTGCTCCAGGTGGGACCAGCTGCGGGGCTGGGATGGAACACACAGGCCTTTTAGGATGCGGTGCTGTGCAGATGCTAAGCCAGGTCCAAACAAGCTCAGACACATGGCAGCCAGACTAAAGAAGCCACGGGGAGACACAGGGGTCCCTGCAATCTGGTTCTCACTCTGCCTTGTCGCTGTTGGACCTTGGACCAATCACTCCACCCCTCTGGGCTGTCTGCCTCAGGTGTAAAATTCAGGGCCTGGACCAGACCTTTCAAGGGCCTCTCATGGTTGACATTCCTCTAGGGACACCTGTCATCGGGCAACCTGGGGACATGCAGAAGCCTTCAGGCTGACTGTTAGGTGTCTACCGAACAGACTCATTGATGTTGCCAAGGCAACATGGAGCACCCTACCATGAGGACCATTGGTCATGTGGTTGGATGGGCTGAAATTGTTCTCTAACACCTCCAACTGAATTTCTGGATTGTGTCCCTGTGTCAGACCCTCTGCTTGACAAGATGTCTGTTACCTGACAAACCAACCCCAGTGAATGTCTGCAGACCGAATGGGAGAAAGACTTCCATTCAAGCAGGGGCTCCCACAGAGGGGTTGTTGTTTAAGTGCCAACAGTGACCTACGCCAGGCCCACTGCATAAACTGTCTCATTTTCTTTCTCAAGACTATTCTGTGATGCATGTACCTATCACCCCACTTCCTGGCTGGGGGAACCAAGGCCCAGAGGGGTCAGTGACTTGCTGAGAATACCTCACTGGTGGTGATGAGTCAGGACGTACGCCCAGCCACCTGGCTCCCTGGGTCAACTGTCCCCATGCCTGGCTGCTGCCACAGTGTGGGAATTGTGGCCTGCCTGCCCCTAGCCTCCAGGTCAAAGAGACCTTCCTGAATCCTCTGCAGTTAGACGTCAAGGGGAAGTGCACCCCCCCCAACATAGTGGCAAAAAGGATAGGCTTTGGAAGAGAAAAGAGTTTGTGGGAGAAGACAATACAAACAACAGGAGCAGCAGCAGCTAACCTTACTGAACTGTTCTAAGTGCCTCATGTATTATTCATTTAATGCTCATGACATTCCTGTCTCGGTTACCCAGTGTTGCTATAACAGGAATACCACACGTGGATGGCTTTAACAAAGAGAATTATTCTCTCATAGACCAGGACGCTAGAAGTCTGAATTCAGGGCGTCAGCTCCAGGGGAGACTTTCTCTCTCTGTCGGCCCTTGGGAAGGTCCTTGTCATCAGTCTTCCTAGGCTGAGGAGCTTCTCTACACAGGAACCCTGCGTCCAAAGGGCTCGTTACTCTCCTGGCTTTTGCTTCTTGGTAGTTTGAAGTTCTCAAGTTCTCTGCTCACCTCTCTTTTATATCTCAAAAGAGATTGACTTAAGATACAACCTAATATTGTACGTTAAGTCCTGCCTTATTAACGTAACTGCTGCTAATCTCACCTCATTAACGTCATAGAGGTAAGACTTACAACACAAAGGAAAATCACATCAGAAGACAAAATAGTGGACAATCACACAATACTGGGAATCACGGACCAGCCAAGTTGACACGTATCTCTTTGGTGGACACAATGCAATCCGTAACAACCCCTTCAAGGCTGTTGTCAGCTGTCAGTGAGTCAATTCAGACTCACGATGACGCCATGTGTACAGAGCAGACCTGCTCCATAGTGCTTTCAAAGTTGTGACCTTTCAGAAGCAGATTGCCAGGACTTTCTTCCAAGGCACGCTGGGGGTGGGTTCGAACTGTCAACTTTTTGGCTAGTAGTCAAGTACTTTATTGTCTGCACCACCCAGGGACTCCTCCTACCAGGTAAAAAATGAAACCCATTGCCGCTGAGTTGACTATGTCTCATGGTGACCCCATGTGTTACAGAGAACTGCCCTATAGGGTTTTCTTGGCTGTAATCTTTATGGCAGCAGATCTCTAGGCCTTTCTTCTGCCGTGCCGCAGGGCAGAAGCTTGCCTGAGGTCACACGGAACAGGGCAGGCTGTGTTTCAAACCCAGGCATGGCCTGGCCCCGCATCCTCTCACCCTGCTGCCTCACTGTCCGCGGACGTGAGGAGGGAAGCGTGTGCTAACATTTCAAGGACAACAGGGAGACGGTCACACTGTGCTGCTCAAGGCCGGGGAGTGAAAGGCACAGATGGACGCTAGAGTCAAGATGAGAGAGAACTTTCTAGCAGGAAGAGCTGACCCCCCACCCCCATTCAACTGAAGGTTGCTTCAGAGGCAAAGGAGTGAGCTCCCTGTCACTGGAACCACACAAGCAGGGCCTGTATGGACAGCCCTGACCTCCAAGGCAGTGCTTCTGACTCTCATGTGTCATAGCACTCAGGAAAGAGTGTTATTTTAGAGGCTGTTATGAATTGAATTCTGTTCCCACCTCGAATATGTGTTGGAATCCTAACCTCTATACCCATTGATATAATGTAATCACCTTCTATAATCTAAGCTATGGTAATGCAATCAATCAGCAGGTTGAGGCCATACCAGGGCAGGGCGCACCCTAAACGTAAGCACTTCTGAGCTGTAAAAACAGCAGGTTAGATACACGGGGTAGAGAGAGGCCATGTGAGGACCGTCTACAAGCCAAGCAACCAAGGACGGCCTGGGGTTACCAACAAGGAAGCAATCAACATGGCTGAGACCCTGATTCGAACCTTTAGTGTCCAGAACTGTGAGGAAATAAATTTCTGTTCTTTAAAGCCGCCCTGTTGTGGCATTTCTGTGATGGCAGCACCAGGTTACTAAGACAGAAGCACATGGAGAAACCAGGTGAGGCTGCCCACGGTTCGGGGCTCCAGTGGCCTCCCAGCACAAAGTTTCCCACTGTGGGGAAGAAGGCATCGCTTCAGGATAACCCCCCGCTTCTAGGGGGACTCTGGGCCCCGGCCGAGTTTAATCGTCTTATGGTGGATCTTGACACCCACACGATCTCTTTCCACCACTTATCACTGTCAAAAGGAAAATAAATATACTGAGCCAGTCGGAACGTGTCTGAATAGCATCCGAGCAGATGTCCTCTGAGACTGCCCAGCTGTGAAAATTATCATTATCTGCTGTGTGTTTAAATCTGCCTTAAACTCTTCTAGAGCTAAAAATACCATGATTTTCAGAAGACAGACGGGCTGGCGCCCTTCCCCACTCCCTGGGTTATGGCAGCGCTCAGAGGCAACCATCCACCCCAAGTGCCATCTTTGCAGTTCTGGAATGGGACAGGCCAGACAGGACTCAGCTCCTCTTCGACTCCCGCCCTCCCGCAGAGAAAATAAACCTGGAGAACCAGCCCCTGCTACCTAAAGGTCATGCAAATACCCCCCACCTACAAAGCATTGCCCACTGAAACCCAAGGCAGTATCGCTGTTTTCTCTGAGTCCAATAATCCATCTGGCTCTCCCGAGGCCAGCTCCTAATGCACTGGGCCTAAGTGGAAAGTCGGCCAACAGGTGTTTGGGCTTACTAAAGGCAAGTCACCAGGTGGGGTCTGCAGGCTGGCCCCCGCATAGGGCAGCCAGGTCAAGATGGCAAGGGGGGACTGAG
Organism: Elephas maximus indicus; assembly: GCF_024166365.1. Taxonomy (NCBI): domain Eukaryota; kingdom Metazoa; phylum Chordata; class Mammalia; order Proboscidea; family Elephantidae; genus Elephas; species Elephas maximus. The sequence continues at coordinate 7,444,267 of NC_064845.1, forward strand.
ATCAAGCCCACCCTTGGCTCAGCACACTGGGCCCCCGATATGAGGCTACCTTACCTACAGCAGCAGTGTCCAACGTGATGACTTAAGTGTTCTTTGTATCTGCCCTGTCCAATACAGTAGCCACTTGCCACATGTGGCTATTGAAATGTGCCTTCTGTGACCCAGGAACTGGATTTTTAAATTTAACTTAAATGCAAACTTAAATAGCCACACATGGCTACAGTACAGGCCTCGTTCTTGTTCACACAAAGGTGCCACTGGGCCTACCAGTGGCCCTGACTAGAGACGAGGAATAGGCTTGTACATCACAGCATGGTGATCAGAGCCAAGGCCCCGGAGCAAGCTAACTAAATGGCCAGCTACTGATGGTAGTTACCCCCTGCAGAAGCCATGATGGCGTAGTGGTTAAAGTGCTCAACGGCTAACCAAAAAGTTGGTGGATCAAACCCACCAGTCGCTCTTCAGAAGAAAGAAGTGGCAGTCTGCTTGCCTAAAGATTACAGCCTTGGAAACCCTATGGGGCAGTTCTACTCTGTCCTCCAGTGTCGCTAAGAGTCAGAATCAACTCAGCGACAGTGGGTTTGGTTTTTAAACCCATTGCAAAAGCTAGACAATGAATAAGGAAGATGGAAGAAGAACCGATGCCTTTGAATTGTGGCGTTGGTGAAGAATACTGAAGACACCACGGGCTGCCAGAAGAACGAACAAATCGATCCTGGAAGAAGTACAGCTAGAATGCTCCTTAGAAGATGCTGAGACTATGTCTCATGTACCTTGGACATGTTATCAGGAAGGACCAGTCCCTGGAGAAGGCCATCATGCTTGGTAAAGTAGAGGATCAGTGAAAAAGAGAACGACCCTCAACAAGATGGACTGACACAGTGGCTGCAACAATGGGCTCAAGTGTAGCTGCAATTGTGAGAGTGATGCAGGACCAGGCAGTGTTTCTTCCTGCTGTGCACAGGGTCGCTATGAGTCGGAACCAACTCGACGGCACCTAACAACAGCTCTGTCCTACAGGGCCGCTGAGTCAGAGTCAGCTCAAAGGCAGTGGGTTTGGTTTGGGCGGGTTGGTACCTCTTAAAATGTATATTAAAACAGACAAAAAAGAACACCCCCAGTGCAAGAAGGCAGACAGAGAAAAACATACACTGCAGAATTCCATGTATGAAAACACACACTATAACGTACAAAAGCGGCTTAGCAGCTGCCTGCGACTGGTGGTGTGGCGGTGAACTGCAAAGCGGCAGCACGCGGAATGTCCTGGGAGCGACAGAAGTGTTCTGTGCTGTACTGGTGGCTTCACAGGTGTGGAAACACAGCTGTCAACGCTCACTGTATTACACGCTTCAAATGGATGCAGCTTAACGTACACAAATTTTACTCCAATAAAGTTGATTCGAAAAGACAAAAAAAGTTTCCCTTATTGGTTAGGAGATTAAGTTAGCTAAGAGGTGAAGAATATCCTAAAGGCAGTAAGATGCCCTGGTTTCAAATGATTATGCATAATTCCTTTGAACTTTTTCTTATTTTATCCTTCTAGTGAGCTGTTTTCATGTTTTTTTTTTTTCTTCTTGTAAGTAAAACTCCCTCATGTTTTGGAGCGTGAGAAAGATAAAGCAGGTTTTTTTTTTAATTGGTTAATATGGAGGAAGATTACTAAAGATCGTTCAAGTGAAAAAAAAAAAAAAAGAAACTAGGTGTCAAACTATTCCAATGGTAACATCTAGTTTTTTATCTTAAAAAGAGGACACGCACAGACGCACGCTGGCTAAAAGTCTGGAAGGACAGACAGGAAACATTAACAGTGGTTATCTCAGGATGCTGGCATTATGGGTACTCTTCACTACTTCAAACTCTTGTGTGTGTGAACACAATGAATGTGCATCACTTTTATAATGAGGAATGACAACAAAAAAATCAACAAAGGCATTATTTATGCAATGAAACCAAGCCACAACAAGGGTGGGCTTCATTTTACTCATTGTGCCTTGGATGCACACCAGAAAGAAGTCAAGTTGTACATAGCAACTCAAGAACACTGGATTCAGATTCTCGAAACCTCCATTCGGACCTTGACTGTGCCAAAAATTGGTACACGAGAGCCATTTACTCTCTCCAGGTTGCCATCTCCTTGTCTATACGACGCCATGTTGTTGTTAGGTGTCGTCGAGTCGGTTCCGACTCACAGTGACCCTATGCCTGGTCCAGCACCTTCCTCACAATCATTCTTATGCTTGAGCCCATTGTTGCAGCCACTTTGTCAATCCATCTTGTTTAAGGATCTTCTTTTTCATTGACTGTCTACTTTACCAAGGATGAGGTCCTTCTCCAGGGACTGATCCCTCCTGATAACATGTCCAAACTATGTGAGACATAGTCTTGCCATCCTTGTTTTTAAAGAGCATTCTGGCTGCACTTCTTCTAAGACAGATTTGTTCATTCTTCTGGCGGTTCATGCTATATTCCATATTCTTCGCCAACACCATAATTTAAAGGCATCAATTCTCCTTTGGTCTTCCTTATTCATTGTCCAACTTCAATACTTCAATTACTGCCAACATGCCTATTTCTCAGTTTCCAGAAATCCCAGCTCTGTGGCAAACAGACAGGAATCATGGTAACTGAGCCCATTTCAAAAGATCACCAGGGGAAGGACAATGAACGGCCCTCATTCCCATCTGCCTCAGTCTCCCACAAACCACTTTCCATAATGGTTCCCATTGCCGTTGAGTCAATTCCGACTCCGAGAGGCCCTAGAGGACAGAGTAGAACCACCCCACAGAGTTTCCAAAGCTGTAATCTTTATGGAAGCGGACTGCCTCATCTTTCTCCCTTGGAGTGGCTGGTCGGTTCAAACCACCAACTTTCCGGTTAGCTGCCGAGTGCTTAACCACTATGCCACTTAGGGTTCCTTTTTCCAAAATGAATAGTGGAAAACAAAACAAAACCCAAAACCAGTGCCATAGAGTCAATTCTGACTCATAGCTACCTTATGGGACAGAGTAGAACTGCCCCACAGGGTTTTCAAGGAGCGGCTGGTAGATCTGAACTGCCACAGGCATAAATTCACTTACAGGCTTCCTGCCAGCAAAAATGAAAAGTCATCCTAAGTTCAGAAACAAGACCAGCAGGGGCTCCTGTGAGCAGCAGCTTTTCCAGGGCCCTCGATGCAGCATCTGTCTTCTCCTCCAGCAGCCTTTGTTCTGGGCCAGACTTCACAGCCTCTCCACCCACCACCAAAAATATCCTGTCACTTAAAAACGGCTTTGGAGCAGCAGAGGCCAGAGCTGAGCGATTAGGCATTCATGATGCCCCCTGCTGTCAAGGGGTCCTTAGTTTAATGAAGTACTATTAAAAACACATAAAAAGCTCAATCAACAAAAATAAGCAAAGGAGCCATAGCCAGCGTTTTAAATGTGTAACAGGGCCTGCATGCAAAGTGGAGAATGTCCCACAGAAGCCCTGAGAAATATGGGAGCATGCAGGCCGGGAACCCAAGCCTTTAACTGGCTTTAATTTTTAAAATTCGCCTTGAACAGGCGCAAGTGACCACACGTATACACCCAATATTAATTTGAGAAAGTGGTTTTAAAATCTGACCAGAAAAAAAAAAAATATGTACAATTTATCAGAAAGAGTGGGAAGGCATTCTTTGGACTTTGGCCTCCTCCGCATTTTTTTAACCTCTGCAATTCTCACAGTGACCCTACAGGACAGAGCAAAACTGTTCCACAGGGTTTCTAAGGAGTGGCTGGTAGGTTTGAACTGCTGATCTTTTGGTTAGCAGTCTGAGTTCTTAACCACTGCACCACCACGGGTCGACGTGAGTGCCAGTTGCCCAAAATGTCTAACTTCCTTCTGAAGTGCTCAAATTCTTGAAAAGTAGCTTTTTTTTTTTTTTTTGCTACAAAGGAGATGACCAGGAGTGTCTAAAAGGGGTTGTTCGTATTGAGAGCTCTCTCTCTGCTCCTTTTTTGGTCAACTCCAACTAAAACAGCTCTGATTTCAACAGGAGGCAGCTGCTGTGAGCCCCAGCTCTCAGCTCGCCATTTCCCACAGTCAGGAGAGAGTGAGGGATGGGGAGCAAGGCTTTAAAGGGCAGCCGTGAACAAGTCAGGAGCCCAAGCACAGAAACTCTTCCTTTTACCATCTCACGCCACTGGCCGGTAGATAAAACCCAAACCAAACCCACTACCATCGAGTTGACTCTGACTCTTAGCGACCTTACAGGACAGAGTAGAAGTGCTCCACGCGGTTTCCATGGAGCAGCTGGTGGATTCGAACTGCTGACCTTCTGGTTAGCAACCAAGCTCTTTAACCACTGTCCTACCAGGCCCAGAAGATGCTGCTTCTTTAATCTCATCTTTTCCCTTCACTGGCATAAGACACAACCATTCTTAGGAAAACCTCTGATGGCAGCAGACTTTTTTTTTCCTTTAAAAAGAACAACCATCCAAGCCAAGAGAGTAGCCTAACTCAGAGGAAATAAGTCCCTTTTCCTGTGAGAAATATGATGAATGAACAGAGTAATCTGCTCTGGGTTAAAACCCTGCAATCAAGGTACTCTCTACTCAGGTTGCCAATTTCCCAAAGAACAAAACACCGTAATTCTCCCAGATTTACAAATAAAAGCAGAGCCGAGCCACCCAGGAAAGGCTGTGGGGGGAAAGGAAGTTAGGAACAAGGCTCCTGATTCACTCTTCTTCCCTGAAATAAGTGCGCAGAACACAGAGCCCATTCTTAGGATTGGATTCGAGAATGCTAACGTTTGCCTGGCATGACTGACTCCTCTCCTTGAGAAAGAACAAGGCTGACGTTACCTTCAGAGCACCACAAAGTTCAACAGTATCTGCGTCATCAACCACTGTAATCCGGAAGTTTGGAGTCTGCAGAAGTTCCTTGAACAGAAGGCCGTTCTCCATAACTTTGCTGCCTGTTTTAAAGTTGGAGAAAACAAAAATTGATAACAGTCTCTCATCTTAGTTTTCACACCTAATTCAGTTTAAGGAACCGTAGTGGCACTGTGGTTAAGTGCTCAGATGCTAACTGAAAGGTTGCTGGTTCAAAACCACCAGCCACTTGCAGGAGAACAGTGTGGCAGTCTGTTTCCCTAAAGATTTATGGCCTTGGAAACCCCACGGCGCAGTTCTACTCTGTCCAGTAGGGTTGCTATGAGCTGGAATCAACTCAACAACAATGGGTTAATGCAACTGAAAATAACTTTTAAACTATTCATTATAAGAAATTTAGAAAATACATGGGAGCAAAAAAAGAAAATAAAAATGTCCGGTAATAGCACCAGGAACAATCATTAATGACTTGACATCCATCTTTGACTTACAGAAATACATATTGTTTTTCTCAAACTGGGAACTCACCCATATGATCTCATAACCTGCTTTCCTCGAATTTTACGGCATGAATAATTCGACGATATCCTGTATTTTCTGTATGGTTGTTAAACGGCTACACAGTATTCTATCGTGTATGTAATGTATTTTATCTAATTATCTTTTCAGTATTTGACATCAAGGATTGTCCCGGCTTTCTGCTAACATAAACTCAACTTTTATCTGTGGCAGATTACTGTTCAAAGCTATTCACTCTCATTTCCACAGGAAGAGAGTACCCCTTTCCACTGACCTCAGGCTTGAGCACATGATGTGCCCTGGACTCGCTGTGGGTAGAGGCAGGGGCTCAGCCACGTGACATGGTTTGGCCAATGGGATGTTAACACACGATGAGGCAGAGGAAGGAAGCTCCCCTGCGCAGTGGGGCTCTGCTCTTGTAGCTCTAGCAGGACCACGGGCACATGCCCCAGCTAGCCCAAGGGCCCAGCGGGAAGGTGACAGCCACACAGAGTATAGCCACCCCAGTCCTGCTACCCCGCTGCCCCAGCCATGATCAGCCAACCCCCAGCGGACCCACAAAGGCCTTGGCTGTGCTTATTTTGCACAGCACAGAGATTTTCTCATTATCTGTGACTCAGCATCCCTCCAGCCATAGACAACTGATACAGCAACACGAACAGTTTCATTGGTTAAATCCCTGAAGATGGAATTGCAGTCAGAGTGCCTGTTTCTGCTAACACTATACTCCCTGCCACTGGGACAGTGTCTGGGCTGTGACGAATCAATGTGGTAGTTTTCATGTTTTATTATTTATTTGGGGGTTTGGGGAACTTTGGTTAAAAAACAAACAAAAAAGCCTTACATACAAAGCCTGATGTGATACTTGCTCTGGTTAATGGGGTATGTGGCAGGGGTAACCAAACCACAAAACCCAACCAAACCCACTGCCATTGAGTTGATGCCGACTCACAGCGACCCCATAGGGTTTTTGGGGCCGTAAATCTTTACAGAAGCAGACTGTCACATCATCTTTGTGACAGAGGCCAGAGGAATCCCTGAGACCATGGCCCCTGGGCACCCTGCTAGCCCAGAACTGAAGCCACTCCCAAAGCCCACTTTTCAGACAAAGATTAGACAAGCCTATAAAATAAACAATAACACATGTGAAGAACCTGCTTCTTAGTTCAATCAAATACATGAGACCAAACGGGCAACACCTGCCAAAATGCAAAGACGAGAGGGTAGGAAGGGACAAGAACTAGACGAATGGACATGGGGAACCTGGAGTGGAAGGGGGGGCGACCAACGTCACAAAACAATTTGTGTAAAATTTTTGAAGGAGAAACTAACTTGAGCTTTAAACTTTCACCTAAAACACAATACAATTAAAAAATTCTCACCCAGGTGCTCTGGTTCCAGGACCCATGCTCTGAACCTCTATGCTGTGCTGTCTTTTGGGGGTGGGAAAAGAGAAGAATAAAACAAGCAAAAATCACAATGAGAGCCATGGACTTCCAAAGTGCAAAAAGGGAAGACTGTCAACAATTATACCCAGAAATCAGCCAACATCAAAACAACCCAGAGTGTGGGGAGAGGATGCAGCTGTACGTGAAAACAGGGCAGCCAGGGGTTAATTATGACTAATGATAGGTGTTGAGTGTGAGGTTCAGGACACTGTTGTCTCCAGTTTATGTTTTAAATTCTCCATAATCAAACATCTAAAAAATCTACCCCAAAGGTTTAAAAATCTATTTCCTATTCTACAGGCATTACTGTTATCTGCCATTAGCTGACTTCTGCTTTTTGCAATTAGTGGAACTGTGTCAATGTATCTTCTTCCTTTTCTAAATAATTGAGCAGACGGTCTGGGTGATTCTGGGCAGCACCGTTTCCTCATCCAGGCTGGGTATACCGGCCCCTCCCCTGCATTATCTCTGCCTCCCTCCTGGGTATCTCACCACATGCCGGCTGCTCAGTGCCCCGGACATGCGGGACACTTACCAGCACCACAGATGAGCTGTTCAGCCAGCCACTTTAATCCAGCTGTCTTAGCTGGAAAATTGATTTTCGGCTGTGAACAACCTAACAGGCAGGCAGGGAGTGGTATTCTCCATTCGCCTCTGTGGCTGCAAATAACCTGGCATCCATTAGAGGTGGGTTTGATTTACAGCAACCTCACAGGCTCTCAAATGGAACCTGTAAAAATTACTTTAAGTCATGGACAAAAAAAGGAGCTAACTGTATTATTCTTATTTGCACTTTTTTTTTAAATTGTACTTTAGATGAAGGTTTACAAAGCAAACAAGTTTCTCATTAAACAATACACATATTGTTTTGTGACACTGGTTGCCAACCCCATGACATGTCAACACCCTTCCAACTTCGTGACCTTGGGTTCCCCATTATCAGCTTTCCTGCCACTCCTGCCTTCTCATTCTTGGGCCTGGGCTAATTTGCCCAGTTAGTCTAGTTTTGTTTTATGGGCCTGTCTAATCTTGGACTGAAGGGTGAACCTCAAGAGTGACTTCATTACTGAGCTGTAAGGGTGTCCAGGGCCATCCTCTGGGGGTTTCTCCTGTCTCTGTCAGACCCGTAAGTCTGGTCTTTTTCTTTTTTGTGAATTAGAATTTTGTTCTACATTTTTCTCCAGCTCTCTCCGGGACCCTTTATTGTGATCCCCGTCAGGGCAGTTAGTGGTGGTAATCGGGCACCATCTAGTTGTGCTGCACTCAGCCTGGTGGTGGACGCTGTGGTAGTTGTGGTCCATTAGTCCTTTGGACTATCTTTCCCTGTGTCTCTGGTTAACTGTATTATTCTTACCAGTCATAAGCAATGATGTGGCAAGCGGGGACCCAGGCAATCTGGTACAGAGGTGGTAATGCCCATAAGCCAAGTGGAAGGGACACCCAAAATTCAATGGGAACCAATTACAGGAAAATTCTCTATCTCTTTTACTCCAAGTTTTGGAGATCATCAACCTATTTAAGAAGACTCGTTCAAAGTCCTTATTTTGGTCAGTGATTCCACACCTGTCCATTTGCTTACACGCACCCTGAGAAGGTTATGAATCCTCTGCATTTAGCACCATGACTGATACAGAGCAAGTTTTGAAAAATATTCGGGGGATGACAATAGATGTCTCAGATTCTGTGAGTTGGTCCCAAGAGCAAAGGCGGGGGGGCTCTCACCACAAGGAGGTGCCTTCGTTCATGATGACCATAAGCATTGCTACCAATCCTGAAAACTAGGCTGTTTTTTATTCTTTCTCCACAGAAGACTCGAGTGAATCAAGATTCCCGAATCCATCAGCATTAAAAATGAATTGGTTGCCAAGAAAGGAGATCTGCATAGCCACAGTGCCATTATCGAATACAGGAAATGTAATGCTGATATAATGGACTGTACAGTGGAAGTGGAGCCCCGGTGCCGCAGCGGTTAAGAGCTTGGCCGCTAACCAAAAAGTCAGCAGTTTGAATCTACCAGCCACTCCTTGGAAACCCTATAGCGCAGCTCTACTCTGTACTATAGGGTCACTATGAGTTCGAGTCGACTCAACAGCCATGGGTTTGGTGTTTTTTTTGTTTTTTTATAATGGAATTATCAAGCATATAATAACATTCAACTCTCCCCACTGCCCCCATGCTGACTTCCACAGCCACCCCGACTCCCCCAATCCAGGCTGGAATCCAGAGTCCCTCTCTGCATCCAGCTGTCACACCTCTGGGACATTTCCTTGGCCTTTCATTCTCTTTGGTGATATTGAGGATTTTGAAGAGTCGAGGCCATCCGTTCTATAAAACAGCCTTTACTTTGACTTTGTCTGACATTTTGTCATGAACAAATTCAGGTGACATAAGACAATTTAAAAAATATCACCTTCGTATTCTTACTTTTAACTTTTTACTTAATTTAATTCAGGTCACCAGTGCCAACCACAGTCCAGTCTGGTACTGCAAACGGCCCCTCCCATGTGTCCTTCCTGCCCAAGCCCCCAGCCTTCTAGACAAACATCTTCCCACCGTCCCTGCTGAGGGACCAGGGGGCCACAGGACACCTCCCCCCATCTCGAGTGGTGACAGCTGGTTGGGATGGGGTGGACACCTGACTCCAGTTGGCCACTGACTTTCTCTGTGGAATTCCACACTGAGACCCACCCTCCCCAGTTTGCTAACAGCTGGCTCTGACCTCTAAGGACAGGTCAACCTGGGGTTAGCATGTTGGGTCCCTGTGCTGATGAGCAGCTAAGGTTCACAGAAAAAAGTCAGAAAAATGCAGATGCTGACACAGGTGAAGGTGATAATGTGGGGACCTGGTAGCCTGGAATCCTGATGTTTGTCTAGGACCACTCCTTTAGGACACCCTTAATACAAGGTACTCTTGAATTCTCAGGAAATAATCCTTCTTTACTTGGGCAGGCACACGTGTTTCTTTTACCCAAACAATCCCCCAGTAAGACAAACAGGCAGTTGTCAGGGGTCCCTGTTTTATGGATGTGGGGTGTTTCATACACTGGAAAATTGATTCACTCCTCCAAAGGGCTTCTTCAAATTTTGGGTGACCAGTAACTAGACATTTTTAGTATTCTTCCCTCTCCTAAGAAGCTCAATGTTTCTCTCCCTATTTTACAAACATGGGGAGCAGTGTAAGTAACAAGAGAGAGAAGGGCATTGATGGAGAAAGACGGCTGGGTATTCTTGTGCCCCATCCCTTGGGGGCACTGAGGCCCACCCCACAGCAGAATCCCTCCCCAACCCTGAGCTCTCAGCCTGACTCAGCACGCTTCTCATCAGCCCAGGCCCTTTCCCCTTCTACAAAGTCACCTCCAAGGACAAGACAGGTGTCAGGGGAGGGACTGTCAGGACAACAGGGAGTAGAGAGGACTGCGGGAAACTGGACAGCAAGTGTCCCATCTACTCCTCAACCCCCGCATTCTGCTGTCATTAGGGGTTCAAGCCCTATAAAACCAAATCATCCAGGTATTCGGAAGATGCCAGAAATCCGCACCTACACACATGCACAACCATCTGAGTTTCAAATCTTGGGATCTAATGCAAATTTCTTAAGTACACTGTGAAGGCATCCCTCAAAAAACACAACTGTGAGCCGAAGGCAGGCCTGCCATGGCCTCTTGCTTTGCTGCACAGGATGCTAACTGCCCCATCATTGGCCCTCTCTTCCAAGGTGCCACCTAATTTTTACCAGTAAGAGAGGGTCGGGGTCTTCTCATTAGACAACTCCATTTACAAAAAGTGCATTCTAGAAAAAAGGACTTTACTTTTGATCTAATTCAGGGTAACTACACTAATGTCTTGGAAGAAGTACAGCCAGAATGGTCCTTAGAAGCGAGGATGGCGAGACTCTGTCTCACATACTTTGGACATGTTATCAGGAGGGACCAGTCCCTGGAGAAGGACATCGTGCTTGGTAAAGTAGAGGGTCAGCAAAAAAGAGGAAGACCCTCAATGAGATGGATTGCCACAGTGGCTCCAACAATGGGCTCAAGCATTAACAACTATTGTGAGGATGGCGCAGGACTGGGCAGTGTTTTGTTCTCTTGTACATAGGGTCACCGTGAGTCGGAACTGCCTCAATACCACCTAACAACAACAACACATTAATGAGGTGCTCTTGGGAGAGAGGGTTACAAGGGGAGGGGAATGTGTCATGGCACATTAAGGGGAGAGCTGTCATGGGGTATCTTAGGTCCCTGAGTACTCAGATTCTAGGTCCTGGACTTTCCTGGGTACTGTACAAGTGTTGAACACTGGTTACTGACATGTTGGAAAGGAGATCAATCTGCCATAGCTATGGTGACCTTCAGCGATAAAAAGGTCAAAAAAGGCTCCTTGTCAAGCCTGTCATGTGAACTGCTACCCCAATCAGCCAAGAACTCCAGCAAGCAAGGGGATCCTAAACCATGTACCAATTAATTAACTGTACCAAAGATAACCTCTCCCAGAAGATGAGAGTTGGACGACTCTCTCTCTCACACACACACACAGATACAAACACTGACACAGAGGATAGACTGGGCAGAAGCTGAGACCCACAGAGAAGGCAGTAGAAGCTGTGGGTAAACAGAAGCAAGAGAGAAAGAGACGTAATGTGTCCATTTGTCTGTCTTTACAAACCCAAACACCCTAATGTGCACAGGTGGAAACCTTCCTACAACACTCAAAAAAACCCAATGCCATCAAGTCAATTCCCAAAGATGTGGCAGTCTGCTTCTGTCAGGATTTACAGCCTTGGAAACCCTCTGGGGCAGTTCCACGGACCTATACGGTTGCTATGAGTTGGAATCAACTCGTCGGCAGTGGGTTTTTAATGTGGGATTAGCGCCTCCACTCCATAATCTTTAGGAGTAGAAAGCTTTTCATTTCAGAAAACAGGAGACCCAGGTTTGTGCTGGGTTTTACTTCACACTGACTGTGTGACTTGGGGCAGGAAACTTATTCTCTGAGGCTTGCTTGCCTTTTCACCTGTGAGCAGGGATCATTCCCACCAACTGTAGATCTCTCTGGAATCTGGTGAGGATCTATCATTTGTGAGTAAAGAAAACCTGGGTTTCTAAAGCCAGGGGCACCCTACCCTGGATGTAATCAGCTGCTTCTTGGTGATACGCCCATAAAACCAAATCTGTTGCTGTTGAGTCAATTCTGACTCACAGCAACCCTATAGGACCGAGTAGAACTGCCCCATAGGGTTTCTAAGGAGTGGCTGGTGGATTCGAACTGACCTTTTGGTTAGCAGTCAAGCTCTCAACCACTACACTTCTTGGTATAAGCAACCTTGAATTCCCCTGTTTAAGCTCAATGGCTCATTACTGGGCCACAGCAGATCAAAATGCTCTCCTCGGCTTTACATTCGTCCAGGTGGACTCCTTACATAAAGCCCCCACTCCACTGGATGCCGTTAGGAGCGTTAAGGGGGTCCAGGAGGAGCCCAGCTACAGAATACATCAGACACAGAAAACGTACACGGTAAAACACCAAACATCCAGGCTCGGGGGGCCTGGGAGCCCCTCCCTCCGCAGCCAGCCCTTACCGATGGTGGTCTCACAGAACTTCTCTGCAGCCACCTCGTTGGCGATGTTGGCCCCCATGAGCACGCTGATGTCAATGCTCACCTTTTCCCGGATGATGTCGGAAATGAGTTTCAGCCCGTCCGGGCCCTTGTCTATCCCCTACGAGCACGTCAAGAAGACAGGGGAAAACACGTCATCAAATAGGAGGCTTGAGGTAGTTTTGCTTTATCAGCTATCATGATTCAGAGAGCTGATGGCATGCGCGACTTGGAAAAACACCTCTTACTAACAAGAGTAAATGAACGCATAATGCCTGTGTACTGTCTAAAGAATGATAATACAATGAACATCCGTGTGCCAACCACTCAGGTTAAGAAACAGATGATGGGCGGGAATCACTGAAGTATCCCCCGCTCCAGGGTGTCCCCACACCCCAAGGTCATCCTTCTCTTTCACCAGGGTCAACTACTATCCCAAATGCTGTATTCCTTGTTTCCTTGCTTTTCTTGATCACCTTATCCCACGTAACTGTCCCTAAGCAATACACTGAAGCCCTGGTGGCACAGTGGTTAAGAGCTTGGCTGCTAACCAAAAGGTTGGCAGTCTGAATCCACCAGCTGCTCCTTGGAAACCCTATGAGGCAGTTCTACTCTGTCCCATAGGGTCACTAAGAGTTGCAATCGACTTTTTTTTTTGGAATTGTACTGCTTGTGTGTGGTGTGCTCTTTTTGTGTTACATTATAATTTTAGAGATTCCCCACCAGGCTGCAGGTAGTCCCAATCTGTTCCTGTTCACTGCTGTGTAGTATTCCACTGGGTGGGCAGTCCATAATTCACCTATCTGTTCCCGTTTGTTCTCATGAACACTCGCTCTGGAACATGTTTCTCTATGGGCTTCTTAACCTTTTTTATAGCATGGACCCAGCCCCAGCGGTCTAGTGACGCTTACGGACTTCTCAGAATATTTTCAAATGCACAAAACAAAATACACAGACTTACCCAGAAAGCCAATTATACTGCAATACAGTTATCAAAAGAGTAAAAAGACAAATTCGTGACAAAGTAACATAGACACTATTTCATTAATGCCTTAAGAAAAAGACGTCATGGTCGATCTAACACTTTTCATAATTTCTAAGCTGCGATGAGTATAAATGAGGCTTCGAGATACCTGAGACCACTCTAAAGTGGTACAGACATCTGTGATTTCTACCACTGACAGAGCACAGTTCCTGCTAATGTTACTACCCTTAAAACGGTGGTTTGTAGCCTACAGTCATAAAAGAAGGAAATGCTCATTTCAGTTAAGAGGTTAAAATGAATAAAGGTGCCATTTTTTCTTTCACATTTAAGTGCACAAGCTTCCTGAATGCTATCTACGGACCTCTGCAGGTGGTTCATGGACTTCTAGTTAAAAACCCAGCTTTAGGGTATACACCCGGGAGCAGAACTGCTGGGTCTTAAAGTGTGTGGATGTGTAACTGCTAAGCTAATGCAAACCAATGGTGATTTGCAGAGCAAAGGCTAAGATCACCGGCCACAAGGTTCTTTCTGACAGGTAGGCTCCTCAGGAGCAACCCATCCTCTGATCACTGCAGCTGCTAACCTGCTTCGAGAGAAAGCAACCCCTCTCCTAAATCTGAGCTAGGCTAGCAGGATGTAATGCTTTTGGTTATCTTGCAAGCATCTAAAAAAATTAAAAACAAGAACCAAAAAGCAATGCCAAAACCTCCCCTTGAGCTCCACACCATGAACAGATGGAAAGTGAGGAAAATGAAACTTCCCAGGAGCCCATGATGGACAATGTCCTTCCTCTCTCACGTCTACACACGAGTTACCTTGATGAGGGTGATTCCCAGTGCTCCCTTGGACACCCTCCCGGTGATCTCGTCACAGATTCTGTGAATGAATTGGTGAGGGATGACAAACACCAGCAGGTCTGCGTCCTGCACGGCCTCGTTGAGATTTGAGACTGCAATCTGCAACGGTGAGGAGGAAAGGGTTACTTTTATATTGCAATAACCAAAACAAAAAAAGAAAAAAACAAGCCTGTTTGCCATCGAATCAATTCCAACTCATGCATGGCGATCCTATGTGTTACAGAGTAGAACTGTTCTCCATAGGGTTTTCTTGGCTGTAAACTTAATGGGGGGGATTGCCAGGCCTTTCTTCCACAGCACTGCTCGGTGGGTTCAAACTGCCAACCCTTTAGTGGTTGAGCACAAACTGTTAGTGCCACCCAGAGACCTAACATCACAATAAAACCAAAAACCAAGCCTGTTGCCGACAAGTCGATTCCAACTTAGCAACCCTGTAGGATAGAGTAGAACTGGAGCCCTGCTGGCTCAGTGGTTAAGAACTCAGCTGCTAACCAAAAGGTCGGCAGTTCAGATCCACCAGGCGCTCCTTAGAAATGCTATGGGGCAGTTCTACTCTGTCCTATAGGGTCGCTCTGAGTTGGAATCGCCTCAATGGCAACGGTTGTGTGTGTACACGGAGATCTGGTGGTGCAGTGGTTTAAGAGCTTGGCTGCTAACCAAAAGGTAGGCAGCTTGAATCCACCAGCTGCTCCTTGGAAACCCTATGGGGTGTTCTACTCTGTCCTATTGAGTTGCTGTGAGTTGGAATCGACTCCACAGCCATGGGTGATATCACAATAAGGCTATCAAAATCATTTCCTCACTGACCAGTCATCAGCTGCCTACTATGTGCACAGCACTATGCAAATAGACCATAAGGGCATCGCTGGTGTGCACCTGGCCTTCCTCATTCAGAACGCTGGGGTCTGAAGCCAGGAGGGTTCCTCTTGTCACTTACCACTGGTGCGACCTGGGCAATGACTTACCCTCTCCTTGCTTCAGTTTCCTCATTTCTAAAAGAGACTCCTAATGACACCGCGTGGGCTGTTCTCTGTTGCTCCCCCTCCCCTCATTCCATTTTCTCCCTTTTCTGCCCCGCTCTGTGCCTCCAGGGCTGCTCAGCATAAACGTTTCCCCAGGTTCCCTGGCACAATGGGTTCTCATTGGCTTCAGCTGAGATCAGAGAGTGGGAGGAGAAGGAGGTCAGGTATTTATCAGCCTCTCTGGCCCACTCCTGCCCACGCTTATCGAGGTCCTGGTTTGGCTTCAATCTAGTGATACCTGTCAGGCAACCCCTCTTCCACGTCTTCAGCCTCAGACTGGGTTGGCCCCACCATTCTGTCCCCTGGTCCTTTCAGCCGTGGCAATGGCTTTCAGCTGCTGTTAATCTCTGGTTACTTCTCCAGCCCCTGCTGACTCCCTCAACCTTGCCTATAAAAAACCCAAACCAAGCCCATTGCCACTGAGTTGGTTCCGACTCATGGGGACACCATACGTTTCACAGCAGAAACCATGGCTGTATCTAACGAAGTAAATCACCAGGCCTTTCTTCCAAGGCTCCACTGGGTGGATTCAAACCACCAACCTTTCGATTAGAAGCCAAGAGCAAACCATGTGCACTACCAGGGACTTTCAACCCTGCCCACACCTTTGCATAGAGTCCCATCACTAAACTCTCCTTGGATAACCCCTTTAAGAGTGCTTGGCCCCCGGCTAATAAAATAAAGCTGCTGTGAGTAATCAATGATATAGAACAGTCAGTGCCTGGCACCTCCTAAGCATTCAATTGTTGTTGTTAGTTGCCATTAAGTCATTTCCAACTCACGGCAACCGCATGTGTGCAGAGTAGAACTGCTCCATAGGGTTTTCAAGGCTGTGCCCTTGGGGAAGCAGATCGCTAGACCTGTCTTCTGAGGCACCGTCGGGTGGGTTCAAACTGCCGAACTTCTGGCTAGCAGTCAAGCTTTTCACCATGTGTGCCACCCAAGGACTTAGCTATCATGAGGCTTTCCTTCCTTCAGGTAAATATGACGATGAGTTTTAAAACGTGGGGGGAAAAACTGCCACACACACCTGGGCAGGGGAGAGGACATCTAGTGAGGACACGAGGACATGGCTTCTGAGAGCCTGTTACTGCTCGTTGTCATCCATCATCACCAGAAACAGAACTCCCAATTTTAGGGTGGGTTAGTGACCACCAGGAGAGAAGGCTACATTCCCCAGCGACCCTTGCATGTGACTAAGTTCTGACTAAAGGAATATAAACGGAAGTGTTGCATGTGACTTCTGGGAAATGTCCTGGAAGGTCTTTCTTCCCCGTTCTGCCAGAAGGAATGTGGAAGAGATGGCTAAAGCCAGACGATCACCTTGGACCATGAGGAAGCCACTGAGAAGGGCAAAAGAGTAATGTAAAAGGGGTCCTGAGGCCCATAGCCTCATGGGACAACTCAGTCAGTTGGTTTAACAGCTCACAAGGTTCATGTTCTGTATCCTAACGAGGTGAGCAGGATCTGGGGTCTTAAGAGCAGCCATCTAAGATACAACTGTTAGTCTCTACTTGTCAGGAGCAAAACAGTAAGAAGGTAACCAAAATCACATAGAAGAAACAAGTCTACAAAGCTGATAACTTACATGAGCCATGACCTCAACTACTCTGAGACCAGAAGAACTAGATGGTGCCTGGCCACCACCACTGACCGATCTGACCAAGACCACAACAGATGGTGCTTTTTAGAATGGGAGAAAAATGCAGAACGAAACTCAAATTCTTAAAAATGGCCAGAATACCCGTGACCAATGAGCCAGAAGACTCCCTGAGACCATCAACCCTGAGATGCCATTTAAACCTTGAACCAAAACTATCCTGAGATAACTTCCAGCAGAAAAGCAGAGTGACACACATCATAAAGGATATTACCCGTTAGATAGGTGCTCTACAAAAAACACATCTGAATGAGTCCAAAAGGCCGACATTTAATCCAACGCAAAGATGAGAAGATAAGGAGACAGGAAAACCAGAGTACTGGAAATGGAACAACCAGAATACAATAAAAGAGAATGTTGACACACTGTGAAAATATAACTAATGTCACTGATCAATTTGTGTGGAAATTGTCAGAGAGGAGCCTACCTTCCTGTGTAAACTTTCACCAAAAACACAATAAAATATTATTTAAAAAAAAAGGAAGGGGGGGTCCTGGTGCTGCTACCTTAACCATGGACATGTTTTATAGAAGAAGAAAAAAATCACATATTTTCTGTTTAAATCACTGTTATATTAGGTTTTCTGTCGTAAGTAGCTTAACCTAAGTAACCGATAAAGTCCCCAATTAGCATTCCTGGTACCCAAAGTGAAGGAACTTAGGTAAAGATTCTTCTCAGAAATGGATTGTGTCCCCCAAAGATGTGTGGCCACTTGGTTAAGCCATGACTTCCATTATTGTGTGGTTGTCCTCCATTTTCTGATTGTAATTTTATGTTAAAGAGGATTAGAGTGGGGCTATAACACCCCTACTAAGGTCACATCCCTGATGCAGTGGGGTGTGGCCTGCACCACCCTTTATCCTACAAGAGATAAAAGGAAAGGGACACAAGCAGAGAGTAAGGAACCTCATACCACCAGGAAAGCCGTGCCAGTAGCAGAGCACATCCTTTGGACCAGGGATTCCTGCCTGGAGAAGCTCCTAGTCTGGGGGAAGACTGATGACAAGGACCTTCCTCCAGAGCCGACAGAGACAGAAAGCCTTCCCCTGGGGCTGATACCCTAAATTTGGACTTTTAGCCTACTTTACTGTGAAGAAATAAATTTCTCTTTATTAAAGCCATCTGCTTGTGGTATTTCTGTTATAGCAGCACTAGACGACTAAGACAAAATTCATAAACTTATTTTTTTTCCCCTCCCTCATAACCATCAAAGATTGTTTCTTTCTGTATGTAAACCTTTTCATGAGTTTTTATAGGAGTGGTCTCACACAATATTTGTCCTTTGGTTAAAACCATAAACTTTTATGAAGTCAGTTCACCCCTCATGTCCCTTGTTTGAAAACATTCTCAAGGAAGCTGGCAGCTGGTCAGGGTCTCTTCCTGTCTCTTACATTTCCTTCTTCAATAAATAAAGAGCTCTGCAGTTAATAAGGACTGTGACGGGTCGATAGGACAGTAGGCTTGGGGCTCACAGAGCATGTACAGACGTCCCCCCATTTCCCTGGCAAAATACCTGGGGCTTTAACTCAAACAAGACTGTGAAACATGAACCCCGTGTGCATCTTCCACGTGGTCCATTCCCCGAACATCATGGCTGTTTCTCCATCACTACGGTGACATTGGCAGCCATTCAAAAAACGCTGTCCCTCCTATATACTATCAAAACACAATCTCCTCAGCGACCACTGTAATGTGGTCCACATCCTTCAGAATAAAACCTCTTGCTAAGCCGCTACCCAATCTTTTCCTCTGGGGGGAAAAAAAAAAATCAAGATGCTGCTTTGGAAAGACTGACGCATTTCACGGGCCTCCTAGCAAAACCTTTCTGCAGGTATGCGCTTTTAAAGATCCTGGTATTTGCTGGGAGAGACAATTCATAAAGATAAGGTTTGCCATTCAATGGCAAGAAGGGTAAATAGTTAAATCAGAAGCAGGGCGTCCTGCTTGGCTTGTTGAATGTCTAGACTTTCAGGAGTGCAGTGCTCGTGGTCCTAGTTAATTAAAAAAAAACGGTAATAAATAACGATCGCCTAAAACACGGCTGGTAAACTCTGAGGACAAGCCTGAGCAGTGTTCTATATCCCTGGGTTAGTTTATACTCTGCACAGCCTGTGTTCAGTAAGCTTTCTCTCATTACCAACTTCTCTGCAATCACACAAGCTGGCAAGAAAAGGTCTCAATCCCACTGTTGTGGACTTACCTCTTGACCCTCCTACGATGCTACCTTATGGCCAGCCAACTGAGATTAAAAAAAAAAAAGCTTTCTATATTTGTTTATAAGTGTAAGTATAAACCTATAAATAGCACCACTGGATAAAATTTGGAAAAAAGCAAAAAAAAAAAGTTAAGTCAGGGAAAAAAACTGCTCATAATCCCAGCACCAGAAATAATCCCTCTCAGTATTTTGGCCTATTTCCTCCAGGCCTCTCTGAGTCTATGGTAGTATCTAAAACCATTATTTACAGAGCTGAAATCAGACTTTTGTGTTTTTCCTATGATATTATAGCATGAGAGCTTTCCAATCATTGAAATGAAGATTTCTCTCCCAACTCCATTAACCTGCCCACATTCCCGTCCATTCCAATATCATAGTAACAACAAAGAAACGCCAGTAATCCAAAGAAAAGATACTAAGACTGTCCTTGTTTTTATCTGATCTCTTAGGGCTGTTAGGAGTCCTGGTGGTGCAGTGGTTAAGCATTTCGCTGCTAACCAAAAGGCTGGCAGTTCGAATCCACCAGCCACTCCTTGGAAATTCTATGGGGCAGTTCCACTCTGTCCTATAGGGCTGCTAAGAGTCGGAATTGACTGGATGGCAATGGGTCTGATCTGGTCTAGGGCCATTAAAATTATTTCTACCCGCTGAAACGATTTTGGTAGGTAATGGGCATGGCATGGTTTAAAAATGGTCCGGTTGCCATGGGCAAGGTAGGGCCCCTTGGCCTGGCTCTACCACCGGCTAGAACCCTAGACACCAAGGGCAACTCATCTATGTTCTCCGAGGGGTGAGTATTCCGATTCGACACAATAACATCAGTAAAATGCGTAACAAAGTAGTGCCTTTTACACCGTTCCCGCCGCCATCCGATCGGCTCTGACTCATGGAGCCCCACGTGGGTCAAGACTAGACCTGTGCACCACGGGGTTTCCAACGGCTGATCTCCCAGAAGCAGGGCACCAGGCCTTTCTTCTGAGGTGCCTCTGGGTGAACCCCACTTTTCAAGCTTCAGTTAGCAGCCAAATGCATCAACCATCTGCGGCATCCAAAAATTTCCGTTTACATAGCAACAAAAAACCCGCTGCCATCAAGTCAATTCCAACTCATGGCAGCTCCATGTGACAGAACAGAAATGCTCCACAGGGTGTTCTTGGCTGTATTCCGAACAGATCGCCAGACCTTTCTTACATGGTACCGCCAGGTAGGTTTGAACTGCCAACCTTTAGCTTAACAGACAAGCCCAAACCGTGTGCACCATGCAGGGAGCTTCGCATAGCGGGCAGGTACGTAAGTGAAGGGCACAAAGCAGACCGGGATAAACACCGTAAGGAAGCAAGTGGTTTACAGACGGGGAGAAGCAATCAATTCTGACAAGAACGAGAGAAGTGAGGCTCCAAAGGATTTTCTACTCCAAGGACGGACTAGACTCCAGGGGCCTTTCTCTGCAGCGGAAACAGCTGCTTATTTTATTTCTTCCATCAGATATGCGGACAACTTAGCGTCCAAGCTCACAACCCTACAGATCTTGTCTCCCCTGACCAACAGCACCAAGAACGACTGTGGTGAAGTGCCAGCTGGCCCTAGTTCAGTGACATGGAGGAGAAAGTCATCGTTCTCTTGAAGGAAGTGACTGAGTGTGTTCAGGAATGAGCCCACCGAGCCCCTAGCTACATGGCCTTGGGCAAAGCCGTTAACCCCTCTGAGTCTTGGTTTCCTCACCTACAGAATCGGAATCGTCATAATAATAGAAAAAATAATAGTATCGACCTAATAGGGTTATGGAGGAGCCCTGGCGGCACAGTGGTTAAAAATTCAGCTGCTAACCAAAAGATCAGGAGTTCCAATCCGCCAGCCGCTCCCTGGAAACCCTTTGGGGCAGTGCTACTCTGTCCTATAGGGTTGCTATGAGTCATTCAACTCAACGGCAATGGGTCTGGTTTTGGGTTTAGAAGAGTTATTAGCAGGATTAATACACAGTATATATAAGCTGGAAACCCTGGTGGCGTAGTGGTTAAGGGCTACAGCTGCTAACCAAGAGGTTGGCAGTTCAAATCCGCCAGGCGCTTCTTGGAAATTCTATGGGGCAGTTCTACTCTGTCCTATAGGGTCGCTGTGAGTCAGAACCAACTTGATGGCAGTGGGTTTGGTATATGTAAACTACTTAGCACAGTGTTTGACAATAATAAGCACTATAAGTAGAAGCCAAATAAAATCCTCAGTGAGCCCGAGCTTCTGTTAAGGGTGATGGAAAAATCTGGAAATGGACAGTGCTGAGGACTGCATAGCACGGTGAATGTCATTAATGTCATTGAAATAACTGTACATAAAAAATGCTGAAACAGCATATTTTTGTCACTTATATATTTACCACACTAGTTTTTTTTAACAAATGAAATAAAGTAATCCATGCTCCCATTCGGGAAAAAAGATACTTAGCGAGGAAGAGCTTCACATCACCAAACTTCCACGTGTTCACCAGCTTACCAATGGTCCCCCTTGCTCGACTCCTTGGAAGAATCAACGCCATCTTCTTTCTCTCTGTCAACAGCTGCCTACACCACGCCTTTGCACACACAGTGCATACTCATCAGGGTTTGGGGCAAGAATACATGTAGCTGAGGGTATTTCATCAACCAAGGAGATTAGTCTCTCAGATTAGCTGTAGGACTCAAGCAGCCACAACTGTCTGGTTTGCAAACAGACTATTACAGAAAACCACTAACGAGTGAGTCCGGCAGCAGAAGTCCATAAATTCCAATCAGACAAGGAGCAGGGTAAACCCTTTTCAGTCCTCAGGCTCACTCCTTTCTTCCGCACCAGGTTACTGGAATGAAGACAGCTAGTAACCTATATTTTTCCCTTCTAGACCTAATAAGCTTGAACTTTAAATGGCCAGTCTTACAACGTCCAATTTTCCCCTATCTCCTCCTATAATTTAGGCCTTGAACCCGACTTTAATGGCAGACCAGTTGCTTTGGCTGTCCCGGCAAGCTGATCTAAGCTGCATGCACCGCGAGAGGGTATATTGGGAACTACAGAGGCACAGGAGCAGCCAAAGGCAAGGCTGTTAGTTCCGGCTTCCATGTGACTGGCACTCTGAACGCCGAGCCCATTCTCAGAGTCAGGAAAGCCAAACTCAACCAACCCAACCAACAACTTGGCAGTAGAAAGGAATGGAGAGAAAGTAGCTGTCCCACTTCCCTAAGTCCCCCATGCTGCCTTGTCCATGTGCCTAACTTTCAGACGCACCTTGCCTCCCCAAGTCTTACCACATTTTCTGGCAGCTTGTGTCCAGGGAGATATTTTATATTTTCGTGGTCATTATTTATGATGTCTGTCAGTTTTCTCCCATTAACCGTTTCTTCAAAGACCCACATCTTGACCGTGGAGGCAAACTTCTGAAGCTTCTTGACATTATTGCCAATAATCTTTGCCACAGCTGAGCCCCTGCAAAAGGAACCATGGAAAAGAAAAAAGGAAAAAAAAAAAAAAAATTAAGCTCACTCAGGCAGAAAAGGCATTAGGTTAACATTCAGAAGACTCGGGTTCTGATTCTGACGCACTCGCTCAGTTTACTCAAGACGTGACGCTGTCTCAGACTCCGGCCATTTGATTGGGCTGTTTTCACCTGGGAATACCACCCCCTGGGATCAAGAGGGGCCCCAAATTTGGCACAAGGTCAAAAAGCAACAACCCTTGAAACTGTTGGGGCCGATGGTGGTTCAGTGGTGGAATTCCCGCCTTCTGCGGGGTAGACCAGGATCTGATTCCCGGCCAACACGCCTCACGCGCAGCCAACACCTACCTGCCCGTGGAAGCTCGTGCGCTGCTTACGCTGCAAGTTCAGTGGAACTCCCAGACGGAGACCCGCTAGGAAGAAGGGCCTGGCAATCCATTTCCAAAAGTCAGCCAGTGGAAACCCTATGGCTCACAATGGTCCGATCCCATTGCACACGGGGTCACCATGGGTCGGGGGGCCTCTATGGCAGCTAATAACCTGAAACTGGTAAGAATCAACCTCTTCTGGAAGAGACTCTCCCAGGCAGAAGAGAAATTGCCTAAAAGCTTGAACCTGACACTAGAGATTTTAAGCCTCCAAGGAGACTCGGTGATATTTCGAACTCATCAAGGAGATTAAAACGTGGCTACCGTAAGATAAACTGTGTTCTGATTAACTGCAACGGACGAGAAGAACCTGAGTGGATTCCCGAAGAGAAGCAAAGAGGAAAGAGCGTGGGGGTCCGCTGCCTGAGTCGTCTGGCCTCCCAGCAGGCATCAAGCTGGCCTCTAACCCCCCAAGCTCCCTTTTTTCTGCATCTCCACTCACCAAACATGTTCTGATAATTCGTTTCCCACTGGCCTTCCTACTGGGGGAGAACGAACTCCAAGGTCATTAACACCAGTCCTTTGGACCCTACCGTGGGTCTGCCCCTCACCACTGCAGTGGAGGTGTTGGTGGACACAGCCACTCGCACAGAATTCTCTCCCATGGCATCTGTTGAGTGGACTGTGGGCCAGGGGACCCCAGCAGTGCTGAGTGGCCAGGAATGGACCCTGACCGTGGCTGAGCTATCTCCCTCAGGGCTTTGAACTAAGAAATAGCTTTTCTTAGACAACCTCCCTGTTATAAAAAACAGATGAAAAAACGTGGCAAAGAAAACCAAACCCACTGCCATCAAGCTGATTCTGATTCATAGCGACCCTACAGGACAGAGCAGAACTGCCTCAGAGGGTTTCCAAGGAGCAGCTGGTGGGTTCAAACTGCTGACTTTTTTGGTTAGTAGCCGAGCTCTTAACCACTGCACCACCTGGGCTCCTCTGGTAATTTTTTCTAACAATTATTCTCAACACAACCTGGTGGGATGGCGTAGGGGGTGCTAACTGTAAGGAAGCGGGAAAACACACTGATGCAGAGGAAGGTACCAGAGACATTCTCCTCACTGCCCGGTCCACCTCAGTTACTCCAACTCAATCCTAACTTGTCCACCATATAAACCTTTTGTGCTCCAGATACAGAGATTCAAATAAATCTAACACAGCACAATTATTTTCCTCACAGTGGTTAAGAGATCAGCCACTAACCAAAAGGTCAATAGTTCGAATCCACCAGCCACACTTTGGAAACCTTATGGGGTGCTTCTACTCTGTCCTAGGGGTCGCTATGAGTCGGAATTGACTCAATGGCAATGGGTTTTGAGATAGAATGGATAAACTAAACCAGGGGTTGTCAACTTCAGCTGCACGTTAGAATCTGTCATTGTTATTGCGTGCTGTGTAGCCGATTCCAACTCAAAGCAACCCCGTGTGACAAAGCAGAACTGCCCTGTAGGGTTTCCTAGGCCGCAATCTTATTAGGAGCACATCACTGGGTTTTTCCTCCCACAGAACTGCTGGGTAGGCTCAGACTGCCAACCTTCTGGTTAGCAGTCGAGCACTTAACCATCTGCGCCACCCAGGGATCCTTCACATTAGAATTACTGAGTCCCAGGCTGCACCCCAAGCCAATTATATCAGCCTCTCTAGGACGGGGTCAGGTAGCAGCAGATTTCAGAGCTCCCCAGTTAAACCAGCTGCCAACTCATCAAGTTGACTCTGATTCATGGAGACCCCATGTGTGTCAGAGTAGAACTGCATTCCATAGGGTTTTCAAAGGCTGATTTTTTCAGAAGCAGATTGCCAGGCCTTTCTTCCAAGAAGTCTCTGGGTGGCCTCAACCCACCAGTTAGCAGCCAAGCACATTAACCATCTGCACAACCTGGTGACACAGTTTCTCCAGTGACTCCGATATACAGCCACGGTTGAGAACCACTGCTTGCACGGTGACATAAAACGCTGATACCATCCTCTCTCACGAAAGAATAGCTCTGCATATCAAGGCTATATGGCTTTACCTGTAGTAGTCATCTAGTGCTGCTGTAACAGAAATACCACGAGTGGATGGCTTTAACAAAGAGAAGTTTATTCTCTCACAGTCTAGGAAGCTACAAGTCCAAATTCAGGGCATCAGCTCTACTGGTTCTGGGGGAAGGACCTTGTCATCAATCTTCCTCTGGACTAGGGGCTTCTCAGTGTAGGGACCCCGGGTCCAAAGGATGTACTCCGCTCCTGGTGCTTCTTTCTAGGCCATATGAGGTCCCTTTCTCACTGCTTGCTTCTCTCGCCTTTTATCTCCTCTAAGATAAAAGGTGATGATGCAGGCCACACCTCAGGGAAACTCCCCCTACACTGGATCAAGGCTGTGACCTGAGAGTAAGGGCATCCCACCCCAATCCTCTTTAACATAACCCGATCTTGTCCCATTAACTACAGGCAGAGATTAGGATTTACAACACACAGGAAAATTCCATCAGAAGACAAAATGGAGGGCAACCACACAACACTGAGAATCATGGCCTACCCAAGATGACACATATTTTGAGGGGACACAATTCAAGTCATAAAAGCCATAATGCTTGTGAAATTCGTATTCTACACCCGCAGGACAGTTTATTAGCTAAATACCCATAAATCCAATTCTCCTCCTGACACCATAGAAAAGAGGCCAGGAATTGCCTCACCGTCATTATCACCTCTATACTAATCTTGGAAACAGCCACTTGCCTACTCATAGGGAGAAGACAGCCAGGGCTCCCAGCATTCCCTGGTACTGAGCACTGTACACAAGGTCAAACAGAACAAATCATCAAAAAAAAAAAAAAAAAAATCCCCTGAAGTCGTCTTAAAAACCAAATAATATTTTAGCTTAACTAGTAAAAAAAATGTTACCTTGAGCATTAAGCTCTTTGAAGAACAATCTATATGGGATTAAACTGACAACATGAAAGATTGGACAGGAACCTTAGAGGGCAGTGAACTTGTGTTAATGGAGGAGGAACAATTCAGAAACGGAGGGTGAGGATGGTTGCACAACTCACAGAATGTGATCAATGCCACTAAATGGTACGTGTAGAAACTGTTGAGCTGGTGTATGTTTTGCTCAACAACAACAAAATAAGTAAAATTAAAAAAAGGAAATCAGAGCTAAAAGACCCCTCCCCATGACCCTACCGGGATACACGTGCCTCTCCCCTGCCTTGCTTCTCCCCTTTTGGGAAGCCAAGCATTGGCCACAAGAGGAAATCTGAATGTCTGCTGAAATCAGCTAAGACCTCCCAAAGCAAAATTTCAAGTGTTGAAAACTAAGCCCACCAGACCATGTTGTGGTTTGGTGGGGCTTAAAATGGTAGGATAAAAATAAAAATCAGTAAGGGAAAGTCCAGTTACATCGTTTACTCACATCAGGACTCCACTCTGCCTCCTCCCTGGTTTCATCAATAACTTCAATCACTCATTCACTCATTTATCTCAGTCATCACATATTTCTAAGCACCTACTATGTAAGAAAAGAGCCCTGGTAGTGCAACGGTTAAACAGTTGGCTGGTAACCAAAAGGTTGGTGGTTTGAACTTACCAGTGGCTCCACAGTCGAAAAACCTGGGGATCTGTTCCCGTAAAGATTTCAGCCTAGAAAACTCTATAGGGCAGTTCTACTCTGTTACGCGGGTAGAGAGGACTCAGAATCGACTCAACAACGTGTGTCAAGCACTGGACTAGATGCTGGGAATTCCTGTGCACTCAAAAGTTTACCAACCTTTCAGACAGATAAACAGATTAAAAAGCATTCACAAGTCTTGGGACAATAAGAGTGGGGGAAATAGTGAGACATGCATTTGGGAGGGGGCACTGGGGTGGGCTTTACTGCAAAGGATCCAACTGCAATCTAGACCAGGTCTCCCAAGCTCTACCCTCTTTTGGCAGAACCACAATGAAGGACAGACGCTAGCCACGGTAAAAGCAGATGACACGGGAATGGTACCAAAGAGAACCCTACCCCTGCTGAAACGCAAACCACAACCACTTCCACGGAGTCGATTCTGACTCATAACAACCGTACAGGACAGAATAGAACGGAATAGACAGAATAGAAATAGAATAGTTTCCAAGGAGTGCCTGGTGGATTCAAACTGCTGACCTTTTGGTTAGCAGCTGTAGCACTTAACCACTACGCCACCAGGGTTTCCCTGAGAAGCAAAAGGGTTTCCTAAATGAAGGCTGGGAAGAGCGAGAGCAGCACTTGTACACAGCTGAAAAGGGGGAAGACAAAAGCAGAAATCATAACACCAAGGGCAAGAGAATTAGAGCGGTGCAAGGTCCGAACTCCAGGGACCGTGGAACCTCCTAGTCTCATCTGACGGGTGCCTAGGCTTCCTTGTCAACAACTGTGGCTTCTTAACCAAGTTCCCAAATTTGAGAAGTGGTTACAAAAATGACCCAATTCTCCACCCCTGCCTACAGCCAGCCCCTCTGCAATGTGACTCTGCAGCTTCCCCCATCAAGAAGAGTCTATTTCCCCACTACCTGGATCTGGGCTGGCTTGGGGACTTGCTGTGGCCAACAGAAGGTGGCAGAAGCAACACTGAGCCAGTTTCAAGCCTAGGCCTCAAAAGATCTTGTGTGCTTCTGCTCTTTATTTTGGAGTCCTGCCCAGAGAGCATGTGAACAAGCCTGGGCTAGCCTGCTGGGGGATAAGAGGCCAAGCGGAGGAAAGAGAGCCCAGTTGTCCCAGCTGAGGCCAGCCTGGGCCAGTCAGCCAACTTCCAAACACACAAGAGTCCCGTAGGATCAGCCCAGCTTCCCACCCAACACTCAGCTAACTGAAGACACGTCCATGAGCCCAGCCCAGCCAAGAACCACCTTGCTGATACGCAATAATACCAAAAAAAAAAAAAACAAAAAAAACCATTGGTATTGAGTTGATTCTGACTCATGGCAACCCAATGTGTTACAAAGTAGAAATGCACCACAAGGTATTTTCGGCTGTAATCTCTATGGAAGGAGTCCCTAGGTGGTGCTAACTACTAGCTGAAAGGCTGGTGGTTCAAATCCACCCAGAAATGCCTTGGAAGATAGGCCTGGCGATCCGCTTCCAAAAGGTCGCAGCCTCAAAACCCCCCACAGTATTAGATGCAAAATAAAAAATGAAGCATTTTAAAAACAGACTCAACTTGGTGAATGTTTGTTTGATCTCTGGATAGGGAAGCTCTCTAAGCTTAAAATCAAAGGAAGAAGCCACAGAGGAAAAAATTCTGCCTTAGTTATCTCGTGCTGCTACAATAGAAACACCAGAAGTGGATGGTTTTAACAAAGAGAAATGTATTCTCTCACAGTTCAGGAGGCTAGAAGTCTGAATTCAGGACACCAGCTCCTGAGGAAGCCTTTCTCTGTTGGCTCTGGAGGAAGGTCCGTGTCGATCAGAACTGCCTCGTCAGCCATGTCCACAGGCAGGCCTCTCTCTAGCCCTGAGCCACTCTGCCCCTACTTCCGCCCTGCCTGGGCAAGTGTTACGTAGCTCTTTAGCTCTGTTGGTAAGTACCCAGAGGCACCCCGCTCCACTAGGAAGCTTCCTGCCTTAAGGCACTCAGCTCTCTCTTGATCCATGGGTCAACTCCTGCGCTGTCTCATCTCCTGGATCTGCTGCTGCTGCTTCTCACTGTCTTGCCTTGTCTCCGATGTTACAGCTCTCTCTTTTTTTTTTTAATTAACTTAATTATTAAGCTTCAAGTGAACGTTTACAAATCCAATCAGTCTGTCACATATAAGTTTATTTACATCTTAGTCCGTACTCCCACTTGCTCTCCCCCATTGAGTCAGCCCTTTCAGTCTCTCCTTTCGTGACAATTTTGCCAGCTTCCCTCTCTCTCTATCCTCCCATCCCCCCTCCAGACAAGAGATGCCAACACAATCTCAAGTGTCCACCTGATATAAATAGCTCACTCTTCATCAGCATCTCTCTCCTACCCACTGTCCAGTCCCTTCCATGTCTGATGAGTTGTCTTCGGGGATGGTTCCTGTCCTGGGCCAAGAGAAGGTTTGGGGACCATGACCGCCGGGATTCCTCTAGTCTCAATCAGACCATTAAGTCTGGTCTTTTTATGAGAATTCGGGGTCTGCATCCCACTGCTCTCCTGCTCCCTCAGGGGTTCCCTGTTGTGCTCCCTGTAAGGGCAGTCATCGACTGTGGCCGGGCACCATCTAGTTCTTCTGGTCCCAGGATGATGTAGGTCTCTGGGTCATGTGGCCCTTTCTCGATGTTACAGCTCTTTTTGTGTCTCCTAGTTCTAGGAGGTTCTCAGCACAGGGATCCCAGGTCCAAAGGACGTGCTTCGCGCCCATCTCTTCTTCTTGGTGGTACTGAGTCGGGACTGACTCGATGGCAACTAACAACAACAACAGTCTTTACAGAAGCAGACTGCCAGGACTTTCTTCCAAGGCACTGCTGGCGCGTTCGAACCACCAACCTTCAGGTTAGTAGTCGCGCGCGGACGCGTTTGCACCTCTTAGGTACCGTAAGCAATAATAAGTGCTTGTTATTTCAAGCTGTGGTTCCGGGGCAACAAGGCGGTCACTTTCAGTTTAAATAATATAGTCTACTTTTTCCTCCCCACTCATAAAAGCAATACACTAAAGAAGAAAAAAATTATGAATCATCCCACCCCCCAGGAAAAATCACTGTTAACATTTTGGGTAATTCTTTGCAGTCAAAGGGCTTTTAAAGTATAATCAAATGCCAGGGTATTACATGCAAAATAAAAAAACGAAGTCTTTTAAAAAGATTCAACTTGGTGAACGCTTATTTGATCTCTGAATAGGGAAGCTCTCTAAGCTTGAGATAAAAGGAAGAAACTACAGAGGAACAAAATCAACGTGAACAAACTTCACTAAAAGGAAAGGAGAGGGAGATGAAAAAAGCTTGCCTGTCTATCAACATTCAAACTGCACCGGAAGATGCTTGGGGTAGAATGTTACATTTAATTAATTAATTAATTAATTAATTAAATAAATCGGAAAGCACAATTCTACATCTCATGTGATCATATGCAATTAAAAAAAATGTTGTTATTGTTAGGGGCCGTGAAGTTGGTTCCGACTCATAGCAACCCTATGTACAAGAGGATGAAACACTGCCTGGTCCTGCACCATCCTCACAATTGTTGCCATACTTGAGCCCATTGTTGCAGTCACTGTCAATCCATCTTGTTGTGGGTCTTCCTCTTTTTCACAGACCCAACTTGACCAAGGATGATGTCCTTCTCCAGGGTCTGCTGGCGAAGAATTTAAAAAATACAATCATAGAAAAAAGATTGCGAGAAAGCACACAATATGTACCATAGTACCTGGTCTGTGATCCCCAACTCTCTCTACTCAAATGGAGAACCAGGCTTTACCCCAGAACTGCTGAATGGGAATTTGCAGTTTAACAAGGTCCTTGGGGAAATTTCACGCACACATTAAAGGTGGAGATTGGCTGACGTAGTAGGTGGTTAACAAACAACTACTGACTGCAAGCATCACTTTCCTGGCGGGAGTACAAGCGACTGTTACTTTACATTTTTCAGTATTTTCCAAAAGAGACACGTATTATTTCCTTTGATTTTTTTTTTAAACCAAATTATAACTCTTTCCCATCTTTTAAAATATTTTAACAAGATACCAACTCTAAAACAGACAAGTTTCAGCAGGTCCCAAGGCCACCTGGAAAACAGAAGCTAGTAGAGACAGCTGAAACACAAAAATCCCTAGAACTCATTTTAAAACAACCGATTCCTTGCCGTTGAGTCAATTCTGACTCATAGCGACCCTACAGGACAGAGCAGAACTGCCCCATAGAGTTTCCAAGGCTGTAAGTATTTATATGACCAGATTGCTACATCTTTTTCCCTCGGAGCAGGGGACAGGTTAGAACTGCAACCTTTCAGTTAACAGCCAAGCATCTAACCACTGCGCCATTAGGGCTCTGGAACTCATTTTAGGCAATACTTATTTTCAAGTTTACACAGAGCAGGCAAGTAGGAGCAGGGTGGAGTGGGCTACAACCCTATTAAAACAAACAAAAAAAAAACTCATTTGCCACCGAGTTGATTCTGACTCATAGCGACCCTATAGGACAGAGTAGAACTGCCCCATAGAGTTTCCAAGGAGCGCCTGGCAGATTCGAACTGCCGACCTTTTGGTAGCACCTTTAGCACTTAACCACTGCACCACCAGGGCTCCCACAACCTTATTAGCCTGTTAAAAAAAAACCTATCCGTTACCTACTCGTCATGCTGTCAATCACACACACCAGGAAGAACATTCTCCCAATGGACGGACAGTCAGAGATGAATTCGTATCACACTCAAAGGCAGAGGTAGCAGGAGACCTCAGAAGACCAACCTACAGGGTCTCGGACAATGTCGAAGCTGTGGTCTCGTAAATCACTTCTAAGGACCTGCCACCCTAGGCAGCGATGCTGAGAATCAACCTGTCCCCACTGCTTCAAACCAGCATGTTCTACTTTCCAGCCCAAGCTTTTTGGATAAACACATCCTGCAAGCTGGTCTAGTAACAACGGAGCCACACAGTGCAAATTCTAACACCTGCGCCTGCTCTCTGTCGACACGACAACTGAAATCGGCCGTTCCCTAGAGAATTGCTGGAAACTGTCTTCAAATACCCATCAAGGTCTCAAGTAAAACCTCAGCTTTCAAATCTGAAAGCTACTCTAGAGTGCTGGGTATTCCACAGGAAACAAGCCACTTCTATTACTCATGTTTCTTTCCCCTCTAAACCTGCCTCCCACCTGAGAACCACCTTCTTTCTCCTGCTGCCGTCAAATCAATTCCAACTCAGATCGACCCTACAGGACAGAGCAGAACTGCCCCATAGGGTTTCCAAGGCTGTAATCTAGTGTTTTTTTTTAATCTTTAGGGAAGCCGACTGCCACGGCTTTTTCCCCTCGCAGAGCAGCTGGTGGGTTTGAACCGCTGACCTTCTGGTTAGCAGCTAAATGCTTAGCCAGCGTGCCACCAGGCCGCCTTTCCACCTTCCTAGTATCTGTTTATTACAAAGTGAAAAAAGAAGTAAGAAATCATGACAATCATTTTCAAGCACCATTAAGAACCTGGCTTCTACGGACACATTTGCATATGGATAAGTATTAGGTTTTTTACCTCGGAACTGTTAACAGAAAAGGAATTAAAAAAAAAAAAAAACCATCACCATCGAGTTGATTCCGACTCATAGCAGCCCTACAGGACAGAGCAGAACTGCCCCGTAGAGTTTCCAAGGAGTGCCTGGCAGATTCGAACTGCTGACCTCTTGGTGAGCAGCCATAGCTCTTAACCACTACACCACCAGAGTTTCCAATGCAAGAACAGAAACACCCAAATGTCCATCAAAAGGGTACTGCTTAAACAAAGACATAGCTAGACCCCAGAATACTAGACAATCATAAAGAAGAATGAAATTCTCTGTGTACAGATAAAGATCAAGACACTCTGTTAAATAAAAAAACAAGGTGAAAAGCAGTGAGGACAGCTTTCACTGTTCAATATGGTAGCCACCGTTGTTGTTGTTAGGTACCATCGGGTGGGTTCCACTTCATAGCGACCCTATATACAACAGAATGAAACACTGCCCGGTCCTGTGCCATCCTCACAATTGTTGTTACGCTTGAGCCCATTGTTGCAGCCATTGCGTCAATCCACCTTGTTGAAGGTCTTCCTCTTTTACTGACCCACTATTTCACTAAGCATGATGTCTCACTGCAGGGACTGCTTCCTCCTGATAACATGTCCAAAGTACGTGAGACAAAGCCTCACCATCCTCGCTTCCAAGGACCACTCTGGCTATACTTCTTCCAAAACAGACTTGTTCGTTCTTCTGGCAGTCCATGGTATATTCAATATTCTTCACCAACACCATAATTCAAAGGCATCAATTCTTCTTCAGTCTTTAGACACCAGCCACATATATTTAAATTTTAACTAGCTAAAATTTAAATACAATTAAAATTTTAGTCACAACAGCCACATGTGACTAATGGCAAGTGTATTTAAACACTACAGATATAAAACACTTCCATCACTGCAGGAAGTTCTACAGACTGTAATATTATATCTTATGTGAAAAATGAAAAGGAAGAATAAGACTCCATATATGGATTATTTAAGTATAAAGAATTTCTGGAATATCACACAAGAAACTAATCACAGCAGTCACCTGTGGATGGTCGTGGGCCAGGATTTATAATGGGCTGGGAAGGGGACTTTTCACAGATGTAATCTTGGCCCATGTGGATGTTCTAAAAAGTTAAAAAAAAAAAAAAAGTGAACTAATGGATGGAGGAGTGGACGAGTAGTGAGTGGGTGGGCAGATGAATGCAGGGGTGGATCAGTGAGTGGGTGGACCAGTGGGTGAGTAGATGGGTGGGTAGATGGAAGCATGGGCAGGTGGGCACGTGTTAACCGCCTGCACCACCTAGGGGCTCCCAAATGCTATGGACTAAGCTCAGTCTCACCTTCAGACTACACCACCACGTAGTAGCTGTACAACTTGGAACACAAAGTAACTCTCTACGCTTCAGACTCCTCGTCTATAAAGTAAGGATGACGACAACCCCTTATGTTGTGAAGACTGAGTGAGATATTACATTAAAGTACTTAGAATGCAGAGCCTATGTATGGTAAGGGCTCAGGGTTAGTCCTTATTTCTGAATCCGCTGCCTGTGGAGCTGTGGGCTGAGGCTAAGCACGGTCTGGCTGCATCAGGTGGGGCCTCACACATAGGTTCTACTTGGTAGGGTTATCTTAGTCTAAGCAGCAATTGCTAATTTGCACAGATGTTGCCCGTCTGCACCCCAATCTCTACCTCACCATCATAGATCCCAGCACATTTTTCTGCCAAAGTCACTTTCTTCCTCCGAACCCTTCACAACCCAGAGCTGCATGAAACCACCACCAGTCAGCAGGTGAGACAACACCCACTTGCAATCATGGTTGGTCTTGGTCCTGGAGATAAGGATCAGATGACCCAAAATCACAGGAGGTCATTATAAGCAGGGTGGCTGTACAATTTATTGTTTGAAACAAGATCCTTTATAGAATAAAATCAAAACCCTTCGCCACTGAGTCAGTTCTGACCCATAGCGACTCTATAAGATAGCAGAACTGCCTCATAGGGTTTCCAAGGAGCTGCTGGTGGATTCCAACTGTGGACCTCTTGGTTAGCAACCGAGCTCTTAACCACTGCAAAACCAGGGCTTCTTAGAGAGTAAAACCCAAAACCCAAACCCATTACCGTCAAGTTGGTTCCAACTCAAAGCGACCCTATAAGACAGAGCAGAGCTGCCCCACAGAGTTTCCAAGGAGCGGCTGGTGGATTCAAACCGTCAACCTCTTGGTGTGCAACCGAGCTCTTAACCACTGCATCACTAGGGCTCCTTAGAGAGTAAAGGGGGCACTTTTAATAATCAGCCTGGACAACATGCATAAACTTGAACTGTCCCAGGTAAATGTGAATGCGTGGTGATCCTAACTGTAAGTGACAATATCAACGTAGCCATAATCCCTACTAACACTTATACAGCACTTCACAGTTTACAATGTATCTACACATACAGAACTTCAACAGATAACCCACAGGGTGAGAACCAAGCAGGCCAGTCTACACAAGGCTCTTCCTACCACAGGATGAGAGGGACAGAAGGGCTCACTTCAGAGACCCAAGTTATAAGAGAGAAGGTTGAATCTAATCTTAGGCAGTAGGGGTTTAGATGCTTGTGTATATTTCCAGTGAGAGTGGCTCCGTGAATTGCTCATTTCACCCTGGGGATTCTTCTGTCCAGAATACCGGCATTAGGGCCATTAAGCTCTCCTTCCTCAGGGCTAGGGAAACATGCTTGGCTTTTACCTATAACCCACACAAATCATCTCCTTCCTTCAGCACTGGAATAACCGGGTAGAGACAATCCAAGTAACGATACAGTTTTGTAAAGACATGTGAGCCCCGGGGATGCACTCCGGCTATAATAACAAGAACGGGAAGCTGGATTACTGTCTAGGACAGTGTTTCTCAAACAGAGGGCTCTGAAGCACACTGAAATAATGAAACACAGAAGAAAATAGAAGAGGAGAAGAATGTGAAACATTTGTTTCCAGGTGTGCTAAGCATACTGGGTCACGGCTATAATTTGTGTGTTAGTTAGTAGCAGCCAAAAACAGTTTAAAGCCGCTGATGTAGGAGGCTATAAAATTTCCTAAATCCACACACTGGAAAAGCATCTAGGCTCATTCACCCAAAAGCCAGAGATGGGCTTGGGCACTGAGGCTTGTCTTTTCTGGCTATCGCTGGAACCCGCCCACCACATGGAGGAAGCCCGAGCTGGCCTGCTGAAGGATGAGAGACATGGTGCCCAGTTACGCCTGTCACCCTAGCCAAAGCCCCCCCTCCACTGCCAAATGTGAGGAAGGATCCAGGACCACCAGGGCTGGCCACCTACCAGCTGACCACAGTCACATGACTAAGGCAGACAAGAAGTGGCAGAAGACTCACCCAGTTAAACGCAGCCTAAATTGTTGACCCACACAATCATGACCTGATAAGAGATTCCTGTTTGAAGACACTAAGTTTGGGGGTAGATTGTTATGCACCAATAGATTAACAGGGTCAGTTTCCATCTCCCAATTGTTGGAAGCGGCAGAGTACCAAAATAGAACGACGGCAAAGTGCCACTAAATCAGCCACCATGGAGTTAACTCTGACTCATGGTGACTCCATGTTTGTCAGGGTAGAACTGTGCTCCAGGGGGTTTTCAATGGCTGTTTCTCAGAAGTAGATCACCCGGTCTTTCTTCCAAGGCACCTCTGGGTGCACTCAAACCTTCAACCTTTCGGTTAGCAGCCGAACGTGTTAACTGCCTGTACCACCCAGGGGCTCCCAAATGCCAACACCACAGCCTTCAGGGAGCCCAGAAGACTTTTGTATGCTGAGCTTGGTGCTTGACGTCACCCAGCATGGGGATGGAAAGGGCAGGCGGAGAGGAAGGGTAGCCTGGATACTGAGGACCTGGAAACTACTTCCCACTGGCAACCTTTGGGAGACTAGGTTGCCACCAAGATGTTATGACTTCTATCCAAAGGGACGTGTCTTAGAAAAGAGTGGGATCACTGAGGCATTGCTGAGATTAACAGATTAACCAACTGGAGGTGGCAGGTTTTTAGCTCAAAGATACATTTTTTTCATATCAATTAATCTGCTAGATTAATTTTAAGATCGTTCCCTTAAAAACAGTAAAATACAACCATGTGTCACATCTACAGGAGAAGGGACACTCCCATGGTGGTTTTCAAGACCTCCTTTCAATTTTATTTCTTGTAAGTGGAAGATGAGTCAGACTGGACTTTTGTTGGGGGGCAGATACTCAATATTTTATGAGAATGAATTTGTCCTCATGAGTATGCTTCTCACTGAAAACGATAAGAGGATCAGAAACACGGGCTTTGGGGTTCAAAGGATCAGGGCTTCGATGTCACCTTAGTAACCCACTGACCTAGAGCAAGTTTTTTCTAAGCTCAGTTCTGTCATCTGAACAGCGATAGTAACAGTACCGTGTAAGGTTGTTACCCACTGCCATTGAGTCAATTGTGACTCATTGTGACCCTATAGGACAGAGTAGAACTGCCCCATAGAGTTTCCAAGGAGCAGCTGGTGGGCTCGAACGGCTGACCTTTTGGTTAGGAGCAGAGCTCTTAACCACTGCGTCACCAGGGCTCCACATAAAGTTGTCATGAGATTTAAATGAGATAAAGCACATATCCAACACATCCAACATATTGAAAACGAACACATGTGGTATCATCATTATCATTTCTGTGAAGGGAGGGCCAGAAGTGGGAGAGAAGAAGAAAGAAAGGTGAGGACTGGGAGGCCAAGGCTTAACAGATAAGAAAGCGGGGAGCTCCTTAGTCCTAGAATCACAGTTGTGATCTTTACACTGAACGGGGGGGAGATGATGGAACTAGTTAAGTATCGGCTACTATTTTTCCACAAACTTCCTCAGCCCGGTGCCTCAGGGAACACCTCCAGAGCAGGTATGGCAGGGTCGCCCAGGGACAGGGAGCGTTCCTGCTGGCAGCTCTGAGCAAATTTCTGAGCTCTGCGTGGGTGTGCAGCAAGAATCACCACACTGAGCAGCACAGATAAAGGGGAACAAGGGCCAGAGTGTTGCTTTCAGACCATTCCAAGAGACCAAAAAGGGTACAGTCACAAGCCCAGCTCCCAAGAGACCAAAAAAGGTAGTCACAAGCCCAGTTCAAGTCGTCAGTGCTAAGTGGGCCACACCTTTCCTGGACCTTCGGTCTCAGAGAAGACAGTGGGTGATGGTGGAAAGGAGGGCAAGACATTGGCAACTCCCTATCACTCCAGCTGTACATCTGCCATGCTCATTGTCGTCTTCTCTCCTGCCTTTACTCCTCCATGGCCAAACTTCAACAGGGTCCGTTTTGTGGCTTAAGGATGTTGAAACTAATAAAAGTAATAATACCCATTGCCATCAAGTCGATTCTGACTCCTAGGGACCCTATAGGACAGAGTAGACCTGCCCCATAGGGTTTCCAAGGAGCGCCTGGTAGATTTGAACTGCCAACCTTTTGGTTAGCAGCCATAGCTCTTAACCACTGCACCACTAGAGTTTCCAAATGAGAACAGCAGCTGACATCTATCGCATGCTAGTCACCAGGCACTCTCCCCTGGATCATATCATTTAATCCTAGCCAGCAGGTACCAACGATCTATGCAATGATGCTGAGACAGAAGCAGTATGCCCAAGGATTCGGAGCTGCCAAGCAGGGGAGACAGGAGAGAAACCCAGGGAGTCAGATTCCTGGGCCCTCCTTATAACCACTGCACTACCCTGTCTGCGAAGGAGGTTTGGGGTGCATTTCCAGACAAATGCTCCCTATCCCGTAGCTTTGGCTGTAAACACAGCCGGGAAGTGTTAGCTCTAGAACTGTACCTTGCATGGTGTCTCCTGATCTTCCCAGGGTACTGGCAAAGAAACTTTGTTTCCTCTTATGATGAACCTAAGAACTTGGGTTGTTTTTCCCAGTCACCAAACAAACAAACAAACTCATTGCCATCGAGTTGATTCCAACTCAGCAACCCTATAGGAGAGAGTAGAAATGCCCCATAGAGCTTCCAAGGAGCAGCTAGTAGATTTGAACTGTGGATCTTTCGGTTAGCTGCTGAGCTCTTAACCACTCATGAAAAGTCAGGCAGGTTAGGGAGCCCCTCCCTGCATCTCCAGCAGGGGACAGCACAGCAGAACCCAGCTGGATGCCAGTTCCTCTGACCTCTTCTCTCTGACCATCGCCACGCTGCTCCCCTTAGCTGACAGGAAAGGAGGTGCGTCAAAGGACGGACAAGGCACCTTATACCACCTATGTTCTTCCTGCTAGAACTCCCTTGGCAAATCAGCTAACTTCAGTATTCTGTAACTGCGCTAAACTCAACGATACTTTACATGGGAGAGAGAAGCCCTGGTGGCAGTGGTTAAGAGCTGGCCTGCTAACCAAAAGGTCAGCAGTTGAACCCACCAGCTGTTCTTTGCAAACCCTATGGGGCAGCTCTACTCTATCCTGTAGGGTTGCTATGACTCAGAATTGACTCGACAACGATGGGCTTACATGGGAGAGGCACTCAGCGTGAGGGTTATGGCCACCTTTTACCTATGAGCTTATATGTGTCACTTTATATAATAAGCACTCTGAGGTATTTCAAAGTCTTAAGTGCAAATATTGCTTAAGCAACTTCTACTTTGCTGAGGTGAGAGCCAGATCAGGGCAGGTCAGGTAAGGAGAAATCAGCCCCACCCTCAGGTAATTTGGTTCAGGAGGTCTGGCTTCAGAGGTAATTCTCACGCAAGTAGCCTTCGGACCACCTCTTTAAGAAACACTGATACAAACGATTCTATTTAGTCTATTTAAAATGCAGTGTTTAATCCTGTGACAGATAATCCATTCAACTGTGTAAGAACTTATCTTCCCAGGTCCTTACCCATCTCAGACCTGAAGGCAAGTTCCTTAAGGGCAGAGACTGTGTCAAGCATGTCTGTACTTCCCCTCCCATGCCCCTGCAAGTACACTCAAATGTCTAGTGACCAGAGCCCAACACCTGTGGCCCCCCGGAATTTCCTCATGGGGCTTTCAGTTCCTAAATTCCAGAATGTCTTTGGGGAGGCTGTGACCCTCTCTAGGACTGGAGCGGCTCTGCACATGAGGCAGTGGCAGAGAAGCCAACAACTATTCCAGGTGATCCCATAATTAATGGAGCCAGCCAGCCCAAACCACCAGTGTTCCTCAATCGCTCTGCTGCAGCGTGCCTAGCCAAGTTCCACTCCAGTTTCCCGGGCTGGAGCAGACAAGAAAACAGTCCAGAACACCAGGGCTAAGCCTCGGGTGGGCGGCAAAATCCCAGCGGAGGCAGGAGCTGAGTGTCACTCCTCTCCCTCCAGGCCCACATCCAGCCAGGGCTGTGCTACCTCCTACTACACCTTGCAGGTAGGAAAGAGGGCTGTCATCTGTGGAATTTTCCAGAATAGCAAATGAACGTGAAAAGTACATGTGCTAAATGGGTGCTTTCTCCAGTCACCTGGCCAACCAACAGGGCAGTTGACACCTCACCCAAGTGACCCTGGGATCAAATGTCGAAAAGCCAAGCTGAAAGTCTAACTGAACCTTGCTGTGTGCAGGACCCACCTCTATTCAACGTGGCAAAGAACATTCTGCTGTTGGCTAAAGGAAGGTCTTACAGAAAAGAGTATCACCCGAGTATTTGCGTGGTATTGCTAATACCGGTTTTTTCTCTAGGAAGTACCTAAAAGAAAAGCGTGGATGGGAGGTTTTTCAGTTTTTTTTTGTACCTTTGGTTTTTATCCCTGGATGGCTCAAATGGTTTGCACTGGACTAATAACCTAAAGGTTGGAAATCCACCCAGCAGCACCTCGGTAGAAAGGCCTGGAGATCTGCTTCTGTAAAGACTACAACCAACAAATGGGGTTGCCATGAGTCAGAATCAGGGGCGGATTACACCATAAACAAGGGAGGCCTGGGCTTACTTGAGCTTACTTATTAATCTTTAGGGCACAATTTCATAAGGGTTTCACCATACCACGTCAAAGTGAGACCTGTGTGAAAACGTTCACTACAGCTTAATCAACACAAGCAAGTCTGTGCTTATTATGTTGCTTACTGAGCCATCTGCCCCTGTCAGGGTTCGTGATTTGAAAAGTGCTTTGATTCTGTAAGGACAGAGACAGATGCCAGCCGTACCTAGAAGCAGAATCTCTGATGCAGTCAAAACATGTGAAATTGTTCACTACAGATTAGTAACTAAGCACAAGTAAGAGTGTGCTTACCTTGCTTATCGGGTAATTTGCCCCTGGCCGGAATCAACCCTGCAGGAACAGGTCTGGATTTTTGGTTTGAGTTTGTGAACATCATGAATGTATTTCCTAGTCAAACACAATTTAAAAAAAACCCAAACCCGTTGCCATCGAGTCGGTTCCGACTCATAGCAACCCCATAGGACAGAGTAGAACTGCTGCATAGAGTTCCCAAGGAGCACCTGGCAGATTCAAACTGCCAACCTTTTGGTTAGCAGCTGTAGCTCTTAACCACTACACCACCAGGGTTTCCCAAATATAATCCCATTTTTAAAAAATTAGTTTTCAAACGTTAATGTAGTATTTATTTAGTATGTGTCAGGCACTAGTGTAGGTACTATTCACAAAAGTTGGGTAGCCAGGAGTGGAGACAGATCATTACCCTGAAGTGAGAGGTCGGCACCAGAGGCACAGGGAGAGGGCACTGGCTCGCTGGGATGGAAAACCAGAGAACCAGGTAAGCTTTTCTCCAGGAAGGACCTTCTGAGCTGAGTCTTAAAAAAAGCACGACCAAGGCCAAGTAGCTGGTACCAACTGCTGCAGCACTCCGAGACTCCTAGAAGCCTCACCTGTGATGACAAAAGTCAGCAGAAGCACCGAAGGGCCACAACCACTCTTAACTACTCTCAATCCCTCGGGTCTAGGAAAAAGAGTGCACAGCAATGGAGGGGGAAAAAAAAAGATTTTAAAAACCAGGTGCTATATTCTACCTCCTTTTCTCCCTCCTCTCTTACACTCACTCCATGTCTCAGAATCCCACCGTGTATGTTTGATGCCAAAAACCCACTACCGTTGAGTGATTCCAACTCATACCGACCCTACAGGACAGAGCAGAACTGCCCCATGGGGCTTCCAAGGCTGTAATTTTTATGGAAGCAGACTGCCACGTCTTTCCCCCGCCGAGCGGCTGGTGGGTTTGAACAGCTGACCTTTCGGTTAGCAGCCGAGCACTTAACCACTGCGCTACCAGGGCTCCTTGGTATGTTTGAGAAAGGGAACTACACAAAACGACATTTGCAAAGTCCTTAAAGGAGTGTATGGCACAAAATGCTTTATAAACACTAACGTCAAGTAGAAGCCCAGCGGAGGAGCAGAGCTTTGCCAACATCTCCCAGGGGAGATGGACTACTCCTCTTCCCGCTACAACGTTACCAAGATGCTAGACTTCTCAGGAAGGTAGGCGAGACGGCCACCTGGAGAGGCAGCCCTACGCCGCCACGGACTCAAATAGCAAGCGCCCTTTAGCCCTCTCGCCTCGGTTTCTTCAAGCCCCAAACTACCGAAAAAAAGGCTGCAGCCTCCTTCAAGTCCTCGCCCCAGGCGGTTCGTCATGTTGCGCAAAGCCCCCGGGCGTGGCGCGCAGGTGGCGCCCGTGCGCCCGCCGCGCGGCAGCCGGAACGGGAGCGCAGACAGGTGCCCGGGCGCGCGCCGTGCCCTCTGCGCGCTGCTCCCACGCCAGCTCCTCTGCGCGGCCTCCCCGGGCGCGCGGGGTCCAGCCTGGCCTCGAGGCCGCCCGCCCACCTCCCTGTGCCCAGTGCCCGGTGCCCACGCCGCGACAGACCGCCCGCCCGGCACAGGGGCTTCCTGGGGGCGGAGCCCGCGCCGCCCGCGCCGCCGCTCACCAGTTCCCCGAGCCCACGATGCACACTTTCAGGGGCGCCGCTGCCATGGCCAGGCCGGATTGCAGCAGCCCGGGCCGTGCCTCTCCGGCCAGCCGCCTGCCTGCGCCTGCTCCGCCTTGCCCGGAGCGGCTCCCGGCGGCCCCTCCCCTCCCGCCGCTGCGCCAATGACCGGGGCCACCCCTGCGCGGACGCCCAGGGCCACAGCTGTGAGCCCGCGAGGACCCGCCCCGCCGCTCCCGAGAACCACTGCGCGCGCCGGGGCCTGGCTGCCCTCCCGCCGGCCCCGGCACCGCCCCCTCCCCGAGGCATGCCGGGACTTGTAGTGAGCACCCCCTAACCCCCCACGCGCCGGTGGACAGACGCTCCTGCCGCGCCGTGTCCTGCTCCAGGGCATTGCGCAGCGACTCGCACGCCC
Organism: Elephas maximus indicus; assembly: GCF_024166365.1. NCBI lineage: Eukaryota > Metazoa > Chordata > Mammalia > Proboscidea > Elephantidae > Elephas > Elephas maximus. The sequence continues at coordinate 7,486,760 of NC_064845.1, forward strand.
GGCCGCGGAGGCTCCACTCCACCCTCCCGGGCTAGGGCAGGCCTAACCTAGCTCGCTGACCTGGCTGTCTCAAGGGAGGCTCCCCAAGTTGACTCCATAGCCGTCCAGACTGGGACCAGACCTCAAAGCCAACCATTGCCACCAAGTGGATTCTGACTCACATCGAACCTTATAGGACAGAGTGGAACTGCTCCATAGAGTTTCCAAGGAGCAGCTGGTCGGTTCAAACTGTCTTTTCATCTGCCGCCTCACTCATACAGACAAGACAGCCTGGCACCACTCAACGTCTTGGTGAACTCGGACCCTCTGAAGCCTTCTGGACTTGGCTGGGCAGTGCCTGCACTTCAGGGTTGATACCTTTTCTAGTTGTCAAGAGAAAAATCTGGACGCTCAGGGTGTCGCCCCGCCCTCTTTACATGGCAAGTCTTAACTCCTCCTTTCTTTTGCCCAGGGCCTGTCTTGTCCTGGGATCAGGTGAGTTTGTAGTTCTGAATAAACATTATTTATTCACTCTGAGCGTCACTCCCTCCCAGGCACAGCCCTAGACACTGTGGGGGAGGACGAAGTGTTTTAAACCAGTGCTATTCATATTAGAGTCATCGGAGCTTTTAAAAATCCCCATTTCCCAGGCTCCACCCCAGACCAATTATATTTCACGGCGTGGGATGCAGGCCTTAGAATTTTTTTTTTTTTTTTTAAAGTTCAAGAGGAGATTGCAAAAGGCAACCAAAACAAGTACCAGTGGAGAGTGGCTGGAGGCACAAATACTCTCATACCTTGAAAAATACTTGGCTTGTTAGTTTAATGCTCAGACTATTAACTTTATTTTTGTTTTTTCTTCTACGTAAACCCATTGCCACCAAGTGGATTCTGACTCACATCGACCCTATAGGACAGAGTGGAACTGCTCCATAGAGTTTCCAAGGAGCAGCTGGTGGGTTCAAACTGCCAATCATTTGGTTAGCAGCCAAGCTCTTAACCACTGTGCCACCAAGGCTCCATAGTAAAGATAAAAGATTAATCTGTATTCCTTTTGATATTTATTTGAGAAAATACTTGAAGCGAGAGGGTGAGACAGAACATTCACCCCACTCCCTGAATGATGGTTTGCTCTCCATTATTTCACCAAGGAAAGGGTGCCTGAGCAAGAATGATGCAAGAGATGAGCTATTCAAAAACTTGAACTTATTATTTTTAATTTATTTAGGTGAAAGTTTACAAATCAAGTCGGTCTCTCATACCCAAACTAATATATACCTTGCTATGTAGTTGCTCTCCCCCTAATGAGACAGCACACTCCTCCTCTCCACCCTGTATTCCCCGCGTCCATTCAACCAGCTCTTGTCCCCCTTCCCTTCTTATCTCACCACCGGACAGGAGTCACCTGCATAGTCTCATGTGTCTGTTTGAGCCATGAAGTTCACTCCTCACCAGCATCATTGTCTATCTTACAGTCCAGGCCAATCCCTGTCTGTAGAGTTGGTTTTGGGAATGGTTCCAATCTTGGGCTATCAAAGGGTCTGGGGATCATGACTGTTAGGGTCCTTCCGGTCTCAGTCCTTTTTACAAGAATTTGAGATCTGCATCTCACTGTTCTCCTACTCCCTCAGGGGTTCTCTGTTGTGTTCCCTGTCAGGGCAGTCATTGGTGGTAGCTGGGCACCATCTAGTTCTTCTGGTCTCAGGCTGATGGAGTCTCTGGTTTATGTGGCCCTTTCTGTCTCTTGGGCTCATATTTACCTTGTGTGTTTGGTGTTCGTCATTCTCCTTTGCTCTGGGTGGGTTGAGACCAATTGATGCATCTTAGATGGCTGCTTGCTAGTGTTGAAGACCCCAGACACCACTCACCGAAGTGGAATGCAGAACAAAAAACTTGTATTTATTATCATTTTTGCATTTGTGTCTCAGAATGGATTTGTCAAGTGAAATAATGAAGCCACGTACTTGGGTAGCTCAGTGGGTTGAATTGTGTCCCCCCCTGCCAAAACATATGTTGAAGTACTAAGCCCCGATCCCTGTGAATGTGATTTTATTTGGAAATAGGGTCTTTGCATATGTAATCAAGTTAAAATGTGGTCACCCTGGATTAAGGTGGGCCCTAAATCCAGTGCCTTGTGTCCTTATAAGAGAGAAGCCACACAGAGAGACACACGGAGAAGAAGGCCATGTGAAGACTAAGGCAGAGACTGGAGTGATCCAGCTACAAGCCAAGGATTCCTGGGAACCCCCAGAAGCTTCTAAGAGGCAAGGATGAATTCTTCCCTGGAGCCTTCAGGGAAGGCCGTGTGCATGTAACAAGGTAAAAAGAAGTATTACTCTTGAGGCCCTGTCAACACCTTGATTGCTATCTTTTAGCTTCCAGAACTATAAGAGAATAAATTTCTTTTAAGCCACCAAGTTTGTCGTCATTCACTACAGCAGACCTAGAAAACTAGTACGGGTAGTATACATTCATTACAAAGCTTTACACCAATGGATTCATTTCTCATTTTTGCCTAAAAGTTTTGTATCTCACCTGGAAATTCCTGTTCCCTCAGGTTACAAGTACACCTGCATAATCATGAGCTGTCTGTGTGTTCTGCAGACATCGTAATATGGTGTTGGTCGATCACCTGATAGTGCCTAACACATTCTGCCTGTATACAAGAGTCACTTTATTTATTTTATAGGTTGGTTGTAAAGATTAAGACAAAAATGAGGTAGGCGAAACTTACTATTATTATAGATTGAAGTGTGTCCCCAAAAAATGTGTGTCAACTTGGCTAGGCCATGATTCCTGGTATTGTGGGTTTGTCCCCCATTTTGTGATCTGATGTGATTATCTGTGTGTTGTAATCCTAACCTCTGTCATGTTAATGAGGCAGGATTAGAGGCAGTTATGTTAATGAGGCAGGACTCAATCTGTAAGATTAGGTTGTGTCTTAAGCCAATCTCTTTTGAGTTATAAAAGAGAGATGCAAACAGAGAGAGGGGGACCTCATACCACCAAGAAAGAACTGGGACTGGAGTGTGCCTTGGTTTGCACCTGGGTCCCTTGCACCTGGGTTTCCTGTGTTGACAAGCTCCTAGATCAGGGGAAGATTGGTGACAAGGACTTTCCTACAGAGCCGACTTAGAGAAAGCCTTCCCCGGTAGCTGGCACCCTGAATTCAGACATTTAGTCTCTTAGACTCTGAGAAAATATATTTCTGCTTGTTAAAACTATCCACTGTGATATTTCTGTTATAGCAGCACTCGATAACTAAGACACTCGTGAACATGATGTTGAGAGAATAAAGCAAGTTGCAGGAGAATGAATACAGTATGTCTCCATTTCTGTTAGTTCAGAAATAAGTATAATTAAACATGTCCCTATTGATACTGTTATGGATTGAATTGTGTCCCCCCAAAATGTGTTGTAGATCTTGACCCCTCTACTTGTGGATGTAATCCCATTTGGGAACAGGGTTTTGTTTGTTATTTTAATGAGGTCATATCCATGTAGGGTGTGTCTTTTAAGACAATCACTTTTGAGATATAAAAACAGCAGTTTAGGCACAGAAGCCAGGAAGCACAAATGAAGAAAGACTGATGTCATGTGGAGATCACCAAGGACCCGAGAAAGAGAAGCTGAAACAAACAAGGATTATTTCCTAGAGCCAACAGGGAAATACTTCTCCTAGAGCCACAGGACTTGAATTCACACTCCTAAACTGTGAGAAAATAAATTTCTGTTCCTTAAAGCTACCCAGTTACGGTATTTCTGTTATAGCAGCATGAAGAGACTAAGACAGACAAACACATGTGTAGTGAAATTCTACAAGAAAACTAGGGAAAGATAAACTCGACACACCAGATGGTGGTTATGGTGAAGGGGAGAGTTGACTATTTCTTACATGTTTTGCATATCTTGTGAACACTTCTGAGTATATACTTAATACAAATTAATAATACAAATCTTAGGGGAGGGGAGAAGCTACAGTACAGAAGAGTGATGAAAATGAAACACAGGCAGGAAGAATGAGTGATCTGGTTCCCAGTTTTGAGGTACTGGATGTTCTGCCAGTCCCGCTCCTGGTTGTCAAAATGGCACTACTGATGATGTTGGCCTTCTGTGTGCCATCTTGCCCAAGAAGGTTTAAGCAACCTGGAGGACAGAGAACCCAGTCTTTTTGTAACGGTGTCAACGCTTCTGAGACCTGGAGAAACCATAAAATGTCTATGAAGTGCATGGAAACAGTGTCTCTGACAACATGGCTGGTGTGTGCATGTAACAAGGTAAAAAGAGGTGTCACTCGCCAGGCAGCTAGGAGCAGCCAGGCAGCACATTTGAAACTCTGCCCAGCAATCTCCTTAGCTAGGTTACTGAGTTTATGAAGTACATTTCTTATTTTCTGTATTACAGGAGGCAATGGTAACAGTGTTGCCAAACTTCCCTACGTAACCGGGGTCCCCTTTCCTCCAGCTCCAGATAACGTTTTCCTCAATTCTATTAAGACCTCCCCACCAGCCTCCTCCAGGACCCTCAGGCTGTCACTAACACCCTCCTAGAGGCCTTTCTGGCATCTACCTGCTGCCCTGTCACAAAGTCAATGAAGCATGGTAGGACGACAGCCACATTACGCTCCCAGGTATCAAAATTTGTTCTGGTGATCACTTGCAGCATAACAAATCATCCCAAAACTTAGTGGCTTAAAAGAAATACATGCATGGACAGATAGACAGATAGATAGCTAAGTAGGGAGATAAGTAGATAAATAAATAGATGCCTTTTTTTTTTTTTTTTTTTTTATAGCGTTGATTCCAACTCATTGCAACCTCAGTTACAACATGTTGCCTGGTCCTAAGTCATCCTCACAGTTGCTGACATGTTTGAGTCCATCATTGCAGCTGAGGTGCCCATCCACCTCACCAAGAGTCTCCCTTGCTCTTGCTGGCCCTCTGCTTCGCAAAACATGACGTCCTCCTCCAGCGATTGTTTCCTCCGAATGACATGTCCAAAGCCAGCAAATCACAAAATGTTCTGTTGTGATCCATAAGGTTTTCATTGGCTAATTTTCAGAAGTAGGTCACCAGGCCTTTTTTCCTTTTCTGTCTTAGCCTGGAAACTCTGCTAAAACCTGTCCACCATGGGCGACCATGCTGGTGTTTGAGACACCAGTGGCAAGCTTCCAGCATCACGGCCACACGCCAGCTACATCATTTATTTAGCTCAGGAACCTGCAGTTTGAGTGTGTGAGCAGAGTTCAGAGAGGAAGGCTTGCTCTATGTGGTGTCAGCTCAGCTGGGGCTAGAGAATTCACTTCCAAGATGGCTCATTCACTTGGTGGCAAGTTGGTGCTGGTTGGGAGCTCAGCTGAGGCGGAGGGCTTGAGGCTCCAGTCTTTTTCAAGAGGGGCTGCTCCAGAAGCTGCTTCCCTACGGCATCGTGCCTCGGTTCCAAGAGCAAACATCCCAAGAGAGACAAAATGGAGGTTGCCAGTTTCTGAAGACTGAACGGAAAAATTGGCCCAGAATCACTTCTGCTGTGATCCTTCAATCAAGCAATCACAGGGGCCAAATTCTGGGAGGAGGGATGCAAGTCATACCTCTCAGTAGAAATAAATGTCAGTGGATTTGGGGGCCATGTTTTTAAGCTGTCGCACTGTATTTTATCTCCATATTAAAAATGAGAAAGTTGAGGTACAGCAAGACTAAAAAGGACTTTCCCAAGCTCCGGTTGGGGGTCAGGACGAAGGTTTTTGGATTCCATACCCCAAACTCGTCCAACTATTCATTCACTAAACATATTTACTGAGCACCTACTACGTGCCAGTCACTGTGCTAGGTTCCAGGGATTAAATATTAAACAAAAGAAGCAAGGTACTTTCCCTCTTAAATACTTAAATTTAAAGGGAGATAAAGGCCAATTAGGAAACCCTGGTGGCGTACTGGTTAAGTGCCGTGGCTGCTAACTAAAAGGTCAGCAGTTCAAATCCACCAGGTGCTCCGTGGAAACTCTATGGGGCAGTTCTCCTCTGTCCTTTAGGGTCACTATGAGTCAGAATTGACTCGAGGGCAACGGGTTTTATAGGCCAATTAACAGGCAATTAGCTAACAGTGTGGTAAATACTACTAATTTACTATGGCAGCTCAGAAAAAGACCCCCGTCCCAAATTTGGGGTTCAGACAAGTCTTCCTGGATAAAGTAACATGTCTGTTGAAACCTGAAGAAAAAGGAGTCTAGGATGATTCTGCTTCCAGGCCTGGGCAACTGAATGAATGTCATTTGTTAAAACAGGTAACACAGGAAGAGAAATCGTTCTAGAGAGAAGGGCAATGAGCTCATATCTGGGTGACTTTAAGTTTGAGGGGTGCAGGTAGTATCCGAGTCCAGATTTCAGGGAGGCAGTTGGAGATGTGGATCTGAGATGGACACATTTGCAAATCATTAGCAGGTTACTTGGAAGTTGCAAGGGGCCAGTGCCCAGAACAATGCCTGGCAGAGAATGGGCACTCAGTAGATGTTTGCTGAGTGAAAGTGGCTGAGATCACTCAGAGAGATGAGTCAAGCAACAAAGGAAGACAAACCAGGACAGAACTCTGAAATGGACTTAATAGTTCATTAAGAGAAGAGCCAAGGAAGAGGAGCCTGAGAGGATGAGAAAGAAAGGAACAGTGAGAACAGAGCGTGGTATCATGGCTGCCAAAGGAAGACAGCATTTCAAGAAGGAGGGTGGTATGAAATTGGCTTGGGGCTGGTGTCTAACCTCCTCTAACTTCACAAGCGGAAAGGAGAATCAAGATCAACAGCCCAAGGCTGACTCCCATGAGGTGGAGGTCAGAGATGCCTTCTCCCTCCGCCATCTTTTCCAATTCTGACGCAAACCCTCCCTCCCACACTCAACTTCTCTACTGAGTTCGATTATTCATTGTAACGGCCACGCAGAACTCACAGACCACACCATGATTATGGGGTTTATTATGGAAGTAACAGTTACAATTCAGGCTCAGGAACACTCAGGATACAGGTCTTCCATCAGGACACCCTCTCCCTAGCTGTGCTCGCAGGCACACCTCTCCCTGGCCCTCAGCCTCTCCCCAAAGGCACTCAGCTCTCTCTCTCTGCGGGCCGGGAAGCCCACCATGCCGTCTCCTGCTGCCAGGTCTCTACTGCGACCACTTCTCACTGTCTTTAAGATTATAGCTCTCTCTCTGTCTCCTGGGTCCAGGAGTTTCTAAGCACAGGAATCCCAGGTCCAAACAATGTGCTAGCTCCTTGTTGTTCTTCCTTTGTGGTGCTGGGACTCTCCTGTCTGCTCTGGAATTGGCTCTCTTTTAAGGCAAGACTGACCAATCCCCTTGGTGGGCCACAATTACCCTGTCACACTCCCACCCAATCACTTGGGTGGGAGTTACAAGACCATAGAAAGGCCACACAAAAGTAATCAATTATGCCTCAGGTGGGCCCAGGGTGTTTGAGAGTGGACAGGTGAGGTAAAATCTTAAGTGTGTCTTTCAAGTTAGCAAAAAGGAGGCTGCTGGCAAAGTCCCCATGTGTGGTTGTGCAGGTAGCACACTGCACAATGCCAAAGACACCATGTACATTGTGGACATTGCAAATTTGTATGCTTAAGATCTTCATTTTCTGACAGATGGAAACAAGTGTACTGAAGAAGAGACACCTTTTTTCAGTCTACACAAAGGCATCATATGGGCTCAGCACAGACCTTGTTGTTGATGACCCTGGTGAGTGTGGTTCAGTTTCAGTTTTGTGGCAAGGCATAAATTCAGCTTTCAGTGGGTTGAGGAGCAAACAGAAGGCAAAAAAGTCCAACTTGAGGTAGTGTAGACAAAGCTTTCTAGACGTTTGGCTGTGAGGAGGAAATGAGATAGGAATATGCCAAGAGGGTCAGGTGAAACTGCAGAGGGAAGGAAATACTTTTTGTTTGTTTTTTTAATCATGTGGAGGAGGCTAGAACATGTTGAAATACTCCTGGGAAGGAGCCAGTAGAGAGGGAGAGGTTGAAAATACAAAAGAGAGGGTGAGAGGAAGACCAAGAGAGTGAAAAAGGGATTAGCCTTAAATTAGATGAGGCAGTCAGAGAAGGACTTTCTGAGGAGGGGACGCCTGAATGAATTGAAGGAGCCAGCCATGGGAAAATGGGGGGAAGAGCACTCCAGGAAGAGGAACGGCCCGTGCAAAAGCCCTGAAACAGTAAAGACCTTGTGTGTGTGAGGAATAGAAAGCTATAGAATAGACAACCAACATGAAATAGGGGAGAATTTCAGTAATAGACACGGTTAGGCCAGGTTAAATTAAAAAAAAAAAAAAAGAGAGAGTTGCCACTAGCCAAATCAAGGCCAACACAAGCATGAAAATAATAATAGTAATTGATTAAAATTCTTGGAATAAAGTGGTGTGAAAGTGCACTCTAAAACTGAGGCGCTTGCCATAACTAAAATGGCCGACACAGGTGTGGATCGGACTCCATTTTGTTTTAAACCCCCGCTGCTGCTTGGAAAGTAGGAGCTCCACTTCTGAGTAAACAAGTGTTGTTTTGCAAACAAATATGGTTGTGCTTGCTTGACAATGATTCCAGGAAGAGTGTGCAGGTTGTTCAAGGAAAAAATGCTTGCCCCAGGAAGAATGCATTTAAAAATAGGTAAGTGACTCGAAGGTAGGTCTGTTTCTGGTTGCAGTCAGCTGGCCTTCTGGTATAAAAACATGCATTCCGTTGTAAGCGTCGGGACAATTTGTAAATCGAGTTGTATTCCTCAATAAAACGCTATCATTTCTCCCCATACAGGGTTAGTGTTGTTTACACTTTTGACATTTCAAAATCCTGAGCCTATGTTTATTTTTTAAAATAAGCAACTAAATTCTAGTAAAAAGAGCAGACTTAATGGTCTGACTGAGACTGGAGGGACCCCAGAGGACATGGCCCCCGGACCCTCTGTTAGCCCCAAGCTAAAACCATTCCTGAAGCCAACTCTTCAGACAAAGATTAGACTGGACTATAAGATATAAAACGATACTGGTGAGGAGCGTGCTTCTCAGCTCAAGTAGACACTTGAGACTATGTGGGCAGCTCCTGACCAGAGGTGACATGAGAAGGCAGAGGGGGACAGGAGGTGGATGAATGGACACAGGAAATACAGGATGGAGAGAAGAAGTGTGCTGTCACATTATAGGGAGAACAGCTAGGGTCACATAACAATGTGTGTAAGTTTTTGTATAAGAAACTAACTTGATTTGTAAACTTTCATTTAAAGCCCAATTAAAAAAAAATGCAAGTAAATAAATGAGGCAGAAGGAAAAGCTTTTCCTTACAGTAGAATATCCGTTATTAAGTCTAGAAAATCTCAGTGGATTCTAAAGAGTGACGACAATTTGATGAGGGACAGGGTATCTACCTGGTCTCAAGGTCTCCACACGAATTACTTATTAATTACGAAGGATGCAAGAGTAACTACAGTGGAGAAAACTAGATGACACAGATGTAACATGAGCGTTGTCAGGGTAACCACTGATAATGAGAAAAACTCACATCGTGAGCCTTCTTTAGCTACATTTGTATGAAAATGCATTTCTTTAATACCAGCTTGTTGAAAGAATGTATTTATTTTGAAATAGTTCCCAGACTTTGGGATTTTGTAAATTAAAACATTTTTTTAAATTCTTTATCTGACCTAGAATTGCCTTTTTTTTTTTTTTTTTGCCAAGTAAGGACATAAACTATTGCTTATCTAATATTGCAATTTAATTAATTAATTAATAAGTAATGCATTCACGTGGTTCGAAATTTGAAATGATCAAAAGGGTATACAGTGAAATTCCCTCTCCCTCTCCTATCCATCAGCCATCCAGTTCCCCTCCTCTGTCCACCAGCCGTCCAACTCCATGTCTGTGAGGAAGTCTTTGTTGCCAATTTCTTGGGTCTCTTCCTGAGAATATTCCATATATATTCAAACATATGTATTTTTTTCTTTTCTCCTCTTTTTATGTTGATATAGTGGAACCAAATTTGTATTAAAAACAGATATTTTGCTTTTATTTCCAGGGGCCATTTCTTATCCACAAACTTAAAATCCCTGACCCAAAATTAATTTGCCCGTAGTTTTTTTTCTCTCTCACCCAACATTGCTAATTGACTTTCCTTTTCTGTTCCAAGGAACAGACTATAACAAAACTATTAACCTGTGATTAAATGAAAAAGAGTCTAGACTTCTTTAATTTAAATTTCTAGAGGTCTCAGAACTGCGGGTGGATGGACAGCCAAATCTTTCAGGAAATTACCTTTTTAATGTTAACTCCCACCACTCCTCTATCAGTTTGTGTACTGTGGTGGCTTGCATGCTGCTGTGATGTTGGAAGCTATCCACTGGTATTTCAGCAATGGAGGTGCTCACTCATCTGTGCCAAGAAATTTGGAAGACAGCTGTTGCAGGGGAAAAAACATCTCAAAGTTTAGTGAAGCAAAAAGGAAGTTTTATTCGGCACATATTCAAAAAGACAAAACTTGAGAAGCGGACAAGCATGTTGCCAGAGCTATGCCTGCTCAAGTCCAAGGAAATATTACAGAGTAAGCAAGAACGGGAAAATGGACAAGCATGGTACCACAGCCAGGTCTGCCGGAGTCCAAGGAGGGTTACGGTCATCAGTATATATTAACGTTACAAATGGGCAAAACCATTGACAGCTTCGCCTTTTCACAGATTGGGTAGAAACTGTGGTCTTACATTTTGAATTGCCTTTCTTAACAATCATTGGTACAGGTTTCAGTAAGGACAGTCAGGAGGGTCTTCCTTGGTCCAAAAAATTTCTATTCACTAAATATTAATAGAAAAAGATAAGAGTGGAAAGTCTTTTGTGTTCTGGCTTATGTGAAAGTTTCCCTACAAGACATTTTCCAAGATTATCTTATCTATTGTCTTTATACCTCAGGGCCCACTTAACGTGTCCTGTGAGTACTTGTGAGTCCAGCTCCAGCTGGATCACATTCTCTATGCTCAAGGACAGGGAATAATGACTCCATTACTATTTCCTAAATCACGGCTACCTGGCCAACTGACTGGAAGAGGTCCATATTTGTGCCCATTCCAAAGAAAAGTGATCCAACAGAATGCGGACATTATCCAACAATATCATTAATATCACACACAAGTAAAATATTGCCGAAGATCATTCAAAAGCAGTTGCATCAGTACATTGACAGAGAACTGCCAGAAATTCAAGCCGGATTCAGAAGAGGATGTGAAACGAGGGCTATTGTTGCTGATGTCAGATGGATCTTGGCTGAAAGCCAAGATGCCAGAAACATGTACCTGTATTTTATTGACTATGCATTTTACTGTGTGGATCATAACAAATTACAGCACCATTTTCTTGGTGGTATGAGGTCTCTGCACTGAGAATCTCCTCGACCAGGGGAAGATTGATGACAAGGACCTTCCTCCAGAGCTGACAGAGAGAGAAAGCCTTCCCCTAGAGCTGGTACCCTAAATTTGGACTTTTGCCTCCTAAACTGAAAGAATAAATTTCTCTTTGTTAAATTTCCACTTGTGATATAATTCTATAGCAGCGATAGATGACTACGACAGAATTTGGTACTGGATACTTAAAATGTGGAAATGGTTTTGAAACTGTGAATGGATAGAGGCTGGAAGAGTTTTAAGGTGCCTAATAGGAAAAGCCTAGGTTGCCTTGAAGAGACTGTTGCTGGAATTATGGACATGAAAGACAATTCTGGTGAGGACTCAGAAGGAAACGAGGGCTGTTAACACTGGAGATGGTCCAGATGCCAGTAAGCAGAAGCAGAGAAATGGCAGCAATAGAACCAGGAGACCAGAGCGGGACAGTACTGGAGCCAACCCGTGGAGTTAGAGAGCTGAGTGCCTTTATGCAGGAGGCTTCCTGGGGGAGTGGTGTGCCTCCAGACACTTATGGGTGGAGCTAGGCTTGCCGACCCACGGAGCATAAGGTCACAGGGACAGGAAGCAGGAATTTTGTGAGTGGATCACTAAGGGTAATAGTGAGTGGTGTCACTCCTATTCTGCTGGGCTTGAAATGAGCCACCCCAGAGACAGGAAAGAGAGAATCCCACCACCACCAAGGAAGAACATCCATGAGTGAAGAACGTGTCTTTTGGACCCGGGATCCCTGCACTGAGAAGCTTCTGGAACCAGGTGACTGAGAGAGTTTAGGAAGTGGTGGCAGAGAAATGATGACAGGAGATAGTGTGGTGGGCTTCCCAGTCCACGGAGTGAAAAAGATGAGTGCCTTTGGGCCAAGGCTTACTGTTGGAGTAGAGTGCCTCTGGGCACCTATTGGCAGAGCTGAAAGTGCTTTGTAACACTTGCTGAGCAGAACAGAGGCCGGGAGGGCCAGAGAGAGGCCTGTCTGTGAGTACAAATCGGAACAGGCTATCCTGATGGAAGAACTGCATCCTGAGTGTTTCTGAACCTGAATTGTAACCTGTTACTTCCTTTACAACATTGCAAAGAATGGGAATTCCAGAACACTTAATTGTGCTCATGAGGAACCTGCACATAGATCAAGAGGCAGCCATTCAAACAGGGGATACTGCATAGTTAAAAATCAGGAAAGGTGTGCGTCACGGTTGTATTCTTTTGCCATACCTATTCGATACCTATTCAATCTGTATGCTGAGCAAATAATATGAAAAGCTGGACTATATGAAGAAGAATGGGGCATCAGGATTGGAGGAAGACTCATTAACAACCTGCCATATGCAGATGACACAACCTTGCTTGATGAAAGTGAAAACGACTTGAAGCACTTACTAATAAAAATCAAAGACCACACCCTTCAGTACGGACTGCACCTCAACATAAAGAAAACAAAAATCCTCACAACTGGACCAATGAGCAACATCATGATAAACAGAGAAAAGATTGAAGTTGTCAAGGATTTCATTTTACTTGGATCCACAATCAACAGCCATGGAAGCAGCAGTCAGGAAATCAAGAGACACATTGCATTAGGCAAATCTGCTGCAAAGCACCTCTTTAAAGTGTCAGAGAGCAAGGATGTCTCCTTGAAGACTAAGGTGTGCCTGACTCAAGCTATGGTATTTTCAATCGCATCATTTGTATATGAAAGCTGGACAACGAATGAGGAAGACTGAAGAAGAATTGACACCTTTGAATTGTGGTGTTGACGATAAGTATTGAATACACCATGGACTGCCAAAAGAATGAACAAATCTGCTTTGAAGAGCTGCAGCCAGAATGCTCCTTAGAAGCAAGGATGGCCAGACTGTGTCTTACACACTTTGGACATGTTGTCAGGAGGGATCGGTCTCTGAGGAGGACATCATGCTTGGCAAAGTACAGGGTCAGCGGAAAAGAGGAAGACCCTCAACAAGGTGGATTGACACAGTGGCTGCAACAATGAGCTCAAGCCTATCAACAATTGTGAGGATGGCGCAGGACCGGGCAGTGTTTCGTTCTGTTGTGCATAGGATTGCTATGAGTTGGAAGCAACCTGACGGCACCTAACAACAACAATAACAAGAACTTTCCTAATAAACCCCAGAATTATGAGTATTGTCTATGAGTTCTGTGTGCCCATTGCAATGAGTTATCAAACCCAGGGGAGAAGTAGAGAGTGCCATGAGAGGGACGGTTGGTGTCAGAATTGGTAAAAATGACAGGGAGAGGAGGGATGTCTGACCCCACCTCGTAGGAATCAGCTCTGGGCTGTTGATCTTCTGCTTTGGGAAGTTGGAGGAGGTCATATGCTGCCGCCATGCAGTTTTTACAGCTGACATCAGAAGCAGGATTCTTTGCAAGGGCTTCAGGCTTATGAAAGCAGGTGACTTTGTAAGGGAAAGAACAGAGGGGCTTGGGAAGTGAAACTTTCGATTCTTAGATAGTTACTTTGGTTGTTTTTACAACCATTACCTGGAGAAGGACATCATGCTTTGTGTCGTAGTCATCCAGTGCTGCTGTAACAGAAATACTACAAGTGGATGGCTTTAAAAACAGACATTTATTCTCCCACAGTCTAGTAGGCTAGAAGTCCGAATTCAGGGTGGCAGCTCCGGGGGAAGGCTTCGTATCTCCATTGGCTCTGGGGGAAGGTCCCTGTCATCAGTCTTCCCCTGGTCTACAGTAATCTCAGAGCAGGGGCCCTGGGTCCAAAGGACACACTGTGCTCCTGGCACTACTTTCTTGGTGGTATGAGGTCCCCATGTCTCTCTGCTCACTTCTGTCTTTCATATCTCAAAAGAGATTGACTCAAGATACAACTTAATCTTGTAGGTTGAGTCCTGCATCATTGACATAACTGCCTGTAATCCGGCATCATTAACATCATAGAGGTAGGATTTACAACTCATAGAATAATCACATCAGATGATGAAATGGTGGACACACAATATTGGGAATCATGGCCTAGCCAAGTTGACACACATTTGGGAGGTACACAATTCAATCCACAACACTTAGTAGAGGGTCAGAGAAAAAGAGGAAGACCCTCAACTGGATGGATTGACACAGTAGCTGCAACAGCGGCCTCAAGTATCACAATGATTGTGAGGATGGCACAGAACCAGGCAGCATTTCATTCTGTTGTAAGCAGCTCGCTCTAAGTTGGAACCAACTTGATGGCACCTAACAACAACAGCAACGGTAACTCATTAGCCATTAAGTACTTCATCACCATGGAAACCTGTATTATTTAAGCTAAAGTATTTAAGTCCCTTTGAATGCTCAATTCTCTGGAAGCAGTCTCCTCTGGCATGAGAGAATGTTCCCCCAACTTGCAAATTGTTTATTAAATCATAATAATAAATAAAATTGTTTATGAAATCATAGAGCAATCAAATATTATTACTCATTTGAGTTAGTACATGATATTTTCAATAGGGTATTACACACATTGTTCAGTTACTTGCCTGCTCACTTAACATTTTTTCATATTAAAAATGTCAGTCAACGCTAAAAATTAGGATGACCATTGCTGTGGATTGAATTGTGTCCTTCAAAAATATGTGTTGTAAATCCTAACCCCTATACCTGTGGTTTGGAAACCCTAGTTGCATATTGGTTAAGAGCTACGGCTGCTAACCAAAAGGCCGGCAGTTCAAATCCACCAGGAGCTCCTTGAAATCTCTATGGGGTAGTTCTACTCTGTCCTGTAGGGTCGCTCTGAGTTGGAAATGACTCAAAAGCAATGGGCTTGGGCTTGGGCTTGGGCATACCTGTGGTTTGGAGCCTTGGTGGCGCAGTGGTTAACAGCTTGGCTGCTAACCAAAAGGTCAGCAGTTGGAATCCACCAGTTGCTCCTTGGAAACCCTATGGGGAAGTTCCACTCTGTCATATAGGGTTGCTATGAGTCGGAATCAGCTCGACAGCAATGGGTTTTTTCGGTTATACCTGTGGTTATAATCCCAATTTGGACTGGGTTTTCTTTGTTATGTTAATGAGGCAATATTAGTGTGGGCTGTGTCTTAAGTCAGTCTTTTTTGAGATATAAAAGAGTAGATTAAGAAAGGAAGCAAGCAAGCAGGGATGGGGGAAGATAGATGCTAGGCCACATAATGATCACCATGATGGTTAAGGTTGTGTGTCAACTTGGCTAGGCCATGATTCTCAGTGGTTTGACAATTATGTAATGATGTAGGTTGGCGGTTATATATTGATGTTGTTTGGCAGTTATGTAATGATGTAATCATTCTCCATATTGTAATCTGATGTAGTCATCCCCCGTTTTGTGATCTGATGTGAGCAGCCAATCAGTTGAGAAGGGAGTTTCCTTGGTGGAGTGGCCTGTATCCAATATGTATGGATGTTCTGGCAAAGCTCATACACCCTCGGTTGTGCACCCAACTCATCATTCTCTGACTTCCAATTCTTGGGACATGAGCCAGTAGCCTTCCGCTTCACCTGCTGATTTTGAATTTGTTAGCCCCTGTAACCAGGTGAGTCAGGAGAAGCCTCCAGCGTAAGACAGTCATCAAGTAACTGAGAAACAGAAGCTGAAAAGAGACAAAGACCTTCCCCTAGAGCAGGCAGAGAAAGAAAGCCTTCCCCTAGAGCTGGTGCCCTGAATTCAGACTTCTACCTCCTAAACTGTGAAGAAAAATCAATTTCTCTTCATTGAAGTCACCCACGTGTGATATTTCTGTTATAGCAGCACTAGATAACTAAAATATAAAAATTTTAAGACAAAAATGAAAAGATTAAATTTAGTTTTTTTGAAAACTTCCGAATCTTCATTTTTCTCATATCTCTGTGACAGTGAAAACTTTTCCATAGGCTGATACTAGTTGAATTTATTTCTGTAGCTCCAGGTGAAGCATATACTTGGGCTGCCCTAGGAAAATATTGTATCTACTGCCTTCACTGTCCATAGGTCACCACTTTGCTTCCTGATTATACACTGTGCAATCCCCAGTGGTGACATTTGTTCTTGGTACAGCTGGCTTCAAATGAAATTGCCCATTTTCAGTATTGCTATTGACAGTCTAATGAGAAAGAACAGATTTTCGGCTGGAGAAAACAATGCCTCATTCTAGAAACTTATATGAGCTTTTATCTCACTTCCTCGGAGGCATAATGGATGAAAGGTGAATTTGGCTGCTTGCAAGAGTCAGAGCCCCAGACATTAGCAGGTGCCAGCTGTATTCTGTTTACATCAAAGTTTATTAAATTATTAAAGGGAACGTGTACCAGATTTTACTCACCAACTGCACCTTTTCACCAGTCTCTTAGGCTGGGACAGTGTCAGGGTCTGTTGCTTCTTTTATGACCACACAGCCATAACCTATCTTTAGTCTAGTCTAGAAGGCAGCTCTAGCCAAGCACTGGGAATTATTGTAGATTATGTCTGGGGCACAAGTCACCTTAGATCACTTGCAGAGCTTGCGAATTTTAATGATGAAGTTAACAGACTTCACATTTTATCCTAGCAAAGAAAGACAGAGGTATTCATTCAGAGTTTTTACTTGATCGAAAAATCATATGTCAACCAGGATTGGGTTCTTAATTTGAATCTTGTTCATTTGCTTATTCAGTGAGTACTTACTGAACTACTATATTGGGCCAGGAGCTGAAGATAAAAAAAAAAAACCTAAACCAAGCCAAACTCATTGTCCTGAAGTCAATTCCAACTTATAGCAACCCTGTAGGACAGGGTAGAACTACCCCATGGGGTTTCCAAGGAGCGGCTGGTTTGATCTGAACTGCCAACCATTTGTTTAGCAGCCGAGCTCTTAACCACTGTGCCACCAGGGCTCTATATTGGGCCAGGAGCTGAGAATACATTTGGAGAAAAACAGAGTCCCTGCCCTCAGGGACCTTACAATCTGGAGAGGAAGCAAGATAAAGAAACAAGTACAGGTGATTGTCATAATTTGTGGTAGTTATGTTCTATAAAGGCACCATGAACACTGAATTAGTAAATATTAAACCATTGCTCCTAGGAGAAATACAGGGTTAGTTTCCTGCAAGTCTCTGATCATAACATTTTCATCAACATAACCTTGTTTTATGTGTGTTTCTGTTTAAAGACACATTATCTAATACCTATTGTTGATTCATTAACGTTGAACTCATGGTCAACAGCACTATAACTCATGTGGGAACAAAGCTTATCTAACACATGGATCATCTTCTCCCTAAGGCACATCACGGCCTTCTTGCACTTAGGAACACCAGACAGCACTTCAACATTATGCCTGTGGGCCGTTTTAAACAGCAACATAACCAACAAAAACGTGGAAAGTGTGGCACTAAATAGACCACCAAAAGGACACTTGCTTATGGTGTCAGAGCAGAAACAAGAAGACAGAGCATTTGCTTTGTTTGACCTGGAGGGGAAGGTGCACATCGGGTGACTCAGATTTTTTTATTGTTCTGCGCATGACCATGAATGATTGTGAGAGGGCCACAGGGATTTCTTCAGGGGATTACAAATAAATTTCAGTAAGTAGGTGAATTTGCACCAGCCTCTCCTTGGAAACCGTATGGGGCAGTTCTACTCTGTTCTGTAGGGTCACTGTGAGTTGGAATCCACTCGATGACAACGAGTTGGATGAATTTGCAAAAAAAAAAAAAGGATTGACTGTACCTTCAATAGAGTTCAGCCTGATGTTGTCCTGATAAGAGACAGAACACCCTGGGAACAGGTGGGAGGGGTACCAGCCTGGACACAGGGTGCCAGCTAAGACTTCCTGAGAGAAGAATGCCTGAACTGAAGGATGAATAGGAATTAGATGGCGGAGAGCGTTTGTGGTAGAGAGAACAGCATGTGTGAAGGCAAAAGATAAACAGTCACTGGTTCCTTTGAGAAATTGAAAGTTCAGTACATTGGAGGATTGAGCAAGAGGTAAAGAGAGATGCGGCAGACAGATTGGCTGGGGTCAAATAATGGAAATTTCGACTGTAGGAGTTTGGATTTTCTTTGAGGACAATGGGAGAATATTGAAGTCTTCTAGATTGGGAAGGCAGTGCCTGAATTGTGCAAACAATTAAGTGCTGGGCTACTAACTGAAAGGTTGGAGGTTTGAACCTACCTAGAGGCACCTTGGAAGAAAGGCCTGGCAAACTGCTTCCGAAAGGCCACAGCCATGGACACACTACAGAGCACAGTTCTGCTGTGCAACCCATAGAGTCACCATGAGTTAGAAATGACTCGATGGCAACTTGAAAGATTAGATAGGAGTCTTAGGGGGCAGTGCGTTTATGTTAAGGGGAGAGGAAGAGGGTGAGAATGGTTGCACGACTCAAAGAAGGTAATCAGTATAACTGAATTGTACCTGCAGAAATTGTTGGTGTATGTTCTGCTGTGTATATTCTCAACAACAACAAAAATACAATAAATTAAAAAAAAAAAGATCACTCTGGCTCCAGCAAGGAGGAGGTTCTGGAAGGGGCAAAGCTGGAAGCAACAAGGAGAATTAGCCAAAAGCTCTTGCAGTAACTTAGGTGGTAGGGATGGGGAGAAGTGGACTGGTGGAAGAGAACCTATAGGACCTGGCAATTGAAGGAACTTGGGGTAAGGGAGAGGGAGGAGGTAAGGATGACTTCCAGATTTCTGACTCGGACTGCTGGGTGGGTGGTGGTCATAGAGGAAGAGTGTTTTAAGGCTGAAGTTGCCTTTTTTGGCAAACACAAAAATTTCTGTGGCTTTCTGTTTTCCTCTTTTCTAAACTATAAAATCAGACACCAATCCTTATGCCAGATATTCTGCCAAGCAGTATTCAAGTTTGACTGCAGTTTTCGACGAATGGCCTGCAAGCACAAGAGACGTAATTCGATTTGTAAAAGATCAGCACTTCTGAGGAATTCAGAAGTTTTCATTCTTATGTACCAATACGTGCAAAACTCAGATAAAGTTTAACCCCTGTAATATCACTTTACAAGACATTAGCTAGGTCACTACATTTTTTTCCTTTTCATTTTTTTTAAGTCAAAGTAATAGGTGCACATAGTTTAAAAATGATAAAATACCAAATGGAAAGCAGCAATCCCCTCCCCAAATTCTACTCCCCAAAAACAACCACTTTCGACTACTTTAGCTATTCTGATATTTAATTCCAGATTTCTAAATAATGTCCTTATGCTCTTCTATCTTTTGTCCTAGTCATCTAGTGCTGCTATAACAGAAACACCACAAGCAGATGGCTTTAACAAAGAGAAGTTGATTTCTTCACAGTAAAATAGGCTTAAAGTCTAAATTCAGGGTGTCAGCTCCAGGGGAAGTCTTTCTCTCTCTGTTGGCCTTCTCATCAATCTTCCTCTAGACTGGGAGCTTTCTCTCACAGGGACTCCAGGTCCAAAGGCCATGCTCTGCTCCTGGCACTGCTTTCTTGGTAGTATGAGGTCTCTCTGTCTCTCTGTACAGCTTCTCTCTTTTATATCTCAAGAGATTGCCACAAGACACAATTCAGTCTTGTAGGTTGAGTCCTGCCTCACTAACACAACTGTCGCCCATCCTCTGTCATTAACATCATAGAGGCAGGATTTACAACATATAGGAAAATCACACAATACCTGGAATCATGGCCCAGCCAAATTGATACACACATTTTTGGGGGGACATAATTCAATCCATGACAGCTTATTTTTAATGAAAGTTTTTGAATAACTAATACATTCACACAGTTCTAAAGTAAAGGATAGAAAAAGATATTCAGTAAAGAGCATCCCTTCTACGCCGGTGCTCACCCATCTAGCTCTAACTCACCTCCATTTTCCTCACATCACCACTGTTATTAGCTTCCTGTGTATTGTCATAAACAAGAAAATACAATTATGTATCTACTTTCTCCTGCATTTTTTTAATGTGTATCAGTCATGATAAGGTAAGTTATGTTGCAGGAACAAACAATCCAAAAACCTCAGTGGCTTCTTTCCCGCACCACACACTACATGTCCATACTGAGTTGGCTGGAGATTTTGTTCCATGTTTTCCTCACCCAGGGTTGCAAACCTGCAGTGTCTAACCTGTGGAGTGTTTTGCCTGCAATGGCAGGGGACAAGGAACACGACAGATCACTCACTGGCCCCTAAAGTCTTCCTTCCAGAAGCGACAAATATCTCTTCTGCTCCCATTTCATTGACCAAATCATGTCACATAGGCCTGTGTATGAAAGGGGGCAAGGAAGCAC
Source organism: Elephas maximus indicus (assembly GCF_024166365.1). Classification (NCBI taxonomy): domain Eukaryota; kingdom Metazoa; phylum Chordata; class Mammalia; order Proboscidea; family Elephantidae; genus Elephas; species Elephas maximus. Next base: position 7,507,359 of record NC_064845.1, read on the forward strand.
AAATGTATCATATCTTCTTGTCTTAGCTGGGCTCTCTAGAGAAGCAAAACCAGTAAGGTGTATAAATATATATAGAGAGAGATTTATAGCAAGAAAATGGCTCACCCAGTTGGGCTTCTCCTGACTCACATAGCTGCAGGGGGTGGCAAACCCAAGATCCAGACCACAGAGGGTGATGAATCCCAAGATTGGCAGGCAAGCTGCTAACTCAAGTCCCAAGAACTGGAGTTCAGATGAACAGGAGCCAGTTACAGGATCCAGAGCAAGCAAAAACCCCCAAGCCTTGCCAGAAAGTCCACCTATATTGGATGCAGGCTACACCCCCAAGGAAACTCCCTTTCCACTGATTGGCTACTCACAGCAGATCCCATCATGGAGGTGATCGCATTATATCACATCTCATCACAGAGGTGATCATATCGTTATACGACTGCCAAACTATATCATAACTGCCAAACCACTGAGAATCATGGCCCAGCCAAGCTGACACACAATCTTAGCCATCACACTCCGGAAGCTGGAAAACCAGATATGCTGGTGAACAGCACTGCTAATTCCCTCTTAGACACACCGTTCTATATCTTGTTTTTTTCGCTAAGAAAATATTTAGTTAATCTTGCCATTTCAGTAAATAGAGAATATCCTTATTCCCTTTTTTCTGATTCCATTTATATTATTCCCATGATTACCTTTACAAAGCGACGCTGCAGTGAGTACACATGTACAGATGTAATTTTGCATACGTGTAAATGTATCTCCAGGAAAAATTACCCTAAGTGGAATTTCTGAGTCAAAGGGTAAACACATTGATTCCTATTTGTGGAAGAAGCTTCTGTTTGTCTTCCCATACCTATCCTTCCTTTTTCCTTTTGTAGAATAACTCCTAACTTTGAGCCCAGCTGGATTTTTTTCCCTGGCCTTCCTTCCAGCACTCTGTGTGCCTGTGATTAAGTTTTAGCCAGTGGATTTGGAGTTGAAATTGTTTTCCACTTCCAGGTCGTGTCCTGGGAGGAATCAGCCGGAATCTGGTGGCCTTTTGTTTCCTCCTTGTTCCACCTGATGGAGGAGCCCTGGTGACATAGTGGTCAAGTGCTCGGCTGCTAACCCAAAGGTCAGCAATTGGAGCTCCTCAGCAGAAAGATAGATGTGGCAGTCAGCTTCCGTAAAGACTGTTGTTGTTGTTAGGTGCGGGCCAATTGGTTCCGACTCAAAGCAAACCTACGTACAACAGAACGAAACACTGGCCGATCCTGTGTCATCCTCACATTTGCTGCTAGCCTTGAGCCCATTGTTGCAGTCGCTGTACCAGTCCATCTCACTGAGGGTCTTTGTCTTTCTCACTGACCTTCTACTTTAGCAAGCATAATGTTCTTCTCCAGGGACTGGTCCTTCCTGATAACATGTCCAAAGTATGGGAGATGAAGTCTTACCGTCCTTGCTTCCAAGGAGCACTCTGGCTGTACTTCTTCCAAGACAGATTTGTTCATTCTTCTGGCAGTCCATGGTATATTCAATATTCTTCACCAACACCGTAATTCAAATGCATCAGTTCTTCCTTGGTTTTCCCTATTCATTCATTCTCCAACATTCACATGCATATGAGGTGAATGAAAACACCGTGGCTTAGATCAGGCACACCTTAGTCCTTAAAGTGACATCTTTGCTTTCTAACACTTGAAAGAGGTCTTTTGCAAAAGATTTGCCCAATGCAATCCATCTTTTGATGTTTTGACTGCTGCTTCCATGTTGATTGTGGATCCAAGTAAAATGAAATCCTTGACAACTTTAAACTTTTCTTCATTTATCATGATGTTGCTTATTGGTCCAGTTGTGAGGATTTTTGTTTTCTTTATGTTGAGGTGCAATCTATACTGAAGGCTGTAGTCTTTGATCTTCATCAGTAAGTGCTTCCAGTCCTCTTCATTTTCAGCAAGCAAAGTTGTGCCATGTGCATACACAGGTTGTTAATGAATCTTCTTCCAATCCTAATGCTGTGTTATTCTTCATAAAGTCCGACTTCTCCTATTATGTGCTTAGCATACAGATTGAATAAATATGGTGAAAAGATACAACCCTGAAGCACACCTTTCCTGATTTTAAACCACATAGTATCCCCTTGTTCTGTTCGAATGACTGCCTCTTGGTCTAAGTAAAAGTTCCTCGTGAGGACAAGTAAGTGTTCTGGAATTCCCATTTTTCAACAATGTTATCCATAATTTGTTAGGATCCACACAGTTGAATGCCTTTGCATAGTCAATAAGATACAGGTAAACATCTTTCTGTTATTCTCTGCTTTCAGCCAAGATTCATCTGTCATCAACAATGATATTCCTCCTTCCACATCCTCTTTTGAATCTGGCCTGAATTTCTGGCCATTCCCTGCCGATGTACCACTGCAACCGTTTTTGTATGATCTTCAGCAAGATTTTACTTGCGTCTGGTATTAAGGATATTGTTGGATAATATCCACATTCTGTTGGATCACCTTTCTTTGGAATGGGCACAAATATGGATCTCTTCCAGTCAGCTGGCCAGGTAGCTGTCTTCCAAGTTTCTTGGTATAGATGAGTGAGCACTTCCAGTGTTGCAACTGTTTGTTGAAAAATCTAAACTGGTCTTCCATCAATTCCTGGAGCCTTGTTTTTTCCCAATGCTTTCAGTGCAGCTTGGACTCCTTCCTTCAATACATTCAGTTCTTCGTCATATGCTACCTCCTAGAATGGTTGAGTGTCTACCAATTCTTTATGGTACAGTGAATCTATGTGTTCATGCCATCTTCTTTTGGTGCTCCTGTGTTATTCAATGTATTGTCCATAGAATCATTCAAAATTGCAGCTCAAGGTTCGAATTTTTTCTTCAGTTCTTTCAGCTAGAAAAATGCAGAGCTTGTTCTTCCGTTTTGGTTATCTAACTCCAGGTCTTTGCACATTTCATATAACTACTTTGTCTTCTCAAGCTGCCCTTTGAAATCTTCTGTTCAGCTCTTTTACTTCATTATTTCTTCAATTAGCTTTAGCTACTGTACATTCAAGGGCAAGTTTCAGAGTCTTCTGACATCCATTTTGGTCTTTTCTTTCTTTCCTGTCTTTTTAATGACCTTTTCTTTCTTCATGAATAATGTCTTTGATGTCATTTCACAGCTTGACTAGACTCCAGTCCTTAGTGTTCAATGCGTCAAATCTATTCTTGAGATGGTCTCTAAATTCAGGTGGGATATAGTCAAGGTCGTACTTTGGCTCTCTGGGATTTGTTTTATTTTCTTCAGTTTCAACTTGAGCTTGCATATGTGCATTTGATGGTCTGTTCCACAGTCAGCTCCTGGCCTTGTTCTGGCTGATGATATTGAGCTTTTCCACAGTCTCTTTCCACAGATATGTTCGACTTGATTCCCGTGTATTCCATCCAATGTGTATAGCAGCTGTTTATGTTGTTGAAAAAAGGTATTCCCAATGAATAGGTTGTTGGTCTTACAAAATCCTATGGTGTGAACTCTGGCATGGTTTCCAGGCCGTGTTTTCCAATTGCTGATCCTTCTTCTTTGCTTCCAACTTTCACATTCCAATCACCAGTAATTATCAGAGCACCTTGATTGCGTGGTTGATCAATTTCAGACTGCAAAAGTTGGTAAAAATCTTTAGTTTCTTCATCTTTGGCATTAGTGGTTGGTGTGTAAATTTGAATAAGAGTCATATTAACTGGTCTTTCTTGTATGCATATGGATATTATCCTATCACTGACAGCGTTGTACTTCAGGAGAGATCTTGAAATGTTCTTTTTGACAATGAATGCAATGTCATTCCTCTTCAAATTGTCATTCTTGGCATAGTAGACCATATGATTGTCTGACTCAAAATGACCAATAGCAGTCCATTTCAGCTCACTAAGGCCTAGGATATTGACCTTTATGTGTTGCATTTCATTTTGACGACTTCCAATTTTCCTAGATTCATACTTTGTACATTCCACATTTCGATCATTATTGGATGTGTTCAGCTGTTTCTTCTCATTTTGAGTCTTGCCACATTAGCAAATGAAGCTTTACTTCACCCACATCATTATCTTTTTATTTCTGTGAAGATATTAATATATGTATATACACAATATATAGGTATATACACTATATGTTGTATGTATGTATGTACGTATATATACACATATATATTATATTTAGAATTAGTGAAACTGTTTGGGGGTGGGGAACAAACAGGAAGGAAAACTCTGCATCTGTGAAATGATCAGAAAGGAATAAAGCTTCCCCTCCCTCCTGTTCTCCAAAAAGGTGGGTGAGGTCCTCCCCTGACGCCCCTTGGTGCTCTCTATGCCACCCCCATTGCAGCAGTCATTGCCTGGACAACAATGTCTGTGATCATGTGTGTTCACAAGACAGGGCAGAGACATGGTTTTTCTTAAATGTGTATTCCCAGCACCTCTCTCTCTCTCTGACACACACACACACACACACGGGAGACTCACATAAATACTTGTTAAATGAATAAGCAAACACGCATATAACTACTGGTAGAAAATATTGAAAACTCTTGGTTAATCTATTGCCCCGCTACTCTTTGAATCAGAAACTATCCCCTGTAAAAAACCTTTAAACCAACTATAACAATTTAACAATTGCCCTCTTTAAAACTTTTAAGAGACCAAATGGACAACAGCTATTCTAAAGCACAGACAAGAAGGTTGGGGAGCAAGGAGTTCCTGTCAAGAATGTTTGAGAAATCTAGATGTATCCTGAGCAGTATTCAGGAATAGTAAAGCCATGCTAAAGGAGACAATGGGATACCAAAGACATGTTAATGCAGATAGTAAAGTGGGGAGTAGGGGGCAGTTAGGCTCATGCCTAAGATGTGTGGGGGGGGGAGGGGTGGTCTCCGTTCTCATATTTAAGGTCTTGGAAGAAGTACAGCCAGAATGTTCCTTAGAAGAGAGGATGGCAAGACTTCATCTCAAGTACTTTCGAGATGTTATCAGGAGGGATCAGCCCCTGGAGAAGGACATCATGCTTGGTAAAGCAGAGGGTGAGTGAAAACCAGATGGATTGACATAGTGGCTGCAACAATGGGCTCAAACATAGCAACCACGGTGAAGATGGCACAGGACTAGGCAGTGTACATGGGGCACTATGACTTATAACCGACTCGACAGCACCTAACAACAACCACCGGTTTTGAGAAGCAGGAGCTCTAGGGTCTGACTGGAAGCTGTTGTAGGATACATGGCATGTCCTTAATGACTCCGTTTTTAGAACTGACTGACCCTGAAGCCCTGTACGTGCTCTGAGAAGCCAACATGGAAGGAATTTACAAGGACCCTCAGGAGACCACCCTGGCTGGATCCCACCTATATAACGTGCTTTCACTATCTCCTCTTTGACGGTCTTCCCAGTACCTTCAGCGGACATTGCCCGATTCAGATCATTCCTACTCACAATAAATATGTTCTGTTACACTAATATTTGTTGTTTCTCTGTGTATTTAGGTTTTTAACAACCTTGAACCTGATGATGTTTCATTATATTAAAGCCCAAAATTCCTGAGCTGTGGACCAAGAACCTGACTCTTGAACTTCTACTGAGAAGCCTTCCTGGTCTTCAACATGTTGCTCTAAACCACTTGCTTCCCCATCCCCCACCAGCCATGGCTCAGGATCATGGGAAAGCAGTCACCCATTCTTGGGACTAAAGATAGTCAGCAGGCACCTCTTCCCTGGGAAGTGGATTTGTATCACCCCTAACACCCTCCAGAGGGAACACAATGTTCTCCCTTTCTACTTCTGAAACATGCCCAAGTTGATTCAGCAACTAAGAGACAGAGTTGGAACTAGAAATTATGCACAGCTGCAGTTCAAGTTTTATTACATCCTACTGCAAGGTTTTTGAAAGATCGCTGTTGTGCTCATCAGGACCAGGGAATGCATAAATGTTTCCAGTACATAAACTGCTGTGAACTGAGGCTATCCAAGATACATGACTAATACCAGGATGAGTGCGCTAGCAGTATGTTCAAAGTAAAAACTACCAGGAGAAAGAAGGCTTTCTATTTGAAAGGATGGATTATTTCAATTGATTATTTCTGAAGCAGCTTGTAAAAAGAGAATAAAAACCTGTTGCCGTCGAGTTGATTCCAACTATAGCGACCCTATAGGACAGAGAAGAACTGCTGACCTTTTGGTTAGCAGCCATAGCTTTTAACCACTGCACACCACCAGGGCACCACAAAAAGAGAATAGATGACCTAACATGTTGAGGAATCAAAGCAGGAGATTAAAGATTTGAGAATTGACAAACGTTACTGTCCTGTCTGCCTGGAAGTCCATAGCACATTGAAAGTCCTCTCCTGGAAGCAAGGTAAGTGATAATGCCCAGCTGTTGGCCACATTAGCACTAACCCAGGGACATGAGGTCCACTCTTCTGGCCTTTGCTCTCCCCTTCTGAGTTTCGTGTCCTTGGTTGAGTTTCCATATCTACACTCAGTTTTTGTCTAGATCTCTGTGAATGAATTTTCTAAATCCTAAAGACAACTGATACTATACAGACATCACTTATTGTGACTGAAAGTGCAACAAAAATTCTCTTGGGAAGTTACTACTGGATGAAAACACTCCCTAGATTACAGAGTGTCTTAGTTATCCAGTGCTGTTAGAACAGAAATACCACAAACAGACAGCCTTAACAAACAGAAACCCTGGTGGCATAGTGGTCAAGTGCTGTGGCTGCTAACCAAGGGTTGGCAGTTCGAATCTGCCAGGTGCTCCTTGGAAGCTCTATGGGGCAGTTCAACTCTGTCCTATAGTGTTGCTATGAGTCAGAATCGACTTGATGGCAGTGGGTTGTTTGATAAGCCACTTGCACCACCCAGTCTCCCAACAGTAATCCTAGTCTCCACAAGTGAGGCCCAGGGAGACTAAGTGACTCAACTAAGGGCACGCAGCAAGTTAGTGTCAGGGCTGGGTCTACAACACAGCTCTCCCAAGGAAGCTAGAGTTCCTTCTGTATAGCTCATTGGGTCTTTGTGTTGCCTCCCCCCATGTTTCCAAGTGGGTGTCAGGAGCACCCTAGATTTCTGCTCTGGTTTCCCTTAGGTCATAAATTTCCTCAGGGTCACTCCTGTTCCCTTTACTTTTTCTTCTTCCGATTCTATCCTTGCCCTTCCTCTGCCCTTCCAAATGAGCATCCAGCTAGGCATGTATTAGGCTCACAATATTAGTGCTCCCTTCTCTTCCTCCGTGTTCTCTTCTCTATTCTGACCAGAAATCATCGAACTTCCCCCCCGCCAAAATCTAAGCCACCTACCCACGCTCTACGTAGGCTACATAGCTCTCTAAATTGTTGGATCCAACAACTTGTGCAAGATCTGCACCTTCTCCTGGTATGGACTGGCAAAATTTCACAAATAAGGGGACAGTGCCTTAATTGAAAAGGTTTTAGGTTGTAGAGGTCCTCAAGGTTTTCCCCAAGGACTTTACCTTGGATATTGTCCACTAAGTACCTGATTATGGTAGATATGTAACTTTAATTTTTTTAATTATTTTATTGCGCTTTAGGTGAAAGTTTACAGTGCAAATTAGTTTCTCATTCAAAAATTTATACACGTATTGTTTTGTGATATTAACTGCCATGCCCACGATGTGTTGGCACTGTCCCCCTTTCCCTTTCCACCCTGGGTTCCCCATGTCCATTTATCCAGGATTCCTGTCCCTTCCTGCCTTCTTGTCTTTGCTTTTGGGCAGGTGTTGCCTGTTTGGTCTTGTACACATGATTGAACTATGAAGCATGTGTTATTGTTTGTTTTATACCCGGTGCCGTCGAGTCGATTCTGACTCATAGCGACCCTATAGGACAGAGTAGAACTGCCCCATAGAGTTTCCAAGGGGGCACCTGGCAGATTCAAACTGCCGACCCTTTGGTTAGCAGCTGTAGCACTTAACCACTACGTTACCAGGGGTTCTGTTTGTTTTATAGGCCTGTCTAATCTTTGCCTGAAGGGTGGACTTCGGGAGTAGCTTCAGTTCTGAGATAGCAGGATGTCCTGAGGCCACAGTCTTGGGGGTTCCTCCAGTCAGACCAGTAAGTCTGGTCTTTTTTTCTTTTTGTGAATTTGAATTTTGTTCTACATTTTTCTACCGCTCCATCTGAGAACCCTCTATTGTGATCCCTGTCAGAGCAGTTGGTGGTCGTAACTTTAATTTTACTGTGGATGACCACATAAGCATTTGTTCATCCAGTCACTCATTTATGATTTCATTTGTACAATAAATATTTATTGAGCTCCTACTTTGTGCCAGGCCTGGGACTATGTAATGGAGACACAGTGGGAGCAAGAACAGATGCCATCCTTGCACCCACGGAACCTGTAGTTTATCTGGAAAACATATTAAACAAATAATTACAGGAGGTATGTTCCAAAAGGGGACATATGGGATGATGAGGGGACCCAGAGCAGGAAGACCTAACTCAGTCTAGGTCTCAATGAGGTCAATAAACCTTCTGTGGAAGTGCCTGAAGGATGACCAGGAGTTGGTGAGATGAAAAGGAGGGAAGAGTGATGTGTGAGGTCTGAAGGGGAGACAACGTGGGCCTCATTTGAGGAAATGAAGAAGGTTCTGGGTGTTTGACGGACAAAGTGGGAGCAGAAGAATAAAACAGAGGTTAGCAGGGATCACATCACAGAGGGCCGTGCCAAAATGTTTGGGTATTGTCCCAAGTGCAGGGGAAGCCACTGAAGTGTTTTTAAAGCTGGGGAGACAGGGTCAAATTTGTCTTTTTGAACATTAATTCAGTGCGCATTTGAAGGGCATGACTGGAGGGGCACAAGACAAGCAGTAGGGATATCATTACCCAAGGAAAGAGATAGGTGATAACGTTGTTGCCAAGGCTAGAAGTGGAAAGCAGTGGATCTGTATGAAAGGTAAAATCAACAGTTCTTGGTTTATGTGGGGGTAAGCAGGGTAGGGAAGAGGGAGGAGTTGAGAATGATGCTGTCTGGCTTGGGCATCTGAAGGGTGATGAGACGGATGCTGTCCACAGGGTGTGGGCTTTGTTGTCTTGCCTGGCTCCCCTCTTGGTCCCAAGATGGCTGCCTTTTGAATTCCTTTTCCTGTGAAACTTCTGTTCATATATTTTACCCATCTTTCTACTGTTTTTTGTTTTTTCTTTCCCTTAAAATTTAACCCTTTAAGCTGTTTCATTACTGACTTCTTTATCTTTCCAGCATTCATTCCCGGGCTGTTCTGGGTCATTTTCTTGTTCTTTAGCTATATCTGTTATTCTTTAAACCTTGTGGCTGTTTTAATTGTATCTGTTAATTTTCTCTTAAATGTGTTTCAGCTATTTTAAAAAGTCTGAAAGTTACTCCCACTCTAAGTTCCACCTTTTTTGAGAAATGCCTTTCTTTCCTATTTCTTTAATGTCACTGGCCTATGTTATTGTACAATTTTTAAAGGAGCCAAGCAAAGACTACCCACCTGAACAGGTAATCACCTTACCAGAAACTGAAACTGTATCCCTGAAGTTTAATATTATAATCAAAAACCCTGCAAGGTTAATTTTATATATATTTAATACTGATTCAGAATCAGTGAAAATATATAGCATCAATCAAGACACATATCAGGCCATACCTTTCTAGAGTCAAAAAACAATTTTTGTTGTGTTTTTTCTCAATTTGTAGTTTTCTATGCTATTTTTTTTCCTTTTATTTTGATAAGTTACATTTTATTTATTTTTCTTTTTCATTCTGCTTTAGGCAAAGATTTAAAGCTCAAGTTAATTTCTCATTCAAAAATTTGTATACATATATATATATTGTTTTGTGACATTGGTTGCAATCTCCACAATGTGACAGCACACTCCCCCTTTCCACCCCAGGTTCCCTGTGTCCATTCCACCAGTTCCTGTCCCTTCCTGCCTTCTCATCCTGCTTTTAGACCGGGAACTGCCCATTTGGTCACATTTTTTCTCAACATTTTATTATGAAAATTTTTAAACACACAGAAAATAATCCTATGGTGAATACCCATATGCTCACCAACTAGGTTCCACAGCTGACAACACGTGGCTGAAGTTACTGTAAACCAAAAAACCAAACCCAGTGCTGTCCAGACCCTATAGGACAGAGTAGAACTGCCCCCTAGAGTTTCCAAGGAGCACCTGGTGGATTCGAACTGCTGACCCTTTGGTTAGCAGCCGTAGCACTTAACCACTACACCACCAGGGTTTCCAAAGTTACTGTAGCACGTGTCTATCCATCTAGCCATTCACCAATCTTATTTCAAAATAAGTTGCAGACATTGGGAAATCTCTTCCCTAAATACTTTATTGCATATCGTTAATTCAAAGTTTGTTTACAGTTCTTTTTTTTAAATTGTGCTTTAGGTGAAAGTTTTTGGAGCAAATTCGTTTCCCATTCAAAAATTTATACACAAGTTGTTTTGCGATTGGCTGCAATCCCCTCCATGTGCCAGCATGGGCCCCTTCTCTACCCCGGGCTCCCTGTTTCCATTCATCTCGTTTTCTACGTCCCTTCCTCCCTTCTCGGCTTTGCTTTTGGGCCGGTGTTGCCCGTTTGGTCTCATGTACATGATTGAACTAAGAAGCACATTCCTCACATGTGTTGTTTTGTAGACCTGTCTAATCTGGTGGCACAGTGGTTAAGAGTTCAGCTGCTAACCCAAAAGATCAGTAGTTCTAATCCACCAGCTGCTCCTTGGAAACCCTATACCAAAACCGAAAACCAAACCAGTTGCCGTTGAGGCTTGACGGCAATGGTTTTATTTTTTTAAGCTTTGGCTGGGGCCCTGGTGGCACAGTAGTTCACAGCTAAGCTGCTAACTAAAAGGGCTGCAGTTCAAATCCACCAGCTGCTCCTTGGAAACCCTTTGGGGCAGTTCTGTTTTGTCCTGTAGAGTCACTGTGAGTTGGAGTCGACTCGACGGCAATAGGTTTGGTTTGTTTTTCAATCTTTGGCTGAAGGGTGAACTTTGGGAGTGGCTTCGGTTCTGAGTTAAAAGGGTGTCCAGGCATACAGTTCTTTTTTGAAGTCAAATTTATAGCTGTGAAAGGCAGGCTTTAAGAGTACTATTAGATGAGCTTTGAATGTCAGTGGTTTTCATTTCCTGATAACACCATGAATTATTATTTTGTTACCAATTGCCAATCTAACACAAAGGGTCTTTGTCTTTTCCAGAGTAAGAATACATGCGAAAGACAAACTTTATCTTCAGCAAGCTTTATTTTGCTTGAGTCAAGTAAAAGGAGTCAGGGGGAATCTAAGCCTCTTGAAGAGGTTGACTCGAAAAGGGAAGCAAGGCTAGGGTTTATATGGGTTCCGTGGAGACAAAAGGGTAATGAATATTTAGTAGGCTTCTTTCAAGGGGCGGCTACTTCTCAGAATGGCGCTGCATGTTAACTAGGTTGCTTGCGCATCTGGAATCTAAGATGGAACCCGCTGATGTTCAAGATGGAGTCCTCTCGGCAGCCCTTGGCATCACTTATTATGGGACATAGCACATGCACACTTGATCTTCAGCACTACATCACCATCTTCAGAGGGGGAACCAAAAAAAAAAACCAAACTTCTTGCCGTTGAGTCGATTCCAACTCATAGCGACCCTATAGGACAGAGTAGAACTGCCCCATAGAGTTTCCAAGGAGCGCCTGGTGGATTCAAACTGCTGACCTCTTGGTTAGCAGCCATAGCACTTAACCACTACATCACCAGGGTTTCCTCGGAGGGGTAAGGAAGGTCAAAGAGCGGTCACACTCTGCTCCTCTGCACATATAAAGCCAGCAAAGGTAGAGGGGACTAAGAAGGAGATAGCAATTCACAGGGTGCCCCAATCCTATCTCATGTTGACAGGGTGGGTTCCTGTTTACCCAACTTCTAGATGGTAATCTTTTTAAAAGTTCTTTTGTTCCACCAGTGCAGTTAACCCTGTCTGTCTCACAATTGGGTGTGGTTCTTGTTTACCCAACTTCTAGATGATAATCTTCTAAAAGCTCTTTTGTTCAGCCACCAGCACAGTTTACCCTAACTGTCTCACTTTGAATTATCCTTATCGCAATACCCATACAAGCCCATGCTGTCGTTCTTACCCGGTTCCTTGCTTAGGTCACCCGTCCTTAGGCTCCAAACCATATTTGTGTCTGTTAAAACAAAAATCATTAAATCCATAACAGAAATTGATTGAAGTTTATTTACTATAAAACCAAAGTCACTGCCGTTCAGTCAATTCAGACTCATTGTGACCCTATAGGACAGAGTAGCACTACCCCACAAGGTTTCCAAGGCTGTAATCTTTACGGAAGCAGACTGCCACATCTTTCTCCCATGATGTGCCTGGTGGGTTTGAATCACAGACCTTTCTGTTAGCAGCAGAGTGCTTAACCACTGCGCCACCAGATTTGCAAATTGGGGTAACATTTTAACTAGGAAGTCAAAAATATTCCAAAGATTACAGAACTTCCAAAGATTCTTATACCCCACTTGCTGACATTGCCATGGAAACTGGGCCAGAACAGTGTTTTTATACAATAACAAACTGAAAAAACAGTACCCTTTGTCATCCAGTTGATTCTGACTCATAGAGATCCTATAGGACAGAATAGAACTACCTCATAGGCTTTCCAAGGAGTGGCTGGTAGATTTGAACTGCTGACCTTTTGGTTAGCAGCTGAGCTCTTAACCGCTTCACCACCAGAGCTCCATGTAACAACAGTTTATCCTAAATTTCTGTTAATTTCTCTGCACAGAGTTAATCCTTCAAAACAGCCCAATGCCTAAGGCAAACCAGTTTTACTAAACTCTTAGTAGGCTATTGTTTGACTCAAAGGTGACCTTAGGATATCAGTTTTCTCAAGGCTCAAGTTTCAAAAGAAAATCTCAGGGCAATGGCCTGGCTGGGTCACCTTAACTCCAGGGATCCTAGAAATCTGGATTCCATGATAATTAAAACTCTTACTCATGACTCAGTTGTGAACTCCCACCTCTTGATCCCCTTCTGGGCTTGTCCCCAACCTAAGGGCCTCCACATTACTTTGACCCCCATGATGGGTCTAGGTCTGAGTGGCAGATACTCTAGTGCAGGGATTACTAATCCCAGGGGCGATGGGGTGATTAGTAGGCACTGGGGTGTGATCAGTAGGCGGTGGGGCGGGGCATCAGAGGGGAGAAAACAGCAAGACTATGGTAATGGCGTCCAGGGGAGAAGACAGTATATAATGCGTGACCCTAATACCCCCCAGCATGTTTTCTCCTTTTCAAATTGGTTGACTGAGAGCTTGCCATAACCAACGCCATGATAAACCTATGTTTTTCTCCTTCTTCTGCCTGCCTCCTCCTTCGCATACCTTTGTTAATGACTTTGTTTTGATCTGATGCAGATAACTTTGCTCTTTGTTTTGATCTGATACTAATAGCTTTGTTTTGTTCTGTGACTTACCACACCCCCACCCATGGAGATTAGAGCCCAGGTGTCTGTCATGTATATCTTTAGCCTGATAAGATGTCAGGCATGCATCTCTTTAGTCTGATTGTCTGTTGTCACTATCTTGTAATGAATAACTCCTCTGGCCATGCTGTCTGTGGGCTACAAAGACACTTCTAACCCTTGTAAAAATTCTGTGTAACTCTAATGTAACATTGCTTTTTGGGACTCCATAGAGACAGTCTGCGTTGCTGTCGGGTTCCCAGTGGTGGACATCTCCTAAATAAACCTTCTCACTGTTTCTGACTTGGAGTACATTTCATTGGCTTGACTGCTCCAGGGCACGGATCCTAATCAGGCAACATAATGTAAGGGTAAATACCAAAAAATCAATTCTGACTCATAGCAACCCTGTAGAACTGCCCCTGTAGGGTTTCCAAGGAGGTAAATCTTTATGGAAGCAATCCATCACATCTTTCTCTTGTGGAATGGTTGGTGGTTTTGAACCACCAGCCTTTTGGTTCGCAGCTGGGTACCTCAACCACTGCGCCACCACCTAAGGGGTGCTTAGAGTAAATACAGATTCAAAAGAAGAAAAAATGAATTTTCCCTAATGCAAAAAGGGCAAGAGACTCCCCCTCCTTTTTTCTTAGAGCATTTATATAAGAAACCTTGGAACTATAAGTCTTTCTTCACCTCTTTTGAGAAATCCTCTTGAAAGGCTAAATAAGCTGGCCAGTTTTACAAGCCTAGAAAGTTTCCTCAAGGACCCGGGACCTATCTCTTTAAAATGTAATCAATAAGGAAGATAGCATCTTTTCTCTCAATTTCTATGGGAGGATAAAGGCGAATTTAGGCAGACTCCAAGCTGTAAAAATGCCTCCTGTCATAAAGATACGTGATGTTTATTTTCCCTTTGTATAAAGGCAATTGGCAAACACTGGTGGCTACCCCAGTAACTAGGTGAATTTAAGGTAAATAATGTGTGACAAATGGTCACACAGGTAACTAGAGGACTGGTTATTGTTTACCTTATGAAATGGGTTGCATCCACTTGGCTCTAGGAAGGGTGAGATTTCTCTGTTTATGGAATCTCTTTCTCAGATTGCCTGTTGATTTAGGAAATAATATTGGAGTCATTATTCCCTGTCCTTGAGCATAGAGAATGTGACCCAGCTGGAGCTGGGCTCACAAGGACTCACAAGGACTCACAAGGACACATTAACTGGGCCCTGAGGTATAAAGGCAATAGATAGGATAATCTTGGAAAATATCTTGTAGAGAAACTTTCACATAAGCCAGAACACAAAAGACTTTCCACTCTTATCTTTTTCTATTAATATATACCCAGCCAAAAAAAAACAGTACCGTCAAGTCGATTCCGACTCATAGCGACCCTACAAGACAGAGTAGAACTGCACCATAGAATTTCCAAGGAGCGCCTGGCGGATATGTGTAGAAATTTGTTGGACCAATGAAGACCCTCCTGACTGTTGTTACTGAAAGCTGTACCAATGATCATTAATCAAAAAAAAAAAAAAACAAGACAGTTCAAAATTTAAGATCACAGTTTCTAGCCAATCTGTGAAAAGGTGGGGCTTTCAATGGTTTTGCCCATTCTGTAATGTTAATACACACCGATGGCTGTGTAACCTTCCTTGGACTTGGACAGACATGTCTGGCAGCATGCTTGTCCGTTTTATTCTGTAATATTCTCTGGACTCGAGCAGACATGGCTGTGGCAGCATGCTTGTCTGTTTTCTCACTTTTGTCTTTTTAAATATATGCTGAATAAAACTTTCTTTTTGCTTTACTACAGTTTGTGATGTTTTTCCCCTACAACACTGTGATACATCACATTCTGGTTTATTGCTTATTCAAGAATGAAACTGTTTTCTCTTCTCTCCTCTTTTAATAGAGAGGTTTTCTGGATTGGCAATAGATTTTGTTTTTAATTATATTTTCTCAACAACAATGCCAATGGGTTCTGGATCTTGAGGTCTTGGAGAATTCCAGCAGAGACAGGGAAAAGAGAGCTGTGAGGGTGGAGGAGAAGAGAAAGGAAAATTGATAGGAGCTGCCCAACATGGCAAGCCCTGCTGATGCGGTGGTTAAGAGCTCAGCTGCTAACTAAAAGGTCGGCAGTTCAAATCCACCAGCCGCTCCTTGGAAGCCCTATAGGGCAGTTCTACTTTGTCCTATAAGGTTGCTATGAGTTAAATTCAACTCGATGGCAACAGGTTGCCTGGCATGGTGGTGAAAGGTGTGGGGTCAAACTGCCCTTATTCCTGTCCCCATTAGGCCTCTTATTAGCCATGCACTTTTTTAAACTTAACTTGCTGTGCCTCAATTTCCTCTTCTGTAAAATGGGCGTCATAAGACATTAAAATGGGAATCTCCCATAAAAGTCTTGTGAGGAAGGCTTGAAATAATGTGAATGAATACTGTCCCTCCTGGTGTGACAAATGTTTGCAAATACATGGGTAGGGGATTGGCTGGTTTAGCTTTGGGGCCAATCTTAGACATTCACCATTTAGAACACCTCCTGGTCTCCTCCCACACTTTTCCACTCCTCCTCACTTTCCCACATGCCTGCTACACAAACTTTGGTCTAATAGGAAATAGAGCCAGTGGTTTGCAAAGAGTCTGTAGATTGCAAATGCTTGGGAAAGAGATTGTGTTTAGTGAAGTGGATTTCAGTTAAACTGTACAGCGTGATCTCTGATCCTTTTGTTTTGATAAAGAATAGCTTTAAAAATCTAGAGGGTACTGGGAGTCTAAAGGTGAGAGGAGAACCGGAGCTAAAGGGATAGATTGGAGACACTCAAGATAGATCTTGCTTGTTGCTGTTGTTGTAAGTTGATTCTGATTCATAGCAACCCCATAGGACAGAGTAGAACTGGGCCATAAGGTTTCCAGGTCTGTAGTTTTTACGGAAGCAGACCACCACATCTTTCTCCCGCACAGCGGCTCATGAGTTCAAACCGCCAACCTTTTGGTTAGCAGCGAAGTGCTTTAAGCACTGTACCACCAGGGCTCCTAGACCTTGCTTAGAGGGTTACTTTTTTTTTT
Source organism: Elephas maximus indicus (assembly GCF_024166365.1). NCBI lineage: Eukaryota > Metazoa > Chordata > Mammalia > Proboscidea > Elephantidae > Elephas > Elephas maximus. The sequence continues at coordinate 7,523,863 of NC_064845.1, forward strand.
TTTTTTAAAGCAAGCAATATTTTTATACATGGAGGATCTCATTTTTACAACATAAAACTGATAAATAAGAGACCACAGGAAAGTCAATTCAGGACCAATAGTAGAGCTGAGATTCTGTTTACTCAAGTGATGAGTAATCACCCATATTTATTTTAGACTTCCTCTGCTCACACCTGGTACATACCCATACAAATCCTTTCCTCCATTTTAGTTTACTTGTTTGGAACCAGCGGCATGGGGTGAGGCTAAGCTTCACTTCGTTAGTCAGCCCCCACAAGTTTCATCTCCAGGAAGATTTCCTGGGAAATCTGGGAGGCTGGCACGGTTTTCAAACTGGGGGGTGGGGGGGGGGGAAGGGGGAAACAAGGAGGAGGGGCTGCTTCCTTCAATGCGTCTCGCCTCTGGCTGCAGGCTCAATGCTGTCAGTTTGGAATCTCTCCTCAGGTAGAGAGCCAAGCTTACAGCCATTCTATCATTGGCCTACTCTTTGTTTCCTGGTGACTTTGCCCGTGTACACAAACCTTCACCTTTTACACCCTCTCTCAGCCTCTCTGTCAACAGTCTCTGCAGTCTTTTTTGCCGATTGATCTGTTAGCATGAACTCCATTATTAGTTTGCTCTTATCAGAATCACCGTGATAGCTGCTATGAAAGTTTACTTTTACAAGAGACATTAGAGTAGTCTGGCTCCTGGTGGCTCTCAAGTGTTTTCTTGTACTGGTGAGGAGCCCAGCCAAACCACAGCAAAGGACAACACCTGCAGCATATGGGAACCACGCTCTGAAATGCTTTTTAAAACCCACCCTTTGCTCTAGGCAGACTGTTTCTCCTTCACACTAGCCCATGGCCCCACCTACTATGCCATCTTAAAAGGCAAGGGCTCTTTTATTTTGAAAACTTGCAACAAACAAAATGTGGATTTAGCAAAATTAAATACTGTAGGTTATCTCACACAGCAAATTAATTTTAAAAGGAAGACACAATTGAGTTATTCTGAAATCTTTCAAAGCAGGGGATTCATTTCCAGTCAGGCCTCGTCTGCGCTCTGCAAATTTCAAGACAGCACTGAATTTCTGTTTCAAATAAAGTTAGAGAAGTAAGATTCTGTCAGCAAATACTTTGTTAGTTCCTACTGTCAAAGGAAGAAATTGACAGACATTTTGCTTTGATTTTGGGGTTTTCTTACTCACGAAAACAAATATTCACTTTAAAGAAATTTCTAACAAAAATGAACCTGCCAGCAGCTTTTCTTTCACCTAAAGTTGTAAATCCTTTCTTTCTTGTTCAAAGCCAAACCAAAAACCCACTGCCATTGAGTCGATTCCAACTCATAGTGACCCCATAGGGTTTCTCTATGGAAGCAGACTGCCACATCTTTCTCCCATGGAGTGGTTGGTGGGTCCAAACCGCCAATCTTTCGGTTAGCAGTCAATTGCTTTAATCACTGAGCAACCAGGGCCCCTTTGTTCAAAGCCAGGGCTACTAAATTTGAATTTGAAAAGATATGGCTGAGTGGAGGGGCAGAGACCATTTTTGACCTGATATCAGCTGTTCTCAGTAAAAAGGAAAGGTCAGGGTTCAAACAATCATGTTAGGATTAAGCCAATGGTTGATCTTCTGTATTTCTCCCTTCTCTTCTCTTTATTAGCCTCATTGTACCTACCTTCTTCAAGCCATTTGCTTTTTCTGGAATCTAAATGGTCTCCCTATACACATACGGAATAACTGCTCAGAATAAACCCTGTGTTCAAACTTCAGTGAATTTTGATGAGCATAAGTGTTTAATTTTTAGGAGCTCCCAGTTATATCTAGTTTATCTTCTAGCATTTGTGCATTGTTAGTTATGCTTTGTATTCTATTTATTCCATATATTAGGGCCCCTAGTGTTGTCCCTATTTTTTCTTCCATGATTATCGTTTTAGGTTTCATATTTAGGCCTTTGATCTATTTTGAGTTAGTTTTTGTATATGGTGTGAGATATGGGTCCTGTTTCTTTTTTTTTTTATAGATGAACACTCAGTTTTGCCAGCATCATTTGTTGAAAAGGCTGTCTTTTCCTCATTTAATGGACTTGGATCCTTTGTCAAAGATCAGTTCACCATAGGAAGGTGGATTTACATCTGGGTTCTCGATTCTGTTCCATCCGTCTCTGTGTCTGTTGTTGTACCAGTACCAGGCTATTTTGACTACCGTGGCTGTATAGTAGATTCTGAGATCAGGTAGTGTGAGGCCTCCGACTTTGTTCTTTTTCCTCAGTAATGCTTTGCTTATCCAGGGCCTCTTACCTTTACATACAGAATTGGTGATTAGTTTTTCTATCTTGTTGAAGAATGCTGTTGGTATTTGGATCAGTATTGCGTTGTATCTGTAGATTGCTTTGGGTAGAATTAACATCTCACAATGTCGAGTCTTCCTATCCATAAGAATGGTATGTTTTTCCATTTATTTAGGTCAGTCTTGGTTTCTTACAACAGTGTTTTGTAGTTTTCCTTGTGTAGGTCTTTTACAGCCCTGGTTAGATTTATTCCTAAGTATTTTATCTTTTTAGGGGCTATTATAGTGTCGCTATGAGTTGGAATCGACTTGACGGCAGTGGGTTTTGGTTTTTCATAAATGGCATTGTTTTCCTGATTTCCTTTTTGAAGTTCTCTTTGTTGATGTAGAGGAATCCAGCTGATTTTTGCATGTTGATCTTGTATCCTGCTACTCTGCTGAATCTTTCTATCAGTTCCAATAGTCTTCTCATGGTAAGAGCAAATAGGGAGAGGGTTGTTATGTCACCTAACACATCAGAAGATAAGCTTCCGAAAACTGTCTGGCAGATGTGGAAATACACTGCTAAGATCTTACTTCAAGAAAGGGCTTGAAGCCCAGTTGTGAGAAGTGCGGTTATCTGACAGCTTCCAGCCTCCAGCTTCTTCAGGATCTGCCTCAGCTGTTTCTTGTTCTTAAATTGTGGTAAAATACACATAACATAGAATTTGTCATTAGTGACATGTACTATGTTAAAATTAATCAGAACTCAAAGAAATTGAACCAAAGGTTTATTCTGAGCAGTCATTCTATACGCATGCAGGGAGATCATTTCATTTTTGAAATGGGTGGCTCAAAGTAGGCTAGTTACAGTGGTTAAAAATAAACCTTTGAATTATCTCAAAGCAGTAAGGTAATATTTGATTGTTTCAGAATTTAATAAAAGATTTGCACATTGGAGGAGCAGTCTCCCTGCATGAAGGAAAAAATGAAGAAAGAGGTGCTCCTGAGGGCTGGAGATTTTACAGAAGCTTAAATATTTTTTTCTTCATGAATCCAGTTGGTTGGTGTGTAATTCCCACTAATGCCAAAGATGAAGAAATTGAAGATTTTTACCAGCTTCTGCAGTCTGAAATTGATCAAACATGAAAGCAAGATGGGTTGATAATTATTGGTGATTGGAATGTGAAGTTGGAAACAAAGAGGAAGAATAAGTAGTTAAAAGATATGGCCTTGGTGACAGAAATGACCCCAGAGATAGCATGATAGAACTTTGCAAGATCAATGATGTATTCATTGGGAATACCTTTCTTTAACAATATAAGAAGTGACTATACATGTGGACCTCACCAGATGGAATACACAGGAATTAAATTGACTGCATCTGTGGAAAGAGATGATAGAGAAGTTCAATATCATCAGTCAGAACAAGGCCAGGGGCTGACTGCAGAAGAGACCATCAATTGTTTCTATGCAAGTTCAAGTAGAAGCTGAAGAAAATGAAAACAAGTCCATGAGAACCAAAATACGACCTTGAGTATATCCCACCTGAATTTAGAGACCATCTCAAGAACAGATTTGACCCATGGAACACTAATGACCAAAGACCAGACGAGTTGTGGAATGACATGAAGGACATCATACATGAAGAAAGCAAAGGTCGTTAAAAAGGCCAGCCTTGGGGCCATTAGAAGGTTTGGCATTTTTCTTTTAATTTGGGGACTGTAATTGTTGCAACTGGACGGCCATCAATTTGTTAGACTTTTTGTCCCTTTCAGCCTCAAGAGCCAGAGAAATTTTATAAGCCAAATTAGTCAATTCCACAATGAGGAATGTTTCCCAGTCCAATTGCTTAACCAAGGCTGAGATTTTGGGTTTTAATCCAGATATTTAAACAGCATCAAAAGCTCCAGTTGCACCCACAGCAGGTAAGACCAGGATGTTTGGAAAACTTTTGAAAGAGTCAGGTTTGATAATCATAAATATTTTCATCTTTATTCTGTTTACAAGAATGAATTTTTGCCCAATCAATATTGGGGAAAGTCCTTGGGAATAGCCTCAAGTAATCTCTTACCCATTGCTCAAACACACTTAAGCAGCCCAGTGCCTGTCTTATCTATATTTAAAGTTAAACTACTTTTGATATCTTTCCATGCAGTGTGTTCTAACCATAGCTGAGATTCTCCAGGCCCAGTTATCATATGGACTAATTGAAACAAATATGGAGCCCAGATAGGTAAGCTTCAATAAGAATTTTAAATTCCTCAGCAAACTTGTAAGGGTCTTCATGTCATTTTGGAAAATCCTTTACAATGCTATGTCACTGAGGGAGCCCAGGGAATACAGTGTCTAGGATGGATCATAATGGGCATGTTAGGTAAAGGTTTCTTAGATGGTTTCTCAGGAAAAAAAGGAAGCTCAGACAGAATGTTATCAAACAAAAAGGAGGGTAAAGAGGAGTATGAAGTAGAGACAGCCAGCAAGGGGCAGATAGAGTAGGAGCTGAGTTCTGATATTGTAGCTTCTTATTTTGTTTCATTAGTTTGGAAACAGTATCCCGCAGGGAAGCAACTTTGCTAGCTTGATGTCTTTTGGAGACCTCGAAACACCAATGAAAATAGGCATCCCATTGAGGTCGTTTAATCCTGGAGCCCTTATTTTCCAATTTACTGCACAGAAAAACTAATTTAGATAAGTCAAAAGAGTGCCAAAGTGGCCACTGATTTTCCAAATTATTTTTAGCGAGGTCATGCCAACCAGACAAGAATGCACCTGTTAAAGGACCAAAGTGCTTGTTCATATAGTGGGTAGAACCCAGAGGGAGGCTCTGATTTGCCCTTGGAACTGGCATTTCCCATTTTTCTTCTGAAAAGTAGTAAAAATTTATTTGCAAGAACAAAAACAAATTCTTCACTAAAACTCAAAGAGCTACAATGCAAGGAGTGGAGCTCAGATTCGAGAGGTTATTTACCTTGAGATGACCCCTGAGATACACGGAGACAGGCAGCCCAAACAGCTCAGCTGGTACCTGAGCCCCAGTCCTCAACACTTCGGGGGTTGTTGAAGGTGATGCATCTTCGAAGTCCTGCTTCTGACACCAAATATGTCAAAGAAAAAAAGTCTCATACTCTGGTGGGAGTAAGAACAAAGAGTTTTATTCAGAAATAGTTAACTTGAGTTGGGCAGCACAAAGTGAAAGTGCAAAGTGCTCCACTGTTCTGAAAAAAGGCAGAGTTTTTCTACACAGGGTTCAGCATGATCAATTACACAGACATTAAAAAAAAAAAAAAAAAATTCATTTGGTTAATACATTTCCTGACAAACATTTCTTGGTAACAGTTTGGGTAAGCAACTTTCAAGAACATTTTTATTTATATGTTTCCTGGAATGCTCTTTGTACATATTTTCCCAAAGCAATCAGTTTTCCTTCATCCCCTCCCTTTTTTGCCTAAGAATGGTTCGTGTTAACCCTTTATTGAGAGTCTATTCCTAACACCTCTAAGTTTGAATTTTTGCTAGCACAGGGGAAGAAGAGAAGCTTAAAGCTTGTTTACAAGCACTGCTTCTGGTTGATCAGTGGGGCAAGCAATCCAGTTACTCATTTATGAGGCAAGGAATAAGAATTTGAAGGGTCTGTATCTGATCTTAAGGAGTCCTGGTTGTGCAGTGGTTAAGCACTCAGCTGCTAGCTGAAAGGTCGGTGGTTTGAACCCAACAGCTGCTCCATGGGAGAAAGATGTGACAGTCTGCTTCCATAATGATTTCCAGTCTTGGAAGCCCTATGAGGTAGTTCTACTCTGTCCTGTAGGGTTGCAGCAAGTTTGGTGTTTGTTTTTTTCTTTTTTGATATCTGACCTAACCCATTGCCATGGAGCCAATTCTGACTCATAGTGACCCTGTGTCATAGTTAAACAAGGGGCAATCAGTAAGTCTTATCTAAGTCATATAGGAACAGTGGTTATTTGCAGTAAGGCTTTTTCCTGAACACAAAGGGTGGGGAGAATTTTTAACCATTGCTGTTTTCCAGTATCACAGGGTTCAGGTAAAATTCAACATTGTGTCATAAGAGTTTTTTTTTTCCCTTAAATGTATCCTGCATTCCTGCCTCAGCTTTTATGCGAAGAGTGCTTAAACAGGTTTGCACTGTGGAAGGACATGGCGTGCTTCTAGAAAGGTAACTGCCCTTAGCACATAGGTGTAGTAGGAATGGAGAGAGGATGCAAAAACTGAGTTGAAAGTTGCTGATGGGCAGCTGAACTAGGAAGGTGGACAATGTTGGGATGGGAGCTGCTTCATCCCTAACCATTTAACCCAAAGCTGAGCCATGTCCTTACTTGGTCAAGAGCCATTGTTCTTTCACTGTACAGTTGAATTTGAGTTGATAGAGTTTGATTAAGGATTTTCACATTGATATTCATAAGTCAGACTGGTCTATGGTTCCATCGTGTTCAGTCTTTGTCAGACTTTGGTAAAAGGATTATGATGTCAGCTTTACATGATAAATTGGGTAGTTTTTCATCTTCTATATTCTGCAGCATTATATATCCTGGAAATGATCTATTTCTCCAAAGTTAAAAATAAAATGTGTAATACTAATATAAGAGCAAAAGGAGTCCTGGTGGCACAGTGGCTGCTAACTGAAAATTTGGAGGTTTGAACCCACCAGCTGCTCCATAGGAGAAAGATGTGGCACTCTGTTTCCATAAAGATTTACAGCTTTGGAAACCCTATGGGTCAGTTCTACTCTGTCCTATAGGGTTGCTATGAGTCAGAATTGGCTCAATGGCAACAAGTTTTTTTTTTTTTAAACAATCTTGGTAATTTATATGTTCTAGAGTTTCATTCCTTTCATGGAGATTTCAAAATTTATTACCTTATCAACACTTACACACATATTTTACAATTAAAATTGCGGGGAATTTGGAAAAATCAGGAGAATATTAAAACCACATATGAATCAATTTAAAGGGTAAACCACTGTTGACTATAGTGGTGGTCTTCCTTCTGTTTTCTTTTCTAATTAAAACAAATTCTACATATTTGTTGTTGTATCTCCTTTAGAATTTCTATTTTCTTTCTTCCTGCTTACCTTTTTCTTTATAAATTTATAAGTTCTTTGGTAGCTCCTAAAATTTTTGTATTAATTTTACTATTTCCCAGTTTTATAATGAATAGTTTTTATTTTGTCTTTATACTTTAAGTTCATCTTAACTTCTAGACATAAGGTATTTTACCCATTTATTTTATTTGTCCTGATCATATTTTTTTTTCTTCTGAGCAGCTTTATTGAGTTATAATTTACCTACCATAAAATTCACCTGTGTTAAGTATACAATTCAATGGTTTTTAGTAAATTTACGGAGTTGTACAAACATCACAAAAATCCAGTTTTAGAATACTTTCATCATTCTAAAAAAAAAGAAGTACCTCTGTCCTGTTTGCAACCAATCCTTATTCCCACTTCGGCCCCAGGCAACCACTGACATGTTTTCTACATCTAACCCAGTGCCGTCGAGTCAATTCTGACTCATTTTTCTACATCTACAGATTTTTTTTTTCTGGACATTTCGTACACATGGAATCACAGAATATGTAGCCTTTTGCATCTGGCTTCTTTCACTGGGCGCAATGTGTGTGAGATTCATCCGTGTTGTAGCATGCATCAGTATTTCTGACTTGTACATCACAATCACCTCCTCCTTTCTGGTGAGTTTTTCCCTGGCCTCACGCTGTTGTTGTTAGGTGCCGTCGAGTCAGTTCCGACTCATAATGACCCTATGTACAACAGAACGAAACACTGCCTGGTCCTGCACCATCCTTACAATCGTTCTTATGCTTGAGCCCATTGTTGCAGCCACTGTGTCAGTCCATCTCATTGAGGGTCTTCCTCTTTTCCACTGACCCTCTACTTTGCCAAGCATGATGTCCTTCTGCAGGGATTGATCCCTCCTGACAACATGTCCAAAGTATGTAAAATGCACTCTTGCCATCCTTGCTTCTAACGACCATTCTGGATGTACTTCTTCCAGGACGTGGCCTCAGGTAGCCTCATCTTATGTGTACTTTGCTAAAGACTGGAGGGGGTGCCTCTGCAGATCCCTTCAACTCTCTCTCAGTGGAACTCCCTTCTCTCCGGTATGCTGCCCCATATATTTGAGATATTTTCTCTGCTCCTTTGTTACAACCATTTTATAGCTGTGTTTTCTCTCTGGTACTGAGGACAATGCTCCCTTTTACTTAAGCTGCATATTTTCCTAGGAGATATATATATATATTTATATATATACACACACATATACACATATATATTTGTATATATGTATGCATATTATATATTTGTATATATGTATATTATATACTTTATAATATTTGCATATACTTATATTTACTTATGTATACTTTATAATACGTACATATACATTCATATATATGTCAATTCATAGCAACCCCATGTGACAGAGTGGAACTGCCCCATAGGATTTTCTTGGCTGTGAGGTTTATGGAAGCAGATCGCTAGGTCTTTCTCCTGCAGAGCGGCTAGGCAGGTTGGAACAACCAGCCTTTCAGTTAGCAGCCGAGTGTTTAACCGTGGCTAGTGAGCCTGATAGTCACACTCTCTCTGTTCAATGAGGCACGTGGAACATCCTTCCTTCCAGCACGAACTGTTCCCGGGGGACTACCTGCAGGGCGCTCGCCTTCCGAGGTGCTGGGCTCTGACCTGGTATATCAAATAACGATAGGTGTTGTCACTGAATGGCTACAGGAGGAGAGGAGCTGATGCCGGTTGCTGGGGACGAGTGAGGCACGACTTTGATTAAGATCAGTTTACACCAAGATAGTTTGCCTATGCTATAGGACTCATGCCTAGTTGTTGGTTTAAAGCAAGCACAAGGAACTTCTTCGTGGCTGTCCGTGATTCGGAGAGCTGAGTATTGTTAATCAATTACCTGGTTGCTGTTGAGCTGACTCCGACTCCTGCTGACTCCATGTGTGTCTGCGTAGAACTGTGCTCCACAGCGTTTTCATTGGCTGATTTTTCGGAAGTAGATAGCTAGGCCTTTCTTCTGAGGTGCCTCTGGGTGGACTCAAACCTACAACCTTTCGATAAACAGCCAACCATGCTGACCTTTGCACCATCCAGGAATGTGTTTTACAATTAGTGTCCAAACGCATCGCATTTTGTGGAAACTTCTCTTAGAATTTGTCGAGTGATATTCTTTTTTTGAGTGACCGTATTTGTCTTTTAAAGAGAGGAGCAGCATCTTAATAAGAAGTTGAGAAGGCACTGGTCGTTTACTGCATGGTGGTGCAGTGGTTAAGCACTTGGCTGCTAACCAAAAGGTTGGTGGTTCGAACCCACCAGACACTCTATGGGAGAAAGAGGTGACAATCTGCTTCTGTAAAGATTTACAGCCTTGGAAACCCTATGGGGGCAGTTCTACTCTGTCCTATAGGGTCGGTATGAGTCAGCATCCACTCAGTGGCAACGGGTTTGGTTTGACTTGGAATCTTGGGGTAAATCTAAGGGCTTTTTATTTGGTTCTGTAGGAATTGGAAAATCTGATGATTTTCCACTGTAAGTCGGGAGATGAGTAGGTCACAAAGTCAGAGTTGTGACGCGAGGGGGGAGACCACATGTGAGGCTACTGTCATCACATCCACATAAGAAAAAGTGGTGGCCTGGCCAGCCATGGCAATTAGAATGGAGAGAAGAAATGTTTTTTGTTGTCGTTGTTGTTGAGAATATATACAGCGGAACATACGCCAATTCAGCAGTTTCTACAGGTACAATTTAGTGGCACTGATTATATTCTCCGAGTTGTACAACCATTCTCACCCTGGTTTTCTGAGTTTTACCTCCCTCCGTAACATGAATTCACTGCGCCATAAAGTTCCTATCTAATCTTCCAAGTTGCTGTTGTCAATTTGATCCCATATAGATAGTTCTTTAAAGAGCGTAATGCTCCAGGCAGACCCTTTTTCAGTAGTTAAGCTAAACTATTGTTCAGTTTTAAGATAACCAGAGGATATTTTTGGTTTAAAGATTATCTCAGGGCAGTAGTTTCAGGGATTCGTCCACCCTCATGGGTCCAGAAAGTCTCTAGAGTTCATGAGAATTTGAAATTCTTTTATGTGTTTTTTCCCTTTTGATCAGGATTCTTCTATGAAATCTTTGATCAGAATGTTCGGTAATGGTATCCAGGCACCATCCAGTTCTTCTGGTCTCATGGCAAAGGAGGCAGTTGATCATGGAGGCAATTAGCCTCACATTCCATATCTTCCTCCTATCCCTGACTCCCCTTCGTCCTCTGTTGCTCCAGGTGAATAGGGACCAATTGTTGGGCCTTGGATGGCCACTTGCAAGGTCTTAAGACCCCCGGCACTATATGAAAAACTAGCAGGTAGAACAAAAGCACTAAACATGTTATTAGGCTGGTTAACTGGGATGTCCCATGAAACCATGATTCTAAACCTCTAAACCAAGGAACCAAATTGCCTGAGGTGTTTTTTTTGTACATAAGCAGCCTCAGCAGCTACTTTTTTTTCTTTTCAGTCATTATTTTAAATGTATCTATCACACAGTTTTTGCCAATTCAACTTTTTACAGGTGTACATCTTACTGACAGCAATTACAATAATTGGCTGTGCAACCCTATCCTTAATCAATTCGATATTTCCATCACCATTAACCCCTCTCATTTCCCCCTCCTTCCTGCCCCTGGAACCAATAATAAACTATAGTCTCTATACATTTGCCTTTTCTTGTCTTTTCATGTAAGAGAGGTCATACAATATTTGTCCTTTTGTCATTGGCTTATTTTGTTCAGCCTAATGTCTTCAAGCTCCACCCATACTGTAGCATGTATCAAGGCTTCATTTCTCCTACGGACTGAGTGATATTCCATTGTATATATATGTGCCACATTTTGTTTATCCGTTCTTATGCTGATGGGCATTTAGGTTGTTTCCACCTTTCGGCTATTGACAATAGTCCTGAAACGAACATTGGTGTACAAGTCCCTTTTTGAGTTCTGCTTTCAAGTCTTTTGGGTGGATATCCAGAAGTGGAATTGCTGTGGTTAAGAGCTTGGCTGTTAACCAAAAGGTAGGCCATTCAAATAAACCAGCTGCTTCTCGGAAACTCCATGGGACCGTTCTACTCTGTCCTACAGGGTTGCTATGAGTCAGAATCGATCGATGGCAACGAGTTTTGTATGGAAGTTCTATTTTTAACTTTTTGAGGAACTGCCATACTGTTTTCCACAATGGCCAAACCATTTTACATTCCCCACGGCAATGGATAAGGGCTCCAGTTTCCCCACATCCTTGCCAGAATTTCTTATTTTCTGTTTTTTTATCTTAGCCATCGTAGTGGAAGTGAAAAAGTATCTCATTGTGCTTTTGATTTGCTTCTCTCTGATAGCTAATAACACTGAGCATGTGTTTGATGGCCATTTGAATGTCCTGTTTGGTGAAATGTCTATTCAAGTCCTTTGCCCATTGTTATTTGTCTTTTTGTTATTAAGTTGTCCAAGTTTTATATGTATTTTGGTTATTAGATTCTTGTCATATACATGGTTTCTGTCATGGATTGAATTGTGTCCCCCCAAAATATGTGTATCAATTTGGCTAGGCCATGATTCCCAGTATTGTGTGATTGTCCACCATTTTGTCATCTGATGTGATTTTCCTGTGTTGTAAATCCTCTGTGATGTTGATGAGATGGTATTAGCAGCAGTTTTGTTAATGAGGCAGGACTTAATCTATATGATTTGATTGTGTCTTGAGCCAATCTCTTTTGAGATATAAAAAAGAGAAATGAGCAGAGAGACATGGGGACCTTATACCATCAAGAAAGCAGTGCTGGGAACAGTGTGCGGCTTCTGGACCCGAGGTTCCTACACAGTGATGCTCCAAGACCAAGGGAATATTGATGACAAAGACCTTCCTCCAGAGCTGACAGAGAGAGAAAGCCTTCCCCTGGAGCTGGCACTCTGAATTTGGCCTTCTAGCCTACTAGACTGTGAGAGAATAGATTTCTCTTAGCTTAAGCCTGCCACTTGTGGTATTTCTGTTACAGCAGCACTAGATAACTAAGACAGTTTCCAAAGATATTCTTCCAGTCAGTAGCTTGTGTTTTACTTTTTTGGTAATGTCTTTTGATAAACAAAAGTTTTTAATTATTATGAAGTCCTATTTATTTATTTTGCCTTTTGCCATTTGTACTTTTTTTATTATATTGGATAATCTATTGTAGAAAGTGGAAGCCTTGGTGGTATAGTGGTTAAGTGTTATGGCTGCTAATCCAAAGGCTAGCAGTTTGAATCTACCAGGTGCTCCTTGGAAACTGTATGGAGCAGTTCTCCTCTGTCCTATAGGGTCACTATGAGTTGGAATCAACTCGATGGCAATGTTTTTTTTTTTTTTTTGATATTGTTGAAAGCTAGGTCTGACGGCTTTTAGGAATGGTTTTTCATTTTTTGCTTTTTAAATCTGTGAGGGTAGCTATGTTCTATTCCTGCTAAAAGGTTGGACGATGGAATGGGTGACTATTCCCTTCAGGTCCCTTCCAAACCTATGATTTTTGCCAATAATTCAATTAAAAAAGGACATTAACATCCAATTCTACTTTACAAATCCACATCTGAGAGTGGTTAGTTTTTATTTTGTTCTCTGTATGTTTCTATAAAGATCTCAAATCCCATAAGGTGTAAGTCACTATTATGCTTTCAAAATATGTATGTATAAGCACTCAACTTAGAAACAGAAACGTGACTACCTTTGTGAGACTCTCTAAATGTTACTGTAAGTCCTTAGAAACCTGTGAGCCGTAAGGAAGTCATTTAGAAAATTTCTGAATTTAGATCTAGGAACTGAAGCATGCAAAGCACGCTTTGAATTCACTCCGACCCAGCGTGCTCTGACACAGTTAACCTCTAAACAACCTCCCTAACCTCCAGCCTTGAAGAAAAGATGCGTCACTTGGCTAATCTCTAACCCTGGAGAAAAGACACTGACCTCACATTGCCCTTGTCATGTGGAGACATGGTGACAGATTCACATACGAACCCTAAATTTCTGTTTGCTTACTGAGAGAAGGAAGAGATGAAATGGATATTCTGTCCTCTGCTGCTGACCTTTGACCCTAGGTACGAGGAACCTCCACCAAATTGGAGCCATAGGTAAGCGTTCCTCCCAAGACCTCTCATTAAAGGTAAAAGCCTGAAGTCTAAAGATTTGGACTCTAACCGTTGAGCGAGCATTGTAATTGTTAATTTCAGTTCTCTGGTTCTAAATGAGAGGTCTTACTTGTGAGGTCTTACTTGCCTGCCTCACCATGACTACCTAGCAGTAAACTAAATGAGTTTATGCATGTCAAACCTGAGTATCTCTCTATTAGTCTTCTAAGGTAAAACCCTACACCATATGGTTTATTATATTTTTTCTGTAAAATGCTTTTATGGTGTGTCTTACCCTTCTCTCTCCTATCTCCAAATTCTTTGGTCTGGGTAGCCGTATGTCTGATGGGAATGGCAGATTGTACACACTGATGCTTCCGTGAAACAACTTCAGTAGCAGTGATGAGAAGACCTGATGACAATGTATTAAAATTCCTCATGGTATCCAGGCCATGAAATGAGGAATATCATTGCTGATGTCAGATGGATATTGGCCGAAAGGAGAGAATACCAGAAAGCTGTTTACCTGTGTTTTATCAACTATGCAAAGACATTTGACTGAGTGGATCATAAAAAATTATGGATAACATTGTGAAGAATGGAAATTTCAGAACAATTGTGCTCATGAGGAATCAGTACACAGACCAAGAGGCAGTCATTTGAACAGGACAAAGGGATACTGCATGGATTAAAATCAGGAAAGGTGTGTGTCAAGGTGTATCCTTTCATCACACTTATTCAATCTGTGTGCTGAGCAAATAATCCGAAAACCTGGACTATATGAAGAAGAATGTAGTATCACAATTGAAGGAGGGCTCATTAACAACCTGTGATATGCAAATGACACAACCTTGCTTGCTGAAAGGGAAGAGGGCTTGAAGATATTATTGTAGTTGTAAATTGATTTGCCATACACCGATTAAGCCTAATTCTCGTATCAAGTCTGATAAAGGCTAGATAGATAGCAAGTTCAACAATACTGAATTCACACACTGACCCTGAGGTCGTTGCGTATTGGCAAACACAGTATCACGATCAAGGTTAACTGAACCATTGTAGGGCACTGGGTAATGTGTTAGAGAGAAATTCACTTCTCCCCGATGGGCAGCAGACACAGAACGGGGAAGTTATTTGTTTTATCAGGAAAGCTCTGTAATAAGAATCACTTTCTTCTGTTTGGGAGATCTTGGTGTTGATTATTCCTCAGTTCTGGAGCTTGGGATTGTTCAGACTCTGGTTACTGGCTCCTTTTCTCTAAGGAGTTTCAGAGCTTTTGGATGGAGATTCTTAACTTCTCCCCTTTTATCGTCTCTTGCTTTGCACTCAAGTCAATGTCAGAATGTCTATAACAACGGCTTCTGTTAGCTTACTATCTTGAGGGCAGCTAAATCTCTTCACTTTGGGGCTAAATGTCCTGTGAAACCTATCACAGAGGATATAAAAAAAAAGCTGTAATATAATCTTACGTCTTTTTTACATTATCCTTGTGAAGTTGATGTCACTTGTAGCTGACCGGTGAAATGTGAATCTGGATATTCTTAGGTCTTTTCTAGCATAGCATTCATCGGCTACAATACAGGCTTACATCACCCTCCCATTAGCAAGAAGGTACCTGTCCACCTCATTCACGCCTTCAACAAGTATTTTTGGGATGCCTTCAAGGTGCTAGGTACTTTATAATTAAATCCTTAACCTTAGCACTAGCATTTGTGTTTTGCCAGATTTTACATTTTATTGGATCTTGTAAAAAAAAATTCCAGGTACTAAAAAATAAGACTTGCTATTATGAAGAAAATTAATTCTAGAAGATTAGTACAGATATTTGGAAACCTTCTTGGAATTGAAACAGCTCTTAAGATCATCAGATTTTGATAAGTTGGGCCAAAATCATTCTACCAAACAAACAAACGCTGAGCTTTGCTCTAAGTTTCAAATTGATTTTACGGTGTTGGAAATAATAGGGGAAATGTTCAGTAATACTCAATTTGTAAGATCTAAATACGTTTTTAGGAAACCCATCAAATTGTGGCATGGCGTGTTCCTAAATGTGACTACTGACCATAGGCTTCCAACTCAAATGACGATTTTTTATTTTATGACTAAGAGCTACATGGGATTTTTTTGAGCAAAGACATGAATTTTATTTCAGTGGACCTCCATTGACAACAAACCTTATTTAATAAAATTCTGTGCTAACAGAGAGTTCTTTTGAGAGTATGCCAGAGGTAGTTTTTCCTTTAATTTTTCTGTTCTCTTAATAAGAATCTGAAACATATATTTATTGAATTGAAGGCCAACATGCAATTCTCTACAGACATTAAAGAGATGGAAATGAATGATGTTATCAACTAAACTTGAGTCAGCTGTTCAACGGAATTAAAAACTGGAGATGTGGTAAATTTCGTACACTTATTTCTTGTATTCACACACACACAAGAAAGCATCACGTTGGGATGGCATTTCAGTTTAAAGAAGTTAAAACTTAATCTCCATTTCCTGCTGTTCATTTATTTTATTTTGGATGGAGGGGGTCATGCAAGCATGAGCTTCTCTCCCGTCAGATGATCTTCCAGGAAAAATAAAATAGATGGGTTGTCTTAAGATTTTAAAGGAGCAATTCTTAAAAGAATTAATCTTCCCAATCCAAAAACAAACCTATTGCTGTCGAGTAGATTCCGACTCATAGCAACCCTATAGCACAGAGCGGAGCTGCCCATAGAGTTCCCAAGGCTGTAATCTTTTCCGAAGCAGACCGCCTCATCTTTCTTCCGCGGAGCAGCTGGTGGGTTTGAACCTCTGACCTTTCAGTTAGCAGCTGTGTGCTTTAACCTCTGTGCCACCAGGGCTCCTTAATATTTCCCATAGAGGGTATAAAGAGCTGAGTTAGATTCTGAAATACTCTGATTTCAGACTCATCTTTCTGTTGCGTTTGTGTTTCCTGTTGCTTGTTGCTTGCTTTTACTTAAGGGGAAATGCATTTCCTTTGTCAGTTTGGTCCTCTTGAGTCTGTTTCCAAATATTCCTTTAGAAGTGACTAACCTCAGAATTTTGTGGATTCTTTTCAATATATTAAAAACCTTTCGGATTCAATAACTGAAGGCGACTAAAAATTTTTTTTGAATAGCTAGCCTTCTGACCCAAATCACACCTTTATGATATTCACATATCTTGACATAAAAATAGTAAGTTCCTGAACACCAGTGACCTTGGCAATGAACTTAGGATACACTCAGAATTCTGAGAGGACGACCCCAGTTACTCTCACCGAAATTGTAAAACCTTAAAGTAGTTTTCCTTTAAAAAAAAAATTTTTTTTTTTTTTTGTAGGTAGAACTCACTTAGATTCTCCTCGATTATTTTCAATCTTTCCCTTGTTAAAATATTTTCTATCATCACTCCCTCAAGGTGAAGAATTACTGTTGGACAAAATGTGATTCCAACCAGAGAATATTTTATATAACTTCAGGGTTGTGCTTAGTAAAATTTTACCACTTGCTTCTTTAAGAAAATTTAGATACTATAAATTTAGCCTGTAACCTTCTTCAAAATAATCCCCATTCTCATTTTATGACACAGCCTCTTCCGTTTTATTTAATGGTTTAATAGAGTTGGGTTGGAAACTGGCTGGAAAGTAATTTCAAGAAATGGTTTACTGGCTATTTTTAACGGACACTGCTAGAGTATTTATTGCTCTCAGATATGAGATTATTATTATTATTAAAAATAATTTGTTGATGACCAGTGGTTGTGCTTGGAGCTATGTGAGACATAAAGAAGTTGTAAGCACTGCCCCATTGTCTGGCAAATAAAAACAACATGTCTCTCTATGGTTTCTTTGACCCTACTGCTGGTATTTTCCCCTTTAGGGAATGGACTACTAGTTGGAGTGAGATGATGCATTTCCACTTTATTTTTATTGGACCTCTTCCCATGAGTATTAGATTCCCCAGCAGTCAAGCTGAACTCCATAAGAGGGAACACTAGAGTAGTGAGGTATCCCATTGACCCTTGCAGGAACATAAGGTTGATTCATGATACCAGGACCTACATTAGGCTGACATTGCCCATATCTTCTGCAAGT
Source organism: Elephas maximus indicus (assembly GCF_024166365.1). NCBI lineage: Eukaryota > Metazoa > Chordata > Mammalia > Proboscidea > Elephantidae > Elephas > Elephas maximus. Next base: position 7,541,376 of record NC_064845.1, read on the forward strand.
ACGTTTTGGAAACAACCTTAGAGGTCACAGTCATTTAAAACTCACTCCAAGAGAAATTTCCCCGTGGGAATGAGAGGAAAAGATTTCTTCCCTAACAATGAGAAGGACACTTTTGACAAACTGTGTGTGTCCAAGCGGACAAGCATTGCTTTTCTTTAGCTTTGGTCAGGCCAAGTGTACACATTTATCCTCTGCAGCCCACTTGACTCGACCATCCAATGGCAGGTTTCACAATGGAGGCAAAGACCCTACCCACTGTACTCAATTCGAGCTGGAAGTGGAGTTTCTAAAGTACAATCTTCCTGCTCTCCAAAGAAGGAAGGAAGGAAAGAAGGTAGGGAGGGCAGAAAGAAGAGAAGAAAGGAAGATAGAATTAGACGTAAATGTTGGGGGAACTGTCTACCTCTCCGCCTCCCATCTGGGCTGCCTAAGCAAAGGTCTTGGGCCCAGAACATTCTCTGATAAGAAAGCTGGGAATTGGATTGTGTGCCCTCTCTCCCAGTTTCTTCTCCTTATCAGAAGCGACTCAGTAGCAACTAACAACAACATGCTTGAGTTGCTTAACACAGTGGCTCTTAGACTTTTTTTTTTTAAATAATTTTTATTGTGCTTTAAGTGAAAGTTTACAAATCAACTCAGTCTCTCACACAAAAACCCATATACACCTTGCTACACACTCCCAATTACTCTCCCCCCAATGAGACAGCCTGCTCTCTCCCGCCACTCTCTCTTTTCGTGTCCATTTTGCCAGCTTCTAACCCCCTCCACCCTCTCATCTCCCCTCCAGGCAGGAGATGCCAACATAGTCTCAAGTGTCCACCTGATCCAAGAAGCTCGCTCCTCACCGGCATCCCTTTCCAACCCACTGTCCAGTCCAATCCACGTCTGACGAGTTGGCCTTGGGAATGGTTCCTGTCCTGGGCCAACAGAAGGTCTGGGGGCCATGACCACAGGGGTCCTTCCGGTCTCAGTCAGACCATTAAGTCTGGTCTTTTGAGAATTTGGGGTCTGCATTCCACTGCTCTCCTGCTCTCTCAGGGGTTCTCTGTTGTGCTCCCTGTCAGGGCAGTCATCGGTTGTAGCCGGGCACCATCTAGTTCTTCTGGTCTCAGGATGATGTAGGTCTCTGGTTCATGTGGCCCTTTCTGTCTCTTGGGCTCGTAATCGCCTTGTGTCCTTGGTGTTCTTCATTCTCCTTTGATCCAATTGGTGCATCTTAGATGGCTGCTTGCTAACGTTTAAGACCCCAGACTCCACTGTTCAAAGTGGGATTCAGAATGTTTTGTTAATAGATTTTATTATGCCAATTGACTTAGATGTCCCCTGAAACCATGGTCCCCAGACCCCTGGCCCTGCTACATTCAGTTTATTCAGGAAACTTCCTTGCTTTTGGTTTAGTCCAATTGTGCTGACCTCCCCTGTATTGTGTGCTGTCTTTCCCTTCACCTAAAGTAGTTCTTATCTACTATCTAATTAGTGAATGCCCTTCTCCCACCCTCCCTCCCTCCCCTCTCTCCTAACCACAAAAGAATGTTTTCTTCTCAATTTAAACTATTTCTCAAGTTCTTATAACAGTGGTCTTATACAATATTTGTCCTTTTGCAACTGACTAATTTCACTCAGCATAATGCCTTCCAGGTTCCTCCATGTTATGAAATGTTTCACAGATTCCTCACTATTCTTTATCTATGCGTAGTATTCCATTGTGTGAATATACCATAATTTATTTATCCATTCATCCACTGATGGGCACCTTGGTTGCTTCCATGTTTTTGCTATTGTAAACAGTGCTGCAATAAATATGGGTGTGCATATATCTGTTCGTGTAAAGGCTCTTATTTCTCTAGGATATATTCCAAGGGGTGGGATTGCTGGATGCTATGGTAGTTCTATTTCTAACTTTTTAAGGAAGCGCCAAATTGATTTCCAAAGTGGTTGTACCATTTGACATTCCCACCAGCAGTGTAGAAGTGTTCCAATCACTCCACAGCATCTCCAACATTTATCGTTTTGGTTTTTTTTTTTGGATTAATGCCAGCCTTGTTGGAATGAGATGAAATCTCATTGTAGTTTTGATCTGCATTTCTCTAATGGCTAATGATCGTGAACATTTCCTCATATATCTTTTAGCTACCTGAATGTCTTCTTTAATGAAGTGTCTATTCATATCTTTTGCCCATTTTTTAATTGGGTTATTTGTCTTTTTACAGTTGAGATTTTGTAGTATCATGTAGATTTTGGAGATCTCTTAGACGTTTTAGCTGTGACCTACAGTAAGAAATACAGTTTACATCAAGACCCAGTTGTCACACACATTTATATATGTGAGCGTGTGTGTGTGTCTGAAAATGTGAGAAAGAGAGTGTACAAGTACGTCCTCCTCCCCAGCCTCAGAGATGAGTTGAATGATAGCTGCCTTAAGACAGGGCCAAATGAAGTGTCAGGGTCATCATGAACAAAGAGGGAAGTCTTAGGTGTTTTCCTGATTCCCAGGCTGAGCCCATTTCCAGAATCCAGCAGCTAGTTCGTTTCAGGAGATGAAGGCAGCTAATGGATTTGAGACAGCTGTTCTAGTCTCTTCATTGCTATATCAGAAAAAAAAAAAAAAGAAACAAGAAGGAAGAAGCTCCAGGTCTTGTTTCACTGTGTGAAAAGCTACATTTGTGAAGTCTGAAGGGGTTATCTCCACTTCTTACAGAAATGCCTCTTGCATAAAAAAAAAAACATTCAATTTTATTAATTAGAAAAAATTTTGAGGTAAACATACTGTGATGGTTAATATTATGTGTCAACTTGGCTAGGCCATGATTCTCAGGATTGTGTAATTGTCCTCCATTTTGTGATATGATGTGATTATCCTCCTTTTTGTGGTATTGTATAATTATCCTCCATTTTCTGTGTTATAAATCCTAAACCTCTATATGTTAAGGAGGCAGGATTAGTGTGGGGTGTATACTGAGTCACGCCCATATTGATGATGACCAGTATTGAGGGCTGCTACACCTCAGCCAGTGGATGAATTGCCACCCTGGGCAACTTTGCCAAGGTTACGTTAGATGCCATCTCCAAGACCTACAGCTGTCTCACTCCTGACTTTTGGAAAGAAACTGTTCACCAAGTCTCCCTACTAGGAATTCACTGACCATCTAGTATCTGCATCTGATGTAAGGGGAGTTTCCTTGAGGGTGTGACCTACATCCTATATATATATGGATGCTCTGGCAAAGCTCGCTTTTGTTCTTGATCCTGCATCTGGCTCTTCATCATCTGACCTCTGGTTCTTGGGACTTGAGCTAGCAGCCTGGCACTTGACCCGTAAGCTCTGGGATTTGTCAGCTTCTGCAGCCCTGTGAACCAATAGTCTACCATTTGACCTGCTGGTTTTGGGATTCACCAGCTTCTGAAGCCCTGTGGGCCAACATCCTGTCGTCTGACCTGCCGGTTGTTACTTTGTTAGCCCCTACAACCATGTGAGTCAGGAGAAGCCTCCAGCCTGATGCCTGACCCATGGATTTGTGACTTGAGAGCCTGCACAACTGTGTGCGCCATTTCCTTGGAAACCCTATGGAACAGTTCTACCCTGCCCTCTAGGGTTGCTATGAGTTGGAACTGACTTGATGGCTCATAACAACAACAACGGACATATATATAAAACCCAAAACCAAACGCATTGCCGTTGAGTCTATTCTAACTCATAGTGACCCTACAGGACAGAGTAGAACTGCCCCATAGGGTTTCCAAGGAGTGCCTGGTGGATTCGAACTGCCAACCTGTTGGTTAGCAGCTGTAGCACTTAACCACTGCACCACCAGGGTTTGTATATATATATTTTGCTGGTTTTCCTTCTCTGAAGAACCCAGCCTAAGACACATACAGTGATGATTAGTGTTATGTGTCAACTTGGCTAGGCTACGATTCTCAGTGGTTTGGCAGACACTATGTAATCATCTTCCATTTTGTGATCTGATGTGAGCAGCCAATTAGTTAAAGGGGTAGTTTCCTTGGGGCTGTGGCCTACCTCCAGTATATAAAAGGATATTTTGGCAAAGTTTGCTCTTTCCCAACCCTGCACTGTTCTTGTCACCTGACTTCCAGTTCTTAGGATATAAGCCTGCCGTCTGACCTGCAGATTTTGGATTCGCAAACCAGTACAGCCAGATGAGCCAGCAGAGGCCTCTAACTTGCCACCTGACCTGCAGATTTGGGGTTCATCAGCCCCCATAACCACGTGAGCCAGGAGAAGAGTTCAGCATGTTGTCTGACACATAGATTTGAGACTTGCCAGCCCCTACAGTTGTGTTAGCCATTTCCTGACAATTGCACAAGTCATTTCCTTGAGGTAAATTTCCCTCTCTCTCTCTCTCTCTATATATACCTGGAGCCCTGATGGTGCAGTGGTTAAGAGCTCAGCTGCTAACCAAAAGGTCAGCAGTTCCTTGGGAACCCTATGGGGCAGTTCTGCTCTGTCCTATAGGGTTGCTATGAGTTGGAATTTACTCAACGGCAAAGGGGTGTGTGTGTGTGTATATATATATATATATAATATATACATATATATACACCGTACTGGTTTTGCTCCTCTAGAAAGCGCAGACTAAGACACATACTAAAAAATACATAATAAAACATTAATAAGCACTCCTAGTCCCAACATCCGGAATTTATAACTAAACATTTGTCTTATTTGCTTCTAGTCTTTGTATTATTTAATGAATATAAAACATTACAGAGGCAATGTTCTCTTTAATCACCACCCCAACTTTATTCCTCTCCTGCTCTCTGTGCCTTCACTTCAGTTAGTATTTATGTGTTTAATCTATACCTTTCAATCCATAGTTTATAATTTGCATACATAATTATTTATAGCCACTATGTAGTATTATTTCACATATTTTCTTATTACTACATGACTCCTCAGCAGGCCACGGCTATTATCGAGCTAGTGTCCCAGCACTTCAAAATTATGTTCTGTCTTAGAATGAGAATAGACTTTCTGAGGGTGAGGGGCTAATGATCTTGCAAATCTGTGTGGACACTGGTGCAGGCATGTTTGGCCCAGGATTGGAGGGGTGTTACTGAGGAAGTGGGCTCTTTGGAGAATTTTGGTCCCTTGTCTGTTTCCTCAGCCTAGAGCAGTGCTGACTAAAAATAGCAGAAGCTGTTCACCATCTGCAAAACACAGCTGTGTGGGCCCCCTATTTTGAAATGAAAGGAACACTAATATGGCCTGCCATTTCCTAAGAATTTCCATGGATGCAGCAGTCACGAAATTAAATGATGTATTGCACCAGGCACATGTGTTGTAGAAGACCTCTTTAAAGCTTTAAAAAGCAAAGATGTCACTTTGATGACCCAAGCCCTGGTCTTTTTAATTGCCTTATATGCATTTGAATGTTGTGTAATGAAAGATGGGATGCATTTGAAATGTGGTGTTGGTGAAGAATATTTCATACACTACGCATTGCCAAAAGAACAAATCAGTCTTAGAAGAAATATGGCCAGAATGCTCCTTAGAAATGAAGATGGCGAGACTTTGGCTCACTTACTTTGGGTATATCATTCAGGAAAGACTAATTGCTAGGAAAAAGACGTCATGTTTGGTAAAGGAGAGGGTCAGCAAAAATTAGGAAAACCCTCAGTGAGGTGGATTGACAACGACAGCCAAAACAGCGGACTCAAGTATTCCAGTGATCTTGGAGATGACACGGGACCATGCAACGTTTAGTTTTCTTATACATAAGGTCATCGTGAGTTGGAGCTGGCTCCGACAACAACAATCTTTGTGCCATAGGCACAAAAGCTGGTCAAAGCTGGGGCGACTGGCAGATAATCAACTGGTAGAAGTGTTCTTTGTGGGCATGGCTGTGGTAAGGGGTGCCCTTTGTAATATTCACTTACGGTTCTTTTAGAACCATATACTTCCTTTGGCAGTTCCTTCAGGCAATCCTGTAATCATATCAGTCTGGTTTCTAAGTTGAAATCAACATACCTCCAGCTACATTAAGCAAAAAGTAATTTATTAAAGAGTATTAGGGCTCTTACAGAATCTCTATGAGGGCCAAGGAGTTGGAGGCCATGTACCCAGGACCAATGCCCAAACAACACCCTCCTCCAGCAAAGACACCGCTGCTATCTGCTGTCCACAGACACCACAGCTACCACCAATGGTGCTGGGGGCTGGATGCCAGAAGCTTCGTCATTGTCCCTGGGACACCACAATTCAAAGGCATCGATTCTTCTTCAGTCTTCCTTATTTATCATCCAGCTTTCACATGCATATGAGGCGACTGAAAACACCATGGCTTGGGTCAGGTGCACCTTAGTCCTCAAGGTGACATCTTTGCTTTTCAGCACTTCAAAGAGGTCTTTTGTAGCCAGTTTGCCCAACACAACGCATCTTTTGATGTCTTGACTGCTGCTTCTATGTTGACTGTGTTGATTGTGGATCCAAGTCAAACGAAATCCTTGACAACCTCAATCTTTTCTCCTCTTATCATGATATTTATTGCTTATTGGTCCAGGTGTGAGGATTTTTGTTTTCTTTACGTTGAGGCGTAATCCATACTGAAGGCTGTGGTATTTGATCTTCATCAGTAAGTGCTTCAAGTCCTCTTCACTTCCAGCAAGCAAGGTTGTGTCATCTGTATAACGCAGGTTGTTAATGAGTCTTTCTCCAATCCTGATGCCCCATTCTTCTTCATATAGTCTAGCTTCTTGGATTATTTGCTCAGTGTACAGATTAAATAGGTATGGCAAAAGGATACAACCCTGATGCACACCTTTCCTGACTTTAAACCATGCAGTATCCCCTTGTTCTCTTCTAACAGCTGCCTCTTGATCTATGTACGGGTTCCTCATGAACACAATTAAGTGTTCTGGAATTCCTGTTCTTCTCAACGTTATCCATAATTTGTTATGATCCACAAAGTCAAATGATTTTGCATAGTCAGTGAAACACAGGTAAACATCTTTCTGGTATTCTGTGCTTTCAGCCAGGATCCATCTGACATCAGCAATGATATCCCTGGTTCCACATTCTCTTCTGAAACCGGGCTGAATTTCTAGCAGTTCCCTGTCGATATATTGCTGCAGCTGCTTTTGAATGATTTTCAGCAAAATTTTACTAGCACGTGATATTAATGATATTGTTCAATAATTTCCACATTTGGTTGGATCCTCTTTCTTGGGAATTGACATAAATATGGATCCCTTCCAGTCAGTTGGCCAGGTAGCTGTTTTCCATATTTCTTGGCATAGACAAGTGAGTGCTTCCAGCATTGCATCTGTTCTTTGAAACATCTCAATTGGTATTCCATCAATTCCTGGAGCCTTGTTTTTCACCCATGTCTTCAGTTCAGCTTGGACTTCTTCCTTTAGTACTATTGGTTGTTGATCATATGCTGCCTTCTGAAATGTCTGAATATCAACCAGTTGTTTTTGGTACAGTGACTGTGTATTCCTTCCATCTTTAAAAAATTTTTTTTTATTGTACTTTAGGTGAAAGTTTACAGTACAAACTAGTTTCTCATTAAATATTTAGTGCAGATTTTGTTTTAAGACATTGGTTAACAACCCCACGACATGTCAACACTCTCCCTTCTAAACCTTGGGTTCCCTATTACCAGCTTTCTTTTCCCCTCTGCCTTCTAGTCCTTGCCCCTGGGCTGGTGTGCCCCTTTAGTCTAATTTTGTTTTATGGGCCTGTCCAATCTTTGGCTGAAGCGTGAACCTCAGGAGTGACTTTATTACTGAGCTGAAAAGGTGTCGAGGGGCCATACTCTCAGGGTTTCTCCAGTCTCTGTCAGCTTCCATCTTCTTTTGATGTTTCCTGCATTGTTTAATATCTGTAGAATCTGTAAAATCTTTCACTATCGCAACTCGAGGCTTGCATTTTTTCTTCAGTTCTTTCAGCTTGAGAAACACTGAACGTGTTCTTCCCTTTTGGTTTTCTATCTCCGGGCCTTTGCACTTGTCATTATAATACTTTACTTTTTCTTCTCGAGCCGCCCTTTGAAATCTTCTGTTCAGCTCTTTTACTTCATCATTTTTATCTTTTGCTTTAGCTACTCGATGTTCAAGAGTAAGTTTCAGAGTCTCTTCTGACATCCATTTAGGTCTTTTATTTTTTTCCTTTCTTTTTAATGACCTCTTGCTTTCTTCATGTTTATGTTGTTGAAAAAAAGTATTTGCAATGATGAAGTTGTTGGTCTTGCAAAATTCTATTATGCAGTCTCCAGTATTGTTTCTATCACCAAGGCCATATTTTCCAACTACCAATCCTTCTTTTTTCCAACTTTCACATTCCAATCACCAATAATTATCAATGCACCCTGATCGCATGTTCAGTCAATTTCAGACTGCAGAATGTGGTAAAAATCTATAATTTCTTCATCTTTGGCCTTAGTGGTTGGTGTGTAAATTTGAATGAGTCGTATTAACTGGTCTTCCTCATAGGCGTATGGATATTATCCTGTTGCTGACTGTGTTGTACTTCAGGATGGATCTTGAAATGTTCTTTTTGATGTTGAGTACTATGCCGTTCCTCTTCAAGCTATCATTTCTTGAAGAGTAGGCCATGTGATTGGCCTATATCAGTCCATTTCAACTCATTAATACCTAGGATATAGAAGCTTATGAGTTCCATTTCATTTTTGACAATTTCCAGTTTTCCTAGATTCATATTCATATGTTACATGCTCTGTTTGTTTTCAGCTGTTTCTTCTCATTTTGAGTCATGCCACATCAGCAAATGAAAGCCCCGAAAGCTTAACTCCATCCACATCATTAAGGTCGACTCTACTTTGAGGAGGCAGCTCTTCCCTGGTCATATTTTGAGTGCCTTCCAACCTGAGGGGCTCATCTTCTGGCACTGTATCAATGTTCTGCTGCTATCTGCTATGGGTGGCCGTGCTGGCATGTGAATACCAGTGGCATAGCTTTCAGCATAACAGCAACACGCAAGACCTCACAGTATGACAAACTGACAGACTAAAAAAAAGATGTCACCTTGAGGACTAAGGTGCACCTGACCCAAGCCATGATATTTTCAATTGCCTCTTATGCATGCGAAAGCTGGAGAATGAATAAGGAAAATCGAAAAAGAATTGATGCCTTTGAATTATGGTGTTGGCACAGAATGTTGAATACACCATGAACTGAAAGAAGAAGGAACAAGTCTGTCTTGGACGAAGTACAGCCAGAGTACTTCTTAGATGCAAGGACATGTTATTGGGAGGGACCAATCCCTAGAGAAGGACATCATGCTTGGCAAGGTAGCAGGTCAGCAAAAAAGAAGACCCTCAACAAGATGGATTGACACAGTAGCTACAACAATGGGCTCAAACATAGCAATGATTGTGAGCATGGCACAGGACTGGGCAGTGTTTCATTCTGTTGTACATATGGTCGCTGTGAGTTGGAACCAACTTAACAGAACCTAACAACAACAATGTGAACTAAAAAAAAAAAGATTTATCTGCCACCTTACATATTCTCATATTCCATTATGTGGATGTACTATAATTTACTTGATCAGTATCCTTGTTGATGGATATTTAGGCTATATCCAATTTTTTGCTTTTTGTAAATAACAATGTAATAAATATACATACACCATTATACACGTGTGTGAGTAGCCTAAACTCTCAGAAGTGGAATTGTAAGGTTAAAGGCATGTAGATTTTTAAAATATTGAGATATATTGCTAAATTATCTTCCCTATGGATTGTACCAAGTTACATACCTATAAGTAACATATAAGGGTATCTGTGTGTCCATACCTTCACCAGCACAGTTTGTTATCAAGTTCTGGAATCTTTGCCAAACTTAGAGGTGGAGAATGTTATCTTAAATACTTTTTTTTTTTAATTAACAGACTTTATTTTTTAGAATAGTTTTAGATTTACAGAAAAATTGGGCAGATAGTAGAAAGTTTCCATATGCCCCCTCTACACATTTGCCCCTATTATTAACAGGCTACATTAGTATACCCGTTACCCATTGCTGTCGAGTCGATTCCGACTCAGCTACCCTATAGGACAGAGTCGAGCTGTTCCATAGGGTTTCCAAGGAGTGGCTGGTGGATTCGAACTGCCAACCTTTTGGTTAACAACTGAGCTCTTAACCACTGTGCCACCAGGGCCCGTACATCAGTAAAGTGTATTTGTTACGATGAATGAATCAATAATGGTATATTAAGGTTCATATATTATCAGATTTCCTTCGTTTTTACCTAACTTTCAATTGTATTTTTTCTTATTATGCGTGAGATTGAGAATTTTTACATATATTTAAGAACTGTTTGTATATTCTTTTCTATTTTATTTATTTATTTATTTAGGTGTATTCATAAGCTTTTGCCCATTTTTCTAGTAGGTTGTGATCCTTTTCTTTGTGATTTTTATAAGCTCTTTATGTGTTAGAGAAAGAAGTATTTTGATTTTGATATGAGTGGCTCAAGCATTTTTCTCAGTTTGTCACTTGTCATTTGCCTTTTCAGGTCATTTATGATTTTTTGTGAAGTAGAATCTTTTTTTTTTTTTTTTTTGGTGTTGCAGCTGGCAGAGTTATTTTATACTTCTTGCACTGTGGTTAGTTGCTGTCAAGTCGATCCCAACTCACGGTGACCCCATGTGTGCAGAGCAGAACTGCCCATAGGGTTCTCACGTCTCTGACCTTTTGGAAGCAGACCGCCAGGCCTGTCTTCTGAGGTGCCTCTGGATAGGTTCCAACCGCCAACTGTTTGTGCCACCCAGGGACTTCTTTAGAATTTTTTTTTAATGTAGTCAAATATTATTCTTTTCTTTTTGGCTTCTGGGCTTTATGTCATTGTTACGAAGACCCTCCTTGCTCCAAGGGGAAGGGCTGATGACTTTTTATTCTGTTTATCAATGAGAAACCTCGCTGTAAAGGAAAAGGTTCTTATTTATTGATTATTTACTTTTGTGAAATGTGATGTAGACTGGAGAAGGCATGTTAGGTCAGAACTAAGGAGACCCCAGTTATGTGCGCAGCAAGGGAAGGTTTCATCATGGGATGAAAGACGTTGCTCCTAAATGCCCATCCACAGCGCTCATCCACCGAGAAAATCTGGGGAGCCATGAGCCTTTTGAACTTGATTCATACTGAAAAACAAAAAGGTAAATATGACCAAGCCACGGCTGCTGAATATAATTTGTTCTACATGTGCTATCCGTGAAAAGCTGCAAGCATGGAAAATCCTTTCTATAATGAAGTACGTGGGCTGGTGAGAGGCATATAAGATTTTAAAATGAACAATCAGATAAAAGTACTTCTTTATGAGATTAATAATATCTGTGAAAATGCTTGCCAAGATTTCGGTTTGCTTACTGGCTCAAGCGGCATACCTTCATGATAGGCTGGGTGTGTCGAGTAGCCAGCATTTATCACCCTGGGGTCGGAATATCATGATTTTTAATACTGAACACAATATACCCAAAATGGCCCAAGGAGACCAAGTGTGGTACAAGAAGCTCAAGCGCCAAGCATTTCACCCTTCCTAACCCTTTTCTTCACATATTGGAGAAAGACATCAAAGATACATTGTTGGATATATTTAAAACTACATCAAGAATTTCTTACTTCCAGCATGTTGGTATGAGGAGATTGATGAATTCTTTCCCCCAAAAGCAACTACAAAACTTGCGAAAAAGAACCCTAAAAAGCAGCCATTTCAGCACTCTGGAAATCGACCAAAGGCATACAATAAACTGAGCATAATCTGTTCATCAGCACTACTGAACCCTGGGTAAGAACAGCATGAGCTTGTGATGTTCTTGCTTGGGGCTGCTCCCACCCTGCTCCCAACTCTATCAACATAGTAATTCAGCCAGGTGTGTCAGGCCTTAAACACCACCTGCCGTGGCAAGAGGGGTTTGTTATGGATTGAATTGTGTCCCCCCCAAAATATGTTGTAATTCCTAACCCGTATACCTGTGATTATAATCCCATTTGGGAATAGGTTTTCTTTGTTATGTTAATGAGGGATTATTAGTGTAGGGTGTGTTTTAAGTCAATCTCTTTTGAGATATAAAAAGAGCAGATTACAAAAGCAGAGATGGGGGAAGATAGATGCCAGCCCACATGAGATCTCCAAGGAACAAAGAAACAGAAGCTGAAAATAGAAAAGGACCTTTCCCCGAGAGTCAACAGAAAGAGAAAGCTTTTCTCTAGAGCCAGCAGCCTGTATTTGGACTTCTAGTGTCCTAAACTGTGAGAAAATAAATTTGTGTTCTTTAAAGCCACCCACTTGTGGTATCGCTGTCATAGCAGCACTAGATACTGAGAAGGGTTCATTTGATGTTAAGCACTGTCATTACAGTGGTGTTATCCGTGGTAAGGAATCAACAGCTCACCAGCCTGATGCTGGGGTCCTGTTTGGGGCCAACAATGAACTGGTGGACTAGTCAGATACTTACCAGGGCGCTCCAGCCATGGGAGATTGATAAGCTCTCCACATATCTTGTGTTGACCAGTTGCTGTGTGCATGTATAGTGAAGACCAGAGCAGGCCCCAAGCCACCCACTCCTCCCTGGCTGACGGGCCTATGCATGTACCAGGTGATGCAGCAAGTTGAAGGCTCTGCTAGACTGACCAAGAAGAAAAGACAGAATACAAAATCGGGAATGAAAAAGAGGACGTTGCTACCAACCTTACAGAAATAAAACAGATTATAAGGGATTATCTCGAACAGCAATATGCCAACAAATTACATATTTTAGAAGAACTGCAGAAATTCCTAGAAACATGGTGCTTACAGAGACACTCAGATTTGGCATGCATCAGCTCATTCAGATTATTACAGGTAGTCATGGTGAGGTATGCAAGGCCTTGCAACGTTCATTTAGAACTGGGGAATCAAAATTAAATATTGGAGCCCTGGCAGCACAAGTGGTTAAGAGCTCAGTTGCCAACCAAAGAGTCAGCAGTTCAAATCCACCAGCTGCTCCTTGGAAACCCTATGGGGCAGTTCTACTCTGTCCTGTAGGATTGCTATAGGAATCGACTCAGCTGCGATGGTTATTTTTTGGGTATTACAATGTTATTCAATGGTTAGTGTCCAAATCTTTAGCCTTCAGGCTTTTACCTTTAATGAGAGGTCCTGGGAGGAAGGCTTAACCACGGCTTGGTGGTGGCAGGTAGAATTTCAGTTCCATCTCTGTCTTCTCTCAGTGAATGAGCAGAAATTTAAGGTTTATGTGTGAATTTGGTTCCACATGACCAGGGCCAGTGTGATATCAAAGACTAGTATGGTATGTATTTTCTCTAGGGTTAGAGATTAGCGAAACGATGCATCTTTTCTTTAAGATTAGTGATCAGGGAGGTTGTTTAGAGATTAACTATATTATGTTTTCTTGTGTCACAGCATGCTGGGTCAAAGAGAAATTAAAGGTTATTTACGTTCTTTATATACTTCACATGCCTCCATGTCTAAGTTCAAACATTTCTAAATAACTTTCTAGTGACTTCCAGGTTCCTAATGCATTACAGTTAATGTTAGAGTGCCTCACAAAGGTAGACATATCTCTATTTCTAAATTCGTATACTGAGTGCTTATACGTGTGTATTTTGAAAACATAATAATAGTACCTTATACCTTCTGGGATATGAAGTTATTATAGAAGCATACAGAACAGACACAAAACTAAAACTGACTCAAGAAGAACTAGAAAATATGAATAGACCTATAGCAAGTAAAGAAATTCAATTACTGTATTTTTTATGCAAATAATGTGTGCCTTCTACTTTTGTTTGCCAACTGCTTATTCCTCTCCTGTGAGGCACCCTCACAAGTACCGCCATGTCAATCCTCGTCCACATTTTACTGTAAAAAAAAAAATATATATATATATATATGTTAGCATAGTGCACTTACAAAAATACCTCACAGGGCAGGGAGTGGTTGGCAAAGGAACGTAGAAGGTGCATGTTATTTGTGTAAAAATACAGTAGTAATTTAAAATCTCCTTGCAAGGAAAGGCCAGACCCAGATGGCTTCCCTAGTGAATTCTATTAAATATTTAAGGAAAGACTAATACCAATACTTTACAAACTCCTTCAGGAAACAAAGAAGGAGGAAACACTTCTAAACTCATTCTATGAAGCCAGCATTACCCTGATATCAGAGCCAAAGACATGACAAGAGACAAAAACTACAGACCAATATTCCTCATGAACATAGGTGCGAAAAGCTTTAATAAAATATTAACAAACTAATTTCAGTGACGTGTAGAAATGATTTTACACTATAACCAACTATGATGTTTTTCCAGGAATGCAAGGTTGATTTAACATTTAAAAATCAATTAATGCACAAAGAAATTGGAGCCCTCAGCCACTGCTGGTGGGGTTGTAAAATGGTACAACCACGGTAGAAAATGGTTTGGTGGTTCCTCAAAAAGTTAAACACGGGATTACCGTATGATTCAGCAATTTCACTCCTGGTATATACCACAAAAAATTGAAAGCAGGAATGTATAAGATACTTGTACACCAATGTGCACTATTCACAATAGCCAAAAAGTGGAAACAGCCTAAATATCCACCAAGAGATAAATGGATAAACAAAATGTGGTAGGTACATACAATGGAATATTACTCAGTCATAAAGTTTTGATACATACCACAACATGGATGAATCTTAAAAACATCATGCTGTGTTAAATAAGTCAGTCATAAAGGGACAAATATCGTGTCGTTACACTTACACGAACCATCTAGGATAGAAAAGTATATAGAGACCAAAAACTGAAAACCAAATCCATTGCTGTTGAGTCGATTCCAACTCATACTGACCCTATAGGACAGAGCAGAACTGCCCCATAGAGTTTCTAAGGAGCGCCTGGTGGATCTGAACTGCCAACCCTTTGGTTAGCATCTGTAGCACTTAACCACTGCGCCACCAGGGTTTCCAATATAGAGACCAAAGTTTATGTTTATTTGTGGTTACCAGGGCCGGATGGGAGGGAGAGGAAAAGGGAGACTCACTGCTTAGGGGAAACTGAGCTTCTGTTAAGAGTGATGGGAAAATTTGGAAATGGATAATGATAATGGCTGAGCAACATGACAAACAAAGCTGATGTCAGTGAATTGTACATGTGAAGAATGTTGAAAAGACAAATGATGTGTTATATGTCTATTTACCACAATTAAAAAAAATTAATGTGAGACACCATATGAATAGAATAAAAGTAAAAAACCACAGTAATATGTCCATAGATGCAGAAAAGGCATTTCAATAAAACTCAATGCCCATTCATGATTGAAACTCTCAACAAACTAGGAATATGAAAGGAAACTTCTTCGACCAGATAAAGGGCATAAACAACCTACAGCTAACATCATACTTAGTGGTGTAGGACTAAAAGCTCTCCTCATAAGACTGTGAACAAGACAAGGCTCACCACTTCTCTTCAGTACTACACTGGAGGTACTAGCCAGTACAAACAAACAAAACAACCAAATCCGTTGCCGTTGAGTCAATTCCGACTCATAGCGATCCTATAGGACACAGTAGAATTGCCCCACAGGGTTTCCAAGGAGCAGCTAGTGGATTTGAATTGCCAACCTTTGGGTTAGCAGCCGAGCTCTTAACCATTGTACCATCGGGGCTCCAGCCAGTACAGTAATGCTTAAAAAAAAAAAAAAAAGACATCATACTGGAAAAGAAGTAAAACTCTTTTATTCACAGATGACATAATCCTTAATGTAGGAAATCCTTATGAGTCCACAAAATAATTTCTAGAACTAATAAATGAGTTTGCTAAGGCTACAGGAGGCAAGAGCAATATACAAAGTCAATTGTATCCCCATATTCTGGCAACAAACTATCTGAAGATGAAATTAAGAAAACAATTCTATTTACAACAGAATCAAAAAGAACAAAATACTTGGGAGTAAATTTATCAAAAGTAGTGCTGATACATACATTGAAAACTACAAAACATTGCTGAAAGATATTAGAAAAGATTTAAATAAACGGGAAGGCATTACATGTTCATAGGATTGGTAGGCTCAGTATTGTTAAAATGACAACATCCCCAAAATTTAGAATCATCACAATTCTTATCAAAATCCCAGCAGGCTTTTTGCTTTGTAGAAATTGACAAAAAGATCATAAAATTTATATGCAAACGCAAAGGACCTTGAAAAGACAAAACTGTTTGAAAGGAAGAACCATGTTGGAGAACCGACAATACCCAATTTCAAAACTTACTATAGAAGCTACAGTAATCATGACAGTGTAGTATTGAGGTTTTGACATAAGGATAGGCAAATACAGCAATGAATCAGGATGAAATTCCAGAAATAAACCCATACATTTATATTCAATTGATTTCTGCCAGCGGTTTCAAGACAGTTTGATAGAGAAGGGGTCGTTTCTCTTAATAAATGGTGCTGAGACAATTGAATATTCAAAACATTCAATTGAATATGCAAAAAAGAAAAAAAAAACCCTTAGATTCTTACTTTATACCATACACAAAAATGAACTAAATATGAATCATAAACTTAAAAAGAGCTAAAATTTAAATTATAAAATTTCTGGAAGAATTTCTAGGGGAAATCTTTGTAGCTGTGAGCTACGTGATGTGCTATTAGATATAATACCAAAAGGACGGGCTGTAAAAGAAAAAAAAATCAATAAATAGACTTCATTAAAATTTAAAATGTTTGCACTTCAAATGACATCGTTGACAAAATGAAAAGATAAGTCACAGGTAGGTGAAAAGATTTGTAAATCATATACCTGATAAAGGACTTACATCCAGAATATATAAAGAACTCCTACAACTCAATAATATGAATACAAACAACCTAATTAAAAACATGCAATAGATTTGAAGAGACATTTCATCAAAGATGTGTGAATGGCTAATACGTGCATGAAAAAGTGCTCAACATCATTAATTATTTGGGAAATACAAATGTAACCACTGTGAATATAAAACTGCTTTATATCCACCCTAATGGCCGTAAAAATAATTTTAAAAGATGATACCAAGCGTTGGTGAGGATGTGGAGAAACTGAGCCCGCCTACACTACTGATGGGAATGTAAACGTTGCAGCCACTTTGGAAAACAGTGTTCTGAAAATACCAAACGTAAACTTGCCATGTTGTCGTTGTTGGGTGCCGATGAGTCAATTCCAACTCATAGCGACCCACGTGCAATTTCACTGTTAGGAATGTACCCAAAGGAAATGAAGACGTTTGTCCTCACTGTTGCGTTGAACTTTATCTGAACCCTGTGCTTCTGAAAAGCAGTGATAGTTGAGAAATTCCTCCGCCATTTTGTGTTCTAAGAAGTGGCTGACTGCAGGTGGTCACCTACTCTCACTCATTCCCCCCTCCTTCTCTGTGACGTCAGCCCACAAGACCCCCGGATGACTTCCTAGTTTACCTGCCTCTATAAAATCCCAGGCCCCACTCCTTTCCTTAGAGATGTTACTCATTAATGAATGGTCTCCCTACTGTAATAGTCTGAATAAAATCATCTCCTTAGTTGTCCAGTGCATTTGGTCTCTTACATTATGAAGACTTGTACGCAGTTATTCATGGCAGCATTATTCATTCTACAGAACACTGGAAGTGGAATTCGGAGAGAAATTCCTCCAAAATTTCTTGGTCCATGTTTGACCCACATATCTAAAATCAATTGTCAACCCCAAAAGTGTGGCCCCCAGGCTCCCTTTTAACTCAGTATTGAAGTCATTCCTGAGGTTCACTCTTCAGCCAAAGATTAGACAGGCCCATAAAGCAAAACAAGACTAACTGGGCACACCAGCCCAGGAGCAAGGATTAGAAGGCAGGAGGGGACAGGAAAGCTGGTAATGGGGAATCCAAGGTCACGAAGGGGAGAGTGTTGACACGTCGTGGGGTTGGCAACCAATGTCACAAAACAATGTCTACTAACTGTTTAATGAGGAACTAATTTGCTCTGTAAACCTTCATTTAAAGCACAATAAAAAATAAATAAGTAAAACCAACCATCAGATACAGAGATCCTTGCCACCACTGTCCAAGAACTGTAATCGTGATTTATATTTTCCAGTTTAGTAGAAACATTTGTTTTTGTTGTTGTTGGGTGCTGTCGAGTCGGTTCCGACTCATAGCGACCCTATGCACAACACAATGAAACACTGCCTGGTCCTGATCCATCCTTACAATTGTTGTCATGCTTGAGCTCATTGTTGCAGCCACTGTGTCAATCTACCTTCTTGAGGGTCTTCCTCTTTTCCGCTGACCCTGTACTCTGCCAAGCATGATGTCCTTCTCCAGGGACTCATCCCTCCTGACAACATGTCCAAAGTATGTAAGACGCAGTCTCGCCATCCTTGCTTCTAAGGAGTATTCTGGTCGTACTTCTTTTAAGACAGATTTGTTTGTTCTTTTGGCAGTCCATGGTATATTCAATATTCTTCGCCAACACCACAATTCAAAGGCGTCAACTCTTCTTCGGTCTTCCTTATTCATTGTCTAGCTTTCACATGCATATGATGTGATTGAAAATACCATGGCCTGGGTCAGGCGCACCTTAGTCTTCAAGGTGACATCTTTGCTCTTCAACACTTTAAAGAGGTCCTTTGCAGCAGATTTACCCAATGCAATGTGTCTTTTGATTTCTTGACTGCTGCTTCCATGGTTGTTGATTGTGGATCAACACAGAATAAGAATAAGAAAGAAAAATGACCTGCTGAAGAACCATGCTACAGTTCAAGCCATTGGTCATGGAGCCAAATAGAGATACCAAGGTGAAAGACTGCAAATTATTTCACTCTGCTCTTTGAAAAAAAAAAGCAATTGTTCTTAGTTTTTTATAATTGCCTTTTTAAAAATTACGTTGGCTCTATTTTTATAACTAACTTCTATTCAGTTATTTACACATGGGCCCAAGCCTCACTAAGTGGCCTGTGGATGCTGAATGTCTGAAAGCATAGGCTTAAGAAA
This sequence comes from Elephas maximus indicus, assembly GCF_024166365.1. NCBI lineage: Eukaryota > Metazoa > Chordata > Mammalia > Proboscidea > Elephantidae > Elephas > Elephas maximus. The sequence continues at coordinate 7,560,344 of NC_064845.1, forward strand.
ATACTTTCTATTCCAATTCTAATACAAGTTTGTGTGATCTTTCTTTTCTAATTTATTTCTCTCTTTAGAAACTTCCTTTTGCCACGCATTTCTGCTTATTATGAATTCTAATCCTGCCTTAAGACTTAGCTCAAACACAACTCCGTAGTCCGTTTCCTCTTGGATCATAATCATCATCTGTGTAAATATGTTACCTGTTATACTGGAGTGTGGATGGTGAATTATTCATGGGATAGCCTCTAGGGCACCCTGTACTTTGCAGCCTCCTGGATGCTTTTCAAATTGAATGGAATGTACCACCCCCTGGTGGCTGAACAAGAAAACAACTTTAGATTTTGCTAAAGGATGTCTCCCATTTCCTCCAACTACCACGAATTTCGGAGGGCTCAATTCATGGGGAAAAACACCCATTGCTGTTGAGTCGGTTCCAACGCATAGGGACCCTGTAAGGTGCTCTCAAAATGAAGAGTGGCTCAGTAGATATATTTCTCTACTATCTTGGTGAACATCACAATCTCTGAAATTGCCTTTTCCCCTTCTTCTTTCCATTTTTCCCCATCCCTCTTCTTGTTCTTATTTTCCTGGTTATAACCCCGTTTTCTCCTCATACCACCAATTTGGTGGCACAGTGGTTAAAGTGCTCAGCTGCTAACGAAAAAGGTCAGCGGTTCAAACCATCCAGGCACTCTATGAGAGAAAAATGTGGCAGTCTGCTTCCATAAAGGTTTTTGGCCTTGGGAGCCCTATGTGGCTGTTCTACTCTTCCCTTTAGTGTCAATATTGAGACAGGTCTGTGGTCCTGAGGTAAAATTAACCCTGTTGTGAACAGAGGCTGTAAAAATTACAAAGGAAACAAGATATGGTGTAGGCCAGCCATGAGGAAACCAGCATCTCAACCTGAGCTAAATTCTGAACGGTAAGCAACCAGATTTCCCTTAACACTTCCTCTTAGGATTGTTTTTCAGGCAAACCAACTAAAACCAGAATCCTGCAAAAGCGCAGAAACGATTTGGCTGACCGCTGGATGTCCCCATTGCATAATGAGTCCTGCCTAGAAACCAAAAGACTCATGCCAAGGAAATAAAATCGTCAGATTTACATCATCTATAGTACTCAGGGTTTGGAAACCCTGGTGGCATAGTGGTTAAGTGCTACAGCTGCTAACGAAAGGGTTGGCAGTTCGAATCCACCAGGAGCTCCTTGGAAACTCTATGGGGCAGTGCCTCCTTACCAGCTCCTGTAGTCCCCACCAGGTCCTGTAGTCCCCAAGAAAAGTTTTGTGTGCTTTTTGACTCTTATGAAAAGAAACAAAAGACAAATAATTAAAAACCTAAGACAATCACAACTCATTTTCTGTTCGAGATTTGTTTGTATGTTTTGCCTTCCTCAAGGAGACTGATGTACCTTGCTCCTTCAGACAAATATTTACATGAGCTAGGATAGGGGGAAGAGGGTATCAAGGAATACAAGATGGGCCACAGAGTCTGTTGGATCTAACTGGCAAAGTACTCAGGGAAGAGGAAAATGAGGCAGGTGGGAGCTATAAAAAGGTTAACAGTACTTTATGCACATCAGATGCGTTCAGCCAACTCTTGCTGCTGAGAGGCACCGGGGCTGCACTGAGTCCATTCGGGGCTTCACTGTGCCCACCGGGACAGGAAAAAACAGGCGCGGTTCTGCCTGCGAGGTCTAGAGAGAGTTGGAATCGACTCGACGGCACTGGGTTTGGTTTTTTTGGTTTATAGTACTCGGACCCATTTCAAAAGCAAGAGGTCCACCAGCCACTTCCTGCCAGAAGCCTGACCCAGCCCTTCTTTTAAATATGCATGAAATTTCCCAGGAGTTTAATAAATATGTATAACTCCCCTTTTACTGCACAGTATAAAACTTCTCCCAGCCCTTTGATCTGAGAGACAGTGCTTTGAGAGTGATCGCCCTGTCTCCTACTTGCTGGGAGTATTAAACTACGTCTGTTTTAGATCCACTTGACTTTGAATTATTCTTAACAAGGGTACAAGCAGCGAACCCATTGCATTCGGTAACACTATGAGTTGGAATCCTCTCTAGCAGTGGGTTTGGGTCCACCTATTTTAATTTTTTTTTTTTTTACCTTCACATCTTATTCTCCTCTTTTGGCATACTCAGTTCTTTGAAATGATGGCTTCCTTTTGACTCCTGCTTGTTTATACTCGGTTATTTCCAATATGATCATATCTTCTTTTTTTTTTTTGGTGTGTTTAATGGACATGGTGTACCAGAATTCAAATTCAATCACTGGCATTCACTAACAGGAACAACAAAAAAAAACTCTTCAAAAAGTGTCTTGCAATTTCACCGCATTTTTGCCATAAACTTTTTTTTTTCCAACGTGGTTTTTCCCTTTATTCTCCTCCTTGAATATCTGCAAGTGGTCTTCTTAACACAAACATAAAGTATTAGAATTCTCCCCACTGAACCAAAAAGCAAACTGAACCAGAGAGAATAAATACTTGTCTAAAGTCGGAATCAACTGGACGGCACTGGGTGTTTCGGGTGAAAGTCACAGACGTTCAGTCTCATCTTTGTTCCCACTTCCCACCTACCAGCGTGCCGGTCCTCGTACAACGCTGATTTCTGAAGTGCTGGGATCTAACTTTGTTACCATAATAAACCAAAACCAAACCCGGATTGCTGTGGAGTCGATTCTGACTCATAGCGACCCTATAGGACAGAGTAGAACTGCCCCACAGCCTTTCCAAGGAGCAGATGGTGGAAATGAACCGTAGCCGAGCTCTTAACCACTGTGCTACCAGGGCTCCTTGCTACCGTAAGAGTTTGTTTTAACAAAAACAGTTGTCTTTTAGGAGTCTATAACTATTTCATAATTTTGAACTTTTCTTTCTTTCATGTAACTGCTCAAAATTCACCTGGATTTATAGCACCTTAAGGCTAAAAGAATTAGGGGGAAGTTAATCCAAATTCTTTACTTAGCCAATGACAAAACCGAGGCTCAGAGAGCTGTAATATGTTACGTGATGTCACACAGCTAGTTTGTACACAGCTGAGAATAAATACCAGGTCGCTTGGATTCCAGTCTGGTGTACTTTCCAGTGTCTTGTGCAGTCTCTCTAGATACAGTATGGCAGCTGTAAGCTAGAGTAGTAAGAGCTAGAACCTTAGACAAAAGCAGACCTGGTTTGAATCTTAGCTCTGCTACTTACTAAATAACAATAATCCATCACTGTCAAGTTGATTCCAACCCATAGTGATCCTACAGGACAGAGAAGAACTGCCCCTTAGGGTTTCTAAGGAGTAGCTGGTGGATTTCAACCACTGACCTTTTGGTTGGCAGCTGAGCTCTTAACCACTGTACCACCAGGGCTCCACTAAATCACAATAGGTAAACTATGTCAACATCTCTTAAGCATCAGTCTCCTCATTTGTAAAACAATAAACAATAAAACATCAACTTGACAGGGTTGTTGTGAGAATTAAAAATGTAGATTCCTTAGCATAGTAAGTATTTGATTGTAGCTCAATAAAAGGAAATTACTATTGGGTTACTTTGTACCATTTTATCTGCCTCCCAAACTGAACTGTTGGGAGAATTAAACCTGAGACTATCAAAACCTGCACTATCTTTTAACACCCTATTCTAATTACCAAAATCAACGGAGGTAACATCTACATAAGGGTTTTAGGATGCCAGAAAAACACTTTTATTGCTTAACTATCCCATGAAATTTCTTGGACGTTCTCCAGTGAGTTTCCTACTACAGTTGGCTTTTGGATTTATTCAATCTTTTATCCTTGAGGTAAGAGACTATTTTCTAGAAATATACAGAAATGTGCTGATTGACAAGCACAACCATGATTCTTGCGTCTAAGTCCTCAGAATCACAGAATGTGAAAGCCAGGAGGAACTTCAAAGGTCATAGCTCAGTGCCTTCATTTTTCAGTTGAGGAAACTTGGGCCCAGGATGAAGAGGAGACTGGTGTGAGGGTCCCACCGCTGGTAGGAGGGGTCATAACTGGAGACCTGGTGGCGCAGTGCTTAAGCACTAAGCCGGTAACCAAAAGGTCAGCAGTTTGAATCCACCAGCCACTCACTCCTCGGAAACCCTATGGGGCAGTTCTCTATCCTACAGGGTCACTATGAATTGGAATTGACTTGATGGTTCTGGGATTGGATTTTGGGGGGCTTATACTGGAAGCCAGAATGCCTCATGGGGTGCAGGGCTCATGTGGCTGCAATGTACCTTCCTCTCCCAAATCTGATTTTATATGCAGTGAAACCTGTGAGAACCAAAACCCAACAGGACTGCCTTGTTTTTCCGGTCTCGCGAGTTTTCCACTTCTGACAGGGTGCAATCTTACCGCTTTTTTGTCACTTGTTTTAGTAGAAAATAGTTGAGCTTTTCCTCTCTGACAGGTTTCTGCCTTACGCAGGTTCTGGCTTTCATAGGTTTTACCGTACGTGCCATTCCTGCTTGGATTTTATCAACGCATTCATTCAGACCTAGGCACACGGCGATTTGGCTCATGCCAAGCTCTTTACTTGAAAATGCGCTCTCATTTAGTCCTCCCTGTGGCAGGGAAGGAGGTCTTAACCTTCCTTCTTTTAAGCGTAAGAGGTTAAGATTCCCCAGCTTGTAAGAGCCACAGTCTGGTGTGGACGTGGAATTGCAGGCTTCACGCGCTTATCAGCTGAATTTCTCATTCATCAGCTTGGTTTCTTCATTTCCACTGCAACTTATCACTGCAGGTTCAACAAAGGGGGACGGAAGAGGACGCCTCAGGTTGTCACTGGGCATTGGGATTGCTGCGGAAAGCAGAGTCCCTGCTTGGCTTAGCCTGTGCACTTTAAGTAGATGGACTGAAAAGTAGTTTATAACAAAACCGCTTTAAAGTGATTGCAAAAAAAACCTGTCCTTGATTAAAAAAATACATAAACCATGTAGAAGAGTATAAAAAAAAAAAATTTTTTTTTTAGGAAGAGTAGATTCTCTCATTTTTCCTGGCCCATCTTCAATCCCACTGTCCACAAGTAATTACAATTACTGTTGTTACCTATTCAGACATTTGCTAATGCATGTAAATGTATGTACAATGTAAGTAAATTGTACTGTAGGATACTGTGGTGTAATGAGTTACTTAATGTGGTCCTTCTAGTCCTGGTCTTTGTGACTCACACCCAATGACTGAGTGGGACTATGCAAATAAGTTATATGGAACCTGTGATGGTTGGGGTTATGTGTCACCTCGGCTAGGCCATGATTCCCACTATTGTGTGGTTGTCTTGCATTTATGTGTTGTGGATCCTGACCTCTCCATGTTGATGAGGCAGGATTGGTGTAGGGTGCGTCTTGGGTTGCAGCTTTGCAGAAAGGTGTGACTCAAGGAGTTATGCCCTTCCCTGGGATGTGGTCTGCATCTAAGGCATATGTGTGGATGACCTGGTGGGAATCTTTCTCTGTCTACATCTAGATCCCGCATCTAGTTCTCAATCAGTTGACCTCTGGTTCTTAGGACCTGAGCCAGAGGCCTGCTGTCTGACCTGCCGATTCTGGGATTCACCAGCCTCTATCATCTGACCAGCTTCTGCAGCCTTGTGAGCCAGCAGCCTGTGGTCTGAGCTGCCAGTTTGGTTTTGTCAGCCCCTGCAGCCATGCGGGTCGGGAGAAGTCTACACCTGACCCAGGGATTTGGGACTTGCTGGCCTCCACAACCATGTGAGCCATTTCCTTTACACAATGCGTGAGTTCTGTGGGATCTGCTGCAAATGACAGAACCCGGAGACAGGAGGGAGAGCCCCGAGGGGAGAGGGAGTAATCGATGTTAGAGATGATGGTACAGCAGCTAGATAAGTTAGACATTTAGAACATCTTTAGCCTCCGCCTCATAGGATCCAGCTTTGTGCTGATTCTTATAGAAGACATTATCCGTAATGGACCAAACTACCAACCACAGCTTCCACCAGACTGAGTCCAGCACAACTAGATGGTGCCCAGCTTCCACCAATGACTGCTCTGATAGGGATCACAATAGAGGGTCTCAGACAGAGCAGGAGAAAAATGTAGAACAAAATTCTAACTCAAAAAAAGAAAAGACTGGACTTGCTGGCCTGACAGAGACTGGAGAAACCCTGAGAGTATGGCCCCCGGACACCCTTTTAACTCGGGAATGAAGTGACTCCTGAGGTTTGCCTTTCGGCCAAAGCTTAGACAGGCCCATAAAACAAAACAAGACTAAATGTCCACACCAACCCAGGGGCAAGGACAAGAAGGCAGGAGGGGACAGGAAAGCTGATAATGGGAAACCCAAGATCCAGAAAGGGAGAGTGGTGGCATGTCGTGGGGTTGGCAACCCACGTCACAAAACAATATGTATATTAATTGTTTAATGAGAAACTAATTTGCTCTGTAAACCTTCATCTAAAAAAAGCACAGTAAAAAAAAAAAAATTATTTGTTTAGATACTATAGCTATTGCCCTGCAACGTGGTTTTTCATCTCTTTGACATGCTTTTTTATCAATATATGTAGTTTCACCTCATTCTTTTCTGACAGTATCATTGTAGGGATATACTATGCTTTATTTATTTACTCCTTTATCAGTGGACATTTAGGGTGTTCTAGTTTTTTCCCATTAGGAACAAAAGAGCTATAATAAATAGGTTGTACATATAACTTTATCTACCCCTACAATTGTATTTCTAGGACAAATTTTAAGAAATAGAATATCTAAGGCAAAGAGTATGCACATGCACATAGAAAATAAAAATTTCATCAAGCCTAAAGAGAATATTTTATACATCCAAAATAGATCCTAGAAACTATATGCCAAAATATGTGGCTTTGGATTTATAGCTTTAAATATATTTGTCAGAACACAATAGTCTTAAACCAAATGACCGAGCCATTCAATTCGAGAAGAACAAACTTAAATAACAGCATAGACCTGAAGAAATAAAACTAAAAGGAAGTAATAAATAGAAGGGTGAAATCAGTAAAATAGTGACTGACAATGCCAAAAAAAAAAAAGGAGTATTTTAACCTAACCAAGCAATACTTTACCAATATAGTTAATTAGATAAACCTCCAGAAAGTCTGAACAAGAGACAAAGGAAAAACTAGACAAATAGGCAAATGACAAAATGAAAACCAGGAAATCAGATACAATAGGGAGATTTAAACGCAATAAAACATTATCAGCAAGAATGCAAAAACTGACTTGAGAAGAAATAGGAAATTTGAATAGACTCCTACCATTTTAGAAAATTAAAAAAGCGTCTCAAAGACTTCTCTGTACACATTGAAAATCACTGACCCTGAAGGTTTTATAAATACCTTCTCTCAAGCTGTCAGGGAGCAGATAATCCTTAGTTTATACAAGTTGTTCCAGAAAGTAGAAGAAGACAGAAACCTGTCCAACTCACGTTTTGAGTCTAGTATAACATTGATTCCAAACCTGCATAAGGACAAAACGAGAGAAGAAACCTAGGTTTGGGGTAGAGTAGACATGGAACCCTGGCAGCGCAGTGGCTAAGAGCTCAGCTGCTAATCAAAAGGTTGGCAGTCAGAGAACCCTGGATGGAGCAGGAGAAAAGTGGGATGCAGAACTCAAATTCTAGTAAAAAGACCAGACTTAACGGTCTGACTGAGACCGAAGGGACCCCAGAGGACATGGCCCCTGGACTCTCTGTTAGCCTAAAACTAAAACCATTCCCAAAGCCAACTCTTCAGACAAACATTAGACTGGACTATAAGACATAAAATGATGCTGGTGAGGAGTGTGCCTCTTAGCTCAAGTAGACACAGGAGACTATGTGGGCAGCTCCTGTCTGGAGGTGAGATGAGAAGGCAGAGGGTCAGGAGCTGGTTGAATGATCAAGTAGGGGAGACTACCACATCTTTCCTGACAGGGTTTCCAAGGAGCAGCTGGTGGATTCGAACTGCCAACTTTTTGGTTAGCAGCTGTAACTCTTAACCACTGCGCCACCAGGGCTCCTCACTACACTAATCCAGGCCTTGGAAACCCTTTGGGGAAATTCTAATCTGTACTATAGGGTCTCTATGAGTTGGAATCAACTTGATGGCAATGGGTTTTGTTTTGTTTTTTGGTTTGCTTTATCAAAAGGACTCCTGGGGGCTCTGTGGTTAAGTTTGCTACTAACCAAAAGGTCAGAGATTCAAACCCACCAGCTACCCCACAGGAGAAAGACATTGGCAGTCTCGTCCCGTAGAGATTTCAGCCTTGGAAACCTTATGGGGCAGCTCTACCCTATCCTACAGGGTTGCTATGAGTCAGAATCGACTTGATGGCAATGGGTTTAGTTTCTTTGGTTACGTTATAAACACAGATAGAAAAATCCTAAATTAAATATTAGTTAACTAAATTCAGCAGTGTGTATCTACACATGAACATAGGTAGATATATATACAGATACATATATATTTTATATAAAATATACATATACAAATATAATGCATATAAATATGACATGTTATACTCATATGTATTATATTTAACATATATATACATCAACCCTACTTGACCATACATATATATAGGTCTCCCAGGAATGCAAGAATGCTTTAACATTAGAAAATCTCTACATGCAATTCACCCTATTAGTAGACTAAAGAAGAAAAATCACATTCTCAAAATACAGGAAAAAAATTTAATCAAATTAAACACCTCCTGATGATAAAAGGAGTCCTTGGGTTGTGTAAAAGTTAATGTTCTTGGCAGCTAACCAAAAGGTTGGTAGTTCAGGTCCACCCAGAGGTGCCTGGGAAGGAAGACCTGTTGAGCTACTTCTGAAAAACCAACCACTGAGAACCCAGGGGAGCACAGCTCTGCTCGGACACACGTGGGGTCAGGAGCCAGAATGTATTTGACAGTAACTGGTTTGGCTTTGGTTTTGTGATTTAAAACTCTCGGAAAACTAGGAATAGATGGAAATATAATTTTCTTGATGAAAGCTATTATATTAGGGTACCAGTGAACTGCCATGCAAGAAGACCTATCAACACAGTAGCTTAAAAAATGAAGTTTTTTGTTTTTTTTGTTGAACTGTCTCACTTTGAGCAGTCCTGGTCAGGAAGGATGGATAACTCTGCTCCCTGTCATCGTTCAGGGCTCCAAGTTTCTTTCAATTTATAGTTCCATCATCCCTAGCAATATCATTATCTTTGATGGAAGCTAGGTGGCTGCCATGAGTGGGTTCCAGCTGTTATTAAGAGAAAAGGCATCATGAAGGTGGCATGTCCAGTGTCCTAAGTTCCAGACCCAGAACAGCTCATACCATTTCACATTCCAAATGTGAGAACTTGGGTACATGGTCTCAATGAACTGGAAGCAAGCCTGGGAAGAGTCCAGAATGGCTGCCACATGCCCACGTGTACATGACCCACTTATGCGCCACCACAGACTTGTTCAGCCATGCCTGACTTAGCCACTTGCAAGGGTGGACCTAGTGACAGCTCATGCTACTCCTGGGGCTGTAAAGACCCAGAGGTAAGGAGAGAAGACCTGAGTGAGTCAACGGTGAGCCACTGTAATCATTAAAGTTGTGTCAACTTGGCTGGGCCATGATTCTCAGTGGTTTGGCAGTTATGACGTAGTTTGGCAGTCGTATAATGATGTGACCACTTCCACTATGAGATTTGATGTAATGTGATCACCTCCATAATGGGATCTGCTGTGAGTAGCCAATTAGTTGAAAGGGAGTTTCCTTGGGGGTGTGGCCTGTGTGGAATATGAGTGGACTTTCTGGCAAGGCTTGTGGGCTTTTGCTCGCTTTAGATCCTGCAGCTGGCTCCTGTTCGTCTGACCTCCGGTCCTTGGGACTTGAACTAGCAGGTTACCTGCTGTCTTGCCTGTCAACCTTAGCAGCCTGTGACAAGAGCCCTGCTCTCTGACCTGCTGGTTTTGGGAATCGTTGGTCTTCACAGCCTGTAAGCAAGAGCCCTGCTGTCTGACCTGCCATCTTGGGTCTGCCAGCCCCTGTGGCTACTTGAATCAGGAAAAGTCTCCAGCCTGACCCACAGACTTGGAACGTTCCAGCCTCTACAACCGTGTGAATCATTTCCTTGATATGCGTCTCTCTCTAGATACATTTATATGCTTTACTAGTTTTATTTCTCTAAAGAACCCAGCTTAAGACAGTTGTCATCTGGCATTTCCTAAATGCATGCTTGGTGGCAGTGCAGCTACCACAGTCTGAGAAACCCCCCCACCCCCCGCCACCATGCGCACTGGCCAAACTGGACCTGGAGAGACTTTAGGTTTTTAGTAAAGAGAGCTGAGTGATGAATCCAAACATGTAGGAGGTTAACGCCTCCTGGGCAGACTTCCCTGGTTGGGAGATAGGACATGGGACATGGCAGGAAACCAGCAGGAGCACTGCTCCCCTTTCCAGCCCTGTCACACTGTCCTGAGACTTACTCATTTCACACAGCCTGCCTGGTGACATCCACAAGTCCAAGCAGCCAGCTGTTGTGAAGCTATGGCCAGCTTGGTAACACACCCCTGTATTTGTTTTCCCACCTTTCCTGCCTCACTTCCTTGACCCTTCACTTTTGCTTCCCTGGGATTACTCCCTCTCTCCAGTAGGGTGTTAGCATGTAAGCTTTTCTAGGGAATCCGAGTAAAGATGCTATGGAAGAAGGGAAGGATGGAATTTGGTGGGCAACTAGCAGTCCCTATATCCAAGGCTCATAGAAAACATTTTTTTTTCCAATGGAAGAACATCAGATGCATTCCCTGTAAGATCTTAAAAAAGGCAAAGATCTCTGACATTACCACTACTATTCAAGGTAATATTGATACCTAAAACCAAACTTGTTGCCATCGAGTCGATTCCGACTCATAGTGACCCTATTGCACAGAGTAGAACTATCCCGTAGGGTTTCCAAGGAGTGGCTGGTGGATTCAAACAGCCAACCTTTTGGTTAGCAGCCGAGGTCTTAACCACTGTGCCACCAGGGCTCCATAATATTGATAGCTCTAGCCAATGCAAAAAGACACAAAGAAGAATAAAAAGTAAAAGAACATGAGGGGAAGAGATCATACTGTCATTATTTGTAAATTATTTACTCACAAAGAAAGCCTGATAGTATTGATAAACTATTAAAATTGATGAGTTCAGTAAAGTACCTGGGAGAATGATTCAATAGCATTCACTTGTTACACCAGCAATAACCAACTAGAAAATGTAATAGAAAACATGATACCATTCACAAGTCCTAATGTAAAGTATCTAGGATGTAAGTTACCAAAGAATTCTCAAAATCTCTTAGGAAGACATTTGAAAACATTAAAAAAAGGAAATACCAGATGATCTGAATAAATGAAGAGACAATCCACAATATTATACTGGATCACTTAATATCAGAAAGATGTTAATTCTCTCCAAATTAGTCTATATACTGAATTGTATGTTCAGTGCAGTTCCAAGAAATAGTCCCGTTGCTTTTTTTTTTTTTTTAGAAACTCTATGATCTTCTAAAATGTCTATGAAAGAATAAATGGCCATAAGTACCTAGGTTGTTTTTGAAAAAAAAAAAAAGAAGACTCACCTCCTAGATATTAACATACACTACAAAGCCATGTTAACAGTAACAGTACGGTATTTACAATGAACAGACAATAGCCCAGTGAGACAGAACAGAGAGCTCAGAAATAAACTCATGTATACATGAGAACTTGACATAAGATAAAGTTGGCACCACACATCAGTGGAGGAAAGACATTTTCACTGTTGGAGAAAAATAAAATTGAGCCCTTACTTCACTTCATTTATGAGGGTGAACTACACACGGACTGAGGCCTATGGAAAGATAGAACTCTCAAGCTAATAGAAGAAATTGTAGGATGGTATCTTCATGATTAGAGAGGAGGCGAAGGATTTCTTTAAACAAGACCCAGAAAATACAAACCATAAGGCAAAAAAATCAATGCATTATATCAAAGGAAACCCTGGTGGTATAGTAGTTAAGAGTTTAGCTGCTAACCAAAAGGTCAGCAGTTTGAATCCACCAGGCGCTCCTTGCAAACTCTATGGGGGCGGTTCTACTCTATCCTATAGGGTTGCTATGAGTGGGAATCGACTCAAAGGCAATGAGTTTTATTATATCAGAATTAAGAATTTATTTTAAAGATAATACAATAAACAAAGTTGACAATTAGCCAACAGATAAAGAGATTTGTACACCATGAAAAACTGGCACAGAAATAATATCTAGACTATATAGCGAATGTGATGGTTGATGCTGTGTGTCAACTTGGCTATGATTCTCAGTGGTTTGGTGACACTATATAATCACCACCTACTTTGTGATCTGATGCGAGCAACCAGTCAGTTGGAAGAGGAGTTTCCTTGGGGCCTGCATCCAGGATAAAAAAAATGCTCTGGCACGGCTCTCTCCGTCCTGCATTCGTCTCATGTCATCTGACCTCTGATTGTTGGGACGTTAGAAGCCTTCAGCCTGCTGCCTCACCTGTAGATTTTGGGTTCCTTGGCTCCCACAACCCACTGAGTGAGCAGTCTGCCACCTGACCTGCAGATTTTGGGTTTGTTAGCTACTGCAACCCTGTGAGTCAGGAGCAGCCTCCAGCCTGCTGCCTGGCCCACAGACTTGGGACTTGACAGCCTCCACAATTGCGGGAGCCATTTCCTTGAAATAAATCTCTCTCTTGATATTTATATATACACTTCACTGGTTTTGCTCCTCTAGACAACCCAGCCTAAGACAGTAAAGCAGAACAAAATAGGAAATTCCATAGAAAAATGCACAAAATGTGTGCATAACCAAAAAACCAAGCCCATTGTCATCAGGTCAATTCTGACTCACGATATCTCCATGTGTTACAGAGCAGACCTGAGTTCCATCGGGTTTTGTTGGCTATAATCTTTGCCAAAGCAAAATGCCAGGCCTTTATTCTGTGGCACCACCGGGTGGGTCTGAACCACCAAACCATTGCGCAACCCAGGGACCTCTTAGAAAAATGGACAAAAGGTATACATAGGGGATATCTAAATGGCTAACACATTGCTTAACTTCATTAGGTACCAGAGAAATGCAAAATAAAACAATGAGATACCACTTTATGGCCACTGAATTGACAACGTGAAAGTAGAGAGTTGGGCAATACCAAGTGTATGCGAGGATATGCCGGTACTTAGGGGCACTACATATACCCCATGACCCATTATGGCTTCTTCTGGATAAATACTTCCGAGAAACTTCCTCACAGACTGACGAAAGGGCCTATCCACAGACGTTCATTCTCAGCACTCACAATAATTAACTCAGTTTTTTGTGTCTGTTTTCCAAGAACACATTGAGATGTTATAGTTATGGTGTCTTGCCTACAACATTAATTGTTCATATGTCTGTCTGCTCTGCCAGGCTGTGAAGTCCCTCTGAGCGGGACCCACGTTTTCTTCTCCAGTGTTCTCTGGGTATCTGGACCACAGCAGGTGATCAAGAGTTCTGTTGAGTGAAAACTCAGAATGTTTGAAAACCATGCATGAGTTCCTCAGAAGCTTAGAACTGAAGACTGTGGTACCTAGGACCAAGATTGTCTGGTTCTCCTTCTGCATATTTTCAAGGCAAGGTGGTTCAACATTGAACAGTAAGTACCATTTCTGTCCTTATTTTCTGTCTCCCTCACTGGCTCTCTGCCTTCTCCCTTGGGTCCTCAGTCATCCTCTCTACTTGGGCAGGGATGTCAGCCAGCAGTGGAATTAATGTGCCATCCTTCCTGGTTATATAAGTGAGAGGGCAGGAGTTTACCTATCATGGCAATAACCCAGCAAAATCAGGCCAATAAAATGTGCTGCTCCCTGCTGGAGGCTAACCTGTGGGTCCTCAGGACACAGTCTACCTGATGTTCAAGTCCTCCAAGATCCACTCAGGTCTCCAGCCTCGGCTCTTGCCGCTCTAAGTGGCGTGATCTGATTCTCTGACAAGGGGTGGAATGTGGCCACCTGTTTAATTTTCTTTAATTCAGTAATTAATGCTTTTAAATAAAAATGATTAAAATTACGTAAGTAGGTAGGTGTTCTCAAGTGCTGCTCTGCAGAGGTGGTGTTTGCTGCAGGCGCCAGATCCACAGCCCTCGGGTCTGGTGTTCCTGCTGTGCTGTTTGTATCTCACCCTCCCGGGCCCAGCTGTAGTTGTGCAGAGAACAGCCACTGTGCCAGGTGAACAGGTCGGAAAGAGCTCTCAGCATTACCCAGTGCTGGGGGTTCCCACCCTGTCCTTCTAGACCTACTCCTCTTCTGTCTCCACTCTTCTCTGAGCCCTGGGAGGTTGACCTCAGTGGACAGCGCCAAGGGGCTTCCTTGCCCTCAGCTTCTCACTGGGTTCAGCCAGTGAAGACACAAGTGTCCTGTTTCAGTGTGCAGGACCCTGAGTGATACACAAAAGCCACTGCTGTCCAGCCAATTCCAACTCACGGAGGCCCCATGTGTTAGAGAGTAGAATGGAGTTCCATAGGATTTTCTTGTCTGTAATCTTTCCAGAGGCAGATAGCTAGGACTTTGTTTTGCGGAGCCACTGGGTGGGTTCACACTGCCAACCTTTTGGATAGCAGCTGAGCACAGACTGTTGGCACCCACCAACCAGGGACCTTTGAATGATACAACCCATTGCTAAACCCAGTTCTCCTTTAGGAGACCACCATGTTTCTTAGTGGCAATTTGATTTCAGGGACTTCCTTGACCTTTCCTGCAACTCAGCATTGGCTGGAAGTCAGCCTGGTTGCCTGAATGCTCTCAGGAAACAAGATGGAATGGTTCAGGGCAGCTTCTACAAAATGGCTTCTCTTCCTCCTCAGGGATCTGCTTTGCAAACCAGGTGCCTTGGGAAATGGCAACATAGTGGAATTCTCCTTCAGCATCCCCTCTGAGGGTAACTTGCTATTCATTTTCATATACCGAGGAAAAAACAAACAAAAAACCAAATCCATTGCCATCGAGTCAATTCGGACTCCTGGCAAGCCATGTGTTACAGGGTAGGACTGCTCCATTGTTTACGGAAGCAGACTGCCGGGCCTTTTCTTCTGTGGTGCCATTGGGTGGGTTTGAACCGCCAACATTTAGGTTAGTAGTTGAGCACAAACCATTTAACACTGCCCAGGGACCTTACATAGGAAGATCTCTCAAATAAAGGTCAAACAAAGAGCACACGTTCCACGGTGACCTGTGCCTTCTGCCCTTAGACATCGGAGAGTCTGGTGTCAACTGTAATCAGCTCTGTTCCGCGGTCTTCCCCCAATGTTCTAGGCTTTCTGTTCATTCATCCTCACCAGCACTTGCGATTGCTGCAATGAGCCAGCCTCTCCCTCGCTCTTGTGCCTTGCTGTGCTGGAACCACTGGCCCGTCTGCAGTTCGCCAAGCTTCGCTTTTTCCAGCTGGGAAGTCGGCCTCCTGAGGGCAGTCTCAGTTAAGTCCCCCATCACAACACACTGTGTTGTAATAACCTGATTGTCCACCACCCCTACTGAGACTGGGGAAAGTAAAGATTAGGCCAGACTCTAAAAGTCTGCCTGATCACTCACCAGGTGGAAATAAAAAGACACAGATAAAATCAACGGCAAAGTTAACAACAGGTAATATTTTGCCCAAGGACATGCGGTAGCTGTAAAGTGCCCCCAAACTCCCTTCTTGGAATATGTAGTTTTCTTAATCGCTGAAAAACTTTTCTCTAAGTTTACAGACTATCAGAAAACGTGCCGTTTGAAATTACGTCAGTAAGAACGTAACGCCTTGCTCCTACCTGGAGGGTCTAAGTCACTTAGACACAGAGACAGTCTCCATTTGCGGCCCAGGTGCAGAGCTTCGGACAAAGGGTTGCTAGATACAACATTTCACAGCTGTCCTTCTTGTTTCCAGGAGAAGAGGTCCCAGGGTTCACTTTACAGTGCAGATCTTAGGATGACACCTTTACACACAGCACAGCTTTGCTTTGAGTCTATGAAAACACTGCATCGCTTAACGTAAATGCCACCCTTTTCCTAAATTCTCGAACTCCATCTTTTCTTTTATTTGGTGAGGTATACCCCATGGACCTTCTGGTATGCAGCGTCTCTCCTTGCAAAAACCCAGGTGGATAATCTGGCTTTGTCAGACAACAGGCTTATTCCTGCTCGCCTCGGGCTGATCGAGGCAGGACAGACAGTAGGCTTTTCAAGGGCAGGACTGTGTCTCTTCTATCACTGTGGTGCTAGCAATGATCACAGTACCTAGAACAGAAGAGATAAGCAATATCTGTTAAAGGAGGGAGTGAAAGAGTGGATGATGCATTCCCCTAGACTAGCATGAGCCAGGAAGTGTATCTAGGCCTTAGCCAACTTGGATGGATGTAGATCAGGGTTTTGGAGTTGGAGTTGTGTCTCAATCCTGATCCTGATCCTGCCACTGACTAATTACGTAAGCAGACAAGTTTCCTACCTCTGTGAGCCTGAGAATGATATTTTATTGAGTATAATTTTCTCTCTCTTGCAGGGTTGTTGTAATTGGCAGAAAAAAAAACCTAACTCTTGGAAATAAGCAAAAAAAAAAGATGGCTGGGTGTCCTTTCAGGGGCGTGCTGGCCCTTGCTAAGGGATCTTCAGGGATATCTGATGTCATGGGGTTGTCTCCTTTGGATTAACTTCCTGCCCACTGACCTTTTTACAACTCTGTAGGGGTACAAGTTAAGTTGTAGAAAACTGATTGGAATATTTCCTGTTGTTAACAACGCTAACAATTCCTGTTCGTAGCCAGGCAAATTAATTTTGTCTGGAAGAGAATATAAATCTCTCAAACCAGCTTTAACATCTCTCTGGTATCCCCATTATTAATGAGTTGAATAAAACCCTCGGCAGGTGCTCAACTCACATTTGCATGAGAGTCATGGTTTTACCTTTTGAAATTATTATTCAGCATAAAGAGTGATAGTAGATGTTAAATATTTACTCTGCCGGAGACCCTCAGGTAATAGCTACGGTTATTATTTTATCGGCAGGCTGAGACCCTAGGCAGACAGGCCACTAGATCAGCAAAGGCACAGGGGTCATTACACAGCCCAGCCTTACTGCTGAGGCCAGGGAAGGGTTGACGATGTGGGCAATTCTCTGGCTGAGTGGATAGCATGTTTGCCCTTCATCTAATGTTTCTCTTGGTTACAAGCACAGGAACCTGCCTGGGACAATGGGGGCAGCTCATGCCACAGAAGCAGGCAGAGCAGCCAGACGTGTGCCTGGACCTGATGGGACACAGCCTGGTGACAGTGCCACCAGGGCATTTTCTCTGCATCTTTCCACTCTGCCTCTGCCTGTTGGCTTGATCTCTACTCCTGCACAGTGTCCTTGTCTGCACAGCTGGAAGCATGGCTGCCAACCGCTCCCAAGCCTTCCTCCCCAAGGCTGTGACCATGGGAGAAGGATAATGTCTCTTCTCAATTCCAGTTCAAAAGATCTAATGAGCCTAAGTGGGCTGCCTGGGAAGCTCCATCTCAGATAATTCAGTTGTCACTATGTAAGAGAAAGGTATTTCCTGTGTGACCTTATGACTAGAGTCAGAGAAAGAGCAGTTCGAGGGACAAGGGGGAAAGAGCCGAGCCGAGCAAGCAGCACGTTCTTTCTGTTCCCTGTTGGGACTGACTTGGAAGGTGAAGGGCAACCTACACAGACCCAGTCAGATGGCATTGCGTTGTAGAGCTAGCAATGGCAAGAGGAGGACTAACAGTGCAAGGTGGGGATCACACACCCTGCTGAGGGCATTGCCATGAATTCACACGGAAGATATTGTACAAGTGCTTTGTCTTAGTCATCTAGTGGTGCTCTAACAGAAATACTACAAGTGGGTGGCTTTAACGAAGAGAAATTTATTCTCTCACAGTCTAGTAGGCTACAAGTCCAAATTCAGGGCGTCAGCTCCAGGGAAAGGCTTTCTCCTATGTCGGCTCTAGAGGAAGGTCCTTGTCATTAATCTTCCCCTGGTCTAGGAGCTTCTCCGAGCAAGAACCCTGGGTTCAAATAATGCACTCTGTTCCCAGTGTGCATTTCTTGGTGGTATGAGGTCTCCCCGCTCACTCCCCTTTCATCTCTTGTAATGATAAAA
Source organism: Elephas maximus indicus (assembly GCF_024166365.1). Taxonomy (NCBI): domain Eukaryota; kingdom Metazoa; phylum Chordata; class Mammalia; order Proboscidea; family Elephantidae; genus Elephas; species Elephas maximus. The sequence goes on from NC_064845.1 coordinate 7,578,441, forward strand.
GGTGGTGCAGGCCACACCCCAAAAAACTCCTTTTATATTGGATCAGGGACACAACCTAAGGTGTTACAATCCCACTCCAATCCTCCTTCACATAATCTAATTTTGCCTCATTACCATAGGCAGAGATTAGGATTTATAACACCTAAGAAAATTACCATCTCAAATTGGAGGACAATCACAAAATACGGGGATCATGGCCTAAACAAGTTAACACATATTATGGGGGACACAATTCAATCCATGACAGGCCTGTAGAGTGAGTTAGATAAATGAAGTGCTCAAATAGATGTGCCGACTACCCTCTTTATGCCAGCCAGTGTGATGGCTTCCTTACTAATCTCATTTAACCCTAACAGAAGCCCACTGGGTAGGTATTATGATGTTCACTTGGCAGATAAGGAAACTGAGGCCCAAAGAGCTCGTGTAACTATGAAGTAGCAGTACCAACTGGAGACGCTCTGATCCTAAAACCTATTTGGGATGGCCCTTTGGTCTCTGCAAGCACATATTATAATACAAACTGGACATTACTGTGATCTACTGTTCTTCCTTCATCTTGAGTGGGAACTCATTCTGAGCTGGATGGCCATGCCATGATGAAAATATACAAAAAGAGAGTGGTCTGATATTTGTATGTTGTTGTTGTTGTTGGGTGCTGTTGAGTCTATTTCAACTCATAGTGACCTCATGTAACAGAGTAGAACTGCCCCATAGGGTCTTCTGGGCTGTAATTTTTATGGGAAGAGATCACCAGGTCTTCTCTTCTGCAGATAAGACCCAGGAAAGTGAACGCTCACTTACTGGGTACAGGAAGAAAGCCTCAACTAGAGTAAACTGAAATGATTAAGGAAGGAGAAGTGAAGGCTGACATTTCCATCAGGGAGATGATCTCACCTACAAGATCAGGAATGAGAAGCAGACCTTGGCTGTATATTTAAAATGATAGGGGCCCTCATGGAACATGCTGAGTGGTTTTGTTTGACAGCCTGAACCTCCAGTGGTCAGACATGCTGATGGAGAGTATAATTTGATGGTGAGGACATTCCTTACCTCTTCCTTTTCAGTTGGGGGCAAAACAGGTTGAAATGAAAACCGAAGCCCACTCTCTCCCACTTTATAATACTTTACCATTTACAAAGCACAATCTTACTTGAGCCTTACAGCAATACCATGAGGTGAGTAATGTCTTCCACCTGAGGCTCAGAGAGGTGAGTTGCCCTCACGGCAAGGAAGAGGCGAAGCCAAACGCCCTCTTGAGTCCACTGGACCACAAATGCCACTAGCCCCCATCCTTCCATCTCCCATCTCAAAATGTTCATTTGATACAATTTGTTGTAAACAGTCTATTTGATGTGAAGATTAAAAGAAAAAATCCTTTTTCTCTCTGACATCTGCCAGTTCACTAACTTTTCTCTAGCCCTTTAAAAATGAATGATGATCATAAATGTTCTTAAGGAGACTATCAGGACTCAAATACAGTCTATTGACATTGTAATAGTCCTACTTAGAGGGCTCAGTTATGCACATAAATCCGGCAAGCTTTTAGAGCCAGAAATAATTTACTGCATAATGTCTGCTAGTAAATTCAAGCATACGGTGATCCTGAATGTGTCTTGTCAGAAAGCAAACCATTCAGCTGTAAGAAGGGCAGGGTCTCTATAAATACAGACACCCACCTTTGCATCAAGATAAATCCCCACCATCACGTCCTTCCCTCTAGCTTCTAGCCTTGTGGGGAAGAGGACAGAAACCCTTTTAATTTGCTTTAATTCTCCGAGATTCACAGCCTCATTGCCATTTGGAATGGAATTCACACAAAACTGAGCTTTCTACCTGTCCAAATGTACTTGTCAAGTTTGTTTCTTTTGTCTTGTTTTGTTCATTCTATTCTCTAGGGCTGAGAATGGGATCTCTTTCCTTATTTACTGCTTTTTGGCCTTTTGCATCAGAAAGTCTTGTTTTCTTTCTTCAGTAGTTTTAACCTACAGAAATCAAATTGAAGGTTAGGGTTAATTCAAAAAGAAACATCAACATGTGGCAGCAGCTTCTTTCTGGAATTTTTCTCTTTTCTTAGACAAGAGAGTACAGAGATGCATTACAGATTTTCTGTAGAGTGTTTTTTTCTCCTTTTTAATCTTCGGGAAAACCAGTTTTTAGATCTGTGGATAAAGGCCTAGTAGTCCACTAACCCCCCTCCTTCTTTGGCAATTTGTATTAAAAAAAAAAAAAAAAAGAAAGTGTAGATCTTAGCCAGAGAATAGCTCATATTTAGAGGTTGAGAAGCACTCCAAGCAAAATAACCCACAATCGTGCCATTATCTTCTTACATGGGAGAGTAGACAGAAATCAAGTACTCCCCCGGAAGATTGTTCCAAAAAGAAAGTTATTTACAATTCTCAGTTCAATTTAACAGGTTTCTTTGAGCCAAGTTTTCCTTTACAGGAATGTTACGTTGCTTTTTTTTTTTTTCGCTCTTTTATGACTCTTGACAATGTTTTGGGTAACCTGCCTGTTTGGTCATTTGGGTTGAGCTGCTGGGAAGTTGGAACGACTATTTTGCACACCACTTAAAACTGTCATCGAAAGGGAATGGGTCAGGAACCTTCTACAGTGAGTCTGATGGTACCAACTCACAGCAAGGCCCTGGCACGTCTCTGCTCTTTTTAGGTTGCATTTTCCCTATCAGTAAAATGCTGATATTGGTTTCACCCCTCCATTTCCAAACCTCCACAGTACATCTTGGCAAATGACAAGTTGGGGAGGGGAGATGTCACAGGTGATCATGAGTGGTGACTTTGTACTGAACGTACATTGATCACATTGCCTGCATATCACCTCATCTTTGGATTTGTTTTTCTTAACATTCTGTGGTGCTTGTCTTGTGGCTTTTTGAGAGCCTAACGTTGTCGAGAAACAAATGAATATCTAGATTGTTCCTTCTGTTAGCAGTAAAAGAGCTGGCATTTGTAGTATACTCTCAGTTTACAGAAAACTTTCACAGTTGCTGTCTTATTTAATCCTCAGATACCCACTGTGATATAACTTGAGTGGTGTGCAGAAAAGACACCTGTCCTCCTATCCAAAAGGTCTGCGTAATGTCACCTGAGGAACTGAAAGATTTGAGTAACTGATGATAAGTATGTAGGTAGGCAGACATCCATCCATCCGCCCGCCCACCCATCCACCCACCCATCCATCCAATCGTCCAATCATCCATCCATCCAGCCATCCATCCACCCACCCCCCCACCCCCCACCCACCCATCCATCCACCCTCCCACCCATCCATTGATCCATCCATCCATCTTTTTGTTTCCGAACTAGAAAACCCATTCCCTAATGCAGGACACTGGAGATCTGATATACCTTTCCTTTCTTTTTTTTTCAAATTTACATTTAATAAAACTCACTGTTTTGTGGTGGACAAAAAGAGTTTTGACAAGTGCATGGAGTCGTAACCACCACAATCAAGATACAGAACAGTTCTATCACCCCCCCCTTCAAAAATCTCTCCAGTTACCCCTTTGTAGTCAAACTGTCCCTGCACCCTTAACTTCACCCCCCCTTCAAAAATTTCTCTCCAGTTACCCCTTTGTAGTCAAACCGTCCCTTCACCCTTAACTTCACCCCCCCTTCAAAAATTTCTCTCCAGTTACCCCTTTGTAGTCAAACTGTCCCTGCACCCTTAACTCTTGGCAACGACTGATCTGTTCTCTATCCCTGTAGTCTGGCCTTTTACAGAATACCATATCAATGGAATCATATAGTATTGTTTGAATCTGGCTTCTTTCACTTAGCATAATGCATCTGAGATTCATCTGTGATGCCATATATGTTAATGGCTTTTATTGCTGAGCCCATTATATGAGCGTACCACAGTGTTGTCATTATTATTTTAATCCATTCCCCACTTGAGGGACGTTTGCATTGTTTACAGGTTTTGGTGATCATGAATAAAGTAGCAGTAAACATTCACATAAAGATTTTCCGTACATAAACATAGGTTTTCATTACATTTGAATAAACACCTAGGAGTGGGATTACCAGGTCATATGTTAAGTGTATGTTTAACTTTAAAAGAAACTGCCAAAGAGTTTTCCAAAGTGGTTGTACCATTTTGCATTCTTACCAGCAGTGTACGAGAGTTCCAGTTACCTTGCATCCTCACCAGCATTTGATACTGTCAGGTTTTGTTTGTTTGTTTTTAGTCATTCTAATTTAATAGGTATGTAGTAGTAATTCAATGTAGTTTTAATTTGCATTTTCCTAATATCTGTTGCCCCACTCATCTGTCATTTTGTTGTACTGTGGGGGCTTGTGTGTTGCTGTGATGCTGGAAATTACGTCACCAGTATTCAAATACCAGCAGGGTCACCCATGGTGGACAGGTTTCAGCTGAGCTTCCAGACTAAGACAGTCTAAGAAGAAGGACCCAGCGAAAACCTTATGAATAGCAGAGAATCTTGTCTGACATAGTGCCGGAAGATAAGCCCCTCAGGTTGGAAGGCACTCCAATGCAACTGGGCCTCCTCAAAGTATGGTCGACCTTAATGACGTGGATGGAGTCAAGCTTTCTGGACCTTCGTTTACTGATGTGGAACAACTCAAAATGAGAAGAAACAGCTGAAAACATCCATTAATAATCTGAACCTAGAATCTACAAAGTATGAATCTAGGAAAATTAGGAATTGTCAAAAATGAAATGGAATGCATAAACATTGATATCCCACACGTTGTTGTTGTTAGGTTCTGTTGAGTCAGTTCCGACTCATAGCGACCCTATGCACAACAGAATGAAACACTGCCCGGTCCTGTACCATCCTTACAATCGTTGTTATGCTTGAGCTCATTGTTGCAGCCACTGTGTCAGTCCACCTCACTGAGGGTCTTCCTCTTTTCTGCTGACCCTGTACTCTGCCAAGCATGATGTCCTTCTCCAGGGACTGATCCCTCCTGACAACATGTCCAAAGTATGTAAGACGCAGTCTCACCATCCTTGCTTCTAAGGAGCATTCTGGCTGCACTTCCTCCAAGACAGATTTGTTTGTTCTTTTGGCAGTCCATGGTATATTCAATATTCTTTGCCAAGACCACAATTCAAAGGCGTCAACTCTTCTTCGGTCTTCCTTATTCATTGTCCAGCTTTCACATGCATATGCTGTGATTGAAAATACCATGGCTTGGGTCAGGTGCACCTTAGTCTTCAGGGTGAAATCTTTGCTCTTCAACACTTTGAAGAGGTCCTTTGCAGCAGATTTGCCCAATGCAACGCGTCTTTTGATTTCTTGACTGCTGCTTCCATGGCTGTTGATTGTGGATCCAAGTAAAATGAAATTCTTGATAACTTCAACCTTTTCTCCATTTATCATAATGTTGCTCATTGGTCCAGTTGTGAGGATTTTTGTTTTCTTTATGTGTAGGTGTAATCTATACTGAAGGATGTGGTCTCTGATCTTCATTAGTAAGTGCTTCAAGTCCTCTTCACTTTCAGCAAGCAAGGTTGTGTCATCTGCATAACGCAGGTTGTTAATGAGTCTTCCTCCAATCCTGATGCCCCGTTCTTCTTCATACAGTCCAGCTTCTCGTAGTATTTGTTCAGCATAAAGATTAAATAGGTATGGTGAAAGAATACAACCCTGACCCACACCTTTCCTGACTTTAAACCAATCAGTATCCCCTTGTTCTGTCGGAACAACTGCCTCTTGATCTATGTAAAGGTTCCTCATGAGCACAATTAAGTGCTCTGGAATTCCCATTCTTCACAGTGTTTTCCATAGTTTGTTATGATCCTTTGCATAGTCAACAAAACACAGGTAAACATCCTTCTGGTATTCTCTGCTTTCAGCCAGGATCCATCTGACATCAGCAATGATACCCCTGGTTCCACGTCCTCTTCTGAAATTGGCCTGAATTTCTGGCAGTTCCCTGTTGATATACTGCTGCAGCCGTTTTTGAATGATCTTCAGGAAAATATTACTTGCATGTGATATTAATGATAAACTGTTCTATAATTTCCACATTCGGGAATAGGCATAAATATGGATCTCTTCCAGAATAGGCATAAATATGGATCTCTTCCAGTCAGTTGGCCAGGAAGCTGTCTTCCGTATTTCTTGGCATAGATGAGGGAGCACCTCCAGCGCTGCATCTGTTTGTTGAAACATCTCAATTGATATTGCATCAATTCCTGGAGCCTTGTTTTTCGCCAATGCCTTCAGAAGAGCTTGGACTTCTTCCTTCAGTACCATCGGTTCCTGATCATATGCCACCTCTTGAAAGGTTGAATATCGACTAATTCTTTTCGGTATAATGACTCTGTGTATTCCTTCCATCTTCTTTTGATGCTTCCTGCGTCATTTAATATTTTCCCTATGGAATCCTTTACTATTGCAACTCGAGGCTTGAATTTTTTCTTCAGTTCTTTCAGCTTGAGAAATGCCAAGCGTGTTCTTCCCTTTTGGTTTTCCATCTCCAGCTCTTTGCCCATGTCATTATAATACTTTATTTTGTCTTCTCAAGAGGCCCTTTGAAATCTTCTGTTCAGTTCTTTTACTTCTTCAATTCTTCCTTTTGCTTTAGCTGATCGACGCTCAAGAGCAAGTTTCAGAGTCTCCTCTGCCATCCATCTTGTTTTTTTCTTTCTTTCCTGTCTTTTCAGTGACCTCTTGCTTTCTTCATGGATGATGTCCTTGATGTCATTCCACAACTCGTCTGGTCTTCGGTCACTAGTGTTCAATGCGTCAAATCTATTCTTCAGATCGTCTCTAAATTCAGGTGGGATATACTCAAGGTCATATTTTGGCTCTCGTGGACTTGTTCTGATTTTCTTCAGTTTCAGCTTGAACTTGCATGTGAGCAATTGATGGTCTGTTCCACAGTCGGCCCCTGCCCTTGTTCTGACTGATGATATTGAGCTTTTCCATCGTCTCTTTCCACAGATGTAGTCAATTTGATTTCTGTGTGTTCCATCTGACGAGGTCCATGTGTATAGTTGCCGTTTATGTTGGTGAAAGAAGGTATTTGCAACGAAGAAGTCGTTGGTCTTGCAAAATTCTATTATTCGATCTCTGGCATTGTTTCTATCACCAAGGCCATATCTTCCAACTACTGATCCTTCTTCTTTGTTTCCAACTTTCGCATTCCAATTGCCGGTAATTATCAATGCATCTTGACTGCATGTTCGATCAATTTCAGACTGCAGCAGCTAACAAAAATCTTCTATTTCTTTATCTTTGGCCCTAGTGGTTGGTGCGTAATCCTACGCATTAGTGAGCTGAAATGGACTGGTATTGGCCATTTTGAATCAGGCAATCATATGGTCTACTATGCTGGGAATGACAACTTGAAGAGGAATGGCGCATTCATCGTCAAAAAGAACATTTCAAGATCTATCCCGAAGTACAACTCTGTCAGTCATAGGATAATATCCATATGCCTACAAAGAAGACCAGTTAATACGACAATATTCAAATTTACACACCAACCATTAAGAGCAGAGATGAAGATATTGAAATTTTTATCAGCTTCTGAAGTCTGAAATTGATTGAACATGCAATCACAAGATGCGTTGATAATGACTGGTGATTGGAATGTGAAAGCTAGAAACAAAGAAGAAGGATTGGTAGTTGGAAAATATGGCCTTGGTGACAGAAATGATGCCGGAGATTGCATGACTGAATTTTGCAAGACCAACAACTTCTTCATTGCAAATACCTTCTTTCACCAACATAAACAGTGACTATACACATGGGCCTCACATATGGGATACACGGGAATCAAACTGACTACATCTGTGGAAAGAGATGATGGAAAAGCTCAATATCATCAGTTGGAACAAGGCCAGGGGCTGACTGCAGATCAGACCATCAATTGCTTATATGCAAGTTCAAGCTGAAATTGAAGAAAATTAAAACAAGTCCACAAGAGCCAAAGTACGACCTTGGGTATATTCCACCTGAATTCAGAGACCATCTCAAGAATAGATTTGACATGTTGAACACCAAAGACCAAAGACCAGGTGAGTTGTGGAATAACATCAAGAACATCATCCATGAAGAAAGCAAGAGGTCATTAAAAAAACAGGAGAGAAAGAAAAGACCTAAATGGATGTCAGAACAGACTATAAAACTTGCTCTTGAATGTTGAGTAGCTAAGCAAAAGGAAAAAATGAAGTAAAAGAGCTGAACAGAAGAGTTCAAAGGGTGGCTTGAGAAGACAAACTGTTATGATAACATGTGCAAAGAGCTGGAGATAGAAAACTAAAAGGGATGAACATGCTCAGCATTTCTCAAGCTTAAAGAACTGAGGAAAAATTCAAGCCTCGAGTTGCAATAGTGAAGGATTCTATCAGGAAAATATTAAATGATGCAGGAAGCATCAAAAGAAGATGGAAGGAATACACAGAGTTACTATAGCAAAAAGAATTGGTCAACGTTCAACCATTTCAGGAGGTAACATGTGATCAGGAACTGATGGTACTGAAGGAAGGAGTCCAAGCTGCACCAAAGACATTGGTGAAACACAAGGCTCCAGGAATTGATGGAATACCAATTGAGATATTTGAACAATCAGATGCAATGCTGCAAGCGCTCACTCATCTATGCCAAGAAATTTGGAAGACAGCTACCTGGCCAACCCGGTGGAAGAGATCCATATTTATGCCTATTTTCAAGAAAGGTGATCCAAATGAATGCGGAAACTATGAAAAATATCATTAATATCACATGCAAGCCAGATTTTGCTGGAGATCATTCAAAAGCGGTTTCAACAGTACATCAACAGGGAACTGTCAAAAACTCAAGCTGGATTCAGAAGAGGACATGAAATCAGGGATATCATTGCTGATATCAGATGGATCCTGGCTGAAAGCAGAGAATACCAGAAAGATGTTTACCTGTGTTTTACTGACTATGCTAAGGCATTCGACTGTGTGGACCAAAACAAATTATGGATAACATTGCAGAGAATGGGAATTCCGGAACACTTAATTGTGCTCATGAAGAATGTGTTCATGGATCAAGAGGCAGTCATTTGAACAGAACAGGGGATACTGCATGGTTTAAAGTCAGGAAAGGTGTGGGTCAGGGTTGTATCCTTTCACCATACCTATTCAATGTATATGCTAAGCAAATAATCCAAAAAGCTGGACTATATGAAGAAGAACGGGGCATCAGGATTGGAGGAAAACTCATTAAGAAGCTGTGTTATGCAGATGACACAACCTTCCTTGCTGAAAGTGAAGAGGACTTGAAGCACTTACTGATGAAGATCAAAGACTACAGCCTTTAGTACGGATTACACCTCAGCATAAAGAAAACAAAAATCCTTGCTACTGGGCCAATAAGCAACATCATGATAAACAGAGAAAAGATTAAAGTTGTCAAGGATTTCATTTTAACTTGGTTCCACGATCAACACCCTTAAACAGCAGTCAAGAAAACAAAAGATGCATTGCATTGGGAAAACTGGCTGCAAAAGACCTGTCTAAAGTGTTGAAAAGCAAAACTGTCACCTTGAGGACTAAGGTGTGCCTGATATAAGCCATGGTGTTTTCAATTGCCTCATATGTATGAGAAAGCTGGACGACAGATACGGAAGACCGAAGAATTGACACCTTCGAATTGTGGTACTGGCGAAGAATATTGAATATACCATGGACTGCCAAAAGAATGAACAAATCTGTCTTGGAAGAAGTACAACCAGGATGTTCCTTAGAAGCAAGGATGGCGAGAGTACATCTCACATACTTTGGACATGTTATCTATCAGGAGGGATCAGTCACTAGGGAAGGACATCATCCTTGGTAAACTAGAGGGTCAGCGAAAAAGAGGAAGATCCTCAATGACAAGGATTGACACAGGGGCTGCAACAACGGGCAGAAGCATAGCAACAATTATGAGGATGGCACAGGACCGGGCAGTGTTTCATTCTGTTGTGCATGGGTTTGCCGTGAGTAGAAATCAACTCAATGGCACCTAAGAACAATGAACAACAATATCTGTTCGGAGTCCTGGTGACGCAGTGGTTAAGTGCTTGGCTGATAGCCAAAAGGCTAGCAGTTCGAATTCACCCACTGCTCCTTGGAAACCCCATGAAGCAGTTCTACTCTGTATTATAGGGTCGCTGTGAGTCTGAATCGACTTGATGGCAACTGATTTTTTTTTTTTTTAATGTCTAAGGATGTTGAACATCTCTTCATGTGCTTATTTGCCATCTGTGTATCTTACTTGGCAAAATGCCTCTTTAAATTTTTTACCATTTTAAAAATAAAGTTGTTAATCAATGCCCATAGAAGCAGTAGCCAAGAAACCAAAAGACATATTGCATTGGGCAAATCTGTGAAAAATCTCTTTAAAGTGTTAAAAAAAAAAAAAAAAAGTGACTTTGAGGATTAAGGCGCACTTGACCCAAGCCATGATATTTTCAATTGCCTCATATGCATGTGAACGCTGGACAATGAATAAGAAAGACTGAAGACGAATTGACGCACTTGAATTATGGTGATGGTGAAGAATATTGAATATACCATGGGCTACCAGAAGAAGGAACAAATCTGTCTTGGAAAAAGTACAGCCAGAATGCTTCTTAGAAGCAAGGATGGCAAGACTCTATTTTACTTGCTTTGGACACGTTATCAGGAGGGACCAGTCCCTGGAGAAGGACATCATCTTGGTAAAGCAGACGGTGAGTGAGAAAGAAGACGACCCTGAACAAGATGAATTGACATGGTGGCTGCAGCAATGGGCTCAAACATACCTATTATTGTGAGGATGGCACAGGACTGGGCAATGTTTCATTCTGTTACACATGGGGTGGCTAGGAGTTGGAACCAACTTGATGGCATCTAACAATGTTTTTTATTGATGTGTTTTCAGAGTTTTAAAAAACATATATATATTCTGGAGACAAATTATTTGCAATTAGTTGATTTGCAAATAATTTTATCCAATATGCGTCCTGTCTTTTCATTCTCTTATGAGTCTTTTGCAGAGCAAAAATTTTAAAATTTGGCAATTCTAATTTGTCACTTTTTAAAAATGGATGATGCTTTTCGTGCAGTGCCCAAGAGCTCTTTCCCTAACCCAAGTTCGGAAAGATTTCTCCTTTGTTTTAGTCTAAAAGTTTGCATTGCATGTTTCACGTTTTGGTTTATGATCCATTTGGAATTCATTTTTGTACAAGTTGTGAGGAATGGGTCAAAGTCTACTTTTTTTGGCATACTGATGTCCCATTTTGTGAACATCATTTATTGAAAAGATCATCCAAGTGTAATCAGAAGAGGCGTGCAGGAGGGCCAGAGTCAGAGGAGGACCTGTGTCCTGGAAGCAGAGGTCTGAGTGACGTCATTGCTGGAGGGGGCCATGAGCCAAGGAATGCAGGCAGCCTCTAGAAGCCTGAAAAGGAAGGGATTCTCCCCTCCTAGAGCTTTCAAGGGGCACAAGCCCGTCAACACCTTGATTTTAGCCCTTAAGCCCTCTTTTCAGACTTCAGACCACCAGAACTGTAAGATAAGAAATTTGTGTTGTTATAAAAACCCCCTTAAAACCCATTGTTGTGGAGTCGACTTCCACTCATAGTGACCTTTTAGGAAAGAGTAGAACTGCTCCACAGGGTTTCCAAGGAGCGGGTGGTGGATTCCAACTGCCGACCTTTTGGTTAGCACTTAGTGGTAGTTTTTTATACCAGCAATAGGCAAGTGAGGCGCCTAGGTAAAAAATTTAAGGCAGTACCTGCATGAAGCTGAGGGTTCGCCTGCCTCAATCCTGTCCCGGCTCTGGTGTCCATTGCGCGTTTATCAGCATTCTCACGCTCGCAGCGAGATTACCTGCGAGAGCGATTCGCAGCAGAAGCCGAGGGCCTCGGTGCCCGGTACCTACTCTGCCCAGGAGGCTGATTTCCAGGTTCCTGCCTACGTGTGTCTGGCCCACACTCGTGCGCAGAAGAGAAGGGCAGTGCTCTTGGGCTGTGCTGGGTCGGCCCGGTCCATATCCGGGCGGATGGGGTGGGTGGGGCCGCCCCCCTCCGGGTCCCGAGGTGGGTTGGGGGTGGGGAGTGACGCGCGCGGTTTCCCTTTTGGCCCCCCGTGATCAGACAGGGGGCTACGCAGGGAACGTGGGGTGACCGGGCGTGCCTTTCGGACGTGCCCGCCCTGCGGATCGCGCCCCGGAGCGCCCTCGCCCCCAGGCCCGGGCAGTCGCAGAGCCACAAGGACAGGGAGTGGAGGCCAGCGCTGGGGCGCGCCGAGCCGGCCACCGCTCCGAACTGGCCCGGGAAAGTAGTGCGGAGGGCGGAGCCGGCCGGGCCTGCGGGAGGAGGGGCGGCCGCAGCTGCAGCCCGCGCTTGGCTTCCGTCCCAGCTCCCCTTCCCCTCCTCCTCCTCGTCCTCCTGTATGAGTCAGGCGTTTCCCGGGGATTGGGAGCAGCCGCGCGCCGCCTGGCCGCCGGGAGCTGCAGCCGCCGCTGCCGCCACCGCGCCCCGAGCCCAGCGCCCGGGCTGCCACCGCGGCGGGCACTCGCGCCCCGGGCGCGCACGGACCATGGAGAGGACGGCCCCGGGCGTGGAGGGCGGCGGCGGCGGGGGCAGCGACAGCAGCAGCCGCAGCAGCAGCCGCGCCACCTCGGCTGGCTCCTCGCCCTCCTGCTCCGTGGCGGGCCGGGGGGTCTCCGGCAGGTCGCCGGCGGCCGGGCTCGGCGGCGGAGGCAGCCGCAGCAGCCCGGGCTCGGTGGCCGCTAGCCCGTCCGGGGGAGGCGGCCGCCGGAGGGAGCCAGCGCTCGAGGGCGTGCTCAGCAAATACACCAACCTCCTCCAGGGCTGGCAGAACAGGTAACGCGCCCGCCGCCGCGCAGTGTGTGTGCCGTGTGCGCGCGCGGTGCTGCCACCGGCGGACCGGCCGTGCCTCGGCACCGGGCCCTTCCTGCGTCCCGGCTCCCCCTCGAGGTGGGGTCCCCAGGTGGGGGCGCGCCAGGACCCCACCCGGGACCGCACCGCAGTGGCAGAGAGAGGCCAGAGCCCTTGTTTTCTTCTGTGCTGGCACTTGCAGGCACTGGAGTGGCAGGGGAGCGTCCTGGTCCCCGTGCCTGGCCTGCCAGCGGTTTCCCCCACCGGTGAAAATAGCCCAGAAAGGGAGGCAGAGAGGGCCGGCTTTGGGCTTGGCAGCAAAAGCGTTAACAGTCTGGTCCATTCACAGCAATTCTCTTCACAGAATAGTCCGGTTTAAACTTTGGTGATTAAAACAAGAGCAAGCACCACAAAGCCCCTGCCACTTGTCGTCCTCGGCGCCCCCTAACGCGCGTGTAGCACCCCCTCTCCGGTTGGCCATTCGAACCTCCAATCTCTGCAAAGGAAATTTAGTGGGGTTTTTGTTCGTTTGTGTGTGTGTGTGTTTTAAACACTCTCTCCCCTTTCGGTATGGGCGGCTGGCTTTTTACATTGTTGTTATTTCCCCCCTTGATGCTTTTTGAAGTTTTCTGCTCACTCTCCTACAGCTGGGAATATGGACACGTGGGCGGATGAGAATGTCCTGGGAAGCGACTCCAGCACACTTGGGGTGGTAGTAGTGCATGGACTATTGGAATGAGGAAGATTTTCAAATGAGTAGAAGTGGTATTACTCTTTAGAACGTTTTCCTTTGTTTTTTAAAAAGAGGAAAAAAAAAAAAAAAAAAGAAGCCAGAGGGAAATATGAGTTGTCCATGCAAGTCGAAGAGGCCTTTCTGGAAAGGGGGTCTTGTCTTTGCCTTTAATAGCGGCATGGGTCTTAATAGACGAGGGACTCTTAGTGATGCTGTGCTTTCTGGATCACCCTGTGGGGGGTCTTGCTTATCTCTCTGTTGGTTAACCCAGATTATTGCTTGGTGGTCTGTCTTCCTGTAGCTTGTTTGGAAATGTTCAGCTTGGACATCCCAACTGAAGTATGACCTGCAGACGTGCATGAAACTCCACTAGGAAGGTGATGACTTCCAAAGTATGGAAACTAGGTGGTTTTTATATTGATACAGAACTTTCCCAGGCTCCTGGGTTTCCTTGGAGACCTGTTACTAAGTTAACCAAAGTTGCACTTTAACTTTTGAATCCTTGTATTTCTCAAAATAACCACAGTGTTGGCTCTTGCCTCTCCCTGTCCCCTTTCAGTTCTTGAGAGCTGAAAAAGACTAGGTAGAGTGGGAAGGGTGACGGAGAAGAGGTGACCAAATCTGACTTTCGTTCTTGGTTATTGTGTCTGGTTAATGGCGCCCCAGGGTGCCTTGTCAGTGACAGCGTTTTGTTTGTGCGTTGAGCAATCACTTTTAATGCTTTTTCTTCAAGTACCTTATGATGCCAGCAGAGCTTTTGCCCTGGATTACAGTTACTTTCCTTGCTTGGGGACACTGATGGTTTCACCTAATTGTAAATCCACTGGGGAGTGTAGATGGGAGGCAAAGTTGAGAAGAGGTAAAATCGCCGTCATCATCTTGTGTGATTGCAGGGTGCGTAGGTGAAAGAGGTGTCTTGTACACTGTTGCATTTATTTACTGTGATTTACAGCTGTCTGCCTATGTTTGTTCTACCGACCCTAGAAGCATTGTCTCAGTCTAATGGTTAATGCTTTAGTGTCAGGATTTATACTTCCCACATCCGCGTTCTCTGAACGATGGCTGAGGGTTCATCAGTGGTCTGGAAAACATTTATGATGGCTCTGTGATTGCACACTCTTGCTTCTCAAGGAGCCTTCTAAAGAGAAACCTGGATTAGTGACTAGAGAGAAGAAAATGAAGATAAGAAACTTGAAAATGTGTTCATTTGTTCATTAATAGATTCAGTGATTATTTTATTGAGCACCTGGGCGATCCGATTCCAAAAGTTCGCAGCCTTGGGAACCCTGTGCAGCAGTTCTGTTTTGTAGACACAGGGTGGCCATGAGTTGGAATCCACTCGAGGGCAACTAACAACTACAAACCAAACCCATCCTTCATACTCACAGCAACCTACAGTACAGAGTAGAACTGCCCCCATAGGGTTTCCAAGGGTGTAGTCTTTGTGGAAACAGACTGTCACATTTTCCTCCCGTGGCAACTGGTGGGTTCCAACCACTGACCTTTTGGTTAACAGTCAAGCGCTTAACTACTGTGCAAACAGGTCTCCTTTAACAACAACTATGTACCAAAAAGGAGTCCCTGGGTAGTACAGTTAAGCACTTGACTACTGGCCCAAAGGTTGGCAGTTTGAATCCACCCATAGGTGCCTTGGAAGACAGCCCTGGCAATCTGCTTATGAGAGGTCACAGCCTTAAAAACCCTATGGAGCAGTTCTGCTCTGTACTCATGGATTCACCATGAGTTGAAATTGACTTGACGGCAGCTAACAACAATAACACTCTGTGCCAACACGGTTCCAGGAGCTGGAGTTTCACCAGGAACGTCTTCTCAGGAAGCAGTAGAGGAGACTCAGAATTAAGAAGTAGATGGAGCCCCCTTCCTAGTCCAGGGGGCCCAGGGGAATGCCTTGGTGTGAATAGGTGGGTTAACTGATTCACGCTACCTTCCTTTTTGGTCCTTCCAGTGTCTTCCTTTGGCAGTTCTTTTCTAATCCCCTACAGTTAATGACGAATCACCAAATCACTTCTTTGTAAATCCTCCTAGGTTGCTGTGCTGTTTGTAACGCCCTCCAACTGCTCCCAGGGCTTAACACCCAATCAGCCACTAGTATGTTTTACCCTGATATCCTCCTGCATGTCCTCAAGTTGCTGTGAAACTTCCATTTAACAGTCAGCATCATATTCTGCCTTTGTTCATTGCAGCACCTTCAGCCCCGTCACCAGGCCCTTAGGAAGGCAGCTTGGGCCAAAGCACAGAATAAATGGCATAAAGAGAGGGCATGGGTGAATGGCGCAGTGGTTGAGGGCCACAGCTGCTGGCCAAAAGGTCGGCAGTTCGAATCCATAAGCCGCTCCTTGGAAACCCAGTGGAGCAGTTCTACTCTGCCCTGTAGGGTTGCTATGAGTTGGAATTGACTTGATGGCAATGGTTTTTTGTTTTTGTTTTTTTAAAGGGAAACATTTCAGATATAATAGAATTGTATAGACTTACAGGGTGGCATTAAAGAGTACATGCATCTAAACAAGTGAACAAGAAAATTGCATAAAGTGGCAAACGCTGTGAGAATTAAGTAGGGATGATGAGATAAAGGCAAGAGTTTGTAGAAATAATTTTAAGTGTGGATCTAGGGTCTTTACTCGGAGTCCGTGGGTGGCACAGGTGGCTAAGTGCTCAACTACTAGCCTTAAGGTCGGCGGTTCAAAGCTACCCAGAGGTGCCTTGGAAGACAGGCCTGTGATCTGCTTCTGAAAACCCTATGGAGCAGCTCTACTCTGCACAGGTGGGGTCGCCATGAGTTGGAATCAACTCAACTGCAGATAACAACAGCAGGGTCTTTACTGCTATTGACTTTTTAATCTAGAGTTCTATCTTATTGCTTATTTTTTTTGGTTTTCATAGTTTAGATCAGGGAGGGTGTCTGAGGAGGTGACGTCATCTGAGCCAGTCAAGAGAAGAAGAAGGCAAAGAGCACTCCAGGCAGGGGGCCCAGTAAATGCAAAGGCCATGCGGTGGGAACAGGTTTCAGGTGAAGCACAAAAACCCAGTGGCTGGATCGGAGTGAACCAGGGGCAGAGGGCGTCCCTGGAGCTTGGGGAGGCAGGTTGGTGCCAGATTACACAGTACCTTGCAGGCAAGGGTTAGCATTTCATATGGTGTTCTAGTCGAGCAGGAAGGATTTTAGGCTGGGGAGTGACATGGTTTGATTAATGCTTACAGACGTTCACTCTGGCCACTGGGTGGAGATGAGGACAGAGAGTGGAAGCGGTGAGACCAGTTAGGAGGCCATCGTGGTGGCCCTTCCAAGAGATGCTGGGGGCTGGGACTCGGGGAGGTAGGGAAGTGGATAGAAAGGACAGGTTTGGGAGAGTTTTGACTCATGGTGACCCCATGTGCGTCAGGGTAGAACTGTGCTCCATAGGGCTTTTAACAGTTGTGAGCTTTTGGAAGTAGGTCTCCAGGACGAAAATGGCTTGATGGGCTGGTGATAGAAAGAGAGAATAAAGGATAATGCTGGAATAGTAGGCCTGAGAGGTGGGGAGGGTGAGGTGTCATTTATGGAGATGAGGATCACAGGGTAAGAACGATTTGTGGGGACGTTGGGGAACCACCCAGAGCTCTGTGTAGACTATTCAGTGTGAGATGCCCACTCCATGTAAGAAATCCGGTGTGTAAACTCATATAGCCTAAGATAGTCTTGAACCAAAATGGAGCTACTTTGTTTGGGGTTGCCCATAAAGGCAAGTGTTCTAGGGAAGAATTTCTAATTAGATCTGGGAACTGGTATTTAAATATTTTGGGGTCTTCTCTGCCATTCACTTTTGGTTTTGTTTGGAGAAAAGTGGATGGCAGAGAAGACCCCAAAATATTTAAATATAGAACCAGCCTCCAATTAATTTTTTGGTGGTGGGTGGAACGTTTCATTTGGGAGCTGTCTTGGTTATCTAGTGCTGCTTTAATACAAATTTCTACCACAAGTGGATGGCTTTAACAGACATTTATTCTCTCACGGTCTAGTAGGCTAGAAGTCCAAATTCAGGTTGTCAGCCCCAGGGGAAGGTTTTCTCTGTCAGCTCTGGAGGAAGGTCCTTGTCATCAGTCTTTCCCTGATCTGGGAGCTTCTCCACACAGGAACCCTGGGTCCAAGGTAAGCTCTGCTCCTGGTACTGCTTTCTTGGTGGTATGAGTTCCCCCAGTCTCTCTCCTCCCTTCTCTCTTTTCTATCTCAAAAGAGATTGATTTAAAACACATCCTAATCTTGTAGATTGAGTTCTGCCTCATTAACATCATAAAACCCCCCAAAAAACCCAGTGCCCTTGAGTCGATTCCGACTCATAGCGACCCTATAGGACGGAGTAGAACTGCCCCATTGAGTTTCCAGGGAGCGCCTGGCGGATTCGAACTGTCGACCCTTTGGTTATCATCATAGAGGCAGGATTTACAACACACAGGAAAATCACATCAGATGCAAAATGGTGGACAATTACACAATACTGGGAATCATGGCCTAGCCAAAATGATACACATATTTTTTGGGGACACAATTCAGTCCATGACAGGTGCCATCAAGTTAATTCCTGACTCACGATGACCCCATGTCTCAAAATAGAACTGCCCCCATAGGGCTTTCTTAACCATAATCTTTATGGGAGCAGATCACTAGCTCTTTCTCCTGTGGAGTGGCTGGGTGGGTTCCAACCTCCAGCCTTTCACTTAGCAGCTGAGAGCTTAACTGTTGCATGACCAGTCAAATAATGAAAAGCAAATCTTGAATAGGATGAGGAAGACGTGTTGGCAGAAGAATACCTCAGGCTACTAAACCAACTCAACCCAGTGCCGTCGAGTTGATTCCGACTCGTAGCGACCCTATAGGACAGAGCAGAACTGCCCCACGTGTTGGGAGAAGTATTAATAGCTCAGGCTACTGGTGGACATTTATTTGGAGACGTAGAACGGTGTGGCCTACAGACTCGAATCCTGATACCACCACTTAAGAGGCGTAAGGTCTTGGACCAGCTTCTTAAGTGCTCTGGGCTTCCACTTTCTCGTCTGATAAACAGGAAAACGATGGGAATCTTACTAGTTCGCTGTGGGGATTAAATGAAGATGCTAGCGTGTAAGGGATTGAGAATATTGGATAGCAAGAAACAGAAGTGGTAGCTGATATTGGACCTTCAGTTTGTCCCTTCTTAAATGGACCCTTTCTGGTCTTAAAGCTCTTGGTTTTAATTTTTGAGTGCTGCGGGGTGTAGAGGTTAAGAGCTCCGGCTGCTAACCAGAAGGCTGGCGGTTCGAATCCACCAGGTGCTCCTTGGAAACTCTGTGGGGCAGTTCTGCTCTGTCCTATAGGGCTGCTGTGACTCAGAGTTGACTCCATGGCAACAGGTGTGGTTTTTCTGGTTACCTTGAGGAGCTCTGGTGGCACAGTGGTTAAAGCTTTAGGCTGCTAAGCAAAAGGGTCGGTGGTTTGAACCCACCAGTCTCTCCTTGGGAGAAAGATGTGGCAGTCTGCTTCTGTAAAGATTGCAGCCTTCGAAATCCTATGGGGAAGTTCTACTCTGGGGTCGCTGTGAATCAGAATTGACTCCACGGCAGTAGATTCGGTGTTTGGTTTGGTATGGTTACCTTGAGGAGTCCGTGGGTGGTGCACATGGTTAGCACAATCAGTTGCTAATTGAGGCCACCCTTAGGTGCCTCGGAAGAAAAGCCTGGCAATCTGTGTCTCAAAAAGCAGCCAATGAAAACCCTATGGGGCATAGTTCTACTCTGACATCACATGAGGTCGTCATGAGTCCACTTTGACTCCTTGGCAATTGCCGTGTGGTCTGTGGGCGTTCGGTGACCAAATATCAAGGGCTTGGTTTTTGACTCAATCTGCATAAACAGTAGGCTTCGAGAATGTACTCTTTAGCCTCTAGCCATGATTTCTCAGCATTTTGGAGCCACTTTTCCTATCCCCTCACCCCCAACAGTGGAAAAGTCTGCAGCCATAAAACTCTGTTCAAGACCGATCACTTGTTCTATTTTAAAAAGTCACTAGGACAAATATTAACTTTTGAAACTCTCATTCATTACAACAAGTGTTTTTCTTTTTTTAAGTATCCCAGTAATGCTAGAGGTAATTGGTGATACCAAGGTTGAGGCTCACTGCTCTGGGTTTATGTTCTTACCTGTGTGTACTTAGGTCTTAGCACATTGTGTTTTCTAGGCTACCTGATTCGTCTGAGCCTGAGCACTAAAGTCTTTCAGGGACCCTCGATTGTTTCATTGACAATAAAGGGCTGGTTGACTACTGCTACAAAGCAGGGTATATGATTTATTCATTGATTGTTCAAAATATTTACTGAGCACCTACTGTGTGTTAACCACTCCCTGCTGTATCCCCCTCCCCACTTTTTAAAGTGTCTTGTATTTGGGAAGATTTATACCAAAATGATTACTGTGGTTTTCCTTGGTCAGTGTAATTATGAATGAGTTTTATATTTCCTTCTTTTTTCTGTTTTCCATTTTTTTTTTTAACCTAAAGTGAATGTGTATCCATTTTGCAGTTTGAAAAAATTATTGAGAAAAAGAAAAGCTGCTTAAGCTTTTCACGTAATCTCTGAATAATTAAATTTTGGGGGTAAATTTGAAGTCTAATGTATGTTTAGAAAAATACACAAATAAGTGTGCATTTCAATGAATTATCACAAATGGAGCACAGCCGGATCAAAAAATAGCAGCCAAATACTCCCCCTGGCTTTTATAGCCATCCCCCTCGTAAAACCAAACCCACTGCCTTCCAGCCGATTCCAACTCGTAGGTGCCCTAGAGGAGTGAGTAGAACTGCCCCATAGAGTTTCCAAGGTTTCTGTAAATCTTTATGGAAGTCAGCTGCCACATCTTTGGGATCAGCTGGTGCGTTCGAACCACTGACCTTTTAGTTAGCAGCTGAGTGCTTAGCCACTGTGTCACCAGGTCTCCACCCCTCTGTCAGTACCCACTATTCTGACCTTCAACACTGTAGATTAGTTTGAGCCTTTTTCAACTCCTTATGAATGGAGCCATACAGTGTGTCATTTTTTGAGTTTGGCTTCCTTCTCTTAGCTTTGTGTTTGTGAGGTTCATGCATGTTGCTGTGTGTAGTTGTGATCTTTTCATTCACACTGCTGTTTGGTATTGTACGAATCCATTTGGTAGTCCGTTACGTAATATATTTATATCTGTGGGAGATTGACATTTGGCTTTGTCTCAGTTTGGGGTTCTTATGAATTATGCTGCCATCAACATCCTGTTGTTGTTGTTAGGTGGCATTGAATTGGTTCCAACTCATAGTGACCTCACGTATAACAGAATGAAGCATTGCCTGGTCTGGTGCCATCCTCACAGTCATTGCTATGTTTGAGCCCGTTGTTGCAGCCAATGTGTCAATCCATCTTGTTAAGGGTCTTCCACTTTTTTTCTGACCCCCCTACTTTACTAAGCATGGTGTCCTTCTATAAGGGATTGGACCTTCCTGATAACATGTCCAGAGTAAGTGAGACAGTCTTGCTATCCTTACTTCTAATGAGCACTCTCGTGTTTTAGAGAACATTTTGTATGCATATCTAGGGGTGCGTACCTAGCAGTGGTAATACAGGGTTATTAAAAAAAAACAACCCACTGCTGTTGAGTCGATTCCGACTCCTAGTGACCCTATAGGACAGAGTAGAACCGCCTCATAGAGTTTCCAAGGAGTGCCTGGTAGATTCCAACTGCTGACCTTTTGGTTAGCTCCTGTAGCACTTAACCTCTGTGCCACCAGGGTTTCCAGCTGGGTTATAGAGTTGACAAATGTCCAGCTTATTAGATACTGCCAGACTGTTTTCCAAAGTGGTTGTATCAGTTAATGGTCTCACCAGAAGTGTGTGAGAGTTCCAGGTGCTCCACATTGTCACCCACTTGGTATCATCTTCTGTTTTCATTTTAGCCAATCTGGTAGATGTGTGAAGTCCTAGTGGTGCAGTGATTAGGAGTTCAGCTGCTAACCAAAAGGTCGGCAGTTCAAATCCACCAGCTCTTTCTTAGAAATCCTATGGGGCAGTTCTACCTTGTCTTATAGGGTCGCGATGAGCCGGGATTGACTCTATAGCAATGGGCTTATTTTGGTTTGGTGGATGTGTGGCGTGATATCTTATTATGGTTTTAATTTGCCTTTCCCTGACGACTAATAAAATTGAACACCTTTTCATGTGTTTATTGGCCATCGGGATGTCACTTTTGTGAGTAAATGAATAATGTATTTTATAAGGATCAGCACAAAGCTGGTTCCTATGAGGCGGAGGTTGAAGACTTCCCAAATGTTCAACTTTTCCAAGCTGCGGTCCCACTCCATCATCGCAGACATCAACTACTCCCTCTCCCTCAGTACTCTCCCTCCTGTCTTTGGGTTCCCTAATTCCCTGCAGCGTCTCACAGAACTCACAAACCCATGAACTGTACTTACAGTTAAGTGGTTTATTAGGGAAATAACAGGGTACAATTCAGGATCAGAGTCAGAAACGACTCAGGATACAGATCTTTGATCAGGACTGCTGCTTCTTGCCCTCTGCTACCGGGCCCTGCTGGGGTCTCCTGCTGCTGGTCCCTGCTGGGACCCCTGTGGGCAAGCGTTATACCTCTTAGCTCCATGGGTCAGTAAGTCTGACAGCAGCTGTCTTGTGCCAGTCTCCTGGTTCTTGCCATCTCCTGCCTCCATGTCTCACTGTCTTGCATGTTACAGCTCCTCCCACTCTCTCCGTGTCTCCCTAGCAGAATGGCAAAACTGACCAGTTCACTTGTTAGTGTTCCATACACCTTATTTGCATGACCCCACTCCAACAAGGATGCCATGCGCCTTATTTACATTATTAGCAAGCTGTCCAATCCCCTTGATGGGCCACAAGCACCTCATTTGCATAGCCCTACCCAGTCATTTGGTGGGAGTTACAAAGACTGTGGCTAAAAGGTCTATGTTAAGCAATCCTTTGCACCGCAGGCCACCACCTGGCTCTTCTAGCAGTTGGCCCTTTCATACTTGAAGGACTAACTTCCCTCTTCCAATCCTTTTACCGGTCTAAAACAGCCATTAACAATTAGTCCTGCAGTAGGGCGAAGAGTCCTCAGGGTGAGGTTATTCAGGTACCAGCCATTCAGGTCTGTGGCAATTGTCCATCTGATCTGGTCAGATTCTCCAAAAGTCATCTCAACTTTATCCTCCGTGGTATCTGATAGTATTTAACTGAGAGAAGATTATTCCCTTGCTCTAAGCCTATCTTCGGGTATCAGCATAATGTTAGATTTCTCCTGCTGCATAACCCATTTTTTCATTCCTTTACCATCAGCTATTCTTTCTTCTTCCTTCCATGATACCCCCTCTGCTCTGGAATTCTCTTTTAAGCCTAGCTGGATGGCAAAAATGACCAATCCTCCCAGTAGATTTTCATACACCTTATTTGCATGGTCCTACCCCCGCAAGGGTACCATGCAGCTTATTCGTATTATTATCAACCTCTCCAATCCTCTTGGTGGGCCACAAGCACCAGTCATTTTGTGGCAATTACAAAGTATGGCTAGAAGGGCCATATTAAATAATTCACTGCACTGCAGTGAGGTTCCATTTAAGTCCTATGCCCAATTATCTATTGAGTTGTCTGGCTTTTTCTTATTGATTTGTAAGAGTTCTTTTTATATTCTGGGTATGAGTCCTTTGATGGATACATGTACACTCCGCACAGAAACCATGTGTATAGAGAGAGCAGATATTTTCTTTCACTCTGCAGTTAGCCATTTCATCTCATAGTAGGTTCTTGATAAACAAAAATTCTTATTTGTAACGTAGTCACATTTGTCCATTTCTCCCCTGTTAATGAGTAGTTCTTTTTGAGTCCTCTTTAGGAAATCTTTGCTTATCTTGAGGTCATGAAGATGTTCTCTGATGTGTTCTTCTAAGAAAAAAAAAATTTCTATTAATTTGAATATTTCTTAGATGTTTTGAATTGATATTGATGGAACGCAGGCTGCCGGCAGGGCAATACTGGATTTTACACTTGTAGTCTGTATTGGTTTCTTTTGACTCCTGTAACAAATAACCATAAATCTGGTGGCTAAAAACAACAAAAATGTATTCTCTTAGAGTTCTGGAGGCCAGAAATGGAGGAGGGTTGGTCACACTTGCCTCTTCTGGTTTCTGGTTATGGCCAGCATTCCTTGGCTTGTGGCAGCATCACTCCAACCTTTGCCTCCTTCTTCATATCACCTTCTCTTCTGTGTTTGTCAGATTTCCCTCTCATTTAGGATTCACTCAGATAATCCAGGATAACGTCCCCAACTAAAGATCCTTAATTTAATCACACTTGCAAAGTCTTTGCCATAGAAGGTCACATTTGTAGGTTCCAGGGACTAGGGACTGGGCATCTTGGGACACCATGATTCAATCTCCCACACAGTCGCAGTTCTGTGGTTGCTCTTAAGATTTTTGTCTCCCTTCCTCCCTCTACTTTTTCCACCCTTCAGTGGTTGCCATGGTGACAGGCACCTTTTGCGTGGGAAGGCACAGGTTGTCACGACTGTAAGCGGGTTGGTTAAGAAGGGTTGGTGGACGTGCTCATCTCTGTCTACTAGACAGGCCCCACGGGCAAATGGAAGGTAATATTGTGAGGGAAATTTGTTTCTGATGCTCATGAATAAACTTCATTTCCTTTAACAGCAGACAAGAGTTTCTTTCAATATTAATGAGCAGTCAGTTTTGGAAGGATATGTGTAATAATCCACGTTTTCCATTTTATCCTCAGAATGACTCATTAGCCTGAGGGCTTATTTGAAAGATGTAATTAACATATAGTACAAGGCCCAGGTCTTCGCATTCTCTTGGATGAATTCTGACAATTGTTTATACCACATAACTACTACTCCAAGAGACAGAGAGCATTTCCACCCCAGGAAGTTTCCTTGCGTTCTTTCTAGTCATTTCCCCTTCCACTGCAATCCCTTTCTGATGTCTATCACCGTGAATTAATTTTGTCTCTACTTGGATTTCATACAAATGGAACCACGCAGGCAGAATACCCTTTCTGGAGTCTGGCTTATTTAGCTCAACATAATGTTGTAAGATTCATCTGTGCTGTTGTACCTATCAGTAGTTTGCAATTTCTTCATTTTGATTGATGATAATTAACTGTCGTTACACCACAATGTGCTTATCCATTCACCTGTAGACAAGCATTTAGATTGTTGTCAATTTGTGCTATTATAAATAAAGCTTCTATTGTATTCTAGTCATTTCTCTTGGGTAAACACCAAAGATTGGAATTGCTGAGTCATAAGGTGGGTGGGTGTATGGGGCTCTGGTGGCACAGTGGTTTAGAGTTTGGCTGCTAACCAAAAGGTCAGCAGTTCGAATCCACCAGCCACTCCTTGGAAACCCTATGGGGCAGTTCTACTCTGTCCTATAGGGTGGGTATGAGTCGGAATCCACTCAACAGCAATGTTTTTTTGTTTGTTTGTTTAGGGTAGGTGTCTATTTAACTTCATTAGAAGCTGCCATACGGTTTCTCAAAGTGGGTGAGACATTTCACACCCCCACCAGCAGTGTGTGAACATCTGGGTCACCCCCCACCCTCGCCAGCACGCTTGTTGTTACCCTGAGAGCTTTGGAAAGCAGGAGCTCTTTCTCAGCTGAGCCACATTGCTTCTGAGAGTGGCAGTCTGTTGGGGTACACGCTGGTGACCTCCTTCCCATTCTGGCTTTGCCTGCTTTTTGCTGTGTGGCCTTGAGCAGGTTACTTAGCTTTTTGGGCCTTGGTCTCCTTGTCAGTAAAATGACACTAACGTTGTAGTAGTGTTGTGAGGCTACCACAGGCTGCAGCTCCAGCACAGTTGTTGGGCTCACAGTAGGTCTCTGGCAAACATTTGTCACGCTTGTACTTTAGTTAGACCGACGAGTAGCTTCATGGAACCTGTTGTTGTTAGGTGCCGTCAAGTTGATTCCGACTCATAGCGACCCTGTAGGACAGAGTAGAACTGCCCCATAGGGTTTCCAGGAGCACCTGGTGGATTTGAACTGCCGACCTTTTGGTTAGCAGCCAAGGTCTTAACCACTGTGCAACCAGAGCTCCACTCATGGAACCTAGGGTTGAGTTATGGCTGCCAACCGAAAGGCTGGAGGCTAGAGGTTCAAGTCCACCCAGAGACACCTCAGAAGAAAAGACTGGTGATCTACTTCCGGAAAGTCAGCCACTGAAACACAGTTCTACTCTGACACAAATGGAGTTGCCATGAGTTGGCATGGAATCCATGGTGACTGGTAAGGAAAGTGAGGGGTGATTTGGTAGTCATAGGAGACCCAGCCTTAGAAGATATGCAGGCATTTCTCAGCTCTTCCTCCCACTGAGTAGGGGACTTAAGCTTTTTGAATTGCATTGTAGGTGACGGTCCACATTTGCTCCTGAGCCAGGAGCTCCTCTGTGTCTGCTCGGTGGGCAGTTGATGAGAAGTCTGGAAAAGGAGAGAAGATGTGTCCCGAAAGGAGGGGATTGAAATGACTGTGCCGGAAACACAGGAGCCTTTTTGCATTTCTGCCTGGCTCCTGACTGATGGGATTTGGGGCCAGGCCAAGATAGAATTAAAAAGAAAACCATCCAGAATTTGATTTTTGAAAACTCTGATTGGCTTGAATATGGTCACAGCCCAGAAAGAAAGTGCTTTACTTTGTGCCTCACGCAATTATATCGATAATAATGAGAAAATTAAGAAACAGCCCGCGCGGTTTTTTGTTACAAGCCTTGTCTTTGAAGGTCCAAGAAGGTATTTGAATTAGGAATAACTGTTCCACAGTGTGTTGTAGTTTTCAGGGAACTATTTGTGCTTTTGTGTGGTTTTGGTCCCTTCCTATAAATATTTTGATGGCAATATAAAAAATGGAAAGGTGACCAACCTCAGTTTTTTATAGCTCTTTTCCAGGAGGTATTAAGTGTTGATCTGAAATGCTGGCCGTATGACCAGTGAACTACAAAATCAGGCCAATGTGGGAGTTAGGACGTTCCTGGGAAATGGTGAAATTAGTCCTCTCCCCAAGTGTGTATAGAAGTGGGCTCTGCCACGCCCTCTTTCCTAGGAGCTGAATGGATTAGGTAATATAGAAGTTACCCTGCACTCCTTTTCTACACAGGTTGCTCCATTAAAGCCATCGTGGGCCGCTAACAACGTAACAAAAACCTCCAAGCGCTGGGCCCTAGGTTCAGAGCTGGGAAATTGTCCGTATCTGAAATGAGCTGGCAGCATCACCCCCCAGCCACACTCTCTGCATGTAGTTAGGGCTAGTGAATGTTTAATATCCCACATTTCTGTTGAGCACCTTTTCTGTATATGCCAAGTAGCATGCAAAAAGCAGGAGACACAAGGAGAAGAAATACAAGCCCTGCCTTAAGGAACGTAACGGTCTAACCTGTTACTGTGTGCCATCGAGTTGATTCTGACTCATAGCGACCCTATAAGACAGAGTGGAACTGCCGCATAGCGTTTCCTAGGTTGTAATCTTTATGGGAGCAGATTGCCAGGTCTTTCTCCCATGGAGTGGCTGGTGGGTTTGAACCGCAGACCTTTGACTTAGCAGCCGAGCACTTAACCATTGCACCACCAGGGCTCCTATAGTGTAAAATAACCCATTGCTGACTCATAGTGACCCTACAGTATAGAGTAAAACTGCCCCTTAGATTTTCCAAGGAGCGCCTGTAGATTCAAAGTGCTGACCTTTTAGCCATAGCTCTTAACCACTATGCCACCAGGTTTTCGTGATCTAAAATAGGGGTTGGCAATCTTTGTCTGTAAAGGGCCACATAGTAAATGTTTCAGGATTCGTGGACTATATGGTCTCCATGGCAACTACTCAATGCTCCCACTGTAAAATTGTGGATGTAGCTGTCGTCCAATAAAACTTTATTGACAGAAACAGGCAGTGGGCAGGATTTGCCTGCAGGATGTCTAAAATGTCACACAAAACTAAACCCGTTGCTCTCAAGTCACTTCCAACTCATAGCGACCTTACAGGACAGAGTAGAACTGCCCAATAGGGTTTCCAAGGCTGTAAATCTTTATTTATTTATTTTATTATTGTACTTTAGATGAAGGTTTATTGAACAAACCAGCTTTTCATCAAACAGTTAGTACACATATTGGTTTGTGACATTGGTTAACAACCCCACAACATGTCAACACTCTCCCGTCTTGACCTTGGGTTCCCTATTACCAGCTTTCCTGCCCCTCCTGCCTTCTCGTCCTTGCCCCTGGGCTGGTGTGCCCCTTTAGTCTCATTTTGTTTTATGGGCCTGTCTAATCTTTGGCTGAAGGGTGAACCTCAGGAGTGACTTTATCACTGAGCTATAAGTGTGTCTGGGCACGATACTCTTAGAATTTCTCTAGCCTCTGTCAGACCAGTAAGTCTGTTTTTTTTTTTTTTTTGTAAGTTAGAATTTTATTCTACACTTTTCTCCAGCTCTGTCTGGGACCCTCTACTGTGATCCTTATCAGAGCAGTCAGTGGTGGTAGCCAGGCACCATCTAGTTGTGCTGGACTCAGTCTGGTGGGGGCTGTAATACTTGCGGTCCATCAGGCATTTGGACTGATATTTCCCTTGCGTCTTCAGTTTTCTTCATTCTCCATTGGTCCTGAAGGGGTGAGACCAGTGGAGTATCTTAGGTGGCTGCTCAACTATATGATGCTAGTTGAGCTAGATGTTCCCCAAGACCATGGTCCCCACAGCCCTCAGCCCAGTAATTCGGTCCCTCAGGGAGCTGGATATGTCTATGGAGTTTCCATGACCTTGCCTTGGACAAGTTGTGCTGGCTCCCCCAGGATTGTGTACTGTCTTACCTTCACCAAAGTTACCACTTATCTATTGTCTATTTAGTGTTTTTCTGTCCCCACCCCTCCCTTCCCTCGAACCATCATAGATTGTTTCTTCTTGTGTGTAAACCTTTTCATGAATTTTTACAGTAGTGGTCTCATGCAGTATATGTCCTTTGATGATTGACTTATTTCACTCACCAAGGCTATAAATCTTTACAGAAGCAGACTGCCACATCTTTCTCCCTCGGAGCAGCTGGTGGGTTCGAACCACCCACCTTTCAGTTAGCAGCCAAGCGCTTAACCACTGTGCCACCAGTGCTCCTTAAAATGTCGCACAGATGCCTTATGTGAGCAGTTGTGGCAGCCTGGTGTGGTGGCTGAGAGCGCTGACTGGGATCTGGCAGACCGGGCTTGAATCCCAGCTCTGTCGTTCACGACCAGTGTGGCCTGGGACAGGTGGTTTAACCTCCCACTCTCAGTTTCCTTGTCTGTAAAAGGAGGGCTGTATAGTGCCTGTGTCTTGGGGTTGTGGGGATCAGTGGAGAAGCTGTGTGTAAAAGGGCTCAGGATAGTGGCTGGCACAGAGAAAGCACTTAGTAAACGCAAGCTGCTTTTAGGAGACGGGGTGATGAGAGCAATTGTGGAGGAAGCATCTGAGATGAGACAGCACCAGGCTGCCTGTGCACATGGAAAGTGGCAGAGTAACCAGGTGGTGTTCATGCAGACCGGGGCTTGTGATGGCTTCCCTGGCTCCTTGAGTGCAAAGGCTTGGAGACATGAAAGAACAAATTCTGTTTGATGTGGGTGTAAAATGCAGGCTGTGTGGGGCGTGGCAAGAGGTGAGGCTGTAAAAGATAGACCAGGCTGTGAAAAGACCTTGTAAACTGTTGAGACCACAGATCATTAAATGCCAGTGTTATCAGCAGGGGAGGGAAAATATCCGTGGGCCCTGGAAACACCAGACCCTTTACATATTTTATCCAATTTAATCTTTAAGTGGTCTCAATAAGGTCGGGAGGGGATTGTCGTTATATCCATTTTCCTCTTTCTTCTATAGAATCCCAGTTTTTATTTGGATACATGGCTGTCCAAAATAAAACAGAATTTGGTGCCCCCCACTCAACGGCAATGGGTTTTTTTCCCCACTTGTAGCTAGGGATGCCGTGTCATTACATTTAGATATAAGCAGAGTTGTCCCACAGTAGTTTGCTGGAACCTTCGTTTGTATGTTCTTTGTACCTTTCCTTCTTTTTCCTTTCCTCTTGGAATACAGACATGAGGATTGACACTGGAATACAGACATGATGGCTGGAATTCCAGCAGCCCTTTTGAACCTTCAGGTGACTGGGATGAAGGCCATCAAGGCAGAAGAAACCTGGCCTCTGAGTACTTCGTGGATCAGAGCCACCTGGGCTGCTGACCTCTGGAGTATTCCATGAGGGAGAAATACTCTTCTTGTTTAAGCCAATAAGCCAGTTGCCATTGAGTCAGTTCCTACTCGTAGCAACCCCATGTGTGTCAGAGTAGAACTGTGCTCCATAGGGTTTTCAGTGTCTGATTTTTTGCAAGTAGATCACCACACCTCTGGGTGGACTTGAACCTCCAACCTTTTGGTTTGCAGCCGAGCATGTCAACAGTTCACACCACCCAAGTTTGCCGAACCTATGAAAAATCCTTATAAATGAGAAAGTTCCTTGGTTACCTCTTTTCCAGATAGTGGATGGAAGTTACAGGCTATCCATTTATTTTCTTGAATTTTTAATGTCCCCTGGTCCCGTCTTGAATGGTCTGGGCTCCATGGTGAACCGTTAAGACTCCTGTGTCATAACTTTTGCATTGGGTCATATGGCCTTGTAGAAACCATGTTTCAGACCCTGAATAAGCGCTCACTCCCACACTCCAAACATCCCCTCATTCCGTGCCAACATCTCCGTAGGCCCTTCTGTACCTCCGTGCACATGACCTGGTGTCTTAGTTATCTAGTCCTGCTGTAACAGAAATACCACAGGTGG
Organism: Elephas maximus indicus; assembly: GCF_024166365.1. Taxonomy (NCBI): domain Eukaryota; kingdom Metazoa; phylum Chordata; class Mammalia; order Proboscidea; family Elephantidae; genus Elephas; species Elephas maximus. The sequence goes on from NC_064845.1 coordinate 7,608,863, forward strand.
ATGGCTTTAACAAGAGCAAATTTATTCTCTCACAGTCTAGGATGCTTGAATTCTGAATTCAGGGTGCCAGCTCCAGGGGAAGGCTTTCTCTGTCGGCTCGAGAGAAGGTCCTTGTCATCCAATCTTGCCCTGGTCTAGATGCTTCTCAGCACAGGGGCCTGCATCCAAAGGATGTGCTATTTTCCTGGCTTTTATATCTTGGTGGTATGAGGTCCCCATGTTTTTCTGCTGGCTTCTCTCTTTTATATCTTGAAAGAGATTGATTTAAAACACAATCTAATCTTGTAGATTGAGTCCTGCCTCATTAACATAATTGCCACTAATCCTACCTCATTAATATGATAGAGGTAGGATTTACAACACAAAGGGAAATCACATCAGATGACAAAATGGTAGAAATTCACACAATACTGGGAATCATGGCCTAGCCAGGTTGACAGATAGTTTTGGGGGACACAATTCAATCCTTGACACCTGTCATCCTGGCACTTTTGATACCAGTACTTGCAGCCACCTCTAACCCCTGCCAATGCAGGCAGGATCCCAATTCTACAGATGAGGAAATGGGGGCCTAGGGTGACGTAAGCTGTACAGTTCATAAGTTGTGGAGCTGGGATCTGTTTTACCCCAAAGCCTGTTTTCTTTCTACTACTCTGCAGAAGAACTTGGTGATCTTCAACCCCCTCGTTGTAGAGATGAGGTCACTGAGGGTTTTGCCTCAGGTTAAGCCAGTACCAGCATATTCCACTGCAGGATAAACATTATTCAGGCTCCAGTAAGAGCCTTCCCTAAAGAAGACATCTTGGAGCCCCATGTTTTTTTTTTATTAATTAAATTTTTTATTGTACTTCAGATGAAGTTTTACAGAACAAGCTAGTTTCAAATTAAACAGTTAGTACACATATTGTTTTATGACTTTGGTTAACAACCCCATGACCATGACCCTTCTCAACCCTGGGTTCCCTATTACCAGCTTTCCTGTTCCCTCCTGCCTTCTAATCCTTGCCCCTGGGCTGGTGTGCCCCTTTAGTCTTGTTTTGTTTAATGGGCCTGTCCAATTTTTGGCTGAAGGGTAAACCTCAGGAGTGACTTCATTACTGAGCTGAAAGAGTGTCTGGGGGCCATAGCTCTCCAGTCCGTGTCGGGCTAGCAAGTCTGGTCTTTCTTTTTGTGTTAGAATTTTGTTCTACATTTTTCTGCAGCCCTGTCCGGGACCCCCTATTGTGACCCCTGTCAGAGCAGTCAATGGTGGTAGCCGGGCATCATCTAGTTGTACTGGACTCAGTCTGGTGGAGGCTGTGGTAGATGTGGTCCATTAGTCCTTTGGACTAATCTTTCCCTTGTATCTTTAGTTTTCTTCATTCTTCCTTGCTCCTGAAGGGGTGAGACCAGTGGAGAATCCTACATGGCAGCTCACAGGTTTTTAAGACCCCAAGTGCTACTCACCAAAGTAGAATGTAGAACATTTCCTTTATAACCTACGTTATGCCAGTTGAGCTAGATGTTCCCTGAGACCATAGTCTGCAGCCCTCAGCCCAGCAATTTGGTCCCTCACGGAGTTTGGATGTGTTTATGGAGCTACCATGACCTTGGCTTATACAGGTTGTACTGGCTTCCCCAGTATTGTGTACTGTCTTACCCTTCACCAAAGTTACCACTTACCTATTGTCTATTTAGTGTTTTTCCATCCCCACCTCTCCCTTCCCTTATAACCATCAAAGATTGTTTCTTTTTATGTGTAAACTTTTTCATGAGTTTTTACAGTAGTGGTCTCATACAGTATTTGTCTTTTCGTGATTGACTTATTTCACTCAGCATAGTGGGGCCCCATGTTTTAATTAGTGATTTTGGTGCTCTCTCTGGGGGCAGGATCTCTTTATGTGAATCAGTGATGTTTGGTGCTTTTTCCTGGTCAGGAACCGTAGCTCACACAGCTGTGTTAGGGCTGTGTGTTCAGAGCTTTTGTCTTAGACACTCTTGTCTCCTCCGGGCTGGTCCTTGGTGAGGGCTTTCCTTGCCTGTTCTGTCCTTTCTTTACACGCACTTTTGAAGGGTTGAGTGAGGAGGTGAATCATTTTGGCTCGGTAACTATTCGTAACAGGAGCTCTGGCGTCACAACAGTAAAGCGCTCGGCTGCTAACTGAGAAGTTGGAGGTTCAGACTCACCCAGTGGGTCTGTGGAAGAAAGACCTGGCAATCTGCTCCCATAAAGATTACAACCGAGAAAACCTTACGGGCTGTTCTATTCTGTCACATGGTGTCACTAGAAGTCGAAGTCGACGCGACAGCACCCAGCAGCAACAACAGTTTGTGAGTGCTGACCGCCGAAACTCGATTAACATGGAGCTCTCACAATTCAGGAGGCTCAGAGTGTGGACTTCAGCTGAAATGGTCACGTGTTTGCAGCATGTACTCTGCTTTTGGGATTCTAGTGTTTCTGAGTTCCACCCTATTACTAATACCTTAAAAATGGGCCCCCTGATCCTCTGGGCTAACCACAGAGCACAGAACTTTTCTGAGCATATTCCAGCTGACTAATACAGAGGATTGGTCCCTCAGTTTTGAACAGAACGAAGCCAGTTTATGTTGGCAAGAGCTGTCAAGGGTAATCATTGCACATTCCTCCTATAGCATTTCATACTCGGGTCTCTCTTCGCACCAGCAAAGTCCTTTGCGGCTAATTTTTATTAGCCTGGCTAACGTGCACCTTTTTCTTTCTACGAGAAGCCCGCTGGTGGTATCTTGGCCCCAAAGGCATCGTATCACTGTTACAGTTGCTTAGTTCAGTTAGAGTTTCCTGTAACTGGAATTTTTCTATCAAATGTCAGTTTTCATGATTTCCTCCGGATTCAGCTGTATTTCAGGAAAATGTATTAAAAGCCAAAAATCCTCTTTTTTTTTTTTTTTTCCCATGCTGAATAACAGGATTAAAAGAAAAAAAAAAAAAACAAACCCATTGCTGTCAATTCTGACTCATAGCAAACCTGTAACACAGGCTGGACTGCCCCATAAGGTTTCCAAGGAGTGCCTGGTGGATTCAAATTGCCAGTCTTTTGGTTAAGCTGCTATAGCACTTAACCACTACACCACCAGGGTTCCTGAGTAACGGGATACAGGATAGGTTGTTTATATAGGGCAGATATAAAGGTATGCTTGAGAAGGTCTTTGTATCAAAGAAAGAGGACTAAACCAATATCTGTGAAATCAAGTTTATGTCTGGATGAAGTCGTTTTTTGAGTAAAAGCAAAGCATGACCTGACTTAGAAGAAGCTAAATTGCGGTTTTCCATGTCATGGGATTGTCTGAACTTCTGTTTATCTCAGGGGTTCTTTCCTTTTCCTTCACGGCATTGTAGCAGCTTATCAACATCTCTAACGTTTTGTTTGCTTGTTTTAGCTTTGTTTCTTAGTTTGGAACTGTAAATGTAACTACATGTAACTGGTGACCTGATATGTTCTTTTTCTGTAAGTGACATTATTGGGACACTTGGCAAACACTGTAGACGGTCGGTTGCTGTGGTTGCTGTTAGCTGCCATCGAGGAGTTGACTCTGACTCACGGCCACCCCATGTGTGCGGAGGAGAACTGCTCTTTAGGGTTTTCAATCCTGCGACATTTTGGAAGCAGATTGCCAGGACCTTCTTTCAAGGTGCCTTTGGGTGGATTTGAACTACCAACATTTTTGTTAGTAGTCAAGTGCTTAGCCATTTATAACACCGACGGACTAAAAAAGCCACTTAGGGGACTGATGAAGCCTTCGTGGTGCAATGATTGAGCACTCAGCTGCTAACCAAAAGGTTGGTGGTTTGAATCCGCCCAGCAGCTCCACAGCAGAGAGACCTTGGTTATCTGCTCTCATAAAGACTAAAGCCTGGAAAACCCTATAGGGTAATTCTCCTCTGTCACACGGGGTCGCTATGTGTTGGAATCGACTTGATCGAACCCAGCAACAACAACTGGGGAGTGATAATGAAAAAAAGGTCGAGAAACATTGTTTTAAACCAGCGATACCGAAAGGTGTTTGAGCAGGAGAGCTATGGGATTTGAACGATTTCGAACTGGGAAGGTGTGGAAGGTGATGCCATTGAATTATAATTACAAGAAAAGATTCTTATCCAGAGATTTTCAATGACTGTGGAACAGAAGGAAGTAGAACTAAGTTGTAACATGGAGAAAGCGGGTTAAATGTGAGGCAGTGGTTTCCGCTGGAGGGCCTCATTAAGTCACACAGGAAGGAGTTTTAAACTAATGAGCATTTCCGTCTGCCAGGGGTCCTTCAGGAAAGGCCCTGTGGAAAGGAAGGGGGAAGCTAAGTCTTCTCAGGTGCTTTCGGTCCGTTGGTGGTTGAGGAGTTGAGGGCCTAGCTTTCCTCTCCCCACTCGTAATTTAGACAATAGGCGGAATTTGAATCTAGACTGCTTATTAGGGAATACTACTGAATCAGTGTTAAAAATTGCTAGAAATTGACAATGATGTCCTTGTTCTTGGAAAACATCCACTGAAATATTTAGGGATAAAGGGCGATGTCTCCAACTCCTTCTCAAATGGTTACAAGAAAACTTTATATATGTGAAGAGAAAGAGAGGGAAAAGGGGGATGGAGTGGGAGGGAAGGATGGGGGGAGCAAGAGAAGGGAGGGGGGAGAGAGGAGGGAATCTGCAGGAGGAAGTTCTTTGCAATAGTCTTGCAACTCTGCTGTAACTTTGAATCATTTTAGAGTACAAAGCAGGGCAAGGGAGGGAGGAAATAAGCAAACACTTGGCCCCTTGGAGAAGCACGAGTCACACCACGTCCTGTAATGTCATTTGAAACTGCCGGAGAAGTCAAGTGTTTTGGCCGAAAGCACGTCATTAGATGGCAAGATCCCTGAGGGCAGGCACTAGACCCGGTTCTGGCACTCAGTAAATGCTGGAATAATGAGAGCAGCAGCAGTGCTTTGGGCGGCCACGTTGCTGGCTGCACAGGTGCCTTGCACCTGGCCGATGAGGGTGTGCTTCCCGAGATGCTCCTTCCTGCACCTCTGTGGACGTCCCGAAAACCACCAAATAGGAACGTTTATCTCGGGGACCTCACGTTACAATTAGTGCCACAGAAATGGTGGCCGCCCAAATCTTAGACTTCCTGCTGGTAAAGGCAGAGCTGCTACCACGTTTCCCCTGTGTCAGGTCCCATTCAAAACGGAGGAAATAGCCAAAAAAAGAAAAAATATTTAGGTAGAAGCTGAAGTTACTTTTATTATTATTGGTATTTTTTATTTTATTGTGGTAAAATATATATAACACGACAATTGTTGTCTTAACCATTTTTTAAAATAATTTTTATTGTGCTTTAAGTGAAAGTTTACAAATCAGGTCAGTCTCTCACACAAAAACCCATATACACCTTGCTACACACTCCCAATTACTCTCCCCCTAATGAGACAGCCTGCTCTCTCCCTCCACTCTCTCTTTTCATGTCCTTTTCGCCAGCTTCTAACCCCCTCCACCCTCTCATCTCCCCTCCAGGCAGGAGATGCCAACATAGTCTCAAGTGTCCACCTGATCCAAGAAGCTCACTCCTCATCGGCATACCTCTCCAACCCACTGTCCAGTCCAATCCACGTCTGACTAGTTGGCCTTGGGAATGGTTCCTGTCCTGGGCCAACAGAAGGTCTGGGGGCCATGACCACCGGGGTCCTTCTAATCTCAGTCAGACCATTAAGTCTGGTCTTTTTATGAGGATTTGGGGTCTGCATCCCACTGCTCTCCTGCTCCCTCAGGGGTTCTCTGTTGTGTTCCCTGTCAGGGCAGTCATCGGTTGTAGCCGGGCACCATCTAGTTCTTCTGGTCTCAGGATGATGTAGTGGCTGGTTCATGTGGCCCTTTCTGTCTCTTGGGCTCGTAATTGCCTCGTGTCCTTGGTGTTCTTCATTCTCCTTTGATCCAGGTGGATTGAGACCAATTGATGCGTCTTAGATGGGTGCTTGCTAGTGTTTAAGACCCCAGACGCCACTCTTCAAAGTGGGATGCATAATGTTTTCTTAATAGATTTTATTATGCCAGTTGCATCTTAACCATTTCTAAGTGTACCACTCAGGGACGTGAATTACGTTCACGATGTCATGCAGTCATCACTACTGTCTATTGCCAAAACATTTTCATGTCTCCAAATAGAAACCCGGTACCCGTAAAGCAATACTTCACCTCTATGAATTTGCCTATTCTAGATATTTCACATACTTTTGACATGTTGTCCAGAGGAATCAGTGCCTGGAGAAGAACATCATGCTTGTAAAGTAGAGGGTCAGTGAAAAAGAGGAAGACCATCAATGAGATGGATTGATAGAGTGGCTGCAACAATGGGCTGAAGCATAACAATGATTGTGAGGATAGTGCAGGACCGGGCAGTGTTTCTTTTTGTTGTACACAGGGTTGCTATGAGTGGGAACCAACTTAACGGCACCTGACAACAACCGGTATTTCACATAAGAGCGATTATACAATATTTGTCCTTTTGTGTCTGACTTATTTCACTTTTCATAATGTTTTCAGGCATCATCTATGTTGTAGCATGTATCAGAACTTCATTTCTCTTTGTGGCTGAATAATATTCTATTGCATAGATATACCACGCTTCGTTTGTTGATTCATCTGTTGATGGACACTTGGGTTGTGTGTACGTTTGGGCTATGGTGAATAATGCTGCAGTGAACATTGGCTTACGTGTAACTTCTACTATTTTTTAAATATAAAAATGGTATTTGTCTGTTGAAATAGAATTCAGAGATGCTAGTCCTCTGAGCTTCAGAAGACATTTTTCTCCTGGAGCCTTCCCTGGCTTGCCTGACCAGTTGAGACCCCTCCAGCTCAGGTTCTTCTACCGTCCGTCCTGACTGGTGGCTCATGACATAGTTCCACCATGAAGGCAGCTTAGTTTACAGTTGTTGTTGTTAGGTGCCATTGAGTCATTTTTGACTCATGGTGACCCCATGTGACAAAGTAGAACTGCCCATGGGGTTTTCTTGGCCGTAACCTTTATGGAAACAGATTACCAGGTCTTTCTCCTGCGGGGTGGCTGGATGGGTTTGAACTGCCAACCTTTTGGTTAGCAGTGGAGCACTTAACTGTTTGTACCACTAGGGTTCCTTTAGTTAGTAGTCGGTGCTCAGTACTTGCTTGTTGAATGAATGAGTTTGCACAGTTCCAGAACTTGGTTTATTGTAGCCTGGATTAGAAGTATTTTGGGGTGGGTTGCACATGAAGAATATTTAATATAGAACAGCCCTTGTAGGAAAAAAAAAAGAAAAGAAGCAGCACCAGCTTGAGCAAAAGGTTGACAGAGGGAGTTCTCCTAGGGCATACATGAACTACAAGGTGGTTTACATCCATTTTTCAGGCAGCCTTGGTGTGTATGTGGAGCTCTGGTGGCACAGTGGTTAGGAGCTCGGCTGCTAACCAAAAGGTCAGCAGTTTGAATCCACTAGCTGCTCCTTGGAAACCCTGCGGGGCAGTTCTACTCTGTCCTACAAGGTCGCTATGAGCCGGAATCAACTCAACAGCCCAGGTTTTTTTTTTTTTTTTTTTAATGTACGCTTACATTGTGTTTCTACCCTTTGTAAGTGAGGCTTTTGGACTTTGAAATATATTTTCTCTTTGAAAGGAGAGAGAAGGATTAAAAAGGGGGATGGTTTGTGCAAAAGATTGAGAGCAGGTAATTCTCCCCTAGGTGGTGACACAGGAGAGAGGAACACAGATGCCACATGGCTGATGCCCCTGAGGGAGAAGTGGGTCACACAGTGTCTTGTGGCAGCTTTGGGGAGGTTCAGAGAGGCTTGGCTGGTATCTGAGCTGGTGCAAGGGGAGGCCAAGAGAGGGAAGGGTAACTCCATTCTTACTAGGAAAAGGATAGCTTGAAGCTGGGGTAGGCCTGTGGCATATAAACTAGCTTGCAGACTTATGGTGTTCACGTCGCCTTGCTGTCTCATTTAGATCGATTAGATCTGATTAAGGAATTTGGCCAGATGACAAAATATTGGAACTGGTTCCTCTATTGCATCTCATTTCCATAGTCTGTTTACAATCCCAGTTGATGGAGATGCTCTTGGTATCTGGAATGTGAACTGAATTCAGGGCTCTGGTTTGTTTAATTTTCAATCGTATTATTGAGTGTGGGCTGGGTAGCTGAGGGTCTGAATGATAAACCAGGTCTAGCCAAGGACAGTCATGCTTTATATGTCACCTCTGGCGTCCAGGGCTACCCTGATAAGGTGCTGTTAGTTGGGAGGATGATAAAACCCCAAAATGACTTCAGGAAGGGGATCTCTGAGGCTCCCTGTTTGCAGAATGCTTGGGTCTCGAGCTGTTTATTGCTCACGGAAGCTTTGGAGTATGTGTGTGTGTGTGATTTATTAAGCATTTATGGAAGGATTAAAATGGCCCTCCTGTCCCAGGGAGTTTTGAAGAACAGTTTCACAGTTGACTACATCAGACTTCAGGAAGGAGAGTTGACTTTTTCTTAGCTGATGGGCAGCCTTCCATCTCTGCATTTGAGAGAGCCTGGTTTTAAGAAGGCTTAGAACCCAGGAAAAATCCTGGCTTTTTATATAGATTTTTTTCCTGGAAGCATTTTCTGAAATAAATCAAAATAACTTATCACCAAGGGAAAGGCTAACATTTCCCTTTGCAAGACATTGTTTTGTGGCCTCGAGGGACCTCAGGTGAACCGGCCTGACCTTCATTTTACAGGCAAGGAAACAGCCCCAAAGAGAAGGCATTGAATTCAAAGTTGCATACTGAGTTTGTGGCAGAGCGAGAGCGAGAAATCTCAGTTTTGAAAGAACTCCGGAAGGGCAAAGCTAAAAACGATTTTTCAGCCCTGTGGGTTTTGTTACATAGCAAAGAATACCCACTGGCTTCTCATTATCCAGCCAGTGCCCTGAGACTCATCTGATGTTCTGGTTTATTTATTAGCTGTTTTGAATGATGGAGAGAACTTCAGAACGTAGAGAGAGGTTTTCTTGAACCCTGTGTTCCTGGGGTATTAAAAGATGGCATTTGGGATAGCATATCTCCAAGCCTGTTGCTCATTTCCTCTAGTGTATTACAAAGGGAGCTGGGTACAACAGTAGCTTCAGTGATGAGCTTGCATTTATCCCCATTCCACCCCACCCCCCGCCCCAGATTATGAATCAAGAGCCAGCCTTTAGGTCTGCTTTTAATCTATTTGTAGATAGCAGGCTGTTTTCGGTGCTGCTAAAATGAAAGGCAGACTCCTAAAAAGTCAGAAAGTACGTGGTTAAATTTGGTTAGACTGGATTAAAGTCATGAGACTTCTCTCTACGGGCTGATGTTTCCTCGGTGTTCTTTAGGGTATCTTTAGGATAGTGCATTCTTTAATTGCTCGGGATTCGTTCTTGTCTGGGATGAGACTTGCGGGGAAATGTTGCATGTTTGGTTCAAGAGTCCACCACTCTTGAAGAACTGCTCTTTGGACTGTAATGAATGAAAGTGTCTCTTAGGACCCTGGCCTCTTAGAGATGTACTTGTCCTCTGGGGAACATGTCCCATGGGGCGTTAATAAGCTCCCCGTGGGCTCCAGGCAGTGCATCTTACCCTTTGGTTTAGTGCAGAGCTTGGCGAACTTTTTCTGTGAAGGGCCAGACAGTAAATAATTTAGGCTTTGTGGGCCAGATGGTCTCTGCTGCAGCTAGGCAGCTCTGCCGTTGTCGCAGTAAAACAGTCTTAGGCAATACGGGTGTTCCTATAAAACTTTATTTATCAAAATGGGTGGTAGGCTGGATTTGGCCTGTGGAACATGGTTTGCTGACCTGTCGCTTAGTGGCTTTTCGGAAACAAGGAGGAAACATGTTTGACTCCTGTAGGTGATGGAGAGAAGAACCCAGTACTCAGAACATAAACATCCGAGTTAAGGCTTAGCATCCGTGGTGGTGAAGAGGCTTTTGTAGAAATTGCAAAGTGGAAATAACTAAAAGGTTTTTTTTTTAATGAAAAAATGGTGTGTTTTTTTTTTTAATCCCATCGCTCTTAATACCACTGTATTTTCCTTTTTGTATGTTTCTTCCAGTCCTTGTCCTCTTGTGCATGTACTTTGCAAAGCCCTGAGCCCTGGTGGCACAGCGGTTAAAGCGCTCAGCTGCAAACCAAAAGGTTGGTGGGTTGAACCCACGGGCCACTCTGCAGGAGAAAGATGTGGCAGTCTGCTTCTGTAATGGTTTATAGCCTTGGAAACCCTGTGGGGTTGCGATGCGTCGAAATCAACTTGACGGCAGTGGGTTTCGTTTTGTTTTTTTGGTTTTAAAGTCTCAGTTTGCATTACTACAGAGCGTAAAACACCACACACCTGACAGTGGTCTCGACATCGGTTTCAAGTGAGACCTAAAAGGTTTAAACCAGGTTTGGTAGGGAAGATATTTTTAAAGTCCAATTTGTGAGGGACACTGACATTTTCTGTGTTTTGATTTTTTTTCCCGGTGATTTCAAAAATTTGCTCTTTGTACTTCAGCCACACAAAATAACAATACCCAGAGGACTAAGTATTGGAAATTGGAAACACTTAGTAAATCAGGTAATTGGCTATTCAGGGGCCAAACTATTGTCAGTGCCAAGATCAGGCTTTAGCTCTGTCTTCTTCACCTTGGTCACCAGCGGATCATCGCAGCTTGAGAGCCAGTATAGCCTTGCACGTGGCTGCCATTTGACTAGACAACAGCAGATTTTTAGTTTTTTCTTCCTTGGGAGGCGCACACCCAGTAAACCAGCAAACAGGTGCCCAAACTTCAGTCTCGCTCGATAAGATGTGACCGGAAAGATGTGGTTTTTGGTTTTGGGTAGAAAACGTGTGTGTCCCCAAAATACCTACCACGTCAGCATTCTTCGTAAGTACAGTTCAGTGACATTCACTTCTGGTCGTCCTGTTGTTCAGCCATCACCCTTGTAGAGGTGTAATTTTCTAGACAGGAATCTCCAAATATGTCTTATCCAAGTAGGAGAAGATTCTTTTTTATAACAGGCCTGCTGTTGCTCAAAACATTTTGAAGCTCCTGTTTTTGGAATTGCCCTCAGAATAAGTTAGAAGCCGCAGCAGAAAAGAAATCTGCCTGCTTCATCGTCTTGCCTCATTGTTGACTAAACATGGCGTCAGTCAGCACAGCTCCCTGACCTTGGCTGCCACCCTTGGCCCTAAGTTGTTGTTAGCTGTTTCCAGATCCTATCGCCATGCTCAGAGGAAGTGGATTTGCCTCAACTGAGCTGAAGATGGTGGATGGTGATGATAAACCAAACCCATTAATGTCAAGTCCATTCCGGCTCCTGGTGACCCTATAAAACAGAGTAGAACTGCCCCATAGGGTTTCCAAGGAGTGGCTGGTGGAGTTGAACTGCAGACCTTTTGGTTAGCAGCTGAGCTCTTACCCACTGTGCCACTATATAATTACTGTACTTATTATCATTAGACCAGTACTTTCAGGGCCTCCACCTTTTTGCCTTTTTTTCCATTCCTTTTCCTCCTCTGATCTCTGAATAATAGCGCCCCAGAGATACACGTGTCCTAATGCCTAAAACCCAAACCCACTGCCACCGAGTCGATTATGATTCATAGCGACCCTATAGGACAGAGTAGAACTGCTGCACAGGACTTCCAAGGAGCAGTTGGTGGATTCGAACTGCCGACCTTTTGGTTAGCAGCCAAGCTCTTAACCACTGTGCCATCACGGAAACTGGGGTCTTCCTTTGGAGGGCAAAAAAATATTTATTTGTATGTGGAAGTTGTGATAGTTAAAAAGAAAGAAAAATCATGCCTTTGTCTGTCATTAGGCTGTCCCTAGACCACCAGGCCAACAGAGTGGCTTTTGAATGAGATCATCATGACATGAAGTGACCTCTGAGGTTGACCAGCGTGTGCTTGAAAGGCCCTTGTTTTTATGTGCTTTCTTGTCCTCTTGACCTGAATGGGTGTTCTCAGTTTACTTTTCTGGGACACTGCATGTATCAATAGAGTCTGAGAGATGGTACTGTGTTCTCCCTACTTGTCCTCCTCTATTTTTCCTCTAACATGGGAAGTGGGAAGCTTTGGTCCTAAACTAGGGAGATTTGTTATCTGGTAGGCAGATGTGGAGGCTTAAAGCTTGAAAGGTGGGATCAGAACTGTTTAGAAGGCATATTGGTTAGGGTCTTAACTGCGGAAAATAGATTCCTTCTAAGTAGTCTAATCAGTAAGAGGTTTCTTAGACGGCTTTACAGTGTTTCTGGGAGAACCAAGCTTGGATGCTCCATGTCCAGGAACAACATAGCTTAGTGAAACATCCAGTCATACCATGGTGCTAGTGGAAACCCCACTTCTACCTGGGTACCAGGGATGCCAGGAGGAGAACACTAAACTCTCTGCCACAGCCGCCCCAAGGAGTCAAACTTACGTATCACCGTCTTGCCAGAAGACACGATCTCCCAGTGGCTGGCTACTGCCTCCTGTGGCTCCTCCTTGCCTTTCGAATCTCACATGGATGTGCCTGCTTGGAGGAACCTATCTGCAAGGGAGTCAGTGAAATGTGATTTTTAGCTTTGTAGCCTCTGTAGACCAGGAAGGTGGGCTAGAAAGCTGTTGGATGGTGCTGAATGAGCCACGTTGAGGTGTTTGTTACTAAGGATGTGTACATGGAAGTCATGGCTGAATCCCTGATGGGTGGATTCTGCTTGTAATGAGAGGAGCGGAAGGTAGAAGACTAAGTATAGGAGGCTCCATAAGGGCTGTTAGGAGAATTGAGATCAGTGTGTTACCAGGAGGCGGCTGCTCACTGTGAGGTGGGGGGCTTCATTGGGTAGAGGCTAGGTGCCTTGCCATGCCTATGCCCTTGTTATTCTCCTGGCCTTAGTAAGAGAGAAGAAGTGCCAGGCTCACAGCTCTTTTTCTTATGTAGCATAGCAATTTTGAGACTGGAAGAACCAGCCTCCAGTTCCAGCTTGGCTATGTGTTACCTGTGTGTGTTTGAGTTTTATTGCACCTTCTGAGTTTCAGCCTGCTTACCTGTAAAATGGTGCTATGCCTACCTTGCAGGGAGGTTGTGAGCATAAAATTAGAGACCACGTGATGTTCTGGCATAGGCCTCTGCCCAAGACATTGTTACTATTGCGCTGATTATCCCATCTTTCTTTCTCTTTTCCTTTGTCTGAACAGTTCGTGGGTGCCTTATACCCCAGCAGATACAGTAGCTTCTATGCTTTTTATTATCAATTAGCTTATTCTTTCTACCCCCTGGATGGCTAGCTTCTACCCTGTCCCCCCCCCCATTTTAAATTATTAAATCTTTCAAACATACAGGAAAGTCGAAAGAATTGTACAGTGTGCACACATGTATCTACCACCTTGATTCTACAATTAAAATCTTATTACCTGTCTTATCACACATCTACCCACCTATTCACCAATCAACCCGTTTTATTTCCTTAGACATTTCAAAGTAAATTATAGACACCGGTACATGTAAATATTTCAGCAGGCATATCATTAAGTAGAGTTCAACTATTGTTTACAGTTTTTTCTTTTGATGTGAAATTTCACAATGAAACACACACAGCTAAAGTGTGCTTTTGCTGACTTTTGACACTTGTGTACACCTGTGTCCCCCAAAACCTTTTCGAGATCTAGAACATTGCCATCTCTCTGGAAAGCTACCCGTGCCCCCTGCCCCTCCCACCCCAGGGCATCAACGTTCTGATTTTTTCCTCCACTGTAGGTTAGTTTTGTCTGTTCTAGAATTTCATATAGTTGGAACCACATTGTAGATGCTCATTTGTGTCTGGCTTTCTCTAGTGAGCGTACTGTTTTGAGATTCATGTACAGAGTCCTGTGTATTGGGAGTTCATTTCTTTTTATTGCTGAGAAGGCTGGCCTTAAAATTCGGCCTGGCTGCCGCAACAAGGAAGAATTGTAAGCCCTCCTCATGGATTCAGAGAGTATTTCTTCTTTCTCCTCTTCAGGCTAGTGTTATCAAGGCACAGAGACTCTTTGTAAACTATTGGAGTTGAAGGGGGTTAGAGGCCATTAAATTCAGTCCCCCTCCTCCCCCGTGGCATCTTGGACTGGACAGCCTTTTCTCCTCCCTCTTGGGACCAGCGTTGGTGGGATTCATGTACATGAGGAGTGGGCCAATGTATGGGTACATCAGACCTTTTATTGCTTTGTGGTTAAAAATGGGATGAATCCAGCCTTACTGTTGGGGATTTGGTTATGCTGAGTATATGCTAGAAATGATAGGGCCAGTCTGCTGCGAAGGCTAGAGCTGGATAGAAGGTCCTATTTAGCTTTTCTGTTAAGGAGTTAGACAGGATTCTGAAACTGCTTAACACCGTGATGGAAAAAGGAGTCGTTTTCCTGTCTCCTGTCCCCATTTCCTCCCCCACCCCTTCTCCTAGTCCTCCTGATCCTCATCCTTCTCCCTCTCTCTCTCTTTCTATCTCTTGTCTCTCTCTCTTATATATACACGTGCTTGCACACACATGCACACGTGCATTTTGTGCCCATTTATGTGTAATGCCTTCTCTGAAAGTTTGTGGTGGTTGTTGTGTACTGTGGAATCAACTCTGACTCATAGTGACCCCATGCGACAGAGTGAAACTGCCCCCTAGGGTTTTCTAGGCTGTACTCTTTACAGATTCCTTGCAATGTTAGGCAATATTGCGAAGAATAGAAGTTCCAGATCACCTAACTGGGCTCATGAGGAGCCTGTACATAGACCAAGAGGCAGTCCTTTGAACAGAATGAAGGAATGCTGTGGGGTTTAAAGTCAGCGAAGGTGTGCGTCAGGGTTGTATCCTTTCACCATACTTACTCAGTCTGTGTGCTGAATAAGCCAAGAAGCAGAACTTTATGAAGAAGAATGTGGCATCAGGAGTGGAGGAAGACTCATTAACAACCTGCGATATGCAGATGACACAACCTTGCTTGCTGAAAGCGAAGGGGACTTGAAGCACTTACTGATGAAGATCAAAGACTAAGCCTTCAGAATGGATTACACCAGAACATAAAGAAAACAAAAATCCTCACCACTGGGCCAATAAACAGCATCATGATAAACGGAGAAAAGATTGACATTGTCAAGGATTTCATTTTACTTGGATCCACAATCAACGCCCATGGAAGCAGCAGTCAAGAAATCAAATGAAATATGGTACTGGCCAAATCTGCTGCAAAAGATCTCTTGAAAGTGTGGAAAAGCAAAGATGTGATTTTGAAGACCAAGGTGTGCCTGACTCAATCCATGAGATTTTCAGCCACCTCACATGCGTGTGAAAGCTGGGCAATGAATAAGGAAGACTGAAGAAGAATTTGAATTATGGTGTTGGTGAAGAATATTGAATGTGCCATAGACTTCCAGAAGAACAAACAAGTCTGTCTTGGAAGAAGTACAACCAGAATGCTCCTTAGAAGTGAGGATGGCAAGACTTTGTCTTATGCACTTTGGACATGTTATCAGGAGGGACCAGTCCCTGGAGAAGGACGTCATGCTGGGTAAGGTAGAGGGTCAGCAAAAGAGAGGAAGACCCTCAGCAAGATGGATTGACACAGTAGCTGCAACAGTGGGATCAAACATAGCAACGATTGTGAGGATGGTGCAGGACCGGGCAGTGTTTGGTTCTGTTGCACACAGAGTCGCTGTGAGTCGGAACCAACGTGACGGTACCTAACGACAGCCACCTTCATGGAAATAGACAGCCAGCTCTTTCTCCTGAAGAGCTGCTGGGTGGGTTCAGACCACCAACCTTTGGGTTAACAGCCAAGTCAGTCCTTCAGCCATTTGTGCCACCAAGGCTGCTTATCTGAAAGTTTAGGTAGATCTTTTTTGAAGGTGATTCACATGTTTGAAGGGAAGAGGGAAGATTGATAAGCAATGGTCACTGCTTGGTAATGGCAAGGCAGCATTTTGGAAGGATACCCGTTGGTGTAAAATTCTGGCTGCCTTGGCTAGCAAGGTGCTAGACTTACATCGCCTCAGTTTACCCCTGTGTAAAATGGGGTGAGCACGTACTCTATGGGGGTACCCCTTACCTGTTGCCGTCAAGTCGATTTCAACTCATAGCAACCCTATGGAACAGAGTAGAACTGCCCTGTAGGGTTTCCGAGGCAGTAAATCTTTACAGAAGCAGACTGCCACGCCTTTATCCTGTGGAGCAGCTGGTGGACTTGAACCTCCAACCTTTTGATTAGCAGCCCAGTTCTTAACCACTGCGCCACCAGGGCTGCTTCTATGGGGGTAGGTTATTAAATAATCTAACTGTGGCAGCCAAGTATTGGGCTCAGAGAGGTTCTGTAGGTGCTGTATCCTTCCTTGTCACACATCAGTGCTTTCTTTTTTCCTGTGCAGAGGTTCTGGAATCTGACTGCATGTTAGAAGTGTCTGGGAAGATTTTACAAAAACATTACTGCCAGGTCCCCCCCTGGACCACTTGAACCAGAAGGTTCACCTTCCTCCAGGCAGTTCTGAAGGACAGGTTTGGTTTAAAATCACTGACTTAGTACCTTAGAGACCTGTTTTTACCCGTTTAATTCTAATAACCATATAAAGCAGGTAGGTTTTAGTAATACAGTACCTTCATGTTTTAGCTGACCAAGCTGAGGCCGAATAGAAATTCTAAGGAAGCTGAGTCTGATTGCAAATGCCACGATCTTCCCTTTCTTCCGTTTTCCCTCTGAGCCCCATTGTGTGCAGGATTTCACTTAGTGGAGGGTTCATTGCTTTGTTCATTTGCTCATTTATTCTTAGCTATTTTTTTTAGCACCCGCCAGGCACTGTGCCTGGAGTTACAATGGGAAATGCTGTGGACAGGGGCCAGAGCTCAGGGAGCAGGGCGGCTAGGAAAGAGACAGTGAACGGGCAGTCAGGCAGCAGCATGGTACCTGCTTTGTGGAGGGCCAGGGCTCTGTGGGAATGTGACGAGGGGTGTCTGTCTAGTCCAGATGTGGTGCACAGGGAGCTCATTCTGGAGGAAATGCCTCCTACGCCTAGCGAAGACCTGGAGGCATGAGAAAACAAGCAAGGGCTCTGTGGGGACTGAAAGAAGCTCAGAAGCTGAAAGCAAGAAATAATAGAAGGAAGAGAAGCTGAAACTGATTATCACCTGAATTGACGTGCTTCAGGGAAGAAGAAATTTCTCCACCCAGCCAATCTGCATTGAATTCATGATTTCTTATTTGATGGCAGCGTTCTGTATCTGCATTGGTGGAATAAAACAAAATGCTTGATATAGGTTTTCTATAAATTGCAAATTTCATTGAATTTAAAAAGGTTAAAAAAAATTGTGTTGTTGTTTAATATGACTGTATGTTAAGAGGATGTGAGTAGATTTCTGACTTAAGAGCTAAGAAACCTGGATAAGTAATGCCCATTTGCAACCACTTACATAAGGCACAGTTGCTAAGGGAAATTTTGAGCTCATCATTTTGCCATTTTATAAATAAATTATTTTTATAATAAACATTTTAAACAAATTATATATATGATCTCTAAATAATGTATCATTTTAGTTTTGTTTTTCCCTTTTATATATTTAAAAGAAAACATGTATAATTTTCTGCAGCTGTTTTTTTCCACTTGTTATAATTCCAAAATGTATCCCTGTTGTCGTGTTTAGTTGTGGCTCCTTTGTTTCCAATGCCGTATAACACTCCTTTGTGTGACTATAAACCCCTCCACGCCAAAACAACCTAAACCCGTTGCCATCGAGTCGATCCTGACTCATAGCGACCCTATAGGACAGAGTAGAACTGCCCCATAGAGTTTCCAAGGAGCACCTGGTGGATTCGAACTGGCGACCTTTTGGTTAGCAGCCACAGCACATAGCCACTGCACCACCTCCAGTTATTTATCCCGGTGATGGACATGTAGGTTGTTGACCATGTGTTGCTCCTGTGACCAGTGCTGCTGCTCTGTACATGCTTGTACACGTCCTTGGGGCACATGGGCAAGTATTTCTCTATGATGTACACGTGGGAGTGGAATTGTTGGGCTTTAGGGCATCTGCATGCTCCCCTTTATAAGATAATGCTGAACTGTTTTCTAAAGTGGCCGTACCTACCAGTTTACTGCCTGCCAGCACAGTGTAAGTGTTCCATCCTTCCACATCTTTTCCGATGTTTAATATTGTCAGACTTCTTAATCTTGTAAATGGGTCCTCATTATTATCTTAATTTGCATATTTATATCCACTAAACCAAAAACCAAACCCATTGTTCAGTGACACAATAGGACAGAGTAGAACTGCCCCATAGTGTTTCCAAGGAGCGCCTGGTGGATGTGAACTGCTGACCTTATGGTTAGCAGCCATAGCTCTTAACTACTACATTGCCAGGGTTTTCTTATATCCACTAGCTTGACAAAACTAGAAAGATCCCTCGTGGCACAGTAGGTAACTGTTCCCACCAGCCACTCCTTGGAAACTCTATGGAGCAGTTCTACTCTGTCCCATGGGGCCGCTATGGGTTGCAATCAGCTTGATGACAGTGGGTATTGTTTTTGGTCTTGATTGTTAGAAAGATGGACCTCGCATCGTGAGCTTAAGCATCATTCTTCTTCTTTTGTGAAATTTCAGCTTGTGTCTTCTGCCCAGTTATCTATTAGGTTTTTTTTTTTCCACATTGTTTTGTAGGAGTTCTTTTTATATTCTGAATACTTGTCTTTTGTTCGATATAGGTGCTGCAGATATCTTTCCTTAGTTCATAGCTTGTCTTTTTACTTTGTGATGCTTTTGAAATTAATTCTTACTGTTTTCATATTATCTTCATAATTATGCTGCCCATTGTTGATAGCTGCTCCACTCACTGACAGAAACACCCATCGCTCCCAGTAGTCCATCTCAGATGCCTGGGAAGCCAGCAGAAGCATATAAAACCAGGATTTCTCACAGGCACCTGCTTAGAAAAAACTGCTGACTCTCAGATCTCTACTTCAATCCACAGCAGAACTGACAACTCGAATTTTTCACTAAGAGTAGCTCCCAGCTCTGATTCAAAGCAAGTCAGTCCATAGACATGTCAAGAAGTTCTTAATTTTAGTGTGGTAGAATTTCAGTATTTTCTTTTATTGATAGCTTGAAAGATATTCTCCTGTATTTTCTGCTGAAGATTTTCGAAGTTTGCCTTTCTCATTTAAGCCCTTAATCATCTGGAATTTTGAGCCTGTGATGTGAGGTGGGGAATCCAATATCCTTTTATTTTTCCTGCCATGCACAGTGTTTTCATGAGAATGGAAAGTAATGTAAGCACCCAGCTCCTTGCCCAGTTCCAGCCACATGAAGGTTGCTTCTTAAAGGTTATAGTTGTTATTGTTTGCTCTTGAGTCATGGTGACCCTGTGTACAACAGAACAAAACATCGCCCAGTCCTGCACCGTCTTCACGACCATTGGTATCCTCGAGTCCATGGTTGTGGCCACTGTATTTCGAGTGCCTTCTAACCTAGGGGGCTCATCTTCCACACTGTACCAGAGAGCATTCTGTTGTGATCCACAGGGCTTTCATTGGCTAATTTTGGGAAGTAGATCACTGGGCCTTTCTTCCTAATCTGGCTTAGTCTGGAAGCTCTGCTGAAACCTTTCCACCATGGTTGACCCTGCTGGTATTGGAAGTGCTAGTGGTAAGCTTCCAGTATCACAGCAACACACAAGCCACCACGGTATGACAAGCTACAGATGAGTGGTGATCCTAAACCTTAGCAGTTGCTATTTGAACTCTTACTTGTATGTCTTTACGGTTGATTTCCTAGTGACCCAATAGGACAGAGTAGAACTGCCCCATAGAGTTTCCAAGGAGCTCCTGGTGGACTTGGACTGCCAACCTTTTGGTTAGTAGCTGTAACACTTAACCACTATGCCTCCAGGTTTTCCCATGAAATCGTTAGTGTGTGCTTTTTAGGAGAGAATTGAAGGCTTGCGTTGGTGAGAAACCAACCTGGTACAGCCTTCTCCCCCCCACCCCCAGCTTCCCCCTAGCATTACCAGAACCTTGATCTGTTAATTAGTAAATCATAATTAATGAGTTAATTGATTGAGCACTGATCTATTTATTTGTTTTGACCTAGCTGATAATCCAAGAATTTCTCTGCTATCTTACAAAATACCTACTTCCCCCACCCTGCATAATCAGATAGTCTTTCATTATAGGGTTCATCCTGCTAGTTTGGGTTTAGTTATTCTGCTACTTATTGCCATAGACATACCCTCTAAATACATCAAGATCAGTGCTGGGGGCTCTAGCCGTGATGCTGGAAGTTAGGACCAGATTGTACATGCTGGACAGAAAACTTGCTTTGGGGCCTTTTCCAGTTTCTTAGCCGTGCCTTAGTGGAAAGGAGAGGCGGAGAAATACTTGGTGGAAAATGAAAACTGCTTAGCAGCCCTCCTGGGGCACGCTGAGCTCATACAGTGAAAGGTGGAGAGTAAAACACGGAACTTTATAAAGTGTGCGTGAAAGGCTACATAAAAATTGGAGGAAAGTTGTCAGTTATATGGCCGAGGATGACTGTCTGTTTATTGCCCGAGTGCGGTCATGGAGGAACCCCTCTGAGGCTTGTGGGCTCCTAGGCAGGAGGAAGCCGAACTGCAGGCTTTGCTGCTGCTTTTAACAGGGAGCAATAAACCTTCTACCTGGGAGATAAGCTTCAGTCTAACCTATAAAATTACACTTCACGCTCAAGGCTTTTCAGGAATGCTCAGCCACCTTGTGGAGATGAGTTTGTTAACCTTCTGAGCAGTTTCCAGGGAGATAGATTCATAGTGAAGAATGACCCTTTTTGCTCCCACACGTGTCTTTGTTCTCCTGGACTTCTGGAATGGTCTCAGTAGCAGATGTTGCTGGTACCCTGCCCAGATCCCCTTTACTGGGCCAGTGCACCCAAGCCTCAGCTACTGCAGGTGTTGGTTGCTCACCTGCTGTTAGCTCACACCTGTCCCCATCACTGGACAGTTGCTGGACAGAAGCCTCCTAACTGGACTTGACTGGGAGTAACACCCCATCCTCCACCCTGGGTGGCCTGTACCCAATGACTGACTGAGGTGGGGTATAAAAACCCAGCCCCTGTCCTCCAGGTAGGACAAAATCTGCAATGCAAACCACACTCCAGAGCTCTCCTTGGGATCAGATGGAGACTAAGGCACATCTCAACTCACACCGTTCTGTTTCCTATTTGGCTTCCCTCACCTTCTTACAAGTTTCTTCGAGAGCACTCCCGCATAAATTCGCTTGCACAGAATCCCCACATCAGGCTCTACTTCTAGGAAACCTGATCTAAGACGGATTCTTTGCCTGCTTCTCTTATGTCCTGTGTTCTAGTTTTGGGTTGTCATCTGATATTACTGATTTTCTAACCGGAGGACTCCCTTTAGTATTTCTTGTAATTTTGGTTTGATTTTTGCAAATTCCCTAAACTTCTTTTTGTCTGGAAATGTCCTAATTTTGCCATCATATTTGAGAGTCAGTTTTGCTGGATATACTTGGCTGGCAATTTTTTTCCTTCAAGCCTTTATATATGTCATCCCATTGCCTTCTTGCCTGCGTGGTTTCTGCCGAGTAGTCTGAGTTTAGTCTTATTGACTCTCCTTTGTAGGTGACTTTTTGTTTATCCCTAGCAGCTCTTAAAATTCTCTTTGTCTTTGGTTTTGGCAAGTTTGCTTATAATATGTCTTGGTGACTGTCTTTTGGGATCTAACGTGTGTGGGGTTCAGTGAGCATCTTGGGTAGATATCTTCTAATCTTTCACAGTATCAGGGAAGTTTTTTGCCAACAAATCTTCAACAATTATCTCTGTATTTTCTGTCCCCACCACCACCCCTGTTCTGGTACTACAGTCACTTGTAGGTTATTCCTCTTGATAGGGTCCCACATAATTCTTAGAGTTTCTTCATTTTTTAAAATTCTTTGATCTGATTTTTCCTCAAATACCTTGGTGCCAAATGCTTTATCTTCAGTCTCACTAATTCTGACTTCCATTGCTGCAATTCTGCTCCTATGACTTTCTATTGAATTGTCTAATTCTGAAATTTTATTGTTAATCTTCTGAATTTCTGTTTGCTGTCTCTGTATGGACTCTTGCAGCCTATTAAATTTATTTGCTCTTATCTAATCTTCATAAGTTCCTGTAATGCTTTGTCTGCATGCTGGCACTCCACTCCTGGCACTTCTTTCTTGGTGGCATGAGGTCCCTCTCCTCTCTGCTTGCTTCTCTGTTTTGTATCTCAAAAGAGGTTGACTCAAGATACAACCTAATCCTGTAGGTTGAGTCCTGCCTCATTAACATAAGTCTTGCCTCATTAATATCATAGAGGTTTGGATTTACAACATATAGGAAAATCACATCAGATGACAAAATGGTGGACAATCACACAATACTGGAAGTCATGGCCCAGCCAAACTGACACATATTTTGGGGGAATACAATTCAAACCATACCTGTAACACCCCTCGTATCCGTGAACAAGATTTTCTCTGGCAATAGGATCTCTGAAGATGTTAACAGTTAAGTTAGCATGAGATATCATACCAGAGTAGGGTGGGTTATAATCTCATCTGAGTTACAAGGGATGTTATGGTTTGGTTTGAGTTGTGTCCCACCAAAATATCTGTCAATTTGTCTAGGCCATGATTCCCAGTATTGTGTGGTTGTCCACCATTTTGCAATCTGATGTGATTATTCTGTGTGTTGAAATCCAAACCTTTATGGTGTTAATGGGAAACCCTGGTGGCATAGTGGTTAAGTCCTACAGCTGCTAACCAAAAGGTCAGTGGTTTGAATCTACCATGTGCTCTTTGGAAACCCTATAGGGCAGCTCTACTCTGTCTTACAGGGTTGCTATGAGTTGGAATCAACTTGATGACAGTGGGTTTTGTTTTGGGTTTGGGTGGTGTTCATGAGGCAGGATTAAAGGCAGTTATGTTAATGAGGAAGGACTCGATCTACAGGATTAAGTTGTATCTTGAGTCAACCTTTTGAGGTATAAAAGAGAATCGAGCAGAGAGGAAAGGGACCTCATGCCACAGAGAAAGACAGACAGAGGAAAATCAGCCACATGACTACAGAGTTATGCTGCAGAGCAAGCCAAGGAAGGCCCGCGGCTACCAGAAGCTGAGAGAGACAAGAAAGGATCTTCTCCTAGAGCCTTCAGAGAAGGCATGGTCCTGCGACACCCTGAATTTGAGCTGCTATCCTCCAGAACTGTGAGATAATAAATTTCTGTTGTTTGAAGCCCCCACTGTGTGGTATTTTGTTACAGCAGTCCTAGGAAGCTAATAAAGTGGTTTCCAATCTTTTTTTGGTAATTATCAAAAAAGTGAAAATTTTACATCTCCACTCGCAATTTTAGTAGCTCCTTGAGTATCTGTTGTTTTAGGAAATACCTAATGACAAAAGGCACTCCGAATTCAGTTATGCTCTTAAGTAATTTGGGTTTTATTACTCAGGACAGCATCGGCAGACATTTGAAAAATAGCCATATTATGTGCATAACACATGACTCAGATTAGACCAGGGGTCACAAATGCATGTGGTTTATGGGGCCCAGGCCATGCCACTGAAACTAGGTGTCAGGAAAATAGTACAAACCTGATGACCAAGGGCTGTTGACCCTGCCTCGCCGTCCATCAAGTCTGGAGAAGGCAGAACTGTGGATACCTGGAGAACGGGTCTCATTTGACAGAGCGGCTGCCTCTTGCCTTGGCCTGCAGTTGTCGGGTGGTGTGGTGGACGCGGCCCAGTATTGACAGAGGCATGGACTTCTGTAAGATGCTACCTTAACTTATTTATTTTTTAAATTGACTAGAATCCATACATATAGTCTATTTTTTAGCTATATAAATTTACCCAGATAATCTGATTTTTTTAAATTTAAATTCTTAAAAAATTTTATTGTGATAAAATAGAAATCACACAAAATTTGCCATTTCAGTCATTTTTTAAGTGTACAATTCAAGGGCATTAAATTGCATTCACAATGTTGTGCAGCCCTTCATTGCTGTTTCCAGAAATTTTTCCTTACTCCAGACAGATGCTCTGTACCCATTAAGCAGTGGTTCTTAGTTCCTCCCACTCCCTCCAGCCCCAGTAACCTGTAATCTACTTCCTGTCTCTATGAATTTGCCTATTCTAGATACTTCTTATAAATGGGATCATGCAGTACTTTTGTGTTTGACTTATTTCACTCAGGTTCATCTATGTTGTAGGATATATTAGAACTTCATTCCTTATTATGGCTGAATAGTATTTCATTGTTTATGCGCCATATTTAGTTTATCCATCCATCTGTTGACGGGCACTTGCATTGTTTCCACCTTTTGGTTATTGCAAATCATGCTGTAAGGTACATTGGTGTACAGTATTTGAGTTCCTCCTGAGTATTTTGGGTATATACCTAGGAGTGGATTTGCTGGGTCATATGGTAATTCTGTTTAACTTGTTGAGGAACTTCCAAAATGTTTTCCATAGCAGCTGCGCCATTTTACATTCCCACCAGCATGGATGAAAGTTCCAATTTCATCACACCCTCATCAAACTTATTACTTTCTGTTTTTCTGATTATAGCCATCTTAGTGGTTGGCACAATTTGTTAAGCACTTGCCTACCGACTGACAGATTGGTAATTTCAACCGACCCAGGGATGCCTTGGGAGAAATGCCTTTTCATCTGCTTCCGAAAGGTCACAGCCTTGAAAACGCTATGGAGCGCCGTTCTACTCGGCACACATGGAGTCACCATGAGTCTGAACTGAATCAAGACAATTCTTTTTTTTTTTTAAGTGGGCGTGAAGTGGCATTTCATTGTGGTTTTGATTTGCATTTCCCTAATGACTTTTGATGTTGAGTGTCTTTTCATGTACTTAGTGGCTGCTTCTATCTTTCTTGGAAAAATGTCCATTTAAGTCCTTTGCCCATTTTATTCATTCATTTATCTACTGTGAAAAGATATGCAACAAAACATACATCAATTCAAACGTTTCAACATGTACAATTCAGTGACATTGTTTACATTCTTCAAGTTGTACCACCTTTCTTGATATCCTTTTCCAAATTATCTCACCATTGTTGACACAAACTGACTGCCTCCTGAGCTTCTCAGCTAACTTTTCAAGTTGTTGTTTTCAATTTGATCCCATATAGATCATTCTTTAAAAGAACACAATGTTCAAGGTGGACATTCTTTTCTAATTAAGCCAAACAACTATTGTTTGGTTTAAAGATGACTTCAGAGGTTAGTTTTGGTTTACAGTTTAAGGTTTAAAGATTTTGTCAGGTCAGTAGTTTCAGAGGGTCATCCAACCTCAATAGTTCTAAAAAGTTTGGGTTTCGTGAGAATTTCAAATTCCATTCCGCATTTCCCCCCTTTTGATTGGATTCTTTCATAGAATCTTTGATCAAAATGTACACAGTGGTAGGCAGGCAGCATCCAGTTCTTCTGGTCTCATGGCAAAGGAAGAAGTTGTTCATGGAGGCAATTAGACTCACATTCCGGCTCCTCCTCCTCTTCCTGATAGTCCTTCCTCTGTTGTTCCAGGTGAGTAGAGAACAATTGTTGTGCCTTGGATGGCCACTCGTGTGCTTAGAAGGCCTCAGGTGCAATACAACAAACTAGGAGGTAGAACAGAAGCACTAAAAACAACATTAGGTCAGTTGACTGGAATGTCCCATGAAACCATGACCCTAAACCTCCAAACAAAAAATCAAATCCCTCAAGTGTTTGGTTGTACATAAACAGTATCAGCAGCTACTTTCTGTTGTTGTACAAAGGTATATAATACAATGTGTGCCAATTCAAACTTTTTCAAGTATAGTTTAATGATATCAGTACCATTAATCATGTTGTGCAATCATTACCCTTAATGGATGCCAGATTTCCCATCACCATAAACAGAAACTCACTGCTTCCCAGATAATGGCCCCCCCTTTCCCTTCTCTCCCCACCCCCAGGAACCACTAATAAACTTTGGTCTCTATACATATGCCTGTTATTGTCATTTCATGTAAGTGAGATCATATTTGTCCTTTTGCGATTGACTTATTTCACTCAGCATAATATCTTCAAGGTTGATCCATGTTGTAGCATGTATCAGGACTTCCTTTTTCTTTATGGCTGAATCATATTCCATTGTATGGATATATCACATTTTGTTGGTCCATTCATCTGTTGATGGGCATTTTGGTTGTCCTTTGCCCATTTCTTCAATTGGGTTGTTTGTCTTTTTGTCATTGAGTTGTTGCCTTAATTCATCCATTAACGGACATTTAGGTTGTCCTCTGCCCATTTTTTTTGATTGAGTTGTCTTTTTGTCATTGAGTTGTTGACTTAATTTTTAAAGATTGGCAACTGATTCAAAATTAAAAAACCAAAATGAAAACAAAACAAAAAAATCCCAAACAAACAACAACAGCACAATGAACAAAAGAAAACACCGTGTTTTGGTAAAACAAAATGGATGTGAAGGCTGGCTCCTGTCTTGCCTGCTGTCTTTTTTTTTTTTTTTTTTTAAATAACAACTTTACTGAGATATACTGCTAACTGTCATTTTGAGGCTCTGGTCCAGATGGCGTGGCCTGAGTGTGTCTGTAGTGATCCTGGGGATTCCAGAGTCTCTAGAGCTGAGCTTTGGGACTACAGCTTCGGACCAGAAGTCCTGGGGGTGGAAATTTGGCACCCCGTTTGACTGATGAGGGAGGGAATTTTAGGGAAGCCCCTGCTCCCAAAGTGACCTCTGAACCCCTCCTGTTATTCGGGCTGGTTCCCTCTTTCCATGTGAAGCAGTCAAATTAGCCAACTGATGAGCTGGGCATGGGGGTGAGAGATGGTTCTCTCCAAGGTGATAAGTCAGTGCTAGAGATTGGAATTGTTTTTTTAAACCACCATTTGTCTTTTTTTTTTAGGTGTTTGTTGGTAAAGTTGTAGAGGGTGAACCTGCCCTTTTTACTAAAACCCAGTACTGGGTCTTTCTTAAGGAAATAGGCTCTAGGCATTAGAATTTCCCCTTGTTGTTGTTAGGTCCTGTTGAGTCGGTTCCAACTCATAGTGACCCCACGTACCAACAGAACAAAACACTCCCTGTTCCTGCACCATCCTCATAATGCTTTAGCCCATTGTTGCAGCTACTGTGTCAATCCATCTTGTTGAGGGTATTCCTCTTTTTCCCTAACCCTTTACTTTACCAAGCATGATATCCTTCTCCAGGGATTTTCCCTTAGTTTATTTAAATTGGGTGAGGAGAGTGTTGGGAAAATTTGGGGGTGGGAGCAGCCATCAGGAAGGCAGGGTTTTATTTAAAGATTTCTGCCAACATGTCTATATGAGGAGCCCATGGGCACAGTGGTTAAGAGCTACGGCAGCTAACCAAAAGGTTGTCATTCAGATCCACCACATGCTCCTTGGAAACTCTATAGGGCAGTTCTGCTCTGTCCTGTAGGGTTGCTGTGAGTCAGAATTGACTCGATGGCAATGGGTTTTGTCTATATGTGAATATATCACTACTTTATGATGTCTATTTATTAGTTTAAAATATGGACTACCATTTAAAAACTTAAGCATTTTCATCGATGCCTAACAGGTCATTGAGCCTGGTCACATCTTTTAGAAGAAAAGAACTAGAGCCTACAGAGGTTAAACGGAGGTGTTACCACACGGTCTACCAGTTTGGTAGCAGTTCTTTTATATTGGGGCCCTGGTGGTGCAGTGGTTAAGAGCTCAGCTGCTAACCAAAAGGTTGGCAGTTCGAACCCACCAGGCGCTCCTTGGAAACTCTGTGGGGGCTGTTCTACTCTGTCGTATAGGGTCGCTATGAGTCAGAATCGACTCAATGGCGGTGGATTTTTTTGGTTCCCGCCCCCCAAAAAAACCTCACTGTTAGTTGTTTTTTTTTTAATATATTTTTTCACTCAGCATTATACCAAAAGCATTAATTCCACTGACACTAAGTGTGTTCAGAAATATCATTTAATAGCTATCTAAATAATATTTCATCAGGTGAATAAAGCATAACTTTATTAACCATTCCCCTATTTAGGTTGTTCCCTATTTTTCAGTCATAAATAACACAGCAATGAACATCTTCGCATATGACTCCTTGTTCACTTCTTTGATTACTGTCTTAGGATATATTCCTAGAAGTAGAACCACTGAGTCAAATACTGTGAACATTCTTAAGGCTGTTAATAAAGATTATTATTAATTATTGTATATAATAATATATATTAATTACTATTACATTTGTCTTCCATAAAAGTCATACCAATGGTGGTTTAATTATTTTTCAGATTTTCCACAATGAACAGGAAAAAATTGGTTTTTTTTTTTTTTTTTAGATTATTGAGTGTTTTATATAGAACGTCATGCGAGTTAGCCACTTGTACGTCTGTTTGCTTCCCTCCACACTGTGTTTGCATTGAAATGACAGTGGCTATTGCTTTTTGGTTCATTAATTTCAATTTTTGCTTTTCACTTTTATCCCTACAAACACTCCTGAGTATATAAATGTGTTTTTTGTTTGTTTTGAAGGTTTCAGATGCTGGGCTCAGACTTTTGATAATGAAACAGGGGGTTAATAAGGCATCTCTAGTTACCATCGGGTCAACCCTGACTCATGGCGACCCCGTGTGTCTCAGAGTAAAACTGTATGTCGTAGGGTTTTCAATGCTGATTTTTTGGAAGTAGATCACCAGACTTTTCTTCTGAGGTGCCTCTGGGTAGACTGAAACTTCCAACCTTTCAGTTAGCGGCTGAATGTGTTAACTGTTCTGTACCACCTGGGGACTCTAATGAACCACCTAGGAGGATGTCTTAGTTATTTAGTGCTGCTATAACAGAAATATCATACATTTTTTTTTTAATAGTTTTTATTGTGCTTTAAGTGAAAGTTTACAAATCAAGTCAGTCTCTTACACAAAAACCTGTGTACACCTTGCTGCACACTCCCGATTACTCTCCCCCTAATGAGACAGCCTGCTCTCTCCCTCCACTCTCTCTTTTCGTGTCCTTTTCGCCAGCTTCTAACCCCCTCCACCCTCTCATCTCCCCTCCAGGCAGGAGATGCCAACATAGTCTCAAGTATCCACCTGATCCAAGAAGCTCACTCCTCA
The DNA here is from genome assembly GCF_024166365.1 of Elephas maximus indicus. Classification (NCBI taxonomy): domain Eukaryota; kingdom Metazoa; phylum Chordata; class Mammalia; order Proboscidea; family Elephantidae; genus Elephas; species Elephas maximus. The sequence continues at coordinate 7,637,951 of NC_064845.1, forward strand.
CCAGCATCCCTCTCTAACCCATTGTCCAGTCCAATCCATGTCTGAAGAGTTGGCTTCGGGAATGGTTCCTGTCCTGGGGCAAGGGAAGGTCTGGGGGCCATGACCACCAGGGTCTTTCCAGTCTCAGTCAGACCATTAAGTCTGGTCTTATGAGAATTTGGGGTCTGCATCCCACTGCTCTCCTGCTCCCTCAGGGGTTCTCTGTTGTGTTCCCTGTCAGGGCAGTCATCGGTTGTAGCCTGGCACCATCTAGTTCTTCTGGTCTCAGGATGATGTGGTCTCTGGTTCCTGTGGCCCTTTCTGTCTCTTGGGCTCGTAATTGCCTTGTGTCCTTGGTGTTCTTCATTCTCCTTTGATCCAGGTGGGTTGAGGCCAATTGATGCATCTTAGATGGCTGCTTGCTAGCGTTTAAGACCCCAGACGCCACTGTTCAAAGTGGGATGCAGAATGTTTTGTTAATAGATTTTATTATGCTAGTTGACTTAGATGTCCCCTGAAACCATGGTCCCCAGACCCCTGCCCCTGCTACGCTGGCCTTCGAAGCATTCAGTTTATTCAGGAAACTTCTTTGCTTTTGGTTTAGTCCAATTATGCTGACCTCCACATGGGTGGTTTTAACAAACAGAAATTGATTTTCTTACAGTTTAGGAGGCTAGAAGTCCGAATTCAGGGTGCTGGCTCTAGAGGAAGGCTTTCTCTCTCTGTCCGTCTGGAGGAAGGTCCTTGTCTCTTCTGAGCTTTCGCTTCTGGGCCGTCTTCATATGCTTGGCATCTCTCTTCCCCTCTGCTAGCTGGCTTGTGTGTTTAATCTCAAAAGAGATCGACTCAAAACACACCCTATACTAATCCTGTCTCATTAACACAACAGAGACAACTCATTCCCATATGGGATTATAACCACAGGCATAGAGGTTAGGATTTACAACACCTATTTTGGGGGACACAGTTCAATTTTAACAGAGGGTTTAAAATAATTTGTAAAGGAAAATGTGTTAGTTTTAATACTGTGCCATACATTGAGTTCTTGACTGGGAAGAGGAGGAAGCAAAAGAAGCCTTGGTGATAACCAGCAGCCGATAATAGTTCTGAAATGTTAAAAAGTGTTCTGGCAAGTCAGAGAGTACTGGAAGAAATACAGCCAGCACTTTTTTTGCTTTGGGGATTTATTTGGCAGTGGGAAGTGCTATAGGAAGATCTTCTATTCTCTGCTTCCTGATATTTAAAGAATGCATCTCACTTGTCATTTAACACTAGTCCATTTTCTTTGCTTTACAAGGGAAAGGCTGTGGCCCTCCGAGACGAGAAAGATGGTGGTGACTGAAGCTGCTTCCCTTGAACTTACTTCTCAGCAATCCATCTAAACGTGATATGAGAAGCAAGAAATTGGGGTCAGCAGGGATCTTGGCAATGAGCAAGCAGCCAGACCCATCTCTGGGGAGTCTGAGGTGTCTAGACTTAATGCTTTTGGACTCTTGGTACACTTCCTGATCTTTGTTTGGCTTTTAGCTTCTTCTATTGGAATTTACACAGTTTGAGAGGTTTGTTGGACTAAGTAACAGCTCCCCTTAAATCATCTGAAGACCACTTTTATATTCATCAAAGAGCCTTTTCTTTGTTCGCTATGCCTTCCTTGGGATTTATTTATTTACCAAAGACGCCTTCCATTTTCCTTTCATCTTGGATTTTGGAGTGAGCAGAGGCTGTTTGTCTTTTCCTTTTTGTTTCCACCAGGTCTTGATACAATACAGTCTCCTGTCTGTATGTGGTTACTCAAATATTAAGTATAAAATATTTACCTTTTGTTCTTTTGGAGTTATTTCCTTAAATATTGATATTGCAGGTTTCTGTATCTCTGGGTTTAGTTTGAGAAGGAAACATTTTTTGAGCATTTATTCACCCATTTAACAAATATTAATTGAATACTTGGTATTCTCAGCAGCTGACACATCCAGCAGTGATTAGCTCCCAGGCCCTATCCTACCCTCAGGGAACTTACATTCTAGTGGAAATGGAAATAGGAATTTCAGAGTTAAAACCCCAAACCAAACCCATTGCCATCGAGTCCATTCCAACTCATAGCAACACTATAGGGCAGAGTAGAACTGCCCCATAGAGTTCCGAAGGAGCAGCTGGTGGATTTGAACTGTCAACCTTTTGGTTAGTAGCCATAGCTCTTAACCTCTTCGCCACCAGGGCTCCTTCAGGGTTAAAGGAGTTGTGATATCAGTAAGCACTGGGAGTTACAGCAGCCCAAGGGGAGTATCTAACTAAACTCTGGGGGAATGGGAAGACTACCTGGAGGAAGCGACATCTACACTGAGTCTTGAAAGTCAGTAGGTCTTGAAAGTCCCCAGTTAATCAAGGGGTGGAGGCTTTCCAAGCGAAGGGGCACACATGGAAAGTCCTATAGATGAAGGAGACTGTCCTCTGTTTGGGAAAATATAAGAACTTCTGGTGTGAGAACAGTGTAGCCCAGGGGGGAAGGTAAGGGAAGAAGGGGTAAGAATGAACATTGAACGGGCTCGTTGGTACGATGTTCCAGAAGGCTTTGTCGTGAGGTCACGAGAGCATTCAAAAGAATTTAAGCTGGGAGATGACTTGATCATCTTTTAATTTTTTCAAACTTACTGTGGCTGGCTTAAGAAGAAAACGTGTGTGTGTTTATACACAACGAAATGTAAAATGCCCAGATCTTAGGTGCTCGGTATGATGAATTTTAACTCATGTTATCACTACACCAAATCAGTTCTAGAACATTGCCATCACTCCAGAAAGTTCACTCGAGTTCCTCTCCAGTCAGTTCTCCCCCTTCCCACCTCCCTACAGCCACTTTCTGACTCCTGTCACTAGCTTTGTCTTTCTTGAATTTCACGTAAATGGTGTCATATGGTAGGCACGCTCTTGTGCCGGGCTTCTCTCAACTAACGTAATAATTTGAAATTAATCCACATTGTTGCGTTAATCAGTAGTAGCTCCTTTTTTACAGCTTAGTAGTATTCCATTGTAGGGCTGCACCACTGTTCGTTACCCATCCTTCTGTCGGTAGATGCTTGGATTATTTCTAATTTTTGGCTTCGATGAATAAAAGTGCTATGAACCTTCTTGTACAAGTCTTTTTGTAGTATCTTTTTATTTCTCTTAGGTGAATACTTAGTAGTGGGGTTGCTAGGTCTAGCTGTCTTTTAAAGAATATATTGGAGTTAAAGGGCTGGGAACAGAGAGACCATGGTATACAACCTAAGTGAGAGATGAATTCAAATGAGAGAGGTGGTCAGAACTAAAGTAATTTAACACTGGAGGTGGGTAGGAGGGAAAAGCTGCCTCTGTTCAGAAGGTTGAATTGACAGGACTAGGCAATGGAGCCCTGGTGGTGCAGTGGTTAAAGCCACCAGGTTTCCAGTGGTTAAAGAGCTCGGCTGCTAACCAGACCCCCACGTGCCTGTCAGTTCGTCATACTGTGGGGGCTTGTGTGTTCCTGTGATGCTGGAAGCTGTGCCACCGGTATTTAGATAATCAAAAGGTCAGTGGTTTGAAAACACCAATGGCTCCTTAGGAGAAAGATGTGACAGTCCGCTTCTGTAGAGATTTACAGCCTTGGAAACCCTATGGGGTCACTATGAGTTGGAATTGACTCAACGGGAGTGGGTTTGTTTTTTTTTTTCGGAGGGTAGGTGGTGGATAGAATGAGTGACATGAGAGGGGTTATGGATTGAATTTGTTTTTCCAAAATATGGGTTGCAATCCTTACCCTTATACCTGTGAATGGAATAGGATGGAATCAACTTCCACACAGACGTCTAATGTAATGTAACAGTCGATCAGTTGATTTCAAACTTAATCACTTCTGAATTCTAAAAACAGCTAGACTAGACACAGACACACACACACTGGAAGACAGTTGCCATGCTCGGATCATCTACAAGTCAAGGAAACAAGGAACGCCCAAGCTACCCTACCGGCAAGGAAGGAATCAACACGGCCAAGATAATGATTTGGGCTTTCAGCCTCCAGAACTATGAGAAAATAAATTTCTGTTCTTCAAAGCAACCCACTTGTGGTATTTGTGTTACAGCAGCATTAACTAATGAAGACAAGAGGAAAAGGAGTCCTTGTGTCTGAGGGTGAATGGAAATGTTTTCCCTTAAGCCAAGGAAAGCAGCATGTGAAGGGTTGGGAGGATGGTAGTGAGTTTAGTTTGGGACACGCTGAGTTTGAGATGCTTGTAGGCAGGGGAGAGGTGCAGGAGACAATTGGCTCCATGGATCTGGAGGCCAGAAGAAACATCTGACCTGCAGGTGTGGAGCAGGCAGTGGTCACCATGGGGAAGGTGATGGAGGCCAGAGAAGTGAACAAGACTACCAAGGAGGGTGAGAAAAACCACAGACGAGTAGAACATGTATATGAGAGATCATAATCATCACTGTATTTGGTTTCAGAATACATTAAAGAGCCACTACAAGTCAGTAGGACAGAGGTAAACAAACTAATAGAAAATGCACAAATAAGAAATGGCTTCTCGGCGAAGAGGAAACAAGAATAACCACTAAGCCCATCAAGATCTGTCACCCTCACTAGTCATCAGGGAAATGCAAATTAAAACCATAAAGGCATACTATTTCACTCCCTTTAGATTGGCAAAAATAAAAAAGTCTTGACAACAAGTGATGGCAAGGATGTGAAGTAACGGGGCTCCTGCTGATAAACTGCTGACAGGAGTGCAAGTGGGGATGACCTCTTTAGAGAACAATTTGTTGTACGTAATAAGCTGGAAATAAACATACTTTATAAGAGGGCAGTAATTCTACCCTTGAACATACATCCAAGTGTATCTGTCGCATATTTGCACCAGTAGTAGGCACACAAATATTCGTGGTGGCATTGTTTACGTAGATACAAATACGGAGACAGCCCAAGTGTCCATCAACAGAAGGATGAATAAAGTGTGTTTTCATTCAGTGGAGTACTATTCAGCCGTGAAAATAAATCCAGTAGAACAGGAGATTTCTACACAGATGAACCCCACAAACATGACGTTAAGAAAAAAAGCAAGGTGCAGAAGACTACATGTAACATAACATTCTTTTGAAACATTTCAAACCAAAGAAACCAATAATATATATTGCTTTAAAGACCCACATCCACACATAGTAAAAATATGAAGAAATGCATGGCAGAAATAAATTACAGTTGTGATTTCCTCTAGGAGTGTGGGAGGGTTGGCTGTCAGCACTTTTTAAAGCTCTGTTTACTTGATCAAGGTGTTGAGCACGTGAGTATTCATTGTGTTACTCTATGCATTTTTCCACTGCTGAGTGATTTAAGAGAAAAGGGGGAAGGCATGACAAAGCCTCGGAAACTCCAACAGGGGGTTTTAAAGTGTTTTGACTCTGATGCACAAAAAGAAATATTTTATATAGCACACCTACATGTGTACAAAAGTAGAAACAAAGCACCAGAAACAAAAGTTTCATGAAAAATATTTATTCTTTCTTAGGTGATAAAAAAAAACACTCTGGTAATTTCTGTTTTATTTCATTTTGTTAAAACGGGTATTGGTTGTAGCCCTTAAGTCAGTGGTTCTCAACTGAGGTAATTTTGTTTCTCACTTTCTTGGGCAATGTCTGGAGACATTTTTGATTGTCATGACTGGGATCTAGTGGGTAGAGGCCAGGAATGCTGCTAAACATCCCACCATGCACAGGGCAGTTCCCCTCCACAAACAGTTATCCTGTCCCAAAGGCCAATAATGCCAAGATTGAGAAATCCTACCCTGGGCTGATTTCCTGACTTAGCTTCAAGACCTCTAATTTGAATTTGAAGCAGTGGTGCAAAAGGCAGCCAGGGAAATGAGATTAAAGGGGTGAGGTAGTATCTTACTGGAAACCCTGGTAGTGTAGTGGTTAAGGGCTACGGCTGCTAACCAAAAGGTCAGCAGTTCAAATCCACCAGGCGCTCCTTGGAAATTCTATGAGGCAGTTCTACTCTGTCTTATAGGGTCACTGTGAGTCGGAATCGACTCGGCAGCAGCGGGTTTGGGTTTTGGGTAGTATCTCACAGTACCTATCTAATGTCTGATGACGTTGAGCATCTTCTCCTGTGCTTGTTGGCCATTTGAATGTCCTCTTTGGTGAGGTGTCTGTTCAAATCCTTTGCCCAATTTTTTGATTGGGTCGTTTGTCTTTTTGTTAAGTTGTAGAAGTTATGTATATATATTTTATATTAGATCGTTATCAGACATATGGGTCCCCAAAATTTTCTTCCAATCCATAGGTTGTGTTTCACTTTTTTGATAAAGTCCTTTGATGAACAAAAGTGTTTACTTCTTACGGGGTCCCATTTATTTTGTCTTTTGATGCTTGTGCTTTTGTTGTCATGTCTAATAGTTCATCATTAAAAGATAGGTCCTGAAGTCATTCTCCTATGTTTTTTTCCTAAGAATTTTATGGTTTTAGTTTTCACACTTAAGTCCTTGATTCATTTTGGTTTGGTTTTTGTGCATCATGTGAGGCATGGATCCTGATGAATTGTTTCACCTGTGGAAATCCAATTTCTCAGTACCATTTATTGAATACTCTTCCTTCCTCATTGAATGGACTTAGCACCTTTGTTGAAAATCAGTTGACCATAGATGTATGAATTTATTTCTGAACCCTCAGTTTTATTCCATTGGTCTGTATGTCTATTATTATACCTGTACCAGGCTGTTTTAATTACTCTAGCTTTATTATATGTTTTGAAATCAGGAAGCATGAGTTCTACTTTATTCTTCTTCAAGATTGCTTTAGCTGTTCAGGATCCCTTGCCATTCCATATAAATTTGCAGGTTGGCTCTTCTGTTTCTGTGAAGAAGACCATTGGGATTTTGATGGGGATTGCCTTGAATTTATAGATTGTTTTGGTAGTATCGACTACCCAAAGAGTTGGTAGAGAGAAGAGTTTGAGGGTATAAGTGAGGGTTAACTTAGTGCCTGAGAAGGCAGGAACGGATGAAGTCTTGAGAGGGGTGTGTGTTGAGTTGACCCTTAGGTAGGAGGGAGGAGGAAGGACATTTTCCCACTGAACAGGAGGGAAGGTGTTAGAGCAGTTCTGAGTGGTCGCTGGTAAGTCCAGAATGGGTCTCTGGGAGGAAGCCAGTAATACAGAGGAGGCGGTTACAGATTGAGGCCAAGTAACCAACAAGCCAGTGTGCTTGGTGGGTTGTCACTGTGGACCCTAGTTTCTTTCAGAATGATGGCTGGCCTTGGTGTCTCAAGGTAGACTGAGCCAGGGGACAAGGTTTTCAATGAATGAGGGAGAATGGACTGATAGAGGTAGGCGGAAGTTTCACCCAAGGGTGGAGGAGTCTTATTTTTGAGCCAGCTTTGGGGAATGAGAAGAGGCTACAGTGGGTTTCCAGCAGAAGTTCCAGGCTTTAACCAAGACAGGAAGAGAGGTTGTAGTTGGGTGTAGTCTTCCAAGTATATACAGTAGAAAGATTTAGGAAGGTGAGAGCAGGGGGAATTTAGATGGATCGGAGGGAGCCTTTAGGAGTGTGAATGTGAGATGGTGGGAAAGGATGACTGGAGGGTGAGAGAAGCATGACGGGAGAGGGTAGCTATATGGTTCTCTGAGCTCAGCTCCCGTGGTGCTTGGGAGGGTCCAGCCTGCTTTCTGGAAGCAATTTGAGAAGTGTTCTGCTGCCCTAAATTGATGTTTTCCAATTTCCAACTTGGGGTGAGTTAGCTGCACCTTCTCTGTAAGGAGTAACCACAGCCTCTAGAGAGGACGGAGAATCCATATAGCCAGGAGTTGGCATTAAAAGGCCTTTTATGGCATTTGAATGTTTTATAGTCCTTTGGCTTCATAGAGGCTTATCTCCTGGAGAAGTGAATATTCTCAGTGGCTTTTTTTCTGACTTCAGTGGGGGATAATTTCATAAAATGGGTGATAAGCCATGTCTGGTCCTTCAGAGTCAGCAGTGAATAAACCTTTCCCAGTATAGAACATGGAATTCCACTGGGGAATTTTAACACATTTTTCTGTAATGACTTAAATGAAGTGTTGCTTTTTTCATGAAAATTTTATATATTTGACCTATTTTTTTGGTCTTTTCGAAATAAAAGATGGCATTTTCTGACTTCCTTTCTAAGAAAAGAGAACCACTGGATTTTTTGGCAAGGAGATACCTGTGTGCACCGTAGAAATGGATATTTGCAAATGTGAAAAATGCACTTAACCTTTTTTTTTTTAACTATCAAAGTAGATTTTTAAAAAAGTGAATATTTTAATGGAAGCGGATATGATAAATGTCTTTCTTTTGAACACTTTAGAATCAATGAAAAATTGTTTTGATTTTTTTTCCCCCTTCATTTTCTAAAAATATAAACATTTCTTCTTGGAAGTATACTAGAATCTGCAGCAACATTTCATTGGCAGCAGCCTACATAAGGTATCCATGGGTGGTGGTTGAAAAAATCAAATGAAACATATACAGGAAGGATTGACTCAGTCAATAAATGCTAAACCCTAAATTGTTTTGGTGGTGTAAATACGATAATGGGCAAAGAAAGAAACAATTAAAGCGTGGTAAGCTGTATCAAATTACGAGCAAAACCTTGCAGAGCCTCTGAAACTGACACGTTTAAGGGCAGATCGAAATGCTAGAACGGAATGGAGTTACATGAAGAAATGAGGTGTGATCATCCTGAGACCAGAAGAACTAGTTGGTGCCCGGCCACAATCGATGACTGCCCTGACAGGGAGCACAGCAGAGGACCCCTGAGGGAGCAGGAGATCAGTGGGATACAGACCCCAAATTCTCATAAAAAGACCAAACTTAATGGTCTGACTGAGACTGGAGGAATCCCGGCAGCCATGCTCCCCAGACCTTCTGTTGACACAGGACAGGAACCATCCCCGAAGACAACTCATCAGACATGAAAGGGACTGGTCAGTGGGTGGGAGAGAGATGCTGATGAAGAGTGAGCTAATTATATCAGGTGGACACTTGAGAGTGTGTTAGCATCTCCTGTCTGGAGGGGGGATGGGAGGATAGAGAGAGTTGGAAGCTGGCAAAATTGTCACGAAAGGAGAGACTGAAAGGGCTGACTCAATAGGGGGAGGAACAGGTGGGAGTATGGAGTGAGATGTATGTAAACTTATATGTGACAGACTGATTGGATTTGTAAACGTTCACTTGAAGCTTAATAAAAGTTATAAAAAAAAAAAGGTAAAAAAAAGAAATGAGGTGTGATGAGGAGGAAATAAGGTGTGGCATAAAGGGGAAAGTGGAATGATTTTTCTCACCCGGATCGTGATTTTACATAAAACGTGAAATCACATCAGACCCTGCTTATAGAATTTTGTTATCGCCTCAGTCATTTTATTTGCAGAACTCTTTGCTTAAATACAGCACATTCCCTTTACTAATCTGAAGTATGGAAACTAACTCTTATATGGTAGTAATTTTTCTTCTTCTTTTAGTTGGAAAAGAGCATTTTCCAAGATGTGTTTCACTGAATGCCGTTTCAACAGTCTGTTCAAAGAAGATAAAGAGTTTCGTAAGCTAATAAGTTTGAGAAGTTCTGTGTTAAGAAAGAAAGAAAAAGTTAAAGAGGTTTATGTACTGCCTGGTTTTTGAGAGTCCTTAATATCAAGTATCTGCATTTTGAATTTCTAAGAGAAATGGAATGGCCCTTGTTAATTCCTCCTCAAACCCCCAATCTGTCTTTCTTTTTTAATGAAACCCTGGCTTTGTTCTGGGTGGCAATGAACCTAGTTAAAATTTCTCACCTCCTGGACTCCCTTGCTGCTAGAGATGACCTACTACTGGCCAATGAGGTATAAACAGAAATCTCTGCAGGGTGGGGGCTTCCAGGAAAGTTACTGTTTCCCGGATGAAAAAGGTCTAGCAAAGCTGACACATGTCTTTGCCTTTGCCCTTTCTTCTTTCTTCCTGCCTAAAGGAGCGATAGCCGGCTTGCAACCAGGCAAACAGAAGCCACATGCTAACTGTCGCAAATCTCAAAAAGATTGAAGGAGTTCTTTGTGGCATCATGAAGCTACTCTACTACCAGCCCTGGAATCTCCATCTTCAGACTATCTTTGAGTAGAAAAATGAAGCCCTATTTTTGGTTAAACCATTGTAGTTGGGTTTCTATTATACATGCAGCCAAATGCCATCCTAACTCATAGAAGGATGATGTAGTAAGAATAAATTGAACTTCTTTTTACTATATGGAGTCCCTGGGTGGTGTAAATGGTTAAGTGCTCAACTACTAGCCGAAAGGTTCGAACCCACTCAGAGGTGCCTCGGAAGAAAGGCCAAAGCCCCCAAAACCTGTGAAATACAGGTCTGCTCTGTACACATGGGGTCGCCAGGAGTTAGAATCAACTTACAGCAACAGATTTGGGTTTTTTTAAAAAAAATTTTTACTATGGAATTTTTTTTTTTGGTCTACATAGAAGAGACTTTGGTAGATGCTGCCTTAAAGAATGTGACTAGAAATATATTCATATATTTGGTCTTTTTTTTAACATACGAATTTTTATGATGCTTTGTGATTGTGGAATTATAGGTTTGAATCTTGATCTTTTTTTGCTACTCTAACCCTCTTGACCCCTCACATGAGAAGTTTTTGCATCTTTCTTTTTGTGTGTTTGTAACTTTTTTTTTTTTTGGCCTTTTACCAAGTCACTTTACATACGCCAGATGTTTAGAAAACTGTCTTGTTGGCCTGTACTTGCCTCCTTAACACAGTAGAACTCTTCCAAAACCTGTAGGTGAATTGACTGAGAGGTACATGTACCTCCATCATCATAGCAGAGATGGTTTCTTTTGAATCATTTTATTCTCGACTGGGGCACTTAACATTTTTCTGTCTTCTTTCCTTTCAAGGTTAATGTTCTATAAGCCAACACCTAAATGTTCCTAGGAACCTCTTCATGTGGATGCTTTTTGTAAAGCAGAGAATCCTTTCGTAATTTGATTGAGCACCTCGTAATTACTCTCCTTCTGTAGGCAGGGTTTTTCTAGGGTTTCTGATAGTGTTAGGCTCAGTTCTCCGATACAAGAATTTCAAGTCTGTTAAAGGGTATTCAAGGAAAATTTCAAATCTGTAGTAGAATATAAAACCAGAATGCTAAAGTTGAAGGGGATCTTAGCAAATGAGACCAACCTCCTCATTCTGTGGCTTGAAGGGACTGAAAACTTACTCAGGGCCTCACTGTTGAGTTAAATGGTGACAAGAGTGGGATTCCAGCCCATGAACCTTGCTTTTTCTGATGACGGCCTTGACAATAAAGTTAGGAAGTTATACAGTTTTTTTTAACTAATCTGAGCCTCAGTTTCCCTCAGAAAACTAGAGTAACACCTCATTTTTCCAACTCAATAAAATCTGTGACGTGTTTTGAGTGGCATGGAATTGAGTATTCTTTGTAGTATACCATATTTGTTGGGAAACAAGGATATTTGGTTTCAGAAAGGTTTATTTTTTTAAATCTGGTTTATTGCGGCAAATGAAATTCATTCTTTCCAAGAGTATCATTTGATGAGTTTTGACAATGTGTATGGTTTGTGGAACCACCACCATAACCAAGACAGAATATTTCCACCATCCTAAATAGAGAAGTTTATTTTCCTTTGATTAATATGAAACAATACTCTTTGTGTCTCATCTTTCTTGTTCCTTTATTCCTCCTTTACTTCTTTCTTTTGCATTAAGTAAATATTTTTTAATGTAGCATTTTAAATTCTTTAATGATTTTTTCATTTTTGTTTTTAAGTGGTAGCCCTAGGGTTTACCATATACATCTTAATTTATGAGAATCATCTTCAAATATATACTAGCTTAATTCCAGAGATATACAGAAATATTACTCGTATATAGCTCTGTTCTCTTTTCCCTCTTTTTGTGGTATTATTGTAATACATATTATATCTATTGATGTTACAAACGCAGTAATACATTGCTATAATTATAGCTCTACCATCTATGTAGTCTTTTTCTTAGCCTATTGTAGCTTTGCTTCTACCTACTTTGCACTCTTTGTAGCAAATATATTATACATATATTACAGGCCCTGGGATATGTTATATATATATCTCATATATACATATTATTTCATATGATTACTTTATAAGCCAGTTAAGAGAAGAAAGGAGAAAAAAAATGCATTCACAGTGTCTTTTATAATTACGTACCATATTTTTACGTGAATAATGCGTGCCTTCTATGTTCGCCAACAGCACCCTACCCCCATGAGGTATTTTTAGAAGTGTACTATGCTAATTTTTAAAACAGTAAACATGTTAAAAAAAAAAAAAAGATAGTGGCGCTTATGAAAATACCTTGCGAGGGGAGGGTATGGTTGGCAAACAAATGTAGAAGACATGCGTTATTTGTGTAAAAATACGTAATTACCTTTACTTGGTAATTGTTTGTAGGTGTGATTTGTTTGTTCATGTGGATTCCAGTTACAGTTTGGGGTCATTTGCTTTCAGCCTAGAGAACTGCCTTTAGTATTTCTTGTCAGGTGGATCTGCTGGTAACAAATCCTTTCAATTTTTGTTTATCCTGGAAAATTTTATTTCACTTTCATAAAGATGTTGTTAGTTGGTGTTGAGTTGATTCCAACTCACCGTGACCCCACGTGTGCAGAGTAGAACTGCTCTACAGGGTTTGCAGAGAAGTGCTGCATAGCATTTTAGAGGGTGACCTTTAGGAGAAGGAGCCCTGGTGGTGCAGTGCTTAAGTGCTCAGCTTCAAACCAGAAGGTTGGCGGCTTGAACCCACCAGCCGCTCCACAGGAGAAAGATGTGACAGTCTGCTTCTGTAAAGATCACAGCCTTGAAAACCCTGTGGGGATAGTTCTCTGTCTTTTAGGGTTGCTATGCATTGGAATGGACTCAACGGCAACGGGTTTGGTGTTCTGTTTTGTTTTTTTACCTTTAGAAAACAGGTCACCAGGCCTTCTGAGGAACCTCTGGGTGGGTTTGAACTGAAAACCTTTTGGTTAGTAACCAAGTGCTTAACTGTTGACTCTACTAAGGGACTTCTTTTCGTAAAGGTGGCTTTAGTGAATATAGGATTCTTGATTGACAGTTTTTTCTTTGAACACTTGGAATGCATTATCACATTGACCTCTGGCTCCGTTGTGTCTGCCAAGAGGTCAGCTGTTAACATTATTGGTTTTCCATCATGAGTAATGCATTGTTTTTCTCTTGCTTTCAAGATTTTCTTTTCGTCTTTGCAGCATTTTTACTATGAGGTGTCTGTTTTTTTGGGTCTCTTTGCATTTATCTTACTTGTACTTCATTGAGATTCCTGATCGTGTAGGTTATTGTTTTTCAATAAATTTGGCAATTTTTCAGCCATTATTTCCTCAAATATTTTTTCTTCTCCTTTCTTTCTCTCTGCTTCTTCTGGTAGTTCCATTATGTACATATTAATATGCTTAATGGTGTCCCACATTTCACCGAGGCTTTGTTCATTTTCCTTCATTCTCTTTTCTCTCTATTCTTCAGCTTGTGTAATTTGCATTGATGTATCCTCAAGTTCACAAATTCTTCTGTCAATTCAAATTTACCGTTGACCTGTCTAGTGAATTTTTTATTTCAGTTATTGTAGTTTTCAACTCCATAATTTGCATTTGGTATTTTAAAAAATATAATTTCTGTCTTTATTGATATTCTCTTTGGCATGACGTCACCATCATATCTTTGGTTACATCTTTAATCATGCTTTCCTTTAGTTATTTGAACATGTTTATAATGCTTACTTTGGAATCTTTTTCTGTAAATTCCAATACCTGCTTGCTGTCACAGGCAGTTTCTGTTGGCTGCTTTTTTCCAGTGTATGGGTAATACTTTCCTGTTTGTTTGCATGCCTTATTACATTTTATTGGTAACTGGACATTTTAAGGAGCCCTGGTGGTGCAGAGGTTAAGAGTTCAGCTGTTAACCAAAAGGTCTGCAATTCGAATCCACCAGGCGCTTCTTGGAAACCCTGTGGGGCAGTTCTACTCTTCCCTGTAGAGTTGCTATGAATCAGAATCGACTTGACAGCAATGGGTTTGGTTTTTGGACATTTTAGATAATATATTGTAGGGAAAAATATCACAAAGTTTAGTAAAGCAAAAAGAAAGTTTTATTTGGCATATATTCAAAAAGGCAAAAGTGGGAAGTGGACAAGCATGCTGCGAGAGCCGTGTCTGTCCGAGTCCAAGGAATTATTACAGAATAAGCAAGGAGGGGAAAACGGGCAAGCATGCTGTCGCAGCCATGTCTGCTGGAGTCCAAAAACAGTTGCAGAACCATCAGAGTATATTAACATTACAAATGGGCAAAACCATTGAAAGCTTCACCTTTTCACAGATTGGCTAGAAAGTGAGATCCTATTTTTTTTTTTTTAATAATTTTTATTGTGCTTTAAGTGAAAGTTTACAAATCAAGTCAGTCTCTCACATATAAACTAATATACACCTTACTCCATACTCCCACTTACTCTCCCCCTAATGAGTCAGCCCGCTCCCTCCTTCCAGTCTGTCCTTTTATGACCAGTTTCTAACCCTCTCTACCCTCCCATCTCCCCTCCAGACAGGAGATGCCAACACAGTCTCAAGTGTCCACCTGATACAAGTAGCTCACTCTTCGTCAGCATCTCTCTCCAACCCATTGTCCAGTCCCTTCCATGTCTGATGAGTTGTCTTCGGAAATGGTTCCTATCCTGGGCGAGATCCTATATTTTGAACCATCTTTCTTAACAATCATTGGTACAAGTTTCAGTAATGACAGTCAGAAGGGCCTTCACTGGTCCAGCAAGTCTTCTGTTCACTAAGTGTTAATAGAAAAAGAAAAGAGTGGAAAGTCTTTTATGTTCGTTTGATTGGCTTATGTGAAAGGTTCCCTAAAAGATATTTTCCAAGATAGTCCTAGCTATTGTCTGTATACCTCAGGGCCCACTTAATGTGTCCTTGTGAGTCCTTGTGAGCCCAGCTCCAGCTGGGTCACATTCTCTATGCTCAAGGACAGGAAATAATGACTCTAAATACTTCCTAAATCAATTGTAATAACCCTGGATGCCAACTCCTCCTCCACCTGGGGCTTGTTATTGTTATTTATTTGTTTAGTGACAGGATGGATTATTTTAGTGAAGTCTGTCATCCCCCCCTCCCCCGAAGTGTTAAGTCCCTAATGTTCCTCCTCAGGGAGGTGCAGCTTTGAGTGTGTCCGGAATCACCCTGGAATGACAGTGTTACTGGTAAGGCTTTCTCGCAGCCTTTCCCTGAGCACGCTTGGCTGTTAAGCTTCACTAGTTGCTACACAATTGCTGTGTCGGTTTTAACAATGCCTTGGGGCATCAACTTCACTACTAATTCAATCAAATTGTGGCTCCTTCGAAGGAATATTTTCTGAGGTCAGTGTTTTATATTTGTTCTGACCCCTGAAGGGCTCATTCCTGCTGTCTTACTTCCCAGTTCTCTCCTGCAAACTAGCTGTCCTGTAGCCTAGACTGTATCTTCATTGTTGTTGTTGGGAGCGCCAGAGTCAGTTGTGACTCATGGAGACCCTATGTACAACAAAACACTGCCCGGTCCTGCGCCATCCTCACAGTCTTTGTTATGCTTGAGTCCCTTGTTGCAGCCACTCTGTCAAACCATCTCATTAAGAGTCTTCCTCTCCTTCGCGGACCCTCTACTTTACCAAGCATGATGTCCTTCTTCAGGGACTGATCTCTCCTGATAACACACCCAATGTGAGACATAGTCTTACCATCCCTGCTTCTAAGGAGCATCCTGGCTGTACTGCTTCCAAGACAGATTTGTTCATTTTTTTGGCAGTTCGTGTGGTATAATCAGTATTCTTCACCAACACCATGATTCAAAGGCATCAATTCTTCTTCTGCCTTCCTTATTCATTGTCCAGCTTTCACGTGCACACCTTAGTCTTCAAGGTGACATCTTTGCTCTTCAACACTTTGAAGAGGTGCTTTGCAGCAGATTTGCCCAATGCAATGTGTCTTTTGGTTTCTTGATTGCTGCTTCCATGGCTGTTGATTGTGGATCCAAGTAAAATGAAATCCTTGAGAACTTCAATCTTTTCTCCATTTATCATGATGTTGCTTATTGGTCCAGTTGTGAGGATTTTTGTTTTCTTTATGTTGAGGTGTAATCTGTACTAAAGATCCGCAAATTTTCTCCCAGTGCCTTTTACTACAACCTCTACTGTTGGTGAGAACGTCCTTATGCTTAAACTTCTCTGTGCCCTGTTGCAGAGAAAGCTATTTCCTTTAGGAAGAGATTAGGAGGTATCTCTTTTACAGCCTGCTTCTCCCCCCAGGCAAATTCTCTGGAGTTGGGGATGGGGATGGTTAGTTGTAAGTTTTTCTCTGTGTGACTCCTGCGCTCCAGGAGCTGAGTCATTGTAGAGGAAGGGCAGCAGCCTGAGCTTCTCTTGGCTTCCCTGTCCTGGGATGGAGCCACTCCTCTGGAGCTGGGACATGGACTCTTGGGGCCCCAGTATTCTCAGTGTGCCATGCCCAAGGTAGACCTCTGCTTCATAAGTGGGGGTTGAGGGAAAAAAGGGACCCCACACTGCATTGCCTGGGACTTAGCCTGAGCAAAAGGTAGCTGGGGCAGGGTAAGAAATACTGGATAATGAAAGAGGAAGATGGGAGAATTGAGGCGTTCACACTGTGATGTTGGCGAAGAATATGGAATATACTGTGGACTGCTAAGAGAACGAACAAATCAGTCTTAGAAGAAATGCAACCAGAATGTTCCTTGGAAGCAGGGGTGGTGAGACTTTGACTCGCTTACTTTGGACACGTCATCAGGAAAGATCAATGCGAAGTGAAAACGACATCATGTCTGGTGAAATGAAGGGAACCCTCGGTGAGATGGATTGACACAGTAGCTGCAACAATGAATTCAACCAATTGGTGGTCACGCAGATGGCGCAGGACGGGGCACTGTTTCATTCTGTTATCTGTGAGGTCACCATGATCTGGAGCCAACTTGATGGCAACTAATAACAACTCACTCTTCATTACCTTTGTGTTTAGAAGTTTTCTGGCTATTTTTTTCCCCTTGGTATTTCATAGAAATGTTAGATATGCTTGTCCACTGCCAGCATCACCCAGAAAGATTTCCTAGTACAGGTAGTCCCTGAATTACGACGGGGCTCTGTTTGGACAATTCCGTCGTAAGTCCGTTCTGGCGTAAATCACATACCTCATTATTTTTGTTGTTGTTGTCCTTATTACTGCCTTTTATTATCAGTATCCTTATCAATCATAACATTGAACATCTTCGAGTGAACATCTGAGAACGCTAACATCAGCAAATTACACCCCGTAGGTAGCACGTATTACTAACGCTAAGATGAACGAAACAAAAAGAAAACAGATGGTTGTAATTGAGGTTCACAGTAACTCGAATACGTCGTAAGTTGGGGACTACCTGTACTTTTATTGAAATCCTGTTGGGTTCATAGATTAAGTTAGAGAGAATTGACATCTTTATGATGTAAAATCTATCTTCCAAAGATAGTATATCTTTCTTTTGTTCTTTTTAGGGATACCTTGTAGTGTTTTAAAATTTTCTTCATATGTCTTGAACATTTCTTATTAAGCTTATTGCTAGATGTTTCACCTTTTTATTTTGTATCCATCAGGAATGGGGTCTTTTCTTAAATTACATTTTATGATTGGGTACTTTTTTTTTTATCTGTACTAAAGCAACTTATTTTTTGTGATCATTTTGTATTAGTAAATTTCTTTTTTGTTTAATTATATTGGCTAGGATCTCCAAAGCCATGTTTAAAAAATACTGGCAATAGATGATATTCTTGTTTTATTCCTGACTAGAATTCCTCTGTTAAACACCATGCTGGCTTTTGTGCTGAGATGTATTTTATGGTGTTTGTAAAATACCCACCTCTGTCTTTTTTTCCCCCAAGCGTGGATGTGGCGTATTTTCAGATGCCTTTTCAGTGCCTCTGGCAATGATGTGTTATCAATCATCTAAAATATATATATTTTTTCTTAATCCTAGTTGGATCTGAAGGAGGTGTAGTCTTGGGAATGAGATGGTTAGGGGTGGCTGTCTCTGTGCTGCTGTTATGCAACTCCACCCTTTTATAAAAAAAAAAAAAGGGCTCTAATATTTCATAAACACAGGCCTGATAATAGATTGGCTTTGGATTTTGATTTTAATATGTCTACCTATCCCTGTCAATGCTCTTTGGTTGCTTCTAGTTAAATTTCTAGTCTTAACCAAACCAGATGAGTCGATTCCGGCTCATGTTGACCCTAGGTATGTCAGAGTAAACTATGCTCCATAGGGTTTTCAGGGGCTGGTTTTTCAGAAGCAGATTGCCAGACTTTCTTCCAAACTGCCTCTGGGTGGACTCAAACCCCCATCCTTTTGTCTAGCTGCCAAGCATGTTAATCATTTGCACCACCCAGGGACTCTACAATTCTAGTCTACCAGTTACCAGTTATACTTGATTCCAACTCATACCAACCCCATGTGTGCAGAGTGTAACTGCCCCCCATAGGGTTTTCAGGGCTGTGACCTTTCAGAAGTAGATTGCCAGGCCTTCTGAGGTGGGTTTGAACCACCAACCTTTTGGTTAGCAGTCATGTGCTTAACTGTTGGCACCACCCAGGGTCTCCATATTTCTAGTCTAGATGATGTTAAATGGGTGTTAATGTGCATTTTAGACATTCTTAGCTGAACAAGTTCAAGGTAGATGAGAAGGGCTGAGCCTTCTGAATCAAGAGGAAAATATTGGAGGAAGCGGGGAAGGGCTGGCTCACGCAATAGTTATTGTCTGGGAGCAGGCAGCTAAACTTAAAAGTCACCTTGACGTATGAGTTGTTCCTGAAACTCTCAATTAGTGGTTTTTTCAGGCGGTTTGAGACAGATGCCAAATACACAGGATGTTTTGGTTATGCGTTGCCTGTTTTAAAAAAATCAATACGTTGGTATTAAAGCTCTGTAAGGACCTAAGTACTCATTTTCTATAGAGTTTTAAATAACATCTGCAAATCTCAGTTATTTTCTTTCAAGGTATTTGTGCTTTAGGAGTAAATGCAATCATTGTAAATATAACTAACCCGACAGCCACCCTTGGGACTTTAATGACCTTATGTTTATTGATTGTGGCTTGCTTTTAATTTTTTCTGTCTTTTTGTCCTTGATTTTGTCCATACAACCTATCTTTTTTTGGGCCCCTTTTTATTTCTAACTCCTTCCCTATACCTCTGCCTTCCTGTTGCTGAATACAAGTGTTGGGGGAATGAGGAGGAGGAGCCGCAGGGCAGTAACACATGCAGATATGATGAGTATTCACAGGCTCTGAAGCTCGTTGATGGTGATTTGTAGAACTTCTCAATGGTTCAGTCACTCAACCTCTCACCCATGTTTTCGATAAGATGTTTCTGATGAGTTACTTTCATACCAGATTTCTAGAAGAGCTAAATGAGAAGAAGCTAAGCTGAATGTAAGCTACAAGAGGCCAGTACATTGTTTGCAACAAGGAGTTATAGTTTCAACTTAATGGATGATGCTTAAAAATTGTCACAACAGAGAATGGGATCTCTAAAACTATAGCCATTTGGGGGCATTTAGTGAAGGGGCAAGCATTTGGGCCCTTTTGAACAGGTGGCAAAGGTTGTATCAGTATGATGTTGTTGTTTGTTGTCAGTTGCCATCGAATAAGCTCTGGCTAATGGCTACTCTGGTGGCGTGGTGGTTAAGTGCTACGGCTACTAACCAAGAGTTCGGCAGTTCGAATCCGCCAGGCACTCTTTGGAACCTCTGTGGGACAGTTTCTACTCCGTCCTATGGGGTCGCTATGAGTCGCAATCGACTCGATGGCAGTGGGTTTGGTTTTTTTTTTTTTTAATGGCTACTCTGGCTCGTGGTGACCTTATGTATAACAAAATGAAACATTGCTTGGTCCTGCACCACTTTCGTGATCATTGGTGTGTTTGAGTCCATTGTTCTGGCTGTTGTGTCGATCCATCTCATGGAGGGTTTCCCCTGTTTTTGCTGACCCTCTGCTTCAGCAAACATGATGTCCTCTTCTAGAAGTTGATCTGTCCTGATAACCTGCCCAAGGTAAGCGAGTCCAAGCCTCACCATCCTCGCTTCTAAGAACCATCCTAGTTATATTTTTTCTAAGACTGATTTGTTTGTTCTCTTGGCAGTCCATGGTATATTCAGTATTCTTAGATAACACTCAATTCCAACGCATTAATTCTTCTTCTGTCTTCCTTTTTTCATTGCCCAGCTTTCACATTAATATGAGACAATTGAAAAGACCAGGGCTTGGGTTAGGCACACCGTAGTCATCACAGTGAAATATTTTCTTTTGAAACTTTAAACAGGTCTTTTGCAGCACTTTTGCCCAATACAATATGTTCTTTGATTTCTTGACTGGTGTTTCCATGGACATAAATTGTTGATCCAAGTAGAATGAAATCATTCACAACTTCAGTTTTTCACCCTTTATCATGATGTTGCTTTTCGGTCCAGTTGTGAAAATATAATACAATATTGAAAATAGTTAAGATGACCCTGGATGTCCAGGAGAGGTGAACTTGATGCTGTTTGTTCTGTTTATGAAGGCAGAGAGTCCTGTGGTATGTCTTAGGCTCAGTTATTTGGAAAATTTACTGAGTGAAGGCTGAAGTATGTAGATTTGTGTTAATGAAAGCTTAAAGGGTTCGTTCTAATGGAAGCAGTTAAATAGTTGACGGCCAACTTTTCTTTAAAAATTAATTTTGTAAGATTGCTGTTGTGGTTAGGTGCTGTCGAGTTGGTTCTGACTCATAGCGACCCCATGCACAACAGAACGAAACACTGCCTGGTCCTGCGTCATCCTCACAATAGTTGTTATGTGTGAGCTGGTTGTTGCAACTGTGTCAATCCATCTCGTTGAGAGTCTTCCTCTTTTTCACTGATCTCTGCCTTACCAAACATGATGTCCTTCTCCAGGGACTGGTCCCTCCTTGTAACATATCCAAAGTACATGAGACAAAGTCTTGCCATCCTTGCTTCCAAGGAGGATTCTGGCTGTATTTCTTCCAAGACAGACTTGTTCATTCTTCTGTCAGTCTCCATGGTATATTCAGTATTCTTCTCCAACATCATAATTCAAAGATACCAATCCTTCGGTCTTCTTTATTCATTGTCAGCTTTTGCATGCACGTGAGGTGATTGAAAACACCATGGCTTGGGTTAGGCACACCTTAGTCCTCAAAATGACATCTTTGCTTTTTTAACACTTTAAAGAGTCACATGGTTGAAAACATCCTCTAAATAGTCTGAAGGTTCTTCAGTGGCATTTGAGTCTCATAGTAGTTGAGAAAGTTTCAAATTGAACTTTTGTAACAAATGCAATTTTATCTATTTTAGATCCCAACTGTCAGTAACACGGGAAGAGTCCAGAGCCTGTAACTTTCACTTCACCTTTGTTTTTGTGTATGGTTGAGGAAGGTGCCCTTGTATTACTACTTTTTCTGCTGCCTATGTTCTGTATCATTTGTATGTCAAATTAATAAACTCAACATGAGAATAACATGCAAAGCACTCTGTGTAGCGTTGTGTATCCACGCTGCCTTTCAGAACAATGCATGAATCTGTATAAGAAGTTTGAGCCGTTTTCACTTGTTCTGGATTGTGCTAAATCCTTGAACGCTATGGCTTTCTGAATATGTTGATGGCATATGTGCTGAAAATTGTCATGACTTTCAAGCTTCTTAATTCAATTCAGGATTTGCAGTAAATTGAAGAGGGGAAGTGAGCTGAAATTTTAAGTTGATGCTATGGTTTCTCAACCTCAACACTATTGGCAATTTTGACTAGATAACTCTTTGTCTTGAGGGGCTGTCATGTGCATTGTAGAATGTTTAGCAGCAGCATTCCTGGCCTCTATGTACTAGATTCTGGTAGCATCTTCCCTAGTTGTGAAAGCTACAACTATCTCCAGACATTTGCAGATGTCCCCAGGAAGGGAAGAAAGATCCCAGGTTGAGAATGACTGGTTTATACTATTTAAAGAATGGTTTTGAGGACAAATAAGTAGTTTATGTTATTATAATAACCATTTGTTGAGCATAAACTCTAAGGCAACCCTACTGCAAAGCCAGGGTACAGAGGAAGTATCCCTTTCCTTAAAGGAAACATAGATGTGAACAATTAAATATAATACTGGGTGATAAAGGCTCTAGTAGATAAAAAGATGAGGAACGTTAACCAAAGCAAAAAACCAAACCTGTTGCCGCTGAGTTGATTCCAACTCCTAGTGACCTTATAGGATGGAGTAGAACTGCCCCATTGGGTTTCCAAGGAGCAGCTGGTGGATTGAGCCTTCGACCTTTTGATTGGCAGCTGAGCTCTTAACCACTGCGTCATCAGGGCTCCAAGGGAATGTTGCTTCTGCCAAAGAGGGGTCAGCAAAAGCACAGAAAGGGGATGGGGGGATTTAACTCGGGCCTTGAAGAATGAGTAGTAGTTCACCAGAGTGGCAAACCAGGGACTTTCACACAGAGAAGTCATGAATAAAGGCTCAGTGACTCTATGCTTTCTTTGGGCTATCCTTGTCCAAGTTTAATTATTAATAGCACTCTTTTCACTCTCAAAATCAATAAATTTTTTTTGAACCTGGTTTGAACAATAAAGTACATAGTCACTCTGTAAGGGCCCTGAAGTGCAATTAGTTACTTTTGTGTGTGGTCTTTCTAGCCATGGCCTTGTAACTCCCACCCAGATGATTGTGTGATAGGGTAATTGTGGCCTACCAAGGAGATTGGTCAGTTTTGCCTTAAAAGAGAGCCAATTCCAGAGTAGAGAGGAGGAGCCCACCACCATCACCAAAGAAGGAGAGACCAGCAGCAGGAGATGGTGAGGTGGGCTTCCTGGCCCACAGAGAGAGAAAGCTGAGTGTCTTTAGGCAGAGACTAAGGGCCAGGGAGAGGTGTGCCTGTGAGCAGGGCTGTGGAGAGGCTGTCCTGATGAAAGAACTGTATCTTGAGTGTTCCTGAGCCTGAAATGTAATGGTTACTTCCCTTGTAATAAACCCCATAATTGCGAGTATGATCTATGAGTTCTGTGTGGCCATTGCAATAAATTCTCAAAGCCAGTAGAGAAGTAGAGAGTGCTGTGGGAGGGATGGTTGGTGTCAGAATTGGTAAAGATGGTGGAGAGGGAAGGCTTGTCTGGCCTCTGCTTCATGGGAGTCAGCCTTACACTGTTGACCTTGGTTCTCCTTCCCTCTTGTCGGGTTGGAGGAGGTCAGACACTGCCCCCACACTGTTTTTGCAGGCTCAGAAAGTTGAAAGCACATGAGCGAATGATGAGTTTGAGGTGCAGCGAGTCCTCTTGGGTTGCCGAAGTGTGGTTTAGGAGTGGGAAGAGATATGGAAGATGTCTGGAGATAAGATTGGGACCAGTTGTGGAGGGTTGTGGAGGGTCTTATGTGCCACGTTACGAAGGTCGGACATGCTGTGGATACCCTAAGAGCCAACCAAACTTCCAGGCAAGGGAATGTGCTAGGAGGAGAGCAACAGAGAAAATGAGCTGTTGAGACACTCGAGAGGTTCCAGTCTGATCCTTATGGTTTGTGCTTCATCCAAACTCTTCATCTTAGAGAAATTCAGTCCTGAGAAATTCTCCTTGGCTGGACTTTGTTTGGTTACGTCCAGGTGTTCACAGTTGTGCTACTTTCAAATAAGTGTTTTAAGGAATGTATAAAGGAGACGTTTTAGGAGATCCATGTTGAGTTCCTTCCTTGTTTATGAATGCATGAGCATTTGCTGTTACTGAAGTTTGAATGGATGGTTACTGTTTTAGTTTTAAAAGATGGAATTATCTATTCCAGGGGTCGGCAACGTACATTCTGTGGGCCAAATCCAACTGCTTGTTTTTGTAAATAAAGTTTTATTGGAATGTTGCCACAGGTATTCATTACGTATAGTCTCTGATTGCTTTAGCGCTACATTGCAAAGCCAAGTGTACAGAGCTGAGTAGTTGTGACAAACACAGTATGGCTCCCAATGTCTGAGATTACTCTGGCCACCTGGAGAAAAAGTTTGCCAACCCTTGGTCCAACCGAATTTGATAACTTTTCTCTTAAAAATCACTCAGGTATTTTTCACATCCTCACTCTGGTTGAGATCGTTTTAGAAACGATCTAAATAATGCTGTTTGGGGCACATGTTTGTTCCAAGCTGGCCTTACATTTCATTTTACAATGGCAATGGTGGTACCCAGGATTTTACCTGAGTGAGTGATAAAGCTCTAGAACTGGCTTTCCTTTCTTCCCGGAAGTCCTGAATCTACTCACATGATCTGTGACTGAACTTACAGGGGGTGCTGTGGAGGAAGTGCTAACCAACCTCAGGCAGGCTCTGTGTGAGGCGTTCTCCATGCTGGATGCCTACATACCTGCACACCTAGGACATCACTGCCCTGACAGGCTTTGAGCATGTCTGACAGCTTTTCTTTTTCACCATCACCGTTAGAGCCATAAAGGACAAATATATTTCACAACTTCAAGTTTTTTTTTTTTTACGTGTTATTTTACTTGAATTTGTATGTTTGAGAATGTTACTTGAATTTGTATGTTTGAGAATGTTATGTTTTTAACAACACACAATGAAAAAGAGGCAGGTTTTTGGTCGACCTAGTGTACTTCCTTCCCATAATTCTCTGGTCTCTTCATTTTAACGATCATGTTTGTTTACTGCCTTTCAAAGTGACTCTTGTGCTCTGATTAGGGATGGTCTGCACATTGGTGTCTGGGTTGGAAGCGGATCTTTGGAGTGGGAGCCAGGGACAGCAAGATGGACGCCAGGGGCGATGTTAATGCAGCCAAAATCCAGTAACAGCCCCTCCCCGCTTTTCTCCGCCATGCTGGATGCCCGGCTTTTTATAGGGTTTGGTGCTCACCTTCAGGGACTCTTCAATAAAAGGAGGGTGGTTACCTAGGAAAGCAGTTCAGATAAAGGAGGAATGCGTGTTAGTCGTTTATGGCCTGGGGCTTGCCCTTGTCCTTTCTTTGAAAAGTGTTCAGGTGATGGTTTCCCTTGTATTTTAGTGGCTCCTTTAAAGCCCCAAAGAGATTTTTACGCCCTGCAGAACCTTTACATCAGCTGCTTGAAATGTTTCTGGAGATTCCTATCATCACTTGAAAATAGCTTCTGTTTTCTGCTCTAGAAGGTTCTCGTTGCTGAGTGCTCGTGGCTACGCCTTCAAGGTTTTCTGTCC
This sequence comes from Elephas maximus indicus, assembly GCF_024166365.1. Taxonomy (NCBI): domain Eukaryota; kingdom Metazoa; phylum Chordata; class Mammalia; order Proboscidea; family Elephantidae; genus Elephas; species Elephas maximus. Next base: position 7,663,208 of record NC_064845.1, read on the forward strand.
AGATGAAGAATTTCACCCCAGCAAGACAGAGCCACCCAGAAGCCATGTGGGGGGTGGGGAGGGGGTGGGGCAGACCACTTAGCATTATCTGGAGAGTGACAACCCCAAATCTTTGCCCTGTGCTTCTCCTGATTCCTACTTTTCTTTAATTCATAGATTTTATTGAAAAAAAAAAAAGGGGGTTTAGATTTACAGAAAAATTGAACAGATAAAGAGCTCCCCTACAGCTTTTCATTCTCACCCAGCACACACTTTCTCCAGTTATTAACATCTTAGCGTGGTACATTTGCTACAACCGACCAGCCAGTGTGAAAACACTGTTATTAACTAAAGTCTGTAGATTACTCAGATTTCATGGGCTTTTACCTGGTGTCCTTGTTCTGTTCCAGGACCCCATCCAGGACACCGTATTACGTTTAAGTTGTCATGTCTCCTTAGGCTCTGTTGGGCTGTAACCGTTTCTCCACATTTCCTCGTTTTTGATGACCTTGACAGCCTGGAGGATTACATTGTGGGATGCCCCTCCACAGGAACGTGTTTGTTTTTCTCATGATTAGACTGATGTTATGGGTTTGGGGAGGAAGCACAGTGGTATTTTTATCACATCATATCAAGGGCACATACTGTCTGCATGACTTATGACTGTTGGTGTTGGCTTTGATCATCTAGCTGAACTAAAGTTTGCCAGGCTTCACCTGTAACTTGTAAAGTAACTGTGAAGTTATTCTCCCCCCCCCAACTCTATTTTTGGAAGGAAGTCACTATGTTCAGCCCACACCTGAGGAGCGGGGGCTATGCTCCCCTTCCTTTACCCATTGCCGTCCAGTTGATTCCAACTCATAGCGACCCTGTAGGACAGAGTAGAACTTTCTCACAGGATTTCCAAGGCTGTAATCTTTACGGAAGCAGAGCGGCTGGTGGGTTCAAACCTCCAACCTTTTGGTTAGCAGCCAAGCACGTAACCACTGCTCCACCAGGGCTCTCCCTTCCTTTAGGGTGAAGTATTTACATAATTTGTGTGGAATTCTCCATGAAAAATTTGTCTCTTTATGAGTATTTCTGCATGTAACCCAACCATCTGTATCCATATTAAGTTAGCTGAGTTCTTACTGCTGTCTCCAATTCTAATTCATTACCATATGGATTGTTCCAACTTCCTCCCCTTGCTTATCTGTAAATTCCGACTCCAACAGTAGGAATCTGCCATCCTTTATTGTTCAATTCCATCATGCATGGATACCAAAAAACCAAACCAAATCCACTGCCATCGAGTCGATCCTGACTCATAGTGACCCTGTGTATAGCAGTATCAGAATTGTTAACCTGTACCCTTGTGGGAAATGACTTTATCAACTCAAAAACAGTGCGAATGTGCAGTTGCTTCTGCCCTCAGTTTTACAGACTCATTTCCAGCGATACTTAGGTCAGCACCTTTTCTCCCACACCCTTCAGTGAGGTTGTCTCCTATGTGTGTAATACAATTACGTTCTTTCGTCACAGTCTGGATTCCTTCCTAGGAGCCCTGAACCTCCTAAATGGTTTTTTAAAACTTGCATGTATTAAGATTTACTCTATGTCTTGTTCACATCTGTGGAATTTGATCAATGTAGTATAATGTCATGTACCCACCACTACAGGATCATACAGATTCATTTCACTACTCTAAAAACTCCCTGTGCCTCACCAGTTCATCCCTTCCTTCCCCTGAACCACTGGCAACCACTCATCATTTTTCTCTCTATACCCACTAAAACCCACTGCCACAGAGTCTATTCTGACTTGTAGCGACCCTGTAGGACAGAGTAGAACTGCTCCATAGGGTTTCCAAGGAGACCCTGAGGGATTTGAACTGCCGGCCTTTTGGTTAGCATCTGTAGCTCTTAACCACTACACCACCAGGGTTTCTCTCTATAGGCTTCCCATTTCTATCTTCTACCTTTTAAATTCTTTCTTTACATTTTAGTCTCTTAGGTAAGTATCCATTGAAGATGGCTTGCCATTCAAAGTTCACAGTCATTAACTCTGCTCTTCTGGGATGCACAGGAAGTTGGGCTTCTTTTTGGAATAAAGGAGAGAATAATTATGACAGCTAAAATGCATTACCTCGACACCACCTCTACATGTTATAATCTGTTTGTGCCATAGTCCTCCGATAAAAAGTGTATTTGTTCCAACCTTCTGAGCAGCCTGGCTTGGTGAGCCGACCTGCCCCACCTGTGTTGTACTTCCGTGTTTTCTCAGCCCAGGATAGTGATCACCATTTACTCAGCAAAGAGTTTCAGAGACACGTTCTGGAAGCCATTCTTCGTTCTCTGTGAACTGCCTCTCATAGACCTTTGGTAACCATGTGTGTCCTTGGCGATATGATTGTACAGGACAAGCCAATCAGATCATCCCTGGAGAATTTCGATTTAGAGAGACAGCCAATCATGTTCCTGGAACTCTAGAAGGTGCTGCCTCGGGAGCTAGAACAGTCATGTTCATCTCTCGAGAGACAGGTGAGAATCAGAGAGAGAGGACAGGTCTCTCTGTGGGTTGGATTTCCAGTCTTGGCTTCCAGGCCCTTCCTGAGGCCTGACCTTGGCTTCTGTGAGATGCCTTAAGCCCTTCAGTAAGTCAGCCCTGTACTGATTTGCTTACAGACTCAAATTGGTTCCTGTAATTTGCATTGAAGGCACCCTAATGGAGTCATCTGTGCTTTAGTTTGCTTTTTACTCTGCCTGGTGCTTTTCTAAGCATATTTGATGCGTCACACTTAAATTTACAGTGGTACTGAAGTGTGATAAGGGCGGGATGGAAGTCAGTGTAAGAGGCGCAGGAGGAGTGGTTGACTCTACCTGGGGCAGGAGAACATGGGCTGTGAAGGAGGCAGTCTTGCTAGGTGGCCAGGGTGTTCTGGGTAGACGGCACGGTATGAGTGAAGCCCCAGAGTTGGGAAATGGAATCGCCTTCAGGAGCTGCAGGATGTTTGACATGGGTGTGATGAGGGCCGTGGCTGCAGTGATGGTGGGTAGGTGGGATCCAGGCCATGGGAGTCTCCTGCTGTAGAATCTGACTGTATCCTGTAGACAGGGCTGGATTACCCAATAAGCAAGGTATGCAGAGGCCTAAGGGGGCAGTGCACAATTTCACCTATCCCCCACCACGTCAAAGATGTGGTGAAACCCATGTGAAATTGCTCACCACAGATTAGCAAGTAAATACAATTAAGCCCACTCATACCTTGCTCAGTGCAAGCTGGTGCATACCATGCTTACTGGTTAATCCATGCCTGCGTAGGTCAGAACCCACAGATGGGCCTTGGTTGGGTCATCTGCGGCTCACATGTGTGTTTTGTTTTGCTTGTGCAAATATTTTTAGTCATTAGTTCCTATGATTTTCACTTAAAAATCTGGGTGTGTAAAAAAGCCACTGTTCAAAATTTTCTGGAAGAATTAGATGGCATAACAGCAGTAGCTTGCATTCCACATGGCATTAGCTAACAAAATATGCATGCTCTTTGCCATGGTGCCCCGCCTGGTCCACACCACACGTTGCCTTTGCCTCCCTGGTCTTTATAGACCTTGCCCCCCAGCTGGAGGTAGAGGGTTAGTGACTTTCCTGGACTTCCATTTGGTTCTTCTTTAGTCAGCACTGGTGCTGATGGTGACCACCTTACATCTCATTAACCCTTTTCCTTTCTGCGGTGACTTTCCTTTCCACACGCTTTAGGTGAAAGACATTGCCAGCCTGTGTCTAAGAGGACTTATTTCATTTTTCAGGGGACTTGTTGCCTTCTAACTTAACTTTGTCATTATTACTGCTACTTTTTTTTTTTTTACAGCCAAAAGCAAAGGTTTAAAATAAATAAGATAAAGGTTAAGCAAATTGTTACTGTCTTTTTAATACCCGAGGGGGCTTTTATGATCCTTTTCAATTATTATTCAGTTTTTTTAATTTGAAATTTAAAAGCCTAGTGTTTCTTAAGCTTTAAGCTCAGCTTGTAGACATTATTTATAAACTAGTAATTTTCACATTAAAAATGGTTCCATTGAGTCATTGATAAACATTCATTTCTAAATTTCACAAATTAAAAGTTTCTAAGGCATTCAGCACCAAGTACAAATTTAAATAGACTCCTTTGATATTTTAAAGTATAATCATGAGTTTAAAATGTTTCTCTCAAGCAATTAATGCAAACTAAGAAATCCAAAAAAGCAAATTCCTCAGTACTTCAGTAACTCTTGAAATTCAGTAAATCAGACATATCCATTTAGTAAAATAGTTTTTTAACATGATTCAAATATCTTTAAAATGTATTCATAAAGTAACATAGAACTTAAGTCACCCCCTCTCAAAAATAGTATATTTAGTATGTGGGCTTTAAATCACTTGTTTTCGTATTTATTTTTATATGGTCGAGGGCTGTGGTAATCCTACTGTATGTCAAAAGAAAAAGAGTGTGCCTTAGCCTAGTCAGGAAACCCTGGGCTCAGTGGTTAAGAGCTACGGCTGCTAACCAAAAGGTTGGCAGTTCGAATCCACCAGGCGCTCCTTGGAAACCCTATGGGGCAGTTCTCCTCTGTCCTATAGGGTCGCTATGAGTCAGAATCGACTCCACGGCAATGGGTTTTGGTTTTAGTCTAGCCAAGGTTGCACGTTTTGACGTATTGATTGGTTGAGTCTTATCTGCTCACCCTCCAAGGTGACTTACACTAAACAGCTGGCTGGCCGATGATAAACAAATTTACATCAAACTTTGGGATGTAGTGGGGAGCTATCCAATTGCATTAGCGGTGCCTTTCTGCAGCCAGGTGTCCTGAAGCAGGGGCTCTTGAATCTTCTACAATCAAGATATAAGAATTTATTCTTTTTTGTTGGTTTGTTTTCTGGAAAATAGCAAAAATCACCTCAGTAGCTTTTCACTATAAAGACTGAATTACTTCCTCATCCAGTTAGGATTCCAGTCGGAGTCTGGCACTTGAATTTTAATTTCTTGTCCGAGGTCCTGTGATCCCACCTCAGATGGATGCTGTTACCCTATCATGTAACATATATCAGCCTGCGTGTTTCTTAACAGGAGTTGAGGCTGACCATAAAAACATTTATTAAGTGGACAGTTAAAGATGCCGAAGGAGAGGTAGTCAGCCATATTCAGGAGGGGCTGAGCAGAGGAATCCTCACCATTGGGTTCTTTGGCAAGAACATGAAAACCCAAAGATTCTAATTTTGTTAGTTAGAAAGAGCAAGGGAGATTTACAGGTGCCTGAGAAGCAATTAACCACTGGAGCCCTGGCGGCGCAGTGGTCAAGAGGTCAGCTCCTAACCAAAAGGTTAGAGGTTGGCAGTTGGAACCCGCCAGCTGCTCCTTGGAACCCCTATAGGGCAGTTCTACTCTGTCCTGTAGGGTCGCTGTGAGTTGGAATCGACTGGACAGCAACGGGTTTGGTTTGTTTTTTGGTTGTGTGGGGGCAGGGGGAAGGCGAGTGTTGAGTGGAACAAACATTTATGTTTTTATTGCACTGATTAACATACTCCACGAAGAGCTGCTGAACTGCAGAAGATGATCATTTTAGGGGGTAGCAGGAAGACTAATTCCGTTCAGGGGGTGTTTGGTGTATGGCGAAGATGTAAGCTCTGTCACTTCTCTGCTCTTGAGAACAGAGGCATCATTACTGCTCCAAACCTGTTGTTACACTTGACCCTTCTGTTTTTAGCAGCAGTGGGCTGTCTGCTTACTCTACACCTGCCAGATCCACTCAGCCAGGAAAACAAACTGAGAAGGAACATTTTAGGGTTCCTTTTAGAATTGAGAAATATGTGGGCAGGAAGCTGCATAAAGTATACTTGTTGGTTTTTTTTTTTTTTTTGCATGTTGAATAGTTTGTAGGTCCTTTGATTTGAGTCTGATATCAGTGATTCCACATTTGTGTGTTTAGCCCTTTTTTGAAAGAATTCAGTGTTGAAGAAAATACTTACTGTGCATTAATTATTGACCTCTTGGAGACAGTGCTGGATCCACGCTAGGGGAATATGGATTGCACGACTCATTGCCAGAGAACTTGAGGTGAGTTGGGGTTGGGGTGGGTAGGGCTTAGAACAACTCCAGGGAACTGCAGACAGAGCAGGGCAGGGTTTATTCACTGTGGTATCATTGGTTTTCCCTTACCATTTGTCTTAGCCATCTAATGCTACTATAACAGAAATACAAGTGGATGGCTTTAGTAAAGAGAAGTGTATTTACTCACAGTAAAGTAGGCTAAAAGTCCAAAGTCAGGGCGTCAGCTCCAGGGGAAGGCTTTCTCTCTCTTGGCTTTGGAGAAAGGTCCTTCTTGACAGTCTTTCCCCGGACTAGGAGCTTCTCTGTGCAGGGACCCGGGGTCCAAAGGACATGCTATGCTCCAGGCACTGCTTTCTTGGTGGTATGAGGTCCCCCGTCTCTCTGTTAGCCTCTCTCTTTCATATTTCAAAGGAGATTGCCTCAAGGCACAATCCAATCTTGTAAACTGAGTCCTGCCTCACTAACACAATGCCGCCCATCCCGCCTCATTAGCATTGTGGAGGCAGGTTTTATAACATATAGGAAAATCACACGATACTGGGAATTGTGGCCCAGCCAAATTGATATACATATTTTTGGGGGGACATAATTCAATCCATGACACCATTCAACAGCTATTTATTGAGCACCTGCTGCGTTCCAAGCATTGTGTGAGTTGTCGCTGGAATACAGTAGAAAATACAGCAGATAAATCCCTGAGCACGGAGAGCTTGCATGTTAGGGCAGGGCTGTCAATAGAACCTTCTGCAGTGACGGAAGTTCTCTGTAGCTGTGCTGTCCAGTACAGTAGCCAGTGGCCACATGTGGCTCTTGAGCACTTGAAAGGTGGCTAGTGTGACGGAGGAACTGAATTTTTAATTTTATTTAATCTTAATCAATTTAGATTTAAATAGCCATATGTGGCTACTGGTTAGTGTATTGAACCCAGGTATAGTGGGTCAAATAGATCCTAATTAAAAAAAAAAACCAAACCAAACCCAGTGCCATCGAGTCGATTCCGACTCATAGCGACCCTATAGGACAGGGTAGAACTGCCCCATGGAGTTTCCAAGGAGCGCCTGGCGGATTTGAACTGCCGACCCTTTGGTTAGCAGCCGTAGCACTTAACCACTATGCCACCAGGGTTTCCAGATCCTAATAATCTTCCCAGTTAGACTGCCTTATTCTAAGAAACTAGAAAAATTTGTACTAAAGACCGGAGTCCCAGGTTCAAATAATCCCACATGTTGGGAAATCAGAGCTCCATCCAGGGCTTTAAAGTGGTTTGTTCTGGTTCAAACTTGTGCTGAGAATTTGCATTTCTAACAAGTTCCAAGGAAGTTATACATAAGAATCACCTGGGGATTGTGTTAAAGTATGAATTCTGATTCAGTATATCTGGGGTAGAAATGCAAGCTCTTGGCAGGGAACTTGCATTTCTACTGATATACTACATCAGAATCCAATTTTAACAGGGTCCCCAAGTGATTCTTACGTACAACTTCCTGGGAACTTATTAGAAATGCAAATTCTCAGCAGGGGCTTGAACTGGAATGAACCGGTTTGAAGCCCTGGTTCCATCTTCAGTATATTTTTTCTGTGGCATTTCCCAAAGTTCTGTGAAACACTAGTGCTATGACATATGCTGCCAAAAAGAGTGCTGAGTTATTAATTGTGGGAAAAACTATCCTGCTGCCATATTCTGTGGAGCTCCATAATACACATGGTATATCACAGATTCTTGTAAGTCACTCAGTAGAGGAACAGATGTTTGGCTCAATTTAGTACTGGCTTTGTCAAAACTCAGCTGACCACAGCACCCTTTTATTCACTGACACCTGTGATCACACAGGACACTTTGGGAAATGCTATTCCAGGGAGACAGCTGAACTTGATTTAGGGTGGTTTAAATGCAAAAAGGAGCCCTGGTGATGCAGTGGTTAAAGCACTTGGCTGCTAACCCAAAGGTTGCTGGTTCAAACCCTCCAGCAGCTCCTCAGGAGTAAGATACGTCAGTCTGCTTCCGTACAGATTTACAGCCTTGGAAACTCTATGGCATTGCTATGAGTCTGAATCAACTCGACGGCAGTGGGTTTTTGGTTAAATGCAAACGGGAGAAACTGTTATAATTCTTTGCTTAGGTTTTGGTTTCCAAGAATATGGGACTCCTGCCATTTTCCTAGATTTGGGCAGGTAGAGATGCGACAGAATCAGGGGCAAGGAATTGCAATCTGGATACTGGACACCTGCTTCTTATCAGTAATGACTAAAACCTTCAGAGAATTTTACGTATACACATTATTTTGTATTCACCTCGTCTGGTCAACTTTTCTAAGTTTTTCTAAGCTGGCCTGTGGTTTACGGTAGCCTGAATTAATACTAGGAGCCCTGGTGGCACAGTGGCCAAAGCACCCGGCTGCTAACCAAAAGGTTAGGGGTTTGAACCCACCAGCTGCTCCGTGGGAGAAAGATGTGGCAGTCTGCTCCTGTAAAGATTTACGGCCTTGGAAACCCTATGGGGCAGCTCTACTCTGTCCTGTAGGGTTGCCATGAGTCGGAATTGACTTGAGGGCAGTGGGTTTCTTTTTTTTTTTTTTGATTTTGAATTAGTATGTGAACAGAAGTTAAACTGTTTGATTTTGTTTATCCCTTTTATTTATTTGGATTCATAAGCCTAGTACTCAGGAGGCCATTACCATATTCTGACTCAGTTCACAAAGACCTACATGGATTCCACGGTTGTTGAGGTTCCCTTATGTACTTGGTGTGAATTAAAAGCACAGAGCTTAGACTATATCAACCCTGTACAGTATTTTGAGAGCCCCTGGGTGGCACAGATCACTCGACTACTAGCCAAAAGGTAGGCGGTTTGAACCCATCCAAAGGCGCCTTGAAAGACAGGCTGGTCGATCTGCTTCTGAAAGGCCCCAGCCATGTGAACCCTATGGAGCGGTCCTACTTGGCACACATGGGGTCACCATGAGTCAGCACAGACGCAAGGGCAACCAAGAAAAACAACATACAGTATTTTAGAAATTCTGGTTAAATTGAATTATATATCAGTCTCACTCGTGTGTATATATATGTGTGTGTATGTATGTGTGTGTGTATGCATGTACCAAAACCAAAAAAGCAAACCCATTGCTGTCAAGTCGATTCTGACTCATAGCGACCCTAAAGGACAGAGTAGAACTGCCCCATGGGCTTTCCAAGGCTATAATCTTTACAGAAGCATACTGCCACTTCTTTCTCCTGAGGAGCAGCTGGCGGTTCGAACCGCCAGCCTTTTGGTTGGCAGCCGAGTGCTTTAACCACTGCACCACTGGAGCTCCAATGTATGCAAGTACACATATATACAAATAATAAGGTATCCAAGTTTGTTAATGACTTACTTTAAAAACAAACAAAAAAACACTTGTTAGACTAGATTTAAGGTTATTCATACAATAATGTAACACTTTTTCACCTTCTGAAATGCTTTCTTGAGTAGAGAGAAGGAAATGGAGTGAGAAGCCATGGGAGTGGATCCCGCCTCATCCATCATGCTTGCGAACACCATCCATCGCGCACTTTGTGGTGGGGGAAAGTTGAGAGCTGCCGAGTAGTGTATCTTCCCAGGTCCCTTTCAAAGCTGAAATTCTGTCATTCCGTGACAGCTTTATGGAGAGGTGTCATCGTAGTGAAACAGTGTTTCGTGGGCTAACTTAAACCCTAGCATCAAAGGAAAGACGTACACATGATACTTAAAGGCTTCAATAAAGAAAATGTGATGTAAGGAAACCCCGGTGCCGTAGTGGTTAAGTGCTGTGGCTGCTAACCAAAAGGTTGGCAGTTTGAATCCACCAGGCACTCCTCGGAAACTCTATGGGGCAGTTCTACTCCATCCTATAGGGTTGCTGTGAGGCAGAATTTACGGTAACGGGTTTTTTTTTTTTTTTTTTTAAAATATGATGTGAAAGGGCCAGAGCTTCTTGGATTCCTTAAGCGTTCTAGTTTGTTCTGAGTTTAGAAAAACCTTGATTTTGCCATTTGGGACTTCTTAATAACCAAGTCTTCCTCAGATTTACCTTTTTTAATCAGTGCTTGTTTATCATGGAAGGTGTGAGGGAATTAGGTCAGCCCTGGTGGTGCAGTAGTTAAGTGCTCAGCTGCTAACTGAAAGATCAGTGGTTCAAACCCACCAGCTACTCCATGGGAGAAAGATGTGGCCCTCTGCTTCCGTGCGGATTACAGCCTTGGAAACCCTCTGAGGTACTTCTACTCAGTCCTATAGCATCTCTGTGAGTTGGAATCGATTCGAGCGCAACAGGTTTGTTTTGTTCTTTTTTAAATGGAAAATTGCCTACTAGGACCTTCTCTTCCAGCACTTGTCCTGTATAATATATTGAAACTACTGTTTATAAGCAAGGCCTGCCAACTAAAATCAGCTATTTCTGTAATATAGCTATATTTACAAAAAGAGAATGATATTTGCCTATTTCTTGCTTGAGGCCACTTTGCTTCTCCGACAAGACATGGGGGAATGATGGAAATATTACCCCAAGTCCAGTGGTGTTTGCCATTCCCATGAGGGTGTATGGAGATTTCACCATAAAGCCCGCAATCGCTGACCCGGAATAGGTGATTAAAAGGCTTAGAATGTGTTATGGATTGAATTATGACCCCCCAAAATATATACTGTAAATCCTAACCTCTGTGGTTATAATCCCATTTGGGAATGGGTTGTCTTTGTTATGTTAGTGAGGCAGGATTAGTGTAGGGTATATCTTGAGTCAGTCTCTTTTGAGATATAAAAGAGATTAAACAGCAAACAGAGGAGAGATGGGGTAAGATAGACTCCAAGACACACAGAGATCTCCAAGAAACCAGGAAACAAGCTAAGGAGACAAGGACCTTCCTCCAGAGCTGACAGAGAAAGCCTTCCCCTAGAGCCAGTGCTCTGAATTTGGACTTCTAGCATCCTAAACTGTGAGAAAATAAATTTTTGTTTGTTACAGCCACCCACTTGTGGTATTTCTGTTATAGCAGCACTAGGAGACTAAGACAGAACACCTCCTTTATTTGTTGTAGCAGTAGGTTTGAGATTATCTGTCAAATCCTGCCTACCGCCTGGTTTTGTTAATAAAGTTTTATTGGAACACAGCCGTGCCCATTCTTTTACTAGCTATTTAGGAGTTCTGGGTGGTAGACACGATTAACCCGCTCACAGCTAAGGAGGTTCAAGTTCACACAGAGGTGCCTCAAATGATCTACTTTTCAAAAATCAGCCATTGAAGAATCCCCAATGGAGCAGTTCTACTCTGACATGTATGCGGTTGGAATTGACTAGGTGGCAACTGGTTTGGTGTTTTTTTTTTTTTTTTTTAATAGCTGCTTTCCTGTTACATTTGCAGAGTTGGGTAGTTGTGACAGAGACTGTTTGGCCTACATAGCCTAAAATATTTACTGTCTGTCCCTTTACAGAAAAAGTTTGTGAACTCTGGTTCTTGGCCTCAAGTAAGTCTGCTCTGAGTGCCTTTACAGTTCCACCTCAGGCAGAGGGCGGAAGCAGGATGGGCCAAGTGAGTACCCTCTGGGCCTTGCATTTAATATGGAACCCTGCCAGGGTGTCCTGAAAGGCTGTGCTGTTGTGATTGGAAGGATCTAAGTACCAGCCCAGGTGTGGCAGGCCTTGAAGCAGTGTGCCCTGATTAAGGAGAACATTTTGTTTTGTAGACCATGCTGGAGAAGAAAGCTTACTGAGTTATGTAATGATTTGAATAAAGGGATTGTGGTCCCTTTAACTCATGAAGTGGCTTATTAGGAAGGTAATTTAAGCATGCTATAAATATTTGTAAGGCTTGAGAGATTTATGGATTCCATTGAAGGAAGTGACGGCTGCTCATTACATTTTATAACGGCAGCCTGAGCAGTATTTCAACACTACTTTTGATTCGTTACGCACTCCATTTGCCAAGTGCAACGGTACAGAATCTCTGGACTCCTTGCGTCTGAATTCTGCAAATGTTATCCCTTACTCATGCTCCTGTCCCTGTGTTTAGCGGCTGGAAGGCAAGGATGCAAAGCACTTGTCTTCCCAGTCCCCAGGACAGCTCGCCTCTAGGTGCCCTGGATAACTTCATTTCAGTGTCTTCAACGTCTCAGATTTTCAAACAAAATGGATGTTAGGTGGTTGATTTCCAAGCTGCTACTCAGAGTGGGGGCGACTCAGCTCCATGGATGTGAGGTTCACAAAAGGCAGAACAGGATTTTTGTTTCTCCTGGGATGTGGGGAGCGGCCCTGGAAAGAAAAGCTAACGTGAAGGAGGAAGGTTTTGAAGTCACAGGGTGCTCATTTGATGTGAGACAAGGAAAGGTAAATTGCTGTGGTATCATAGTGGCTCTGCTGAACTGGTGAGCCACTGTACAAACGTTCACTCGCATTTTTTTGCTGATGAAATAATTTGCTGAGAGGAGACAGTTTATCCAGAAGGTCCTCTTCTCACTCTTTTCTTTTTTTTTTTTAACCTTGAACTACACCAACAATAGCTTTCATTAGCCACAGAATCATAGAGTTAACGGAATCTTTTATTTGCCGTTATGCTACTCCCCTTTTCCAAGACTCATCTCCAGGTGCCTTAAAAAACAGCCTCACAAGACACCATGCAGAAGACTAGAAACCAAATCAAGTTGGCATTCTGGTTGAATGTCAATAGATTTCTTTTGGTGGAGAATTCTGTTTAGCAGCTCTAGGTCTTGGTGATAGAATAATTTGTTGCCTTCGCAGCTACAACAGAAAGGAGATTGCTTATGGAAATGCAGCTTTGAGAGACCACCTGAGGGCCAAGGCCAGCTCTCTGAACAGGTAATAGAAGCCTACAAATTACTTAGTTTTTTCATTAACCCCTAGGTAAGTTTCACCAAAGCTCAATCTGTAGAAAGGAAAAGGAATTAACACAGCCATTAAGAATCCTGATGAATGCTAGCCGTATTTCTAACGTTTCGTTCTTTTAAGACACCTCTTTCTAAGCTGAGCGATACTTCTCTCCAGTGACTTGAAGTTACGTCTTTAGAGGGCCCTTGATGAACCTCGCTCTCTGAAGAATGCTGTTGCGAAAGTGATTTCAAGGTTTCCTGTTGGTTACTAATCACCGGTTAAGTGAAAGCCAGATAAAACAATGCTACTTGTAGGGTCCCAGGGGAGCTACTCAGCTCCTCTTTCCATCTCTTTGTCTGAAAGTGCTGCCGTCATCCATAGGAGATCAATATTCTCTGGGTACTTAAGAAATATCTTTGCCTATGGAAGTGGAGTATTATATCAGCCAATTGATCGCCATAACCCAAAGAATTGTAAAATACTGAAAGACAAACATCCTGAAGTAATAGGAAACCAGAGTCGACGCCACACCTTTTGGGTGTTCAATTGTCTCCTTAACCTCATCCTCGCCGGTGATCCTCAGCCGATACAAGGAGGCAATTTATGTGGGAAAACCGCTGTGCATGGTCGTCCCAGGCTGGCCTCCTGGCCTCTAGATCAGGTGGTAGTGCAGAAAGTTATCTGACTGCAGACAGAAGAGAAGGGGGTAGCTGTTTCAGCTCCGCTGGAAAAAAGAACAAAAGGAAAGCCTTGGTGACATCTCTCTATATGTTATATATTGCCTTAAATTGCTGCCTGGGCTGTTGCAGTCAGCTGTTAAGGAACCTCACTCTTGTCTACCCACCCATCCACTTCTGCATCATTCCAGAGTGGTCCTCTGCAGTCATTCCAGGGGCCTCCCCTCTCATCTGGAATAAAAGCCCCAGTCCTCACCATGCTCAGAGGGAAGGCCCTGTGTGATCTGGCCCCAGCTGCCTCTGTATGGCTGTCTCCCATCACCCCCCTTGCTCACTCTGCTCCTGCCGCCTGGCTTTTCTTCTGCTGGTCTCCAGCACGCGGGCCTGTTTCCACCTCGGCGTTTGTATTTATTGCCTAGAACACACTTGTTTCCTTCAGCCTGCACTGCAACCCCTTGCCTCAGGTCTCTGCTCAGATGTCACCTTACACATACCTTACTTCCGTGACCAACCTAAGTTAGAATGCTCCACTGCACCATTTCACTCTCCAACGTTATGTTATTGTCGAGCTGGTTCCGACTCAGAGCGACCCCATGTGCAACAGAACGAAACACTGCCTGGTCCTGCACCAGCCTCAAAGTCGTTATGCTTGAGGCCGTTATTGCACCACTGTGTCAATCATCTCCTCCAGGGTCTTCCTCTTTTTTGCTGACCGTCTCCCTAGCATGATGTCCTTCTCCAGGGACTGATCCCTCCTGATAACATGGCCAGAGTACATGAGATGAAGTCGTGCCATCTTGCTTCTAAGGAGCATTCTGGCTGTACTTTTTCCAAGACGGATCTGTTTGTCCCTGGTTCTAACACTATACCTACTTTTACTTATTGACACTGAACACATTTGCTTATAAGTTTGTAATTTGTCTCCCCCCACTGGAATATAAGCCCTGTGAAAGCAGGAATTTTTATTGCTTTGTTCGTTGCTCTGTCGTCAGCATCTGAAACAGTAAATATAAACATGAAGTATAGATAACCCCATAACTTAACCAAATAAGCTGTAGATCCGAAGTCAAATATCTGGTCCTAGTCCTGGCCCTTCTACAGAGCAGCTGTGAGACAATGAGGAAGTCACTTAAATTTACTAGCTTTATTTTCATAGCTGTGAAATGGAGTGAAGACCACCTGTCTTATTTATGAGAAGATCAAATGAGTTATTCAAATATGTTGGAAGCTTGTGATGCTCAGAATTAAAGTACTTTTGTGGGTTACCACAGGGCCTTTGCATAGAGCAGATGCTCAAAGACAATTGGCTTGACATTGCCTTTACCCCCAGCCACAGCCCCCTTGGGTACGTGATGTTGCATTCAGCAGGGTGACTTATGACCTAATGCAGACCTTTCGATAAAGTATGACATCAGTAATTCAGAGGCAGAGGTGTGTAATTTCACTACTTCTCCAGAGGACTGGAGAAATGTCCTGCCTCCCAGAACCATAAAAAGTTATCTCGAGATAAAATCTTCTACAGAAGTGGATTTGGCAGGCAAACTGTCTTAAATGACTTCAGTGATGGCTTTTCAAAATTGAGTTTTACTTCAGCGAGTTCTTTGTTAGCCGTGGATGATCTAAAAACATCATTTTAGCCCTCAGGTATAGCCTCATTTTTCCCCTGAAACTTGAATCCCATCTGCTAGTGGCCAACCGTGCTTGGCAGGTTTGGTTCTCACCATTTCTTTCTGCTCAGAGAAGAGGAATGGTGGTGGGAGAGGAGAACCAGAGGGTCAAGGTGGCCCCCAGATCCATGAATCCATGAATGGGCTCCTGAATGATTGGACATTGATCATTTTGCTAACTGGTGGTCTCTGACCAGGAGTAAGTACACTCGGTAAGATGCAGAATTCGTTTTAATCTTTCTCATCCTGGTGCTGGAGCCTTGAAAACATAGAGTTGCTCAGGTATCTGGATGTGGAGAATAGTTTCAGCTTTAAAGAGCTTACATAGTGTGATAATGATAAATGAGGGCGCTGATAATGGTCGCATTTTGTTTGCTGATCTTTTTACCCATGGCCCAGCAGGGAACATGTGTTAGACTCCTCTGCGAGCGCAATAGTGTGCCAAGCCCAGAGGGAGCTTCATCAAATGACATGGCCCCAGAGTACTTGTCAGAGGTAGCCACATAAAGTGATAATAAAACAATAGGAGACTGTCATGGATTGAATTATGTCCCCCCACCCCCCCCCCCGCCCCAAATGTGTGTATCAGCTTGGTTAGGCCATGATTCCTAGTATTGTGCAGTTGTCCTCCATTTTGTGATTGTAATTTTATGTTGAGAGGATTAGGGTGGGATTGTAACACCACCCTTACCTAAGTAAAGGGAGTTTCCCTGGGGTGTGGCCACCTTTTATCATACAAGAGATAATAGGAAAGGGAAACAGGCAGAGAGTTGGGGACTTCATACCACCAAGAAGGCACCAGGAGCAGAGCCCATCCTTTTGACCCGGGGTCCCTGCACTGGAGGAGCTCCTCAATCAGAGGAAGATTGAAGTCAAGGACCTTCCTCCAGAGCTGACAGAGAGAGAAAGCCTTCCCCTGGAGCTGACACCTTGAATTTGGACTTTTAGCCTACTTTACCGTGAGGAAATAAATTTCTCTTTGTTAAAGCCATCCACGTGTGGTATTTCTGTTATGGCAGCACTAGATGACGAAGCAGAGACCCAATGACTTCCCACTTTTTCTCACTACATCAATATGCTGTTGGGGAGTTGAGAGATTAATTCTGGCCGAGGGTGGTAAGAGTAGGTACCATACCATACTTTCTGCCGTCGAGTCAATTCCAACTCATAGCAACCCTATAGAACAGAGCAGAACTGCCCCACAGGGTTTCCAAGGAGCGGCTGGTGGATTTGAATTGCAGACCTTTTGGTTAGCAGCCGAGCTCTTAACCACTGTGCCACCAGGGCTCTGTAAGAGTAGGTGGGTCATATATATTTGATGACAAAAAGTATTTGACAGGTGGTTGTGGAAACGGTATATGTGAAGAACTAATCGAAAAGGAATTAGTTCTTTGGCTCCGTTACTGTGAAGTAGGTTGTTTTGTTTTGCTCTGGGCTGGTGAACTAGAGTGGCAGATAACCTGCAGTGTGAACTAAAAGGATAGAATACCACCCTTCAGTATTTGCTTCTTTGAGGACGTGAATTTGGTTTGCAGTGTGAAATCTCAGACAGCTTAAGGGAAATCCGAAACTCACGTTGTTTCCATAGGCGAGTAGATTAATAAGGTTCATCAGTGGCAGCTGGTGCTCAAAATACAGGCTAGAACTTTCCCGTGGGTGAAGAACACAACTCTTCTCATTGCTTGCTTGCTTCTGTTTCTCTCTTCTTCAAGGTGGTGAGATTAGTCAGAACAGTTCATCCAGAGATAGATTTTTGTCAAGGGATGTGTTGAATATTTATTATTAGAGGTGATATAAAGGAGATTTCAAACCAGGTTTGGAAAATCTCATAGGCAGTGCTTGGCCTTCAGTTGCTATTAATCTCTGTCCTCATCTGTCACCAGGCCTTCATCTTATCTATTGAGATGAGTGATGGTCAGGTTTGTTGACATGGTGTCACCTGTGGTAGGTGCTGTTTGTGGAATGCCACACAGTCTTTGACACACTGATAAGTGCTGTGCCATCATGTGATTTGAAAGACCAGTTTACCATTAGAAAAAATGCCTGTGTATGCAGAATGCAGTCACAAACACATGTCTCTGAAAAAACGAAGCTGTCTATGTAGGCAAGACGAGTATTTTTAAGGGTGATTGGTTAGTATTTATGTTATTTGACAAACATTGTAGGTCAGTTTGACGGCAAAAGGTTTATATGCCAGGCACCGTTCTAACAAATAATAATTTCTTTTAGGAGCCCTGGTGGTGCAATGGTTAAGCACTTGGCTGCTTAACGGAAAGGTTGGTGGTTCGAGCCCACCAGTGGCTCTGTGGGGGAAAAGACCTGGCAGGCTATTGCTGTGAAGATTCCAACCAAAAACCCCATTGCCGTTGAGTTGATTCCAACTCAGAGACCCTATAGAGTAGAACTGCCCCATAGAGTTTCCAAGGAGTGGTTGCTGGATTTGAACTGCTGACTTTTTGGTTAGCAGCTGAGCTCTTAACCACTGTCCCACCAGGCTTACAGCCTAGGAAACCCTATGGGGGCAGTTCTACTCTGTCTTGTAGGGTTGCTGTGAGTCGGAATCGACTAGATGGTACATAACAACTGCAGCAATTTCTCTCATCCTCACAAAAGTCCTGTGAGGTAGACACTCCTGTTACCTTGTTCCTTTGCTGTTTATACATTTATTTTGTGTTCAGGCAGCACCCCGCAGACAGATGTTTGCAGCTGCTTCTGGCTTAAGAAAAGTTCTTTGGCGAAAACCTCAAAACTGAGAATTCTGTCCATTAACTGTCACCCCTCTACCCCCAGGAAATTGGGGCTTTCCACCTTTAGTTGGGCTCAGCGGCCAAGCGCCGGCTGTCACAGATTTGGACAAGTTCAGCTGCGGGTGGGAAATGATTCTGATAACAGGTCGCTCGTGAGTCTGTGGTGTGTACCAAGGTTTGTTGCTAAAGTGTCTGCCCACTCTGTCCTCAGTTTGGGATTATGTGTTCCCGAGAGCCAGCCCCGTGCCCACAGTCACTCAGGAGGCCCTGCGTGACCTCCAGGCGGTTTTGTTTTCTGACTCGGTGTCTTTGTCACAGTGGATCATGTTGCAGACAGGATTTGGAGCAGGTGCAGGAGGGACAGTTGGGATCTTAATCTTGCCTTGGTGGCGTTTTTGGCATTTGACTCTTTCATGTTAGTTGAATTAAATGCCAGGCGGATTTCATTTGGAAAACATGTCTATTTCCCCAGAGCCCTTTGTGGCAGCTCCATCTGATTGTCCATGCATCATCTTGGCTTCTTGCATTGGTGCCTGGACCTCACTGCCTTGCCAGTTCGAATCTCCTCTCCCCAGAATGTTTGAAAAGAGCTCTGAGACCCTGGGACTGGGTGGCTGTTATGCCCCCGCTGAGAGTTTTGGTTTCCTGCCAGGCTGGGAGGCTTGGGAGCCCATGCTGGGGAAAGGTAATCAAGCAGTAAAGCTAATTCTGAGTGTGAGAAGGCAGAGGATTAAAGTAGGAGCCAAAGAACCAGGGAGGGGGGAGGAAGCTAGCCACCCACAGTGGCCGGAAAACCCAAACCCACTGCCATCGAGTCGATTCTGACTCATAGCGAGGCTATAGGACAGAGTAGAACTGCCCCTAGGGTTTCCAAGGAGCACCTGGTGCATTTGAACTGCCGACTTTTTGGTTAGCAGCAGAGCACTTAACCACTGCACTACCAGGGCTTCACAGGGGCTGGAAGAGGTGGGATGTGTGTTTGATCCTGGAATAAAGCCCATCACCCCTTGAGGATTTCTTGGACAGGTAGTTTGGCTTTTCCCCTTTCATCTGCTGTTCTTCTAGATTTTAAGTTGCCTGTGTAATCCTTTGAGGAGAAATTATTTCCTGACAGCCTCAGTTGCCTGGTTGTAGCAGACATTTCACGTTTGACATTTCCTGACCAGTCTTCCCCCTCTCCCCAGTCCTCTACCTTCAACTTTAAAAAATCTTCATTGTTGGGACCCCTTGTTCTAATCTGGAAGATTTAGTATGTTCTTATCTTTCTGAGGGGAGTCCCTGGGTGGTGCAAACAGATAACGCACTTGGCTATGAACTAAGAGGTTGGCGTCCACCCAGAGGCACCTCAGAAGAAAGGCCTGGCAATCTACTATCAAAAGATCAGCCATTGAAAACCCTATGGAGCATTGTTCTACTCTGACATGTGGGGTCACCATAAGCCGGAATCAATGCAACTGGTGTCTCTTTTTGAGAAAGGAGAATTCGTAGTGATTACAAACACAATTCTGGGGCCTGATTGCCTGGGTCCACATCACCTCCGACTGTGTGACCCCAGGCAAGTGAGAGACCCTTGCTGAGCCTCAGTTTCCCATCTTTAAAAAGGAGCACTAATAATGCCATATAATATATATACATAGGGTTAGGCAAATGTTAGTAATTCTTATTTTCTCTACCTCCCCTGGAGCCCTGGTGGCGCAGTGGTTAAGACCTGTGGCTGCTAACCAAAAGGTCAGCAGTTCGAATCTACCAGCTGCACCTTGGAAGCCCTGTGGGGCAGTTCTACTCTGTCCTGTAGGGTCACTGTGAGTCGGAATCGACTTGACGGCAATGGGTTTTCTATCTCCCCTGTGCCCCCTCTGTAGAGGATCCATGATATGAAGGCAGAAATTTTCTCTGTCTTTTTCCCACTGCTGTATCCCCAGCACCTAAGAACAGCACTTGGTACTTAGTAGGTGCTCAACAGCTCTGCTGAATGAGAGTAGGAGATCCTGTGTGAAGGCTCTTTTCTGTGGCCTCTTGGCATTTCACGTGTCTTTGAACTAGAGAGAGGATGAACGTGGAAGGGCCTGGAACTGTCCATCAGGCAATGTCAGAAAAGGGTGAGAACTAATAACCCCCCCCCATTTTTCCACACACTCCCAGCTTTCTCCATGGCTGAGCTGTCCCCTGTGGAACCTGAGACTTCCTGGAAGGGTCCCTGTGGGCTTTGGTGACTGACTTGGGGACCTGTCAAGAAGCAACTTCTTAGCACTTTCTTGTGCTGGACACAGCTTTAAAGTGCTCATTGAAGGCTTAGTGTAACTCTGCATGGTGGGGTTTTCCTAGCCCCATTTTACAGATGAGGAAACTGTGGCACCTAGAGGTTAAGTGACTTGGCAGAGACCAGGCAGTATTGAAAACAAACAAATTGGCTGCCATTGAGTCGGCTCTGACTCATGGCAACCCCGAGTGTGTCAGAGTAGAACTGTGCTCCACAGAATTTTTCAATAGCTGATTTTTTGGAAGTAGAGCATAGGCCTTTCTTCCGAGGCTCTTCTGGGTGGTCTCTAACCGCCAACCTTTTAGGTAGCAGCCAATTGCTTAACTGTACCACCCAGGGAATCTAGGCAGTATTAATAAATAATGATCAAATGCCGGGCGTTTGTGCTGAGAAGGGCACTGAGGAGCCATCAGTGAAGAAGCTCGACATGGTTCCTGCCCTCAAGGAGCATCTAGTCTAACGAGTGTGTGGGTGTTAACAAATGATCGTACAGGTAACTACTTACTTACATATGGCTTGTGAGAAATGCTAGGAAGGAAAAAATGCCATGAGAGAGTGATCGGGGTGCCTGGTGTAGACTGGTTGGGAAGGGAAGGCTTCGTGGAAGGGCAGACACTTTTAAGCTGAGATCTGAGCAGACAAGTGGGAATTAGGCAGGCTAGGGGTAGGCAAGAGGTTTCCAGTCAGCCACAACAGCATGGCAAATACTCTGAGGCCAGGTATTCCAGATGTGGGAACAGTGTGGAGGAGCCAAGAGAGTGAGGAGTGCGGTAGAGGAGACTGGGGAAGTGGGTAGAGCTACACTGTGTAGGACCCTTCAGGATTTTAGATTTCATCTTGGAGTACAGTGGGAAGCTAGTTAAGGATTTTAATCAGAGGCTGGAGGGCTTCTAATTTACAGGTTTAGAAAAGTTAAGTGGAGTAGAGGGATTAGAAGTAAAGGCAAATAGATTTGGGGAGATCAGCAGGACAAGTTTATGCTTTGACTGCAGGGTTTAAAAGTTATCCACAATCCGTATGATCTCTTCAATAGATGCTGAAAAGATAGTTCATGCAGCTCAACATCTATTTTTATTAAACTTTTTATTTGGCAATAATTTTAGATTTACAGAAGGGTCACAAAGATAGTGCAAAGAGTTCCTATGTATTATATACCTAGCCTCCTCTAATCAGCATCTATTTTTAATTAAAACTCCCAATAAATTAGAAATGGGTATTTTCTTAGCATAGGGAAAAATTTCTCTCTGAAACCAGCCACCAGCGTGGTACTGCATGGTAAAATACTTCGAAGTGTTTCCGTTTAATACGAGAATGATACAAGGTTGCTTGCCCACTTATTTCAGAACATTCTGTGCTATGCAATAAGACAAGAAAAGGAAACGAGAAGCAATTAGAGAAAGAGAAAGTGGTCCTTCTCAATACCTGTGACACCCAAAAAAGTTGATTGAAAATCTCTTAGAGTTAATGTGATCAGTGAAATGACAAAATTGCATATAAATATCTGAAAGTCTACACCAGTGCCAGAGAGAGAAAATAAATTGCTATTTAGAGCAACTGACTACAGTAGCTTTGGCCCTTAACGTGTGCTATTTTCCCTTTGGAGGAACAGCCTGAGAAGTGGTGAGATTTGAGGAGAGATCTTGGGTACCAGTGGGTCTAGATGACAACAGGCCTGGGATTAAGTAGGAAAACTGTCTAGGGAAAAATTCCTCCTGGTGGCCACAGCCAAGGGACCAGGAGGTGGAGCATTCGGCAGGGCGCAGCACTGCAGGATACGAAAGGACAATGCTGTGGTCAGTGATTTGTTTTTAAAAGTTCCATTTCTAGCTTTGTTGGTGAATAGAAATGCAGTTTTTTAAATGATAGAATCTAATACATTGCTAAAGCCCTTTTAATCGTAGTTATTTCTGTAGAATTTTCTCTATGCTTTACATAGGCAATTCTTAGAGTTTCTATTTTGTTTGGGCTCTTGCAGACTTGTTTTAATTTTCTTCAGCTTCACCTTGAACTTGCATAGGAACAACTGATGGCCTGTTCTGAGGTTGGCCCCTGGCCTTGTTCTGACTGATGATACTGAGTTTTCATCATCTCTTTCTGTGGATGTAGTCGATCTGATTCCTGTGTTTTCCATCTGGCCAGGTCTATGTGTATAGTCACCATTTATGATGTCAAAAAAAGGTATTTGCAATGAAGAAGTTGTTGGTCTTGCAAAATTTTATCATGCAATTTCCAACATTGTGTCATATTTTATAACTACTGATCCTTCTTTGTTTCCAGCTTTTGCATTCCAATCACTAGTAATTATCAATGCATCTTGATTGCATGTTTGATGAATTTCAGACTGTGGAAGTTGATAAAAATCTTCTATTTCCTCATCTTTGGCATTAGTGGTTGTTGTTTAAATTTGAATAATAGTCATATTAACTGGTCTTACTTGTAGGCATATGGATATTATCCCATCACTGACAGTGTTGTACTTCAGGGTAGATCTTGAAATATTCTTTTTGATGATGAATGTGACGCCATTCCTCTTCAGTTTGTCATTCCCAGCATAGAAGACCATATGATTGTCTGATTCAAAATGGCCAACACCAGTCCACTTCAGCTTATTAATAGGATATCAATCTTTATGTGGTCCATTTCATTTTTGCCAACTTCCAGTTTTCCTAGAGTTGTACTGCATACCTTCCACGTTCCAATTATTAATGGATGTTTGCACCTTTTTTTCTTATTTTGAAGTTGTATCACTTCAGCAAATGAAGATCTTGAAAGCTTGACTGAATCCACGTCATTAAGGTTGACTCTGTTTTGAGAAGGTAGCACTTCCCTAGTCATCTTTTGAGTGCCTTCCAACCTGAGGGGCTCATCTTCCAGCACTATATCAGACAATGTTCTGCTGCTATTCATGACATTTTCACTGGCCAGTTTTTTCAGAAGTAGATTGCCAAGTCCTTTTTTCTAGTCTGTCTTAGTCTGGAAGCTCCGCTGAAACCTGTCCACCAAGGTTGACCCTGCTGGTATATGAAATACCGGTGGCACAGCTTACAGCATCGTAGCAACACGCAAGCCACACTGACAGACACATGGTCTTTTCATATATCGTTCATCATATTAGTTCTGTCTTAAACAACACACATTAGACAGCTTTATTATTTTATGCAGACAATATTGTTTGCATTTTTCTCTATATCATTTCATTCTTCATTTCAGACTTCTTCGTGGAATCCTTTTTCTTTTCCTAAAGAACTTAAAAACTTCCTTAAATGCAGGTCTCTTGGCGATAAATTCTGTGTTTCTTTATCTATAAATGAGTTTATTTCATCCTTATTTTTAAAGATAGCTTTGCTGGTACACAATTTTTAATTGAGAGCTATTTTCTCTGTCTTTCGAAGACAATATTCTACCATCCCCTGGCCACTGTTGTTTCTATGGGAAATCCTGCTCTCATTCTGGTGGTCCTTCCTTTGAGGAAGACCTGAAATTTCTTGCTGCTTTCAAGATCTTCCCTTTGGTGTTTGCAGTTTTGTTATGATGTATTTAATTGTTCATTTCTTTTTATTTATCATGTAGTATCATATACTGCAGAGCCCTGGTGGCACAGTGGTTAAGAGCTTGGCTGCTAACCAAATGGTCAGCAGTTTGAATCTACCAGTGCTCCTTGGAAACCCTGTGAGGCAGGTCTACTCTGTCCTATAGGGTTGCTATGAGTCTGAATTGACTCCACAGCAGTGGGTTTGGGTTTGGTTTATCGTATGCTGCCATCAGTTTTGGGAAATTCACAGTCCTACTTCCTTAAATATTGCCTTTCCTATATTCTCTCTGTTTTGTTCTCGGGCAATCTGAGTAGATCAGCATTAGACCTCCTGACCTCCCAGTGTATTAAAAAAAAAAGTTATAGTCTGAATTTCTGGAGGTTGCATTTGGCTTGCAAATCTGCCCGTCCTCTCCTGATAATCTCTCGTTAGCTACGCATGTTTATGTTTGCGCCCTTCTTTCTTTAAATATTTCAAACCCAGCTGTTTTGTATTTTATAATCTGACAGTTTTAGTATCTGCGGGTCTTGGAGGTCTGAGTGCATTGTCTGTTGTTTCTGCCAAGCCTCACTCATGGTGGCTTGCTGTCTCTTGTGCTTGCTGATCTTCAATTATGAGCTTATTGTTTGAGCTTATTCTGTGGGAGCCCTGAGGATATAAATTAGGGAAGTTTCCTCCAGAAAAGATTTACTCCTCCCCCCTACCATAGTAGCCAGGAGGCGCCTGTGATCTGAAGCCACTTCCTGTTGCCCTTGAGTCGATTTCGATTCATAGCGATCCTGTAGGACAGAGCAGAGCTGCCCCATAGGGTTTCTGAGGAGCAGCTGGAGGATTCAAAGTGCCTACCTTTCGGTTAGCAGCAGAAGTCTTAACCACTGCACCACCAGGGCTCCAGAAGCCCTTCAGCCCCTCCTTGAATATCTTGGCTCAGAGGGAAATCCCAAGCTGGGATTCTCCCAAATCTGGGAGGAGCCTGGCTCAAGGTCCAGCTTCCCAGGAGCATGCGTTCTAAGGGCATGCCTTGATTAATCTTCCAGCTCACCAAGGCATTCTTCTATCACGTTCCACTCGTCCACCATTCTTTTGGGTTCCTTTTTTCAAAACCCTTATTCTCCAAACACAGTATTTTCAATTGAGCGTTCTCAGTGCTCCTTCCACTCCACATTTTCAATTGCTTCCCATAGTTCACAGAGGCTATTTAAGATACTCATTTTGTTTTAGTTTTTATTTATTTACTACTAGCTCTGCTTCTGGTAAAAAATTGTTCCATTCTTCTTTCTCACTTTCATTGTGCTTAAATTCCTCCTATGTAGTTATTTTTTCCCATGGCACACACCTTTTATTACCTTGTGATGTTCAGCTGATGCACTGCCTACTTGGGGAGGTGTGACTGAAGCTCAGGCACTCACTTGTGCAGGCAGGTGAGATGACCTGTTGGGGAGGAGAGGCTCAGGACTGAAGTGCAGTCCGGGTCCCTTCACTCCCTGTCTTTCCTCCCCTTTCACCACGGATCCTCCAGAGGACATTGACCCCAAGGACTCTGACTCCTGTTTTTGTTAACTGCCTGGCTGTAGGGCTACTGAGGTGTGGAGCAGGGGAGGAAAACATGGTCAGGAGTTGACTGGCCCATCCTCCTTGTTCTCGTTGGTGACTCACCTGAGCCAGGCTCCTGCAGTGCCCTGGTGTCTCAGCAGCCCTTCAAGCTGGTGGCTCTGCTTGTCTATCTGTGATAGTGATATGCGTGACCCATCCAGAGGGCTCTCTTGGGCTCACCACTGCACTGTGCTTCCTAATCCTCTTTAGCTTCAAACTGTCCCTGCAGTTCAGAGCCCATCCACCTCTGCTCTGCATGGTTCCTTCAACTCTCAGCTCCTTTTGTCTGCTGTGGCATCTCCAGAGTTGGATTCCAAGGAAGGAGCCAGAAGGGATACTGATTCTCCATCTTGCCCAGAACTGGAAGTAGTGATCCAAAATCCATGTATTTGTAAAAAAAAAAAAAAAACCTTCCTTTGTAGAAAATAAAAGTTTCCTTTTGATTAGATCCTCTGAAATGTAGAGTCTTCATACTTAGAACCTGGTACATTTGATCCCCAAATCAATGTTGTTTTTAACAGTCTTTTGGGGAGTAATTATTGTTTTCTGGTGAAGTCTGAAAAACGATGCAATAACTCTCTACCTTCTACAAAGTTTTTAGTGGCTTGGCAATCGACCATGTGAAAATCTAAAGGGAGTCTGTGTTTTGAAAGTTTTATGACCAATGGTGAACAGTTCGTTCATGCATTTGTCATACAGTTCTTGGAGTTTGAGTTTCTTGAAATTACAGTAGCATTGTTCCTAGTTGTCATAAATAAAATGTGTAGACTGTACTAAGCATCATTGTCAGGGCACTGTGTGTGTGTATATATGTGTGTGTGTGGTGGGAATACAGCAGTAATATTGAGTTGCCTCAGTTATTAATTACTGAGTGCTTTGCCAGGCGCTCCTTGGAAACTCTATGGGGCAGTTCTACTCTGTCCTTTAGGGTCGCTATGAGTCGGATTTGACTCGACGGCACTGGGCTTGGTTTTTTGTTTTTGGTTTGCCAAAACAAGGAGCTGGAATTGTAACTAGTTGTTAACTTTCATTGAATGTGGTGGCATAGTATGATTTCCTCTCATCCACCCCACTTCTCGCGGGCCCTGTATGATTCCCCTAAATAATCGTAGTCATTGTATAGTTCTGTGCTTTTGATCGTAGAGGAAATTCATGTAGCTTTTCAGAAAACGTAACTGTAAGTTTCTTGAGGGCAGGAAATGTGACCTGTGTATCAGTGTATCTTCAGTATCTGGTGTGTAGTGGTGTTGTTGTGTGCTTTCGAGTAGATTCCGACTCAGAGAGACCCTATAGGATAGAGTAGGACTGCCCCTTCGGGTTTCCAAGGAGTGGCTGGTAGATTCGAGCTGCTGACCTTTTGGTTAGCAACCTGAGCTCTTAACCACTGTGCCACCAGGGCTCCAAGTATTTGTGGAAGTATTGAGTATCATAGCCCTGTTTTGAAGATTTTCATACTGTTATAGGGAGGTAAAGTCCTTAGGTGGCACAGATGGTTTGCACTCCAGTACTAACCTAAAGGAAACCCTGGTGGCACATGGTTAAGTGGTATAGCTGCTAACCAAAAGGTCGGCAGTTCCAATCCACTAGGTAATCATTGGAAACTCTGTGGGGCAGTTCTGCTCTGTCCTGTAGGGTTGCTATCAGTCAGAATCGAATGGACAGCAACGAGTTTGGTTTTTGGTTTTACTAACCTAAAGGTTGGTAGTTTGTACCCACCAGTGGCACCGTGGAAGAAAGACCTGGTGACCTGCTTCCATAAGATTACAACTAAGAAAACCCTGTGGAGCAGCTCTGCTGTGTAACACATTGGGTCACCGTGAGTCTCAATCCACGTGATGGCAGTGGGCTTGGTTGTTTTCGACAGAGATGAACCCAATGGTTTGGTGTATCAGTTAGGAACTGTGTTCAGCTGTGAGTAATAGAGCTGCGTAAGGTGGATTCAACCACTGGTCCTGCAACGAGGCTGCAATTGCAATCACCTGGGGAGATTTAAAACCTACCAGTGCGTGGACATCCTCGTTTAGTTGGTCTAAGCGCAGACTGGGGATTGGGAGTTGTAAAAAGTCTCCAGGGGATTCTAACGTGCAGCCTTTATTTTTCTGTCACATAAAAGAAGTTTGCAGGTAAACTTTTCAGGGTTGGTTTGGGGGTTCCACAGGTTATCAGAAGCCCAGCCTCCTTCCAACTTCCTGCCATCCCATCTCTAGAGTGTGGTCATGTCCTCCTAGTCCAAGAGGACTTCTGGAATTCCAGGCATCACATGTGTCTTCTAAAAAGCAGATGGAGAGAGGGAAGACATCACTGATTCTCATTAGCCAGAACTTAGTCAAATGACCACATCTAGATGGAATGAAGGTTGGGGACTGTATTCTGATGTAGTGTGTTGTGCCCAGCTAAAACTTTTTTTTTTTTTTAATTTGAGAGAGAAGAGAAAATGGATGTCTTGATGGGTAGCCAGCTGTTTCCACCATACTTGATTTCAGAGCACAGATTATCATTGGCAGAGCTGAGGTTGCAGACCCTGGATTCAACCCAATAATCTTTCCACTGTCGTTGTTGGTGGGTGCTGTTGAGTTGATTCTGACGTCTAGGGACCCTATAGGACAGCGTAGAACTGCCCCGTAGGGTTTTCTAGTCCGTAATCTTTACAGAAGCAGATTTCCAGGTTTTCAGAGCCACTGGGTGAGTTCTAACCATCAACCTTTTGGTTAGCAGCTGAGTGCTTAGCCATTGTGCCACCAGGGCTCCTTAATCTTCCCACATCTCCCAGAAAAAATGGAACATGGATATTGGAAAACAGCCAGTGGACTTTGGCAATAAATATTTGGAAGAGAAGTTATTTTTCTGTCACTTGGGCTTACTGCGTCAGTAAGAACTGATTTGCTGACAGTAAAGTTAGGGTCTTGGGAATTCTCAAATCTAGAAATATACGGAGAGAGAGAGAACAGTGTATGGTCACAAAGAAGACATATTTTGGTTTTTACTGTACTAACATTTTGTCGGTATCTGACAGATCGACCATTCCCTCCCTTTCATTAAAAAAAAAAAAAGTCTTACTGTGGTAAAATACATATAGCAAAACACTTGCCACGTCACCCATTTTTACGTGCACCGTTCGGTGACATGGATTATGATCACTGTGTTGTGCAAGTATCACCACTGTTCAATTCCAGACTTTTCCATCACAGTTAACAGGAGCTCAGTACCCCTTAAGCAACACCTTCCCTTACCCCTTCCTACCTGGTAACCACTAATAAACTCTGGTCTCCATGCATTTGCCTGTTCTCAGGATTTCATATAAGCAGCCTCATACAATATTTGTCTTTTTCTGTCTGACTTATTTCACTCAGCATATGGTTTTCAAGGATCATCCATGTCATCGCATGCATCAGAACTTCATTTCTCTTTGGGGTTGAGTAATGTCCCACTGTATGAATGTGAGATATGGAGCCCCTTTGCAGTGGACGATTTGGCCTTTTGGTCCTGGGTCTGCGGGTTGGACCACACCTGAGGCCAATGAGTGGGGGCCGATGCTGACTAAGCCTCAGAAGGCCCGTGGTGGGGCCAGGAAAGGCCTGGGAAGACCAACACGCACTGGAACTTCCCAGGCTAGAGAGTACAAACATTCTGCTCTCAGAGAAGGGGTGAGCACGTCTCCTGGGGACACGGAAGCTGGGTGCTAAGCAGCGCCTCTTCTTCCTCCAATCCTTGTCCCAAATGGAGACAGCAGCCTGGGGGATGAGAGATTGAAAAAGACTGACAGCAGTAATAGCAAAAACCGTGAACCCTGGTGGAAGACAAGAGGTGGGAGAAACAGGCAGAAGCCGGGAGAAAGTAGAAGCTGGTATCCACTGATCAGAGGAGAGGCAGCAGAGTGGTCTGAGGAGGGGGCTGAGAACTTAAAGGGCTTCGGGCTGCTACAGCACTGGAAGCAGCAGAGACCACCAAGTGGCCCAGGTAGTGGTGGAAACCCTGCTAAGAGCGCAAGGTGGCCTGTCCCCAGTGCAGAGGGGGGCCTGCCTGCTGAGCCTGGGTGCGCCCAATGTAGGGGTTTGTCTTCAGAACAGCTCTGCGTCAAGAGTTGTGACACCAGCCCAGGGCTGGCCTGAGGCTGCTGGGTGAGACTGGGCCAGCAGCGAAGGGGGCAGAGCCAGCCAAGATGGCCCGTCCAGTGATATGAGTTAATACTGACTTTCCATCCTGAAAACGTTATTTAAGAGTGAACATTGATTTCTGTTTATTGTTTGCTGTCTACTTACTGTGTGCTCACATTTTGGGAGTGTCTTGTGTGTTCTGGCTCTGACTGGATGAATGTGGTGGTAAGTGAGCACCTGAGTTTACAATACACAATACGTTTACATTGTCTAAACAACCTGTGAGTGGACACCACATAGATACACTCATTTGTTTATCCATTCATCTGTTGAGGGACACAATAGCTTTTAAAGCTTCAAATTTCTAATCTCTGCTTTTGCTGCATGTCTTAAATTTCAATATATTGTTTGATATTCATTTATAGTTTCCCTTTAGATGCTTTTTCAATCCATGTGTTAACTTAGAGGTGTGTTGTTTAAGTTCTACATATTTGGAGTGTTTCCAGATTTCTCTCTGTTGTGTTTTTTCTAATTTAATTCTGTCAGAGAATATGCTTTGTACGGTTTCAATCTTTTGAAATTTGTCGAGATGCGTTGTGGCCCAACAACTTCAGAACCCACATTCTTTTCAAGCATACATGGAACACGCTCTAGGACTGTTCACAGGATATCTGGATCATGGTTCCTGGATCTGTAGACTTATTTGGCAAGTTTTTGGCCATTTCTATAGAGACTTTTTTGCCCCTTCCTATTTCCTCTCCTTATGGGATTCTCATTATGTGTATGTTGGTATGCTTGATGTTCTACAAGCCTTTAAGGCACTGCTCATTTTTCTTCAACATTTATCCTC
The DNA here is from genome assembly GCF_024166365.1 of Elephas maximus indicus. Taxonomy (NCBI): domain Eukaryota; kingdom Metazoa; phylum Chordata; class Mammalia; order Proboscidea; family Elephantidae; genus Elephas; species Elephas maximus. Next base: position 7,693,504 of record NC_064845.1, read on the forward strand.
TGTTCTTCAGATATGGTTAACTTGTATCAACATACCTTCGCATTCATGGATTCATCTGCCCTCTCAGATTTGCTGTTAGCCCCTCTAGTCATATTCTCATTTTATTTATTGTACATCTCAACTCTAAGATTTCCAAATGGTTCTTCTAATCTCTATGTCTTTATTGAGATTCTCCATTGGTTGAGGTGTTTTGATCCTTTACATAGTTTCTTCCTGTGTACATATCTATAATAGCTTCTTTGAAGGCCTTTGCAAACTCCAACATCTGGGATCAGAGTTTCTATTGGTTGTTTTTCTCTCTGAGTCTAAGTTATACATTCCTGCTTCATTTCATATCTCATCATTCTTTGTTGAATACTGTGTGTACATTTTTGATCGTGTATTATATTCTGGAGTTCTATTCCTGAGAGTTTTGGTTATTGTTGTTGCTAGTTTTTTGTTTAGTAACGTGTCTGAACCTAATCTGTGAAGTCTGTCTTTCCTAAAATGAGTGGCTACTGAAATCTTTGTTTTTTTTCCCTCTTGTTTTTTGTATTTAAGTCTGGTGTTCTAGGCATTGCCCTTTGTCTACATAGCTCGGTGTTCAGCCAAAGGTTGGTCAGAAATTTTGCTCAAACTCCTTTAGCCAATCAGGCATCCACTATCAGTTGGATAACAGTTCGTGGATTGGGAGCACACAGCCCTGACTTCCGCTTTCCATTAGGCTTTCTCATGTCTGCTTTGCATGTGAGCACAGACTCCACTGGCCAAGGAAATGTGTGCGACTTGGCCATGCTCTGGCGTCTGCTGCATTTGAGCACAGCCACTGGTCAACCATGGAACGTAAAGCTTATCAAGCCCTATGGTTTTCTCATGTCCTGGAACTCTTAACTGCTGGTTGGTCTGCTGGTCCATTGCATGCTCCAGTCAGAGCTGCAACTTTAGGCTAGCGGAGCCCTGTGCATTTGCAAGCAATTTTGCCACTTTAATGGACATTTCAAATCGCGTGAGCCCCTCCAGCAATGACTGCAAAGCTGCTGGTTTTCACGGCCTGTTTCACCCTGGTTGAATTACCATGCCATCATCCTGGGGTGGGGAGATGGGAATAGTCTCCAGGAAGATTACCATGGACGCATGCTGTTCTTATCAAAGTTCAGTAGTTTTCATGAATAACTCCTGGTCGTTCATTTCATGCCTTTGGTTGAGATGGATTTTTTGACTTTTGTCCGGCTTTATAGTTGATTTTGGGGGAGAGAATTTGTTAGCCTCCTCCCTTAATGATGCTGAGAGTGAGTCTCGGCAATAACTTTGGATCTGCTCTCTGCTTCCACCCTGGCTCCTGTCCAAGTTTTGCACTTTCCTATTCTTGTCTCTGCTTGAAGCCCTCCATTGGAGTCCCATTGATGGTAGAAGATGGCTAACTCTCCCTATCAGGCCCTACATGTTTTGCCTTCTCTATGCATGTCCTACAGCACATGTTTCCTCATCTCTGCTCCAGCCACCCCGCTGCACCCACTCCGATCCACAGGGCCATTGCACTTGCTGTTTCCTCTGCCTGGATAATTCTCTCTCCTCTCAGCCAGCTCCTCCTTATTCTTCAGCTTTCTTCCTTTGCACATGTGAAAACCAAGGCTCACAGTGAGTAAGCATCTAGGCCAACATTATAAAATTGAGAACCAGTGGTTCTCAGTGTTCTCAGATCGTTTGTTCTCAGGAGGCAGCCTCTGATCTTCCTGGCTGGGTCAGATTCTCCTAATTTAGTCACTTCTGTGTGAGACTCTTATCACAGCTGTATTTTTGTATCTCTCAGTGAATAATTGATTGTCTGCCAGCCCCGTTCCCCATCCCCCACATCAGAGCAGTGTCCTTGTTTGCTGTTGATTCTAACTTATGGTGACCCTGCACGTGTCATAGTAGAACTGAGCTCCATAGAGCTTTCAATGGCTGATTTTTTGGAAGTAGATCTCCAGGCCTTTCTTCCCAGGTGCCTCTGGGTGTACTCCAACCTACAACATTTTGGTTAGCAGCTGAGTGTTTTAACCATTTGCACTCCCTTTTACACACCTACCCATACCCACAGACACACTCACCCACCCACCCATATGTCCTTAGCACTTAGCACAGTGCCTGGCACATAGTAGGCACTCAGTAAATTTTTTTAAATGAGTGAAAAGTTTTGCAAACAAAACTGAGTTTTGAGACTAGAGCTAACTTCAAAAAAAAAAAAAGGTTGGGCTTGTATGAATTCTCTTCTCTTTAACCAAAACGTGAGTAAACATATCCGGAACACTTATATCCGTATCACAGGGCCTGTGTAAAGCCAACCATGTTGAGAACTGAATGTGGGTCCCTGACAAATAATATACCCGTGGCATCTGCAGAAAGAACAAATACAGGCTCTCATTTTAGGTTCTGTCTGGTTGGCATTGTGGTACCTTAACTGGACCGCGGATACAGGAGCATCAGCGTCAGATCTGATTTCCTGTCTACATTTAGAAACACGTGTACTTTCGGAAGTGCTTGTCTGATAACCAGACAGGCCTTTAGGCACTGAGATGGTGGAATGGTCTGCAAAAGGGAATTAGCCAGCTTTCTACTTTTGCAGATGTGGAAATTAAAGCTCACAGTGGTTAAGTATATTGTCCAACATTCTGTAAATGAGAACCAGTGGTTGTCAGTGTGTGGTCCCTCACCAGCAGCACCAGCTCCACCTGGGAACCTGTTAGAAATGCAAATTTAGGAGCTCTACCCCAGACCTGGAAACCCTGGTGCCATAGTGGTTAAGAGCTACAGCTGCTAACCAAAAGGCCAGCAGTTCGAATCTACCAGCTGCTTCTTGGAAACTCTATGGGGCAGTTTTACTCTGTCCTGTAGGGTCGCTATGAGTCAGCATCTACTCGACAGCAACGGGTTTTGTTTTTTACCCCTGAATCAAACTCTGGGGGAGGAGCCCAGGAAGTTGTGTTTTAACCAAACTTCAGGTTATTCTCATGCAGCTAAAGTTCGAGAACCACTGTATTAGGCCACAATCAGGACTCTGACTTGCAGATCACACCTTTCTCCTCACCACCTGTGTGTCTGTGGTGGTTTGCATGTTGCTATGATGTTGGAAGCTTTGCCACCAGTATTTCCAATACTAGCAGGGCCACCAGGGGCAGATTTTCCAATAGACAAGGTAAGTATGGTGTTTACCTTGTTACTAGACCATCTGCAATGAACAATTTCATTTTTTTTTTCACCATATCAAAGATTCTGCTTCTAAGGTATGGCTGGCATCTGCCTTCTTCTCCCAACCCCACAGCACCTTCCTACAGAATCAAAGTCTCTTTTCAAATTTACAGTCCCTCACAGGGATGGATGACCCAGTAAGGGACTCACAGCTTACTAATCTGTAGTGAAAAATTTTCACACCAGAGCCTTGATGTGGTTAAACCTGTGTGAAATTGTCCACTGTGGATGATGTGGTAAGCAAGGTAAGCACTGTACTTACCTTGCCTGTTGGATAATCTGCCCCTGTGGGTCACCCATGGTGCACAGGTTTCAGCAGAGCTTCCAGACTAAGACAGCATTGGAAGAAAGGCCTGGTCACCTACTTCCAAAAAATTGCCAGCGAAACCTTGTGGATCACAACAGAACATCATCTGACCTGCTTGGTTTGGAAACCGTATCAGGAGGAATCAGTCACTGGAGGAGGACATCATGTTTGGTGAAGTAGAGGGCCAACCGGGATGTGTGACTTGGTACCTCAAGCTTATAGTACAAAGCAGAGATTTGAACTAAGACCCGGCCCATCTCCAGGATCCCTAGGCAAGTTCCCGGCCTTATTGTTGGCAAGAATGAAAATGTAAGTTGTGACTATTAAGACACAATGTTGGGATGTTTTAAAAAAATCCTTAAAATTGTGGAAACCCAAGAGTTAAAACAGTTCAGAAGATGATGAGGCAATATTCTGAAAGCCTGCATTAATCCTGGTTATTAGGCAGGTCTCGGTTCTCAGTGCTTACTTTCTGTGTTAAATCACCTTATCTTTAAAAGCAGATCGAATCTCATCATAGATCAAGTCCAAGTACAGTGTGTCAAGCCCTGTGTTAAAAGCTCCCTTTGACAAGGTCACACGATAACTATGATGAGCCCAAGAGACAGAAAGGGCCACATGAACCAGAGACTTACATCATCCTGAGACCAGAAGAACTAGATGGTGCCCGGCCACAACCGATGACTGCCCTGACAGGGAGCACAACAGAGAACCCCTGAGGGAGCAGGAGAATAGTGGGATGCAGACCCCAAATTCTCATAAAAAGACTAGACTTAATGGTCTGACTGAGACTGGAAGAATCCTGGCTGTCATGGTCCCCAAACCTTCTGTTGGCCCAGGACAGGAACCATTCCCGAAGACAACTCATCAGACATAGAAGGGACTGGACAATGGGTTGGAGAGAGATGCTGATGAAGAGTGAGCTACTTGTATCAGGTGGACACTTGAGACTGTGTTGGCATTTCCTGTCTGGAGGGGAGATGGGAGGGTAGAGAGGGTTAGAAACTGGCAAAATGGTCACGAAAGGAGATACTGGAAGGAGGGAGCAGGCTGACTCATTAGGGGGAGAGTAAGTGGGAGTATGGAGTAAGGTGTATATAAGATTATATGTGACAGACTGACTTGATTTGTAAACTTTCACTTAAAGCACAATAAAAATTATTTTAACAAAAAAAAAAGCTCCCTTTGACTTCTGCTGGTGCTTCATCTGGTGGTTCCTCGGGGCGGCTGTTAACCGGCAGGTGCGTGATTCCACCTGGCCCCCTCCCTTCCCGTGAGCATCTGCAGATGGGAGCTGTTGACCTGATTCTGCTGAACTCCTTGGCAAGTGATTTTGTAATGTTTCTTTAAAACCTTTCTCAAAAAATGACTTCCGGAAGCGAGAGAATCAAGAAAAGCAGCACGTGGGCTATCATGAATTAGGAGCTGGGTGTTGGCTGTTTCAGACCTAGACAAAATGAGGCCGGCTGGCGTTTACAGTGCTTCGTTCTGTCGTACATAGGGTCACATGAGTCAGAGCCTACCTGTTGGCACTGAACAATGTTTAAATAAACCGGGTCATTATAGGGGTCTGTGTGTGCTCAGATGTTGAATGAATGATTGGGGGAAAGCACAACAGAGAAGAAAAAGGTAACCAGTGGTGTCCCGTCTAATCTGGATTCCGATTTTGCAGTGGCTTTCGTACTTTAGAGGGCTTCAGAATCACTTAAACAACGTCTTGAAATTTCACATTCCTGATTTCCTGACCTCACCCACAAGGATTCCAATTTCTCTAGGTGTCAGCTGGGACTCAGGAACCCACATTTTTAAGCAGATCCCAACTGATTTCAGAAGCAGGAAGTAGCTGGATCAAACTCTTAAAAGAAGCACTGATTTTAGAAAGCAAGACTTCAATCTTTTAAAAACTATATTGGCTTTTAATGTTCTTTATTTTTTGCTTTAGAGATACTTTTATATTTTTTATTTAGAAATGTGTCAGTGCTTTATGGATTTGCTTCCCTTGTCATGTCTTCCTACTAGGACAGTTGAAAAATACCCACATTTTCTCTTTGCACTTATTTATTTTAAATGTCAGCCTTTAGCATACCACTTTTGTATTTTGCCATGAGATGTAGTTAAAGAATATAACCTGTAAGAGTTCTGCTTTTTTGGTATTGGATCTTTTTTTTAGCCAGAATTTTGGAAAATGTTGAGTGCACATTCTAAAAAGTCATATTCTTCATGGGGGTTTATAATTTGTAAACTCTTAAGTAAAGCCTGTGATTACATTGTTTTGAATCTGTATATTCTTAGTTTTCTCCACATCTGTCAAATTTGGGCAATAGGGGGATTCTGAAAGCCTCCAGTGTGATTGTGTTTTTTTCCTGTATTTTGTTAGTTTTTGCTTTATTTATATTTGACCTTGTGTTGTTGAGGGCATATGAATTTCAGCTGTTCTTTTCACTGAAACTTGTATTTTAATCAGTACACAATATCTCATTGGTTTAGAGCCAGATATTAAGGAAAAAAAAAAACAAACCTGTTGCCATCGAGTGAATTCTGACTCATAGCAGCTTTGTAGGACAGAGTAGAACTACCCCCATAGGGTTTCCAAAGAGCAGTGGGTGGATTTGGACTGCCGACCTTTTGGTTAGCAGCCGTGCTCTTAACCACAGCACTACCAGGGCTCCAGAACCAGATTACCTGGGTTATTTCTTCTCTGTAAGATCTTGGTTAAGTTACTAACTATTCTGCATTTCAAGTTTTTCTTCTGTAGAAGTTACCATCGTGTCTAATTCTAGGACTGCTGTGATGTGTGAATTATATGTGCAAGGCACACAACTCATGGCACAGAGAAAATGCTAAATATTAATAATTACTTTATTAATGGTTGAGTTTATATCTTTCAAGATGTCCGTAAATAAGCATAATGCTTATACTATAGACTGGGTCACATATAGTTTTTCTTGATATAGTTTAGATTCAACTTGCTGCATTGCATGTCTGAGTATGTTTAGATTGGATTGTGTTCTAATGACATTTTTATGTACTTGAATATATTTGTCCCCAGCTTGGTGAGGAGCCTTAAGCCCCTTTGATAACTTAGTGTTTCCTGGACTGTGTTGAAGTCTTTGTCTCTTGGTGGTTTTGGAAACTGAAGGTAATGGTGGTGGAAATCACTGGCCACTAGTTGAGTAGTAGGATCACAATGGCTTTAAGAAGGCCACTGCATTTATCCAGCGATTGATAGCATTCCAAGAACAGAATTCCAGACTTTAAAGCTTGGCTAGGCTTGAAGTTGCCTCCAGGTGTTTTGTCTTGAAACCTGTTTGTAAGGTTTTGTCTATTGTTGTTAGGTGCCATGGAGTCAACTCATAGTGACTCTATAGGGTTTCCAAGGAGCAGCTGGTGGATTTGAACTGCCAGATCTGGTTAGCAGCCAAGCTCTTAACCACTGTGCCGCCAGGGCTCCAGGGTTTTTTCTGTAGGATCCAGCATCTTCTCTCAGGGAGGGTTTATCATAAGAGAAATTTTGGAACATTTATCCTCCTCTCCCAGGCCAGGTGGACACTCTAAGAGTTGAGTATGAACTAGTTGGAGGTGACGAGACCGCAAGGATCAAGGATCAAGGATTTACAAGTCCCACCTGGGGATGTGTAGACGTTTTCTTATGTGAGCCTGGTAGATCCAAAGAGGTAACTTTGGAGAGCTTAAATACATGGATCTCCAGAGATGGAAAGAATTTAATATATGATAACTAGATTATATTAATTTCGAAGACTATAAGGTAAACTTAGGAAAATACACCCACAGTTTTATATTCTTCTCACTTCATATATGGGATTTTGCTTTTTTTCTAGTAAGCAGTAGATTGAAAGTTTTAGAAACACGGTGATTCTAGAAACAGTGCTTCTAGATCTCAGAAATGATTTTTCAGGGTTTGTGGGTGGAAGGGAATTGAAAACCTCAACCATCAGATTGCTCAGTGGGGCATTGAGTCTGTGCCGCTTAAGGCCTGGAAGGTGGACGCAGGAGGAAGAGATGGTGCTGAAGGGAGAGAATGCCAAGTGTCTGTGCCATTTTGGTGTGTTGGTGGGGGCGTGGAGCTGTGATTCTGGAAGAGTCAGGCAGCAGATAATCCAACCTGGTGAAGGGGAAGACAGGGTGAAGGACAAGGTCACTGCTGTCATTGTCAGGTCAAGGTGAGGCGTGGAGCCCTGAGCAGAGGCCGAGCTGGTAGGTTGGGGGCCTGGACTAAAGCTTGGCAAGATGCAGCCCAGCAGTTTGGAGCAGGTGCTTCTCAGGGGAAGGTGAGGCAGAGCTCAGCAGGAAGGACACCTGCCACTGAGGCTGCAGGCCAGCCAAGAGCTTGGCTTTCGTCCCTCCCTTGGGGGATGGTGGGCTTGGGTCAGCAAGCGATGCCCATGGCTCTGGTCCGACACCTGGTGTGAAGACGGCGGTGCTGGGGATCACGAGGGATATCAGGAGGTCCTGAAACCTCTTGGGAACTGGGTCTGAGAGGCATTCTGCTTGGTCATCAAAGAACGGGTGACAGCGTTTTCCCAGGCCCTTTATTCTTGTCATTTTTAATTTTCACTTTTAAAATCAGATGAAATGATTTAGCTTTTTGTTAGTACCAGCCTGTCTAGCAAAGCTCCTCTTCAAAGGAGGATTTTTTCATTCCATTTTTTTTTTCCTTCGTAGTTCTCCTGTAGCTGGAATCGTAACTTCTGCCGGTCCGTAACGAGCGCCTCCTCCTCCCCCATTTGTCTCCTTTGTATTTCTCTTCCTACAAAGTTGGGCTGGTGGCTCGTGGTGTGTTCCTAGACCCCATTTGGTTCCTCCCTTCAAAGTAAAAATGTGTTTTTCAACTTGTGGATCCTGAAGTCGAACCTTAACCTGTGTCAGGCAGACGGGGGTGGGAATTAAAGAGCCACAGGTGCAAAGAAAACAACTCATCAGAGATGCAAGACTTAGGAAACATAAGGAGTAGGTAAGGTCATCTGCTGTGTGTGTGTGAGCGCACACGAGTGTGTTGGTGTGTGCATGTATGTGAGCACATATAAGTATGTGAGCGTGTGTGTGTGCATTTGTGTTTGTTTCTAAAGCAGTAGGGTTTGTCTGAAGGATGTAAGTAGACAATGGCTTGTCCTCAGCCCTTCCAGGAAGGGGCCTGGTGACTACCATGGCTCCCAGCTTTGAAAATGGGCAAGGCCACCACCAAGAAGGGATTCCTGGGTAGACAATGGTTAGCACACTCAGCTGCTAACTGAAAGACTAGTCATTTGAGTCCATGCAGAGGCACCTCGGAAGAAACGCCTGGTGATTTACTTCTGAAAGATCAGTCATCGCAAACCTATGGAGCAGCCTCTGCTCCGACAAACATGGGGTTGCTCTGAGCGAGAGTCAGCTCGATGCGAGTTCAGATGGCCTTCTTCACAGCTTTGTTTGATTTCCTCATTCTTTCTCCCCCAGCACACTCTTGTTAATGTAGCAGATAAGCTCTCTGGATACAGTTAAGTTCATACATCAGTCAAGTTCATACGTCAGTCTAGTTGCACACTTAAGCTCAAAGATGCTTTTCTTTTTTTTTAAGCAGTAATTAAGTTTGTCTTACTCATTTCTTTAGAAGGGAAGACCTTTAAGAATATTTGAGGATTGTATCTAGCAATTTCACTTGGTTTAATGAAGCCCAACAGAGAAATACGTAGAGTGAAAGCCATGACTTTCAGATGTAGCTGCAGGCACCAACCAGCAGCACCGGACAGAGCCGTGATGCTGCAGGAAACCCAGTTTAATTTCTTTCCTCCCAGGGGATATGACCCCAGGAATTGCCCCTCTTAATGCCTTATGGACAGCTATTAGCTGTATGTGACACACACTCACTTGGCTTTCAGAGGCCATCCTGAAAGAATGCTGTGCTTTGGTGCCATTTTTAATCGTTCTCCCATCACCCCTTTCCAAATACGATTGCATTTTTAACTGCCTTTAGCAGAGGAGTGAATTATTGATGACCTTCCTTAGTCCATGGGATTCAAACCTGTGCATTTGCATTTGAACTATTTTAGGAAGCAGTGAAAACATGTTTGTTTTTCCATCAGAGGCAGGAGGTTAGAAGTAAGACGTCAGTTTGAACTAGGGACTATGAGAATCACTGTGTCCCCGTATCCTGCAGTGTGACATCAGTCGGCCGTTCTGCCACCCTTACTGAAAAAATAAACGGCATTCACTTCATTTCTTTGTACCAGCTTCTGAATAATGTCCTCTGCAGATACTTAGTTATTTGTTTGAATGGGGTGCCATTTGGGAAGTGGCCCCTGGGGGAGAGGGTGGGGTGACAGGATGGCAGTTGATAGGTCGGTGGAAGCAGTTAGCAGGAAGACCCCAAGCCCTTTCACCATTCCAACCAAATGCGTACGGTAGATGGAGAAATTGAGGAAGTTGAGGGCAGGTTGCTCATGCCTTGTCCTTGAAGCCAGTTCGGATGACGCCTTACTTTCCTACTTCCCCAGTGTAGAAATGGTCTGCCTGTGAACACTGAGTGTGGTGTCTCCACCTCTGTGTGTGCAGACACAGTACATACACTGTGTTACCTTGTATCCCTTTCCTACACTAGTAAGGCTCATTGCTGTGAGCGCTCTGACTGGCCAGGAGCAGTGTCTGCAGACCTGTAGTCCAGGGATCTGAAATGATGTAGGTCAAGGTGAAAGGTGTGGAGAGAAAAGTCCGGGCAGGCACTTTAATCGACCATTGGCAGGTTAGATGTCATCCTGGTTCTTTTCTTGAATTTAGTTTTTGCACCACTTAGAGGCAGGGGAGCCCTGGTGGCGCAGCGGTTAAGCGTCTGGCTGCTAACCAAAAGGTCAGCAGTTTGAATCCACCCTACCGTATGTGGCAGTTCTACTCTGTCCCGTAGGGTTGCTATGAGTCAGAATTGACTGCATGGCCACGGGTTTGGGTTTTTTTTTTTTTTTTTTTTGTGGGTGGCGGGGGGAGTGGGTTTAGAGGTAGGAGCAAATTTCAAGTAGAAGGATATGAAAATAAAACAGATTTTTCTTGAATTAGTCCAGGTAAGCCTAGCTACAATGATAGATCTCAGTCTTAGTGGGCTGATTAAACAAAAGTTTCTCATTTATGAGCAGTGTGATGTGGGTGTTCCTTGGAAGGCGACTCTCTTCCAGGAGGTGATGCCGGGACCCCGGTTTCTTCCCCCTTGTGTCTTTGCTGTATCCATCATAGGGCTCTCGAAGCCCTGCAGGTTATCTGCATTCTAGTCTCTCTGTCTGTTTCTGTGTGTATGTATGAGACTGTTTTATGGGCTAGGCCTGCGTTAGTTCTCCTTACATTTTGCTGGCTCTGTCAAATGGCCACAACCTAGAGGGCTTTGTTAACACAGTTTCCTGGGTCCTTCCCCTAGAATTTCTAATTGAACAAGTCTGGGGTGGGGCTCAAGAATGTACACTTCTAACAAGTTCCCAGGTGATGTTGATATGGCCGGGCCAGGGACCACACTCTCAATACCCTGGTCTCTGACACATCTCTGTGTCTTGATTTATCTGTGTCACTCATGAGAAATCCCTGAGTGGTGTAAATACTTAACATGGTAACGGAAAGGTTGGCAGTTCAAGTCTACCAAGATACGCTTTAGAAGAAAGTCCTGTTGATCTGCTGCTGGACAGTCAGCGAAAACCCTGTGGAGCACCGTTCTACTCTGACACACCTGGCGTTGTGATGAGTCAGAGTCCACGTCGTGGTAACTGGTGTTTTGGTTTTGATCCTGAGAACCAGAAGTGTCTTGATTATAGTGACTCAAGACAGGAGGGAAGGAGAGGGGTGAATTAGCCTTGGCCAGGCCGTGTGAAATGATGAACATAATTCATTAAAAGTGGAAGAGCACAGTCACGTGCTACTGAGATGAGTGCACCTTGATCCGCGGGACAGGGTTGCTGCCCCGCAAAGGAGCTTTCAGCTGTGTTAGCACGTGGGAATCACGTGACTTGGATGGAGCAGGAAGGTTTGGAGAATAAAGTACACGTGTAGGTACAGGACAGGTGACAAGGAGAAAGTGATGCGGCCTCCTCACTTGAGGGAGGACTCGAGTGAGAATCAAAGGGGAGTTAGGGATTGCTAGAGTGGACAAGCCTGGCCATTGAATGCAGATGAGCTGGGCTTAGACTCACATGATATTGAGAGGTATCACCCTGGGCAGGTTGGAGTCGCAGGATAATCAGTAAAATGGGGGTGATAATGTCTGTCTATTGCAGTTGCTGGGTGGTGCAAAGAGCTAATGTGCTCAGCTGCTAACCAAAAGGCTTCTCAGAAGAAGGGCCTGGTAATCTACTTGTAAAAACCACCCATTGAAAACCCTATGGAGCACAGGTTTACTCTGACATACATGGGGCTGCCACGAGTTGGAATTGATATGTTGGCAGCTGATTTAATGTCGTTCGGAAACCCTGGTGGCGTAGTGGTTAAGCGCTATGGCCGCTAACCAAAGGGTCGGCAGTTCGAATCCACCAGGCGCTCCTTGGAAATTCTATGGGGCAGTTCTACTCTGTCCTATAGGGTCGCTATGAGTCAGAATCAACTCGACGGCACTGGGTTTGGTTTTTTTTTGGTTTGTTAGGTTGGAGGGACCCAAAATTTTTTGGTTCATGATGCCTCTAGGCTAAAAGAAATAGCTAATAGTTTTACTTATTAGTTAGGTCCAAACAACTTCCTAAGTATTTATGTCCTAACAACTCAGTAGCCATTTGAGAAAAATAATACACAAATTGAAAAACAATTTTTTCTTAAAAAACACATTGACTTATTAATGGGGTGTGTATATCTATGGGGGGTTGCACAGCTTCTCAGTCCTTGGATTCAGATTAGACATACTCTCTGGTCCTGGGCCACAGTGAAACTTGCTTTTTATCACAGCAGTGGCTGAAAACCCAGCTTTGCCAAGATGTGATTCTGTGGAAAGCAGTGTCGCCCAATCTAATGTTGAAACTGTGAGGACCACGGTTAGTGTGGACGGTATCTGACTGATGCTGAATGTTGCTGTGTGTTCCTCAAAAACGTGGTATATAGTTTACAGTGGCTCTGAGTTCACCGTAGTCATCCAGGAGTCTCGCTGCCCGCATTGGGAACTATGGAGGGCTGTTTTCCTTTATTCATTTAACAGATGTTAGCCGAGTATCAGTAAAGTGTCAGGCACTGTGCTGGGCAGGGTGGGGCGGGGGCGGGGAGGGGGGAGGCGTCCTGCCTCCAAGGAACGTAGTGTCTCGTGGGAAAATAGACATTGAAATAGGTAATCCCACAAATGTAGGCTCTCCCACTGGGACCAGTCCCATGAAGATGTTCAAGGTGCTGAGAGAGAGAGAGTAGGAAGAATATTTGACCTGATTGGGAGGGACTTTTTCACAGGGTTGACACTTGAGCTGTTCCTGAAGGCTGAGAAGGTAACTAGGCGAGAAGAGGAGGGAGCTGTATTCTAGGCAGAGGGACTTGCATTCTGGGCAAGTATTTCTCCAGCTGTCAGTGGTGAAGGGCTTGCCTTTATTTTTCATTGCACTGTGGTCGAGTTACAACCAGCATGTAGCTTGTGTGTGTAGTCGTGTTTGATATCTGAGCTACTTCATGAAACGACTCCCCTGGCCATGTTGGATGTTGAGGTGAAGCCAAATTGCAGGAAAACTTTTCAAAAGCCCGTAATGGACTGGTAACAGTTTGTGGACCACGCTTTGAGTAGCTGCTTCAGATGGGGCAAAGAGCACATGCAAAGGTCCTGTGGTGAGAGGCATCTTGAGAATGAGGGAAGAGTAGGTGAGGAATAGGATGCCAGTGTGGGTGGAACAGAAAGTGAGAAGGCTGGAGAGCCTGAAGAGGTGCTTGGCCTCAAGGCCACAGGAAGAAGTAGAATTTTTATCCTGGCGTGAAGGGGGAGTTGTGTTGACTACTTCCTAGTTGATAGACTGAGAATGTAGACAGGCCAGATATTTGGCGAGGAAGATTCGTTGAATGATAGGTGACTTGCAGTTTCCCTTCTGTTACCTATAATCTATGGCATTTCAACCTCCTAGAGCACAGAGGGAATTCTTGCCTGTTTGTTGCGGAAAATTATGAAAGAACTTACTGGCACATGCCCAGGTGGTTGCATAAGTACTGTAGGATTCTCACAGAGCGATACCCGGGAAGCAGAGAGCTGACTGGAGCCCCTGAGATTAGCCAAGTGCCAAGGCTCCTCAGCACCTGTGCTACCTGGGTATAAAACGACCTCACTAGCTGTTCTGTGAAGTCATGGAAATCGTGACGAGAAGCCATCCGTTGCCATCCTGAGGTTGAATGTGACATCTGTGGGCGCTGGGAGGAGTAGTGGACATTGCACCGAGTCTGAGTGGACCAGCATTGCCCGCAGTAGCCTGTTACAAATGCCATTCTTGTTTAAGAATCAAAGTGCTCTCCCCCTGCTCATGGGCTGGGCTGACTTCCGAGGGGCACCCGGGAGGGATTTTGTTTTCCAGCTCCATGGATTCGGAGCCTGGTGTTGAATAAGGATTGCTTTGTTTTTCCGCTTGGGTGTGCGGAATGGGCTGGGGGAGAAAAATGATGCACTGTGGCTTCTCTCTCTCGGAATGGGCTGGGGGAGAAAATGATGCACTGTGGTCTCTCTCTCTGCACAGGTACTTTGTGCTGGACTTCGAGGCTGGCATCCTGCAGTATTTTGTAAATGAGCAAAGCAAACACCAGAAACCGCGGGGAGCCCTGTCCTTGGCTGGAGCCATCGTGTCCCTGAGTGACGAAGCTCCCCACATGTTAGTCGTGTACTCTGCCAACGGAGAGATGTATAAACTGAGAGGTAGGATCTTCTGAGAACTTTGCAGACAGGCCTCATGGGCTCCATTCATAGCTGCCATGGTGATGATGGGGGTGGGGATGTTAACCACCTTTACGAGTTTGCTGTGTTCTGGGGCTCTGTGTAGACAGACTCCTGTCTTACCCCTAGGGCGGGGAGATGGAGCTGACATTAGAAATGGGTTGTCCTAATTAACTGAGGAATTAAGGACAAAGAAAAGGTGAGGGATTTCAAAGCCAGCAGAGCCTCAGAATGTTTGCAGACTTTTTCTATTAGCTCAGTATGTATTTCCTTTGACTTTGCGGTATGAATCTTCCCAGCAGTGCCCCCGAGGTGGGGGGGAGGGGCTGTGGTTTGAGGATAAGGGGAGCTTTTAAGGTCATAGTCCTCTCCTGAAGTCTCCCTAGAACTATCTCTTGGTAAAGAGCCCCATTTGCTCTAGAATTGTTTTCACTGAAGTTTCTTTCAATCCATTGTAATATCGCAGCCTGTTGAGGCAACTGTTGTTGAGTTAATCTTTCTTTGTATGCTCTCTCCCATTCTCTTTGTTTCTTGAATTTGAGGTGTGCTCAGCATTCTTGGCAGTAAAGGTGGTTCTTGAGGGAGCCCAGCATTCAGTCGTAATAGGGGCCCCAAAACCCACTGCTGTCGAGTCCGATTCTGACTCATATCGACCCTAGAGGGTGGTTCAAATGGCTGCTAACCAAAAGGTTGGCAGTTCAAGTCCACCCAGAAGTGCCTTGGGAGAAACGCCTGGCAATCTCCTGGAAAATCAGCCATTAAACTCTATGGAGCACAGTTCTACTCTGACACACGTGGGGTCATCATGAGTTGGAGTTGACTTGATGGCAACTGGTAGATCCCCTAAGGCAGATCCACCGCACAGGTTTTCAGAGATGCCAGACTTGACTGTAGCAGTATAATTTGATCACTAGATCATTCTACCAGGATTCTGTTATGGTTGCATTGTCATGATTCCACTGTCAGTTTTCTTCTAATAATAAACAAAACAAAACAGCAACAGACTAACAAAAGTCCAAGTGTGCACACACATGCATACTTAATATTATTTAAGGTCTGTGGAAAGGTGGTATGTATTAAGCTTTGGGGGGTGCTTAGTTATTCTGCCTTTTTGTATATAATGTTTTTCTCTGCTCAAGTAAAGCTACAGCACAAAGAAACTAAAAAAAAAAAAAAAAGCCCACTACCGTCAAGTCAATTCTGACTCATAGAGACCCTATGGGACAGAGTAGAACTGCCCCATAAAATTTCCAAGGAGTGCCTGGCGGATTCAAACTGCCAACCCTTTGGTTAGCAGCCATAGCGCTTAACCACTATGCCACCAGGGTTTTGCACAAGAAAAAGGTCTGTATTATCTCTCTTCAATAACGGGGGAGCTGACCATGACAGGCAGTTTCTGCAAAGCCAGACTGAAGGCCTAGATTCCTCATCTCTTGGTCTAATTCTCAACGTTCTAGCCGCAAACTTTATATACAATAGCACAAACCCATAAGAAAGAGATGGAACCAACTAATTTTTTTTTAAGTCTATATACAAGTCATATTTTAGAATCTATAAAAAACAATCCAAAAACCTATGAAA
The DNA here is from genome assembly GCF_024166365.1 of Elephas maximus indicus. Lineage (NCBI taxonomy): Eukaryota > Metazoa > Chordata > Mammalia > Proboscidea > Elephantidae > Elephas > Elephas maximus. The sequence continues at coordinate 7,709,439 of NC_064845.1, forward strand.
TAAAAATGCACACGGTTGGAGAAAGTTTTTTGGGTTTTGGGAAAACGTGCTAAGATTCCTGCTGTCTTGGTTAGATTCATGCAGCGCACTCTCCCACCGTTGATGTTTATGTAGCGCTGGGCTTTGCCTTGCTGCTTACTGCTTAATAAATCATCAGATCAGAAACAACAGCAGGTGAAAAACTAAATGACACTTTTTTTTTTTATCCCTGCCTGTGGTTTATAAAATGACATAAAACCTATTACCCATTGCTGTCGAGTCGATTCTAGCTCATAGCGACCTTATAAGACAGTAGAACTGCTCCATATGGTTTCCAAGGAGTGCCTGGTGTATTCGAACTGCTGACCTTTTGGGTAGCAGCTATAGCTCTTAACCACTACACCACCAGGGTTTTCATAAAATGACATAAAACCCACCAAAACCCACTCCATTCAAAAGAAAAATCCAACTAATAAGACAACCGAGGCATCTCATTTTGCCTTTGAGTTGTTATTCTCTGGATGATTAAACCCCAGGTTTTTGTTTTTTTAAGGATAATTTTAATAGCAACTACTTTGCAACCATGGTGGCGCAGTGGTTAAGAGCTCGGCTGCTAACCAGAAGGTTGGTAGTTCAAATCCACCAGCTGCTCCTTGGAAACCCTATGGGGCAGCTGTACTCTGTCCGTTAGTGTCTCTGCAAGTTGGAATCGACTCCATGGCAACAGGTTATTAGAATTTTATTATCTGTGTGAAATAATCACAAGAGCTGAATTTGGCTTAAACTTCATCAACTACAAAAAAAAAAAAAACCGCAGGATACGTTGGTATGTATTTAGAACAAGTCCTCAGGCCATCCGACAAGGAGCTGGGCGTTAAATTTTTTCATTTCCCATCTTACCTACGTGTCCCCAGATTCCTTCAGTGTGATGCCTTCGAGGAGAGTTCCCTTGTGATGTCATGAGAAACACAGCTTTGGTGAACATGTCTGGGTCCAGACTTCTGGATAGTACTGCCACAAATTGGCAATTCTTTAAGTTTCTTAAGGAAATAAAGGCCCTACTTCTTGCAGAACGCTTTATCTGTCTTTGGAAGTTGGGTTCACCTGGTCTTATTCTATATTTACCAATTTTGTGCCCCAGGCCTCCTGATGGACCAGCCATTCTGGTTTTGGAAGGACCGTCTTCACGCCCTAAATGGGACTGAGCTGAAGAATATCCTATTTTTAGTGCTAGATCTCTTCACCCGAGGAGCCCTAGTGGCGCAGTGGTTAAGTATTTGGCTGCCAACCAAAAGGTCAGCAGTTCAGATCTACTTGTCGCTCCTCGGACACCGTATGGGGACAGTTCTCTGTCCTATAGGGCTGCCGTGAGTGGGAATCAATGTGATGGCAGCGGGGTTTTTGGTTTTTTCTTCACCTGAAGGTTCAAGCTGAAGTTGGGTTTTATTTACTAATAACATTTAGACCCATTTTTGTCAACAGTCAGGATTTCCAGGGGTCATTCTGTATGTGGGCTTTTTTTTTTTTTGCATAGTCAACATTTATGCAGTTAATAGTTAAATTGGTGCTTTAGATTTTGTTAGAATGTGCTGCGTCCATGTGATTATTTTAAGAGAATAATTTTAATAACTACTGTTCGAGTGATGGAACACAGATGGAAGAATATGACTGTGTAATTGACTTGATCTTCAGTGTCTCCGTGGGGGAAATTTGAGGATCTCTGAGGCAGTGTTTGGCACCTTAATTCTGTCCAATCACGATATGAATCCTTGAGAACACATATTAAAATGGTAATTCAACCCAGTGCTTATTTGGTAAATGATACTAAACTCCACGGTACAAGCCTGGTAGATAACAAAAGGCCGTGAAAAACTGCTTTGTTACTGATATTAAACACCTAAGGTAGAGGCGTTTAAAAATAATCATGTTTTCCCTTCGCAGCTGCCTATTTAACAGTAGAAACGAGTTTTTCAGAGGAGGTTAAAAAAAAAAAAAAGGCAAAATTACTTTATAACAGACATTTTAGAATACATTTTTCCCCCTGTGTTTAAGAACCTTTATTAGTCTCAATCGGGACGTAGTCTGGCTGAGCGAAGAAACCATACACAAAAGTGTACATTCTGTATCAGTGGTCAGTAAACCCTTTTCTATAAAGGGATGGATAGGAAGTAGTTTAGGCCATGGAGCCACGTAGGATCTGTTGCCTATTCTTCGTTGTTTTGCTTCCTAAATTTTATTTATCTTGTTGTTCTTGAGAATATACACAGTAAAACATAGAGCAATTCGACAGTTTTCTACACCTACGATTTAGAGACACTGATGACACACTTCAGGCTGCACAACCATCCTCACCCTCCTTTTCTGAGTTGTTCCTCCCCCATGAACATAAACTCACTGCCCCCTGAGGTTCTGCCTAATCTTTTGAGTTGCCGTTGTCGTTGTCAGTTTGATCCCAGATAGTTCTTAAAAAGAGCGAAATGCTCAAGGCAGGCTTTTTTTTTTTTTTTAAACTAGTTAAGCTAAATTACTGTTTGGTTGTAAGATCATTTTGGGGGATGTTTTCAGAATACATTTTTTAGCGTGGTTCAAGAGAGAATTTTCTGTTGAGATTTAGTGTGATTTGTTTTTTGGTGTAAGTACAGGCTGGCTGAGTATATCAGCATCTGCATTTGCTTTGCCTTTACCCCTGGCTCCCCCTGGCTCCCCGGGCCCCTCATCCGCTAAGGTGGGCGTAGAAATAGATTGTGCGTGTTTTGGAACAACTCTGCAAGCATCGCTTTCTCTGTTTTAGCTGCCGACGCAAAAGAGAAGCAGTTTTGGGTGACTCAGCTTCGAGCTTGTGCCAAGTACCACATGGAAACGCATTCTAAGGTAAGTAGCAACAGGGCAGCCGGGAGGTTCTTGAATAACACGGATGGCTACCGTTCCAGCCACAGTGCTTGGTTCCTTTGGGGAAAATGGTTTTTCATGTTACCTTCTAAATTATCCCTGCAGTGGAATTCATACCTGTCCTGCCGTGTTTAAATTTAAAGCCAGGAAAAGTAGTTGGATTCTCTTGTAGGTAGAACACAGAGGCAAGCAGAGAGTCTACAGACACAGATTCTAGAAAGACACGTAGGTTGCTTTCCATGCTGTCCATGGAGGCAGCTGTTAAGTGGTCTGTTGAGAAGTCGCAGTAGATGATTTCATTCTGGAGGCAGGACTGACAGTTCACGACGACTAGCTGTTGTCACTGATGGTTAAATACGATCGAGACCCCAAATTGATGATGGACTCTGCAGGGATCTCTCCTGAATTTTAAGCATGTAAAAACGTTCTCGGGTAACTTGGCTTCTAAAAAAAAAAAAAAATTGGCTTCTAAGCATGAGTTATTTTCTCCTCCGGATTCGGTATGACGTCTCGCGTTAGATGTGTGGGAATTACGAGGTAGGCGCTGTCGTGGATTCTCATGGATGGTTTCCTATCATGAAAACAAATCATGGCAGAATAATTTGAACCAGGCCAATAAATATTGGTGCCGATTAAGGTTTAAAAGGCTATGCCATTGATATGCTTAGCTCAGATCTAGTTAGTGTATCCAGTTGCTGTCTTTTTCTGCATTCTGGCATCTGGTAGAAAGACTCTTCACTTGCTAAAGATTGCATATATTATGCCTGTCTGCTTTCTCGCTCAGGGCTGTGTGAAGTGTCTTGCATAGTTAGACCTCTGTTACATCTTTGAATACAACTCGAACTGGTTTCTTACAGTGAAGTTGGTTTTATTGTTTGTTTTTGGTATAGAGCTGACCCCTTTCTGAGACTTGCTCAGGACCCCTCTTGACTTGCGCTAAAGCTGAATCTTGGGGGAACCGTAGATACGATTCTACTTCTAAAGCTTTTTTCCTTCTGGTCTCCTTTATTTTCCAGGATTTAATAGTTCTTCTGGGCTTTCCATCAGTATTGTATACACAACTAGGCAGGACAGGTTTCTTCCTCTTTTATATGTATCTTTTTGCTTTATTTTTATAAAACACAACAAAAGAGGATAAAATGAAAAGGACCTGTCCCGTCCTATTGCACTTGTGCTCATTAGAGGTAATCACAGTCATGGTTTCTTCTCTGGCCTCCTGGGGATGTTTAGGGATGTGTCAGAAAGTTTAGTGTGTGTACGCCTATGTATCTATCTCTGCCTATACCTACATCTGTATTTGTACAAATGGGGTCATTGATAAGTACACTGTTGTGCTTTTTGGTACTTTTTTCACTGTTAATAAATTTTGGCAATCTTTCACTATGAGATAGCATGGCTCTACTGCAGATACATGGGTCTGCTGCAGTCTTTGTAGGATGGCCAGATGGTGTTCGGAGGGATGGGTGTCAGTGCTTTATTTAACAGTCCTCTCTGATGGACAGGGAGGGTGCTTCCTTTTTTTGTTGGTGCGCTGTTGGTTTGTTTAATGCTGTAAGAAGCACCTCCATATGTACATCTTTTTGCACCTCTAGGCGTTTATCTGTAGGATGGATTTATGCCAGTGGAATGGCTGTGTCATAGGATATACGTCTTCTAAATTTTCACGTTGTTACATGCCGTTGAGTTGGTGCCTACGCATGGCAACCTTATGTTATTATAGAACGAAACCTCGCCTCGTTCTGCACCATCTCAGCCTCGTGGGTATGTTTAAGCCCAAAGCCCATTTTCATAGACATTGCTAAATTGTCCTCAAGAATTGCCCTTTTTTGTAATCCCACCAATACTGTGTGTGAGGCTGTTTCCTCTCTCGCTAAATGTGGGTAGTATTAACATTTACGGTTTGAGAGTTTCACAGGTAACAAATGGATACCTTGTTACTTTCATCTCTGAAATCATGACTGGGGCTGGGTATGTCCCTAGGTGTTTATGTGGCCACTTCTATTTGTTTTATGTGAACTGCTATTTATATCCTTAAGTGTTCCATTGAGGTCATGTTTTTCCTGATTTGTAGTAGCTCTATTTTTTTTTTTTTTGGTTCTATGTATGTGAAGGCCATTTGTCCTTTGCCTGGCATCTCTACGGTAGATGTTTTCTGGTAGGTCGCTTGTAGTTTGAGTCTGTATAGATTTCTTGCTATGTAGAATATTTAACGTTTTGTAGTCACATTTATGAATATTTCCATTTTTGACTTTCATTTTATGTTATGTTTAGAAAGGACTTCTCTGCTCCAAAATTATGAAAATCTTCAGCGTTTTCCTCCCATGATTTTATAGTTTAATTTATTATGTTTAAATAATTGATTCAGCTAGAATTTTATTTTGGGAGTAGGAAGTGAGGTAGGGGAACCAGCTCTAAGTGCTTTGGTATTTTGATGACTCACTAGAGAGAAAGCAAGAGAAAAGCTCCTGATGAGTATTTCTGAGGGATTTGATTTTCTGATACAATCTCTATTTAGTTTCGGGAATACCAATAAAATTATTAAATTTATTAGGGCCAAATAATTAATGGTTTAGAAGTTCAGGCCTATAGGATTCCTTATCTGAGAACTGGAGGTGAGATTGCTACCACCTCTAATTTTATAAAAATAAAAATGAACTATCTTTATCTTGGTAACATAGCTACAGTGATAAGAAATAATAATTAAAAAAATGTGTGAACAGACCTTGTTATTCAGCAGATACACTGTGAAGCCAAAGGCTGCTTGGGCTGAGGTTAGTAGTGAGAATGAAGTTAGACTTAATGTGAGTATAAACTTGATATCAATTTAGCTATAGGATTACTGCTCAGTTTGTACCATAGTCATTAGGAATACATGCTAAGCTGAGGCCTTCTCGTATTACTGTGTATTCCTCATTCTCCCTTAGCCAGCTAGATCCCTCCCCAGTACATTATAGAGAATATTCTCCCTACAGTGGCTTGAGATTTCACTTTTTATAACCTTTTTATTTAAAATCAAGTGCTCCCTGGAACAAATACTAGGCAGATGAGATGGTGCTATCATTCAGTCTCACTTTAGTGAGAATTACAGGATAACCAGGCTCAAAGAGAGAACTCTGGAGCTGAAAAGGGCTTTAAAGATAACCAGTGCAGTGGTTTCTAAACCCAGACCCGCCTCTTGTCAGTCCCTGGTGAGGCTCCCCGAGTTCAGAAGTGAATGAGGAAAACAAGGAAGGAGTAGTTCCTGAAGATACCTTTATTCAGCGTAAAGGACTGTTCTTTGTTCAGAACTTAAAGTTGCTTTGCTTTTGGAAGATTAAAATATTCCTTCCTTTTCATTGTAGAGGATGGTAGGGTATTTATTGCCTTAAAAAAAAAAAAAAAAGTCAGGTTTAATGAGGTCTGTTTTACACCCAGTAAACAAATGACATATCGCTTAAAACTTTTAAAAGCAAAGACGTCACTTTGACTAAGGTGCTCCTGACCCAAGCCATAGTCTTTTCCATCACCTCATACACATGGGAAAGCTGGATAATGAAAAAGGAAGAGCGAAGAATGGGTGCATTCAAACTGTGGTGTTGGTGAAGAATACTGAATATACCATGAACTTTCAGAAGAACAAGTAAATCAGTGTTAGAAGAAGTACAACCAGAGTGCTCCTTAGAAGTTAGGATGGTGTGACTTCGGCTTGCTCGTTTTGGATATGTCATCCAGAAAGACCAATCGTTACAAAAGGACCTCATGTTTGGTAGAGGGCTGTCAAAAGCAAGGGAAACTTGATGGGTTGATGCAATGAGATAGACTGAGACAATAGCCAGCACAGTGGACTCAAACATACCCATGATCCTGGAGATGGCCTCGGACCTGGAGCCATTTCATTCTGCTATACATACGGTCACCATGAGTCAGAGCCGACTTGATGGCAGCTAACAAAAACAGACAGTGAGGAGATGGGATGAAGTGGTTTAAAATCTCGATGGAGCTCAGAATTCCTTGCTGCCTCACCTGGCTTCTTCCTGGCCAGTAGCACCCACCCACCAGCACCAGTGTGAACAGAGTCTTACACTGTGAATTCACTGCTGACAGCTTATGAAAGACTTTTGTTCCGTAATGGAAGTATCACTGTTTTTTTTTTTAATTATGAAAGTGTCTTAGTCCGGGTTCTCTAGAGGACCAAAATCAACAGAGTATTATTAATCGGTTGTGAATTATGTCCCCCAAAACCATGTGTTGTAAATCCTAACCTCTATGCCCGTGGTTATAAGCCCATTTGGGAATGGCTTGTCTTTGTTATGTTAATGAGGTAGAATTAGCGTAGGGTGTGGCTGGAGTCTCACCAGATATAAAAGGAGCAAATGAAGCAAGCAGAGATGGGAAAGAGTGATCCCAAACCACATGAACATGGCCCAGAAGCAGAAACTCGAGAGACAATGACCTTCCTCCACAGCTGACAGAGAGAGCCTTCCCATAGAGCTGGGAGGCTTGAATTCAGACTTTTAGCCTCCTAAACTGTGAGAAAATTTCTGTTTGTTAAAGCCACCCATTTGTGATATTTGTTAAATAAAGCAGCACTTAGAAAATTAAAACCCATATAAATACCATGTTTTTATGCAAATGACACACACCTGCCTTTGTTTGCCAACTGTGCCCTCCCCACATGAGGTATTTTTGAAAGCATGCTATGCTAATTTTTTAATAGCAACATGTAAAAAAAAACTGGCATAGCAGCACTTATGAAAATACCTCATGGGCGGAGGGCATGTTGGTAAACGTAGAAGGCACATTTTTTTTGTGTGAAAATATGGTGTATATGTAGAGAGAAATTTACTTCAAGGAAATGGTCCATGCAGTTGTGGGGGCTGGCAAGTCCCAGATCTGTGGGTCAGATGACAGGCTAAAGACTCCTACTGGCTCACCTGTGGTTGCAGGGGCTGAGAGGCTCAAAATCTGCAGACCAGGCATCAGGCTGGAGGCTGCTTCTGGCTCACAGCATTGCAGGGGTTCGTGAATCCAAAATCGGCAGGCCAGAGACTTTTGCAGGCTCAGTTCCAAGAGCCAGAGGACAGGTGATAAGAGTGAGCTTTACCAGAGCATCCATTTATATACTGGAGGCTGGACGTACCCCCAAGGAAACTCCCCGTTCAACTGACTGGCTGCTCACATCAGATCACAAAATGGAAGGTGGTTACATAGTGTCTGCCAAACCACTGAGACTCATAGCCTAGAGGAGCTGACACAAAGCCTTAACCACCACTGAAAGTTAATCACAGTGTAGAACATTCAGGAGATAGGGTAATATTTTTGTTTTCTTCCTCATAATTTCCTAAATCCCACCCCTAGACATAATCTCTGAAGATACCATGAAGATACCATTTGGGGATGCATTCTTCCAGCCTTTTTTTCTATGTGTGTGTCTTTCACCTTCCATTCATCTCCCCTCCACCCGTCCCCCCAAATCTATCTACCTTCCACCTGTCCCCCCTCTATCCATCCCCCCAAGTCTATCTATCTATCCCATCCATCACCCAACACCATTTAGTCTACACCCTTCCAGTCATTTTTCCGTGTGGGTAAATACAAAGAGATCACATGACATCATCTGGAGGTCCATTCTTCCAGTCTTTTTTCTGTACAGTTGTATGCATAGAAATCACATGCATTTGTTTTTGCGAGCACCTTACACCTCTGTGAGCATGGGCTATAAATGCAGGATTTGGCCACAGACCCATTCTTTGGGTCTGGGTTGTTTCACTTTTAAAAGGACCGTATGAGGGTCTGGTTGGGGACCTGTTCCTTAGACTATTTCTCTGGTCTCCCCTAGGCTTTATCTTCCAGTCAACTACTTGCCCTTTCCCCTCTGCCAGTTCACATCTCTTATTCCTTGTCCTGTTCTTTAGATCCAGATGGGAAGTTGAGGGAATAAAGGGATGTCCTTACTGTTATTTCACCCATCTAACAACACAGAAAGTCCAGCATATTTCTTTCACCTATGGGGGAGACCAAGTAAGGCCATGTAGATACTTGAGGCATTTGAAGTAGTTTACAATGTGGAAATACTCATTTTAACACCTGTTCATTTTTGATGTGGTCAGTGCAGGCAGCCCCCCTTCCGTGGATGCCTTCCTTGAGCCCTCATCCTTCCTTGGAGCTCACAGAGCCCAAGCCTGACCCCATCCTTGAACTTAACTATGTTGGGCTGTAAAGAGCTGATTCCCTGTCTGACTCCTACACTTGACCTGTGTTCCCCGAGAACAAAGACTGGCTACAACAGTCACTTAGGAAGACGAGTTACTGAGGAATCTTTGTCTGCCTAAGGGGTCTGAAGATACTGTGGTTTGATCGGAGCCCTCGTGGCACAGGGGTTAAGAGCTTGTCTACTGACCAAAAAGGTCAGCAGTTCAAGTCCACCATCTGCTCCTTGGAAACCCTATGGGGCGGTTCCACTCTGCCCCGTAAGGGAGGGCGGCAACTTTTTTTTTTTTTTTGGTCGTTTGATCAGATTGGTATGGGGCTAGGGCTTGTTGTCCTTGCTAGGTATTTCTAAATTAAAATGCAAATTTTCAGATAAAGTCTTATGCTAATTTTGTCACGGAGGAATGTGATTGTCTACTACAGAATTTTAAATTCATTGTAAGTCTTAAGAGGTCTTGAATCAACCGAAAGCTACTGAGTTTTTGGGACTGTATATATAAATATTCATGTCAGAAGCTTCCCAAATCACAAGTTTTTTTTTTTTTTTTTCCTTTTCCATCCTGTAGAATGAGGGCTGCATATTAATTTGTGTGAGGCTGTGTGGTATTTAAGCACTGTCTCTTCCGTGGGGGCTGTTGAGAGAGCCCCCAGAGTTGGTGGGGCAGCTCTTTTCTTCCCTTAATACCTGGGAGGAAGGTAATGCCCATTAAGGGCCTACCTGTGCTTACATAAGCTCCCAGTGCCAGCTGACACTGGTGATCTAGTCTCTAACTCTCACCTCCTTCTCTTGCCACTAATACCTAATAACCCCCCCAGAGACGTTGAGGGGTCACTCAGCACAACGGGGCCTTGGTAGGTGAAAAAGGAGGCTGGAGAGTGATGGGGTGGACAGGCAAACTGGGTGATGCTGGTTGGTTCATGTCTGGTCTGACCTGGGAGAGCATGCTCTTTGTTGTTGTGTGCAGTTGAGTCAATTTCGACTCGTGGCAACCTCATGTGACAGAGTAGAACTGCCCTGTTGGGTTTTCTAGGCTGTAATTTTTACGGGAGCAGATTGCCAGGTCTTTCTCTTGCAAAGCCACTGGGTGAGTTTGAACTGCCAACCTTTCGGTTAGCAGCCGAGGGCTTAACCGTTGCGTTGCCAGGGCGTGCTCTATGGGTAGCTTTTGTCTCAAAGGCCGTGTGTGTGGCCACCTGGCCACCGTTCCCACCAGCCTAGTTCTGTGCACAGGAGTGGGTGGGGTGGAGAAGCCCAGCTGGTGGCCTCACTCCTTGGTAGCCTAGATACACAAAGTGTGCAGATACCCCTGCTTGGGGGCATTCAGGGACTTTATCTGGAGACTCTTGGGGGATGTGTAGACTACTTCGGGGAATTACAAGGTTTGTGTGTGTAGAAGGAGGAGGCGGAGGTTCTGACAGTATGTTAAATCCACAGCAGGATGAGAAGATTTGAAGTTACTGTTTAATTATTCCTCTTAGCAAATCTAGTGTTTTCATGGCAAAAAGACTAGAAACTGTCCTGATTTTCTGCTGCACTTGGGGCCTGTGAACTAGAAGGGCTTTGGAGAGGTGCTCTGACATCTTCGATAGGTTGCTTGTCCTCAGCACAGCCAGAGTCACCAGCCTGCTGGGACTAACCTGATGACATATTAAAATCTAAAACTGTGTGGTTATAAGGGACCTTAGACATCATCCCGTCAACCCCCCCCACACCTCATTCCACCACTTGCACAAAAATGTACAAAATGTATGTTAATCATGAAGAAATGAGTTTATTCTAATGAAAATGATACCCAATTGTATTCCCCCAGAGAGAGTACATGCAGCACTGTTGGTAACTCCTTGGCTGAGTTCTAAGAATTTTGGTGGTAACCTGACCAAAAAACAAAACAAAACAAAACATTGCTGTCCATTCAATTCTAACTTGTAGCCACCCTATAGAACAGAGTGGAACTGCCCTATAGGGTTTCCAAGGAGTGACTGGTAGATTCGAACTGCCAACCTTTTGGTTAAAAGCCTGAACTCCTAACCAGTGCACCGTCAGGGCTCCTTAAAAAAAAAGTCTGTTGCTATTAAGTTGATTTTGACTCACAGCCACCCTATAGGACAGAGTAGAACTGCCCCTAGGGTGTCCAAGGAGCAGCTGGGGGATTGGAACTGCTGACCTTTTAGTTAACAGGTATAGCTCTTAACCACTCTACCTCCAGGGAATCAACCATTGAGGAGTAGCATTCAAGCAAAATGTGTCTTGGTTATTTTTTTTAAAGAGAGAAAAAGAACAATCCTAAGGAACACATTTTTGGGAAAAGGAGACAATAATAAATGGCATCTTTTAACACATTTCTAGGTGGCTGATACTATGCTAAGCAAGTGTTTTTTAGATTATTTTGCGTATTTCTCATGACAGCTACGAGACAGGCGCTACCGTTACGTTTTACAGGTGAGAGAAGTTAATGGGCTGAAGGTCACATGGCAAGTGGTTCACACTCTTTTTTAATTGAGATATAATTTATATACTGTAAAATTTACCCTCTTAAAGTGTTCAGTTCTGTGGTTTTTAGTATGTTCACAAAGTTGTACAACCATCACTGTTAATTCCAGATGATTTTTATCACCTCAAAAAGTCCCGTATCCATTAGGAATTACTCCCCATTCCTGCCCCCTCCTCAGCCCCTGGTAACCACAAATCCTCTGGACATTTCATATAATGGAGTCATACGATCTGTGACCTTTTGTGTCTGGCTTTTTTCACTTAGTATAATCTTTTCAAGATTGATCCATGTTGTAGCATGAAATTAGTATTTTACTGTTTTAAGCTTGGATATTCTATTGTATGGATAGACCACATTTTCTTCCTTCATTCCTCTGTTGATGAACATTTGGGTTGTTTCCACCTCTTGGTCATTACGAATAGTGCTGCTTTGAACATTTGTGGACAAGTTTTTGTGTGGACATTTCTGTTGGGTACATACCTAAGAGTGGAATTGCTAGGTCAACTGGTAACTCTGTGTTTAACTATTTAAGGAACTACCTGGCTGCTTCCAAAGTGGCTGCACCATTTCACATTCTAAGCAACAATGTGTGAGGGTTCCAGTTTCTCCATATCCTCATCAACACTTGTTTCTGTCTGTTTGATTCTAGCATCCTAGTAGGTACGAAGTGGCATCTCATTGTAGTTTTGGTTTGCATTTCCCTAATGACTAATGATGTTGATTATCTTTTCATGTGTTTATTGGCCATTTGTATATCTTCTTTGGAGAAATGTCTTACTCAAATCCTTTGTACATTTTGTAATTGGGTTATTTGTTTTCATTGTTGTATGAGTTTTTAAAAAATATATTCTAGGTACTAGACCCTTATCAGATACATGATTTGCAGATATTTTCTCCTATTCTGTATGAGTTGTCTTTTTACTTTGCCCATCTTTTAAAAAAATTTTTTTATTGTGAGTATATAAATAACAAAAAAATTTACATTCCCATCTTTTTTGACATAAGCACATTTTTAAAAGGGTGTCTGGTACAGTGGACAAAGCAGAGAATTAGAGCCAAAGGACCTGGTTTCTGACTGTGCCTGGGCTACTCATGAGCCACTGACTAGCTGTGACCTCCAACAGTTTAATCTTTCTGAGTCTCAGTTTCCAATTCTGTAAATTGGGCAGAGTAATGGCATCAGCCCTACAGGGTGGTTGTTAGGATTAAGTGACAAAAAACACATCACAAATATCAGCTCTTTGTAATCAGGTCGACCCAGCTCTGCTGGGCCACTGGGTTGTTGAGCCGGGCCACTCGGTTGTTGAGCCGGGCCACTCGGTTGTTGAGCTGGGCGCCACCTGGACGTGGCTCACTCAGAAGGAGCAGCTGAGAAACTCTCCTAAAGCTTGATTGTAATGACTCTCCCCCAAAACATTTTAATGGATTGCTCAAATGCTCATATTCCTCATGTGTTAGAAAACTCTAGTATAATCCAGAGTAAACCACTTTGCCTTGTTCATATTGTGTGGTCTGGTAGTGTGTGGCTCTGGTCTCATTTTCTGTTAGACTACGAGATTAAAGGCAAGCAGTATAGGCTGAGGAATGGGATAGTACTGAGTTCAAAATCAGCCCTGCCAACTAGTGCAACCCTGATTAAGTTATCCTCTGACCCTGTGTCTCCGTCTGTGGAGTGGGGGCAGTAATTGTTGTTACTGGGATTGAATCATGGGTTGTGGTGAGGATAAAATAAAGATCACGTTCGTGGAGGTCCGAGGATGTGTGAGCCGGGCACTGAGTTAGTTTCCCTGAGAGGTGCTGGGCTGATGGAGTGACCCCAATAATGACCTCATGAAGTGATCACTCTGGAAAAGAGACAGTACTGGTCTGTGCAAGACAGGAAATGCAGAGTTTGTGAAATGGAATACTTCTGGTGAACCACTGAGTCTCTCAAATAGTCAGGACATATTGTTACCTACTTATACAACCAGCCTTATTAAAATTAATGAAAGGCTGAAAAAAGGTGTACTATTTTGGAATCAACCAAAATCTATCAAAAACAGAGTCTCCTCCCTCCCTCTTCCTCTTAAGTGCGTGCGTACACCCCTACAACCACCCCACCCCCACCAGGGCTGGGAACAGTGTTTGCCTTGGGGAGGGAAAATTTGGCAGTGATTCAATTAATTATATACATTAAAAAAAATATTTGCTAAAATAGTTAAAATTTAAACTCATAAAAAAAATTTTTTTTCTTTTTTTAAAGCTAAGCAGAGATTGGTTTTGTTCAGTGTGTGCTTTTCTCAGGCCACTGTCAAGTCGGCCCTTTTTTCCTGCCGGGGAAGCTCGCCACCAGGCAGTCACAGGTGAACGTGCTTCTCATTATATTCTTCACTCAACAGTCTTTAACACCAAATGACCTTGAAGGTATTCAATAATTCCAAATTCCTGCCTGTTCAGAGTAGGCCTTTATTTTCATTAGACAGGATCGATTTTACTTGATACGGTTTGAAGTGTTTAAAGTTTAATGCTCTTTCGGGGACGTGCTACTTTGTTCCCATTTATCTGAACCAAATAGTGATTAATGATGAATTTAGAGTGGCCTCTTCCATCAGCTGGGCTCCTCTGTCATTGGGATGATTGGTTCATTAGCATAAGAATTAGCTCCTGTCCTTGGGTGGTACAGCCAGCTAAGTGGTTGACTACTACGGCTTGACTACTAACTGGAAGGTTGGTGGTTCAAAGCCACCAGAGATGCCTCAGAAGAAGGACCTGGACATCTGCTTCTAGAAAATCAGCCGTTGGAAATCCCGTGGAGCTCAGGTCTAGTATGAAACACATGGGTCACCGTGAGTCAGGGTTGACTCGAGGCCAGTGATTTTTCTCTGCTTCCATCCTAAATTCTACAAGCAGAGTTTCCTCGAACACCAGATGGCAGAGAGAACGAATGCCACTGGAGATTGAAGGGGGTTCATGCTGCCCACCTGAAAATATTTTTAGAAGTCCCATGTATCTTTTAAAAAATTCAACTTGTGTATCCTACTGTATAATATAAAAAAAAAAAAATAATATAGTAGTGTTTTATTTTCATTCCCTAAATTGTTGGGTAAAAAGCAAGATGTGCTGCATCCCCCATTGAGAGCCTGACGTATGAGGTGCCCCAGGTCGAGAAGCAGAGCATTATGGGAGTGATGTGTTTTCCTAAGTAGCAAGTCTTTGGGCAGATAGAATATGACGTTTTACGCTTGATAAACTGTCAGTAAGTAACGTTGGACAAGCCCATTAGAGGACTGACTCTTCCCTTTCTGTTTTCAGCTATTGGGCAATTTTACTTTCATGTTATATGAAGCTCAGTGCCATTTTTCTTCTGGAAGTTTTCATAGGTAATTACTTTTTGGGTATTTAAGTGTAAAACAGCGCCTTCCTAACCACACCATCAAATTAACTAAATAAAACACAATTTAAGAACAGCTTTTATTTAAACGATAAAGTTGGGAGATTTATTATCGTCTTTATAAAGTGCAGTGATTTTGCTAACTTTCTCAAGCATAGTCTTAAAATTAGACTGACTGCCTTACCCAACGGGAAAGTAATAGTGGTATCCAGGAAGGCTGAGGTCCAGGAGATCTTCACACATTCTTTTAGGAAAAAACAAGACAGTGCAATTTTGATTGAGTTGAATTAATTCATTGTACCACTTATCTGTACTTAAGTAAAGCTTTGTTTTGGTGTAAATAATTCAGTTCTTGTTTTCAGTCCAGAGTATTGGTGGGTGACTTTATGTAGATAGCTCCTGTGCGAGCCTTTGATTTAAGGCGGGATGGACAACTCCTGGAGCCCTGGTGCACAGAGGTTAAGAACTTGGCTGCTAACCAAGACGTCGGCAGTTTGAATCCACCAGCCACTCCTTGGAAACTCTATGGGGCAGTTCTACTCTGTCCTTTAGGGTCTCTTTGAGTCAAAAACCAACCAGACAGCAAGAAGTTTGATTTTGGCTTAGACGGCCCTTAGTCTGATAGCCCATTCTTTGTGCTAACTTTCACATTTATCTCTTTTTTTTTTTTAAAAGAACTTTATGAAGTATAATTAACATAACATGAAATTCACCCATTTTAAGTATAAAATTCAGTGATTTCTAAGGAGTTGTGATGGTCGTACCAAAATTCAGTTTTAAGAACGTTTATTTCCATCACCCCAATAAGATTCCCTTTGCCCATTTGGTTATTCCCCGTTCTTGATCCCAGGCTCAGGCAACCATTAACCTATTCTATGTCTCAATTGATGTGCCTTTTCTGGGCATGACATATAAATGCAATCATAGTATACGTGAGCTTTTGTGTGGCATCTTTTACTTGGCGTGATGTTTACAAGGTTCACCCATGTGATAGGATGCATCAATGCCTCATTACTTTTTGTTGCTGAATTGTATTCCACTGTACAGATATGCCGCATTTCATTTGTTAATGGGCATTTGGGTTGTTTCCACTTTTTAGTGATTATGAAGAACACTGTTGCGAACCTTCACGTACAAGTCTTTGTGTAGACGCTTCTTTCATTGCTCATAGATGGCCATCTGGGAGAGGAATTGCAGTAGCTTGTGGTAAATTTATAGCTTTTTTGTTTGTGGTGCATCTCACATTCTGCTTTTGCAGTACAGTTGTTAGTTCTCTTGCCTTACTTTCTTCACCAGTCCTAAAATGCCTGAGGGCAGGAACCAACCCTCATTCATGTCTGTCTCCCCCATAATGCCTTTCTTACAGTATGGTAAATGAGCTATACGTTCTGCCCAATTGCTCTGATGCAGGAAGGAAGCTGGTATTACTCACGGCTGGGCTCTGAAGTGTGAGGTTGTGGCGTATCAAGGACAGACAAGAAGCTGAGGATCAGCAAGCTGAGTATAGGGAACTATGATCAATTGCGTTACTGCTGCCAGTTCTTCTTCCCTGTGTCCATGCTCTCTGCTGTGTGACTTTCCAGACCCTTCCACTGAAGGTGCACCCTGTATCCCTGCCTCTTTGATGTTGGGCATGGCCATGTGACTTTTTCAGGCCTATGAGGTGTAGCAGAAGTGACAGCATATCAGTTCTGAGCCCAAGCCTGAAATGGCATGCTGTGTTTTCCTTTGCTCCTGCAGGAGCTTCTGCTGTCGCCATGAGAAGAGTGTGCCCTGGGTGGCTTTTGGTCTAAAGATGGTGAGAGAGACACCTGGAGCAGACCTGGACTCAGTCTGCGGCTTGAAGCCTGACCAGCCTGTAGATACCAGAATGAGAATAAATGATGGTTCTTTTAAGCTGCTGAGTTTGGGGTGTTATGTATGCAGCATTATGGTGGCAATAATTGACACAGAAGTAAAATAAACATTGTCCTAGTCAGATATAAAGCAATGATAATACAGACTTGGGATCCTGACTATGGGCCTGGTTGGCATAGGGGATGAAGCTAGAAATATGCAAATAGGGATGGAGGAAGACACATTGGGATAATAAGGGTCTGTCAGTAGAAAAGACTGAGAAAGATGTGGATGACCAATGAGGATAATAATTTATATAAATATTATAAAATACACAATTATTATGCCAGTAGCTGTCCTTCATTATCAAATTAGTAGGCGTAGTGGTAAGTACTTTAACAGACATTGTTTCATTTAATCCTTACAATATTCCAAGTTATTTATAACCCTCCAGGGCTTCATTGACCTCCCAATGAGGTCAATGAAGCCCTGGAGGGTTATAAATAACTACCTTAGGTCACATACCTGGTAAGGGGCTGAATGTTGAATCCAGGTCTCTAATACTCCACAGCACATGGACTGGGCTTCCTCCCCATGTATGTGATCCCTGATGCATGAATAGCACAGGCAAGATGAACACACAGACTCCTTGTCTCTAGTACTTTAGAAAATAATATGGTGGTACTTCCCAAAATGTGGGAGAAGTAAATCGATAATTCTAAGTGCAGGAAAGGAAGAAAGATTTTGGTAAGTAGTAGATTGGTGACATCAAGGACATCATACATGAATAAAGCAAAAGGTCATTTAAAAGGTAGAAAAAAAAGGAAAGACCAAAATGGATGTGAAAAGAGATTCTGAAACTTGCTCTTGAACATAGAGCAGCTAAAGCTAGTAGAAGAAATGATGTGAAGTTAAAAGGGTTGAACAGAAGATTTCAAAGGGCAGCTCGAGAAGACAAGGTAAAGTATTAAAATGAAATGTGTGAAGAATTGGAGTTAGAAAGCCAAAAGGGAAGAACACGCTCGATATTTCTCAAGCTGAAAGAACCGAAGAGAAAATTCAAGCCTCAAGTTGCAGTATTGAAGGATTCTACGGGTAAAATATTGAACAACGCAGGAAGCATCAAAAGAAGATGGAAGGAATACAGAGTCACTGTGACAGAAAGAATTGGTCAACATTCAACCATTTCAGGGAGGTAGCATATGATCAAAACCGACAGTATTGAAGAAAGAAGGCCAGGCTACACTGAAAGCATTGGCAAAAAACAAGGCTTCAGGAATTGACAAAATACCAATTGAAATGTTTAACAAACCGATGCAACGCTGGAAACACTTTTCTATGCCAAGAAATTTGGAAGACAACTTCCTGGCCCACCAGCTGGAAGAGATCTGTATTTGTACCCACTCCAAATGCAGAAGTTATCCAGCAATATCATTATCACACGCAAGTAAAATTCTGCTGAAGATCATTCAAAAGCGGTTGCATTAGTACATTAACAGGGAACTGCCAGAAATTCAAGCTGGGTTCACAAAGAAGACATGGAACGAGGGATATCAGTGCTGATGTCAAATGAATCTTGGCTGAAAGCAAAGAATACCAGAAAGATGCGTGCCTGTGTCTTATTGACTATGCAAAGACATTTGACTGTGAATCATAAATTATGGCTAACATTGGGAAGAATGGGAATTCTAGAACACTTAATTGTGCTCGTGTGGAACTTGAATGTACATCAACAGGCACTTGTTCAAACAGAATAGGGACACTGCGTGGTTTAAAATCCAGGAAACGTATGCATCAAGGTTGTATCCTTTCACCATACTTATTCAGTCTCTTTGCTAAGCAAATAATCTGAGAAGCTGGCCTGTGTGAAGGATGTGGCATGAGAATTGGAGGAAGACTCGTTAACCTGCAATATGTAGATGACACAGCCTTGCTGCTGAAAGTGAAGAGGACTTGAAGCACTTACTCATGAAGATCAAAGAGTACAACCTTCAGTATGGATTACACCTCAACATAAAACAAAAATCCTCACAACTGGACCAATAAGGAACATCATGATAAGCGGAGAAAAGATTGAAGTTGTCAAGGATTTCATTTTACTTGGATCCACAATCAACGCCCGCGGAAGCAGCAGTCAGGAAATCAAACGATATACTGCATTGGGCAAATCTGCTGCAGAAGACCTCTCTAAAGTGTTAAAAAACAAAGATGTCACTTTGAGGACTTAGGAGTGCCTGACCCAAGCCGTGGTGTTTTCAGTCGCCTCATATGCATGCAAAAGCTGGACAATGAATAAGGAAGACCAAGAAAGAATTGGTGTCTTTGAATTATGGTATTGGTGAAGAATATTGAATATACCGTGGACTGCCAGAAGAATGAACACGTCTGCCTTGGAACAAGTACAGCCAAAGTACTCCTTAGAAGCGGCAATGGCGAAACTTCATTTCACGTACTTTGGACATGTTATCAGGAGGGACCAGTCCTTGGAGAAGTACATCATACATAGTAAAGTCGAGGGTCAATGAAAGAGAGGAAGACACTCGATGAGATGGATTGACAGTGTCCTCAACGATGGGCTCAAGCATGGGAATGATTGTCAGGATGGCGTATGTCTTAGGCTGGGTTCTCCAGAGAAGCAAAACCAGTAAAGCCTATAAATACATATATATAGAGAGAGATACCTGTTGCTGTTGACTCAATTCCGACTCATAACCCCTGTATATAGAGAGATTTATATCAAGGAAACAGCTCATGTAATTGTAGAGGCTGGAACGTCCCAAGTCCGTGGATCAGGATAGAGGCTTTCCCTGATTCATGTAGCCACGGGACTGGCAAACCCAAGATCAGCTGGTCAGAGAACAGGGCTCTTGTTCACAGGCTGTGAAGGTTGACAAATGCCAATCAAGATAGGCAGGTAAGAGCATTCTCCTAATTCACATAGCTGCAGGGGCTGGCAAACCCAAGATCAGGAGGTTGGAGAGCAGGACTCTTGCTCACAGACTGTGAAGATTGACGAATCCCAAGATCAGCAGGTAAGCTGCTTGCTCAAGTCCCAAGAACAGGAGGTCAGATGAGCAAGAGGCAGCTGCAGGATCCAGAGCAAGCC
Organism: Elephas maximus indicus; assembly: GCF_024166365.1. NCBI lineage: Eukaryota > Metazoa > Chordata > Mammalia > Proboscidea > Elephantidae > Elephas > Elephas maximus. The sequence continues at coordinate 7,729,300 of NC_064845.1, forward strand.
AAAAGCCTTGGTAAGGCGAGCAGGAAGTAAGTAAGTGGAGGAGGGTGGAGAGATGAAAGCTGAGGGGGTGGTCAGCTGCCACAGCCCTCACCCCTCACCTCACCATTACCACTCAGCAGGTTCCATCATGGGGGTAATCACATAACCAAATTTAAACAGGGAAGTGATCACAACGGTATAGAGCTGCCAAAACACTGAGAATCATGGCCCAGCCAAGTTGGCACAAAATCTTAACCATCACAGAGCAGGACCGAGCAGTGTTTCATTTGTTGTACATAGGGTCACTGTGCGTGGGAATTGGCTCAACACCTAACAACGGCAGTAGATCCTTACCATGTTAAGCAGGAAAACGGAAGATGTCTGGGAGGTTAATTGTACATTTTTGGGTTAATATCAGTAGGAAGGAGCCCTGATGATGCAGTGGTTAAGAGCTCAGTAGCTAACCAAAAGGTCAGCAGTTCGAATCCACCAGCCACTCCTTGGAAACCTTATAGGGCAATTCTACTCTGTCCTATAGGATCACTATGAGTCAAAATCGACTCGACGGCAACAGGGTTTTTTTGTTTTGTTTTGGTTATCAGTAGAAAGAGTTCTGGGCTGGATAAATTTTCCCATCTAGTTATCTAATGCTTCTGTAACAGAAATACAAGTGGATGGCTTTAACAAAGGGAAGTTTATTTTCTCACAGTAGAGTAGGCTAAAAGTCCAAATTCAGGGTGTCAGCTCCAGGGGAAGGCTTTCTTTCTGTTGGCTCTGGAGGAAGATCTTTCTCGTCAGTCTTCCCCTGGACTAGGAGTTCTCTATGCAGAAACCCCGGGTCTAAAGGACACACTGTGCTCCCAGGGCTTCTTTCTTGGTGGCATGAGGTCCCCATGTCTCTCTGCTTGCTTCTTTTATGCCTCAAGAGATTGCTTCAAGACACAATCCAACCTTGTAGATTGAGCCCTGCCTCACTAACACAACTTCCGTCCGTCCATCTTCCCTCATTAACATCACAGAGGCAGGATTCACAACGTATAGGAAAATCCTGCAATACCAGGAATCATGGCCCAGCCGAATTGATACACACATTTTTTGGGGACATAACTCAATCCATGACACCATCCATCCATCCATCCAAGCTGTGTTCCTGAGGTGGCCGTCTAACCCCGATTTGCGGGTTTTTGGTTCTTCCAGGCACCGACATTCCCAATTTCTCTTGCATGTACTACAAATTTTGTGATACAATTTCTCTACTCCAAACTTCACCCGCATCATCTTTGGCTCTTAGCTGCTTTTCTAGCCTTCACAGGCTCATTGATACCTACTCTTAATAGCCTAGGGAGGTTATCAAGAACTACATTTGGGGTTGGGAGACAAGAAACATTTTAAATGGATCCCTGAGTTCCATTAGTAGGTTGGCACTGCCTTCAAGATCTTTCTTCCCTGCTCTGAACCCTCCTTTGGCCAAGTCAGCAACTGGAAAAGGTTGCTGTTGCTTGATACATGTATTTAGGATACTTTTCATTCATCTTGGCAGCTTATCTTAACGGCATCTTTCCATCCCCCGTAAGCCTTGCGACTTGGCAGATCTATATACCTCTTTGGAGTACAAGCTCTTTTCCCTGTTCATTGGCCAGTAGGCATTTAAAACCTGTCTTACTGTGTGTAGGCTGCTGTGATTGGGGCTCTTTCCTTTAGTCCTCACAGCATCGAAGCTTTCAATTTTCAGATTCTCGTGTGCTGATAATAAAAAAAAGGATAAAACCTTTTGTCTTAATGGAGGCAGCTGGTTCTAATGCCACATAAATGTGTTCTTCATTGATAATAATTATAAAAGGTACATTGCAGTGTATGAGGTCCTTCCACGTGTCTCATCTTATACCAGGGTTTCTCGGCCTTATGGACTACTGACATTATGGGCTGGATATGTCTTTGTTGTAGGGGGCTGTCCTGTGCATTATAGGATGTTTAGTAGCATCTCTGGCCTGCACCTCTCCACCTCCCCCACCCCCCTGGCACCTTTTGGTTGCAACAACCAGAAAAGTTCTCTAGGCTTTGCCAAATGCTCACTGGGGGCCAAAAATCACACCCAGCTGAGAACCACTGCCTCATATAATTCTCACAACAGTCTTATTAGGTAGATATTATCTCCATTCTGCAGATGAGGAAACTGAGGCACAGAGAGACTAGATGGCCGTTTGGCTCTGGAGTAACAGAGGTGAGCCTTGAAGCCATGGGCCCTTCATCTGAGGCCCCTCTCTAGCCCACATCTTCTAGAACAGTGCTTCAGTGGATAAGAGAAGAGCTAGGCCAGTAGGGCTGTTTGCAGACGAGGCTTTGCTCTTGGGAAAGGCCCTATTCCCTTTGCCAGATGCGAGACAGCCGATCCATCACAACTCACGATGTCTGGACATCTCCTCCAGCGAGGAACACAGACGCCAACTGAGACATTTAGCAGCGAAGCAAGAATGCTCTCTTGGTCCTGCTGCAGCTGGCCAGTAGGCTCTGTACTCTGGGGATCCCCAGGCCCAGCTACAGGATGGAGAGAGCCCCAAACTCTGCAGCCCGGGATTCTGCACAAATCTGAGAAGCACTGGGTGGCGTCTCTCAGCATGTGTTGCCGCTAAGGAGGCAAATTACGTATTTTCTCAAGCTTTATTTTCCCCCATGCTCTGTGCCGTACTACCAAAGTGGAGAGGAGACCAGGGAGAATGTATGTTTGAGGCTTCAGCTTGACAGCCCTTGTGAGCTAGAGCTGTGGCCGGGCAGGACTGGCGGGCTTGGCCGGGGACGTCTGGGCCTCCTTATGGGCTGCACCCACTCGGCTGCAGTGAGGACCAACAGCAGCACCTCCTGCCTCATCCCGCTGTGGGCGGATGTGGAGACGGGTTCTTGCCACTTCCCTCACCCTTGGTCATCTAAGGTAAATGGGAACGGGTGTTTGGGGGTTGCGGCCGGAGGGGGGCGGTTATTCTGTAGCTCTTCTTCACCCCTTTTTGGCTGTGGAATAAGCACTTCTCTCTTGGGACAGTCTAGACGTAGGCTGCCAGGGCAAAGGGGACTTCTGCAAATCGTGAAGCCGCAAATGTTCTTTCCCCAGTGAGATACATGGTACCGACAGCTAAGCTGCAGGTGTTGCCTCACAATGTGATTGGTGAAGTACAAAACCCAATATTCCTAAGGAGTTGGCTGATGCTTGAAATAACAAGAAGCAACCCCTGTACCTTTTGACTCGTGACGTCTTTCAGCATCTTTAGATACCCACCTCAGAGAACTGCTTTTATTCGATGACTTTGGATGCTGACTTGAATTGCCGTGTTGTTACTGCTTTCCTCATTACCTCATGCGCCGAAGTAACCTGCAGACACCACATTGGTGGGTGTAATATAAGACTGAAAGTCAAGAAGCTTGAGTGTTCCGATGATTCCACCATTGGCCTTGACCTTAAGCTCTTTGCATTTTTTTTTTGTACCACAGTTCCTTATTCTTTGAAGTAGGCAGAGCATTTCCCCACGAGTATTACACGGAGGTACTGCCAGGTAAGCAAATGAATATTTTGGGAGAGGCTTCATGAGAACAGGCAGTGTGGCTACAACACCATGATTCTAACGTGACGGCTGCTGGCATCGTCAGGTTTATATGCCGGACGCGCGTCTCTGCTGACCTCTGTGGTTTCCGTGGGAAGGGAAGGAAGAACGTGGCTCTCTCGCTCTCTTTGTAATTTGGTTGTGTGCATAAAGTAGAATTGTGATTTGCTTTTTTGCATGTTGGAAGCCCTTCAGTGCCCCCTCACTCTCTGCCTTTCTGTCCCATTCTCATGCCCCAAAGTGACCATTCTGGGCATGTGCACGTGTGTATTGTTCTCAAAGAGGGGGGAAACGGGACCACATTTTACATATTGTTTTTTATTTTCTCACTTAATATGTCTTCGGAATCTTCCCATGCCAGTGTATATTTGTGTGTGTGTATATCTGTCCATTTTTAAAAATCAGCCTCGTTGTATTTAATGGAATGTATGTGCGATAATTCCTGTAAGTGTCTCTTGATGGGCATTTTTTGGGTACATAATAACCTCTTGAACCTAGAAAAGGCCTTGTTATGGTATGGAGTGGTAAGGCCAGTAAGACCTAGACTGTCTAGTCCTGGCTGTGTGCTCAAGAAGTATTTGCTCAGCCTCTCTTGGACTCACTTCTTTTTTTTGGGGGGTGGGGTGGGTGGGTGGGGAAGATTTGAACTAGAAAGTATTCTCATATCTTATCCAGCTTTAAATGTTATAAATTCATCCTTGTGTATTACTTAACTATTGCTACATGACAAACATTCCTAAAATTAAATGTCATAAACAACCACCATTTATTTAGCTTACAGTTATGCTGGCTATTTCTTCTCACCTGGGCTGGGCTCAGCTGATACTGTTAGGGCTTGTTAGGTGTCTGCAGTCAATTGGCAGGTGGGTGATGGCTTGGCCACCTCTAGGTGGCCTCACATGTCTGGTGGCTGGCTGGTCGTTTGGCTGGGCTGTGGGGGGTCACTGAGCTGCATACATCTCATCTTCTAACAGTTTCACCTGGAGTCTGTTTACAGGTGACTGGCTGGGGTTCTGCAAGCAGCAGAAGCAGAAAGGCCTCTTGAAGCCTAAGCCTTGAACTGACATAATATCACTTCCTTTGCGTTCTGTTGGTCACAGCAAATCACGAGGCTACCCAGGTTCAGGAGGTGGGGAATAAACTAAACTCCATCTCTTGATGGGAGGAACCGCAAAGTATTATGGCCATTTTTACCATGTAGCAGCATATCCTTTAAACCGAGCCTTACAATATCGATTAAAGACTGTAGGAATAGGAGGAAGAAACAGCCAGAAGCTGAATGAAGAGATTTCAAGAACTTCCCAGTCACTTCTAATGACCCTTGATGTGAAAAACTTTCCTCAGACAAACACAAGTGATGGATATAGATACATGTGACATTCTGCCCAACACCAGAGCTATGAAGACAGATTCCACGTGGCAGCTGCTCCAAGACTGTTGAGTATGGGATTTGATAACTAAGCTGATAGAATGTAATCCAGAACGAGTGTTTCTAGTTGAAATATGCACCCAGTGCTGAGCAAGCCCAAAGGAAGGGCCCATCAATTCCATCTGACAGAGAAGGTTTTGTTGAGCTACGTCTAGCAGTATGAGTTGGTATTTACTGAGCAAAGAGGAGATGGAGTGGGTGTGGGGAGAGGTTTGCAGCTAAAGGAAATGGCATGAATGACAGTGCTGGGTTGGGAAGGTGTCACTGGGCCATGACAAGAAGTGCTTATGTCATCACTAAGAAGATGGAACCAGACAGTCCTAGGAGTTCTTTGGACCCCTTCTGAATGGATGAAAGTGAACCAGAAGTTCAGCATTTTCACTGAGTTTGTCCTTGAATGTTCTGGAAGCCAAAAAGGTTGTGTATTTATGTCTTTCGTTGTGTAGGTAGTTTTGAGTCTACTGTGTGTATGCCATATACCAAACATATTATAATGAGGGAAAACCATGTCTGTCTTATTTGGCCCTGCCTGCTTGTAAAATGAGTTTGAGGTAGCTAAGAATAGCCGTGAAAGCCAAATAAAGAGGCTAATTGTGCCATATGGTTAGAATGCACTCAGAATGTGCTCTTGCTCTGAAGAGGCCCAGAAACGTGGTTCAGAAGCTTCTGCGACAGAGCTGTTGGATGCCAGCCCAATAGCGATTCCCCCTCTGCTCTTGCCAGTAGAACCCTGATGAGTCCGTGAGCGACTTGTCCCTGGCCCAGAGATGAATTACTGCTTCTTCTGTGTCTCACAGGGCTTCTCCTGGTGCTCACTGTATCGGTTTCCTCAGTCTGCCATACGAATCACCACAAACTGGGGGGTTTAAAGCAACAGACATTTATTCTCTCACGGTTCAGAACTCCAAAATCAAGTTGTCAGCAGGGCCACGCTCCCTCCGGAGGCTCTAGGGGAGAATCTTTTCCTTGCTTCTTCTGGCTTCTAGTGGCTCCAAGAGTTCCTTGACCTATGGCAACATCACTCTAGTCTTCTGCCTCCCTGGTCACGTTGTCTTCTCTTCCATCTCCTCATCTCTTGTCTGTCTCAAATCTTCTCTGCCTTTCTTTTGTAAGGACACTTGTTGGATTTAGAGTACATTGGATGATCAAGGGTGATCTCCCCATTTCGGGATCCTTAATTACATCTGCAAAGACCCTTTTCAAATAAGGCAGCATTGATAGGTTCTGGGGATTAGGATGAACACATATATTTGGGGGGCCGTTGTCTAACCTACTACACCAACTTACTAGCCCCTTTTGCAGCCAGGGGTGGTCACGAGACCCAGTTATCACCAGTGGGTCATTAGGGAAATCTGTTAGAGTCAGAAGGGAAGAATTTTTATCCCTGGTAAAAGGAGAACACTACAGGATAATGCCCCTTGGTCTCTTCCTTTCTTCCTAGTCTGGATATTGATTGACGTATGAGGATGGCACCTGGAGCTGTGGCAGCTAGCTTGTCACTGTGAGGGACTTGTGCCTGAGAGCCAAAGTCAGTATGCAGAAGGTGGCTGAGCACAAGGCTGGGAAGAGCCACCAGACCTTCTGGGACCACCCAACTTTGGACTTCTATTAAGTAACGAAAAGAGTCCTAAAGTTGAGGCCACTGTCAGTTGGGTTGCCTGTTTTATTGTAGCTGTGAGCATTCCTAACCCATAACGCTACCTAGATCATGAGCCAGGGTTGTGATTAAATAAAGAAGAGGAACAGATAGGGTGTAACTTTCACCCTATTCCATTTTGCTGGGTGGGACAATATTATAGACCATTTGGCTATGCTTTAGATGGGCCTTGCATTCTGGGTTTTTGTCTAGAGAAGCTTTTCCAGCTGTTCTTGTCTTAATTCTAAACTTTGGGCGGAGAGGTGGTGGCAAGGAGCAGGCACGTGGGAGGCAGGCAGTGCTCCCATTTATTCTGGTCTAAGAGCACAATTAAGAGGATGAAGCAGTTGGTTTGAGCTTTGGTGCAGGAACACGTTGTTCTGGAAAATGTAGGCTGCTTTTTGTTTTAAACACAGTAGGAGGTTTGAGAATGGTTAGAGTGTGAGGTTTTTTTAAAGAACTGAAAAAAAAAATCACTGAGTGGAATTGGAACTAAACTAATGGAATTCGTGTTTGAAATGAGAATCATAAAATGTTTTTAACCATGACCTTGCACTTGCCATATGTCTATATTTGAACAAGCTGTTGGGGGGAAAAATGTGAAATTCTTCCAGGAAGAGCAAATAGCAATAGCAAAAGAGGAAATGAAGTGTTTCTCCGTGAAAGGGTGGGCACTGCCACAAGAGGGAAGAGCAAGGGCAAAAGACTTGAGGAAAAAGGAACACGGAATTATACCAAAGTGTGTAGAACCTGACCATCACCGTGCCTGGGCGCAAACCAACAGCAAAACTTCATCGCGTGTGTCCTGTGGTGTAAAGCCTGATTCTGAATAATCTCGTACAGAGCAAACCTCCAATGCTTCTTCTACTTTATCGTAAGGAATGACTTTGCCAGGCACCCTTGCTCTCTGTTTCCAAGTAGGTTCAACCAATGGGAGTGTCTTAGCTTCCCAGTGCTGCTATAACAGAAATACCACACATGGGTGGAAATGGATGGCTTTTAAGTGTAGAAATTCCTGGAGGCTAAAAGTCCAAATCAGGGTCTCGGCCATGTGAATTCCTTATAGGAGTCCTGGGAGTTCCTTAGTTCCTTGGTTTGTAGATAATCTTCACATGGCACCTGTCTTCTGCCTGTGTGTATATATTCCAAAACCCAACCACACCAGTTGTGGTTGAGTCGATTCCGACTCATGGCAACCCCATGTGTGTAGAATGGAACTACGCTCCGTAGGGTTTTCAAGGCTGTGACCTTTGGAAAGCATATCACTGGAACTGTCTTCCGAGGCACCTGTGGGTGGGTTTGAACTGCCAACCTTTCAGTTAATAGTTGAACACATAACTATTTGGGCCGCTCAGGCCCTCCCTGAATGTGTGTGTATTTGGGTCTAATCTGCTCTTATAATTCAGAAGTGATTAGATTTAGAACCCATTCCCCAATTACGTAACAAAGAAAATTCTATTCTCAGACAGGATCACTTCCACAGGCACAGGGGTTAGAATACCAACACATATTTAATCCATAACAGGGCAGTACTAGTGGAAGACTCACGGGCAGGAGGAGGGAGGGAGAAGCTGGCACGTTCCTCTCCTTCTGGCTGTGCCTTGGGTGAGCCATGGCTGTGTCTCCTGCCTCCTTCTCCACTGGACAGCCTTACCCTCCTCCGTCCCGGCTCCCACGGGCAGCCCTCACTGTGTGTGTCGAGCTCCTGTTGGTTGACTACAGCTACTGGGCTCTGCTTTCACCCCCTCCTCCCATTGCCCTTCCAGCCCAAGAGGTTGCGGTGGTTTCCTGATACAGCTAGTCTCTGAGTTGCCTTATCTTTCCTCAGTTGTTCTTTCTGCTCTTCCATCCTCTATAACCAGTTTCTCGTATTGAATTTAATGTGAGTGATTTCTGATTTCCTAAGTGGACCCTGGTGACACCCCTAATTTCGTGGGTGTATTCAAAATATACTGTTTCTCATAGGTGAATGTGGAAGGGGTCCCTGTTTTGAATGCTTCTTTGGACAACTAATTTGGTCATCAGCACAAATGTGGATTTGGGGTGGTGGCAATGAGCCAAACAAGGAGTGAATAATTCTGATAATGGAAAACCAGACAGAGACAGGAATTGTTCTCAGAATGTGAAAAATGAAAGAACGAGTCGGGGAGGATCTAAGATAACTCTTGAGTGGAGGCTGGGATAGGGAAAACCATCCTGTGTAAATGATGTAATAAGGATGAGCCATGCCTGTGTCCCCCACATGTGTATATACCAAAACCAAACCAAACCAGTTGTTGTCAAGTTGATTCCAACTCATGGCAACCCCATGTGTGTAGAGTAGAACTGCACTCCATAGGGTTTTCAAGGCTGTGACCTTTGGGAAGCAGATCACTGGGCCTGTGTTTGAGGCACCTCTGGGTGGGTTTGAACTGCCAATCTTTTGGTTAGTAGTTGAGCATGTAACTGTTGAGAGACCCTTTAGAGAAAAGCATTTGGTCGAGAGACACCTCAGACAGCGTTTTATAGATGCTTTGGAAATACGGGGTTCTTTTGAGTGCTGATAGTGGGTATTTGAGATTCCTCTGAGAAAAAGTGACCATTGAAGACACAAATGAGGAAAAGTTCTCTGTCAGGAAAAGTATATAAAAGGAACTGAAGGCTGTGCCTAGGGGCTCACCCACAGTTAGATGATGGAGGATAAAGAGAGGACATTGATGAGATAAAGGAAATGCACTCAGATATAGGAGGAGAGCTGGGGTAGTTTATTATCCCAGATGCTTTAAAAGGCAGGAGTGCTCAGTAGCATCAACAGCTGCAGACAAATAAAGAAGAACGATTGGGAAAAGGCCTTCAGATTTGTCCAGAGGAGGGTCAAGAAAATGGTATGTTTGTATGTGACCTACAGCACTAGGTTCATTGTTCCAAGTAGGACTTTAAAAACAGGCATTTCCTCATTTTGTCATTGCTCAGTTACCTCCAGTTTGCCCTCTCCAAGGCACATTTCTCATCTTCTCTGTGCCCTGAGCACCGTTGTGCAGGATCCTTCTTGAATTCAAGTAACACACAGGCGAGCCATGAAAACTGTCATAACTTTGTCGTGGTTGCTGTTAGTTGCCTAGTCATAGTTGTAGTTAGTCAGTTCTGGCTCGTAGCGACCCCACATACAACAGTGTGAAGTGTTGCCTGGTCCTGCACCATCCACATGATTGTTGGAATGCTTGAATCCATTTTTGTGGCCACTGTGTTTCGAGATCAGAGCCCTGGTGGCGCCGTGCTTAAAGCGTTCAGTTGCTAACTGAAGGGTCAGTGGTTTGAATCCACAGCTGCTCCTTGGAAACCGTGTGGGGCAGTTCTTCTCCGTCCTACAGGGCTGCTATGAGTCGGGCTCAATTCAATGGCAATGGAGTTAGTGTATTTTGAGTGCCTTTGAACCTTAGGGAACTCCTCGTCCAGCACTGTATTGAACAGTATTCTATTGTGATCCATGGTATTTCACTGGCTAGTTTTTGGAAGTAGGTGGCCAGGTCTTTCTTCTTAGTCTGTCTTAGTCTGGAAGCTCCACTTCTCACCATGGGTGAACTGCTGTATTTGAAATACTGGTGGTAAAGCTTCCAGCAGAATAGCAATGTGCAAACAACCACAGTATAACTGACAGATGGGTGGTGGATGAAAATTTTCAATGTTAGCAATAAACGAACAGAAAAGAGGCTGCCTACTGGCTCTAACAGGAACCCTGGTGGTGCAGTGGTAAAGAGCTCGGTTGCTAACCAAAAGGTCAGCAGTTCGAATCCACCAGCCACTCCTTGGAAACCCTATGGGGCAGTCCTACTCTGTCCTATAGGACCACTGAGTTGGAATTGACTCGACAGCAATGGGTTTTGGCTTGGCTGCCTAGAACAGAGGTTTGAGGAGCTCTGAAAAGAGTCAGCTTGCCTCCCACTTCCCTCTCTGTGGCGTGCGGAACAGTGGAGAATTTCAAACTCGAACGAGTAGCCATTGCTTTTGCCCTTTTTTCCCTTTTAATTTGTGCTGTCTGGGACTCTGCTTTGCTGCTCGTTTGGGTGAAGTCTGAGCCCGAACTACTTCCTGTGGAGTTCTGCTCTGTATGTTCTGAACAGTGGTTTCAGAATAATATAATTAATCCATTAGTTTAATTTTCTTATTACAAAAGTAATATAATTCCATATGAGAAAATTGGGAAAAGAGAAGACCAGCATGGTCTTCCTGCTCTAAAACAAGCAGTGTTAACATTTTGGGATAGTACCCTCAAAAATTTTTTCCTCTTGTGTTGGTGGATTTACTTCCTATTTTAATAAGAATTTTTGAATCCTTGTTTAGAATGCCTCACAGTCTTTATCCAGTAACTCTGGATATGTAGATCTGCTCACATGAAGGGGGAGTAAGACCAGCCTTTTAATAAAATATTCTATTGTGTTCCACACACGTTGTGTAAAAACCCAGCCTGCAATAAAGGAAAGGCCTTTCAGGATGGGGGGGGGGGCGTGGGGAGAGGCAGACAGATCATGCTGCAGTTGTCCATGTGAAATTGCCTGATCCGTTAGGGGTCAACCTTATTCCTCACCCCTTGGGTCGTGAAATAACTCAAGTGGTGGCAGCTCACTTGATTTCTGGCAGCCCCCAACTGGAACCCCCACTTTTTGTCTCCTCTGAAGCACTCTTATGCGTTATATTGATCTTGGGTGCAGTCCCACGTATAATACACAGGGCCTCTTTTGCTTCACAGAGGGTGATTGGTGCTTTGTTACAGGAACCCTAGTTCAGCATCTTTCAAGTACAGTATAAAACATAAGCCAGAATATCATCTGTTTTATCACGATTGCTCATGGGAATGGACCTTCCTTTCCTGCCATGCCCCTCAGCAGACCTTAGTTCCATAAACCCAGAGTCGAGTGTCCATGTCTGTTGCCTTTTCTACCCTCTGTCTGCTTAGAGTGTTCACGTTCCTGTCTGCCTCCTTCATTTGGTTCAGACTGCCCAGGGCCTTCAATGACTGTGGAGCCATTAATGTCCAACTCCCACAAGCATGTCCTAGCCACTGTATGCGTGTCCTGGAGGTAGCCTACCATGATCTACATACAGTGTCTAGATTGGACCTTTGTCTGGACATTTGTCTCTGTATTCCTCAATATAGTTCTTGATAGACTTGAACAAATGAACACTGGAGTCATGCCAACTGGGAAGTCTGCCTCTAGAAAGTAAATTTGGGTGAGAAAGGAAGGAAGGAGGACCAACAAATGTCAGAGATGACAGATCTAAGCACACGTAACATTTTGGTGCTGTCCAAGTCTTCTTGCCCCAGCATCCTGTGCAACAATGCATACCTATTGTTTTAGGTAAGTTCTTCCAGAAAGCAGAGTCTGGGATGAAAGCGTGGATGCAAGAGTGTGATCCTAGGCAGGTGGAGTTAGGGAGGCTGGGAAGAGTGAAATGTGGAAAAAGGCAACCAAAGGTGTGTTGTTGGCTTGGGTTACTGCTGTGAGCAATTAGAGGTGAATCCCACTGGTCACTCTCTTCGGAACCAGATGGAATATACTTCAGCATTGTCTACCCCAGCCACAGGAGATGGATTTATTTACCCGCTGGCTCCCATCTCCCACTGGTCAAGGGTTGCTCTACGGGGTGTTAACTCTTTTGTACATCTAGGTTTGCACATGTTCCTGGCTGAGCTGTTCCTACTGACTTTCCAAACTGTCTTCCGTAGAATAGTCCCAGGCCAGAAAGTAGGAGGTAAAATAGTGCAGCCAAGGCTTGGTACCAACATCTCTGCACCCCTGGAGTTAAACGGTGGGCTGAGAGGGTGCAAGGCGGGACACAGGTGTACAGCCCATGTAGTTGGCATTCCTCCATGTCTCTTTTTGGTTGTCACCCGAAGTCTTTATTTCCCAAGGCCTCAGGAGTATCCAGAATTGATAGTACCTTATCACGGATAGCTTTCTCATGCTGATGCCATGTGGTGTCCGTGCGCTTGTCCCAGTCCTTAACCTCCCTTTTCTCTAACTACATTGGGTGGAGTTAGGCCAAGTGGTCCTTTAGACTCAAAGCCACTAAGTCTGTTAAAGCTGTAGGAGTCCAATCAGATTATAACACAAAAGCAAAGCCCTTTAAAAAATGAATAATTTAGACTCTTCAACAGGAAATAAGTAGAAGCTCGGGAGATGGGGAGAAACGTGGGGAAATCCTTCATGCAGTCTCATGCAGAGAATGATAAGAGCTTAATTTTCTCCTTCGTGTGCTCTAGACTCTGTTGTGACAGTGACATACTGGCTCAGAAACAGCTGAGTCACGGTAGGAGCTATTGTGTTTCTGTAAAGCCCAACGACTTTGCTTCTGCATTGCCATTGAGGATCCGGCCATCTTCCTCCCTGTCCCCAGAGTAGTGACACAGACCTGACCTGCCTAGGTGCTGCTACCTGTTAGCAATACCATGGGCTCCTTGCTGAGCCAGCATGAGCGTAGTGGAGAATGTTTTCTTGCAGCTCAACATTGGAAGAGAGGCCCCACCAGGGCTCTGTCACCCTACTGCTGGGATGCTCTAGAAGTCTTCTTAACCACTGTCATTTGGAAACATCATCCCTCGATTGAGAACAGTTGGCTAGAGCAAGTGCTTTCAAACTGTAGCAGATTGAATGGTGGCCCCCAGAAGATATGTCCACTGGAACCTGTGAATGTGGCCTCATTTGGAAAAAAGATGTAATGAAGTTAAGGATCCTGAGATGAGACCATCCTGGGTTAGAAAAAGAAAAACATAGGTTAGAAAAAAAGTGGGCCCTAAATCCAATGACAAGTGTCCTTAAAAAAGCAGGGGAGAAGGCACAGAGGGGAAGGCCATATGGAGGTGGAGGCAGAGACTGGAGTTCAGTGGTCCCAAGCCAACTAACACTTGGAGCCCTCAGAAGTGGGACAAGGCCAGGAAGGATTCCCCCCTAGAGCCTTTGGAAGGAAGGAGCACATGCTGACTTCCTGGCCTCCAGAGCTGTGAGACAGTAGACTTCTGTTGTTTTCAGCTACCAAGATTGTGGTGATTTGTTATACCAACCCTAGGAAATTAACACACAAACCTTAAATTGAGCATGTATGCTATTGAACTGAATTTTGATGTAGTTTCTAGGCCCTGTTCGACGATCCTGGGTTTACTGGTAGAGAGCCTGTGTTCTGTACCATCTCCCTGTATAAAGCGTATCTATAACACACCATCTATCATTTTCTGTTTTGGTTTATTTAAAGTGCAAGGCAAACTGACTACAAGATCCTTCTGGATTTTTATAGGTGCTTTCTAGTCTTTTGAAGGAGTCGCTGGGTGGTGCAAATGGTTAACAGGACTGGTAATCAACTTCTGGGAGATCACAGCCCTGAAAACCCCATAGAGTGGTTCTACCATGCACGCATGGGGGATGGCAGCTTAACAGCAACAAGAAGCCTGCAGGCTTTCTGGTTTGCCAGATGTTCACTTCCTGTGCCAGGTTCTGCAAATTTCAGTGACAGGAATGACAGGCGCTTAGTGCTTAAACTGCTGATTCTTCTAATATTCCCTGTCTTAAGTTTTTTGGTAAAAGTCAAGAGGCCGTAGAGGAATCTGGTTCTTTCCTTTGCAGTTCAGAAATTAGTAGAAAGCAAAAAAAAAAAAAAAGGCTCTACGCGTACTTGTCAAGTCTTATATTTAGGTTCAGGATTCTTAAAAAACTAAGACACAATCTAATCTTCTTTGTGTTTACAAAAAATATGTCTACTTTGTGTTAACACAAAACTATGAACTTTTTTTTTTATGAACCTTATGGTTTATACTTCCATTGGCAAAATTAGGGAGGGGTTAAGTATATGTGCATACTATACCTGTATATATGTGTTCCATACATACAAAGATGCTACAGAAAAAAAAAAGGCAAATATCAATAGCTCTTAGGTACTGGTCCAACACAGTGTTCTCAGGAAAATTCATTAATTGATGTCTGCAGCTGCCTTGTCCTGTCACACAGCCCATCACGTGGGTTAGTAAGGTGCTGCCCACCTGGACCCACTGAGCTATCAGCAGATCTCGCCCTTCTATCTTAGTCTCATTGGCAATACCGTGGTTTGAGTAGATCCTGGAGAATTCTGCACACAGCTCAGGCGTGTTGACAATGGCCTGGTTTGATTTTTTTAGTGTGAAACATTTTGGAAAGCTGGTAGGAGTGTCCTGTGGGGCCTGGCACTTTTGTGCCTGAGCATTTGAGGAGATAATGATGTCTAGGTAGGTAGAGACGCCTCTGTCAGAGATTACCCATTGATTCTAAGAAAATCAAATTTGCTTCTTGAAATTGCGTTGGACTCTTCATCCCCATGGCTGGTTTGACCCGCTGGTAGATAACAAGTTTAAGCATAAAAGTAGGAGCTGTCATGGCTCCCCTTTCCCCCTCTTATTATGGAGTGATCGTTTATAGAATTCCTGGGTGCTCGTTTGCCTTTTGTTCTGTGATTCATTTCTGGCATAAAATATCTTCTGGGTTGATGATCGTGAGACGTGAGAAGAAATAGAGAAGGGAATAAACCATGAAATGCCCGTTTTCAGGGCAGTAGTAATGCGATTTTACCGTGAAAATGATCCAAGAGAGATGATGCGTGCCATGTAGACATATGCTAATTGTATGCAAATAGAAATTTAATACCTGAATATGGCCCCAAGGAAAAAGCTTATTGGAGCCCATTGTTCTAACTGGCTCATCATTTCTGAGCCTCTGTACTGGCCCCAGAGCCCTGGTGGTACAGTGGTTAAGAGCTACAGCTGCAAACCAAAAAAGGTCGCCAGTTGGAATGCACCAGGCGCTCCTTGGGAACCCTGTGAGGCGGTTCTACTCTGTCCTATAGGGTCGGAACCGACTTGTCAGCAACGGGTGCTGGCCCTAGGTGATACCAGGGAGTTCTGCCGGCTGGCAGTTGCCCGTCATTTCTAATTCAGAAACTCGTCTCTCCTATCTGCTACTGCGCTGACCTCACTGCCTGTTGCTGTCTGCCATGCTCACTTCCACCCCAGCCACGCTGCCTCCTTGCTCAAGCACATCAGGAGGACGTCCACTCCGGGATCTTGGTACCTGCTGAGCTTCTACCTAGAACGTTCTTCCCCGATACCTACCTGGCTGGTTCCTTTGCTTCATCTGGATTTTAATCAAATGTTATCTTCTTGAGAGGCCTTCCCTGGCCACCTATCTAATATTGGAAACCCCACCCACCTTTGCCCGTCTCTGCTTTGTATTTTATTATCTAAAACACTTTGTATTTTACCTCCTTCAAAAAAAAAATTTTTTTTGACACAGTAGTTTTAAGAGCCCAGCTGCTAACCAAAAGGTCACAGTTCGAATCCACCACCTGCTCCTTGGAAACCCTGTGGGGCCGTCCTGCTCTGTCCTATAGGGTCACTATGAGTTGGAATTGACGGCAGTGGGGTTTTTTTTTTTGTTTTTGTTTTTGGTTGCCTCACCAGAGTGCCTTTTCCATGAAGGCAGGGATATTGGTCTGTTTTGTTCATTGATCTTTATTGTCTAGAGCAGTGCCTGGCACATAGTAACAACCAAAAAACAGTTGCTGTTGAGTTCATTTCCAATTCATGGTGACCCTACGTGTGTCAGAGTAGAACTGTGCTCCACGGGGTTTTCAGTGGCTGATTTTTCAGAAGTAGATTGCCAGGCCTTTCTTCTAAGGTGCCTCTGGGTGGACTTGAACCTACAACCTTTCAGTTAGCAGCTGAGCACTTAACTGTTCACACCACCCAGGGACTCCAGGCACAAAGTTGTTGTTAGATACTTCTAAGTTGGCTCTGACTCACAGTGACCCTATGTACAACAGAATGAAACAGTGCCCGGTCCTGTACCATCCTTACAGTCATTGCTGTGTTTGATCCCATTTTTGCAGCCACTGTCTCAAGCCATCTTCTCGAGGGTCTTCCTCGTTTTCACTGACCCCTTACCAAGCATGATGTCCTTCTCCAGGGACTGGTCTGTCCTGTCCTGATAACATCACCAGAGTAAGCAAGACAAAGTCTCACTGTCCTTGCTTCTAAGGCACGTTCTGGCTGTACTTCTTCCAAGACAGATTTGTTCATTCTTCCTGCGGTCCATGGTATATTCAGTATTCTTTGCCAACACCATGATTCAAAGGTGTCAGTTCTTCTTTGATCTTCCTGATTCATTGTCCAGCTTTCATATCCATATGAAGTAACTGAAAAGTACCATGGCTTGGGTCAGGCACACCTTAGTCCTCAAAGAGGCATCTTTACTTTTTAATGCTTCAAAGAGGTCTTTTGCCACAGATTTGCCCAATGCAATCTGCCATTTGATTTCTTGACAGCTGCTTCTGTGGGCGTTGATTGTGGAGCCAAGTAAAACGAACTCCTTGACAACTTCAGTCTTTTCTCTCTTTATCATGATGTTGCTTATTGGTCCAGTTGTGAGAACTTTTGTTTTCTTTATGTTGAGGTGTAATCCATACTGGAGCCTGTGGTCTTTGATCTGATCTTCGTCAGTAAGCGCTTCACGTCCTCTTCGCTTTCAGCAAGCAAGGTTGTGTCATCTGCATATCGCAGGTTGTTAATAAGTCTTCCTCCAAACCTGATGCCCGGTTCTTCTTCACATAGTTCAGTTTCTTGGATTAATTGCCCAGCGTACAGATTGGGTAAGTATAGTGATACTCAGTAGCTGGTTGTGGCACCAGGTTGCATTTTGGACATTTACTGTTTTTGTTTAATTAAGTGTGGGTGTTGGCTCTTTTCTAGACCTATCTGCCTTCTAGGAAAAGGAGAGCTATGAGCCAGTGTTGGTATTTTTAAATTAGGTTGTCAGGAAAAAGACCGTGGTTTAACCACCCAGTGATTAAGTTGGCAGTTGGGCGGGATTCATTGCTCTTAAGTATTTACTGTGTTCATAGCATTTGCAAGGTATGAGGCCCTGTGTCAGGTTACAGAGCGTAAAGTGGCCGGTTAGACGCAGTCCCTGCCTTGTGGAGGTCACAGTCTGGGAGAAGGGGTAAGACATGAAAACAGATGGCTTGTAGATAAAACAACATTCAGTGCCATGAGTGGTATGAACTACATTTTATCCTTACATCTGTAGATATGCTATTCATCAAACATTGCCCCTGTTCTCATGGTTAATTGGCTAAAAGCCATTTTGAAAAATTTAAACTATTAGCTCTAGGTATCTCAGCTCTAATGAGCTTAGTGTTTAAGTACCTGGGAATTGGCATGCTGTATGGGACTTTGATATTGAAAAGTATTTTTTTCCCCCAAATGCTAGCCAAGCTACCAGTTACGTAAAGAGTTGTGGGGGCTTTGGTGGTTCAGTGGTAGGATTCTTGGTTCCTATGAGGGAGACCCAGGTTCGATTCTTGGCCAGTACACCTTATGTACAGCCACCCCCTATCTGTCAGTGGAGGTTTTGGTCTTGCTATGATGCCGAGAAGGTTTCAGCGGAGCTTCCAGACTAAGACAGACTAGGAAGAAAGGCCTGACTGTCTACAGCACTTCCTAAAACCACCCATTGAAAACCCTCTGGGTCACAGTGGTCTGATCTGCAACTGATCATAGGGCTGGTGGAGGACTGGGCAGCATTTCCTTCTATCGTATATGGGGTCGCAGTGAGTTGGGGGCCAGCTCTACTGCAGCAAACAACAACAGCAGTAAAGAGTTGTGCTGACTTTTTCGGACCTCAGTTGAAGAGAGCTGAGTGAGTCATGTCTAGCGGTGCAGTGCGGTGTAATGGCTGAGAGCAGGACTGGGCAGCTAGCTTGTATGGATTTGAGTCTCAGCTTCCTTATTTACTATCTATGTGACTGGGGAAAGGCACTCAATCTCTGTGCCTCAGTTCCCTCATCTGTGAAGTGGAAATCATAGTATTTTCCTTATAGGGTTATTAAGGGATTAAATGACTTAAGTGTATATGTAATACTTACACAGTCCGTGGTACAGTGTTACGTAAGGGTTAGGTATTATAATTATTACCATCATCATTGGATCATGGCAAACTCATCAGTTCAAACAAAGCCCACTCTTTAAAAAAATTTTTTTTACATCTTATAATTTTTTCCCTTTTATCTCTACTCCCATTCCCTTGGCCCTGTTAGCATCGATTCCTTGGGTACCTGTGGATCTTCGTTTTGTTTATGCATTTGTTTTAAATTTACCAAAATATGGTATTGTCCTGTGCATCTTGTCCTTTTTTTCTTTTCTGTATTTTTAAGTTGCACCCATGTTGCTCTACGTTCCTCTCAAGTCATTGCTTCCAACTGATGTATGCCCATACTACATTCCACTTACAGAAACTCAGTGACGGGCACCTTTGTGCCTCAGACTCCCACCCTCATAAACAGTGCTCTAATCAACATTCCTGTATGCGCCTCTTTGTACAGTAGACTTGCTAGATCATTAGGGGTAAACATATTTATTTCCACTAAATTCCCTGTTGCTACCAAAAGAGCTGTGGCAATGCAGGAAGCTCCAGTTTCTCAGTATCCTTGCCACACTACTTCCTGGTATTTGACGTTTTCGTTTTGGCAGATCTGGTGGGTATAACGTAGAATCTTCTAGTTGTTTTAATTTGTATTTTTCTGATTACCTTGCTATACTACTTGTTAGCCATGCGTGTTTCCCCTTCTGTATATGCAAAAACAAAAAACTCATTGTCTTTGAGTCGATTCCGACTCGTAGCGGCCCTATAGGATGGAGTAGAACTGCCCCATAGTGTTTCCAAGTCTGTCATCTTTATGGGTGCAGACTGTCACATCTTTCTCCGTCAGAATGGCTGATGGATTTGAACTGCTGACTTTTTAGTTCGCAGCCGAGCGCTTTAACCACTGCGTCACCAAGGTTCCTTGAACCTGGTATTATATATATATATATATATATATATATCTTCATTTTCTTAATTCTTCATTAATTTCTTTCCACAGAGTTTAAAAACTTTCTCCGTGAAGATATGATGTATTTCTTACTGGGTTAAAACCTGTACTTCATAGTTTTTCTTGATATTGCGAATGATGTTTTATTTTCTATTAAAGTTTCTGGTTGGTTATTGCTGGTAGAGAAGAATACTATTGATTTTTCTGTGTTTGCTTCATATCTGACAACTTTGCTGAACTCGGTTTTCTTTCCTCATTTTGTAAAACGTTCACCTTATATAGTCAACAGCAATTTTGTTTCTTCCCTTCCTTTCCTTCTACCTCTTCTTTTTCTCTTGTCTTGTTGCGTTGGCTAGTGCTTCCAATACTGTCTTAAACAGCGATGATAGTGGCCATCCTTATTTCTAACACTGAAAGGAAAAAAAAAATTTCTACATTAAGTGGATGGTTACCCAAGATCATTAGTATGTAATCTAATTAAATTACAGAAACTTAGTCTATTCCTTGTTTTCAGCATAAAAAAAAAAAAAGTGGCACATCAACAATTAAAAAGTCTCTGTTGTGTTACCTACAAACAATGTATATGAAATAAAATCCTGTGAAGATCTGTAATTTCAAGAGAGTATAGTGCACAAGTCCTCTTTCAGAAGAGAACTATGTGCGTATTTCATGATGACAGAGGATTGGGTTGAAGTTTTGGGTAAGGGGAAGGGTATAATGGATATCAGCTTTCCTCCTTCCTATCAAATATTCAGATGTCTACCGTGTCTTATTTTAGATAACTAGGCCCTCGTTTAATTGAGAATGAAGGAGAGCTGAGTCTTGAATGAGGTTTGTAATTTGGACCCTACTTTTTCATGATTGATTTTCCTTTCGGGGGATGAGTTTTTAGATGTATAAAAGGAGAGGGCTAGGCTAGAATCATGTCTGAGGTTCTTCTAGTTCTAGAATTCCATAGTTCCATGGCACGAGAAATGGAGGGACTGGGGCTTGATCAGCAGAAAGAGAAATTCTTTTTTCATGCTTTGAGGATAAAGCATCCAAAAGGAAGCTTGGTACTCAAAATTGCAAGATCTTAAGCAAGGGGTGTTGGCTGGAAGATGCAAAGACTGAGAAAGTGACAGGTGGATGCGTGGAATGTTTTGAAGTCAACACTTGATGGCTTCTGGGTGGATTTGGAAGATGACAAGAGCTTGGGGAAGCAGAGAAGAAAGGGTTGTGTGTGATAAGGGGGCCAAGTGTACAAGACTAATGCTTTCAGCAGAGTTGGGACCTTCACACTTGACCCGGAGAGAGAGGGTGGGCAAGAGCACGGGTTAGGGATGCTGGAGTGGTTGGATTGGCTTTCAGAGAAGAGTTCACAGGATTGATGTGGGGCTGAAAATGTTGAGAGGAAAGGGTGACTAAAAATGTCAGGTTGTCTTTCCCTTTATTTGCAGGAAATGAGATGATGTGCGTTTGCCTGCACTGGTATTTCAGAGACCTGGTATTCACATATATAATCATCAGATTGGGACAGTATGTTTAGACAAGGCTAGAGATTGTTTCTCTGAAGAGAATCACAATTTTCCCCTCACGCACGCTTGTGCTTGCATTTGTGTGTGTGTGTGTCTTAAGAGTATCGGTATAAAGTTAGTGGAAGATGTTTAAGGTATATGGTAAAATATTTGCGGATGATGATGGGAGAAAATTTCCTAGGCTCGGTAACGGTAACGTAACGGAAACTTAACCTGAAACTTTTGTATCTGCAAGAAAAAGCAGAGAGAGCTAACATGATTTTGAAAAGTTGATCATGGAAAGGAACTTGGAAGATGTCCCAGTTTTTTAAAAAATTTCCACTTTAGTCTTGTCTTAAGCTTGAGATAACAGAAAATTTAAAAAACAAACAAACAAAAATACAGGGTGAGTGAGAAAGTCGTTAAGCTATTAAGCATAACGCTGGAGTGGATTCATTTTTAAAAAATGACACGTTTTATTCAGATGTTGACTGTCAGGAAGGTGAAATTCTAATATTAAGGCTCCAAACGCACTATTGAAAAAATGGTTCTGATTTTCCTTTTGCTGATTTTCGAGTACATGTACTATTGAAGGGAGCCCTGGTGGCGCAGTGGTTAAGAGCTCGGCTGCTAACCGAAGGGTCGGCAGTTAGAATCCACCAGCTGCTCTTTGGAAACCCTATGGAGCAGTTCTACTCTGTCCTATAGTGTCGCTATGAGTCAGAATTGACTTAACAGCAACGGGTATATTGAAAGAAAAGGAATAAATCATCATTTTTATGTTTAGCTTTCACATATTTAGAAATGGTACATTAATTTTTTAGAGGAAGAGAGAAAGAATATAATGAAACGGTTGCAGTTGGTTAAAGTTGTTCTTCAAAATACATAACCAGATGGGTTTGATTTTTTTTTTTTTTTGCCTCCCTTGGGCTATTTTCTTTTGAAATAATGATCTTTTTTTTTTCTCACTATGAAAGAATTCAAAGAAATGAGAAAAATATGCTCCAAATTAAATATCATTTGGACGCTATGATAATTAGTTGAGTCTCAGAAATTTTCCAATCGGAAAAATTTTCAACAGTAGAAGTGGTTGCCACAAACACACACTTAAGATATTTAGACCTGTGTTTTGAAAATGAATTTTCCCCTATCTCTTTCAGCTTTTAATTACAGAGTAGCAAGCCTTACTATACACATCTGATACAGGTTTTAAGAGGTTTTCAGGACCAGCTGACGATCTGTTCAATTTGGGACTTAGTATTTTATTCAAAAATATTAACAGAAAACTGCCCGTAAATGTTTTTTCTTAACTAGGATGAATGACTCTTAATATACCTTTTTTTTTCTTTTTTATGTTCAAGTTTTAAGGCCATGTCTGAGTAAGGCATTATTGACCAAAAACAGCCTCTAAAAAGTGGACATATTTAACAGTTTAACAACCGCTCACCTAAAGTGGTACCTGAAGCCTCGTTCTTGTTAATTTATTAATAGTGATGACATTTATTGAGTGCTTTCTCTGTGGCACGTGCTTGGTGTACCTTTTGTCATTTTGTTCTTCAACCACTCGGTGAGGCAGGTAATACTAAAATTTTGGAGGTGAGGACGCCTAATTTAGTCTCGTGGGCTTCACAGTTCACAAGCTGTAGAGCCCAGACTTGAACTCTAGAAACTGTTGAGAGAGACTCCATCACACTGGCACGCAGACCACATAGATAACGGAATGGCTGAGAAGTCTTCCGACAGCCCAGGGCTTTTGCTCCAGGCCTTCCCAGACTCAACTTCTGTTTCCCTGGCTTGTTCTTGACTTGCCTGGTTGGATAGTAACCTTCAGTGCTTCCTCTCCCTTTCTAAGCATGGCTTTCCTTCATGCCAGCTTGGCCAAAAGATACAGAGTTTGTCCGTTAAACCCTCTCCCACAACCTTGGGAAATTTAGCCATCCAACAGTGTAGGGAAAAAACGAGAGGTTGGTGTCTTAGTTCTGAGAGGTTGGTGTCTTAGTTCTGAGAGGTTGGTGTCTTAGTCCTGAGAGGCTGGTGTCTTAGTCATCTCGTGCTGTAGTAACAGAAATACCACAAGTGGATGGCTTTAACAAAGAGAAATTTATTCTCTCACAGTCCAAATTGAGGATGTCAGCTCCAGGGGAAGGCCTTCTCTCTTTGTCGGCTCTGGAGGAAGGTCCTTGTCCTCAGTCTTCCCCTGGTTGAGGAGCTTCTCAGGTGCAAAGGACTCAGCTCTGGTCCTGGTGCTGGTCTCTGCTTGCTTCCGTTTAAAGGGTGGTGCAGGCCACACCCCAGGGAAACTCCCTTTACACTGCATCAGGGAGGTGACCTGAGTAAGGGTGTTACAATCCCACCCTAATCCTCTTAACATAAAATTACAATCACAAAATGGAGGATAGCCATACAATAGTGGGAATCATGGCCTAACCAAGTTGACACATATTTTGGGGGGGACACAATCCAATCATGGCAGTTGGTAAATACCATAAAACCCGATGGCATGTAGCATGCCCTGACAAGGTGTGAGAGTCAGGATTGTTCTTCCCTTCTACCAGGTTCTCTTTTTGGTGGCGGTTATCGTTAGTTGCCCTCGAGTCGATTCCAACTCATGGTGACTGTCTTAGTTATCTAGCGCTGCTGTAACAGTTAATGTAGTGGCTTCAACAAACAAATTAATTTTTTTGTAGTTTGGGAGGGTAGATGTCCGACTAAAGGGCGCCACCTCTAGGGGAAGGTTTTCTTTCTGTCAGCTCTGGGGGAAGGTTCTTGTCTCCTCAGCTTTTATTACTCATGGTGGCATCTGTTTCCCCCTATCTCTGCTTGCTTGTTCCTTGTTTAATCTGCTTGTTTATAACTCAAAAGAGATTGATTTAAGACATATCCTACACAAATTCTGCCTCATTAATATAACAAAAATGAGTCCTGGTGCCACAGAGGTTAAGCGCTTGGCTGATAGTTCAAGCCCACTAGCTGCTCCATGGGAAAAAGATGTGGCAGCCTGCTTCCGTAAAGATTTACAGCCTTGGAAACCCTGGGGGGCAGTTCTACTCTGTCCTACAGGTTCACTGTGACTTGGAATCAAGTCTACGGCAATGGGTTTTTAAAACATAGCAAAGAAAATCTATTCTCAAATGGGATTATGACCACAAGTATAGAGGTTGGGATTTACAACATGTGTGTTTGGGGGTACACAATTCCATCCAAAACAGTGACCTCATATGTGCAGCATACAGCTGCTCCGTGGGGTTTTCAAGGCCATGACCTTTGGAAAGCAGATCACCAGGCCTGTCTTCCAAGGCATCTCTGGGTGGGTTCAAACCACCAACTTTTCGGCTAGTAGTCGAAACCTTAACTGATCGCTCCATTCAGGGACTCCTTCCTTTTTGGTAGCAGGCAAGAGAAAGGCAGGTGCTTCCTGAGGGAGGGGTACCGGGGAGCCAGATGAGCCGTTGAGGGAGATATGAAGAGAATGAACTACTCCCAGGTACAAACTGTTACCCTTGACTCGGAGTTTTCTGCATATGGCATGCTTGCCATTTCTAGTTGCCTCCAAAAAAAAAAAAAATTTTTTTTTTTTCCATTGGAGTAAATATTTAGAACAAAACCCTGCCATGTTGTTCCTCAGACTCTGTTAATATTTTATTTTAAATTAGAAGCCAGCAACAGTTTTTATGACATTTAAGCACAATTTCAACACAAAACCTGGAGATTTTAGACAGGCTGCCTTTTGGAAAGACAGCCCACACTCTGCAATAACAATTGCTGTTTGCTGCCTTTTCTCACCTTTTCTTCTGGTGTCTGATTACCTTTGGGATTCACCAAGAGTGAGACTTTTTTTTTTGCTCACATTTACCCGGAGAGGAGGCACGAGTATGAATTAAACCGTAAGAATCCCACAGTTAATGGAAAATTAAAGGTTTTTCGATTCATATTTACTGCCTGTAAATTCCAGTGACAGCCGTTAGTTAAGTAATGATCATGGGGGTAGACATCCACAGCGGGATAATTTGGTTCCTGGGTGAATTTCTAGATTCATTGCTACAGAGAAAGGTTGTCTATTACCTGATCTGTCTTCCTCTCTGATTGCTGATGGGTCCTGATCTTTACTCAGAATTTAGGAATGTTTTGCTCCTTCCCCCCGCCCCCATCTTGTTATCTAATCTCTGACCATGACCAGGAATTATTTAATTATAATTTGTGGTTCGTCACCATTTTGACCCTATAGAAAATAAAGAGCCAGGTCAGTGACTCCTTAGGATTTTGTGCTACGTGACTTCCTAACATTTTTAAAATCAGTAAGGTCTTCATTGATCAAGTTGAAGCCGGAAGCTTCAGAGCCCAGCCCTCCTGAGAGACACCTGCTCTGGCTTTTGCTCCTACACTGAGCGAAGTAGGCTACACATTCTTAAATTGTCCTTGAGAAGATAGCTCTAGAATGAGCCAGAAACTGTCCCCTTGGCAAGATAACCACAGAACAGCTAGTGGGCCCCAGCTGGTCTTAGCAGGCTTTGTATCTCAACACTCCAAGTGACCTATTACCTCAGTAAGTACAAAATACATATAAACACCCTGCCAGAGAATCGAAACCTTGTCTAGAGAAAATGCATAATCACCCCCAAGTCCGAGCACCTGCGTGAAGGTTATTCCTGAATATTCATGATGAACTTGTATTTCCTTGTCTGCTCTCTGCAGAAGCCCGCCGCCCCAAGCTGCCTACGAGCAGTCTTGGAGGCAACAGCCAGATTGCTCCTTTCCTCGAGCAGCAAAATAAAGGTGTCTTTCTGATCTCTCACCTTGGCCTCATGTTTATTGGCTGTAACAAGTCCAGCCAAGCAAAACCTGTCTGGCAACAAAGTTTCACGTGAGGAAGGAAGGAAGCAGATACTGGTTGTGTGGCTCCTGCATGCCAGGCACTGTCCTCAGCGTTCTACGTGCAGGATATAATTTAACCTTCATGATGACTCTTAAGGGTCAATATTATTAATCCTCTTTTAAAGACTGGAAAACTGATGCTTAATGAGAAAGCTTAAATAACTCGCCTGAACCCACACAGATAGAACCCGGTGGAGCTGAGAATAAAACTTGTCTGTATGGCTTCAAAGCCCAGTGTAAAACCTGCCTTTCCTTGGATTGGAATAAGCCTCTCAGAACAATCAGAAGATATTTTTGTAGACTATTAATGTTTAGGCAAATTGACTGTAGTTAAAGAATTAAAGTCTCTCCCCCCACCCCCAAGTGTAAAGATTGAAGCTAAAAGTAGGTGACTGTTCTGTTTCATTGTGACCAAAATGTATGTAAATCTAAGGCCACACATTTCTCCAATTAGTTGTATGGACGGTTATTTAAAATGCAGTAGACTGCTTCCCAACCTTATCTGTGTTCCTGTTAATTATACTCACATTCAAATCCAAAAAACCTTTTATTAAGCTACTGTGGTATTGAGAGGTAACTTGAAATTCTGACTTCAATCTTACAGGGTTGCTGTGAGTCGGAACTGACACCGCGGCAATGGGTTTGGTTTGGGTTTTTGATCTTGGCTCTTACCCAGTTTCTAATCCTTCGGTGATTTGTAAAATTATAAATCATAATATTGAGCAACTTCTAGAGCTGTGCCTGTTACCTGTGGCGGGAGATTAAGACGGTTTCTCCTTTCTGGACCGTCTGGGTTTTCTGCTGCTTCATCTGTCTTCCCAGATCCTGCTTCAAGTCCTTCAGCCTCAGAATGTCCTTCTGGGGTGACTTCAGCCCTCATTTATCTTTTTCTTCTGAAGCTTTTTGGCATATTCTGGGTGTATTCCCAAATTAGCACCTAGGGTCACTCTGAGTCGAAACTGACTCGACAGCACCTGACAACAACAATACACACAGTCTTCCTCTTTGAATATGTTTGTGCGTGTTGTGTGATGTGTGTGTCTCTGTGTTCTGTGTCTCCTGCAATATTATTAATATCTCTTGTGAAAGGCTTTCTCATATCTTGTTTCTTCTTGACACAACACAACAGACAGATAGTTGTACTAGGTACACAGTAGGTGTGAAGTAAATATTAGATAATGGAACTGCAGAAACTGGTGTAACTCCAGCATAATCTTGTAACTGCCTTTTATACAACTGAAATCAAGTGCAGGAACAATCAGAACGTGAAGTTGACATAGGCTTGATTTTTTTTTTTGAGTATGTGATGCATTTCCGTGGGTCAAAATGAAAGAATATAAAAAGCTACACAGTGTAAAAATCTGCCCCTTTCTTGACTCCCACCCTCCGGTTCCTCACTTCACAGAGAGGTTAGCACTTTATTAGTTTCATCTGCATCTTTTTAAAGTAATTTTGTATAATTTTAAATAAATAATAATATTTTCCACAGAACTTTGCATACTTTCTTTTTTTCACTTAGCTAAATAGAGGCTTTTCCAGATCAACTCCTGGAGTTTCTCATTACATCTTTACAGCTCAGGAGTATTCTACTACGTCGGTGTGTATCATTTATTTCACCTGTCCCACAGGGACTGGCATTGGGGTTGTCCCCATTAAACGCCCTGCTGTGGTGACTAACCGTGTGCACGTGCTGTCTCACCTGGTGCAGGTGTATCCAGAGGATCCATTCGCGGGTGTAGGGTTGCTGGCTCCCAGGGAAATGCGTTTGCTATCGTGATAAGAGCTGCCAGGTCACCCTCTCGGGGGTTTTAGCCGCCTTACACTCTCCTAAATCTGTTTCTCTATGGCCCCATCAACACATTGTATAATTACACTTTTGGATTTTTGCCTGCCTTAATGAGTAAAAGATGGTACCTAAATGTGGTTTGAGTTTACATTTAACTTACGAATACAGCTGAATGTATTTTTATATAGTTAAGGGCCATTTATGTTTTTGGTGACCTATCTGTTCATATCTTTGCCCATTTTTATAATGGTTTGCTTTTCTGCTTATTAATTTCTAGGAATTAATATACCCGATACGTAAAATTTTTTTAATTAGGATTATTAGCCTTTTGTTTGTGAAAAAACTTGCAGATAGGTCCTAGATTATTGCTTGGCTTTGCTGGTGTGGTAGTGGGTCTCGTTCTGTTTCCCTTACCCAAGTTTTAAATTGTTAGGTTATCAGAATTTTCAAGCTTGCTCTTCTGTGCCTTTTGGATTTGAAGTATTGGGCCTTTCCTACGTGTTTTCTTCTAGTGTGTTATGCTTTTGTTTTTTTGGCTGCTTCTTCCATTTAAGTTTTTGATCGATTTGGCATCTATGACCTGAGGATTAAATCCAGCTTTGCCTTTTAAATGGCTACCCAGTTATCCCAACACCATTTGTGGAAAAGTCCATCTCATCCTCACTGAGATGAGATGCTATCTTTATCATATATTGCGTTATCATATGGATTATATATTATCATAGGATGAAATGTAAACACTGGACTGACAAATCAGGATTAATGAGTGGGTAATTAGTTCATGCATTCATCAGCAAACATTTATTAATCACTTAGTAAATTAAACACTATGTGCCAGACTTGGGATATAAACATGAGTAAGGAAGACTCTTAAAGTAGCTGAACAATGAACAGAATCTTGATGCGGTGATATGAGCAGCAGAGAGACTGAGGAGTTGAGGGGATGCTTCACAGATCAGGGGACAACTGAACGGAGTCTTTTTTTTTCTGCTTTAAATGGTTTATACAACAAACTAATTTCTCATTAAACAGTATACGTATTGTTTTGTGACATTGGTTGCCAACCCCATGACATGTCAACACTCTCCCCTTCTTGACCTTGGGTTCCCCATTGCCAGCTTTCCTGTCCCCTCCTGCCTTCTCATCCTTGCCCCTGGGCTGGTGTGGCCGTTTCCTCTTGTTGTATGGGCCTGTCTAATCTTTGGCCGAGGCATGAACCTCAGGAGTGACTGCAGTACTGAGTTAAAAGGGTGTCTGGCGGCATACTCTCAGGGTTTCTCCAGCCTCTGTCAGACCAGTAAGCCTGTTTTTGTGTGTATGTGTGTGAGTTAGAACATTGTTCTACATTTTTCTCCAGCTCTGTCCGGGACCCTGTATTGTGATCCCTGTGAGAGCAGTGATGGTAGCTGGGCACCATCTAGTTGTGCTGCACTCAGTCTGGTAGAGGCTGTGGTAGCTGTGGTCCTTTAGTCCTTTGGAGTAATCTTTCCGTTATGTCCTTGGTTTTCTTCATTCTCCCTTGCTCCAGATGGGGAGAGACCAGTGGAATATCTTAGATGCCCACTCACAAGCTTTTAAGACTCCAGATGCTACTTACCAAAGTAGGATGTAGAACATTTTCTTTATACACTGTGTTATGCCAGTTGAGCTAGATTGAACAGAGTCTTGAAGGCTCAACATGGACTTGCTAGCCAGGAAGGGAAGGGTGTTCCAGGGATAGGAGAGGATGCATGCAGAGGCACCAATCCGTGGTGTTTGGGGGAGATTTTGAGTAACTCTTTGTGGCCATAGTACAGGACATGTTTGGAAAAACACAATTGGGAATGGGACCAGAAGGATAGTTAATGGAAATTGTCTTTCTTAAGCAAGTATTTATGGGATTTGCTGATGTAATATTGTACCTCCTCCATGCTTTCATCTTTCCAAATTGATGAAGGGGAAGGATTAAGAGGTCCAAAACAAATGGGAACCAACACTTAGTCATGTTTTCCAGGTCATATGTTGAGTTCTAACGCCTGTTGCTTATTCTAGAGTGCTCCAAGCTCCCGAAGCCGAAGTCTCACTTTGCTCCCCCATGGAACACCCAATTCTGCGTCTCCATGTAGCCCGAGACACCTCATTGCGGGGGCCCCCGGTGTTGTCACAGTCACGCATCACAAGTCGCCTGCAGCCGCCCGAAGAGCCAAGAGTCAGTATCCTGGACAGCTTCACGAAGTCAGAGAGGTAGGCTATGTTCTCTTACTAGGTTGTGTGGTCCATGGGAGCTGGGGGCCATGGCTGCTGCTCTGCCAATTTCTCTCTTCCTTCGTTTCATCTTGATTTATGAAGAGAGTGGACCCCACAGCCATGGCATTCCGTCCTGGTTAAAAAAAAAAATCGTTTTTGTTTCTTTGGTTAAGTAAGTAGTTAGCAAGCCCACACACACAAAAAAAAGAATGGAAGTACAATCAGATATGGCAAAGAAAAAAAAAATGGCAAAGAAAAGACAGTACAAAATAATAATCAGGAAATAATTTAGGGATATTCTGAAGCTTGGGAAGCGTTAGACCTAAAACTTTTGCCCGCTCTCTCCTGCCCTTCTTCACTTTTCTTCCTGAAGTGCTTCTCTTCCTTCTTTCTGACAGAACACACTCAGGAGTAGTGTGGGGTAGCGTAAAGAGATTCTCCTTGGAGTCAGAAGACTCTCTTGTTTTAAGAACAAGTCTTTGAACAGCACTAAATCTCACTTTCTGTACCTGTAAAATGGAAATAACACAGACTTTATCACCTTCTCAAAGGAGCCCTGGTGGCACATTAGTTAAGTGCTCGAATGCTGACTGAAAGATTGGTGGTTTGAATCCACCAGCCGCTGCACAGGAGAAAGATGTGGCAGTCTGCTTCCGTAGAAATTACAGCCTTGGAAACCTCATAGGGCAGTTCTGTTCTGTCCTGTAGGGTCGCTATGAGTCGGAATCGACTGGACAACAACGCGTTTTTTTTTTTTTTTTAAATCACCCTGTGAAGGGTGATGCAAGGATCACTCATAATAACGCACATAAAAACCCTTCAGCTGGAAGTGCCTTAGGAATGTGATGTGGGGTTGTGTTTTATTTTTACACTTGCTAAACTGGGAAGCCAGGAGTTTTGGGCCTCCCCAGTGATATGATCCCTTAGTGTTCATGCCATCGTTTGCAGCTATTGTTGAGAATAAACTCTGTGTATAGGAAATAAATAATGCTGGTCTTGGTTGCCTAACCTCGTCGAGTGCTCAGGTTATTTTGACCTGCAGTTGGCTTGTATACAGACCAGCTGTTTTCTCAGAGAAGGTAGCACAGCCCTTCCTCTGTCGTGCGGGAGAATGCGACTCGAGGATAGGATTTCGGTGCTGCTTGAGTCGACGTGCATCTTGTTGTATTTTTTAAATGCATGAGCCAGGTTAGGTAGTGCTCTGTTGGCTGACTCTTTTGGCCTGATTTCTGGTGCAGGACAGAAAATCTAAAAATCTTCTGAATCAAATCTGTAGATGCCTGTGGAAGACGTTTCTTTCTTGGTAGATTTATACTTGCGTATACTGTTCAGTGCCTGTGAAGAAAAGGTACCGAGACAGAATTCTGAAATGTGAATTACAGGTAAGGTGCTCACCTTGGAATGCCTAGTCACTCTGGCATTTAAAAAAAAAAAAAGCTTGGCTATTAGCTGAAATTCGTTCCATTATCTGATAGGATGAATGGTTTTGCACATACGTATATTGCCTTTCACTTGTCACAGCACCTGCTCAGGATGCTGTAAACCGTAACCTTAACTGGTTGCCATGAAGTCGATTCTGACTCATAGCGACCCTATGGGCCAGCGTAGGACTGCCCTGTAGGGTTTCCAAGGAGCAGTTGGTGGATTCGAACAGCTGAACTTTCAGTTAGTAGCCAAGCTCTTAACCACTGTGCCACCAGGGCTCTGTATTATGGAAAAATTTCAAATATACACAAAAATAGGATAGTATAATGTACCCTTCTCCCAGCTTCAACAGTTTCAACTTTATGTTCTTGTCTTCATCTATTTTCCTATAGCCACCCTCTCCCCTGCCCCTTTTTTTTTGGTCTAGAGCATTTTAAAGAAATCCCTCAGCGTTGTATCACTTTGCCATCGCTAGGAAATGGTTCAGTATTTATCTAACAGATAGGAATTCAAACAAACAAAATTTAACCATTTGCCATCATCCCACTTTTCTGTAGATCTTGTTGTAGATGTTTTTACAAGTACTTTAAAGACTACAGCCTTAAAAAAAAAAAGAGTTGAAAGTTCATGGTATTTCACAAATTCTTTTTATTTTATTGTAATGAATCTCTGTTAACCTTACTGTTATGACTGATGATGGTGGGCCTGCCACTTACGAGGAGAAAAAACAATGGGATGGTTTATGGATGATGAGCAGTGGCTTTCATAAAAGTTGAGGCAATTTCGCTTGGTGTGTAATTGCATTTGGTTCAATATAATGCCAACGTCTTT
Source organism: Elephas maximus indicus (assembly GCF_024166365.1). Taxonomy (NCBI): domain Eukaryota; kingdom Metazoa; phylum Chordata; class Mammalia; order Proboscidea; family Elephantidae; genus Elephas; species Elephas maximus. Next base: position 7,761,434 of record NC_064845.1, read on the forward strand.
TCTACCTCCTTTTTTAAAAAATATCAAGTTAAAAAAAGTATATATATATGGTCTTTGTAGATAAAAATATTTAATTATATAAAGTATATAATACAAGTATATATTGCAAAAGAATATGAAGAAAAAATCAATTACTATAATCCTATCTTCCACAGATAATGACTGTTAATTTTCAGTGACTTGACTTCTGAGTTGTTTTTATATATATGCCTACATTTATAGATAACATAAAAACTCTCTATCAGTATGAGCTGCAGTTTATGAATAATTACATGTACGTTGCCTTTTTATCATTCTGTGGGAGGGAAACATTGAAATTTCCTGTGGAGTTTCATTATAAAAAAAATAATTAGGCAAAACATCTCCATAGCCATTTTGATGTCTTTTTTTGTACTCTTGGGAAGCAGTATAACACTTCAGGTGATTGCTTTTATATACCTATGACCTTTCTTGCTGAAAACTGTGAGTTTGTTGACGTGTGTGCAACACTGGTGTTGGAAAGAAGTGTTTAGCGCCAAACCCTTCTGACGAAAGAGTTGAACGTTTTGGTTCTTGGATCGCGTGTCTGTCTCCTCTCCTGACTGGAGAAGTGTAGCTGTTTTGTGATGTCTGATATTTTCTGATGTGGAGAAAGCCACCTTGGGAGGTGTCTTAGCAAATTTCACTCATACCAGAAAGTTCTTCAGTTCTAAAAGTATATTAGTTTCAGAATACCAAGGTCTCTGCTTTTAGATGCCAGTGTATTTATCTATAAGATAAATACAGTGAGGAAAATGGAGTGCATTTTTATTTCAGCTGTAGAGAGAAGATAAACTTGAGATCACTGAAGCGATGAGGGAAATCATACTTAAGACAGATGTGCCTGAATATCTAAAGAATAAAAGTCATACAGCCAAAGGCAATTGAATAAATATTAAATGGAATACCACAGCATGGGTGAAAATAATGGGACAGTTTAAAAGATTAAATGGTTATCATCCAAAATATAAAGAATCAAAATACCAAAGGTCGGTACCCAAAGTTCCCTCAGGAAGCAGTCAGGAGGGATGGAGATGGGGAGTTCTAGCACAATCTCATTGCAATGAACGAGCATAATCCTCACTAGCAATTCAAGAAATGAAAAATAAAGCAACTTGGTTGATCAAATTATCAGAAACAATTACAAAGCCATTATTGGTGGGGGTGTTAAGAAATGATGGGACTACTGTGTATTGTCTTTTTGCTACAATCTGGTGACAGAAGATAACTAAATTTGAAACAGAATTGTGTGTTGCCATTGACCCATAATTTTCTTTTGGGGACTGTTACAGGTTGAATTGTGTCTTCCCGAAATATGTGTTTTAAATCCTAACCTCTTTGCCTGTGGTTATAATCCCCTTGGGAATGGGTTGTCTTTGTTATGTTAATGAGACAGGGTTAGTGTAGGTTGTATCTTGAACCAGTCTCTTTTGAGATATAAAAAGAAATTAAACAAGAAAGCAGAGCAGAGATAGGAGAAGAGAGATGCCAAGCCATGTGATGATCACCCAGGAGCAGAAACTCAGAAGAGACAAGGACTTTCCTCCAGAACCAGCAGAGAGAGAAAGCCTTCTACGAGAGCCAGCACCTTGAATTAGGACTCCTAGCCTCTGAAAATGTGAGAAAATACATTTCTGTTTGTTAAAGCCACCCACTTGTGCTATTTCTGTTACAGCAGCATTGGATAACTAAGACACAATTTGGTACCAAGGAGTGGGGGTGTTCATATAACAGATATCTAAAATGTAGAAGCGGTTTTGGAATTACGTAATACGTAGAGGCTGGAAAGGTTTTAAGGTGTCTAACAGTAAAAGCCTAGATTGCCTTGAAGAGACTGTTGATAGAATTATGGATGTCCAAGGCAATTCTGGTGAGGACTCAGAAGAAAGTGAGGAGAGCTATAGAGAGAAAGTCTCTATCGTCTCAGAGAATACACATGGTGCTGTCAACAGATTGTTGCTAGAAATGTGGACATTAAATGTGCTTCTGGTACGGCTTTAACAGAAAATGATGAACATGTTATTGGACAATGGAGGAAAGGCGATGCTTTTTATGCAGTGGCAAGGAACTTGTCTAAACTTTGTTCAAATGTTTGGTGAAAGGTAGAACTTGAAAGTAATGAGCTTGGATATCTGGTAAGGAGATTTCTAAGATCCTAAAGGTGCTGCATGGTTTCTCCTTGCCACTTAAGTAAAATGCAAGAGGAAAGAGAAGGACTTAAAAATGAACTGTGCAAAATGAAAACAGAACCTAAAGATTTAGAAAATTCTGTTGCATAAACTGAGAACACATGTCCTAGAATGTTCGCCAAGGATGTGGCTATATAATCTTTTGTGAAAGAGATGAAGCCTGTGACTGATAGGTTTTCTGCTGCAGTAGTTGGTTAGATCTATCAGCTTGGACTGAAGGGGACAGAAAAAGAATGAGAGAGAAAACTAAGTTGCCATTGAGTTGATTCAGGCTCATTATGACCCCATGTGTGTCACATTAGAGCTGGGCTTCACAGGGTTTTCAAGGGGTGATTTTTTTAGAAATGGATCCCCAGGCCTTTCTTCCGAGGGGACTTGGGGTGGACACAAATCTCTAACCTTTCAGTTAGCAGCTGAGTGCTTAACCGTCTGTGCCACCCAAGGCAAACCCTCAACCATATTTTTAGCAACTCTTTCCTTGTGTTTTAATTATTTTTCTAATCTCCCCACTAGTCTATAAACTCTTTCTCCAAAGGCATAAGCCCGTCAATAATAGTAGCTACTATTATACGAACATATGTGGAAACCCTGGTGGCGTAGTGGTTACGTGCTACGGCTCCTAACCAAAGGGTCGGCAGTTCAAATCCGCCAGGCGCTCCTTGGAAACTCTATGGGGCAGTTCTATGCTGTCCTATAGGGTCGCTATAAGTCGGAATCGACTCAATGGCCCTGGGGTATTATACGAACATAATATTTCATAGGTGTTGAGATCTTACGTGCCACGTACTGTGCTCAGTGCCTCACTTGTGCTATCCTCGTGTCAACCCTGAGAGGTAGACACTGTTATTGTCCCTGTTTTACAGACAGGGAAACTGAGGCATAAAAAAGCAAAGAGATTTATCAGTCCAGTTTAAACAAAGACACAGAACCAGGAGATTTATTGCAAGGCATTGGCTTACGTGATTGTGGGGCCTGGCTAGGCAGGTCCGAAATCTGTAGGCCAGACAGGAGCTCTCAGGCATAGGCTGGTGAAGGTGTTAGCTGCAGGCAGAAGTTCTTCAGGGAAGCCTCATCTCTACTCTTAAAACCCATTGCCTTGGATTTGATTCAGCTTATGGTGACCCCATATGTGTCAGAGTAAAACCACGTTCATGGAGTTTTCAATGGTGAATTTTTTGGAAGTAGGTTGCCAGGTTTTTTTTTCCGAGGTGCTTCTGGGTAATGGACTTGAGCCTCCAGCCTTTTGTTTAGCAGGTGAGCATGTTAACCATTTGCATCACCCAGGGCCTCCACTCTGCTCTTAATTAAGGCCTTTTAATTGAATCAGATCCGCTGCCGTTGAGTTGATCCAACTCATAGCAACACTGTAGGACAGAGTAGAACTGCCCAGTAGGGTTTCCAAGGAGCTGATGGAGGATTCAAACTGCCGACCTTTTGGCTAGCAGCTGGCTCTTAACCACTGCACCACCAGGGCTCCAATTGAGTCAGGCCTACCCATATTTTCTAGGCAATCTCCCTTACTTATTGTGAACTTTACTCACACCTACAAAATACCTTTGTGGAAACATCTAGATCAGTGCTTGATGGAGTACCTGGGTACTGTACCCTAGCCAAATGAGCCCTGGTAGATGCAGTGGTTAAAGCACTTGACCGTGGTTTAAGTGGAGAAATCAAAAAGAACATCACAAGAGGTCACATAGATATTAAGTGGTTGATTCTGGCCCAGGAAGTCTGTCTCCAAAGTCCACGTTGGTAACCAGACACTTAATATGCCAAGTGCCAATTCCTGTGTTGGGAGCTGCTAGGCAATGGCTGCCAAGAGCATGGCAGTCTTTGCTCTCCTAGAGTGTGGCATAGACTGCTGCCCTCTGTATCTCTCACTCCTACGTAGCCCCTGGCATGTGTGAATGAGTCACCAGGACACAGCACTTTTTAGGAGGAAGGGCATGGACCTTGATTCAGGTCCTTGGGGGCAAGTCATACCGCCTCTCAGTTTTCCTTTCTTTGTCTATGTAGGTGGAAATACTGCAATTTAACTTCTTCTGTTGTTGTGGGTGGAGGAGAAAGCACCAGAGTAGAGCATTAAGTAGGCGCTCAAGCAAACGATCAGAGATTCCTGAACATGTCAAGGTGACGTTTGAAAAATGGAAAATACCAAAAGCTGATATAATAGCTCTGCTGGCTTGTCAGGTTGGCTTGCCAAGAGTAGAGAGAGGAGGGGGCAGCCTAGAAGTGGCGCCTAACAGAGGAGCCCTCCTCTTTGTCCCCACTCCTTTGGGGAGCCACAGCCCCAGCTATAGCAGCAGTTCAGTTGTACCAGGGATCTACTTCCTTGTTGCATACCCTGAGTGTAGGCATACCCTTCCCTGAAAACGTGGGCCCACCAGTCCCAACAGGTGTGCGCTTGGCAGAATACGAGGTGGTGGTGGTTGTTAGTTGCCATCAAGTTGGCTCCGAATCATGGCGACCCCATGCACAAGACAGCGAATGTTGCTGGGTCCTATGCCATCTTCATGAGCATTGGCATGTTTGGGTGCATTGTTGCGGCCACTGTGTACTTTGAGTGCCTTCCAACTGAGGGGACTCGTCTTCCAGCACTATATCAGACAGTATTTTGTTGTGATCCACAGGGTTTTCATTGGCTAATTTTTGGAAGCAGATTGCCCAGGCCTTCCTTCCCTAGTATACGTTAGCCTTGGACGCTTCACTGAAACCTGTCCACCTTGGGTGATCTTGCTAGTGTTTGAAATGCCAGTGGCATAGCTTCCAGCATCACAGCAACATGCAAGCCACCACAGTATGACAAAGTGACAGACAAGTGGTGGAAGTCCAGGGAGTCCTGGTTAACTGGTTAGTTTGTATAGGACATGCTATGATTAGTGCCTGAAGACTGTCTGCCAGTAACACCAGTAGCTTCTGAGAAGCCTCTGAGCACTTTCCACCCTAGCAAGTACTGATAAAAAGGTTTGTGTGGTTAAATTGTGACCAGCGTACTGAGCTTTATACCATATGACTGTACCAACCTGACCAAAGCTGATTAGATCAGCTCTTGCTGCCTCGTCCCATAGCTCGCCGTTGGCCTGTGAGGTGGTCTCAAGGCGGAGCTCCATCCAGGAGGGCCTCTGAGTTAGATTAACTGCTGAGTTGGTGTGTGAATGGGAAGCATGCAGAGGCGCAGAGGCGCAGAGGTACAGAAGTAGTTAGAAGCTGCCAACAGTTGGAGTACAAGCAGCCTAGTCACAAGACGATGCGCTCCTACAGGTGGTTTGAGGACATAAAACTTGTTATGGCTTCCTGTTTTGTTGTTGTGTGCCCTCGAGTCAATTCCAACTCATGGTGACCCTAGAAGACAGAGTAGAACTGCTCCATAGGGTTTCCAGGGAGCGGCTGGTGGATTTGAACTGCCAACCTTTTGGTTACCAGCGATAGCTCTTAACCACTGTGCCTCCTAGATGTCTTATTCCCCCTTGTGGTCTTACTGGATGTTTCTATCCCCTAGGGTCCCCTGACCATGTTCCTAGAAAGCTAAATGAGCCTGACCAACACTGGTCAAACTTAGCTATTGGACCAACTTAGTTGCTGAACACTTACTCAGGGTCCAGCACTGATCTCTGATGTGGGGGATGAAGTAGTACATACAGCCTGGCTTTTGTCCAAGGATGTGATGATCTACTTGGTTGGTTAAACTTTGCTGAAAATTATTAGATGTTTGCTTGGCTACTAACCGAAAGGTTGGTGATTCTAACCAACACACTGGCTCCATGGGAGGAAGACCTGGCAACCTGCTTCCATAAAGATGACAGCCAAGAAAACCCTGTGGGGCAATTCTACTCTGCTAGATGGATTGCTGTGAGTTGAAATGAACTCAGCGGCAGCTGGCGACCCGGTAGTTAACAGCAATAAGAATTTACCAGAAGGCGAGGCCAGTATGTGGGCTGGCTGACCAGCCAGGTGGACCTCCATTCTGTGGGCTCACAGGTCATCTCTGGAAGAATCACTGCTGAATTCAGCATCCAGGTGGACTGAATTTGTGCCTTTCTTGCTTATGACTAGAATGTTCTGAATAAGGTTATACACAGGGGAGAGTATCTGTCTCTCCTCTCTGGCTTGCAGAAAATTCATGGTTTGGATGCCTTTTGCGCTCAGAAGGATGCTAAGTGAAAAGTTCTTTCATGTCACAGGTGATTCTGTGGCAGAAAAGGCTGTTGTGCCTGTTTTCACCTCGTGTGGCAATTTAATACAAGATGCCCTCCTTCAAGTGCTTTAAGACCTCGAGATAATAAAATATTTTGGATATTGAGTGAGTGGGCAAGGAGGGAATTTAACTAAGTTCATCCCATGGCACTGAAGCCAGCCTTGATATATCTATGTTTTCTGATCCTGTTGGAGATTTCTGCAGAGTATGAGATCCTCCCGGCTCCCTGCAGCGGCCCAGTCTGTTATTTCAGGCTAAAACAGATTCTCTCTTCTCGAAAACCTAGTCGTCTTGTTCTGTTTTTAGCAGAAGCAGGCTACTCTGGTTGTTCCCCCTCCCGCCCCCATCAAGTATACCTGTACATTATCAGCTTGGAGGTTTAAATACTGTGGTTTGCTTGCTAGGCAGCTTCCCTAGCCACTTCTCGGCCATCCAGCCAGGACCTTAATTGCTTATTACATTCATCTGAATTTTCTCTAGCTCTTCCTTTTTTTGCATCTGCTTTTACATGACAGGTTGAGCGTTATAAGCTGCCCTGCCTATTACTGTATGACAAAACTCCCCAAACTTAGCAATCATTTATTTTGCTCAGGAATCAGCTATTTTGGGCAGGGCTTAGTAGGAGGACTTGTCTGGAAGGATGATTCGAAAGCTTGGGGACAGGAACAGCCAGAGGCTGACAGGTATCTTTCTCTCTTCATGAATTCTTGGGGCCACTCCATTTTGACTCTTCAGCTTGGAAAAATCAGGGTAGTGAGATGTCCTATGTGGCACCTTAAGGCTCCAAGAGCAAGTGTTTCTGGGGACAGGAAGTAGAAGTTGCCAGTTTCTTAAACTTTTGGTTGGAAATTGGTGCACTGTCATTTCCACTGTATTTTATCGGTCATAGGGCAGTTACAGAGCCTACCCAGATTCAAGGGGACAGGGCATTGACCCCAATCCTCCAATGGGAGGAGTGGCAGAGAACCTGTAGCATCTTGTAAGATACAAGCAAACCATATGTGTATCTTCTGTATGTAAATGAAGCCTGAAGAGCCCCCACGTCCTTTTCTCTTTATCCTTCGCCTCTGGGATTTGAACCCTTGTGAAGCTATGTTTTTTATGTCATAGTGTTGAAGATTATTCCATTTTTGACTTTGTGTTGGTGACGGTGCATATTCCATTTTTGACTTTGCGTTGGTGACTGTGCAAAGAGCCGTCCCGCACATATTCCAAGCTCTTGCCTTTGTTTTCAACTTTGGAAGCCCAGGCTTCACAGCATGGCTGGCCTGGCCTCACAGTTGGGGTGCCTGTCCTCTGTGTCTGGAGTGGTTCCAGTCCAGCAGGATTTTGTCAGGTACACAGAGAGTCTGCCCTGAGCCCTGGCACTCCCTCCTGCCACCTTTAACCTGTTCTAGGGTGAGAGAGGCCCTGAGGAGAGTTGGCTGCGAGCCTAGGCTCTCTCAGAGATTCTGGCTCAAGGCTAGTTAAACCTTGAACAGTGGCCCAGCCTAGAAGCCCAGGTGGTGCAGTGGTTAAGCACTTGAGTGCTAACTGAAAGGTTGGTGGTTCAAACCCACCAGCAGCTCCATGGGAGAAAGACCCAGCAATCTGTTCCTATAAAAAAAATTATAGTCTAGGCAACCGTATGGGGCAGTTTTACTCTGTCACATGGGGTTGCTATGAGTTGGAATCGACTCAAAGGCGTCCAACAACAACAACAGTGACTGGGCCCAGTGCATATACCGTTCGAGTTCTGGCTGTGCCGTGATGATTCCCTTGGATGGTACAATTCAGTATATACCTGCATACGTGAAGCCAGCTCACACTTACTGAATGCCTTATCCTGTGAAATAGGTTTCACTCCCACTGGACAGATGAGGACATTGAGGCTTAGAGGGCTAAGACAGACACTTCAGCTCATGCAAATGGGAAATGGCAGTACTGGAATTTGAACCTGGGGAAGGCTTATTCCGGAACCCTGCTCTTAACCATGTGCACACAAAGCCCGACGTAGGTGCCCCTGCCCCCTCCCTACCCCAGTTTGCCTCCGTTTCTAGGTGGTAACTAGGCAGGAATGGTGCTCCCAGCATCTAGCGCAGAATTTGCACAGACGGTTCATTTTGTGTGTAATTCTCAGGTCGTATGTGGTTTTAAACGGCAATAACAGGAAGTTTTTGTTTTCATAGCTTTCACTTATATTAACGCTTTTGTTGTTTTATTAAAAAAAAAAAAATGGCAGAGAGAAAACAACTCTGCCTGCGTTCTGTAGGTAGTAAATGAATAACTGGTGTGGGCTACAGTGCTGGGTAGAGACCCATGTGAGGGAATGAGCCTGCCTCCTGGGTCCACCGGCTGCCCTGTGACCCCAGAGTGGGTCCTTGACCTTTGTTCCCACCTGTGAAATGAAGGTGCCAGGCGGGGTCACCAGCTTGAAGATGCTTTGATCATCTTTAAATCAGAGCTTGATGCCGCAGTGACAAGGACTTGATAGGATTTCTTTCCAAAGGTTATTCTTACCTCCAGTTGCTGCTTTCATACTTTTATGATTTTTCTGTCCAGTACAAGGATATACAGTAGTTTTCAAATGGATCTGTGAAGAAAATGTTTGTATTTTTATTTTTGGAGAGATTCCCTATATATCTTATATATGTGTGTGTGTGTGTATATATGTGTATATATGTGTGTGTTTATACACATATATAACTGTATACCAAAAGCCAAACCCAGTGCCGTCGAGTTGATTCCGACTCACAGTGACTCTATAGGACAGAGTAGAACTGCCCCATAGAGTTTCCAAGGAGCGCCTGGCGGATTCGAACTGCCGACCCTTTGGTTAGCAGCCGCGGCACTTAGCCACTTCGCCACCAGGGTTTCCATATAACTGTATATATGTATATAAATTCTTATTCTTTGTATTGGAGAGATTCCAATATAAAACATACGATATATGATTTACATTGATTGTCTAGTAGGGAGGAAATAAGAATCATAAATGTAAACAAAAACTTGTATCCTATAATTTTGGGAGAAAAACTACAACTTACATCATTTTAGTACAGATTTTTATCTCCAACAGAGAAATAATCGTCTTTCTGACACGTTATCATGGAAATCATTTTTTTTTGCCTGTCGTATAGCTGTACCAGCACACCTCCAGGATAAACATCAGACGGTGTAACACTTGAGAATAAGAGGAGCTGAGGTGAGGATTTCTCGCTGACAGGGAAATTGTCACAGGAAGGAGCGTTGTTTAGAATTTACTAACATTTAGGCACGTAAATCACAGCAGTAATGCTTCATAATTACACAGCGCCTTTCATTTGCGGTTTTAAAAAGAATTTATAGACCAACTTGTGAGATGTGACAGTTGTATTAAACTCTGTGCTTGGGATATATTGACAGAAAATTCCAGAGCCAGAATCTGGATGTGAGGAAAGCACCAGCTGTGGCCGTGCCCTCCAGTCCTGCCTTGGGGGGAGGCCCGGAAGTTGACTGACCATCAGGTTGTGTGTCTCGTAACAGTTTGGCCATTTGAAATCTGGAGTTACCTTTGTCCAGAGGTAATTTCTATATTAACTTTATTTCTTTATAGTTAAATTAGAGTATTGAATTGTTAATAAATGCACAAGGACCAAATTTAGAAGGTGCGTGCATATTTATAGAGAGATGTTGGCCATACGTTGACACAAGTCTTGCCCGACTCCTCTTGTCCACCTCCTACCCTGACCAAAAGTAACCACTATTATAGCTTCTTGTGTGTTCCATACATGTATCAACATATATGTTTATGTGTACCTGTATGTATATGTATATTCTTCGGTTTAAAAAATAGATCTTCCTGTTTCAAACACCAACTGTAGCTTATTATACACACTGTTATGTACTTGGTTGTGTTGTATTACAGGCTTGGCTTCTTTCCTTTGGAAATAGGTCCTTATCAAGGACTGCCTTCTGTAAGAACTGCCTCTCTCATTTTAATGTCTATGGAGTGCTCCATTGTATGGATAAACCCTAACATACTTCCTAACTTCTCTCTTGATGAACCATTAAGGTGTTCCCAACACTTTGCTTTTACGAACAGTGCTCTAAGGAAGAGCTATGTCCCTGAGTCATTTCACAAAAGTCAGGTGGATCCCTAGGCACAGTTCACAGACGGAGAATTGCTCCATGAAACCATTTACACCACTCCCAAAATGCTGGGGAGTGCCAATTTCTGACACTCCATGGACTCACTATGCTATCATACTGTTTGACATTTTGTCAATTGGCTAGGGAAACATGGTACCTCCTGATTTTAATTTAAATTTCTCTTAAGTGCTGTTGAGCATCATTTCATATTTATAAGAAAACTCTTCATGTTCTTTGCCCATTTTTATTTCATATGTGTTCCTTTTCTTACAAATAGTCTAGGAATTATCTTTGAGTTCGTCATCGACTTGCCAGCAATGTGTTTTTTTTTTCCCCCAAGGAAATTAACCTTTCCTAAGTTGTCAGCTATATTTTGAATGTCTTTTTTGCTGTGTTGACTTTTTAAAATTTTTTTGTCGTCAATTTACCAATCTTTTCTTTAGAGCTTTAATGTTCTGTGTCATAGTTATAAAAGTTCTTGGCTGCTCTTGGATTATTAAAAAAAAAAAGTATTTTCAAATACTGTTATGGTTTCATTTTTTAAACAGCTTTATTGAGATATGATACATACCACAAGATTCACTCCTTTTAAGATTATAGCTCAATGAGTTTTAGTACATTGATGTAGTTTTCGCAGTATCACCACGGTTCAGTTTTAAAACACTTCTTTCACTATGGTTTTATTTTTATATTTGAATTGTGTTTCAGCTGGAATTTATTTTGGTGTGAAGAGAGAAGGGAGTTCCTTCGACTTTGTCTTACTTAAGCCATCCAGGCTTCCAACGCTGTTTATTGACTAGTTCATCTTTTTCACCACTGATATTTCAGTGCCATCTAAATTACATACTAAATTATGTATTTGGATCTGTCTCTTTTTTCTCATTGATTTGTTGGCCTGTTCGTTGGCCAGAGCTATAATGTTTTAAATATTGTCACTTTAGAGTATGTCTTCATACCTGGTAAGGCTAGTATACACTACTGAGCTTAGTCATACCTTGTTTCAGCTGTTGGATGGTTGTTTCTCCATAAGACCTTTAAAAAGAGCTTGTCTGGTTCTAAAAACACCACAGTGCCACTACCCTGTCAGCATTTTTATTAAGATTGCATTAAATTCATATATTAAGGACTGAGATGTGAACGATACCCTTTTTTGGGAGTATTGGGGCATAGCTATTCATCTTTCAACTCACTTTGGTGTTCTTTTGTGCCCTCAAGCATTTTAAAGTGTACAGATCCTACGAGTTCCCTTTTATTGCTCAGTATTTTATCCTTTTGGTTGCTGTTGCAAGTGAGATTTTGTTTTCATTATATTTTCTGTGTGATTTGGTGACGTGATTGGGTGACTTTTAAATAGGGAGGCTATTGTTTTCTGTGGGTTGAATTTATTCCCAGAAATGTAAACAAATTCTCTTACTGTTTTGTTATCGTTTCCCTGTATACCTTGAGTTTTCTAGGTATAAAACCTTATCTGTTGCTAACAGTGATAATTTTACCTCCTCTTCTGATGTGTTTTAATTTCTTTTAATAATTCACTGACTAGTATCGCCAAGATAATGTTAAGTTGTAGTGGTGATATTGCTCTTCCTTGTTTTAGTTCTGATTCTGCTGAAAACGCTCCTAATTTCCCCGTTAGGCATGAAATACACACATATATTTTTACTTGACTAAGTGTTTTTTTAGGGTCCCTGGTGGCATAGTAGTTAAGAGCTTGGCTGCTAACCAAAAGGTTGGCAGTATGAATCCACCAGCCACTCCTTGGAAATTCTATGAGGCAGTTCTCCTCTGTCCTATGAGATCGCTATGAGTTGGAATCGACTCAACGGCAATGGGTAAGCATTTTTAGAAACTTAGAAGTTATTCATTCCTTCATTTGATAAATATTATTGCAGGCCTACGATGTGCCGGGCAGGATTCTAGGCTCAGGAGGCCTGATGGGAGGTGAAACAGAGACACAGACCCTTTGCTGTCAAGAAGCTTAAAAGTCTAGTGGAACAGACAGAAACAGAAATCAAATAATAAATAAATGTCAGGTTCTGTGAAATAAAGACACAGGATAGAGAACGATGCAGTGAATTTAGCTAGAATGGTCAGAGAGGAATGTAAATTTTTCAAGTGTCTTTTATTTTTTAAATTTTTTTTATTAATTGTGTCTTTTTGTTTTTATTTCATTTGAAAATTTGAATGCATTAGATCTCCTCTGGGTCCCTTTCCCCCTGCAAGTCTCCAGCATTTTTCCCAGCCATGAGGACTTCAGTGCAAACCCAATGGTTGACTCGCCCACTAAGTCCACGGCTTGGTATTTGCTTGCTTTCATATTATTTCCAGCAAATCGATTGTTTAAGAAATGAACTGAATTTGAGAGTAGGGTAATTTATCACCTTGGATAGAGATACTGTTGCTAAGGCAACTGGCTACAGTCAGGGACCACAATCTCCTCATGTGACACCTGATAAGATCTCGCATCCTTGTGAGCCTTCCCCAGCCACCCGCTCTCCTTGCTTGCTTCAGACCAGGGAAGCCTTTGTGTACCTTTTCTCTCTCTGTTGGCTCCTGGAACATTCCACCTTTGTCTCTTTTCTTTGGTCCTCCTTCCTCCAACCCTGTCAAGCTGCCGGGAGGATAGGAGTGAGACAGGGGCTTATGGCTTTAGTCTTGGTGACAGTACAGGGGGAATGTAGAGTAATGGCTGCTTCCCTCCACTGTACCACCTGGATCCAGGTGACCAGTCTTGAGCGATGCTCAGGGTTATTGTAGCTAGTTGCTCAGCTGACCAAATCGGGGTAGAAATGTAGACTGTGGCACCTTCATTCTTATAATTTAGGGCAAATGGCTCTCCCATCCCCTGTGTTGTTCTTTGTCGGTAAAGATGAAGTTATTAAAGCATTATGGCCCACCATCTGTATTCCAATTCTTAAATAATTTCTTAAATGCCCTGGTGGCACAACAGCTAAACACTCAGCTACTAACCGAAAGGTTGGTGGCTTGAACCCACCCAGTAGCTCTGCAGGAGAAAGACCTGGTGATCTGTTCTAATAAAGATTCCTGCCTAGGAAACCCCATAGGTCAGCTCTACTGTGTCACACGGAGTTGCTATGGGTCAGAAATTGATTTGATGGCACCTAACAACTACTTTTTTTTTTTTTAACGACTACTATCACTACTATTACATTCTTATTTCTTATTCTTTCTTCCCTAGAAGAGTTTGATTCTGAATTTGGGAAAACCATGTCTTACTGCCTCCACTGTTACTACTGTGGTCCCAGCCACCGTCATCTTGTCTTTTAACTGTCCTTGCTTCTGTCCTTGGCCTCCATCCTGTATTCTCCACCCAGCAAGATAAGGTACATGTCAGATCGAGTAACTGTTGAAAAGCTCCAGTGGAGGTCATGGAAGCTCCATAGACATGTCCAAACTCCCTGAGGGACCAAATTACTGCGCTGAGGATTGGGGACCATGGTCTCAGGACATCTAGCTCAACTGACGTAGCTTATAAAGAAAATGTTCTACATCCTACTTTGGTGAGTAGTGTCTGGGGTGTTAAAAGCTTGTGAGCAGCCGTCTAAGATAACTCCATTGCTCCTACCCTGTCTGAAGCAAGAGATAATAAAGGAAACCCAAAGACACAAGGAAAAGATTAGTTCAGAGGACTAATGGACCACAACTACCACAGCCTCCACCAGACTGAGTCCAGCACAGCTAGGTGGTACCTGGCTACCACCATTGACTGCTCTGACAGGGATTACAATAGAGGATCCCTGACAGACCTGGAGAAAAATATAGAACAAAATTCCAACTCACAAACAAAACAAAACAAAACAAAACAAAACAAAACAAAACAACACCAGACTTACTGGTCTAGCAGAAACTGGAGAAACCCTGAGAGTATGGCTCCTGAACTCCCTTTTAACTCAGTACTGAAGTCATTCCTGAGGTTCACCCTTCAGCCAAAGGTTAGATAGGCCCAGGAAACAAAACGAGACTAAAGGGGCATACCAGCCCAGGGGCAAGGATGAGAAGACAGGAGGGAACAGGAAAGCTGGTAACGGGGAACCCAAGGTCGAAAAGGGGAGAATGTTGACATGTCATGGGTTGGTAACCAATGTTGCAAAACAATATGTGTATTAATTGTTTAACGGGAAACTAATCTGCTCTGTAAACCTTCATCTAAAATACAATTACAAAAAAAAAGAAAAGAAAAGCTCCAGTAGCTTTTGACTGCACCTACAGTAAAACCCCAAATCCCAGCCATTGGCCTGCAAGGCTTTATCTGACCAGGCCCCTGGTTATGTCTCTGAACTCATTTCTTACCACTCCCTCAATGCTGTTTTCTGGGTTCCACCACACAGTAGAGAGCCTGATTTGGACTTTTCAGCCCCCAGAACTGTGAGAAAATACATTTCTGTGCTTTAAGGCCACCCGCTTGTGGTATTTTATGTGAGAGAAGCACTTGGAAGCTAAGATTGTTCTTAGTTTGCTGCTTCTTAGGTTTGTTTTGAGGGCCAACAGAGAAAGGCATGTGAAGAGCTTAGAACAGCGCCTGACGCTTAAAGGTAAGGTTTCTGTAAGGATGACATACTGCTGTTGTCATTGTCATCATCTTTTTCATCATTGCTGTCACCTTCGTCATCGCTCGAAGTCTGTAAATCTCCTTGGGGAAGAGCTGCTCTTTCTTCTTGTTGAGTGATCTTGGGAAGGTCTGCCTGAATCTGCTGACCCTGTGGATCTCAAAGAGAATTTTAATTTTTTCTTAAGTTTTAAAAATATTTTATTGTGTCTGGGTGAAAGTTTACACAGGAAATTATAATGATTTCTTTTTTTTTATATACATATTTTTCAGTGACATTTGTTACGTTCTTCACAATATATCAGCGTTCTTGTTATTTCCATTTTGGTGGTTCTGTTGCCATTAATATAGCTTCCCTCCATCCCACCCCCATCTTTTCATCTTTGGTCTAGGGTAAATGTTAGCCTTTTGGTTTCAACCAGATAATTATTTTGAGAAGCATAGTACTCACAGGTGGTGTTATTTATTTTAATGGGCCAATCTGTCCTTTGCCTGAAAGGTGACCTGTGGGAGTGGCTTGAGTTCCAAGTTTAAAGAGTATCTCAGGGCCATAGTCTTGGGGCTTTATCAACCAGTCTGGCCTTTTTATGGGAATTTTGGTTTTGTTCTACATTTTTCTCCCATTCTATCGAGTCTCTGATCAGAACTGTTGATAGTGGTAGCCGGGCACCATCTAGTTCTTCTGGTCTCAAGGTAGTCATGTAGACTAGTGGTTCTGTAGACTAGTTTCTTCTTTGAGTCTTTGATTTCCTCCTCTCTAGCTCCAGATGAGTAGAGGCCAATAGTTGTATCTTAGAGGGCTGCTCGAAAGCTTTTAGGCAACTAGGATGTAGGACATTGTCAAAGAGAATTTTTTTTCTCACTTAAATTTTATTTTATTTTTGGTAAAAATATACACATCAAAACATGCTCCCATTCAACAATTTGTACACATACTGTTCAGTCACATTGGTTACATCTTTTACATTGTCTGAATATTCTCGGTATTTCTGCTCTAGTTGTTTCAACCCCACTGTCCTTAAACTTCTTATCTACGCTTTGGAGTTACTGTTGTCCCTTTGGCCTCGTAGAGATAATTTTTTTTTTTTAAAGTGCAATAAATAAAGATGATATTCTTTACTCTTTGAACTAAACTGCTTGTTTATTTAAAGATGACATTAGGGAACAGTTTCATTTCAAGGTTTGAAGAGTACCCCAGAGCAATAGTCTTGGGGGTCAAAGAGAATTTTTAAAAGGAAGGTACATTTATATTTTACAGATGCTTTTTATCTATTAATTGAGGTGTCTCTGTACTTGGCATTTTAACATACTTTGGTATTTAATGTGGATTGTTGCTCTTTAAGCCTTGCCCATAAGAACAAGTAGGCCTAATTTGTTAGTTGAGCATGCATGAAGGAGTGAACCCATTCATTAATCATTCCAGATTATATAAATAAAAACACGTATGACTGAACACTCATGGGAAGGTGGGAGAATGAGGAATATGAGGCACTTCACGGTCGCATTTACTAGTTTCTTTAAGCTCATAATAAAAGTCTTCGTCTATGTGAAGCTCTGAGCTTCTGGAAGGGCACGCTGTAGATAAGAGAACAGGAGGTATTTATTTAGTCAGCCCTTCACCTGTGCTTAAGGAGCTCCGGTGGCCCAGTGGTTAAGTGCTCAGCTGCTAACCAAAAGGTCAGCAGTTTGAACCCAACAGCAGCTCCACAGAAGCAGCATATGGCAGCCTGCTAGCACAAAGACTGGAAACCCTGTGGGACAGGTCTGCTCTGTCCTATAGGGTCACTATGAGGTGGAGTTGACTTAGCGGTTAACGAGTTTGGTGTTTGGATGTGAGGTTGAGAAGCCCTGGTGGTGCAGTGGTTAAAGCACTTGGCTGCAAACCAGAAGATCTGAGATCTGAGCTTACCAGATGCTCTGAGGAAGAAAGATGTGGCAGTCTGCTTTTGCAAAGATTACGGCCTTGGAAACTCTATGGGACAGTTCTACTCTGTCCTACAGGGTTGTTATGAGTCGGAATCGACTCCACAGAAATGAGTTCCACGTGGCAGTTACTGACTTGTCCACAAGACCCACATTTCAGGTAATTAGTATGAGGGCCTTCTGTGAAGAGAGAGTGCTGCACATTCCGAGAAGGGGTTAACACATGTAACGTCTTGGCAGGTTGTGGATTTTGCTTCAAAGCTTCCTTCCAAAGGAGGAGCCTGAGGTAACTTGCACAAAATAATTTGAGTAGTTCATTTTTAAAGAAACCACAAACCCATTCCGATTCATACTTCTTAAGTGTGAGCAAAAAGATACTTCTTGAAGCTGAGAATGATACATCAGTCCCCAGGACCTTTAAAAAAAAAAAAAATCAACAATAGTAGTGATGAGTTTGGTCCATGACGTTGAAAACCAGAAGGAAAGTCGGGCGTGATCGTGAGAACCTAAGTTGTTAGGGAGTTCGATCGTTAGGGAGTTCGATGTTCCTTTGGTGGTAGCGTGGCTTGTTTGAATTAAAATCTAAATCATTCCCACTGAGCAAGACATACAAAGTGAGACTTGATCATTTAAAGAGTCCGAATAAATTGCAGACCCGAGCACATTTGGTCTTGGGAAGGTGAAGTCTTAAAGTTGAGTAACCTCTGAAATAGCTGAATTTTTTCAGCTTCAGTTGGATCACTAGTGTTGCTGTTCATCGCTGTTGGCAGTCAGCACGGGGTTTGCAGGTTGAACCCTCTGACTCCTGGTGAAGGGCCTTTGGCAGGATTATTCTGTTGTAACCACTGTGGGGGCGGGGAGCTCTCCCTTTAATGGTGCTGGGCCAGAAAGATGGCAGGTAATTTCGAAGCAAGTAATTCTGCTTGTTAAAACAAAAAGCTCTAGATATTTCTTTTCCTTCTTCTGTCCTAGTATAGAGGAGCCCTGGTGGCACACTGGTTAAAGCACTCAGCTGCTAACGGAAAGGTGTACAGTTTGAGCCCACCAGCCGCTCCGCTGGAGAAAGACGTGGCAGTCTGCTTCCATAAAGATTTACAGCTTTGGAAATCTTACGGGGCAGCTCTATAAGGGTCACCATGAGTTGGAATCAAATTGATGGCAGTGGATTTTGCTTTTGGGTCCTAATACGTGTCTACTTAGTTTTTGGAACACACTGCTTTTTTGTTAATTGATGATGACATCGTTTTGTTTGTACTGGAGACTAACTGGCTAATTCAGAATTTGGACCTCTAAGTCAAACTGATGGCTCTGAATTTCTGCTGCTGACTTGCTGAGGGACCTTAGACATGTTTCATAACCTCTCTCTACCTCATTTTCCTAATATGTAAAATGGGGATAATATCAGAATTCACTATCGGGATTAAAAATGACTTATGTTGGTAGTGTCAGATTATAACCCATAAAAAAAAAAACCATAAAAATCCCATAGGATAAAATAAATATCCGTGATTCACGCTGATGTAAATACTTGAATAAATAAGTGGGGGAGAAGAAAGAACTCTTCCTTACAGTAAAATTTCAATTAATAAATGTAGAAGGAATGAGAGGAATAAAAAATTACCATTGGGCCAACACCATAGTACTACTTGTTGTAGGGACAACCATTGATGGATACTAACATTAGTGGGTGAAGTATGGTGAGAAACTGGTTGTTTGCTCCCTTTGTATAATTCCAAGAAGTGTTTTGTCTTAGTTACCTGGCACAGCCATGACCAAAAATACCACAAATGGGCAGCTTTAAAGAACAGAAGTTGATTTTCTCACAGTTCTGGAGGCTAATAGTCTGAATTCAGGGTGCCAGCTCTTCTTTGTCTCTTTTAGCTTCTAGTAAACCAAAAAAAATCAAACCCATTGCCGTCGAGTCGACAGCTTCTAGTAGCTGTCAGCAACCCTTGGCATTGCTGCACTTGTCGATGGGCCTGCCTCTGTCTTCACATTGTGTCTACCCCTCTGTGTGTCTGTGTCTGTTCTGCTCTTTTTATAAGACAACACTCAGAAGGGATTAGATTTAGGACCCACCCTACTCTGGTATGACCTCATGAGCATAAAAAAAGAAAACCCCGATTTCCAAACAGGGTCACATTTATTACAAATCCAGGCATTAGGACTTCATCATAACTTTTTCGGGGACACAGTTCAACCCGTAACATCTTTGTAGAGCACCTCGAGTATTGGTTTCCATACCTTCAGCCTTACCCCTTGCTACCCGTCAGCGAATAAAGTCTAGCCCCTAAAAGCACAGGGGTAATAGTCCTGTCATAACTCTAGGGCATGAGAAGTTGGTGGGGCATCTCCTAGCGTAATACACTGTTGAGGGCTTTCATGGCTCTTAGTTTCTAAGCTGGTTCTTTTTTTTCCTTGCAGTGGAATTTGCTAGCTCTTGTAGGAAGACCTTTCTTGATGTTGACCCAGGTCCTTGCCTACAGTGCGAACGAGGCCACGGCTATCGATTTGATCCCTGCAGGGGTAGACCCTGGAGGCTGGTCCTGCTGAAGGAAGCCTCTGCTCAGAAGTTGACTTCTGATTTGCCCACTCTCCTAGTAAACACTCAGAAATGACCTGATTGTTGTTTTGCCCCTGGTTAGCAAGGCAGGTGGAAGCCAGAATCTCTAGAACTTTGGCATGGCAGGAGGTTATAGCCTACTGTCTCCATGTGGTCCAGGGTCAACTTTTCTTGCCTATTAGTCCTCCATCTGCTCAGGTAGAGTCTGCAGGAGCTGCTTGTCTCTGTAGGAAACGTCAAACTCAGAGCCTGGAACACTCACGCTGTGGAGATACACATGCCGTCCTATACAAACTGGTTTAGTTATAACTGAGGAAGGAGAGTCCCCATCCCATGCTCCTAGAAAGTTGCTAGTTCTCGAGCCTGACATTCAACCTCCAGGGACCTGTCAGAAAGTCAAGATGGCGAATCCTAAGCCTCCCCAGCCCTACTAGACAGCCCAGTTATGGAAATGCCTGTAGCATTATCTTTATCTATAAAGAGGTTAACTTTTTCTTTTTTTGGTCAAGGGGATGATAAAGGATTATCTTATAGCTGAATTAAAATCTAAGAAAATTAATGAAGCCTGAAGCACGGTCCTTATTTTAGGCTCACATCAGAAAAACCTAACATGAAAAGCCAAAGGGCATGAAAAAAACGGAATTATTCTGATAACCTTTTTCTTATTATAGACACTTAATTTTGGTGTCGTCTTAACTCTTATCAGTATGGTTTTCTTTTTTTAAATAAAATTTGAATGTGTACTGTAAGTTTTTATAGCATATTGAATTTTATGATGCGGCTACGAAATTTAACTTATTCCCCAAATGTGGTTCATTGGACGGCTTTCCTTGCTGTAAACCGGTGTGGTTTTGTGATGATTGCGTATTCCTGTAAGCAGTGGTGCTTTACCAGCCCATTTGCTTTCAGTAAGAGAAGGTGCTTGGAAGGATGGAAAAGGAAACGGTTTTTAGATTGAGGGTTTATCATTAGTTGACAGCCTCTGGGCATAAGTTCTTTTTATTAGTGTCTTAGTTATCTAGTGCTGTTATAACAGAAACACCACAAGTGGATGGCTTCAACAAATTTATTTTCTCACAGTTTGGGAGGCTAGAAGTCCAAAGTCAGGACGCTGGCTCTAGGGGAAGGTTTTCTCTCTGTTAGCTCTGGAGGAAGGCCCTTGTCTCTTCATCTTCTGCTCCCTGGTCCTTGGAGATCTCCATGTGTCTTAGCATCTGTCTCTGCTCTGTTTGCTTGTTTAATCTTTATATCTAAAAAGATTTTATTGACTCAAGATACAGCCTGCACTAATCCTGTCTCATTAACATAACAAAGACAACCTACTGCCAAATGGAATTATAACCACAGGCATAGAGGTTAGGATTTACAGCACATATTTTGTGGGGACACAGTTCAGTCCATAACAGTTAGCATACCCGTGAGGGGTTGGGACCCGGGCCTTGTTTGATGGCATGGGCTTCTGTATGGCAGCCTGGTGTCTGGACTGGGTCAACAGGTTTCTGAGACTCAGCATTATTACCTTTTCTCTGTTCTCCCAGACACTTGGGCTTTAATTGTACTTAGGTGTGATCAGAGACAGCATAGTACAAGAAATGTTGTTGCATCCTTGTCCCATCGGGCTCATTTGGTGACCTGAAATAGTTATTGTGATTCCCACTTGGAAAAGGACAGGAGAGAATGAGGAAGGACCTTCCATTTTAGAAATACATGGGTTGTACTAAGACTGCACTACGCTTAACACCTCATCATCACGTGATTCACACCAACATGAGAAGTTGGGCAATCACTAAAATTATTTATCTGCTCAGAACTTCTTGCCCTTATACCCTTTGCATGACCGAACTGAACCCAGGCAGAGGGCATTAGAGAAAATAGGACCTTTTGCTTGTAGGTTTAAGCTTTGAGGTTGCTGCTTAGGAATTGGGTAATTTGGAGTAAGTAGCTTAAGTTCCTCCAAATTATGAGGAATTTGGAGGATGAGCTGTGCCCTGCAATGATCTTTATTTTGCAAACAAGGAACTGGAGGCCTGGAAAGGTTAACTTGCCTCAAGGTCATGTTGATAATAAATGTGGAGCTGTAATTCAGACTTGAGATGATTGCCTTCTAAGCCCACACTGGTGATTGTGGCTGTAATATAGTCTTTCACTCTCTCTTGGCATATCTGAGAATAGGACCCAGACAATAAAAATGACATACCTCTCAAGAAGCATCAAATGAGATCAAATTCAAGAAGAGCCTTGCTTGTAAAAGACCTTCTTCCATCTGCCTTAGGTTGGCAGTTTCTGCAATTCAGACACAAACTCTTTGCATAGAGAAATTGAAGACTCCTCCTCCCTCCCTCCCCCACCCACATTAAATAAAATAGGAAGTAGATGGGATCTCTTTAGATGTTTACTTTGTTGGAACTGAGTATAGCATTCTGCAGGGTAGATCAGCATGGTCCAATCAAAATAGAATGTGAGCTATATATGTAATTAAAAAATTTCTACTAGCCACGTTAAGAGTAAAAAGAAACAGAGGAAATTTAACCCAGTGTATCCAAAATGCTATCATTTCAACATGTGATCAGTATTAAAAACTATGAGATATTTGCATTCTTTTTTCATATTGTTATCACCAGCCATCGTTGGCTCCAACTCATGCGCAATAGAAGGAAACGTTGCCCGCCCCTGGCCATTTTCATAATCGTTGGTATGCCCGAGTCCATCGTTGTGGCCACCGTGTTTTTTGAGCATCTTCCAACCTAGGGGACTCATCTTCCAGCACTGTATCAGACAGTATTCTGTTGTGATCCGTTAGGTTTTCAGTAGCTAGTTTTAGGAAGCAGAACACCAGACCTTTCTTCCTAGTCCGTCTTAGTCCGGAAACTTTGCTGAAACCTGTCCACTATGGGTGACTCTGCTAGTATTTGAAATACCACTGGCATAGCTTCCAGGATCATAGCAACATATAAGCCACCACAGTATGACAAACTGACACACAGGTGATGGTTTTTCATGTTAAATCTTGGAAATTCAGTTTATATTTTACACACACTGCATAACCTCAATTCAGACCAGCCATGTTTCATGCACTCAGTAGCCTTCTGTGGCCAGTGGCTACCATATTGGACCGTGTAGAGGTAGGTATATGTCTTAAGACAGCCTTGCAGGCAGCTTCTTGTTTCTAGATCCAGAACCTGCAACAATTTGTGTAAAAGTGAAAATTGTTTCAGTTCACAAAACAGGCTCAATGTATGAAGATCCCAGATTGTGGTAGCTAAAAAGAGCCGTAGCTATTACTTTTCCCAATGTCTACCCACCCCCTTGCCCTTTCACAGACGAGGCACTGAGGGTCAGGCAGAAGTCTGAGGTCACACATGAGTTATTGGCTTTGCCAGGACTCAAACCCAGTTGAACTTTCTGATGCACTGTATCACAGAAATGGCAAAAACTGGCCATGACTCACCTCAGTGTTCAGATGGAAGAGCTGCGTTTTTATTTTATATACCTCCTTTTGTGTGGAAAAATGGCTGTGACCCTCTTCAGGGTTCACAGAAGTTGTAGAGTGGAGAAATGGAAACATCCTCTGAGATCAGCTGGTTCAACTTCATTTTCTATCCTGGGCCCTGAGGATCAGGGAGGTTAAGTGGGTTTGCACGAGGTCATGGGGTTGGGTCTCTTGACTTGAAGCTGTTATTTTGCCATCGCAGTAAGGGGACGATCACAGGAATCAGTGGCTTTAAAACACCACAGTGTAAAGGCGGGAAATGCCGTCTAAGTGCTCGGGGTTATTCATTTAGTATCTTTATATATATTTTTTGAAAACTTGAGCTTCCTCCCAGCCCTGAAGTAGTTTGCAAGGTTTGTTCATCTGCCTGGGAGCATCCTGTGTGAAAAGGAAGTAAAATGTTTTGCTTTGTTTTTATTTTTTGGCGGGGGGGGGGGTAGGTAAGGGGAGGCAGGAGGAAGGGTCATTACTGCTTGAAAAGACCATGAATGAAGTTGACACTTTCTGTGTTGGAACGCTGTCTTAGTCATCTTAGTCATCTGCTGTAACAGAAATACCACAAGTGGATGGCTTTAACAAAGAGAAGTTTATTCTCTCATAGTCTAGGAGGCTAGAAGTCTGAATTCAGAGTGCCAGCTCCAGGGAAAGGCTCTCTGACTCTGTCGGCTCTGGAGGAAGGTCCTGTCATCAATTTTCTCTGGTCAAGGAGCTTCTCAGCTCAGGGACCCTGGGTCCAAAGAATGTGCTTTTCTCCTGGCTCCTGTTTCTTGGTGGTATAAGGTCCCCATGTCTCACTGCTCGCTTCTCTCTTTTATATCTCAAAAGAGATTGATTTAAGATACAACCTAATCTTGTAGATTGAGTCCTGCCTCATTAACATAACTGCCAGTAATCCCACCTCATTAACATCACAGGTAGGATTTACAACACATGGGATAATCACATCAGATGACAAAATGGTGGACAGTCACACAGTAATGGGAATCAAGGAGCAGCCAAGTTGACACACATTTTGGGGAGGGGGGACACAATTCAATCCATAACAAACACCTAAGGCCAAAGCCTCTGGTGGGTGGTGTTCCCATACCAGGAGAGTGGCCAGCTCTAGGAAATGGCCTATAGCAGTAGTTCTCAACCCAGGCTTTTAGCAACATCTAGAGACTTTGGCTGCTGGTGTCTGGTGGGTAGAGGCCAGGGATGCTGTTAAACATCTAGCAACATGTAGGATAATCCCCCCAAAGTAAGAATTATCTGGGCCAAAATATCAATAATACCAAGGCTGAGAAACCCTGGCCTCTAGGGGATGGGGGAAGTAGGTATATGTCAGAACTCTCTGGATTTGAAGAGGCTAGTTTTCTTTAATACAGTGCTCTTAACACTCTTGTTTCTCCTGAGCACGAATTTAATTACAGTTGCGTTTTCACTTGAGAAGCTTCCAGCGTCTTCATAATCCTGTGTTATTTTGTAAACCAGAGGTACTTTTTAAGAAGACCATGGTTGAGAATAGTCACTGTGAGTTGTGAGATCACCTCTTTTCAAGAAGGTGACTGTGTGTTTGGTGCTGAGTTTCTTAGCATTAACTTGTATGTATGACTCCTCCTTGAACCTACAGCGTTAAAGCCTAACAGCCCGGTAAATAAGCAGTTAGCAGGTCCATTGTCTGACATCTTTTGCTAATTAAATTACATATGAAGTGTAGAATTGTATTAAACCTTCCATATGTTTTAATTTCCTGTATACATTATTTATGCTGAAGGAGTCAGGCACATGGGTACTTGATTGCGGTGCTGAAGAATTCCAGCCAGGTGGAGGGAAGTCGCAGGGCTGGCCGCCTCTGCTGTTGGAGCTGTTCTAGGCAGAGAGCAAAGGACAGGCGCTTTCCCAGTCGGTCTGGAGTTCACAGCGGGTGTAGAGGCCGCAGGGAGAAGGAGACAGAACATGAAAGGGGATGAGTTGGTTTGTGAGTAGGGTGTGCTGGGGAAAATGTCAGAGCTCTGAAATTGGCTACGTAACTGTAGCTTTGAAGTTATAACAAAAAGGGACTAAAACTTGCTTATGCTTGTTGTTAATAAAAAAAAAAAAAAGTTTTTTTTTTTTTTGTTAGTCGCCATCAAGTCAGTTCTGACTCATGTCGACCCCATGTGTGTCAGAGTAGAACTACCTCACAAGGTTCTCAAGGCTTCCTTTGGGAAGCGCAGATCACCACACCGGGCTTCTGTGGTGCCTCTGGGTGGTTTGAAGCACCAACCTTTGAGCTCATAGTTGGGTACTTAACCATTTACTCTCCCCAGTGTGCTTGTTTGTGCTTAGCTTCTAGGAAACCCAAATTGTGTGAGTCCTTGAGGGCAAAGCCAGTCCCTATACTTTCCAGAGCAGCCAGTGCATTCGGGTAGCAGAGGGTTTAAAACACATACGCACACACACATATACCCCAAAACAAAAAGCCTGCTGTGGATTCTCTCATCTTTAGGTGCAGGTAGGCTTTGACTTATGATGGGCTTCCCTTCCAATGACTCCGTCATAAGCCAGTTCTGACGTAAGTCTATTTTTTAAAATTTTCATTATTTCCTTTTATCATCAGTATCTTTATAAATTCAATGTTTGTCTTTGGAGGTTGGCATGAGAATAACATCAGCAAAGTATACTCTGATATTGTATATAGTACATTTACAAGTAAGATGTAGCCCCCCCCCAAAAAAAAAAAAACCCCAAAATAGACGGTTGAGAGTGTGGCTGGTCGTAAGTTGAATATATCGTAAGTCGAGGACTACCTGTAATTACCAGCCTTTCAATTACCTCATACTTCAGGGGAGGGGGTCATTTTACAATGTGCTTAATATGGGACGTTTGAAAGCTGCCCTCAGCTTTCTCGAGAACTTAGAAAACTTCACTGAAATGATTGATTTAGCAGTTTTATAAATGATTGTTCCCTTCTTTGAATATTTACTGAAAGTTGAATGTAATATTTGATTCTCGAAAGCTCAAGGAACGGTCTGTGAGTTTCTAGATTATAATATAGCTTGCTCATTTTTAAATCCCTCACAGCACCTCCATCTGCTGCCTTCCACCTTGCGTGGTCTTGGTAAATGTGGAAGTTAATGGGATGCTTTCTTTTCTCCTCATAAAACGTAGCCTTTGACATCACTTTTTCATTGTCAGCACTGTGTGCTTTTAAGACCATAATGAGTTACTTCCATGATGATCTGTTTTTCTCAGCTTGTCGTTACTAGCTCTTTAGGACATAAAGATATATATTTTTTTAATGGATTCCAGGTTATTTTGGCCATATAAAGCTCAATTCAGTAAAGCTTTGTGGAGTAAAAAAAGGCCTCAGTAGTGTTCTCTGCTCCGTGAGCCAGCAAGAACTCAAGTTTTCACTGGGCCATGGCTTTAAGAGAAATACACGTTAGACTGTAAGTCCAGTGAGCTACCTCCAGGGTGGAAGTAGGAATTTATCCTGGTGTGAATGAATAGTTTCAGAAACAACGTGAGGCTATCGGAGAATGTCAGAACCTTGGGGGTAACTGCTTATTTTCATTTGCTGTTAGTCCTTTATAACTTGGTCTTGGAAACTCCTCCCCCAATCAGATGCATACGAAATACCAGGCCAACTGGCTTTTACTAAATGGGAATTTTAATCCCAGGAATGTGCCCTCCACTTTAATTCTTCCACTAAAAGCCACGACAATGCATGTACTCCCAGTCTCTGATGCTTGAGAAGATGCGTCATGGTTTTTAAATGCTGAGATTTTTCACCTGGCTTAACAGCCAGATCTTTAGAAGAACAGGCTGTTGGAGTATTAAAAATGACACTTCTATTTGAAAACAGTACCATTTTGTTTTGCAAAAGGGTCACATAGGTTTTTTTTTTGCCTGTGACGTTTATTTTCATGATCCAGGTGGATCCAGAATCAAGCCCTCTCCATCCTTTTTGCCTTCTGCCTTTGGTAAGTCGTTTACGGGTCTCAAGTGTCCACTTCCTCATGAAGCCATTCAGGGAATCCTCTACCATATGGCCTAGATTTGGGGGATTGTCTTAGTCGTCTGGTGCTGTTATAACGGAAATACCACAAGTGGATGGCATTAACAAAGAGAAATTTATTCTCTCACTGTGTGGTAGGCTACAAGTCTAAATTCAGGGTATCAGCTCCAGGGGAAGGCTTTCTCTCTCTGTCGGCTCTGGAGGACGGTCCTTGTCATCGGTCTTCCCTTGGTCTGTGAGCATCTCAGCACAGGTACCTCAGGTCCAAAGGACACGCTGTGCTCCCAGTGCTGCTTTTTTGGTGGTATGAGGTCCCTTTATCTCTCTGCTTCCTTCTCTCTTTTATATGTCAAAAGAGATTGGCTTAAGACACTACCTAATCTTGTAGACCTCATCAATACAATTGCTGCTAATCCATCGTATTCCATCATAGTGATAAGATTTTCAACGTATAGGGAAATCACATAAAATGGTGGACAGTCACACAACACTGAGAATCATGGCCCAGCCAAGTTGACAGATATTTTTGGGGACACAATTCAATCTATGACAGGGATAATATTAAAGTAAGTTCCAACAAGCATATCTGTGTTTTCTTTACCATTTGGCCTTCGCACACACATGCAGTAGTAGATTGTTCGTGTCTCAGCTGGGTGATCTTATTTGAGTGATGTAAGCCTGTTATCGAGTACCTTAGCTTCCTTGGATGCCGTAACAAAATACTACAAACTGGATGGCTTAAAATAAGAGGAAATGTATTCTCTCAAGACAGTTTTGGAGGCTAGCAGTCTCAGACCAGCAGGGCTATGTTCTCTCTGAGGGCTCTAGAGGAGAATGTTTTATGCCTTTCTTTCTCTTTGCTTCTGGTGTTGCTGGCAGTCCTTGGGTTCTAGGTGCATCACCCCTGTCTCTGCCTCCATTGTCCCATGGCGTTTACCTGTGAGTCTGTCTATCTCTTCTTATAGGGACAGTAGTCAGATCAGATCAGGGCTACCCCATGACCATATCTTAACTTGATCCTATCTACAAAGACCCTAGTTCCAAATATGATCATGTTCACAGCTACTGGGGATTAGAACTTCAACATACCTCTTTCAGGGACACGATTCAACCCATAACACCCAGGGAAGGGTGTTGTGTAGGTTTCATCTAGTGGGTGGGTATGTCCTGTTTATTGCAAGGGCTACCAGGTGGCAGGGAGTGACTGGAGCCCTCAGACTTTGAGATTCAAGATTTGGGATCAGACTCCAGGGATTGGTCCTGGTTACAAGGAACCTCGGCACTGCAAACATCTCAGTGGCATCTGTCTGCAGTTGATGAGGGGAATGCCACAAGAACCATCATCCGGCTGCTTCATCTTTAGCCCTACTTTATCCCCATCAGCATTTGGTGCTTGGCAGGTGGCAGATCCTAACATCTGTGATTCAGAGACATGAGAACTTTCTATATGTGGTACGTAAATCAGCTTCTCACTAGGGTAATTCAGGACACGTTTCTTCTGGAGCACATACTCAGGGGTTCACGAGCACTGCCACACACAAATGGTCTTTTAAAGGCTTTGGGAACATGTTGCCAAATGGCCCCAGAGAAAAGTCATCCTAATTTATATCCTCAGTCAGCCGTCTCTCTGCTCACTCTCCTGAACCCTTGCAACACCAGGCATTATTGTATTTAACAATTTTGCCAACTTGCTAAATAGACAAAAAAAGCATCTAATTGTTCTTTTAATTTGTGTTTCTTTGATAACTTAGGAGATGGAAAATTTTCATGTGTTTATCGACCATTGGCAATTTTTATTTTGGTAATTGTGTTTACTGTTTGATCTGTGATTTCTGTTTCTTAGCTACAGTAAGAAACATCCATATGGTGCCATACTAGATAGCCTTTAAGATCATGTTTTAAAAAAAATACTTAATGATGTGGTGAAGTATTCATAATACGTTAAGTGAAAAAAATCAGGATTAAAAATGTGTCATAAAAAATGTGCTTCTAATTTAATAAAATATCAGTGGACTAGGGCACAGTGGTTAAAGCGATCAGAAAGGTCGGCAGTTCGAAACCACCCACAGCTTCATGGGAGAAGGATGTGACAGTCTGCTTCCATACAGATTTACAGCCTTGGAAACTATGTGGTTGCCACCTTGCATTGGAATCGGCTCGACAGCAGTGGATTGATACAAACATGGCATCTGTATCTGAACGAGTCACAAACTGATAACATCCTGCAACTCGTTATGAAGAAGATATATTCTCTTTATTTTTGATGAATGGTCCAATCACTTTCATGAGCTCCCACCCTAGCAGGAAGGAGAGAGTATTTTAGTCTCTTCTAGCCTGAGTCTTTTGGCCCTGCCAGGGTCTGATGATTCTCCTGAGACGTGGCTGTGCCTCAGTTTCCTTGAGTGCTGCTCACCCCCTGGCTCTCAGTCACATTCTGACTCCTCCCCCTGACTGGGCTTTTCAGCACCCACCTGCAGTGTCCCTCCCATGGTGGTGCTCCTAACTTTCACTTTGGCCCCCAGTGCTTCTCCCATGGACACTGTTATGGATTGAATTGTGTCCCCTTAAAATATGTGTTAACTTGGTTAGGCCATGATTGCCCGTATTGTGTGGTTGTCCTCCATCCTGATAGTAATTTTATGTTAAAGAGAATTAGGGTGGGGTTGTACCAGCTTTACCCAGGTTACATCCCTGATCCAATGTAAAGGGAGTTTCCCTGGCATGTGGTCTGCACCACCTTTTATCTTACATGAGGTAAAAGGCAAGAGAAATGAGCAGAGAGGGGGACCTCATACCACCAAGAAAGCAGCACGGGGAGCAGAGCACGTCCTTTGGACACAGGATTCCTGCACAAAGAAGCTCCTAGTCTGGGGGAGGATTGACAGAGGCTGACAGAGAGAGAGAAGCCTTCCCCTGGAGCTGATGCCCTGAATTTGGACTTTTAGCCTGCTTTACTATGAGGAAATAAATTTCTCTTTGTTAAAGCCATCCGCTTGTGGTATTTCTGTTATAGCAGCACTAGATGACTAAGACACACCTAGTTAAGTTCTTGCCATGCAAGACATACGTGCCATGCATGCTCTGGAGCCCATAGGGACATCCTGCAGTTCAGACTGCCAGGCTTTGTTCTGGAGATGGTAGGTTTCAATGAATTTCAGAACCTGCTTTCTCTTCCAACAAAGCCTGGTTAGACTAATGTCTCATGGTGAACTGAAACAAGACTTGGTGTCTGCCACATCCTGCCAGCCTAGAAATACTTGCATTGCGTCTGCGGATGGGGAGTTTCAAGGCCACATAATTTATAGGACATGAAAGTACATCTGAATGTATTTCGTTAAATATCCCTATTGCATATACATTTGAAAGAAAAAATACTTGAATATACACCAAAATATTGGCAATTTTCTCTGGATTAATGGGGTTATAGGTGAGTTTTATTTTTTTAATACATTTCTGTGTTTTCCGAATTTCCTACAGTATCTATATAAATGGAGTTTTTCTCTTAACTTCCTTAAAATGTTATATAAAAAGAACAAAATGAATGATTAAGTATCATATGTTCTGTGGAATATCTGTAATTTTCAGTCATCCCTGTTTTTCTTTCAACTTCCCTACCAAGATTTGTAAAAGAAGATCAAGTATTACATGCATACCTGTCACAGATGTTACCTGGAACCAGGCAGAGGACTAAGTGGGATTATGAATTAAGGAAAATAAGTCTTGTGTGTTTCTTTTGACATTTTGATGTAAAATAGTTATCTTCTGTTAACATTTGGAGGTGATCTTCTTATAGGATAAGACTTGATATGTTTTTTTTTTTCAGTGTTTCTATAATATTGGTCTAGAAAAATAATTTATGTAAACCTACCAGCGTTAAATTGCTAACACCTAAATCTAAACTTAGGTTGGTTCCTGAACAACTTTAAAATTTATTCTGTTTTGGGAGGAAAAAAATGTAATAAATAATGTGAAAGGAAATTACAAGAAAAACCAATTTTAGTGTTTTCGTAACATTTTCTCATTTTTGTCAACATAAATTGGTATTTTTCATATGGTTATACTTGTGGGTGGAAAACTTAATGTTTTTCACTTATATCTTTGTATTTATATTCTTTATATATATTAAATTAAAAACATAGACATGCTATACAATTTATTTAAACAACACATCCTACTGCTGGATGTTTGGGCTGTTTGCCATTTGAAAGTTTCTTTTTGGGAATTCCTTTAAAACTCTGCATAGATCGTATGTAAATGGCACGTTTTTTAGCAATACACTATGTGAGGTATGTAGCCTTTGAATGAATTTAGGGGTGACAGTGGTCTGTCTTTAATCTGTCATCCTGTTTATCAACAAGGTTGATGTGGCTGATCTGACCAGCCAATGCTTCTCAGAGGACACAGAAGAACATTAATATATCTTTCAAATCCATTATATATGGTTAAAGGGACCAGACTCGATGTGGCTAAATCAACCCACAAATAGCCTGGAAGCCTAATTTTAGTGTCTGTTGGATCTCTTTTTTATGACTTTAAAAGAAGGAGATGACTAAGTTGAGTTTTGCGTGATACTTATGTATTTTTTGGTAAGCAGTGAATTGCTCAAAAAGGCTTACAGACGAGGGGGAAATGAATAAGCAGGAGGGACAACTGTGTCTTGGTGCCTAGTCTGTGGTGGGCACTGTAGGGGATGCCTTTCCATAGCTTTCTCACTTAATCCCAGAATAACCCTGTGACGCCAGTAATGTCATCTCACTTTATGGAGGACAAAATTGAGGACCAGAGGAGTTTTAATCATTTGCCTCAGATTGCAGCTAGTAAGGAGCTGAGTTGGTTCAGAGCTGTATCTATTCAGTCCCAAAACTTCTGTGGTTGGTCTGGACCATGTTACTCACATAGGGAATACTCGGGGTCACAGTCGCTGGGAGTTATCAGAGAAGTGAACTATGATGCGTTCCAAATAGAGCAAAGGCTTAGGTGTAATAAGATGAAACTGTCAAAGTGCTTGAAAAAATCAGGCAAGAATTCCCTTATCTTGGAGTGGGGAAGACCTCTCTAAACACAACTCAAAAATCTTAAGCCATAGTTTAAAAAAAAAAAACATAAATCTGACTTGATAAAAATAAACTTCTGCATGGCTGAAAATATACCGTAACAAAGAGGAAAGATAAACACAACGTTGGGGAAAAGTTGAAACACTCATAACACAGATAGAGGGAGAATCCCTGTGTTGTATAAGGTTCTACTAGGAATTGGTAAAGAAAAGGCCAACAGCCCAATGAAAACGTGGGAAAAGAATATATGAAGATGGCTCACTGAAAAGGAAAGAAAAGTGGCATTCCTGGGCCAAGTTTGGGCCCTCCCACTTTTTAGCAAGCTGCCTCTACCTAAAATGATGAACAACTTGGGTTTGAAGCCTTTCTGAATCACATTTTGTGAATCATACCGTTAGTTGCTGTCGAGTTGGCTCCAATTCATGGCGACCTTATGCGTAACAGAACAAAACATTGCCCCGTCCTGCACCATCTTCGTAATCATTGGTATGTTTGAGTCCATTGTTGTGGCTGTGGTGTAGTGCCATCCAACCTGGGGGCTCATCTTCCAACACTATTTTGGACTGTATTTCATTGTGATCTGTAACCTTTTCATTGGCTAATTTTCAGTAGTAGGTTGCCAGGCCTTTCTTGGTTATGAATCATAACTGTGGTTATATTATGACCAGAAGTTTCAGTTACCAGCATTCCAAAGCCAGGATAAGAGTGCATTTCTCTTAAATTCAGAACACAGTTCGTTAAGGGACGGGTAGGAATTTGAGATTATCATCTGTACTGGGAAGTATTCAGGGATTTCCAGTGCTTGAGGACTAGCCTTCCAAAAGAAATCAGACTGGATCATTTTTAGAACTGTTGGAGAATCTGAGACACGCTGGAGTCAATCTAGTTCAACCTCTTAATTTTACAGATGAACAAAGTATGGCTCAGGAAGATCAGGTGATCTGTTCAAAGTCACACACGGTGTTTATGGTTGAGTTGAATCTCTTGACAACCAGACCAAAGTTCCCTCCATTGCATCGTGCTTGGAAGTGGGCCTGGGGGCCTCTTGAAACAGTTTTAAGACAGTTTCAAATCTGGAAATTCTTCCTCACTGATGACTATTTCTCCGACAATTGCCTGGTGAGACCTGAGTTTTTTCTTGGCTCCTTTGCTGCCTCTCTCCCTCCTACAAATACCAATCGAATGCCTACTGTGTGTCGGCACCTCCTACTCTTTAGTAACCATTGTCTAGTGGGACAGTAACAGCTCACCCCCTCACCTTACAGAGTGGGACACTTCTTTGAAGATGAAAAAACTTACTGAGCTTTTAAAAGTGTTTTCTGGTGCTCTAATAACTAATTAGAAAACAATTGCTAAGCTCTGTCACCACTGTGATGCTTTCAGTAATCAGAGGCCATGAAGAGATAAGCCGCAGGCATGGATCTTGTTGGGGAGTCCCTTCACCATCTGATTTTCAGAAGGCTTTGTGTGTTGAGAGAACCTAGTTCCAAAGCCCAGTCAGAACTTTGGACAACTTGGGGGGGAACCTTTTGAATCACAGTTTATGAATCATAATTTATAGCTATATTATGTCACAGGCATTCCAAATGCTCCCAAATCTTGGTATTCTTTGTAACTTCAACTCCTTCATAATCTCAAGGCATCCCATCCCCTGGCCATTGCTTCTTTTTCCAGATCTTTCCATCTAGCACCTTGATCTTTGACTTCGACAACCTTTTAGCTCTCCAGGATCCTACCGTCTTTCACTGTGGGTCCCTCCTTATACGTTTTTGTTTTCCTCCTTAAACAGCTTAGATTCTGTGGCCATCACTGTAAGCATTCCCTTGCAAACTCCCTCAGCTATCTGCCCTTTCCCACTCGGCTTTATTCCCCTGACAGAACCCCAACTTTGGTTGAATTCCCAGCTCTCCTATACTTCCTTCCCCATCTTCACTCTTAGGTGATGACCTTGTTTCTTGTTTCACTAAGAAAATAGAAGCAACCAAGAGAGAACTTCCAACAAGCTCCTGCCTCTGTTACCAAATACCCTACCTTTGCCGTCTTAGGCCAACCCCTTGCATGCGTGTACTCAGTCCCATCCTCTCTCACTGGCTGTAGGACATTGTTCTTAAAATTCTTACTTCTTTCTCCTATCATATCAGTCTCCTGGGTTATTTCCATCAGTGTACAAATAAGCTTCTATCAAAACTCTTGACCCTACAGTCTCCGACTATGGGTCATTTCTTTGCTTCCCTGTAAGCAAAGCTCCTCAAAAGAATTGTCCGTATTCATTGTTTTCAGTTTTTCTTAAGCCTACCTTAGTATTGTTTTCCCTCCACAATTTCCACTGTGTTTATCAAGGTTACCAGCCATCTCCATGTCGATACATTCAGTGGTCAGTTCCCAGTCCTTGTCTCAAAAAGATAATGTAATAGCTTGTAACATATGGAATATACTCCATGAGTCTGTATCAATAGGAAAAAGAAAACTTGGTGGGGGGGTTGGAATGTCAGCTAATAAATATGGAGTGATAGAATTAGAAAATCACTGTTGGCACCAGATGGTCCCTTCTTCCTCCCTGAAACACTGTCTTCCCTTCTAGCAGGACACCGTGTTCTCCTGATTTTCCTCCTGTCTCACAGGTCTCTTTTTAGTTTCCATTGCTGGTTTCATCTTATATATCCTATCTCTAAAATATAGGACTTCTCTACCTTTAGTCATTCTTCTGGTGATCCTTTCCAGAGTTATGCCTTTAAATACCATCTATATGCTGACAATCCCCAAGTTTATGTCTTCAGTTCTGACCTCTTTCTGAATGTCATGCTCAAATATCTAGCTGCCTCTGTGACATCTCCATTTGGATGTTGTCTTAGTTATCTAGTGCTGTTCTAACAGAAATACCACAAGTGGATGGCTTTAATAAACAGAAATTTATTCTCTCACAATCCACAAGGCTAGAAGTCCAAATTCAGGGCACCAGCTCCAGAGGAAGACTTTCCCTCTCTGTCGGCTCTGGAGGAAGGTCCTTGTCATCAGTCTTCTCCTGGTCTAGGAGCTTCTCAGTGCAGCTGTACTCCTAGCTCTTCTTTCTTGGTGGTAAGAGGCTCCTTCTTCTCTGCTCACTTCTCCCTCCTTCTATCTCTTGTAAGTTAAAAGGTGATGCAGACCACACCCCAAGGAAACTCCACTTACAGGGATGTGACCCTAGTAAGGGTGTTGCATCCTACCCTAATCCTCTTAAATATAACCCAACCTTGCCTCCTTAACTACAGGCAGAGATTAGGATTTACAACAAATAGGAAAATTACAGCAAATCACAAAATGGAGGACAACCACACAATACTAGGAATCATAGACTAGCCAAGTTGACATGTATTTTGGGGGGACACAATTCAGTTCATGACAGATATCTAGTAGGTATCTCAAAATAACATATTCATGTACCCAAAATCTAATTTCCAACTTTCTTCTCACATCCCTTCCCCCCATCCTTATAAACAAGTTGTTCCTCTGTCTTCCTGTGTTAGTACATGGAAACTCCATTTATTCCAGCTGCTCAGACCCCAAACCTTGGGTTGTTCTTTGTCATTGATTCCATTCTTACATTCCACATCAAAATCGTAAGAAAATTCCATCATTTCTTCCTTAAAAATATATCCAGAACCTGGCCCATTGTCACCACCTCCACTACTAACAGCACTGTCCTGGATGCGTGGAGGAGCCTTGCTTCCATCCTTACTGGCAACAGTGAATTCTCATTCCAACAGCTGGAGTGATCCTTTAGAAAATTCAGATACTGTCTCTTCTTTACTCAAAATCTGCTAATGCCATAATGGCTGATTCCAGGTCTTGGGCAGGGGAAGTACAAAATGAACCTGAGACATAGAACCAGAAAGCAAGGATGTGCTCAGTGATTCGTGAGAGTATGTCAAAATGGATAGAGGACAGGTTGAAGGATGGTCAGTGGCCAAATATGGGATAATTAAAACATCAAAAAGTTAATATAATAGGTTATAACATTTGGAATAAAAAGGTACGCCATGAGTCTATGTTGATAGAAAAAGAAAAGTTGGGGGGAGAGGGTAGAATGTCAGCTCATAAATGTAAAAAGAATGATAGAGTTAGAAAATCACTATTTTGCAATCCCCAAAGAAATCATTGATTCAGGCAAGAGTCATTATTGAATGCTAAAACCACTAAGTAAAATAGTTGGAGAATGGAATATTTATAGGGTACCAAAAGTATCACTCCAAAGATAATTGACTAACCGATTGGTGTTTAGATGACCCCGACTCATGGTGAACCCATATAAGGTCAGAAGAGAACTGTGCTTCGTCATGTTTTCTTTCTTTTATTTTTTTAATTTTATTTATTTTGTTACCGTTGTTGAGAATGAACACGCCAACACTTTCAACATATGTAATTCAGTGACATTGATTAGTCTTTAAGTTGTGCAACCACTCTCATCCTCCTTTTCTGGGTTGTTCCTGCCCTATTAACATAAACTCACTGCTATGGCTGCTAACCAAAGAGTCCGCAGTTTGAATCCCCCAGGTGCTCCTTGGAAACTATGGGGCAGTTCTACTCTGTCCTATGGGGTCACTATGAGTCAGAATCGACTGGATGGCACTGGGTTTCTGGGCACTGCCCCCTAAGGTTCCTATCTAATCTTCTGAGTTGCTGTTGTGAGTTTGATATAGGATTTTCAAGGAATTATTTTTCAGAAGTAGATTGCCAAGGCGCCTCTGGGTAGACTCGAACTTCTACCTTTTGGGTTAATACCCAATACCCAAGGGTGTTGACTGCACCACCCAGGGACTCACAAAGATAATCACAAATGTAAAAATGTAACTTTAAGTGGAGGGACCTGGCACTGTCCACCTTATTTAGTGTTCAAACTTAGCATCACTTCTGTGGGACAACGTGGCAAGATGTGCCTGCTGACGTCTTAAAATCTGATGTTCTCAGCAACACTTATGAAGTATTTCCCAATCCAAATCTAACTACACTTCTGGACCTACGGCCTGGTTTGCAAAACATACAGGGGAGAGAGGAGCAAGTGAAATACTACCGTAAGGAAGCAATCAGAGAAATTCAGAATGTGGGACCTTCTGTAAGACCATAGACCTTATCTCTGCAAATGTTGTTATGAGAGAAAAAATGAGAGGGAGACCTTGTGGCTTAAAGAGTCTAGCAACATAGCAACTACATTCTATATGCGATCTTCATTTTGGACAGTTGGGGACATCTGAATATGGACCGTGTATTAGATAATTTAATGGAATTGTTAGTTTTATGGAATGTGGTAGTGGAGTTGTAGGCAGGTGTGAGAATGTCCTGGCTTTTAGGAGATGCGTGTGCCAGAATATTTAGGGGTGAAGTATCAAGATAATCTGTAGCTTAATTTCAAATGTTTCAAGAAAAAAATGTACGTGAGAGAGAGACACACAAACACACATGCATACGCTGTTAGGGCAAGGATGGCAAGGTGTGGGGTTTTATTCTTACAGTTTCTCTGAATACTGAGGTTTAACAAAGACAGTAAGTAAACCCACCTTAAACCAAACCAAACCAACCCTCCGATGGCATCCCTTTTCGCACAGAGTGAGACCAGGCCTTACGAACAGTCCAAAAGGCCCCATACCTGCAGCCCCCGCCCTGCCTCTCTGGCATCTTCTCTGTCGCTTCTCCTCCTTGTCCACAGGGCCCCCACGGCACTGGTCTCCTCACCGTTTCTGACCATTCCCATCTTGCTCCCACCTCAGGGCCTTCGCACTTCCTATCACCCCTTCCTGGAGCACCCTTCCCTTGGCTCTGTAGTGGCTTCTTCTCTCATTTCTTTGAAGTGTTTACTCGAAGTTCGTGGTAGTAAAGGTCTCCCCTCATCACCTGCCCTCTTTAAAGCTGCAACCCCCCTTCCCGCTTCCTTCACTCTTGCCATTTTCCGTGCCTGATTCTGCTCCGTTGTGCTCATCCCATCCGACATGCTGCACACCTGCGTGTTTATTTACAGTCTGTCCTCCTGGGGGCAGGGATCCTTGATTTGTTCAGTGCAGTCCCTCAGTGCCTAGGAGAGTGCTTGGCATGTAAACCTGCTGAGGCCTAAAATGTGTTCTCAGTTTTTCTTCTTAGAAACTTTGTTGTTGTTGTTGTTGGCCATCGTTGAGTTGGCACCTGACTCCTGGCAACCCCACGCACAAATGGGACGAAAGGCTGTCGGTCCTGCACCATCCCGTTGATCAGCTGTGGATCAGACTGTTGTGTTTTCATCGGCTGATTTTTGGACGTAGATCACTAGGCCTTTCTTCCTAGTCTGTCTTAGTTTGGAAGCGCGGCTGAAATCCATGGAGCATCACAGCAACACATAAGCCTCTGCTGACAAACGGCTGGTGGCCGTGCATGAGGTGTATTGGCCAGGAATCGAACCTGGGTCTCCTGAAAGACGAGGATTTAATGCTGAAACACCATGCCCCCTTGAGAAACTTTAAATAGCCTTAAAAAGAAAGCTGCCTCTGTGAAGTGTGAGGAAAACTACAGCTTTTAAAGGCAGTGGAAGGTCATCTACAGGTGAACACCATTTTGCAACTGAAATCATGGTTTGAGCTGTGAAATCCAATAAAATCTTTTGTATAAA
This sequence comes from Elephas maximus indicus, assembly GCF_024166365.1. Classification (NCBI taxonomy): domain Eukaryota; kingdom Metazoa; phylum Chordata; class Mammalia; order Proboscidea; family Elephantidae; genus Elephas; species Elephas maximus. The sequence continues at coordinate 7,800,135 of NC_064845.1, forward strand.
GGCTGCTCAGAAAATGATCCACCGAAAAAAGGTATTCGAAAAGCTTTATTCTACATCAGAATCAATACCTTTAAAGCTTTAAGACCATGTCTTTGAGTATATTTTTCTGAACTTGAATAACTGTGTTGGTAAAAATTGTTCCCAATTTACTCTTCATCAGAGAACTTCAGAATAATTGAGACACGTAAAGCTGTCTGTTCTAAAGCAGGAATAGCGATGAATGAGAAGTGTCTTTTTCTCTCAGTACCAAGTTGTTGTTAGGTGCCGTCGAGCCAGTTCCGACTCCTAGCGACCCTCTGCACAACACAAGGAAACACTGCCCAGCCCTGCGCCATCCTTGGAACCGCTGTTATGCTTGAGCTCACTGTTGCAGCCACTGTGTCAATCCACCTGATTGAGGGTCTTCCTCTTTTCTGCTGACCCTGTACTTTGCCAAGCATGATGTCCCTCTCCGGGGACTAATCCCTCCTGACAACATGTCCAAAGTATGTAAGACGCAGTCTCGCCATCCTTGCTTCTAAGGAGCAACAAGAGAGGCTGGAAATTACGTGAAAGGAGAACAGAACTGAATAAGAGTCTCGTACAACCACACGCGTGTGTGTGTACATGCACACACACTGGTGTGTATTTCCCTTTTGAGATTTGAGTTTATGTTAGTTTGAGATATCTAGGCTTTAAGAATATTGGAACAATTTAAAAATATTTGGTAAAACTTCTCAAAAATAAAAGCAGCCAAGTACTTCTAGGCAAAAGATTCTGCAAGAAAAGTGTAATATGTTTTACTTTGAATATTTTGCTGCCTTGCTACTTAAATAAGTTCCATGATGTCAGGCTAAGATGTCACAGAATGGAAATTTCATGTCTGTGTTTACTTTCCCACCGGCGTTCACCATTACCATTGTTGTTGGTAACATGCCTATGGCTATTGTAAGCACTTTGTGTGGAATCTCATCTAATTCAGAATGGTATTAGTGGACGCAGGGATGGGGATGGCGGCAGCACAGCGCTTGCTGTGTGTTAGGAACTTTCTAAGCAGTTCACATTTATTAACTCATTTCATTCCTTAGCAGAAGCCTGTGTAATAAGAACTACTATGATCCCCATTTTACAGGTAAGGAAACTGAGGCCCTGAGACTCTATACTCCCAGACACCCAACTCTGCTGCTTCCTAGGGTTCTGTCCACCCAAAAACAAATACACCAGGTGGGAACTTGCACCCCCTCTCCACTTTGTATTTTATATTCTTTCTCATGGTGGGTGGCTTTGCAGAAGTGTGAGCATCTGAAGTCAAGCTCCAAGTTAGTGCCTGAAGGCATTTTGGGGGATCCGTTTTCTATAGGCCATATTGCAGCAGATGTCAGATAATAAACTGCTGTTGCCCAGACCAGCTTTGCAAACGGACGGACCTGTTCGCCAAGGACAAGTGACCACACAGGATAAGTAAATGGTTAGGAATTGTGGCCTGTTGGGGGCTGCTCCTCCCCACCAGCTGTTTTTAATCTTTGAAATCCTTGACCCGGGAGTTAGTATAGAGGATTAAAGTATGGTGGAGTTGGAATAATGCCCCTCACCATTTTTATTTCCCTCCAGAGGAAAGGAAGAGCAGAATTTTTAAAATTTTATTTTTAGTGAAATTATACATGACAAAACACACACCCATTCAACAATTTTTACATGTTCAGTTCATTGTCAATGGTTACATAACATTGTGTCTCCATTCTTCCTTTCTCTGCCCATACTGTTTCACCACCGTTAACTTAGACGCTCTGCCCATCAAAGTTCTCGTCTGTGCTTCAGAGTTACTGTGTCCATTTAATCTCATACAGATAATTCTTTAAAAGAATTCAGTGCTCAAGGCTAACATTCTTTATTAAGTGATCTAAATTTTTGCTTAGTTTAAAGATGACTTCATGGGATAGTTTCAGTTCACGGCTTAAAAATTGTTCCCAGGCAATAGATTCCAGAGTTCCACCAGTCTCAGTGAATACAGTAAGCCTGGTTTCCAGTAAGACTTTGAAGTTCTGTTCCACATTTTCCCCCTTTTGATCAAGATTCAGCTATTGGGTTCTTGAGCAAAATGTTCAGAGATGGTAGCCAGGCACCATCTGTTTTCTTGTGGTCTCATGGCAAAGGAGTTAGTAGTTCATGGAGGCAATTAGACCTACAGTCCAGTTGCTTCAATTCCTGAGTCTCCTTAGGAAGAGTAGATAGCTATCTGTTCAATTTAAACGTGAACATCAGTCTCTCAGTATTAGGAATTGGAGAACATGGCATTTCCCCCTGAAATGTTGTTTTATACCCTTTCTCCCTATCTGTACGAGAAGTTCCTAGTCTGAGATCCCCGGGCCTACGTATTTTAATTTTGTTTATTGATTGATTGATTGACCACCAGTCCTTTTGACAACCTAATGAAAGCTAAGGATTCTTTCTGCATGAGAAAAATGCCCTCTCACTGAATACATTTTTGTGAGTATTTCTAGAACCTTGAAAAGCCCACTGAGACAAAAAGGGCTCATGGATTCCAGATTTACAATCCATTACCTCTTTTCTTTGCTGCCCTGACTAGAATTAGATGAACATTTGGGAACTCTGGGTTTTTTTTATGCAGATAAATTACTGAGAGCAAGGAATGCATGGTGAGCCGAGTGGGATTCCTTAGTGTGAAAAGGTGGGAACCACTGGCTTATATGGAGCTTCCATCTTCGTTGGCCTCATTCTTCCTAGAATCCTTTTTTTTTTTTTTTTAGCCCTAACTCTATAGCTTAGCAGTATAATTTTGTACAGTTCTTTATTTGATAGGTGTATGTTTTTCGTCCTCAGTTCATTCTTAAGACTCTTAAGGGACTGTGTCTATTGCCCCATTAGGCCAATTGGTTTCTTTTGTCCACAGCTACCATTTTTTTCTTAAGAGGGAGCAGTGTCGGGCAAAATTATCCACCCTTTCGTCAGCAGGGGGCAGCAAGGCAGTGGGTTAAAAATGGCCATTGTTCTTCAGATTCTCCAGGCCTTTCCGAGCTGTGATAGACTTTAGGGGAACACCTGCCTAGTGTGAAAGCTGAGGAAATTGTTCTTAAAATAAAATGCAGCTTTATTAAAATCTAGCATATATTTTGATTTTAAAATAATACTTTAAATTATTTTTACTACAGAGATTGTATTTTTTTAGATGCGTAGTTTTTTGTTTTCCGCCTGTGTATGGGGTGGAGGGTGAAGTACGGTGTGGGAAGCCTGCGAGGGCAGCTAGTGGGTAGTTCCCTGAAGCTGTTATCTTTTGTTGCTGCTAAATTTACATGGAAACAAAGCCAATTTATCCCTGGAGTAAAATATGTATTTACATTGTAGCTGTGGAGAGAATTAAAGTGTGTGTTTATTTTGCAGTGGGGAAACATGAGACAATATATGGAAGAGTAGCTAATGTTACACGTTTTCTAAAAGGTTAGTTTAAAGGTGGTGGATTAACAACGCACAGTGAGTCTAGAGAGACATCATTGTTTCTTAGTTTTCTCTGAAGGAGGAAATACGTTTTCCTTCTGTAAATGCCCAGATTACCCAGAACTGTTGTGGTACACTGCCGACATTGATTCTGACTCATAGCAACTCTATAGGACAGGGTAGTAGAACTGCCCCCATAAGGTCTCCGGGACGTAATCTTTATGGAAGCAGGTCAGCAGGTCTTTTCTCCTGCAGAGCGGCTGGTGGGTTAGAACCCTCGACCTTTCGGTTAGGAACTAAATGCTTAACCATTGCACCACCAGGGTCCTTAGCCAAAATGAGGCAGCCCCAATTGTTGACAGAGTGTAACTACTGAAGTAGGGCATTACATGGAACATTTTTTTCCCCCATAAGCAGTTTTGGCTAAAGGAACTAACCTGAAGACCGAAACAGTGGACCCAGAGCTGAAAGATGTTTTCAGTGGTTCATTAAAAAGCTTATTTAGCATCTTCCTGCACTGGTCTCCCCTGGGTGGCACAAATGTTAACACGCTTGACTGCTAGCTGAATGATTTAGTGGTTTGCGTCCACCAGGAGCACCTTGGATACTTCCAAAAACTTAGCCGTGGGAAGCCCTATGGAACACAGTTCTGCTGTAACACCCAGAGGGTCGCCTTGAGTTGGAATTGACTCAGTGGCAATTGGTTTCCATACTAATCAGGTGCTAAGGGAACATGGACGTGGGTCTGCTCCCCAGACCTCAAGGTCTAACAGGAGAGAAAGGCCAGTGCTCACAGGGGGCTTTGCAAGGCTGGGAGCATGGTGACTTCTGACTGGGGACATGGGGAAGACTTCATGAAGAAAGATTGCCCTGCGCCGGGCTTAGTAATTGGAAGTTTAGTAGGATTTTGATAGTGAGGAGGAGGGGGAAAGGATTTCAAGGCAGATATTACCTGGGGGAAAGCCAAGAGGTACAAAATCATCTTAGTAGGTACAGGCATTCCCCAGGTGACAAACAAGATCGGTTCCTGACTGTGTCCTTACATCGCATTTGTAGGGAAGTCGGAACAGTGCTTAGTCTGCCTTGCTTTAGTGCAAGAAAAGGCTCGAAGCCTCTTCAGTGATTTAAAAACTGCACGTCCAGCAAGGGAAGGTGACTGATGAATTTGTTGCAAGAAGAGGTTGGTTCAGTCCTTCCAAAGTGAGGGCAAATTTACATAACATTTTAGGACAAGTACAAGTTGTCCGAAGTTGGATGTTCATACCCCGGCGGGGCTTTAACTGTAGTTTATCTGTGAGGAGGCAGGCACAACAGGTACAGACCACCTTTTCCGAGAGTTACAGATGGTTCTTTTTTCCAGGTCCTGTACTTTCCAAGTGTTCATTGCCAGATTCAGGCATTTTTCTTGTAACTCTTGTTTTTGGCGATGGCCCTGGGAAAAGAAGAATTTATTCCCATGTAAGAGGGAACTGTTTTAGACACAACCGTACTGGGAAGGGAAACCCTGGTGGCGTAGTGGTTCAGTGCTACAGCCGTTAACCAAGAGGTCAGCAGTTCAAACCCGCCAGGCGCTCCTTGGAAACTCTATGGGGCAGCTCTACTCTGTCCTATAGGGTCGCTATGAGTCGGAATCGACTCGATGGCACTGGGTTTGGTTTTTTTTAGTTTTGCATTGGGAAGACTCAAGGGGGCTCTTGAGGCAGAATTGGCTAATGTTAGAGCAGAACTCAAAGCTCCTTGGTGGTAATCTTAATTCCCACAGAGTTAAGGAAATGTTAGACCCATGAACCCAATGTGAGAGAATAGATAACACAGCTAAGTGGGTTGTTTTTTTTAGACTTTGGAAATCAAGAGTCTCTTTTTAAACTCCTTTATAACCTGACTGACTATTGGCTTTTCATTATGAGATGCTATAAGAAATTAAAAAAATTTTTTAAAGATGTGTGTGTTTCACACAGTTGGAGGTGAGTATTTATCATGGCCATGTATAAGAAGTTAGTATAGGGTTGCTGTGAGTCGGAATTGACTTGACGGTGCATAGCAACAACAGTATCCTTTTGGGACCCTCTGAAGGGAGTTGTGTAACCCTGGAGTTCATGTCACACAAGCATTAAATTTAGGCAACCATTTCATTATTCGGCTGATTCAGTTAAAGTGTAGACTCATGTTCCAATGGACGCATAAATCTTTTGAAGTGAGTTTTAAAAATACTCGTAAGGTAAATATTGTGTGTTTCTTACATTTCATGGATGTCAGAATCCTATATCGGGTTAAACATCAGCGTCAAAGAGAAACGGGTAGAGGGGAGACCCCATACTGGGAGGTTAGGTCTGTGAATTCAAATGACCGCTGTCTGACACATGCCAAGTGTCAGCCGATTGGACCAGCGAAGGCACCTCACTCAAGGCCAGCCAATCACATTCACTTTCTCTCAAGAGAACAAAAGTCATAAGATTGGATGTATTTGAATCCATAGCTCTGCTGGAATTTGTACAAGTAAAGCAAGAGAAAGAGAGAGACAAGAAGAGAACTTCGAGACTCTGAGGAGTAGAGATAAGAGTCTGTGATGTCTCTGAAGGCCAGAGAATAGCCCTTCCTGGCATCTCTTTCCCATGTTCGTGCACCAACACGCTTGCTGTATTTACACAACAAATCCACTCTTCTTAAACTAGCATGGGTGAGCTTCTGTTCTTTACAACTAAACCTTCTCTATGACCATGATCAACCAGATTCTGAGAAGTATATAAGGGAAATGTGAAACCTTGTCCCTTGACTACAGAGGTTTCCAGTCTTGATATGGCCAGAAAAATTCAACCTGGTCCCATTCATCCCCAGAAGTGGTATCATGCTTCGTTCTTCCCTTGTCGATGTTAAAGGTCCACTGACTGTAATGTGGATGTAGCTTTTGGTTCCTTTTCCCATATGGATACATCTCTGAGTGGCATTCCGTTCTACCAGTCTTCTTACATGCCTGAAAGGGAGAAGACTATTCAGCTCCTGTCTCTCAAGTAGATGCCTGGGTGACCTCCTTCATAGATTCATTTATTCAGTCATTCTTTCAACTACTATGTTTTGCCTACAGTTTGTCAGGCCATGTCCTGGGTGCTGGAGAAGCAACTGTGAGCAAAAGAGACAAGGTCCCCGTCCTCGTGGAGCACTCAGAGCCTGATGAGAGTGAGAGATATTTACCTGCTAATAACACCAATTACTTAATTACAACCGCAATGAGTGCTATGGGTGATGGGGAACGTGACCTCTTTGGGGGGTGATGGAAGGCTACCTGATTGAAGCAACCTGTAGGCCGAGTTCTGAAGAAAGAGTACGAATTAACCAGGAGGAAGGATTCCATGGGCTGGATTGGAAGTTGGGCCTAGAGCCCATTTAGGGAGAGTCTTGTTATCTCCAAGATCAGATAGGTTAAGTTGGAGGCTTTTAGACACTTGGGACTATTGTTTGCCCACAAGTGTCTAATGTGCAGTTGAAATGTTTGCCTCACTTTGGAAGAATGGTGCTGGAGAGGACTAATGGTTAGGGCAGAGTTTCCAAGGTCCCAGGCTAAAGGGGGAAAATATGCTTTATTCCTTGGGAGAAAGCAGTAACAATAAACTAGTGGAAACAAAAGGGAGTGTTTGGCTTTGCTAAAGAACCCTGCCAGCTCATTAAAACTTCCAGAAGCCTTGGAATTCTATACTTACTTTCCCCCTTCCTCTCCTTTCTACCCTGTTTTCATTGCCCTCACTTCCTTTCTCTCTCCTTTCCTATCCTCCACCCATCCACCCAGCAAGCACATATCAGCTAGCTCCTGTAATAGTGCCCTTTGATTAATAGTATCCCACGGATGCCAACCTCAGCTTAAAACACGGCAGGGGGTCAGTCTCTGGATGGTACAAATGGTTAAAGTGCTCCGCTGCTAACCCCAAGGTTGAAGGTTCAAGTCTACCCAGAGGCACCTTGGAAGAACGGTTTGGTGATCTGAAAAATCAGCCATTGAAAACCCTGTGGAGCACAGTTCTACTCCGCCACACACGGGAATCGAGAATCGACGGGGGGGCAACTGGTTCAGCTGGTTGTGGCAGGGGATTAACTGATCGATTCAGTCATTTTTGCTGCTGACACCTGACTTGGCCCTGGGGACAGATATGGGGTCAGTTACAATGTAAATCCTTGGTGGAGCAAGTGTTTAAGTGCTCGGCTATTAACCAAAAGTGTGATGGAAAGTTCTACTCTGAAACACGTGGGGTCGCTGTGAGTTGGAATCGACTGGAGGACAATATTGTAAGTTCTTTTTGTGTGCCTATTTATATGACTAGTGGCCTTGAATTATACCCCTTACACTGACTTTCTTAAAAAGTCTATGCCCATAAAAAAAACAAAAGCCAAACCCACTGCCATCAAGTCGATGCCAACTCAGTGACCCCAAAGGGTTTCCAGGGCTGTAAATCTCTAGGGAAGCAGACTGCCACGTCTTTCTCTCAAGGAGCTGCTGGTCATTTCGAACTGCTGACCTTTCAGTTCATAGTTGAGCACGTTACCCACTGTGCCACCAGGGCTCAAAAGGAAATTGGGGAAGAAGTTGGAATGGATCCAGGCCAGTTCATTTTCATCTCAGCAAAGCAATTTCAAATGCAAGTGTCTGCAAAGCGTGGGTCCTCATTTTGCAAAGCGCATTGCAACATGTATTATTATTCTGTTTTCATAGTGAAGCGCGTTGAGGATGACAGTGTGAGCAGTTTATGCCCTGGAATTGTGTTCTTCCTTCTGTAAAACGGTGACTGCGGTGTCTTTACCCAGTGGGAATACGGCAAGTGTTAATTACTGGTGGCTTATCCCTTAACGGAATTTTCCCTTTCAGATTAATGAAGCAGATTCCTGATAAATGCATTCCTCTCTCCAGAGTTCCATTTGCCAGGTCTCAAGTGCTATAAAGGATTTGCCTGGAGGCGTGAAGTTCTTGCCCAATTTTTTTTTCTCTCTCTCAAGCACCCTTTGGAGATGTATTTCCTTCCTGAAAATAATTGACACTAGTGAAATTAATTTTAGCTGGAAAAGAAGAACTGTGATGTCATGTTCTTTTTTTATTTTGATGGATGTTTGAACTTAAAACAATACGTTTGACAGAGAGTACTACCAGTACTGGGTTAAGCTTGTTAAAAGTAAAATTTCCACAAGATTAAATGTGTGTACAGACTCAGTAAGCTTTATTTGCAATTCTAGAATTGGGGAGCGGCTGGTCTGGAGTCAGACAAGAGCTCTCGAGGACAAGCGGAAGAGACCCAAGTTATAGAAGCAAAGTGGCATAAGAACAAGGAAGCAACGTGGGGCAAAAAGTGACTGGTTAACTCTGAGTTACTTTCCTTGTAGGGTGTATTGGGAGCTTTCTTAGCCAGGTTTTATCCTGTAGCTGAAGCGGCAAGTGTGGATTGGTTCACTTAGGTCTTGGCTGCTGACATGGGGCTTAGCATAACTTAGACCTACTAGAGTCAGGTTAGCAAGCTAAAGGCCCAGCTGGAGATAAGTATACGCTACACAAGCTGAAGTTAGAATCTAGCCGTTTTCTTCAGGAATTCTTAAAGAACAATCTACTCTGCTGCAAAATAAAAGAATTTACCTAAAATAGAGATTAAACCAAAAAAAAAACCAAACCCACTGCCGTCGAGTCGATTCCGACTCATAGCGACCCTATAGGACAGAGTAGAACTGCCCAATAGAGTTCCCAAGGAGAGCCTGGCGGATTCAAACTGCTGAACTCTTGGTTAGCAGCCGTAGCACTTAACCACTACGCCACCAGGGTTTCCAAAATAGAGATTAAACAGATTAAATACCTAGAAATTTAGACGTTCTTTGAGATAGGCTGAACCTGTATGTGGTATATGAGTATGTAAAGATGAAAAGATCTCACGAAATGATTTAATTTCGTACTTGTTGCTTTTTTGTTGGTAAAGTACCATTTGGCAAGAGACAAAAAAACTCATGTATCATCTTGCCTTTGCTGAGAAGTGGCAGTAGATGAACCAGGAGACTTCGAAGGTGGATCAGTAAAGCAGTACTTTAGTTTGTTTTTGTGTTTTAGGTGATATATGTAAACTATTTCTGATTAGGCAGCTTCCGAGAGAAGCTGACACACTTGGGGGAGATGCCCATGCCATTTTGCAGAACAAACTCTTATTCTTTATTATTCAGTTTTTGTTAATTATGGATTAAATTGTGTCCCCCCAAAATGTGTGATAAATTCTAGCTCCTGTACCTGAGATGAAAGCCCTGGTGGCATAGCAGTTAAGTGCTATGGCTACTAACCCAGAGGTCAGCAGTTCGAATCCACCAGGTGCTCCTTGGAAACTGTGGTGCAGTTCCACTCTGTCCTGTAGGGTCACTGTGAGTCGGAATCACTCCAGGGCAATGGGTTTGGTTTTAGTTTATACCTGAGATGCAATCCCGTTTTGGGAACAGGATTTTCTTCGTTATGTTAATGAGGCCGTATCAGTGTAGGGTGTGTTTTAAGCCAATCCCTTTTGAGATATAAAAGAGCAGATGAGTCACAGAAGCAAGCATTGATAAGGGAAGATAGATGCCGGTCACATGAAAGTCACCACGGAACCGAGGAACAGAAGCTGAGAAGAGACAAGGACCTTCCCCCAGAGTCAGAAGAGAGAGAGAGCCTTTCTCGAGAGCCAGTGCCCTGAATTTGGACTTCCAGCCTCCTAAACTGTGAGAAAATGGATTTGTTTGTTAAATCACCCACTTGTGACATTTTTGTTATAGCAACACTAAGAAACTAAGACATTTATGAATCGTGTGTTTTCTCGGGGTTTCACCTGGGAAGAATTTGTGTTCTAACCGTGTTCTCACTTAATTCAGGGTGAATTGGCCAGTGGAAAAGCTGGTTTGCCCCCCAAGCACCTCCTTAATTTTGGTGGAAGGTTGTGCCAGGTGAACGTCAAACAGAATGTGTGAGCCTTTGTGCTCTGATCTTGAAGCCCCTGTGGACCAGTGTTCTCTGTGCATCCTGGGCATGAGGCAGAGAGAGGGACAGAGAATTCTGGCTCTAGAACACTGGGTTCTAGTCCTCACACCTCCACTTCCATGGTTATTATTTAGACAGATGATTTATCCTTTTAGTCCCAGGCCAGGGGCAGATTAACCAATAAGCAAGGTATGCACGGGCTTAATTGTGTTTACTTACTCATCTGTAGTACATAGTTTTAGAAGGGTTTCCCCACATCTTTGATGTGTTGAAAAACAGGTGAAATTGTGCAACTGAAGATTAGTAACTAAGCACGAGTAAGCCCACACATGCCTTGCTCATTGGGTAATCCGTCCCTGGCCCCAGGATTGGATAAAATGAGAATAAAAATACCCTTGCCTTGTGACCAGGACAGAGTTCATGAATGTGAAAGCACTCCTGTAGACTGTAAAGTCCCCAGGAGCTGTGAAATGGCCCTGCTTCTGTTATTCATGGAAGTGACTCTTACTGGTAGGGCTTTTATGTTGGACGTGAATGAAGGGAGCGCGAAGAGAAAGGGAAATTTGGGGACGGCAAAGAGCTTCTCCCTACTTTTTCTTAAGCTTTAATGCTGGGCTGAAATCAGACCTGGGGGCCTCAGGCGGGCTTGGCAAAGGTGAGAAAACACCCATCCCTTACCAGTGGGTCTGGGGACAATATATTTGGGCCACAGGACCTCAGGGTCCAGGTAGAACTACTCCCTCTGGTAATATGAGTACGTGGGAATCTCAGGACCTGTTCCCTGTTGTCCTGGAACCTTTTAGGAGATAACTGGCTTCTTCCAGAGCTTTCTGGATTCACCTGGGTCTCCCGTAGCCCTCTTTTTTTCTCAGAATGTTCACTTTCCTTCCGTTGCTGGGTACCACCTTGCCCACACGCCTTGCTTAGTGCCCACTCCCGGTCACCCACATTGCTGCTGCTTCCTGAGGAAGGAAAACACACTCGCCTGTTCACGTTGGTCTTACTAGTTTAAATTTTCTTAACTCTCTATGAAAACTTCTTTCATCTTTCTTTACCCCACATTATGCTGGTACATGTGCAGTGAATTAAAACAATGAATTACTGCTTTGCTTTTTCCTGTGAAATTGGTTAGGGGAAAAAAAAAAAAAAGGTCTTGGCCAGTGATAAGGAGCAGAGCAGCTTACCCACTGCTGAGGGAATACAAATGGGTATAATTTTTTTTTCGATGGCCAGTTGGCAGTATTTATTGAAAGCCTTAAAATGTTAAATACCCTTTCATCTAGCAAATCCTCTTCTAGGAGTTTATTCTGAGAAAAATCATTAAAAATATATGCTGAGATTTAGCTACAGAGAAGTTCATTGAATTGTAATTTATCACAGAGAAAAACAGGCAGAAATCATTATGTCCAGCAGTGAGGAACTGGGTGATAAATGATGGCACATGTCTTAGTGATCTAGTGCTGCTATAACAGAAATACCACAAGGGGATGGCTTTAACAAAGAGAAATTTATTTCCTCACGGTAAAATAGGCTAAAAGTCCAAATTCAGGGCATCGGCAATGGAGGAAGGTCCTTGTCCTTAATTTTCCCCTGGTTGAGGAGCTTCTCAGGTGCAGGGACCCCAGGTCCAAAGGACGTGCTCTGCTCCTGGTGCTGCTTTCTTGGTGGCATGAGGTCCCCAACTCTCTGGGTGCTTCCCTTTCCTTTTATCTCTTAAGAGGTAAAAGATGCAGGCCACACCCCAGGGAAACTTCCTTTACATTGGATCAGGGATGTGACCTGGTATGGGTGTTACAATCGCACCCTAATCCTCTGTAACATAATATTACAATCACAAAATGGAGGACAATGAGAGGGTACTGGGAATCATGGCCTAACCAAGTTGATACACACATTTTGGGGGACATAATTCAATCCATGACAGCACATTTACGTGGTAGATTTAAATGGTATGAGAAAAGTTTATTGACATCGTACACTGAATGAAAAAGGATTACAAGGAGCGTTAGGGTGTGCACCTATTTGCATAAAAAGTAAAAGTACATAAATATTCAGAGAAAAAAAAATGTAAGTACACAAACCCAGATTTTAGTATCTGTTTCTCTCTGGTTTTGGATGTATTATGAGTCTTTTTTGTTTGATTATTTGTTTTTTCTAAAGTGCGTATTGCTTTTGTACTGAAAAAAATTTCTTAACTAAAAGCAGAGGGTGACCTGGTGAAGAATGGAACCGCCGCAGAAGCCCTGGTTTGGGGTGTTGTACTGGGGGGTCGAGATCAGGGGATAGGGAATTGGGGGCAGGGTCAATGCCGTGTCCAGGGAGCACAAGCACCCATTGGTCTGTGTTCAGGACCCCACTCAAGCCAGCGTCTTGGTGGGAAGCAGAGAGTGGATGAATGAGTACTCAATAATTGTTATTGTTAGTGGCTGCTGGCTCGGCCCCTGACTTATGGTGACCTCACGTACAACAGAAGGAAATGCCGCTGGGTCCTGTGCCATCCCCATGATCGGTCACAGCTTGGAGTATTGTGATCCATAGTGTTTTCACTGGCTGATTTTTTTTGAAGTAGATTGCCAGGCCTTTCTTCCTAGTCTGTCTTGGTCTGGAAGCTCCGTTGAAACCTGTTTAGCATCATAGCAACATTCAAGCCTCCACTGCCAGATGGGGGTTGTGCATGACGTGCACTTGTGGGGAATCGAACCCATGTCTCCCGCGTGAAAGGTGAGAATTCTACCACTGAGCCACTACTGTACTTGTTCAATACTAAGGCTTTTATTCTCCTGATCCCTTACCTTCTGTTTAAAATCCATCTGCTGGCCTGTGGTGTTCACTGTGGGAACAAGGTAAGAGAGATCGGCGGGCGTTGTGTCTTACACACTTGTTACCAACACATTAGCATTTAGTACTGACACTTGGCATTAAAAAGTAATAGTTTTTAACCTTTGTTCAGGGATCTTCTGTCACATAATTCCTACAGTGCTACTTTGCATGGAGTTAAAGCTTCTTATGCAATGCAGCCATTAAAATCAGAGCTGTGTCTATTGATGTGGACAGATGTCTATAATGTATTTTCCCCGTGCGTCTTAAGAACGTATTATCATGAAAAACTTCAAACGTAAAAATAGAGACGATGATTTTAAACCACCATGTCTCTATCCCTAGCTTCAGTAGCCAATATTGTCACATCTATACTTCCCCTACAGTCCCTGGTGGTGGTACCCAACAGTCAACAAGCTCAGCTGCTAACTGAAAGGTTGAAGGTTCAAGTGTACTCAGACGTGCCTTGGAAGACAGGCCTGGCGACCTACTTCCAAAAGGCCAGCCATTGAATACCCTATGGAGCAGAGCCCAGTTCTGACACACAAAGGGTCGCCGTGAATGAGAACCAACTCGACAGCCCCATGAGTGAGAACTGACTTGACAGCTGTGAATCCTGTGTCATTTCTCCTTACTACTTCAGCATAGGTTTGCTTTTTAAAAGTCTGTCAAGATAAAACTTGCATTTTGTATTTGTGCAGTGTGGAGTTGTTATTGGAGGAGGTGAGGAAATGATTGTAGAAGAGCCTAAGGTGAAGAAATGATGGAAAGGAATCAGTTTTTAAATATTGCCGAGGGGCTGGTCCCCGTATATTCAGAAGGTGTCTCTGAGCGATGTGTGCAGTTCGGAATTTTACTTTTACCGTGGTTTGGCTTGGTTTTATGCGTCCTCACATTCCACTGGATTATTTCTGAGCAGAATCCATGCATTCTAAGTTATAAAAGGTTACGAAATTGTAAAGAACGATCCCTTTTAAATTGCCCTGGACAACGTGGGCTGATCTATAAACTGCAGTGCAACTTTGTGATAACGCTCAGCACAGGCATCATAAACTACCAAGAGACCAGAGCAGACTTCGGGCATCCTGTATCTCAGGGTTGACCTTTTAACCACTCTCGTCTTTCATCTTTTTTCCTCTCATCGTGTATAATAAAGGCCAAGTGTCATTATTGAACGTGAAGACCACATCAATCTGTCCTGCCTCTCAAGGGCGTGGGCGCCCACCCCCTGTACATATGTATAAATAGAAGAGAGTAATATGTACCAGAATGTTAACAGTGCTTATCTTTAGAAAGTGGGATTGCAAGTCATTTGTCCCGCCTTCTTTGTCATTGCTTTTACTGTCTGATCTTATTGGAGTGGCTGGTGATGGAGAGAGCCCGATCTTTTGTAGTCAGACAAAAATAAAAAAGCAAATTGGTCCCAGGTGGTAAAGAAGGATGGTGGGGTGAGGGGTGGTGGGAAGAAGATTTACAATGGTGGTTCTTTGAGCCAGGAGGTAGTATTTGCTTCCAGAATATGTGACAGTATCTGTCTAAAAAGCGAATTTACACAGGATCATGTCTCATCATAAAAAGGGGGGAGGATTGAGTGCCAGTCCAGCTTTACCACTACAGGTGTTGTTGTGTGTCCTTGGCAAGCTCACCAGGCCTCTCTGGTCTGATGTTTCTGCCAAATGAAGCAGAACACGATGGAGTGGTAAGATTCTTTCTGCTGTGAATGCTAGGATCACATTTTTCCTTAACATTTCGGCACGGGTTTGCTTTTTAAAAGTCTGTAAACATAAAATTTGCATTTTGTCTTTGTGTAGTCTGTGGAGTTATTATTGGAGGAGGTGAGGATATGATTGTAGAAAGGCCTAAGGTGAAGAAATGATAGAAAGGAATCAGTTTTTAAATAACGCAGAAGGCGCGTCCCCGTATCTTCAGAAAATATTTTTGAGTGTTTGTGTGCAGTTAGAAATTTTGCTTTTACCGTTTGCCCTAGACAACGTGGGCTCATCTGTAAGCTGCACTGAAGCTTTGTGATAATGCTCAGTACACTCTATTTAAGCTACCAGGAGACCAGAGCTTTGGATGTCCTATAACTCTGGGTTGTCCTTTTGGTCACTGTCTTCTTTCACTTCTGTCCTCCTCATCTCACATAATGAAAGCCAAGTGTCATTGGGGCCATGGCTTACATCATTTGCTCATGGTCATCCTCAGTAATGGCACCTTGAAATCCAAAGGCAAAGCGGATACATGGCCAGAAAGTAGGGGGAAAGCTAGAAATGGTGAGTGCTGTTCTGTCCGTCTTTAGCAAGGAAGAGTAGCTTCTCTTAGCCAGCAGTTAACGGAAGGTGCTCAACAATCTCCAGCTGGCCAGTTAGATCTCTTAACTGCTAAAGGGCTAGTTAGTCTTTAACTTGGAGATGGAAATAGGATGTCTGCACGTTTGAATGGAAAGTAGATTTCCGTGCCCTACAGCATAAATATGACTTCAGACTTGAGATTCCCCTCTCTAACCCATGGACACTGCAGGTGGGGGCATGGGCAGTGGCAAGGGTGATCCTGCCACAACAAGGCTGGACCCTCTTTCCCTACCTAGGAGCACTAGTTGGTGGACCTGGGGAAGTTGGTTCTGTCCCCCCTCAGGCAGCACCAGCAGGGACCAGTGGGAACTCCAGAACGACTAGATAAACCAAGTGTCCTGGATTGAATCGTGTCCTCCAAAAATATCTATCAACTTGGCTAGGCCATGATTCCCTTGTATGGTTGTCTACCATTTTATCTTCTGATATGATTTCCCTATATGTTGTAAATCCTATCACTATGATTTAATAAGATGTATTCGTGGCAGTTATATTGATAAGGTCTACAAGATTAGGTTGTGTCTTAAGCCATTCTCTTTTGAGATATAAAAGAGAAGTGAGCCAAGAGACTGGGGGACCTCATACCACCAAGAAAGCGCACTGGGAGCAGAGCGCGTCCTTTGGACCTGAGGTTCCTGTGCTGAGATGCTCCCAGACCCAGGGAAGGCTGATGACAAGGACCTTCCTCCAGAGCTGACAGAGATAGCCTTCCCCTGGAGCTGATGCCCTGAATTTGGACTTGTAGCCTACTAGACAGTAGAAGATAAACTTCTCTTTGTTAAAGCGATCGACTTGTGGTATTTCTGTTATAGCAGTTCTAGATGAGTAAGACACCAGGCAAACCAAAATAGCACCACAGAGGCTCTGAAAATTGCCAGTGGAAGCACAGTTCACAAAAGTATTCTGGGACCTATGTGCTGAACCTAAAAAGGTGACTGCCTGCTAAAATGAGAACCTCCTAACGTAATAGCCAGATGTCCAGAATACAGTAGAAAATTACCTGTCATACCAAGATCCAGGAAAATCACAAATTGAATGAGAAAAGATAGACAATTAACTGATGCCAAACCCAAGATAGCTTCAATGTTGGAATTAATCTGACAAGGATTTTTAAAGCAATCATCAACGTGATTCAATAAGCAGTTACAAATTTGGCTGTCTGTTTTGTAAATAAAGTTTTATCAAGACAGCTGTGCCATTTGCTTATACATTGTCTATGCTGCTTTCGAGCTACAGTGGCAGAGTTAAATAGTTGTGGCAGAGACCAAATGGCCCACAAATCCTAAAACACGAACTCTCTGGCCCTTTACGAAAAGTTTGCTGACCCTGCAGTTTGGTCATTGAGGACCTTCGAATGATCAGTTTCTTTGAGATATTTCGTTCTTTTTACCTTTTGTCTTGGTTTCTTACTGCTGGTGTAACAGATACCACAAATGGGTAGCTTTTTAAAGAACAGGAATTTTATTTTCTAACAGTTCAGGAGGCTAGGAGTCCAAATTCAGGGCACCAGCTCTAAGGGGAAGCTTCTGTGTTGGCTCCGGAGGAATACGGCATGATCCTTGTTCCATCTTCTGTGGTCCCCGCATTCCTCTGTCCCTTGGTGATCCTCCTGTGGCATCTGTGCCTGCTCTTGTGTCTAATCTGGTCTTTTTATAACTCAGCAGTGATTAGGTTTAGGATGGCACCCTACACTGATACAGCCTCATTCACAGAACAAAGAAAATCCCATTTCCAATTGGGATTACATCCACAGGTATAGATAGGGGTTAGGATTCCAACACATATTTTTTTGGAGGGGGACATAGTTCAATCCTTAACATCTTTTTTTATCTGTTTCATTTGATTTAACTATAGTGTATTAATGTTCCTTATATTGGTGTCTCCATTCTCTTCCTGTGTCGTCTTACTTGATCCTTCCTCACTGTAACCTCACATTGGAGGTGGACTCCATTTCCTCCTGCTCAGCCTTGTCCCTTATTGCCCGTTTCAGTCTCTTAACCTGACTGAGAAATGTGACTTCTGTGGATTTTGAAGATCTGGGCACTAAATAGGATTTTCTTTCTCCATTTACTTAAGAAGCCCTGAGAGATACTGGGTAATCAGGAGTTGTTAGGACTGTTCTACACAGTGGTGTGTTTGGCAGTACAGGGAGTGATGTCCCAAGGGGGTCACAGGACCCTGCCTTAAGTGAACTCTCGGTAAGTTAGCATTCAAGGTAGGTAGTGTACCAGGAGGTAGGACAAGAGACATGACCCAGAAAGTTCAGGAGGAAGATTGAATGTCAGATAGAAGAGTCAGCAGCACACTGGGAGAAGAAATTGTTCAGGTGTGAGGCAGGACTTAGTATGCACCAAAACTCAGAAATTTGGGGAAAGACATTGGAAATTTGAATGCTGGCTTCCAAAATATCAACAACACATCCTGTCGATAAGCCAAAATTGAGTTTATTCTTCACTGGTGTAAAAGAGAACACCACCTCCATCGAGTGTTGGCTGTGTCTCTGAGTGAGGAGGGCAACGTCAGAATTTATTGAGAATTCGAACTTTGGTTTATGATGGGAGGACTTGATTAGGATTAGGTAAGAATCACAATACAACAGTCCAGGGTTTGTGGAAACAAGTCAAGGATTTTGAGGCAAGGAATTCTATGGATCTTATGGTCTAAATTGTTGATGATTTCTGTTAAAGAGTTGATGGGTCTTTTGGGTAATTCCTATAACGAACAGCCAAACAATTTCTGGAGGGGATTCTCCTGGAATATTAAAATAATACTAAAGGGGGTAGTGGAACGGTAAAGTCATGTTAATGGAGATAGTAAGCTCTATGGTGTGTGTGTAGATGAATTTGGTTTTGAAGATCTTTGATGCATAGCTTTTAAGCCTAGGTGAAGATTTTGGCCTAAGTGGATAAGTGTCTCAGTTAGCCAGGGACTGACTCCCCTGCTGTAGAGGGGATTCTTAGAAGGGGCTCAGGAATTCCACCAGACTGAGGAGAAATGTTCAACCCAGGCTACCTTGAGCTTGGCATCAAATCGTTCTGTCCACTTCCAGGAAGATGGATTGAGTTACCAAAGGCACTGGTGACCAGTGAGCCTGGGAGGCTCTGCCCACCAAGGCAAGAAGCCTTGATTGCTTCAGGATAAGAAATCTGTGGTCAGGAAGTGCATCACGCTAATCCTTTGATGAGTAATGGATGAGTGGCTGAGTATCTGTTGACACTTCACCTGCCAGGACTGGGCCTTTCAGGTGCTTCTGAAACCTGATCCAAGGTTTATAGCTCAGAAAAAGCAGAGCAATCAAGTTAAACGAGACCCTTCTCCCCTTGCCGTCCCCTTCAGTTCCCTGTTTAGCCTGTCTTGGAAGAAGTACAGCCAAAATCTTCCTTAGGAGGGAGGATGGTGAGACTTCGTCTCACATACTTTGGATGGGTTATCAGAAGGGACCAGCCCCTGGAGAAGGACATGATGCTTGGTAAAGTAGAGGGTCATCGAAAAAGAGGAAGACCCTCAACAAGGTGGATTGACACAGCAGGTGTAACAATGGGCTCAAACACAGTAGTGATTGTGAGGATGGCGCAGGACTGGGCAGTAGTGTTTTGTTCAGTTGTACATAGGGTCGCTATGAGTTGGAACCGACTCGATGGCATCCAACAGCAACAACGGACTTGTTCAGCTGGATGTCATTGGGTTTTGGTTTTTGTGTCTTGGTTTCAGGCTTCATTGACTGTGGTCTTTCATTTTCAATAACCACTGATCCTATTAGCATTAAACTCCTGTGACTTGGTTTTGTAATGGATGTGACGTTGTTTGTGCTGTGGGAAACAGGCCATAGGATTTACTCCCTGAGAAATTGGTTTGCTTAACTGGTCAGTTGAATTTGACTTATATTTAGTCTGTTTCACTACCCTAGAGTTGACGTTTTTAAGAGGCAGATCTCTGAAATTTAGTTTGGGACCCCATTTCTGTACCTGCGTTAAAAGATGGTGAGGCCTCTGACTGTGGAAGCCAAACACCAGAAAGAAATGGAATTTGTGCATTTTTTGTTTTGATTTGTTTTTAAACACCACAGGTAATGAATGTTGGTGGCGCCTTGGAAAAAGTATCTAGGGTTCTGGTGTGAAACTTATGTAATTAAAGCAAGCGATTCGACGCGTTTTTGAGGACTGGTACCAGTAGGTGTGCTCAGTGACGACGGCTGTGCTTTGCTCTTGTTGATTTTACTCTTAAGTTGATAAGCTTTTAGGAACCTTGAAGGGGGCGTGAAGGGGCTGCTTGAAGATTTGCTCTTGGTGTTTTTCGGTGCACATAGTCTTTTGGTACCACATTCATCTTCTCATCTGTGCCCTTAATTAAAAATATTTGTTGTTAGGTGCTGTCGAGTTGATTCTGACTGATAGCAGCCCTGTGCACAACAGGATGAAATGTTGCCCAGTTCTGCGCCATCCTCACAATTCTTGCTATGTTTGAGCCCATGGTTGCAGCCACTGTGTCAGTCCATCTCCCTGAGAGTCTTCTCTTTTTGCTGACCTCGTACTTTACCAAGCAGTCCTTTTCCAGGGACTGATCCCTTCTGACAACAGGTCCAAAGTATATGAGACATAGTCTCGCCATCCTTGCTTCTAAGGAGCATTCTGTTTGTACTTCTTCCAAGAGAGATTTGTTCCTTTTGCTGATAGTCCATGGTATATTCAGTATTCTTCACCAACACCATAATTCAAAGGCATCAGTTATTCTTCAGTCTTCCTTCTTCGTTGTCCAGCTTTCACGTGTATATGAGGCAATTGAAAACACCATGGCTTGGATCAGGTGCACCTTAGTCCTCAAGGTGACATCTTTGCTTTTTAACACTTCCAAGATCTCTTTTGCAGCAGATTTGCCCAATATAATTAAAAATACAGACACACGGAAATAGCTGAAACCTTTTCTTCGTGGGCTGATTAAGACTCTTCATCAGTATCTCCTCGTCTTTGCAAATGTTAGAAGACTAATAACTGTGATATACAGCTCCAGGGGTAGGAAGCCTACATTTCCTTCAGAGTTCACTTAGTTTCTTTTGGACCTAATTAAGTTGATGTAAAGTGCAGGTTGGCACTGATTGCGTCATTAAAGACTAGAGTTATGTTTTGCGTCACATGGAAGAATGGGAGAAAATGAATCTTGATGAGATGTCTACTATGTGCCAAGCACTGTGCCAGGCTTGTCTTATATTTTAGTGTTCAGTTTGCCAAGAAATATGTGAAACCCATGAGGTGCCTGGTAATTGAAATGTTCTAGCCCAAGGTCACCCAAGGGGGTGCTGTTGTCATTTTGAGCCAGAAAGTTCTTCGTTTTCTGGGAGCGTGCCCTGACTTGCAAGAAATTGAATATTCCTAGCCCCTACCCAAGGAGCCCTGGGGGCACGGTGATTAAACATTTGGCTACCAACCAGAAGGTCAGCGGTTTGAACCTACTAGCTGCCTCATGGGAGAAAGACCTGGCGATCTGCTTCTATAAAGATTTACAGCCTTGGAAACCCTATGGGGACAGTTCTACTCTGTCCCATAGGGTTGCTATGAGTCGGAATTGACAGCATTGGGTTTGGTTTTTTGTTGTTCGTTTTAGCCCCTACCTACGAGTCTGGATAGCACAAGTGGTTTGCAGTTGGCTGTTAAGCTAAAGGTTGGTAGTTTGAACCTGCTCAGTGACTTCATGGGAGAAAGTCATGGCAAGCTTCTTTCATAAAGATAACAGCCAACATTATGCTAAGTGAAATAAGTGAATCACAAAAGGACAAATATTGTATGACCTCACTTGTATAAAAAGACAAGAAAAGGCAAATGTATAGAGAACAAAATTTGTTAGTGGCTGCCAGGGGCTGGAGGGAGATGAAGGGGGAGGAGGGTTAATGGTGATGAAACAATCACGTTGATTAAGGGAAGAGTTGTACAGCTGATTATTGTAATTGTTGTCAGTAAGATGTACACCTATAAAAAGTTGAATTGGCAAAAAATACAGTAGTTTAGCTTAACTAGTAAAGAATGTCTGCCTTGAGCATTATGCTCTTTTAAACCCTTAAAACCAAACTCACTGGCGTCGAGTTGATTCCAACTCATAGCAACCCATAGGGTTTCCAAGGCTGTAAATGTCTATGGAAGCAGAGTACCACATCTTTCTCCCTCGGAGTCACGGGAGGTTTCGAACCACCAACCTTTCGGTTAGCAGTTGATTGCTTTAACCACTGCACTGCCAGGGCTCCTTATGCTCTTTTAAGATCTATCTGTATGGGATCAAATTGACAACATCAACGCAAAGGATTAGATAGGAACCTTAGGGGGCAGTGAGTTTATGTTAATGGGGGAGGAACAACTCAGAAAAAGAGGGGGGTGAGAATGGCTGTACAACTCGAAAAATGCAATCAATGTCACTGAATTGTACATGTAGGAACTGTTGGATTGGTGCATGTTTTCCTGCATATGTTCTCAACAACAACAAGAATAAAAATATAAAAAAGGAAAAAAAAGATCTACAGCCTAGAAAACCCAATGGAGCTGTTCTACTCCCTAACACATGGGGTCACTATGAGTCAGGGACTGACTCAATGGCAGCTAACGACAACAGCCCCTGCCCCCACATGCCGGTACCCCTCCCCAGTCACTGTAGTGCCAAATCCGCCCCCCTTCCATTTCCAGATGTCCCCTCTAAAAAGCAGTTCTGTCTCAACGCGTTGGCAATAGGCTTTCAATAAATACTCTTGAATTCTTTTCAAAGAGCAGATGCATGGATTCCATCTCTGGGGACACACTTCTCGTCATAGAGTGGAAGAGTCTGTAAGCCAACTTCATGTTTTTAATTACCAAAGATTTATAGTATTTTATGCTTGTGAAATAAGTATTTATCCTATGCCATGTAAATGGTGTACAGTTAGTTCCGTTGTTGAATTAAAAACAAATGTATTCCATATAGTTACAACATCACTCATAATTGTAAAAAACATAATCTATTACAGTTTTCATCATGATATTTTCTTCTCTCCTTCAGTGCATCATTTTTGTAAGGCAAGATTTTATGGTAGGAATTTACAGAAATGCTGACCACTAGAAATAGCCAGTCCACTTCTCTCTGTAAGCAGCTCTACTTAGAGTTGACTGTCAAAGAATGTATGGACGCTTTGTTTTGCTCGAAGTGAAATTTAACCAGTCAGCTGCATTTCTTGACAAACTGATCATGGAGGCTTGCTCCTTTACTAAGCTGCCAGCCGTATTATGCTAACTGATTAATAATTTATCTGGTCAGAGTGGTTTCTGCAGAATTTTGTGTCATAAATGGGTTCTGTTGCACTTTCAGTGAGAGAAGAGCGGTATCGGGGATTCATTCAGCAGGCATTTACTGTACTGGGGATAAGTCAGTGAAAACACAGGGAAGGATCTGCCCTTGTGCAGCTTACACACTAGTTTAAAACCAAAAACCAAACCCAGTGCCATCGAGTCGATTACAAACTCATAGCGACCCTATAGGACAGAGTAGAACTGCCCCATAGAGTCTGACCTTTTGGTTAGCAGCCATGGCTCTTAACCACTACACATAAATGAACCTAATAATGAAATCACGAGCTAGGTTGGAAGGCGGTAACTGCTATGGAGAAAAATAGGGTTGATAAGGAGAACTGAGATGTCACGGATTGGCTGGGGATGTAATTATAAATGAGGTGGTTTGGGAGGGAATTTTCTTGAAAAAGTAACTGTTAAGCGAAAACCTGAAGGAGAAATAAGTATTGATATCCTGTGTTGCACAAGGCGTCGTGTTAAGATTTGGAATGGCTAGGGGTAACCTCTGTAATCTGCAGAAAACAGCCTGGGTGGCCAAATGAGGGGTGCGTATGTGAAGGTGAGAACTCTCCAAACCGTGTCGGTGCAACGTGTCTATTAACACTGATTTTTTAAACCTTTCTGAAGTAGCAGCACCAGTTTTGGTAAGTAGAGTTGCAATGGCTGAATGTCTTATTTTAAGCAGACAACTACACAGCGTGATTAAAAAAAAAAAAAAAAAGGTATTTGTTATGAAAGGAAAGAGAAAAACAAATCTGAACATGGAATGAGTTTTGTGTCCAAGTCTGGAAACATGGCCACTAAGTAATTGTTGTTACCCCAGCCGACAACTTCATGATGGCAACAGGGATCCTCCAGGGATGACAGTGCCAAAGCAGCAGATAGACGTTGCTGCAAATTAAGGATGGCTTTTGTGGGGGGAGCTTGAAGAATGGTGGACTGGAGCCCAGAGAACAGGATTCTGTCCCTGCTTCTGGTGCTAACCAGCTCCGTGACCTTGGGCAGCTTGCTTTCTTTAGGTCCTCTTCTCCTCGCTCAGGGCGTATTTGCTAAGCATGGTGCTAAGCACTTCATGTACAGCATCTTGTTTAATGAGATAAGTTGTAAAACGTGAGGGGGATGAACTTCACAAGATAACCATTAAAGTCCTTTTCTAGTGCCCAGCTCCTTTCTCCTTGATTTGTGAAGTTAAAGATGCAATTAGACTATCTCTTGTCTGTAACTTAGGAGTTGGAGCCAGGACATGAAATATGATTATCTTGGATTGTATTAGCTTAAGCCATGGACCAGAACTAGAATCTCTGTGGGTTTTTTTTTTTTTTTTCTTCTTCCTTCTTTCTGACATCTTATACAGTGTTAAGAAAGTCAAATTCTTTGGGGGTATTTTTTTTTTGGAGAGGGTGTGGTGGTTCTGTACTGGCTTCAGTGTGATCTCCCTACCCTAGATTTCACTTCTCTTTTTTGAACTTTGAATGGGACTGCCAAGGAGTCTAGAATTGGAGTTAGAAGGAAAGTGAAGAATTAATTTTGCTCTGAGACAAAGCCACTGGTGCCCCCACAATCTCAGATGACCTTCCATAGTAAAAGAGCTTTAAAGTGGTCACAAGGACTTATGCCTTTAATGTATCTGTCATTCCCATATCTTCTGAAGCTCTGTAAAACCACACACCCAGATGATCCTGACGGTCCCTTTCTGCTCTAATGTTCTAAAATTCTCTTTTGATTAGATTTGCGGGTGTGTGCAATTGACAGGCAGTGGTTTGGATAGACTTACCTGGTAGATTTCACCCAGGACTGCGTCCCATCAATGAGCATTAAACGTCCTCTGAGCTGATGCTCAGCTCACCCCTCTGGGTGATGATGGTTTCTCTCGCCATGTTCATCCAGTTCCATGGTTTAAGCGCGGGGCTCCAAGGCTGTTGAAAGGAAGACTTTCGACTCTCACTTCGTTGCTGTATTTTGCTTCTTGTAGATGATGAGCCAGGTAGAAGGACAGCAGAAGAACCTCGTGCATGCCATCGAGTCCCTCCCGGGTTCTGGCCCCCTCACTGCCTTGGACCAGGATCTGCTGCTCCTGAAAGCTACCTCTGCTGCGACCCTCAGCTGCCTTGGCGAGTGCCTCAGCTTGTTACAGCAGAGTGTACAGCAGTTGGGCCAGCACAGCCACAAGCCAGGGGCCTCAGGTAAGAGTCCCAGTGGGCGCTTCGGTGTTTGCAGTGAGTCCTGTCGGGTCTCTCTGTGTGTGTTTCCCATTGCCTTCCTCCTTTAAATCAATCCATTCATCCACCATCCATCCACCTATCCTTTTTCCCAAGTGTCTTGCCATCCACTCCTTCTTCTTTGCTCCCTACTCTGGCATATTTTTTTTCTTTTACAAATTAGAAATTTAACATCCGGTTAGAAATTTAGCTGACCATGTTTTCATGAATACTATGGATTTGTTTCAGACTTGCTGGCATCACATTATAGATTTCATTCCACTTGTTACTTTTTTCACTTGGCATTCTATTTGTGGAAACCCTGGTGGCATAGTAGTTAAGTGCTGTGGCTGCTAACCAAAAGGTCAGCAGTTCAAATCTACCAGGTGCTCCTTGGAAACTCTATGAGGCAGTTCTACTCTGTCCTATAGGGTTGCCATGAGTCGGAACTGACTTGATGGCAGCGGGTTTGGTTTTTTTTTTTATTTGTAAGATCCATTGCTATGTAGCACCCCCTCCATTAATTCTAACTGTGCAGACTTCTCCATCGTGTGAGTCTGCCATATTGTACCAACTGCTCTCTGATGACGAACACCCACACTTCCTCCAGCTCTCATCCCTGCTGACCTCGCTGCAGTGAATGTCCTCATGCGTGTCCCTCATGAACCTTGCGAAGACTTCTCTGGAATACAGACCAGAAGCATTTCTAATTCTTTATCAGTGTGTTAGAAATTATAATTCACTCCCTAATTATGCCTCAACCTTTTTAGAGGAGAGTTTAATGAAAAAATTAATTCATTAATAAAGGTGAAAATAGCTTGAGGTTGTCCATGTCATATATAATTATTAAGTATTATAATTAACAGAATAATAGAAGCCTCACTGAGCTTTGTTGCTCAGAGATCACTTAATTCATGAAGAAATGAGGGCAACATGGGTGATAAAGTACAGCTAGGATAAGCGATGGTCTTCATATTTCATGTTTTCCTCAATTACTCTTTGCTCTCCATATCGCTGAAGGTTAAAAGTCATGGTTGGTTTTCCAGAGTAGATCATGTGGGGTAATTTGGGTTTCTTCTTATAAATGTACCATCATTTATTGAGCTCCGGTCCTGCCACTGTTCGGCCTTTGCTACACGTTTTCTGAAATCTTCACGAGGTAGATAGTATCACACCCATTCTTCAGATGTGGTGCTGAGATGCAGAGAGGTTAAATGATTTGCCTGAGGCCCTTGAGTAACATGGCAGAGTCAGGCTAGAGGTGCAGGCTTCCCACTGTGATATCTACCTTCCTCTGCTTGTGGTTCTTTGTTCATCCAGAGCAGGCCATCGAGCGGGCTCTGGGTTCTCCATACTGGGACCAGGAATACAGTCTGCTACCTTCACAGTTCTCTCAGAGCAGGGATATTTATTTTATTTTATACAGTTTCAGACTTCCAGAGAAATTGCAAGAATAGCATCAAAAATTTCCGTATACTTATGTCCGAATTCCCCAGATGGTAATGTTTTAAGATACTTGTTTCATTGTTTTCCCTCTAAGTATATAAGCATATTATAATTTTTTAACCACTTGAGTAAGTTGCAAACATGATGTCCTCTCACCTTTAAATTACTTCAATGTTTGTTTCCTTAAAAAGGACACTTTCCTGTATAATGCAAGTGCAGCAAACAAAATCAATAAACTAACGTGAACCCAATCCTATTTCTGTATCTACAGACTTTATTAAATTTCGCCAGTGGTCCCATTAAAGTCCTTTATAACAACAACAGCAAAATTTCTGCTGCAGGGTCCAATCCAGGAAAGAACATGTGTGTATTCAAACACAGAGTGAAAATGCCAAAATCTGGTTTTCTGCCTTTTCTCATCTTTTTCAGTCTGAAAATGAAACCCTGATCCTGCAACTCCAGTGAGACTCCTTGACATTTCCACATTAGAACAGATCCTTAGTGACCGCCATTTGGGCACAAATTCAGAGCTAAACCTGGAGGCTTTTCAAGGCTCTCCATGGTCTCTCTCCCCGTGTCGTAACTTCGAGCCTCTGCCACCTCATAGGCTCATGCCGAGAAAGAATCTTTCTACTCTAGATACGAGCTTGACCATTTTCTTATTCCTAAAATTATCCCCTTAAAACCTCTTTCCTCAAGGCTGGTCTCTAGCAAATTTTCAGTTTCCTTTTATAGTGTTCATTGAGCCTTTGGTGTTTTTCTGTGGGTGGTTTACACTCGACTACTAACTAGAAGATTGGCAGTTCAAATCCACCCAGAGGCACCTCAGAAGAAGACGCTGGGGATCTACTCTGTAAGATTCCCATAACCAGTTGTTGTCGAGCTGTTCCCAACCCATAGCAACCTAATAGGACTGAGTAGAACTGTCCCATAGGGTTTCCAAGGAGCAGCTGGTGGATTCGAACTGCTAACCTTTTCTTCAGTTAGCAGCTGAGCTCTTAACCACTGCGTTGTTGAAAACCCTGTGCAGTACAGTTCTACTCTGTAACACGTGGGGCCACCATGAGTCGGAATCGGCTCAAGGGCAACAGGCTTTTGAAGGGACAGAAACTAATGGAGGAATTTCAGATGTGGTGACAGGTTGAAATGAGAAGTGTTTGGGAGGAGGGGAGTCCAAGCAGAGTCCCTGACATTGTGCCACTTAGAGTATTACCTTCCTCGTGGTCCCTTCCCTCTCCCCATTTCCCCATCCCTCTTCCTTTTGGCCATTTTGTATTCCAAGGAACCTGGCTGGAAGCTGGAGAATAGGGGAAGCATGAGACATCACAATGGCTAATTTGTTTCCTTGTCTTGTTAACCCCTATGAAAGTTATATTCCCTATAACATAGCCCCTTCAGTTTGAAAACATTCTGCATGTATTTGTTAAATCCATGCCGTGCACTGGGGAAAAAGCTAAATTACTTCCTGCAGCCACAACATCTCAGCTGCCTGCAGTTAAAACAGAGTTCCGGAATCTCAAGCCAGCGGAGTGAGAACGTGGCAGCTCTGGGAATATCGGATGGGATGCGTTTGTGTAAAATCTCGGGGCTCTCGAGGTTGATAAGAGCTATCGCAGCCTGACTACCACCAATAAAAACATAATGGTTATGCCTAAGGAGAGCCAGGCTGAGCTGATGAAATAAAAATCTCATTAAAGTAAAACCCTGTCTGGGTTTCGTGTGAGTGTTCAACGGGCCGGGAGGTCCAGATTACCCGCAGCAGACCCAATATCCATACCGATTGTTCCTGCTTAGAGCTTCTTTGCTTTCTGACCCTTGCTCTGTTTTTTTTTTCTACTAGCCCTTTTCTGAATCAAAAGTTAATTTGTGGTCTTGTAGCATTTGATCTTCTGTAGCATTTCATTCTGACTTCCAGGGAATAGGTTGGCTTTGGAGCCTTTGGCTAGAAATGTTGTCTGATGCTCCTTTTATTTCAAACACTCAGCAACTAGACAGGCATCTGAAAGTACTTCCGTATTCATCTGCCTCCCATCTGTGTGTTTTGACTCACAGACCTTTCCTTGATGACATCTCTAAGATATGTCGTCGTTGTTAGCTGCCATCAAGTCAGTTCCGACTCACAGCGACACTATGTACAACAGAGCAAAACACTGCTGGTCCTGTGCCAGCCTCATGATGGTTGTTATGCTTGAGCCCATTGTTACAGCTACTGTGTTAGCCCATTTCGTTGAGGGTCTTCCTTTTTTTTTTTTTTTCGCTCACCCTCTGCTTTACTAGGCATGATGTCCTTCTCCAGGGATTGATTCCACCTAATAACATGTCCAAAGTATATGAGATGTGGTCTCGCCATCCTTGCTTCTAAGAAGCATTCTGATTATACTTTTTCCAAGACAGATTTGTTCGTTCTTCTGGCAGTCCATGGTATATTGAATATTCTTCGCCAACACCGTAGTTCAAAGATGTCATTTTTCCTTCAGTCTTCCTTATTCACTCTCCAGCTTTTACACACGCATATGAGGTGATTCAAAGTACCATGGCTTGGGTCAGTTGCACCTTAGTCTTTAAAGTGACACCTTTGCTTTTCAACACTTTAAAGAGGTCTTTTGCAGCAGATTTGCCCAGTGCAATGCATTGTTTGATTACCTGGGTGCTGCTTCCATGAATGTTGATTGTAGATCCAAGTAAAATGAAATCCTTGACAACTTCAGTCTGTTTTCCATTTATCATGATGTTGCTCATTGATCCAGTTGTGAGGATTTTTGTTTTCTTTATGTTGAGGTGTAATCCGTACTAAGGCTGTAGTCTTTGGTCTTCATCAGTAAGTGGTTCAAATCCTCTTTGCTTTCAGCAAGGAAGGTTGTGTCATCTGCATATTGCAGGTTGTTAAACAGTCTTAGTCCAATCCCAATGCTATATTCTTCTTTCTTCATATAGTCCCCCTTTTATAGATTGAATCGTGTCCCCCCAAAATATGTGTTAACTTGGCTAGGCCAGGATTCCCAGTATTGTGTGGTTGTCCTCCATTTTGTGCCCTGATATAATTATCCTATGTGTTGTAAATTCTAACCTCCGTGATGTTAATGAGGCAGGACACAATCCACAGGATTAGATTGTATCTTGAGTCAGTCTTTTTTGAGATATAAAAGAGAGAAATAAGCAGAGAGGAGAGGGACCTCCTTCCACCAAGAAAGAAGAGCTGAGAGTGGAGCATGTCCCTTGGACCTTGGGTCTCTGTGCTGAGAAACTCCTAGATGGAGGGGAAGATTGATGACAAGGACCTTCCTTCAGAGCTGACAGAGAGAGAGAGCCTTTCCCTGCAGTTGGTGCCCTGAATTCGGGCTTCTAGCCTCCTAGACTGTGAGAGAATAAATTTGTTTGTTAAAGCCATCCACTTGTGGTATTTCTGTTATATCACCACTAGATAACTAAGACACCCCCTAAGATAAAAACAAAAAACACCTGTTGCTGGCGAGTTGATTCCTATTCATAGCAACCATATAGGACAGAGTAGAACTGCCCCATGAGGTTTCCAAGAAGTGGCTGGTGGATTTGAACTGCCAGCCTTTTTTGTTAGCAGCCAAGCTCTTAACCATTACACTACCAGAGCCCCTATATAAAAAAGCCAAAAACCAAACTCATTGCTGTCGAGTCGATTCTGACTCGAAGCAACCCTACAGGACAGAGTAGAATTGCCCCATAGGGCTTCCAAGCAACAGCTGGTGGATTTGAACTGCTGTCCTTTCGTTTAGCAGCCATAGCTTTTAACCACTATGCCACCAGGGTTTCCTTATGGAGAGGTTTGTAATTAAAATTAATAAAGTAACTTGGTGATGTTATGTGGCTCGCTTGCATTCTTGGTGTCTACTAAATCCAATTCACCAGCTTGGTGGAGGCAGTTGACTGCTGGGGGACTTGAGCATGTGTTTTTCCCAGCCTAGATGTGTGCCTCTAATTCTGCCAAGAAAAGGCACACCCGTGCTCCCAACTGGAAAGGCTGCGTTCCTTGGGAGTCTGGGTGGTGTATTAGTTTCCCAAGGCTGCCATAAGAAGTTACGACAAACCAGGTGGCTTAAGACAACAGAAGTTTATTCTTTCACAGTTCCCAAGGCCAGAAATCCTAAATCAAGCTGTTGACAAACAAGGTGGTTCCTCGTTGGGGGCCAGGAGGAGAATCTGTTCGATGCCTCCCTCCTAGCTTCTGGTAGCTGCCGGCGGTCTTTGCCATTCACTGGGTTGTGGCAGCCTAACTCCGATCACTGCCTTTGCGTCACGTGTTGTTCTCCCGCGTGTCTGTGTGTCTGTGTCCAAATACCCCTCTTATTATAAGGATACCATTCATACGGGAGTTAGGGCCCTCTCTAACCCTGTATGACATCACCTTAACTTGATTACATCTGCCAAGATGTAATCCAAATAAGGCCACATTCACAGGTTTCAGTGGACATGAATTCTTGAGGGACACTATTCAACCCTGGTGGCACAATGGTTAAGAACTCAACTGCTAACCAAAATGTTGGCAGTTCAAACCCACCAGCCACTCCTTGGAAGCCCTATGGGACAGTTCTACTCCGTCTTATACGGTCTCTGAGTCAGAATCGACTTGATGGCAACGGGTTTGTTTTGGGGTTTGTATTCAACCCAGTTACAGAGAGATTTATAATGGTGTTGGGGTACAGAGTACTGTCTTCTGTGTTTTCTGGTAGCTACAGACCTTGATCCAGGGAATATGGTTCAAATTCAGAGCAGATACCTATAACCAGACAAGCACATTCTAGCGCCAGGTAAGAAGTGGGTGCCAACAGGATGATTAACGCAACGCATGTTTAGGAGAGGACCCTGGAGCCAGCACTGTCAGAGCAGGTGATGGTAGAGTCTTGGGGAATCCCTGTGGTTGACACATGTGACCTTGGGCATAAGTAAGAACAAAAGAGCTGACGACATGTATTTGAAGGGAGGAGGCCAGAGCAGAATTTAGTATGCTTTCCTTAACTCATCCTTCTAATAACTTTTTCATTTTCTTATAAAATTTGTGGAGCTCGAGTTAAATAAGCCATTAGCATGGGTGTTATGGATTGAATTGTGCCCCCCTCCCCCAAATGTGTTGGAATCCTAAACCCGGTAGCTGTGGGTGTGATCCCATTTGGGAACACTGGGAATAGGGTTTTCTTTGTTATGTTAATAAGCCCATATTAGTGTAAAGTGTGTCCTAACTCTAATGGCCTGATGACTTTTGAGGTATAAAAAGAACAGTTTAGATACAGAGAGAAGCAAACACAGATGAGGGAAAGTTAGAGCCTTGTGCATATCGCCACGGGACCAAGCAACAGTGGGATTACAGAAGCTGCGACAAGTATCTTCCCCTAGAGCCGGTGCCCTGAATTCAGACTTCTAGCCACCTGAACTGTGCGAAAATAAATCTTTGTTCTTTAAAACCCCCCACTTGGTATTTCTGTTACGGAGACTCAGACAGTTGGCCTTCTCATTTTGGAGTTTGGCGAAAAGAGTCAAAAAGCCGAGATGTATGTTCTTAGTTTTTTTTTAATTTTTAGGAGGCTGTGAAACTCACAGTCTCTGAAATTGACAATCTCTAAATGTATTAGTAGGTGCTCATTCATCCCTCAGTTATTTATTGAGCTGATACCCTGCCCCGCCAGCCTGTGTTCCTAGGTCCGGGGACACTGCCACAGGCAAGGGCAATATTGACCTTGCCCTCAAGGAGCTGACCTTCTGGGGTGGAGAGAAAAACAGTAGCCAAAGGAAGTAGGTGAATTCAGATAGTGCTGAGTGCTGTGACGACCGTAAGCAGAGCCATGTGACCAGAGAGCGTCCTGGAGGTGCTACTTTGGCTCAGGAGGTCCCACGAGGCCCCTCTGAGCTAGTGATGGTGGAGCTGACCCTGAGTTCACACAGGAGACCTCTTCCACCTCCATGTAGATGAACTTGGGGAGAGGAAAATGCACCTGCAAAGCCTCTGAGGCTGTAATGAACTTGGCTCATTCAAGAAATGGAGAAAATGCCCGTGTGTTTTGAGCATAGCGAGCCAAGGGAGAGAGGAGAGAGAGATGGTGTTGGGTAGGCGTGTGGCCTTGGGAGGTAAGCTGAGTAGTTTAGATTTTATTCTGATTGCCGTGAGAAGCCATTTGAAGCTTTTCGGTAGCAGAGTGATGTGATCTGATACTTGAACTTAAAAAGCCAAAAAAAAAAAAGATTCTTGAATAAAAGTATACTTTTTTGGGTAATACAGTGCACACTAACACATCCATGAGCACACATACACCCCTTTGCAGCTGCCTGTTATTTGGTTTCTGTGAACTAGATTCCCTGGGGGTGTTAAAAGTTTGGGATACTTAGAAATTTTTCTTTGGGTGACTCTAGTGAAAAGGCTGACAGAACTATTTTAGGGCTAAAAGGTCGAGTTCTAATTCAGACAAGTCAGCCTCCACTTCAGCCTACGTTTTATTACTTATTCTCGTTAGACTGAGGTGGAATGTGCGTCTCCTCTTACCATCCTATTAGCTTCTTATTCGCTCCTTTGAAGAAGGGTTTAGAGGAGGATATGGACAGCTTTTATTTTCGTAAGCTCCTTTGTGTCTTCCTCTTGTTTCAAAATAGAAACTTCCTTACCTGCATTTTTTGGTTTTTGTCTTCCTTGTTTTCATACTTTTTACTTTTGACCTTGTACGCAGTGGGCCCCTGGCTGTGTGTGGTAGTTGTGAGATGTCAGGTGTATAATAAGATCAGTTCACCTCCTCTGGGAGACCTGGCAAGAGCAGATCAACCCAGCGGGGCAGGTACCTGAGATAGACCATGTTATTAGCACTTGAGGAGTCGTTTATCCCCCAGTTCCATGAGAGAGAATGGTACTATTGCTAGGATAGTACCAACCAAAGATAAGATTTCTCTCCTGGCTTCTGGGATTAATGAGGGTGGGGAGAAGAGGGGAGGGTGGGCATAGAACCACAAACAGGGCATCCAAGAGATACAAGCAAATCTATAGACTGTAAATAGCTGAATTTGAGACCTGTTCATATTCTAATAAGGAGACCTGGTGATGCACTGGGGCTGGGCTGCTAACTGAAAGGTTGGCAGTTCATACCCACCCATTGGCTCTGCAGGAGAGAAAGACCTGGTGATCTGTTTCCATAAAGGTTAAACCAAAAAACCAAACGCATTGCCATGAGTTGATTCCAACTCATAATGACCCTATAGGACTGAGTAGAATTGCCCCATAGGGTATCTAAGGCTATAATCTTTACAGAAGCAGACTGCTACATCTTTTTCTGATGGAGTGGCTGGTGGGCTCAAACTATTGACATTTCGGTTAGCTGCCAAGTGCTTAACCGCCACGCCACCAGGGGAAACCCTATGGGACAGTTCTACTTTGGCATATGAGGTTGCTGTGAGTTGGCATCTACCCAATGGCACCTAACAACAACATATTCTTTTTTTTAATTTTGCTTTAAATGAACGTTTACAGTTCAAGTTGGTTTCCCATACAAAAATTTATACACACATGGTTATGTGACCCTAGTTGCTCTCCTATAGTGTGATAGCACACTCCTCCTTTCCACCCAGGTTTCCCGTGTCCATTCAACCAGTTCCTGTCCCTCTTTGCCTTCTCACTTTGCCTCCGGACAGGAGCTACCCATTTAGTCTCATGTATCTACCTGAACCAAGAAATACACTCTTCACGAGAACCGTTTTATGTCTTATAGTCCAGTCTAATCTTTGAAGAGTTGGCTTTGGGAATGGTTTTAGTTCTGAGCTAACAGAGAGTCCGGGGGCCGTGACCTCTGGGGTCCCTCCAGTCTCAGTCAGACCATTACGTCTGGTCTTCTTTACTAGAATTTGAGTTCCACACCCCACTTTTCTCCTGCGCCGTCAGGGACTCTCTGTTGTGTTCCCTGTTAGGGCGGTCATTGGTAGTAGCTGGGCACCACCTAGTTCTTCTGGTCTCAGGCTGATGGAGCCTCTGGTTTATGTGGCCCTTCCTGTCTCTTGGGCTAACGTTTTCCTTGTGTCTTTGGTGTTCTTCATTCTCCTTTGCTCCATGCGGGTTGGGACCAATGCATCTTACATGGTGGCTTGCTAGCTTTTAAGACCCCAGACACCTCTCACCAAAGTGGGATGCAGAACATTTTCTTAATAAACTACAACATATTCTAATACAGAATTGTATAAGGTAAAGAAACTCACCTCTGATTACTTGTCCCATTGTTAAAAACCACCAAAAACCAAACCCATGCTGTTGGGTTGATTCCAACTCATAGCTGCCCTATAGGACAGAGTGGAACTGCCTCACAGGGTTTCCAAAGAGTGGCTGGTGGATTCAAACTGCCAACCTTGCAGTTAGCAGCCATAGCTCTTAACCACTGTGCCACTAGGGCTCCTCCCTTCAAAACAAGTCCCATTTAAACCCACCCTGCATTAAGTTGGGCCCATTTTAAGTAGGTCTCCTTATACAACAAGGTACAAATATTTCTTAAGCTATAAATGTTTAATTTGGAAAATACTTGGCATCATTCTAGGTCTTTATTTCAGAAAACATCCTGGGATGGCACGGGCCCAAGTCACATTCCACAGAGCAGCTGAAAAATGGGACCCTTGGCTCTTTGCCATCAGCCAGTGCCAACATAACCTGGGCAATTTTACCAGACTCAACTGAAGACCATCAGTCCTTACAGCCAGAGCCGGAGGTAAGCTAGCCGTCCTCTCTCAGTGCGTTCATGGCTCGTGTTATTGCTTGTTTCGAAATACAGTAATTATATTTGTAACTTGCTCATCTTGGTGTTTTAAGAGAAGACAAATTGTAAAAATGGAAGAATGGCCAGGAGAGACAAACTCTGCTACACGCACGCTTGCCACTTCTCTCATTCTCGTATCTGGCAGCTGCCGAGGGTGAACTGTTGATCCTGCAAATGAGGGATCTCCTATTTTCATTGAAATGGGGGTCATTTTAACTTCTAGTTGGAGAAATTCCACCAGGCCGATGAAAATGATGCCTGTTGACGTGACGGGAGCAGTTACAATATATGATGGCAGTCCATGCAGAGTAACGGCTTCATGGTGTGGTTCATGCTAACGCAGCCCCTGCCTCACACGCTTGGCTGCTGCACGCTCAGAAGCAGCCCAGGATCCAGGGGGTGGCGGGAGGGCAGTGGCCAAGGCTCTTGGTAGGTGCGAAGCTGCAGCCCAGGCTCAGGCTGCAGAGGATAACTGCCCGGCCTTGTCAGGGAGGAGCAGCCCCTGTAGATCTTAAGGACCAGCCAGGCTCCTCTCGTTAGACTTGATGGACATTACGTCGTCTGCCCACACCGCTCCCCGTGTAACTGCCTTTAAGCGACAGGCCCAAAGGGAGCCAAATGCAGTGTTTCCTTTCATCAATTTTACTGTGTCATGAGTGAGTTTTTGGTTCTTCTCTTTATTTTGATGCATATGTCTTCTTGACATGGTCTCTTGAACTGGACTGAGACCCACTTAACCACAAGTTTGAGGGCGTTCTTAATTTTAATCGAAATTGTTTTACCCTGAATGTTATAGAGCACTCACAAAATGGACTTTGTAAACTTGAAAGGCCCAAGGCAGCTTCTTCAATCAAATGGTCTTGGTTACCAGTCACGTTTTTTTCTCTAAGCTTCATATAATTGTATTTTCACAATGACTTGGTAGGTTAGCTCTTTTAGGGGCAAGTGAATCTGCTTCACTGCACTGGGTTTTATTAGTCTGCCCACAGGTATTTAATTAGCATCTTTAAGGTGCCTTAGCAGAGTCTGAAGGGAATAAAACCAAAAAACTCCTTGCCATCGAGTCGATTTTGACCCACGGTGACCCTATAGGACAGAGTAAAACTGCCCCGTAGGGTTTCCAAGGAGCAACTGGTGGATTTGAACTGACCTTTTGGTGAGCAGCCGAGCTCTTAACGACTGCACCACCAGGGCTCCATGAAGGGCATAGGGAATGTGAATTTCTAGAAGGCATTTGGCTTCAACCTGTATAAAGAGTTTCAGGTTGAAAGAAACATTCAGCTGATGTATAGGTGAAGTGGAAGGTAAGTCGGTGACTTTGTAAATGGTAGGAGCCCCGTTGTCATGTTGCTCCTTTGGGAGACTCAGCTGGGTTGGCGTTTGAGGATGGCTGGCTGCTAAAGGGTTGAAAAAATGCACTATCCTTTTTCTCCTGGAAAAGAGCCTTTGTAGGCTCACACTGTAATATATGTATTTCAAGTCTTGCTCTAGAGGGAAATTAAGAGTAGAGAAATGAGTTATTAGATCTTCAGAAATCATTTTTTGAATCCTCATTCCCAGCAGCACTCTGGGACAAAACCAAACAGGTTCCATAACCTAATAAACTTACTTATTAGAGCTGGTTATTTTAATCCCTTACTCTCTGAATTCTTCTTAGTGCTCAGCTTTTCCCTGACAGGTGCTTCCTCTTATTTTTGAAGCTTGGTTGGTGTCTTAGTTATCTAGTGCTACTATAACAGAAATACCACAAGTGGATGGCTTTAAAAAAGAGCATTCTATTCTCTCACAGTCCAGTAGGCTAAAAGTCTGAATTCAGGGCGCTGGCTCCAGGGAAGTCTTTCTCTCTCTGTCAGCTCTGGAGGAAGGTTCTTGTCATCAGCTTTCCCTTGGTCTGGGAGCATCTCCGTGCAGGAACCTCAGGTCCAAAGGACACGCTTTGCTCCTGGCCCTGCCTTCTTGTTGGTACGAGGTCCCCATGTCTCTCTGCTTTACGTTTCTTTTTTATATCTCAAAAGAGATTGGCTTAAGACACTATCTAATCTTGTAGATCTCATCAATATAATTGACACTAATTCATCTCATTACCTCATAGTGATAGGATTTACAACACATAGGGAAATCACATTAGATGGCAAAATGGTAGACAATCATGCAATACTGGGAACCACGACCTAGCCAAGTTGACAGATATTTTGGGGGGACACAATTCAATCCATGACAGATGGCCAAGTCTCTTGTTTTTTCATAAAATTCTTACCCTGTTTGTCTTACCAGTCAGTAGAGTTGGCAGAAAATAGTACATAATGGCCCATGAGGAATAAGTAGCTCTCAAGTTCAACTTTTAAAAAACACCCCGAGGACTAAGAACTAGGGAGATATTTTTCCCTTAAGTTAGGAACAATTAATTTCTGGTTGTCATTTTTGCCCATACTCCTTTTATCAGAGTAATATTATAAGGTTGCTGTTGTTGTTAGGTGCCGTCGAGTTGGTTCCGACTCATAGTGACCCTATGCACAACAAAACGAAACACTGCCCGGTCCTGCGCCATCCTTAAAATCGTTGTTACGCTTGAGCTCATTGTTGCATCCACTATGTCAAGCCACCTCGTTGAGGGTCTTCCTCTTTTCTGCTGACCCTGTACTCTGCCAAGCATGATGTCCTTCTCCAGGGACTGATCCCTCCTGACAACATGTCCAAAGTATGTATTATATAAGGTATTATTTCATAATTTTTTATAGCAATGACAGACTTATGGAGTGCGATGCCGCTTTGATGATTTTCTGAGGAGAGAGAATTGAAGTTCTTTTGTGGAGGTTCCTCTCATCTTTTCCAGTGACAGCTCTGGTAGATGATTCTTACAACTCTAACAGCTAGCGTTGGTTGGACGCCATTTTTCTTTTAGGCCCTTGTGCTTTGTGATATATCTTTCTTTTTGTCTTATTAGTTGAAGAAGTTAGCAGTATCTACCCAATAATGTTCCTGTCAGAAGAAGGAAAATGTTTTCATTGCTTCCCTTCTCTACAGTTTGGAGAATTAACCCAAGAAGGAACGAAGTGAAATTAGTTCTAAAGACTAAAATTTCCTTAGGAGAAGGTTCCTTAACGCTTTTGATATATAGAATATAGTTATTTATGCAAGGAATCTGTTAGGCAACTAATTGTAGTTACGGTTTAATGGTTAATATGGTTTAATTTAGTTAAGCAAATTATTTTCTTCTGGTTTATTGTTTTAATAATGTTATTTCTTTGGGGGTAGTAATTAGGGTACAAAATGTTCCTCCCCTCCCCTGATTCTGGCTTATAAAATAACTCACAGACATCTGAAAAAGGAAAGCATTTTCGAGCTTAACCTGTTTTAATTCTCGGAAGAACTGAAGCTCTAAGACCAGTGTGTATTTAATACATAAGCTAAGAGAGATTTGTAGTTGGGTCTGTTATGAAATGATGTGATCTTAAAATTTTATTCTGCTGGAGCTGGAAGTAACTAAATGTGAAAATGAAACATTCTTTCGTAATAAAATGAGTTAGGATCTTGGGTTTATCCATTAGTGGAACAAATTTTTAACTCTAACACCATTTGAAACGGAAATTTAGATAGAAAGGGTTTTTGTTGTGCTTTCTTATTTGAAGAAGGCTTTGTTTTGGGACACGAAGGATGGTCATTATGGCATATACTGTGGGCTGGCTCTCTCGACCTTCATTCCACCTTCCTGATTGGAGAGACTGAAAACCTAAAAACTCCATGTCCCAGACATTTCTTGGAGCTAGGTTTTTACATGCAGAAAGAGTGAGATGCATTTGTGTGAGATTTGGAAGCCTGAGATGGAGACCTGCTGCTGGTGGGCAGGGCTGTGAGGACATGAGTATTTAGAAGCAGTTGCAGTGGTCGAACCCAGTGTTCTAGGTCTTAGTGCCAACTGCATGGGTGTGAGAAGCCATGTGCCCATGGCGGCAGCAGCTTCTCCGCCTTTGAATCACGGCTACATATAAGGAATTCCAAAGTCTGAGGAGCTGCTGACTTCTTCCAGTGGTTCTACAAGCATCTACTTCTGCTATCAAGTCCTTTTCCAATGAAAGCATCTGAAGCGGGTTCTGCTTCCTGCACTGGATCAAGAGCCCAGTGGTGGGCTGTTGGGATGGGAGAGCATAGTGCTACCAGGAGACCCATTTTGAATGAAAGCTCATGTGTGATCATGCGTATTTCTGGGAGATAGATCTGAAGGAGAAAACCTTACATTAAAAAGAAAAAATCAAATTTATTGAGGTATAATTTGCAAACAATGAAATTCACCCTTTCTAATGCAGTTCTCTCCGTTTTGCCATCACCCCCCAGAATTTCCCCATGTCCCATTATAGTCAACTCTTCCCCCCAACCCTTGGCCACCACTGATCTGTTTTCTGTCTCTAGTTTTACCATTTCCAGAATGCCATATAAATGGAATCATTAGTATAAGACCTTTTGCTTAGTGTAATACATCTGAGATTTATCCATATTGTTGGCATGGATCAGTAGTTCATTCCTTTTTAGTGCTGAGCAGTACTCATTGTGTCCACAGTTCATCCATTCACCAGGTGAGAACATTTGGTAAACCTTAAGTTTGAGTTCCCCTACCCTCCTATGTTGTTGTTGTTAGGTGCCATCAAGTCGATTCTGACTCAGTGACCCCAAGTGACAGAGTAGAATTGCCCCATAAGGTTTTCTAGGCTGTAATTTTTGTGCGAGCAGATCAACAGATCTTTTTTCCCACAGCGCTGCTGAGTGGATTGAAAAACTTGCTCGGTTCTGGAGTTTTTAGGTCCCAGCCTCCTTCTCAGATGCTGTCATCTGCTCCTCTAGTTCCATAAGGTCTTCATTGGTTAGTTCTTCAATGGGAGTCAAATAACTCTACAGCATCATTTTGATTGATGTCTCATGCCAGTTGAATACCAATATCAATCTTAGCTTGCCTGGCTTTGGTGAAAAACATGCACAGATTAGGGGCACAATTTGTTCCCCACTCCTTTCATATTTGACTGCTTCACTTTGCCCCAAGAATCAATTATTTTTGATGGTATCATAGGTGTTATAATCCCTCCAGGACTCCCTTAAGCTCATCACATCATCTTGGGTAGCCCTGATTGCTTGTGAGAAGGTCCAATGTAAATAATAGGCCTTATAGGAGGCTATGTGTCTTAGTCATCTAGTGCTGCTATAACAGAAATACCATAAGTAGATGGCTTTAACAAAGAAAAAATTATTCTCACAGTCTAGTAGGCTGGAAGTCTAAATTCAGGGCATCAGCTCCAGGGGAAGGCTTTCTTTGCCAGCTCTGGAGGAAGATCCTTGTCATCAATCTTCCCCTGGACTAGGAGCTTCTCTGTGCAGGAACTTCAGGTCCAAAGGACATGCTCTGCTCCCAGCGTGGCTTTCTTGGTGGTATGAGGTCCCTCTATCTCTTCTGTTCACTTTCTTTTGTATCTCAAAAGAGATTGGCTGAAGACACAATCCTATCTTGTAGATTGAGTCCTGCCTCATTAACATAACTGCCGCCTATACCACCTCATTAACATCATAGAGGTAGGATTTGCAACACATAGGAAAATCACATCAGATGGCAAAATGGTGGACAGTCACACACTACTGGGAATTATGGCCTAGCCAAATTGATAAAAACGTGTATTTTTGGGGGGACACACAATTCAATCCATGACACTATGACTTCCTGATCCATTGGCTGAAGTAGCCAAGTGGTGTTGGGGTGTAAAAATATGACCTTTACATTGGGGTGAAGGTCATCTAAAGTACTTGGATGTCCGGGCACATTGTCAAGCATGAGGAGAATCTTGAAAGGAATTTTCTTGGCCAGGCAATAATATTTAACAGCAAGGGCAAGATGGTTCAAGAACTAGCCTTTGAAGAGGGCAGCTGTAACCAAGCCTTCCAGATAACAGGAAGAGATGCCTTAAAGATACAGTGAAGTGTCCAAGGATTTAGGGAGCGATACACAAGCAAAGACTTGAGCTTGAAATCTCTAATGTGTTATCCCTAAGCATTAAGGTTAGTCAGCCTATCCTCTTTGATGTCTTATGCCCTGGTTCATTTTTTTCATCTTTCAAAATGTAGGTCCTTTCAGGCATTTTTTTCCCAAAATAAGCCAGTCTCCTGTACATTAAATATCTGGTTATCTGGCAGATAACCTCCCTCTTCAATTTTTTTCAGCATTTCAGGAAAATCTCTCACAGCACTTACATTGGTACTCACTGCTTCACCTTGCACTTTAATGTGATGTAAATTTGCCCTCACTTTGAAACAATTGAACCAGCCCCTAGTCCCAACAAATCCTTCATGGCAATCATCTTCACTTGCTGCAGGTGAAGCTTTTAAATATTGAAAAGGCTTCTAGATTTTTCTTACACTAAAGTAAGGTTAATAGGCATATTATGCTGATTTTGATCATCTAGCCAAATTATCAGTAGCCTTTCCATTTCAGTGATTAAACCAATGCATTGCTTGGTTTAATAATTGTAGGTTTCACTGGGGCAGAGTCTTTCACATGCTCCATTATTCTTACTTTAGCCTTTAAAACTGTTCCGCTTATTGACCGACTATAGTGTAGTGCTTTTCCAATGACCAATGACGTTCTGCCTCTTTTCAATCACTTTATTATTTCCACTCTATTTTCAATCGTGATTGCTTTCCTTTTCCTTGATGCATCACTAGTACTGGCATCCAATTTACGCTCTGGAGGCGTGGTTAAAAGAGTAAATAAGAGGAAAATTTAAGCCAAATACAAAGTTACACACTCAACACAGTGATAATGGCTTCGTGATCCAACCTAAAATGGCGGACAGCATTCTTCCTCAAACCTATGGACCGCTGAAGCCATGTAGTGTTTTCCTGAGCGTCACAAAGTAGTACATGCATTCGTTATTAAGAACCATTGTATTTAACTCAGATTTTTAGTACAGTAGGTTTTACAGCAGTCCATTCTTAAACACTAGTTGTCTGTAAGTCAGATGTTCTTAACCAGGGAACTTAGTGTATGTTGACCTGGTTAGAAACTTTGCCTGGCTAATTGTTTGAGTGACAACAGCAAATGTGCTATCAAGAGGCCACATACTTTTCTCCCAAATTCTAGCAGGTGGCCTAGCTTACCTTTAGAAAGACTTCTCATAATGGCTGTGTTATGCTTAGCACTACAATCAATGTGTAAATTAGCCACATAGACTGTGGTTATACAATTGCATAATTGCATTTTGAAGTAAATATGTCATAATCCCTTCTTTACCCAAGAGAAAGAAATACTTTTTTAGAATAAAAGAAGGAGACTGATATAAAAGACTTGGCCGAGATCTGTCCTAAGAAGAATTTTCATGCCCTTGGTTGAATTGTCATTTTTAGCACTGAACTTTTGAACCACATAGCAACTGTCAATTTTGAAGTCCTCTGACATTCAACTTGAAGCCTGGCCAGTTCAATCCACTCAACCCGTCTTTATCACATCCTACTCTTTTTTATCCCCATGAAACATAAATGCATAGGTAGGTATGATTGAGGGTGTGTATCACACATGAGATGGCGATAGATTTTGAAGATAAACTAGGTAATAAGTTGTTTTCACCCTTTGGATGATTCTTTTAACACAAGTTTTCAGTCTTAACAGATTTGTTCAGAATATTTGACACATATTTATTTGTTGTCAACAGTTTGACCAAGGAGTGAGGCAGCTATCAGTGGCTTATAATGAATGAAAATCACTTTATTAAATCCTGTGATAACCATAGAGAGTGCAATTAACTCCAGTTGGCTGCTAAGTAGGAAATGTCAGTGATCACATTTAGAATTTAAGAGTAAGTTCATGGGTGAAATGATTCCCCTCCTCACTGCGTTCCCCATCTCATCATCGCATACTTTGATTGCATCTCTTTCCCAGAGCCTGTAAAACAGACTTTTTTTTCTGTCTTTGGATTGTGGCCTTTGAATCACTAAATCTTAGAATAATTAGAGTAGACTTCAGGGGTCATATGGCTACTCTCCAAACTGGAGTGGTTGACTGACTTGCCAAACCTGTTGTGGTCAAGTCAGTTCCAACTCATAGAGACCCTATAGGACACAGTAGAACTGGCTCATATGGTTTCCAAGCCTGTAATCTTTTTTTTTTTTTTTTTTTAATCATATTTTGGATGAAGGTTTACAGAGCAAACTAGTTTCTCATTGAACAATTAACACACGTATTGTTTTGTGACGTTGGTTGCCAATCCCAAGACATGTCAACACTCCCCTTTTTGACCTTGGCTTCCTCATTACCAGCTATTCTGTCCCCTCCTGCCTTCTTGCCCCTGCCCCTGGGCTGGTGTGCCCATTGAGTCTCATTTTGTTGTATGGGTCTGTCTAATCTTTGGCTGAAGGGCGAACCTCAGGAGTGACTTTCAGTACTGAGTTAAAAGGGTGTCCAGGGGCCATACTCTCAGGGTTTCTCCAGTCTCTGTCAGACCAGTAAGTCTGGTCTTTTTTTTTGTGAATTAGAATTTTGTTCTACATTTTTCTCCAGCTGTGTCTGGGACTCTCCGTTGTGATCCCTGTCAGAGCAGTTGGTGGTGGTAGCTGGGCACCATCTAGTTGTGCTGGACCTAGTCTGGTGGATGCTGTGGTAGTTGTGGTCCATTAGTCCTTTGGACTAATCTTTCCCTGTGTCTTTGGTTTTCTTCATTCTCCCTTGCTCCTGATGGGATGAGACCAGTGGAGTATCTTAGATGGCCACTCACAAGCTTTTAAGATACCAGACACTGCTCACCAAAGTAGAATGCAGTGCATTTTATTTATAAACTATATTATGCCAATTGAG
Organism: Elephas maximus indicus; assembly: GCF_024166365.1. Taxonomy (NCBI): domain Eukaryota; kingdom Metazoa; phylum Chordata; class Mammalia; order Proboscidea; family Elephantidae; genus Elephas; species Elephas maximus. The sequence continues at coordinate 7,844,209 of NC_064845.1, forward strand.
CTAGATGTTCCCTGAGACCATGGCCCCCAACCCTCAGCCCAGTAGTTTGGTCCCTCAGGGAGTTTGGGTGTGTGTATGAAGCTTCCATGACTTTGCCAAGGCTGTTGTTATCTTACACAAAGCAGCTGGTAAGTTTGAACAACTGACCTTTTGGTTAGCAGGGGAATGCTTAACCACAGTACAACCAGGGCTCCTCCTCACTTGCCAGGTGACACAAAACTGTTGTTACGTGCTGTGGAGTCGGTTCTGACTCACAGGGACCCAAGTACAACAGAAAGAAACACTGCCCGGTCCTGCACCATCCTCACAATCATTGCTATGTTTGAGCTCCTTGTTGCAGCCGCTGTGTCAATCTGCCTCATTGAGGGTTGTCCTTTTTTCCACTGACCCTCCACTTTACCAAGCACGATGCCCTTCCTGGTAACATGTCCAAAGTACATGAGATGAAGTCTCACCATCCTCGCTTCCAAGGAGCATTCTGATTGTACTTCTTCCAAGATAGACTTGTTCATTCTTCTGGCAGTCTGTGGTATATGCAATATTCTTTGCCAGCACCACAATTCAAAGGCATCAATTCTTCTACGGTCTTCCTTATTCATCGTCCAGCTTTCATGTGCATACAAGGTGATAGAAAATACCATGGCTTGGGTCAGGTGCACCTGAGCCCTCAAGGTGCCATCTTTGCCTTTTAAGACTTTAAAGAGGTCTTTTGCAGCAGATTTGCTCCATGTAATGACACAAAACTGGTCAGTGGTGAACACGAGATTGGTATCTGGACTTCCTTCTCCCGAGCTACTGCCCTTTCCTTTATACCACGCTATCTCCTGTATTGGGTAGGATTCTTTCAGTTGCACACAAAAAAATCTGACAGTTAGTAGCTTAAGCAATAATGTAATTTTCTCACACAAGAATTCTGGTAGTTAAGTGGTTTGGTGCAGCAGAGATCCAGGTTTCTTCATTCTTCCTGCTCTGCTCTCCTTGGCTGTTGGCTTTTTATCCATATGTGTGTCACTTTATGATTGTGCCATGGCTACTGCAGACCCAAGTGCTGCGTCATGATAGCATCCTTTAAAGGAAGGAAGAGGCAGGAGATTTTCTCAGGGCTCTGCCTGTTCTCAAGGGAAGCCCACAAGTACACTTCCCCTTCATTCTCACAGCCGGAATGGGACCACATATTTACCCATAGCCATGTAACTGGCTGTCATGGATTGAATTGTATCCCCCCAAAATATGTATCAGCTTGGCTAGACCGAGATTCCCAGTGTTGTGTGGTTGTCCTCCATTTTGTGATCTGATGTAATTGTCCTATGTGTTGTAAATCCTAATCTCTGCCTGTGGCTGATAAGGCAAGATTAGGTTATGTCAAAGAGGATTAGGGTGGGATATAACACCCTTAATCAGGTCACAGCCTGATCTGATGTGAAGGGAGTTTCCCTGAGCTGTGGCCTGCATCGCCTTTTATCTTACAAAAGATAAAAGGAGAGAGAAGTGAGCAGAAAGAGGGACCTCCTACCACCAAGGAAGAAGGTCCAGAAGCAGAGCACTTCCTTTAGACCCAGGGTCCCTGTGCTGAGAAACTCTTAGACCCAGGGGAAGATTGATGACAAGGACCTTCCCCCAGAACCGACAGAGAAAGAAAGCCTTTCTGTGGAACTGGCGTCCTGAATTTGAACTTCTAGCCTCCTAGACTGTGAGAGAATAAATTTGTCTGTTAAAGCCATCTACTTGTGGTCTTTCTGTTATAGCAGCACTAGATAACTAAGACACTGGCAAAGAGTACCTGGATTTCCAGGACTATTTTAGAGCAATCATGAGTCACCCTCCAAGGCTGTGAATGGGGTTTTTGTTAGCAAGAGAGAAGAGGGCAATATCATTTGGAGTGGTAACAGACAGTGTCTGCTGTCTCCCCAAATTTGTCTGGCGCCAATGATCTTCATGCAGTGCGTGGTCATTTTCAGCTTCCCCGGGACTTTCCTAACCTGGCTGCTTTATCTCATAGATCAAATTCTTTGAGGGAAGACTTCACAACTCATTCATTGCTGGAGACTCTGAAATATTTAACAAAGTACTTCTGCACATAGTGGACACACTATAAATATTTCATGAATGAATATATGTGAATAGTCAGGGCTACCTGTGGTGTTCATGACTTAAGGGTATGCTTTCCCTTGTTCTCATTTCTGTCCCGTGCTCTTCTCTGGGCATGCTGGTAGCCCCCACAGAAGTAAGTTTAACTTACTCAGTGGCATATGGTTTGTATGTACTACTGCAATGAAAGATTCATTATGGCCAGTGTCCTGAAGCTCTCCAGGTAGAAGAGTCACCTACTGTTTGGTCCATTGCTTAGCCATTGGCCTTGGCCATCTACCCAACAGACAGATTGTGACTTGCGGGGTAAAGAATCTAACTTTACTCAAAGAATTTGGTCTTTGTCCTTGATTCCTGAGAGATAACCTCTAAAACCTTGGAATTTCCCCAGTGATTGAAGTGTCTTTGGTGTGGCCTCCAGACCACAGAGACCACACATGGGGGGTTTTGCTAGCAGGGTGCCTTTTGGGTGAGGGCTGGCCAGGCCAGAATGACCCTCCATGTGACGTTATCCCAACCTCATAGGAGGGGCCAAAGGTTGAGTTCAATCATTCCTGGTGTAAAACAACATAGGGGCAGCGCCTGACCTCCTCTAACTTCACAGGGGAAAGGAGAATCATGATTCCCATGAGGCGGAGGTCAGACATGCCTCCTCTCTCCACCATCTTTACCGGATTCTGACACCAACCGTCTCTCCCACAGCACTGTCTACTCCCCTGCTGGGTTCAATAATTCATTGCAGTGACCACACAGAACTCATCGTACTCACGATTATGGAGTTTATTAGGGAAGTAACAGGTTACAGTTCAGGCTCAGAAACACTCAGGATACAGTTCTTCCACCAGGACAGCCTCTTCCCAGCTGTGCTTGCAGGCCCTCTCCTGTGAGTTTCTCCTGCTGGTCTCTCATGCCTTGGTGCTGGCGGGCTCGTCCCTCTACTCTGGAATTGGCTCTCTTTTAAGGCAAAACTGACCAGTCCCCTTGGTGGGCCACAATTATCTTATTTGTACAGCCCTGCCCAATCACCTGGGTGGGAGTTACAAGACCATGAAGAGAAAGGCCGTATTAAGTAATTCATCAAACTACACCTGCCTAGGTAATAAGGCCCCAATAAAGTCTCTAGATACTGAATCTTCAGTGGGCATCCTGGTCGATGAGAGACATTGATGCACATTGGTGGGGGGCGGGGGGTGGCACGTCCTTTCTGAGACACGGATCCTCTGCTCTGGGAACCCTCCCAGACCTCGTCCTATGCATCTCTTCATTCAAACCATTTTTGCTATAGTACAGGAGAGTCATTATATTGAATTATTGGACCTGAGGGAGTAGTGGGAGCCAAAAGTGAAGGGTGCTTGGGGATCCCTGAGCTTATAGCAGGTACCCTAAGAGGGTAGAAGGAACTCCCGAATTTGCAGCCAGCAGGTCATGGTGTCATGGGAACTGCTGAGCCTGCAGCTGGTATCTGAAGTCTTGGGCAGGCTTGTCAGTCTGGAGGACTGTGCCCTTTAACTTGAGACCTGACCTACGTCTAGTGGTTGGAGCCAGAGGAAGTTGTACTGATTTGCTCTGTTGGTGTCAGCACTGAGTGTAATAGATTGCATTGATTGGATTTCCAACACAGGGTATGTGCGTAACTCTAACCTATTAGAAGAGCCACTGAGGGCCATTCCATTTAGGTCTTGACATTACAGGTATGAGCAATGGCTTGATCATCTGGATTTTCTTGTTTTCTGGCTGTTGGTCTGGAGATAAACTAGTACATTCATCAGGCAAATGTAGAAAGTAGACCTCCTAACAATCAGATCCTCAGGACCCATTAAACAGCAGAAGGATCTGGGTTGTTACTGGTGTTTGAAAATGCAGTGCTGGCCCATCAGTTTGCTCTGTGTCGCAGTGGAATAAGACCATGATTATTAATCCACACAACTGGTTACTCGTCCATGCAGCAAATATTTATGAGCTCCCACTATGCGCTGAGCATTGGCTGGAGGGTTCTTCAGTTTGGCGGATGGTTCCATAACCCAGTTTACCAGTGCTGTGCATATTTCACAACAGTTGTAACTATTTTTTGTATCTTGAGATTAGAGACAGAAGAAATGGTTCTAAACAGAGTGAGGCTTCCAGGTTAGTATGCCAAAGCCATAAAAGTCCTGGTGGTATGTGATTATGGGTCTACTTGCATCCCAGAGCAATTAAAATGACCGTCTGTGAGATGACATAGTGTTTAAAGACGTATCTTTGTGGTGCTGTAGTTGTTGTGCTGCCCATAGTCAATAGCTCCTTTCTGCCTTGCAAAATACGGCATTTTCTGCCCTCCTTTTTCTTTGTAACAAATCAACGGCAAACAATCCTAACTATCACAACACAAACCTAAGCTCTGTAGGTGTTTTTCAAGAACTTGGTTGGATGACCCAGGATTAATCCTTCTTGGACTTGGCTTCTGGCAGCATTAATGAGCTCTCTGACTACAAGACTTTATGGGACCTTTTCCTGTGCAGCTTTGGGGGTTATTTTCTGTTTATGCTATGTTTGCAAGGACTCCTTCACCCCTTCTTCCTACCTTCCCCTTTTTCCTTTTCGTGGGTGATAATAAGGGTTTGTTTTCTTGGCTGGGTGTTGCTTTATGAGAGAGGGGTGGAGTATAGTCAAGACTCTCAAATCATACCTTCTTAGGGGCCCAGTAGTTGTGTCCTGGGCATTCAACCCTGGAGTAAGCCAGTCTTAGGGAGTAGCCGCACGAGTGTTCACCATGTTGCCTCCCTTCTCTCCCCTCCCCCCAGGACAGTGTGGCTTTGTGACATAAACACCCAGCAGAGTGTTGGGGAGGTAGCCAGTTTGGATTTGCCAATTGTGAGCTGAAGACATATGAAAAAAAAATCAGCACCAAGTGGTACAATTTCACCTACCCTGCAGGAGTGCCAACGGGATTAAGCGCGTTGAAACTGGTGAATGAAAAAGGCATAGAATGCTGCAATGTTTAGGATAGGTTTTCGCTCCCTCTTCCTCCTTTCTCTTTTCCTTTCGGTCATTCCTGCTGCCACCAAGGGACAAAGTCAAATCTGAACCCGAGGTGCAGGATTGAGGAGCTTGTAGCCATGTGGTATGACAGGTTTTAGTATTCTGTTCTTCTGGCAATTTCTTCTCACCCTATAACTGTGGCCCCAAATTCTGCAGCTTCCTCTGGTTTCCTGCTCCCTGCAGAGTCCCATGAGATTAGACCTTAGAAATGACCTTTCCGCTGTCTGCCTGGCTTACATTTTTATTTGCCTGTGATGAATAACAATTCTCAAGGTGATTTATACACCGGCTCTGATGACGTTGTCTTTCCTAAGATGGAAAGTCCGTGCTCAGAGATTTACAATTTGGGGGAAAGACTGTTGTGGAAGAAATAGTAAAAATCTTTTCTCACATGTACTTTGGACTTTGCCTGACTTAACCGTTAAGCTCTTGTGCCTCTTTTTGCAATTTGGATTGAGTTTTGTGGACAGCGTAGGAGGCTGTGCAGTGCAGGGCTTATTGTATGCTGAATCGTAATTATAAATTTTCTGGGTTTTGGGTACTGATGACAGGTGTGAGCTATGAGGCCGAAAATGATCGTGTGTGTATGTGACTGAGGAAGAGAGCGCGTTGTAGAGTTGTCTTTAAGTTCTAGGCAGTGTTTGGCAGACCCTATGGACATAGTACTCAACCAACCATGTCTTTAACTTACAAACTTGAACATGTTGTACAAGCAGCTACTTAGCTGCCCACTGTGTTCCCCAGTTACCCCAGGCCCAAGCTGGTGGGCTTCGTGGCACCACCGTGAGGCAACAAGTGTGGTCAGGTGTCATAGGATACCTGGTCACCACCATCTTCTTTCTCCCCCTGATGACAATGCACTTCCATCCCTTCCTCCCAGTCCCAGGCCCTTCTCCCACCAAATCCCAGCCCCTTTTCTCTGTTGTTCACTATCTGCAGCCAGCTGAACACACGCTGGGCTGACCTTATGTCATGCGTGATTTCCTGGTAAATGGCCTCACCACTGGTAAATATAAGAAGAGTGGCAGAAATACAGTTGTGGAAGAAAAGGAAGCCAGGACTTTTTCTGAAAGTGAAATTAAACATAATGGAGAACAGTGTATCCCTAAAACCATGGGTTGCTTTTCAGATCACCCCAAATCTCCATGTAGGTCTTCCTTGACCTCCTCATCAGAACTGTTTTGCTGTAAGAATAGAAAACATATGACTTTGTGACTTTGAACAGTTTTGAAATTAATGTTGCAACAGTTTAAAAATCTCACCTTATAGCAAACGTGCACTATTTAAACTACATTATGTGTTTAAGAGAGCTCTGTGGGTTACTCTGGAAATGGACCTTCCTCTGGAATGACATTATTTCTCGGAAAATATATTTCACATTCCAAATATCTGTTAAAATGCAGGGCCAGCTTGTATTTCTGGCTTAAAAAAAAAAAAAAATGTATTAGGTAATTCAAGGAGAAAATGACTCCTCTGGGAGACGTGAACCTTTCTCAGACTAGATTGAGACCATTTTCACGTGCTGAGTTGAGAAAAGAAATGGAAGCAAGAGGAAGGGACTTACTTTTCTGGTAACCTGCCTTTTCAAAAATTTCATTATGATAAATTTTTAAAGTTAAAAATTATTTAGAATGGAATCTTATGTAGGAATTCCCTAAGTGGGAAAATACATGCCAATTTTAGGTATTCTGCAAGGTCAGTGGTTCTTGACTGGAGGAGCGGGGACTCCCAGGGCCCTGCAGAAGTGAGGGACAAGATGCTGATAACAGCTACTTCCCGAGATGTAACGGAAGGGCTTTGTATACATAGGAGCACCCACCTCACAGAAGCAAGCTTTTTGTTTATATCCTGTGAAGAGACGGTTTTCTTGAAGAAGCAGTTGGTAGAACATAAGATCTCCCCGCCAAGAAAAAATTAGTAATAATAATAAAAGCAACCAGAGATCCTATTATAGATATTTTGGCTCTTCAGGTGAGTTAAAAAGTTGTCCAAAGTCCCAGGGGTACTTTGGGGAGGTGTGGTAAGATGATTGTATGTCTAGGGCCATAGAAATGAAGTCAGTGTTCTCTCTTCCATCTCTCCAGCATTTTGGTTTAAATGTCAGGATGGAGGTGGGCCAGCATGCTGTCTCTTTCAAGCTCTACCTATGGAGTCTGAGAGAGCAATTCAAACCCCATCAGTTAGTTACTACCTGAGAGAAAGTAACCCATTGCCATTGAATCAATTCCAACTCATAGCGACCCTGCAGGACAGAGTAAAACTGCCCCGTAGGGTTTCTAAGGCTGTAAATCCTTATGGAAGCCGACAGCCACATCTTTCTCCTGTGGAGCGGCTGGTGGGCTCGAACCAACAGGCCTTTCGGTTAGCAGCCAGACACTTTAACCACGGTGCCACCAGGGCTCCTACCTGTGAGAACGAGAGCATGTTAATTATCAAATGATCGTAATGATAGTAATTACCTGATGGAGATGGTATGAGGATTATGAGATCATATGTTTTCAGCATTTGGCTCAGTCCTTGGCTCTAGGAGGTAAGGACGTATGTACTCAATAGTAAACAAGTTCTCATTAAAACTCTTCTTTGGCCTCCCTAGTGTGTCCTTGTTTGTAAGTACAAGATTTGCTGAGAAAGCCATCAGCGTATTTGTTCTTATGCTATTTAGGGTTTCTTAACAGAGGTTTGCTTCTCTTTTGGTTCTTTCAAAGAGTACTCTTGGTGTAATTAATGGAATTCACCGTTTGTATGCTGGGGCACAGTTTACAAAGGGTTTTCCCTAATAACTTATTCAAACATGGCTTCTCCAGATGTCTCATAGCGACCCCATAGGATAGAGCAGAACTGCCCCATAGGATTTCCAACGAGAGCGGCTGGTGGATTCAAACCGTTGTTCTTTTGGTTAGAGTCAAGCTCTTAACGACGGCACCAACAGGACTCCATTCTCCAGATGTAGCTAGTTTAATAATGAAGGCAGTTTTGTTGCTGGCATTTTGCCTGACTTCTCACTAAGAGAGTCCCAAAATCATCTAGCTAGGTAACAGTGTGGGCCCAGGTCAGTGGGCTTCCATGGGTGGAATGCCCAGGTATGCTAGTTTTCATAGCATGCCCCAGGCTTGCCTGCCAGAGGAAGCCTGGTGTAGAGAAATAAAATATAGGTAGGTTATATTAGTTTTCTATTGCTGCCGTAACAATTTACAACAAGTTTAGTGGCTTAAAACAACACAAATTTATTATCTTCTGTAGGTTGGAAATCAATAATGGGTCTCACTGGGCTGAAACCAAAGCGTCAGCAGGGCTGTGTTCCTTTCTGGAGGCTCTAAGGGAGAATCCATTCCCTTTGCTTTCCCAGCTTCTACAGGCTACCCACATTCCTTGGCTTGTGGCCCCTTTCCTCCTTTTTCAAAGTCAGCAATACTGAATCTCTTTCACCCTGCTTTTCTAGTCCTAGCTCCCTGCAAATCCTCTTTGACCTCCTTCTTCACTTTGAAGGATAGTTGTGATTAGGAGTCCCTGGGTGGTGCAAACTGCTAAGGTGCTCTCTGCTAAGCAAAAGTTTGGTGGCTCAGGTCACTCCAGAAGGTACTTTGGAAGAGAGGCCTGGCAACCTGCTTCTGAAAAAGTCAGCCATTCAAAACCCCACAGAGCACAGTTCTACTCTGGCACACATGGAGTTGTCACGAGTCGGAATGGACTTGACATCTGGTTAAGGGGTGATTACATTGGGCCCATCTAGAGAATCAGGATTACCTCCCTATTTTAAGATCAACTGATTACCAACCTTAATCCCACGTGCACCTTTCATTCCCCATTGCTGTGTAACCTGACACCACCCAGTCCTGGTGGTTAGAACTTGGATACCTGGGGGCCACCATTCTGCCGACCAAAGCAGTTGAGTTGGCTGGTATTCACCCAATACATTAGATGGATCATGGAAATAAAACTGGGATTGACCTCTGGCTTGAAACAGAGCAAGTCATTAAATTGCTGCCTTTGAGGAAAGCAATCAGCTCAGCTAGATACAGCACTGGAAGAAAAGTCACTGAGTTCGATTGTACACAGTGAAACTTTTCAAACTTGCTTTTTACCAGTCTGCCACTGCGTACCACCTGTTCACCTCCTCCAGCTTCCCAAGAGCCTCAGAATTAAACCAGACATGAAACCACGAGGTCTCATCTTTGACAGCTCACACAGTTCATAGCTTGGCAATAGGAGGAGGAGGGCTTTTAAAAATGATTGTAAACATAATTATTGCATAAAAATTTTGGTATAGCCTTGTATGAGGTGGGAACTCAAAGTTCATTATTTTGACCCTTTCTTCCAATCCCAGCCTCTGGAAGGGCTACTGTGTGTGTCTTCTGGAGATTTTGTTAGCACAGCAAACATATATACACTTTTTATTTGTTGCACCAATGAAATCATTACAGACAATGTTCTGTGGCCTTGTAAATTTTAATTTAACAATATGTCTTAGCTTTTCCCCCATGTCAGTATATAGAGAGTGTGTATATCCTTTTTAACAGCTGCAAAGCGTTCAGTTCTATGAATGAGATAGGACTAGAGAAGCAGGGTCAAAGAGATTCAGTATTGCTGACTTTGAAGGAGGAGGAAGGGGGCCACGAGCCAAGGAATGTGGGTAGCCTGCAGAAGCCGGAAAAGCCAAGGGAATGGATTCTCCCTTAGAGCCTCCAGAAAGGAACACAGCCCTGCTGACGCTTTGGTTTCAGCCCAGTGAGACCCATATTGATTTCCAACCTACAGAAGATAATAAATTTGTGTTGTTTTAAGCCACTAAACTTGTTGTAAATTGTTACGGCAGCAATAGAAAACTAATATAACCTACCTATATTTTATTTCTCTACACCAGGCTTCCTCTGGCAGGCAAGCCTGGGGCATGCTATGAAAACTAGCATACCTGGGCATTCCACCCATGGAAGCCCACTGACCTGGGCCCACACTGTTACCTAGCTAGATGATTTTGGGACTCTCTTAGTGAGAAGTCAGGCAAAATGCCAGCAACAAAACTGCCTTCATTATTAAACTAGCTACATCTGGAGAATGGAGTCCTGTTGGTGCCGTCGTTAAGAGCTTGACTCTGACCAAAAGGACACCAGTTTGAATCCACCAGCCGCTCTCGTTGGAAATCCTATGGGGCAGTTCTGCTCTATCCTATGGGGTCGCTATGAGACATCTGGAGGAGCCATATTTGAATAAGTTATTAGGGAAAACCTTTTGTAAATTGTGCCCCAGCATAAAAGAAAACAAAAAATGAATTCCATTAATTATACAAAAGGACCAAAAGAGAAGCAAACCTCTCTTAACAAACCATGAACAGCATAAGAACAAATGCGCTGATGAGATCTTGTACCACATCTCTCTCCATGGAGTAGCCAATGAGTTCGAACCACTGACCTTTCGGTTAGCAGTTTAGTAGTTTTAACCGCTGTGCCACCAGGGCCCCTGAAATTTATTTAGCCAGATCCTACTGAGAGACATTTAGATTGTCCGGTTTTTCACTATTGCAAACACATGTAGGGAAATTTTCTAGCATTTGAATTTAAGTGGAATTAAGTTAACAAAGGTGTGAATTTAAAATTTTGATAAGTATTACCAAATTTCTCTCCAAGATGGAGTCAGATTTACACTCCTGCAGCAGTGTTGGTTCAGCGGTAGAATTCCTCTCTGCCATGCAGGGGACCTGGTTTGATGCCTGGCCAGTGCACCTCAAGAGCTGTCACTACTAGTCTGTCGGTGGAGGCTTACATGTTGCCATGATGCCGAACAGGTTTCAGTGGAGCTTCCAGACTGAGACAGATAAGGAAGAAAGGCCTAGCAGTCAGCCAGTGAAAACCCTATGGATCGCAATGGTTCCATCCCATGGTGCACGGGGTCACCATGAGTCAGGGGCCAAATCCATGACGGGTAACAACGACAGCTGTTACCCTGTACCTTTGTCACTAAGGAGTGAATTTGGCTATTATCAAGCTCGTATTTTTTTGCCAGTTTTTTTTTTTTTTTTTAGAGAAATGGTATTTTAAGTTCTACTTTTTATAATTGAAGTAAAGCATATTTTCACGTATTTATTGGCCATTTATATTTCTTTGGTTCTTAACATCTTTGCACATTTTTCAATTTGTTGGACTAATTAACATTTTGTGAGAATTCTTTTTGGAGCCCTGGTGGCACAGAGGAGCCCTGGTGGCATAGTGGTTAAAGCGATTGCTATCTGAAAAGTTGGCAGTTCGAAATTACCAGCAGCTCCTCGGGAGAAAGATGTGGCAGTCTGCTTCCGTAAAGATTTACAGCTTTGGAAGCCCTATGGGGTCACTATGAGTCAGAATCAACTGACTCATAGGTTGGTTTTTTTGGTGGCACAGTGGTTAAGAGCTCGGCTGCTAACCAAAAGATTGGCTGTTCGAATCCTCCAGCTGGTCCTTTGAAACCCATGGGGCAGTTCTCTATCCTGTAGGGTCTCTATGAGTCAGAATTGACTCGACAGCAACAGGTTTGTTTTTTTTGTTTGTTTGTTTTAAGAATTATTTTTATCTTAAGCCAATTCTATATAATATGGAGCACGTAGTTTTTCCACTTTTTGGATGCACTTTTGAACGTAAGAAGTAACAACAAGAGTCATGATTATAGTCACCACGTGAAGATCCCTTAGTTTGAATGTTTGAGACCCAGGCTCCCCTTACATCCTTTCATAACTTAGCATTATTTTACAATTGGGCTGCAGAATTTTACATGTTGCTGTCTAGGATCACTCACTGGGATGAGCCACCATTTTGTTCTATTTTTTTTTTCTTTTTAATTGTACTTTAGATGAAGGTTTTCAGAGCAAACTTGTTTCTCATTAGACAATTAATACACATACTGTTTTCTGACATTGGTTGTCAACCCCATGACATGTCAACACTCTCCCCTTCTTGACGTTGGGCTCCCCATTACCAGCTTCCCTGTCCCCTCCTGCCTTCTCGTCCTTGCCCCTGGGCTGGTGTGCCCATTTAGTTGCCTTTTGTTTTATGGACCTGTCTAATCTTTGGCTGAAGTGTGAACCTCAGGTGTGACTTCATTACTGAGCTATAAGGTGTCCAGGGGCCATACTTTTGGGGTTTTGTCAGTCTCTGTCAGACCAGTAAGCCTGGTCTTTTTGTGTGTGTATGTGAGTTAGAGTTTTGTTCTACATTTTTCTCCAGCTCTGTCCGGGACCCTCTATTGTGATCCCTGTCAGAGCAGTTGGTGGTTACTGGGCACCATCTAGTTGTGGTCGACCCAGTCTGGTGGAGGCTGTGGTAGTTGTGGTCCGTTAGCCCTTTGAAGTAATCTTTCCCTTGTATCTTTGGTTTTCAATGTGTTGGCTGTTTTGTACAGAGGTACAGCAACTCTGGGAATATTTGTTAACCGACATATACGTTTATCTTTCCTGGAGACATCACCCAGCAAGAGTTGAGCAGTCCTCTCATTTCCGTCTTTGGCTACGTGGAGGGGGGTTGTTATCCCTACCCTCACCTGCTCCCCGGTCCAACCCTTGCTCTGTAGCAAATGAAGAAAATGTGCAGAGGCTCATTCTGCAGAGGTTCTGATTTTAACCTGCAATTTCCATCCATGGTCTGATGTTGCTGGTTTTTAAGGCAGTTTTATGCAGGAAATTTGTTATGTTGAAAACAAACAATAGTTTTGTTTCTAACAGTGCAGCACATAATGAAAGAAGTTAAACTTTTTTTAGTTTAAATGAAAAACATTGGATTATGGGTGGCATGATAAAGTATCCAATAAAATATCAATTTCAAATAAAGTGTCACTTACCGTGGGTTATTTTTAAATTTGCACGAAGGTTGTGTTTCATGATCCTGCTTTACGAGTGGGATGAACACTTGTTGCGTAGGAGCAGAGAATTCTGTCAAAATGTCTCCCCAAGTGACAGAAACCCTAGCTTGGAGAATCACTGTAGGACCATTTTATACCGGAGAAAGGAGAATTTTGTGCATCGGAGTGATCCAAACAAGAACTAGGACTTAATACTTAGAAGGGAGCCCCATTGGTACAGTAATTAAGAGTTCGGCTGCTCACCAAAAGGTTGACAGTTCTAATCTACTGGCTGCTCCTTGGAAACCCAGTGGAGCAGTTCTACTCTGTCCTATAGGGTCACTATGACTTGGGATCATCTTGATGGCAACAGTCTTGGTGATACTTAGAAGAGTAGATTCTACCTGAGTAGATTTATAACTTCAAATTCACTTTCTTCTTTTTGCGTTAAATAATCCCACAGTACTGGTCATTAACAATGCATACCACACGCTGTTCACATTACCGCGGAATGATTGCAGCTGTCTCATGAATTTTCCCTTGAAGTTTTCATTGAATGAAGCGTTTGAGAGCGGGGCAAAGCAGAGCATGATACTGTGACAGTTTTTAAAGCAGAGGACATAGTGAGCCTCATTTGGGTTTTATGGCAGTGGAATAATATGAAAAAAAAAATGAATTGCTGCAATTACTCTCTTTGGTCCTGAGTATCGATTCACATTTGAATGAAAGTACAGGGAGGCCTTCGTTTAATACCCTCTGTCACAGTGGTAGAAAAATGGACACGTAGAGTGCAAATTAAAAACAGAGAGAAGAAGCCTGCTATTTGAGCCAAAAGGTATTGAGTGGGATTTAGAGATTATAGCTGTAACAGAGCCATTTTCCTCATTGTGGAATTAAGAGCTGTTGTTTTTATTTTTTCTACAAAACACTAGAGCCTATCTTCTCCTAGATGTTTTTGTTATCAGGAATGTACTAGGCCTATACCAGAACCGTTTTTAAATGCAAAATCCAAGGTTGTCTGAGCTTTGGGTTGCTTCTAGAATTCCTCGCTCTTGACCTGCTTGTGATACTAAATTATTGGATCTTTTGAGAGCCGGGAGGTAATGGTCCAGAAACTCCATCTCTTGAAACTAAATGGGGTAGATTTGCTTGATTCCGATGTTGGAATGCTGGGGTGCCTGGCACAGGGAGGACCACAGTAAGCGTGCCTTCTCTGTAGCCTGGAGAGAACGTGGCCTTCACAAGAGGCCTTAGTGTACTTCGCTTTTTCCATCGTTCATGATGCAATCCTTGTTGGTCCTGCAAAGAACAGTAAATGCCTCTTGCTGTTAATGACTTGTAAATGCAGACCATTCTGTGGTTTGTGATGTCACTGGTTATTTCTTTTGTGGTGTTGTACCCTTCCCATGAAAACCCTGGTGGTGTAGTGGTTAAGTGCTATGGCTGCTAACCAAAGGGTTGGCAGTTCCAATCCACCAGGTGCTCCTTGGAAACTCTATGGGGCAGTTCTCCTCTGTTCTATAGGGTTGCTATGAGTTGGAATTGACGCCAATAGGTTATGGGCTACCCTTCCCAAATTTCCATTGGAGAGAATCAGTTGGGAATTTCCAGGTAAAAGGCATAAATGAATGAAATGGACAGGTAACAATGAGAAGTTAGAACTGAAAGACTGTCTGCTGTGACCACGGATGAAGATACAATCGCACCCATCCTATACAAGTTCACAGCTTTCCAAATCTGTTTTAGGGTCAAGTGAGATTTCCAGAACCTGGCCTAACTAGAATTTCCTTCTGAACTGCACCCGCACAAGTTGATGGAAAACTCCATTTGTTCGTGTCTAGATCCCTTTAGCATCTAGCGCAGTGCTGTGTCTACACTGGACACTCAGGATTTGGTTTTGAGACTCGCAAGGCACCAGTAACACACCATCCCATGTGCTGTTCCCTGGTGCTGGGCCTTGAACGTGTCTGCTTTCTGGCCTGTGATCATTAGAGTGGTGCTTCTCAAACGTTAGTGTGCATCAGAATCACCTGGGGGGAAAGATAGACAAGCTAATTGCCGTGGTCATTCCAACTCATGGCGACCCCGTGTGTGTCGGAGTAGAACTGCGCTCCATAGAGTTTTCAAAGGCTGTGATCTTTTGGAAGGAGATCACCAGGCCTCTGGGTGGACTCGAACTGCCAACCCTTTAGTAGCCCAAGCACTACTCAGGGATCCCCCAGAGAGCTTGTTAAAATGCAGGTTCCTGGGCCCCGTCCCCAAGGTTTCTGATTCGCAGGGCTGGGGTGGAACCTGGGCCCTTGCCTGTCTGCCGGATTCCCAGTTCTGATGCTGCAGGTCCAAGCCCCACATGTTGAGTGGGCCGGCCCGACTGAGATCCTCGCTGTTGGCATCTTTTTTCTGTCCTTGCCTTAAAGTTGAAGCCCTTGACTGTGCATATTTTGTGAACGAAGCAAGGCTGTCTAGCAATTAGCTGCATCAAGTATAGCTAGTCTGAAAGAATCGCTACGCCTTACCGTCGGCTTCAGTTGCGTTGTGTTCACTTCGTGGACAGAGGCTTTTACCATCTGCACAATCAGAAGACACCCATCACCCAGCAGAAAAGCATAAATCACTCATCGTTTAACTGTGGATAGTGAAAGCTAGAATTCTATTTTCGGTGTGCATCTTTGGTTACTATAGAAGCAAATCGTAAGTAGTGGGATTCATTTGTTTATAAGGTTTTAGGCACAGAGCCATTTTATTACTACTAGTCACCCCAGATACGTTATTCCTTTATTGCTTTGCTTCTGAGGTGGAGGTGTAGTAAAACCATTCGTGTTTCACTAGTAATTTCAGAGTTTTGAAAGGATCTGTTTTCACTGAGCTTTAGCATCAAGAGGTTAAGATAGGCGTGGCAGGAACCTGAGTAACTCAGTTGAGGCTCACAGGTGAGGCTCACAGGTGAGGCTCACAGGTGGGCTTTTAGAGGAGGCTGGGATGGCTCCTGCCTGGGGTGGTTACAGATGGCATTGTGGCACAGATTTTTTTTTTTTTTAAACTGTGATTTAGGTGAAAGTTTACAAGAGCAAATTAGTTTCTCATTAAACAGTTAATACACATACTGTTCTTGGACCTTGGTTGCCAACCCTGTGATGTCTCGGCATTCTCCCCTTCTCCACCCCAGGTTCCCTGTTGCCATTCGTCCAGTTTTTCTGCCTCTTCTTGCCTTCTCGTCTTTACTTTTGGGCTGGCATGCCCATTAGTCTCGTATACATGATTGAACCGTCAACCAAGTTTTCTTCACATGTGTTATTATTGGCCCTATAGACCTGTCTAATCTTTGGCTGAAGGGTGAGCCTCAAGAGTGACTTCAGTACTGAGTTAAAAAGGTACCCAGGGGCCATTCTCTTGGGGGTTTCTCCAATTTCTGTCAGACCAACAAGCCTGTTTTTTTTGGTTGGTTGGTTGGTTTTGTTTTTGTTTTTTTGTGTGAATTTGAATTTTGTTCTACATTTTTCTCCTCTGTCTGGGACCCTTTATGGTGATCCCTGCCAGAGCAGTTGGGGGTGGTGACCGGGCACCATCTGGTTGCTCTGGACTCAGTCTGGTGGAGGTTGTGGTAGTTGTAGTCCATTAATCTCTTGGGCTAACTTTTCCCTTGTGTCCTTGGTCTTGTGTTCTCCTTTACTCCAGTCAGGTGCTGCTTTTGCTGAGCTATAACAAATGATAGAAGGAGTTAAGATCAATTGGGAGGCATTACAAGTTTAGAGCAACAGTGTCCGAAAAAACTTTCTGCCGTGATGCAGGGGAGCCCGATTGAGAAGCTCTTATGGTAATCAGGTGAGAGGTGATGGAGCCTTGTGCCAGGGTGGTGGAGGCCATGAGAAGTGATCAGTTTCTGGATACAATTTGTAGCACTTGCTGATGGATGGAATTTGCAGTGTGAACGGGAGATAGGAGTCAAGGATGACGGCAAGGCTTTTGGCTGAGTGACTGGAAGAATGGAGTTCTCACTTCCTAAGATGAGGAGCATCACGTTTGGAGGTGTGAATTGAGAGGTCTGTTTCGGGTATATTAAGTTTGATATACTCATTAAATAGTCTGCAAGTTTCCTCTTGTTGCCGTACAAACTATCAGAAACTTAGTAGCTTAAAAAAACACAAGCTTATCAGCTTACAGGTCTGTAGGTTAGAACGCCAATATGGGTCTCGCTGGTCTAAAATCAGTGTTGGTAGGACTGTGTTCTTTTTGGAGGGTCTAGGAGAGACTTTGTTTCCTTGACTTTCCCAGCTTCTAGAGGCTGCCCACCTTCCTTGACTTGTGGCTCGTTTCTCCATCGTCAAAGCCGAGCAATGCTGCATCTCTCTGACCCTTCTTCCATTGTCACATCTCCTCCTGAGCACAGCCAGGAAAGATTCAACAATTTTAGGGCTTCATGAGAGTAGATTGGGTTCACCTGCATAATCCAGGATTATCTTCCATCTCAAGGTTCTTCATCATATCTGCACTTTCCCTTTTGTCATGTAAGGTGTCATATTCACAGGCTCTGGGAATTAGAATGTAGACATTTTGGGAGGGCCATTCTGCCTACCATGGATGGCTAAGGAGGAGATGTTGAGTAGGCAGTTGGATACACAAGACTGGAGTCAGGGGAGAAGGCTGAACCTATGCTATAAATTTAGAAGACACCAGTGTATAAATTGTTTACAGCCATGGGATTGGATGAAATCTCTGAGTCTGGACATAAGGTCAAAGGCACGTACCTACTGGCCTCAGCCAAACTTCCCTACACTGGCCCTGTTTGCACTTTTGGGTCATTCCTTCTGGCGGAAAGCCCTCTTCTCCAGCTGTTCTAAGCCTGCTCTTCTGTGAGACTCGGCCCAAAGCCCCCCTCCTCTGCCCAAGCTTCTCTGATCCTTCTGGCCTTTGCTGTTTGACTTTACATTATTTGCCCTTCCATTTGTTTATTTTTTAAAAGAGCAGTTTTATTAAGATATAATTCACATACCATATAATTCATCCATTTAAAATGTATAGTTCAGTGGTTTTTGGTTTATTTACAGGTATGTGTAACCCATACCACCACAGTCATCACCTCAGAAAGAAACCCCGTATCCTTTGCTGTCAACTCCCAAGTTCACATCGCCCCCAGCCCTAAGCGACCACTAATCTACTTTCTGTTCCTATAGATTTGCCCATTCTGGACTTTCGCAGAGATGGAATCATATAGTATGTGGTCTTTTGCAACTGCCTGTCCTTTTACTTTTAAATCTGAATTTTGCCCTTGCACACCCAACCCCCCCCCTTTTTTTCCTAAAGTTCAATCCTTTAAACTTTTTTTTTTTTTTTTTTTAACTGACCACCTATCATTAACGAACCTTTGTGCTGGGATTGTAGAAATGAAAGCCTGAAACGGACAGAATTCCTGTCATTAAGGAGTTCCTAAATGGGTAAGATAGCAACCACCTTCCATTCCTGGACTCCTAGCCAATATTAATAATGGATCAGATTCTTTCTTCCCAATCCTGGAGATGGCAAGTAAGGACATCTCAAACCAGAGCCCTAAATAGCCAGGCCTGAATAATCAGTGTTCCTCTGCCAAAAGAATTTAGATGTTCGTGGTCTAACGGGGAAGCAGATATATAAGGGCGTAGTTAAGTACAGCTTAATAAACGCCAAATGGACGTAGGCAAAGTGCTTAGGGATACTGGTTAGGATGGAGGCACCTCTACCCATGTGAAATGTGTTTGAAGTAAGTCTCGAATGGTGAGTTGTAATTTAGTGGTTGGACTCAGGGCTAGGAGAAGGACATCTGTGTGCTCTTAAGTAGATTACCAGCCTGTTGAATTCAGAGAGCATTTCTTAGCATCCTTTTATCTTCAGTGTCCAATATGGTGCCTTGCTAACTGGGGATTCAAGGGATTGGAGTGATGGTAACTCAGTCATGGTCCTTACTTACCATTCCACCCACTCTTATGTCTTTTTTCTCTTAAACTATTGCTCTTCCTTTTAGCAGTTCTCCTGGGAAGCTAGAATGGAGCCTTGAAGAAGCTTTCTCCCTACCTTTCCTGGCCTTCTAGAGAACTTGAGTAGGCCCATGCTGCCGTCACCTCCAAACCATAGCTGGTCTTCTGAGGCCAATTGATGGATGCCCCTGCTGATTCATGTTCCGTTGCTGCTTTGTGTTTGTCTCTGTAGTTCCCAGATCTGCATGTGACCCTGAGCTGAGATGTTTCTTGACGTGTCTATGATCCCCTTCCCTTCCTGGTACAATAGCCCAGACCCAGGAAGTGATGCTTCTGTATTGTCAGGGCCCCGGGAGCCTGGGCCTTTGCAGCCCCAGCCACTCAGCAGCCTCATTACTGGAACAGGCCTAGGAGTGGAGCTGGCTGGTATTAGAGAGCTTTGAGAAGGATACTGCTGGAGAGGGAGGCTTGGAGTGGCAGAGGTAGGAGAATGTGGCTGCTGTAGCAAGGGCTTCTAGATGAACAGGCCCGTGGGCACCATTGTGTACCCAGTGTGGAAACTGTAGGCTAATGAAAGGAGTGACCATGTGTGAAGCGTTTCCTCTGTGGCAGGCTCTGTGCTAGGTGGGTTACGTGCTTTGTCTCATATAGGCGTCTCAGCAGTCTCTAGGTGTGGGTGGTACCATCTCCATTTTATAGATGAGGAAACAGCCTCGTGGGTGGAAGGTAGTGGATTCAGGATTTATATCCAGGACTATCTAGCTGCAGTCAAAGCTCGGAGCTTTCCCCATCATGCTTTGTTGCCTCCTCAAGCTCTGGTGATTGTGTTCTGTGCTTTGTGGCCTCTTTCTTTTCCTTTAATCCCAATCTCAATGAGCTCCCTGTGCATTTAGAAACATGGTTCTTGTGCCGTACTAGAATTAGGGTCGTGGTAACTTGGGCCCCTTGGCCACACACAGCTTTGCTTTCAGGAAGTCTTGCAGCATTCTTGCCCACCTTATTAATTCAGTAGTGGATTTGGGTTTAAAGTGCTAGACTTCCTGCTAATTGAGATCATGTCTTACAGCACCTAACATAGTGCCTGGCATTTAGTAGGTCCTCTTTCTTCCTCACGTTTGCACGTCTTCCCTTTAACCTTTATTCTTGGTGGCCGATGATGCTAAAGGAATTTGAAAGTGTGATTTGTAGCCTCTCGGTTCCTGCATGCTGGTAGATGGTGTTCTCACTGGCTTGCTGCAAAATCCACAACTGCAAAATAATTGCCTGCTCTTTCATTTGCTTCCTTTTTTTTTTTTTGGTACTTTCTTTAGGTTTTCTTTGCTCCTTCTCAATTTCTTCTTTTATTTAAAAATGATTAGACTAATTTCTACGGAGATATGTGGAAATTAATTAGAAAAGGGCTGATGCTTCTTTTATGAATTGAATGCTTCCCTCAAATGTTCTTAGAAGAACCCCCATTAAATCCTCTTGGTATAACTGCTCCTGATTGTCCTGGCTGGTGATAAATGCTCCCTGTCCCCAGTCTCTCCCCTCCCCAGAAGTGACTTCCTTCTACCTTCCAGGGCGTGTTTGATTTAAAATTAACCTTTCTACAGGTCGGCCCCTTTGCTCAGGAAGAGTACCTGTCCTTCCAGTCTATGAGAGCCAAGTGTGGTAAATGTGTATGTATGTGTAGTTAGAGCGAGAAAACCAGCACATCCACTGGGAGGCGGCAGAAGGATTGTGATGTCAGTGGCAACCAACTCAGCATCTCCAAGATGGCAGCTGGGACCAGCCTGCTGTGTGGACATGCTTGTACTTGGACCTGCCGAGGATAAGAGCCAACTTCTTCATTGGGTTGTCCCCGCCGTGGCCGCATTGTTGAACCTACTTCCAAGTGGCAAGATAAGGTCCCCAATGCACCGTGGTGGCCTTCAAGGCACAGTTGGTTGCCTGGCTCCAGAAGTGGCTGCAGACAGAGGGTAGTTGCATGTGCAGGAGCTTTCAACAGCTGCCCCGCATCAGGGCCAAGGGGCATCAGCTGTACAAGACACCATCCGAAGACATGTGTCCACGACATCAAGCTCTTTGGCATGATTTCTGACCAGAAGGGTGCATCCATCTGTTCAACCGAGAGATCCTCCAGCCAGCAGGGTGTCCTGTTTGTGGGGATTTAGAGACAGGCACAGGAGAGACTCTTCCAGAGGAGAAATCCCACCTGTGCTAAGTGTGGGAAGGACAGTAGGTCACCAGGAGCAGCCACTTTGCATTCATGTGACAAACCTTGATATCTGTCTGTGTCCTCAGGGGAAGTAATTTTCCAAGCATGTGATAATGAGTACCCTGTATTTGGTGGTTGGTAGTCATGTGATAGAAGTTTCTTGTTAGGGAATGAGGGACAAAAAGGCCAAGTGAATTCTACTGGACTGCTGGCCATCTTTTGTATGCCCTAGGCTCTGCTGGCATTACTGACGTGTATGTAGAGTTGGACTGGGTTTCCAAGTGTGGCCAAGCCAGTTTTCATGACCTTGGGCTGTTAGACGGGGCATCTAAGGTTATAAAATGTTATTGATACTCTGAGGATTAAGCAATGATTGTGATAATTTGGTTAAATATGCTTATAAATATTGAAATGAGAAAATGACCAGAGGTAAAAAGGGCTAGGTTCTTGCTTTTATGGATTCTTTGTGTCATCAAGAGCAATAACACCACTATCATTAGAATAGAAATGGCTCAATAGTTGGTCCCTGAGCACCTGTAACTCTTGGACACTTATATATTCTTGCTGCTTTTCCAGCACTCACTGGGTATCATTATTCGTTTCACCTCTCTCTTCCATTTGCCTTCTTTCTTAACACCTCCAGCCCCCAACTGCTATCCATGTCTTAACTGCACACAGACTTTTCTAGAGCCTCTCATTACTGGCAAACCAGCTTCTATTGTCTCACATCCCTCAGTGAACAACAGTGTACTTGCTCTGTGGCTGTCATTGCATGTTACTGCGTGTTCCGTGTAGTCATGAAATTGAGAAGTTACATGAGAAGGGACATCGTTCCCTGGCTACTACTTTGCCGTGTTGCTGTGTATCATGACATTCTTCTCATCTGGGAAGACCTGAGGGTCTTCTCTTCCACTGCTCGCCTTTCTGTGATCCTGAGAATACCTGTTTTTTTGGGGCATGGCTTAATTTCCTTAAAGTCAGTGTCCAGACCATGTTCAGTTGTCATTCATACCCAGGTTCTTTGGTATGACTCAGTTCACCCCAGCGCCTCCTTGCCAAGGTAAGAGTTTTAGGGGAATATTACCAGGCTTCAAAAATGACTGAATGACAATATGCTTGCTGCTGGAAGAGAATTTGATGCTTATTCTCTGGCCAGCTTTGTTTTCTGTCCTTGATCATGGAGCTTTTTAGGACAGTTGCAGATCACTTTAACTCGGTCGGCTCTGTTTTCCTGTTGAAGATGTCTATTTAAGAATACATATTCCAGGAGGCCTATTTCCTTGAATGGCTGTAGGAGCCCTTGCTTGAGTGGATTCCTCACACCTGTGTGTTTGTGACTTCGGGGCTCTGGCATGGAAAAGCCCCCAGCCCAAAGATAAAAAAAAAAAAACCAAACCTGTTGCCGTTGAGTCAATTGCGACTCATACCCACCAAGAAAAAAAAAAAAAAGAAGGCACCTTAAAAGATTGGGTAACACAACTGTGTAGGCCTCTACCGTAATGTGGTATTATTAATGCCTCAACTCTAACCAGGAGCCCTGGTGGTACAGTGGTTAAAGCTCTCGGCTGCTAACCCAAAGGTTGGCAGTTTGAACCCACCAGTGGCTCAGCTGGAGAAAGATGTGGCAGTCTGCTTCCATAAAGATTCATAGCCTTGGAAACCTTACCGGGCAGTTCTGCACTGTCCTGTAGGGGCGCTATGAGCTGGAATTGACTTGATGGTGATGGGTTTGGTTTTGGGGTTTCAACTCTAACCAGTGGAAATTTAGCCCTTTAAGTTAACACGTGAGGTTATCAGACATATACAAATAAAAGGGAAGTCAGTTGATCAAACTGCCTATGTTGGTCATAGCTATTTGAGGGCCAGGTCTTAGTTAAGAAAGGAGAGATACTTGTGAACCTTGGGGATGGGTGTGTACTGTCTGGGGAAGGGAAAATACATGTAAGGTGCTGGAAAGGGGTGTATGTTTTGGGGCATGGGATTAAGTGAGGCCTGAGACAGGAAATTGAGTGGGCAAAATTGAGTGGACCCTGCAGATAAATCTGTTTCATGGTTTTTACTGCAACTGAACTAAGCTGTAGTTAAATTACATACGTATATTGAATAAAAAAAGATTGGAGTTTCAGTCTTGCTCGAAATTTGCATTGGTATTGAAGAATTAAGATTTAAAAAAGAAAAGAGTTCAACATGAAGTTAAATGTTTCTCCTACTCTGGTGGCCCTGTTGGGAAGATGTTGAGCCTGTGTGAACCTAACACAAGCCATTGCTTTTGCCTTCTGGCTTTGGTCCTCAGACATAGTCTCAAGGATGTTAAGGAGCAGAGGTCTGTGGTTAAAGTCACAGCTGCGTATGTTGTGACTGTCTTTGACCAGACCCCTTTCCACCCTAAGAAACCCATGTCTCTTACATGGTCTCAGATCCTTTGATCTTTGAGAGGCCTGAGATCAGCTGAGGGTCAGACCTTTCAAAGAACCTCCAAGGAAAGCTAATGACCCTCTCGTCAGAAAAATATCCAAACGTTTTTTGCATAAAATTTTGAGGGTGGTGATGGATATTTTCAGGGGTGTCATGGAGGCCACGTAAGAACCTTCGCTCTGGAGCGCGGGTCACTGCTGAGCCACCAGGGAGTCCTGCCCCTACCCATGAAGCTTGTCCGTGTCCATCAAATTTTCACTTGTCTTTCCCCCATTTGGGGCCCTGGTGGTACAGTGGTTAAGAGCTACGGCTGCTAACCAAAAGGTCAGCAGTTCAAATCCACCAGGCAGTCCTTGGAAACCCTATTGGACAGTTCTGCGCTGTCCTGTAGGGTCGCTGTGAGTCGGAATCGACTTGACAGCAACAGGGTTTTGTTTGTTTTTCCCGTTTACTAATAGGCCTGAGTCACTTGCTTTTTGCAGCACCAATACCCTGAGGTGCTCCTGTGGTAGAAATATTGAGTCATGATTTTTGTTTTTATTGAAAACCTCATTTTTCCAAGGCCTGCTTCTCTTTAAAACGTAGTCCAGTTCCATTTCCGCTTCAAGCTTGTGCTCATTTTTGTGGGTGGGCGGGCTTCATCTGCAGTGGTTTGAGGAGGGAGAGAGCAGAGAATCTGAAGATGCTTCTTGCTTATGCCTTATGAACTTTCTCAGCATTATGAAACCATTTCTCATGTTCAGTTTTCTTCTGAGATGGAGAAATGCTATTCTGCTACCTTTGATCCCCTTAAGACAGTTGTTATTGTTTTTACAAATGAAAATCCCTGTAAGCTACAGAGTATGGGCAGGCCAGGGGCACTCGGGAGAGGATGAGGACTTCACGGGGGGCAGGCGAGAATATGGGTGGGCGCTTGGGCCTCATTAATGAAAATAACACCTAGGCCCAGCCACAATTATTAGTATCTTCAGATTTCTTCTTAGAGTAGCAGAATCAATAAACCCTCCACCCAAAATGAAAACAAGCTTTTCTGCCTTTAAAACTCTTATCAAAACCTGGTTCTTCAAAGCCTCGGTTCTTTGCAGTCAGTACCTTCTAATGGCGAGTGCTTTGTGGAGGCTGACAGTTTTGTGTTTATGTTGCTAATTGACCTCTTTCAAACTGACTTGACCTTTTGAATGCTCCCATCTTTCTACCCATGCCACCACCCCCCCGCCCCCGCATTTGGACCCACAACAGAGGGTCTTAACCTTTCTGCCCGTAGAACCCCATGCCGTCGAGTGGAACCTTTCTGCAGATGGCTGAAATCCACCGTTGGCCACGGAAGGGTCTTCCAAGACGCTCGTGAACAACACACAATGAGTGAGATCAGCCTTTTTTTTCTCACTCTGATAAGAAGAATTGTTGACTTGACATTGATTTGGAGAAGAAGTATTTGCATCTACTACTGGAAGAAAAAGGGCAAGTTCTCAGAAGCGGCGAGAGGCAGAAAGTAGTGCTGGGTCCTTGTTTAAGCTTAGGGCACAGCTTGCACTGAGAAGATTGGCGCCACCGAGGGACACGCTGGTCAGGCTCCCTCCCTGTGACCTTTTCTTCCCTTGGCAGGACTTCAGGAGCCCCTGCCCTGAGCTCTGGCCACCGGTTGTCCTGGGGTCGAGTCAGTTTCTGGGCCCTGGGCACTAGCCTTCATTTTCTCTGCTAGAGCCAGTGTCTTTGAGATGAATCATAAGAAACGGAGGAAATGTAATGTTGATTGGAAGTGGAAAGATGAATGTGTGTACTTAGAGTTATATGGCAAATATCTTGCAGAAGGCTTCCTGGCTGCTGGAAGTCGGGGACAAGCTGGGTTTAACTTTTTAGTGGCATAGACAATAGCTGGCTTGAAGGGAGCTCTGCTAATACATATTACCATTCAACAGGTTTTCCAGAAAAGAAGTACCTTTGCATGGGGAGGGATTTGCCATTGGGCATTGTCCCATCTCTGTGGCAGTGGATTGGAAATGGGAGCTCATAGTGGGCGGAGACAGCCACCCACTTTCCACCTCCCCTGACATCCAGAGGAGGGAAAAGGGAAGAGTCAAAGGGTGGCTCTCCTAATCCAGGCTCATGACTGCATTGGCCATGGCAGTAGCAAGCCCTGTAGCAGAGCAGACGGAGCAGAGGCTGGGTGGCCTCAGAGTCGCTGAGTGCCGAGCTCTTATCTTCTCCCCCGTCTCTTCTTCCCCTGACTTTCCAGTGTAGAATCAGGGCGGCCCAAGCTCCCCGACTTCCCTCTGGTTGTTCTTCTTGGGAAAAGGATGGGGTAAGGGTTCCTCAATTATTTCAGTGTATTCTAGCACAGCAACTTGCTAATGGTGTCAGATAATGCAGATTAGGACAAGGCACATGATGGAAGAAGACTCTGACTCTTGGCTGGGGAAAGCCCTGTGGGCTTGACTGAGGTCTTCCCAAGTAGCTCTCTAAAATTGGGCTTGTTGAGTGTATTGAGAAGAATTTGCAGCTGTGTTTATGGAAAGTGTCTATTTAAGTTGAAAGAAATAACCTGCCTCCCCCAGGCTGACAAGAGATGCCTGGGGAGGGAATACCATTGCTTCTCTTTGGAGTCTTGGTAAGGCATGGCCAACACCTGTATCTAGGCTGGACAGTTGCAAACATCTTGGTCACTGAAATAACCTTTGCGTATTGGAAGTACTTTCGGATATAATGAGATGTTTCTGCCTAATGAAGTTTATAAATCATTAGTGTTTACATAGACCTTTGGGCAAGCCTGTATCCTTTTCTGTCTGTAATAGCTTTGAGCCCCTGCATTTCCGTATATTAAGTTCATTTTGTCCGACCTGTCATTGATAATTAGAAAAAATGTGTAACATTGTGTGCAGCTTGCTTTTGCTCACACATCAATGAGTGCTGCGAGAACATCGGTGCGTGTGGATTGGCGTTATTTCTTTCAACTGAATTCCTAGGGCAACTTTCCATTGTAGCCAGACTCTTGATATTTGGACACTGGAAAACCAGGGGGTTGGTAATTCCCCATGCACATTTTATTAACTTGGCCTGTTGTCTATGTGATTTGAAAAATTAGAATCAAGCAATTGAATTAATAAACTTTGATTAAGAAAAACAAGGTCTGTTGGCCAGCATGAATCCTAGCATTGTTATAAAATTTCAGAGTTGTTGCTTAAATTTTCATTTTTCTCTTCCACTCTGAATTAATGCCAACACTCAGACTTTTCCGACTCGTGCCATAGTGATATTAATTGATGTGTAAAAGTAGCCTCAGGGTCCATTTTCCTATAAATAAGGTAATTTCAGCCAGTACAAGGGGCATCCAACTTTTACTTATAAATAGAAGATTTTACATAAAATATAAACTGTCCTGGACTGTGCAAGATAACAGAAGTCCTTAGGGAATAGGCTGGATTAAGGGAAGCATACCTGTATACTATAGTTAGTTTCTTGAAGTACAGGAAACTCTTTAGTCAGAGCAAATTATAGGCCAGGAGAATTCACTATGAGGGGAACAAAGGGGACGATGAGGGGGACACATAGTGACTGAAGCATGGGACCTGTACCCCAAAGAGGGTCATCTTTAGCCCCATGGGCACCGGGACTGAGAAAATCTTCCTGTGGCTGGATTGGGCTCCTTCTGTCATTGCTAAGCACACGGGTTTCTATGCTCTGTTTTTAATTTCTACTAGATCTGCTGATGATTTTTATTGATTTCATTTTAGCCAAACTCAGGCCCTGAACTGGTTTTGTCCGAAGATGAAAAAAGCGACACTGAAGATAAGGAAGAGACAGAACTGGGTGTCATGGAGGATCAGCGAAGTATAATTCTTCATCTCATTTCACAACTCAAACTTGGAATGGATTTGACCAAGGTAGGTTGGCATACCCCACTGGGTTTGTGGCCAATTGTTTGAGTTCCTTCTCTACTCCAGAGCTGCTTCTATTCACATTTCTTTTCCCTATGGTGAGATTACTGAAGTAGAATGGGGGATATGGCCAGGATTGCTTTTAAGTTTGGCCGTACCAGCTAAAATTTGAAAGGATAGTTCTATGTAAATGTTCATGCTGTAATAGGGAGAGACTTGGATTTGATTCTCAGGATGAGAAAGGCTTGCCAGAATGTTCTTTTATTTTTTTTCCCCTTGCATACGTTGCAGGATTGGAAAGGGTCAGTGAACACATTGATCGAGAACTCTTAGGAGTCCAGGGCTGTGTGAGAGAGGCAAAGTGGCAGAGGACAAAACCCACTACTTGGGTTGTATGCTACCCTACAAGGGCAGGGGAGGGTCAGAAAAAGCATATGAGATGATAAGGAAAAATGAAGGTGTTATTTCCTTGTTTCCTAGGGTGTTCTAGCAAAGATTAAAGGTGACCCATAGAGACAGGCCTTGTATGGCACAGGGGCTGTTGAGAGAAACAGGAGGAGGGAACATGGAAAATGGCAGATGGGGAATGAGGCCGATGTGCAAAGAACGAACCTGCTGGTTGATAGAAGTGCAACTAACTCTTCTTGGTGCTGAGCTCAGCCAAGATTCTTCCTGAGTAACCAAATCAAGAGAACCCAGCATTCTAACCACTGATGGCATGTCAAGGGTCCCGTATATATCCTCCCTCACCTCAAGTCAATAGCTTCATTCCAGAGACAATCAGGAAAAACAGTTGTGCGTATAGCTTAAAGATTTTCTGGTGTCCAAGGGGCATTGGGGGTGATGAAAAGGGCCTGGACTTTGCAGTCCAGCTCACCTGAGCTCCCTTTCAGTCAGTTACTAAAATCACGATGCCTCTCAGGAAGGGTAGTGAGAATCAGGGGTGGTGTGTAAAGGGGTCCTAGCGCTGAACTCACGGTAGGTGTGCCGTCGTTCTTATTATTAAAAAATCCTTTGGTGTTGAGTTAGTCCGACTCATGACGACCCTATAGGACAGAGTAGAACTGTGCTATAGGGTTTCTAAGGACCAGCTGGCAGATTCAAACTGCGAACCTTTTGGTTAGCAGCTGAGCTCTTAAGCACTGCACCATCAGGGCTTATCATTACAAAGGACTAAATTGCGTGGTTTGAGGTGTGGTGTGGTAGAGGAGTAGCCCTCAGGGAGAGAGGACCATGACCCCTGTGGAAGATGGGCTGGGGAGTGAAGTCCTACCTTCTGCAGGCCAGCCAGAAAAATGTGGGCGTACTTGAAACAGAGCCACTGAAGGCACCTCCTGGTGGGAACAGCCTTAAGGGGCAGTCACTTTGTTGTCTGGAGCGAAGGGTCTGGAATCCAGGGTCTGACTGGCCTGGAGAGAGGGAAGGGGCAGGGCATGGGGGTGAGAGAATCTTTAAAGGAGGAAATGACAGAACATGGTGAATAGGCCATTTGTAGGAGACAGAGGTGAGACAGAGAAGGCGGAAGGCTCCAAGATGACAGAAAAACCTTTTCTTTGAAATGCTTTTATGTATTTTGAATATGAGTGTGTGTGATATTCTGAAAGATTACACCGCTTCAGACAAAATGGTGGCCCCACGCTGAGGAGGCCAGACATAGAAAGTTCTCTGACTTTGCTTTTCTCCACCCTTAGCTTAGGTCTTAGTCCCGCTCAGCACTCCAAGCTGTGAAGACTGTTTTGCCCTAGAAAAACTGCCTTCATTTAATTTCAGACTTCTCTCTGTATGATTCTTGTCTGTTTTCTGCTAGAAAAAGCATTTCCATGGTCAGCTTTTTAAAAGCTACCTTTTAAAAAAATCTTGTGTATGGCACAGACCTAACTCAGATGAAGCTTGAGTTAAGGGCTGATGGATGGAGTCTAGCAATAATATGTACTAGAATGTAGAGCAGTACTATCGGAATTCATGGTCTTGCCAGACTGTGGATCACAACCCATTAAAACCCAAACCAGTGGCCATGGAGTCATTTTGGATTCATGGCGACCCCGTGTGTCAGAGTAGAACTGTGCTCAGTAAGGGTTTTCAAGGTTTCCCAGGTGCCTCTGGGTAAACTCAAACCACCAAACCTTCATTAGCAGCTGAGCACTTAACAGTTTGCATCACGTAGGGGAAAAAAAAAGACAATTTAGTGGGTCAGATATCATTACCAAAAAAAACAAAAAAAAAAGTGCAATGAAATATAAATATCAGAATATTGTACTCAGGAAACTTAATTTGGTTCCGTTTATATGTGTGTACTGGGTCACAGCATAAAATGTATGCTCGTTGCAAATCATGGATTAAAAAAAGTTTGTAAAACACTGACTTGGAATCATGAATGATGGAAGAGACAGACCTTATAAGTAACTGAAACTAAGTTCATATGGGGAGAAACAGTAAAATGCTAATGAGACCGTATTATGGCCAGTTGAGTGTGTCAGAGTCTTCGTGGTGTGGCTCAGTTGTTTTAAAATACAAAATCATTACAGCTGTGCATTTTCTATTTTATTAGGATATGATTGCTTTGTGTTTCTGGAGCCACCATGTATTCCTAAAAGAGCAAACGTTGCGTTTATCCAATACTCAGTTGAGTACCTGAAAGAAAAACTTTTCCAGTCTGTCGTTTATGAACTTATTTACTTGGTAGAAGCTGTTATTCAAAAAACCAGGGAAAATTTGACAAGCTGAAATACTTTTGAGAGGAAGAGGGGAATCTTTTCTTATCTGAAGAGATTTCTTGGCCTTTCTTGCCTGCATTGTAAAAAGATTGATGGCACTCTCTGGTCACTATCGCCTTCTCTCTTCATGGCTCTCGCCATGTCATTAGCTTAAGCTTGTGCTAAATTGACAGTGGAAGAATTTAGCCCGAATGGAGGAGGGTCTTATGAGCAGGTGCCCCAAAGGTACAACATTCCTGGCTTTACTAATGGACTCAAGGGTAAACCTCTGGACTCTCTCCATAAAACAACTGGGCTGCCCTGCCTTTGAGGATGTGACTGATATAGACACATTGACAAACTGTGCCAGCCTGACTGGGCACCTAGAGTTGCATCTTGCCTTTCTTTAACTAGTGGTCTCCAGGCAGGGCCACTTCATGGGCACACGACCTATGGAGTCGCACAGAGTCCCATGTTCTGAAGGGCCCCGCGCTTGGTGTAGTGCTCTGCTGTTGCTGTCTTGAAATTCCTAGTATTTAAACAAGGGACCTCGCAGAACACCAGGTCAACGCCAGCACCGCGAACACACTGGGCAAGGTGTCATACTGTTCACGAAAGCAGAGTTCCTGGTCTGGTCTGGTATCACTTTTTTCTCTCTCAAACTCTTCCTGGCTTTTTTTTCCCCCCTTCTTTTTTTGATGCATTTCCAAGTAAGTCACTTAATCATCTATTTCTTGGGCGGTGAACACTGGAGATCCAGCGCCAAGAAGTGGTGAGCACTAACTGGGCTGTCTGCCTCCGACAGAGGGGTAAGTGATGGCCCAGCTGTTCAGACTGATGACATCCAAATGGCCTGCAATTGCTACACAGATTTATCGAGCCATCAATAAGGCCTGCCTTTTCTCCCATTAAAATAATTAAGACAATCAACTACTTGAGGGGCAGAAAGAGAGAGAGGATCTTCACTAAGGGACTCAGAGAACAATTAATTACATTTAACGCTGCATCAATCTCAGACTGAATAACTGAACTTCATGCTGGGCTCTTCAAACATCAGATTAAACCATCGAACAGCTTGGGAGCAACAGGAACCCAGCAGGAATGGTAGCTCCCACCCGGCAAAGGAGAACACAGCAGGCTTCTGCAAAGGCCGAGAGTAGGCGTCATTTTCTCCAAAAAAAGTAGTTAATTTAATAACGTTGGGACCATCTGTATAATACTCTATCCTCAGACACTGAAGCCCACCCAGTGCAAACAAGTGAGCAGAGAGAGATGGACCACCCACCTAGGCTAATTTTTGTAATACTCTGAGGAAACCAGGTGCACTAACAAAAACCTAACCTTACAAATTAAGGCTTTTTTTTTTTAGGTCACGCTGCCAAAGGTTTCTGTATTTAGCCAACAGGATGCACTTGGGTTTCCTCAAAGTGCCAGCTTCCTTTTACACCCACCCCATAGGCCTTGGAACCGCACAAAAGGCATTTATTAAAATTTTGTTAGGTAGAAGAGAGTCTGAAATAAAATGAGTCCCTGTATTCCCTCAGAGTCCCTGACCTCAGCTTGCAGAGAGGAGTCAATAGTGAGCTGGTTTACCTCTTGGCAGCTACTAGCCATGTGACCTTGGGCAAGTTCATCTCTCCATCTCCAGCTGTAAAATGAGGATAAGAATATCAACCTCCTGGGCTTTTCTGTGGGCCAGAGAGATTTCATAACTTGCAGGTGGCTAAATCAGTAAGAGAGCTGAAATGTGGTCCAGGCCCATGCTGAATCGTTCATTGTCCCCATGGAGCCTGAAGACACACCACCACTTCGTTTAATTTTCTTTCTGATGGAGCAGGATTAATGAGTTCCTGCCAATAGTGCAGAAAGAGAAAGTGGAGATGACTCAGTGCTACCGCTCAAGATACAGATTTATACACAGTACAGATTTACAGGGACGCACGTCACTACTGTGTTCTCTATTAAAAGGCAAACATCTCGGAATAGGTAGCAAATTTTCTCTGACAGCAAATTAAGAACAAGATTTGAAGGGAAGAGTTGCTGGAAGCTTTAAGAAAGGGAAGTAGAAGCAAAATATGGGAGATCGGAGGGCCCTGAATGTTCACAACTCTGCCTAGTGAGGCTTGCTTCCAGGGTAAACCCTGAGCCCGCCCTCTGACCTTTTCATAAAAATGTCACCCTTATTAGAAGGAACTTAGCACAGCAACGTTAATCTCTGCATATTCTGATTGGCCCTGGAAATTTAGCCTAAGGAAATAATTCAGTGAAATGAACAAAAGTTATATGCCCAAGAAAATGTTCAATTAATTGCTATCTACAATGTCAAGAAGCCAGAGAGAACCAACTTGACCAGTTAAACAACTATTTGTTGAGGAAGTAAATGACAATGC
Organism: Elephas maximus indicus; assembly: GCF_024166365.1. Taxonomy (NCBI): domain Eukaryota; kingdom Metazoa; phylum Chordata; class Mammalia; order Proboscidea; family Elephantidae; genus Elephas; species Elephas maximus. The sequence goes on from NC_064845.1 coordinate 7,876,636, forward strand.
AACAGCAATTTGGTGGACTGCTAAACACTCATGAACTGCACACAGGTAATGGTAATGTTCTTTTCCTTAAACTCCAAACCAAAACCAATCCCACTGCTGTTGAGTAATTCTGACTCATAGCGACCCCACAGGGTCAATCTTTACGGAAGCAGACTGCCACATCTTTCTCCTGTGGAGCCACTGGGGGTTTCGTACTACTGACCTTTTGGTTAGCAGTCGAGCAATTTAACAACCGTGCCACCAAGGTTCCTCTTCATGAAACTCAGTGGTGAGTATATGGATGCTTGTTGTAGTGTGATTCTCTCTATCAGAATCAGCAAACTACAACCCAAGAGCCAAATTGCCATTTGTTTTTATAAATAAAGTTTTATTGGAACACAGCTGTGCCCATTGATTTCCACATTGTTCACGGCTGCTTTCATGCAGAGTTGATTAGTTTCGACAGAGGCCTTAATGGCCTTTGCAACCTAAAATGTTTATTATCTGGCCCTTTACAGAAAGGGTATGCTGACCCCCCTTACTCCGTACCATTCAGATATTTTATATTCTTTTGAAACAATGCAATGTTTAATTTTAAAATCAATTAAAAAAAAAAAAAAGCTTTGGTGAGCAGGTCTATGATTTTTAACACTTGTTAGCTAATTTTTTTCTTAAAAAGTTGAGATCAGTTTATAATGCTATCAGCAAGGACCTGGAGTATCATTTTCATCCCGTACTTACTAGGTATAATGTATATCTGCTATTTTGTTGCTGATTTAGAAGGCATAAAATGAGTGACAACATCACTTTATTTTTACCTTTTTTTTTTTTAATTGTGGTAAAAATACATATAACAAAATATTTGGCATTTCAACGGTTTTTACATGTACAATTCAAAGACATTAATTACGTTCATTATTTACATTTCTTTGGTAAATAACAGTTTCAACAATTTTTTAAGAATTGTAGAAACTTATTATCTCAGTCAGATTCTTCTCCCTCAAAGCATGTATCTTGTCTAAAATATCCCTGACTGATGGGATATGGATTGGGTATCTTTGGGGTTAGGGACCTCATCACCCTATGACAGCTCAATTCACTCTTTGCCTTGTGCTAGTTGTAAGCATCCCCCCGAATCTTACCCACTCTCTGGAACCAGCTGTGTTCTCTGGAGGGAATCAAATGAAGCCTGCTCTGTGGTTTCTCTCAGCAGTCCATCAGTGCCAAAATGAACTTAGGCATGCAAAGAGTAGTCCTGTTGCTGCCTTGTCATGGAGGAGCAAGGCTGGACACGGGAGATGACAAGACACCTGCACATGAGTGTCAGAAGAGAGGTGGCCCTCTTGTGTCCCTCTCTAGTCACTGAAGTCTCTGGACTTTGGGACTTATGTGTTATTCAGTCTTATTAGGGCTCATCTCAAACCTCAGTCATCTACAGAGCCATGAAAATAATTAATGTACCCTACTTGTTTTGTCCAAATCACTCTTTAAAGCTCTGCATTGTCTCTTTAAAAACTGATCGGTGACCTAAAGCCAGACCAACCCCTGAAACTACTCCTCATGAAAGATTAAGGGAATCTGGCCTATAAAATCCTTGGAGGAAGTTTCTCTGATAGACATCTGACCAACTTCTGACTTCTAAGAGGATGTTACCAAAATGTCTAGGGCAGCTGTTCTCCTTTGTGCTCTGGGAGTCACCAGCCTTTATAGAGAGCCAGCAGGTTGGGATTTCCTTCCTCAGCTTGTATGCAGAATTGGGAACATGTCCATGGAAAGACTCCTGATTCCCTTTTCAAACTCCAGGTTATCACTCGTATATAAACACATCAAGTATTTCTTATGACAATGAGTGGATAAAAGAGTTGAAACCCACTGTTCTAGAAGATCTCCTCCCATATGAATCTGAAACATCGTAGTTTTGACTAAGTCTCCTGAGGAATCCATGTAGGTTACAAATAGGCACACCCTAGACTTTATCATTAATTACTCCCTCATCATCTCAATTTTAAGCATCCCAGTTTCCGACCATCACCTCTGTATGTCCAGCTCGCTCCATCTAGTCCACAGTCCCACCAAGACTTAAAGCCTGTTGACCTTGTACTCGCCTTGTAGCCTCACTTCCCTTCATACTCGTTAGAGTCCACGGCCCAACACTACACTGACTCCTGTGGATAAGCCCTCAGGAGCCCTGCCACTCTCCCTTCCTCTGTGGTACTAACCCAACAAACCGCAACTCCAGTTTAATCTAGCTCTTCATGTTCTCCATGGCTGAACCTGGCAGCTGAACCTTCCTGGAGAAAAACAGACAACATGCTGACTGGTCCCACTCTAACTCTTTGACCTGTTAACCTTAAGTAAGGAGTCTTGGTGCACTGCGGTTAAGTACTTGGCTCCTGCCCATTCTTCTCCACCTCTCCAGGTATTCCACTCTTCCCAGCCACAGCATCATTTTCAAGTGCAAATACATGCCTAGGAGGTTGGGCCTGCTGTTGACTATGAACCTGTATTTCCTGAGTCCACAATTCTGGGACGGTTGTTTTTGAAAATGGATCAGTTCTCATGTACAGGAACCCCAGTGGAGCCTTTTTTCTTTTTTTCTCCAACCTTTTATTTTGACCATTTTCAAAGTGGCCATATTCAGTCTACAGATGAGTTGCAAGAACAGTACAATGAACGCCTGTATCCTTCCCCTTTACTGGCCAATTGTTAACTTTTGCCACTACCCATTTCTTTTTCCTTCTGACTGTTCTCTCCCTTTTCTCCTTCCCATCTGCCCTCTCTCTCCTTACTTCTCTTCTCCTTCTCTCCTCTCCCTTTCGCTTCCCAACCTGACAAATACACATACATACCTATATATGTACATTTTTTGATGAACCATTTGAGAGTATATTGCAGACATCACAATAATCCTCCCCTGAATCTTTTAATATTTCCAAAGAATAAAAACATTCTCCTACACCATATAGTTATTACACAATATACTTATTAATATAATACTTTATTGTGTATACCAAAAAGAAAACAAACAAAATAAAACCCGTTGCCATCAAGTCGATTCGGACTCAGCCCATAGTAAAATTTTCTTGAAATGTCCCAGTAATGCTTATGTTGTACATGTGTGTGTTTTAAATCTAAGATCTAACCAAATTATGTTGCCTTTGGTTATCATGCCTCTTTAATCTCCATAATCCGGCAACATCCCCCTCCTTTTTCTTTCCTTGCGGTGACATTTTTGAAGAGTCCAGGTCAGTTTATTGCATCATGTCCCTCAGTTTGGATTTGTCTGATTTTTTTCCCTCATAATTAGAGCCAGATTAAACACTTTGGACAGTAACAACACATAGATGATGTCTTAGTTTTCCAGTACCGTCATAACAGAAACCCCACAAGTAGGTGGCTTTAAAGAACAGAAATTAATTTTCTCGCAGTCTTGGAGGCTAAAAGTCCAGATCAGGGTCTCCGCTCTCCATTCCTTCTGTGAGCCTCTCAGCATCTGTTGTCTCTTAGCATTGCTTGGCATTTCCTGGTATCTGTTTTCCTTTTCCTCCTGTGTATGTCTCTGTGTCTATCCTGGTCCCTTCAAAACTCAAGTGAGTAGATCTTGGATCCACTATCCTATGACATGACCTTTTTAACATAACAAAAGAAAATCCTTGTTTCCAAACAGGGTCATATTTACAAGTACAGGAGTTAGGATATCAACACATACGTTTGGGGGATACAGTTCAATCCAAAACAGATGATGATGAGCAGAACCTTTTCCCCTTTGATAAAGAGAAGATGGAGATGCTTTTAGACTATGCTGTATCTATTGTTCATTCCTCCTGGCTCCTAAGGAGCCTTTGAGGCCCATTGAGGAGCCCACACAGGCCTGTTCTTTGGCCTTTAAGGAGGTGGGAGGCAGCAGGAGGTGGACCTGGTGTGTGTCCTTTCATTCTCGAGACATCAAGTGAGCATCTCTGTTGCCCAAGACTCTGTTCCCCTGCCCCAGAAAACACACCCCTAAAATAAGCTAGGTTCCTGGCCAAGCTGCCTTAGGCATGCTCCCAGCCAGCCCTTGAGTTCCTTCGTAGGTATCCGCATGTTTTGAGATTCCTGGAGAGACTGCAGTATTTGAAATCTTGACTTGAAGGAGTCTGAAGTGTTAAAAGCACAATGCAAGAGACCCTGCATGAAAAAATATGGAATAATTCCACCTAACACCTCAAAGGAAATAAAGACGTCTCATTCTTCCACTTGCAATTTACCGGTTTGTCTTGCCTCGTGCTAGGCACTAGAGACTTGGGTCTGTCTGCAAAAAGCTTTCAGGTTGGAAACTTGTGCATGAATTAGAGCCAAAACAGCATTGTAGGTGGGTGATGGAGAGGTGTGTGGGGCACAGGGAGGATCTGAAGAAGGGGGTTGTTTTTAGCCTTGGGAACCGGAGCTGTCAGGAAACACTTCATAGAGGAGATAACTCGTGAGCTGAATAATAACTCTATCATTTAGTCATGGCAAGAGAGGGCGTGAACACATGGACAGAGGAGAGTATGTGTGTGAGTGCATGTATGTATGCGTGATGGTGATTCTAGAGAAGGCGGGGCTGGAGCAGCCTTCATTTCCTAGAGTGATGAACTAGTGTTTGCTTTTTGGAATGAAGGATCTGGTTGTGGTGTGGAGGGAGGAGGTAAGGGTGAGCATCTGTCCACAGGAGCCTGGAAGGCCAGTAAGAGGCTGCACCTTTCCAGGGCAGAGGGAGGGTGCTGTGTCATTAACTCTCTTAATTCCCCATGGTCTCCTTCCATTGGTATTATTAATGATAGGTTTCAGGATGGTGGATTACCTTGCCATGCCAGGAAGAGTAGAGAGGACTAGAAGGTAGGGCTCATATCCCACTCCTCCCCCACTACTCTCTGACCCCCACTTATTAATCGGATGAAGTGGTCCAGGTGTCCCAGTTCTCACGTCCCTAGTCTGCTCAGGAGACAAAAACGTTCTCATTAACCAGAAGCATGTAATCATGACATGTCATGGGATAATGGAAAGATCTTTGGGGTGGCAGTGGGGAGCTCTGAGGTCCCCTCCTGGCTCATCCCCCACCAGCGTTTCTGTCCCGTCCACCATGAGACCAGAGCGTTGAACTTATATGATCTTGAGAGGCCATTTTGGTTCAGTGATTCGGGATTCCCAGTGGAATTCTTTCTCTTGTTTATTTACTTTAAATCCTTGAGCTTGTGAGTTTGAAATGATAACTAAATTAGGGGAAATGCCTGAAATTCTTGTCCTTTTCAAAAGTATATAGTTAGAGATTAAATGTTGGAGCTGATACTTGCATTGTATTTTCAATCTTGGGTGCAAATTCGAGGTGGATTTTTTGCCAGAGAAGCCCCATTGCCCCAGGGTGGGCAGGAGGATGCTAATCAAGGTCATGAAGTCACCCTAACCTGAAGTTGCCTCTGTCAGGGCTGACCACCCTTGATGTGAGCTTCTGCTATTTTCTCCCTGGCTTGCTTTCTGATCTCTAGGCCCCCCCGGACCGAGGAAAAGAGAAAGCAGGCAGTGGTGTCATTTGGGGATGGTATAAAGGTATAGATGTTTGATATAGCTCCTTTTCCTTCTTTGATTGATGTGGTCTCCTTGGATGTTTCCAAACCAAAAAGCCAAACCCGTCAATTCTGACTGATAGCAACCCTGTAGGGCAGAGTAGAACTGCCCCGCAGGGTTTCCAAGGCTGCAATCTTTGCGGAAGCAGACCGCCACGTCTTCCTCCCGTGGAGTGGCTGATGGGCTCCAAGTGCTGACCTTTCAGTTGGCAGCTGAGCACTTAACCATTGCACCACAAGGGCACCTTGGACGTTGCCAGGCTACTGAAGTCTGCCCTCGCCAACCTCCGCAGCCTGTCTGGATGGCGTTCATGGAGGAGCCCTGGGGTGGCTCTCTGGTGGGAAAGGTGGTGAGCGTGTGGGGTTACTTTGTTCTTTATGCTGCTGTTGAACAGCTGTGTGGTGGAGGCCCTGGGGAGAACACAGCAGCCCACCCCAGAGAAGCCCAGATCCCAGAGAGCACTGTAGTGGCTGCTGAATGACAACCAGAAAAAGACACAGGACTAGAAGGGGCATCTAGAGGCCATTCTAGCAAGGGCGTACTTTTCCTGGCCAGACGAGCTCCTCAGGCAGCCAAATTCTCAATTTTGTCAGGTTCTGGTTAGAAGAAACCATTGATTTGCATACCAAAAAACCAAACCAATTGCCTTCAAGTGATTCTGCCTCATAGCGACCCTATAGGACAGAATAGAACTGCCCCATAGGGTTTCCAAGGAGTGGCTAGTGGATTTGAACTGCCGACCTTTTGATTAGCAGGCTAGCTTTAAACCATCTGTGCCACCAGGACTCCTTTGATTTGCATAGTTGTGTTTTAAATAATGTTCTTCTTTTGTGTGATAAAAGCAAAGCAGAAGGATACTCAGAAAACACTCAGTCCATCACCTACGGGGACATGTTAACCTTCTGGGTCTTTTTGTGATAATTAGACGCCCAGTTTTCTATCTGGCTTTTTTTCTACTTAGCATAGGTACGTTTCCCTCTGTCTAGCTTATAAAGGACGGATGTTGTGTGATTCCGACTCCTAGTCACCCCACGTGACAGAGTAGAACTGCCCCTGTAGGGTTTCTTAGGCTGTAATTTCTTTACAGGAGCAGATCTCCAGGTCTTTTCCCTTGAGAAGCGGCTGTGGGTTTGAACCACCGACCTTTCGGTTAGCAGCTGAGAGCTTTAGAAACATTAAAAAGATACTAAACTTAAAAAAAAAAAAGATACAAAACTTCACATCTCTAGCAAGCTGGGCTTTCTTTACTTCAAAATCTCTGTGCTTTGTGTCTGCTTCTCGGTCTCTTTCTCAGGACATCTGTTCTCCCTTTCATTTCATCTGCAAGAAAGTATCTCTGAAACTGGAAGTGGAGTCGGGGATACAGATCTCCTATAAGACTGTGTGATATTCATGGTCAGTGATTATACTCCCTCAAAAACGCTGTCATGGGAGTTAGGGAATCATGGAAGAAGGACAAAATTGGTCACATATGGAGGGAGCATCAACCTTGGTCAACGTGCTTGAACCTGGCTTGGCTCTGCCCTAGCATGGGGCACGCTGAGGCAGGCCAGTGGGTCTCGAACCAACCTTCCTGCCCCAAATCCTATGGCTTTGTATTAGAAGGAACCATTTAGATGCTTCAGGTTAAAGCTAGCTGTGTCTTACAGCTACCAAAAACCAAACCCATTGCCGTTGAGTCGATTCCAACTCATAGAGACCCTATAGGACAGAGTAGAATTGCCTCATAGGGTTTCCCAGGAGCAGCTGGTGGATTCGAACTGCCAGCCTTTTGGTTAGCAGCCGAGCTCTTAACCACTACACCACCTGGGCTCCGTGTCTTTCAGCTAAGTGGGTGGTGTATTAATATACAACAAATTAAGTGCACCCTAGGGCAGTGACAAGCGGGCCTGTCTCCTTTACAGGACAGTAATAGTAATGAATTACCTGCTTTTCAGTTCTTAGTTTGCTTTAAATGACTTCATCCTTGAGTTTGGGGGCATACAGCACCTGAGTGGCATCAATTGAAGAGTCTCTTTGTCCCATTGTTGAGAGAATCATCCAGGTTCCTACTTAATATCTTTTTTTTTTTTTTAATAACTTTTATTAAGCTTCAAGTGAACGTTTACAAATCCAATCAGTCTGTCACGTATAAGTTTACATACATCTCACTCCCTACTCCCACTTACTCTCCCCCTCTTGAGTCAGCCCTTTCAGTCTCTCCTTTCTTGACAATTTTGCCTGCTTCCCTCTCTCTCTATCCTCCCATCCCCGCTCCAGACAAGAGTTGCCAACACAATCTCAAGTGTCCACCTGATATAATTAGCTCACTCTTCATCGGCGTCTCTCTCCCACCCGCTGACCAGTCCCTTTCATTTCTGATGAGTTGTCTTCGGGGATGTTTCCTGTCCTGTGTCAACCGAAGGTCTGGGGAGCATGGCTGCCGGGATTCCTCCAGTCTCAGTCAGACCATTAAGTTTGGTCTTTTTATGAGAATTTGGGGTCTGCATCCCACTGATCTCCTGCTCCCTCAGGGGTCCTCTGCTGTGCTCCCTGTCAGGGCAGTCATCGATTGTGGCCGGGCACCAACTAGTTCTTCTGGTCTCAGGATGATGTAGGTCTCTGGTTCATGTGGCCCTTTCTCTCTCTTGGGCTCTTAGTTGTCGTGTGGCCTTGGTGTTCTTCATTTTCCTTTGCTCCAGGTGGGTTGAGACCAATTGCTGCATCTTAGATGGCCGCTTGTTAGCATTTAAGACCCCAGACGCCACATTTCAAAGTGGAATGCAGAATGATTTCATAATAGAATTATTTTGCCAATTGACTTAGAAGTCCCCTCAAACCATGTTCCCCAGACCCCCGCGCTTGCTCCGCTGACCTTTGAAGCATTCATTTTATCCCGGAAACTTCTTTGCTTTTGGTCCAGTCCAATTGAGCTGACCTTCCATGTATTGAGTGTTGTCTTTCCCTTCACCTAAAGCAGTTCTTATCTACTGATTAATCAATAAAAAACCCTCTCCCACCCTCCCTCCCTCCCCCCTCGTAACCACAAAAGTATGTGTTCTTCTCAGGTTTACTATTTCTTAAGATCTTATAATAGTGGTCTTATACAATATTTGTCCTTTTGCCTCTGACTAATTTTGCTCAGCATAATGCCTTCCAGGTTCCTCCATGTTATGAAATGTTTCAGAGATTCGTCACTGTTCTTTATCGATGCGTAGTATTCCATTGTGTGAATATACCACAATTTATTTACCCATTCATCCGTTGATGGACACCTTGGTTGCTTCCAACTTTTTGCTATTGTAAACAGAGCTGCAATAAACATGGGTGTGCATATATCTGTTTGTATGAAGGCTCTTGTATCTCTAGGGTATATTCCTAGGAGTGGGATTTCTGGGTTGTATGGTAGTTCTATTTCTAACTGTTTAAGATAACGCCAGATAGATTTCCAAAGTGGTTGTACCATTTTACATTCCCACCAGCAGTGTATGAGAGTTCCAATCTCTCCGCAGCCTCTCCAACATTTATTAGTTTGTGTTTTTTGGATTAATGCCAGCCTTGCTGGTGTGAGATGGAATCTCATTGTAGTTTTAATTTGCATTTCTCTAATGGCTAATGATCGAGAGCATTTTCTCATGTATCTGTTGGCTGCCTGAATATCTTCTTTAGTGAAATGTGTGTTCATATCCTTTGCCCACTTCTTGATTGGGTTGTTTGTCTTTTTGTGGTTTAGTTTTGACAGAATCATGTAGAGTTTAGAGATCAGGCGCTGGTCTGAGATGTCATAGCTGAAAATTCTTTCCCAATCTGTAGGTGGTCTTTTTACTCTTTTGGTGAAGTCTTTAGATGAGCGTAGGTGTTTGATTTTTAGGAGCTCCCAGTTATCGGGTTTCTCTTCATCATTTTTGGTAATGTTTTGTATTCTGTTTATGCCTTGTATTAGGGCTCCTAGGGTTGTCCCAATTTTTTCTTCCATGATCTTTATCGTTTTAGTCTTTATGTTTAGGTCTTTGATCCACTTGGAGTTAGTTTTTGTCCATGGTGTGAGGTATGGGTCCTGTTTCATTTTTTTTGCAAATGGATATCCAGTTATGCCAGCACCATTTGTTAAAAAGGCTATCTTTTCCCCAGTTAATTGACACTGGTCCTTTGTCAAATATCAGCTGCTCATACGTGGATGGATCTATGTCTGGGTTCTCAATTCTGTTCCATTGGTCTGTGTGTCTGTTGTTGTACCAATACCAGGCTGTTTTGACTACTGTGGCTGTATAATAGGTTCTGAAGTCAGGTAAGGTGAGGCCTCCCACTTTCTTCTTCTTTTTCAGTAGTGCTTTGCTTATCCGGGGCTTCTTTCCCTTCCATATGAAATTGGTGATTTGTTTCTCTATCCCCTTAAAATATGACATTGGAATTTGGATCGGAAGTGCGTTAAATGTATAGATGGCTTTTGGTAGAATAGACATTTTTACTATGTTAAGTCTTCCTATCCATGAGCAAGGTATGTTTTTCCACTTAAGTATGTCCTTTTGAATTTCTTGTAGTAGAGCTTTGTAGTTTTCTTTGTATAGGTCTTTTACATCCTTGGTAAGATTTATTCCTAAGTATCTTGTCTTCTTGGGGGCTACTGTGAATGGTATTGATTTGGTGATTTCCTCTTCGGTGTTCTTTTTGTTGATGTAGAGGAATCCAAGTGATTTTTGTATGTTTATTTTATAACCTGAGACTCTGCCAAACTCTTCTATTAGTTTCAGTAGTTTTCTGGAGGATTCCTTAGGGTTTTCTGTGTATATAATCATGTCATCTGCAAATAGTGATAACTTTACTTCTTCCTTGCCAATCCGGATACCTTTTATTTCTTTGTCTAGCCTAATTGCCCTGGCTAAGACTTCCAACACGATGTTGAATAAGAGCGGTGATAAAGGGCCTCCTTGTCTGGTTCCCGTTCTCAAGGGAAATGCTTTCAGGTTCTCTCCATTTAGAGTGATATTGGCTGTTGGCTTTGCATAGATGCCCTTTATTATGTTGAGGAATTTTCCTTCAATTCCTATTTTGGTAAGAGTTTTTATCATGAATGGGTGTTGGACTTTGTCAAATGCCTTTTCTGCATCAATTGATAAGATCATGTGGTTTTTGTCTTTTGTTTTATTTATGTGATGGATTACATTAATGGTTTTTCTGATATTAAACCAGCCTTGCATACCTGGTATAAATCCCACTTGATCAGGGTGAATTATTTTTTTGATGTGTTGTTGGATTCTATTGGCTAGAATTTTGTTGAGGATTTTTGCATCAATGTTCATGAGGGATATAGGTCTATAATTTTCTTTTTTTGTAATGTCTTTACCTGGTTTTGGTATCAGGGAGATGGTGGCTTCATAGAATGAGTTGGGTAGTATTCCGTCATTTTCTATGCTTTGGAATACCTTTAGTAGTAGTGGTGTTAAGTCTTCTCTGAAAGTTTGGTAGAACTCTGCAGTGAAGCTGTCCGGGCCAGGGCTTTTTTTTTGTTGGGAGTTTTTTGATTACTGTTTCAATCTCTTTTTTTGTTATGGGTCTATTTAGTTGTTCTACTTCTGAATGTGTTAGTTTAGGTAGGTAGTGTTTTTCCAGGAATTCATCCATTTCTTCTAGGTTTTCAAATTTGTTAGAGTACAATTTTTCATAATAATCTGAAATGATTCTTTTAATTTCAATTGGTTCTGTTGTGATGTGGTCCTTCTCATTTCTTATTTGGGTTATTTGTTTCCTTTCCTGTATTTCTTTAGTCAGTCTAGCCAATGGTTTATCAATTTTGTTAATTTTTTCAAAGAACCAGCTTTTGGCTTTGTTAATTCTTTTGATTGTTTTTCTGTTCTCTAATTCATTTAGTTCAGCTCTAATTTTTATTATTTGTTTTCTTCTGGTGCCTGATGGATTCTTTTGTTGCTCACTTTCTATTTGTTCAAGTTGTAGGGACAGTTCTCTGATTCTGGCTCTTTCTTCTTTTTGTATGTGTGCATTTATCGATATAAATTGGCCTCTGAGCACTGCTTTTGCTGTGTCCCAGAGGTTTTGATAGGAAGTATTTTCATTCTCATTGCTTTCTATGAATTTCCTTATTCCCTCCTTGATGTCTTCTATAACCCAGTCTTTTTTCAGGAGGGTATTGTTCATTTTCCAAGTATTTGATTTCTTTTCCCCAGTTTTTCTGTTATTGATCTCTAGTTTTATTGCCTTGTGGTCTGAGAAGATGCTTTGTAATATTTCGATGTTTTGGACTCTGCAAAGGTTTGTTTTATGACCTAATATGTGGTCTATTCTAGAGAATGTTCCATGTGCGCTAGAAAAAAAGTATATTTTGCAGCAGTTGGGTGGAGAGTTCTGTGTAAGTCAATGAGGTCAAGTTGGTTGATTGTTGTAATTAGATCTTCCGTGTCTCTGTTGAGCTTCTTACTGGATGTCCTGTCCTTCTCCGAAAGTGGTGTGTTGAAGTCTCCTACTATAATTGTGGAGGTATCTATCTCGCTTTTCAATTCTGTTAAAATTTGATTTATGTATCTTGCAGCCCTGTCATTGGGTGCGTAAATATTTAATATGGTTATGTCTTCCTGATCAATTGTCCCTTTTATCATTATATAGTGTCCTTCTTTATCCTTTGTGGTAGATTTAAGTCTAAAGTCTATTTTGTCAGAAATTAATATTGCTACTCCTCTTCTTTTTTGCTTATTGTTTGCTTGATATACTTTTTTCCATCCTTTGAGTTTTAGTTTGTTTGTGTCTCTAAGTCTAAGGTGTGTCTCTTGTAGGCAGCATATAGATGGATCGTGTTTCCTTATCCAGTCTGTGACTCTCTGTCTCTTTATTGGTGCATTTAGTCCATTTACATTCAGGGTAATTATAGATAAATAAGTTTTTAGTGCTGTCATTTTGATGCCTTTTTATGTGTGTTGTTGACAATTTCATTTTTCCACATACTTTTTTGTGCTGAGGCGTTTTTCTTAGTAAATTGTGAGATCCTCATTTTCATAGTGCTTGACTTTATGTTAGTTGAGTCGTTATGTTTTTCTTGGTTTTTATCTTGAGTTATAGAGTTGTTATACCTTTTTGTGGTTACCTTCTTATCTACCCCTATTTTTCTAAGTAAAAACCTAACTTGTATTGTTCTATATCGCCTTGTATCACTCTCCATATGGCAGTTCAATGTCTCCTGTATTTAGTCCCTCTTTTTGATTATTGTGATCTTTTACCTATTGACTTCCCTGATTCCCTGTTATGTGTATTTTTATTTATTTTTTTTTAATTAATCTTAATTTGTTTGTTTTTGTGATTTCCCTATTTGAGTTGATATCAGGACGTTCTGTTTTGTGACCTTGTGTTGTGCTGATATCTGATATTATTGGTTCTCTGACCAAACAATATCCTTTAGTATTTCTTGTAGCTTTGGTTTGGTTTTTGCAAATTCTCTAAACTTGTGTTTGTCTGTAAATATCTTAATTTCGCCTTCATATTTCAGAGAGAGTTTTGCTGGATATATGATCCTTGGCTGGCATTTTTTCTCCTTCAGTGCTCTGTATATGTTGTCCCATTCCCTTCTTGCCTGCATGGTTTCTGCTGAGTAGTCAGAACATATTCTTATTGATTCTCCCTTGAAGGAAACCTTTCTTTTCTCCCTGGCTGCTTTTAAAATTTTCTGTTTATCTTTGGTTTTGGTGAGTTTGATGATAATATGTCTTGGTGTTTTTCTTTTTGGATCAATCTTAAATGGGGTTCGATGAGCATCTTGGATAGCTATCCTTTCGTCTTTCATGATGTCAGGGAAGTTTTCTGTCAGGAGTTCTTCAACTATTTTCTCTGTGTTTTCTGTCCCCCCTCCCTGTTCTGGGACTCCAATCACCCGCAGGTTATCCTTCTTGATAGAGTCCCACATAAATTCTTAGGGTTTCTTCATTTTTTTTTAATTCTTTTATCCGATTTTTTTTCAGCTATGTTGGTGTTGATTCCCTGGTCCTCCAGATGTCCCAGTCTGCATTCTAATTGCTCGAGTCTGCTCCTCTGACTTCCTAGTGCGTTGTCTAATTCTGTTATTTTATTGTTAATCTTTTGGATTTCTACATGTTGTCTCTCTATGGATTCTTGCAACTTATTAATTTTTCCAGTATGTTCTTGAATAATCTTTTTGAGTTCTTCAACAGTTTTATCAGTGTGTTTCTTGGCTTTTTCTGCAGTTATCCTAATTTCATTTGTGATATCATTAAGCATTCTGTAAATTAGTTTTTTATATTCTGTATCTGATAATTCCAAGATTGTATCTTCATTTGGGAAAGGTTTTGATTCTTTTGTTTGGGAGGTTGGAGAAGCTGTCACGGTCTGCTTCTTTAAGTGGTTTGATATGGATTGTTATCTCCGAGCCATCACTGGGAAACTAGTTTTTCCAGAAAATCCGCTAAAAAAAAAATGCAGTCAGATCCTTATCAGAGTTCTCCCTCTGGCTCAGGCTATTCAGATGTTAATGAAGCCGCCTGGGGAGGGTGGGGGAGGGAACAGAGAGATAGGAGAGTAGCACCTCAGAATATAGCCAGAGTTGCTTGTCTTGCTTGGAATGACTATTATATCTGAGATTCCCACGGGCGTGTCGCCTATGTGTGCTGGCTGTGTGGAGATTGCCCCCGGGGGGTCTGGCCCGCTGGAGTCACGGTCAGATCCTCCGCTTCCAGCCCCATGCCCAGCGTCAAGGCTCCCCTACTGGGACGGTGCACTCTCGACTCCAAAATCAGTCGCTGCCTCCCGGGGACTTCTCATCCCTCCAGCCGCGTGGCCGTGCCGCCCCCGAGAACCAGTTGGGCCTCCTCCCGGGGTTAGTTCAGATGGGTGGAGCAGCTCCCCGTGCTTGTGCCGTGACCGAGTGTCCCGGCTGGGACGCTGTTCTCCCCACTCCAATACCAGTCGCTGCCTCCCAGGGACTTCTCCTACCGGCTGCGTCCCACGCCGCCTGCACGACCCGGCTGGTCCCCTTCCCGGGGTTAGTTCAGGGGGGTGGAGCAACTCTCCGTGTTTATGGCGTACCTGCGTCCAGTCCAAATCCCTGTGGGACGGTTCTCCGGCTCGGATGCTGCTCTTTCTGCTCCAAGACCAGTCACTGCCTCCCGGGGACTTCTCCTACCGGCTGCGTCCCATGCCGCCCGTGGAACCGGCTGGTCCCCCTTCCGGGGTTCAGGAGGGTGGAGCAGGTCTCTGTGCTTGTGCCGTACCTGACTGGTACGCTGGCTCCAGGCTCTGGAAACAATCGCTGCTTCCCGTATTAGTTCGTTCTCCGTCTCTAAATCTGTGTTTGTTGTTCAGGGTTCGTAGATTGTTATGTATGTGATCGATTCACTTGTTTTTCCGTGTCTTTGTTGTAAGAGGGATCCGAGGTAGCGTCTGCCTAGTCCGCCATCTTGGCTCCGCCCCCCCTACTTAATATCTTAAGTGTGCTAGGGCCCCACAACAAACCTTGGGGCAATCCCTATGCCAGTCCATTTACCAGAAGGTTCTGTGTGGTAAGTGCCAGACTATGTCTTTGTAACTTGTGCTTGTTTCCTCTGGCCCTGCCTTGCGGAACAGCCTCCGCACATGAAATATCCATGGTCCCTCTTTTCATGGCAGCTCTGCTGGGCAGCCTGCCCCCTGGGCCTCTGGATCAGGGCCCTTTCCACAGCTTTACCCTGCCTTGGTCATGTCAGGGTTTCTATATACTATTGTCCTACCAGAGATCTCCACACTCTTATGTTGGTGGTGGTCACTGGTCGGCCTGGACCCCTCTGCAGTGGCACAGGCAAACCTCAGTATTCATGTTCATGAGAACCTCTGAGCACCCCGCTTGGTTGTGCCTGGTGTCAGGAGGAATACAGAAAAGCCTTTCCAACCTTTTTCCTTTATGTCCATGAATAATGGAGGGTATTCATGTGTGAGCAGAGCATTGGAGTGGAGGAGGGAGAGACAGCGGCTGGTGTTTCAGCCCAGACAAGCAGAGAGGAAGGTTACTGAAAACAGTCTTAGCTGGGTTGGCTGTGACATTGCGCCCACAGCAGCCATGTCCAGTCTCTTTGATACTGTTTCCTCTGATTTGTCGTTTGTGCTTCAGCCATGGTGAATTTGCCTGATGGTAGCTGCCATGGTGTTTTCCTTTTTGTGTGTGTGATCACAGGGATTCCTGTCTGACTATGTCTCCTTTTGCATGCAGGTGGTGCTTCCCACATTTATTCTGGAGAAGCGGTCCTTGCTGGAGATGTACGCAGATTTTATGGCACATCCAGACCTGCTGCTGGCTGTAAGTGCTGGAGCCACGCCCGAGGAGAGAGTCATTTGCTTTGTGGAGTATTATCTCACAGCCTTCCATGAGGGCCGCAAGGGGGCCTTGGCCAAGAAGCCCTATAACCCCATCATCGGTGAGACATTTCACTGCTCCTGGGAAATCCCCAAGGACAAGGTCAAGCCAAGGAGGACTGCTCCCCCCTCTCTGGCTGGCTGTCATGACAGCGCAGTGGCCGATGACCCTTCAAAAAGCTACAAACTGAGGTTTGTGGCCGAACAAGTGTCCCACCACCCACCCATCTCCTGCTTCTACTGTGAGTGCAAGGAGAAGAGGCTATGCGTCAATACTCACGTGTGGACCAAAAGCAAGTTCATGGGCATGTCCGTGGGGGTCTCCATGATAGGGGAAGGTAAGCCATGTTGATTGTTGGAGTTTGGCTCTTAACACGGTGATCGTTGTCTACCCCGTTGGCGATGGATGGTCATGGGTGTGGGTTTCTTTGTTTTTATTTTGTTTTGGAATGAGGTGGGGGTTGTTCACTATGGATCATGTCTGCTTTCTGGTTCCAGTAATTTCCCAGTGGGACTGAGGTGTTGGAATAGATAGACTGCAGCTGTTTACCTATCAGCTGCCCAACCTGGATCTTCACGTGCAGTGGATATGTGTGAACCGCGTTACATAGAATTTTTTTTCACCTTTGCGTGAGTATTGGGGTTGGCTCCAGATCTGTGAAAACGCTTTTTTTTTTTTCATTCTCACCAGTGTTCTGGCTCATAGACAAGGAGGATAATAGTGCTGCCTATTCAAAATTTGCTCCTAAAAATTCCCAGGGCAAATCTTTGGACTCTGTGCTAGAGATTCTGAAGCAAGGATGTGGTATAATCACCCCACTGGTGGATTACACGTTCTTATTACAGCAGATAGCTGTGAATGAAGTTTATTCATTGTTTGAAGAAGCCTACAACAATCCTGGTTAAATTCAAGCATCTGTGTTAGTGGTTCTTCAACTTTTTTTGGTCACAAATTCCTTTGAGGCTCTGAGTCAGTGGACTGTCTTTCCAAACAAACAAAAAATACCTATCACAAGATTTGGCTTTCAGTTTCTGGGAGTACATGGCTCTTTGGAAACCCTTCTAAAACCCCGTGTGGTAAAAACACCTTTCATTTAATTAGCACATTTATATCGAGTACTTGTTAGGTGTCGGACACTGTTTCAGGAGCTGTGGATACTTCAGTGAACAGAACAACAAAAAATCTCTGCCCTCATAAAGCTTCTAGTCTGCTGGGGGAATAAAATAAATCAGCCAGCTATGTGATACATGGAACCCTGGTGGCGCAGTGGTTAAGAGCTTGGCTGCTAACCAAAAGGTTGGCAGTTGGAATCCACCAGCCACCCCTTAGAAACCCTAAGGGGCAGTTCTACTCTGTCCTGTAGGGTTGCTATGAATCAGAATCAACTCGATGGCAATGGGTTTTTGGTTTATGTGGTATGTTGGGAGGTAATCAGTGCTATGGTGAAAAATGAAGCCCGGAAGGGGCCTGGGGTGTGCTAGGGAGAGGGCAGGTTGAACTTATAGAAGGGATGGCTGGGGAAGGCCCCACCGAGAGGGTGACATTTGAGCAAAGACCTCAAGCAGTGGTGAGGGATGAGCCTTGTTGGGTTATCACTGAAGAGTGTGAAAGGCAGAAAGAACCAGGAAGAGACCTAGTACTGGTATGTTTGTGGAAGGCTGAGGAAGCCTGTATAGCTGGATCAGGGTGACAAGGGGGAAAGGTTGTAAAAGAGGTCAAAGGGCTGACAGTGGCTAGATGGTAAGGACCTCATGGACTGTTATTGGGGATCTTGACTTCTCCGTTGAGTGAGCTGGGGAACCATTGAGAGCTTTGAGCAGAAGAGTGTCATGAGCTGACATATTGTAGTAAGATGGTTCCAGCTGTTGTTAAAAATAGATTATAAGGTGGTAAGGATGGAAGCAAGGAGACCAGTTGGGGGATTATGATAAATCCAGTCAAGAAATGATGGTGGCTTCCATGGACCAGGGTGGAAATGGTTGGAGGAAGTGAAATGTGATAAGAGCCTGGATGGATTCTGAAGGAGAGCCACCAAGAGGACTTGCCTCAGGATCATATGTGGGGTCCTGAGAAGAAGGGGAGGCCAGGGCTTCTGAACTGGGGAAGCAGAAGGATGGAGTTGGCATTAGGATGGAGTTGCCGCTAGCTGAGTTGGGAAGACTGCGGGCTGGTGGAGGAGGGAGGCGGCATAGGAGACAGGATGTATAGATAACTCTTCCTTGCTTATTGTTTGAGTACAGTTGTACTGTTTAGAAAAAAAAACCTACTCTTGGATTCCAGTTCTCTGTTCTGTCTTTGGGCTGTAGCTTGCTCTCTGAAATGCTTCTTATCATCCATTCAGAGATAAGACAGCAACTCCAGAACGCCCCCAGCTGACACTGCCCTGATTGGCACTTGAGAAAATACCTTCCTCTCCAGGATCATTTGGGATCAAGAAATTCACCAGAGACAGAGTCGATTTGTGAAGAAGGCTGGGGATGACCTGGGCTCCCTAGTATTAGGCCTTTTCTGTAATTCACACAGGGTGGGAAGATATGTGTTGGGGAGGGATGCGTATATTCCCCTTTACGTAAACCTCACCAACAAGAAATGCTGCTCTTCCCTTAAACGTTCTCTTTGGTGGGAGCGCAACATTGCAACCGTTTCCTAATGAGGAAAAATCCCAGCACAAGACTGGCTCGCCTAGCTTTGCCTGTTGTTTAAAACGGCAGCTCGATGTCAGAAGTGGTCTTCCCTCTTAAGGAGGATTTATTACTAGTGAAGACAGGATGCCGGAATCTGGTGGCTGAGCGAGGAGGTACCCATCTGTCCAGCTCCCTGGTTTTCAGCCGTGCCTACACGAGACAAAACGGACTGACACAGTGGCTGCAACAGTGGGCTCAAACATAGCAACAGTTTTGAGGGTAGTGCAGAAATGGCAGTGTCTCCTTCTGTTGTACACAGGGTCACTGTGAGTCGGAACCGACTCAGCGGCACCTACCAACAACAAATAGAAGCTCACTTCAAAAAGCATTCAGTTGCTAAAAAATACTTAGCAAACCTCTGATGAATACAGCTATCCCTTACTTTACAGATGAGGTGAGCGAGGGAAGCAAGTTGCCTAAGGACACATGAATGGCCCCAAACAACATACATCTGACCCTCACCACAGCCCAGTGAGGAGGGTGACCCTCACCACAGCCCGGTGAGGAGGGTGACCCTCACCACAGCCCAGTGAGGAGCGATGCAGTCCCTGAGGCATGCACCCTCTTCCACGGACTCGACTCTGATCTGTGGATGAAGAACCTGTGTCTGAGAAGGTTCGGGGAGTTGAAAGTCCAGAATATAGAGTGGAGTGGTGGGAAGCAGCAGATGGGGGACCAGGTTAGGGTGGTGGCTGGCACAGAGGCTCTTAGTGTCCCTGTAGGGGCAGAGGAGGAGCCCTGGTGGTGCTCAGTTAAGCACTCAGCTGCTAACCAAAAGGTGGGTGGTTTGAACCCACCAGCCACTCCATGGGAGAAAGATGTGGCGGTCTGTTTACATAAAGATTTCTACCCTGCCTTATAGGGTCCCTGTGAGTTGAAATGACTCAATGGCAGTGGGTTAATGGATGAGAGCGGAGTCGGGCATGTGGATAGACATCTGTCTCCCTGTGCCCTGCCTATCTGAAGGCTAGAAAACCCGCTTCAAGTGGGTGTGCTTCCAGAGGGCGGGGTCAGGGTATTAGGTCAGGTGGTTCCTCCAGGCCTCTCTGACCTCCGTGACCGCTTGTTCCCCTGCGGTCAGCCTTCTGCCCACTCCGAGCAGCAGGGAGCAGACACTGTACAGTGCTGTTAAGGTCTAAGCTGTGTGGTAGATCCCAGCAAGCAGGTCTCAGGCCAGGCCTGGGTCCGGAACCTCTATGAGCCGCATGACAGAACTCGGGTGACAACCTCAGGTTGTTCTTACTGTTGAAGACGAGAATAATGCAAGGAAGAGAATTTCCGAGGGCCCCGTGTGGGAGGTTTATATTTGCATTGATGTGGATACTTGGGTTTGTAATAAAAAACGGGAGCGACATTAATCTTGATTTTGACTTATCTGGGGCTCCAGGTTTTCATCGGTTGCCAAAAGCCCCAAAGCGCACCTATGTCATACAGCTTATACCAATAACAGTCTTTCCCTTTATTTAAAAACAAAAATTGGTATTCAAGAAGCTCATCTCATTCTGTTTAAGTTATTGAATATTTATTTTTATTTCCCACGTGATAAATTCCTGGAAGATGAAATATGTTTGTCTGCCAAACAAGGCAGAGCATTCAGGCAGTTTATACCTTCACACCGTTAGTTGATGTGTAGGCTTTTATATGAGTCGGTAATTACCCCCCCATTTCATAGAGATACTGTTTTAAATGTGTTTGCTTCTTTATCTGTAGCAGTGGGTCAGTCAAGTCATTCATGGGTGTGTTTATTCATCTGTTCATTCTTTTGATAAATAGATGTCCCTGTCCTCAGTGCTGGGGACGCAGCAGTGACCATGACAGACAAATCCCCTGTCCTTTGCAGAGCTGACGTCCTAATGGGGCAAGTCAGACAGAAAACGTGCATGAAATCTGCAGCGTGAAAGATGATGGCTGCTGCTAGAGAGACCAAGCAGAAAGGGATGTCAGAGGGGGCCAGGAGCCAGGGGATTTTGCAATGTTAAATAGGGCAGTCTTCAGTGAGGATGGAACACTTGAGTAAAGACTTGAAGGAGGTAAGAGCGCAAGTCAAGTGGATGACTGGAGGTGTTCCAGGTGACAAGAACAGCACGTGTAAAGGCCCTGAGGCAGAAGGGTGACTGGATGTTCCAAGAACAGTGTAAAAGCCAGTGTGGCTGGAACAGAGGGAGTGAGGGGGAGAGTAGGGGAGATGAGGTCAGCAAGGAACGGCCAGGTCATGGGGGGTCTGGTGGGCCATGGAAGGATTTTAGCTTTTATTGTGAATGAGATGGGAGTCATCAGAGGAAAGGCGTGATTTTAGCAGCATCACTATGGCTGCTGCTGTGTGAGGGACAGACTGAAGGCAGGGACAAGGGGCAAAGGTAGAAGTGTTGTTAGGTGCCCTTGTACCATGTACAACAGGACAAAATACTGCCTGGTCCTGCGCCATCCTCACAATCGTTGTTACGCGTGAGCCCGTTGTTGTAGCCACTGTGTCAGTCCATCTCATTGAGGGCCTTCCTCTTTCTCACTGACCCTCTACCAAGCATGTTGTCCTTCTCCAGGGACCGATCCCTCCTGATAACTTCTAAAGGTAGAAGTAGAGGGACCAATTATTTGTTTTCTCTCTTCCTCAATCTCAGACACACACACACGCGCGCGTGCGCAAAGTTTAAATATGTTATTAGTCAGAATAAGTGTTTAGTGAGTATAGTGTCTTCTTGTCTTAGTCGTCCAGTGCTGCTATAACAGAAATACCACAACTGGATGGTGTCTTAGTCATCTAGTGCTGCTATAACACAAGTGGATGATTTTAACAAAGAGAAATTTATTCTCTCACTGTCTAGTAGGCTACAAGTCCAAATTCAGGGCTTCAGCTCCAGGGGGAAGGCTGTCTCTCTCTGTCGGCTCTGGAGGAAGGTCCTTGTCATCAGTCTTCCCTTGGTCTGGGAGCATCTCAGCACAGGAACTTCGGTCCAAAGGGTGTGCTCTGCTCCTGGTGCTGCTTTCTTGGTGGTATGAGGTCCCCACGTCTCTCTGCTCGCTTCTCTCTTTTATATCTCAAAGGGATTGGCTTAAGACACTATCTAATCTTGTAGACCCCATTAATATAACTGCCACTAATCTATCTTATTACATCATAGTGATAGGATTTACAACACATAGGGAAATCATATCAGAAGATAAAATGTAGATAATCATACAAGGGAATCATGACCTAGCCAAGCTGACCGATATTTTTGGAGGACACAATTCAATCCATGACACTTCTGATAAAATTAAATGTATTTCCTGACATCTAGAAAATGTTTATTCAAGTTCTTTACTCTGAGGATTCCTCCGCACTCAGCAGAGATGCTTGTTGGCACTTGTCAATTCCTGGGAAAACCACAGATTCTGCCAATGGAGTATAGGGTAGATGCCTCCCTGTCTGTGGGCCCCTAAGGCGGGTATTCTGGAAATTCTGGTATAGGTAAGGACTTGAAAATCCATTTCTAGTGCTTTAGGGAACTCTCCAATCAGAGAACCTCAGTCTCCCCCTCCCCGATGGCGTTTCCTTCTCCACTCCCAGTGGTCATTCTGGTGTGGGACCACCTCATTTGTGATTGTGCTTCATACCTCCTCCCTCCCAGCACATTTCGTTCTCCTCCCCACCCCCCACCCGCCTGTCTGCCCCCTCCTCTGTCCTGCTGCTCCATTGGTGCCTCCAACCCTTCCGCTTAAAAGCCGCGCCACACAGGGCTCCTTCCTTAGCCAGGTATAACGCGTTGCCTCCTTTTCATCTCTTCTGGAATTTTCCTAGCCCTGAGAGACTAGTGAGGTCCCTGTACCCCTACTTCCCTGACTCTGGCCTATGAAGTGGACTGACATCTATACCTTCTCTTGTTTGGGGGAGTTGTTGAATGTCCTTCTCTATTGGGTAGGCACGTGATGCCTCAGGATCTTAGCTCACCTGTCCCTGGGGTCAGGGGCTGGGCTTAGAATTGACTGTGCACAGCCCGGAGCCTGAGTGACGTGTTCTCAGATGCTGTGGGTGGGAGCCATTTACCACCGTCTCCCAAGGCCCCCAAATGGAGTCATTCCTGAAGCAGAATTAGGATTTACTGCTCTTACTTCTACCTGCTTGGATGTTCTAGTTAGAACTTCTCAGTAACTAGGGTGCTGAATTCAGAAAGAAGGTTCTAGAGGGACTCTCGTAGCCTTCCCCCCCCCCCCCCGCCCCCGGACATAGGACACAGCCCTTTCTGGCCACCCACCTCAGTGTATTCCTGCTGTGGGTGGACCTTCAAGGCCAGGGGGTGGTCGGCTCACTAAGCAATGCTTTCCACCCAGCGAGGGGGCCTTAAGTTTGCCGAAGCCCTTTCGGTAGCTAAAGCCCACCTGTCACAGATAGGATCTTATTTTTCACACGAAATACTTCTAAGAACCCTCAAACTTCAAAGCAGAAGGTTCTAGCACCTGTAGTCTGAGCTCCGTGGATGGGTTGGGACACAGGAGGTGGGCAGAGACCCGGTTCCTTTTCCTCCAATTTGTCCCTGCACTGATCCAGCACATTCCATGAATCTGTTGACTGGAATTGAAGTGAACATTTTGCACAACCCCTCATTTTACAAATTAGATCTTAGATGGGTCCCCTTGAAACTGAACATAAATACAGGGACTTCTTTCAAATTACTGCCTTTAGGCTCTGGCATGTTTGACTGCAATAAAAAGGGTCTTATAAAGTGCTTCATCCTGCCCTGAATTCACTCATGCTGCCGCTCAGGGACCACCTGCCTTCTGCAGCTCTCACACAGAAAGCCCCCAATTGAGACACTGTTCTTTCAGCCCTGCAGTTGATGTCGGGGGAGAGCAAGGGCCCCCCAGCCACTTCCCTGTGCCCCACTGCTGGGAGCGAGGGGCCTCCAGCAGTTCTTCCAACAGGCTTCCCCCCGCCCATCCCCCAGAAGCCATAAGAGAAAAAAAAAAAAAAACCCACATTGCCTTAGGGTCAATTCCAACCCTTAGCAAGCCTATAGGACAGAGTAGAACTGCCCCACAGCGTTTCCAAGGAGTGGCTGGCGGATCTGAACCACCAGTCTTTTGGTTAGCTGCAGAGCTCTTAACCACTGCACCACCAGGGCTCCTGCAAATGGCGTAGCCTCTTAATTGAGATTGTTTCTGGGGAATCTGGGGAGGGCAGTTAGCTCTTGTAAAAGAAGTGGCAAGTTTGCCTGGAGCTGGTGAGCTGACCCTGCAGGTGCTTGCAAGGGGATTCCCCAGAGCTGCAGCGTAAATGTCCTACAGGAATGTTTGGTTTCACTGATGGAGATCCCGTGCAAGATGATTTAATCAGTTTGAAAATCTTAACACTTTGCCTTGTGCTTATTGGTAAACCAATTTGTGGAATTTAAAATGAAAAATCTCCCAGCGTGAGGACTAACTACGAAAGGAAAGATTGATTAAATGGAGTTTCTCAGCTTCTCTCAGCTCCTCTGGTGATCCCATTTGTAAGTCTAATTTTATTGCAGTCTTTTATTCGTATTAGGGACAGATACTTTTTTTTAAGCAACTCTGAAGAAACGAGTTAATTCAGAGAAGGCATCATCACGGCGATGTAATGAGTGAGCACCCATTTATGGATTTAAAGGAATGCGGGCTCGGCTTGCCAGCACCTTCCATCAGCTCAGCTTGCTCACAGACTTCTGAGGACTGGAGGGAAATGTCTTCTTTTTCTTTTATTGTGCTTTAGATGAAAGTTTACAGAGCAAATTAGTTTCTCATTAAACATTTAATACACAAATTGTTTTGTGACCTTGGTTGCCAGTGCTTCGATGTGTCAACACTCTCCCCTCTCCACCCCAGGTTCCCTGTTTCCCTTTGTCCCATTTTCCTGTCCCTTCCTGCCTTCTCGTCTTTGCTTTTGGGCTGGTATGCCCATTTAGTCTTGAGTACGTAACTGAACTATGAAGCCTGTTCCTCACGTGTGTTTTTGTTGGCCCTATACCACAAACCAAACCCGTTGCTGTCTCATAGCGACTCACGGCGATTCACAGGGACCCTATAGGACAGAGTAGAACTGCCTCATAGGGTTTCTCGAGGAGCAGTTGGTGGATTCGAACTGCCAGCCTTTTGGTTAGCAGCCGAGCTCTTAACCATTGATCCACCAGGGCAGATTAGACCTGTCTAATCTTTGGCAGAAGGGTGAGCCTCAGGAGTGACTTCAGCACTGAGTTTAAAGGGTGTCCAAGGCCCATACTCGGGGGCTTCTCCAGTCTCTGTCAGACCAGCAAGCCTGGTCTTTTTTTTTTTTTTTTGGGCGACTTTGAATTCTGTTCTACATTTTTCTCCCCCTCTGCCTGGGACCCTGTATTGTGATCCCTATCAGGGCGGTCAGTTTGATGGAAATTTCACCTAGACTTAGAAAAGGTTTTCCTGGAGGTGAATGGGAGGAAGATGCTGTCTCTTACCTAAAACATTACATTTTCACAGTCTCATCCCACCTGTCTCTGCCATCCCCCTATGCGCATAACCCGAGGCCACACTTCCTGATTTCTTCTCTGTTGCCAAATGAGAGCTACTTAAGAGAGCGCTGGGTAATTAGAGCAAACTGGCAGGATTCTGGCAGTAGGTCAGGGCGTGTGCTTTTAACTGAGTGTTGTGATGGCCTTCCCTGTCCTTGTGGCAGCCCTGTGAGGTGTGGATGCTGGTGTCCCTGTGCCACAGATGAGGAAACTGAGGCTCAGACAGGTTAAAACCACCAGGGTGGCGAGCGACAGAGGATTTAAAATTCTCTAAGGTCTCACCCAGATCTTTAAGATGACGCTGTGGCATATTCTCCATGTAAATACGTTGGAAAGAAAGTAGTAGTCGTTCGGTCTCAGCTCACAACCTGCTGCCAATTCCGACTAGTAAGTTTGTTAAATGTGAGCGAGCCCAGGACTCCGCACGCTGAGATCATGCCATGTGGTGTCCTTTCTGAAGAGACAGCCTACTGGCTAGACTAGGAATGGGTGGGAGCCCCCAAGGACCCCAACTAAGGTCGGGAAGGGTTCACCACAAAATAGGGACAAAATAGAAATTGGAGTGAGGTTGTAGTGTTGGGGAGACATATTATCCACCTGGAAAGCTTTACAACCAAGCAGTCTGTTAGCAGGGGGCCGGTTAGCTTAGCTGGTTAGAGTGGGGTGCTAATAACACCGAGGTTGTGGGTTCCATCCCGTACGGGCCAAGGAAAGACATGGCTTTTGGAGCCCTGGTGGTACAGTGGTTAAGAGTTCGGCTCCTAACCCAAAGGTTGGCAGTTCAAATCCACCAGCCACCCCTTGGAAACCCTATGGGGCAGTTCTACTAGATTTGTCAGCAACGAGTTTGGTTGGGTTTTTAGTCTGTTACAGCAAGGTCCCTAGATGGCACAAACGATTTGTGCTTAGCTGCTAATCTAGAGGTTGGAAATATGAACCCACCCAGCGGTGCCTGGAAAGCATAGGCTGGGCACTCTGCTTCTGATAAGATCACAGCCAAGGACACCCTATGGAGCAGTTCTACCCTGTAACACATGAGGTCAGCATGAGTCAGAATCAACTGGACGGCAGCTAGCAACAACAGCAAAGTCTCTTAGCACCGGTGGGGCGGATTACCTAGTAAGCAAGGTACGCACGGGCTTATTTGTGCTAACTTACTAATCAGTAGTGCACAGTTTCACCTGTTGTTCACCACATACCCCCCCCCCCACCATGTGAAATTGTGCACTACAGATTAGTAAAACAAAAAACCAAACCCATTGCCCTCTAGTTGATTCTGACTCATAGTGACCCAGTAGGACAGAGTAGAATTGCCCCACAGAGTTCCCAAGGAGCTTCTAGTGGATTTGAACTGCTGACCTTTTGGTTAGCAGCGGTAGCTCTTAACCACCACGCCACCAAGATTTCCCAGATTAGTAAGTAAACACAATTAAGCTGTATGTACCTAGCTTACTGTAAGTCTATACATACCTTATAGGGAGACCTGGTGGCAAGGTGGTTAAGAACTCAGCTGCTAACCGAAAGGCTGGCAGTTTGAATCTACTAGCCGCTCCTTGGAAACCCTATGGAGCAGTTTTACTCTGCCCTGTGGAGTCCCTGTGAGTTGGAATCGACAACAATGGGTTTGGTGGTTTTGGTGCATACCTTGCTTACTGGTTAATCTGCCCCTGGGTAGGGTGGGTGTGGATAGGGTGGGCATACGGGAAATGAACCTCCTTCCCTGGGACTTTGAAGCAAGATGGCTGGCAGCCTGCCTTAGAGTGGGGGAGGGGCTAGATGCCAGGGGCCTCTCAGTTGCCAAGGTCTCTGAGTCTGTGATGTTGTAGGGGACACTCAAGGGGTAGAACTGGGACAGGAAGAGGCATCCCAGGTGGCCTCTCTCTTCAACTTTCACACCTAGTTCTTAAGTGTCATCTCATGTCTATATTTGGCCTTAGCTGGGTTACCTCATCTGCCCAAGCAACCCAATTTAAGGAAGTCAGACACCAAGTGGGCTTGGAAACAGAATATTTCAGACCTGACCATTCTCCTCCAGGGGTCCTGATCAGAAACTGTAAAGAATGAAACACCAGCACCATCCCATCTTCTCATGGACACCGTGGCCCTCCCTTAAATGCATGGGATAGGAAAACCAAAAAAAAAACCATACCCATTGCTGTCGAGTCGATTCCAACTCATAGCAACCCTATAGGACAGAGCAGAACTGCCACGTGGAGTTTCCAAGGAGCACCTGGTAGACTCAAACTGCTGACCTTTTGGCTAGCAGCTGTAGCACTTAACCACTACGCCATCAGGGTTTCCATGGGATGGGAAGGGGGCTTAAAAGTCATCTGGGGCAGTTCTACTATCTGAAGTGTGTGTATAGGGAGGGGGATGAGTGTCAGAGTGAGAGCAGTAGGTGGCCCGGGGCTTTACTTTTAGGGAGCAAAGTTAACTCGAGAGCTGCAGCAAATCAGAGTAGGGGAGGTGGGGGAGAAGTCTCATCTGTTCAGATATTCCATGTATTTGGTGTAGTGGAGTCATGTCATTGGGGCATTGAAGTTACACGGATTCAGTTATATCCTGACCAGAGAGAGAGAGAAGGCTTTAAATGCTGCTGAAGCGTCTGTTCTTTAAGCCCTCGTGATTGTCAGGGGCCCACAGATCTGCTTTTCTTTGGTGATCTCAGGTCCACCTGTACGTCTCATGGTGTGGGCCTCCCACCGCACAGTGGGTGATGAAGACCCCTACACATAAGCCAGTGTTTCACCTTGAGTTTACAAGATCAGGGATATATTTTGGTAGGTGGGGAGAACTGAATTGGATGGACTTGACTGAGAGTGAGGTTGGTAGTTCCAGAGAAGTCTGTTGTTGTTAGGTGTGGTGGAGTGGGTTCCGACTCATAGTGACCGTACGTACAACGGAACGAACAAAACACTGCCCAGTCTTGCATCATCCTCACAATTGTTGCTATGCTGGAGCCCACTGTTGTAGCCACTGTGTAAATCCATCTTGTCGAGGGTTTTCTTTTTTACTGACCTTCTACCTTACCAAGCATGGTGTCCTTCTCCAAGGACTGGTCCCTCCTGATAACATGTCTAAAGGATGAGTCCAGAAGATTATATATACTGCACTTCGTGGGCAATTAAGGAATTTCCAAGGGTAAATAGAATTATAGTTGAATGCACCTCGGTATTGACTTTAGAAACCAACCGTGATCACGACTCCTGTGGACACACTAGCCCATCTCTCCTCTGGTTCCCTTGGCAAGCTCCCTGTACTGGAGGACATACACATACTGTGGGGCAAATTCTAGCTTTAATTGATTGAGATACTTGTTTAGCCTGACAGAAGTGCTGACCTTCCGAGTTTCGGTTTCCTTTTGCCTCCTAGGGTAGGTGTGTGGGTTAAAGGAGACAGGGCGCATGCAGCCCCCAGGAGTATCTGGCAGCCAGAACATGCTCACACATGGGGGCGTTGACCCGCCTCCTCTCACATGGCGGTAGAGAAACCCCAAGCCCAGCGAGAGAAAGTCACTAACCACTTCTGGCTGCATGTGCCTGATTAAAGGGCAGATCTATCCTTCCTGGGGCTCACAGTGCCATGGTTAATCATCTGACCTGAAATGAGCTGGAGTAGAGCTCTTGGGGTGGGGGGGGGGGGCACATTTCTTAGAGCTAAAGCCCCGGAGAGGCAGAGTGGAACACTGAGAAGGTGCTTTAATGGGGTACATCTTAGAAAGCCTGGAGCACTGGCTCTCAGGGCCTCCATCAGCCTGTGTGGGGCCTTGTGTGCATTAACAGTGGTGCTCCCTGTGCATGGAAGCAGCCCTGGGGGTGCCCAACTTGAAAGCAAGACAAGGGCTAGATTTTGGTTTCCTTTGCAGGCTCCTCCTGAGTGTGGTGCACAAACTATACGGCGGCCCTGGGGCTTTGTAAGTTTTTGGTGGGGTTGGAGGGGCATCATATCAGCCTTTGAGAACCTGGTTAAAGCCATGGCCCATTTCTCTAGAAAAATAGACCAACCCACATTCTCGGGCCTTGTTTCAAGAGGATCACACCTACTCCAAGCCTAATGCTTAGATCCTAGGCTTGAGAGCCCTGGAGGTGGGTAGATGGTGATGTCAAGCTCCTGCTCTTGGCCAGGGCTTTGAACCCGTCAGTTCTTTTTCAAACCTCAGCTGAGAATTTGCATTTCTAACAAGTTCACAGGCCTTACCACTGCTGCTGGTTAGGGACCAATTCTGTGAACCACTAGTAGAGCAGCGGTTCTCAAAATTTGTTATACATAAGAATCACCCAGGGATCTTGTTAAACTATAGATTCTGGTTCAGTGTATCTGGGGTGCAAAGGCAAATGCTTAGCAGGGTTTTGAACCAGAATGAACCTGTTGGAAGCCCTGCTCTTGTCACAGGTCTCCCCTGGGTACTTGGGAGCACCTGCCTGTGTTTTGGGAAACCAGCCAAAACTGATTTCTCTAGCTTCATGAGAACCACTGAGGTTGACTCTGTTGTTCTCAGGACAAAGACAACTCCTTAGCATGCTCTTTAGAAGTTTAAAAGACAGGGTCTGATGCCTGTTACCATGGCCAGCCTCCACACCAACATACTTCACCTCCGGTGCCCCACGTGGGCCCTTTTTTCCAGCCCCTTCATGCTCACAGGCCCCCTTCCCACCACGGGGCGTTTGCTTGTGCGGTTCCCTCTGCATGAAATGCTCTTTCTTACTCAGCTCTTTCTCAGGTCAAGCATCACTTCTTCAGAGAAACCTTCCTGTTGAGGTCAGCTCCTCCAGTTGGAGGCATCCATGTCCCTGGGTGTGTCTCCCTCCTTACCTTTATCACAGTTATAACTTTGTATTCATTTGGTGATTAATAATGTCTGCCTTTCTCTTCTGTTCGCTGAAGGCAGAAACTGGGTCTGTCTTAGTCGTTGGTATATTCTCGGTGTCTTGCACAGTGCCTGGTACACAATGAATAACATGATGTATGAATGGCTGACCTGTGCAGAGGTAGGAGATGTGACACCTGTCCCACGACGCTGTTTGGTTTCTCCATCTTCTTGTCATATGGATCCCCAACCACCCTTTTCCCACGTCTGTGTGCCTAACTCTTGCCTCTTCTCTCCCCTGGAGGTGTGCTGAGGCTCCTGGACCTTGGGGAGGAGTACGTGTTCACCCTGCCCAGTGCCTACGCACGTTCCATTCTCACCATCCCATGGGTGGAGCTCGGAGGAAAAGTCAGCATCAACTGCGCCAAGACCGGGTACTCGGCGACGGTGATTTTCCACACGAAGCCTTTCTATGGAGGGAAGGTCCACAGGTAGGCAGCCAAGGGCTTGCAGAGACAAAGCCAGGGAGGCTCCACCTTTGCCCTGGCTGCTTTCTTGCATTAGAATATGGAGTATCCAGTATTGAGATGAGATGGAATTCAAGATGTTAGCTGAGAATATTTCCGTGAGCTTTGAGGCATTTAACCTGTATAAGCAATCTGTGACTTTGTTCTTGGGAAATGTTCATCTGCATATCACAGGTTGTTAATGAGTCTTTCGCCTTCCTGATGCTGCAGTCTTCTTCACAGTCCAGCTTCTCGGATTTGCTCAGCATATAGATAAAATAAGTATGGTGAAAGGATACAACCCTGATGCACACCTTTCCTGCTTTTTACCCATGCAGCGTCCCCTTATTTGTTCGAATGACTGCCTCTTGGTCTATGTACAGGTTCCTCGTGAGCACAATTAAGTGTTCTGGAATTTCCATTTTGTAATGTTATCCATAATTCGTTATGATCCACACAGTCAAATGCCTTTGCATAGTCGGTAAAACACAGGTAAACAGCTTTCTGGTACATTACTAGTAACTAATCTATAGTCTTTATTCAGAGTTTACCAGTTTCTCCCCCAGTGTCATTTTTCTGTTCATAATGTTAGGTCATATCTTAAGAGCTAGTATGGGAGCAACACTGCAAAAAGAATTCTCCCTTTCGCCTTAAAAAATCTCCTCTAAATAGGAGAGTGTACCTTTTGAAGTCTCTGTTTTGATAATCTAGCAAAGTATGTTCATTTGACTCATTAATTAATCCAGGGTCACAGCAGAAGTGAAGCACAATCCAACCAACACCATTGTCTGTAAAGCCCACGGGGAATGGAATGGTACCTTAGAGTTTACCTACAGCAACGGAGAGACCAAAGTCATCGACACGACCACATTGCCCGTGTACCCTAAGAAGATCAGACCTCTTGAGAAGCAGGGACCCATGGAGTCCAGGTGGGAATCACACTGTTTCTCTCTCCAGCTTAGCTGTCCTCAGAGCTGGACACAAGTGACAGAGGAGAAGTCTTTGAATAATCAGCCAAATACTGTGTTCTTCTGACTCCTTTAAATGTTTGGATTTTCTTCTTTGTGTCACTAGGGGTAAAGACTTTGTAGCTTTCAGTTTATTATTCTGTGGTTAGGGGGAGGAGTGTAAAGATAGTCTACGGCTGACTTTTAATGCCTGCCCTGAAAGAGTCTGTCAGCTCCACTGGTCTGTTGCTTGATTGCAAAGTTAGAGTTGAAGTCAAAGAACTGTGCAGTGAATCAATGAGGTAATATTTTTTGTTATCAGCCTAGCAAAGCAATAAAAATTTAAAAAATGAAAAAATTCAGTGCTGGCAAGGATGTGGCAATCTTTATACCCTGTCCTTCCAATGGGCATGTAAATGGGTACAACCCAGTAGGCTTGTAACTCACCTGCATGGATCAGTAGTTTTAAACTCATGAATTCACTTTAGTCTTGTATTCTACTTCTGGGAATACTAAGGGAAAATTGTTAGGTTCAGAAAAGATTTTTAAACATAAATTTGAGTGTATTTTTTTTTTTAAAGAAAACTAAACAGCAAAAAAAAAAAAAAAAACGAAAGGAACAAAGAATAACCACCTAACTGTCTGAAAATAGGAAAAGGGTTAAGTGAATTATGGAATGTCCACTGCATCAGTATAGCCGTTCTGTGGTGTGACTATAATGCAGCCATTTAAGTGATGTTTATCCAGGGACACAGCAGAATCTTCTTGGAATATTACGTTTTTATTTTTTAATCTATGGAATTGGCGAACTATGACCCAGGGGCCAAATCCAGCATCTGGCTGACTTTTGTAAGTAAAGCTTTATTGGCACACAGCCATGATCATTCATGTTGTCTGTATGTCATCTGTACATACTCACGTGGTCTCTGGCTGTCTTTTTGCTACAATGGCAGAGTTGCATAGCTGCGACGGAGACCTTGTGCTCTGCAAAGCCTGAAATATTTACTATCTGGCCTTTTACAGAAAAAGTTAGCCAATCCCTGCTCTAATCTAAAAGCTCTGTAGAAATATGATGGAGGGTAAAAATGAAATTACAAGTGATGTTTTGAAAGTGTTTGCCGTTGTAAGGAGAGTTCGCACCTGAATAGAAAAAGTGCTTGTTAGGTGGAGACAAAGCAGGATTCAGGCTATGTATGAATAATGCATCGTGACTCAACGTGACAGAAATTAAGCTTCAGTGTCCTGGGCACCTTTGCTTTGTTGTAGGATCAGGACACACTTTCTCGTTAATCGGTTTCTTCAGGCACAGTGAGTGTAACCTTCTCGGTGTCTAAATGGAGAGCCTGACCTCTTGAGTGTTGTTTTTCAGCCCAGCCTGTTAGGCATGGTAGCAAGAAAAAGGGGAAGGCTGTCAGGAGGAAAGAAGTCCACCCCTCGCCCACATTGCCTCTGCTGAGTGTCCCCGGAGTCAGGAGTCTTGGTGGCATTTAGCTCACATCATGACTGTTGTTTTAGCTTGGCTATTGAGAAAAAGCTATGATTACCTTCTACTGTTCCCCCAGGAGGATGAGGCTGGCTTCTCATTATATCTGCTGCCTCAGTCTGTGGGAGTTCAGGATTCAGCCTGGAGTGGAGAGGGAGTCTGGTACAGAGCAGGAGACCAAGGGGCTACCTCCTTATTTTTTTACGTATGTAGAATTTCCTGAAACGTGGAGCTGGGCGATAGGGACATCTAGCCCACTATTTTCTGTGGAGGAAACAGCCCCAAGAAGCAGAGTGTATGGTCAGAGGTCTTCCTTGCTGCTCGGAGCCCACAAGCCCAGTCACCCTGGGATCCGCCTGGCCTTTCCGGCAGAGGCAAGGGAGGGGTCGGCATGGCTGGTGGGGCTGTGGTAGCTGGTGTCTCCGCCCTCACAGTGGTGCCACCTCCTTGAACGGGAACAACTGCTCATTAGGGTGCAGTTCCCCCAGGAGTATCAGCCTAGCTTCTGTCCCCCTCCTATAAATCTCCTCCTGGTGCTCAGAGCCTGGTCTGTGGATGTCCTGCCTTGGCCAGAGCTGCCAGGGCCCCCGTGGTGACAGGCAGAGCCAGTGCCCAGGGATACCAGCCATGCCCTGCCTCGACCACTCACCAGCCCTTTGCCATGATGACCTCCGCTCCTCAGAGGTGGCTCCCCTTGGCTTTGTTTTTGCTTTTCTCACTTTCTCTCACCCCTCCCCACCCTGCAGACTTTTTCCTCTAGCTCAGCATTCAGAGCCTTTCCCACCTGCAGGCTGTCTGGCATCTTGATGCTCTTGGTTGGTTCCCCGTGTTTCTGGGTTTGTGGGCCACCACCCCCTCTAGTCTTCGGGGCTTTCTGCCCTCTCAGCTTAGGACCACTGGCTTATAATGGGGCTCACCATGGGAAGTCCTGCCCGAGAGCACCCCACCACCCTGGCTGTCCTCAACCCAGCCTTTTTCCCTCAGCACCATGATGTATGTTGAAGGTGTGGGTGATGATGAGGACTATGACCAGGCCCCCTCCCTCACTGTTTCCTCCTCTGCCTCAGTTTACTATTTAGGCCAGTCCTTCCTTCTTACATCAGGTATCAGGGCACAGTAGAAAGAGAAAGTGTGGTTGAGGCCAATCCCACCTGGCTTTATATCCCAGTTCCAGAAGTTTCTCCTGCTGTAAAATCGGGCAGGAGTGTCACTCTCCCTGGGTGTCTGTACAGTGGGGTTCAGGGTGGGTCCAGTGGGTGGGCCAACTTTACAGCAGGATCTTGACCGTTGTCAGCTGCTTCCCATGGCTTCTTGCCCTCCTCAGAAGATGCTGCTCCTTGTCCCTGGCAACTGAGCCCCATTTGTCCTTCCCAGTTTGATCATACCAATACTCAGGGCTTCCTT
This sequence comes from Elephas maximus indicus, assembly GCF_024166365.1. Lineage (NCBI taxonomy): Eukaryota > Metazoa > Chordata > Mammalia > Proboscidea > Elephantidae > Elephas > Elephas maximus. The sequence goes on from NC_064845.1 coordinate 7,910,829, forward strand.
CTGTGGGCAGCTAACCCCTCGTGTGAAGAGAGTCAGGGGTGCTCCACTGTGGAGGTGCTCCCTGGCCCCGGTCTAATAATGGGAGTGTTTGTTCACTGTTAGGTGCAGAGGCAAAATATCCTCAAAGTCAGGTGCCACTGAGAATTCTGATACCTCCCGTTGTGTGAAAGCCCAGTCTCTGACGTATTGAAGTTTGAAGTACACAGGCAATGGACGTTGTCTTTACCCTTCCTGACCTTCTAGAACAGAGTATGAATCAGGGGTGCCCCCGGGAAGCCCCTGCTGAGGAAGCTGCACATCAGATAGGCATGAATTCAGGCTTCTTTCTACAGTGGACGAGGCAGAGAAGTGGCTTTCAGTGCAGATATGTGAAGATGCCAGATCCTGCAGGGCACACACACACGTGTGCACACATGTCTGTAACTCATCATTCTGAGTTCCCTTGTGGGGAAGCATGCATTGTTATTTACCAGCTTGGTGACCTTGGGCTACTTGCTTAATCTTAAGTGAGCCTCAGTTTTCCCCTCTGTAAAGTGGGGATAATAACACAGCATCTATGTCATTGGGTTGTTGTGAGGATTATACACCTATATGCAAAATGCTTAGAAATATGGTGCCGTGAGCGTCTGCTATTACATGTTGTTCGTAGTAGGAGTAACACTACCGCCCGCTACCACCATTACTGTTAGATTTGATCACTAGACACCCAGGGCCCTGAAAAAGCATGTTGCTGGGGTCAGTATTTTTATGGAGACAGCAGACTTGGAGCCAGCAGCAGCCCTGGGCTTCAGTCCTGCCTCTAAGTGCCCCAGAGGTAACTGGAATGAGCTACCCCTATCGCTGGCTGGTCCAGGTTGCTCCCTCCCTCTCAGAGACTGTCATCACGGAGCAGGCTGGCTACCCTGACCGTTTCCTCTCCTGCATGTCTCCCTAGGAACCTCTGGCGGGAGGTGACCCACTACCTGCGTTTGGGGGACATCGATGCAGCCACCGAGCAGAAGCGGCGCCTGGAGGAGAAGCAGCGGGTGGAGGAACGGAAGCGGGAGAACCTCTGCACGCCATGGCAGCCCAAATACTTTGTCCAGGAGGTAACCCAGCTCTCACCCACAGGAGAGCTTGTCCCGCCTTGGAGTAGGGTGCGGGGGGAGAGGCGTCTTGGTTTTGGCTCCAGCTTTGGACTAGATTTTGGGACAGTTTCTCTGCAGCAACTGATATTTCTGGTTGGAAAAGCCCCTCAGCCTGGCCTGGAGGGAGGGAGCCATGGCTTTGCACAGCTGGCTGTTATTCCAAACCCGTTACCTTGTTATCAGTAACCAGATTAGCTGGGAAGCACCTCCCTGCCCATCTCCACACAAGGGTGGCTGCGACCCTCACAGTTGAGAACCACCGTTTCAGAGCTTTGCCTCCTATAGGCCCAATGGGATGGGTCTGCTCTGGAAGGCCAGGGTGCATCCTGCATCTAAGGTGCTGTTGCTGTCACCCAGGAAAGTGGCCTTGGAAGGCAGAACTCCTGTCCACATGACTGCCTACCCGCCAGGCAAGGGGCAGGGCACCAGATACCCAGAGGAGGCCTTTATGCTCTTTGCTTGAAGTTGTCTGTGGAGAAACTGGAGATGTGCTCTGAGAGCAAAACTAGCAGTTACAGAAATACCGGAGCTGCAGTCTTTAAGGCAGGCCCTCAGGAGCCAAGCAAGCTGGTGAGTCTCGGGCGGAAGGGAGAGCCCATATCTAAAGGGGTGGATGCCACTCACCTCCAGGCAATGACAGACTGATCATCCAATTCTTCAACCAGAAATCGGAATTTATGAGAAATCTGACTTTCACATGTTGTGAATAAATTAAAAATATTAAAAAATTTAAAGCCAGCGGGAGTATGTCTGTGAGCCCTCTTTAGCCCATGTGCTGTTGAGTTCTGCTACAAGAAAAGATTACTAGTTGGGATTATTTGTCTAGACATAAGGTTGTGGGGTGAGTCACAGCAACAGTAACTGTCAGCCAGATTTATGACCAAAAGCAAGAAGCAGCCACTGTGTTCCCCAGAGACAGGAGGCTGAAGGGATGGAGTGCCTTCAAGGCTGGACTCTGGTTCAGACAGGAAGGCTGGGGGCAGACTGCCTATGTGTGTCACTGACCGGGGACCCTGTGTGCAGGTCTTGCCAGCTGAGACCACTCGTTTGCTTGGGTTTGATGAAAACCAGTACATTCGTAACAGAAGCCTCGGGTGCGTCTAAAGAATAAAGTTCATCCCAACACCGGAACTGTCAGCATTCAGTTTAGGACATGATTGTGTATATAGTGTTTTGATTCTTGCCTTTTTCTAAAATCTTGATATTTGACTGGTGTCGGAATTATTTGTGACTGCTGGGTGTTCCCCTCCAGGTGGGTGGGTTATGTATGGGTCACTGCGTTGTCCAAATTCCTCATATTCAGGCCTCTTTAGTCTCCATCCGACTGACTGCCTCCTTTTTCTCCTGTCCCTCTGTCTCCATGAGGTTTTTTGCCAAGTAATCTTCCTTGATACAAACCAACAAAATCCCTTTTCTTTTTGTTGTTTTGGTTTACTTCATGTTTTTTTTTCCTTGAAATGCCAAGATACGTATGTAAAGAGCAGCGAGGCTAGGGGGCCGGCGAGTGAGATCACCAGTTCGGCCTGGCTATGAGCTGTCAGGAGCAGGACAGACACAAGATTGGCAGCTGCTTGTCCAGTGCTCTGCTCCCAGCCGGCTCTCTCGGAGTATCAGAGGCCTGGGGAGTACCCTTGCTTCTCTTAAGTTCTCCCCCCGAGAGGTCTCCATGTGATATCTCCCTCCTTCTCTTGCAGGGTGATGGCTGGGTCTATATCAATCCCCTCTGGAAGGCCCACTGATGGGATGGAGATGCAGAGCTTCCCGAAGCAGCCCTGTGTTTGTAGGAATTAAAGTGGTACAGTATCAAGTCTCTGCTGATATTCACTGAAGCCTCTTGCTGTCATCCAAGAAATGGTAACCAAGAGGGGAATTATATACTGTGAAATACGCACCCCCGAAACTCTGCCACGGGATCGAACTTATTCAGGAGCCATTTCGGGCATGTGTGTGGGCTTCTAGCACACTGTATATGTTCACACGCACGCACTATTTACACGTCTGCTGGGTATTTTATATGTGTAAATACTGTGCCCCCAAGGTCTAAGAGGGTAACTATGTGCTCCTTTTTACCAGTGAGGTTTTCTACTTTTCACTCACAAAGACAAAGCTATTCTCACCCAGTCAACTCCTGGCAAAAGAAAGGTGAGTTGGCATGGCTGACATTTCAGAATTGTTGATTCTCACTTCCTCCCCACCCCACCTCAACATTTTGTCTGTCTTCACCTGAGAAAGATAAACTGCTGCTATTTCTTGCTGGATCGGGGGTGAGCAGAAACTTGAAGGTTTAGGCCAGAGTCTTCCAGGCTGGAATGGAACAGCTCTGGGAGAACCTACAGCCAGGTGCCACCCTGGAATTTTCTTCCCCGTCTACTTGCCCTGGAAGCTTTCTGACAATTTCTCTCACTCTCAAAGCACGAGTCACGCACCTTTCAGAGCTGCTGCTTTGTTAGCAGAGAATAAATCATATGGCGCCTTCATTACTTTTGTGTTTTTAAAAAAGGGCTTTAGAAGTTGAATATACACACACGTATGTACCTGCAAACACGCACCACAGCCACAATCTTGTATTTAGTTTGGGGAAAGAGAAAATTTCCTGTGGATTTTTTCTTTTAAATGCACCTCTCTGGTTTGACCCAAACTCTGCAAGAAAACCACTGTGATTAAGATACACATAAGCCTGTGTAAGTGTCCCATGGGTTCAGTTCCCATTCTCAGCCTTTACAAATGAGGTCAAAGAAGTGACTAAAATACAAGGAAAAATGGAAGTATTTGATTTTTGCTCAATGCTTAATTTATTTTTTACTGTACCATTCCAATGATATTTATAAAATTCAGTAGCATGAATGCCTCTCCGTAGTAATAACTGATTTTGTGCCTTTTGTCTGCTTTCTTAAGACCAATTGTTCACACTTTGTAGATATTAGACAAATATATTTCGATTAAATACTTATCTGTGTGTCTATGTTTTTTCAGGAATTCTTAAAAATCCACCAAATATCCATGAAGTGTATTTTCTGTCAAGTTAATAAGAATATTTAACCCATATTCAGTGAGCAGTGTGTTTTGTGATAAAGTCTTTTTTTTTTTTTTTAAGACAGTCGTAATGTAGGCCTGTGCAGGTCCCTAGTCTTAAAACATCTGAGGAAATGGGGTGAAATGCGGCTGATTCACTTCTGAGGGAGAGCAGAGGCTATTTTGAGGGGGAAGAAAAAAAAAAAGTCTAAAAAGTCATCACATCATTGTGGTGCTCTTGGATTATCCAGTCTTAGGCTGAAGGATAAGTAAACCATATGGGAAATAAAATATACTGAAGGTTCACCTTTTCCTTGGTGGTTGGGTAAATGGGTACATTTTGCCTTGTTAAGAAAATGGTGAAAAACCAACTTTAACTGCCATGGTAGTCAAAACAGCCTGGTACTTGGTATGACGACAGACACATGGACCAATGGAACAGAATGGATACTCCAGACATAAATTCACCCCCCTGTCATCAGCTGGTCTTTGACAAAGGACCAAAGTTCATTAAATGGGAAAAAGACAGTCTTTTTAACCAATGGTGCTGGCAAAATTGGATGTCCCTCTGTTAAAAAAAAAAAAAAAAAACAGGACCTATGTCTCACACTATACACAAAAACTAACTCAAAATGGATCAAAGACCTAAATATAAAACTTGATAAAGATCATAGAAGAAAAAATGGGGCCATTAGGGGCCCTAATACATGGCATAAATACAATAAAAACCATAACTAATGATGCATAAACACTAGAAGATAAACTAGATAACTGGGAGCTCCTAAAAATTAAACACGCTCATCAAAAGACTTCACCAAAATAGTAAAAACCTATAGAACCAAAAAATTTTTGGCTATGACACATGACAGAGGTCTATAAAACACATCAATGCCTCAATGGAAACAAACAATCCAATTAAAAAAATGGGCAAAGGATATGAACAGACACTTCAACAAAGAAGATAATTCAGGCAGCTAACACACATGAAGAAATGCAATCATTAGCCATTAGAAAAAGGCAAATCAAAACAGCAATGCTGTATCATCTCAACCCAACATGACTGGCACTAATCAAAAACAAAAAAAATCCAGAAAATAAACACTGGAGAGGTTGCGAGGAGACTGAACTCTTCTGCACTGCTGGTGGGAATGTAAAATGGTACAACCACTGTGGAAAATGATATGCCGCCTCCTCAGAAAACTGGAAATAGAAATACCGTACGATCCAGCAATCCCACACCTAGGAATATATCCTAGAGAAATGAGCCGTCACAAAGAGCTTGACGTCATATGAACAGACATATGCACAGCCATGTTCACTGCAGCACTACAACAGCAAAAAGATGAAAACAATCTAAGTGCCTATCAATGGATAAATGGATAAATTATGGTACACACATGCAGTGGAATACTATGTAACCATAAAGAACCATGACGAATCCATAAGACATCTCACAACATTGATGAATCTGGGAAGCATTATGCTAAATGAAATAAGTCACAAAAGGACAAATACTGTATGAGATCACTATTAAACGTTTATAAACAGAAAAAAATCTTTGATGGTTACAAGGGAGGGGATGTTTGGGGGCAAGAAGTCACTAAGGAGATAGCAGACAAATGTTAACTCTGGTGAAGGGAAAGACAACACGATGTAGAGGTCAGTACAACCTGACCAAGGTGAAGTCACAGAAGATTTCTAGACACATCCAAACACTTCAAGGACCAAGTTGCTGGGGACCATGGTCTCAGAGGACAGCTAGGTCAACTGGCATAACATAGTTCATAAAGAAAATGCTCTACATCCCACTTTGGTGAGTAACGTCTGGAGTCTTAAAAGCTTGCAAGCAGCCATCTAAGGTACATCTATTGGTATCATCCTGTCCAAAGCAAAGAAGAATGAAGAAAACCAAAGTCACAAGGAAGGTATTAGTCCGAAGAACTAATGGACCACATGAGCCACGGCCTCCATCAGCCTGAGCCTAGAAGTACTAGATGGTGCCCTCACAATAGAGGGTCCCAGACAGAGCAGGAGAAAAATGTGGAACAAAATTCAAATCCACAAAAAAGAGAGACCAGAGTTACTGGTCGGACAGGGACTGGAGGAACCCCGGAGACTCTGGCCCCTGGACACCCTGCTAACTCAGAACTGAAGCCACTCCCGAAGTCCATCTTTCAGCCAAAGATTAGACAGGCCTATAAAACAGCAACACGTGAGGAACATGCTACTTAGTTCAACCAAGTATATGAGACCACATGGCCAACACTCGTCCAAAAGCAAAGACGAGAAGGCAGGAAGGGACAGGAATACTGGACCAATAGACACAGGGAACCCGGGGTGGAAAGAAGGAGAGTGCTGACACATTGTGAAGATCACAACCAATGTCACAAAACAATTTGTGTATAAAATTTTGAATGAGAAGTTAATATGTGCTGTAAAATTTCACCTAAAACAAAATTTAAAAAGGTAAAATATCACATAAGCAAAAGACATATTAAACACGCACAACTCCAACAATTATAAACACCTACGTACCCACCGCTCAAGTAAAGAAACATAAGGTTTCCTGTACTTTAAAAGCCACCTCTGTGCCCCTACGTATAGTACCCTCCTCAACAACAGCACTACCGCTGTCTTGGAGTCATCACCCCTTGCTTTTATTTTCACCGTATATACTATTGTATTTCTAAACAATGGGTTTAGTTGTACCTGTTTTTAGACTTTTTACAAGTAGAATCCTACTGTATTATACCATAGCTTGTTTGAGTCAACATTTTGTTTGTAGGTCAGTCCATAGTGCTGAGTTGCTCTATCCGTCGTTAGTCTTGTGTTTGTGATACGTAACACAAGCACAGTACAAAAACCAAATGCAGAGGGTAATGAATTATTTTAAAGCAGAGGTGCGTGTACCTACAACTCAAACAGAACATTGCCATCCAACCCCCTGCATACCCTTTCCTAATCAAAGCCTCCATCTTCCTTGCTTTGCTTTATAACTTTAGCACTTATGTATATATTCCTCAACAAGAGAGTTCTGCCTGCTTTTTGAACTGTATGTAAATTCAATCACATGCTGGCTTTTTATTGTTTTGGAAGATCAGTGCTGTTCTTATAAACTTTATTTCAATTTTTTTCCATTGTAGAATACTCCAATATATGAATATGTTTTTATCCTGTCTACTTCTGACCTTTGAGTTGTTTCCATTTTTTGGTTATCATGAACGATGTTGCTAAGAACATTTCTTGTGTCAGATCTCCGTAACCACACGTGCACGAGTTTGCACTGCCCTGTAGCTCACTGATATTCTGTTTTTCTTTCATTTTTTCCCTCTATTTCATTTTGGATCATTTCTATTGCTGCATCTTCAAGTTCACTTATTCCTCTGCAGTGTATAATCTGTTAATTCTCATCGAGCGCATTTTTCCGTTTCAGTGTGGTTTTCATCCTCAGTTTGGGTCTTTATGTCTTCAGTGTCTTCAGTTAACATGCTCAGTCTTACTTCCGTGAACATCAAGTGTAATAACTATTTTAAATGTCTGTTATCATGTTTTTCTGTTGATGGTTTTTCCTCTTCCTTTTAGGCTGTAATTTCTTCCTTTTGTGCACACCTGGGAATTTTTAATTGGATGCCAGACATTTTGAGTTTTACCTTGTCGGGTGCTGCATTTATATTCCTGTATTCTGGAGCTTTGTACCACGGCACCATTAAATCATGTAGAAACATTTGATCCTTGAGGCTTGGCGTTAAGCTTTGTTTTGCAAGACCAGAGTAGCTTTCCATCTAGATCCAATACTGCCTTGCTACAGAGGCAATGGTGGTATAGCAGTTAAGAGCTTGGCTGCTAACCAAAAGGCTGACAGTTCAAATCCACCAGCTGCTCTTTGGAAACCCTATGGAGCAGTTCTACTCTGTCCTGTAGGGTCGCTATGAGCCAGAACCGACTCGGCGGCATCTAAAAACAAAGGCAATACCACTACCCTTCTTTCGAGGTTCTCCACTCTCGCTGTTGGGAACGTGAGGACTATTTAGGGCCCTATGCGACCACCGACCACCCACCGGTGATTGTTCATTCTGCTTGTCAGGTGGTTCCTCCCCTGGCCTCAGGGAGTGTCGTCACAGGCATGAGCTGCAGCTGAAGACTCCCGGGGTCCCCTCTGCAGACCCCAGAGCTCCTGTGCACACCTCCCCTCTCCAGTGCTCTTCCCGTGAGCTCCGACAACTCTGGCCGCCCTGGGCCCCCAGCTGCCTCAGCTCGGGGGGTTCTTCCACTGTCTTCCGATTTTCTCTTCAGTCTTTACGCTTCCTGCCCCTGAGCTTATGAACTTCAGCAGGCGTGCATCTTATTTCTAAAAGCTCTCTTCAGCCTTTTCTCCCTCCTAAACAGCTCGATTTTCTTCCATAATTTATTCCCTGATCATTTCATACTTTTACAGATTTCCTCACACAGGCTAAATGGTCGTTACTGCCTAGTTTCCTTAGGTGCTTTTGGGTCTTTACTTCTGAGATGATCATACTTCTTAGGAAGAAACCGTGGGAACTGTCCCAGATGCAGTATTATTTGAAGAGGATTCTCAGTCTCTCGTGGATACTATTTTTCAGAGCCAGTTTAAATTTATGACTTGGTTTTGTAGACCACGCAGGTAATATGAATTTGATCTGCAAATTCACACGAGCCTTCTTGTCCTAAGAACCTTCTTGGGGACGCGTTTCTTCACCAGCACCCTTCCCCCCACAACTTCCCATGAAGTTCCTGGAAGGATAGGGCATGTTTACTTTTGATGTATACTTGCAGTGAACATGTAGTTCACGTTCATTTTGCAGCCAAAGCCTTAGGCCAGCAGGGGGTCTTCTATCAGACACCCTACGTTGAGCCACCCTTAGCCCTTTATCTTATCTCCCATGCTCACCTGGCTGTGAAAAACAAAGCCCAGTTTCAGCAGATTCTCCCAGCTTCCCGAGGGTAAAGTGGCTTAATTCTGAGTTCTTGCTTTCACTAAATTTTGGCCTAATAATTTCCTTGTCTCCTGTCAGCTTTTTGATGCTTTTTAAAATTTATTTTGTTGTTGTTTAAAATATACACAGCGACACACATACCATTTCAGCCATTTCTATGTGTACGATTCAGTGGACCCTGATTACATTCTTAGAGTTGTGCTACCATTCTCACCCACTTTTTCTGAGTTGTTCCTCCCCCATTAAAATAAACTCTGCCTTTTCGATGCTTTCAGGATAATTTTGCCCAGCACTTTGTTGCCAGCCAAAGGGTTAATCTTGAATAGCTTACCCTCCTCACCTTGCTTTTGCAAGTTATATGAGATTCCCGAATTTGCTCACTCTTCCCTGAGAAGCTTGCCCACTGAAAGAGGTCTTTAAGTGATTTTTTTTCAGTGTTTCATTGGGGAAAAGGAGGTAACAGAAGCTTGACTAATGCCTCTCCTCTGCAGTGTTTGCTAGTGCAGGCTGTCGTTAACAGCCAGGACCATAAAGTCGTTTTTGTTTTTTAAATGTTTCCTTCTGCAGGACACAGGCCTCAGAGCTGATCCACACTAATCTAGTTTTGTCAAATGAGGACTAGATGATGTCTCTTCTGTCTAGCGTGTTCTGAACAATGAAGACAGTGTACTGCGCTTACAAGACAACGCACTGTTGTCACGGTCACGGCCATCTGATCTGGAATTTTCATTCAATCTCCTCATCTCCAGCTTCCACTAAAGCCAATTTCACAAAAACAGATACTTCGTGTTCTAATCAAAATGACTCCAGGCCTTTTTTAAGATTTAGAAATAGTTTAGATATTTATAACTCTCCAAGAAAATGCCGTATTTTCGGAGTAAATGAAATATTGAGAGATTGTGACTATCTCTGTACATCTCTGGGAGGCACAAATTAGGATCGGCATATCTGACACAGAGGTGAACATACTACATGCTATTTAACTTTTAGGATCCACAGAGCTATAGGTAATTTTGTTTCTAATATTCCACTTCTGATAGTGGACTAAGTTTAGACCAACTTCCTTGCTAAGGAAAACCAGAAAAGCTGGACATGAAATAACACTTGAGTCCATTATGGAAACCTTGGTGGCATAGTGGTTAAGAGCTACAGCTGCTGAAATGTCCCCAGTTCAAATCCACCAGGCACTCCTTGGAAACTCTATGGGGCAGTTCTACCCTGTCCTATAGGGTTGCTATGAATTGGAATCGACTCGACAGCAATGCATTTTTTTGTTTGTTCAGTTTTGAAGCCATTATAGACCCAAGATAGTGCAGTATCACCAGGCCATAATCTAGAAGATGGAAACCCTTAGAGGGAAGCCTGGCACTTGTTGCCAATTTCCCAGGGGGAAAAGTGGACGAGGATGAACAGCAATTTCAGTTACTTTCTAGGGGTAGGAGGACAAATGTACGTTTTCAGATGTGCTTGTTACGAGTTTCAGCCTGGAAATAACAGCAGGCTAGCTTTGTGTATCATATCAGTTCCTTGAACTGGCTAGAATGGTTCTGGCGTGCTAGTTCAGTTTCCCCAAATACCTGGGTGAAACAAAGGAAAATCCTCTATAAAGCAAAACGTCATCCCAGGCCTAAACTTACTCCTAGAATTTCTCAAATATAATGTCTAGAACACACACACAAAAAAACACACATTAGGAAATAAGACCACATAATGACTAGCAGAAAGAGAACACATAATAGAAATAAGAACTCTGGATACTGAACTTATCAGACACAATTTATAATGACGCTCACTATGTTTTATAAAAGACAAGACTGAGGATACACAGTGGGCCAACTGTAAAATATAAGAAAGGAAATAGGTTTGAGGGGGGGAAAAAATAAATTCTAGAATTGAAAAACAGCCCAAATGAACTCAATTGTCAGGTTTAATAGCAGATTTGCCATAATAGATGAGGCAGTTGAGTGAGTCAGGAGGAAATGGACAGAAACATGAATGGAGAGTCAAAAGGAGACACACGTAGAAAACACAGTGGGATGGTCTAACACATGTTTAATTGGAGTCTCAGAAGGACAGTAAAGAGAGAATGTGTAGAAGCAGTATTTAAAGACATAATGATGGAGAGCTTTCAAAAAACATGGAAACCAACTAGCCACCAAGTTAGAAAGAATTGATGCCTTTGATTATGGTGTTGGTGAAGAATACTGAAATACCATGGACTGCCAAAAGAATGTACAAATCTGTCTTGGAAGATGTGCAGCCAGAATGCTCCTTAGAAGCGAGGATGGTGAGACTTCATCTAAATACTTTGGACATGTTATCACAAGGGACCAGTCCCTGGAGGACATCACACTTGGTAAAGTAAAGGGTCAGCGAAACAAAGGAAGACCCACAATGACATGGATTGACACAGCGGCTGCAGCAATGGGCTCAAGCATAACAATAATCATGAGAATAGCACAGGACCGGGCAATGTTTCGTTCTGTTATACACAGGGTCAGTATGCGTCAGCACCGATTCGATGGCACCTAAAAACAATGACAAATTTAAAAAGCTCCATGAATCAAAAATAGGATACATTAAAAGAGTATCTAATGCAAGCACCATAAGAAAGCTGGTATAACACTATTACTGTCAACAAAATAGGCTTTAGCAAAAAGCATCACTGAAAATAAATATTTCCAAGCAACAGAAGGTTCAATTTACCCCTAAGATATAAATTCCAAAAATGTATACACTTAATATGGATTCAAAACATACAAAAAAACTGACAATTCAAGAAGAAATAGACAAATCTATAATAGTTTGAGATTTCAAAACACGCTTCCCAGTAAACCACAAGCAGACCCAAAAAAAAAGAAAAAAAGATTACGAAAGTTAGAAAAGCCCTATGATTCATAACCTTACTTTGTGGATACTCTATGCCCACCAACTGCCAAACAAGAGACACTGTGGTAAAGGACACATGGATACATATATATATATACACACACACACACATATAAATTAGCCCTAGCTTGGGCCACAGAGCAAGTGTCAACCAATTTCAAAGGACTAAGACTATATATATCTGATAACAATGCAATTAAAGTAGGAATTGATCATAAAAGGATAACCAGAAAACCATCATGTTTAGAAATCAAGAAATGTGTATCGAAACAACCCACCATTCAAAGAATTTACAACGGGAATTAAAAAATAGACTAAATGACATTCAGTTCCCATCAGAACCTTAGAGAATGCAGTGAAAACCATGTTTGTAGGGTATCTATAACTTTAAATTCACATATTAGGAAAGAACTCAACACACGAAGTTTAAAAGAACAGCAACCCTTCCCCCGAAGAAAAAAGAAAAAAATAGGAGTGTAAATTAATGAAATAAAAAACATATCAACAAAGTTGGTCTTTATAAAAAAATAAAACTGATGAGGGAGGACACAGATGCACACAGAGAGGAGGAAAGACAGAAAAAATCAGTCTTAGGAATGATGACTGAATATCATTACAGAGCCTGCAGACACTAAACAACCATTAAGTGATATTAACAAATTTATAGTTATACTTGAAATTTAGACAAAATGGACAAATTCCTTAAAAAACACCACTTACCAAAACTGACACGAGGGGGAAAAAAAAACTATAAAATAATTGACTCTGTAATTAAAAACCTTTGCACAAAGGAAATTCCCAAGTTTCACCAGCAAATTCTACCAAACACAGATTATTCCAGGAATACATGTTCACTTAAAAAAAAAAAAAAAGTCTCTGTAATCTATTCTATTAATAAGGAGAAAAACCATGGAACCATCTCAATAACTGAAGGAAAAAAATTTTTGATAAAGCCCATTCATAATCAAAACACAGGAAATCTAAAAAAAGGAAATGTTCTTAGTATGATCAAGGATACCTAAAAATCTACAGCAAACATACCTAAGGGTGAAATATCAAAAACTTTGCCTGTGAGAGAATGAAACAAGGATATTATGGAATAAACTCAAAGAATTTGGTCTTTGTACCTGGTTCCTGGGAGGAAACCTGCAGACGGGATCATTTAGATTACGATCTATAACTATATATGACAACCCAGTGCCGTCGAATGATCTATATGACTGGCGTGATTACTTATTTATAAGGGGCTCCAGACCACGTTTACCTAACAGGTTATGCTAATGAAGTCACTCTTGGGCGAGGGCTGGCCAGGCCAGAAAGACCCACCATGTGATAGCAGTGGGGTGGAGGGGGACTGGTGTGGAATGGAGATTGAGTGTCACCACACGGGCAATGAGTCAATTTTTTTTTTTATATAATGAAGCCCCAATGAAAACTTGACACTGAAGCTCAGGGAGCTTCCTGATTGGTGAAAGACACCGGTGGTTGGGAGGGTGACACACCTCTTTTTAGGGACATGGAAACTCTCCTATGGGAATTCTTCCAGGCCTTGCCTTATGTGTCACTCCATTTGTATTCTTTTTGCTATAATAAAACTAATTTTAAGCATAGTGCTTTCCTGAGTTCTGTGGGTTGTTCAAACAAATTATCAAACCAAGTGGGTAACGGGAGTCCCCAAATATGTAGCCAGCAGGTCAGAAGTGAGGGGGAGCCTGGGGAACTACAATCTTACAACTGGCATCCTGAGGGGAATACCTTGTGGAAAACCTTTAATTCCTAGCCAGCACATCAGAGGTGAGGGTGTCACGGGGATGCCCAAGACTGCAACTGGCATCTGAAGTCTTGGGCAGTTTGTGACAGCCTGGAGGACTGTGTCCTTTAATTTGTGAGTTCTTAGTTCCAGTGGTTACGTTCAGAAAAAGTAATACAGCATTTGCAGCTGGTGTCGAAGAAAAGGATATTTCAATTTAGAATTACAGCTGGTGTGTGTCAGTCGAGGCATATACAAAGAGACACCCAATGTGGGTGTTATCACCTCTTCTATACCAGATGTCCCAGGCAGTGCAGCGAAGCAAGGAAATATGTAATCATTGTTACATGCTGTCCAGTCGATTCTGACTCATGGCGACCCTACAGGACAGAGCAGAAATGCCCCATAGAGTTTCCAAGGAGCAGCTGGTGGATCTGAACTGCTGACATTGTGGTTAGTGGCCAAATGCTTAACCACTGTACCACCAGGCTTCTGTTGTGCCACCAGGCTTCTATTGTGCCACCAGGCTTCTACTGTGCCACCAGGCTTCTATTGTGCCACCATGGCTCCTTAAATAACCATCAGAAAGGAAGAAATAAAATGGTCATTACTCAGATTATGGTGGTGTATGTTTATGTTAAAACACTGAATAAACTGTTAAAATAAGTTTAACAAGGCCGTTGGATACAAAGTCAATATAAAAAAAAAATCACCTGTAATATCTATATATTCACAATTAGAAAATGAAATTTTATAGGACACAGTATTTACTACTGCACCAAAAAAGCACAAATACCCATTAGTAAAATTTACTGGAATGTGCAAGACCTGTTCAAAAACTATACAACACAGAAATTAAAGAAAACCCATGTAAGTTGAAGGATGTGCCATGTTCATGGACAGAAGCCTTAACAGCCCACAGGTTTTTAACCTCCTCCCCCAGAACTTACTCTGCTACACACTGAGACTTATCGTAAAGCTACAGTAACCAACACACAAAGATAAGGGTTCTGCAGAATTTAACAGAGGGCCCAGGAATTGACTCATGCAGACACCTGATTTACTACAAAATGAGTACTGCAGAACTGCAGGAAGGGACGGTCTTTTCAATAATTGGTGTTGGAAAAATTAGGTATACATATGGGAGGAAAACCCACTTAATTCACACTATACTCAAAAAATGAATTCCAGGTGGACTGCAAAGCTAAGTATGACAAAATAATAAAGCTTCTGGAAAATAACAGAGGCCTCAGGAAAATAATTCTTAACAGGGCACAGAAAGCTACATACATACTAAAGATTGAAAAATAACTCTACACTAAAATGATGAACCCCTAGGCAAGCTGCAGAGCAGAAATCTGCAACACATGATTTCGGACTCATATCCAGGATATATAAAGAACTCCTACTGATAAATTAAAAAAGGAAAACCAATAAAAAATGTGTAAAAGGCTAGAGCTGACATCTTACAATTGGCAAACATCATTAGTAACCTGAGAAAGACATTTAACAATGAGATACATTCACCCACTAGAAAGGCAAGATTAAGACAAGGGCTGGTTAGACTACTGAGCAGTAAGAACGCTAACATCCTACCCGCAATCCCACTTTTAGATAAATACCTACAGAAATGCATGTGTAAGAACACCACGAGAGATGGAGAAAATAGTCCTTAAAGCATTCTTCCTAATTCCTTCAACCTAGAAACAACGCAAATGTCTATCTACAACAGATCGTATACACACGTACATCAGGGATCCGACACATTAATGAAAATGGATCAACTTAGAGTCATGTGCAACAATCTGGATGGATTTCACGAATATGATACTTAGGAAGAAATACTCAGGTGGTAATACCACTAAACAAAGGTAACTAGTAAAAAAACTAGAAGACTGATACCTTTTGGAGGGGGAAGTGGGACAGGACAATGATTGGGTGGGGGCATGAAGAAACCTCTGGGGTGGGGCCACCGTTCTCTTCCTTGACCTGGACTGTGGTTACGAAGTTGCTTGCTTTGTGGTAATTCACTAAGCTACACATTTTTGTGTTCTTCTCTGTATTACTTTTTACAATAAAAAGGGCTTAACTTAAAAGATTAGAAAGCAGGACATCGTGAGATGCAAGAGGACAAATACCGTATAAGACCACTATTATAAGATCTTGAAAAATAGTTTAAACTGAGAAGAACACATTCTTTTGTTGAGAGGGGGGAGGGAGGGAGGGTGGGAGAGGGTTATTTACTGATTAGATAGTAGATGAGAACTACTTTAGGTGAACGGAAGGACAATACTCAATACAGGGAAGGTCAGCACAACTGGTCTGGACCAAAAGCAAAGAAGTTTCAGGATAAACTGAATGCTTCAAAGGTCAGCGGAGCAAGGGCAGGGGTTTGGGGACTATGGCTGCAGGGGACATCTAAGTCAATTGGCAAAATAAATTCCATTAAGAAAACATTCTGCATCCCACTTTGAAGTGTGGCATCTGGGGTCTTAAATGCTAACAAGTGGCCATCTAAGATGCATCAATTGGTCTCAACCCACCTGGATCAAAGGAGAATGAAGAACACCAAGGTCACACGATAACTATGAACCCAAGAGACAGAAAGGGCCACAGGAACCAGAGACTTACATCATCCTGAGACCAGAAGAACTAGATGGTGCCCGGCCACAACCGATGACTGCCCTGACAAGGAGCACAACAGAGAACCCCTGAGGGAGCAGGAGAACAGTGGGATGCAGACCCCCAATTCTCATCAAAAAAGAACAGACTTAATGGTCTGACTGAGACTAGAAGAATCCCGGCGGTCATGGTCCCCAAACCTTCTGTTGGCCCAGGACAGGCACCATTCCCGAAGACAACTCATCAGACATGTATTAGACTGGACAGTGGGTTAGAGAGAGATGCTGATGAGGAGTGAGCTACTTTTCTCAGGTGGACACTTGAGACTGTTGGCACCTCCTGTCTGGAGGGCAGAAAGGAGGGTAGAGAGGGTTAGAAACTGGCAAAATCGTCACGAAAGGAGAGTCTGGAAGGAGGGAGCAGGCTGACTCATTAGGGGGAGAGTAAGTGGGAGTACGGAATAAGGTGTATGTAAGTTTATATGTGAGAGACTGACCTGATTTGTAAACTTTCACTTAAAGCACAATAAAATTAAAAAAAAAAAAAAAAAGAAAGCAGGACATCTTATTAGTGGTTGCTACCTCGGTCTCAACTGCAGACCATAGCTGAGCTCTGCATTTATCCATTACTCCACCTGCCTCAACTCAGGATTGTTGGCAGAGCAAGGCAGACTTCTGAAAACAAACAAAAACCAACCCACATTGAGAAGCCAATCCAAACCAAACCTAATTATTGTTCAGTTGATTCCAACTCATGGCAATGCATGTGTGTCACTGTAGAACTGTGCTTCATAGGGTTTTTAATGGCCGATACTTCCCAAGACTGCCAAGCCTTTCTTCCAAGGTACCTCTGGACTCCAACCTCCAACGTTCTGGCTAGCAGTCAACTGCGTTAACCATCCGCAGCACCCAGGGACTCCCACCAAAAAGCAGCAACTCCAAGTTCCACCATCTTATGGACTCCTGGCTATGGAAACAGTAACGGAAACGCTATAGAATGCTTTTACACCATCTTGTCTTCTGGCGCTTGGTCACAGCCTAGGGACTCAAATTAAAACTCTACAAGTGCAGATTCAGGTAGATGAAAATATAAGCCTGAAAACTAAATCTTGTCTTTGGATTTGCTGCCCCAGCTCCTTATTTAGACTACAAAGCATTATAGCTGTGTTCACTTCTCAGTGGAATAAAAACAAAAGCCATTTTACAGTCTAAAACTTAGAGGTTATGATCTTTAAAATTTTAACGCGTGAACTGAATTTAGCTATCTAGTAAATGCTGTGAGCCAATGGCCCTAATTCCAGTGTATTCAAACTACTATACTGTCACTTTTCTTCTGTAAGAAAACCACAAACGGCTAAGCAGCTATAATGTTTTTTACCGACCAAATCCACTGAACCAAAACCGTGTTCCCCGAAACCCAGAGAGGCGAGGCGGTCCTTCCTGCTCAGAATAGGAAACTACTGAAGACCTGACTGATGATCAGGACTTTACAGACCAGCTTTTCTTAGATTCCTGTTATTCTCGTTTAAATTAAAAAAAAAAAAAAAAATTCCTATCTAGCTAGGTATCGTCCTCCTACTGGGGTAAAGAAGGCAAAAGAAAACTGCTGTTTAAGTTGACTAATTCAGCATTTCCTTCCTGTATATGTTCTCAAAAGCTCTTGTAAAAGTGAACCAAGGAGGAGGTATATGTTCAGTACTGCATAATTCCTTTCAAAACAAAACAATTTGTAAAAGACAACACTTAACACAAAATCTGAATGAACTTTATTTCCCCTACAGTCAACAACTTCTCTGCATTGAATTTTAAAGCAACAAAGTAAAACAGAACCCCCCCCCCCGTGACAAGGTATCAGAAATCCAGATTTAGTTACACTTTATTTGTGAAAATGTTACAGCCATTTTATTGGTCTGTAAAAGAACCATCATCTGGGTCAAAAACGAATTTTATAAATCAAAGAATATTCTACACCTTGGAAAAGAAAATCAGCAGTAACATTCTCACGGAACATTGTAAATTACATTTTTCTTCATAAAAGGTACATACTATTCTGCACTTTTCCACCAAAAGCAGTGGTGTAAGTTACGCTTGTTATATAAAAAAAAAACTTATTATCCTGTGGCAGGAAAAACCCTTTCTCTTTCACTAAACAACTGGAGAAAAATTTCAAGTCTGTATAAAGTTGCCTATAAGCTGGAAAGTGAACATGTTCAATCTCCATTTATATTTTAGTGCATTTTTGACAACTGTCACATTTTTAATAAAAGTAAGAAAATGCATATAGCTCTAAAGAGTGTTTCATCAAATGCTTAAGGGATTCAAAAATACGGAGCAGAGAACAAAACCAGTGATAGGTAAAGTTTTAAAATATGAGCAATCCAGGCGAAGTTTACAAATCCTTTGTCATGCTGAAGCATCACAGAGATGAAGTCTGGACACCTGTCGCCTTTAAGGGTTTTTCCTTAAACTTTTGCACGTAAACAGTGCTAACCTCAGTACGAAGGTCCCCAACTCCAGCCCGGGCAGCAACGTTCGGCGCTGTAGCCGTCATTTCCAAAGGATATGAATTTAGCCCTTGAATGAACAATGCGTGACGTCTGCTCTGTAAGTACCTGATGAAGACAACTGCTGACGGAGCAATCATGTCAACGTAAAAGCACTATCTCGATCGATCAGCTACTCAGAGGTCCGTCTTTGAAACAGCAGCTGCTTCTCAGACAGAGGCAACAGTAAGCAAGAGAAAACACACATTTGATGAAACATTCTTTGCACTGGAGAAACACGAAAATAAATATATTTCAAGGAAGTATAATTACTTTTCTAATACCTCTTTCTCAGGCCTGTACTAGTTTACTGGTTCAAGAAGCTTATCACTCTCTTCCGTTTGTATTTTACATATTGCTATTTGGGTAATTCAAACGAAATGCAGGTCTTGGAAAAGAAGAGCACTGACAAGGATGCATGTGCCAGGGACCAAATTAGAGGGTTCTTTGGTGCATTGAGTCCAAATTCTCAGATTTGAAGGATAATATGTACCAATACAAAAAATCTGCTGCGAGACATTCACAGCAGTGCTCTGTCTTGCTTCACATTACAGATCGGAAACAGCTGTTCTCAACAAGCCAATTTTATTATTATTCTTTTTTAATCAGGCATTGTCAGGAAATTTTGTACATGAACCTGGACCAGTGATGGTTCGGTACCCTCCGTTGCTGTGAAACATGACATGAGCTAAAGGCAAAGACCGGTTCTCACAAGGACAACTGCTTCAAGTCAGGAACCAGAACAGTGTGTTTAAACAGTCTTCTTAGGAATCTTCTTGCCTTTCTTAAAAACTAGCTTATTTTTAATGTAGCCACGCTTCCTTTTGGTCGTCTAAAAAGAAAACAGAACACGTGGTGTTAGTGCAGTTTCTTACCGATTCAAAAACATACACGTGTGGCTGAGTGCATGAGATGAACAGCACCTTCATAACTCAGCTCCTCTACGGCTGGACTCCTAGACAGTCAGTGAGCACCGCTAACTACCTTTACGCCAGGTACGCCGAGTGACCCAGGAGGAACTGGCCTAGGTCCTTAGCCTTACGATGAAAGAACTACCAAAGCATTCCTCCAGCGCAGAAGTTCCTCACCATCAGGCCGATGAACCCACGCTCCCCTTTCAACCACGAATGCTTAGCTGTAGTGACTACTCAGCCTTCCCGGCCCGACAGACCGCAACAACGCCCGGCCAAGGCATCGGGAAACGTTAACGCGGCTCCTGATTCAGCTCCAGGCCATCAGCTGCGTCAGAAATGCAAGCTAACTGCACAACTTCTGGAGCCCCAGTCCCTTCTCTGTCAAACGAGGATGACTGTACCAATCTATGATATTGAAAGAGAAATACAATTGCTTGGCCCATTCCCCAAGAGTGATCTTTTAGGTAAGAAAATACATACTTAAAAACGATTAAGCAAAAAACAAAAACAAAACCCAAACACCAAGCAACATGCCCCGAGTTTCACAGGCGCCGCTGCAAACTTGTTAACTACAGTGTTTGTTACCTTATTATTAACTTTCTACTCCGGAAGACACAATTTTTAAAAATTGTGGTCAAGGAGTTAGCTCCTTTATTATCATTGCCCACAAATTTCCACCATCAAACCTTTTCCGTGAGCTGTGGTCACACGAGCTAGGTCTATGCGGGCACGCGTCCCTGAGCCCTGGGGGGGTGGCGAGTCCTGCCCACAGGCTTCCTGCAGCCCCACAGACGCTCCTAGCACCTCCGCAATGGCAGCTCGGCAGCGACAGGAAACCTCTCAGAATGCCTGTTGCACTCCTCCCACCTCCCCCTAAAGTCAGCGCTGACATGGAGGAAGAAAGCACACATACGAAAAGCGTCCCTCCCATGCCAGGACAAACCACGAGGCTACAAAAGCCATGGAAATCAGAAATTCAAAAGCCATGTTACTGGCTACTAGAATATACACTTGGGGCACAGAAGACAGATTTTTATTTTTCCATTCATATATTTATCTGGGGAAAAGAGGAGAAGACAAAAGAGGTCAGATTAAGGAAACTGACTGCCTCTGCGATCTATATGATCTGTTAGAAAGTCCAAAAGCCCCATCTTTTTGGTGGGGGGGAACCCTGAACTGGGCTTGACCGTCTCAGGAGTGACTGACGTGCCAACAGCAGCATCTGCTGTGACGCCTGCATTGGTGTGACTCACCAGTTTCTCCTACCAAGTGCCTGTGAGAAACCACATCACGTAACTGCTTGATCATTTGATCTAAAGACAAGTAAGTGAATGCGAAGCAGGTCCCTGGATCAAAAACAGGCCTTCACACTAAAATACTAGTTCTTCTAAGGTTCTGATAAGCCTGATAGTGACTGTCAGCTGTATGTGCCACCTTAGACTCGTGAAGACACGGCAACTACATCTGGGCACAGAAAGTGTTCATTAAAAAAAAAGTTTCCATTCACAGAGCATACCACTAATATTCAAGCTCTCTTACAACATGAATGAAAACACCAGTATCCCACATATATTTGCAGCGTATCTTAAGTAACACAAAAGGGTAAGTCACGCCTCAATGATTCAGAATAACGGATCCATGCTACTTAAACCTGAGTGCTACGGACTGAGTGGTCCCTCCAAAGTTATGCCTTGGGGTTCTAACCCTTATACTTGTGGACGTGGATCCTGTCTGGGAGTTTGGTTTTGCTACATTAATGAAGCCGTATCAGTGTAGGGTATGCCTTAAACTTAATGACTTCTGAGATACAGAAGGAGAGAAGCAAGCACGAGTGGGGGAGAGACAGAAGCTCTGTGAAGACTGCCTGGGACTCAATAACATTGAGGTTACAGAAGCCAAGACAAGGATGCTTCCCTCAGAGCAAACGGAGAGCAGGCGTCCCGGATTCAGACTTTGAGCCTCCTCAACCGTGAGAACATAGATTCCTGTTCATGAAAGCCACCCATTTTAATATTGGTCACAGTAGCATTAAGAAACTAAGACACTAATCCTAAGTCAAGACTAAAATCAGTCCTTCAATAGGTAGTACCTTATCATACAACCTTAACATGTCAACTGACGGCTAATTATTCTCCATCTCTTACAACTGGGCAATCTATATAAACGTTCATGTTTAGAAGCCTTTCATAGAAAAGATCAGAGATCTAGTAAACTCAAGCAAGCAATAATGACCACGATACTTCAGTATTAGATATTTGTTACAAAGGAATTCCAATAGTCTCATCATAATTCCTACCTACAAATTTGTCATAATTACATTGACAAAAAATCTTAAATGATTTTTTTGGTGGGGAGGGCTTCAGAAGAACTCGCCCAACTCAAGCCTGTTCTTTATTCAATACGCACAGTCACATATGCTAAAGGGGAACATGAAAATCCTGTATCAGTTTACACTGACTGAAAAGATGCGGAGGCAAACACAAGTCTTGTTACTAAACTATGAGACATTTGTACTTCCATGCAGATTCAGAAAGTGATGGCCACAGACGTATCTTAGTCACTAATAAGACTTACTAATGAGGCTGGCACAAACTAAAAGCCCGAATGCCTCTGAAAATCTTGGTTTAGAAAGTGTTTGCTTCACTGATAACCATTACATCACCCAGAAAAAGTCGCTGCTTGGAATATCTGAGGTGCTCAGTTAGAAAGGAAAGCTCCTAGCAGGCTAGCCTGATGTATCTACTTTGTCTTAGTCTTATAAATTTGGCAAATGAAAATTTAAAATTCTCATTATTCTTCATATACACCATCCAACCTTGATTTCCCCGCTTTTATAGAAATGAGTTCCCTTGGCACCCACCTTCTTTGACAAATACTTCTGTTTGGGGATAATGTTGGTGACTCGAGGTTTGTGGTCTAGTGTCTCCCTGTTATCAGGTGCTTTCACTTTATATATTCTAACAAGCCAGTGTTCTGATGTAAAGGCTTCCTCCAAATGTCTGAATTTAATGTCCTTGTTTCCAATCTCGGCATTACGTGTTCGGTCAAAACCTGGGGGTGTACGAAAATCCAGCTGCAAAAGTGAGATCCATATTAGGTGTTAGCCATAGTAGAAAACACTCAGTATTAGAAGGGAGGAAACGCTAACCCTCTCTACTTAAGCTAGGACAGGAGATTTGACTAATTACTAGCTCTCATATGTTGCTAATTAAAAATAACAACAAATAAACAGTGGCCCTTGTTCTGACTCATGGTGACTTCACGTGTGTCAGGCTAAAACCGTGCCCCATAAGGTTTTCAGGAAGTAGATCATCAGGCCTTTTTTCCAAGATGCGGCTGGGTGAACCTGAGCCTCCGACCTTTTAGTGAGCAGGTGAGCGCATTAAGTGTCTGCACCAGCCAGGGACTCTACACTGCTACCTGGATATTCAGAAATCAAGAGAAAGAACCTCATACACCAGAACTAGAATTTTACTTAACCCTCAGAGTGGATCAACAGCCTGCAGGCATAAAAAAAGAAAAAAACACTGAAATGAAATCATCAAAGAACCTTCTTTAGGTATGGAGATATGACACACAGACAGGAATTTCTTTTCTGCCGCAGGGCGTTGAACTTACCTATTCTCTCTGCCTGAGACAATCCTCGTTTAGCAATTTTTCTTGGCTAGCTCCTTTCTGTCCTTTGGGCTCAGCCTAAACACCACTTCTTCAGGTAAATATTTTCTCTAGGTCAGCGGTCTTCACCACTGTTTCCTTACAGCACCTCGTTCCTTTACAGCATGCACTGACATTTTTATTTTTCCAATGACCTGTGTCCTCCACTAGGATGCAAGCTGCTGTGCTCATCTATCCTATTCACAGTGCAGCTTTATATCCCCCAACGTTGTGCTTGAAGATGTTCAACAAATATTTATTAAATAAATGTATGAGCAAGCAACGATACTACATTCAGAAGGTGACAGCTACAAAGGAGGCCAAAAAAGTTGAATAAACCAAAAACCCAAACCCACTGCTGTCGAGTTGATTCTGACTCTAGGCAACCCTGTAGGACGAAGGAGAACTGCCCAAGGCTGTAAGTCTTTAGAGAAGCTGACCGCCACATCTTTTTCTTGCAGAGCGGCTGGTGAGTTCAAACCACCGACCTTTTGCTTAGCAGCCAAGCGCTTAAGCAATGTGCCACCAGGGCTCCTTTTTATGAGGAATAAAAAGAAAAATAAAAGGGGAAGGATTTTAAGAAATTCTCTAAGTTATATTAACACAAACCTAGCACAAGTGAATTCAACTTTAAAATAAAAAAACCAAATCTACCCAAGTAAGGGAATAATCTTGTTCTCACTTATCTACACAGGAGCAAACGTTATACTTCATGTTTTATGCATTTATTATTCCTGAGTGGGGCAGGCACCAAAATGAATGCATGCTGGAAGCCTGCCTTAAAATTGTTGATAAAAGGTAGAAAAAAGGTTCTTTGCTGATACCATTAGTGAACACAGAAGCTAATCATTGACTCATTTTCTGAGGTAAATAATTATGGTCCTAGTGTTTCTTTCTTAACAAGAGTTTAGAGACCAGACAGTGGTCATCAATGAGAAACCACAACACAGACAAAAACCTAAATCTAGTAGTTGTTGTTAGGTGTCGAGCCGGTTCCAACTCGAAGCAACCCCACGCACAATAAAACGAAACACTGCCCAGTCCTGAACCATCCTCACGATCGTTGTTATGCTTGAGCCCACTGCTGCAGCCACTGTTGTCAATCCATCTAGTCAAGGCTCTTCCTCTTTTTCGCTGACCCCCTACTTTACCAAGCATGATGTCCTTCTACAAGGACTGGTCCCTCCTGATAACACGTCAAGCACATGAGATGAAATCTTGCCATCCTTTCTTCTAAG
Source organism: Elephas maximus indicus (assembly GCF_024166365.1). Classification (NCBI taxonomy): domain Eukaryota; kingdom Metazoa; phylum Chordata; class Mammalia; order Proboscidea; family Elephantidae; genus Elephas; species Elephas maximus. The sequence continues at coordinate 7,935,532 of NC_064845.1, forward strand.
GTGCATTATGGCTAAATTTCTTCCAAAACAGATTTGTTCATTCTTCTGGCAGTCCATGGTATACTCAGTGTTCTTCGCCAACATCATAATTTAAAGGCAATGTCTTCCGTCGTCTTATTCATTGTCCAGCTTCACATGCATGAGAGGCGATTGAAAACGCCATGGCTTGGGTTAGGCACACCTTTGTCTTCAAGGTGACATCTTTGCTTTTTAACACTTCAAAGAGGTCTTTTGCAGCAGATTTGCCCAACGCAATGTGTGCTTTGATTTCTTGACTGCTACTTCCATGGACATTGATTGTGGATCCAAGTAAAAATCTAGTAGTACAGTTATTTTTAAAAAGTCACCTGCAGGAAATTCCAGGTGAAATCATGATGAAACAAATCCCTGGTTTTGCAAATCTACCTTGAAGCAACACAACGAATGGAACAGTGTGACATGCAAAACCATCTGCAAACTAACTGAATGTTTTAGCCATGTCAGCCACCATGACTGTATTTTATAAAAGGGTAACATTTGCTTCACAGAGGCTCAAACAAACCCCTCTAGTTTGGACAGTTATCTTGATCTCTACTGACGGTATAAAATGAAACAAAGCAATTCTTCTCTGCCTTCCAGGATAACTTAACCAGAGAGCAACAGGAATTGGGCGGTTTTCATGAAAACCATCGACATGAAGGCATGACTTGGTATTAGGGCCGTGCAATCTAAGAGCTATGAGAGAACCTTAGGAATCCAGTCATCAGTCCAACACCCATATTCATAGACAAGAAAAAAACTCAAGTGGAGTCCAGGGAGGGTGTGAGATGTTTAAGAGCTATGCGGCCTGATAGAGCCAGATGTAAAACCCAGTCTATTAAGACAACCAAGACCAGTGCCCATTCTTTCTGCCACAATGCCTGTTTGCACATTCACTGCTTCTGAGATCCTTAGCCTTTCGTACCACAACATCCTAATTTTCCAGGGAACTGACCCAGAACTTCCTAGTTATCTGTAAAGCAGGCCTGTGACTATATAATCCAAACCTTTAATTTCAGGCTTCTCTCGAACAAGCAGCAAAGTGAACTACCTAAGATCACACTGTCTTCTAGCCAAGAGACCCCTTCCCGGGAGCAATGCCTTTCAAAAAGCATGAGGTAAAAAAGATGGGTTGGCAAGCAAAGGGTCAATTTGAGCCTAATTAACATTTTGGAAGGACATCCTTAATCCAATAGCTTTTCCCCCCTAATTTTTCACATAGACGTTTCAGAAATCTAAATTTAAGGAAAAACAACAACAAAAAAAACCCTTTTTGGGTAGATGAGCACATTTCTCTAGACAACACACTCAAAACATCCTTATCCTATGGCTTCCAGAGGCAAACAAGATTATTTTTAAAACAGTTTTTTGAATAAAGATTACAGAAAACCAACTGTAACTAACCTGCATTTCTCCGAACCTGTAGTATGACATTTTATACATAAGGCAATTCAACAAAGTGGGGGATCCTGCTTTGTCTACACGGAACTCTCCCTGCGGGGTGAAATAGTCACTTTCCTACAAGAAAGAAACAGGTTTCATGTCAGTCCAATTAACACTTGTCAAAGCTACAGCTTCTCCTTTTCACCTCCCCATAAGAACCAGCTTTTGAAGTGTCTTCATAAGGACACTAAGTTATAATAGCTTTTAAAAAAATGGTATCACGAGATTAATATACAAGTTTAACATGATCCCTTTAAAAAAAAATCACTGGTGTTTTCAAAAGCTGGTTCTAGAAATCATCTTCAAAAATATAAATACAAATACCTAAGAAAACACAGAAAAAAGATCCTGGCAGATTTTAAACCATGTTATAAAGCCTCAATAATTAAAAAGAATGGTACCAATACTGGGTAGGCCTGGCTCTCTCCAACTGTCCCCCTCCCTGCCTCAATCACTCCTTTCAGAATTTTCCTAACTGTTGCTCTTTATTTTTCCATATGAACTCTAAAACCAGCTTTTTTAGTTGGGGGTGGAGAAGGTGTCCCAAAAACCCCTGTGGTTATTTTTATTGGAATCTCATCAAATTTCTAAATTAATCTTTAAGAGGGACTGTTCAGCAACACAGATAAAAAATGTAATTTGTGACCTAGTAATTCCTTGCCTAGGAATTTATCCCGCAGAGATACTCGTATATGGGCAAAGTGATCACCACAGAAGGTTATTTATTGAACTACTCTTCATGAGACTAAAAACCTGAAAACAACCTAAATCCTAAATGGCCATCAACAGGATAGGTTAAATAAATCACAGTACATACATGTGATGGCACACACTGCAGATGTAATGAAGGAATGAAAAAGCATTCCATACTCTAATACTGAAAGATTTCCAAGGTATACTGGGAAATGAAAAAAGCAAGAACAGGGTGTATAGCTTGCTACCACTTATCTGCTTGAAAAAGAATCGTAAGAAAATAACAGTCATTTACCAGTGATTTTTTTCTTCTTTTTGGGAGGTGGGGTAAGCTTTTACTACATACTCTTTTATACTTTATTTTTGAACCATGTGAATGTATTACCTATTCATAAAGTTTAAAAACAATGAATTTTTAAAAAGCACAGAAATGCAGGCTGTCTGTATACCTACTTCAAAGCATACATTTAGAAACATAATGGTTTCTCGCTCACATGCCACCATTTTAACACGGCTACAGCAAATCCACAAGTGGAAATCACATACTGGGAGAATTAACTTTTAGAAGATAATTTAATTCAAGGAAATAATGTTGATTTATCACAGCTAAGGGAAAATGTCATAGCATTTACATTTGACCAGAAAACTCAGAGCTTCAGTCTACTTCATTCCCATGACACACGCATACATTTCCCCTAGAGATTCTTTTATTCTGGACTAGTGGGGACTTCTTCTCTCATCTTTTACATGTTCGTCACATAAAGCATACTGTTGGGAGCCCGTCCTCTAGGAGCTCCTAACTAACTGGGAGAGAGAAGATAGACTCTAGCTACCAAACAGGCTGTATGTGATGTGGTGACAAGTACTGACACAGGTGCACCAGAGCAGGGCTTCTGGAGAGGTGACAAGTCTGCCGCAGAGAAGGGGACAGTGAAACGTGTCAGGCAAGTCAAAGAAAATAAATCACAAGGAAGTTTCCGTGGACTGGCAGAGCAAAAAACAGCTAGTAGAAGAAGAAAGGGCCAGCAAAAGAAGGTGAAGACAAACTATGAAAAGGGCTGAATTCCAAGCTAAGGACTTTGGACTTTCCAGCAATACTTCATTACAAAAAAAAAAAAAAATATCTATTTCGTACCAGCCACTAAGCAGAGGGTTCATCTACGTTAGTACACATTCCTGTAATAGCAATACAAATTAGCTATTCCTGGCATCCCCTTTAGATAGATAACATAGTCTGCCTTAATCACCATTATAGCTCTAGCACCTAGAACAGGAACTAGCACTCAAAGCAGTGACTGGCCACAAATAACTTGCTCATAGTGCCAAGTTGACAGTGGCAGGGTTTTAGTTCTAACTCAAGTCTGTGTGGCTTCAAGGCCCTCTCCTAAGATCTACTGAAGGCCTATAAACATAAGAGTGACATAATCAACGTCATATTAGATTGGAAGAAGGAACAGACGAAGGCGAAGACAGTAATTTCAAGGTTACTGTCCTATTTCATGTTTAAAATCACAAGGCTCAGCACTGGAAATAGAAGCAATGGAACAGAAAGGAGCAGAAGTGAGAGGCTGCAAAGAAGCGGATGAGGCCTTGACAAGGGATTACTCTGTAGGGAAAAAGAAAGTAAGGGGTATGAGTTTTAAACCAGGGAATATTCTTCTAGTATCCTTAAATAGTAACATCAGGGCAAGGAACTAATTTTGGGGACAGAATGATGACAACAAATACAACACAATTAGCAAGATAAGAGAATTAGGTGGCTACTGTGAGTTGTCTTTCACACACCAGGAATTATCTTGTTTCTTACCCGAATGTCTTTTGGATGCTCCCCTTCAGCTATCCTAACCATCCAAAGAAACTTGTTGATATCATCACCAGAATAGCCAATAACGCCTCCAAAAATAACCAAAACATAATCTACATCCAGAGTCCTCATAATTTTATAGGCCGCTGTTTCATTTGAAGACATAGCTTTTCCTACCTACAGAATAAAAAAAAAAAAAAGCGAATGTGTGTGCTTATTACCAGAACGTGCCCAAAACAAACGTGAGTGTATATATATGTATGTATTTTACCACAAGGTGGAAAGCATCTCAACAGTTTGATCTACGTGGACTTTGTTTTGTTGAAATGATTTCCGGTAAATTTATTACAGATTCAAGAACATCTCACCAACTGTAACCAATTTACAGAAGAAATGTCAAAATTAAAGTACATGTTCTAATGTCTTGCTAATAATTAAATTTCATGAAATTAACATTTTAAAATAAAAAGCAGGGAGGCTTAAAGGAAACTAAATTTCTCATAACCTTAGGCCAGGGCTGGTCAGAGCTCTTTCTAGCACATACATATTCTTACCCCATCTACAACACTGATACAAATGGAATTCATTTGGTTAGATAGGTTTATCTATTCTAAATTTTTAAAGTACAGAGGTAATAAATTTATGCAGATTTGTTATTTCAAAGCTAAGAGAGAACAGAATTTGCATACCTATAAAATACAGTGCTCTTGCTCTACATATTTGGAAATAATTTTCTTCATGTATCAAATGGATACAAGTCAAACATAAGAATTTAAAAGTGTTTTAAAACGTTTTGCCTAATTCTCCAGTAAGCTAAGTATATCACAGAATCTGCCAGAAACTACCCTACAACTCTGAATGATACTTGAATAAATAAGTCAATACCAGGCTTAAAATCAAAATAATTAAGCACGCCTTGAACTCACTTCATTGAATAAATGTGTAAAGAAATATTTTGAGAATTCGGCAAGCATAGAAAGTACTTTCACACACGTTTTTCCTATCTAATCCTAAGTGAAGCTGGATTGCTATAGGATTTGGTATTTCTGATCTTCCGTTTATCAGATTCTTACCAGTGCAATGTGGCTGTTGTTCCATGTGTTATTATCCACCAAAGTAGTTCTATTAGCCATTCCAGCTATCTGATAGCCATAGTCCCACCAAGACATCACTCGGGCATGTTCATCCGTATTCTGCCTTAGCCAAAAGTAAGCTTCTCTAAAATCGTCTAAAATATTCCTGGTGCTGAAAAGAATCACAACATTCTGTTAAATGAGGCTTCATAAATGCGAAAAGGATAACTTCAAGTCTTGAGGTGTCAATCATTAAATAATTTCACATTTTAGGATGGTGGTTAAAAGCCTCGACTAACAGAAAAACAATCAATAAAGAGCTAGAGACTAGTGCTTCTCAAACTCGAAGGCGCATACAAATCACTTGGATCTCTTGTAAAAACAGCAGGATTTAGGTCACTAATTGTGGGGTGAGGGCTGATACTCTGCGTGCGGAAAGCAGCACCAAGTGCAGCAGAAGCTGGAGGCGGAGGCGGTGTGTAAACCGGCTGCTCTCCAATTTTAGCTGAATCAGAGTCACCTGGAGGGCTTGTTAAAACAGGCGCTGGGGCAGCCCCCAGGGTCACTGATGGAGTGGATTCCGGGTGGGTCAAGAGTGTGCATTTCTAACAAGTTTCCTGGTGACGGCAACGGTGTGTGTGTCCAAGGACCACGCTTTTGGGGAAAACCGATATATACGATTATTTTGTAGGGATGGATATTCTGGGAGACAGCGTGAAATGTAAATGATTAATCCAGGGGGTGTCGGGGGCGTGGGGGGCGGGGAACACAATAGACTGAAATGCACAGCCTGGCCAACAATGTTCTCCTTGCATTCTACCTCCTGCGACACGGGAAGAAGGGCAGGTGTGAAACCTTCCGCAGCTGAGTCACCGCCTTACCCGTCGTGGTTGTAGGAGGCTAGGACCACGCTCGGGCTGGAGTAGGCGTTGCTGGTGACCCAGGTACAGTGGACAGCAAACATCATCAGCAGCATCAGCATCAACATGGTGACAATGCTCTTTATATTGGGGCCCAAGCCCTCTTCAGTCTTCTCCTGTTCCGTTACATGTTTCCTCACTTTACCTGCCTGAAGACACAGAACACCCGTCAGAGAAATTTACCACTGGGCTTGTTTCAGTAACACACTCATGGCTAAAGTCAGGAGAATGTTAATCTATGAATTTAATTCCATGACTCAGAAAACATATAACCGTCAGGTATTCTTGTGCGGATGACACAATATTTTCTAAAAATTATCAACAAAGATTCTAACGTCAAATGTGAATGAAGATAACACACCCAATCCGGGAGCTGGCCCACACGGCAAAATATTATCTCCAGGAAGAAGTTGCTTCCAAACTTAGTTGTCCTTATGTTTTGTTTAAACACAAACGGAGATAACTGAATGGCCCCATTCTGGCAACCTTTCCTTATAAAAATTTTAACTCAGCACCATGAAAACGGCAGTCTCCGGCCATAATCCAGAACCATGGATGACTTTAGTACATAAAAAAACTGCATTACCAGAAATTATTCTTCCAATTTTCAAACTTCAAAACCAATACTTGTTAAAACTAAGATGACTTTATACAATGGTAAAGAACAGTGATGAACCTGTGAAACATCTCACAACATGGGCGAATCTGGAGGGCATTACGCTGAGTGAAATAAGTCAATTACAAAAGGACAAGTACTGTATGAGGCCACTACTATAAAAACTCAGGAAAAGGTTTACACACAAAAAGAAACAATCTCTGATGGTTACGAGGGAGGGGATGGAAAAACACTAACTAGACGATAGGTAAGTGGTAACTTTGGTGAAGGGTAAGACAGTACACAATACTGGGGAAGCCAGCACAATGTGACCAAAGCAAGGCCATGGGAGCTCCAGAGACACATCCAAACTCCCTGAGGGACCGAATTACTGGGCTGAGGGCTGCAGACTATGGTCTCAGGGAACATCTAGCTCAATTGGCATAACATAGTTTATATAGAAAATGTTCTACATCCTACTTTGGTGAGTATCATCTGGGGTCTTAAAAGCTTGTTATCAGCCATCAAAGATACTCCACTGGTCCCGCCCCATCTGGAGTAAGGGAGAATGAAGAAAACCGAAGGCACAAGGGAAGATTAGTCCAAAGGACTTATGGACCACAACTACCACAGCCTCCACCAGACTGAGTCCAGCACAACCAGATGGTACCCGACTACCACCACCACCAACTGCTTTGACAGGGATCACAATAGAGGGTCCCAGACAGAGCTGGAGAAAATGCAGAACAAAATTCTAACTCAAAAAAAAAAAAAGGAAAAAGACCAGACCTACTGGTCTGACAGACTGGAGAAACCCTGAGAGTATGGCCTCTGGCCACCCTTTTAACTCAGTACTGAAGTCCCTCCTGTGGTTCAGCAAAAGATTGGACAGGCAAATAAAACAAGACTAAATGGACACACCAGCCCAGAGGCAGGGACAAGAGAGCAGGAGGGGACAAGAAAACTGGTAATGGGGAACCCAAGGTCAAGAAGGGCAGAGTGCGGACCTATCATGGGGCTGGCAACCAAGGTCACAAAACAATATGTTTATTAATTGTTTAACGACAAACTAATTTGCTTTGTAAACCTTCATCTAAAGTACAATTTAAACAAACAAAAAAACCCTAAGATTACTTTAAAAACAAACAGGAAGAGAGATTAAAAGACCAGAGTCACAGGTTTTAGATTATAAGGCTGGTTAAGAAACCACAAAACAATAACAAAAAATATAATGACACACACAAACACCAAAACAGCCGTGTGCTTTATTAACTCAAATCTTTATGAATTATATTTGCCTAGAATAAGGAAAGAAGGAATAACTTCAAAATTAATACTTATACTAGAAAGTTTCATTGCTTTTTGGTAGTTAAGAACCTAGCCAATATTCAGTGGCCAAGTTAATATGTCATCCAAGACAAGTGCTCTAATTCTTAAAAGTCTTTTCCACGCTTGCACCAAATATACTGTAATCCTGCTTTGCTACCTGAAAGACTGTAAGTTAACGCAGAATTACATTATATGGGCCAGCCACCTACTACTAAAAATCTGGAGTTTTTTTTTTTTAAGTCACTTTTTTTCCCCTTATTTTGCCATCTAATCCACCTAATGTCATTTTCAAATATAATTTTAAAAATCTACATTGCATACAAACCTCAAGGATAAGCCCTTGTTCATGTGGTTTCAGAGGGGTTTACAATGCCGAATTTCATGCGATTAAGTAGAGCACAAGGGTTTTCGCTCGTAAAAACAGTAGGGTATCACGAAGACTTAAGTATTTAGAAAACATCTCACCAAAAAGAAATAAGGACTTCTTCTCTGATGACATACTATTTTCATACTCTGAGCTAAGGAAGACTCAGCAGTACTCAAGCTCTGAGGCAAATGGTAGAGACCACAACTAGAGGGGCACAACTGGTCTAAGGCCCTGTTTAGTCACAAGTCTTATACACAGATAGCTCCTGCGGGGGTAGAAAGACGAAGCAAGCACAGAACATTCGTAAAGGCCTTACTTTCCATTCCCCACCTTATCATACAAGTTTCCTGGATTTCTTTTGTCATCCTCATCACTGCTGTCCTCCACAGGTGGGTTCTCCCTTTTCATGTCATCCCCCAAATAGTGCTCAAACACATTGGAGAAGGCAATTGCAGACAGCATACAGACGACCGGAGTCAGCGTCAACATCAGCCGCACCATCACGCCGGCAAAGTAGACAGCGCTAATCGCATACAGAGCGACTGCAAAGACAAGTCCTCTTGTGACTCTCATGGGAAGCGTGTTCACAGGAAACAAAACGGGCGTGTTAACACCATATCATAAACCCAGTTTAAAAGGGGACAAATGTCTTCAGAGATCTGATTGTTTTTAAATTGATAACATCTTTGTACTAATAGTCATATTCAGAAATTTTACCCTAGTGTTGACTAAATAAAAACTGCATGTCAACAGTTTATGGAAATGGATCATGATTCGAATTACAGTTCCTCGGGGAATCACACGGGATTAATTAACCGTCGATCGTGTAACATTTTAGAAAATCCACAGCTGACAGATGAAAACACACTTGTGCATTACATCATTAGGCACAGTTAAGTTTACAAACCCAAATAATGTCTAAGGAAACCCAGTGCCAAAATCCAGCGTAAAGCCTGTTTAAGCAAGAATGGGATAAGAAAATAATTTATTAAGCAAAGTAGGAACTTGAAAAGTTACTCCCAAGATGCTTTAAAAAAAGAAAGAAAGAAACCATTGTCCAACAGCCAGAACCTTCTGGATAATGTGCTAACCACAGGGAAAGGCTCTACTGCTTTCTGGCCAAAGGCTATGATTTACAAAGTCAGTGAGTCACACTGAGCTGCAATCTTATTATCTTAAGCTAATTAAAAAATTTTTTTTTAAATTTTTCGGAGACACATATGTATTTATTATAGCATATTCTTAAGTACATGGTTCAATGAACTTTATACATGTACACACTTCTGCAATTACCGCTCATATCGAGATAGAGATCATTTGTATAGCTCCTCAGGGGGATCCTTCACGTCTCTTTCCAGTCAATCACCGCCCCCCAATAAAGAAGGTAACCTTTATTTGAACTTCTGCTACTATAATTTATTTTTGCTTTTTCTTAAACTTCATAGAAATGGAAACATATAAAACTGTTCTCCTCTGTACTGGCTTCTTTTGTTTACCCATGCTGCTCTTCTATTAATTGCTGTGCTGTATCTCATTGTACAAAAACATGAAAATTTACCTATCTAGTCTACTGCGGCTGACATTTGGAATGTTTCTAAGTGGGGGCTATTAGGAATAAAGTTGCTACGTATGTGCATTCTTAAACATGTTCTTTGGTGGATATAGGCATTCACTTTACCTAGGAGTGGAACTGCTGGGTCATGAGGAGGGTATAAGTTTAAGCTAAATTTTTTTAAACAATACATTATTCACACGGCCAGATCTAAAGGCCATTAATCTAGAAAAACTAGAGAAAAGCAAGTGCCCGTCCTTTAGTTAAAGCTCCTGCAAGTGCTCGTCCTTCTCTCCTGACTTCCCTCTAGAATAGTAACTCATGCTATTACCTAGAATCACCTCACTCAGGATCCAGGCCCCATACTTGGCACGTGAGTCCAGGTTCTACCACCTGTGGGCTTGTGTGACACTGTCCATGCCACACAGCTTTTCCTGGTTTCAGTTTTCTCACAAGTACAGCAGCACAGCGTACTTCTGGTGATGATTAAATCACATAGGAGGCTTTGGGGTCTGCTTATTCTGTCCATTATTGTGGATGTCAGATCCTCAACACTGGGCTTTCAAGTACAATGCTGTGTATTCAAAATCTTATCTGAGATATACACACCTCTATCAATGAGGACAGTACTTACGTAAAGGTGATTTTTATACCATTATATAATGGACTTTCCTCTAAGAATCTGGATGATGGACACCCTTGCAAACTTCTTTCACCTTAATCAGATCTAACTTAGAAAACAAAGAAGACTATACTGTCAATAAAATTATAATTTCTAATTCTCGGCCAAAGACTATAATAATATTAACTTTTCAGAAACCATACTATATTTTTACACAAACAACATGTGCCTTCTATGTTTGTTTGCCAACCATGCCCTCCCCCCACGAGGTATTTTTGTAAGCACACTACATTAATTTTTTTTTTAATAATAACATTTTTTTAAAAACTGGCATAGCAGTACTTATGAAACTACCTCATGGGGGAGGGTGTGGCTGGCAAACAAATGTAGAAGGTGCACATTATCTGTGTAAAAATAAAGTAATAAATCAAAATTCAAATTTATATACCACCGCTAACATAAAACATTTAATAGAGCATATATTACAAAAACTCACCGAATTTTTCATGGTTAAGTAGCTATGCAAAATAGGGAAGAAACTTTATTTTGAATATGTATAGAGTTAAGCAAAGAAAAAGAAATCGTCAAGGGAAATTAATAATCTCCATAAGGAACATAAATAATTACTTCAAAGTAAGGAATTCATTAAAGTTTCTCTTACCAAATACTCTTTCGTCGTTGACGTTTTTGATGCAGAACCACAGGCCTGCTGGGAAGGTGCACACAAGGATGTGGAGATCAAAGAAGAAAGACACCCAAGTCGTAGGCTGGTGCTCAGACACCGACGCAATAATTGGGATGTGTATCTTGGCGTACCTGGTATTAAAGAGTTAATATGATTTACAACGAATGAAACAGTAAACGGGAGTTGCTTTTAGAAGAAGAAACGTCCTCTGATTGTAAATACAGTTCCTGTTCCCCAGGTAACCAGGTATACTGGAAGTAAATCTCTTTCCAGTCCACACGAGTAAAACTGAAACTACAACCAGCACGCCCTCCTTCAAATCTGGAGAACCATCTTTGGCCAGTCACAAAACTGTTAGCTCTGACTTCTAATAAAAATATCAAGTAGGTATTTGTTCTGCAGTTTATTTTAAATTTAGCATCTCCTAGGCATTCGTTGAGTTCACTATTCCTTCTGGACTTACTACTAGCAGAAATACCGTACTCCGTAGACACCATACTGTCACAATTCCTTGCGTGGCTAGGAGACAGCATGTGGTGGTGGGCGGGGGGGGTGAAAAGGACTGGACAAATTATTCTGGGAATACACTGTGATTCCAAATTAGTAATTTAGGTTTTTAGAAAGCAAGAATGAGTCAATAATTCAGCCTTATCAGAATAACTGTCTACAAATGGGATTATCCCTCAAGCTCTCCAGTGATCTCTGGGGCTGATTCCTCGAAGTATGCGCCTGTTACGGCTTTAGTCGATCACACAGAGCTTATGCCCTTAATCAGACCTGGACAAGTGACCTTTTGGTACAGCATCAGAAGGTTGTTGCTGCTGCTGCTGCTGCTGTTAGGTGCCATCAAGTCAATTTAGACTCATAGCAACCCCACGTGGCAGAGAAGAACTGCCCCATAGGGTTTTCTAGGCTGTAATCTTTATGGGAGCAGATTGGTAGGTCTCTCTCCCTTGGAGCCACTGGGTAGGTTTGAACCGAGAACCTTTCAGTTAGCAGCTGAGCATTTAACCATCATGCCACCAGGTTTCCTTTATCAAAAGGTACCATCCAACAGTAGTAGGTGTTTTTATGGGGCCACTTGGGGAGCAAAGAAGAGAACAAAAGAGCAGGAGCAGCAGGGAGGGGTAGGTTATCATCAATCAGGTATTACTTTCACATCCTTGGGAAAACATTGTAGAGGCAAAAAAAATTTTCTGAACTTCTCTAATTCAAAATCAAATACATTTATTAATTTCCTCTGCAGTGGCACTCTATAAAACACAGTAAGTGCTCTCTAGAATGCTTCATAAAGGAAAAATCCTAGACGCTGTGGCATTAGAAAGGAGATGGAATTTTTCATTTCTATGATTTATGTATTTGTAACATAGTTCTTTAACGACTAAAAGTTGTATTTACTAAAAAGATGGAAATTTTGAAAAATCCTAGTAAAAACAAAAATTAGCCATTAAAATTGCAAATATTACCTGTATGTTCTGACAAACTAAAATAAGACGTTGCCCATGCAGAACAGAAATGTGTGACTTTTATATCATAGAAAAGGTACATTCAAAACAGGCATTACAGCTAAGACAAAACACAAGAGATTAACATGTACTAAACTAGAATGTGCTAGAAATGTCGCCCCCCAAGTAATGGCTGAGACACCCCATGCGAAGACAGAAAAGGGGTATGCTGGTATACAGGAAGTCCGTGACCTGTACCGTATTCGAGTTACAGCGAATCCGTTTTCTTTTTTCGGTACATTTCATCGTTAGTAATACGTACCACACACAATGCTGCAGCCTGTAATCTGTTTATGTTATCATTCTACTCCCAGATGTTCAAAGATGGGATTTATAAAGATATGGGTAAGGAAAGGCAATAATAATAAAACAACAACAAAAAAGAGGTATTCAACTGAACATCATAACCAACTAACGATGCAAGTCGTCAGAAGAGGACCCTGTCATAAATGAGGGACCACCTGTAATACGAGGGCAAACAACAGATCTGCACTTACCCAGTGTCCCACAATGAGTAAAACCTGCCACTCCATGGTGCAATGTAACCTTGGAAGGAAAAACAGGAAGTTAACCTGCCTTTTTAGAAGTTTGATTATAGATTGATTTAAACTAATATTCCAATAATTTCAGTGTTTCTTTTGTAGATACTAACATATTTCAGATAGCTGGCAGTCAGACGAAATATGGCTAACGATCAAGTAAAAACAAATAACCGTGGGGAAGGTACTTCCAGAGAAATACAACACTTAAGTTGACAGACAAAAACATTTCTAATTCTTTCTCAAGTTTCTAGTTAGTTAACTAGTAAAATCAGGCTGAGACCTTAAAACCACATTGGATAATTTAATAAAAAGGAAGGGGGTGGAATTATCCAATTCAGTACACCAAATTCCACCAGGTAAATTACAACGGTGATTTTAAACATCCATGGCTTTTATTCCTGTCAATTAATCCTTCAGGATTTTATGACCTAAGGCTGGTACATGAACCTGACAGGTGGACTACCTTTAGAAAGAATTTGACTTGTTTCCAGGGACTGGATTAGAAAGTAATTTAGAATTTAGAAGCAGACTGAAACTGACTTGGCTGACTGTTTACATACATCTATGTTCTTATATAATTAGAACTTGAACCAGGGCATACAATCACTACATCTTTAAAAAGAAACTCTATGAGATTAGTATCCAGATTCCAGACCCACTGCTTTATATGCATTCTCAGAACTACCAAAGCAGCAAAGAAAGGAGGAGAGACAGTGAGCACCGGGGGCCACACATGAAGCAGGCCAACACTGCAAGCTCTGAATTTTATACACAGTTTGAGCCTCTCTCTCAGCAAGGGACACATGCTTTAAAGTGGATCTATCAGAGCATGAAGAAGCAAAGTTATGTAAACGTACAATCTAGGTAAATTCAGTTACTAGTTATAAATTTTCAAAATAAAATTTTTTCTGGTGGTTTGACAAAAAGCTGACATTAAAGGCTTGGTTTAAATATGAGAGTATATTACGACAGCAAGAAATTTCATAATGCTGTGGGATCGTAGAAGAAAAATTTACTGACACCCGGGAGTTGGGTTAAAGGACAAGTCTTGGAAGTTAAATGACTGACTAGATCGTGAGAATTCCAGAGAGATGGAAGAATATACCTTCCTGTAGGTATGTGCATAGATTTCAAAGGGGATAAACCCCAGAAACATGGAAACATTCCAAAAGGTAAGAATCCAGTTCTTTCCCTTCTCTTCCAAAGAGGCATCCGTTTGTACTAGGAAGATTCGTTTCTCTCCTTTCAGTAAGGGAGATGGGAAACGTGCACGTAAGCGCCCAGATTCACGTGGGCGGGGCTCCTCTCCTACAGTGTAGACCCCTCTGTACCAAGCCTGTCAATCAAGCTGGACCCCACTGCACTAACCCAGAAGAGGGACACAGGGGGAACCTGTGTGGTCACTGCTGTAAAGAAAAAGAAACTTAACTTAAATGTCTCCAGAAATTGTGTTTACTTTCAGGATAACATGAGTAACTATAGATATTAAAAACTTATCAAATATACTTTACTCAAAATAATAAATAAGATACATTCTAAAAAATTCACGATTTGTATTAACGCTATTCAGATTTTAGAACTTTTGGTCATTATTTTTACATTGTTCATAAAGAACACAACCACAGTATTTGACCAACTAGGATAAATGGAACCCATAAAAGTATTAGCTTTTTTGAATACTAATACAGAGACAAGATTCACATCCTACAGGTATGAACACCTACCTGTGTAAGTCAAATAGATGACGCTAAGAAACACAGCGCCTGCAGCTAATGATACGCCCAAAAAGAAAAGGGTCTGGAACTCCTGTTTTGTCAATCGGTCTCTCAAATATTGCAGGAAAGCATAAGCTTGCAGCAATGCAAAGACACCTAATTAAAGAAGAGTCATATAAATAAAATAAATAAATAAACCAACAAAGCACTTTTCTAAGGTCATTTACACATATTTGAAAGAGCTTTTTAAAAATACCCTATACAAATCATATCAAACACTAATCGTTCCACCTAGCCAAGATTTCCTTTGTCAAATGTGACAGCTGAGCAGCGTAATACACCCAAACAATTCTGCTACACGTTTCTCCCCAAATGATCAGCCTCTCCACACACGCATCTATACTACCACTGACCACCAGGCAAAAAAATCCTGTTTGAAGGCCTGAAGCCTCTAATCAGCACGTTGAATTCCAGCCTCTCCCCATATTTTAGTCACATGTTTAATGGTGGAAAAGTAATAAGGACATCATCAGAAAAAACTCCTAAGATTTGCTTTTCCAAAGGATGAAAGTGCCTTGATTGGAAAATCCTGATATACGGGCACTGCTTACAACGGAGTGACACGATGTGATCTTAATTATACAATTAGACAAGAAATATTCTAAATTAGCACAAAGAGTGAGTGCTAAGATACCCAAAATTAACGCAGTAACAGGGAAAAGTATGTAATCGTCAAATGCAAGAAACACGATAAAAGCACTAGGGGTAAACCTTTAAACAAAGGGGATAAATTAAAGAAAAAAAATTTTTTTAAATATTAAGAGTTCTTAAAAATTCATTTTAGAATGTCTAAGTAAATACTGGACACCCCGGTGGGATAGTGGTTAAGCGCTACGGCTGCTAACTAAAGGGTCAGCAGTTTGAATCTGCCAGGCGCTCCTTGGAAACTCTGTGGGGCAGTTCTACTCTGTCCCATAGGGTCGCTAGGAGTCAGAATCGACTCGACGGCACTGGGTTTGGGTTTTTTTTTTAAGTAAATATTATCAAGGATTTAGATTTTAGGAAATATAACACATATTCACTAAAAAGTCAGGTGACTGTGTACTTGCATAAATATGGCTTTACATTTGCTCTAGGGGACTGTATACTCAAAACTGAATACACATTTCTCTCTGTTTCAAAGTACTACTTGGAAAACATATCAAATCAGAAATGTAAATAAAAGTATTTTATAGATTTTAAAATGCTATATACCAGTAGGAGCCCTGGTGGCACAGTGCTTAAGAGCTACAGCTGCTAACCAAAGGCTGGCAGTTCAAATCCACCAGCGGCTCCTTGGAAACCCTATGGGGCAGTTCTACTGTCATGTAGGGTTGCTATGGGTCAGAATTTTTTTTTTTTTATGTAACAGTAAGGTGAAGTTCTTTAACTTTAGAGGGATGTTTCACGCTCCACTGAGAAACTAATAATAAAAGTTACGGAACTCATGCATAAAGTTACATATACCCACACTTATAAAATGCCATACGTGAAACAACCACCCACAGCCTTGTATGAGTCAGGAGCTCAGGGTGGGAGATGACAACGTTGCATTCACAGGTCTCCCGTTATCTCGCCAATTCTGGCCCAGATTAACAGCAGCAAAGTACTGCTTACATGGAGGAGAAGTATAAAAAATGACTGTATAATCAATATAAAAGCCATTAATTAAAATTAGTACCTATAGATAGAATATCATTTCAGAGAGATGTCAGAGACATACAAATTAAATGCTCCATCTAAATTCAGTGAAATGGAAGCTCAGTGGTACAGCTTAAATTTTGTTTCTACAAAACAAACGTCAGTTACTCAGTGTTTGCAAATAGCATGGATTATGCAAAAAGAAATGTTTTTACCTTTTTAAAAACAACAGTGGCTGAGTATATACACACTTTGGAACACAGAAATTCTCAATAAAATTCTGTAGGATATTCACATTTTAAAACACCTTCATTCCCGCGGAGGATCGGCCAGTCACACATTCACACATCCTTTATAAGAAGGAGAATGAGTGTTTTTTTCCTACCTGCCGCTGCCATGTGTTCACTTGTTCTGATTGGCTGGAATCCCACAAAGGGTATCTGCATGGATAATATTAAACCCACAATGTAGAAAGTGCTATATGCTATGAAGACAAAATAGGAAACAAGGACAATTTACTACTACCATTAAGTATTCAAGATGTAACTGTGTACATGAATATTTTTAACAAAATTTTAGCCAAATTTTAGACTAGAATATTGAAGTGACTGTTCTATCTGATACATATTTGATGGTGAATCCTACATCCTAAATCATGAAGATCCTGTCAGTTAAAAAATATTATTTTAACGATTCTGCAGGACATCCTTTGCTTTCCTTCTCTTCCAAACGGAATTAAGTTCTCTTTCAATCCACCACGAGCGGTCACTGCTGTGACCCACCAAGCCACGGCACCTACACATGAAATAAACAAATATCATTCCCACCAGCACTAACCCAAAATAGTCATGCACTAATGAATTCTTACCACTGTCAGAATACACGATTAACTGCTCTTTTCCAAAAAGCTCTCTAGTATTTCACACCCTTTTTATAGTCTCATTTTATACTCTTTGCATGGTGCTACTTATGAGTAAAATAATTAAAACATCATATGTCCAGTAAGATTCTTGTGATTAAAGAAGAAAAGCGGTGCACCGACATCAAGCCATAAAACAGACCAGTTACTGAATTCAGACGCTAATAAAGGAAACCTGTTTGCTCTTGGCACTCAGTACACTACCATATTCTCAGCTGATGTCCATCCCAACGTATAGGCAAATTGGTGAGGGGTTACAATTTGCACAGTTAACAGTTTCTGGAACTGTTTTATACTAATTCTTCACAGATCACTACTAGGAAGTTAACTACAAAGACGGTATTCGGAATTGTAATTAAAAATTTATTAGAAATGAAGATAAAGCCCTCTGAAATAAGTTAATGTGAAAATTATTCAATTTATCAAGTTTATTCACATCATTTTATGAAGCATATTCAATATTTAGCTGTTGGCAAATAAGCTAATCTATTAACAACAAAGACTGGCGGAATATTTAGGAACAGCAAAATGTACCATATTAATAATACACTTCTCCCGTTCGCCCGAGTTAAGAAAAGAATGTTCATTTGCTTTTAAAAGAGACTTCATCTACAGAAGGTAAATTATGGGCTACTACTTTAATGTTAAGTTGCTTTCCAAGTTGACTGACAAGAGGTGACTAAGGACTGTTAGGAAAATCACAGGAAGCTCGAGTAAATTTAACAAAAAAGACCAATGTATGTGAATAAGTTTCCGAAGACCTCAAGCTAAGGGAGAAAACAGGAGACTGCAGAAGTCATCCATCCAATAATGTACTTTCCAGACACATTCCCATTGGAATGGAACACTCTCAGTGAGGTAGGAGAATCCAAATACAGTCAAAGTTAAGTAAGTAATAATTACTAAGTCAGAGTGGAAACTCTGGTAGCGTAGTGGTTAAGAGCTACAGCTGCTAACCACAAGGTTGGCAGTTAGAATCCACCAGAAGCCGCTCGGAAATCCTATGGGGTAGTTCTACTCTGTCCTATAGGGTCACTTTGAGTTGGAACTGACTCGAAGGCAATGTTTTTACTTTTTTTTTTTTAATGTCAGAGGGTACTCAGTGACATGATTTGAACTGTCAACCAATTTGGTTGACAGGTCTCCTACTATCAATATATTTTTCTTACAAATCAGACTTATGCTGAAGCCCTGACAAAAGAGAATCACTGAGGTAGAATCAGGAAAAAAAAAAAAAAAAAAGGAACAAGGTCAGTATGTGACTTTCAACAACTACTTAACAGCAAAAAGCTTCAGTTTTCTCACAACACGATGAGGGGTTTGGACCAGGAGATCTATCTGTAAGATCCCTCCTGACGTTAAGCTAAGGTTCTATCATCAATAGGCATTTTAGTCCCCCAGAGCTGGAAAAATCAAGTCCCAGACAAATATGACCACACAGAAACACAACCAGAAAGGTCAAGCTTGAGAAAATCTCATGTCATTTAGGAGGTTTTATCACAGCCCCAGTGGTTAAGTGCTCAAGTGCTACCAGCAGGGCTGCAGGAGAAAGATGTGGCGGTCTGCTTCTATAAATATAAACCCTACGGGGCAGTTCTACTCTGTCCTATAGGGCCGCTATGAGTTGGAATCGACTGGATGGCAAGGGATTATAGCTAAGTTTACTTACCCTAAAACACCACAGTCACCTCTGAGGTTGGATTTCTCTTTCTTATAAACACAAATGAAGGCAGGTCTCAATATGGACTGAACATGATTTGAATGTGATCAATGATGGAGCCCTGGTGGCACAGTGGTTAAGAGCTCGGCTGCTAACCAAAAGGCTGGCAGTTCGAATCCACCAGCCGATCCTTGGAAACCCTATGGGGCAGTTCTACTCTGTCCTATACGGTTGCTTTGAGTTGGAATCGACTTGATGGCAATAGGTTTGGGTTTTTTCTTTTTTTGTTTTTGGTTATGATCAATGACTAGTATATACTGAATGAAAAGGTAAGCCCTTATTTTTTGAGGTGAAAGGCGTAACATAAAATTAACCATTTTAAATTTAGTGGAATTTGTTGTGCCCCTTTATCGAGGTACAAAACATTTTCATCAGCCCCAAGGAAAACCCTCTACCCATTAAGTAATTGCTCCCCATTCTCCCCTCCCCCCAGCCCCTGGCAACCGCCAATCTGCATTCTGTCTCTATGGATTACTGGTTTGTTTTTAATTGCTAGGTAAAACACATTTACTGTTTAAAAAAATATATATATATAGTAAAAAGTGAACGTCTCCATCCTTTACACTTTCTTCCCTCTAAACCACATTCTCCAGCAATAATCACTGGAAGCCACACACACACACACACACATTCGTATTCATTCGTTATGCATGACCATGTAAAAGTTTCAGCAACCACTTCCTTGGTAACTATAGGTGAAGTTTCTTCTTAGCCATTTGTTCAAGTCCATTTCCAGGAATATTCAAAAAAGACAAGCCTGACAGGTAATAGTCTGGATTCAGCAGTTTTACTCAACTTCACAGAGACTTTCATTGTCATCAGTAAAGTGTACACCATGACACTTTATACAGAAGCAGAAGTACTAGACTTCAAGGACATACAAATGCTGGAGGATGAGTTCAAGGAAAAGGAGCCCAATCTCAGGAAATAAACACAGCAAAAGGTCAAGTGGCACTTTAATCTGTATTACTTTGTAAACCTAGGTTAATGTCAAAAAAAGCAGAACTAACAGAAACAACCAAGTTGTCAAAATATTTTACCTTTGAAATGTCCTCTATCCAAATTAGTCTCACTTATACCAAAGAGACAAATCCGGCAAATGTGATATTTGCAATAATCCAAAGATAACCATCTTCTTTTAGAGAACTGGATCTATGTTTTCCCTATTTTTACTTGTATTTTTTGGCTCATTGATTCCAAGATGTTTACATAAGGTGATTACATGTTCTATCTCACTGCATCCTTTAAGAGATAGGTTAGTATTTCCATTACCAAGTTCAGGATTGCCTGCCAGGTAACATCAAATGTCAAACACCACAAACTCACTTTGCTTAATACTGCCCTTCTCTTGAGTTTTTAAAATCACACATATATTTCGATTCAAAGCCCATTTTAAAATCCACGTTTTAGAAAATAAAAAATAAGAATTAGATATACTTGAGTAGAAAAAAAGTGACGTAACTCTCAATGCTTAATATAAACCCAAATCTCTGCTGCAAAATGAAAACGTGTTTTTTCTGAACTTTATAGTACAGCATTTAATAGTGTGTTTAAAATTACCTCATTAGTTTATTCATTCAAATAATAACTGTATGTTGGTTATGGTCAAGACATTCTAAAAATAGGAAACCCTTTTTAAGACCAATCCTACCCTTTGAGAGCTAGATAGCTAGTTGGGAAAATCAGAGATGTACACAAACCCCAAAACCAAACCCAGTGCCGTTGAGTCGATTCCGACTCACAGTGACCCTATAGGACAGAGCAGAACTGCCCCTTAGAGTTTCCAAGGAGCACCTGGCGGATTCGAACTGCTGACCCTTGGGTTAGCAGCTGTAGCACTTAACCACTACACTAACAGGGTTTCCAAGATGTACACAAATGGCCCAAATATATAACACGGTAAGCGGAACGGTCGGTACACCTCTCTAACGTTCTCAGAAAGCCTCAACACCACGAACCCATAGCTAGGGATCACTCTCCCCACCAACGTGCCTGCTTATGACATCTCTAGGAACCCTGACCAAAGTACTACCTACATCTATCACAACTTCCTAGTCATCTATGTTAAGCTACTTTCCTTACACTTTAAGCCAAAAGAATAAAGGCGTTCCATCTAAGTTGGAGTTGTAAGAAAATGCACACCACCAGCAATGTCGTAAATCATTTATTACATCAGGAACACGTTACCACACTGCCATCCTGTGGAAGCACAGTTGCTGGCATTCACTGCTGTGGAAGGTGTGTTGGAGAAGTTCCAGAAAATTTACCATTACAAAGACATAAACAAAGGTCTATTGTTCTGTTTAGAGAAGTCTTGGTGCTACAGTGGTTAAGCACTCGGCTGCTAACTGAAAGGTTGGCAGTTCAAACCCACCAGCCGCTTTGTGGGAGAAAGATGTCGCAGTCTGCTTCCATCAAGATTTAGAGCCTTGGAAACCCCATGGGGCAAGTTCTGCTCTATCTCATCGGGTCACTAGGAGTCAGAATCAACTCAACGACAGTGGGTTTGGGTGGACTGTTCTGTTTAATTCTTTTTAACCCAAGAAAATCTCTTTGATTCGGGACAAACAGTAATTAATGCCTTTTAAATACAGCATTTTCAAAGTGCTTTATTTATACTCAAGTATGAGGTGGGGCAAGATTGGTGCAGAGTAGAAATAAACCACTGCCCTTGCCTTAATGTACTCAACTGAGTACCTAAAAAATAAAAGGCACTGAAAGGTCTAAATCAAGTTCCACTGAAATTTCACGTTTGGGAAAAGCTCCTGCTATTTCTCAAACTAAAAGCTTTATGTACCTTCTCCTGGATGAAGCATTACAACTTATGCTGACAGTGCTCTATACTTTCTCCCAAAGAAAACAGTATTAACCAACAGAAACACAGCAGGAAGGTACTTTCAAATAACTCTCAGAATATTTATGATGTATATTCAAAGGCGAACATTCTCCAATTTATAAAAAGAAAGGTTAGATACACCTGTATCTACTTAGATTTTAGGTGTCATCTGTAATTTCTGTTGAAAAAAAGAGCCTTTTTACGAGATAAAGACTTCTGAAGATTTCCTATTACAGGTAATTCAGCCTCCAATGTAGAGGAAAAAATTCATTATGTAAACGCCTTATTATTAACCGGCTATGAAAAGGTAAGACAGCTAGATAACTGCCCTTGAGTCGACTCATGGCAGCCTTGACCACAACAGAGCGAAACACTGCCGGGTCCCGTGTCATCCTCAGGATCACAGCATGGCTAAGAAAACAGGCATTAAAAATAGCTGCGCTGCATTTTCACAGAGATAACACACGTTATATGTTTTCATCAATCAAAAACACTAGCATAGCACACTTACGTAAACACCTCAGGGAGGAGGGCGTGGTTGGCAAAGAAAAGTATCACATGGGTCTTATCTGTGTAAAAATATGGTAACTGCAACCAATTCTACTTTATTTTTAAAGAATATGATTAGCAGCTTGTAAGAACTTAGAAGCTTTTGATTACTGAGGAGATTTACTACGTTATGAACACTTTTGACGACTGTGAACCCTGGTAAACAAGCCGGGTGAAGAACTGTAAGGAGCTTAACACACAATTAACTTTTTTCTTTCCCCTGAAAGAACTGCTTCTTCTGGATCAGCAGAAATATGTGGTTAAGTTAAAAGGCATAATTATAAGAAAAACTTCTTTTCCAAGGATGCTGCTCATAGTAAACTCTGTAGGGAATGAGTCACTAAAATTGATTTTTTTACAAGCTTGAGTTGTATAAGCAGCAAGAATAACTTGCTCAAAATACCTGAGTAGAAAGACACTCACAATCACAACATTATAACATGGAAAATACATCTTGTGTTGATACCTAAAATGAACTAAAACAAAACGAAAAAACATTAGATAATGCTTCTCAGTACCTTTTGGAACTAATTAGCAAAACTAATATGTCGAAAAGCAGTAATAGAACTAACACCAGCAAACTTAATTCACTCATAAACTAAGAGTAAAACAAGCACAAAAAACATGGAATCACAAATCACATACCGACTAAAACAGCACAGGATTTGTTTAGGTCCTTCTTCACACGTCCTTCCCCTGACGTCAGTGACCACTGCAGGCAGGCTTCTGAAGTCAGTTACCTAATACCACGAGGAATCCACTAACTTCTACACAAAAGCAAAGCTTCTGAACTACGAAACAGGTACAGTTCTCAGTAAGAACAGACCCTTAAAGAAAATCTCTCTCAGGTCTATTCTTCTAGATAAGGAGCCTAAATGAGTCATCACGTCTGTTTAGTTTGTAGAAGGGAGTGGAGCGTAGCGGCGCAGTCGCTGCCAACCCAAAGGTTGGTGGTTCAAGCCCACCAGCTGCTCCACGGGAGAAGGATGTGGAAGTCTGCTTCCATGGAGATTACAGCCCAGCCTGGAAAACCCCATCGGGCACTTCTACTCTGTCCTAAAGGGTTGCCAGGAGTCGGAATTGAGTTCACAGCAACGTTTTTTTTTTTTTTTAAGTTTGTAGAACATTAAGATTCTTTGTTACTGTTTACTGATAAAACCTTTCTGACCAAGCCAATGATTTCTGCTAAATCACAGGTTGGAGACCCTTGCTCTAAATACCCTGGGTCTTAATGCAGGCAGCTCCCGCAAGAGCAGCCCTTTCCCGACTAAATAAGCCATTAACAGTATAGGTGGCAGAAACAACAGCATCTTTCCTTCAAGTACTCACCTGAAGTAAAAATTTTCCCTCTAAAATATCCACTGACAAAGCTGTAAAGGGGATCCTTAGCATTATAAACCAGTCTAAGGAACTCCTCCGTCCCCAGTAACTACCTTCAATGCCTATTATAGGATACTCATTCGGAAAATTCACTTTATATGACCAATAGGACAACTACTGTCTAAATGATCTTGTGGGGTAACTACCATAGTCCCATTTGCCTGTCTGCTCTTGGCCTGTGTCTCCTGAAGGTACAATAAGTAGGAAAGGCAAAACAATGAACTCAATATAGAACATCGCTGATAAATTTAACATTCTAGGTAAAGTAATAGGAAACTCGTAGTTCAGTGTTATATGTACTTGTTCCCTCCCTGCAGATAATGTATTTCGTCTTTGGGCTCTAAGGGTCATCTCCTGTTTGGTGTGTTCAATTGACTCACATGCATGTGAAAGCCAGACAATGAATAAGGAAGCCTGAAGAAGAACTGACGCCTTTGAACTGCGGGTGTTGGTGAAGAATACTGACTCTACCATGGACTGCCAGAAGAACAAACAAATCTGTCTTGGAAGAAGTACAGCCAGAGTGTTCCTTAGAGGCAACAATGGCGAGACTTTGTCTCACATACTCTGGACATGTTATCAAGAGGGACAAGTCCCTGGAGAAGGACATCATGTTTGGTAGAACAGAGGGTCAGCGAAAAAGAGGAAGACCCTCAACGAGATGGACTGATATAGCGGCTGCAAAAAATGGGCTCAAGCACAACAACAACTGTTACGATGGCGCAGGACCAGGCGGTGTTTCGTTCAACTGTTGTACCCAGGGTCACTATGAGTTGGAGCTGACTCGATGGCTCCTAACAAGGTTGTTTACTATATTCTTTAAAAAACAGTTATTTAAAAATCAACAAAAAGCTGCAGTTAACAAGTCTGAAAGATGTTCTATCACAAGTGTCATCACATAAGGCAAAGGTACCTTGATATTTAGCATTTCTATTCCATAAACTTAATAGCAACTTTAAAGACATTTCTGCAGTTAAAAACACAGCAACTTTTATACTGCCGTGAGCTCACTTACAGCCCTAATCTGAGAAAAAACAATTCTATTCTCTGTTTAACCATGACTTTTTCATAGTTGAGCTCTCACTGACCTGTTGAGAAATGCAGGTAACTTTAGTTTCGGGGGTAAATTACTCTGCAAGCAGCAGCAGTTACGTGGAAGCCCAGAAAACATTCCTTCTCTTCGACTTTATCAATTAACCCAATGCCCCTACCTCAGTAAGATGCTGCTTGTCTTGTCTCGGTTATTTCACAGTAATCCTAGCCCCTCTTCCCAGAATACAGACTGCCCAAGGCCTGGAATGGGCCATGTTATAAAAGTGGTAAGGACTAACACAGATAATAAAGACCCAACCACATAAATAATACTTAGCTTTACCTATTAAAGGAGTACCTGGGCGGTGCAATGGCCAAAGTGCTCAACTGCTGATTGAAAGGCTGGTGGTTCGCACCCACCCAGAGGCACCCCACTAGTCTGGTAGCTAACATGTAGCTTATGTTATTATTGTTGTGTGCCACGGAGTAGATTCTGACTCATCGCGACCCTATAAGACAGAGCAGAACCGACCCATAGGTTTCCTAGGCTGTAATCTTTATGGGAATAGATCACCAGCTCTTTTCTCCCACGGAGCTGGCTGGGTAGGTTTGAACCACTGACCTTTCGGTTACAGCTGAGCACTTAATTGTTGTGCTACCAGGGCTCCTTGTGGTAATAAACTTCATGGGAACATATGGGAGTTATTTCTGATCTGAAGCCCCCAAAATTAAGTCATTTCTAATGTTTTTCAAGCAACACTACTCGAAACAAAGAGCATAATTCTATATTTAAAAAAAAATAAAATGTGGTAGTATTCTTCCCTGCTTAGACAGTTACTAGATTTTATTTTTTAAAAAACTGTTAAAATGATATAGAAAAAACCTTTGAAAGCCAGAACCTGTGTAGGGCAGAAACCTGTCA
Organism: Elephas maximus indicus; assembly: GCF_024166365.1. Lineage (NCBI taxonomy): Eukaryota > Metazoa > Chordata > Mammalia > Proboscidea > Elephantidae > Elephas > Elephas maximus. The sequence goes on from NC_064845.1 coordinate 7,961,433, forward strand.
GAGAAGGAAAACTCAAATATTTTCTACTAACATGAGCAACTGAAAAGTCCTAAGACTGAACCCTGTCAAAGGAGGAAAACTTGGCAAGACCTGGAAAACCAAGGCTGTTCCAGCAAGTTCCAGCCCTCACAGGTTTCACTGCATTCAAAAACTGTAATATTTGGAAGCAAAGAGGTATGAAACAGTATATGATTATGTACCTATTTTTGTGTGTATGCAGAAATTTATGGATGCCACCTCAATCCTAAATGGGTAAGGATTAAGAGATTAACAGGTGACATCTAAAATTGAAAAAAAGAAATAAAAGTGTAAAGTACATTAAACCAAACCAAAGCCCATTGCCGTTGAGTCAATTCAACTCATAGCGATCCTCCAGGACAGAGAACTGCCCCATGGGTTTCCAAGGAGTGGCCGGCAGATTCAAACTGCCAACCTTTTGTTAGCAGCCAAGCTCTTAACCACTGCGCCATCCATGCTCCAAAAAGTACATTAGTGGTTAAAAAACAAAAAGAACTAGAAGAAACAATTTAAAAACGGAAAGTGGTTGCTTCTGGGAAAAAGAATTTAAAGAGTAACTAAGAAAAAAGAGGAGAAAAGCACTGCTGATTTTGTCATACTAAGGCCTTGTGGTAATATTTGACTTTTCAATTATATACATTATCTGAAATTAAATTTTAAAATTATAACTAAAAATAGCATATCAATCTATTTATTAGAAGTTATGTTTTAATTGCTTTCTTGTACTTTACAACACACCAATGTTATTTCTACGCTGTATTTTACACAATAAAAAAAATTGTAATCAGACCTAGAAAGAGATTGAATCTATAATCAAAAAATATCCTAACAAAGAAAAGTCTGAGACCAGATAGCTTCACTGTGGAATTCTACAAAAATAAAGAAAGAAAGAAAAATTAACCCTAATCCTTCACAAACTCTTTCAAGAAAAATAGAAGAGGGACTACTTCCTAACTCGTTGTATAAGGCCAGCATTACCCTAATAGCGCAGCCAGATATAGAAACCACAAGAAAACTGCAGACCAATAATATCCTTCATGAGTACAGATACAAAAATCCTCAACAAAACACTAGCAGACTGAATCTGACAGCATATTAAAAGGATTATATACCACGATCAAATGGGATTTATCTCAGGAATGCAAGAGATGCCTCAACATAAGAAAATCAATTTAATTAACACTGCAGAAGAAAAAAGAAACATGATCATCTCAATTGATGCAGAAAAGCAACCTGACAAAACCCAACGTTCTTTCACGACAAAAACACTCAACAAGCTTGGACAGAAGGGAAATTCCTGAACACGACAAAGGGCGTTTATGAAAAACCCACAGCTAACGTCACACTCAATGGCGAACGACTGAAAGCTTTACCCCCAAGATCTGCAACAAGACAAGGATGCTGGCTTTCACCACTGCTATTCAAACTGTACTGGAAGTTCTAGACAGGGCAATTATGGAAGAAGAGAAACAAGAGGCATCCAAATTGGAAAGGAAGAAGTAAAACCATCCTTCTTCACAGATGGCAGGATGCTATATATAGGAAATCCCAAAGAACATGTAAGAAAGCTACTCGAGCTAATAAACAAATTCAGTAAAGATGCAGGGTGCAATATTCACAAATAAAAATCACTGCTGAGGTGTCAATACTAGCCACAGTGACCTACAGAAAAAGAACAACGAAGTGAGAGAATGCACGCTTCCTGATTTAAAGACTTACTACCCAGCCCGGTGCCGTCGATAAAGACTTACTACAAAAAGTAATAGTAATCAAAATACTGTGGTACTGGCATAAACACAGACCAATGGAATAGACTTCAAAGTCCAGAAATAAACCCAAACATCTATGGCTAAAAAATTTTCAACAAGGGTGCCAAGTCTATTCAATGGGGAAAGAATAGTCTTTTTAACAAATGGTGCTGGAACAAAGGAATTTCCACATGCAAAAGAAGTTAGAACCCATACCACATAAAAAATCAACTCAAAATGGATCAACAACCTACATGTAAGAGCTAAAACCATGAAACTTTTAGACGGAAACGTTGGGTAAGTCTTCACGTGCTTGGATTTGGCTGTGGATTCTTAGATATGACACTAAAAGCACCAGCAACAAAAGGAACAACAGATAAACTGGACTACGTCAAAATTTAAACTTGTGCATCAAAGGACATTATCAAGAAAAGTGACAAGATGACCTACAGGATGAGGGAAATATTTGCAAATCACACATTTGATATAGGTTTAATACCCAGAATATACAAAGAAATCCCTCAGCTCAACAAGAGAAAGACAAACAACCCAATCAAAAAAAGGAACAAAAGACTCGAATAGCCATTTTTCCAAAGAGCTACAAATGGCCAACGAGCACCTAAGAAGATGCTCGAAATCATTAGTCATTAGGAAAGTGCAAATCAAAATTGCAATGCACCAATTCACACCCTCTTAGGACAGCTATTATCAGAAAAAATGGAAAAAACAAGTGTTGGCAAGGATGTGGAGAAACTGGAACCCTTTCTGCACTTGCTGGTGGGAATGTAAAATGGGGCAGCGGCTGTGGAAAAGTCCGCAGTCTTTCAGAAAGTTAAACACGGAACTCTGATATCACCCAATAATCCCACTCCTAGGTGTGTACCCAGAAGAACTGAAAGTGGGAACTCAATGAGGAGAGTGGAGACCCCCTAATTTTTACAGCGCTTGGCCATAGTAAGGAAAACTAGGGCAAGTAAGGTCCAATTGTCCTTTACCCTAGTTATGTGATAGAAAAACCAGCACAACAAGTTTCGCTGCTGGTTAATAAATAAGGGTACCTAAGTAAAACAACGGTAACCCTACCCTGGTGGCGTAGTGGTTAAGAGCCATGGCTGGTAACAAAAAGGTCAGCAATTTAAATCCACTAGGCGCTTCCTGGAAACCTTACAGGGCAGTTCTGCTCTGTCCTATAGGGTTGCTTTGAGTTGGAATTGACTTGATGGCAAAGGGTTTTTCAGTAAAACAAAGAAGGAAATGCTCCATGATGCATGTTATCTGGTTTAAGTTAAAGGTATTACCCTGGTATTATAACCAGCTTGCGACTATGACTCAGGACTGCATGATCATGGGTCAACCCCAGCCACCACATAGCCAGGTTATTAAAACCCCAGAACCAATCCTGTAACTGTTTTAACCTGTATTATGTACGTATCCTAGTCTTGGTCCTCTCCCTGCTTCTGTACCCCATCTACGACAGCGATGAACTGACCTGGTACCAACCATGACCTCACGATGATTTTCTTTGTCCTCTATAGTATATAACAGACACCATGACCATGATTCCTCCAGCCTCTGTATTGGATACATGCTGATGATCTCTCTCATTCAAATGATTGCCTTTGTCTTGGCTTAGTAAAAATCACTTTTGATTAAATTTGAGTTTGGAGTCTTTTTCCCCTACGACAAACTCAAACGGTGCTTGTACACCAGTGTTCACTGAAGAATTATTCACAACAGCCAAAAGGTAGAAACAACCCAAATGTCCATCAACGGACAAATGGATAAGCAAATTGTAGGATATACATATAATGATTATTCAGCCACAAAGAGAAATGAAGTTCTTATACATGCTATGACACAGATGAACCTTGAAAACATTATGCTAAGTGAAATAAGTAAGACACAAAAGCACAAACACTGTATGATTCCATTTACGTGAAATATCTAGAATAGGCAAACCGATCGAGACAGAGAGCAGACCAGAGGTTGCCAGGGGCTCTGAGAAGGGACAAGAGGAAGTTACTGCTTACTGGGTGCAGAGTTTGGGATGACAAAAAAGTTCTGGAACGAGACAGTGGTGAAGGCTGAACAACTTGATGAATGTAATTAACGCCACCGAATTGTACACTTAGAAACGGTTAAAATGGCAAATTTTATGTTACATATAATTTACCACAATAAAATTAAAAATTGTTGTTGTTAGTTGCCATTGAGTAGATTCCAACTCATGGCAAATAGCTGTAGCAAAATTTATTTTCCATCCAAAAAAGGGAACAATCCCACATTTACATTAGGGTTTTATCCCCTTAGTCTTTATAAAAACCCCTTCTCAGCCTCTGGAACCCTTTCTACTCTTCTGGCTATTTTCAGAACTTTAACGCCAACAGAAGCAAACACTTAAATAGCACCCCGTGTTTGCCCTATTGTAAGTACCTATCACGACAGTAAGTCACTTATCCTCATAACTGACTCCGCAAGGTAGGAACTGTTATTATCTCTGTTAGACCCATGAGGACCTTAAGGCATAAAGAAATTAGTTTTCTCAAAGTTACAAAGTTAGTAAGCGACTCGGCCAGAAATCGAATCCTGGTAGTTTGGCTCTGGAGCCTGTTTTCTGAATAGCTATGTTATATAAATAAATAAATAAAAGCAAACCAAACCCATTGTTTTCAAGTCAATTCCAAGTCAGAGCAACCCTATAGAAGAGAGTAGAACTTCCCCTTAGGGTTGCCAAGGAGCATCGGGTGGATTCAAACTGCTGACCTTTTGGTTAGCAGCCAAATGCTTAACCACTGTGCCCCCAGAGCTCCACCTGCGTTATGACACCTCTCATTTGTGGTTACAGCATCACAAAACCTCTGGAAATCTGTTTCCATACGATTTTCTCCTCTCAAGATCAAAATCACCTCCAAAATTTTCAGGACACGGTTAGCTGGGAAGCCTAACTAGACTTTCAAAGTCCTGAAACTGGTTTTCACAAACTTCTTCCTGTTTCCATTTTGTTCATATGCAATAAAACTGATTACACTGCATAATATAAGTGTTGGTCTGAACCCATCAGCAATCTGCTTCTGTGAAGATTTACAGCCTTGGAAACCTAAGGGGCAGTTCTACTCTGTTCCACAGCGGCGCTATGCATCGGAATCAACTTGACAGCAAAAGGTTTGTGTGTTTTTTGTTTGTTTGTTCTAGAGGCAGGCCATTTTTGTTAGTCTTTGTATCCTAATGGCTAGTACAAAACTTAGTATCTATTAGACAAAATAAATTCTAGAGCTTTCAGCTCTTGTATCGTGGCGTTACTGTAGGCAATATTTTTCAGTTTGTTATTTAAGGTTAACCAACTTTAGATATGTTCTGCTGACAGCTGCCAGGTATAAGTATGACTGTGGTTGCTTTTTTTTTTTAATTCATCCAACAGTAGAATTATGTTTTCTATATTCACAAGATACACAATCCCAGAATAATTTCTATGAAACGACAATATGTGTTATGCCCGGAACATTTTATTCTTTTTACGATGGTTACAAGCAAATATTACCATAAAAAAAAAAAAATTCTAGATAACATAAAAACAATTCTTTTACTCTTGACTCAAATTAATTCATGAAAAAAATGTAGATAATAACCATAAACAAGCTGTTTTGCTACATTTGAAAATCATCCATCAACACAAGAAACTAGTATTTCTTCCCTCTTCTTAAACTATTATTCAAATTCAGTGAATGTAGCCCTTATAAGCCCTGAAAGTTAAAATTCACGTCTATAAGCTGAAAACCAGTTACTAGATTTTATTTTTTAAAAAACTACTAAAATCATATGCCGCAAAACCTGTCAAAAGGAGGACATTCATTCCTTGTGAATTTAAAACATGCTTGTACAAAATCTGGAAAGCAAAGTATATTTAAAAAAAAAAAAAAACCCAATGATAAGTAAACCTTATTGTTCTGCTCTTTATTAACATTTTCCTATATCATCAAATATTCAAAAAGATTACATTTAATAGCTGCATAGTCTTTTATGACATGGCAACAATAGAATTTAAGCAATTATTTCCTTATTGGGCATTTGTTTTTACAATTAAAAAATAACGCCACAGTGAACATCCCTAAATCTTTCCATGTTTAACAATTTCTTTGTAACATATTATAAAAAACAAAAACCAAAAGGTAGGCAGCTGGAATCCACCAGCCACTCCTTAGGAATCCTATCGGGCAGTTCTACCCTGTCCTGTAGGGTCACTATGAGTCAGAATCGAATCAACAGCAATGGGTTTGGTTTTGAGTTTTTTTTTTTTTTTTAAATGACATAAAGGCAGAGTGTGATCATTTTCAACTTGTATCAAATGAGAAAAGTTAAATCATTTTACATCTCATCAGAGTTATGTAATAATTCCTACAAACCAGTCTTTCTGTAAATGCAAAATAAGATTTGGGTGTTCTTGTTAAAACATTATTTATAACTTAACTTGGTACAATTCACTTCCTAATAGTAAAACTCAACAAGTCCTGTACATACCTTTACAAAATATTTCAATTTATACTCCCCCCCAAATTTCATGCAGCAGAGAGGCCCCCCACCTCAGTTTTCCTCGAACCCTCTCGCACTCCCATGCCACTCCTCTCCTTCCACGACACCCACATGGCCTTCTGTGTGCCCTCGCGCCACGTGTGAACCAAATGATGCTTCTCTCTGGCTGAAGAGCCAGGTCTAAGGAAATACGGAAATATGTATTCAAAGGGAAAGCCATTTTCATGGTTATTTCAAATAATTCGTGTAATGTGGTTTGTGGAATACAGCCATACTTAGGGTTCATACAATTTTCTGCGAGATTACCACTTAGAAATCCTATTCCTTCATCTAACTATTTCTGCTTAAGGGGAGGGAGGATTACAAAGGACGCTATGGGCTAAAAGCTATGGACAATTGTAAAAACACTTTATGGTGCCTTCCATGTTTCTCAGAGCCATTAAGTGAAATCTAACTTAAACCCGGATACACTGAAGATGGACGAGAAACACTGGCTCTATGCCACCATTTTCTATAAATGCTATAAAAACCCAAACCCACTGCCATCGAGTCGATTCCGACTCATAGTGATCCTATAGGACAGAGTAGAACTGCCCCATAGAGTTACCAAGGAGGGCCTGGTAGATGTGAACTGCCAACCTTTTGGTTAGCAGCCATAGCACATAACCATTAGGCCACCAGGGTTTCCAAATGCTATAAAACAGCATAAAAATCAGCAAAAACACTCCTAGTGTTATCCAGGTAGAGAGAGAGATCAAAGCGAACAGGAGCACCTACAACATCCTAAGCCATCTTGTTCTTCTCCCTTCAGAAAAGAAGAAACACTTCCAGAGTCAACCAAAGCAGCACTAGTTTCATGCTACTCTACAGTGCCTGCGGAAAGCCTAGTCACCAGATCCAAGGCTCCTTCTCACTTCTCCTCCTTCAGACCTTGGTGCTAACATTCAAAGGGACTTGGACACTGCTTGCGTTTGAAATTTTTATATTGAAATATTTTCATTTGATCTCTCTGACAATGTATTTATCTGGCTACTTTTGACTTCTTTGGGTTTTCTCCCTCTTAATTTATGGGCATTTAACAAAAATCTTCTTCCCACTCTATCCCCATGACCATTTAATTTCCAGGACCCCAATTTTTTAAAACAAACTTTTAGTTCCTCTCCTGTAAGCATTTTACTTTTTAAAAATATTTTTATGCTCCTAAAGAAAAAATCCGAGAATTATAGTTTAAAATCTATCATTCATTTTTCTAGGTTCCAATTACTGCTTATAGTTTTTCAGCTTAGAGTGCTACCACAGGTTATTACGTTGCAACAGTAATGTATTAATTTATACGGGAGACAGCAACACACTGGCTTTGAGCATCATGGGCTCTGGAGCGAAAACTTCTCAATTCAGACCTCAGCTCCATTACTGGCTACGTGGTCTGGAACAAATTATTGTGTCTTCACCTGTTTTGTCTGTAAGATGAGGACAGTAACAGTACCTACCCTCACAGTGCAGTTCCGAAGAGTACTCGCATAATGTAATGTAAATTAACGTAAAGAACTCGGAACAGTTTGCAGTGCTTATCAAGAACTTGGAAATCCTGGTGGTGTAGTGGTTAAGTGCTACAGCTGCTGACCAAAAGGTCAGCAGTTTGAATCTGCCAGGCGCTCCTTGGAAACTCTATGGGGCAGTTCTACTCTGTCCTGTAGGGTCGCTAGGAGTCAAAATCGACTCGACGGCAACGGATTTTATTAAGAACTTGACATATGTTACTATTACTGTTTCAAGGGTGATTGCTAAAATGGTTATAAATGTAACCAATACGTGGCTTCATTTTTTATTTTTAATTGAAGACATAATTCATGTTCACACTCTCATTCATAAATTCACTGTAAAAGTCACTATTTTAAAATATACATTCCAGTGGTTTCTAGCATACTGAAAACAATGTGCAACCATCACTACTATCTAATACCAAAAACATCTCATCAATGCAAACAGTGACCCTGAATCCATAAGCAGTCACTTTCTACTCCCCTCTTTTCCAATCCTCTCCAAGTCCCTGGCAACCACTAACCTACTTGCTTCCTCTGTGGATTTGCCTATTTTTATCGTCTCACATAAAGAGAATCATAATCTGTGGCCTTCTGAGTCTGCTTTCTTTCACGTACCATAATGTTTTCAAGATTCATCACTGTTGTAGCATGTTATCAGTATTTCATTCCTTTTTTACGGCTGAATGGCTATACCACATTTTGTTTATTCATTCATCAGTTGATGGACACTGGGTGGTCTTCACTCTTTAGCTATTACGAACAACGCTGCTATGAACATTCATGTACAAGTTTTTGTGTGAACATGTATTTTCAGTTCTCTTGGAGCAAATTAGGAGTGGAATCGCTGGATAACATGGGTAGGTGAGGAACTGCCAAACTGTCAGTCAAAGCTACTATCTTTTTAAAGATGAATTTCTAATCGATTAAGTAGGCCTTATCTTTGTGCCACTGCTGGTCAACAACGTTATTTTATGGAATTGGAATACAGGCAGTCTCGGGTTACATACGAGATCCATTCCTAGGTCAGTCTTAAAGTCGAATTTGTAAGTAACTCGGAACAGGTACATACGGTTCTTATTTAGTGTCAGTTAAAGGTCTGTCTTAGTATGTGGTATGTATCTTACCTTTCTATGCCTATGAAACACTTAAACACTTCCAAACTGCGTAACATCTTCATAAGCATCACAAAGCAGTGGTTGTGTTTGTTATTATGAACCACTGTACTCAACTCAAATTTTAATGTAATAGGCTTTATGGCAGTCCATTCTTAAGTGCCAGTTGTTAGTAAGCTGGACATTGGTAACCCGTGTACTGCCTGTATTTTCCTAAGACTGTTGTTTTCAGATCACAATTTCTCTCTGATTAATTCAACAGAAGAGCCTATCTCTATTATAGAAAATGAGTTAATCCATCACTAAACATCTTATTTGGAAGATATGTTTTAAAACCTGCAGAAAAAATAAAAGCTTTCTAAAGAAAATAGACAATCTATTTGTATATTATACAAAATAGGGCTTTCAAAAGTTTGTCAAAATGTTTACTTTGAGAATGCTCTATCTCTTGTGGTCATTAATCTGAATTGGAATAATGTGTGATATAAAAGATGTCAATGATTTTCATGATAAAAGTGCCTATTTCCAAAAATAAAATGGCTGACAAATATTACACCTAGCCTCATTTCTACACTAACAAAACAAAAACTCAAGAAAAAGCTGGGAACAGAGCACTTAATGTAAAAATGCCTAAGCTTCCTTATTAATATAAAAAGCAAGACAAAGACAATCATTTTTACTTTTTCATGCCAACAAAAACATCTTTTCAATGAAAAGAATGTACATGTAACACCTTTCAGAGGTTTGAAAAGCCAAATCACTCACCTATGTAGACTCTTTTGCTGTACCTCTGCATCAGTAACAACACAAATACATGCAGTGGGATGAGGTTGATGATAAACACATAACCACCCCAAGCAGAGACCTATGAGGAAGGAAACGCTTAGTTTGTATTTTTAGCTTTTAAAATAGATAAAATTACTTGTCATGACAATCTAAACATGTAATGAGCAAATACAAAACACTAAGATTTTTAGCAGTTTTAAGAAATGCTTAAATATAAACCTTATAAAACTTCTTAACAGCCTATTCTAATTTTTACTGACGATTAAGTAAGAAATAGCATGATCCCAACAAATCCAACATTTTTCTACACAGACTGGAGAAAACTTTTCAAATTAGATCAGGTTTAATAAGAACGTTGAAAATACTATAATCTGCGAACTGACAAGCAAGAAGACTCTCACAAAGAGTTTTATGACTTTAAAGCAAAGATGCTTTAAAGTCCTCATAACAAAGGGTACTATTCAGGTATAAACGGTTTCCTACAACATATTACAAAGCAAGATCCAATTTTAATGTTTAGTCTATACCACAAAGTTAGACTAATTCTATTTAATCAGAATAATCAAGAATGTTCTGGTCTAAGTTAGTAAAAGTTTATAATGAGAATGTTCACTTTTAGCCAACAGAACTAATGTTTTTAGTGTATTTAAAAATAGGCAATAAGGTCTTGTCAAGAACAAAGTTCTTGAATGTGCTCTGGCAGTTGAAGTTTGAAATAACCGTTTGTACCAGTAATCACCTCAGGGTCCCACAGCCTGACTTCACTGACGTGCCTGCTACTGGCATAGAGACACTGTGGGTGGATGACGAGCTGCCTTGTATCTTTCCTGCCTTATTGCTTTGTAGGCTTTTAAGTCACCCAAAATTAAAATCCTAAAGATTTCACGAGAAAGGAAGTGGAGAACAAGCCCTGGATGAGAAAGAAGAGGAACCGGTCCAACTGCCAACGACCCGTCAGGCCTCACGTAGTCTCAAATACGAAATCTTACCATGTAGAAATATGATAAGCAGCAGCACACTGTCCAAAAAACCGACCCAGTTTTTACAGATTTTACCTAAAAACAAAAATAAAGCAACTGAGATGAATGTTTATAAATGCTCCTGCTGAATTTAAAAAAGTTAAATGTTTAGCAAATTTGAGTTATAAAAAGCCAAGTCTTATTTTAAAACATGCACTCAAGTGTTATTTAAATTCACTTACTATATATATATAAAACACAGGTCAGGGGTCTGGCATTTTTTATTCTTTTTTTCTTATGTAGTTTTCAGTAAAAACAATCATCTTAATAGCAACAATTTTTTTTAAATTACATTTTCTATCTTAAAATGATTATTATCAACCAAATGAAACCTTAACTAAAGAATTTCCAGAATTTTCACTGACTTGCTACAGTTACTCCGAAACAATTTTTGTACATCCTATTTTAACTGCCGTCTTTGGAAGGCTCATCGTCCAGAGGCTCCTATGGGTGAAACTTCCACAGAAAGCAATAAACATCCTATTACACATTTGTTCAGCAAATCTGCGTTTGCACATGGTTGGTTAGACACGGTACCTTTACATATTTTTTCCATTTGAATGTGATTATATACAACTCTTATATAATTCAAATTATGAGCATTCATTGTTGAAACTTTTCTTCACTACATTTAGAAATTTGCAAATACTATAATCAACAGCTTCAAAGACCTATACTCCTAATTTCTATAAGGTCTGATGATATGTAAGTAAAATTCTTAATTTACTCTGATCTAAAGACAACTGGTTATCAATGAAAGTTTAAAAAGTTGACCAATTTCTACTTCCTTAAAACAAAACAAAACAAAACAAAAAAAAGCTAATCAAATAAAACCAAGAAAAAAACAAATCCATCGTCATTGAGTTGATTCCGACTCACAGTGACCCTATAGGACAAAACGGAACTGCCCCATAGAGTTTCCAAGGAACGCCTGGTGGATCCGAACTGCCTACCTTTGGTTACCAGCTGAGCTCATAACCACTGCACCACCAGGGCTCCTAATTTCCAAATAAAAGCTTATATGCTCATCTGAAAAAAGCTAAACATTAGCACCTTCAGAAAACAGAATTTTAATTTCAAAAACACAAATTCTAAATAGAGTCATCTCTCAGATGAATCGAGTATCTTCAAGAAATGGACATAAAAAATAAAACAAAAAATTTTATTTTTTTATTCCTATTATATAAGCAATTCTGTATTAGAAGCTCTTTTTTTTTTGTATGGCCTGGTAGGCAAGTTTAAAATTAACAGTGTCTCAGAGAGCTGATTTCAAGTAACTCTTTACTTTTAATATAAGACTGTACTAGAATAATACCATTAAAACAAACTACAGGTGGTATCCAAATTCTGGGGGGTGGGGGGGGCAGGGGCGAGGGGGAGAATTGTAAAAAAATACAATGGGAGGGAGGAAAATGGAAATAAAAAAATTCCTAGTTTCCAACACTTAAAAAATGTGGTAAGCTGACTTCTTTTAAGACTAGTGAAAAACGGCTTTGAATTCAACATCATGGTATCTGTACAACAAAATATACCCTCCCCTCTTAAAAAACACAACAACCACCATGAGTTTGAAAAAGAAGGGCCAGGGGCTACCCTTGATGGGTGAAATAACAAGGGAGGGGTGAATAGGGAAGGGGATATATTAAAATGTTGCAAAATGCTAAAAGTGAGAAAATTTTCCAGGGCAGATTAGAGATTATTCCTATTATACCTGACCTCCAGAAACTGGAGAAGGGAGTTAGAACCAAGTGGCATTGCCAAAACTGTATCCAAAGGACCGAGAGAGCCGGGAAGATAATTTTTAGGAAGGGGGGCCCGTCCTAGAGAAACGGAAAGAACGTTCCAAAAGGCTGGGATAAACAGTGTTCCCAGATGATGAGGTGGGCCGGAAGCACACAGGAATCCCAAGGACAGGGACAGGCAAGGCTACAGCTCCAACAAATGATAAAGGGGGAGGTAGATCAGTGAACAAATAAGAAATAACTAGTTCAGCCTAGAGCTAGAGGGAAGAAAGAAGGGTTGGCTGAAGGTAGAGAAGAAAAATATCAGGGAAAGCCTGAAACTCTCAGGGAAAACTTGAAACTGACCATTCAGTCTTTCGTATCTGTGTGCCGTTATCACTTTTTTGCCTATCAGTTCTGAATGTACCCTTCGGGTTTATGTTTACAATTCCTTTAGGCTTTTCTCCTTTAAGGTGAGCACACAGTTAAGCTTTTTCAGTAGAGGGCGCTGGAGGAATGCTGCAGGAGAGGAGGATGTCCTTCCTTTTCCAGTGCAGGCTGCGGGTCAGCAGTGTGGGTCTGAGGACCATCTAGTGGAGCCCACACCAGCTACTGGCCCAGAGCAGGCTCTTGGGCCCTGATCTGATGATAACCTCTGCAGCCCTCTTGACACGCATTCCGAAGGCCTCCTGCCCCAGTTGAACCCAGACTTCCACTGCACACCCGTGCCAGAGATTGCCAACGGCCAGCCTCCCCGTGCACACACTCGGAAGGTGGCCTGCTGCCTGCCAAGCAGCTCCAGACCCGCTCTGGTGGCAGAACCAGGGAACTGTGCCATCAGGAGGCTGAACCACACCTTCTCCATTGAGGTCTGAACCCCTTCTAAGTCTGTCCTTCCTTGGGTACTCTCTCTCAGCCCTCAGATACCATGCAGAGTTTCCTTACATCTTACAGTTACTCTTTTATATATAAAAAAGTATTAAAACTATGATAAAACATCGATGTAACCTATTGTGTCATTCTATCTCCTGACTGGAACCAGATTGCTACGATCTATGACAAAAATTAAGATAAATTTTATAACTACTAAATACAGTTTATACTTTAAAATTCTCTCAGGCTAAAGCCAGTTGTATGGGCTGAAAGAGAATGAGAAAAGAGTACCTGCTGTAAGTCAAACACATTCCTCAGTGTTTACTAATACATGGAAAGCCCTGCCACACTGTGTCAGACGACACCACGCACACACTCAATCCTACCCCAGCTGGAGAGCAAAGACTCAGAAGCAGGATATGACGCAGGCCACACAGTGATTACAGACCACCAGTGTCGTAAGGTCCTTGGAGACCCCAAATGCTAAAAGAGCTCGAAGGCAGGAAAACACTTCTGGCTGGACGATTAAAATTACAAGACGCTTCAGTCAGCTGGTGGCATTTCAGCAGAACCTTGAAAGCAATGAGACAGGAAAGATGCAGCGTCCCATTATCCACCCACAGTAAATTTATTCCCCAGTAGCAGGTATACAGACGTAAGGGTGTGGAATTTAAAACCTGCGACCATCTACAAAGCTCATAACCTAGGAGAGTAAGTAAACAGAAAAGCAACTAAGTAGGATACCCTATTTCATAGAATCTATGACTATCACCTGCAACACAAATCCCAATTTCAGAGATGCTAAAATGTTTTTAAAAAAAGCATACATACATCTTAGAATTAGTGAACTATAGTATACGCCAAGTGCTGTAACAGAGAGAGGTAGTATGAACTAAGCACTACGAAAAACGAGATGAGAGTAACAAAGTCTCCCTGAGAGAATGGTCAAGGTTTCCAAAAGGCAGGCCTTGCGGGGTCAGTATAAACGGGCAGAGGCAGAGAGCAGCAGCTGAACGACTCAGAAGGGAACGGACAGTCACTTTAAGAGAGGATGCTCGAGAAGCAGGTTGGGACTTCAAAAGTCAGGGGCAGGATTTAGCCTTCATCTATGGTTGACGGGCAGTCCAGAAGTGGAGGCTTGGAAGAGGGAAGTAGCATGATCAGTATGTTATTTTAAAAGAAGACTCTTTAAGGAAGAGATGAGAAGGATATGCCATTGGTAGCAGAAGTCAGTCAGACTGTCAGACTAGGTGAGTGCTGAGATCCAAAGCTGAAGTAGCAGGAATGCAGGTGGAAAGGAGAGGCTGTGTTCAAGGGCCACACAAACAGTTTCTGATGAGCTGCTGGATTTGGAGAGTAAAGGAGAAAAGGAAGATAAAGAGAATTCCTACTTTCCTGGCTTGAAACATTAACGTGAGAAAGAAGGCCAAGAAAACAGGGAATGGGTGGTTGTTTAACTCAGTGTTTGACATGCTGATACTGAGATGCCTGAGGAGAGTGACACAGAAATTCATGAACGCCTGCACTCAAAACCTGGCTCTGAGTGCTGACGGGGTAAATTACCTAAGCTACCTCGAGCCTCTTACGTCTTAACCAACAAAATCTCTCTTCATAAAGTTCTGAGAATTAAATAAACAACAACACATCTTGTGGATGGTAACCAGAAGACATTCTAACATCAGACCTCTTCTCCTTATCGCCAAGACATTGTGAAGAAAATACTGAGCCAGAAGATGGAAAATTAGACAAGGGGCGAGCCTTGGGGCCAACAAACAGCCAGTTCAGTTTGCCTAAAGTGGACAACTTCGGCAGAAGAAAATAAAAAGACTAGAGGAGTTTAAGCTGCAATCAGATTAAGTGGAGGTTAGAAAACCAAGCTCATAAGTTTACATTAATGTTTCCCAAATCAAATTAACTTTACCACGTTAAGTTTATTATCTAAATTCTCAGCTATAAGCCATTAAAGTTCTATTTATTAAATTAATAAAATAAATCTTTTCCCCTCCTTCTAAAGCTGTTGAAATAATATCACTTATCAGCAAGATTCTTCAAAGACAAATTTCTGGTTATGGGTGGTATGAAGTTTAGATACTCCTCTCAGTGGGAAGAAAAAAGCAGGAAAATACTGGATAAAATTGTCTAAAACCACCATTTCAGAGCACTGGAAACTGACTAAATGCAGACAAAGTGAGAAGTACTTATTCTTCAAAAACTGTTAGAACTTCCAGGAGGAACAGCTGGAGTCCACAGCCTTCTTGCCTGGGGCTGCTCCCCACTCAGGTTGGCTGGCAAGTGTGGCAGTTAAATCAGCCTGAGACTGGGCAAGAAAACTAGCAGCTTTGCTGCCTGAGGAGGCAGACATGATGCAGGGGTGGAGGTGGGGAGGTGAGAGTGAAAACAAACAGCTTTTCCAGCTAAGAGTGATAAACTCTGCAATAAATGGGAAAACCCCTTAACTCTGCTAGGCCAAAGCTGCAGCACTCGTTGGGGCAAGTGGGGGGCTAGTGGGGGGCACTGGAAATGAGAAAGGCATAGAAGGGTGAAGGTAAGCTTGCCACACATCCCCCAGATGACTGGTCCGTGCATGGAGAAGACGGAGAAAACTGGCTAACAGCAAAAGCCAAGGAGACTTGAGAACTGGCTGCAACTTTGATTGGATTCATCAACCCACAACCTGACTGACTGGCAGAGTAGCAGCCTTATCAGCTCAAGGTATGTGAGCACGAACTCTGCCCAAATCTTTGGTTCAGCTATAAACTATGCAGACACAGGGGCGATTCCTAGGAAACAAGTTAAAATATACAAATGAAAATTAACAAAGCAGAGACATCAATGGATACACACCACGGAGAGACAGATTCATTCTTTAGTTCAAGTTCAGGCGCGTTACTAAAACAAACCAACAAACTTCACAAAAATGAAAGAGAACCCAAAGTGATTACAATGTACAGAAACAACTGCGAGAGATGGAACCTGCGTAAAGGCAAGAAACTTGCAAGACCCAGAAAAAACACAAGGCAGTCCTGTTGAGTTCTGGCTCTCCCAGGTTTCACTGTATTATCAAAACGTCCGGCTCCAACTAAAAACTACAAGACATGAAAAGAAACTGGAAAGCACGATTCATAGTTGGGAGAAGAGGGGCACTCAATAGAAACAGACTGAGTAAGCCCAGATGTTGGATTTAAAGGACTAAGACTTCAAAGCAGCTGTTATAAATACATATAAAGACTTAAAGGACACTGTATCAGAATTGGAAACCCTGGGGGCGTAGTGGTTAAGTGCTATGCCTGTGAACCAAAGGGTTGGCAGTTCGAATCCATCAGGCACTCCTTGGAAACTCTATGGGGCAGTTCTACTCTGTCCTATAGGGTCTCTATGAATCAGAATCGACTCAACGGCACTGGGTTTAGGGTTTGGGTATCAGGATTGACTTAACAGTACCCAACAATGCTGCTCAAGAAACTAAAGGAAAATATGGTGACAGGGGATTTCAATCAGGAATTTTATATACACAAACACACACATCTATATGTATGTACTTAGGACCGAATATATATACATATATACGTGGGTATGTGTATGAGTGAAAGAAGAACCACGTGGAAATTCTAGATTGAAAAGTTCTACAACCAAAATGAAAAATTCATTCACTAGACTTAACAGCAAAATTGAATGGCAGGAGAAATCAGTGAACAGGAAGATATGTCAGTACAAATTATCCAAAGAATACAGAAAAAAAATGGAAGTCCAAAAAGGAGTCTACATGAAAGGGACAGAAAAAATATTTCAAGAGACCGTATCTGAAAACTTCCTGAATTTAATGGTAAGCATTAATCTATAGACCCAGGAAGCTAAGGAGCCCCAAGTATGATAAACACAAAATAAACACAAAGAGAACCACATCGAGACAAATCATAATCAAACTGCTGAAAGACAAAGATAAAATCTGATAAAAAAGAGAAAACCACAGCATAGGGGGACAATATAAGCAATTGCTAATTACTCTTCAGTAAAGAATGTAGTAGGCCAGAAGGTGGAGTAGAATAACATCCTCTATGTGCCGAAAAGGGGAGCCCTGGTGGTGCAGTGGTTAAGAGCCTGGCTGCTAACCTAAAGGCCGGCAGTTTGAATCCACCGGCCGCTCCTCGGAAGCCTTATTGGGCAGTTCTCCTCTGTTCTATAGGGTCACTGAGACGGCACCGAATCCACGGCAACACGTATAGATCGAAAGAAAAAGCGCCAACTAAGAATTTTCTATGCAGTGAAACTTACCTTTCAAAAATGAAAGAGCCCATTACTACCAGACTCGCTCTACCAAAACTACTGAAAGAAGCCCTTCAGGCTGAAAGAAAATGACATCCATAAGAAAGAAGGAAAAGCACTGGAAAATGCTAAATATATGGGGTAAATAAGACTGTCTGAATTTTTTTCTTTTCTTAATATCTATTAAAAATATAAGACAAACTAGCAAAAAACCAGAGGAATTAAAATGGCATACTTAATAATAATGAAGACAGAGGAAGAGAGGAGTAACAAAGCAATGCGACACACAGAAAACAAATAGAAAGTGGCATATACTAATCCAATTCTATTAAAAAACTGAATTAAACATGAATGGACTAACAACCCCCCTCCCTCCCAAATCAAAAGGTAGACATGTTTAGGCTGGATTAAAAAAAACAAACAAGAAAACCCACCAAGATATAATTACATACAACTAACAAGATAAACCTTTACACTCAGATACAAATAGCATGAAATAAAGGACAGAAAAAGATGTACCATGAAAACAAATCAAATGAGATAAATAAAGTGGCTTAGTATCAGGCAAAACAGATTTTAAGATAAATGTTTCTAGGGACAAAAAAATTTTTTTCATTATAATAACAGGGTCAACACACCAGGAAAACATAAAAATCATAAACGTATAAGCGTCAAATAGATCCCTAAAATGATAGCAGAAACTAATGAAATTGAGAGGAGAAAACAGATTATTCGACATTTGTACTTGGAGATTTCAATAACTGCCTCTCAGCAATTAACAGAACTTGGAAAAAAAAAGGGGTGCCTTAATGACACTATCAATCAACTTGATGTGACATTAATGTACACCTTAAAAGGGTGAATTTTGCTGTATGGAAATTATACCCTGATAAATCTGACCTAAAAAAACATCTATAGGAGGCAATATAACTGCATTGTTTCAAGTACTATTTTATCTGCACGATTTTTCTAAGTCATGTCCTCTAGTGTTGGTGAATAACAGAAACAACAACGATCGTGTGTTGATCACTGGCTATGTTCCCCCATACAGTTCTATACCTTTAGCTACATTACCTTATTTAAACCATACGAGGCAGGTATTATTATTTCCATTTTAGAGTTGATGAAACAGGCACAAGGGCTTCAAACAACCTGCTCTAGGTTACACTTATACTAAAGTGATCAAGCTGGAATTCAAACCAAGAGGAAACCAAACTATGGCAGTTTGACTCCAGAGCCTCTACTCTGTCCTAACGAAAAAAAGATTAAAATCTCTACAGAACATTTGCAAGACCAATGACTTCTTCATTGCAAATACCTTCTTTCGCCAACATAAAAGGTGACTATTTTTTTTATACACACTCACCTCGCCAGATGGAACACACAGAAATCAAACTGACTACATCTGTGGAAAGAGACAATGGAAAAACTCAATATCATCAGTCAGAACAAGGCCAGGGCCAACTGTGGAACAGACCATCAATTGCTCATATGCAAGTTCAAGCTGAAACTGAAGAAAATCAGAGCAAGTCCACGAGAGCCAAAAGATGACCTTGAGTATATCCCACCTGAATTTAGAGACCATCTGAAGAACAGATCTGACGCATTGAACACTAGTGACTGAAGACCAGATGAGTTGTGGAATGACATCAAGGACATCATCCATGAAGAAAGCAAGAGGTCACTGAAAAGACAGGAAAGAAAGAAAAGACCAAGATAGATGTCACAGGAGAGACTCTGAAACCGGCTCTTGAGCATCGAGCAACTAAAGCAAAAGGAAGAATTGATGAAGTAAAAGAACTGAAGATTTCAAAGGGCATCTAGAGAAGACAAAGTAAAGTATTATAATGACACGTGCAAAGAGCTGGAGATGGAAAACCAAAAGGGGAGAACACGCTTGGCGTTTCTCAAGCTGAAAGAATTGAAGAAAAAATTAAAGCCTCGAGTTGCAATAGTGAAGGATTCAACGGGGAAAATATTAAACGATGCAGGAAGCATCAAAAGAAGATGGAAGGAATACACAGAGTAATTATGCCAAAAAGAATTAGTCGATATTCAACCATTTCAAGAGGTGGCATATGATCAGGAACTGATGGTACTGAAGGAAGAAGTCCAAGCTGCTCTGAAGGCATCAGCGAAAAACAATGCTCCAGGAATTGATGGACTATCAATTGAGATGTTTCAACAAACAGATGCAGCGTTGGAGGTGCTCACTCGCCTATGTCAAGAAATATGGAAGACAGCTTCCTGGCCAACTGACTGGAAGAGGTCCATATTTATGCCTATTCCCAAGAAAAGTGATCCACAGAATGTGGAAATTATAGAATATCATTAATATTACAGGCAAGCAAAATTTTGCTGAAGATCATTCAAAAATGGCTGCAGCAGTATATTGACAAGGAACTGCCAGAAATTCAGGCTGCTTTCAGAAGAGGACGTGGAACCAGGAATATCATTGCTGATGTCAGATGGATCCTGGCTAAATGCAGAGAATACCAGCAGGATGTTTACCTGTGTTTTATTGACTATGCAAAGGCATTCGACTGTGTGGATCATAACAAACTATGGATAACACTGCGAAGAATGGGAATTCCAGAACACTTAAATTGTGCTCATGAGGAACCTTTACATAGATCAAGAGGCAGTTGTTCTGACAGAACGAGGGGATACTGATTGGTTTAAAGTCAGGAAAGGTGTGGGTCAGGGTTGTATTCTTTCACCATACCTATTTAATCTGTATGCTGAACAAATAATACGAGAAGCTGGACTATATGAAGAAGAACGGGGCATCAGGATTGGAGGAAGACTCATTAACAACCTGCATTATGCAGATGACACAACCTTGCTTGCTGAAAGTGAACAGGACTTAAAGCACTTACTAAGGAAGATCAAAGACCACAGCCTTCTGTATGGATGACACCTCAACATAAAGAAAACAAAAATCCTCACAACTGGACCAATGAGCAACATCATGACAAATGGAGAAAAGATTGAAGTTGTCAAGGATTTCATTTTACTTGGATCCACAATCAACACCCATGGAAACAGCAGTCAAGAAATCAAAAGACGCGTTGCATTGGGTAAATCTGCTGCAGAGGACCTCTTCAAAGTGTTGAAGAACAAAGATGTCACCCTGAAGACTAAGGTGCGCCTGACCCAAGCCATGGTATTTTCAATCACATCATATGCATGTGAAAGCTGAACAATGAATAAGGAAGACCAAAGAAGAGCTGATGCCCTTGAACTGTGGTGTTGGCGAAAAATATCGAATATACCATGGACTGCCAGAAGAACGAACAAACCTCTCTTGGAAGAAGTGCGGCCAGTATGCTCCTTAGAAGCAAGAATGGCGAGATTGCGTCTTACATACTTTGGACATGTTGTCAGGAGGGATCAGTCCCTGGAGAAGGACATCATGCTTGGCAGAGTACAGGGTCAGCGGAAAAGAGGAAGACCCTCAAAGAGGTGGATTGACAGTGGCTGCAACAATGAGCTCAAGCGTAACAATGATTGTAAGGATGGCGCAGGGCTGGGCAGTGTTTCATTCTGTTGTGCATAGGGTCACTATGATTTGGAACCGACTCAACAGCACCTAACAACAGAACAAGAATCCAAAAATGTCTTTGACAGCTCCATATTAACAGAGTAAGTTGGTTTATGCCAGTTAACAGTTGGTGTTGAATCAGCTCCAACTCATAGCAACCCCACAAAAAAACACCAGACAAGAAATCATTAGACAACTTACATTTATATCATATTTTAGAGATTACAAAATGTTTTCCCTTTCATTACCTCATTTGGTCTTCAAGTAACTTTTCAGAGTAGATAAAGCTTTTATTTATCTTTTTTACTTCCAAGTGGCAACAATCAAGCTTTAAATAAAAATCAATATCTGCGACAACTCTGTAATCGAAACATTTTCTCTATTTTACTAGCGAGGAAACTGAATGAGATTCCAAAGTGTTAAGCAACTTGTCAAAAACTCAGAAAGTAACTTTCTATTCTAGAACTCAAGTTTTTTGATTTCAAACAGGGCAGTTGCTTCTACTTTAAATCTAATTCATTTTAAATGGCTTGCATTAAAAAACGGGACAAAGGAAAACGTTACAGGTAACAATCTCCAAGGTTCTGACAATGCTTTATCATTGTCTCACTCTGGAATCCTTAACAGCATAACAGCAGTATGATATCTAAAATTTCTCCTACTAAAAACTAGCTTACTGTTAATAGACTGAATTGTGTTCCTCAAAAATACGTGTTGCAAATCCTAACTCTTATACCTGTAAAAAAGGAGCCTTGGTGGCTTAGTGGTTAAGCACCCAGCTGCTAACCAAAAGACTGGTGGTTTGAACCCACCGGCCACTTCATGGGAGAAAGTTGTTGCAGTCTGTTTCTGTAAAGATTTATAGCCTTGGAAACCCTACGGGGCAGTTCCACCCTGTCCTATAGGGTCAGTATGAGTCTGAACCGACTCTACAGCGATGGGTGTTTTTGGTGTATCTGTAGATGCAATCCCATTTGGGAACAAGGTTTTCTTTGTTATGTTAAAAATATAAAAGAGCAGATTGGGCACAGAAGAAAGCATGAGTGAGGGAAAAATGGAAGCCATGTAGAGATTTCCAAGGAAGAATGCTAGAGAAACTGAGACAAGTATTTCCCCAAGGTGACAAAGACAGCCTTCCCCTAGAGCTGAAGCCCTAAATTTGTACGCCTAACTTTCTAAACTGTGAGAAAATGTCTGTTCATTAAAGTCACCCCTTGTGGAATTCCTGTTACAGTAGCACTAAGAAACTAAGACAGTTACCAATTTCATTTAACCCTGTAAAATCAACATATAAAAGGACATCTGTTTCATACTGCATTCTAGAAAAATGTCTGTTGAATTAATAAAACAATATCATGGGTAAGGCAGTACACAATACTGGGGAAACAGGCACAACTTGTCCAAGGCAAGGCCATGAAATCTCCAGACACATCCAAACTCCCTAAGGGACTGAACTGCTGGGCTGATCATGACCATGATCTCCAGAACATCTAGCGCAACTAGCAGAAAAGTTTATAAAGAAAATGTTCTACATTCTACTTTGATGAGTAGCGTCTAGGGTCTTAAAAGCTTGTAAGAGGCCATCTAGGATACTCCACTGGTCTCACCCCTTTGGGAGCAAGGAAGAATGAAGAAAACTAAAGAGACAAGGGAAAGATTAGTCCAAAGGACTAATGGACCACAACTATACCCACAGCCTCCAGCAGCCTGAGTCCAGTACAACTAGATGGTGCCCAGCTACCACCACTGATTGCTCTGACAGGGATCGCAATAGAGGGTGGCAGGCAGAGCTAAAGAAAAATGTAGAACAAAATTCTAACTCACAAAAAAAGAGACCAGACTTACTGGCCTGACAGAGACTGGAGAAACCCCAAATTATGGCCCCCGGACACCCTTTTAGCTCAGTAATGAAGTCACTCCCGAGGTTCACCCTTCAGCCAAAGATTAGACAGACCCATAAAACAAAAGGAGACTTTCGGGGCACACCAGCCCACAGGCTAGCACCAGAAGGCAGGAGGGGATAGGAAAGCTGGTAACAGGGAACCCAAGGTCGAGCAGGGAGAGTGTTATCATTTTCAAATGATGTGAACAGACATTTCTCCAGTGTCATGGGGTTGTTAACCAATGTCATAAAACAATGTGTGTATTAATGTTTAATGAGAAGCCAGTTCTGTAAACCTTCATATAAAGTACAAAAAAATAAATAAACATAAAGAAAGTGAAGACAACTCACAGACTGGGAGAAAATATTTGCTGGTAAGATTTTAATAGCCAAGAAAATATATAAAGAACTCTTACAACTCAGCAATAACTAGACAAACAGCTCAATTAAAAAACAGACAAATGATGTGAATAGACATTTCTCCAGTGAAAATATACATATGGCCAATAAGCACATGAAAAGATACACAACCTCATTAGTCACTAGGGAAATGCAAATCAAAACCTCAGTGACATACTGCTCATACCCACTAGGACGGCTATTATAAACACACGCACACAGAGAGAAAGTGTTAAGTGTTGGCGAGGATATGGAGAGATTATAACTCTCCTACACTGCTGGCAGAAATGCAAAATGGTGCCAGCCGCTGTGGAAAACTGTCTAGTGAGTTAGGACACGACCCAGATATTCTACTCCTAGGTATTTACCCAAGAGAATTAACAACATACACTCAGATAAAAACTTACACACAAATGTTCATGGCAGCATTATTCATAATAGCCAAAAAGTGAAGACAACCCAAATGTCCATCAACTGATAAAATGGATGAACAAAATGTGGCATTATCCATACAATGTAATATTATCCAGACATAAACCAAAACCAAATCAAACCTATTGCTATTGGAGTCAATTCCGGCTCACAGCAACCCTATAGGACCGAGTAGAATTGCCCCATACGGTTTCCAAGGAATAGCTGGTGGATTCAAACTACTGATCTTCTGGCTAGCAGCCGAGCTCTTAACCACTGCGCTCCCAGGGCTCCATTCAGACATGAATAGGAAGGAATTACTGATCCATGTTACAACAGGCTGAAACCTTGAAAACATTATACTAAGTAAAAGGCGGCAGACAGGAAGGGCAACATACTGTAGGATTCTGTACATAGAAAATGCCCAGTATAGACAAATCCATAGACAGGAGTATTAGTGGTTACCAGGGGATTAAAGAATGAGGGAACTGGAATATATGGGGTTCCTTTCTGGGATGATGGAAAAGTTCTGAAATTAGATAGTGTTGATGGTTTTTAATATATTCGATACTGAACTATATTAAAAACCATTCAATTAATTATACACTGTGAAACGGTTAAAATGGCAAATTTTATGTTAGATGAATTTTGTCTCAATTAAAAAAAACTAGATATAAAAATTGGTTGAAGGGTAGTGAAGGTACCAGTTAGGAGACTACTGCAGGGATTCAAACTCAAGGTATGATAAAAGAAAATAAAGGATGCAAACCTACCCGGACAACACAATACCTTTGTTCCTTAAAAGCATAAAAAATTTAGAAATATGTAAAAAATATGAATGGTAGTTGTCTCTGAGTGATTTTTTTCTTTACAGGTATTTTTCTATATTGTCTTAATTTCCCACGAATGGGATATACCATTTTTTTTAATTCATTACAAAATATTTCAAACATACAGAAGAGCAGAGAATAATTTAACAGTCATGAACCTAGTCATTCAGACCTATAAATGCTAATTTGCATCAGATAGTTTTATCAAAATCGTTTTTACTGACATAATCAAAAGCCCTATTCATACTGTTTCCCAATACTACTGACCCATCCTCAGAAGTAACCACTATCATGAAGCAATACACACGTTTCTCTGTTTTCATTATAAACATGTACAAACAAACAATACACAGTATGGCTGTACTGTTTAAAATCTAAATAAATGGTATCATACTGTACATTCTACTGCACTTTATTTTTTCTACTTCACATTATATTGTCGAGATCTACCCATATTTACACCTATTATTTTTATAACTTAAGAAAAGTATGCATTTTTAAAAGGCATTATTAATGACAGGGGTCCCCAAGTTTGAAGTTTTTTTTTCTTAGCTGTACACAATACATAAAGTTTGTTTTTAAACATTTTAAGCATTTTTTTTGATGAATACAACACAACAGCAACATCTTGGTTTATCACCTTCATCTCCATATGTACTTTTTTTTTTTTTCCTTTAAACTGAAGATTAAGTGACTGTCTTTACTGAGTGACAGCAACATTCTCCTCTGGACTTCCCTGCCATGCAAGTATACCCACTAGTCAAGTACTTGGAAAATATGTAAAATAATTGTTAAAGACAAAAATCATGCTGCCATTCATCTAGCTACCTAAACGATAATTATATATAAAGTATTGACATAAAACTTGTTGACAAATCCTAGCACTAATAAGCATGAACACAAACTAAAGCTCAAATAATGAATGAATGCAAGCTTTAAGCTGAACTCAGTAAAAAGCAGCATCATTTTCCACATAAAAATAACTAACTACATTTAAATAACTTGGTAACAGCAAAATAAATAAAATGCTAGTTTTGGAAAGAGAATTTGAAATCCCAAGTCACTGAACAAAATTTCAACTTCCCTAAGTATTTCTTATTCCTTTCCCCTTAAACAAATCAACAGCTTGTTTTCTGATAGCCTTTTTTTTGGGCTGTAACTCCAAAGTAAAGATATTATCATGAATCACGCTCTGTAAAATAGACACGACAGTACATATCTCACATGATTGTTGTGAAACTTAAGTTTTATGTATACATATATATAAAATTAGAGGCAAAAACAATGCCTGACATTTTTAATTTTACCAATTATTAAATTTATTATGAACAGTAACAACAATCTCTATATGCAACTATAATTGATGAAGTACAAATGTGGGGCTAAACTTTTTACCTTGGGTATTCTTTTTTATCTAAGTAATACAACCTACAGTATGTCAGGAGAAAGGTCACGGGCATCAGTGGTAACAAAACATTAAGTGTCACTTACCCACAAGTAATATGTGAACTGAAGTGCAAAAATAGCAATGCCTTCATTATCAAAAGATCCAGCTACTGACCGAGATATGTAACCTGGTACAATAGCAATAAAACAAGCAGCTAAAAGTCCTGCTCCCTGGTTCCAAAGTTCTCTGGTAAGCAGGAAAGTAGATATAGATGTAAGGCCGCTAAAAGTTGGTGCAAGGAACACACATACGTCTCTTATATGAACTGTTATGTTCAATGTATTTAAAATCCAATGAATAAGGCCAGCTGTTATCATCAATCCTGGGTAAACCTAGAGAGAAAAAAAAAAAGGAAACTTTAATTATTACATATAAAATGAAGTATCTGAAAAAACTAACATTAAGTTCTCTTCTTTATTATCATTACACAGTCTTTGTAATAAGTTTGAGAACAAGACCTCAAAACTGTTGGCCTTTGTTGTATACTACAAAATAAAATGTTCATTTTGGACTGGGTACTAAAAAACAAAGTTCAAATACAGAGGGATACATATATCAGTAGAAGGGGGGAGATCACACAGAATACAAAGGAGGAATGATTAAAATTGAAAATGTGTAAGAATGAAAACTATAGGTAACTTTCCTATTGATCTTGCTAACTCCCTTTTTTTTTTTCCCTTCACTTCAAAACAGGTCCTAGTCTAACTTATCCTCAAATATGTTTTTTTTTAAACATTCCAGTTTCACCCATAGGTATATGTGTAAAAGGAAACGGGAAAAAAGGAGAAATGGCCAAGAAAACTTAGGCAGCAAAATGAATTATGTGGTGTTTATGAAGAAGCTTTCCCTCCTTTCAAGCCCAAGATTAAGAAAGTAAATCCCTAACGGAGCAGGAGAGCAGTGGGATGCAGACCTCAAATTCTCATGAAAAGATCAGACTTAACGGTCTGACTGTGACTAGAGGGACCCCAGAGGTCATGGTTCCTGGACCTTCTGTTAGCCAAAACTGGAACCATTCCTGAAGCCAACTCTTCAGACAGGAATTGGGCTGGATTATACGATAGATAACGATACTGGTGAGGAGTGAACTTCTTGACTTAAGAAGACACATGAGACTATGTGGGCAGCTCCTGTCTGGAGGCGAGATGAGAAGGCAGAGGGGTACACGAGCTGGCTGAATGGACAAGGGAATACAGGGTGGAGAGGAGGAGTGTGCTGTCTCGTTAGGGGGAGAGCAGCTAGGAGTACATAGCAACGTGTATGTAAGTTTTTGTATGAGAGACTGACTTGATTTGTAAACTTTGACTTAAAGCACAATAAAAAAAAAAAAAAAGAAAGTAAGTAATTTTAGTTATGAAAAGAAGGACCAAGCAGTTAGTGAATTCAAAGATCAATGATTTAGGACTCCTGGAAGGATGAAAGTTTTCATGTCACTTAAAGTGATTCGGGATGAAAGGAAACACTACACCAGTAGGGGCCAGTTCCCAGGGGTACTCCTTCCCTCACCCTTACAGAGGAACAGCACGCAGGAAGTATTCCAACAGCAGTCAACAGTACATTGTTTCTGAGTGATTCTTCAGGGACTAAAATGTGCATTTACATCTGCACCCTTAGCTAAGCCCTAAAAGACCCTTTACTTCCTCCATTGTTGAAACTACAAAGGTAATGCTGTAAATTTTTCACCAGTTACACTATTTAACACTACGAATCTCTCATGTCCTTAGCCCACCTGCCTGACCTTTCTTTGTAGGACTTACCACCATCTGACATACTCTTTATTTTACTTATTTATTGTCTATTAACTGCTCACCCTCACTAAAATATAAGCCCCAGAAAAAGCAGGGAATCTTCCCCAGCCATCTAGAACAACGGCCGGCAGAAAACAGACGCTCCATACCAAGCGAATGCACGAACAGAAGGAAAAATGGAGGAAGGGCAAAACTATGGCAACTTTACATCTGTCTCAAAACAAAAAAAAAGAAAATGAAAATTTTGTTCTACATCACATTTAATACCAGGTCCCAGGGTATGATTCCGTCAGCAACCTTCAAAGAAAACAGAAGTGAATTTGAAAATGCTGCTCAAGGTACGTCAATTATTTCCATGCGATACGGTAGACTGAGCTGACACACCAAAATACATCACGTAGAAGTATTGAGGAAAGAAATTTCTCCCACAGCATATTCAAGCTCAAAACAAAGAATTCTCTGGATGCTAAAAATGAAGAGGAAATGCAAAGAGGTACTGACGCCACGGGAGCCCACAGGGAAAAAAAAAAGTCAGACCTGTTACAGGCCTTGGGGGCTGGAAGCTAGGGAGTTGTCACCCAACATAGACATCAGAGAGAAAGTCGTGTTTCCAGCACAAGCCAAGCCCTGGAAGGAATGTCCTGTTTATGAAACTAGATCAGACAAGTTCTACTCATCCATCGAGGGAAGCAGTAAGACGCTTGCCTTCCTTCCTGCAGTGGATTAATTACTTTTCTGTGTGGCCTTTCTGGCCATGGGCTTATCATTCCCACCCAGGTGACTGTGTGATAGGGTAACTGTGACCTACTAAGGGGATTGGTCAGTTTTGCCTTGAAAGAGAGCCAATTCTAGAGCAAAGAGGGGAGCCCACCACCACCAAAGAAGGAGAGGCCCACAAGGACAGTGCAGTGGGCTTCCAGCCCCCAAACAAGAAAGCTGAGTACCTTTGGGCAGAGACTGACCCATGAATTTGGGACGTGCCAGCCTCCAACAACTGCATGAGCAATTTCCTTTATGTGGTCCGTGAGTTCTGTGAGACCTTGCAGTGAATTAGGGAACCCAAAGACAAGAGGGAGAACGCTGAGGGGAGAGGAAGTAGTTGATGTTAGAGATGTTGGAGTGGGACAGCAGCTTGGAAAAGTTAGACACTTGGGACGTCTTTAACCTCTGTGTCACAGGAACCAGCTCTGTGCTGATGCTTCTGAAAGAAATTATTCGTTGACTTCCAAAGCTCTGAGTAGAAATGAAACACTACAGGAGAAAGAAGCAAGTCATTCACGTGTGTGAATGTGGGCTCCACATTTATAACAACGTTAGGTGTAAGAAACCTCAAGATGAGAAATGGCCTCTAAAAGCTCCCCTAGAACTGGTGAAATCCCTAAGGGCTCCAGCAAAGGCAAATGAAAAAGGTTATTACATGGATGGCCCCAAACCCCAGGGCACTAGGAGTCTCAGAGAAAACAAGCCTCCACTGAGGACGACTTCAAGATGAAAAGTTATAAAGCACACACAGAAACTACAGTCATTAAATACGAACACAATAAAGTACACGTGTAAAGTCCGTTAGCACCACGAGCACTGCAGGTAACAGACATCTACCACACCCGCCCTTCAGTACTCAGAGCCTCTCTGCACACTGCAGACCACCATGACCACTCTCATTGGGCCTTTATCTCTATTTATATCAAAGATAAGAAGACCCCCCAAACGAGAAACGCAACAACACTTTACCAACAAGGAAAACACATTGTTTCCAAACACAAGAGAGAATGTTTATAAAATCTGGCTATATCCTAGCTCACAAATCAAGTCTCAATAAATTTCAAAGAACTGAAATACACAGAATTTATTCTCTAACCACAAAATATTTGAAGCAGAAATCAAAAAAAGATAACTAAGAAAGTCCCCTATGCTGGGAAATTAAACGCAATTCTAGATAACCCATGAGTCAAAGGGAAAATTTTAACAGAAATTAAAAAATATTTTTAATTAAATCATAATGAAAATATTACAGCTATCGAAACTTACGGAATTCACAATCAGAACCACATTAGATGGACTCTAGTAGAACGGGAGAAAGATGTGGAAGAGAACCTCAAGTACCCCCCAGCCAAAAAAAAGAAAAAAAACAAAACAGACTTAGTAGACTGGTTGAGACTGGAGGGACTCCCAGACTACTGCCCTGAGATACTCAAATGAAAACTAGCCCAAGATCACATTTTAGCTGAATAAGAGATTGGCTCGCAAAATAAAGAATATCACTGTGAGTACTGAGCTCCTTTAAAAAATATCTATAAGAAACCGAATGGTCAGCAATTCTTTAAAACAAAGATGAGAATCTAAGAGAGCAGGGAAACTAGATTAATGGAAACTAAACTAGAATGGAAATATTGAGAATGTTCACACATAATGAAGAACGTAACCAGTACCACGAAATGTGTGTAGAAATTGTTCAATGGGAATCTAAACTGCTGTGTAGTTTTCACCAAAAACAATAAATTATTATATTAAGAAAAAAAAAAAGCTACTTATGGAATGCAGCTAAAGCAGTGACTGGTGAAAGATTTATAGCTTTAAAACGCATATGTAAATGAAGTTAAAAATTGAGCAGATCATCTCAGGAAGTCAGAAAAAGAACATCAAAATAAACTCAAGAAAGTGAAAGAAGGAAATAATAGAAATAAAATAGAAAACAAACAACAATCAGCAGAGTCAAATTTCCTTTGGGTTTAAAAAAGCTAATAAAATTGATAACGCTCTCCTCTTCAAAATTTTCCTTACATTCCAAATTCTAAAAAAAATAATCATTATTTTCATGTCATCTGGTCATCAGAATTCCTCATGAACTATATTCAAATACTACTCAGTTATGTGGAACACTTTACAGCAACTGACCGCTAACCAAAAGGTCGGCAGTTTGAAACTGCCAGCGGCTCCATGGGAGCAAGGTGTGGCAGGCAGTCCGGACAGATTCACAGCCTCGGAAACCCTGTGGGATCGAGGTGAGTCAGAATCGACTTGATGGCAGTGGGTTTGGTTCTGATTTTTTTATGGAAGATTTGGAACCTAGAAAATTAGAATTATCCGGTTATTCTAAATTTCAGTCTCTTTCCAAAAGATTATTTTCAAGCGAGTTGCTATAAAAATTAACACAAAAACATACAAATAGCGTGAACTTGACATGCAGACCCCATCATTTGTCAGAAATAGTGGCTAATGTTTAAGATAATCCAAACACAGGTGGTGAGGAAGAAAGAGGGGTCAAGAAAAGAGTCTAAGTTAATTATTAATCGGCCATGGAAAAACAGATTAGCCAACTATACAAAACTTTCAACAATCTCCACCACCACCTTCTCAAAGAATGATTTAGTCAAAAAACCACAGAATTTTCTGATGAACATAAATAACTGCTAATATACTTACAGTACCACCTACTATTCTTCCCAGTGGATACCACGCTCTTTCATCAAACCAATTTAAAAACTCATAGAACCCATGAGAAGCAAGATGATGTGTTGATCTGTAGTTAAACCTAGAGAAAAAGAGGAAAAAAGGAGTGTTAAAAAACAGCTTAACAGAAACACACAGCTTTATCTTTCCCTATACTTGCATTATATTATACAACTCTGTGGCTACGTATTTTAGAGCAACTTTTCTGAAATTTCAATTTTTTTTAAAGGAATATGATTACAACTCTAACATAACTAAAAACAAAAAAAACCCCACATCCAAAAGAAAACCCCACACCTACGAAACTGAAAGACCAAAACCAAACCCATCGCCATTGAGTCGATTCCGACTCATAGAGACCCTACAGGACAGAGGAGAACTGCGCCACAGTTTCCAAGGAGCGCCTGGTGGATTCGAACTGTCAACCTTTTGGTTAGCATCCATAGCACTTAACCACTATGTCACCAGGGTTTCCCCTACAAAACTAGTAACGTTCAAAGTAACGATTGTCCGTTGCTTAGGGTCCAGGTGGGAGAGGGCTATAAATATGGATATAAAAGAAAGTCTAGGTCCCTAAAATTCATCAAATGGTAAAAGAAAGAAGTCCAGGACTCTCAGAAGATTAAGAACCACTGACAGAAGATAGCATCAAAATAGAAGGAGCTCACTTGCCACAACCAGCTCCAGTTCTAAGGCCCCACAAGTTACAGGGATAAAGAGTAAATTATAATACCACTCCAAAAGCAAAACAAAACACAACCTGTAGGAGAACCATAACAGCACTGTAAACCAAGAATATGACCTTAAAGAAGGAGAGTTTATATTGAATTCTGGAAAGAAGACAAACTTGAAGATAAGAAATTAAAGAAAGTACAGTTCAAACTGCAGGCAGAAGAAAACGCTGACCACAGGGGCAGTCCCAGGGATATTCCACGTTTAGTGCACAGTGGCTATGGGGACAGGAGGGAAGCCTGGAGCAGTCCTCAGCGTAAGAGCATTAGAGAAAGACAGCCAGGCAGATGGATAACTTTCTCCTACTTTGCCAAGCAGGAAAGGGGGCACCAGAGGTATCTGCCTGAGGTAGAAGCACTACACATAGTGAGTCAACAAGTCAAACAACACTGGACACACAGAGGAAGAACAGGAAATCCCACAAGTCCTGGTCCTCACCCCCACAATCACTAGGCTCAAGCTGTGGAGCACTTACAGACAGACTTACCAAACACAAAAATAAGAGCACATCCAAAAAGCAAACATTTGAGGTAAGTAAGTATAATGAAAGCTAAGTATCAAAATCAACAAATAGAAGAACTAATACCAGGAAGGAGCCCTGGTGGCATAGTGGTTAAGAGCTTGGCTGCTAATCAAAACGTCAGCAGTTCAAATCCCCCAGCCACTCCTTAGAAGCCCTATGGGGCAGTTCAACTCTGTAGTATAGGGTCGCTATGAGTTGGAACTGACTGGATGGCACTTAACAATAACAATACCAGGAAACCAAAACCTGGCCATCAAGTCGATTCCGACTTATAGCAACCCTATAGGACAGGGCAGAACTGCTCCACAGGGTTTCCAAAGAGTGGCTAGTGGATTAGCACTGCTGACGTTTTGGTTAGCCAGCCAAGCTCCTAACCACTGCACCATCAGGGCTCCAATACCAGGAAACAGAATTACGAATTAATATCTTCAGAGAGCAAGGACAAGTCAGAGCAGCCAGAGAAAGTATAACCTAGAGGTAGAGAGTGCATGCTCTCGAATTATAGCCTGGGATTGAATCTTAGTTCCTTCATCTGTAAAACAGGGTTAACAACAGAAACCGTTACCTAAGGCAGCTATGCTGAGTAAAAATATAAGTGTCTCTAAAGCACTGAGAGGCTACTGCTACTATTATTAATGAAATAAAGGAAATATTTAAGATTCTGAATGCCAAAAATACGATTGTCAAGGTAAACAAAATAAAAAGATAGGCTAAATAGCAGAAAAGACAAAAAATGAAAAGGTTAGAACAAGATTAAAAGTATTATGAAAAAATTAAGAAACCTAAAGAAAAATTCAGAAGTTCTTACATCTGTCTTTAAAAAAAAGACTGAATGCTACAAAGGATTAAAAGGAAAAAAAAAAAAAAAACTCCATATACATTCCAATAAGTTTCAACACACTTATGGATGAAAAACAACTTAAAATCATGCAGAGGAAACAGATTCTCTAAAAAAGAAAAATCAAACTGATAACCATGTTTCTCTCTGGAACCACTGAGCGGTCTAAGGCAAAGGAGTAATATACCCAAACTTTCGACTGAGGGAAATGGATTTTAAGAAAACAAAATAACTTAGTGTACTAGCTACATGGAAGACTAAGCTAAAGTTAGGAATGCTACCGCAAGGAAGTCTTTACCTGAACTGAAATATCTCAATGCCAGAGACAAAGAATTTATTACACTTACAAAGCAAGGACCATGGAAAGGTTGTCACTTTAGTAAAAAAAAAAAACTTTAGTAAAAGGAGATGGAAAACAATCTATTCGCCACCATGGAAGTGACAAAGTTTACTGTTCCCCAAGGAGGGGGGGAATTCCATGGAAAAACTACACTGCCTCACCTTTGCACCATGCATGAGGGTAAAGTCTAAATTTACAAGGTCCCTGGATGTCGCAAACGGTGAAGCCCTAGACTGCCAGTCGAAAGGTTGAAAGCATCCATTAAGGACACGTGAGTAGTGCGCATTCTTTTTGTAAGATGGGAGAAAGATGACTGGGCAACTGACAGATGGGAAAACAGAGTCAGCTTGACGGCTGGACCTCAGGCTTAAGAAGCACCTCAAGAAGGTGAGGACCTGAAACTTCCGTGAGAACTGCTTGTACTAACTCCCTTGAATGGAGAAGTCTTCAAGCACTGTATACGCAGACTTTCCTTGTTAGAACGCTCCACAATACTGGTGCCAAGGCTTGGTCTTCATTCTCCTTGTCCATTCCCTGAACTTCAATTACCACATACGATTCCTTTCTCTAAGCTCTAAATCCGTATACCATAGCCTACTCAGACATCTACTTAGACGTCTCCACAGGCACCTCAAGCTCGACACACCTAAATCTGAACTCATTTACTCCAGCCTCCAATACTAAATCTGGTCTCCATCCTAGTTAAAATGTTACCACTCTCACATATGTCTAGGAGTCATCTTAGACTCCTCTCTCTCCACGAACCCAGCTCTTACATTCCTCTAAGTAATGCCCTCTTCATGTTTTATCTAGACTATTTTACTTGCCTCCTTACTAGGTTCCCAGCTTCCAGTATCCCCTTCCTGCTTACCAATCCATTCTCCACACAATGGGCAATGTTTAGAACTCTTAGCTTTCTACATTAATCCTTCGAATGTTTCCCCAGACCTACAGGATAAAATTCTAATGTTTTAAGGCTCCCTTTCCCTTCACATCCCCCCCATGAAATGGTCCCCACCTACCTCTTTCTCACCTTATATTCCTAAACTTCTGGCTCTTCCTTGAATACACATTGTTCATGCTGCTTCACACTTCTTTAACTTTGCACAAACTGATCTTGTTCCCTGAAGAACCATCCTTCCATATCCTCCCTAACACCTGCCTTCCAAGATCTACATCAAAAGATACCTCCAGCTAAGCCTTAACTATCCTTTCCAGATAAGAATCCCTGCGTGGTGCAAATGATTGAGCACTCTACCACCAGCTGAAAGGTTGGTGGTTTGAACCCACCCAGAGGTGCCTTGGAAGACAGGCCTAGCAATCTGCTTCTGAGAGGTCACAGCCTTGAAAACCCTACAGAGCAGTTCTACTCTGCACACATGGGGTCACCATGAGTTGAAATCAACTAGATGGCAACTAACAACAACAATCCTTTTCAGATAAGAGTTGTCATTCTCCTTTACACCTCTACTGTATCTTGCACTTAGGATTCTATCTCTTCCAAACCATCCAACATACCAACTGCGGCGCTAATTTACCTATTTGCCTCCTCCACTAGATTAGAAGGCCTTTAAAAGCAGAAATGCCATCTGAAGTGTGTAACAAGAATGAACATTTAAAGAGTGCTTACTATGTACCATGCGCTGTTTTACTTTGTTTATCTGTATTAACTCATTTAATTTTGAGGACAACTATTCCCAACTTACAGATGAGAAGAGGAAAGCACAGGGGGTTAAGTAACTTGCTCAAAGTCGATCAACTGATGAGATGGATTCCCGGGAGACTATCTCATACCGTATGGCCCTCTAGGCAAGTACGAAACGAATCAACCTGCCTACCTCAGCACCAGGCACAGTTCCCGCCATACAGTAAGCCGTCCAACAAATGTTGGCTAAAGCTCCTCTAGAACATTTTATGTATGATCCAATTTTAAAACATATTTTCCATGAATGTATCCCGAGTAACACGATTTAGTGCTAGAGTGAGGTTATGAGCTGTGTTTAACTTCCACTGTTAAGGTAAACTAGCCTTTCCATACAAATACACTATTCAGGTACAGAATAAGAAAAACACTGTAACTGGTTTAATTATCATTCAGTGCACATTCCATGTACTGTATTCAATGCTATTTAGTTCCCTCTCTATGTTTTGGCCTCTAAAATCTCTCATCAACCTTCTATATCACTCACAAAACCATTCGGTATTGTAAACAAAAATGAAGAAATCTGTTGCAGCCAAATGAATTTCTGCCCCATTTTATTCTTTTTTAAAAAATTAGTCTGAATAAGGATTTAATTCCTCAACTACCCATCTCAGCACTTGATCTGGCCCTATCTAACACTCTCCACCTTCCCCATTACATCTTGGCCACAGTGACCTTGCTTTTGTTCCTCCAACATGCCAAGCTTGGTCCTGCCTGCAGGAATGCTTTTAACCCAGATCTTCACAGGGCTAACTCCTTCTTGTCATTCATCACCTCAAAAACACCTACTTCCACATCTAAAGCGGTGGCCCTATATTATACCCCATAAATGCACATCAGCCACTAGCTAGCATATTACACTTTAGCTTTTCATAGCCTTTATAACTGAAATTTAGGCCCCTTGGCGCACAAACAGCTTACACTTGACTGCTAACTAAAGGCTGGCAGTTTGAACCCACCCAGCAGTACTATGGAAGGAAAGGCCTGGCAGTTTGCTCCCATTAAGATTGTTGTTATTTACGGACAAGTCGATTCCAACTCATGGAGACCCTATGCGAGCACAGTAGAACTGCTCCCTAGACTATGACCTTTCAGAAGCAGATCACCAGGCCTGCCTCCGGAGGCACACCTCTGGGGGGGTTTGAATATGGGTAGGTTCAAACCATCAACCTTCCAGCTAGTAGTTGAACACTTAACTGTTTGTGCTACCAAGGACTCTGTTCAGATCAGAGCCAAGAAACCCTACAGAGCAGTACTACTGTTACACATGGGGTTGTCATGAGTTGGAATCAATTCAATGGCAACTACCTACAACATAATGGAAATTATCTTGCTTTTTTTTTTGTCTGCTTGCCATTCTGGAAAGAAAAGTCCCATTACAACAGGAACTCTGCCTATATCACCAACACTTGGTACTGTACATAGTTATCACACGGTAAATATTTGTTGCCTGTT
The DNA here is from genome assembly GCF_024166365.1 of Elephas maximus indicus. Taxonomy (NCBI): domain Eukaryota; kingdom Metazoa; phylum Chordata; class Mammalia; order Proboscidea; family Elephantidae; genus Elephas; species Elephas maximus. The sequence continues at coordinate 7,998,345 of NC_064845.1, forward strand.
GAGTAAATGTTGAAGGTATCAGTAAGTACTAAAAGCACTGCTTTACCATAGTTTAGATATGCAATCAAAGTCCACAAAATCAGTGCTTTTAAAAATTCTAAAATATATACAATATCTTAATTTATCACCTTCTCCCACAAAAACACACAATAAAGCAATGGCAAGATAGAAAAATGAAGGGATAGACATCTACATATGAAAAGTCAAGACTAGATAAAAATGCACAAAGAATGTAGGTCAAAAGGGCCTGGGAGTTCAAACTTTAAATCTGTCTTCAATTCCCAGCAATCAGAGCAAAAAAGGGAGAGAGGAGCACCATGACTCTCAGCAGAAAAGGACAAAAAAATGCCCTTTCCTTAATCAAACTAGGTTTTGATTGAAAGTAGTACCAACATCTGACAGTGTTTTTAAAGAAAAAGAAAGTACAGGTATTAAGTGCAGTGATTCTAACATGAATTTTCTTAAAATATAAAGTTCATCCCCAAAACTAATTTTTTTTGCAATAATCATACTCTTATTTTATAGGTTTTAGAGACAGGTATCACCCCAAGGCAACAGCAACAGAGTTAGAAACAGGAGTTAGCAGGTGACAGGCAAGATACACAAGCAGCCAGTTTCAGATTTTGCATTCCTAAACATCTTCCCAAGTAGACCGAACGCCCGGCCCCCAATCCCCACACACAACTCGTATTACACATAGTTAACAACCAGCATGTCTGGCCAGAGATTCCATGACAAGTATTAGGTATGCTGAAGGAAATATTTACAAAAAAATCAATCTTATAAGTATGTGTGGGATGGCTGGGTACACAGGGGCAAAGGCCGGTCAATGGGCCTAGTAAGGATCTGCAACCAAAAAGGTCAGAGAGACAGTAAAAACAACAGTAAAGAAAAGGAGCCCAAAAGATACATTAAATACACTTTGAAGAGTGTTCAGTACAGGTAAACACTCCATATGAAATCATTTATTATCAGTCTTAGTGTTGGCTGTGTTCCTGAGTTGGCAAGACCACCAGCCGACAATGCAGAAGCGTCACAGAAAACAGAGGGAGAGGCAGTACTTTTTTTTAACCTTTCTGGGTGACAGTCTCTGAGAATTTGATGAAAGCTATGGCGTCTCTCACCAGAAGAGTGCATAAAAATTTTGCAGAATTTCAAAATTATTTTTAGAAGAACCCCATCACGTAAGTCACAATAGAAAGGAATCTACTTCAAGAACAAATTACAATCACCAGCAATGAACAATCAGCCTGTGTCGTCCTGTTCAACAGTGCAGGAAGAACTACACCTGTGACCTCCTGGGGCAGTTTTGGGAAACGCAGGCTTCACGGACAAAAATCAACATAAAACCAACCCTCAAAATGCAAAGATTAATCGAGTTCCCACCTTCCCACCTCTCAATCACCTGTGGTATCAGCCACCCACACAACACTCTCTCTGCCCCTGGCCACCTCATGCTAGATGAGAGCTCATAAACTGAAAGGACACTGTTCCTCGGACCGCCAAACAGGCACATGTCAGCCACAAACTCAGGAGCCCACACCACACCCTTACTTCTGACCTGCTGCCGGCACACATGGGGTTTTCCCACAGCCCCTTCAGGATGTCAGCAACAAGCTCAGGCGCTTACCCGTGGCTCCCTCGCTGTCACCTGCTGGCTCCCACTACTTTGGGTCTGATAACTCGCTGAACAACTCACATAAGGCGCAGAAGTACTACAGCAGTCCCTGGGATGAGAACGTCTTCCAGCCAACTCGAACGTGCGCTTTAATGTAATGTAAATTCGCCCTTGATTTGAAAAGACGGAACCAACCCCCACTCAGCCCTCCTGGCAACAGTCTTCACAGTCACCGTCGCCTGCTGCACGCGGAGCATCGTTGAAGAGGCTTCGAGCCTTTTCTTGCAATAAAGTAAGGCCAAATAAAAACCGTATGCACCTGTTCCAACTTCCCTACAAATTGAATTTAAAGACACAGGAACCTGAACAGATCTCATTCATAACCCAGGACTACCCATATGACTACAGATTTATCAGAGCCAAAGAACACAAGTCAACATCATCTAAAGAAGAAATGCATGAGGGAGGCTTGGAAGGGTTCCCAACACAGAGCGTCCATGTCCCAAAGCGGGGGCGCATCACCCTCCCAGGGGCTGATTATCCAACAGGCAAGGTAGCCATGGTGCTTACATTGCTTACCAGATCATCTAATGAACAATTCCCCATTTTTTCACCACATCAAAGATTCTGCTTGTAGGTATGTCTGGCATCTGTCTCTCTCCCAACCCCAGAGCACATTCCTACAAATCAAAGCCTCTTTTCAAATTTGCGATCCCTGGCAGGGGCAGATGGCCCAGAAAGCAAGGTAAGTACAGGTTTACTTATACTTACTCGTGTAGTGAAACTGTTCACTACAGGTGATCTGGTAAGCAAGGTAAGAACGGTGCTCGCTTCACCAGTCTGGAAGCTCTCTCAGAGGCTCCTTATTCACAGCCTTTATTGGCCTCCATCATTAACGTAGTCATGACTGAGGCCTTATTGCATATGCGTGATAGATTAAGTCATGCCTCCTGAGGTTAGCTGATAGCAGCTACCAGGTGGTCTAGCCGCCCCCCCCGGCCCCCCCCCCACTAGCACAAATGAATGTCAGATGTGGTCTGGATTAACAAAGGTACCTCAATTACTCAAGAAATTCCAAGGGTTTAGTTATCTTCTAAAGGAGCCCTGGTGGCACAATGGTCAACCCTATGAGCAGCTTCCATGGGAGAAAAGAACTGGCAATCTGCTCCCAGAAAGATTAGAGCCTTGGAAACCCCATAGGGAAGTTCCACTCTGTCATACAGGGTTGTTATGAGTAGGAATCGACTCAATGGCACACAACAACAACAGAGTTATCTTCTCAGGAAACAAGGCACATCCACGTCACTTTTAAGTTAAACTCTTTACACCAAACATATTTTTCAAGATTTTGAACAAGTCCTTAATCATTTAAAGTTTAGTATTTTTTTCCATCAGGGAAAACAACAAAAACAAGGGAAAGCACCAATTAATAAAATGATTGTGTAACCCCTCGATTCTTTTTCAAATTATTGTGGTGCTTAAGGGCTTTCTGTATCAAAGCAGTCTTTGCCCTATCTCAAAAAATCAAGGAAAGGTGTCAGGGAGAGATTCAAGAGAAACGACGGTTATTATTTAGTTTGCATTTGTTTATGGGGGATGAACACGTTAAAAAAAAAAAAAAACTTCAAATTTACAAAAAATAACTGATATCTAAATTTTGGTATACAAATATAGCACTGCGCTATCTCAAAAGTCTGGTGGCAAAGCAGTAGATGGAGCGGGACTACTCTACCAAGACTTAAACAGATGTCCTCCATGCATCCTAAAACAGAAAAAGCTGGAAGCCACATAAACGAAAACCCTGAATATAAGACTCTGTAATCATGCAAATATTTTCTTGAAAAAGCAACCATAAAATATGGATATCAATCTATGAGTAAATTATTGTTCTCAAATAACTTTTCACCTCAGAGCCAATAAGCCTGGGCGTTCTACACAAAAGTACAGAATTCTAACTGAGAACCAAATACAAACTTGGCCCCTGCCTTCACAGAGCTGACCACTGAACCATCTGAGGAGGGAAGGGCAACAAGCAAGCGGAGAAGGGAACACACAGGGTACTAAAGAGCACCTGGCCTGTTACACTGTTCATTTTTAAAAGCTGAAATATAAACTTAGATACAATACACAGATTCTATGAATTTTGTCAATTGCATGCATACATGTAACTATCATCCAAAACCATCACCTGAGAAAGTTCCCTCATTCAATTTTTCATTCAACTTCCTTTCCCCTCCCTCTCCCAAACACTTTGTGACTATTAGCATAGATTTACTGTGCTTGCTTTCAGAAGTCATCTAAATGAAATCACACATTGTTTTCACTCAACCTAATTTTTTAAAAAATAATTTTTATTGTGCTTTAAGTGAAAGTTTACAAATCAACTCTGTCTCTCACACAAAAACCCATATACACCTTGCTACACACTCCCAGTTACTCTCCCCCTAATGAGACAGCCTCCCCTCTCCCTCCACTCTCTCTCTTCGTGTCCTTTTCGCCAGCTTCTAACCCCCTCCACCCTCTCATCTCCCCTCCAGGCAGATGCCAACCTAGTCTCAAGTGTCTACCTGATCCAAGAAGCTCGTTCTTCACCAGTATCATTTTCTATCTCATTGTCCAGTCCAATCCATGTCTGAAGAGTTGGATTCGGGAATGGTTCCTGTCCTGGGGCAACAGAAGGTCTGGTGGCCATGAACACCGGGGTCCTTCTAGTCTCAGTCAGACCATTAAGACTGGTCTTATGAGATTTTGGGGTCTGCATCTCACTGCTCTCCTGCTCCCTCAGGGGTTCTCTGTTGTGTTCCCTGTCAGGGCAGTCATTGGTTGTAGCCAAGCACCATCTAGTTCTTCCGGTCTCAGGATGATGTAGTCTCTGGTTCATGTGGCCCTTTCTGTCTCTTGGGCTCGTAATCGCCTTGTGTCCTTGGTGTTCTTCATTCTCCTTTGATCCAGGTGGATTGAGACCAATTGATGCATTTTAGATGGCTGCTTGCTAGCTTTTAAGACCCCAAGACGCCACTCTTCAAAGTGGGATGCAGAATGTTTTCTTAATAGATTTTATTATGCCAGTTGACTTAGATGTCCCCTGAAACCATGGTCCCCAGACCTCTGCCCCTGCTATGCTGGCCTTCGAAGCATTCAGTTTATTCAGGAAACTTCTTTGCTTTTGGTTTAGTCCAATTGTACTGACCTCCCCTATATTGTGTGCTGTCTTTCCCTTCACCCAAAGGAGTTCTTATCTACTATCTAATTAGTGAATATCCCTCTCCCACCCTCCCACCCTCCGCCCTCTCGTAACCACAAAGGAATGTTTTCTTCTTAGTTTAAACTATTTCTCAAGTTCTTATAATAGTGGTCTTATACAATATTTGTCCTTTTGCAACTGACTAATTTCACTCAGCATAATGCCTTCCAGGTTCCTCCATGTTATGAAGTGTTTCACAGATTCCTCACTGTTCTTTATCGATGTGTAGTATTCCATTGTGTGAATATACCATAATTTATTTATCCATTCATCCGATGGGCACCTTGGTTGCTTCCGTCTTTTTGCTATTGTAAACAATGCTGCAATAAACATGGGTGTACATATATCTGTTCGTGTAAAGGCCCTTATTTCTCTAGGATATATTCCAAGGAGTGCGACTGATGGATTGTATGGTAGTTCTATTTTTAGCTTTTTAAGGAAGCGCCAAATCGATTTCCAAAGTGGTTGTACCATTTGACACTCCCACCAGCAGTGTAGAAGTGTTCCAGTCTCTCCACAGCCTCTCCAACATTTATTCTTTTGTGTTTTTTGGATTAATGCCAGCCTTGTTGGAGATGAAATCTCATTGTAGTTTTGATCTGCATTTCTCCAATGGCTAATGATCGTGAACATTTCCTCATATATCTCTGTTAGCTTCCTGAATGTCTTCTTTAGTGAAGTGTCTATTCATATCTTTTGCCCATTTTTTAATTGGGCTATGTCTTTTTGCAGTTGAGTTTTTGCAGTATTATGTAGATTTTAGAGATCAGGTGCTGATCAGAAATGTCACAGCTAAAAACTTTTTCCCAGTCTGTAGGTAGTCTTTTTACCCTTTTGGTGAAGTCTTTGGATGAGCATAAGTGTTTGATTTTTAGGAGCTCCCAGTTATCTAGTTTTTCTTCTATATTCTTTATAATGTTTTCTATACTGTGTATGCCACGTATTAGGGCTCCTAACGTTGTCCCTATTTTTTCTTCCGTGATCTTTATCGTTTTAGATTTTATATTTAGGTCTTTGATCCATTTTGAGCTATTTTTTGTGCATGGAGTGAGGTAAGGGTCTTGTTTTATTTTTTTGCAGATGGATATTCAGTTATGCCAGCACCATTTTTCAACCTAATATTTTGAGATTCATTCATGTGGCAGCAGTTTTTTATTTACTGAGTAGTATTCCATTTTATGAGCACTACAATCCACTCTACTGAAGGAGATTTGGGTTGTTTATAGTTCAGACACATTTTTGTAAAATAATCCTTGTAAGTCTTTTTTGAAGACACGTTTTCATTTCCTGGGGTGAATACTTTAGAAATCTCACTTTGAAGATATACCAAAAAAAAAAAAAAAAACCCATTGCCTTCAAGTCGATTCCGACTCATTTGCAATCCTACAGGACAGAACAAAACTGCCCCACAGAGTTTCCAAGGACCGTCTCACAGATTCGAACTGCCGACCTTCTGGTTAGCAGCCATAGCACTTAACCACTACGTCACCAGGGTTTCCTTGAGGTTATAGGCAGACGTATTTAAAGAAAATACCAAATAGCTGTCCAAAACAATTCCATTTACACTCCCACCAGCAATGCCTAAAAGTTCCAGTTCCTCCATACCAAGTTGTTTTTGTTTGTTTTTTTAAGGCCCGACTTCAGTCACTGTGCTGGGTGCTGGAGATACTAGTAAACAGTATAAACCTGTCTTCACAAAGGGGACTCACAGGACGCATTTACAGTAAAATCTGCAAAAGCCGAAACCTGTGTAGGAAGAAACCTGAGAAGGAAATTCAAATATTTTCCACTAAAAGGAGCGATGCAAGTCATTAAGACTGCACCCTGTCAAAGGCAGAAAACTTGTGAGACCGGGAAAAACAAGGCAATCCTGTCAAGTTCCGGCTTTCACAGGCTTCACTGTCTAATTCACAAAAAAAAAAAATCACAGATCATCTAAAATCTGGTTGAACTGTTGAGGGCAAAGGCAGGAAGAGAAGAAGTGTTCTAGAGAGAGGAGAAGGTATATGCAAGAGCCGAAAGAATACACATGGACCATTTTCATAATACTAATAGAAAATAAAGCTAGACCAAGTTTAGCAGGGATACACTAAAAAAAAAAAAAAAAAGGGCGGGGGAAGGGAGACAGAAAAAAAGCAATGTAGGAAGCATGAGTTTTAAAAAAGTTGAAAAACTGAAAAGACATCAGTTTAAATCTTCCCACTAGACACACTCACTGTAGCACACACCTACTCCTCCCCTTCATGTCAGTTATCCTTCCTGTTTGTTTCCTGTCTCTCTCTCCCCCTAAACTACAATAACCATTGGGATCACATACCCACTGCATCTGCAGTGCCTGGCACATAATAAGTTAAGTCAACAAATAATTCCTGAATACATGAGATCAGGGAGAAGTCAGGTAGTAACACTCAGAGACGGGAAGAAAGGCTTACAGAGGGAGTCTCTACCAGTTTCCTAATGCTGCGTAACAAATTGCCACAAAAGTAGCTTTTGAAACAACATACGTTTATCATCTCAGTTTCTATGGGTCAGGGGTTCAGGCACGGCTGAGCTGGGTCTTCTGCTTAGGGTCTCACAAGGGGCAATCAAGGCATTATTAGGACTGGGTTCTCATCTGGAGGCTCAATCAGGGAAAGAATCCACTTTCAGGTTCACTCAGGTTGTTGGCAGAATTCACTTCCCTGAGACTGTAGGACCAAGGCCCCAGCTGCCTGCTGGCTGTTAGCTGGAGGCTACCCTCAGCTCAGAGGCCACCAGCAGGAATTCCTTGCCGTCTGTGCTTCCCCACCATGGCCATTTACTTCATTAAACCAGCCAGGAGGCTCTGTGAGTCTGCTGTAAGACGGAGTCTTATGTAAGGTAACATGTCCTTGGACGTTACGTCACATCCCACCACCCTAGAAGTCTGTCTGCCGCTCTGTTCTTCAAAGGCTATGAACAAACAGGCTCTTCCAAAACTAATCCATCTTGTGAAAAGATTTTGCATAGTCACTTATAACTCTAAAAAATTTCTTTGCAAAATGTAGTTTAAAATTTTACACATATAACTACTATATCAAAATTGGGCAGGTTAACATATAAGGCCCCTAGTGCCACCAACAGAGAACCAATTATGGATGCCAATTTAGCCTAAGAGAATCAGGAAAGAAAGAAAAAATGAGTAAATTTCAACAAAGGGAAATTAAAACAGTGATGAGCAAAGTTTCAGAACACCAATGATTACCTCAAGGCCTTCTAGTCCTTCTCTTCCCCTTTACCCTGTCATCACTAGGCACTCTCAGGCTACAAAAGGTCCTGGACCTTATTTATACATCTAAGACCCACTACCTCAGAGGCTTCATATATTGTGTAACCCAAATTCTGCACTAATGGGAACATGCAACAACCAAGGTAAAGGAAAAGTACAAAGCAGCTAAGACTACCAGCTGAAGTTGGCATTTCAATCTACCTTTTATTCTTCCTGGAGCCCTGGTGGCAGAGTGGGTAAGAGCTTGGCTGCTAAACCAAAAGGTCACCTGTTTAAATCTATCAGCCATTCCTTGGAATCCCTATGAGGCAGTTCTAACTCTGTCCTATAGGGTCGCTATGAGTCGGAATCGACTTGACAGCAACTTTTTTTTTTTTTTTAATTCCTGCCATCTAGTGGCTGGACCAAAAAACAAAAGCAGGCCAGACTGATACACTATCTTATTAAAAGTTCCTGTTTTTAAAAAGAAGGAGTCCTGATGGCACAGTGGTTAAGCATTCGGCTGCTAACTGGAAGGTCAGTGGTTCAAACCCACCAGCTGCTCCACCAGGAGAAAGGTGTGGCAGTCTGTTCCTGTAAAAAATTTACAGCCTTGGAAACCCTAGGGGGAAGTTCTACTCTGTCCTATACGGTCACACTTAGTCAGAATCAACTTGATGGCAACAGGTCTGGGTATTTTTTTAAAAACACCTTATTAGGACTACTAAAACTAACAATATAAACCCAATCCTACCAAGTGATACATATGAACGCTACCTAGATAATGACATTAAGCACTCTAGACAATGACATTGAACACACAGCCAATTTTAGAATTTAAACCATGGAAACTCAAACATGTGGATATGGTCAAGCCTACTACGATTGAGAGATTCATATCAGTGTTGAAGCAAAACAAGACAAATTCCAAAGGAATATTAGTGACACAAGGACAAGAACTCTTCCCACTTTTACCAGGTCAACTCTAAAGGAAAAGACAACTATACAAATAGGCACTACCGCATGGCTGAATCACCCCGCTCACTATGTACAGGTCAGCTAGCTCCCTGACCTCCCTGTGTTCCTACAGCTGATGGGTGGGTGGGCGGTTTGATTCAACACCTTCAATAAACAGAGCGTGCTGTACGTATCGGATGAACAAAGTACTTGTTTTTCTACTTAGAAGCTAACACATGGAGAAAAACAAGAGTTGTTCAAAGGCTGAAAACGTCTTCCAGACTCCTTAGAGCTTCTCTGTATCTCCCCACTTAAAGTGGGATTCATGTACACGTCAAAAGGTATTAGCATTCATAAGAACACACAGCAAAACTTCTTCCAAACACACATAAACTGCAAACAGAATTCCTCTTTTAGTCACATCTCGACCTTTGCCTTAACTCACAATTACCACTAACAATTTTCATCAGTATCCATTTGAACCAGTGCTCTGAGGAGACAAGCGTGTTCCTTTATCTGAAGAATCTTCTGTTTCAGCTGGAACTTTGAGCACCTGCATCAATAAGCAAAGTCCAGTCCAGAGAAAGCCATCAAATTGCAGCAATCTACACCAGCTCACGGTGTCAAACATCGTTCTCTTCCTTAGGTTATGTTCTGGTCAGCTCATACCTAGCCATCCAAGTTAAGACAAAAATAGCAGCCTTGGCCTCTCAAGTTCACACACACCTCCTGGCACTTCAGACAGGCTGCCCCTTCTTCTCACTCTCTCCTCCCTATGGGCTAGGTCGACAGGTACCAAAGGAACATGTCCAAACTCAGCCTGTCTCTGCACTTCCCACAATTCCACTCATGAGTGGACCCAGGTGGCCACCACAAACGAGTATACCAAGCTGTCTACTCGCCGGCTCCCTTTAACTTCCAGTCCTCAAAGGGGGTTGTAATGGTCACTGACTTTTCCTGCCTGGATACATCCAACAGCAAAGAGCTTGCTGGAAATTCAAAAAGCGAAACACCTTTTTTTTCTGCACGCCCTTCCTTCAAATGCAGATCTGCTGTTCTCCCAGCAGTCCTAGGTGGTTCTGCTTGTCTTTTCAAATGCAAATTCTGAGCAAGGTTCAGGTTTTCCACCTGAGCCCCCACTATACACAAGGCTAAAGGCTTGAAAAAAAAGCCCATGTTACATCAAGCAAATCCTAGTCCTCTCTCAGTATATCCAATCAAGTATTCCCCTCAACATAAAGAAAGCAAAAATCCTCACAGGGGGACCAATAAACAATATCATGATAAACGGAGAAAAGACTGAAGCTGTCAAGGATTTCATTTTACTTGGATCCACAATCAACACCCATGGAAACAGCAGTCAAGAAATCAAAAGACGCGTTGCATTGGGAAAATCTGCTGCAAGAGATCTCTTTAAAGTGTTACAAAGCAAAGATGTCACCTTGAGGACTAAGGCGCACCTGACCCAAGCCATGCTGTTTTCAATCGCGTCATATGCATGTGAAAGCTGGACAATAAATAAGGAAGACTAAAGAAGAGCTGACGCCTTTGAATTGTGGTGTTGGAGAAGAATACTGAATATACCATGGACTGCCAAAGGACGAACAAATCCATCTTGGAAGAAGTACAATCAGAATGCTCCTTGGAATCAAGGATGGCGAGACTGCGTTTCACATACTTCAGACATGTTGTCAAGAGGGATTAGTCCCTGAGGAAGGACATCATGCTTGGTAAAATAGAGGGTCAGCGAAAAAGAGAGAGACCCTCAATGAGACAGACTGACACAGTGACTGCAACAATGGGCTCGAGCATAGCAACAATTTTGAGAATGACGCAGGACTGGGCAGTGTTTCATTCTGTTGTGCACAGGGTCGCTATGAGTCCGAAATATTGTCTGAAGGTGGAGTTATACGCTCTGATATCTATGATATCCAATATTCATTTCTATCATAGACTTATGTCTGCTTTACAACACTAGGCAGGAGAAACATTCAATATCCAGAGTACATTCAAATAAACACATAACCCTTTTAAACACATTCCAGTTGCATCTTCTCTTCTCTACTCCTTGACTACCTTCACATTGGGCCTCTGGCTGGGTAGAACCAGAAGACCCTGGCCAACTATTAATCATCTCATTTAAGCAGCCTGGCCCTTGCACAAGCCACTCCAGATGCGGCTTTTCTCCCCTCAGCTGCAGCATAACGTTCCTTTCAGCCTTTACAGGTAACAAACAAAGTAACCATCTAAGAACCAAAAGTTTCACTTCCCAAGTCCCTTCCTTCCTTCTCTCACAATGCGTATCATGCTTTCATGAGTCTGCACCCATTGCAAAGAATCTGTTTCTGATACCAACTGTAAAAACAGTGTGGGGGCAGCATCTGACCTCCTCTAACTTCACAAGGGAGAAGGAGAAATCAACAGCCCAAGGCTGATTCCTATGAGGCCGAGGTCAGACACGCCTCCTCTCTCCACCATCTTTACCAACTCTGACACCAGTCGTCCCTCCCACAGGACACTCTACTTCTCTGCTGGATTCCGTAATTCATTGCAGTGGTCACACAGAGCTCAAAGACCATCCTCATGATTATTGGGTTTATTAGGAAAGTAAGAGATTACAGCTCAGGTTTAGGAACACTCAGGATACAGCTCTTCCATCAAGACAGCCTCTTTTCAGCTGTTCCTGCAGGCATACCGATCTCTGGCCCCTCAGCCTCGGCCCCTGCTCAGGCAAGTGTTACAAAGCTCTTTGAGCTCTGTTGATAAGACCTCAGAGGCACTCCGCTCTGCCCTAAAGCCTTGGCCCCAAGGCGCTCAGCTCTAGCTCAGTGGGTTGGCAAGCCTAGTTCGACCTAGTGCCTGGAGGCACTCTACTCCTCTAGCAAGCCTCCTGCCCAAAGACACTCAGCTTTCTTGCTCCATGGGTTGGGAAGCCCAAGACGCCAGTCTCCTGCCACTGTTTCTCTGCCACCACATCTTGCAGTCTTCAGGGTTACAACTCACTGTCTGTCTCCTGGTGCCAGGAGCTTCTCAGCACAGGAATCCGGAATCCACAGGACATACTCCCCTCCTGTCTGTTCTTTGGCGGTTTGAGATCCCCTTCTGCTCTGGAATTGGCTCTCTTTTAACCCCCCGGGATGGCAAAACTGACCAGTCCCCTTGGTGGGCCGCAATTACCTTACTTGCCCAGTCTCACCCAATCACCTGAGTGGGAGTTCCGAGACCACGGCGAGAAAGGCCACACAAAAGCAATCCGTCACACCGCACCAGGACATGTGTTTTGTGGAACACACTTTGGAAAGCACTCTAAAGTAATTTATATGTTCTCTTCCGTGGATGAGGTTCATTCTATACTCCAGAGAAACCAAAACTATCCAACTTATCTAGTTTCTTACTCCTCTTGAACATCTTTGCTGATAGCTTCTGACTGAAAATTGAATTCCCTATTCCTCAACCAATTTCCAATCAGAAGGTATCAGCAAACATATTCAAGAGGAAGTAAGAAAAGAATAAACAGTGAACCAGTATTCTCCTTTCTGAAAGGGGAAAAAGAAGAGGTGATGGGAAATACTGACCTAAATGAAAGTTTTATTACCTTTAACACATTTGAAGTAACTTCATAATTTCTATAAAATAACGCATACTAAACTCCTCTGATATTAGCACATGTGGTATACTGTATTTGAAGCATATTCATTCTGGGAAGTATAAATATTACAAAATGCATTTATGGAATTTTCTTTATTTTTCTCTCTTTTATGCAAATGGCTTTATACTGTGCTTAACCTGGTAGAATCTAACATTTTTTGCCATTTTTTGATAAGGTCTTGACACCCACACTTTATCACGGTATCATAATCAACATAGCAAATATGCTATATATTTCAGTTCTTGAATAAAGGAACTAATTCTTAAGTATGACACTGAAAATGAATGACTCTGGGGCAGGAAAGAATAAAAATGAGTGAGACTTAGTCATACAATGGCTGATGTGACCGGTGGAAGACACAGTGTATTTCACTACATGTCAAAGAACCCCCCAATGAGTAGCACTCTCATTCTGCCTTTGAATTTTAGACCCAAGAAATCTGAAATGACATAAATAAGCCACGCTACCTGAAGCACTATCACAATGGAGAGCTACACTGAGATGTAAGTCTTCAACATACACACCTGTAATGACTGGAAACCATACTTTAACACGGAACAAATCGTAATTGGAAGGCTGAAAAGAAGTACTTAAAAATTTACTTGTGTATCTTTTTGTATTTTGTTCAGACAGGAGAGAAAGATATTACATTTTACTCAAAGCCTTGCATCTTGGCCACCATCCTTCCGTCAATTTGTTATACTGTCTTGTGGCTTGCGTGCTGCTGTGATGCTGGAAGCCATACCAGCAGGGTTACCCATGGTGGGCAGGTTTCAGTGGAGCTTCCAGCCTAAGACAAACGGGGAAGAAAGCCTGGCAGTCTACTTCCAAAAATCAGCCAGTGAAAACATTACAGCTCACAAGAGAATGCTGTCTGAATTGCTTGCTTTGAACATGTCATCAGGAGGGATCAAGTGCTAGATGAGGGCATCATGTTTGGTGACGCAGAGGGCCAGCGAGGGCAAGGCAGACCCTTGGTGAGACTGGCTGACAAAACAGCTGCAGCAATGGCCTCGAATACGCCAACGATCATGTGGATGACGCAGGACCGGGCAATGTTCCATTCTGTTCTACACAGGCTGCCGCGAGTTGGGAGTCAACTTGGTGGCAAGTATCAACCTGTCAGTCTATTTATCTATTTCTATCTTGAAATTCCAAATTGTTGTGGCATTTTCGGTTTTAAAGCGGCTTAGCTGCACTTTGACACATGCCTGAAGTCTTCTTTCTGACGTACATAAGGCAAACCCTTGAAAACTGTGAATCTCTGGCTTCTAGTCATAATTTCAAAAAATTATTTTGGCAACATCATTTAAGAATCATAATTTCCATGATAAAGTTTAGAAGTAGGGGCAGGCGAGGAAGTCTCAAGTATCAGCCAACTCCTTTTTACTGTCTTCTGAGAACACAGCACATATCTCAGAGAGGGAGGGAACTGACATCAACTAGTCTGGCTATCTAAAACACGGGCTTTGAAATGCACTGGCAGATCCTGACTGACTGAACTCAACTGAATAATTTTTAAAGTCAAAAGGAATTGAGGAATGGAAAGAGGAGGAGGTACAATTAGAAAGAACTTGGGGCTGAGTGTACCGGTTGTAGTAGCCCTATCACTTTGGGCAAGTCTTTTAGCAGCATCTGGCTACAACATACAGATTAAAAAAAAAAAAGCTACATTTGTCTAAAACATTATGACTGAACATAAATTAAAAAAAAAAAGTACAGCTTTTCAAGCTTCAACTTTTGGGGGAGGGAGGATACCACAAGTCAGTTAATGGAAGCATTATGCTGTTTCATAATTGTATACTTTTGCACAAATGTCACCCTCACAGCTGTCTTATTTTCTTGACAAACCAAGCTGTACTTCCTCCTCTCATCAGCAAAATGGGGTCATAAAATAATCTCATAATTGTAAGGACTAATAACCCAGTTGCAACTGTAAAAATGGCGTGGCAGAGGTGTCTGACCTCCTCTAACTTCACAAGGCTGAAGGAGAATCAAGATCAACAGCATAAGGCTGATTCCCGTGGGGTGGGGACCAAACCCGTTGCCGTCGAGTCTATTCAACTCATAGCGACTCTATAGGACAGAGGAGCATTGTCTCATAGGGTTTCCAAGGAGCCTGGTAGATTCAAACTGCCAACCATTTGGTTATCAGCCGTAGCTCTTAACCACTGCACCACCAGGGTTTCCTGTGAGGCAGAGGTCAAAGATGCCTCCTCTCTCCGCCATCTGTACCAATTCTAGCACCAAGCATGCCTCCCACAGCACTCTACTTCTCTGCTGAGTTTGATAATTCGGTGCAATGGCCACACGAAGTAAGAGGTTATGATCAGGTTCAGAAATGCTCAGGATAGAGCTCTTCCATCAGGACAGCCTCTTCCCAGCTGTGAGCGTTGGCACACCTCTCTGGTCCTCACCCTCTGCGCTACTTGGGCAAGTGTTACAGAGCTCTTTCAGCTCTGCCAATAAGCGCCCAGACGCACCCCACTCCACCAGGCGCTCAGCTCTAGTTCAATGGGTTGGCAAACCTAGTTCCACCAAGTGCCTGGAGGCACTCTACTCCTCTAGCAAGCCTTCTGCCCAAAGGCACTCAGCTTTCTAGCTTCACTGGCTGGGAAGCCCACTGCTTCTGCTGCCTCTTCTCTACCACCACTTCTCACCATCTTCAGTGTTATAGATGGCTCTCTCTTGGGTCTCCTGGTTCCAGAAGCTCCTCAGCACAGGGATCCCAGGTCCAAAGGATGCATTCTGCTCTTCTTCCTTGGTGGTGGTGAGATCCCCTCTTCCTGCCTCTGGGATGGCTCATTTTAAGCCTCATGGCATGTCAGTACTGACCAATCCTTTTGTTAGGGTTCCATACACCTTATTTGCATGGTCCCACCCCCACATGGGTGCCATGAACTTTATTTGCATTATGAGCAAGCTATCCAATCCTCTTGGTGGGCCACAATGACCTTTTCTCCTGTATAGTCTCACCCAGTCACTTGGGTGGGAGTTACGAGGCCATGATGAGAAAGGCTAAAAGGCCACATAACAGTGATCCATCACACCACTGTAACAGATTAAACCCAGCCTTAGTATCCCCTCCTTCTCTCCCAATTAAGGCCTGGCAGCTTCCTCCCTCCTGAAATGCTTTTTCTTGGAACCTCCACGCTGGGAGGTAGTCCAAACAGCCACATGGACAAGAATCGAGGTTGTCTGGTCAAAAAGCCCAGGCTGAGTTCCAGACATCTAGGCATCACACACACCCTAGCCCCAGCTAGAGCCTGTAGATAACTGTAATCATCATACCAGCCCAGCTAACACGAAGCAGCAGAACCTCCCACTCAACCCGCAGAAATGTGAGATAATAAACTGTTGCTCTGTCATTAAGTTCTGGGGTGGTGTTATAGATCTATAAATAACTGAAACACATAATAACGAACTTTCACTTCCAGGTATATACCCTAGCAGACATACACATGCATGTATCAGAAAACATATTTTTAAACATTCATCACACTGCTGTTCATAACAAGAAAACAAGAAAAAACCCGAAGGTTCATTGTGTAACAACTGTATACATGCAACCACCGTGCAACGGGTTTTCTTTCAGGCGGCCTTTCGGGCACTGGGTTTGTAATTGCCCCAAATCATTGGTTGGGCAGCGATCTGCTAAATGACTGGTCGGTTTGCTAGCAGCCTAAGAGGCTTTCAAAGATTGGTCTGTTTGCTCTCCACCTTTACACGGATTGGCTGGGGGTGCGGTAGCGAAATTGACCTTTACCAGGATTGGCTGCTCCCCTCCCAGTCCGGCCTTCACCCGGATTGACTGAGAAAGCCCTGCCAGGCTGACCTTTACCAGGCTTGGCTGAGGGGCCCACACAGTGACTGATACAACTCTGAACACAGAGGCTCAGATGGGACTTCCTGATCAACGAGAGCCAGGCGACAGTCCGGCCTTTGGGCACAGACCCTGCACGGAAAACCTAGGAGAGATGCAGTACAGGTCAAGGGGCTGTTAACACCGAACGCTGAGAGAAACGACAGCAAGCACAGCAGAGGTGGGCGGCAGAGAAGTGGTGGCAGCGGTGCGAGTAGTGGCAACCAGGGGACTGGCAGACGGGTACGGTGGGCAGAGCCTGCCCACGGAGCAGAGACGGGGTCGCCAGTGGAGCAGAACCTCGGGCATCCACCGTGCAGGAGCTGCCCGCAAACGTTCTGCCTGGAGAACGGTCAGAATGTCAGCCTAACCCTGGCACTGGCTGAGAGCTGGACCAGCAAGAACAAGGGGCCAGACCCGGCCAAGAACAGCCACGAAGAGAGACGAAGAGAAGAGTTCAACACGCTGCGCTCTACCTGATCTGACGACACACCTGCTGACACCTGGTCAAGGGCGTGCCCACCTGGTGACAGAAATGGACATGGGTAATTTGGCAAGGGTGAGCGGGGCTCTTTCCCTATGATGGATACTAAATGGGGTGCTGGTAGGAACAGAAGGGCCAGTTCACCTCAAACCTGTTCCTCCTGTTTACTCTTTAAATAATAACAGCCTTCAGTCGCCAGCACTGTGTGTCTTGTGTGTAGGACCCACTCAGATCAGAGCCGAGTCCTCATCTCAGCAGTCTCACTGCTGCTAGTGGTACTGAGGCAACTGGCATGTGTTTGTACACACAGTTCAGCAAGTCAGAGACGGTTACATACAAGACGGTATTTTTTAACGCTTCACATGAAGCAAAATTTAACAATATACTGTTTACGGATGCATACAGATAAAGTTTTTATTATGGCAAAGAAATGTTAAAGAAAACTCAAGATAGTGGTTTCCCAGTGCTAAGAAAAAAACAAGAGGATAGGCTAGAGAAGGAGCGCCGACGGACGTAATGAAACTGGACATGTTCTAGTTCTGTAACTGGGTCGGGGGTTCACGGGTGTTATACTACATATACATATATCTGTCATAGCTACATATATGGTAAACACATTCTTCTGTATGCAAGCTACATCTTAAATATAATCAATTTATGAAAAATTTACATAAGTTTATATTGTGGTTCAAATACAAGTTATAACATCGAACACTTAAATTACAAACTCTTAAAACATCCAGAATAATTTTTATCTTATTTCAAAAGGAAAAACCATTTTGTTTTAAATGCTGTCTACATTAAGTACTTCATTTAAATGAATTATTTTAACAGCCAAAATAAAGTATCAATCAGCAGAAAAGATCCTCCCTTCCCAGTGAAGCCACTGACTGAGTTTAACATCCTTCAAAAAATACAGAGATTTTTAGTTGCTCAGGTTCATTTTTCTACTTTGGACACATGACTAACCTTTATGCAGTTTTGAGACTAGATTTATTTCATCTGCCTCACATTGTTTCATTATCCTGGTCCATCAAATGCCAGAAGATTACTTAGCATATTAAAATAAAAGCTTTCCTTAGCCATGGTCTACAGTAAAGATGATCTTGGATTGAAATTAAATTCCCATGAAGTAAGTTTATTAAATTTTTAAAATTAAGAACATACACAATGTTTTATGTGTCAATGTATTCAAGAAACCCTGCCCCCTATAATCCAAAACCAAACCATTGCCATCAAGTCAATTCCAACTCACAGAGACCCTACAGGGCAGAGCAGAACTGCCCCACAGGGTTTCCAAGGAGTGGCTGGTGGATTCCAGCCACTGTCCTTGTGGCTAGTAGCCGAGCTCTTAACCACAGTGCCGCCAGGGCTCCACCCTATAATAGATTTTTTTAAAAAAACATACTGATGAATAGATTTGTTTTTTTGCCAAAGGTGCACGTCGTTTCTAAGCAAAAACACCTTGTGAGATCATTACAGCTCTTCAGTTTTAGGACTCAAAAGAAATACTGCTACTATTACATGGACAATATAGTATGACTCATTTGTTGTTAGGTTCAAGCCATAGTAAACGAAGATGGAAATTTTATATCTTGGTTTAACTCTCAAGATATACACTAGTCAATGATCCTCCCCCAAATTAGACACAGACAAACCTATTTTCACTGCATAAACATTTTAACTGAGATAAACAACTTATTTTATTCCTAATGAGTATTTTTATTTAGTACCCTTTAACCTCTTATGGCACTGGGTTTAACTTCTTATTGGTAAAGTTTCAGTGAGATCAGTCAGTTGTGATTCCTTCCAAAAGTGTTGTATAATTTGCATATTAATTACCTAAAATCATATGATCTGCGTGAATATATTCCAGCTAAGGCCCGTGTGTGCAGTGACAGTTTGAAGTCTTGCTAGTCCTCCACATCAGAATGGATTTCTCAAGTTCAAACAAAATGCCGGCTGTAAATTTTACTTCCATTTCTTTTTTCATTTATAATCTCAGAAATTAACAACGTGGAAACATAATTCATATAGTTTTGGGATATTAACCAGTCGGTCTTCTCTTATTCAGTGTTCCTTAACTGGTGAGTTAAAATTTGGGGCAGAACTCTCTAACAGTTATTTGTATTTGGAAGAAATACTCATGAAACTAAACTTTTCCTCCCTGAAGAGCTCTTTCTGAAGCAGGTATCCAGCCAGCCACCTCCCAATTGCTGATGGCAATCACAGACGCACACAGAGATCACTTTCTGTGAGCATTATCATCTTCCTTCACCAACCCTTTCTTTCCTAAGATTAAAATGACACCTTTATTGTAAGTGAGATTGTTGTGTTCACTACACACATGGTTTTCCTGACATCACAGTCAAATCAAAGGTTTATCAAAGCATTACACAACAGAGCCTTGTTGTGCTATCACAATCACCATCAGAACATAAGATGTGGTCGTCACTGAGGATAAAGGTCTGGTTTAACATTCACTGAGCACTCACTATATTCCCAATACTGCCTATGATTAGAAAATACAGGACACTGTAGGAACATTAAAAAAAAGGTCTGCTTGTCCTAAAAGATCTTCTGTTTTGTCATTGACATCATTATTACTAATTGAGGAGGGGGAGGATCCAAAAAAAAAAAAAAACTCATAGCGACCCTATAGGACAGAGTAGAACTGCCCGGTAGAGTTTCCAAGGAGCACCTGGTGGATTCCAACTGCCGAACATTCTGGTTAGCAACTGTAGCTCTTAACCACTGTGCCACCAGGGCTTCCGAGGGGGAGGATATAAGCACCAAAATTCATATTACTGTAACTGTATCTTAACAATTTAGGCAAAGAACAAATAAGTTTCCTTGACTTTATACCACAGGTGTTAAACTCTTGAAACGACTCTGATCTACTTAGTCAAACAACAGCCCTAAACAAAATTAAAAGTTTGCTTTACACTAGAATTAATAAAACCTGTACCTATACCTCTTACCCAAGGCAGATAAGCTATAATAGATTGTTGCTTCTGAAAGAGGTGTACCTGTACATGTTTCCTAACATTTAATACTTTTCAGAAAATTACCTTTGACTCCCTAGGGAATTCACATAGGCTGAACACAAGAGGTGCTAAGGTAGCTTAAATCATTATGTTGCATCATTATCCAAATAGAGCCTCATTTGTTATTTATATTTCTCTTTGGCATGTATCACCTGGGATTTCGGAGAGAAGGGATATTTGCATACTTATGATACTCAGTTTAAATTTTAAGTCTGAAGTCTATAGAAATACCGGCTGACTAAATTGAAAGTTTGAAGAAAGGTAGTCTTCGATTTAAATTCTTCTTCAACAATGAATTAACAATCATAGTCCCTTATCTGTACACAAAAGAAACCAACTGTTACTCATTCAAGTAGTATAGGTTTCATTCTAATGTCCAGCAGAAAAATATCATCAAATTTGATCAAAATCATTCTGGCCAAAAAATAGAAACGGATTAAGCAGTATTTATGTTTACTGTTTCACTTAAATACTATCTAATTAAAAGAAAAGTTTATCTGTATCGCTTGCTAACGCAGAACACCAAATTCTCACACCTCAATAGATTTCAAATTCCTACATAAAGACCCCTGACCTTTCTTTACCGTCCTTTGAAAAAAGCTCTTTGTACCCTGAGGACAGTCTCTGAAAGGATCCTACTACCACCATGCTTCTTCCAAAACCAAGTACTAAATCCATAAAGGAAAGAGAGATACGGGAAAGAAAAAAGTGGTGGCCATGAAAGATTGGAAGAAGAAAGCAACATAGAAAACAGTATGAGTAATGAGAGAGAGATAATCAAGATCCCATCACACAGTCACATACACACAACCCACAACCCAAGGTAACAATGCTCCACAAAAATACCAATACAACAAATAGTACATTCTTAGGTTTCCTAAGTCCCTTCAGCTCAGGTCCTCTTTCAGCGTTCTGTTTGCTCCTTTCAAGAACTACCAGACACTCCCTTCCTTTCCCATTCTCTCTTCCATATGTCAGTTCTAAAACATTCTTTAAAATGAGTTTTAACATTAACAAAAGTCATAATTTTAAAACTAGCAATTCTGCATTTACCTGGTTCGTTATTTGATTATTGTTTGTCCAAGAGTGGTACTCTTCCCCCATCCCCCCTTCTTTATACCCTCAGTGTCAACTGAAAGACTGAATGTCTCTGGCCAGCTAGTATCCCTTAAAAAGTTGTCAAGGTTGACTCCAGCTCAAGAATTAAGCCTTGAAAATTTTTTATGTCAAGAGAAGAAAATCGTAGCCTCCCCTTCTGTTTCCTACAGGTGCTTACTGCTAGAAAAGAGCAGACAACCTCCTCAGGTGGATAAGTAGCATGGTTACTCAAATTATTGCTGAACCTTGTAACTCACGTACTCAATCACCATCTCACCAGCAAAGATGAATACTAAAAACAATGTTGAGCAAAACAAGCAAGACACAAAAGCCACAATTCTATTTATCTAAAGTTTAAAAATAACCAAAACTAAATTATATTACTGAGGAAGGGGCACAGAGTTTTATTACCCATGAGCAAAAGCAAGGATGTTAATTACAAGTAGCCCCGGACTTAGGATGCATTCCAGTTACGATGGACCATCTATCTTTTTTTTGGTGGGGGGGTACATCTTATCGTTAGTAATATGTACTACATCCGGTGTTGCAGTGTGTAATTTACTGACATTACTCTCAAGATGTTCAAATATCAGATTTATAAAGATACTGATAATAAAAGGCAATAATAATGAAAACTTGAAAAAAAAAAAGAGCATTTGACTTACGTCAGAATCAGCTTATGACAAAGTCATCAGAGCAGAACCCCGTAAGTCACGGACTACCCATTCTACAGAAGTCTGGGTAGGGACAGATTCAGAAATTAGGCATCAGGGCTTCTTGAGGTGGTGGCAGTGATCTATTTCTTGACCTGGATAATGGTCACATGGGTGTCTACCTTACAGTTCTTCATAATACCATGTATTAGGTTTATGGAACTTTTCTGTACGTGTTACATTTCCCCTCAAAAGAAAATGTTTTCTTTTAAAAAGACTGAAGCTGAACACCTTCTCACCTATGATAAAAAGTCTTTACAGGACACATTTCTTTGCTCTTGGTTATGTAAACACTTAAAGTATATTTTCAAAGAATATCTCAGATATTACACGAGTGCTGCCTTCTAATAATTCTCTACTCCCATTATTTTTGCTGGGGATCAAACAACATGGTGTAATACTTTAATAATTATTTTGTCCACCTCCAGTCCCTCCGTTTGGCCTATGTTCCTCTTAAAACAAATCTGGCTAGTAACAAATAATACTTCAAGATGTGCAAACACTGAACCCTTATGGAAATTAATTACTAATCAGTGTACTTATTTTAAATTTTAAAATGGCAGGGAAACAGTATAAGCTTTTAATTCGCACATTACTATTTACATATGTGTCTCATACACTCAAACATTATCCATCCGTCTGTCTATGGAGAGGAGACACAAAGCATGCATTTTAGGGTTGAAAATTTTAAAAAACCTAAGTCTTCTGGGGGGTGGAGGGACTGCTAGGTATCACTAAAAGAAAAAAAAAGCCACAGCATGGAGAAAAATGTTCAAAACCCTGAGACTATCCTATAAACCTGCAAGGCATGAAAAGAAATTAAAAAGAACCTCAAATTGATTACCAACTAAATCATTAATACTTTAACACTTTACTAATACAAACATAAAACTTTTCACAAAAACTCTTTGAAAAAAAATTAAACTGTATTTGTTTCCACAGCTAGCCTTGAGTTGCCAACATTTCCAGTACTGTCCATTTAAAGTGAGTGGTAGAAAGTAACTTACCCTCATCTTCTAAGTCAACAGTTTTCAAGTAACTTCTCAAAAACCTTCCTCTAAGGCAAACACAGGTGGGAAGATGTATAAAAGACGACTCTAGCCAAGCTATAAGTGTACCACCTTAGAAAAAAAATACTTTACCCCTCTGGTCCTCAGCTTCTCTGGTCAGAAAACATGAAGACAGGGCAAGATACACTCTAAAAATCCTGTAGGATAAAGAATTGTAAGTTTACTCTGAAAGTATAGCTGCCTACCTCATAGTTCCTTAACTGGAATGGCTTAATACTTCCAATCTCATTACTATAAACTTTTAACAGACAAAACAAATCTAAGTGGACATACCATTTGATTAGCTTCAATCATCTTTTCCTCCCATTTTGCCATTACCTTAAAGCCCCCAGGTCTAAAAATTCCCTAGCCATTCAGGTTGAGTAACTTCAAACCACCTTCAACTCCTCTCTCTTCCCTACATCAAAACAAAGCAATCGGCCATCATCCAGCTACTGAGGTTAGCTAGACAGAGCATGGGTTGTGACCAGGCGTTTTGATAGGCCAGTGTTAAGACTTAAATCAGGGTAGCTGATTAAAAACAAATTAAGTGGAGGACACTTTCATTTAAGCCTGCCTTAGAGGCAGAGGGTAGAGTTAAAGGACACAGACTTTGCAGTCAGGCCTGCAAACCTGTTGCCATCAAGTCGATTCCGACTCATGGCAACCCCATGTGTTACAGGTGGAACTGCTCCACTGGACTTTCTCGGCTGTAATCTTTACAGATGCACGTTGCCAGGCCTTT
Source organism: Elephas maximus indicus (assembly GCF_024166365.1). NCBI lineage: Eukaryota > Metazoa > Chordata > Mammalia > Proboscidea > Elephantidae > Elephas > Elephas maximus. Next base: position 8,022,037 of record NC_064845.1, read on the forward strand.
CTTCCATACCACCACTGGGTGCGTTCAAACTGCCAACCTCTAGGTTAGCTGTTAAACGCCAACCACTTGTGCCACCCAGAAGTCAGGCTGACCTGTATTATTCAATCCTTGTGGGGCATACTGAATTGAAATCTCTCATCTACGGAAATAAATGATGTTCACATTACCTTATCTCAATTCTAAGATATTACTGCTTGTAAGACACTCTAAAAACTAAGTGTCCTCTACCATATAGTAAAGTTATCCAGCAACAATAAGTTCCACAAAAAGGGGGGGAAAAAAGGTCACAGATGATAAGCTCAATTTAATTAGTGTAAACCCGTTACCTACGAGTAGATTTGGGACTCATAACAACTCTATACCCACTGCCGTCGAGTCGATTTCAACTCATAGTGACCCTATAGGACAGAGTAGAACTGCCCCACAGGGCTTCCAAGGAGCGCGTGGTGGATTCGAACTGCTGACCTTTTGGTTAGCAGCTGTAGCTCTTAACCACTACGCCACCAGGGTTTCCTAGGCTGTAATCTTTATGGGAGGAGATTGCCAGGTCTTTCTCCCACGTAGCAGTTGGTGGGCTCAAACTGCCGACCTTTCCATTAGCAGCCAAGCACTTAACCACTGCGCCACCTGGGCTCCTTTAATTAGTGTACTGGTCACAATTGTTTAGAGAGTGGTTTATCTACAAATAGTGCAAACTTCACCGACATAGAGGTAAATCACCAAACAGGTTATTTTCCAAAAAACATCAGGGTATCTTTCCTTTCAAACTTCAAATAAGCAGTTTTTCAAAGAAATAAAACTCTAAATGGTGGTTAGGTTTCCTGGCAAGCCTACAAAAGCCAGTGAGCCTACATTTATCTGAACTATGGGAGCCTCTAAGGATGCTGCTAACCGAAAGCTGGTGGTTCGAACCCACCCAGCGGTTCTGCAGGGGAAAGAAGTGGCAGTCTCTTCTGGTAAAGGCTACAGCCTAGAAAACCCTATAGAGTCATTCTGCTGTCTCATGGGTCACCGAGTCGAAACTGACACGACGGCACACGACAACGACAACAACAACGGTGAAGCCTCTGGCACAACTACCGTTCTCTCCCAACCCTAACCCTCCACCTACCTAAGACATTCCATTTTCTAAAAATTCCCACTGTGCTGCCATTATTCACAGTCAGAAGTAGTAAGGTAACAACAAAGAAGCCTGCTCAGGAAAGACTAAGTGGTTTAAAAACAAAAAATATGCCCCAGACAAAAAGGGCACGCAGACAAGCCACGAAGAGGGAGCAGCAGATGAACCACTGAAATTGGCTCCTTTCAACAGTATTCATTTGGTCCACGCACTCTATTTGAGGGTCCTATAGGATTTGAAAACCTGTTTTCTTTTTTTCCTATTTATCGTAAAGACTGACCAAAGTCCTTTTTGCAATCATACATAAAACTAAATTAAGCATTACATCTGGAGGAGGCGTGGCAGAGAACACGGTGAATAAGACTCAGAGTAAGCAGCAGGATGACCGACAGGCTCTGAATAATTTTTAAAAATTTCAGATTTCCACTGATAAAAACACCGATATCTTCTGACCACTTCAGAGCTTTTCCTGAGACACCGGTTATAGCAAAGTAAAGTAATACAGCAGACCTGGGCGAATTAATAAAAGGACTTAAGATACACTCAGGTAAGTCACTAGCCAAAGCCTGGAACGATGGGATCTGATCCTAACATAAAATCCGGTTCAGAATGATGTAGAAACAGCACTCACACACGTTATGCTCAAGTATTGTAGAGAACAAATATTACCCAGAAGTAAGAGATTCTCTTCACAATGAAGTCGGGGAACAAGGATAACGTTCTTCTTATCACAGTGAACAACGTACTGTGTGTGTGTCTCCAAACGGGCTTTAAAAGCAGGAACAGACAAATGGAAAGATACGATAAACTAACGTAAAATGTTAATTGTAGAATCTAGGTGGTGAGTATGGGTGTTCACTGTAAATTTCTATCAGCACCTTTGTATGTTCGACAATTTTCATAAGACAACAATTGAGCAATATAACAGATCTGTGTAGTTAAAGGGCGCTTTAAAATTCAGGTAAATTGCAGTACTGTCCTTCCCCAAGATCATTACGTTTTCAAAGTAAACAAACTAAGGGAAAAAAAAGATTCAGTCACTGGAGAGTAACACGAACCTTTCCATTCTTTATTTCTGAGCACATGTACGCACCAATGAACACTCAGAGAAGGTATTACAATGAAGAGACATCTTCACATTTACTCATATCCCAAAACACTCAAAATTCACCGACAGCATAGAATCAGACGCACATTAGGCACAGACAGGTTAGTGGGTAACCCCATATTCAAAACAACTGGGTCAAAGGCCACGCTACAAATCCTTGTGCTAAGAAGTTTGCAAAGCTTGGTCTACCAAGTTTGTTTTTATGTCAACTACTCATGGCAGCCAGGGGCCCTACGTCCTACCACATTTGTATTCAAGATACGAATACTCCAAAGGGAAAGAAAAGGTTCCAGGGCCTAGGATATGCCTCATGAAGCCCGTGATTACTACCTACAGGAGTCACCACACTTAACCAAAATGGGAACCAGTCCAATCCCATCAGCCGATTCAGCTGCTCAAGGTACTTCCTGCACCTGGGACCTATGGTCTACCTGTAATTTGTAATGATCTCGGAGCTCAAGGCTAGAAAGATTTCAAATTACAATGAAATCAGTGACAGCATACCTGTCCTGCAGTGCAGCTGGACAGCTGTTGCTAATGATTTCACAAACCAAAAACCAAAACCCGCTGCCGTCAAGTCAGTTCCGACTCATAGCAACCCCATCTGCCCCACAGAATTTCCAAGGAGCACCTGGTGGATGTGAACTGCTGACCTCTTGGTCAGCAGCCGTAGCACTTAACCACTACACCACCAGGGTTTCCAAAGTGACTTTTTAAGATGTGGGGATGTGTTCTAAAACTGGTTTAGTTACCCATTTTGTCTTCTTCAAGTACTGAGGTCAAGAGCCACTTTTTGTCTCCCGTAAAGTGAAGGAAAACACCGAGACCTCAAAGTACAGAAAGTAGGCTCCAACTTACAAATAAACTTGTGTTCCAAGGAAACATGAAACACGTCTGTACTAAATCACCTATTAATACCATAGTTTCTATGGGAAAAATTACATTCCAAATTTCAACTCTAAACTGCAGCTTTCTACCCTGCAAAAAGGTATCTGCTGCCCTTTTACAGCTAGCTACAGCCAAAACCCAAGGTTCAGAGATCTCTCTCCACCGCTAGGGAGAACCCACCACAACCTGCGAAGGCAAGGAAAAGAGCATCTCTCCTTACAGAGGGAGGTTTTACAGTGCCTCTAGGGGAAAAGCTACCACAATTTAACAAGTTAATAGCTATGGAAAAGGTAACCGACTAATACTATATAAAAATATTAAAAGTTACAATAAAAACAACTAGAACCTACCATGTGCTTCAGATAAAAGGAAGAAAAAATTAGGTACTGTTAGACTCGTTCCCCTGACTACATCAAATGTTTGGCCAAGCACAGACAACATATTCTCAAACTGCTTCCTCATGTCTGCTCAACTCAAGTGTTAAGGATGGAAATACTGAAGTGAACTGGTGAGAAGATCATTACCAAAAGTGTTGCTAAATTCTAAGTAAGTGCAGCATACTTTTAAATTCAATAAATATCCAATATTCACCATCAGAGACCACCTCTTTTAACAGTTGGTAAGGTTTATAAAACAATTTCAGTGACACATTTAAAAAAACCAGCATAACATTGTGAAAATGAGTCATTTTGGGCAGTTAACTTCAGTCTTACGCAATTTAAGAACTCTTATAAAATTTATAGAAATAACTCACAATCAAACAGAGAAAGCAAACCTTTCACTAAAAAGACTGGAAATGAAGACAGTGACAGACATGGAAAAAAGGGTAGGGAAAGGTGTGGGCAGGCCAGGATAGGCTGGTTTGTGGATACGAGCCTAAGAGAAACACTTAAATATTATTAAAAGTTAACGTCATTGGGACATGGTAAGAGAGTAACCTGTGAGGCTCCCACACTAAAGTCAGATCACAGACCACTTAAAGCATCGGCACCACTAGCAGCTTTGCAGGAAAACTGCTTTAAAAATTCAAAGTAATAAAGACAAGCAATTCACCCTCCACTCTTCACTTCAGATTTTGAAAAAATTTTCAACAAGAATTTAAGGATGAGATGTCTAACTACTTGAGATCTTTAAAAGATACCAAAAGAAACACAAAATCGGTCTCAACCCACCTGGAGCAAAGGAAAATGAAGAACACCAAAGATACAAGGTAATTATGAGCCCAGGAGACAGAAAGGGCCATATAAACCAGAGACTACATCAGCCTGAGACCAGAAGAACTAGATGGGGCCAGGCTACAACTGATGACTGCCCTTACAGGGAACACAACAGAGAACCCCTGAGAGAGCAGGAGAGCAGTGGGATGCAGATCTCATATTCCCATAAAACGACCAGAGTTAATGGTCTGACTGAGACTAGAAGCCCCAGAGGTCACGGTCCCCAGACCTTCTGTTAGCTCAAGACAGGAACCATTCCCAAAGCCAACTCTTCAGACAGGGATTGGACTGGACTACGGGATAGGAAATGATACTGGTGAGAAGTGAGCTTCTTGAATCAAGTAGACACATGAGACTATGTGGGCAGCTCCTGTCTGGAGAGGAGATGAGAGGGCAGAGTGGGTCAGAGCGGAGGGAAGGAGTGTGCTGTCTCATTAAGAGGGAAGAGCAACTGGGAGTATAAAGCAAGGTATATATAAATTTTTCTATGAGAGACTGACTTGATTTGTAAACTTTCACTTAAAGCACAATAAAAATTAAAAAAAAAAAATTTGACCAAAAAAAGGTTTTTTTGGGGGGGGGGGGTCTGCAACCTGATTCTCTCATTCAGTCACCTGAACGATTATACTTAGATACTGGATTTATATTGGCAAATCTCCATTCACAGTAAGAGACAATTCCTTTATTATGTAAATCTGTTTTCTACTAATCAGAATTATCTAATATTATGAGCATAAACATTTAACCAGGAATAAAATAAAACATAAATATGAAAACGTCATCAGTAAGTAGAACACTGAAATCTATTAAGTAAGTTTTAAAAACAGAAGAGGTGTATACTTTTAGATTAGTATGTAAGAATTAAAATCCAAATGTTATGAATTTAGCTAAAAGATAAAGTGACAGAAATGGGTTTTTATATTTATAGAAAACTAGCAGCAAAATGGTTTCATATAAATGAAAAAAAGGTTATGCCTACCAAGCATATTCTTGAAAATGGAGAAAAATCAACTTTCGATTATTTACCATATTTTTAAAAAAGGAATCCTTAACTACTTTATCTGTGAAGCAGCCGGATAAGCCTTTTCATGAGTACATTACTCAATTTTAGTAGTAATTGTTGGCTGACTTCATGCAGATTTCTAACCTTCCTTCAAAATAAGAAAAAATGACAAAATACCTTCACCATTCGGCTGTGAATTTCTCTATGATCCTTACCTTCAGCCTCACAGTGACTATTAAAGGTACTCAGGCTTCTATTTTTAAGACTGATACCTTCCGGAAATGCTGTGCACAGCTCTTGTTACCCGTAATGGTGTCTGTGATCCATTTCTGCTGTTCTAATCTGAAAAGACAGAACTTTCTCTTTTCACAATGCTCAGTAAAATACGAGCAGTTTGTATTTTCTGGTTCCAATTTCAGTTTTATCTAATTTGCTTAAGTGATCCAAAAACAGCTAAGACTACCTAAGAATACTGTATCTAGTTAATAAGCCTATCAGAGAGATCCTGAGGATCATAAATAAGCCACACTGATTTATTTTCTTCTATGATTTCAAGTAGCATAAAAGTTATTTAAAAACAAAAACTAATCCTAGGGCAAAAAAAAAAAAAAAAAAAGGCTAAAATAGGATTAAAATATTTCAGGGGAGAATGTAATAGTAATTAACTGTTTATCTAAACTGAATTCTCCAAGAGTGGGCCCCTCTGGCGTTCAGTAGGAGATATACTGCCAATGTTTCTCTATCAGAACTTCACTCCAGCTTTTTAATACACGGGTAAAGAACATTCCCCATCCAAAGAAATATTATCCATGTATTTCGTGACGCTCAAGATTCTCTCCCTGTATTTCAAGTGACAAAACAAATATCCTAGAATTTAAAAAAATAATTTAATTAGTTCTAATTACAAAGTAAGGCTAACTCGAAGTTGATAGGTCAACAAGATGAATTAAGTCAGTTTAAGAGATATGCTCTCAGAGAAAAAGGACTTCTCAATTCAGGTTGGGCAAGTTGGGGGGAAAAAAAAATGAAAGCAATCTTCCTTACCTAACAATTCACGGACCAGTGGAGTGTCTACATGAGCGCTCTTAAAAATGGGGCAACTTCCTGCAACAGCCAGGTCAGTCCCCGATCGCACGTCCCGCTCGGACATTACAGCCTAGGGCCCCCCACCACTGTAGCACCGTTCTTCGCTCATCCACCAGCCCCCTCAAACAGCAATGAAGGAACTAATGCAACGCTTTCGAGTACCGTGCACAGCACACTGAAGCTGACAGTTTGCTAACGGAGTAACGCTCTCGCTCTAAAAAGCACCCCAAGACGACTGTGGGAAAAAAGCCACTCTTGCAAATACCTAATGCTAAATAAATAAGAGTCCCCAGCTTTCAGATCAGTTTCAGAGATACCATTTCTTTTCCTACACCAGCCCGCTCTCCTTCCCCCTTCTGCTACAATGAGAGCGAAAGGAGACACGGCGGGAGCGGAAAACCGCGGGGCTGGGCTGACAAGGGTCCAGCACCGCAGGGCACCCGCGGCCGAGCCCATCGGAAGCAGCAACCCGGGCCGGCAAAATTAAAGAGCACGACAGCCGCGGGCGGACGAGCGACCTGGGCTCCCGGCGTGGCCGCTCCGGACTCTGCCCGCGGCGAGGGGCTGCATTCACCCTCCCTCCAGGGCGCCGCCGCACTGGCCAGGCCCGGGCTCCCGACGCCTCCGCCTCAGGCAGCTCGGGGCAAACTGTGCCGGCGGGCAGGGGGCGCGCCCGAGAGCAGGGCCGGGATCGGGGCGAGCCCGGCGGGCAGGGGGCGCGCCCGGGGTCGGGGCTGAGCGCGGGGGCAGAGGCACTGTCCTGGTCCATGCGGGCAGGGAGCGCGCCCGAGAGCAGGGCCGGGATCGGGGCGAGCGCGGCGGGCAGGGGGCGCACCCGGGGTCGGGGCTGAGCGCGGCGGGCAGGGGGCGCACCCGGGGTCGGGGCTGAGCGCGGGGGCAGAGGCACTGTCCTGGTCCATGCGGGCAGGGAGCGCGCCCGAGAGCAGGGCCGGGATCGGGGCGAGCGCGGCGGGCAGGGGGCGCACCCGGGGCCGGGGCTGAGCGCGGCGGACAGGGGGCGCACCCGGGGTCGGGGCTGAGCGCGGCGGGCAGGGGGCGCACCCGGGGCCGGGGCTGAGCGCGGCGGGCAGGGGGCGCACCCGGGACCGGGGCGAGCGCGGTGGACAGGGGGCGCACACGGGACGGGGGCGAGCGCGGCGGGCAGGGGGCGCACCCGGGGTCGGGGCTGAGCGCGGCGGGCAGGGGGCGCACCCGGGGTCGGGGCTGAGCGCGGCGGGCAGGGGGCGCGCCCGAGACCGGGGCCGGGGCCGGGGCTGAGCGCGGCGGGCAGGGGGCGCACCCGGCGCCGGGGCGAGCGCGGCCGGCGGAGGCGCAGTCCCGGTCCCCGCGGGCAGGGGGCGCGCCTGGGGCCGGGGTCAGGGCCGGGGCGAGCGTCGCGGCCGCGGGAGGCGGAGGGGGAGGGGCGGCGGCACTCACCACGGGTCGAACTCGTGGATGATGCTTTCGAAGCGGATGACGGCGAAGAGGCGCGAGCTGAAGCCGGCCAGCCAGGCCAGGAAGAGGATGGTGAAGGAGAGCAGCGACTGCCAGCCGGCCGGCTGCGACAGACCCCCGGACAAGCCCGCGGGGGCCGGCTTCGGCGTCGCCGCGCCGCCCGCCGCCTTGTGCGCGCACTGGGCCCCGGGCCCGTGGTGGCCGTGCCGACTGTTCCCCAGGGCCATCAGGCCGCTCCACGGGGACGAGTTGAGGGACGACTTGTGCTTGTTCTCCGGGGCCGAGGGCTCCGCCATGTTGTGCCCCGGCGGCGGGTCTCGCTCCTCGCAGCCGCCGCCGCCGCCGCCGCCTGGTGCGAGGGGTGCTGGGCGGGGACCGGGAGGAGGAGGAGGAGGAGGAGGAAGAAAGAGGAGGAGGAGGGAAGAGCTGGCGCGCTCCCGCCCTCAGCGCCGCGAGGCTGGGGGCCGGGGGGTGGAGGCGGCGGCGGGGAGTCTCCGCCTCAGCAGCGGCCGCGACCGCCGCTCTCTCAACGCGGATGGCCCCTGCGCCCCACTAGCCATCCGTATCCCCAGCGCAGCTGCGGCGGCGGCGAGAGCCGACGGGACGAGGGCGCCGGAGCAGGGGCAGGAGCAGACGGAGGCGGCCCCGCGGCCCAGAGCAGCAATGACATTCCCCCTCACGCCCGTCGCCCGCCCTGCCGAGAGGAGCAGGGGAGGAGCCCCGGCGTCCGGGCGGAGCTCAGGCTACCGCTGGCTCCGCCCCCGGCCCAACAGGAACTGACCCCTCCGCCTGTCACAAAGCGACAGGTCCGTTAGGGGGCGGGCCCAGAGCCGCGGCGCCCGCCAATAGGAGCGCGGCCCGGGCGGGGCTTGGCCCAACCGCCCTCCCCCTCCCCCTCTCGGCCTCGCGCCCATTCGCCCGGAGCGGCCGAGCTGCGCGGCTACGGCTTCATTGTCAGTTGAAAGACGCGGTTTCGCGCGCGCGTGCGGCCGGCAGGGAAGGAGGCTAGGAGGCTCCGCTGGTCTCATGGAGCTCAGCCCGGCCGAGGGGCCAGGAGGTGGTCGAGAACAGCGGCGCGAGCCCAGCCGGACTCGCGTGAAGGGACGTGGGCAGCGCCGCGCCGGCCGGCCAGCGCACGCGGGCTCCCGGCGGGCGTGGCTTAGCCCGCTGGGCGAGGAGCTCGCGTCACGTGACCCGGCGCGCAGGCGCGCTGCGCTGGTCTCCGGCGCGTGGGTCGGGCCGGCGGGGCTCAGGCGCTCGGGGCGCGCGGCGTGCAGGGCGCTGCGGGGCCCGGTGGTGGCGGCGGCCCGGCCCGGCCCGGCCCGCGGGCTGCGCCCCGCGTTCGGCCTCCACTGTGCGGCCACGGGAATCCGCGGAGGCGGGCGAAGGCCAGCTTGCTGGCGGCGAAAACTGCCCGGAGCCGGCAGACGCGTCCCTAGCGCTGGGAAGCTGTAGCGGGGTGGGCAAGGCGCGACCTTCTCCCGCCGTCCCGATTCTCGTGTTTCCCTGGTTGCAAAAGTAACGCACGTGCACTGCAAATACAAGGCAAGAGTCATTGTGAAGCCCTGTATGCATTCCATAAAATGAGTGAAACTAACTTTCCCTAGACTTTTCACGGTGGAGCCCCCGTGGCGCAGTGGTTAGGAGCTGGGCTGCTAACCGAGAGGCCGGTCGTTCGAATCCACCAGCCACTCCTTGGAAACCCTATGGGGCAGTTCTGTACCGTCCTGTAGGGTTGCTATGAGTCGGGATAACGGGTAGACTTTCAGCCACTCCCAGTTCTGAGTGTGGTAAATAATGGAATGAAGATATCTGTACAGGAACTCTCGCAGATCTATGTCTAGTTGCGGGTTTAGGTTGTATGTCTAGGAGTCCCTGGGTAGCGCATAAAGGTTAAGCCGTAATACTAGCTACTTTTATCAAAAGGTTGCCTTGGAAGACAGGCCAGACGTTTTGTTTCCGAAAGGTCGCAGCCTTGACAACCCTGTGAAGCAGTTCTGTACACATCTGGTCACCGTGAGCCTGAGTGGGCTCCAGGGGCAACTGAAACATTGTATTTCTATACCTTCCCTCCTTTACCGCCTCCGTTCTCCTCTTAAGGAAAGTGGTTCCCAGGTAGAGGAAACTCGAGGCCAAATAAGTGTGTACACAAGTTGGGTAATGGGGAGACTAGAATTGCTGTAATACAAACCCCACGAAAGGCAGGGAGCTTCCAGTATAATCAAGACTGAGTACTTATTAATTTGTCACGTATATTCACAGTTGTCCGTTTTATTAGGTAAATAACATCTGAACTTAAGAGGGTGTATTGGTGGGAAAAAAAGGTAAACGTCCTTAATAATTAAGCCATTTACAAATTTCTCTTTAGAGGTTTTAAGTAGTCGGTGTTCAAAACGTTAGATAAATGGACAAGTGTACTGAGTTTGAAGATGCTTTTGGAGTTAGTTGGTCCAGCTACTCTTTGAACCTGGTAAGTGATAAACTTTTGTTCCTTACCAAAAAAGGGAAAAGTCTTATGAAGGATGAAAAGGTTCCCAGGAATAGACTTTCCCACCAGCAATTTCACAGGCAGCATTTATTGAACCTCTAGATTTTAATGAGAGTTATGACAGAGTATTAACTGATCCCCCTTGCACGGACTAAGGTGACACGCTCTTTCTCAGAGCTCAAACAGCAACTGCTAAAATGCAGCATTTAGAGTACGTTTGCCCATGTTCCCTGAACCAAAGTTCCATCAGCCTAAAATAATAAAATTTGTCTTGTGGCTTTAGTTAAGCTTGATTGGATATTTCTATTTTATTGTCTTATGCGTAGGTGCCTTCTATTAAATTCTACATTATGGTTTGTTTTCTTTTTGGTTGTTTAATGGCCAGAGGCCTGCTGTAGAAAGTGAAAGGCTCTGTTCTAGTCCTAAATTTCTGTTGACTAGCCACGTACAGGGAAGGCTGGGTGGCACAAGCACTTTGCAGTTGGCTGCCAACCTAAAGGTTGGCTCTGTGGAGAAAAGCCCTAGCGAACTGTTCCCTCAAAGATTTAAAAAAAAAAAAAAAAAAAAAACCATTGGCGTAGAGTCAATTCCTACTCATAGCAACCCTTTAGGACAGAGTAGAACTGCCCCATAGGGCTTCCAAGGAGCAAATGGTGGATTCAAACTGCTGACCTTTTGGTTAGCAGCAGAGCTCTTAACCACTGCATCACCAGGGCACCTCCATAAAGATATTTGCGAGAAAACCCTATGGAGCATTTTTACTCTGTGACACATGGGGGGAAACCCTGGTGACGTAGTGTTAAGTGCTACAGCTGCTAACCAGAAGGTCGGCAGTTCAAATCTGCCAGCCGCTCCTTGGAAGCTCTGTGGGGCAGTTCTACTCTGTCCTACAGGGTCGCTATGAGTCAGAATCGACTTGACGGCACTGGGTTTGGTTTTGGTTTTTTTTAACACATGGGGTTGCCAGGAGTTGGAATCGATGGCAACAGGTTTTTTTTTTTTAGTCACGTAACTTTGGACAAGTCACCTGCATGGGTTGCCCTTTCTACTCTCAATGTCAATTGCGAATGTTAATTAAATGAGCTAGCCTTCTGAAAACACTTTCTAAAATTATAAAGGAACATACATAAATGTAGGGTAGAAGTGAGGGTAAAAGCAGTAAGAAAAATCCCTGTTATTCTTGGTCTTCATTCCTTCGTTCCCTCCCTTGTTCATTCAAGTATTTATTGAGTTCCTCCTACATGCCGAGCGCTATGTGGGCCCTGGGGTACAGCAGGAAACATGAGTGATGTTTTTCTCGCCCTTTTGGGGTGCACCAGTCAGCCTTGGGTAGACAGACATTGACTAAATCATCACATTTTTAAGAATCAGAATGCAACGTAATGAATTCCATGGAGGAGAGGTACATGGGGGATTGAATCCTCACAGGAAGGATGGAAAACACAGCCTTGATGAAGCAACACTAGGGCTGAGGGCTGCGAGTGAGGACGAATGAACCAGAGGAAGAGAGCAGGGAAGAAGAGTGGAAAGGGGTAGGGAGAAGCGCAAGGAACCCAGAAAGGAGCCAGCATGGCTGCCATAGAGATAGACAGTAGGGTAGGAGTCAAAGGAATGGCCAGACAGTGTGACTCATGTTAACAGGTGGTGGTGTTTAACTTAAGGGTAATGGGACTTACTGAACCAGTAGAGACTAGATGATTCCCTGAGACTATCACCTGAGATAACTCTTTAAACTTGGAATTAAACCATTCCCAGAGGTCGCCTTTCAGCCAAACAACAGACTGGCTTTTAAAATTAATAATCACTTAGGACTACGGTGCTCCTCAAAATCATTGTCTAGATGAAACCAAATGGTTAACATTTATCCTAGACCAAAGATGAGAAGGCTAGGGGGGACAGGGAAGCTAGAGAACAGCCAAGATGGAAATAACGAGAATGCTGATATATTTTGAAGAGTGTAACTGATGTCACTGAACAATATGCATAGAAATTGTTATATGAGAATGTAATTTCTTATGTGAACTTTCACCAAAAAGATAATAAAATATTAAAAAAAAATAATAATGGAGAGCCATAAAGGATTTTAAGCAGATTGTGGTGGTGTGTGTGCAACAGACTGAGAGAGAAGATCACATGTGTGTTTTGAAAAAGTTGCCGAGACTGTGCTGTAGAGACCACATTGGAGAGGAGACCGGTAAGAGATATCATCCTACCTGTGCCAGCATCTGAGATTTCAGAGGTTACTTTTGTGAGGAGTACATTACTGGGGAACCACTAAGGAATCCATAAAAATAAATTTCAACATTTTGAATTCTCTATTTCTAGCCCATTAGCATAGAAAAATGGTTTCCAGGTTGTGCATGAAGTTGAATGAGCTGCTTGGCCTCTCTGTGCCATTCTTAATGGTGCTAGGTGCCTACAGTGTCCTCCCAGAGTTCAAATCTCTGCAGAGTAAGATAGTCAAACGGTGAAGTATCGTGGGTAGAGTGGTGGGACATCAGGAAGAAAGGAAGAGGGCCCAGGTCTATTTGGGGGCTTCCAAGGGGAGTTATTTGAGCTGAAACTTGAGGGATAAGGGGTATACCAGACATATACTGGGAAGAGGGACAAGAAAGTCTTTCAAGTTAGTACCCAAAGTTTCATAACAAGGGTGCATCGAGAGATGTAGCCCGAAGGGAGAAGAACCAGATTACCAAGGACTTGTCTGCTTGGTTGGAGCCCTGGAGGCACAGTGGTTAAGAGCTTGGCTGCTAACCAAAAGGTCGGCAGTTCAAATCCACCAGCCACTCATTGGAAACCCTATGGGGCAGTCTACTCTGTCCTACAGGGTCGCTGTGAGTCAGGATCAACTCAATGACAGTGGGTTGGGTTTGGTTTGGGTTTGTCTGCTTGGTGAAAGAGTTTAGATACTAACCTATAAGCAACTGGGAGCCATGGAAGCATTTTGAAAAAGGATAACTTGATCAGACCTGATGGAAGAAAATATTTTGACAGCGGTGTGAAGGATACATGGGAAAGGCTGAGCGTAGAAGAAGGGAGACCAGTCAATAAGGAGGCATTTGCTGATGTTCAGGGGAGAGAATTGGGTGCCAGGACGGGGACGTGGAGCCTCGAGAGGAGGGGACAGATAGGAGAGGTATGAAGAGGGTGGAATCTGCAGAAACTGATGGTGCAGGTGAGCGTAAAGGAAGTGGGGGTTGGGATGGCTGGAGTTTCTGACTTGGCACTTGGGCAGGAGGTTGTGTCACAGAAACGGGGAGGGGAGTCCTGGTGGCGCGATGGTTAAGAGCTTGGCTGCTAACCAAAAGTTGGCAGTAGGAACCCATCAGCCACTCATTGAAAACCCTACGAGGCAGTTCTACTCTGTCCTATAGGGTCGCTATGAGTCAGAATCAAACCAACAGCAATGGGTTTGGTTTTTTGGTTCGCAGCTTTGGAAGGAAGATGACCAGATTAGCATTTGACATGTCCCATTTTAAGTGTCTTTAGGACACCCTTCAGAGCCACATCCAAGAAAGGTAGCTACCAGGCACTTAGATAAAAAGATCTGATGCACGGGAGGAAGATTTTTTGAGGGGATAAAGGTTTGGGACTCCATGGTCATGGATGAAATTTCACTGGAATCAGATTTAGAGTGAAGGAGAGGAAAATTCAGGACTGAACCCCCAAAATTCCCAAATTAAGAAGTCAGAAGTGTCTTGAGATAGAACAACCAAAGAGGGGAAGAACCAGCAGAAAACGTGATGACCCAGGAGCTAAGAGAGGTAGATACAGTGAGGCTGGCATCAATAGCACAGGGCACAGAGAAGTGAAGTGGGACACAGACTGAGGAGTGTACCTTGCATGTGGCAACCAGAAGTTCACGGCCAACTTTAGCAAGATCAATTTTAGTGGAGTCAAAGGAGACAGAAACCAGATAGCAGCAGGTGAGAAGGTAACAGGAGCAAAGGACTTGGAGGCAGGGGAGTGTAGACCACTCTTTCTGTATGTCCAGCTTTGAAAGGATAGAGGATGAAGTCAAACCAGGAAAAGACAAAATTACTGAGCACAGGCTCAGGAGACATACTGCCTGAGATCAAATCCTGGCTCCACTCTTCTAGTCACTTCTTCAGTAAGTTTACTTCACCGCTCTGTGCCTCAGTATCCTCATCTGTAAAGTGTGGATAAGGATACCGCTTTCCTCTTGAGGCTGTAATGAAGAGTAAATGAACTAATAGAACAGTGTCTGGCACAAAGGAAGCATTCAATACCTGTTACTATTGTCATGGATTAAATTGTGTCCCTCAGAAACACATGTCAACTTGGTTAGGCCATGATTCCCGGTATTGTGTGACTGTTCTCCATTTTGTGATTGTAATTGTCCTATATGTTGTAAATCCTAATTTCTGCCTGTGGTTAATGAGGCAAGATTAGATTATGTTAAAGGCAATTAGGGTGGGATGTAACACCCTTACTCAGGTCACATCCCTGATCCAATGTAAAGGGAGTTTCTCTGGGGTGTGGCCTGGATCACCTTTTATCTTACAAGAGATATAAGGAAAGGGTAGTAGTGAGCAGAGAGTAGGGGCCTCCTACCACCAAGAAACAAGAGCCGAGAGAACAGTGCTTCCTTTGGACCCAGGGTCCCTGTGCTGAGAAGCTCCTTGACCAGGGGAAGATTGATGACAAGGGCCTTCCTCCAGAGCTAACAGAGAGAGAAAGCATTGCCCTGGAGCTGATGCCCTGAATCTGGACTTGTAGACTACTAGACCATAAGAGAATAAACTCCTCTTTTTTAAAGCCAGCCACCTGTGGTATTTCTGATATAGCAGCACTAGATGACTAAGACAGCCATTGACTTATTACGAGAACTACTGCAGTATCCACATCAGCGGCAGATGGGCTGAGACTTACCTCCCTGGACATCCTTAAAATAAACGACCTGAGTCCATCTGAATGCCACTCTGCTTCCCTAAAACGGAAGCGCCTGCCTGAAAGCAAATACTACTTAGGAATGCTGCTTCACTGAAATGTCTGCTTGTTAAACTAGTGGGCGCCTCACGTGGGAGGAAGACCTTGGACACTGAGAGCGGTAGGTAGCTTCTAAAACAGCTCCCAAGGACCCTCAACTCCTGGTATTTACACTCTGTGTCATCTCCTCCACTTGTGTGTGGGCTGGACCTACTGACTCGTTTCTAACAAATAGAAAAAAAGTGATGCGAAGTCACTTCCAAAACTAGGTTATAAAAGAGTAGTCTCTGTCTTTTTTTCTCTTTCTCTTTCTCTTTCTCTCTCTCACAGTCTCACACGGCGAAGGACTGTTATCTCTGGCTATAAACCAGCAAGGACCTGAGGCCTGCCGACAGTCACGTGAGCTGAGAAGCAGATCCTTCCCCAGCCGAGCCTTGAGCAGGCTGCAGCCTTGGCTGACACCCTGATGGCGGCTTAGTGAGAGATCCTGAGCCGGAGGACTTAGCTGAGCTGCACCCAGATTCCTGACTCGTAGAAACCTGAGATAATAAGTGCTTGTTGTTTTAAGCCTCTGAGTGTTGGAGTAATTTGTTTTGCAGCGCTGGATAACTAATACAGTAAGAATGAAGAATGACAAGGTTCTCAGCAACCCTTTTGCTATAATGTTTCCAAGAATGTATCCAAACCAGCAGCAAGCCTGAAAAGAAACAACCCACCACTATCACCATTGCATTACTCAAAGAACGTTCTAAGGAGGCCTAATGCATAAGATTAAAAAAAAAAGAAATTTTTTTGTCTCCTGGTCCAATAAATCCACATGCTTTTGTCCCCTTCGGAGATTTATAATGAATGTTATCATATTAAATGCTCTAAAAAGTCCCATAGTAACTTATTCAAGCCAGCATTTCCTACACCTATTTGGGGGCCCTGGTGGCGCAGTGGATACGCATTTGGCTGCTAAAACCAAAAGGCCTGCAGTTCGAATCCACCTGCTGCTCCTTGGCAACCCTATGGGGCAGTTCTACTCTGTCCTACGAGGGTTGCTGTGAGTCCAAATTGACTTGATAGTAATGGGTTGTTTTTTGTTTTTTGACCTCAGGATGTCTTTTTGTCATAACTCTTAATAATGGACAGAGATATACCTAACCCTCAGAACACATTTTTGGAAATGCTGTATTTGTTGAACGTTGACGTTTCAACTTCAGCTCTCAGAACCCGGAGGGCTTTTCATGGGTAGGAGCCCCGGACTGGTAGCTGAGAGTCAGTTTCCGGATCAGGTACTGCTAGTAACTCAGATGATTTTGAGTATGTCACTGAAGCTTCCTGGGTCCATCTGTACAGTATGTGAAGCTGCATCATCTGAAATTCCACAGCTCTGCTATCTTACGGCGTCATTCAGTGCCATCTCAGAAGAGGAAGCTAAAGTACAGTACAGGGACCACACCTATCCTTTCACTGCCCCAGTCCCAGCCCCTATTGGCAGGTGTGGCACACAGTAGGGAATGTAATGAACCAATGAGTGAGTTGGCGTGCACTACAGTAAAGGCAGAGCCCTGGTGGCTCAGTGGTTAAGAGCTCAGCTGCTAACCAAAAAAGGTCAGTAGTTCGAATCCACCAGCTGCCCTTTGGGGCAGTTCTACTCCGTCCTATAGGGTCTCTAAGAGTCAAAATTGACTCCGTGGCACACAACAACGGTAAAGGTAGTCTCCAATTTACGATGTATTCAAGTTACAATACCCTCTGTTTTTTTGGGGGGGGGGCTTTATTTGTGTGTGTGTTCACATTTTGGAACCCTGGTGGTGCAGTGGGTAGGAGCTTGTCTGGTAACCAAAAGTCTCGTTGTTCAAATCCACCAGCCATTCCTTGGAAACCATATGGGGCAGTTCTGCTCTATATATAGGGTTACTATGAGTCAGACTAGACTTGACAGGTATGGTTTTAGTTAGTAAGCATGGAGTATACATTGTATCATTAGTAGTAGGTTTACTATATACATAGTTGCAGCTTGTAATTTGCTGATGTCATTATTTTCAGATGTCCACTCCCTGGTATTGATAAGTAATGCTTCCAACCCCTAAAGACAAATAAAGATCGGATTTATAAAGATACTGACAATAAAACACAAAAATAATGAAAACTAAAAAAAAAAAAAAGAATTCAGCTTATGTCAGAACTGGTTTAAGACAGAGTCATCTGAATGGAGCCCCACTCTAAATCGGGGGCTACCAGTATTGCATTTCTATTTCATTTGCTACAAACAATGTTAATTAAAAAAAAAAAAAAAACCATTGCCATCAAGTCAATTCTGACTCATAGAGACCCTGTAGGACACAGTAGAACTGCCCCATAGGGTTTCCAAGGAGAGGCTGGTGGATTTGAACTGTTGACCTGTTTTTGGTTAGGAGTTGAGCTCTTAACCACTGCGTCACCAGGGCTCCTATGTTAGTAAAGCAACTTGGTAAAATTATTCCTTTTTCTCAGGCTGGTCTATTCCTAAATTCCCACGGGAGAAAGTTTCTATGAATTAATTGAGAATTTTGGATGAGAAAGGGACTAAGACAATGACTCAGCGTTGCCAAGTTAGGCAATGTCTATGTGCTGTAGGGGGATGTGAAAATGAATAACGCAAGAGACCTACTTTCCAGTTTATGATCCAAGAGAACAGGGGTCTGCAACTGTAAACTGCATTGTGTGCCAAAGAGTCTCTGGCGACTACTCAACTCTATCACTGTATCATGAAACCAGCCACAGATGACATACAAGAGAATGGGTATAGTCGTGCTCAAAAAATATGGCCATGCCCACAGGCCTTGTGGTAGAAGAATAATAGTCTCTTAGATCAGATCTAGCTTAGAAATCTAGAACGAGGCAGAGGTTGTTCTTTACCATGATCATTGAAAAGACAGCTTTTTTGGGGTGGTTGATCAAGGATACTTCCATGAAGTGACTGACGTCCAACCTAGTCTTAAAGAATAGGTAAGATTTTGACAACTGAGATTCAGAGGGTGGACAGGGCGCATTAGAAGCAGAAGAAAAGGAAAAAGAAAGCCACATAGGGTACATGTGGGAATCAGCCAGTAATGTGGAGCTGAGATGCATCATCACGTTTTATCTTCATCTGCTGCCATTCGAACAATGGAGCCCTGGTGGCAAGGTGGTTGAGAGCGCGGCAGCAGTTTGAATCCACTCCTTAAAAACCCTATGGGGGCAATTCTACTCTATCCTAAAGGGTTGCTATGAGTTGGGATCAACTCGATGGCAATAGGTTTTGTTTGTTTGTTTGTTTGTTTATTCAAACAATGACACCCTCCACCCTTCAGATTTCAGGTTATATAAAACAAACTAATTTTCTATTTTAGTAATTCTAAAAGTTCACATTTCTGTGTCCACTATCTCATGGTTTCTAGAGAAGGAAGATGCATCAGTTAGGCATGCATTTGGCTGTAAGTGAAAAGTTCACAGGACAGTGGCTTAAACAAGTAGGGGTTGATTTTCTCCTCTAACACGAAGCCCAGAGACAGATTGCTGGTGGTGTTCCAGTCGCTCAGCCATGCCTTCAGGGTATTCTGTCTTTCCTCTCTGCTGGATTCTGTTGTCATCTCTGTCATCCTTACCCTCTTCTTTGGTCTTCTCTGCATTGCATCAGAAAAGCTAGGAGTTCTTTTCCCAGATCCTCTTCCCTGTATGGTTCCAGGTTAGAGTTTGCCAATGAGAGATCAGTCAAGATTTGGAAGACAGAAGAGAGGTGGTTTCAGACAGAAGGAGGAGAATGAGCAGTTATAAGGTTTGCAGCGTTTTTTGACTGGTATAAGAACCACTCATTTTACTGCTGTGGATTAAACATTTGGTGGGAGCTTTTTTGGGAATTACTGAAAATTGTAGCAGTTTTCTAAAGCGCTTTTGAGAACTACCTGTTTTTGTTCTTTCAGGTTGAAGTTTTCAAAATCTACTTTCCTGATCCTGACTTTCAGGTAGCAGCTTCCCTGATCTTTGTTCCTTCTGTTCTTTTGACATTTGTATAAGTAATCATTCTGTATTAAACCCTAAGATAACCCTGTTTTCCTAATTGAACCCAGCAATAACACTCAACTGCCTTACTGTGTTGTTTTTCATTTTCCTGATTGTCGCCTCTACTATAAGATGGCTGCCGCAGCTCTAGACATCACTTTAGCAGTTAAGGCAGGAGGTCAAGAGATGCCAATCACATGTGTCCTTTTTTTTTTTTTTAAAGGGAAACAAAAATTCTCCCAGAAATACCCTTAGCAGACTTGCTCTTAGGTCTCATTGGCAAGAACTCACCAGCCCCACTTCCCATGATCACATTGTGAATTTCTCCTTTTCCAGGGCTACACACTTCACTTCTTTAGGCTTCCTGATAGCTCACATAAAACTCCTGAAATTGGGTTTCAGTGGCTCTGACTGGCCTGACTTCGATCGTGTACCAATTCCTGACCAAATGGCATGCCCAAGAGTCAGCCAGGACCCCACCCCCACAGAGCTTGAGTTGGGTAAATCCCACATAAAATTTGCTTGTGGGAAATCTGAGGTACTGTTACTGAACAGAGAAAGCAGGACTAGATCCTAGGGAACAAAAGATAATTCCCTACTACACCTAGGATGGAGAATTCCGACCAAGATGAAAGCAATCTGTGTGTAGTTATTTATGTTACACTGTTCATATCAGATGGAATAACACTAAAGAATTTAAAATTGGGAGAAAATGTAAAAGAAGTATTTTGAGGTGGTGGTAGTGGTAGTGGTGGGGACACCCTTCCTTGTTCACTTGTGGCTTGATTTAGACCTAATATCAATCCAGAGCAGAGATTGTAAAAGTTTTGCTATAAAGGATCAGATAGTGAGTATTTTAGGCCATCTGGTCTCAATTACTCAGCTCTGCCATTGGAGCATGGACGAAGCCTTAGCTGTGTGTAAATAAGTGGAGTAGCTATGTTCCAACAGAACTTTTTGTACACAAACAGATGGCAGGTCAGATCTGGTCCACGATGTAGTTTGCCGACTCTTGATCTAGAACATTCTTCATCTCTAAAGTGAAGTGACGTTGAGAGATGAGATTTTTCTGCCTGTGTTTGACAATTGGTTTTATTATTTAAAAAAAAATTTTTTAACTTAATTATATCAATAGAAAGTGTATTCATGGTGAAGACTCTGCCTCCTGCCCTGTCTCCTGACTGCCAAATTCCTTCCTCCTCCTCCTCCCTGTGTTGTTGTTGTGAGGTGCCACCAAGTCCGTTCCAACTCATAGCAACCCTATGTACGACAGAATGAAAACACTGCCCGGTCTCACACCATCCTCACGATCGTTGCCTTTTGAACCCAATGTTGCAGGCATTGGGTCAGTCTATCTCATCGAGGGTCTTCCTCTTTTTCACTGACCCTCTACTTTGCCAAGCATGATGTCCTCCTCCAGGGACTGGTACCTCCTGATAACATGTCCAAAGAACACGAGATGAAGTCTCACCATCCTCGCTTCTCAGGAGCATTCTGGCTGTATTTTTTTCAAAACAGATTTGTTTATTCTTCTGACAGTCTATGGTATATTCAATATTCTTTGTCAACACTATAATTCAAAGGCATCAATTCTTCAGCCTTCCTTATTCATTGTCCAGCTTTCCCATGCATACGGAGCAATTGAAAATACCATGGCTTTGGTCAGGCGCACCTTAGTCCTCAAAGTGACATCTTTACTTTTTAACACTTAAAAGAGGTCTTTTGCAGCACATTTGCCCAGTGCAGTACGTCATTTGATTTCTTGACTGCTGCTTCCATGGGCTTTGATTGTGGAGCCAAGTAAAATGAAATCCTTGACAACTTCAATCTTTTCTCCATTAATCATGATGTTACTCAGCTCTATAGGTAAGCATTTTTGTTATTTCCTCTTGTATCCTTTCAACACTCTTTATGGAAATGTAAACACATATGAACATATTTTCTTACTGTTCCATTCTTTTTATATACTCTGCACACTTCTCCCCATCTTGAGTATTTTCTTTTCTGAACACTTGTTTCTGAGATCTTCGTACACCAGCTCCTAAAGAACTCTTCATTCCTTTTTATGGCTGTATAATATCTCATGGGAGGGATGTACCATAATTATTTTAGTCAATAACCTATTGGTGAACATTTGGGCTTTTCCCAGTATTGTGCCTATTACAAACAATGTTACAATGAATAGACATAAAGAAGTAATTTTGCCCAAGTGCAAGGATATTGGTTGGAGAAATTACCATGAGTGAGATCTGATGAATACATCTATTTGTAATTTCGTATGGCGTTGTACCAGTTTACATTCCCCCAATGTGTGAGTGACCCATTTTCCCAGGGCTCACCAACAGAGTGTGTTAATGAACTGTTGGCTTTTTGCCAACCAGTGAGGCGCAAACTGGTAGCTTTCATTTGCATTTCGCTTATGAGTGAGGCTGAGGGTACTTGATTCTATATTTAACATTTAAGGCAGTCTTTAAACATCCTCAACGAGGCGAAATTACCATCACTGATTGTGTATCCTTAAGCATAATTACTGGAGAAGTACGCTCCTGTTACTGAAACCATTAACATGTAGAGTTGTATTTGCTAGTTGCTTGGAAAACGAGGTCATATATTAAATCGATGCAAATCTGTTCTGAAAAAACAAACCAAAAAAAGAACACAACTTCGCTACTGTTCAATTCAGCACATCCCCTAGATTATCTCTTCTAGATCACGGACTTTATGAAAGCACCTTTGAAGTAATGAAGTGATTTTTTCGTGGTGCATTAAGACATTCGGGTAGAAATTTTTTTAAGGTAAAGGAACTGTTAGCAAACAATGCCCTTGACAGAGAGGTAGTTGTTTGGCTTTGTTTTAATGACCTTCACTGTCATGAAGTTTTGTACCTCCCTGATTTGTAGCTAAACTGTCCGCTTCTTCCTGAGAGCCTTTATAGGAGAGGACATATAAATAGG
Source organism: Elephas maximus indicus (assembly GCF_024166365.1). Taxonomy (NCBI): domain Eukaryota; kingdom Metazoa; phylum Chordata; class Mammalia; order Proboscidea; family Elephantidae; genus Elephas; species Elephas maximus. The sequence goes on from NC_064845.1 coordinate 8,044,314, forward strand.
TCAAGCTAATAAATAATATTTTCTTTCAGTGTTTTTCAATTACAATTGCTGTATTCTTAAGGAAATAACACGTACCTTATATTTTTTTAACCGAGCAGCCCCCGTGTCATTTTTATAAGCACTCTATGCCAGTTTTTTTTTTTACTTGTTGCTGACTGCAATTTCTATTTCTGATCACATGGAAACTTCATTTAAGGTAGGGATTATCAACTTAAATCAACAGAAACAAATGCAGTTTCTATCGTTTATTTTCCGATTAACGGGGAACTATCAAACTCAATCCATGACTTCTTGACTGTGGCTTATACCTTTATTATACAATTATGATTAAAAGTAACATTTTCAGAGTATTTTTATAAACATAAGCAGGTTTTAAGCAGGAGATTAAAGAAAATGAACAGAACAAAAGAAAATGATATAATTTACCTCTAATATGGGAGGAGAGGTAAATGAAGCTGAAATTCACTTCTTGAAATGTCACCAGACATGCGTGGTATATGCACGGGCATGCTGTGTCAGGACTGTTTCGCTTAATTTAGTCATTTTTGCGCTGTTATATGTGTGGACGTATTACTTACGTGGGTGCATTATTTAAAAAAATATGGCACAGTGATTCGGATGCAGTGATGTCACCTATCTCAAAACATTAAAAAAAAAATTAATCCGAGCAATCACAGAATCAATAACTGTGGTATATTTGAGAGATAATTTATTAAATTATGTTCTACTGTGGTGGACATCGCAACATAAATAAGTCAGAATGAAGTTCAGAGCAGAAGTGTATAAAATGCAAAAGTGTTATTATTTCATCCTACAGGTGTCAAGAAAACAGGAAACTTGCAACAGGGACTCTTTCTGGCTTAGCAAGAGAATAGGTATTGAGATAAGAGAATAAACAGTGAGCTTCAGAATTTGCGTATACACAAAATCTCCCCACTTCTTTTTATTGTAAACTGTTGATATCTTCAATGATTAATTTTAAATTTGGGTACAATAAATACTATACTGAAGAAATGCACCCCACTTAATAAAGAACAAATTTTACTGAGGAATTAGAGGGGATTTTTTTTGGTTATTAAATTAGTGACACATTGAAGAATGGAGACCGCATTAGCTGGAAGTTATAAAATAGAAGAGCACATTATAATTTTGATAATAACAACGAAATTAAAAGGAGCTGAGGAGATATATTAATTATAAAATTTCACCTAAGGCATTATAAACATATTTATGTTTGGGGTGTTAATTATACTTCCGATAGTGTAGACGTCTTAGGCTTTTTCAGTTTTCGAAGAACAGAGCTATGTGTGGGTTACTGGGTAATGAAGTTTATTGAAAGGACGCACAGAGGTGTAAGAGAGACAGGAATATGTCTCCACAGCTGCATGCACAGCCAGACCTTGTAGAAAACAGGAAGTTATTTTGGGACACACAGCAGCTGTGGTGGCTCAACAAAACCCTACTAGGTCAACGGTATGACACGTCACCTTCCCTGTCCCTCAGCAGCTCCAGTGCCCTGCCCGTCTGCTAACTCCACTACTCCGTCTTGGTTCCCAGGATGACTACATGCCTGCCTCTACCCTCTAACTCACTACTCACCCTCCTGGACTCCTTTTTGTGTTTCCTACGGCTCCTGATGCTTTGTGGCTTTTGCTTACTGCCCTCTCTCAAACATCTCCCTGCTTCTCACAAAAGCTTTGCGTGTCTTAGACCAGTTTCCTAGAAGCAGACCCTGAGATGAGGTTTCGTGTGATTTCTTAAGGTGAGTTATTAAGGAAGTACACACAGGAGACACAAGTAAGGGAGAGGGGGAAGCCGGTCAAGGAAGGAGAAGAAGCCGAGCAAGGACGCAATCTCAGGCAACGTTCATGGACGGTCCTTTAACCTGATCCTGCAGCGGGTGGTGGTGCTGGTGGGTGCTGGAGCTCAGGAGTCTAAGATATGCCTGAAAGCTGTCGCAGCTGGAGGCAAGGGACTGGGCATTTCTGTCCCCACACCTGTTAGTCACTGCTTAAGGGCAGTGGGGATGCACGAGCTTCTAGGCTCCCTGGTCAATGGAAGCAAAACTTGGGGAGGGGAGGCACACACAACAGTAAAGAGCGATCTGAGGAGAGCTGAGTGGAGCGCTGCTTCAGCATCCTTCTCAGTATGGTTTAAGCTCTAGCTCCCTAACAGCGAAGATTTGATATGGTCAAGAAGGTACCCTACAGGATGGGGTGCTCCTATGGGACTGTTGTGCTGGGTCGCTCAATAGAATACTGGACACCTGTGGGCCTTTGGACCAGGCATCTTTCTCTGGCCTAGTGAGTTGGGTGTTAGGGTCACATGTTATGGTGCATGGTCCTGGTCACCTGTGTGTAACAAGCCTCCAGTAGGTAATGATGACTCTGGCAGAAATGCTAGAGCTTCTTAGAAGTGGGTGGAGTAACTGGCCTGCCCCTTGCACGGTCTGTTCCAATACAGACTAATTTAATTTTAGTTTCTTTCTTTGTACCTAGATGCATACTTATTACTGTAACTTTTGTTTTGTTTTTATTTTCCATCAAGTGTGTCTCGAAAATGGAGTCCTTGGGTGGTACAGATGGGTAGATGCTCACCCGCCAAACTAAAGTTTGTCTGTTTGAATCCACCTAGAGGTGCCTCGGAAGAAAGACCAAAGATCTACTTCCAAAAAATCAGCCATTAAAAACCTCATGGAACACACAGTTCTACTCTGGCACACATGGGGTCGCCATGAATTGGATTTGACTCAATGGCAACTCAATTGATCTTGATCTCAGATATGATTTTTTGGACAAATAAGTTGTTCTAAATAGTAATTACTATTCATGTACCGTAAAGGGAACGTGTGCTTAATATTCTTTCTCATTTAGTTTCATTCTTCCAATAGTGTTTCTCATAATTAGACTCCAAATAGCCAAGGCATTTCTTAAAAATGCAGATTCTTGGGCCCTATACCCAGTACGTTTGGGGATGGCACCTGAGTCCTCATTTTCAATAAGTACCCAGATAAGCTGATTCATATCAGAGTTTGAGGGCCACTGCTTTACAGAGTGGGTAGTGTCCTTTTCTTTCACTGTCGAGGAAATAGAAGCTTTGAATAGTTAAGAAATATACCCTGGTGTGATACAGCATACACATAAGGTGTCTTAAAATTTCTTTTCCATGAAAATGTTTCATCAATGCTATCTTTGCAATGTGAAAGTTCACTAGTTTATAAAAATGTTTGCTTTCTCCTTGAAGCAGCAACGGGTTTGGTCTTGGTTTTGGAAGCGTATAAGATTCAATGAGATGAATTATACACAAGTTACTAACACATGTATCTCATTATTCTAAGGAACTCAGGAACCTTAAAAAGCACCCAGGATCCTCATACTTTGAATTCTTATTTTATCTATGTTCTAAAATATATTAACATATGACATAGACTTTATATTTAATTTTTATGTAAATATTTTACGTGTGAGCAATTTGAAAACCACAACCATAACATTTTTGGTTCTAAAGAATCTAGTTCAACCTATTATTTTATAGATAACAGAGAGGTCCAGAAATGTTCAGTTAACTGTTCAGATTATGCTGTTCTCATGGAAGATGGCAGAAACTCAAGAACCAAGCCAAATCATGCAAGTGTATTTAAAATCACTGTTTATGTAGTGTCAGCTGATATTTTATTGATAAAAAGTAAGTCATATGGCCAGCTCCAGCATCAGTGGGGTAGGGCTGTCTACTCCATCAAATCTTCTGGGAAGTACTGCAAGATCTCATGGCAAAGAACATGGGTGTACAGTATAATCCTATCTCAGGAGAATGATGAAAACAATAATCCAACTTACAAAAAATATCACTTTTGGTTTCTGATTATGAGAATATCGTTTATATACTGCCATGCAGCGATTTTACGAGCCGAAAGTGAGAATAAAGTCTACATGCTGCATACATTTTCTTTAAGATAAAGAAAGAGTATTAATTAAAAGTTCTCTATTTCTTGAGCTAGGCACTCATCTGTCAATCAGAGTTCAGTAGTTCTAATCTGCTGGCCACTCCACAGGAGGAAGGTGTGGTAGTCTGTGTCCAAAAAGATTATAGCCTTGGAAACCCTATGGGACAGTTCTACTCTGTCCTATAAGGTCACTATAGTCAGAATTGACTTGACTGCAATAGGTGTTTTTTATATTTCTTGAGTAAAATATATGTCTCCTCTGAAGAATGTCCGCCCTATTTAGATACAATGTTTTGTTTAAATGAGAGAAAAAGAAATACAGTCTGGTTGTAAAGTTGTCGTTTTGGAAAAAAAATTAACTATGCTAGGAGTTTTAATGCTTAGGGAGTGTAAGCCTAGGTTTGTTTACCTAATCATAGAACCAACTGTTAGATAAAAGTTGGATTGTGGAACTAGGAAGCAATAAAATAAAGAGGTCAGTCCAGAGTCCAGGAAGAACAGCAGAGAAAAAGCTTTGTAGAGATCCAGGAACAGGAAGGAATCCTATATAGACTCTTGTGACCACAATTCTATCCACATCTAGTCAGAATTGGGCACTTCTCTTTTGGGATGCCTAATCTTCACTTCTGAACAAGATCTCATTTCAAACTAGATTAAGCAAAATGATAATCTATCAGCTCACTGAAGTAAGAAGTCCATGGTTTGTTTTGATTTCAGGTGCAGCTTGATCAGGGGCTCAACCAATGCCACTAGAACCTCATTTCTACATCACAACCATCCAGCTGGTACCATTCACCTTTATGTTGGCTCCATTCCTACACAGGCTCTTCCCTTGTGTTTCAAGATGGCTACCACATCTTCCAAATATCTTAACATCTTATGTTCAAATGAGAAAAGAACAATATAACCTTTTTCTCTGGATTCTCATTGCAGGTTATTGGCTTTGAGAAGACAATGTGCCAATCTTTGAATCGATCACAGTGGCCAAGGAAATGAATTATGATAATTGGCTTAGCCTTGAGTCACGTGCTCCCTCTTTGATTCTGGATGAAGCACCACCTGAAGTATGTTGGTCGAGAATGGGGGAAGAGATCTCAGTCAACAAAAGGAAGGAGTGTAGATGCTGGGTGCTGAAACAAAAGATATTTATGTAATGTGTGCACTTTATGAGTTTGTATTTGTATATGTGTTGTTGGAAATATTCTTTAGCTGTTTTATTGTTATAAGCCATTTATAGGAATCCAATAATAGTCTCTGCTAAGAATATATCATTCATGTTCTGTATATATGTCACTTGAGCTGTTGTGTTACTTTTATGTAATGTAATACTGAATAATTGTAATAGCTTATATTTATTGGGCATCTCCTATTTACCTAGCACATCAAGCTTTCTCATTTAATTATCACAACACCTCTGCCAGGAAAGTATTATATTAGTACCTTAAAGAGAGACAATTGGCTCATCACACAAAAAAGAATGAAGTTGTACCCATCCATACCTCATGCCATGTATAAAAATTAACTTGAAATGGATTAATGAACTAAAAGTAACTAAATGTAAGAACTAAAACCATAAAACCCTTAGAACAAAACAAAGGGTTGCTTCAGCAGCTAGTTTTTGACAATGGCTTCTTAGATATGATACCAAAAGCACAAACGACAAAAGACAAAATAGATAAATAGTACTTTGTCAAAATTAAAAACTTTGGTGCATCAAAGGGCTCTATCAATAAAGTGAAGAGACAACCTACAGAATGGGAGAAAATATTTGGGAGCCATATATCTGATAACAGTTTAATGTTGACAATGTGTAAAGAACTCTTACAACTCAAAACAAAAAGACAAAACAACCCAATCAAAAAATAGGCAAAGGACTTCAAAAGATATTTCATAAAAGGAGGTACACAAATGGCCAACAGGCACATGAAAAGATGCTTAACATCTTTAGTCATTGTTGTGTGCTGTGGAGTTAATTCAGGTTCATGGCAACCCACATGACAGAGTAGATGAGCCCCATAGGGTTTTCTAGGTAATCTTTACAGAGGCAAATCTCCAGGTCTTTCTCCTGGAGAGCCACTGGTGGGTTGGAACTGCCAACCTTTCGGTTAGCAGCTGAGTGCTTAACCATTTGTCTCTATAACAAAAAACCAAACCCGGTGCTGTCAAGTTGATTCTGACTCATAGTGACCCTACAGGACAGAGTAGAACTGGCCCATAGAGTTTTCAAGGAGTACCTGGTGGATTCAAACTGCCAACCCTTTGGTTAGCAGCTGTAGCGCTTAACCACTATGCCATCAGGTTTCCTTTGACTCTATAGACAAGGATAAAAGTAAGGCATTTATTCAATTAATATTTATGTCCCTCTCAACTGGTTTGAATTCTTATTTTTGTGCACTTAACCATTTCGCCACTGGGGCTGCTTCATTAGTCATTAAACCTGTTGCCACTGAGTTGATTCCCACTCATAGCAACTCTGAAAGACAGAGTAGAACTGCCCCACAGGGTTCCCAAGGTTGTAACTTTTATGGAGGAGCCCCGGTGGTGCAGTGGTTAAATGCTGAGGTGCTAACTGAAAGGTTGGCAGTTCCAGCCCATTAGCAGCTCCGAGGAAGAAAGAAGTGACAGTCTGCTTCCATAAAGATTACAGCCTTGGAAACCCTATGGGGCAGTTTTGTCCTGTTCTACAGGGTCACCATGAATCAGAATTGAGCAGAGCTCCTCTCATTAGTCATTAGGGAAATGCAGATCAGAACCACTTCACCCCTGCTATGATGACTATTATCAGAAAAATGGAAAATAGCAACTATTGGTGAGGATATGAAGAATTTGGAAACTTCATCCATTTTTGGTGGGATTGTAAAATGGTGTAGTCAATGTGGAAAACAGTTCGGGTGGTGATTAAAAAAGTTAAACATAAAATTACTATATGACCCAGCAATTTCACTCCTAGTATGTATCCAAAATAATTGAAAGCAGGGGCTCAAACAGAATACTGTAAACCAATGTTCATGGCAGCATTATTCACGATAGCCAAAAGGTTGAAATAATAGATGAATGGATAAACAAAATATGGTATATACTTGTAATGAAATTTTATTCTGTAAAAAAGAGAAACGAAGTCCTGATACATGCTACAACATGGATGAACCCTGAGAACACTATGCTGGGTGAAATAGGTCAGACATGAAAGGACAAATATTGTCTGATTCCATTTACATCAAATATCCAGAACAGGTAAATGCATAGAAACCAAAGTTTATTAGTGGTTACCAGGAGCAGAAGGGAGGGGAAAAAGGGAAGTCATTCCTCACCCCCAAAACCGACTGCATCCTGTCGATTCCGACTCTTAGCAACCCTACAGGACAGAGTAGAACTGCCCCATAGTGTTTCCAAGGCTGTAATCTTTACAGAAGCAGACTGCCACATCTTTCTCCTCTGTCATCGTTTGGGGGGCACCGAACTTCCATTAAGAGTGATAGAAAGATTTAGAAATTAGTAGTAATGACGATTATACACCATGATGAACGTAATAAATATCGCCGAATTACACATGCTAAGTGGTTGAAATGGCAAATGTTTAGTTACATATATTTTACCGCAAATAGATAAGGAAACGAGACTAGGAGGGGTCAGATAACCTCTTCATGAATGCATAGAAAACCCGGTGAAACTTGCAGACTGTATTAGTCAGACAGTATCAGAAACAAATTAGCCCTTAATCCCAGGGGCTTAACGCAACTAAGGTTTCTTTCTCACTTATGGTTTATATCCAAGCGAGCTTTTAAGGGACTCTGTTTCATGCAGTCGCTCAGGGACCTAGCTGCATATTCTAGATCACGCATGTTAGCAGGTGAAGAGAGAGCTGTCGATCAACACACACACACAAAAAAAACAAAAAACAAACCTGTTGCCACCCAGTTGATTCCGACTCATAGCGACCCTGTAGGAGAGAGTAGAACCGCCCCATAGTTTCCAAGGAGCAGCTGGTGGATTCAAACTGTTGACATTTTGGTTAGCAGCAGAGCTCTTAACCACTGCGCCACCAAGGCTCTGGTGGGTCAACACACCGGCTCTTAAATTCTTCAGCCTGGAACTGGTCTGCATCACTTCCACTCAGAGCCCATTGGCCAGAACTTGTCACATGGCCTTAACTAATATCAAGAGAACTGGAGAATGCAGGTAAGCACTTGGCTATCCAGTGAGCAGCAAAAACCAGTACCGCCAACACAACCCCAGATCTTTCTGACTATGGAATATTCTGCTCGTTATACCCAAATTTCCACTTTCTACCTACCTTTTATTTTACTTTTTAAAGATTCCCCTTATCGGTAGGATACAATATAATGGTGACAGTAGTATAATGATTAAGGGCATGGATCTTAGAACCAAACTACTTAAATGTGTGTCCTTGTTCTTTATACTTGCTCTGTGCTTTTGGGTGAGTTACTCAACCTCTCTCTGCCTTAGTAAAAGGGGAATAATAATGATATTAAAAACAGTGTCTATATCACAGGATTACCTGGAACTGATGAGTCACTTGAAATTTAGCACAAGGACAGGGCTTAATACAGTCGGTGCTCAATAAATGTTGCAGCTGTTATTATGGAGCCACTTAGCTTTTCACTGAGAAAAACTGTTTTTCAGCTGCAAAATGTAACTTCAGCCAGGAAATCTGGAAACTTGTGTACTGGATCACAGAGGCAACCACACAAGAGGGAGTGACAGTGCAAATCTCATACCGCTATTGGAAAAACAACTCGAAGTTTATGTTCACTTGAAAGTGGTTTAGCAGTGTGGTCTTTATTGGCAAAGTGAGGATGTGTGTGTGTGTGTGTTTGTGTGCAAGGTGCCAAACTGTAAGGCAGCAAGCCGTTCGACAAGCCCCACGTGAAATTCAACCTTGGTAGTCTTGCTTCATGTATCATATACATAATACATACACATATATTTAGACTTGGTCTTGTATATTCATGAATCAAGAAGTAAAACCAAGGCTCAAAATATAGATTTTATTTAACTGACTTTCATTTCACACACATACACAAAAGAAATATTTCCAATCTCTCCTTGGCAACTCAGGCCTGAAAACATTCCAAAGAAGCCCGATACTTCTTGTACTCTGGTCTCTGAGGAACGTCGTGTCTCAGAGGCTTGTGTGGAATTAATGAGCATCGTTAGCTCTTCACTCCCCCCACCCCCAGTGGTGTAGGACTGAAAATAACCTACCAGCTATTTGCCTGACCTGCCACTGCAGCCTTCACCCTACTCCCAGTGTCCAGAGGACACACCCCACTCCCTTTTCCTTTCAACATCAAGAACCTGGACAAACATTTGTGAGGATAAAATCTGGTTCAGCTATGCCAGCAGACCTGAAGCATTAGCTTTAAGATTAAATTTATTTTAGTTTGAATTTATAAAGTCCATGTGTCCAGATGTTTACTATGTCACATGTACAAGAAAAAATGCTCAAGACTCTGAGTGCACTTTAAAACCTACTTTTGAAAGTAATTGCGAAATAAGAAATCCAAATCTCTTTCTATGTACACTCTTTAGCAAAAATAATGAACGGGTAACTTCTGTGAGTATAATAAGGGCCATAATTTAGTTCTCTTCTGTTCTCCCCTATTCCTCTTTGTGCCCTTTGATAAAAAGATTTACTTTATACTGTACATATAATTATGGTTTCTTGCCTCCACTTTGGCACTAGGAGATGCCTTGTTCTATCTCTACCTCAAAGGAAAGTTTTATCATTTCAGAGAAATAGTTAAACATCTTGAAGACAAAGCATGTAAGTACAGATTATTTAGTCGGTACTGACAACACACTGTCGACGTTAGGATCTGCACAGGGTGAGCGGCCGTCTAAGATACTCCACTGGTCCCACCCCATCTGGAGCAACGGAGAATGAAGAAAACCAAAGACACAAGGGAAAGATCAGTCCAAAGGACTAATGGGCCACGTCTACACAGCCTCCACCAGACTGAGGCCAGCACAACTAGGTGGTGCCCGTCTACCACCACTGACTGCTCTAACAGGGATCACAATAGAGGGTCCTAGACAGAGCTGGAGAAAACCGTAGAACAAAATTCTAACTCACAAAAAAAAAAAAGACCAGACTTACTGGTCTGACAGAGACTGGAGATACCCTAAGAGTAGGGCCCCCGGACACCCTTTTAACTCAGTACTGAAGTCACCCCTGAGGTTTACCCTTTAGCCAAAGATTAGATAGGCCCATAAAACAAACAATAATACATGTAGGTCAACCATGGACATGAAACTAAATGCGCCAGCTCAAGGGCAAGGACGTGAAGGCAAGAGAGGACAGGAAGTCTGCTAAAGGGGAACCCAAGGTTGAGAAGGGGAGAGTGTTGACACTTTGCAGGGTTGGCAACCAATGTCACAAAACAATGTGTATTAATTGTTTAATGAGAAACTGATTTGCTCTGGAAACCTTCACCCAAAGCACAATTAAAAAAAAAAAATTACATAGACCAAAAAAAAAAAAAAAATCTGCACAGGGGACTAAGCCGGATAAAAAAGGACAGATACTGTATGATCCCAGTTATATGACATCTCTACCCACACCCACACCCATTCCCGTTGCCTTCGAGTTGATTCTGACTCCTAGCAACCCTACAGGACAGAGTTGAACCAACCTATACCATTCTTTAGGCTGTAATCTTTACCAGAGTAGACTGCTACCTCTTTCTTCCACGGTGCAGCTGGCGGGTTCAAGCTGCCAATCTTTTGGTTAGCAGCTGAGTGCTTAACCACTGAACTACCGGGGTTCCTATGACATATCTAGAATAGGCAGAAGTACAGAGACAAAAATTCACTAGTGATTACCAAGGACAGGAGGGAGGGGGATGGAAAGCCACTGCCGAGGGGGCACCAGGTTTCAGTGAAGGGTGGTGGGAAAAATCAGACATGGATAGTAGTGAAGGTTGCACAACGTGATGAATTACTAATTAATAAATTAGTAATTAATGCCATTGAATTATACATGTAAAAAATGTTGAAAGGGGAAATATATCCATAGGAATTCATAATGTTCAGGGCAAGTAGCCAGAAATATCCCTCAAAAAACCCAAACCCATTGCTGTGGAGTCAATTCTGGCTCAAAGCAGCCCTATAGGACAGAGTAGGAGCAGCTGGTGGGTTCAAACCGCCAACCTTTTGGTTAGCAGCTGAACTCTTAACCAGTGCTCCACCAGGGCTCCAAATACCCCTGAGAGCTCCCAAAAAGTTTAAGAGGTTTTTGACTCTATAGACAGGGATAAAAGTAAGGCATTGTTGGAGTGAATAGTGTTTTCCAAAAATGTGTTTAAATTCTAACCCCTATACCTTGATTATAATCCCATTTGGAAATGATTTTCTGTGTTATGTTAATAAGGCAGTATTAGTATAGGGTGTGTCTTAAATCAATCTTTTCTGAGATATAAAAGCAGATTAAGCAAGTAGAATACCAAAAAAAAACGGCTACTGTCAAGTTGATTCTGATGCATAGCAACCCTATAGGACAGATTAGAACTGCCCCACAGGGCTTGCAAGAAGTGCCTTGTGGATTCAAACTGCTGACCTCTTGGTTAACAGGCAAGCTCTTAACCACTGAGCCAGGAGGGCTCCATACACTGGGGCTAAGCAAGCAGAGATGAGGGAAGATAGATGCCACACCACATGAGATCTCCAAGGAACCAAGCAACAGAAGCTGAAAAGAGATAGGGACCTTCCTTCCTCTACAGCCAATAGAGAGAGAAAGCCGTCTAGAGCCAACACCCTGAATTCGGACTTCTACCCTCTTAAACTGTGAGAAAAATAAATTTCTGTTTGTTACAGCAGCACTAGATAACTAAGACACACATTTATTCAGTTATTATTTATGCCCCTCGAAACCAAGTACAAGGAACCCTGGTGATGCAGTGGTTAAGCACTTGGCTGCTAACCAAAAGGTCAATGGTTTGATCCCACCAGCTGCTCCACTGGAGGAAAATATGGCAGTCTGTTTCCATAAAGATTACAGCTTTGGAAACCCTGTGAGGCGGTTCTACTCTTTCTTACAGGTCTCTATGAGTTTGAATCTACTTGGTGGGAACTGGTAAACCAGTTACAGGGAGCCCTGGTGGTGTAATGGTTAAGCGCTCAGCTGCTAACTGAAAGGTCAGTGGTTGGAACCCACCAGCAGCTTTGTGGGAGAAAAGACCAGTGATCTGCTCCTGTAAAGATTATAGCCTAGGAAACCCTATGGGGCAATTCTGCTCTGAAAAATATGGCTGCCAAGAGTTGGAATCAACTCGACAGCACACAACAACAACAAAACCAGGTACAGGACATTTTCACCAAGTCAGTAGTATCATTTGTTAATCTGGTTTTGTTTGGGGTTCAGGTTTTCATTTGAGCTATCTATTTTCCAAAAACCAGCCTATAAAAATGGTCCCTTTTAAAAAATAACTTTGCCTGGCTCTTCCCATTATTTTTCTTTCCAAGTTGAATACCTGATCTACATTTTAAAAGGTGGTTACAAACTTCCTTTGAAATTGTAAAACCCTCTTGAGGCCAAGAAGGTGCAATATCTTGGCACATTTCCCCCTGGGCTGAGATGCTGCTGTAGAGGTTTGAGTAGATGAAAGTGATTAATTCTGGAGGCAATCTAAGCATGTTATTGTTGATAGTTGTCATCGAGTTGATTCCTACTCATGCCGATCCCGTGTGCTTCAGAGTAGAACTGCTTTTTTTTTTTTTTTTTGTAAATCGTTGTTGAAAATATACACAGCAAAAAATATACCAATTCAACAATTTCTACTTGTACAATTGGATAACACTGATTACAGTCTTCAAGTTGTGCAAACATTCTCATCCTCTTTCCCTGAATTGTTCCTTCCCTGTTAACATAAACTCATTGCCCTCTAAGTTTCCTATCTAATCTTTCAAGTTGCTGTTGTCAATTTGGTCCCATATAGATAGTTCTTAAAAGGGCACAATGCTCAAGGCGGACATTCTCTACTAATTAAGCTAACCTCCTTGGCTGTAGTCTTAACAGAAACAGATTGCCAGGCCTATCTTCTGTGGTATCACTGGCTGGGTTTGAACCCCAAACTTTAGGTTAGTGGTCGAGTGTAAACCTAAAATTTTGAGGGGGCAAGGGTGGGTTTTGTGTGCTGTCCAGAGTAGTAATATAATAATGCAATACAATAACACACCAGGATCCTTGTTTCTCCGATACTGGTGATTCCTGTCCAACCTCCCTTAGAAATTCCAAACCAAGTGAAGAAAAAGGTGCTGAAGAGAGAGAAAGAAGGCATGGAGGGAGAAGAAAAAGATTGATGTAGTTGTGGGCAGAAGTTTTTGTAAAGACACAAACAAGAAAAATTTCTAGGGAGAAGGAGGAAAAGATCTTCTATAGAAACAGTTTTTTCAAATAATCATGATGACCAAGAATAAAACCACAACTAACTACAGCTGTGAAATATCAAGTGACTTATTGAAGATAAGAAATTTGTGTGTCAAAGGAAGCAAGAGCGCTCACGTGTTGACTTGAGTGGACGGACTTGGGCAAGAGAGACAGCAGGCTGTCAGATAAGGAGATGTGATGCTGAATAGTCCATAATTTTTCTTTTTTACCTTGAGGAATGTTTTGATATTTTTACAGGATTGCTAACCAGCACAGCCAAGGCTTATTTTTCACAATTTTTAGAGCTTATTTGTGTACTTTTAAATTTATTTTTAACTTTTTATTTGGAGATGGTTTCTAACGGGTAGCAGAGTTTTCCCACATCCCTTTACTCAGCTTCCCTTGGTGCTAACGTCTTACAGAACCATAGTAACCAGGGGCTGTAGAGTCCATTCTGACTCATGGTGACCCCATGTGTGTCAGAGTAGATCTTTGTTCCATACGGTTTTCAATCGCTGATTTTTCGGAAGTAGAACATCAGACTTTTCTTCTGAGGTGCCCCGGGTGAACTCAAACCTCCAACATTTTGGTTAGCAGCCAAGCGTGTTAACCATTTGCACCACCCAGGGACTTCATAGTATAATGACAGAAAATAAGAAATTAACATTGGTATAATTTTTTTTTTTTTTTTTTTTATATATATAATACTGTTAGCTAGATGACAGGGTGTTTTTTTTTGTTTTTTTTTTTTTTGGATTTCTCCAGTTTTCCCGTTGATGTCCTTTTTCTGTTCCAGGATTCCAACTGCATTTAGTTATTGTATTTAAAAAAAACCATTCCTGTCCAGTTGATTCCAACTCATAGCAGCGCTATAGGACAGAGTGGAATTGGCCATGGGGTTTCCAAGGAGTGGCTGGTGGATTTGAACTGCCAACCTTTTGGTTAGCTGCCAAAGCTCTTAACCACTGCGCCACATTGGGTAACTAATGGCCACACACTTAACAGCTCAAAACATACATTTATTGTCTCACAGCTTCTGTGGGTCAGGAGGTTAGGTACAGCTTATGTGGGTCCTCTGTTTAGGGTCTCTCAAGGCTGCAATCAAGTTGTTAGCCAGGCTGCAGTCTTATCTGGAGGCTCAACTGGGAAAAGTCCATATTTAAGCTCAGGTTGTTGGCAGAATTCATTCTCTTGAGGTTGCAGGATTGAGGACCCCAGATTCTTGCTGGCTGTTGGCTGGAAGCTGTCCTCATGCCCCACACGCTGCCCTCAGCTCCCTCCACGGGGGCCTCCCAGCACAGTCACTTACTTCTTCAAAGCCAGCTGGGGAAAGAGAGTCTCTTGCACGATTGTACAGTCAAGATGGAGATATATAACGTAATGTAATCATGGAAGGAAGAAGTCCTGGTGGCACTTGGCTTCTAACCAAAAAGTTGATGGTTCCAATCTACCGAGCTGCTCTGCTCCTGCAGAGATTACAGCCTAGGAAACCCTATGGGGCAGTTCTACTCTGTTACATGGGGTCACTATGAGCTGAAATGGACTCTCCAGCACCTAACAACAACAAGCATGGAAGTGACATCCCATCACCTTTCTTGACCTTGACTGTTTGAAGAGTACCAGTTAGTTATATTGTCAATTTGTTTACTTTTAATATTTGTGTTTATAAGAGTTATTCCAATGTTTTCTCTGGGCAAATTGTAGGCACATGTGTGTTACATGTTTGAGCAGTAACATGTCTCTTGTATCTCTTTGTTCTTATTTCCTGAGAGATATTGGAGAAGAGAACATATCAAGCACATAACGAGAGGTAGCAGATTAGATACAGAGGGTTGTGAGCTGAGAAGAATGAGTGCATCTTTGACAGAAATCACAAAATTTGGGAGCAAATCTGGCTTGAGAAGCATAGTGGGTATTTCTTTTTTCCCTCTCTAATAACCAAAACCAAACCCATTGCCATCAAGTTGGTTCTGGTTCATGGCAATCTCCCAGGACAGAGTAGAACTGCCATGTAGGGTTTCCAAGGAGTGGCTGGTGGATTTGAAATGCCAGCCTTTTGGTTAGAGGCCAAGATCTTAATCACTGTGCCACAACAACACTCTCAGTTCCAGGGGACTGAACATCTCAGTTCAACCAGTCAGAGCTCCAGGCAACAGGAATTGGTTCAGGGTTTGGCCGATGACCCAGCCAGAGCCATTGAGATCTGCTCAAAGGAAACTGTTTCCAGGGCCACTGAGAAAGAGGCAGGCATAGTTTGCTGATGGTCTTTTACCTCATGGAATATAAGCCTGGAACTGCCGTGGGCATTCTGCTATGTGTATTAAGACCAGGTTTTGGTACAAGAGATGAAAAGCCTCAAATTACAGAATTTAAATAAGAGAGAAAGGTATTTTCCTTCATGTAATGAAGTCTGGAGGTAAGCAATCCAGGGTTTTGCAGTGGTCCCGGGGTTATCAGGGAGTTTTCCTTCTCTCTAGTTCTTGACACACATTTCTACCCAATGGTCCAAGACGGCTGCTTGAGCTTCCAGGCAGCAGGGAGGAGGAAGAGGTGAAGACGGATCCTTCAAGGACATTTTCTGGAAATTGCTCATGACATTTCTACTTGCGTCTCATTGGCCAGAACTTAGTTACACAGCCATGCTAAATTGCAAAAAAAAAAAAAACCCGAACCCATTGCTATCAAGTCGATTCAGACTCATAGCAACCATACAGAACAGAGAAGAACTGCCCACTGGGTTTCCAAGGAGTGGCTGGTGGACTCAAAGTGCCAACCTTTTGGTTATCAGGCTGAGCTCTTAACCACTGTACTACCGGGGCTCCAAAAGAGGCAAGGAAATGTAGAGTTTATCCCTGGGGACACTGAGCTGTCTCTACTGTACCTCCACAAAAGAGGAAACTGCCTGAGAATGGAGCCAATGCTGAAGAAGCAGAGCCAAAAGATGAAAAACAAATCTTTCCCTGATGGTATCTGTGAATCTCTGGATCAAGCTGCACCTGAAGCCAAACTACTGCTGTTGCTTAAATTCATTTTTTTTTTTTTTTCTTTTCTTTTTGCAACTGAAAGAATCCTGGCTCATATTGAAAGGAAGATTCTCTTGACGGGGAAGATAAGGTCATCTTTAATTGCTTGTCCTCTCCCCTCCCTGATCCCTTCACAGTGGATCGGAAGAACTACTGAGTTTTCACTTAGATCTCCTAAGCGTCAAATTATGCATGTCTATTTTCCATTTCCTTTTAGCCCAAAGGAGGAGGAACTGCTTGTGTCTCTTAGAACCCACCTTCTTGGTTTTGATGAATATTTAAAAAATATGTTGATTTGGAAATTCTCACTAAGACCCATAAACTGGAATTTTCGGCCTTACCTCTACTCGGCATATTTATTGTTAGCAAATGGTTCTTGGGATTCTTTTGCTACTCAGTAAAAACTCCTGTGTCAAAATAGCTTGGCTGCATACCTACCTCCTCTTTCTCAGTTATGACTTTTATTAACATTAACAGTACCTGGGAGAATTAGAGCTTAATGGATTTCTTTGTTGATCTGAGACTCCGGCCCCAATTGTCTCATTTTAAGGGGTTCCAAACAGTTGGTCAGCAGCATAGCATTCTTTTTAAAGTGGCTTTGCTAATAGTATCAATTTGCCTAGCCCATTCCCTTGGCATCTTTCCTTCTGGGCCTTTCCTTTGAGGCAGAAGATGCAAAACATTCAGCTTGGGAGTTTTCCTATCAGATCCTGAAAGCATGGTTTTCACTTCAATTATGCTTCTCTGTACCTACTTACACCAGCAAAGTGATTAGGAGTGTCTACCAACTGCAACTTTCAGGCTATGAAATTTGGCTTTTTGAATTTACATTACACCGCAGCACCATATGGCATAGGGGGAAGCAGTGCTCAATTTCTTATCTCCCAGAGAGTCCCTCTCAAGCAAGGGAAATTGCTGTCACAGTCCAAGTTTCACCCACTCTCTGAGGCTTGGTGTTACTTGCTGCCTCGAGAAGCACACACAGGCAGGATTTTCTGAAACCACTGTGAGAAAAGTAGCTAGAAACCATCACAGACAAGGAGAACCCGTCTGAGTCAATCACTGCCTGTCTTCCCCCAACCAGATGCTGAGGGAGCCCTGGCTACAAACTTCCAGGAACGGGAGAACTCTGGATGTCTTTCACATGTCCTGACTCTTTATACGTATTATTATTATTTTTTAAAATGTATTTAACTGGAGGTAGAGCCATCTTACAGAATGTCAATCATGTGCCCCAGGGCATTATAAGCGGTTCCTACCAGCCTAATGTAATTATGCCTGGGAGCACCAGGGAGACTCCCAAAGCCTCTGAAACACAAGATCAAACACAAATGTCCAGGTATGTGTGTGTGTGTAGGGGGGGCCCTACTAATTTTTTATTATGGGGACTCTTCTCTCTCAGTCTGTCACAATTAAAGGGAACTCAGGGAGCTACTCATCCTCTTTAGGATTATAAATGGGATCCTGATATTTTAGACTCTCTGCCATTATAGGGACAGAGTGTCCTTTCTCTCACACTTGATTTTAGGGGTCTCCTTACTGCCTGATGAGTTGGCGGACTTCTACTTGCCCTCTTTCGAGCAGGCATCAGGATAACCCAGAAAAAGCAGCGACACCATAGAGATGGTGGCCTCATATAACTTGCAGATGAATTAGGCAAAGGCATCTCGTATGATGGCTATGCTGGATATTTTCTTTGCCCTGTCAGATCTGCGTTCCACCCTGGCCTCTGTTCCTGGTGGTAAAATATTTCGAATCCTAGGTATTCTTATGGTAGCTTTGGGCCAGGACTCAATTTCACCCAAATGGAAAGGACGTGGGGCAGACGCTGTAAATGCCTCCTCCCCTCCCCCTGGCCACCTCGGAGGTTGCCTGCAGCTTTAGCAGACAGTTACTATACTTGCAAATGGCTTTCTCCCTCCTACATTTCTCCCCCGGAGGGCTTTTCCTGGCTGTGGGATTGTGCTGGGCCTGCGAGGATGCCAGCAGAGCTTGGGATTGTCCCTAAAGCAATCCTCAGACATGTAGGGACAGGCAGTGAAGGATAAACATCCGTGCTTCCTCACCCCCTTGCAGGAGAAACAACTCTGAGATGTGTTCTGTGTAGTCTGTCGTGGGGGCCCCAGCACGACCCAGCCCCTCTTGCCCACAGAGGTAACCTGCTTATTAACAAATGCTTTACTGGTTTTCTTCCCTTTTCTTTCTTCTTTCCCCTCTTCCTCCTTGTGCTTCCTGGGGTCACCTCCCATATAAACAACTTGAACCCAAACTCTTGTCTCGGGTTCTGACTCTGGGAGAACCCACTAGGATAAGAGAAGGATGATGACAGATGAGTAATATAGAATGAATAGATCACACCATTTGAAGCTTCGAGAGAACAGTGTCTTTTCTGTGCTTCTGAATCATCTCTGTCTTTAGATTATTAACTGTTGAGAACACCGTCTACTTCTAATCAACTCCATAAATTTCCACACTCTATGCACGCAATGAAGGACTCAATAAATATTTGATAATGACAACAATTCTAAGATCATACTATTTATGTTAGCCATTATCAAAGTGGAAGGGTATAATTATTGTAAAAGAGCAAACAGTGTTCTGCCTTCTTTTTTTTTTTTAAGGTAAGTGCAATTAACTCCTTTTAGTCATCTCTGTAAGCTAAAAAATAGAAATGTCTTACTCTGATGAGCACTGTTAGGGGATAAGCTTATACAATTGTGTTCAATAGAAACTGAATTTCTCCTCAGGTATCTTGTCAATTTTTCACTTTCCTCTGCCCATGTAAGAGCCTAAGCATCATGGCAACATTTCTGCATAGTTCTATTAGACAAAAACACAGTTCTATTAGACAACAGCATGGTTTGTCAAGTGCATATCAAGGGCGTAGATTTGGATACAGACTCTTACCGTTTAGAACTGGCTACACACATTTATGGAGCCCTGGTGGTACAGTGGTTAAGAGCTTGGCTGCTAACCAAAACATAGGCAGTTCAAATCCACCAGCCACTTCTTGGAAACAATGTGACAATTCTACTCTGTCCTATAGAGTCACTATGAACCAGCATCTACTTGAGGGCAACGGGTTTTTGTGGCAGAGACTTTCATGAGGCATTGGTGTTTCAGTGGTAGAACTCTCACCTTCCATGCGGGAGGCCTGGGTTAGATCCACAGCTGATTGTGGGGATGGCGTAAGACTGGGCAATGTTTCGTTCTGTTGTGCATGGGGTCACCGTGAATTGGGGGCCAGCCTGACGTCAGCTAATGACAACAGAGGGCTTTATAAACCCTACTGAAAAGAGCCCAACCCAGACAAAAATGGCACATAGTTCAATGGAGAAAACAGGAAGGAAACAAGAATTACGTGCATTATTTCAAGGTAAGCAACTGTTAATATTTTGGTCTTAATTCCTTGACTTTTCACCCATCCCTCGTTTATTGAAATGAGTCATGGTTTTGGCATACTGTTTTATGAAGTTTCCCCCGTAGATAACTCACTAGCATTCATCAGATAGTGGAATAGTAAAAACTCACATCCAGAGGATGATACCAGACAAGTTCTTCATCTAGCCAACATTGGTGGAGTTAGTGAAATTGTACAGACTTGCTCTGAAATTCACTGGAAGTCATTATTCACGGCTCTAGAACGTGTTTAATCACTTTCAGTTGTCCAAAGATTGTATCACAGTTCTCTGAGGAAGGACCATCATGGGATAAGAAGCTAGCATCTTCCAGGTAGTACGCAGCAGGACAAGATATGCAAACACCACTTTCGGAAACCAAAAGCAAGTCAGCTTCCTTTAAAAAACTGCTTAATTTTAAAACATCAAGCCAACATGTAGCACATCACAGCAAAACAAGGTAAAGTGCTCGTTCAAATTACCACACATTTCATCCCTTCCAAATGTATTCTTTATTCACTTTTGAAATTGTCAGTCTAACTACATTCGGGTATCACTTGCAAATAAGCTAATGGCATAGCCGCACCAAATGCTGAGAGAACCACAATTATCTCTGAATTACACACGGCCGGCTTCCAATGGGTGCTTCCTCCCTGCCCCCCTTCTGAGGATACTTCACGAGAAACAAAGAAAAGTCAGGCAAACCAGTTAGAGATTCCATGCAGGCCTCTTGAATACAGGTTTACTCTGAAACACCGGGGGGCAAGATACAGTAACAGCAACTGTCACCAGGCGGAGCTCCCCAGCCAAACCAAATCTGATTATTCTGTCGACATTGAGGGGCTGGAGGAACTAGGAAACAAAGCGAGGGAGATAATCCGATTGAAAAATCAATGGTTTACAAGGAGCCCTGGCCCCTGTGCGTGTGAAATAAGGAAATTTGGGGGAACTCTTTCACCTCAGGTTATGTCGCTCAGGGCGGGTTATTTTTTTTATATTCTTTGAGAAAGAATCAATATCTCCTTGTTAATGTGAGATCATGTATTTACTAGGGGAAATGGTCTAAGACCAGAGATGTGTCAAACAACTCCATTTCATCTTCAGGGGAGATTAATGTAATTGGAAAAATTCTATCAATTAATTAGTCAATGAAAGCTTATTGCATGACTATTAGTTGCCAGCACCATCCAAAACAAGGTTGATAAAAACTGTGTGTGTGCTCTGCCTTTTCACACATTCTGTGACAAAGCTGCTGGAGGAATGGAAGTAGCACCCAGATGTGTGGACAGTGTGAACGTGAAAATGGATCCACTGATGGAGGGTGATCAGAATTATTCTGTGTGTATAAATCACCTGCCAGACAACAAAGGACGTTCACAAGCTTTCCTTTCTTTGATTCATACCACAGCCCTGTGGAATGGTTAGGGAAACATATTAGTAATCCTTTTCTACAAATGAGAATGTCTTTTGATCTATGGTCTAGAAATTCCCAAGAGCTATGGGAGGTTGAGCAATTATTATCTGAGCACCCAATCCACGGAGCCCTGGTGGTGAAGTACACACCAATTACTGTGTCTAGTGGCTTAGTTATGTAGTGCTGCTATAACAGAAATACCACAGGTGGATGGCTTTAACAAAGAGAAGTTTATTCCCTCACAGTCTGGGAGGCTAGCAGTCCAAATTCAGGGTGCCAGCTCCAGGGGAAGGATCTCTGTCTCTGTTGGTTCTGGGGGAAGGCCCTTGTCACCAATCTTCCCCTGGTCGAGGAGCTTCTCAGTGCAGGTACCCCAGGTCCAAAGAACATGCTATTCTCCTGGATCTTGTTTCTTGGTGGTACGAGGTCCCCATATCCCTATGCTTGCTTCTCTCTTTTATATCTCAAAAGAGATTGATTTAAGGCATAGTCTAATCCTGTATGGAAATCCTGGTGGCATAGTCATTAAGTGCTATGTCTGCTAACCGAAGGGTTGGCAGTTCAAATCCACCAGGCGCTCCTTGGAAACTCTATGGGCAGTTCTATCCTGTCCTATAGGGTTGCTATGAGTTGGAATCGACATGATGGCAACGGGTTTTTTAATCCTATATAGTGAGTCCTGCCTCATTAACATAACTGCTGATAATCCCACCTCTTTAACGTCATAGGAAATCCTGGTGGCATAGCGGTTAAGAGCTACAGCTGCTAACCAAAAGGTTGGCAGTTCAAATCCACCAGGCGCTCCTTGGAAAACCCTATGGGGCAGTTCTACTCTGTCCTTTAGGGTTGCTATGAGTCAGAATCCACTAGATGGCAACGGGTTTGTTTGTTTGTTTTAACATCATACCAAAAAAAAAAAAACCCCCACTGCCGTCGAGTCAATTCCGACTCATAGCTACCCTATAGGACAGAGTAGAACTGTCCAATAGAGTTTCCAAGGATTAACATCATAGAGGTAGGATTTACAACACACAGGAAAATCACATCACATGACAAAATCACACCATACTGGGAATCATGGCCCAGCCAAGTTGACACACGTTTTGGGGGGACACAATGGAATCCATAACACCTGCCATAGGAGGGTGCAAGAGTGGATTAATGGAGGCTTGTGGAACCAGACCTAAGAACAGCTGTAACACCCTCATATCCAGCTCCATTTGAGAAATTTCAATTAGCCCCACGTGAACCTTCCAATCCGACTAAACCAAAAAACCCCAAACCCACTACCGCCGAGTCGATTCTGACTCAAAGTGACCCTATAGGATAGAGTAGAGCTACCCCATAGGGCTTTCAAGACTATCAATTTCTATGGAAACAGACTGCCACATGTTTCTCCCAAGGAATGGCTGGTGGGTTTGAACCGCTGACCTTTCAGATAGCAGCCGAGCATTTAAACTACTGTGCCACCAGGGGCCCCTCCAATCCTGCTACCTCATCTATTTTCACAGAACATTTTCATATCTTTAACTCAGTCTACCATATTGCTCCTCTTTCTTTGTTTTGTGTCTCTTCTGCTAGACCAGCAGCCTCAAATCCATCTTTAGAATTTCTGGGGACAGTGATTCTCAAAGGAAACTGTCTGCTCCCAGACCTGCCGGTGTTTTTTTGGAACCCCCGGAAAAGACCTTGAGCTCCTTTGGGGCATTCGCTTTGTCTTCTTCATCTTTATGATCCCAAGCTTGATACAGTGTTAGTACTGGAAAATAAATAATAAAAATTGATTGTAGAATCTAAGTGAAGGTTGATAAAGGTGTTCATTTGATTATTCTCACAACTTTTCTGTGACTTTGACATTTTCAATATGAAAAGTTAGAGCAAGAAGATATGAATGGTTAAATAATCATTAACAAATTTGGAAATAGTTGGAAAAAATAAAGTATATTGTACTTCGATAACAAATAAAATAGATAAAAAAATAAATATTTGTTAAACAAATAAATGAGCGATCTGGTCTCCAATCTTTTGTTTGGAAGAAGACATTAAAAGTGAGAACCATCAGACAGATAATTCCTTTGAATCAGGGAAAGGTAAATGGTACCAGGAAGATCTTAGAAATGTGGAAGAGTTGGAGACTAAAACAAGCTTCTCTGCTTAGTTGTATTGTTGGAATCCACAGACCAATTATTTTCCCAAACAATTCCTAATTCCAGATTATCCTCTAAATAGAAACTTGTTTCTGCTTTAATTTCCAGCAAAAACCACCATTGTCTATACAAATGAACAGGGAGCAATAATGTGGATCAACAAGAGCAGCCAATTTGTAGAGCACAAGCCAGGAAAGGCGCTGGCTGTTCCTACTACTCCTTTCTGAGAGGTCTCAGAGTGCCTGCCAAGGCCACGGCACCTTTCTGCAGAGTTCCTTACACACAAGAGAGAATCATGGTTTGTACCATATGACCCCCACCATCTTGGCTACACCTGATTAGAGCAGAGGTGGGATCCAGGTTCAAAGATAGCCAAAGGCTGGCTGTCTTGGAGGTGGACAATGGCTGGCCTCTATCCTGGATGATGGCTGGCCTCTCTCAGGATGCTGGAGTATGAGACAGACATAGAAGTACAGCAAGAACAGGGCAAGTTGGAAGCAGAAAGGTAACAAAAGGATGAGAGGATGCAGAGAGTACTGTCAGCCGACCATGGCTGCAGCAGTGGACACAGAAACGGTAGATAATTATTTGCTGGGATTCTTTGGCCTCAAGGAACAAAAACTCAACTTGAACTTGCTTAGGCAAAAAGGGGAATTTATTGGACAATAGAACCTCTGACCATGTTTCTGCTCTTTGAAAATTGAAGGACATAAAAATCCAACAACATGTCATAAATCATTGTTTTTAGGCTTTCAATGGATTGTGGCAATTCTATTAGAATATGAAGGTTTCTTTCTTTTTTTTTTGACATTGTGGAAAATCACAGTATATCAAACTAAATAGCAAGTCCATTTACATTATGAAAGTACAGTGCTAGAGGAACTAGAAAGTGATCCAAAGCCCTCATTCTTTTTTCTATGACAAGTTGAAAAGGGTGGCATTCTGCTCCAGAACAATGTAAAACACCTGTCTAAAGCATGCCTCGTACGTCACATCAATCGCCGAACTTGCTACTTCACACTTGCTATGGGATTGCAGAGTGTGTAGATATTTCAATGTTTTTTTTTAAAAAAATGATATTGTTTGTGGACCGTTTTGGAGATGAGAGATCAGCCAATAAGACACGACTCCCATTTTCTCAGGAACGTCTCCCATTCTGAAGCCAGGATGGTTATTTGGTGTGACCTCGTCCCTGGCCATGGCCGCCTGGACCAGAGCTGAATTAAATCCAAACTAGCCAATCTTCTGAGCGTTTGGGGTTGAGACTGAAAGGAAAATCAGTCTCTTGGCTAGATTTGCAGGTCTTGAGAAGACCTGGTGGTGCAGTGGTTGAGAGCTTGGCTGCTAACCAAAAGTTCAGCAGTTGGAGTTCGCCAGCCACTTCTTGGAAACCCTATGGGGCAGTTCTACTCTGTCCTATAGGGTTGCTATGAGTTGGAATCAACCCCACAGCAATTTTTTTTTTTTTTTTTAATTTGAGAAAACGACAGAGCTGGTTTATGGAGAGAGAAAGCAGAAGACATTCCCGTTGAATGAGACTCCTCTTGTTTTGTAATTCCCTGGGCTCTTTCCCTTCCCAAGGCCCTGTCTTCCACCTTGAGGTCCTCAGGGCCCTTGAGTCATTTCACAACCTCATCATAAAGACTCCTCCTTTCGAGCCTGAGTTTATCTCATTGTATTTCTGTTGTTTGCAGTTAAAGAACTTTCACGAGCACACTTTTCCTTTTGCTGAGCTAAGTTAAACCCAAAGCTTATTTGTATCAACAAAGGACTTAAATAAGCTGAATGGGTAACAGCATCAAGAACTTGGATCATCACGAGCAGCTGATAGTAGTTACTTTGAAGGAAAAGAGACTGTAGCGTTGACTACACGTTGAGTTGCAAAGCCCCAATCTATAGTCTGTGCACATCAAACTGCCTGTGTGAAGTGCTGATTGTTTATATGAGACCAGAATCAGAAACAGTTATGTCCTCACTTAATGAACAGTGTGAACAAAGGAAAGAGAACTTTCACAGCTTGCATGGAGCAACTAAGCATTTAGAGGTGGAGGGGGTGCATGACAGCGAAGTTTTCACTTCAAACATAGGAGGATTTTGTGCTGCTTATTATTTTAGGCTACCAGATTGCCTGCTTTCATGTATTGATACATTGGCTTTGTAAAAAAAAAAAATTAAGTTTGATCACATGTTCATAGCCATCTGCTCCTGGTGACTAAGTTGGGGGTACAGAATGCCAAGAAAGGATGTACTATCTTTTATCAACCGAGTCAAAAATAAAAATCTCAGATCAAAAATCAGAACTTGGGGGAAGAAGCATCCGGATTTCTCAAATAACTCAAGGAATATGCGAACAGCAGACCTCTTTTGAACTCTGGAAAAGTCTCACTTTTGGGGGTGACTTTTGTCTGCTTAGGAGAAGATGAGTTGTGTCAACGTGGGTGTTACAGGACCAGACCGTGGTGTGAAGGTCCAAATCCAAGTTCTCTCTCATTACCCGTTACCATCAAGCCGATTCACACTAACAGTGACCCTATAGGACAGAGTAGGACTGCCCCATAGGATTTCCAAGGCTGTAATCTTTACGGAAGTAGATTGTCACATCTTTCTCCCATGGAGAGGCTGGTGAGTTTGAACCACTGACCTGTAGGTTAGCAGCTGAGCGCTTAACCACTGTGCTACCAGGGCTCCTCCCTCTCTCGTGCTATTTGAAGATTAATTTCTGCTTCCCCACATCCCTCCCACTAACCAAAATAAAAATTTTAATTGAGCCTGAATCCCCCTGAAATTTTGCCTGATCTAAGCTGTTAAGTACTTCATTTAAAGGCTCCAGTTCCCTGGCACAAGCCCCAAGAAAACACTTGCTCTGAAAAGAATGGGGTGCCATGATCACATTTCACATTATTGGCCAACTAGAGCAAATAGCTTTTCCTAGAGGCAGTCTCTCTTTTGAACCACGTTTCAGTTCTTTGTGTTCACGGAACTAATTTTTCTTGGGGATAGCTTTAGAGTGTAGCAGTAGAACATTTATTCTTCACTCTTCAACTTCAGAATTTATTTAACTTCCAAGTCTGCCCTTGGCCCTTGGCCCCACTTCTTAAGTGTTAAATTTAGTTCTCTGTGATTGCTGTGGACAAGACGAGTTCTAGACAAAATTGGAAGAAGGTAACATTTGTCGCTGGCTCATTTTCATCTCCACCGTTAACACAATTCCCTTTTCTCTCCTCTTACAGCCAAGCCACTCATGTTGCCTGGGTAATGCATCTTAAACAGACCCTACTTTCTCTCTAGTGCTCAGAAATCCTGCTTCTACACTTCCTGCAAGCAAAATCATATATATTTTGTTGTTGTTAACTGAAACCAAACCAAACCTGTTGCCATCGAGTCGGTTCGGACTCCTAGAAACCCTATATTACAGAGTAGAATTTCCCCATAGAGTTCCCAATGAGTGCCTGGTGGATTCGAATTGCCGACCTTTTTATTAGCAGCCAGAGCACTTAACCACTACGCCACCAGGGTTTCCTGTTAACTTAAAGACATACAATTATTGAACATATATTGGGTGCCAGCTATGTGTTAGGCATATGTATATAAAAGCAAATACAACGAGGTCCCTGTTTTCAAAGTCTGGGCAATGAGGGGGCGTTGGTGGTTCAATGGTAGAATTCTTGTCGTCCATGCAAGAGTCCCAGCTTCAATTACAACCAATGTACCTCATTCGAAGCCACCACCACCCATTCCTTAGCGGAGGCCTGAGCGTTGCTATGACATTGAATAGGTTTCAATGAAGTCTCCAAACTAAGATGGACTAGGACAAAACGACTGGTGATCTACTTTTGAAAATCAGCCAATGAAAACCCTATGGATCTCAACAGTCCAATCTGCACCCCATCATGGGGACGGCACAGGACCCAGCAATGTTTTGCTCCATGGTGCATGGAGCTGCCATGAGGTGAAGACCTACTTGATGGCAGCTAACAACTACATAGTGTAGGCAAGCAGACAGATACATACAAATGTACATCTATGCATAAGCCAAACCAAGCAGCTCTAATAAGTAACTATAATGCTTAGGTAAATAATAGAAACGTGACATAATGATTAGGCTTCTTGGAAACAAGAAGGAAGAGGTGGGTTTGGAACAAGGAAAGATTAAGGTTCAGACTGTTCTAATCCAATGCATTCCAAAAAAGTGAGCTAGATAGTGTTTGAGATAGTGGGAGTTCATATTACATTATTTTAAATGGGAAAAACAAGAAGGCACTCTCTGACACAGGAGTGAGTCACCGGCCAGGACCTGAGGATGACAACTGAAAAATATTTGAAACTGGATTGGCCCTGGAAGATCTAGACTATATGGTCACCGTATCCACATTTCTTAAGAGATTAGGGGATTGGGTCATAACCTAAATGTAAGATGTTGGCTGTTTCTTTTTATAAATATAGTGTGCAATAAGATGGATATATCTTTTTGAAATTAGAGCTGGAGAAAACCGGAATTGAGATGAACCACACTGCCATAGTTATCGATCTGCTCTGGCTTAGCAGTTCATCCTTCGCAATACGAGTTTTCATAAAGAAAGATAGTAATATGATAGATTTCTTCAAAAGTTTATTATGAAATTTGAAAATAATTTTTTTTTCCTTCCTGGGTAGATTTAGCCTGATTCTGCCACATCTGTCAGGACATTTCTTCACATGCTGTATTTATCGAAGGGCTTGATATACGCCATTGTTGATGTTAGAAGATGATGGAGGAGTGGAGGGGAGCTTAGAAAAGCCCAAAGGTCACACACTGAACAGTCACCTTTTTATTCACGAGCAAAGTTGCTATCCAGGGGAAGCACTCATAGAAAAACGATACAGAGTTCTCCTAAAATTTTGCCGTTAAAATGATGTATTTTTGGATCTAGAATTTGGTTATAGTCATGGGTTATCGGCTACTGTAATAGAAAAAACCAAAACCAAACCCATTGCCATCAAGTCAATTCCGACTCATAGCGACCCTATAGGACAGAGTAGAACTGCCCCATAGAGTTTCCAAGGAGCGCCTGGTGGAATTGCACTGCCAACCCTTTTGGTTAGAAGCACTAGTTCTTAACCACTATGCCACCAGGGTTCCCACGGTAATAGAGGGACCCGAAATAACCGTGGCTTAAAGAAGATAGACGTTGCCGGGTAAGCAGCAGAGGGCTAATAGGGCAGCTCTCTTGGGTCAGGAACCCAGATTCTTCTCTCTTGCACTCAAATGCTTTGAACCCCCTTGTGTCTTCTTCAACAAAGTGGGAGTGATGATGCCTTATTCTTCTTGGGAAAGTGATAGAAGATAATGCATGCAGCCTGCAGGTTGCATTGTAGGGCCCCAATATATGGTCCTTACATTCATTCCTAGTTATGCAACTTCAATTTTTCAGTCCAGGTGTCCTTTTTAAATAAATGCAACCTAACACTACTCTACTCTCTCTTCTCAGTCCCTGGAGAAGAACATCATGCTTGGTAAGGTAGAGGGTCAGTGAAAAAGAAGAAGACCCTCAAGGAGATGGATTAACACAATGGCTGCAATAACGGGCTCGAGCATAATAATGATTGTGAGGATGGTGCAGGACCGGGCAGTGTTTCATTCTGTTGTACATAGGGCCACTATGAATCGGAACTGCCTTGACGGCACCTAACAACAATACTCTCTCTTGGACCTTGGAGCCCATCTCTCTCTCTTTCACTGGAACTATTCTGTTTTTCACTTGATGTCTTGTGCCTATTTTGATGAGTAGGGATGTTGCTGATTGGAAAGCTTGACCCTTCTGGGAAAACCTAGCTGAGAGGATTTCTGTGGCGAGCCCCAGAAAGGGACAGCTCTATGGATTTTAACCTAAGAAAGTTTCTCCCCAAACTTTCTTCCTTATCACAATTACACAGAAGAAGTACTCTACCTTGGAATTCCAAAATATCTGAAAGGTTTCCAGGTAGTAGACATCTCCAGCCTTTTGTGTCTGAAGGAACTGCTCATTCAAAAGACCCCAGGGACAGGCAGAGCTGTGGCCCTAAGCATCACGAGGCCCAAGATTTTTCAACTCTAGTTTCCAGATGGCTGAATCATAAATGTTCTAAGTTATGTTGGTAATTGTGCCTTTTATTTTAAAGGCTCTCCCTGTATCCCCACCTTCCAATCTGCTGGGGTCCCAGGAGGCATCTAACTTGGGTTAGCTGCTGGGGAACTGGGCTTATCTGGACAAACTGATGACTCTGGGTGTCACCAGATATTTATTTGCCTAAGATGATTTGCCTGTCGAGAGAGAGCTTGCAATCTGGAAGAGAACATTCCTGTAGAACTGGCTTTTGAGCTCCATGGACTGTGCCTACTCTAGGGAATATGTTTCTCAGTCTTATAAAGAGCTGAAGGACAACTTTTCTCAAAGTGTGGACTCTGAACTACCTGGGAAAAGTTGTTGAAAACATGGATTCCCAGGACCCACTCAGACACTCTGAATCAGACTCTCTGGAGAAAGAGCCTGGGAATTTGCACCCCAGGGGATTCTCACATCAGTTAAAACCTTGCTACTGAAAGTGTAGTATGGGGGCCAGCCTCACCTACCTGGGAGTGTGTAAGAAGTGTAGACTCTCAGGTCACACTCCAGATTTATTGAATATCAGGATTTTAACAAGATCCCCGGGTGATTCTTCTGCATGTGACACTTGAGACGCATTGGCCTAATTGTTTGAGAGCCATTGAGCCCAGAGAAATCTTTTCCTGACTGGCTTGGTGATATGAGGGCAGGGAACAACAACATTTGCGGTGTCCACATAATGCAGCATAAAGAACAGACACCCTCCCACAAGGATCCCAGAATGATTCAGGTGTGGTGAGGACTCTGGGGAAGGTGGTATCAATCTGCCATCTCCGGGGCTGGCATCTCTGAGACGTCCTGAAAAGCACTGGCAACAGTGACACGGCCAGGTGCCTCAAGTGGCTTCCCAGGCAGCAGACATGACAGAGGGAGCCGGAGCAGAGGAAGATAGAATGGCAGCACCATATGGTAGGCGAAGACTTCTGCCAGGATGCATGTGGGACAACCCCTACTGATTCCCAGAAGGAGCAAGGTGAGACTCTGGGACTTTGAGGAAAGCTGACAGTCTATGCAACTTCAGTGGGGGCCAGGTCTGGTGAGTACCGTGTTTTTCACGAAGAATGCACCCATGTAAATAATGTCCCCATGGATATAACATGAGGAAATGATGAAATTAAGTAAAACAGTTCTGGCATAGCACACCCATGCCTATGTCACTCATGTCTCATGACATTTCCAGAATTGAATTTTAACCTCATTCACCTGTCCTCCTGTATTACAGGTAAATCGTATCGTTCTGTTCATTATCTCTCATTCCATTCATTTTCTTTAATCTCCTTATGTGTATAAAAGATAGTCCAAAAATGTTACTTTTTACCATATTTGCATAATAAAAGTATAAGCTATGGTCAAGAAGTCATGGATCGAGTTTGGTAGTCTCCCAGTAATCAAAAAATATGCAATTAAAGCTGTGCGTTTTTTTCTGTTAATTTAAGTTGATAATTATAGCACATTAGGTCAACAGCTGAACGCGAAAACCTTATCAGATCGTCTTAAGTTAAACGGCTGGAAACATTTTTAGATGTAAATTTCTTCCGGAGACTTTTATTTGTTGAATTCAAAGACCGATTATCCAAAGTTGTTACGGTTTATGATTTATGAAAGCAATAAAATATAACAACATCCCATTCTTTTAGTTTTAGGCCTAAGATCATTTCTTACTAACTAGTAGTTCTTCGTGCATGCATACTCCTTGTTTTCAACATGGCTTCCCTCTGCTCCATTCTTGAGAATGACGATGATATTTTATCAGGAAATTACAAAAGTTAAATTTTGTATATCACTTCTGATCTACCGGTAAACACTTTTAGCTTAAATTTAAAGTAAAATAAAATCAATACATACCTTAAGTGATGTTTCCATGTGATCAGAAATAGAAATTGAAGTCAGCAACATGTGAAAAAAATTGGCATAGCACTTACGAAAGTAATGTGCAGTGGGGGATGGGGTGGGTTGAAGTTAGCAAAATGTATACCACGTGTGTTATTTGCATAAAAACTACATTCTCACAGGCTGGTAAGGCCCAAAGAAAGCAGGTTACATTACAGTTTGGCATACCAAATAAATGCAATTAGAGGAAGTGTATATGTTTCCCAGGTCCCTGGGTGGTGTAACTAGTTTGCACTTGACTTTTAACCTATAGGCGATCTGCCTGGCGATCTGCTTCTTTAAGTATTATAGCCAAGAAAAGTTGATGGAGCAGTTCTACTCTGTGACACATGGGGTCTCCATGAGTCACAGCTGATTCCATAAGGAGAGGTTTGTTTTTTTTTATATGTGTCCCAGTGTTTCTCAACAGTAGGAAATTTTGCCCCTGTAAAGGCATTTTGCAACGTCTGGAGACATTGGAGGGAACCCTGGTGGCACAGTGGTTAAGCACCTGACTGCTAACCAAAAGGTTGGTGGTTGGAATCTACCCGTTGCTCTGTGGGAGAAAGATGTGACGGTCTGTTTCCGTAAAGATTTTGAAACCCTATGGAACAGTTCTACCTTGTCCTATAGAGTCGCCAGAGTCAGAATTGACTTGAAGGCAACGAGTTGGGTGTTTGGTTGGAGACATTGGCATCTAGTGGGTAGAGACCAGGGTTACTGTCAAACATCTTACAATGCACAGGGCAGCTCCCTCAATAAAGGGTTATACAGGTCAAAATGCTAATAGTGCTAAAGTTAAGAATCTCTGAATTGTCTTCCAAAGATGAATATACAGAAGCAGTGTTCCCTATCCACTTTATAACCATCGCTGGTGATGTTGAACGATTTACCATGGAGTGTTGAGCTAGCAAAGTAAGTGCCCTTTTGGCTGGCAACTTGATCATCATTTCAGATTGGCTATTTGTTCTAACACCTTTGCAGATGTTGAAGTTAAACTGATCGATCTCTAATAACTAGGGGAGTCTTCTGGACACTGAATCTCTCCTGTTTGCTCATTTTCCAGGTATAACACCACCAATTCCTGCCGAACTCTGAGCACTGTATTATCAGGGCAAACCACTTGGAATACTTAAGCTTTATCACACACTCTGTCTCCAGGCTGGAGTAGTGGAGGAAATGATTATCTATCATGTCCTTGTACCCAGTACTTACTCTTCATATATGATCAGTTTTGAGCTTGAAAAACAAATTACATTTTTGGAAGAACCAGTTATTAGTTTTTTATTCCTGTTATCAGTGGGCCACATTGAGAACTAACAGAATAAAGGAAAGGCATGATTCTAGGATGTCAAACTTCTGCATAGGAGAAAGAATACACTTTTTTAAGGAGAGCTAGAGCCCTGGTGGTGCAGTTGTTAAGAGCTTGGCTGCTAACCAAAAGGTTGGCAGTTCAAATTCACCAGCCACACCTTGAAAACCCAATTGGGCAGTTCTACTCTCTCCCATAGGGTCACTATGAGTCAGAATTGACTTGACGACAATGGGTTTAGTTTTTTTGGTATGGACCACAGTAAAATTCACCTGAGAGGCACATGAAAGTAAAAAATCAAATATATTTTGTTTATTCTATGGAAGGAGCAATATAAAGCTTAGAGAGGCTGCATGCTGTAGTTAATAGAGTTTTGGATTCTAGGTGTAAATCCTGGTTCTTTAGCATTTTAGTTGTGAGACTATGGGCTACCCTCCGTTTCCATTTTGGTTAAATTCTATTCAGCTCATAGGATTGTGTATTGGTTAGTTATTGCTGTGTAACAAAAGCCACAAAACCTAGGATGCTCGGGTAGCTCAGTCAGTAGGGCATCAGATTTCAATCTGAGGGTCCAGGGTTCAAGTCCCTGTTTGGGCGTGTTTGGCTGGGAGACAGTTGATGGAGCCTAGAGTAACTTTGTTCTCTGAGAGTCTCCTTCTTCGAGAGTCAGAGGGCTAGACTGAGTGTGTTTTTTCTCGGGGCACAGCAGAAGCTAGTGGGCAAGGTCAGTCGTGAAAGCACATTTCAAGTCTCTGCTTGCCTGACATCTACTCACATCCCATTGGCCAAAGTATGTCATGTGACTGAGACCAAAGTCAAGGGGAGGAGAAGTACAACTTGTCCAATAGGAAGCCAAAGCAGCCACCTGGGTCAGCCCAGCGTTGGAGGGGAGGGAAGTATACTCTTCTCGTGGACCTTGAATTCTCCACTCACCCCTCTGACCTCTTTGTTTTTCCTTAAACATGCCAAGCTCGTCCCGCCTCTGGACCTTTGCACTTGCTGTCTGTCTTAGTCATCTGGTGCTGTTATAACAGAAGTACCACAAGTGGATGCCTTGAACAAAGAGAAACTTATTCTCTCACAGTCTAGTAGGTGACAAGTCCAAATTCAGGGTATCAGCTCCAGGGGAAGGCTTTTTCTGTCTGTTGGTTCTAGAGGAAGGTCCTTGTCATCAATCTTACCCTGGTCAAGGAGCTTCTCAGGCACAGCGACCCGGGGTCCAAAGGACACACTCTGTTCTCAGTGCTGCATTCTCGGCAGTGTGAGGTTTCCTCTCTCTGCTCCCTTCCTTTTCCTTTTATCTGTTGTAAGATAAAAGGTGGTGCAGGTCACACCCCAGGGAAACTCCCTTTACATTGAATCAGGGATGTGATCTTAGTAAAGTTGTTACAATCCCACCCTAATCCTCTTTAACATAATCCAATCTTGCCTTATTAACCACAGGCACAGATTAGGATTCACAACACATAGGAAAATTGCAATCACGAAATGGAGGACAAC
Source organism: Elephas maximus indicus (assembly GCF_024166365.1). NCBI lineage: Eukaryota > Metazoa > Chordata > Mammalia > Proboscidea > Elephantidae > Elephas > Elephas maximus. The sequence goes on from NC_064845.1 coordinate 8,078,430, forward strand.
CACACAATACTGGCAATCATGGCCTAACCAAGTTGACACATATTTTTGGGGGACACAGTTCAATCCATGACAGCACCCCAGATTGAAGGTAGAGATTTCTTTCTGTCCTGTGTAGCAGTTCAGCGGGAGGTGGGAGAGCCACTCTGAGTTGCTTTGCTCCCTGAGATTACAGAGGGCTCAGCAGACTCCTCCTGTCTTGGTGCTCTGCCATTCCACGAGGTGTGGTCCTCCTCTGGGGACTATGGTGGTTGAGTGGTAGAGGTCTTGCTTTCCATGCGTGATACCTGGATTTGATTCCTGGCCAGTGCACCTCATGGACAGCCACCACCCATCTGTCAGTGGAGGCTTGAATGTTGCTATGATGCTGGATAGGTTTCAGGGGAGCTTCCAGATTAAGATGGCCTGGGAAGAAAGGCCCAGCAATCCACTCCTGAAAATCAACCAGTGAAAATCCTATGGGTCACAATGGTCCAATTTGCAACCAATCATGGGGATGGAACAGGACCAGGCAACGTTTTGTTCTGTTGTGCACGAGGTTGCCATGATTGGGGTCAACTCCATGGCAGCTAACGACAGTTTAGTTCCACTTATGCATTTCAATCTGTGTAACGGATGAAATAGTAGAAGGAAGAGACCTGGAAATGTCACGTACCACTTCTGCTCAGAGGTGTTCCACCGGCCAGGACCTAGACACACAACCACAGCTATCCACGAGGGGAGCTGGCAGGCTGTGGGAGAAAGTGGGGACAGATGCTGAGGGACAACCAGCAGTCTGCTATAGGGAGAAAGCTGGAGGCTGGGATTTTATGAGGATGTGCTTGTAGCGGCCAAGGTGAGAAAACATGATGTCCTGGAGAAAGACAGTATAATTGGGCATAGAGAGGAGAAGGCAGATTGAAGTTATTTGTGAATCGAAATGGACAAGACTTAGCCCATTTGATGTAGAGAGTGAGAAAAAGGAGTGGTTGATGATGAATCCTTGGTTCTAATTTGGGCAGCTGGGTGAGCTGTGGTGCTAGTCGCTGGGTTTGAGGATATAGGAAGAGCTGCAGGTTTGGGGAGTGATTCGTTCATTTTGGCCACATGGAATCTTGGAGCCTATGGACATCCTTATGGAGACACATAATGGAAACGTGGCCCTAGAGCTCAGAAGAGAGACCTGGAATGGAAATGTAGGTTGAGAATCATCAGCACTGTTGCAGGCTGGGTTCCTTGGAAAACAGACTTTTTGATAAAAACCATCTTGCAGGAGGTGAATTACAGTGCTTTTGGGATCAACGCCTATGGAATGGAAGGGAAGGAAGAGCAACTGGGTAAAGGGAGAAGTCAGTCTGACAATTAAGGCCCAGTGAAGACCTCAGCCTACAGACCCTGCTGAGAATACTGAAAACTTAATAGCTCTGCAGAGCTGTCTTGAGTGAGGGCTGGGCCTTTATATCCTCAGTTCAAGCAGTGATTTGACATGGATGGGACGAGGCCGGCTTTCTTCTCTGAAGGAGACTGACTGTGCTTTCTGCCAGCAGTGCTCCCAGAAGCGAGGTAAGCAGTCTTTTCTTGAAGGGGGGCCTGGGTGGTGCTCCACTGAATCTATCACAAGCACATAACTCTTAAAATGCACCCTGGAGAACACCAGCATTGAAGGAGTGGCCGAAAGCAAAAGCCCGCACTGGGCATTGGGAAGGAATTGCCAGAGAGGTCACATCTTTCAGTTTCTAGTTGCTGTGGAGTCGAAATGGCGACTCCATGTGCGTCAGAGTGGACTTCTGCTCCATAGCGGTTTCAACAGCTGAGTTTTTTGGAAGTAAACTCCCAGGCCTTTCTTCCAAGGCATCTCTGGGTGAACCTGAACCTCCAACCTTCCAGTTAGCAGATAAGCGCTAACCATCTGCATCACAAGTCTAGAAATGGTCAAATCATGGAAGTCAAGTGAAAAGTGAGTGTTGAGAAGGAACTCGAGTCAGTAGCGGCTAACGCTTCAGAAAAGTTGGCAAAGACAAGGATTTTGCAATCAGGAAGGCATTAGCAACTTTTTAATAAGCTATGTCAATGGAAAGGTCCCACCTGAGGAATGAGTGGCAAGTGAGGAAGTAGATAAACCTTTGTTGACGTTTGGTTGTGAAGAATAGAAAGATAGGTTTGACAGAATTCTAATTCTTAATTTCAGGGTGGGAGAGATTTAATCTGTATATATGTCAGTGGGCAGAACAACAGAGATGGAAAGATTAATGATACGGGAGAAAGGTGAGTAACTGATGGCAACGAGGAGCTTGCAGAGCAGAAAAAAATAGCAGAGCACCCGTGGAATGATTAGATTTGAACAGAAGAAGACAAGAGTGACACTGACATTTACTTAGTGCTTTTTAAATGCCAGAGACAGCTGGACCATTGGGCTTTATTTAATCCTTTTGACAAAGCTTTCCAACCATTATTTTGCAGAGCAGATTCAGAGAAGGTAAGTAACTTGCCCACGGTCACACTGTTTCCAGGAAGCTGTGCCAGGATTTGAGCCTATACTTTGTGCAGTGAGGAAAGGACAACTCATTATCTGAAATCTCAGGAAGAACAAAGATGAGTGAAGATGGGGTAAGAGTGCAAGTTGGGTAAGAGGAGGAAGGCTGCTGTAACAGAGACACCTAAAAGCATAAGGGCTTAAGTAGCTAAAAGTGTGTTTATCTCCAAGAAACACTCCAGGGTGAGCTATCTTGGACTGGTGGGGGTGACTCTGGTTTACAGGGACATTCAGTGACCCTAGTTCTTCCTATTTTATTGCTCTATAATCTCCTTGAATGTTGTCATTGTCCACAGGCTGAGGTTGGCTCACTTCCATATTAGTGGTCTAGCCTGGGGCAAGGGAAGAAGAGAAGGCCCAGGTCCGTCTTTTAGCAAGTGACTCCAAAATTGTACACGTCATGTTCGCCCACATTCCATTCGTCTTAACTAAGTCACTCGGCCACGCTTTGCTGGACGGGAGGCTGGAAAATGTAGTGTCTCCTTGGGGGGCCACGTTGTTGTTAGTTGCTTTATTGTCGATTTATGGCAACCCCACGTGTGCAGAGTAGAACTGTCCTGCACAGGATTTTCAAGGCTGTGACTATTTAGAAGCAGATTGCCAGGCCTGTCTGCTGAGGCACCTCTGGGTGGGTTTTTGGCTAGTAGTCGGGTACTTATCTGTTTACACCACCCAGGAACTCATGGGTGGATATACATACCCAAATAAAGCTCAGGGGTTCTGTTACTAAAATGAATTAGGAAATTCTCAAATTCCTAGTGGATGGAAAATTCAGGATGGAAGTTCCAAGGAAGATGAAGAGGATAGAGTCTACAACATTTATTGGAATTAACAGTCTTGCTTCATGTTTTCAAAGTTACTCTATTTTACACTTACCAACACTTCCTTCTGGAGGTATCATGGTCAAGAATTCGGGTAATAGCTGATCAGCTGGTTTGGATTAGAATTTGCCCTTTGTTTGTTCTGTGACTTTGGCTCAGTTACTTAATAACATCCCTCAGCCTTAGTTTTCTCATTTTAAAAATGAAAATAATAATAATCTACTTCATAAGACAGCTGTCAGGATGCAGTGAGATGATACATATAAAATCCTTAGTGTATATGGCTTGGCATAGAGTAAGCAATCAATAAACATTGATTATAATTAACTGTAGCTTCTTACCCAAGTGGATGATACATAAAATAGGTTCTTTTAAAATTGTTTTGGTTTTTGATAAAGCTTGTATTTTCAGGCAAACCGCCTTACTTAGTCAACATTTTGAGTTGCTTTTTTTCTGGGAGAATTTTGATAGTGTAATGGATAAAATCTTAGGAAGTATTGCTTAACATATCCTTTGTGCAACTCCCAAAGATAAAAGAATAGTGTCAGGTGTAAAGTGCTCTAAAACAACAAAGTGACCTTTAAAGAAAAGCAATTTATTCATAAAGTAAATCACAAAAAAGAAGAGGGCGGGGAGAGGTCTTCTTTTATATTGCTTGTGTCGGATCTCTTGTTTTGCATCGCTTGTGTTGGTTACAAGCTATGTATAAAGAGTTTCTTATTTCAGGGCTGATGGAGCCTGTGAAAGGGAATATTGAAATTTACTGTAGTAAGAAATATACTATCTGTTCTACAAAAAACCCCAAAGGCAAAAACAGCTGATGCAAAATGCAAACGGCGAATAAACATGTCCAAGAAATAGTAATAGAAAGGTAATGGAAATAGAAACAGTAACAATTGTTGATGTTTGCTGGGTTCTTCCTGTGGGCCATGTGTTGGGTGAACCACATTGCATGCCTTTCTCACTGAATTCTCTCAGCAGTGCCATGAGTTACTATTATTATTATTGCTCCCATTTTTCAGATGAGGAGACAAGAATATTAGGAATGTTAAGTATTGTGTGCAATTCCATTGGCTAGTAAGGGCCATGGCTTGGATTCTGATCTAACACTGCGTGGCTCCGATGCTCATGGTTCTGTGATTTTTTTTTTTTTTTAATTGTGCTTTAGATGAAGGTTTACAGAGCAAATTAGTTTCAACACTCTCCCCTTCTTGACTGTGGGCTCCCTATTACCAGCTTTCCTGTCCCCTCCTGCCTTCTCATCCTTGCCCCTTTAGTCTTATTTTGTTTTATGGTCCTCTCCAGTCTTTAGCTGAACGGTGACCTCAGAAGTGACTTTAGTATTGAGTTAGAAGAGTGTCCAGGGGCCATGCTCTCAGGGTTACTCCAGGCTCTGTCAGGCCAGCAAGTCTGATCTCTTTTTGTGAGTTAGAATTTCATTCTACACTGTTCTCCAGCTCTGTTTGGGACTGTCTGTTGTGATCCCTGTCAGAGCAGTCGGTGACGGTAGCTGGGTGCATCTAGTTGTATTGGACTCAATCTGGTGGAGCCTGTGGTAGTTGTGGTCTGTTAGTCCTTTGGACTACCATGATTCTATGATTTTGATAAGAGAAAGAAAGAGAGAAAAGGAGACTTTATTTATTTTTGGAACTGTAAGCACTTCCCTTGTAAGACAACTACCTGGCCAACCGACTAGAAGAGATCCATATTTACGCCTATTCCAAGAAAGGTGATCGACCCGAATGCGGGAATTATTGAACAATATCTTTAATATCACATGCAAGCAAATTTTGCTGAAGATCATTCAAAAGTGGCTGCACCAATCTATCAACTGGGAACTGCCAGAAATTCAACCTAGATTCAGAAGAGGACATGGAATCAGGGATATCATTGCTGATGTCAGATGGATTCTGGCTGAAAGCAGGGAATACCGGAAAGATGTTTACCTGTATTTTATTGACTATGCAAAGGTATTCGACTGTGTGGATCACAACAAATTATGGGTAACATTGCAAAGAATGGGAATTCCAGAACATTTAATTGTGCTCATGAGGAATCTGTACATAGACCAAGGGGGAGTCCTTCGGACGGAACAAAGGGGTATTGTGTGGTTTAAAGTCAGGAAAGTTGTGTGTCAGGGTTGTATCCTTTCACCATCCTATTTGATCTGTATGCTGAGCAAGTAATCCAAGAAGCTGGACTATATGAAGAATGAGACATCAGAATTGAAGGAAGGCTCATTAACAACCTTCCATGTGCAGATGATACAACCTTGCTCTTTGAAAGTGAAGAGGACTTGAAGCACTTACTGATGAAGATCAAAGACCACAGCCGTCAGCATGGATTACACGTAAAGAAAACAAAAGTCCTCACTGGACCAATAAACATCATGATAAACAAAGAAAAGAATGAAGTTGTCAAGGATTTCATTTTATTTGGATCCAGAATCAACACCCATGAAAGCAGCAGTCAAGAAATCAACAGATACATTGCATTGGGCAAATTTGCTGCAAAGGGACTCTAAAGTGTTGAAAAGCAAAGATGTCACCTTGAAGCCTAAGGTGAGCCTGACCCAGGCCATGGTATTTTCAATCACATCATATGCATTTGAAAGCTGGACAGTGAATAATAAAGACTGAAAAATTGATACCTTTGAATTGTGGTGTTGATGAAGAATATTGAATATACCATGGGCTGCCAAAAGAATGAACAAATCTGTCTTGGAAGAAGTACAACCAGAACGTTCCTTAGAAGCAAGGATGGCAAGACTGCATCTTACAATACTTTGGACATGTTGTCAGGAGGGATCAGTTCCTGGAGAAGGACATTATACTTGGTAAAGGAGCGGATCAACAGAAGAGACGAAGACCCTCAATGAGATGGACTGACACAGTGGGTTCAACAATGGACTCAAGCATAACAATGATTCTGAGCATGGCTCAGGACTGGGCAGTGTTTTGTTCTGTGGTATGTAGAGTTGCTGTGAGTCAGAACCAACTCGACGGCACCAAACAGCAACAACGACAAGACTTTTCCCAGAGGATATGCCTGAATTGGGTGCTTAATTATGGGGTTTGCTATAATTGAAAGGAGAGGGCAATGTTGGTTCAGCTGTAGAATTCTCACCTTCCATGAGGGAAACTTGGATTTGATGCTTGACCAAAACATATCAAGTGCAGCCACCATTGCCTGTCAGTGGAGGCTCGTGTGTTGCTACGATGCTGAACAGGTTTCAAAGGAGCTTCCAGACCAAGACAGAGTAGGAAGAAAGACTTGATGATCTACTTCTGAAAATCAGCTGTATGAATCACAATGGTCCAATGCTGTTGTGCATGGGGTTGCCATTAGTCGGGGCTGACTTAGTGGCAGCTAGCAACAACAACGTAGATGAAAGGAATCTCTGTGGTCCAAATAGTTAAAGGGCTTGGCTGCTAACTAAAAGGATGGAGGTTTAAGTCTACCCAGAGGCACCTTGGAAGAAAGCCTGATGATCTGCTTCAGAAAAATCAGCCATTAAAAACCCTATGGAGCACAGTCAGTTGTACTCTGAGCACACACGGGGTCTCCATGAGTAGGAATCAACTCAGTGGCAACTGTTTCTTTTTCAGATGAAGGAATTGGGCTGTTGGAGCTGAGGGGCAAGGGAAAAGGAAAGCCAGAAGGTGCAAGTGGGGAGAACAAGCTATGAAAGCCCTCGAAGAGCAACTTTAAATGCTTTGCAATTTGGCAGCAGCGCTGACATTTCATGCTCACCCTTTGCTATCCCAACCTACTTGCTCTGGCTGACAATTACTTAAAAAATTTTTTTCCACCATTTATTTATGACTCCTTTATCTCCTACTGTCTTAGTGCTGCTATAACAGAAATACCACAAGTGGATGTCTCTAACAAAGAAAAATTTATTTCCTCACAGTCTAGTAACATAAAAGTCCAAATTCAGGGTGTCAGCTCCAGAGGAAGGCTTTCTCTCTCTGTTTGTTATGGAGGAATGTCCTTCTTATCAATCTTCCCCTGGTCTAGGAGCTTCTCTGCACAGGAACCCTGGGTCCAAAGGACTTGCTCTGCTCCCAGTGCTGCTTTCTTGGTGGTATGAGGTTCCCACCTCTCTGCTTGCATCTCTGTTTTATATCTCAAAAGAGATTGGCTCAAGACACAATCTAATCTTGTAGATCTCATCAACCTAACTGCTGCTAACCACCTCATTAACATCACAGTGATAGGATTTACAACACATAGGAAAATTACACTGGATGACAAAATGGTGGACAATCACACAAAACTGGGAATTGTGGCCTAGCCAAGTTGACAGATATTTTGGGGGGACATAATTCAATCCACGGCACCTAGTTTATCTCTTCTTTTTCCTTTCTTTCTTTACATTTTTATCTTGTTTTAGGTGAAAGTTTACAGCGCAAGTTAGTTTCTCACTGAAAAATATATACACAAATTGTTTTGTGACATTGTTTGCAATCCCCATAATATGTCAACACTCTCCCCCTTTCCCTTTCCACCCTGGGTCCTCCATGTCCTTCGTCCACATTTCCTGTCCCTTCCTGCCTTCTCATCTTTGCTTTGAGGCAGGTGTTGCCCATTTGGTCTTATATACTTGATTGGGAATGACTTATTATCCATATTGGTAACTACCATTCTGGAATTCCTGGAGAGTCCTGCTCTCAAATTCCCTGTCCCATTGTCCTCTTAAGTACATTCATTCACACTTGTCAGACTAGTAAGTTTGAGGGACATGGTCTTGCAATTATGGGCACCGTTTTTGGAGCCTCTCAGTTCTAGTTCATGGACTCCAGCTGGCAAGGTGGATCCTCTCTCCAAGTGTAGTCAGCCTCTGTCAGAAGACAAGAACATCTTGGTGACAGCTCTGACAATTTCCTGGTCTCCTGTGGAGGAGGAATGTTGTTTAGGGTTCTATATTGTTGGTTATTTTATTTGCAATGTCACCATGCTTAATTCATGTTGTTTAATTAAACAGTCCGAACCCTTTTAATAATAACACTTTAACATAAATCCTTATGTCAATCACGTTTAAACACAATGGGTGGTTTGGATGATTTTATTTATAATTACAGAATGTTGTCCTTGACCATGTCAAGGGAAAATTTTTACAAAGAAACTACTATGAGTTATGAAATTGTTGTTGACCTTGAATTGGATAAGATACAAACCAGATATACACCTATAGATATAAGGGACAGAAATATTCTTCTTTATAGCAGACTGGAAAGAAAACCCCAAACGTTCTATTCATTGTAAAAGCAAAATACATTTTTTATTTTTTCATGTGGGTTTGGGAGTCCAAACAGACACATCTTGCTAGGTAGCACTATGGGAAGAACAGTAGATGTTGGGACCCCAGCCTCTAGTTTTGGCTTTGTCATTGTGTCAGTCGAAATTCTTTGGGCTAAAAGTTGCAGAAAGCACAACTCAAAATGACTTAAGCAGAAAGAGAGTTTACTGCTCAGGCAACCTAGATGTTCAGGGGTGTATCTGGCCTTAGGCTCTTCAGGGGTCTAAATTATGTCATCAAGACTTGTTTCTTTCCACCTCTTAACTCTACTTTCTGCTTTGTCTGCTTCATTCTCAGATGCCACATAACGGAGTACAGCAGCTGTTTCATCTCCTCCCAGGCTCCGTTGTTATTAGTACCGTTGAGTCTATTCTAACTCATACCAAAACCAAACCTGTTGGCAACCCTATATTATATGACAGAGTAGAACTGTCCCGTAGTGTTTCCTATCCTGTAATCTTTGCAGGCTTGAGTATATTCCTTCTGAATTTAGAGACCATCTCAAGAATAGATTTGATGTGTTGAACACTAATGACCAATAACCAGGAGAGTTGTGGAATGACATCATGAACATCATACATGAAGAAAGCAAGAGGTCATTAAAAAGACAGACAGAAAGAAAAGACCAAAGTGTATGTCAGAAGAGGACTCTGAAACTTGCTCTTGAATGTCGACTATTTAAAGCAAAAGGAAGAAATGATGAAATAAAAGAACTAAACGGAAGATTTCAAAGGGCGGCTCAAGAAGACAAAGTACAGTATTATAAGGACAGGTGCAAAGACCTGGCAATAGAAAACCAAAATGAGAGAACACGGTCAGCATTTCTCAAGCTGAAAGAACTGAAGAAAAAATTCAAGCCTCGAGTTGCAATATTGAAGAATTCTACAGGGAAAATATTAAATGATACACGGTCATCAAAAGAAGATAGAAAAAACACACAAAGTCACTATATGAAGAAGAATTGGTCGATGTTCACCCATTTCAGGAGGTAGCATGTAATCAGGAACCGATGGTACTGAAGGAAGAAGTCCAAGCTATGCCGAAGGCATTGATGAAAAATAAGGCTCCAGGAATTGACAGAGTACCAATTGTAATGTTTCAACAAATGGATGCAGTGCTGGAAGCACTCACTCATCTATGCCAAGAAATTTGGAAGACAGCTACCCAGCCAACTGGCTGGAAGAGATCCATATTTGTACCTATTCCCAAGAAATATGATCCAACTGAATGTGGAAATTATTGAATAATATCATTACTATCACATGCAAGTAAAATTTTGCTGAAGATCATTCAAAAGTGGTTTCAGCAGTACATCAACAGGAAATTGCCAAAAATTCAAGCTGGATTCAGAAGAAGACATGGAATCAGGGATATCACTGCTGATATTAGATGGATTCTGGCTGAAAGCAGAGAATACCAGAAAGACGTTTACCTGTGTTTTATTGACTATGCAAAGACATTCGACTGTGTGGATCATAAAAATTAGGTGTAACATTGCAAAGAATGGGAATTCCAGAACATTTAAATGTGCTCATGAGGAATCTCTACATGGATCAAGAGGTGGTTGCTCGAACAGAACAAGGGGATACTTTGTGGTTTAAAGTCAGGAAAGTTGTGTGTTAGAGTGGTACCCTTTCACCATACGTATTCAATCTCGAGCAAATAATTTGAGAAACTGGACTATATGAAGAAGAACTCAACATGAGGATTGGAGGAAGACTTTTTAACAACATTCATTATGAAGACAACATAACCTTGCTTGCTGAAAGTGAAGAGGACTTGAAGTACTTACTGGTGGAGACCAAAGACCACAGCCTTCAGTATGGATTACACCTCAACATAAAGAAAAGAAAAATCCTCACAACCGGACCAATAAGCAACATCATGATAAACAGAGACAAGATTGAATTTGTCAAGGATTTAATTTTACTTGGATCCACAATCAACACCCACTGGAGCAGCAGTCAAGAAATCAAAAGACATATTGCATTGGGTAAATCTGCTGCAAAAGACCTCTTTAAAGTGTTGAAAAGCAAAGATGTCACCTTGAAAACTAAGACCTAACCCATAGTGTTTTCAGTCACCTCATATGCATACAAAAGCTGGATGACAAATAAGGAAGGCTGAAGAATTGACACCTTTGAATTGTGGTGTTGGAGTAGAAGGTTGAGTATACCATGGTCTGCCAAAAGAGTGAACAAATCTGTTTTGGGATAAGTACAACCAGAACGCTTCTTAGAAGCAAGGATGGCGAGACTTTGTCTCACATACTTTGGAACTGTTATCAGGAGGGACCAGTTCCTGGAGAAGGACAGCATACTTAGAAAGGAGAGGGTCGGTGAAAAAGAGGAAGACCCTCAACGAGATGGATTGACACAGTGGCTGCCACAATGGGCTCAAGCATAACAACAATTCTGAGAATGGTGCAAGACCAGTGTTTTGTTCTGTTGTACATAGGGGTTGCTGTGAGTCGGAACCGACTTGATGGCACTTAACAACAACAGTACTTGGTTGGTTGGCTTATTATGGATATTCACTCCCAGTTTGTGGCTTGTCTTTTGACATTTTTTGGTGTCATTTGATGAATATAAGTTTATAGTTTTAGCAGTTGAACTGATCAATCTCTTCCTGTAAGATTTGCTCTAAATTGGTGCCTTGTTTAAGAAATCCTCACCCCCTTCCCTAGGGTCATAAAGATATTTTCTTCTAAAAGTTTCAATGTTATACCTTTCGTATTTAAGGCCTTAGTCCATTGGGGAAATATTGTTGTGTATGTTGTAAGGTAGATATCCAATTTCACATTTTCCGTATGAACAACCTAGTGTCTACTGTCTTTCCCTATCGCTGCGAAGTGCCACCTCTGTCATACATGGAGTGTCCTTATAGACATACTTCTGTTTCTCAGCTATCTGTTCTGTTCCCTTGGCCTGTTTGTCCATCCCTGCATCGACAAATATGTTTTATTTTAAAGACAGGATTTATACATTGCCTGTAATGGGATGTGAGCAGAGTGTGGCATAGAGAAATCAGCACTGTACCTGTGAAGGCCCTTTCTATGTCTCCTCATATATCCCAAAGTGCTTTGCTGATCTGTTTCAAGATGTTATATTACATCCTATCTAATAGGTATCATCTCGAGGCTTGAATTTTTGACAGGGGGGATCAGTCCCTGGAGAAGAACATCAGGCTTGGCAGAGTACAGGGTCAGCGGAAAAGAGGAAGACCCTCAACGAGGTGGATTGACACAGTGGCTGCAACAATGAGCTCAAGCATAACAACGATTGTAAGGATGGCGCAGGACCGGGGGCAGTGTTTCATTCTGTTGTGCATAGGGTCGCTATGAGTCGCAACCGACTCGACGGCACCTAACAACAACAACAAGAGCAGGGACATCGCTAGTCCCTGCTCTTGTCCATTTGTTTTGTAAGAAAGGCACTGTTTTGCCTTTTTTTTTTTTTTGAAATCACCTCTGGTATTTGACTAAAATAAAATTGAGTTAAAATATCAGAGAGATTTGAGGAAAGGTTATGTATGTGTCTTTTTAGCTGTAGAATTCCTGGAGAGTATGAAATTCTTTTTGGGGGGCTTTGAAAAGATAACGGTTTCAGGGTGGATTAGTTCAGCTGCATGAGAAGGAGATGTGAGGAAAGGGTTGGTCTTACGCTGGGGTCTCAGGGTGTAAACAGACCCCCAACATAAGCAACACCCAGAAGGAAAAGAAGCTTGTGGCTCTTTTAGCCTATAGCATGCTATTAATACTCAATGAAGTAAATGGTAATACAATAACAGATAAATATTAACTAGATAGGATGTAGCTAAAAAATATACGGCTTTTGTGAATAAGACTTTTAGCTGATAAAATTAATTTCTCCTTCTGTGAATAGGTTAGCCATCTTTATGTACTATCTTAATGCGATTTTACAGGAATATAAAATAACATGATTCTTAATTCCATACTTTAATTTTCTGTCCCTTCTCCAGTGGCAATGGCCGTCTTTGTTGTTCCTCCAAGAAATGTCTTTGCCTGCAACACTCCCAAAGGACAGGCTTGAGCAAAATTTCATGGAGAGATGCATCTGAAAAGCTACCTGCTTTAAATAAGCTAACCCTATTAGAAAAAAGTGGGGGAGGATGATCCTAGGACTGCATGATTTAAATAGTCAGAAACTAAGCTTTTAGCTGAGAGATCCTGTCTTTTTAGTCTGTAGTGCCTGGCACGTCGTGACCATATGAGGTGGTTATTGATAATAATTTTATGTACGAATTGAAGAATGTGTAGGAAAGCAGCTGCCCCAAGATGAATTGGACTAGAGCCATGGTGAACAGCGTGTGATTAATTAAAAAACCTGGTCCTTGTTAAAGTCACCATTCTATTCAACAGAAGCCAGCCAAGCAAATATACAGTGAGGCTAAAGACTGTGTGTGCTGTTCAGAAATCAGCGGTGCTCTTGGCCTTGGGCTCCTGCATCTGAACACGTTGACTCTCTGCCAGCTTGGCTGTAGAAGTCAATTCCCTTCTACTTCACCAGCTGGAATCCCCTCACCCTGGTGCAAACGTTTAGTAGAGAAGGTGGAGGATTGGGGTTTATTTACATTGTACATCACACGGCAAGCTAGTTAAAAAGCCCCCCTTAAATATTTCCAGTTTCCCCAATCATTTGTGCCCACCCCCAATGGGAGAACATCTCTCTAGATCCTCCCAGGTAGCCCTCTCTGTGCACTCTCTCTCTTCAGAATATCTTAAGTTCTCCTCTTTCTTTTAACCATAGCAGGTTAGTCAGCATCTTTCATCACTTGACCATGTCCTGTGGGCTCTTACGTCTACTGTAAGGGGCTTAGTGACTCATCTAACACGTATTTATTGGGTGTCCACTGTGTGCCAAGCACTGTTCTAAGATTTGGAGATACAGCAGTGAGCAAAACAGACAAATATCCTTACAACCAAGGAGTTTATATTATAGTGGGAAGAGGCAGACAAAAATAAATAAATACAGTAAATAAACAATAATTGTATAATATGTCAGTTAGTGATAACAGCTATGTGCAAAAATAAGGTAAGGGTGGGTGAAGAGAGTCTGGGGAGGAAGCCACAATTTTTAATAGGGCGATCCAGGAAGATTTTGCTGACAAGGTAATATTTGATCAAATTCCTGAAGGAAATGAGAGAGTGAATCAAGGATCTATCTGGGAAAAGAGCATTCCAGGTAAATGGAAGAGCAAGAGCCCAGGCTCTGAGGCAGAAGTGTGTCTGGCTTCTTTCTGGAACAGCGAGGAGGCCAGTGTGGCTGAAGCTGAGTAAGCAAGTAGACAGCAAGTGGCCATGAGGCTGGAAAGATCACTGGACAGGATCTTGAAGGGCCTTACTCTATGAAGACCTTGGTTTTTACATAGGGCAAGATAGAGAGACATTGAGGAGTTTTGAGCAAAGAAATGACGTGATCTGATATATATGTTCAAACCTCACTATGGCTGCTGAGTTGGTTAGAAGGGTTAACACAATGATCTTGGCTAGAAATAGCAGTGGTTTGGAAAAGGGTGCTTGAGGTCGAGGTGGTGAGAAGTATTAGATCCCAGATACCTTTAAAAAAAAAAAAAAATAAGGAAGCATTAAAAGGCCTTGTTGGTAATTTGGATGGGAATGTGGGAGAAAAAAGTGGAGCATAAAGGATGACTCTAAGGTTTTTGGTTTGAGTACCTGAGAGCGCGGATTTTCACTTACAGAGATGTGGAAGATTGTGGCAAGAGGGATGGGAGAAAACTAGAAAACTGCTATTAGATATATTAAGCTTGAGATGTTGTTGTTGTTGTTAGTTGCCATCAAGTTGGTTCCAACTCACGGTGACCTTATGTACAACAGAAGTAACTGTTGCCCAGTCCTGCTCCATCGTCATGATCCTTGGTGTATTGAATCCATTGTTTCAGCTATTACGCCAATTCAACTCTTTGAGGGTTTCACTTATTAAATACTCCAGGGGAGATGTTGACTAGGCACTTGGATATAAGATTCTGAATTTCAGGACTGGAAATATAAATTGAGAGCTGTCAACATATAAATACTTGTTAAAAGTGTTAAAGAGTTGTTGAAATCACCAAGGTGGCTAGTATAATCTGATGACATGAGATTTAAAGCTAATCAGAATATGTCATCTAAACAATTAAGATGTTCTTCCAAAGTGGATGTCTCCTTACATGTTGCAGACACCTAAGACAATGTGATCTGACCCCATATTTCCTCTCTGACCAATCTCCTCTTCCTCTTGCCCTTGTCCATTCTGTTCCCGGCACAGTCTTCTTTGCTGTTCCTTGAACATGCAACACAAGCTGCATTTTTATGGCATTGGCATTTGCTGCTTCTTTGACCTGAAATCTTTGTCCCCGGACATATGCATGGTTTATTTGCTTATTTCCTTTAGGTCTCTTAGTGCTACCCATGTATTTGTTATCTCTTGCCACATAACAAATTATTCCAAAACTTAGTGGCTTTCAACTACAATGAGCATTTATTATCTCATCTTTTCTGTGGACCAGGAATTCGGAAGCAGCTTAGCTGGGTGGTTCTGGCTAAGGGTTTCTCATGTGGTTGCAGTCTAGATTTTAGCTGGGGCTGTAGTCATCGGAAGGTTTGACTGGGACTGGAGGATTCACTTCCAAGGTGGCTCACTCACATGTCCGACACAGTGGGGCTGTTGGTGGGAGGCCTCAGGTCCTCCATACATGGTCCTCTCCCAAGGCTGTTTGAGGGTCCTCACAACATGGTGGCTGGCTTCCCCCAGAATGAGTGATCCAAAAGAACAAAGTGGAAACTTCAGTGCCTTGTATGACCAGTGGTTAAGAGTTCGGCTGCTGACCAAAAGGTTGGCAGTTCAAATCTACCAGCTACTCCTTGGAAACCCTATGGGGCAGTTCTTCTCTCTCCTATAGGGTTGCTATGAGTTGGAATTGACTCAATGGCAACAGGTTTGGCTTTTTTTGGTTTACAGTACTTACCACAACCTGACATTTTCTCAATTTATTTGTTTATTGCACCCTTACTAGAGTGTAAGGTCCTTAACGGCAGGGGATTTGGTTTACTGCTGAATCCACAGTTTCAAAAACTTGCCTGGCACACATAAAAGATGCTCAAAATTATTTGTTGAAATATCAAGGAATGGGTAGATATTTGACTTTATTTTATTTCTCTTAATCATCACCTTGGTGGTCAGGGTGGTTCTTTCTTTAGATAAACTCAGTGTTCATTATACTCCAGTACCAATTTTGAAATCAGCCATGAAACAGAAATATTTTTAAAATCCCAATTTATCCAGCATAGTAAAACCTGCCAAAGCCAGAATCTGTGTAAGGTGGAAACCTGTCAGAGAAGGAAAACTCAAATATTTTCCACTAATAGAGAGTGATAGAAAAGTGGGAAGACTGCACCCTGCCAAAGGTGGAAAACTTGCGAGACCCAGGAAAACATGTCAGTCCCATCGAGTTTCAGCCCTCACAGGTTTCACTGAGCTTGTATTATTAAATTTTAATGGGTTATTTGAAAACTAACGCAGTGAATTATAAGCCCATCTGAAGCAGTTTTGAAGTTGCCCCAGATTAAAGCAATAAACTGTTGGGAATTTGGAAATCTTAGGTTGTTTTTCCTGCCAGAGGGTGCAAATTCTGCACAGTCGTCGAGAAGTGGAAAAAACACAGTGACTAATTCTGATGAAATACTATGTGTTTTTGTGCACATGTAATAATAACAGAGGGTGAGGCTGGAAGGAAATCCAAAATACATTCTGATTTTTCTACCATGCTCATGTATTTACTTCCATAATTAGAAATGAGAAAGTTACAGAAGCTGAAATCAAAGAAAGAATAATGACTTGGAATTAGGATAAGCTCTTTCTGCCCTCCTTCTTACTGACTGGGGGTAGTTATGTAATCTCTCAGAGTCTCAGTTTCCTGCTCTGTAGATAGGAGAAATTCATATAGAACCTCAGCCTTGACTTAGGTAGCAAAATGTCCCAGTGTTGGAATGTGTTGGCTCATTCATGTAATCTACTGTAAAGTTCGAAAAGAAAAGGAAAAAGTTTAATCCAAGCCAGCTCTCATAAGAGGAAGCAGGATATAACCTTGCTACGCAAAGTCCTTGCTGCTTGCACAACCAAGGGCAGCCAGATTGGCTGACCAAGGGTATCACTTCATTGCCAAGGAAGGAAGTTTCTGCCAGTCTTCTCTGGCTGGATATAGCACGGCTAAGAACTGGTTGTTCTGGGTTGTTCTCCCTATTTGCTTTCATCCAAGAGGGAATCCAGTGTGGTCACCTTATTTTTATCCTACCATTATTTTGTTGAGGATGGTGTATTGGAAATACTTAAATGTATCATTTAGCTATATGTTGCTGGACCTGACTCAGAGGTAGCACAATTCCCAGAAATGCTGGGCTCAGAGCTAGATGTAGTAACAGGGTGAATTTTCTGGTTGTCTCTCACGTAAAGCACCTTGGCCCAATTATAAATCCTCAGCAGGTATCTGCTACCATCATTGTCCTCATTATTAATGCCACTATTTTCTCTTCCTCTACAATAACACAGACACCACCATTAATCTCACTTCCATCTGGGCTTACTTAATGCTGTATGCCCAAACTCCCATCGAAGCCTGGTTGTGGTTACAGCCAAGTTTTTTTTTTTTTTTAAAGCTGGAGCAACAGGAAATCAGCACACTTTCAGCCAACAGGCTGCTAGGAGAGTCTAAGTTAGGAGGGAAAAATTAGTCACAAGGCTGATATTGATGTACTCAGACAAACTCCAATCAGACTAGAATTAGGAACATGGGATTCAGACAGGCAGATCAATAAACAAGAAAACTCAACAACCAAACTACCTGTATAACGATTAGATTTCCACTCTATGGTGTCTTGGCCATCCTCCTGAAATGGATCAACACTGTGGTTCTATTCTTTTTACCCCTCTTCCTCCTTTCACTTGCTGGCCACGCTGGGCCTGCATTTCTGTAGGCCAATGGTTGCTGAAGCTGAATTGTGACTTCCCTCTACTTGTGGCAGGAGCACAGTCCCCACCTGGACCACCTCACATATTCATGGTGCCTGCCTGTCATGTGTGACCTCATTGTTAAAGAAAGTGTCCTGTAGCTTCCCTTAGAACCCTTGTCACCTCCCTGAAGCCAAGTTTAAAACAGAATTGTGTTCATAAATTGGGAATGGTGGCGGTGGGGAGCTAGGAGCCCTAGCAGTTCAAATCCACCAGCCACTCCTTGGAAAACCCTATGGGGCAGTTCTACTCTGTCCCATAGGGTTGCTATGAGTTGGAATCGATTTGATGGCAATGGGCTGTTTTTTTTTTTTTTTTTTTGGTGGGGAGTGCTTTAACTATGAGAAAAGAGCTAAGGACATTTTGTTTCACTCATTGATTTATCCATTCAGTCATTCAGTCTGAGTACCCTATTTTCTTTCCACCATTGTGTATTACTTAATACTTTAAATAGATACCATAGAAATTCAAACAGTACAAAAAAAGGCATATATGAAAAGTTGAATGTCTCTCTCACTCCAAACCCCTTGTACTCCTTCCCAAAAGCCACCTCCGTTACGAAATTTTTTGTGTGTGTATTACTTCCCCAGATAGTCTATCCATGTAAATGGGTTAATATATATTCCCCTTTATGTAATAGAAATAGTGGCAAACAGCACACTGTTGCTTTTCCCACTTAATGATGTATCTTGCAGATTATTTCATATCAGTGTAGATTTGCCCCCATCTTTCTAAGCCTGCATAATATTCCATTTTATTGGTATACTATGATTTGTTTAACCTTATTAATTGGCCCATAGCTTGCTTTTAATCTTTTATGAATATAAACAATGCTGCAATGAACATCCTTATACATATTTGGGGGTGGGAGGCCAATGTGCCTGCATATCTGTCAGATTAATTTCTAAAAGTGCAATTGCTTGGTCAAGAGGTATGAGCAGTGTATGTTGGAGTCGGCTTGCCCAGGCTCACACAGGGCCAATTGCTTGCATCTCTTTCCAACTCCATGATCACTATCATTGCCTTGGTGACTCGAAATTGGCCGTAGCGAGGTATTTACACCACAGAAATTGGCAAAGACTACAAAACAGGGCTTCTCCCCCACTCCCGGAGTGCCAATTGTTAAACATTTATCAGCACTTCACAGAGTATAAGCATTACTGTTTTGACAGATATTTCCAAATTGTCTTCCAAAGAAGTTGGACCATATTTTCATTCCCACCATGCTTTTGGAAGGACCATTCTGACCACAATGATTCACTGTATCAGAGCACTAGAGTATGCCAGCTATTTCCTTGAGACTGAGCACAAGGAACTCTTAGTTCTTTATGTCTCTGAGCGCATACATTTATTTTGCTGAGATCTTCAAATTATGAAACTCAACACTTGCAACCCTTTCTCATGGCTCTGTTTCCACTACTTAGGCAAAGAGTTGTTGGTGAAAACTACCAGCTATTGATGGGAATGAGAGGAATTCAATGTCCTATATTTGGTCTTTAGCCTTTTTAAAATTATTATTCTTTATTAGAAATTTTCTTAGAAACTTGTCTTGTAAGGATAGATTCCATGCATGACAAAACCTCACAAATTTGGGTGGGGCCATTCTGAAATAGTGACAAACAGGAATAAGGCTGTTTTGAAAATGTCATTGTTCACTTTTACCATTTTCCTGCACAGGACAATGTTAATTTGTTCCAAAGCATTGCCAAATCCTGCTTTAGTAGGATAGGTAAGAAAATGTATGTAATTATTAAATGAAGATGTCTTATAATCGTTGAAGCTTAATGACTATGTTATTCACATTAATTCCAGTCTTCAAAAATAGCTTGGGTAGTAAGTTAAACATTCCTCTTGAAATTATAGATTGGTGCTGTTTAATAACACTTCCGGTGATATTGGAAATTTTCTGTATCTGTGCTGTCCCATATGGTAGCCATTGGTGTGTGACTAGTGTGACTAAATAACCAAGTTTTTAATTTACTAGCAAGCCCCTCCTGCTACCAGAGGAACTGCAATGATGTGAGGAAGAAGAGCCTCAGCCCTGGTACTTGGGAGAGCCTAGAGTGGTGCTAACCTTCCTATTAAAACAGTTCATAATATTTATTTTCTTGGCAACTTCCCACTACCTCTGTCCCGACAAACTGCAAAGAGAAACTCCAGCCTTTATTTGCCAAATTCTAATTCAGGGCCTTCAGCCAAATGTTCCCAAGGCTTCTGGACGCCCTCACCACTGAGCTTGCCTCAAGGTGATGAAATAGACTGTTCACTCGTCTGCATCCCCTGCCTCACTGCCAGGTCTGAGAGGTTGGATGCCACCCCTCTGGTTTGCTGCTCTTTTCCTAGGGCACTGTACCTGAGGGCAGGGGCTCAATAAAGGTTTGCTGAATGAATGAACCGGGCAGTAGTGGCTCACTGGTAGAACTCTCGCCTTCCATACTGCAGACTGGGGTTCGATTACCAGCCAGTGTACCTCATGCACTGCCCCACCCATCTGTCAGTGGATGCTTGCGTGTTGTTATGATGCTGAACAGGTTTCAGCAGAGACTCCAGGCTAAGATTGTCTAGGAAGAAAAGCCTGGCGGTCTACTTCTGGAAATCAGCCAGTGAAAACCCTAAGGATCACAGTGGTCCAATTTGCAACTGATCTTTGGGATGGAAGTGGACCAGGCAATGTTTTGTTCCGTTGTGCATAGGGTTGCCATGATTGGGGGCCAACCCCACGGCAGCTAACCATAACAGCTTAGCATGAGGTTACCATGAGTTGGAGGCTGAATGAATGAGGGAATGAAAATGCAGGCTTTGAATTAAGGGGGCATCACTGTGATGGGGAGCAGGGATATAGCAGACCCCTCTGGCCAGACTTCCTCGGGTCCCTTCTACCTTTTCTATGTGTCTCTCCCTCTACTTCAGTGTGTTTTTATTTCCAAAGATCTACACACACCACTCTTCTTCATGGACGGTCCTCAGGCTGTGGAAGCCAAGTCAAAAATGCCTGGGAGTTTGTCCCCTCAAGGCAGTCCTTAGACAGCGACAGGCTGGTGTGAGGTCATCCGGGGAAACCTGAGGCATAACTTCTACTCCAGCTCTTCCCTGGAGATCAGGCTGGAGCCACACTCTGTGGAGGCCTCGATTGGCTTCATCCTTTTGTGCTTTGCCCATTCCTACAGAGGCCTCCATTAGTTGCACGTCTGTAATAAATCACCAACATGTGAATCCTCACCTTAGGGCACACTTCTGGAGAAACCAACCCAAGACCATTGACTTCTAGCCTGGTTTGCTATAAAAAACAAACAAACACCCAACCCATTGCGGTTCCCACTCATGGCAGCCCCAGGTGTGATTTAGAAAATAATATTGGAATCATTATTTTCTGTTCTTGAGCACAGAGAATGTGACCCAACTGGAGCTGGACTCATAAGGACACACAAGAACACATCAACTGGGCCCTGAGGTATAAAGACAATAGATCGGATAATCTTGGAAAATCTTTTAGGGAAGAAAATATCTTCTAAGGAACCTTTCACATAAGCCAAACAGAACGCAAAAGATTTTCCACTTTTTTTTCTATTAGAATTTAGGGAACAGAAATTTTTTTGGACCAGTGAAGACCCTCCTGACTGTCCTTACTGAAACCTGTACCAATGATTGTTAACGAAGACAATTCAAAAGGTAAGGACCATACTTTCTAGCCAATCTGTGGAAAGATGAAGCCTTCAATGTTCTTGCTCATTTGTAATGTTAATATACACTGATGATTCTACAATATTCTCTGGACTCAGGCAGACATGGCTCTAGCAGCATGCTTTTCTGTTTTCCCACTTTTGCTTATTCTGTAGTATTTCCTTCGACTTGGGCAGACATGGCTCTGGCTGCACGCTTGTCCACTTCTCACTTTTGCTTTTTTGACTACATACCGAATAAAACTTTCTTTTTGCTTTACTAAACTTTGTGATGTTTCCCCCTACCACAGTAGAATTGCTCTATGGGGTTTCCTTAGCTGTAATCTTTATAGAAGCAGAGCTTTTCTTCTTGTGGTGCAGCTGGATGGGTTCGAACTGCCAAACTTTAGGATAATAGTCAGGTGCAAACTGTTTGTGCCACTCTACTTTGACTCTTGATCCCGATGAAATGCAAGTCACAAACACCAGGATACTGAAGGTAGGTAAAGGGTTTCGTTTGTCCTTTATTCCTTGCTAATGAAAGTGAAAGACATGGTCTTATCATTCTATATCTAATCAGGGAAACAGAAACTTGGTTTGCAAATATAGAGTTAGTTATGAAGGTGTTTGAAGGGCTAGAGAAGAAAAAGTGGGAAGATAAGATTTCCCAAAGATTCGTAACTGAAGGAAGCTGCTACCACCTCTAGGTCTGAAAGGGCAAAGGGAACAGTGGGTTATTCAGAACTGACAATGTGTTGTTGTTGGAACCAAACTATCTGGGACAAATCCAGAAGCCTGCACTCATGACAGCTACCACCGCGTCCGCTGCCAAGGCAGCCACCATTACCGTGGCTATTGCATCTGTGAGAAGCACAGCCAGATGTACAGCAAACAGGCTTCTTCCTTCCTCCCCCTTCCCAAACTCCTGCCAGTGCCTCCCATGGGTAGCATCTGACAAGAAGCCAGCTGGAAGGGGAGTCTGGGAGGTGTAGTTTGCAGGCTTCTTTCCTTGACAGTAGAGACGAGGGTATAAAAAGGTAAGCAAGGGGCTGAGAGAAAAGAGACACTGTCTGCCACTTGACCCTAAAGTTTCTGTCCTCTTCCTGAAGGTAAAAGGCATCCAAAGACTTGCAAAGCCCAGAATTGACAGAGGATGACCTTACTGGAGTGAATGAGTTGAGGACGGGGGAAGATGGGAGGGAGGGCAATGAACAGGACAGCAACAGGCATTGCCTGCGGTCCAGAACAGAATGTTTAGACCTCTTCATTGTCCCTGTAGGGCAGAAATTTTAAGGGTCCAAGCCTTTTCTCTTCTTTGAAACACAGATGGCTAAGCTTTCCTCTAAACTCTTGATAGAAACTTGCACATATCCCAGGAGCTAGCAAGCACGGTTTCAAATACGAGTGAGTTTTAACAGGAGACTTGCAGACCCTGTAGACTCTCCTGCTTGGTTGCAAAATGCAGCTTATCTCCTGGAATGGGCCCAGAGACCTTGGCATTTGTCGTTTAAGAATCAAGTCACAGTTGATTAATCCCATCTGCTTTCGAGAAATGGGAAAAATCAGTGCCCCTGTGTCTCAGGCCCCATGCAAGACATTCTTCCCTGGCTCTCCCGTAAGTCATTTTTTGTTCAGAGAATTTTAAGCTTCATCGTAAGAAAGGTAATTTAGAACCCCACTGTACTAATTTTATATTTCTGCTGTAACAAGCTATCACAAACTTAATGACTTAAAACAACATGGATATATTGCCTCACACTTCTGGGTGGATATCACTGAGCTAAAATCAAGTGGTCAGTACATCTGTGTTCCTTCTGGAGGCTCTATGGGAGAATCTGTTTCTTTGCCTCTTCTAACTGCTGATGGCAGATGGATCTTGGCAGAAAACAGAATACAAGAAAGATGTTTACCTGTGTTTTATTGATTACGCAAAGGCATTTGACTGTGTAGATCATAACAAATTGCAAAGAATGGGAATTCCAGAATATTTAATTGTGCTCATGCAGAACCTGTACACAGAGCAAGAGGCAGTTGTTTGAACAGAACTTCAGGAAAGGTGTTGGTCAGGGTTGTATCTTTCACCACACTTGTTCAATCTGTATGCTGAGCAAATAATCTGAGAAGCTGGACTATATGAAGAAGAATGGGTCATCAGGATTGGATGGAGGCTTAATAACAGTCTGAGTTATGCAGGTGACACAACCTTACTTGCTAAAGTGAAGAGGAGTCAAACCACTTATTGATGAAGATCAAAGACTACATACAGGCATCTAAATTTACAGCCAACATGGTGCCATAGACAGAAGCACTACGCTGTCCCTCCAAAGCAAAGACCTGAAAAACTAAGTAAAACAGAGACAAACGTCATTCCTGGTACCTGAAGTGTCAAATGGAGAGGTAAAGAGCTCAGCCAAGCACCGAATGAAATAAGAAACTGACAGAACAGAGAGAGAGGAGAGACACATGCAGAGGGCCTCATCAGCTACTGCAGCACGGATCCGCCATCTTGGACTCCTGTTGGGGATTGGCAGACAGGGAGCTTGGGAAAGCAGCTTCATGGAACTCCCAGCAGGAGACAGAGCACCCAGTAACCAGTGATACGTGCTTCCTCACCTCCCATTCTCTCCCTGTTGCTCTACATCCGAGCTTCCTCGCTGGCTGGGTGGCTCGGTCGACTGGGGAGTGTAGCATCCGTGCCCCTTGGATTTACCCCACCCACGTCGGAGATCGGCAGACAGGGAGTATGGGAAATCAGCTTCATGAAGTTCCCAGCAGGAGACAGAGCACCAGCTCCACACATCCCTCTTTCCTGCCTACTTGCACCATGCACTGAACATCACACCACTGAGCATAGGTATGACCTACTGGAATCTGCCCAGCACTGATTCCTGGCTCGCCCTGTTGGCCCTAGTATGTGCCACAAACAACCCATCCCAGCCCCTCCTCTTCAGCTGGACCTGCTCTGCTGCACCACAGCTGAATGACTGGCCCTGCCCCTTGGACAAGAAGGTGAAAAATATCGTGAGTACAGATGAGCAAACAACAAAGAATGCACAACCCGACTGCTCAGACATAGTCAAATAAAACAAAAAACCAGGATGAAACAAATCTACAATCAAGAAGCAAAGAAAATAACTACTGAATGTTCTGAAGACAGCAGACAATATCAAAACATATTAAAAAAAAAGGACAGAATGATTCCAGTAGGGAGCCAAAATGAAACACCAGATGACTTTCCAGTATAAGAAAAGGCACTAGAACTACCTGACAGGGAATTCCAACCTCTCATATGCAGCACAATCTGAGAGTTGAAGCAAAAGCAGATAAAAAAGAGGAAAAAATAGACAAATCTATGGAAAAGGCAGACAAATTCATGGAAAATACACATAGAAAAATGGAACAATTCAGGAAAGTAATACAGGAACAAAATGCCAAAATAAATTCACAACTAGAAATCATAGAAAAAAAAATTAGAAATCCAAAAGATAAACAACAAGATTTCAGAAATGGACGGTGAAAAGACAGAATCAGCAAAATTGAAGACAAACACTTGGATACAACTCTGTTTGAGGAAAAATCAGAAAAAGGAACGAAGAAGCCCTGAGAATTATGTGGGATACAATCAAAAGCAAAAATTTACAAGTGATCAGAGTTCAGGAATAGGGAGAAAAAACGGAAAACACAGAGAGGATCAATGAAGAATTGCTGAGAGAAAACTTCCCTAGCATGAATGTCGAAAAGCTGATCATCCAAGAAGCTCAATGAACCCCATATAGCATAGACCCCAAAAGAAAAACACCAAGGCGTGTAATAACCTCACTCGCTAAAACCAAAGACAAAGAAAAAATCCTGCGAGCAGCTCGAGAAAAACAAAAAGTCACATACAGAGCAGAAACAATAAGACTAAACTCTGATTATTCAGCAGAAACCATGCAGGCAAGAAGGCAATGGATGACATATATAAGACCTTGAAAGAAAAAAATTGCCAACCAAGAATAACATATCCTGCAAAGCTTTTGTTCAAATATGATGATGAAATTAGGACATTTCCAGATAAATAGAAATTAAGGGAATATGTAAAAACCAAACCAAACTTGCAAGAATTATTAAAGCAAGTCCTTCAGTCTGAGAACAAACAACATCAGACCACAGCCTGAATGTAGGACTCAAGGTTGTACCAGCCAGATACCTACATAGGAAATGAACTCTCAAGGACTATCCAAAACCAAAACGATCACAACAGGGAACCAGAGAGGTTAATCTGTAAATGACAACAATGTCAGAACATTAAAAGAGGGAATAAATGGTATAGGTATAGAACTTTCTAATGGAGAGGAAGACAAGGTGATACCAAGTAATAATAGACTGGTTCAAACCTAGGAAGATAAGGATAAATTTCAAGGTAAACACAAAGAAAGTTAAATACTCATCAAAATAAGAAAAACATAAAGTCTGAATAAAAACAGAATCTACAAAAACAAAAGAAATGAAAAAGATATCCACAAACAAAAGAAACTCAGCACAGGAGAGTAAGAGGAACGAAGAAAATGTTAGCACCACAAAAAAGCACTACAAAATGACAGCAATACACTCACACCTATCAATAATTACACTGAATGTAAATGGCCTGAAAGCACCCATAAAGAGACACAGAGTGACAGAATGGATAAAAAAGCAGGATCCATCAATATGCTGTGTGCAAGAGACAGACCTTAGAAACAAAGATATAAGTTTATTAAAAATCAAAGGATGGAAAAAAATATATCAAGCAAATAACTACCAAAAAAGAGCAGGAGTGGCAATACTAATCTCAAATAAGATAGACTTTAAAACAAAATCCACCATAAAAGTGTCTGGAGGACATTATGCTGAGTGAAATAAGTCAAACACAAAAGGACAAATATTGTGTGAGACCACTGCTGTAAAAACTCATGAAAAGGTTTACATACGAAAAGAAACAATATTTGATGGTTACGAGGGAGGGGAGGGGTGGGAATGGAAAAGCACTTAATAGACAATAGATAAGCGGTAACTTTGGTGAAGGGTAAGACAATACACAATACCGGGGAAGCCAGCACAACCTGTACAAGGCAAGGCCATGGTCGCTCCATAGACACACCCAAACTCCCTGAGGGACCGAATTGCTGAGCTGAGGGCTGTGGGGACCATGGTCTCAGGGAACATCTAGCTCAATTGGCATTACAGAGTTTATAAAGAAAATGTTCTACATTCTACTTCAGTGATTAGCATCTGGGGTCTTAAAAGCCTGTGAGCAGCCATCAAGGATACTCCACTGGTCTCACTCCTTTGCGAGCAAGGAAGAATGCAGAAAACTAAAGACACAAGGGAAAGATTAGTCCAAAGAACTGATGGACCACATCTACCACAGCCTCCACCAGACTGAGTCCAGTACAACTAGATGGTGCCCAGCTACCACTGACTGCTTTGACAGGGATCACAATAAAGAGTCCCGGACAGAGCTGGAGAAAAATGTAGAACAAAATTCTAACTCAAAAAGGAGGACCAGACTTGCCGGCCTGACAGAGACTGGAGAAATCTTGAGAGTATGGCCCACTGACACCTTCTCAGCTCAGTAATGAGGCCACTCCTGAGGTTCACCCTTCAGCCAAAGATTGAACAGACCCATGGAAAAAAACAAGACTGAAGGGGTGTACTAGCCCTGGGACAGGGACTGGGAGGTAGGAGGGAACAAGAAAGCTGGTAATAGGGAAACGAGGGGTGAGAAGGGAGAGTGTTGACATGTTGTGGGATTGTTTACCGATGTCATACAACAATGTGTGTACTAACAGTTTGATGAGAAACTAGTTTGTTCTGTAAACCTTCATCTAAAATTTAAAAAAAAAAAAAAAAAGAATTTGAAAAAAAAAAAAAAAGACTACATACGGCCTTCAATATGGATAGCACATCAACATACAGAAAACAAAAATCCTCACAACTGGACTAATAAGCAACATCACAATAAACAGAGAAAAGCTTGAAATTGTCCAGGGTTTCATCTTACTTGGATCCACAATCAACCACATGGAAACAGTGGTCAGTAAATCAAAAGACACATTGCATTGGACAAAAGACCTCTTTAAAGTGTTCAAAAGCAAAGATTGAAGCCTTGGTGTTTTCAATAGCCTGATATGCATTTGAAAGCTGGATGATGAATAAAGAAGGCTGAAGAATTGACACCTTTGAATTATAGTGTTGGCAAAGAATATTGAACATATCATTGACTGCCAGAAGAATGAACAAATCTGTCTTAGAAGTACAACCAGAATGCTCCTTAGAAGCAAGGATGGTGAGACTTTGTCTCATATATTTTGGATTTGTTATCAAGGGGGACCAGTCCCTGGAGAAGGACATCATGTTTGGTAGAGGATCAGCAAAAAAGAGAAAGACCCTCAACAAGATGGATTGACACAGTGGCTGCAATAATTGGCTCAAGTATAGCAATGATCATGAGGATGGCACGGGACCAGGCAGTGTTTCATTCCGTTGTACATAGGGTTGCTATGAGTCAGAACTGACTTGATGGCCCCTAACAACAATAACAAATTCATCTCTTGGTGGACATTTTGGTTGTTTCCACCTTTTGGCCATTGTGAAAAGTGAAGACACTTCACTTCTTCTGGGCATATATCTAGAATTGGGATTGCTGGGTCATATGGTAACTGTAACCTTTTAAGGAATCACCAAAATGTCTTCCACAGTGGCTGCACCATTTTACATTCCCACCAGCATTGGATGAGGGTTCCAGTTTCTCCACAACCTTGTCAGCACTTGTTGTTTTCTATTTTTTTGATCATTGCCATTCTAATGGGGGTAGGTGATATCACATTGTGATTTTGATTTGCATCTTGATGGAAACCCTGGTGGCGTAGTGGTTAAGTACTATGGCTGCTAGCCAAAGGGTTGGCAGTTCCAATCCGCCAGGCACTCCTTGGAAACTCTATGGGGCAGTTCTACTCTGTCCTACAGGGTTGCTATGAGTTGGAATTGACTCGATGGCACTGGGTAATGGCTAATGGTTTTGAACATCTTTTCATATGCTTGTTGGCCATTTGTATAATCTCTTTGGTGAACTATCTGTTCAAGTCCTTTGCCCATTTTTTGATTGGGTTGTTCGTCTTTTTGTTGTTAAGTTGTAGAACTCTTTACTAAAGTAAACTACTTTAGCCCTCGGTTCCTTTTACTCATTGAACAAACATTTTTAGAGTAAACCAAAAAAAACAACTGCCATGGAGTTCATTCCAACTCATGGCTACCCCATGTGTGTTAGGGAAGAATGGTACTCCATAGGTTTTTTTAAAAAAAAATTATTATTGCAGTAAAAATATATGCAACAAAGCATTTGCCAATTCAACAATTTCTACATATGTAATCCAGTGATATTAATTACATTCTTCATGTTGTGTAACTATTATTTATAGGGCTTTCAATGGCTGGTATTTTGGAATTAGACTGCGAGGCCTTTCTTCCAAGGTGTCTCTGCGAGGGCTCAAACCTCCAACCTTTCAGTAAGCAGCCAAATACATTAACCATTTCCACCACCCAGGGACTCCATTTTTGGAATAGTTGCCCCATATGGGTACTACCTGGGGTTCTGGGGCATAAGGAGTTCTTGGAGGGGAAAAAATCAGATGGATCACTGCAAAAACAGAGTTGGTGTGAAGATATGCCCAACAATCAGTTGCCCATATTTTTGGCTGGGAGTGTACAGCCAGGTGTCTCTGGATACTTGGCGATAAGCTGCACAGATGCTGGACTTAGGAAATCTCACCACCAATGTGCCAACGTGCTCGCCGTGGTTCACTGTAGTTCTGAAACCACCCCTACAGTGTTGTTCATTGTAGGCAACAGAATCACCCTCAGAGCTTGTTAGTCATGTAGACGGCCTCTGCCACTCGCCAGCCTCAGAGTTTCTGAATCAGAAGGTCTGGGCTGAGACCCTGGGGTTAGTATGTTTAACAAGTGCCAAAGATTATTCTCTCTAAAGTTTGAGAATTATTGCCCTCCTGTATAGGAGCCCTTATTCGCATTAAAAACGCAAAGGCAATTTTTTGTGAGATGGGAAAAGTGTGTCATAGGATCCCAACCAAATGCCAGCAGAGTAATTGCAGTATTTATTACCAGGAAGCTACATTTTCAATATAGTCTGTCTTTCAAGGCTCATGCCCAGTATGGTCAATACCCTGGCAATTGCTGTAGATGAGAGATAGTATATCACCTCCAAATGGTACTCTAAGCTTTGGGCATGTCTGTTTGCTCCTGGAACGGTCCAAAAGGGGCTACATCAGAGAGAAAATTCAGTTCTTTTTGCTCTTCACACACCTGCATGTTAATCTGAAGTCGATTTCATTCTTTCTTTGGCTGGGTCGATGTGGATTGCCATAGTTCACTAAAACAGACATCATGAGTTTTCAGGTGTACCACTGTTTTATACACCGTAATGAAAGCTAAAACACTGCCAATTAAACTATGACAAGCCTTGGATGATAAGACATATCCTAATTTCAGAGAGGTTAAAATTCCTGGGAGGGAAAGTGCAGCGTTGAAATGTGGGATTTCAAGATTGCTGCTTCCCATGAGAAAAAAGGAGGCTTATTTCTGGGATGAGATCAAGTTTCCCTCAAACTGTTTTTACAGGTTATCTTCTCTACACTTGGCACCCATGCGTGGGAGAGCTGAATCAGGTCCTGTATTGGCACAGGTTTATATTACATAGACCTCTATCTTGCTAATTAAAACCCAAAGTTTTATAGACTCGAATCCCTTGATTATAGGAAACAAATTGAGATTTAGGACTAAGGATAAAGCTTAACAAGAAAATATAATAACAAGAAGTTAGAACTCTGTTTTCTCTGGTATCATTTAAAGGTTTACTGGCTTAGCAAGAAGAAAATGAAAAGTAAAGTCCTACATTTTGTGGACTTAGTCTGGAAACGTGTTTGCTGGTTATTTATGCTCTGAAATATCCTTCTAGACTACAGAAATTTAGTAGGCAGATTTTACCCTAGAAGCTTATAAATGACATTAGAAGTCATGTGTTTTCCAACTCAGGTGTCAATACAATCAAGATTGTTCTTTGTGCCTTGGGAAGACAAAGCTAGGTATTACTAAGGCTATAAAACACTAGTGGGATTTCGAAATCACATTCAATATGCTGTGTGCCAAAGGCAAAGGGTACATGGCGACTGGAATTTGTTTTTCTAAACCAGGAGAGTATATTTGACTTTTATTCAGCCAAGACAGATAAGAGAAGCCACCCACAGCTAGATCTGACAATAGAACAACTGGATTTGAAAACCAGATTTGCAACCCATGCTATCTGATGGCAGTGATAAAATTTGGTCCCCAAGGCAAGAGGTGATTTGGCCAAGGATTGCTTTTTTTTTTCTCTTCATGGGACACCTTGTGGCATTTTCATCCTTCCTTCCCCACACGCACTTCTCATAGCTTCGAATACTTAGAACAGGTTCTTAACCCTGGCTGTACATTAGAGTTGGGGGTGGGGGAGACCTTTAAAAAATACCCATGCCTCCATCTCTATCCAGCCCAATTAAATCAGAATCTCTGAGGCAGGACCCAGACTTTGGGTTTTTTTTTTTTGGATCCCGCAAGAGTTTGTAATGTGCAGCCCAAATTGAGACGCCCCAGTTTGGAGCAATAACGTTTGCTCCTGGGGTTTTGAAAAAGCATCTAGGATGGTGATTGGGATTTGCTGATAACAAACCTTCCGGAAGAAGTAGCTGGCACATTTGGGTTGCCATAACCCTTGTCTTAGGGTCACGTTCCTCAGAGGCAGACTCTGAGACGAGCATTGGTGTGCATGCGATTTTAATTAGAGAGTGCTCCCGGGGAGGCTGGTAAGGGAGTAAGTAGGACAGGGGAGTGCAGTGCGGTGGCTGGTCTTGAACGGTGGCAGCCCTCCATTCCTCCCCTCCCTGCTCGCACACTGCACTTGACGCATCGATGTGTGGCCTATTTCCCTTGCCATCAGGCCTCCTTACAGCTGGCTTAACCAACAGAATGTAGCAGAAGGGACACTGGGGCAATTCCAGGCCCGGCTGTGAAGACGCCTAACAGCTTCCGCTTTTCCTTAAGCCTACCCAGCTGCCGGGTAAGAACTCCAATCACCCTGAGACCACCTAGCTGTGACCAGTCCCAGCGAGTGACCTGAAGAGGTTACGTGGTGGAGACCTGAGAGGAGCTGCCTGAAAGTGAAAATCGAGGCCCCACACACATAACCCCAGTCAAGCCAGCCAACCAGCCCCCAATCATTTAAGTCACCCCAGCTGAGACCCCCAAACACCAGGGAGCAGAGACAAACCGTTACTGAAGCCGCCGCCGCCGAGGCTTCCCTGCTCCTCCGCAGTTTCCTTCTCCTCTAGCGACCCGCCAAGCCTCGGTTTTTAGCCCAACAGCGCCGCTGGGGTCCTAACCGTGGTTTGAATTTGGCGCCGAAATCCCGCACATGCGCAAAGCAAGACCTTGGCGCATGCGCAGTGCCTGGAGAGCCGTGGTCCACCTGACTCCCGACCTGCGCTATGCTGGAGACGAAGATGTTCTTTGCAAAGCCTAAGTTCTCATTCTTTGCAAATGACTCAGCACCTGAATCTTTACGTATGGACATGGAAGGGACTGGGTTGTCGAATTTTGGGCGCCAGTCACCCCCCCTCCCCCCCACAACTGGAGGGCGTAAAAGCTCCAAGCTCCCCTGGGGCTGGGAGCCCATGGTCTTTGGGCTGTTAGGCCCCACTTGCTCCTTGTTTTCGCAAACAAGAAATTTCCACTTTCTGTTTCCCTTGCAACTTGGTGGTGTGGCCTCCCTCTTATTTCCATCTGCTAATAAGGCAGGGGCTTAAGGCAGGACAGGAAGCCTGGTTTGGGCACATCACCACCATATCTTGTCCGAATTCTTGACCGGGAGAAGAATGAGCAAATAAAATGGTGGTGGTTTTAAGCTTTCAGAGAGTGTGTTATGTAGCAATAGATAACTGAATTTGGGGGCAGTTTGTTGGGCTGTATGAGATGATGGAAACAGGAAGAAATCCAGGCTGGAGGAGATTTAAAGCAAAACTCTTGATTCCCTTGAGAAAACTTGAATTATGTCTCAGACTTATCCTGACCTAAAGCTTTCATATCCGGATTATTGGATAAGGGGCTGTTGGATTTCACTCTGAGACGGGGTGACACAATCTCCCAGGCCCTTCTTTCTGTGTAGATCATCCAACCTCCCAAAGTACACCTGGCCCAGGGCATGTATTGATTGTATCACCATATCAGAGCAAGTGATAGTAACTGTTGCCTGATATTATGACTCAATGCTGAACAGACCACCCAACCCAAGCAAAAATATATGCAAGTATGGTAAGACTTAAGATAAATCAATTAAAGGGGATCAGGACCCTATTTAACAATAACAAAATCTGCGGATAAATATATATAGGTAGGGCAAACAGGTAGGCGCAGTTCCTTTTTTGCAAGTTAGGAAAAATAATGCAGGTGGAGGATGCTTGCGTAGCAAGACAGAGGAAAGCAGCTTTGTGACAAGGCTTAGCATTTCCTGCTGTTTAGAGAAGCATGAAGCGGGAGATGTTAAATCATTGGCAGGTGTATTTGACAGTGGTGTTGGTATGTCTGGGCTCCTCGTTTCTGACCCAGTTGAAGAAATGCTTGTGGTCTTTTCTTTGGGCTTAATTAGAGCATGAATACCATCTGTTTCTTAAAAAGTGGAAATTGGTTAGAATTCCATTACTATTTCTGTAGAGAGAATTCTCAACAAAGTGTTACGGAAAATGCATGCGGGCGGTTTTGGAAGATATCAGATTTTTAAAGGCAAATTTTGGCTACCTCTGTCCTCTTTCTGGTGGTGGTGGTGGTGTGTGCTGTTGAGCCGATTCAACTCATAACGACCCCATAGGATGGAGTAGAATTGCCCCATAGGGTTTCCTACACTGTAATCTTTACGAGAGCAGGTCTTTTCTCCCTTGCAGTGGTTGATGGGTTTAAATTGCTGACCTTGACGTTAGCAGGTGAGAGTTTAACCAATGTGCCACCAGGGCTCCTTCCTCTTCTTTCTAGCTCCCACATTAAAAACGAACAAATAGAAAACAGAAACCAGATTTATTTGCCCGTAATATAAAGCAGTACGTTTTGTGGTATTCCTAGGCTTAGCTCACATCCAAAAACAATTCTTTACTTGGCCTCGTGGTTTTTAACATGCAGGTGTTCATACTAAGTGAGCTTCACATGCAACCTTGAAGAGCAAATCTATTCCGCATGCTGTCAGATAGAACCTGGGCCTCTGCTGGGCGTGGGAGTGCTGCCTTTGGGGTTTTTCCAGGGTGAGGTGACAGCTCTTGGCAGTGCCAAAGAAGAGCTCTTGGTACGTAAATGTGGCCTCTCAACAGCCACTGGCCCCAAAGCCGAGTTAGCCAAGGAATCAATTACCCTGAAATGGCTGGCACCAAGCTACTGTCGCTGGAGCTGCTGGGAGAAGAATCTCAGGTCAACCCAGGCATCTGATGCTGCAAGGGAACACAAGACCCATCTATTTCGTGGGTAATTGTTTCCCTTCCACAGGCTCCGGCCAGCAAGGCAAGGCAGCATCCATCTGCCCTGAGTCAGCAGCCATCCCAACACCTGAACATCGTTTCCTCCTTCATTCAGATCCCTTCTCTGGAAACGGTGAAATTTTGATGGAAGACCACGGGACCCCAGGGATTTCTAAGCTATAGGTGATGGAGAGAGGTCTTCTGGGATCACAGACGCAATCACTGCAGCTATCAGAACTAGCTGTGATTGCTCACTGCTGGGGGTGATTGAGATTTGCAAGTTGATTAAAGCTGGAGCTTTCGTGGGTGGAATAGAAAGTCTCAGATAATTGCTGGCAGTGGGCCAAGGCTTTTGCTGGCCTGAGCTCTGTATGGCTGATTATATGCTCTGCCTGAAACCAGGTCCACAATAGACGTAAGAGCTTCTTCAAAGAGGAACCTTCCAAACAGGTGCTTTGTCTTCTGCATAGGGCAGGAGAGGAGATTGGGGTGCTTCCTGCGTTCCTATTTCTTTGTGCTAAGGTGTTCACCAAAGGAGTGTCAAAGCCTATTCAGGTTTTTTTTTTTTAATTGGTGTCATGGATTGAATTGTGTCCCCTCCCAAAATATCTGTCAACTTGACTAGGCCGTGATTCCCAGTATTGTATGATTATCTACCATTTTGTCATCTGATGTGATTTCTCTCAGTGTTGTAAATCCTATCACCATGATGTTAAAGAGATGGATTAACGGCAGTTATACTGATGAGATCTACAAGATTAGATAGTGTTTTAAGCCAATCTCTTTTGAGACATAAAACAGAGAAGCGAGCAGAGAGACTTGGGGACCTCATACGACCAAGAAAGCAGCACCAGGAGCAGAGTGTGTCCTTTGCACCTGAGGTTCCTGTGTTGAGATGCTCCCAGACCAGGGGAAGACTGATGACAAGGACCTTCCCCTAGAGCAGACAGAGAGAAAGCCAGGAGCCGGCACCCTGAATTCGAACTTCTAGCCTACTGGACTGTGAGAGAATGAACTTCTCTTTGTTGAAGCCATCCATTTGTGGTATTTCTGTTATAGCAGCACTAGATACCCAAGACAATTGGTATTTGATACCCCAGTCTTGAAGTTATAAATAGACTCCTTGGGGTTGAGCGCTAAAGAAAACAAAATCAGAGCTAAGATGACTGTGTTCCCCTCTGAAAACAATTTCAAAGGCCATCCTATTTCTTTCTTCACCTGAGCCTTTTCTTTTGTAATTTCATGGTTTTCTCCTTGTAAACATTGGCATCTTCCACGATTTTTCCTGCAAAAGAACACCTCTGCCTCTCACAGTAGGCCCACTTATTAAAACACTGTGCCAGTATTGTGGATTGAATTGTATCCCCCAACAGGTGTGTCTTCATGGCTAGGCCATGATTCCCAGTGTTGTGTGGTTGTCCACCATTTTGTGATCTGATGTGATTTTCCTATGTGTTGTATATCCTCTGTGATGTCAATGAGGTAGAGTTAGAGGCAGTTATGTTAATGAGGCAGGACTCAATCTACAGAATTAGGTTGTATCTTGACTCAATCTTCCTTGAGATATAAAAGAGAGAAGCAGGCAGAGAGGAGAGGGACCTCCTACCACCAAGAAAGAAGTGCTGGGAGTGGTGTATGTCCTTTGAACCCGGGGTCCATGCACTGAGAAGCTCCTAGACCAGGGGAAGATTGATGACAAGGAACTTACCTCAGAACTGAGAGAGAGAGAAAGCCTTCCTCTGGAGCTGGAGCCCTGGATTCAAACTTCTAGCCTCCTAAGAGAATAAATTTTTGTTTGTTAAAGCCATCCACTTGTGGTATTTCTGATACAGCAGCACTGGAGGACTAAGACAGCCAGAAAAGCTATTAGATCTTATACCCCCAAGTAAAAACCCCAGACAGCTTTGTGCTGCACCAAAGTTGAAAATATTTAAATGATGAGCTTGAAAGACTTAAAAGAAAAAAATTATGCCACCCAAGATTGGTGAGAGGGGGTCTGGAAAAAGGTAGTCCCATACCCTATAACCTCTCCCAGAAAACCATTTTGCAGTATTGGTCAGCAGCCTTAAAATGTGCATGCCTTTGACCCAGTACTTCCTCCAGGATTTAGTCTTTTAGGAAGTAACCAAGGATGTGAGCAAAGGTGTAGCTTCTCTGACGTCTGCTGCTGTTGCCTTGTCTTTTTATAGTAGAAAAAGCTTGGCAACAGCGTTCAACTTTGTAGCACTGGAATAGTGTGGTCCTGTAACAATGGATGGAGGCAGTAGGGGTTCAGTGGGGCAATTCTTGCCTTCCATGTACAAGATCTGGGTTTGATTCCCGGAAGTGCACCCCATGCGCGGCCACTGCTCATCTGTCATTGGAGGCTTGCGTGTTGCTGGGTGCTGAACAGGTTTCATTGGAGCATCCAGACTAAGACAGACTAGGAAGAATGGCCTGGTGATCTACTTTCAAAAATCAGCCAATGAAAACAGCCTGATCTGCAACTGCCCATGGGGAAGGTGCAGGACTGGGCAGTGTTTCATTGTGTTGTGCATGGGGTCACCATGGGTCGAGGGCTGGTTTGATGGCAGCTAACAATAATAACAAATAACAATGAAAGTGGATATGTTAATACTGGTTGTCTCCACATGGTGGAATTACAATTTTATTTTGCTTATCTGTATTTTCCAAATTGTCTTCAATGAACATGTCACTTATTTTACAATGTTTTCAAAAACTGTCCTTTGAACTGTAAAATATTTTTGTTGTGGAAGTTTGTCTATCGATGTGGAAAGAATGTTCACAAGATAATAAATATCAGTAGAAGAGTATTAAACTATATGTGATCTGATTCTGCTGCTTTAAAAAAAGAAATCAATTCTCCCATTTGCTTCTTTGTCTCTCTTTCACACACACACACACACACATTGGAAGCACCAGTATATTGCAGTGGTTATCTGTTGGTGAAGACATTATACTAATTTAAATTTTCTTCTCTTTGTTTGGAGCCCTGGTGGTGCAGTGCTTAAGACTTATGGCTGCTAACAAAAAGGTCAGCAGTTCAGATCTACCAGGAGCTCCTTGGAAACCCTATGAGGCAGTTCTGCCCTGTCGTATAGGGTCTCTATGAGTTGGAATTGACTGGAAGGCAATGGGTTTGGTTTCTGTTATTTTTTTTTTTTTTTGGTTCTCTTTGTTTATGGGTATCATCTATCACATTTCCGCAATGAACAGACAATACTCATGTAATTCTGAAGACTATAGAGCTTAATTTTACATGCAATAGATAGAATGTCAAGTGTGTCCATGAAGGAGCGTCAAGTGGCTCTGTTCTCTGCCCCCCAGCCCCCCTTTTGCTTACAATGCACTGACATAGGTTTAGGACCCCTTCTTAGGTAGAATGGAGCCTCCCCTTAGCTGAGAGGTGGTCTGGGCAAAACACCTCAGAGGACCATTAGGTAGCTACCCAATGGCCTTTGGGGTAATTTTATATGTATATGTATATGTATATGTATATGTATATGTATATGTATATGTATATGTATATGTATATGTATATGTATATGTATATGTATATGTATATGTATATGTATATGTATATGTATATGTATATGTATATGTATATGTATATGTATATGTATATGTATATGTATATGTATATGTATATGTATATGTATATGCATATGTATATGTATATATGTATTATGTATATGTATATATATAAAATATCCGGTACTTAGAAGCAGGGACAGGAAGGGGTGGATTGGTAGCCTGCCACCTCTAAAATTTACCTCAGCTGTCCCACTCTTACTCACCTTTGCCTAGCTCAGCACACTGGTTCTGGTGGTGGCTCCCAGCTCTCACACCTGGGCTGGGCAGGAGGCAGACGCTGTGTACAGGGTGTAGATCTACTGGAAACAGAAAGCTCTCTTCAGGCTCCCACAAAACATACTGCACTTGAGGTCACCCCCATTAGGTATCTGTTCCCCTGGAGAAGTCTCTGTGAGAGGGAGGGATCAAGGAGGAGCCAGAGCGGTGATCCCTACACGCTGGGTGCTGTGGACGGGCAGTACTGCACAGTAGTTAAAAAAAAAGGCAGTGGTGGTGTCAGATGTCTCTGGGTGTGCAACACTCTGCCACATGCTAGCTGTGTGACTTTGGGCAAATAACTTAACCTCTCTGGTTTCCTCACTTGTAAAATCCCAACAAAAATGTTCTGATGATTAAGTTAGGTGATACATACACAGCGCTTTATGGAGCCGTGGTGGCATAGTGGTTAAGAGCTATGGCTGCTAGCCAAAAGGTCAGCAGTTCGAATCTACCAGCTGCTCTTTGGAAACCCTATGGGGCAGTTCTACTCTGTCCTATAGGGTTGCTATGAGTTAGAATCGACGCGACGGCAACGGGGTACACAGCACTTTGAGCAGAGCTTGGCACTTGGCAAGTGCTCAGCAAATATGCTACAACTTCCACAAATGTTACCAAATTGTTGTTCTATATGTCCTTACTTATTGTTTTAATTATTTTTTTTGAATAGGTAATACAGACACAAGGAAGAGATTCAAAATATAAAGAAAAATTTGTAGTAGGTCTAACAATGCCCCCACAAAGATGTGCACACCCTAATCCCGATAAATGTTACATTAGGTATAATTCGGGGCAGTGGTCATTCAGCGGTAGAATTCTCACCTTCCACGTGGGAGACCTAGGTTTGGTTCCCGGCCAGTGTAACTCATGGGCAGCCACCACTGTCTATCAGTGGAGGTTGACACATTGCTATAACGTTGAGCAGGCTTCAGCGACACTTCCAGACTGAGACACTAGGAAGAAGGGCCTGGTGCTCTACTTCCGAAAATCAGCCAATGAAAACTGTATGGATCACAATGGTCCAGTCTGTAACTGACCGTGGGGTTGGCGCAGAACCCAGCAGGCAGCATTTTGTTCCAGTGGGCATGGGATCACCATGAGTTAGGGGCCAACTTGATCACAGCTAACAACAACAGATGTGATTAGGGTTAATTTAAAAAAAAAAAATCTGTTTCTGTTGAGTCAATTCCGACTCATAGCGACCCTTTAGGACAGAGTAGAGCTGCCCCATAGGGTTTCCAAGGAGTGGCTGGGGTGGGTTTAAACTGCCGACCTTTTGGTTAGCAGCCGAGCTCTTAACCATTGGCTGCTCTCTGGATTTCTGACCTTCCAATAGGAAGAGGAGCCTAGGTTTTCCAGGTGGGCCCAATCTAATCAAAGGAACCCTTAGAAACAGAAATTTCTCAGACCGGAGTCAGAGATGCGGCATAGAGCAAGGCAGGAAGGAAACAGCAGTCGGGGGATGTCAGATTTGAAGCCTGAGAGACTCGAGTACCACTGCCAAAGGGGTCTCGTGACATGCAGGCAGGCTGGAGACACAAACACTGGCCCCCTGGCTGACAGCCAACAAGGAAATGGACTTCAGTCCTACAACCACAAAGAATTAAATTTGGCCAACAACCTACATGAGCTTACAGAGGGATTCTTCCCCAGAGCCTCCAGTAAGGAATGCAGCCTTGTGAAACTTGGAGCAAGAAACCAGCCAAACCAACCTAGACTTCTGACCTACAGAACTGAGAGATTATGAATTTGCATTGGTTTAAGCTGCTGAATTTTTGGTAATGTTTGGCAGCAATAGACTATCAATGCAAGTGAAAAGTCAGTTTCAATCCTATCTTTATTCCCTGGTCTCCCATTTCCTTATGTCAGAGGTTACAATCTGGATTTGTTGTTGTTGTTTTTGGGTGCTGTCAAGTCAGTTCTGACTCATAGCGACTCATAGCAGAACTGCCCCATAAAGTTTCCAGGGAGCACCTGGTGGATTTGAACCGCCGACCTTTTGGTTAGCAGCTGTAGCAGTTAACCACTACACCACCAGGGTTTCAGTGAACGTAACAGTGAACTTAGAAGACAGGAATGTATCAGAAAGGAAAGCGCCCTCCATGAAACTGTACGAGGATTTCTTGCTCCCGCCTTAGGGAAGCTTCTGGATACTCAAGTCATGTCCGTCCAGGAAGGCCTAGGAAAGTGGGGAGAGAGAAAGGCAGGGAGAAAAGGAAGAGTCAATTTGAAGAGGAGAATTACATGAACAGAAAAGAATTGTAAATGTTCCAAATGGCATCCGAGCTGGAATCATTTCAAACCAGGTCTCTAATGAGGTAGACAAAAGACAGTCCTTTAGGCAGACTGGGGTCATTTTGTACGTCCCCGCTTCTGGTGACAGTTAACCCAGTTCTCAGTCGGTGGCCTTTTATTTCTCCCATTGACATTTGGAAAGTTGACAATCTATCGGCTAATATTTATATATTAAGCCTGGATTTTTGGTAATGGGGGGCAGTAAGTGAAGGGATGCGATAAGTTGTCCAGTAGATACGTTGGCATTTTGGGAAGAAAGCATGAGTCTGCCACAAACCACTGAATGCTGAAAACTGACTTGCATGTTGAAAATTCTGTGTTTTACTTGATCCAGCTGCTTCCTAGTTGAGACCTCAATTTTTAAAATGCTTTATGAATATTTGAGGGGAAACGAAGTACCCTGACTAATTTGATGAATGCTAGCCCCGGTGGGAACATTGTAACCATCCCTACAAGTATGGATGGTGGAATTATTGTTCTCGTCACATTTCAATTAAAGCAAAATGCACAGCCCCTTAAACTATGGCCCTAAAACACCCCTCTGAATTGGAACGGCAGCCATTCTCAGAAACCACCTTTCAGCCAAGCAATACTATAAAATAAACAATAACTCTCAAAAAAAAT
Organism: Elephas maximus indicus; assembly: GCF_024166365.1. Lineage (NCBI taxonomy): Eukaryota > Metazoa > Chordata > Mammalia > Proboscidea > Elephantidae > Elephas > Elephas maximus. Next base: position 8,119,081 of record NC_064845.1, read on the forward strand.
GTGCTCCGTAGAACAAACAATTATACAAGATCAAAAGGGCAACATTTGCCCAAAAGTATGGATGAGAAGGCAGGAAGGGGTAGGAAAACCAGACGAAAGGAAAAGGGGAACCCAGGGTGGAAATGAGGAGAGTGCTGACACAGTGTGGGGATGGCAGCCAATGTCATGGAGCCCTTTTGTATAATTTGTTGAATGGGAAACTAATTTGCTCTGTAAACTTTCACTTAAAACACAATAAAATATTAAAAAAAAGCAAAGTGCAGCTTTCTCATGACAAAAATATCAGAAGATCAGAATAGTTCTTTTTAACTTTTAAACAGAAGACAAAAAAAATTCTATTGCTTTACTATAATATTTTCAAGAGATTATTACTAAGAAGAATAAGACATAAGTCCTAGACTTTAATCCCCACCCAGAGGCCTAACGGGGGCAGGGGCAGTGCCGGGGGAGAGGTAGGGTACATGCCCTGGTGGGCATTAGGTGCGTGTCCTGGGTGCCACGTGAGGGGGGCGCTAGTGAGCGGTTTCCATTGGCCATCATGGCTTCCGTTGCCCCCTGTGAGAGATCATTCAGCAATTTAACACTAATTGCCCTAGATGCTGTTTTCCATAGTTTGGCCCGTATTTCCACCCAATGAATGCATCATAATCTGTGAAATTACCCAGGAGTTCACTTCTGGGCTTGTACACATCTGAACTCAAAGTTATAATTACATTTATTCTGAAGAAAGACCAGAAACCATCTTCTGTGAAGTCCTTCTGCCTGCTAACACAGAGGATCAGGAATGACGTACCCCATGTGACCTCTTTTTTCCCAGCAGTTGAATCTCTGGGTGTTGAGTGAGTGCTTACTACAGGCAGGGTTTCTTGAGTCCCTCTGTTTGCTTTTGGCTGAATAAGAATGGTGTCCCAGCTAAAGTGGTGTTGATCAATGGGAGAATGCCTTCAAGGTTAGCAAAGTGAACTTGGTTTAATTTGCTTTGGCAGAAGAGTGAGGACACTTGGGGCCTGGTATAGGTAAAAGGAGAAGGCAGACAGATGTGCTTGTGACATGGAACTGAGGGCCACTGTTTGGGCATGGAGAAGACACTGCGCGTGGTTAAAATAACCTCGAATAATACTGGCATCCTAATTGTGGGAATTACATGAAGGAATATTTTTTTATCTGTTACTATCATACATCTTCAAAAAGCAAACGATTAATACTCATGCAGTTGTCTTTTATAATGTTTGCCAAGAGCTCTCTGTATCCGGGATTGTCAATTAGATCAAACCGCGTACATCTGGCTACCATCTGGGTTATTGCTGGTTAAACTGGGTAGTTGCTCATTGATGTAGGAGAACTATGGGATCAACTACTCTGGTTTTGACTAAAGAAAGGCATTTTAGAAAAGCAATGCACATTTTGTCTTTAAATCTAAGGCTGATATTGACTGTTGATAACAGCTGCTGTTATTTTTCTTTTTGCACCAACCTAAAAGGAAGGTTTTCAAATACATGTGTCGGGAGATTGACAAGAAGTTCCTCCTCCTTGTTCCATTTATAAAACTGCAGTTTCGTATCTCATTATCTTTTACAGGCTATCAAAGGAAGTGGAGCACTATTTTTGACTGCAGCAAGGTATAGTTACCTTGATCTTGGCAGGAGTTCATGACTACCTACTTTAAACAGAATCCAAATTAGTTCACTTCTGTGATGACCCATCTAGTAAACTTTGGGGTTTTTTCATCTAAACTTTCTTGGACTGAAAATAGTTCTCAGGCTGATTTCTCCATTTATTTTTCTTATTGTCTGCCTAATGGAACAAGGTGGGTGGTTTGCTGCTCAGCTACGATGGCTGTGATGCATCATGCTTGATGGGAGCGTCTTGGATATAAAGGTGGGGGAGCTGACAACAGTGTGAATCTTTGTAGGATTGCCAGTATGAACTGCCATGTGTTGTAATGAATGCCCCATAAATCTTTTAGGTTTCAGCTTTCAAGCTACTTCCTTGAGGGAATCTTTCTGACTCCCTCAAATTAAATTTCTCTGCTCTGTATTCCCCAGCTCCCTGTATCTCTCTTTCCACAGAGTTTATCAAATTCTCAAATACTTGTCTTTCTCCATAGACTGTAAGTTCCATGAGGGATAGAGATCATGTCCATCTTTTTCCTGGTTATGTCTCTAGCTCTTAACCCAGTACTTTGCAAATATTAAGCACTCAATAATTATGTGCAGACTGACTGTGTGCCCACCATTCTTTCTTCTTTGATTGTGCACTTCTACCATGACCAATAAAACCATTTGCTGTTGACTCTGACTTGTAGCAACCCAGGTGTATCAGAGTAGAACTGTGCACCAATGGGTTTTCAATGGCTGATTTTTTAGAAGTATATTGCCAGGCCTTTCTTTTGAGGAGCCTGTAGGTGGGTCTTGAACCTCCAACCTTTTGGTTAGCTGCTTTAACTGTTTGTACCACCCAGGGACTCAGCGTGTACCTTCTTCTTGTGCTTGTTGGTTCCAACTCATAGCGATGCCGTGTACAGCAGAATAAAACACTGCCTGGTCATGTGCCATCCTCACAGCCATTGCTGTGTTTGAGCCCGTCGTTGTAGCCACTGTGTCAATCCATATTGTTGAGGGTCTTCCTCTCTTTCACTGACCCTCTACTTTACCAAGCATGATGTCCCTCTGCAGGGACTAGTCCCTCCTGATAACCTGTCCGAAGTACATGAGATGAAGCCTCACCGTCCTTGCTTCTAAGGAGCACTCTGGTTGTACTTCTTCCAAGACAGATTTGTTCCTTCTTCGGGCAGTCCACGGTATATTCAGTATCCTTCACCAACAACATTTGCACTATGTGAGATCATCTCTGTAGCCTAGATTTGAGAACATTTCTCACTTTACCCCTAGACTTATTTTATTAGGGTTCTTCCAGATTTCCTTGTTAATAAACTCAAGCCAATGAAAATGCAAATCTCCTCATATTTTATGGCAGGGATTTATCTAAGACCAAGACAAGCTCATTTACTTGACCCGTTTGTCCAGTATGTATACCTGCCCTGAGGTGAATGTCAGGGGAGTGCTTCATTGCCTGGTAGGTAAATAAATTCAGTACCAAGTCAGCGTACAGCCCTCACATGCTTGATAAGTACCTGCTGCGTTGAGGTATCAGTGGTAAAGGAAGTACTAACACAGGCTCAGAAGCATCCCTCTTGAATGCAAGAAAACACATTTGACCTCCCACATTCGAATCTTGATGAAAGGTGTTAGATCCGTGTCTTGGTTATTTAGTGCTGCTATAACTCGACGACATTGGGTTTTCTTTTTTTTCATTATAACAGAAATACCACAAGTGGGTGGCTTTGATGAACAGGGATTTATTTTCTCATATTTTAAACCCCAAAATCCATTGCCATGGAGTCAATTCTGACTCATAGCGACCCTATAGGACAGAGTAGAACTGCCCCATAGGGTTACCAAGGAGTGCCTCGTGGATTTGAACTGCCAGCCTTTTGGTTAGCAGCTGAACTCTTTTTTTTTTTAAGTGCAGAAGTTTTATTGTTTGAATAAAATCTTGAAATAGAATCCACCATGCTTTTATAGTGTCAATCCTTGCACAGCAAACCCCCGAAAACAAACAAGCCCACTGCCGTCAAGTCAATTCCTACTCATAGTGACCCTACAGGACAGAGCAGAACTGTCCCATAGAGTTTCTAAGGAGCGCCTGGCGGATTCGAACTGCCGACCTCTTGGTTAGCAGCTGTAGCACTTAACCACTATGCCACCAGGGATAACTGCACAGCAAAAGCCAATATAAATTTTGAATCCAATGAGCTAATCGTGCCCTTTCTCTATTTCTTTTGCAGGCAAACTCAACCACTATGCTACTAGCGTTTCTCTCACAGATTAGGAGTCTAGAAATCCGAATTCAAGACGCTGGCTCTGGGGGAAGACTTCCTCTCTCTGTTGGCTTTGGGGGAAGGTTCTTGTCTCTTTTCAGCTTTTGTTTCTTGGTTCCTTGGAGATCCCATGTGGTGTGGCATCCATCCACATCTCTGCTTGTTTAATCTGTTCCTTTATAGCTTCAGAAAAGATTGACTTAAAAACACACCCTACACTAATATTGCCTCATTAACATAACAAAGAAAACCCATTCTCAAATGGATTATAACCACAGGTATAGGGGTTAGGATTTATAACATATTTGGGGGGGGGGACACAATTCCACAACAGTCCGTAATAACAGTATTTCTATTTTCAATCACGTTTTCCCATGGAATTAATGGTTAAGGGTCTATAGTAGAGTAATTTTGGGAACCTCTATTTCTGTTTGTTTGGGGCTGAAAGCAAACTAATGAAAATACAGTGCAAATCAGGTTGTCTGCAGATCTGGCTGAATGCTTTAAAAGCCTCAGGGTTACTCCACCCTCCCTGCCCCTATTTGAGGTTAAGTGACTTGCTCTCCCAGATGAAAAGAATTCCTTTCTTGCTTGGAAGACACTTGTGTATTTACAGTCCTGTGATCCCTGCATGGAGCCCTGGTGGCGCAGTGGTTAAGAGCTTGGCTGCTAACCACAAAAGGTCAGCAGTTTGAATTTACCAGCTGCTCCTTGGCAAACCTATGGGGCCGTTCTACTCTATCCTATAGGGTTTCTATGAGTCAGAATTGACTCGATGGCAATGGGTTTTTCGGTTTTAGTTCCTGTGCAAGGAGCCCTGGTGGCACAGTGGTTAAAGCACTCGGCCACTAACCAAAAGGTTGGCAGTTCAAACCCACCAGCTGCCCTGCTCAAGAAAGATGTGGCAGTCTGCTTCTATAAAGATTAAAAAGATTACAGCCTAGAAAACCCAGTGGAGCATTTCTGCTGTGTCCTGTAGGGTCTCTGTGAGTCAGAATCCACTCAAGGGCAAGGAGTTTGGTTTGGTTTTTTCCCCAGATCTCTATGAATCACACAGCTGCCTTCTGCCATCTCTATTTTACAATTTCTGCTGGTGAGTTTTTTTTTCTTGGGAGAAAAGGTGAGAGTTAGCTTGGGTGGGAAGTAATTATAGTTTTCAATTCCCCATCTTTATCTCCTGCTAAGGAGGTGAAGAGGGAACTGAGGCCTTTTGGAGAGTTCAGATTGTAAACCTGTGAGTGGTCTTGGAGAGAGGCTATACAGATGGAAATTAGGGTAGACCTGAAGGGAAACTGGAGAGAAAGACAATTTTCAGAGCTTAAAGGGAGTTCATTCAGCATTGGCGTTTCCCAAGATTTCAGGTAAGCTGAGTGGATTTCATTTCAAACACTGTGTAATGAAATGCTGTGCTAATTTTAGAAGTTATTATTCATCAATCAATTAAGTCAGGAAGTGATTTAATACCTTCCCCCCACCCCTCCACCCCCGCCAAAAAAAAAAGCAATTTCCGAGGCTTCCTGTTTCAGTCACTTTGCTGGGATGAGCAGGCAGAGGAGCGTCACCTTGGCAGGCGGGTCATGACACACCATGTGAGGGTCCATCTGCTCTGTGAGGAAAACATGTGGCCAGCGCCGGATCCAGAGGAACCAGGAGACCCAGCTGACTTGGCTTTCCGTGTTCTTCCTTTTTGATATGATTTGCCTTTTAAATTAGAGACTGTCAATATCGTGCAGATAGGATTTTTTATGATAAACTTATTTTCATTTTGATCTCTAGGGACCAGATGGCCCTCAGCATCCAGTGCCTTTGATTGTACTGCTATTTGTGATAGATTGTTATTGTTCAAAATATTTATTATCTGCTATAGGGTCGCTATGAGTCGGAATCGACTCGACGGCACTGGGTTTGGTTTGGTTTTAGCCCCTGAGGTGCCCTCTCTGGCATGCCCATCCTGGCCCCCCTCCTTGCTGGAGAATTGTATATCCTTGCCCTGGTGAACGCAAGTGTGGCCGAGGGACTTGTTTTGTCCAAAGAAATATGAGTGAAAGTTATATGTAGACTTCCAAGCAGAAGATCTAAGGCTGTTGTGTGATTCTACCAAGGACCCCTGGTGGCACAGTGGTTAACACGCTCATCTGCTAACCAAAAGGTTGGTGGTTGAAACCATTAGTCTTTCTGCGGGAGAAAGATGTGGCCATCTGCTTCCATAAAGATTACAGCCTTGGAAACCCTATGGGGTCGCTGTGAGTCAGAACTGACTGGACAACAGTGGGTTTGGTTTAGGGGTTTGGTGTGGTTCTACCATAGCTCTTTCCTTCTGCTACAATTGTGTCAGGTCTGTCAACTAGAGATGACCGCGGCCAGTTAGACCAGCCCTAGGGACTTCCACCTAAAAACGACTCTTACTGAACTCGTGTTTTCCAAGCCCACATTCTCTTGGGACTTTACCATAGCAAACTCAATGCCGTTGAGTCGATTCCAACTCATAGTAACTCTATAGGACGGAGTAGAACTGCCCCATAGGGTTTCCAAGGAGCAGGTGGTAGACTTGAACCGCTGACCTTTTGGTTAACAGCCGAGCTCTTAACCACTAGGCATCCAGGGCTCCTTTTGACTTTATCATAGTAAAGCAAAGAACCCTTGAACCTACTACAAATAAAAGAAAGGACACATGGCCCAATCACAAGTTTGCCTGCTTCGAAAGGACCTGCCTTTGCTTAAATGACAGCTTTCTAGGACCCATTCCTTTTTTTTTTCCAACTCATTTCCTCAAAGGTTCTGTAAAAAGAGATTGCTGACTTTCTTACGTAGAAGTCTTTAGTATCTCCTCTTGAGTGCCAGGTTTCCTTGCTGTAGCAGTTTGGCTTGGTCTCAAATGAAACCTTTGTTAAAATTTTTTATAACTTGACCCCAGAATCTGTCATTTGGTAGGTCACAGACAGACACTGCTCTGTCAGTGTGGGTCCCAGGGAGATTTAGAGAAGAACCATAGCTGCTCTGTGATAAAAGTATAGCTTGAACAAGAAATAAAACCAAAACCCAAACCAAAACCACTGCCGTCCAGTTGATGCCAACTCATAGTGACCTATAGGACAGAGTAGAACTGCCCCATGTCATTTCTAAGGCTATAGGGTCGGTAGCCAAGTGCTTAAACTCTGTGCTACCAAGGCTTCTTGCGCAAGATGTAAGCCATTGAAATTTAGGGTCATTTTGTTACCACAGCAGAACAGCCTAAATTGATACAGTAGGGAAAATATTTGGGGAATATTCAGTGAAAACAATGTTTGCCCTCATTCTCATTGATTTCCTCTCATAGAAAACATCCTTATTACCATATTCAGGGATACTTTTCTGGATGTATACAGGCTCAGGAGAAAGCTGTAAGTAGCTCACTGAAAAATGAGGCTCCTGTATAGAAGTACGTTGTTGACGTTGGGTAAAGTTGAGTCGATTCTGACTCATAGTGACCCAGTGTGACAGAGTAGAACCGCTCCATAGGGTCTTCTTGGCTGTGATTTTCACAGGAGCAGATTGCCATGGATCTGCTGGGTGAGTTTAAATCACCAATCTTTCAGTTAGCAGCGAAGTGCTTAACTATTGCCCCACCATGGCTCCTTATATAGAAATACACTGCAGTTAATTTCTGGAAAAGAATTGAAGAGAGAGTGTTTGCTTCATGAGGGCCAGGACCATGTCTCTCTTGCTCATTGCTGTATCTGTGGTGCTTAGCACTGTGCCTTGCCCATATCAAACCCATAAACCCTGCCATTGAATTGATTCTGACTCACTGTGACCCTATATGATGGAGTAGAACTGCCCCTTAGGGTTTCCAAGGGGTGACTGGTGGATTTGAACTGCTTACCTTTTGGTTAGCAGTCAAGCTCTTAACCACTGCACCACCAGGGCTCCCCTTGCCCATAAGTGCTCAACAAATATCTGTGGACTGAATTACTGAATGACTGAATAAATGAGAAATCGAACATCTCTATCCTTATAGGTGGCATATACCACGCTGGATTTTCTTTTAAAAATATATTTACTCTTATATTTAGGGCTTGAAGGAAATCCTGGTGGTGTAGTGGTTAAGAGCTGCGGGTGCTAACCAAAGGTTGGCAGTTCAAATCCACCAGGCACTCCTTGGAAACCCTGTGGGGCAGTTCTACTCTGTCCTATAGGGTTCCTATGAGTCAGAATTGACTCGATGGCAACAGGTTTGGTTTTTGGTTTTGGTTAGGGCTTGAAAGGTGAGTTAAATCAAAGAAGTGAGAGGTTAAGGAGGGCCTAAAGGAGTTTCCTATGGTCAGACCGGGTATCACAAACCCAAATATCATTCAGGACTATGTAGAAAGCTGAATGAGGGAGGCAGGCTGGATCACCCCAGCACAAAGGTATGCTCCCTCCTCTTTTTTTGAAGCATGTGTTTCTCTTAGTCTACCTGTGATTTTCCCACCTGCTGGCAGAGACATGTGTATGAGAAATACATTCTCTCTAGCTTGATAAATGCATACACGTGACGGCAGTCAGGTGCTCATAGTCAGCCTCAGTTTCTAGGGGACAAAAGTGGAGAATGGAGTAGCACGTGTCCTATCAAAACCAGTCCGTTATTTCTCAGCTCTTGTCGAGTGCTGCCATGTTGCTACAGGGGCCCAGTTTTTCCAGAGCTCCAAATTTTCAGGAGGAGCTGGTAATTTTATTGTGGCTTTGAATTTCCCGATTTTTTTAAAATTATTAAACGTTGGTAACTAAAAATAATATTAAGAGCAGTTCAGGTGAATCGTGTATAACCAGTAAAACCAGTTGCCATCGAGTCCATTCTGACTGACAGTAGCCCCATGTGTGTGATAGTAGAACCATGCTGCTTAAGGTTTTCAATGGCTGATTTTTTTTTTTTGGAAGTAGATGGCCAGGCTTTTCTTCCAGGGTGCCTCTGGGTGGATTTGAACGTCCAACCTTTTGGTTAGCAGCCAAGCAAGCCTGTTTACACCACCCAGAGACCAATCCTTTTCCAATCCTGTATAGGCCCCACAATACACCCTTGCAAGGTAGCAGATTTGGCCCATAGTCCACCAGTTGCAACTCTGGCCTTTTTGAAGTCTGACTTCTGGAGTAAAAGGTGTGGGCTTTAAAATGGTACTTGCACAGGTTGTGTGTATATGATTTTTAGGAAACACATGGAAGAAGGGTTGATGCCAGTTTCTATTGCTCCCAAACCATGGATTGATGACTCATCACCCAAGCTACCATGAGGATGGCAGGTGGCTGCTGAGTCCTTTCTGAGTGTCTCCTTGCTTCTGGGCAAGGTGCTTTGACCTTGGGCATTTCTACAACAAAACTGGAGACCTGGGTACCAAATTATATATTCAAAGTATCCTTGAATATAATGAAAGCTTTTTTAATTTTCACAAGCATGTTCAATCATTCCTTGTTTCCATATCCTAGGTAATATTAGGGAATGTCCAGTTTCCTCCAAGGGCAAAGCTTTGGTCAGGTTGAAGATGCAAAGATTCTGGAGGCCCAGGATAAGGAACATTTTAGAAGAGGAGAGAAAGGCCTGTGTATCAGGAGGTATCTTCACGGTTTTCAGCTTTTCTGTCATTGCAAAGTTGTGGGCCACAGCTGTGGTTGCTGCCTCAAGAGGTCTGTGATCTTCAGGGACATCCAACTGTGGTGCTTAAAGAGGACAAATGTCCTATTTGTGGCCACTCAGCATCACTTGAATGCCTTTCTTCTATTTTGGATATTTCACTTGTTTTAAACTTGTATCCTAAAGGTAGAAGGCAGAGCTCACCTTCCTGGCCACCCACCTCCCTGAGTCCCAGCCCAGGCTTGTGACCTAGGCCCTTGTGATGGCTATCTTCTGTTGGCCCCTCCACATCCCTTCTGCACTCTCTCTACTTGCCCAGGAGGCTGACCTGCATGGGTTGCATCACCAGGGTTTCCTTGCCTCTAGCTTCTGGTTGGGTTTAGCCAAAGGGATGTAACAATAGGAGATTGGAGAGTGGGAGGAGAAAGTGGGAGGAGCATTAATTCCCCCAGACCTATCCTTGCCAGGAAGCGTCTGACTATTGCTACATTTCTGGAGGGAAGCCCCTCTCCCGCCCTATAGCTCTCACCAGGTTCCAGGAACAGCTCCTTCCCCTTGGCCCTTCAGACCTAAGTGGAGTCACAGTTTCCACTTGTTGTTAGTCCTTGGGTGCTTCACCATCTCTGCCCACACCCTTGTAGCCAACCCTTTTAATAAGCCCTCTTGGATCATCCCCCCGAGTGTGCCATCTTTTTCCTGCTTGTGCCCCCACCGATTTCCTCTGCCAGTCAGATGTGTCCTTACCCAACTTTGACTCAAAAGCCGGTGACGGAAGAGGGCTGGGGTGGTGAACTTTCTTTCTCTCTCTCTGGAGGTGGAAGCTGTGATGCAAGATTCCTGGCATGGGCAAGGCAGTAGTCCAAACTGCACGATTATTGCCTGATGGTGGTGGTGTTGGCAGTGGCTTTCTCATCAGACCTGCAGTGTGGGTTTGGGCAATGTCCTGGGAGCTCATCTCTAGCCCAGCTCCCCAGCCCTCTGAAGGATTCTGTAAACTGCTTAACACCCTTTGAATATTCACCTTGCTTTTTTTTCTTTCACCTTTTTTTTTTTAATTGTGTTTTAGGCAAAAGTTTACAGAGCAAATTAGTTTCTCATTAGACAATTAATACACATATCGTTTTGTGACATTGGCTGCCAACCCCACGACATGTCAACACTCTCCCCTTCCTGACCTTGGGTTCCCTGTTTCCATTCGTTCAGCTTTCCTGTCTCCTTCTGCCTTCTCATTCCTGTTCCTGGGTTGGTGTGCCCATTTAGTCTCCTTTACATGGTTGAACTACGTGTGTTACTGTTTGTTTTATAGGCCTGTCTAATCTTTGACTGAAGGGTGAGCCTCAGGAGTGACTTTAGTACTGAATTAAAAAGGTGTCTGGGAGCTGTACTCTCAAGGTTTCTCCAGTCTCTCTCAGACCAGTAAGTCTGGTCTTTTTTTGTGAGTTTGAATTTTGTTCCACATTTTTCTCCAGCTCTGTCCTGGACTCCCTATTGTGGTCCCTGTCAGAGCAGTCAGTGGTGGCAGGCAGGCACCATCTAGTTGTGCTGGACTCAGTCCGGTGGGGCTGTGGTAGTTGTGGTCCATTAATCCTTTAGACTAATCTTTCCCTTGTGTCTTTGGTTTTCTTCATTCGCCCTTGCTACAGATGGGGTGGGACCAGTAGATGTATCTTAGATGGCTGCTCACAAGCTTTTAAAACCCCAGACTCTGCACACCAAAATAGGATGTAGACCATTTTCTTTATAAACTATGTTATGCCAATTGTGAACACTCACCTTTTTGCTTAGTCAATCTGAGTCTAGCTCCTATTGCTTACAGCCATTAGTTGTGACAGAAGCATGGACTAAGTAGGGTTGGAGGCTAGCTCAGATCCTTAAAAAATATTTTGTTTATGTTGGTTGACTTAAAGAGTAGTTATAAAATGTGGTTTCATGGGATCATTGTTGTTGTTAGTTGACTTCAAGTTGATTCCAACTCATGGCGGTCCCGTGTGTGCAGAGTAGGACTGCTCTATAAGGTTTTTAAGGCTGCGATCTTTCAGAAGCAGACTGCCAGACCTGTCCTGTGAGGTGCCTTTGGGTGGCTTTGAACCACCAACCTTTTGGGTAGTAGTTGAATGCTTAACCCTTTGCACTATCTAGGGACTCCTTTCATGGCATTAGAATAGTTCATTTTTCTGGCCTTAAACAATAAATATGCTACTATTCAGCTGTACTGTTATTTCTTTTTGGGGGGTAGAATGTACTTTTCCAGACACAAATGATAAACTATTCAAGCAGACTTGTTATCATCCCCTCATTTAATTTCTCTCCTGAATGTGCCTGTGATATCGGTTCAGAGAGAAGGACCAAATGTGATCGTGTTTGTAAGAGGCTGCGTTCCAAGCTGGCGTGAGCGTGTTGGCCTGTGTTCCTCCTTCTCTTCGTATAAATAGAAGTTAAGCTTACAGTTTCAGTGATGGTGTCCGTGGAAGGGTTAACTTCTTCAGAACAGCAGACTTTAAGACATTCCTGAGGAATAGTTCTCCTTGCTGGGTAACTCATCCAATGGTTTTACTTCTTATGTGATAATGCTTAAAGTTTTTGGCTTCCATGTGAATATATGAAATGATGAAATGTGTGAGAAAACATTGGTTCTCTCTCGTTATGTGGATTAATAAATTAATGGCTCAGTCCTTTAGTTGAGCATTTTTTTTTTGTTTAAGTCTTGTATATTTTTACAGATATTCTGTCAACTTTTTGTTTTAATTTTTTTTTATAATTTTTATTGTGCTTTAAGTGAAATTTTACAAACCAAGTCAGTCTCTCACCCCAAAACCCATATACACCTTGCTACATACTCCCAATTACTCTCCCCCTAATGAGACAGCCTGCTCTCTCCCTCCACCTTCTCTTTTCATGTCCTTTTCACCAGCTTCTAACCCCCTCTACCCTCTCATTTCCCCTCCAGGCAGGAGATGCCAACACAGTCTCAAGTGTCCACCTGATCCAAGAAGCTCACTCCTCACCAGCATCCCTCTCCAACCCACTGTCCAGTCCAATCCATGTCTGATGAGTTGTCTTCGGGAATGTTTCCTGTCCTGGGCCAACAGAAGGTCTGGGGGCCATGACCACCGACCGGGGTCCTTCTAGTCTCAGTCAGACCATTAAGCCTGGTCTTTTTATGAGAATTTGGGGTCTGCATCTCACTGCTCTCCTGCTCCCTCAGGGGTTCTCTGTCAGGGCAGTCATCAGTTGTAGCCGAGCACCACCTAGTTCTTCTGGTCTCAGGATGATGTAGTCTCTGGTTCATGTGTCCCTTTCTGTCTCTTGGGCTCGTAATCACCTTGTGTCCTTGGTGTTCTTCATTCTCCTTTGATCCAGGTGGGTTGAGACCAATTGATGCATCTTAGATGGCTGCTTGCTAGCATTTAAGACCCCAGATGCCGCTCTTCAAAGTGGGCTGCAGAATGTTTTCTTAATAGATTTTATTATGCCAATTGACTTAGATGTCCCCTGAAACCATGGTCCCCAAACCCCTGCCTCTGGTACACTGGCCTTCAAAGCATTCAGTTTATTCGGGAAACTTGTTTGCTTTTGGTTTAGTCCAATTGTGCTAACCTCCCCTGTATTGCGTGTTGTCTTTGCCTTCACCTAAAGTAGTTCTTATTTACTTTTTAATTAGTGAAAACCGCTCTCCCACTCTCCCTCCCTTCCCCCTCTCGTAACCACAAAGGAATGTTTTCTTCTCAGTTTAAACTATTTCTCAAGTTCTTATAATAGCGGTCTCATATGATATTTGTCATTTTGCAACTGACTAACTTCACTCAGCATAATGCCTTCCAGGTTCCTAGTTCTTACATTCATTCTGAATGTAACAATTTTATTTTTTAAAGAAGATGACACCTGGTCTACATTTGATTTTAACAGCTGTGTATATCATGGTAAGGCTAAATAGCACAGTTAAGAGCAGAACAAGAGCACAGCAAATTCATGAATTACAACGTCTGTGTTTTCTCCTCGTTGGCCGCTATGACATTCTTGATCTCCTTGCTGCTCCCCAAAGTACATATTCCTGAATATATTCTGCCCCAATTATACTTTTGAGAACTCTTTTGGCTTCCAGTGCACGGCATCCCCAGAGACTGCACGTGGAGGTCTACTCCCCCTATATTCCTAGTCTGTATCTAATAGGAAAATAGAAACTTTACTAAATATCCCAAGCAGAGAAGGATTTAAGGCAGAGGATGTCTGAAAATTCAAGAAGGAAGGTGGTATTGCCCGTAGGTCAGGAAGCTACCCCCAGCGCTGGAGGAACCAGGAGCCATCACTTGCTGCCATTGTCACTGTATCTAGGGCTGATGCTGCTGGAAGTGGCACCAGAAGTGGGATGGCTTCCACCTCCTTCCAGCCTTCTAATCCAGCATTATGCTAACTGTGATATATGAACCACCGGCATCGACATCACTTGGGAGTTTTGTAGAAAAGCGGATTCTCAGGGCCCGTGCACCATCTGCTGAATCAGAACCTCTAGACGTGAGGCCCAAGAATCTGTTTTACTAGAGCCCATCAGGTGATTCACATGCAGCTAAGTTTGAAGACTGTGCTCTTTGTCATGCGTGCCTTCCATTGGCAACTTTTGACTAAGATCTCACTGATAAGAGAGTCTAGAAAATGTAATTTGCAGCCTTGCAGCCATGGAAATGGAGAAGCAAGGAGGTAGCTCTTGAAGCTGTCTTTTCTTTCTTTCCTGTATTTTGAATGACCTCTTGCTTTCTTCATGTATGATGTCCTTCATGTCATTTCACAACTCTTCTGGTCTTCAGCCATTAGTGTTCAATGCATGAAATCTATTCTTCAGACGGTCTCTAAGTTCAGGTGGGATATACTCAAGGTCATACTTTGGCTCTCATGGACTTGTTCTAATTTTCTTCAGCTTCAGCTTCAGCTTGAAGTTGCATGTGAGCAATTGATGGTCTATTCCGCAGTCAGCTCCTGGCCTTGTTCTGATAGATGATATTGAGCTTTTCTATCATCTCTTTCCACAGGTGTAGTTGATTTGATTTCTGCGTATTCCGTCTGTCGAGGTCCATGTGTATAGTCACTGTTTATATTGTTGAAAAAAGGTATTTGCAATGAAGAATTCGTTGGTCTTGCAAAATTATGTCATGCGATCTCCAGCATTGTTTCTACCACCAAGGCCATCTTTTCCATCTACAGATCCTTCTTCTTTGTTCCCAAATTTTGGATTCCAATCACCAGTAATTATTAACACATCTTGATTGCACGTTTGATCAATTTCAGACTGCAGAAATTGGTAAAAATCTTCAATTTCTTCATCTTTGGCCTTAGTGGTTGGTGAGTAAATTTGAATAATGATTGTATTAACTGGTCATCCTTGTAGGCCTGTGGATATTATTCTACCACTAATAGCATCGTACTTCAGGATAGATCTTGAAATGTTCTTTTTGACAATGAATGCAACGCCATTCCTCTTCAAGTTGTTGGTCCTGGCATAGTAGACCATATGATTTTCTGATTCAAAATGGCCAATACCAGTCCATTTCAGCTTACTAATGCCTAAAATATCGATGTTCATGTGTTCCATTTCATTTTTGATAATTTCCAATTTTCATAGATTCATACTTTGTACATTCTATGTTCCAGTTATTAATGGGTGTTTGCAACTGTTTCTTCTCATTTTGGGTTGTGCCACATCAGCAAACGAAGGTCCGTAAAGCTTGACTCCATCCACATCATTAAGGTCAACTCTACTATGAGGGGGCAGCTCTTCCCCCGCCATATTTTGAGTACATTCCACCAACGTGAGGAGCTCATCTTTGGGCACTCATCAGACAATGTTCCACTGCTATTTGTAACATTTTCACTGGCTAATTTTTCAGAAGTAGACTGCCAGGTCCTTCTTAGTCTGTCTTAGTCTGGAAGCTCTGCTGAAACCTGTCCACCAGGGGTGACTCTGCTGGTATTTGCAGTACCAGTGGGATACCTTCCAGTTTCACAGCAACATGCAAGCCACCACAGTATGACAAACTGACAGACACATGGGATTAGGGCTAGGCTTAAAGTGAAAGGAATAAATGATGAAGTAAAAGAACAGAACAGAAGATTTCAAAGAGCAGCTTGAGAAGACAAAGTAAAGTATTATGATGCAAAGACCTGGAGTTGGAAAACCAAAAGGGAAGAACATTTTGGCAACCAAAATGTCTATCAGCTGATGAATGGATAAACTAAATGTGGTAAATTCATGCAATGGAATGTCATTCAGCCTTGAAAAGAATGAAGTGCTGATACATGCTACAACATGGATGAACTTTGAAAATATTATGCTACGTGACAGAAACCAGACCTAAAATGCCACATGTCGTATGATTCCATTGATACAAAATGCCCAGAACAGACAAATCTCTAGAGATAAAAATGTTATTAATGGTTGCTAGGGGCTGGGGCAAGGAGGGATAGGGAGTGACTGCTAATGAGTATGGGATTTCTTTTGGGGGGCGATTAATTAGAGCTAAATAGTGGTGATGGTTGTACGACTTTGAATATACTAAAAACCACTGAATTGTACAGTTTAAAATTATAATTCTATTGTATATGAATTATGTTTTAAAAAATCAGTGTCTGAAATATTTTTATTATGTAATTATTTTTCTGAAGAACCAGATAGCATGAAAGACCTACAGAGGGGAGATATAATCATAAAATTAAAAATCTATGTTGCTAGTTTTGATTAAGATGGAATAAGCCCACTACATCCTACGTCTCCAACTAATTACAACCAAAAAACCCTGAACAGAATATATAAGGTACTGTATGAAGTCTCTGAAAAGTCAATATTAACATGTACATTGGGAAGGAAAACCAAAACTTGGAGAAATATGGATATGGTGGTGAATTTACAGTTTTTATTCCCTCTTATATTTTATTTCCAGTTTTTATTTGGACTTAATCTCAGGGTAGCTCAAACCCTGGAAGCAAGCAGCAAGTGCAGACAGAAAAAACTGCAAGAGAAACTTTTTCTGTTCAAAGTGCCAGAAAGGAAGGCCCCCGTGAGTTGGAGAGAGTGAGGGAAATCCCATTTGTTTTTTCATTCTGGACCCTGTCCAGAGGCCAGCTTTTGTCCTGAAGCTGCATAGTTATGACAGTGGCCACAGAAGCACCTATACTTCTGAAAGAGAGAAAAAATCCTTCTCCCCTTGTTAGAGGGGCTTGGAAAATGGGCTCCTGTGGTCTGAAGACTTTGTAAGAATCTCTGTTGTTTTTAGTTTTGCTTCTTTTCTTTATCTCTTTTCTGCAAAGGTGGAACTAGTTGCAGCAAGTATGTGAAAGACTGAGGAGGCTCGGAAAAATGCAGAACAGAATTTCAAATTTTTACGGACTCCAGACTTTCTGGAACCAAGGGGACTGGATGAACCCCTGAAACTATTGTCCTGAAATAGTCTTTATACGTTCAACCAAAAAATCCCCTTCAGGGACTTTAGTCTTAAAACAAAACAATAAAAAAAAAAAGTTTAGCTTAATTAGTAAAAAAATGTTTGCCTTGAGCATTATTCTCTTTTAAAAACTATATGGGGTCAAAGTAACAGCATCAACTTGAAAGATTAGACAGGAACCTTAGGGGGCAGTGAGTTTATGTTAATGAGGGAGGAACAACTCAGAAAAGGAAGGTGAGAACGGCTGTAAAACTTGAAGAGTGTAATCAATGTCACTGAATTGTACATGTAGAAACAGTTGAATTGGTGTATGGTCTGCTGTGTAAGAAGCCCTGGTGGTACAGTGGTTAAAGTGCTCAGCTGCTAACCAAAATGTTGGCAGTTCGAACCCACCAGTTGCTCTATGGGAGAAAGATGTGGCAGTCTGCTTCTGTGAGGACTTACAGCCTTGGAAACCCTATGGGGTAGTTCTTCTCAGTCCTACAGGGTCACTAGGAGTTGGAATTGACTCAATGGCAGTGGGTTTCTGGTTTTTTTTTTTTTTTTTTGGTTTTCTGCTGTGTATACTCTCAACAACAACAACAACAACAAAAAGTGGGAAGGCTAAAACCCAGGCTTTCAAGGCACAGAACCAGGAAAGAGGTCCCTGGGGAGCCATGAAGTATAGGGAAAATCACAGAGAGGACAAGACTCCAGAAAGAGATTCCGTAAAGCTGTGCATGAAGTCCTAGGCCCACGTCCAAGATCTACATGCATGGAACTGACCTGAAACAGCATATCAGAGGCTGGGAAATAACAATTCCTATCCAAAATTCTATATCCCACAAAAATATCCTTTGGGAATGAAGGCAAAATAAAGACATTCTCAGATGAAAGAAAGCTAGGAGAATTCATTTCCATCAGAAATTCATTTCTCATAAAAGAAATGGTAAGGAAGGTCTTCAGAAGGAAGGTAAATGATACCGGAGGGAAACTGGGAACATCAGGAATGACTTTGGTAAATGATAAATATCTGGGTAAACATGATAGATTACTTCCTTCTCTTAAATTTAAAAAAGTGTATATAAGGCCTGATAGCAAAAATGATAACACAGACTGATGGAGTTTCCAATGTATGTAAATAAAGAGTATGACAACTATATCATAAAGGTAGGGGAGAGTTAAAGGGACCTATCTGATTGTTAGGTACCTACATTTCATTTAGAAATATTAATTCATAGTAGATTGTGAAAAGTTAAATTATATGAAGTGATATAGTAAAAACTCAACAGACAAATTAAAATAGAATACTGAAAATTATTCAGATAATCCAAAAATAAGGCAGGAAAGGGGAAACAGAGGAACAACAATGGAAAAGAAGAAAAACAGAGTGACAAACAGAAAATAATAATAAAATGGTAGACACAAGTTTAACCATACTAGCAATTACATTAATAGTAAGTGGTCTAAACACATCAATTAATAAAAATGGATCATCAGTTTGGATGAAAGAACAAAACCTAGCTATATCCTGCTTCTAAGAAACCTGTCTGAAATATGATGGTCTAAAGATTTAATCTCTAAAATCTATAGGAAAATCCATTTCTACAACAAAAAGATAAATAACCCAATTAAAAAACTGGGCAAAGAAAATGAATAGACACTTCACCAGAGATGACATTAAAGTGGCTAATAGACACATGACACGTGAGGAAATGCTTGGGATCACTAGCCGTTAGAGAAATGCAAATCAAAACCACAATGAGATACCAGCTCACTCCAGCATTACTGGCACAAATTAAAAACAAACAAACAAACAAGCAAAAACCCAGGAAATAACAAATGTTGAAGAAGCTGTGGGGAAATGGGAGCTCTTATGCACCGCTGGTGGGAATGCAAAATGATAACAACCATTTTGGAAAATGATATGGTGCTTCCTTAGAAAGCTAGAAATAGTACAATCCCACTCCTAGGAATACATCCTAGAGAAATAAAAGTCATCATATGAATAGACATGTGCACACCCATGTTTACTGCAGCATTGTTCACAATAACAAAAGATGGAAACAACCTACATGCCCATCAACAGATGAATGGATAAACAAACTATGGTACATACACACAATGGAGTATTATGCAATGATAAAGAACAATGATAAATCTGTGAAGCATCTCATAACGTGGATGAATCTGGAGGGCATTATGCTGAATGAAATAAGTCCATCACAAAAGGACAAATATTGTATGAGACCACTACCATACTGAAAAGTTTACACACAGAAAAAAACAATCTTTGATGGTTATAAGGAAGGGGAGGGGTGGCATAACATAGTTTATAAAGAATATGTTCTACATTCTACTTTGGTGAGTAGTCTGGGGTATTAAAACCTGTGAGCGGCCATAAAAGATACTCCACTGATCTCACCCCTTTGGGAGCAAGGGATAATGAAGAAAACTAAAGATACAAGCGAAAGATTAGTCCAAAGGACTAATAGACCACAACTACCACAGTCTCCACCAGACTGAGTCCAGTACAACTAAATGGTGCCTGGCTACCACCACTGACTGTTTTGACAAGAATGGTAATAGAGAGTCCCAAATAGATAGAAAAATGTAGAACAAAATTCTAACTCACACAAAAAAGACCAGACTTACTGGCCTGACAGAGACTGGAGAAACTCCAAGACTATGGCCCCTGGACACCCTTTTAGCTCAGTAATGAAGTCACTCCCAAGGTTTACCCTTCAGCCAAAGATTTGACAGGTCCAGAAAACAAAAGGAGACTTAAGGGGCACACCAGCCCTGGGGCAAGGACTAGAAGGCATGAGGGGACAGGAAAGCTGGTTATAGGGAACCCAAAGTCAAGAAGGGAGAGTGTTGACATTTCATGGGGTTGTTGACCAATGCCATAAAACCATATGTGTACTGACTTTAATGAGAAGCTAGTTTGTTCTGTAAACCTTCATCCAAAGTACCATAAAAGAAGTATGATGGTCTAGACAGTTAAAAGGAAAAGGATGGAAAAAGATACACCATGCAAGCACCAATCAAAAGAAAACTGGAGTGGCTATCCTGATATCGAGACAAAGTAGACTGTAGAACAAGAAAATTATGAAACATAAAGAGGGACGTTATACAAGGACAGTACCCATAAGAGGGCCAATTCACCAGGAAGACAAAGAATCGTACATGTGTATGCACCTAACACAGAGCTTCAAAATACACGAAGCAAAAACTGATAGAACTGAAAGGAGAAATAGACAAATCCAATTATAGATGGAGACCTCAATGCTCCTCTTTCAGTAATCAATAGAAAAAATAGACAGTAAATCAGTGTCTTAGGCTGAGTTCTCTAGAGAAGCAAAACCAGTGAAATACACACACACACACACACACAAACACACACACATATATTTATCCCAAGGGAATGGCTCACGTGGTTGTAGAAGCTGATAAGTCCCAAGTCTGTGGGTCAGGTGTTAGGCTGGAGGATTTTCCTGACCCACATAGCTGCAAGGGCCGATGAGCCCAAGATCAGCAGGTCAGACGCTGGGCTGCTGGCTCACGGGCTGTGCAGGCTGACAAATCACAAGACTGGCAGGTAAGTATAGCAGGCTGCTGTCTCATGTCCCAAGAACTGAGGTCAGATGATGACAAGCCAGATGTAGAATCCAGAGCAAGCAAGCAAACTTTGCCAGAATGTCCATGTATTTATTGGATGCAGGCTACATCCCCCAGTACACTCACCTTAGAATTGATTGGCTGATCACATCAGATCATGTCATGGAGGATGACAACATCATTACATAACTGCCAAACCATTGAGCATCATGGCCCAGCCAAGTGGACATACAACCTTAACTTTTACAATCCGTAATTTTAAGGGTATAGAAGACCTATACAACACTGTGATGGTTATGATTGTGTGTCATCTTGGTTGGGCCGTGATTCTCAACAGTTTTGCCAGTTTTATAATGTTGTGATCACTTCCCTGTTGAGATCTGATATGCGATCACCCCCATGATGGGAGTCTGCTGTGAGTGGCCAATCAGCTGAAAGGGAGCTTCCTTGAGTGTGTGGCCTGCATCAAGTGTGGGCAGACGTATTGGCAGGGTTTGGGGGATTTATGCTCATTCTGGATCTTGCAGCTGGCTCTTGTTTGTCTGACCTCTGGTTCTTGGGACTTCAGCTAGCAGCTTACCTGCAGTCTTGCCTGCCAATCTTGGGATTCATCAATCTTCACAGCCTGTGAGCAACAGCCCTGCTCTCTGACCTGACAATCTTGGGTTCACCAGCCCCTGAGGCTACATGAATCAGAAGCCTCTATCCTGACTCACAGACTTGGGATGCTATAGCTTCTACAACTCTGTGAGCCGTGTCCTTGCTATAAATCTCTCTCTCTCTCTCTATGTGCTTTACTGGTTTTGCTTCTCTAGAGAACCCAGGCTAAGACAAACACCATTAACCAACTTGATCTAATTGACATTTATAAAACACTAAAAAGTGGAATACACTTTCTTTTGAAGTGTACATGGAACATTCATTATGATGGACCATATCCTGGGTCATATGATTAAGCTTAACAAATTTAAAAGAATGGGTGTAATTCAAAGTATTTTCTCTGACCTTAATGATATTAAAACTAGAAATTAGTAACAGAAAGATGTCTGGAAAATCCCCCAATACTTGGAAATTAAGTGCACAGAGATAAATAATATACAGGGCAAAGAGTAAATCTCAAGGTAAATTAGAACATATTTTTAAATGAATGAAATAAAAATACAACATATCAAAATTCGTGAGTCTCAAATTTGCAGGATTCAGAATTTATGGTACTCATTTAAAGCAGTGTTTTGAGGAAAATTTATAGTATTAAATGCAAATATTAAAAAGAAGAAAAGTCCCAAATCAATAGTCTAAGCTTTCACCTTAAACAACTAGTTAAAAAAGAGCAAAGTAAGCCCCGAGCAAGCTGAAGGAAGGAAATGATAAGGGTAAGAAATCAACAAAATGCAAACCAGAAAAGCAATAGAGACAATCGATGAAACAAAAAATGATTTTTCAAAAATATTAATGAAATGGATATACCTTTAGCCTTACTGTCTAGATCCAAAAGGGAGAAGGCACACATTACCAATATGTGGAATGAAAGAGGGGGTATCACTATAGAACCTGCACACTTTACAAGGATAATAAGGAAAAACTACAAACAACTCTATGTGCCTAAATTCAACAACATAGATGACATGGAGCAATTCCTTGAAAAAAACAAATTACCAAAACTCAAGAAAAAGTAGATAACCTTAGTAGTCCCAATTAAATTCACAGTTAGAGAATTTCCAAAAAAAGAAAAGTCCAGGTCCGGAAGGCTTTACTGTTGAAATTTGCCAAACATTTAATGAAGAAATAACACCATTATTACACAATTTCTTCCAAAAATTAGGGAGAAAGTACTTCCAAACTCATTTTATGAGGCCAGAATTATTATTTTTTTTTAATTGTGATTTAGGTGAAAGTTTACATAGCAAATTAGTTTCTCATTCAACAGTTAATATACAAATTGTTCTGTGACATTTGTTGCCCACCCCACAATGTGTCAGCACTCTTCCTTTCTCTACTCCAGTTTCCCTATTTCCATTCATCCAGTTTTCCTGTCCCTCCCTGCCTTGTCTTTGCTTTTGGGCTCGTGTGCCCATTAGTCTTGTATACATGATTGGGCATGTCCCTCATGTGTGTTATTGTTGGCCCTACAGACCTGTCTAATCTTTGGCCAAAGGGTTAAACTCAGGAGTGGCTTCAGTACTGAGTTAAAAGAGTGTCTGGGGCCATACTCTTGGGGTTTTTCCAGTCTGTATCAGACCAGCAGGCCTTGTCTTTTTTTTCTTTTTGTGAATTTGAATTTCATTTTACATTTTTCTCCTGCTCTGTCTGGGACCCTGTATTGTGATCCCTGCCAGAGCAGCTGGTGGTGGTAACCAGGCATCATCTGGTTGTTCTGGGCTCAGTCGGGTGGAGGTTGTCGTAGCTGTGGTCCGTTAGTCCTTTGGACTAATCTTTCCTTTATGACTTTGGTTGTCTTCATTCTCATTTGCTCCAGCCGAGATGGGACCAGTAGATGTATCTTAGATGAGGTCAGCATTATTTTGAATCAAAGACCAGACAAAGACAGTGCAAGCAAACACAGACCAACAACTTTCATGACATAGATGTTGAAATCTTCAACAAAATCTGAGAAAACTAAATCCAGCAATATATAAGAAGAATATTCCATCACAACCAAATGGGGTTTATCCTAACAATGCAAAAGAGGCTCAGTATTCATAAATCAATCAGTATAATCTATCATATTAACACACTAGAGAAGCAAAAGCTTATGAACTGGTTAGAAAGTTCTTCTGGCTTTGTCTGGGCTCCCTCATGTGTTTGTGATCAGTTGTGGATTGGATAGGCAACTTGGTGACTTTAGGTGGTCTCTCTTACCTGTTTGGGGGTCACTTGCTGATGGGAGATGACATTGGGATGGCTGGAATAACTTGGTTGTCCTCCATGTGGCTTCTCTTACTCTCCAGCACGCTAACTTGAGCTTGTCCTTGTGTTGGGGCAAGAATGCACAAGAGAACACAGAATTGTGCACCTCCTGAGACTCTAGTTTGGAACTGGTGCACTGTTAACTTCCATTGCATCTTATTGTCAAAGGAAGTGACAAGACCAGCCCAGATTTAAAGTATGGAAATGGATACATTCTTTGACTGGAAGACCTACAAACTCACATTGTAAAAGGGCATAGATGCAGGGAGGGATGGAGAATTCAATCCATTTTTTGCAATCAGTGTGCATACAGAAAGTCATTTAGATATCTTAAAAAAAAAAAGAGGAGGCGGAGCCAAGATGGCGGACTAGGCAGACGCTACCTCGGATCCCTCTTACAACAAAGACACGGAAAAACAAGTGAATCGATCACATACATAACAATCTACGAACCCTGAACAACAAACACAGATTTAGAGATGGAGAACGAACTAATACGGGGAAGCAGCGATAGTTTCCAGAGCCTGGAGCCAGCGTACCAGTCAGGTACGGCACAAGCACAGAGACCTGCTCCACCCCCCTGAACTAACCCCAGGAGGGGGACCAGCCGGTTCCACGGGCGGCATGGGACGCAGCTGGTAGGAGAAGTCCCCGGGAGGCAGTGACTGATCTTGGAGCAGAAAGAGCAGCATCCGAGCCGGGGAACCGTCCCGCAGGGATTTGGACTGGACGCAGGTACGCCATAAACACGGAGAGTTGCTCCACCCCCCTGAACTAACCCCGGGAAGGGGACCAGCCAGGTCGCGGGCGGCGTGGGACGCAGCCGGTAGGAGAAGTCCCCGGGAGGCAGCGACTGGTATTGGAGCAGGGAGAACAGCATCCCAGCCGGGACACTCGGTCACGGCACAAGCACGGGGAGCTACTCCACCCATCTGAACTAACCCCGGGAGAAGGCCCAACTGGTTCTCGGGTGCGGCACGGCCACGTAGCTGGAGGGACGAGAAGTCCCCGGGAGGCAGCGACTGATTTTGGAGTCAAGAGTGCACCGTCCCAGTAGGGGAGCCTTGATGCTGGGCGTGGGGCTGGAAGCGGAGGATCTGACCGTGACTCCAGCGGGCCAGACCCCCTGGGGGCAATCTCCACACAGCCAGCACACATAGGCGACGCGCCCGCGGGAATCTCAGATATAATACTCATTCCAAGCAAGACAAGCAACTCTGGCTATATTCTGAGGTGCTACTCTCCTATCTCTCTGTTCCCTCCCCCACCCTCCCCAGGCGGCTTCATTAACATCTGAATAGCCTGAGCCAGAGGGAGAACTCTGATAGGGATCTGACTGCAGTTTTTTTTTAGCGGATTTTCTGGAAAAACTAGTTTCCCAGTGATGGCTCGGAGACAACAATCCATATCAAACCACTTAAAGAAGCAGACCGTGACAGCTTCTCCAACCTCCCAAACAAAAGAATCAAAATCTTTCCCAAATGAAGATACAATCCTGGAATTATCAGATACAGAATATAAAAAACTAATTTACAGAATGCTTAATGATATCACAAATGAAATTAGGATATCTGCAGAAAAAGCCAAGGAACACACTGATAAAACTGTTGAAGAACTCAAAAAGATTATTCAAGAACATACTGGAAAAATTAATAAGTTGCAAGAATCCATAGAGAGACAACATGTAGAAATCCAAAAGATTAACAATAAAATAACAGAATTAGACAACACACTAGGAAGTCAGAGGAGCAGACTCGAGCAATTAGAATGCAGACTGGGACATCTGGAGGACCAGGGAATCAACACCAACATAGCTGAAAAAAAATCAGATAAAAGAATTAAAAAAAATGAAGAAACCCTAAGAATTATGTGGGACTCTATCAAGAAGGATAACCTGCGGGTGATTGGAGTCCCAGAACAGGGAGGGGGGACAGAAAACACAGAGAAAATAGTTGAAGAACTTCTGACAGAAAACTTCCCTGACATCATGAAAGACGAAAAGATATCTATCCAAGATGCTCATCGAACCCCATTTAAGATTGATCCAAAAAGAAAAACACCAAGACATATTATCATCAAACTCACCAAAACCAAAGATAAACAGAAAATTTTAAAAGCAGCCAGGGAGAAAAGAAAGGTTTCCTTCAAGGGAGAATCAATAAGAATATGTTCTGACTACTCAGCAGAAACCATGCAGGCAAGAAGGGAATGGGACGACATATACAGAGCACTGAAGGAGAAAAACTGCCAGCCAAGGATCATATATCCAGCAAAACTCTCTCTGAAATATGAAGGCGAAATTAAGATATTTACAGACAAACACAAGTTTAGAGAATTTGCAAAAACCAAACCAAAGCTACAAGAAATACTAAAGGATATTGTTTGGTCACAGAACCAATAATATCAGATATCAGCACAACACAAGGTCACAAAACAGAACGTCCTGATATCAACTCAAATAGGGAAATCACAAAAACAAACAAATTAAGATTAATTAAAAAAAAAAAATACACATAACAGGGAATCATGGAAGTCAATAGGTAAAAGATCACAATAATCAAAAAGAGGGACTAAATACAGGAGGCATTGAACTGCCATATGGAGAGTGATACAAGGCGATATAGAATGATACAAGTTAGGTTTTTACTTAGAAAAATAGGGGTAAATAATAAGGTAACCACAAAAAGGTATAACAACTCCATAACTCAAGATAAAAACCAAGAAAAACGTAACGACTCAACTAACATAAAGTCAAGCACTATGAAAATGAGGATCTCACAATTTACTAAGAAAAACGCCTCAGCACAAAAAAGTATGTGGAAAAATGAAATTATCAACAACACACATAAAAAGGCATCAAAATGACAGCACTAAAAACTTATTTATCTATAATTACCCTGAATGTAAATGGACTAAATGCACCAATAAAGAGACAGGGAGTCACAGACTGGATAAAGAAACACGATCCATCTATATGCTGCCTACAAGAGACACACCTTAGACTTAGAGACACAAACAAACTAAAACTCAAAGGTTGGAAAAAAGTGTATCAAGCAAACAATAAGCAAAAAAGAAGAGGAGTAGCAATATTAATTTCTGACAAAATAGACTTTAGACTTAAATCCACCACAAAGGATAAAGAAGGACACTATATAATGATAAAAGGGACAATTGATCAGGAAGACATAACCATATTAAATATTTACGCACCCAATGACAGGGCTGCAAGATACATAAATCAAATTTTAACAGAACTGAAAAGCGAGATAGATACCTCCACAATTATAGTAGGAGACTTCAACACACCACTTTCGGAGAAGGACAGGACATCCAGTAAGAAGCTCAACAGAGACACGGAAGATCTAATTACAACAATCAACCAACTTGACCTCATTGACTTATACAGAACTCTCCATCCAACTGCTGCAAAATATACTTTTTTTTCTAGCGCACATGGAACATTCTCTAGAATAGACCACATATTAGGTCATAAAACAAACCTTTGCAGAGTCCAAAACATCGAAATATTACAAAGCATCTTCTCAGACCACAAGGCAATAAAACTAGAGATCAATAACAGA
The DNA here is from genome assembly GCF_024166365.1 of Elephas maximus indicus. Taxonomy (NCBI): domain Eukaryota; kingdom Metazoa; phylum Chordata; class Mammalia; order Proboscidea; family Elephantidae; genus Elephas; species Elephas maximus. Next base: position 8,146,063 of record NC_064845.1, read on the forward strand.
AAAACTAGGGAAAAGAAATCAAATACTTGGAAACTGAACAATACCCTCCTGAAAAAAGACTGGGTTATAGAAGACATCAAGGAGGGAATAAGGAAATTCATAGAAAGCAACGAGAATGAAAATACTTCCTATCAAAACCTCTGGGACACAGCAAAAGCAGTGCTCAGAGGCCAATTTATATCGATAAATGCACACATACAAAAAGAAAAAAGAGCCAAAATCAGAGAACTGTCCCTACAACTTGAACAAATAGAAAGTGAGCAACAAAAGAATCCATCAGGCACCAGAAGAAAACAAATAATAAAAATTAGAGCTGAACTAAATGAATTAGAGAACAGAAAAACAATCGAAAGAATTAACAAAGCCAAAAGCTGGTTCTTTGAAAAAATTAACAAAATTGATAAACCATTGGCTAGACTGACTAAAGAAATACAGGAAAGGAAACAAATAACCCGAATAAGAAATGAGAAGGACCACATCACAACAGAACCAAATGAAATTAAAAGAATCATTTCAGATTATTATGAAAAATTGTACTCTAACAAATTTGAAAACCTAGAAGAAATGGATGAATTCCTGGAAAAACACTACCTACCTAAACTAACACATTCAGAAGTAGAACAACTAAATAGACCCATAACAAAAAAAGAGATTGAAACGGTAATCAAAAAACTCCCAACAAAAAAAAGTCCTGGCCCGGACGGCTTCACTGCAGAGTTCTACCAAACTTTCAGAGAAGAGTTAACACCACTACTACTAAAGGTATTCCAAAGCATAGAAAATGACAGAATACTACCCAACTCATTCTATGAAGCCACCATCTCCCTGATACCAAAACCAGGTAAAGACATTACAAAAAAAGAAAATTATAGACCTATATCCCTCATGAACATTGGTGCAAAAATCCTCAACAAAATTCTAGCCAATAGAATCCAACAACACATCAAAAAAATAATTCACCCTGATCAAGTGGGATTTATACCAGGTATGCAAGGCTGGTTTAATATCAGAAAAACCATTAATGTAATCCATCACATAAATAAAACAAAAGACAAACACCACATGATCTTATCAATTGATGCAGAAAAGGCATTTGACAAAGTCCAACACCCATTTATGATAAAAACTCTTACCAAAATAGGAATTGAAGGAAAATTCCTCAACATAATAAAGGGCATCTATGCAAAGCCAACAGCCAATATCACTCTAAATGGAGAGAACCTGAAAGCATTTCCCTTGAGAACGGGAACTAGACAAGGATGCCCTTTATCACCGCTCTTATTCAACATCGTGTTGGAAGTCTTAGCCAGGGCAATCAGGCTAGACAAAGAAATAAAAGGTATCCGGATTGGCAAGGAAGAAGTAAAGTTATCACTATTTGCAGATGACATGATTATATACACAGAAAACCCTAAGGAATCCTCCAGAAAACTACTGAAACTAATAGAAGAGTTTGGCAGAGTCTCAGGTTATAAAATAAACATACAAAAATCACTTGGATTCCTCTACATCAACAAAAAGAACATCGAAGAGGAAATAACCAAATCAATACCATTCATAGTAGCCCCCAAGAAGATAAGATACTTAGGAATAAATCTTACCAAGGAGGTAAAAGACCTATACGAAGAAAACTACAAAGCTCTACTACAAGAAATTCAAAAGGACATACTTAAGTGGAAAAACATACCTTGCTCATGGATAGGAAGACTTAACATAGTAAAAATGTCTATTCTACCAAAAGCCATCTATACATTTAACGCACTTCCGATCCAAATTCCAATGTCATATTTTAAGGGGATAGAGAAACAAATCACCAATTTCATATGGAAGGGAAAGAAGCCCCGGATAAGCAAAGCACTACTGAAAAAGAAGAAGAAAGTGGGAGGCCTCACCTTACCTGACTTCAGAACCTATTATACAGCCACAGTAGTCAAAACAGCCTGGTATTGGTACAACAACAGACACATAGACCAATGGAACAGAATTGAGAACCCAGACATAGATCCATCCACGTATGAGCAGCTGATATTTGACAAAGGACCAGTGTCAATTAACGGGGAAAAAGATAGCCTTTTTAACAAATGGTGCTGGCATAACTGGATATCCATTTGCAAAAAAATGAAACAGGACCCATACCTCACACCATGGACAAAAACTAACTCCAAGTGGATCAAAGACCTAAACATGAAGACTAAAACGATAAAGATCATGGAAGAAAAAATTGGGACAACCCTAGGAGCCCTAATACAAGGTATAAACAGAATACAAAACATTACCAAAAATGATGAAGAGAAACCCGATAACTGGGAGCTCCTAAAAATCAAACACCTATGCTCATCTAAAGACTTCTCCAAAAGAGTAAAAAGACCACCTACAGATTGGGAAAGAATTTTCAGCTATGACATCTCCGACCAGCGCCTGATCTCTAAAATCTACATGATTCTGTCAAAACTCAACCACAAAAAGACAAACAACCCAATCAAGAAGTGGGCAAAGGATATGAACCCACATTTCTCTAAAGAAGATATTCAGGCAGCCAACAGACACATGAGAAAATGCTCTCGATCATTAGCCATTAGAGAAATGCAAATTAAAACTACGATGAGATTCCATCTCACACCAACAAGGCTGGCATTAATCCAAAAAACACAAAATAATAAATGTTGGAGAGGCTGCGGAGAGATTGGAACTCTCATACACTGCTGGTGGGAATGTAAAATGGTACAACCACTTTGGAAATCTATCTGGCGTTATCTTAAACAGTTAGAAATAGAACTACCATACAACCCAGAAATCCCACTCCTCGGAATATACCCTAGAGATACAAGAGCCTTCATACAAACAGATATATGCACACCCATGTTTATTGCAGCTCTGTTTACAATAGCAAAAAGTTGGAAGCAACCAAGGTGTCCATCAACGGATGAATGGGTAAATAAATTGTGGTATATTCACACAATGGAATACTACGCATCGATAAAGAACAGTGACGAATCTCTGAAACATTTCATAACATGGAGGAACCTGGAAGGCATTATGCTGAGCAAAATTAGTCAGAGGCAAAAGGACAAATATTGTATAAGACCACTATTATAAGATCTTGAGAAATAGTAAACCTGAGAAGAACCCATACTTTTGTGGTTACGAGGGGGGGAGGGAGGGAGGGTGGGAGAGGGTTTTTTATTGATTAATCAGTAGATAAGAACTGCTTTAGGTGAAGGGAAAGACAACACTCAATACATGGAAGGTCAGCTCAATTGGACTGGATCAAAAGCAAAGAAGTTTCCGGGATAAAATGAATGCTTCAAAGGTCAGCGGAGCAAGCGCGGGGGTCTGGGGAACATGGTTTGCGGGGACTTCTAAGTCAATTGGCAAAATAATTCTATTATGAAATCATTCTGCATCCCACTTTGAAATGTGGCGTCTGGGGTCTTAAATGCTAACAAGCAGCCATCTAAGATGCAGCAATTGGTCTCAACCCACCTGGAGCAAAGGAAAATGAAGAACACCAAGCCCACATGACAACTAAGAGCCCAAGAGACAGAAAGGGCCACATGAACCAGAGACCTACATCATCCTGAGACCAGAAGAACTAGTTGGTGCCCGGCCACAATCGATGACTGCCCTGACAGGGAGCTCAGCAGAGGACCCCTGAGGGAGCAGGAGATCAGTGGGATGCGGACCCCAAGTTCTCATAAAAAGACCAAACTTAATGGTCTGACTGAGACTGGAGGAATCCCGGCGGCCATGCTCTCCAGACCTTCTGTTGACACAGGACAGGAACCATCCCCGAAGACAACTCATCAGACATGAAAGGGACTGGTCAGCGGGTGGGAGAGAGACGCTGATGAAGAGTGAGCTAATTATATCAGGTGGACACTTGAGATTGTGTTGGCAACTCTTGTCTGGAGGGGGGATGGGAGGATAGAGAGAGAGGGAAGCCGGCAAAATTGTCAAGAAAGGAGAGACTGAAAGGGCTGACTCAAGGCGGGGAGAGTAAGTGGGAGTAGGGAGTGAGATGTATGTAAACTTATATGTGACAGACTGATTGGATTTGTAAACGTTCACTTGAAGCTTAATAAAAGTTATTGAAAAAATAATAAAAAAAGAAAAAAAAAAGAAACACACACACAAAAAAAGAGAGTTCATTATAAAATGCACATGGCTAGATATTTTAGCTATGCACCTAGACATAGAAACTCAGTTTCCCTCTCTGTCTTGCCAATTGGTATGTTTCTCTTTTTCTATCACAACTACCGGTGAACCCATTATCCAGATCTTTGTTGCTAATTTCTGAGAGAGAATTTGATAGGTCATTTCTATCATGGACTACCCACTGACCTGTAGTTTGACTAGTGCGTCCCAACCATATCCCCTCTGCACTCACCATTCCAGTAATTGCCAACAGTGACCTATTCTTAAGTGTCTGTAACTCTCTGCCTAAGGGCTTTCTCTTGGCCCAAGCTTGTGGAGGCAGTCTGGCAGTGCTAGGGAATCGTCCTAAGTCAATGACATGACAATTGGTAGATATGGCACAGTAGTTGTATCGATGGTCCCAATTCTTTTGACCTGCCTGAGTTCATGTCCTTTGCCTTCTGACTGTGCAGTTTCTCCCACTAAAGAAATGGTATCTATTTCCCAACTCTTGAATCTGGGCTTCGGATGATTTTCTTTGGCTTATAAGATGTCAAGCTGGATTCAGAAGAGGATGTACAAGGAGGGATATCATTGCTGAAGTCAGATTGATCTCGGCTGAAAGCAGAGAATACCAGAAGTATGCACCTGTATTTTATTGACTATGCAAAGCCATTTGACTGTGTGGACCATAACAAATTATGGATAACATTGCAAAGAATGGGAATTCTAGAACACTTAATTGCGCTCATGTGGAACCTGTACGTAGACCAAGAAGCACTCCTTCTAATAGAACAAGGGGATTCTACATGGCTTAAAATCAGGAAAAGTGTATGTCAGGGTTGTATTCTTTCACCATGCTCAGTAAATAATCCGAGAAACTGGACCATATGAAGAAGAACAGGGTATCAGGATTGGAGAAAGACTCATTAACAACCTGTGATATGCAGATGACACAACCTTGCTTGCTGGAAGTGAAGAGGACTTGAAGCACTTACTGATGAAGATCAGAGGCTACAACCTTCAGTATGAATTATACTTCAACGTAAAGAAAACAAAAATCCTCACAACATCACGATAAACAGAAAAGTTTGACATTGTCAAGAATTTTATTTTATTTGGATCAATAGCCAACAACCATGGAAGCAGCAGTCAAGAAACCAAATGACGTATTGCATCGGACAAATCTGCTGCAAAAGACCTCTTTAAAATGTTGAAAAGCAAAGATGTCACTTTGAGGACTAAGGTGTGCTTGACCCAAGCCATGATATCTTCAGTGACCTCATATGCATGTGAAAACTGGACAATGAATAAGGAAGACTGAAGAAGAATTGATGCCTTTTAATTACGGTGTTGGTGAAGGATACTGAATATACCAGAAGAATGAACAAATCTGTCTTGAAAGAAGTACAGCCAGAATGCTCCTTAGAAGCTAGGAAGGTGAAACTTCATTTCATGTACTTTGAACATGTTATCAGGAGGGACCAGTCCCTGGAGAAGGACATGATGCTCGGCAAGGTAGAGGGTCAGTAAAAGAGAAGGAGACCCGCAATGAGATGGATTGATACAGTGGTTACAGTGATGGGCTAAAGCATAGCAACAATTGTGAAGATGGTGCAGGACCAACTGGGCAGTGTTTTGTTTTGTTGTACGTGGGGTCACTATGAGGTAGAACCAACTGGATGGCACCTAACAGCAACACAAGATGTTAGCCAACTTACTGCAAGTAGAGGCTTGAAAATCATTTGTGTATTTCTGCTTTCTCCCCTATTCTTCTGGGATTGCTGTGAGAACATGACCAGGCTAGCCTTCTGGAGGATGAGACGTGGAGAAGCCAAGGCCACTCACTGTAGAGCAGTTGATAGTTGGATGACCTCTGGGCATGTGAGAGAGAGCCCAGCTAAGGTCAGCAGAGTCAACTAGCCAATTGACAGCTGGACTGCAGATGTGCGAGTGAGCTTAGCTGAGATCAGAAGAACTTGCTCAGCTGACCGGCAGACTCATGAATGGAATAAATGACTGTATTTTAAGCTTCTGAGCTCTCCTTGAACTACCAGCCCAGAGGCTTATTTATTGATTTAAGCAGGAAAGGTTAGGTTCTTGAGTTCTTTAGCAAAAGCTAGGCTTGGGCATAAGGCATTGTTGGAAAGATTTTTCTAAGTTCCTCACACTCTCTTTTGGCATAGGAAAACCCAGTCTTCTAGAGTTTATCTTATTTAGTAAAGAAAGAAATACTTATCCACATTAATGCTTAGCCTTGAGGCTAGGGTTGGGAAGAAGGAGGATATGACATGGGAGAAAGCCTGGTGAGATGTATGACGGGCAAAGAGGAGGCAGACAGAGGGAGAGATAGAGGCAGAAAAGGGAGCCATTGGGCCTGTGAGTCTGGACATTGTCTCTCATGAAGATGAAGGACACCATTAGAGAAGACTGTGCAGATCTGAAGACACCATTATGCCATTGCCATGAGGACACTTGAAACACTCCTCCTCATAGCCAAATGCCATTCTGAAAAGGTGTGTTTGTACAGAGGTGTGTTGGGTGTGAATTTATGTGAGGTTGGGGAATGCCATAAATAAGACAGACTGAGCAGAATAGTGATTACTTCCAGTAGGAGAGAAGAAATTGTGATCCAGAAAGGTCACATGAAGGATTTCTGGGGTTGTGGCAATTTCCTATTTCTTGGCTGGGTGTTCATGGCCGTCTTTAGTTGCAAAGTGGCTGCTACACCTCCAAGAAGCATGTCTGTGCCCCACACAGGATAAAGCTGAATCTGTTGAAGAGCTTTCCTGGAGGTTGTAGCCAACAGATTCCACTTACATCTCGTTGACACAAGACTGGGGTAAGTGGCTGCATCCAGTTGCGCGGGCATCTAGCACAGCATCACCCCCAGCTGCCCCTGAGTAGATTCCAACTCATGGGGACCCCATGCGTGTCAGAGTGAAACTGTGCTCCACAGGGTTTTCAGTGGCTGATTTTTTGGAAGTAGATCACAAGGCCTTTCTCCCAAAGCACCTCTGAGTGGACTTGAACCTCCAACCTTTTGATTGGCAGTCGAGTGCATTACCTGTTCGCACCAGCCAGGTACAAAGGAATCTAGGAGGTCAGTGTTGTTCAGGGTACACATTGTCAACCTAAACCTTTTGTGTTTAGGTTTTTAGGATTCCGTTAGTAAGGAAGAAGGGGTAAACATATAACCTAGGGTAATGCTAACAGCTTCAGCAAGGAAACTCTAAAATTTCAATGGCTTTACACAGTAGAATTTTATTTCTAGGTCATAAGTTCTAAAAGTCCAATGTCGGTGTTCCTGGTCAGTCAACAGTGTTCCATCTTTCTGCTCTACCATCTCCTAGGGCAATGGAATCCTCTACATCCATTAGGTGGCTGGGGAAGAGAGGTTAGAAAAGGTACCCAGTGTCTTACCCACGGTGGCCTAGAAACGACATGTTTCACTTCTGCTCCTATTCCTTTGGTGAGAACTAGTCACATGGCTCCATCTACTAAGCGGTTCTGGGAAATGTAGTCCTTGGTTAGGCGGTTGCTTCCAGTGACAACTCTATACCTGGAAAGAACTCAGCTTTTTTTTTTTTTTTTGTCCATTTTATCCTTTTTATTTTCTTATATTGTGTGGACTAGCTAACTTTTTTTATTTATTGAAGTGTAGTATACGATCAGAAGGATGCATATATCGTAAATGTACGCTGTGATTCTTCTGTACGCTAAAGTATGAAAATCGTTAACCACTGGACAACTCCGAATCTAGAACCTCCTTCTTTTTTGTGCTAGAATCTATCTCCCTTGTATCCACCCATTTGTTCTTCTTTTTCTCATGTAGAAAAACTCTGTATCTTTTAAAACTGGAATAGAAGCACTGTGAGAATTGGGATTTTTGTATGTTATATTTATTTTAGGACCAGTGCAGTGGTTAAGAGCTTGGCTGCTAACAAAAAGGCCAGCAGTTCAAATCCACCAGCCACTCCTTGGAAACCTTATAGGGCAGTTGTACTCTGTCCTACAGGCTCGCTATGAGTCGGAATGGACTCAACGGCAATGTTTTTTTTTAAATATATATTTATTTTATCCATAGTACCTAAAACAATGTCTGGCACATATTGCTGAAAACTTATTTGAATAAACAGATGAATGAAGGAAAGGACAAACCCATCATGCTTTAGAGCCATTCAGACACTTGATAATAATTTCTATCTAAGTATTCTTTTGTTTGAGAGCAATGGTGGTTCTGTGGTAGAATTCTCACCTCCTACGCGGGCGACCTGGGTTCGATTCCCGGTCAGTGCAGCTCACACACAGCCTCCACTCATCTGCCAATGGAGGCTTACATGTTGCCTAACGCTGAATTGGTTTGAGTGGAGCTTCCAGACTGAGATTAAAAAAAAAAATCAAACCAACCGAACACATTGCTGTGGAGTTGATTTCAACTCATAGTGACCCTGTAGGACAGAGTACAACTGCCCCATAGGATTTACAAGGCTGTAAACTTTACGGAAACAGACTGCCACATCTTTCTCTTGTGGAGCAGCTGGTGGATTCAAACTGCTGACCCTTCTGTTAGCAGTCCAGTGCTCTAACCACTGCGCTACCAAGTTGCCTTCCAGACTAAGACTAGGAAGTAGATCGCCAGGCCCCCCTCTTTTTTTCCCCCTTTTCCCCAGACTAGGAGAGACTAGGAAAAAAGGCCTGGTGATCTTCTCCCAAAAAATCAGCCAGTGAAAACAATATGGATCACAACAATCTGATCCCATTATTTCTGCGGTCACCATGAGTTCGGGGCCAACCTGAAGGCAGCTAACAACAACATCCCAATTCATTTTCACAAACCTATCACACTGGTGTGACCAGTGTCCAGATCCAGAAACCATGTAACAAGAGCCACAGGAACCCGTTGGGGAGGAAACATCTTTGACACATAGTTAGTTGTGGCCACTGTAGACAACCAGCAGTGTCTGGCACAGTCAGTGACAACAGAAAATTTATTTTCTCAATTCATCTGTATTACTTACTAAGTGTGTATTGTCACTAATACGGTTTGCTGAGTTCTAATAAGAGTTTAAGGAAACTCTGTGTGCGACTGGTCGCAGGTCAGGGCACTGCCCGGTCCTGGTCAGTTGAATTTCTTGTGGTCTGTTGCATGTTCTTAAGGGTGCAGGTTAACCCTTGTAGGCAAACAACACTGTGAATATTTTCAGCTTTGTGAAGTACATGTGTGTGTTTTTTGCATCTAAGTACCTGCTGGTGATGTTCAGTTTAACGAATCCTGCCAATGAAATGCCCAAAGCAAAATGTTTCTTCTTAAAACATAGCTGAAATTGTGGGTACATTTGTACTGTAGAGTTTATATAAATGCTAAAGAGCCAGACAAATATATAGATGTTAGTTGAGTGCTTTGCAGGCTTATGTTAGTCTGGGAGGGTGTTTATATTATGGTTTAGTTTGACAAGGCTTAATTGGCACAAGATTCTTGCATATGCAAAGTGCTGGGTGGGCACCATCTTTGCTTATGGTGGAGTGGCCTGTGAACACGCGTGTGCCATGCTAAGTGCTGTTATACCTGCTGTGAGGTAGGCACAGCCTAGTGGTTACGGCCTTGGCTTTGGCACCTGAAAGATCTGGGTTGAATAACTGGCTTTGCCACTTTTCAGCTACATTAAGTTGGGCAAATGACCTAATCTCTCTGAGTCTTAGATTAGAACTGCCCTATTTAACTGCTGACCTTTTGGTCAGCAGCCATGCTCTTAGCCACTGCGCCACCATTTAGCCTAATAAACAGTTATTTAACTGTTACAGTAGCTTAGATATTCACTGGGGCCCCACAAGACACTGCCCCTGAAGAGTTGGATGAAATTAGTCTGAACCTTATTTAATAGTTTGTGGAAAGTCCAGTGCCCCATGGTATTGGCTCCTCTGGCTCTTGCCATTCCGTGCATGCTATCCCATGCATGCTGCTCTATGTGGGGCATCCCATGCACGTACCCTATGCAGGCCTCTCTATGCATTTCGCCCCAAAGCTTTTGTGCAGTAGGCTGTACTAAAGGTTTGGGAGGCAGAGACATTTTCATGTCATTAACAGGAACAACTGAAAATTGGATATTTATTAAGACATCCCCGTTCTAAAGAACGTTGCCTGTTTCTGCACCTCAGACTCCAGCTGCTACCAAAATTGCTTGACAAGGCCACTGGTATGGTTGTGCGGTTTGTGCACTGCACAAAGGAGTTTGACCAAGGGAGGTGAGTCAGGATAAAACCCAGCCTATGATCTGCTGTTCAAGCTGGGGAGCCGTTGTGAAGGGAGGTGTCTGTCCAGAGGTTGTCCTTTCCTTTAATTAATCTACCCAGAGGGAGCACTTCTCTTTAAGTCACTCAAAGGCCATGTTGCTTGGTCATTTACTCTCTTCTGTCTCCTTATACCCTCCCTGGTCTGTATATTCAAGGAGCAATAAAGGAAATTCCATATTCCCTTCGCCTACACCCTTGGGGACACACATTTGCTTTCTGAACACAGAAATTTTCAGAATGTAGAAAGGTACATGTGCTCCGTGTTATGCAATAACGCCAACAGGGTCTGGGAAAGCATCCTGTAATTAAACACATTAATATTTTCCTGGCAAAATGCATGAACATTCACACTAAGTGGGATGAATAAAAACTATAAATAGTCAGATCTTGCCACCAAGTGAGTTCAAGTCAGGTCAGATTGTGCTGCCATTGAGTTTTGAAAAAGCTTTCAGTTTTCAGAGCCTTTGGGTTTCAAGAATAAGGGATTTAGAACCTGTATTTTCTTATGCAAGGAGCCCTGGTTGCACAGTGGTTAAAGCCCTCAGCTGCTAACCGAAAGGTTCGGAGTTCAAACCCACCAGCCTTTCTGCAGGAGAAAGATGTGGCAGTCTGCTTCCGCAAAGAGTCACAGCCTTGGAAATCCTATGGGGCAGTTCTGTTCTGTCCTATAGGGTTGCTATGAGTCAGAATGGACTCAACCGCAGTGGGATTGGTTTTATTTTCTTGTGCTGAGCTGTAGGAGTCTTTACAACTCCCACGTACCTACTTACCTCTGGGTCTCCCTCTGCCTACCCAAAATTGTGCTGAAGATTTGAAATGTCCTATTCTTAAAGTCTGACTGGCTGGATTAGGTGCTCAGACCAGTGGGTCTCAACTTTTTGCTGCTTATAGAATCACCTGAGAAGCTTTAAAGAAACCCTAGTGTCCAGGTGGTACCCAGACCAATTAAGTCAGAAAGTTGGGTGGGAGCCACTTTTGAAAGATCTCTAGGTGATTCCGAAGGAGTCCGTGGGTGGTGCAAATGGTTAACACGCTGGACTGCTAGCCAAAAGGTTGGAGGTTTTAATCCACCTAGAGGTGCCTCAGAAGAAAGGCCTGCTGCTCTACTTCTGAAAAATCAGCCATTGAGAACTCTGTGGAGCACTGTTCCACTCTGACATACACGGAGTGGCTGCCATGATGGCAACTGGTCTAGGTAATTCCAAAGTAAAGCAAAGTTTGGAAATCACTGGCTTTGTTGAAAAGGAGCATCATTTGGGAAGATGTTGGGCATGTCTCCTAGCTACAGGGAAGGCTAAGGGAAGACTGGAACAAGGGACTCAAAAGCCACCTTTTGCCTCTGCCCTACAGTCTGGAAATGAGTAAGGAGAAACAGGCAGGACCCTATGGTGGGGTAGTAGGTTCTAGTAAGGAACTGGACCTGTGGGAGTTCAAATAAGACTCCCCTAGTCAAGGGTGAACCAACCAAGGGAACAGGCAAATCTCCCTGCCTCACCCTGAGCTTCAGACCTGGCTAACTGGGGCCTCGTTTCTCGCACACTTCCTCTGGCCTCCATCCTGCTTCAGGGCCAATTCAGCTTATGATCCTTGAGGTTCATCTCCATTTTCTTCTCTGGTGGGACCCTTTGGGCAGGATGATGAAGTTGGACTTCTCCACTTTGCTCTTGCCACTCTAACCTCAGGGCTCATACACACCGTTTTTCCACATTGGGTTCCTTATGATACTCATTCCACCTGATCAGGTTTTGGCTCCTAGGTTGCCACTCCAGAGATGTCCTGTTGGCTGCACCCCAGAAGGCCCCCTTGGAAAGTTAGCAAGCAGGTGCTGTGCCCCTAGTCAAAACCAGCTTGCCAAAAGCCAAACCAGTAGTTAGAGTACATAGTGGAAAGGGCAAGGGAGCAGGAGAGTTATATAGTTTGGATTATGGTTCAGCAAATATTCACTCCCTTCTGCCTCGCTTTCCTGCCCTATTGATATTGGACTTGGTTTTGTGACTTTTCTTTAGCTCGTAGAGTGTTAGCTGACTTGATATCTTAGTTTCCTTGTGCTGCTGTGACAAATAGCACAAGTGGGAAGCTTTGGAAAGCAGAAATATATTTTCTCACAGTTCTGGAGGTTAGAAGTCCAGATCAGCGTTTTGGCCATGTGGGTCCGTTCTTCGCTGGCATTCCTTGGCTTGTAGACAATGCTCACACGGCGTCTGTCTTCCCTGTGTGTGTCTCTACCACTTGATATGAACAAGTGCCTTCAATGTGCTTACATTGTTGGGTATGCTGTCTTGTGACCCAGCAATCTAGCGTAAGGAAGGCATGCCTACGTATCTGCTGCTTATTAGGCCTAAGGCCTAGAATAAAAGAGGTGCGTGGAGCAGATTTGAATTCAACCCATAGCTGGGAGCCAAGCCAGCCAACCTGCTGCCTAAGGTGAACAATCCCAGCAGACTCAGAGAACTGTGAGTGAGAGACACACATGCTTGTTGTTGCAGCCACTGAGTTTTGGGATGTTTTGTTACACAGCAGCATTGTGTCAAGGGCTGACTAATACATACAGAAATCGGAGGCACATTCAAAGGCCATTCCTGACTCAGCAAGGAAGTCTCTGTGTCTCAGTCTGGTCTTAGGGTCAGCCCTAGAGTGGAACCAGCCTAGCGCTGGCAGGTAGAGCAGGTATGCCACACTGAGTGGCCAGTAAGCAGGTGAGCCCAAGGTGTGGGTGCGAGGTTTGGAGGAGAGAACTAATGATGTCAATTTCACACCCAGACTTTGTTTTAAACGGAAATGAATCAGATAAGCAACTCAGCATGGCCATTTTGTAAAATAGTTAAGTATCCTGCTCCAAATGATCTCAATCATACAATCAAAATCAGTTGTTTCTCTGTCTGGGAAGTACTCCCAACTCCTTGCCCACCCCAAAACTATCTTCAGTCTTTCCGTTGTTGTTTTAGAGTGTTGAAGAATGACCTGAAGTGCGTGTCATGGACTGAATTAACCCACCCCGAATTATGTCCCTCCAAAAATGTGTGTATCAGGTTGGCTGGGCCATGATTCCTGGTACTGCGTGATTTTCCTATGTGTTATAAATCCTGCCTCTATGATGTTAATGAGGGAGGATAGGTGGCAGTTGTGTTAGTGAGGCAGGACTCAACCTACAGAATTGGATTGTATCCTGAGGCAGTCTCTTGAGATATAAAAGAGAGAAGGGAGCAGAGAGACAGGGGGCTTCATACCACCAAGAAAGCAGTGCCAGGAGCAGAGAGTGTCCTTTAGACCCAGGGTTCCTGCGCAGAGAAGCTCCTAATCCAGGGGAAAGTTGACGAGAAAGACCTTCCTCCAGAGCCGGCAGAGAGAGAAAGCCTTCCCCTGGAGCTGATGCCCTGAATTTGGACTTCTAGCCTACTAGACTGTGAGAAAATAAATTTCTCTTTTTTAAAGCCATTCACTTGTGGTAGTTCTGTTATAGCAGCACTAGATGACTAAGATAGTGTGATTGTGTCTTTTATGTTTGTCTTTATAGAAAAGCCAGTCTGGTCTTGGCCTTTGGGCACAAGAACAATAAACAAATTGAAAAAAAAAAAAAAGGTTTAAGTCAAACGGAACCTCATATACTCTCCAATCCAGTTTCTCTCTTTTCTTCTTTAGGTAATTTATCTTATTGGGGTGGCGGGGGGGGGGTGGGAGGGGGGAAGCACTATTATTTAATTCATCATTAAAATATAGAATAAGCAAATAAACCAATGTGTTTCTTAATTAAATCCCAGTATGTTTATGTAGGAAACCCTGGTGGAATAGTGGTTAAGGGCTACAGCACTAACCCAAAGGTCAGCAGTTCAAATCCACCAGGCACTCCTTGGAAACCCTATGGGGCAGTTCTACCCTGTCCTATAGGGTCTCTATGAGTCGGAATGGACTCAACGGCAATGGGATTTTTTTTTTTTATGTCTAGGTAGTGGGATAAAGGATAATCTAGACTACACAAAATGTAGGTATCAGTGAATAAAATTATTATTCTGGCCAAAGAAAGTCAAGGAAACCTTGGGTTAAACAGCGTTTTAACAGCTTTCTCTACTGCAAGACTTCTCAGAGCCTTGCTAAGCACGTGAACATTTTCAGTTTCTACAAATAAAGCATTTTCCAAATTTAGTTGAAAGATTAAGGCTTTTTAAAATCTCGAATCATCTGCAGGGATGAGTGTGGAAAACGCTCTTGGCGGGATTGTATTAGATAAATATCTGGGCTAGTACTAATCTCTTTGTAACTGTCAGAGGCTACCCCTGAAGCAATGACAGTGATGGGTACCCTCTGGAATGGAATCCTGCTAAGACTTGGCTTCTTAGACCTGTGACTACCCGCTGATCAAGGGCCAAATACATTTCTCTCTTCTCATCTTTCCTGGGATTACTCTTTAGAATGCATGGAATAAATCTGGCAAGCTTGTTAATGTCTAGATATTTATAAATATGTAAATATTTCATCACCGCTGCCTCTCTCTGTACAATGCAATCCCTGCCGAAGGTGTTTGTAACTGACAGAACTCAGCTCCGTCGGTGCCCCCACATCTGCCACTGTCTTTCTCCTAGAATTTAATTGGCAAGAGTGGCTCGTGGGGCCATATTTGTTAACATTCCAAGAGGGTCTCTTTCACCAAGGATCTGTGCTCCCAGTGTCTGATTTTTCTCTGTGGTTGACAAGACGGGCCTCTAAGCAGAAGCTCCTCACACAGGCCTGGCCCTGCCCATACCTTTTACCCCAAAGGTGTGCCAGGTTGCTTCTCCATTCAGCCAACACAGGCTGGGCGATTTTAATTTCACTCCCTCACACCCATGTCCTTTTCATCACTAGGACGGTGCTCCCTCTTTTGTCCTAAAGATGAAGACTTGCTGGGGCTAGGACAGAGGGCTCATTGGAGGGGAAAATAAAGAGGAAAATTGCAGGAAAAAAAAAATTCCCAATTTGGAGATTTTCCAAGGTAGAAAAAGAAATTTTTTTCCCCCATGTCTTTCTTCTACACTCATACAGAGCCAGAGTTGATAATTTCGGTTACTTAACACTTTTCAGTTTCTATCAGGATCAAGGAGCTGGGAAATGAGGATTCCGGGAAGCTTTGTGAGAAAATAATTAACAAAAATCACTCTTCTAAAAAAGAGAGCTCTCAATAGTATCACGATATTAGATGATAGTCTTTCACTCTGGGCTAGTGTTCCTCAGAAGAGCCCTGGTAGCACAGTGGTTAAGGTGGTCAGCTCCTAACTGAACATTTGCTGGTTCAAACCCACCAGCCCTTCCACAGAGGAAGATGTGGCAGTCTGCTTCCGTAAAGATTGGAAACCCTATGGGGCAGTTCTTCTCTGTCCTATGGGATCACTGTGAGTTGGAATTGACTGGACGGCAGTGGTTTTTTTTTTTTGGAGTGTTCCTCATGATTTTGAGTCATAGCATCAGAAGTAGGCTTGTGATGATGTAAAGCCAACTTTTCAACCACAATTTGCATTTAATTGTCTTTGCTTTGAAGCTTCAGTTGATTGGAGTTTGGCGTCTCAGAGTTTTGCTTTTGTTGCTATAAGGGTGGATAGTTGGAAAGGGAAGAGAAACGAATTACCCAATAACATGGAGTCATCAGAGACTGGCACACATACCCACAATGAACCATCTTTCCTAGGTTAATGTTCCTTGGTATTAATGGATCTCATAGCAGCTTTTGGTCTTTTAATCTCTGCAAGAGACCCATCTTCTGCTTGTCACCATGTTTAATCGTAGCAAGTAGCTTCCCCACTGCCCTTCCGCATCACTATTGAACTTAGCTTTGACTTGCATTGTCCTCATTTTTCCCATTTATTAGCAAGCATATTGGCTCTGCCAGAGTCATGTAATTATCTTTGTGTCTGCCAGATTAGGGCATATGGTGTATTATTTTGGGAAGGCTGATAATGCTCCCATTTGGAGCAGTATCTGGGCAGTCCGAACATGCCTTAGAAAAGGTTTTCTGTATAAATCAATTTTCACTCTCAACTGTGTAATGACAGTATTTTAATTTTTTGCTCTTTGAGGCATACAGACTTAACTCAGAGAGGATTTTATGATGGTCTCTCATGATACCATTGGTTCAGCAATTTAAATATCTTAGCCTAGAGATTTTATTTTTTTTTTAAGAAAGCAACCTGACAATCTGGTGTGCGTTCAAAAAAGTCCCCTGAATCAACAACATGGGGCCTGAGAAATAGGAGGCTTGTCAGATGTTTTTCACCACTTCTGGAACATCAGAAGCTTTATCTGAGCAGGGGAGGCCGTCCACCAGAAGTCAACATTCAAAGCATTTGTTGGTGGCTCCAGCTGGCTCACTCCCATGGAGTCTAATTGGAGTCATGCAGCTAAACCCCTGCCTAGCACTTTGGAAATGTCTTGGAGACATCACAACCTGAAAACATTTGTCATGGGTGATTTTTTTAAAGGAAAAAAACTGAATTTGCTTTTCTTACCCTTTGTTCATTGATGTGCTGTGGTTAAAAGAAGTAGATGATATCTCTAAAGGTAACCACCCTGAAAAATTTACCTGCTGTCATGGATTGAATTGTGTCTCCCCAAAATATCAACTTGGCTAGATCATGATTCCTAGTATTGTATGATTGTCTACCATTTTGTCATCTGATGGGATTTCCCTATCTGTTATAAATCCTATCATTATGAGGTTAATGAGATGGGATTAGTGGCAGTTATATTGATGAGATCTACAAGATTAGATATGGTCTTAAACCAATTTTTTTGAGATATAAAAGAGAGATGTGAGGAGAGAGACATTGGAACATTGTACCATCAAGAAAGCAGAGCTGGGAGCATTCTGTGTCCTTTGGACCTGGGGTTCTTGCACTTAGAAGCTCCTTGACTGGGGAAGATTGATGACAAGGACTTTCCCCAGAGCCGACAGAGAGAGAAAACCTTCCCCTGGAGCTAGCACCCTGAATTCAGGCTTCTAGCCACCTAGACTGTGAAAGAATAAATTTCACTTTGTT
This sequence comes from Elephas maximus indicus, assembly GCF_024166365.1. Classification (NCBI taxonomy): domain Eukaryota; kingdom Metazoa; phylum Chordata; class Mammalia; order Proboscidea; family Elephantidae; genus Elephas; species Elephas maximus. The sequence goes on from NC_064845.1 coordinate 8,163,495, forward strand.
AAAGACATCCATTTGTGGTGTTTCTGTTAAAGCAGCACTACATGACTAAGACACCTACTTTTGAAGGCTTTTTTTTTAAGGCTTTTGTCTCTCAGTTTAAGATGCCCTTAGTTCATCTAGAGTAGATGACCTTTGAGGCCGCCTCAACCATCACACCGTATAGCTTCCATTGTTTCCGGTGTTGCATTAGTTATTCCTCTGAAGGGTTATAACCAGGATTGTTAGGAGCAGTGGTTCTCAAGCTGACCAAGCATCAGAATCGCCCAGACTGCTTGTTTAAACAGATTGCTGGGCTCCAGTCCCAGGGTTTCTGATTCTGTTGACCTGGGGTAAGACATGAGACACTGCCTTTCTACCAAGTTCACAGGCAATGCTGAAGTTTCTACCCTGGAAACCACCCTTGGAGAATGTCTTAATTATCTAGTGCTGCTATAACAGAAATAGGTCAAGAGATGAAAGGAAAGCTAGCAGAGAGTGGGAACCTCATACCACCAAGAAAGCAGCGCTGGGAGCAGAGTGCATCCTTTGGACCTGAGGTTCCTGCACTGAGCTGCTCCTAGACCAAGGGAAGACTGATGACAAGGACCTTCATCCAGAGCTGACAGAGAAAGAAAGTCTTCTCCTGGACCTGATGCCCTGAATTTTGACTTGTAGCCTACTAGACAGTGAGAGAATAAATTTCTCTTTGTTAAAGCCATCCACTTGTGGTATTTCTGTTATAGCAGCAGTAGATGACTAAGACACAACTCCAAGTCCAAAATCCATAACAGAACCACTGGTGTGGTAAAGGCTAAGCATGCAGGCTCTGAAGTTGGATTGCCTGAGTTCTTGTAAGGCAGTCATCGCTTTGCAAAATACTATGTTAATGGAAATGAGTGTATTACAACTGTGGTCTCCCTTTCCAGGGTGCTGATATGCACGAGTTTCAGTTAGCATCTTGTAAAGCAAGGCTTTGCTACTAACTAGTTGTGTGATCTTTAGCCTTTCTGTGCTCAATTTCCTCATCTGAAAATGGGAATAATAACAATACCTACTGTCTTAGGCTTGGTTCTCTAGATGAATCTCAAGATCGGCAGGCAAGACAGCAGATGAGCTGCTAGCTCAAGTCCCAAGAACTGGAGGTCAGATGAACAGGAGCCAGCTGCAGGATTCAGAGCAAGCAAAAGCCCTCAAGCCTTGCCCAGAAGTCTACCTCTAAGGACATAGGCCACACCCCCAAGGAAACGCCCTTTCAACTGATTGGCTACTCACAGCAGATCCCATCATGGAAGTGACCACATATCAGATCTCATCATGGAAGTGATCATGTCATCATACAACTGCTGAACTACATCATAACTGCCAAACCACTGAGGAGCACGGCCCCGCCACGCTGACTCACAGCCTTAACAATCACACATACCTAATACAGTTGTTGTGAGAATTAAATAAGCCAATACTTGTACATAGAACAGTGCCTGACACATAGTGAACACAGTATATGAATAGTTATTATTATTATTAGAGTAATACACTTAGAATTATAAGATTTCAGAGCTTGAGAGGATCTTAGAGGTAATGCAGTCTAACTCTTCACCCCACCCCCATTTTTAGGAAAGCAAATGGAACCCCTAAAAGTAGAATAGATTGCCTAAGTTCTATGAAGAGCCAGCAGGCAGAAAGTGGCTCCAGACCACTTGTCACGTGATTCCTAATTCAAAACTTTTCTCAAACATCGTGTTGATTCCTCTGCTGTAGAAGATTTGTTCACAAATGATCAGTCTGTTAAGTGGTGTTTTAAGATCAGGAAGACCTGGGAAATACGGAAACAATGCTGTAGTAAGTACTTAATTTGATACCTGGTTCAAGAATAAGCTCCTTGCATCAAACTGTCACCTTGTGTCACAGGGGAAAAAATAACAACAAAGAACCAAACCAACTGCTCTTGAGTCAGTTTTGACTCCTGGCAACCCCACGTGTGTGAGAGCAGAACTGGGCTCCGTACAGTTTTCAATGGCTGACTTTTCATAAATAGATCTCCGGGCCTTTCTTTCGAGGCACCTCTGGGTGGATTTGAATCTCCAGTCTTTGTGTTAGTAGCCAAGAGTGTTAACATTTGTACCACTCGGGTCTCCTGTCTCACCAGAGCCCTGGGAATAGTGTGTTTGATAAAGAAACCCTGAAATGCACTTTTGGATGTTGTCATTCCGAAGAATGATCTCTCAGTCTGCTTAGAAATAGCAATTTTATTTTTGTGTCATTGGTGGTTGAGCTTGTGTGAAGCAAAGTCGTTGGTCATAAAGGAAAGTAGAAAAGAAGTACTGAGAACTCTTTTGACTCATAGGAAGTGGATACTCCAGAATAGTTCCTTAGTTTGACCTTGGACTTAATCTCCTATTCCAGTTACTTAGAAAAGTTACTAGGGAAATCCTTGACCTGTCCACTCATTCAATCAACAAATATTTATTAAGCACCTACTAGATTTTTTTTAGACGTCAGTTAGAGCCCTGGTGGTTCCTGGTTAAGAGCTCAGCTGCTAACCAAAAGGTCAGCAATTCGAATGCATCAGCCACTCCTTGGAAAACCTATGGGGCAGTTCTCCTCTGTTGTATAGGGTGGCTATGAATTGGAATCAACTTGAAGGCAATGGGTTTTAGATGCCAGGTATTGTTGGGTAATGGAAAGAACTTTGGACTTTTGCATCCAGATAGTCCTCAGATTGTTCATTTTATCCCCAGATCCATTTGCTTTTCTTTTTTGCTCTGGGTGTCTAGGGACCACCTAGCACTAGACAATAGCCCAGCACTACTTGATACATTTTAGGCGCTCAATAAATAGTGAAAGAATGAATGAAAGATGGAAAATAACTACAAGAGAGAATTTGAATTCCTATCTCTGGCCCAGCCTAGGTGCCATCTTCCTGATTTTAGAGCTTTAAGGAGGGTTTGGCATTGCCGATAACTCCTACCTTCTCACTAATCCACATGCAAAAAAGAAAAAATTGGCTTCAGTGTATTTTGCATGATGCCAAGGGCTGCTCCAACAGTTTGGAAATGACTAGGTCTATTTGCCAGTGGGCCCTTTTTCACATATGGTTCATAACATGTATTCATCCATTTTGCAGGCTGAACCAGGGCCAGCTGAGAGGCTGAACTTGCAAACACCAGCCTTTCGTGAAAAAGAGTCTGTGTTGGACATTCAAATGGTTATAACAGCCAACCACTACACACAGCTTTATCGTCCACAAGTTATTGTTGCATGAGTTTGAGGAGCCTGTGGGACAGCTACAGGGAAACATTTTGGATATCTGAATTGGGGTTGTGGACATGTGGCTGTATAGATTTGTGAGTTGTCAATATGTAGGTTGAGGCCATTGTCCATGGATGACATCAACCTGGGCAGAACTACCTGATCAGTGAGTAGCTTGTTAATTAAAAAGAACAAAGGATTGTCTGTAGTTAGGTTAATTTATTGCATGCTTTCCTGTAGAGAGATCTCTGAAATAACTCTTTGGTGGCACAGTGGTTAAGTGCTTGGCTGCTAACCAATAAGTTGGCGGCTGGAACTTAGCAGCTGCTCCATGGGAGAAAGACGGGGTGGTCTACGTTGGTAAAGATTACAGCCTAGGAAATCGCATGGGGTAGTTCTACTCTGTTCTATAGGGTTGCTATAGTCAGAATTCTCTGGCACACAACAATAACAACATACTTAATTTGTATTTCATTAGTTCTTCTTGAATGTCCTTAAATGATATAATTCCTACAAAATAAATCATCCAGGCTTCCATCCATGATACCAGTTTACATTTAGTTGTCACGTCTCCTTTGTCTCCTCTGGCCTGTGACAGTTTCTCAGGCTTCCCTTGCTTTTGATGACCCTGGCAGTTTTGAGAGGCAGCGGTTAGGTGTTTTGTAGAATGTTCCTCAATGTCTGTTTGCCAGACATTTTTCTCATGGTTAGCTTGGGGTTGTAGGTTTTGGGGAGGATGACCACAGAGGTGAAGTGCCCTTCTCATCACATGACTTCAAGAGAACAGGTTATCAGCATGACCTGTCACTGATGATATTAACCAGCATCACCTGGCTGAGGTAGTGTTTGCCAGGTCTCTCCACTGTAAAGTTTTTTTTTTTTTTTTTCCCTCTTACTCTACTCTTTGGCAGCAAATCTCATGCTTAAGGGTGAGGCATTAAGTTCCATTCATCGAGAGAGAAATACCTACATAATTTATTTGGAATTCTTCTGTATGGGAAGTTTGCCTCTTCTCATTTGTTCATTTATTCAATCTTTGATATTAGTATGGATTCCTGTATATTTATTTTATACTTTGGGTTATAATGGTATATTATTTATTTTGTTTCTCAAACTCCTCCAGCGTGGCCGTGGGAAACTCTTGCAGGTTGGCGCCTGTTTTTTGACACGTCTGCCATTTTGTTGTTGTTTTTCAAGCACTTCTTTCTGATACTACAAGACGCTCTAGGCTCCTCTTGGGTATTTCCTGTCCTGGCCTTCTCTGGGTTTTCTGGAGCTGTAGAATCAGCCCTCAGCCGTTTCTCCAAGGAGCCCTGGTTCCTTTTATTGGAATGTGCTGTTAGGAAACAAGACCTCAGTGCTGGGTGACTTGATGGTGCCTTTAATAGAACCTCAGCCGGGAACAGTGAGTTGTTCCTCTGGGGAATTAACTAACAGCCCCATGGGGCTGTTCCAAGGTTCGACAAAAAACGCTTTAGGATGTGTAAGGCAGGGTTTCTTTTTGAGAGTAAGCTTTTGGGATATTACGGTGGGGGAGGGACTAGCTACTTGCTTTGGGTAACAGGAAAAAGAAGTATTCAAGCAGTATTTTTTAAGGAGTGATGCTGTTTTTAAAAAGTGTTGTAGACCTCAAAATCTTTACTGCAGTTGTGATCGTCTAACTCATTCCTCCGTCTCTTCCTACCAGTACTTGGCAGGCATCTTTATTGCGGGACTTGAAGCAAATTATAGAAGGATTAGTTTGGGAATGATTAAAGACTCTGAAATGAGAATTATAAATATACAGGTAGAGGGTCTTGAAACTCCCATTGCCTGCCATGCCACAGCCTCTTTTATAGGAATTCTACCGTGGGCAGCTCTGCCTCTCCTGGTCCGTGTGACTCTGCTAACCTGGCCACAACTGCGTGGACCTATGGTTGGTAGTGTAGACAAAGGCTCATGAGTCAGTTACACCCCCTTACTCCCTTCCCTGTGTGCTTCCTTGTAATTTACTCCAACTACCTAAGGCTGTATGGAAACCCTGGTGGTGTAGTGGTTAAGCGTTATTGCTGCTAACCAAAAGGCTGGCAGTTCGAATCTACTGGGTGCTCCTTGGAAACCCTCTGGGGCGGTTCTCCTTTGTCCTATAGGGTTGCTATGAGTCGGAATCAACTGGATGGCAATGGGTTGTAGTTTACCTAAGACTGTATTTCTCGTACTGATGGAGTCTAAGGTAAGCTGGAACATCAACTTAATTAAAAAAGAAAAAAAAAATAAAGAACCTTTGAAGGAAACTAATATGTTTTTTAAAGAATTTGCATATCTAGGCCAACACAGACATGCAACACTGCAATGAATTTTAAAGTATAAGTATTGAGACTTAGATTTTTCTTTCAAATTTGCTGAACAATAAAAAGGGTCCGTACAATGGAAAACAATTCAGCAGTAAAAAGGAATTAAGTGCTGATATATGCTACAACGTAGTGACCCTATAGGACGGAGTAGAACTGCCTCACAGGGTTTCCAAGGGGCAGCTGGTGGATTTGAACTGCTGACCTTTTGGTTAGCAGCCATAGCTCTTAACCACTGCTGTATGCGTCAGAATCTACTTGACAGCAATGGGTTTATATGCTACTACATGGAAAAACCTCAAAAACGTGCTCAGTAAAAAAAGCCAGAAGAAAAAGACCACAGATTGCATGATTTCAATATATGAAATATGCATAATAAGCACATCTTCTGGGGACAGAAAGCAGATTAGTGGTTGGCTGGAGTTGAAAATGGAATGAGGATTAACTGTAAATGGACAGGAGGGATCTTACGGGGGTGATAGAAATGTTCTGAGATTAGATTAAGGCGATGGTTATACAATCCAGTAAATTTACTAGGAATTATAAACTCGATGGGTGAATTTTATGGTATGAAAGTTACACCTCAATAGCGTCGTTTACAAAAAAAAAAAAAGAAGGTAAGGAAGAGAGAAAATGGTCACATAGCCATGGTGCCCAGAGCTTCTGGGAGCGGGGGTTCCATTGTTGGGAAAATTTTTAAAGCAAATCTGTAAAGCAACTTGTGTGTGCCTGGTCCCAGCAATCGGAAAGAGCCAAACTAATCGTTATGTATTTTGGGTAGTGAAACTTAAGCATAATTTATTTAAAATAATTACAAATTCTATACAATGGCTTCTATCAATTCCCAGTACGTTCTCATGAAGGACCTGATGATGACCCTTACCCATATTAGACTGAGAGCATTATCCACCTTCTGAAAGGGCCTGAAGAAGTGCTTTCCAAGCTCTGATGTGCGTAGAGTCACATGGAGTCTTGTTAAAATGCAGACTCAGATTCAGTAGGTCTGGGTTGGGGCCTGAGATTCTGTATTTTAACAAGCTCCAGGATGCGCACGCTGTTGCGGGTTTGTGGACCTCGCTTAAGTAGCGAGGGAGTATGCGTAGTGGTCAAGGGTTAGGGATTTGCAGTCAGATGGAGATGGATTCAGGTCTCGACTCTGTTACTTACTTGTGGTGTGATTTTCTACAAGTTGCTTGAGGTCTCAATGCCTCTTGTGCAAAGAGGGATGAACAGAAGTATCAGCTCATAGGGCTTTTGTGACTATTACTAGTATATGAAGTAGCTCAGGAATAGTCCTGGCACACAGCAAGCGCTCAGGTTAGTTGTCACTCTGACTGTTGTTATTCTTGTGCTGACCACGATTTTGTTTTCTTTGTTTCTTTTGATACTCTGCTTGCTGGGACCCTTTGTTTGGTGTTAGATTATTTTCTTTCTTTCTCCTTTTCTTTTGTTAAATATCAGAGCATTTCTTTATTAATGTTTACAGAAAGTTTTTAGTGTTTGTTTACGCACTTCTAAAAAGTTCACTTTAGATACTTACTCTTTGCTTAAGAGGTTTGCTTCCCTCTTATGTGATCAGCAAAATACCTGGCATTAGCTCCACAGGAGAAAGGCCTGGTGATCTGGATTACAGCCTAGAAAATGCTATGAGGCAACTCTACTCTGTCACATGAGGTTGCTACATGTCTTAGGCTGGATTCTGTACAGAACCAAAACCAGTAAAGTCTATAAATACATATATATAGAGAGAGAGATTTATATCAAGGAAATGGCTCACCTGGTTGTAGAGGCTGCAAAGTCCCAAGTCCATGGGCCAGGCTGGAGGCTTCTTCTGATTCAAGTAGTTGCAGGGGCTGGTGAACCCAAGATTGGCAAGTCAGGCAGCAGTCCTCTGGCTCACAGGCTGTGGAGACCAATGGATCCCAAGATGAGCAGGCAAGACAACAGGTAAGCTGCTAGCTCAAGTCCCTATACCTTTCTTCTCAGGCACATTTGGGTAGACTCCAACCACCAACATTTTGGATATCAGCCGAGCACACTGAAGGAAAGATAGAACTGGGATAAATGGAGAATGGCCATTGAGATAGAAAGGAAAGCCTGAGAAAATACACGGAGATAGGAAGGAGCACCTGCCATACTCATAGGTCAGTGAGGTGGATCCTAAGACTGAAGTAGAATACAAAAATGATGTTTTGGGAGGTAGGAAAATAAGGTGTCTTAGGCTAGGTTCTTTAGAGAAGCAAAACCAGTAAAGCGTATAAATATATATAGAGAGAGAGATTTATATCAAGGAAATTGTGGAGGCCGGAACGTCCCAAGTCCGTGGATCAGGATAGAGGCTTTTCCTGATTCACGTAACTGCAGGGGCAGGTGAACCCAAGATTGGCAGGTCAGAGAGCAGGACTCTTGCTCATAGGCCGTAAAGATTGACAAATCCCAAGATAGGCAGATAAGCTGCCAGCTCAATTCCCAAGAACCAGAGGTTAGATGAACAGGAGACAGCTGCAGGATCCAGAGCAGGCAAAAGCCAGAAAGTCCACTTATATTCGATATAGGCCACACTCTCAAGGAAACTCCCTTTCAACTGATTGGGTACTCAGAGCAGATCTCATCATGGAGGTGATCACATTATATCAGATCTCATCATGGAAGTGATTACATCATTATATGACTGCTGAACTACATCATAACTGTCAGACCACTGAGAATCATGGCCCAGCAAAGTTGATACACAGCCTTAACCATCACACAGTGAGTCAAAATCAACTCAGTAGCTAGCACCTAACAACCACAACAAATCACTTTTACCCAGGAGTGGCCTTTCTCTGGGTGAAGTGCAGCCTCTTCCAGCCTCTTTGTTCTGAGCTAAGCCCTTTGTCCTGTTGGTGTTTTCTGGGCTGTGGAGCAAGGAGGAGTTTTTTAGCATGCCACCTTTTTTAGGAAGAATAATTTCCTACCTGAGGTTTGAGCTGAACATGGAATCTTCCTTACGTTGGGTTGAACATCCTGGAACAACATTAAACATCTCCCCAGCTCCACCGCACCACCCCACCACCCCACCTATGACAGTTCAGAGAATATTCTGGCTTAATAATTCAATTTTTAATATTTCCTCACATATAAGTGCGTTTATAATAGAGAGGCCAATGCTTTTTACTTGATTGAGTTGTCCTACCAAGCTATATCTTATACATGCCTCTAGATCACATGGAGAGTTGACTATTAAATAATTTTGCTTCTGGTAAAATATTTAGGTGGACTATTTTGTACTGTCTCTGAGATCTGAGGTGTGTGTTTTAGTCAAATGTACCCACAGGAGGTTAGAATACCATAAAAGCACTGTTTCACACTTCTGGTGGCCAGAACTCAAGGGGGTCCAAACTTGGAATACAGAAACAAAGCCTATGCTGCTGAAATCCCTGTGGGTTATTCTAGATTCCAAAATGATTAACTCACACTTTAGTAAAATTACTGCTAGGAATATATTGGAAACTCAGTTTCACTGAGGCATAATTAATACATTATTAAATGCATCCATGCTGTACGTACACTTCATGAATCTTGACCAACATATACGCTCATGTAATCACCACCACGATTGAGATCTAGAATCTTTTCAGAGCTCCTGGAAGATTCTTAATACTGATAGATTCCTCTGGTAGGGAAAGGGTGAGGTCCATCCATGTGGGTAGGAAGTGGGGCTTTCTTAAAGGGGAGAGGGTGTCATATTCTGAAGGACTAATAGGGATGGTTTCATCACTCAAAAGAGAATGAGATGATATGGACCATGAGAAAAGGAAGTGAGCTAGGAATTGTCCTTTTCTGTGAAAGGACCCCAAGTGAAGCCCTCCTTTCTCTAAGTCGTATTCAGGGTCCTGTGTTTTGTTTCACCACATCCCTTAAACAGCCACGGTCTCTGTGTTAGTGATGTTGGCAGGTGTGAAGGGGCAGGGCAGCAAAGTAAAACACCGCCATCGCTGCATCTCCCCTAGGCTCAGGCCAGCGAGGCAGTGGCTTGTTCAGGATGAACGAGTCTCAGACTTCCTGGGGTGACCAAGCTCAAAGAACTGATGGCTCAAGATGGAGCCAAGAGTGGTGGAGAGGAAGCATGTGATGATGAAAAAATTCAGCTACAGCTTGGACTGACTCAGAAGCAGATGAGAAACGAGCCTCCTTTTCCCCCGACTGGAGCCCTGATGGCACAGTGGTTAAGAGCTACAGCTGCTAACCAAAAGCTTGGCAGTTCAAATCCACCAGCTGCTCCTTGGAAACCCTACGGGGCAGTTCTACTCTGTCCTATAGGATCTCTGTGAGTCAGAATCCACTCGAGGGCAATGAGTTTAAGGAGCCCTGGTGGCACAATGGTTAAGAGCTCATCTGCTAACTGGAAGGTTGGAAGTTCGAATCTATCAGTGGCTCCGTAGGAGAAAAGACCTAGTGATCTGCTCCCATAAAGATTACAGCCTAGGAAACCCTATGGGCCAGTTCTTCACTGTCATATAGGCTCGCTATGAGTCAGAATCCACTCAGTGGCACACAACAACAGTAACATACACACACACACATATACAGAGATATGATATACATAAAATGGTCAAAGAGGGTCAAAACTGAAAGCCTAATATAGTTTTTGACTTGAACCTGAAGTAAACTTGATATTGTATTTATTTGATTTGCATTTCTGTGTTCTGGTGAACAAAATGTGTTGTTGATTTTTAGTTCCAAACTGGTTTAGTTTTTAAAAGGCTGTTTGAGTGAGTTATGGTTTCCTTAGAGACTCTTGAACTTACAGACTCTTGAATTAATCTCAACAAGAATAATTTTGTATCTGAAAGCATTTGTTGATGGATAATGGGTCAGAGAAGCTAACTACTTTATTATTCCTGCCTCACAGTTATGAAAAAATCATTTCTATGAGTTTTTTTATGCACATACTAAGAAATTCAAGTAGTGCTAAAATACTGATGGTAAAATGTATATGTAGTGGCCTTCAGCCCTACCTTTCTCACTCCTTAGTTCTACTGTCCAGAATTAATTGCTTTCCATCCTTTTTAGATATTCTTTCTTGTACATACCTCCATGTTCCAAAAAATATTCTTATATTATTATTTCTTAACATTATTTGTTAATTTCTAGCTTGGTAGTTGAAAATTTCACTGTCTTACACCTCTCTCTGCAGTTCTCTCTGCCGTCTACCTAATCTGTCTTAATTTTTGGTTAAGTCTAGAGTTGGTGTTTACATTGTTTCAATTTATAAATACCATTCACTGCTGAGATATGTAGTAGACTGTGATTGCATTTTTATACAACTTTTGTTTTTGTGGGAGTTAATAGTTGCCTCTGGTTTTACTGTTGTTTAGTTTTTATAAATATATTTCTTCATAATTTTCCCCAAATGCTCTTCCTCATCTGTTATAGAAATTGATATTTTTTTCCAAATGATCAAACACATCAAATGGTCTAGCCTCTAAATTATGAAAGTATAAACTTCTTTTTGTTAAAGTCATCCATTTGTGATATTTCCATTATAGCAGCACTAGATAACTCAGACATACTGTGACTTCTGTAATTTTTCCCATCTTTTTCTCTGTTCCTCCTTTCTGAAACTCATATTAATCAGATATTGGACTTCCTGGATTGATAATCAAATTTTCTTTTATTTTCATTCCTCAGTGGAAATATCTTGTCTTAAGTTTCCAAAAGTATATACTGTAGATTTTTCAAACTTCTCCATTTGTTGTCTCTGTTTCCTTTAGATCCCCCTTTTCTGTTTGTTTTGGTGTGTTTCAGGCCAGAAATTTGCTCTCATAACTGATGATCTTTGGCTTTCCATTTGTATCTGAGAGTGAGGCACTAGAAAGCTGGCTGAAAACTGTGTTTATGTGTGTGTGCATGTGAGAGAGTGTAAGAGTGGCTCGTCCACTGGTGGACTTCATTTTGGGATGATAAGGTCACGAGGTGATATTTTTGTTGGGGACTCCACATGTCTTGAAATGTCTTATTTTTGTGCTTTCAGCTTCTCCAGAGAAGAATCTCCAGCCTCTAGCCTGCGGTGGGATGGACAAACAACAAGCTGTCTGGCTGCTATCATTTTGGAGAAGATGAAAGAAGGGGGCTGAAGTTCCTGTTGTTCAGTATGTGGATTTTTACTTAAGTTGTTTTGTTTTTAGTCCCGTCACTAGCCCCATTCCTTTGCTATCTCCGCGTCTATTCCTTTTGTCCTTTTGGGTTAACGCTTTTTCTTTTTTTTTTTAATAATTTTTATTGAGCTTTAAGGGAACATTTACAAATCAAGTCAGTTTCTCACATATAAGCTTATATATACCTTACTCAATACTCCCACTTACTCTCCCCCTAATGAGTCAGCCCTTCCAGTCTTCCCTTTTGTGACAATTTTGCCAGTTTCTAACCCTCTCTACCCTCCTATCTCCCCTCCAGACAGGAGATGCCAACACAGTCTCAAGTGTCCACCTGATACAAGTAGCTCACTCTTCATCAGCATCTCTCCCCAACTGGGTTAACACTTTTTTTGTGTGCTAACTTTACTGGAATTTCTGTGGGGTTTGGCAAGGAAAGTGAGAAAAACAGAGGATAATCTACCTGTTTGTGGAAGTCTAAGTCAACTACTTTCACAAATGGTCTTTGTCAATCGAGTCCTCTTAATTTCCATTTAATGGACTGTGTTGACTTTAAGGAGTGGGATAGATTGCTCTCCTTTACAACCCGATTCTGAGATGAGCAGCATCTTGCTCTTACAGGACGCTGTGCTTACTGAGTTTGCTTTCTAGTTCTCATACTTTAGGTCATCTCTTGCTGGTTTTAGGCTCATTTTAATGGATAGAAAGAAATAGGCCAACTTGGAAACAGCTCAAAATGTAGGTGCTGGGAAGTGGGATGAGGAAAGACACGTGAACGTGATTGAATGTTCAAAGTCTCATTGAGTGCTCAATAGAGATTCTTTGACATTGGGTCCTTTAATCAAGAATTTAAAAATTCTGCTGAAATGAACAAGTACCTTAGTTATTAGGAAGTAGGATAGCATTTGAAGTACAATTGTGGAAGCAGTGAAATACATCCAAGAACCCATGAAGCAATCACAAGTCTATTATCACCCATAATAGACTAGAATATAAAGACTTTGATTGAAGCTTTTTGGATATCTGTGATTTCTAAATCTATTTATGATAGCTAATGATATTCCCTAGTTATTATTAAGAATATTCCTAGTCCTCCCTGGGAGGAAGAATGATCCTTAAGGATGTCTTGATGTATAATTAGGTGGGAATATAGTTATATTTCTCTTTGAAAGTTCTGAGGATAACCCTCCAGTTTGCCAACTGACCTTATTATAAAGCTATTATACTCGGTGAAGTCTGTGGAGCCTTTATGATCTCATACAAGTATAGTGAAAGCAATAGATGGGAAAATACTCCATTAGATTGGTATAGTAATTTTGGGATGCTTGATTAGGTGAAAAAAATAATAACATTTATTGAGTGCCCACTCTATACCATACATTGTGTTAAGAAGTTTAAATGTGTTGTCATTATTTAAATCTTTGGGATGACCCCATAAGGTAGGTATTATGACTATGTACATTTTATAGATGAGAAACTGAGATCACACAAGGAGTAAGAGATAGAACCGTATTTTGAAGGTAGGTGTTTCAGTCAGAATGTTGGATAACGTTGTATAATGTTAGAGCTCTACCAGGTCCTTCTGGATCTGATTTTACTCTGTGTGTGTGTGTGTGCGTGTGTTCGTGTGCACCTGGCTTCAGTGTGTTTTTTCCTCCATGGGTTACCATCTGCAGCTCCTCTTTGGAGGACTGCACTCAGGATACTGGAGCCCGCTTTTCCTGGGTTGGCCTTTAACCGATGACTGTGGGGAGAGTAAGAAAGCTTAGCTTCCTTATCTCAAGTTGGGACCACTTTGGGGCATAACTTACACTCCAGGGTTGCCCCCACGGGGTTAGGCTGAAGCTTGTATTGCGGATCTCTGCTTGAGATTTCAGCCTTCCTTGGTTGCTTCACCTTTTCTCTCGTTTCTGCCATTCCCTTACGGGTTTCTTCTGGGGGCACTTCCTTCATAAATCACTTGCATGTGAATCATTGTTTCAGAGTCTGCTTCTAGGAAACTTGACCTAAGACAATATATATATATATATACACATATATATATTTTTGTTTTGTACCAATCCCATACATCTAGCTGCCACACAGTGGGGTAGAATAGCTGTAAGGTAGACCACCTCAGCACCCACTATCTTAACTCTGACTATCGTGCTATACATATACTTAGGAATTCACGTGTTTTCCCACAGTCTTCAAGGCCCCGTAAGATGTAGCTCCAGCCTGTTGCTCCAGCTTCATTTCCCATCACCCCCTCTTCTCTTAGTTTTCTCTAGTCACGTGACATTTTCTGTTCCTTGAACACATCGCTGCCCCAGGGCTTTTGCACTTACTGTTCCCTTTCTCATTATTTAGGTCTCAATCCAAATGACGTTACCTCAGAGAAATCTTGCCTGACCACCCGGTTGAAAGTATAGCATCCAACTCTCACATCTTTTAAGATTTGCCTTATTCCGTTTTATTTCCCTTCCAGCGTTTGTTATCACACAAAAATCACCTCTTTCATTTATTAGTTAGCTGCTTATGGTCTTCTCTCTTCCCTTAAAATGCTACTTTGATGAGATCAGGGAGCTTGTCTGTATTGTTCACTGTCGTATCCCCTGTGCCTGGGTCAGTACCTGTCTCATTAAACAAGCAAACGAATAAATCAATAAATAACGACATAGTTGCTGTTGATTCTGACTCATGGCGACCTCACGTGTGTCAAAGAACTGTGCTCCACAGGGTTTTCAATGACTGATTTTTTGGAAGTACATCACCAGACCTTTCTTCTAGGCACCTCTGGATGACTCGAACCACCAGCCTTTCAGTCAGCAGCCGAGTATGTTAACTGCGCCACTCAGGGACTCTGCCTCATAGAAAGGGCCCGATAAATATGAACAGACTGCTGAATATAGTGCATACGCTGGATGTCCTGCATTGAAAGGGCAAAGTAAGACCCTTTTCCTTCTATGCCTTCTGCCCTTTCTCCTCTCCATTATTCTGCGTGTCGAGAATGTCTGGTTACTGGAGGTGGAAATAGAAATCTGTCTCTCTGAAGCACATAGCAAGGTGTGACATATTTCAGCGTGCAGACAACGCCGATGGCCACTGGAGTGTTAAAGATGTATGGTTTGTGTCTATAGCAAGCTTATGTTGGCTTTTCTGAGGCTTGGTTCTAGAATTTCCAACTCAAAATTCGTCTGCTGGCCTGGGACCTTCTTCTTGCTTTCCCCTCCCCCAAGAATTATTTCCCGTTCACTGCATTTCTCTGGAGAACATATAGACGTGCACCCATTTCTCCCTTCGTCAATCTACCCCCTGCCAATATCCCAAGGGGCAAGGGCTTCGATAACGTGCTCATATTTTCAGGTAAATACTTTGGGTTGAAAGTGGCAAGCCTCCACTTGGGCATTTGAACTGCCTACATGTAGACCAACTGGCTAATTAGCTTTCAAGAGCAATTATGGCACTTGCATCAGAAGTGCCTAACACACAACCATATGTGGGAAGATGAAAAATACTGGCTGCTAGACCCCTGCTCTATTAGTGTATTTTTTTTAATTGAAATGAATAGATATAACACAATTAACCATCCTTTTATTGTTATAAAAAATATGTATAACAATATTTGCCAATTAACATTTTTCACATGTACAATTTAGTGATATTAATTACATTAATAATGTTATACAACTGTCACCAATATTTGTTGCTGAGTTTTCATCACGATAAACAGAAACTCACTGCTTCCTAAATAATGACCCTCCTTTGCCCCTCCCTCCCGCCCCTGGTGGTGGTAGTGTGATGAGTAGATTCCTACTCATGTGACCCTATAGGACAGAGTAGGGCTGCCCCATAGGGTTTCCTAGACTGTAAATCTTTATGAGAACAGATCACCAGGTCTTTCCTCCCAGGGACCTGGAGCTGCTGGTGAGTTCAAATCTCCAACTTTTGGTTAGCAGCTAAGTGCTTTAACCCTTGTACCACCCTGTGCTTGGTAATCACTAATAAAGTTTGGTCTCTTTAGCTATTTTTCATGAAGGAGATCGTACAAAATTTATCTTCATGACTAACTTATTTCACCTGGCATAATGTTTCCAAGGTTCATCCATACCATAGAGTGTGCATCAGGACTTCGTTCCTCTTTATGGCTGAGTAATAGTCCATTAAAAGCATATCTCACATTACTTGGTCCATTTATACATAACATAAACTAACCATTTTAAAATGAATTATTCAGTGGCATTTATTACATTCACAAGTTGTAGAATCGCCACCTCTAAATACTTCCAAAACCTCATGAGTGTATTTTAAAGTGACAAAGAGCCAACCTATCACGATTCTTGGCTGACCCTGCACAACTCTGTGTACACGTGTTTCTGACATTTCCCAATACTATCCAGTTACCTTCTTTCTGTTTATCAATGTCATTGTTTTACTGTCAGCATGTTTATGTCAAGAGATCCTTTCTTCTAGAAACTTTGGAGTGGATTGACACAAAGCCTGGGTAGTCATGGGTCAAATATGGTACAGAACAATCTAGAGAAGGGGCCAAGTTACAAGGCCTTGCCCGCAAATAGAGAGGAAGGAAAGAGGAAGTAAGTAATAAACACAGGTAATCCAATTCCAGTTGTCAAGCCAACAACTAAATTGCAAGGAAACAGAGCTTGTTGATAAGCTAGGGCTGGAATATCATAAGAGAGGAAGGCAGACACCACCGGTCCACGTCAAGTTAGAGAAAGCAGCAGTAAAGTGGAAAATCTGTTATTGAGGACCTTGAAAAACAGGCTGCACATGGTGCTTTTCATCCATTGATTTACCCATTCATCCATTTCAGGTATTTATTGAGCACCTGTGTTGTTTCATGTGGTCCAGTTGATGACCCAAGTTTCTGTGTTAAACAATTTGTATCTAGTTCACCTGCTTCCCTAAAAGATACTGGCTGTTGAACCATTTTGCAATCCAGAGTTCCTTTGATAGTCTTCTTAGCTTTCTAACTTCCTATTGCTGATTTTTTATCTCAAGTGGGAAAGCTGAAGTCGAAGTGGTGGTGAGAGCAGAGAGGACATGGTGTTTGTGGCTGTAGTAAAGCTGGGGCATGAGTAGACTGGACAAAGGACAGGGTGGTGGGAAGGGAAAGTGCCTCTGTTCGTTAATTCTGGTCAGAAGTCAGCCGAGCCTCGGGCAAGGAAAGCTTACATCCTGTAGTGCTGAGAGCCTCTTTGTACATACACGTTTAGCAGCCAGGGTGTGGGACCATGACAGTGCCCTCTCTGCTTGTCCAGATGATACCTTGAAGTTTGAGTTGACCCACCAGCATGCTTTTGTTGTTGTTAGCTACCACTGAGTCAGCCTCCAACTCATGGTAACCCCATGCATGCAAAATGAAACGCTGCCTGGTCCTGCACCATAACCATGATGGGTTGTGGATTGCACTGTTGTGATCCGTGGGGTTTTTGTTGGCTGATTTTAGGGAGTAGATCTCCACTCCTTTCTTCCTCATCTCTTATTAACCTGGAAGCTCTGCTGAAACCTATTTAGCATCATAGCAACACGTAAGCCTCCACTGACAGATGACTGGTGGTTGTGCATGGTTGCTTAATAAATATTTATTGAATGAATGTATGCATAAGTAGATAGTTGCTATCAACCATAAAGATGCCCAGAGAAAATTGCTGGACTGTAAAGATGTCCTACCCCAGAAGCAAGGGATAAGAGGATATGGGCAGGCTGGGCTCCCTTCTTTTTTTCCCTCCTGTCCACTGCTAGAGCCTTGGTGGGGCAGTGGTTAAGAGCTCGGCTGCTAACCAAAAGGTTGGCGGTTTGAATCTACCAGCTGCTCCTTGGAAACCCTATGGGGTAAGTCTGTCCTAGAGTCGCTATGAGTTGGAATCATCTCCACAGCAATGAGTTGGTGTCCTCTGCTCCCAGGAAGTAGATATCTTTTCTTTTTTAATGTGCCTGGAGTTGAATGCCTAATTTGAATATCCCCATGGGTGGAGACTTCTTTAGCTAAATTTGGGGGGCCTTCCGAAACATTCCCTCTTCTCAATAAAAATTCATTTTTAAATAAGCAATCCAAAAATTCCTTTATCTCAAAATACAATAAATTCTTGCTACTCCAAGTGTGGTCTGGGAGCCAGCAGATGGGGAGCTGGGAGCCTGTTAGAACTGCAGACTCTCAGACCCTGCCCCCGACCTACTGGAGCAGGATCTTCAGTTCATCAAGATCCCCAGGCGATGTGTATGCACATTAAAGTTGGAGAGACAGTGCTCTAAGTGATTACAAAGGCCGTGCATTACCTCTTATGTTGATTAAAACCCGAAGAGAAAAGAAAGACTCTGTAAACAAGTAATTGTTCACTTCTATTTGGTTTTTTGGTTTATGATCTGAAGAAGGGAAGTATTGCGTCCAGGGATGCCCACTAGACCCCTGACTTCTCCACCTACACATTGAGCTGGTCCTGGGCACCTCTTCCCTCAGGGAGGGATGTCCCCATTTGATAGGCTGTTCATAATGCTGAGTGCGCCAGACGGAGAGCTTGTCCAGGTCTTTGTGAGGATGATACACTAAGGAGGACGTGCCTTTTGTGGCTCAATTTTAAATTCACTGCAGCATAGCTATTGTTTTTTGAAAAAATTAAAGTCAAACCCAATAGTCAGAATCCTTCTTAAGAATTACCCAAAACCAAACCCACTTCCATTGAGTTGATTCTGACTCCTGCGACCCCGTAGGACAGAGTAGAGCTGCCCCACAGGGGTTCCAAGGCTGTATATCTTTATGGAAGCAGATGGCCACATCATTCTTCCACCGAGCAGCTGGTGGATTTGAACCGCCAACCTTCTGGTTAGCAGCCAGCACTTGAGCCAGTGTGGCTTTAGCCACCAGAGCTCCCGAAGGAGAACTAAAGACTCCGTATATAAAAATATATGTTTTACTTGAAATCCATCATATGACCAGAACACTTCCTTAACTGCACAATTCATTGCTCATCTTAGCATAGGAATTAACCACGTACTAGATGTCCTATGGAGCCCTGGTGGTGCAGTGGTTAAGGGCTATGGCTGCTAACTGAAAAGGTGGGCAGTTCGAATTCACCAGCCTCTCCTTGGAAACCCTATGGGGCTGTTGTTCTCTGTCCTATACCTGGTCTTTACCTGGTGTCATGGATTGAATTGTGTCCCCCCAAAATATCTGTCAGCAGCTGGGCCATGAGTCTCGGTATTGTGTGATTATCCACCATTTTATGTGATTTTCCTATATGTTGTAAATCCTGTCACTATGACGTAATAAGATGGATTAGCAGCAGTTATATTAATGAAGTCTATAAGATTAGCTAGTGTCTTAAGCCAATCTCTTTTGAGATATAAAGGAGAGAAGTGAACAGAGAGACATGGGGACCTCATAACACCAAGAAAGCAGCACCGGGAGCAGAGCGTATCCTTTGGACCTGAGGTCCCTGCGCCGAGATGCTCCCAGACCAAGGGAAGATTAATGACAAGGACCTGCCTGCAGAACAGACAGAGAGGGAAAGCCTTCCCCTGCAGCCGACACCCTAAATTTGGACTTGTAGCCTACTAGACAGTGAAAGAATAAACTTCTCTTTGTTAAAGCCATCTACTTGTGGTATTTCTGTTATAGCAGCACTAGATGGCTAACACACCTGTGTATATGGCTTCCCAGGACACTGACTACATTTGTCAGCCTCCTTTTTACGTAGATGTGGCCATGTGACTAAGACCTAGCCAATTGGATGTAGGCAGAAGTGGTGTTTGCAGTTTCTGGGTCATTCCATTAAAGGAAAAGGACAACTTCCCTTCTCCTTTCTCTATCCTGCTGCCTTGAATGTGGATGTGGAGGCACCATCTTGGACCAAGAGGAAAGGCCAAATTGGAAATGCTGGGGGAAAGAAGGTAGAAGGAGACTGGGGGCCAGATACTATAGAGCTGCCATTCTAGCCCTGGACTGCTAATGTTTGGGCTGTTAGGTTAGAAGTAATCTCCTTCCTTACTGGGGCCACTGCTATTTTGGGCCTATGTTACAGAAGCCCAACTGATATTCTAAGTAACATAAGGGGACGCTATGATGACGGGGGAAACCCTGGTGGTGTAGTGGTTAAGAGCTGCAGCTGCTAACCAAAAGATCAGCAGTTCAAATCCACCAGGCACTCCTTGGAAACTCTATGGGGCAGTTCTCCTCTGTCCTATAGGGTTGCTGTGAGTTGGAATCGACTCAACGGCAATGAGTTTGGTTTTTGGTTTTGGTGTGATGACTGGAGAGAGCCTCTGAAGGCTTTTTTTTTTTTTTTTCCAGGACAAAGAACCATTGTAAAGCCTAAAAAAGCAGTATGGGGAAACTTACTGTCTTTGGTTTGTTGTATTGTTTCATATTTATATGTTCAGAAGGAAAAAGTACCTATTACTTTAAAAAACTATGAAAAAGAGTAGAATGAAACTGATAGAGAACAAGGTCTTTAGAGGCTTGCTATTAACCCAGACCAAATCTCACAGAACCTAGATCTGAGCACAATATGTCTCTTACCTATACACTTTTCAGGTCAAGAGCAATGCTTATAGGGTAAACCTACAGAATGGACAGATCTGTTTTAGAAGAAGTACAGCCAGAATGCTCCTTGGAAGCAAGAATGGTGAGATTTGTCTCATGTACATTGGACATGTTATCAGGAGGGAACAATCCCTGGAGAAGGACACCATGCTTGGTAAAGTAGAAGAGGTGAAGAAGAGGAAGTCAGTGAAGAAGAGGAAGACCCTTGACGAGATGGATTGACACAGTGGCTGTAACGATTGTGAGGATGGCACAGACTGGGCAGTGTTTTGTTCTGTTGTACATAGGGTTGCTATGAGTCAGAATTGACTTCGTGGCACCTAACAACAACTACAGAGCTGCCAAAGGAGGGAAATCTCATAGTTTCAGTGTATCTTGATTTGAGCAAGGAATCTGAAATAATGTCTCTCATGATAGCTTTGTGGATAAGATAGAAAAACGAAGATTGGATTTCATTGCGTTTATACAGAATTGTGTCTGGTTGGTCAACTATACTTGGAATGTTTATCAATAGTCCTATTTTAACTGAATGTAATTTTTAAGATATGTTTGGCTGTAAACCACAGAAAACCCAACTAATAGTGGCTTAAGCAATAAAGGCACAATTGTTTCAGATAAGAAGTCTGGAGATAGGCCTAATAGGCTGATTCAGAAGCACTTCCATGTTCATCATATTTATTCTGCCTTCATTCTTGTCACCTCATGGTCCCAAGAGGGCTGCCATGAATCCAGGCATCACAACCATATTCAAAGGTAGAAATATCAGAGTGGTCAGTGTTAAGAGAGAACTTCTTGGATTGATCTAGCCTCCCCGCCCCCCCACCCCCAAATGGAAGCAAAATATTTTCCCACATTCCTGCTTGGAGGCCTCTCTTTACACCTCACTAGCCACTAGGGAATCTGGAAAAGTGAGTTTCTGGCTTTTCTTAGCCTCTATAACTGAAAATAACTGAAATAGGGAAAAGAACAAAGGGATGGGGGAAAGGCTATCAGATAACTTGACCAGTTGTGCCTGCCATACTGGGAAAGTGGCCTTTAGGGGTATAGCATGGAGTTTTGGGGTGTCAGCATGAGGAGACTATTAAGAGCTTGAAGAAGACATGAAAGTTATGATTATAATATTTTCAAATGGTGAGGAGGATCACTATCTTGGATGACAGCATTTGATTTCAAAAATTATGTTTTTTCCCAAAGATAAAAACTTTCTATTTAGATGAAATGCAAATGACATAAAGACAGACCAACCTGACTTGACAGAATTTAATGGGAAAAATCCATTGGGGTTTCAATTGGACACTAATTCCAGCATGAACAGCTAGAAAAGTTAGTGTGTAGCTTAAACCATAATACACAACATTGTGAGCTCTTTGGCTAGAGATCATCTCCTTTCTCCATTTTTGTGGTTTTACCTCCATTACTGTTACCTCCGTTACTGTTACTCATTTATTCATTCATTCGGGATAGCTTTGAGTCTACCCTATGGGTAGGACACAGTGCTAGGCATAGGGGATTTGTTGTTGTTGTTGTTGTTGATGACTGTTGTCCAGTCAGCCTCAGATTCATGGTGACACCATGTACGATGGAACAAAACATTGCCCAGTCCTGCGCCATCCTCATGATCAGTTGCAGACTGAACCGTTGTGATCCACAGGGTTTTCATTGACTGATTTTCAGAATTCGATTGCTGGGTCTTTCTTCCTCGTCTGTCTTAGTCAGGAAGTTCTACTGACATCTGTTCAGCATCATAGCAACACACAAGCCCCCACTGACAGACAGGTGGTGGCCGTGCATGAGGGTCACGGGTTTGACATTGAACCTGGAGCTTCTGTGTGGCAGGCGAGAATTCTGCCACTGAACCCCCACTGCTCCCAGGCACTGGGGATACAACAGTGAAAAAAATAAAAACAATGGTAGTTTAATTAAAAAGTGTGGTAAGTCCTCCAAAAATAAAAAATCAAAGAGTCTATGAAACTGGAGAACTGGAGCTTTGACCCGGTTATTAGGGATCAGGAAGATTTCTTTGGGGAATGGGTATTTCTGCAGAGACCTGGAGGACAAGTAGAAATTGGCCAAGCAGATTCACAGGGAGGAAGCATGTATAGGCAGAGAAAACCAGCACTATTGAAGGTGCTGAGGTAGAGAGGAGCAGACTGTGCTTGAGGAAATGAAAGGCCTGTGTGGTTTTCAGAGTGGAACTGGGGTGTGGGGAGCATTGGAGGCACGAAGGTGTCTAGAGATGAGCGTGCAGAATTGTGCAAGAGACAGACCTTTTGCAGTCTTATGGGCCATGATAAGGATGTCCGTATTTAGCTTTACATAGTTGGAATGCCCTTAAACAAGTCTCAGCAGGAGAAAGGTATGATCAGCTTCGCCCTGTGGAAAGATCCCCCTGGTTAATGTGCACAGAATGGTACAGCAGGGGGCAAAAGTGGATGCAGAAAACTGGTTATTAAATTATGCCATTTTGGACATTTGGAAGCGTGGACTTTGGGAGTAGAAAGAAGGAGAGATATTTAGTATTTGGAGATGGATTAGATGGAAGGTGAGAGGGAGGTTTCAAGCGTGATTCCTGGTTTTCTGGCTTTTGAAATTGAGAGGGTGGATTTGCACTCACTGAGAGAACACTGGAGGAAGAATGAGACCAGAAGAAGGGGTGGAGGCCAGTTTGGGGTGCACTAAGTTGGGGGTGCCTGTGAGGTATCCAAGGGGCTTTGTCAGCAGACAGCTGGATTTATGGGCTTGGAGTTCTGGACAAAGGTCTGAATGGAGATCAAATGTGTGGTCATCTGCTTAGGTATGGTAGTTGAAACCAAAGCATGGATAAAGTTGTCTAGGTAGAGAGTCGTAATAGTTAATTTTATGTGTCAACTTGGCTAAGCTATGGTTCCCAGTGGTTCGGCCAAACACTAGACTAGTTGCTGTTCCATAATGTCATGTAATGCAATGTAATCAATCAATTGAAAAGGAAGTTTCCTTAGGGTAAGCTTTGTCTCCAGACTATAAAGAGATATTTTAGCAAAACTCTTTCCACTCTGCACTCTTTCTGTCGCCTGGCCTACAGATCTTGGGATGCAAGCCTGCAGATGTCTTCAGCCTGATGTCTGACCTATCAATTTTGGGCTCGCCAGCACAAATCCCTTGAAGTAAATCTTCTCTCTGTATATATCTTCTCTCCATTTACGTATCTCACTGGTTCTATTTCTTTAGAGAATCCCAAGACAAGAGCATACTGCAAGAATGGAGGCAGTTGAAGGATCAAAGTTTGAGGAACCAACTTTTGAGTTTTAAAAGAGGAGGAACACTTGGCAAATGACATCGAGTAGTGGGAGGTAGGAGGAAAACTAGGAGACCCTGTAGAAAGGAACAGGAGACACCATAGAAGGCACTTGTTTCACGTGTGTGAAATTTGGTGGAGTGCAAGGAATGAAAGGTCTCCTTCCTCCATGCCTTACTTGCCTGATCCTAATCTGAAATTGAAATACATTCCCACAAATTGGGCATATTTAATGAATAGTGTTTATAATTCCCCAGTTGCAATTTAAATTGTGTGAGTTTAACCTCTGATACATCTCGCTTTGAAAACCGAAATTACTTTCCGTGATTATTTTTCTCCTCTGTGAGCCAGTGACCCTGCATAGGAAACAAGTTTCCAGCCCCTCAGCTCTAGAGGTTTGCATTTCAAAAGACCCTTCAGATACCAGAGGCAAAAGCTAGAGTGGGTTTGCAGTCAGTCCTGTCTACCAGAAAAGCGCAGGCAGGCAGCTTGGTAAAGGAGAATGCCGGTGAGAAGGAGGCCTTGACTTCGAGTTGGCCCTGATTCACTGTGCATTTCAAAGCAGATTAGGAGATGCTTTGGACAAACCCTTGCTGCACATCAGGTGTCCTTCCCAACGCCTTAGGTGGAACTAGCCACGAGTTCCATGAATTGTTAATGTTGATCCGAAACAGGGGTTTCAGTAACTCCTGCCCTCTCCTCTTCTATGGGAGAAAATCACGCCCCAGATGAGAGCAAAAGGCAGAATCCTCCAAACCCATCGCTGACAAATTACATGAGCAATTTGCTTGTAAAATGCAAGTTTATTTGGTTATTTTTTCAGGTCTCTTTCATTCTGGGTGTAAATAAATTTTGCCTAATATACCGCTTCCCTCCCATTTCTGGCTGCCAGGGATGATTTCTTATGAAAGATTTGGACTGACATCAGGAGCAAAACTGTAATATTTTTAGTTGCTTTGGCCTGTGGATATGGTAGAACCATGTGTTCTAAAACACTTTAAACACATACGCACGTACAACTAGGGCTTATTAGACTCGTTATTTTTAATCTAAAATACTTGCTTTATCTTGGTGACTTTCCAGGAGTCTCCCCAGCACCCTTCATTCCCTCCCGTGCCCCTCCCCCCAGCTTCTCTGGCATGCTGTTTCTTCCCTCTGCAACCCACTGTCTTCATTCACCCTTTCCTTGCTAAGTGAATTCTCCCCAGGCACAGAGACACCTGGCAGTGAAAGAAGAAATAATCAACTGCAGCTGAGCAATACTCCCCAGTGATATTTGCAATACTAACATTTCAGCATTATATCAGGGAGAGAAATGGACTGCTTGAAGGGAGAAGTTTCTCTTTCCAACCTGAGAAAAACATAAACGGAGTACACAGGAAAGGATTAAAAGAAAACTGGGTATTAAGGCTTTCTTTTTTTTTTTTTAATACTATTAGCACTGGAATAACACTGCTACAGGGTTTAAAACAGGGCTTGGAACCGGTTCGAACTGGTTCAGTCATGTCCGATGAAGTGAAACCAGAAGAAACATGAATTTTTACAATTTGGGTACACCAGAACGGTCACCGGAAAGGGAAAAATCATAGGTCAAAGCCCTGGAATGGGAGACTCGAAAGAGGTGTAGTTAGCCCCTTCAGGAACCTGATGCGTGAGACTGGATTATTGGCAGGATTGAGGAGAGCGACACCCATTCAGTGTGGCGTAGTCGGCCGCCATTTTGAACAGGGCACGGCTGTTTCTAACTGTGCTCAGAATTCCAGGGGCAAGAGATTTATTTGGTTGCTATGCAATGCATATGCTACCCTTGTTTTCTAAAAGGGAGATTAGGCTTCTAGCAGGGCTTTGACCTGTAATTTTTCCCATTCCAGGTACTGTTCAGGTTCACCCAAATTGTAAAAGTTTGGGTCTGTTGTGGTTTTGCTTCCTTGGCCATGGCCTAACTGGAAAGAACTGGTTCAAAGCCTTGGTTTAAAATGACCTTCAGGGGTTTTTTAGTTTAATCCCCTGCCCCGAGTCAGGATGGGACCCGAATTATTTTAGACAGGTGGTTGTCGATATCTGATTTTAAATGGCCTCCAAGGAAAAAGGATTTCACAACTTCCCTTGGTAACCAATTCCAGTCCATAATAATAGTGATGGAAATAAAAATGACTTACTTGGAGATGTCTGATCGTATTACTGTCAATTACCATAGAACCTATAGGCAGGGCTGGCCATTCTGTATTTGGGTTTTTAAAGTTTATTCTTCTTTCCAAACTCTCTAATTTTAAACATTGTTTTACAACCTTGACAATCCAAAGGCTCTTTCTTCCTTGTTTCTAGCTCAGAGACTTATTGTATTTTAAACTAATTTCTTTTTGTATTTGTATTTTAAACTAGTTTATTTTTGTTTGGGCTTTAGCAGAGAAGAGGACAGCTGGGCCTTTTCTGCACTCAATTATCTTTACAGACTAAGGCGTCATTATTATTATTTCTGATCTGTCTAAAGTATGTCCCAAATGACTTAGCCTGTCTTTTTAAACATTTTATTACATACTCAATATTAAGGCAATATTGATGGAAATCAAAATTTAAGATGAACACAAAGTTGCCCATGAGTCTGCCACACCAGTGGCTAAAACATTCAAAAAAAAAAAAAAAAAAAAATTTTTTTTTTCTGTTTCCATCTAGTATGTGTCTTTATGTAAACATAGTTTTTTTTTTTAGTCATATATAACTTAATGTTCTGTTTTTTAAATTTATACTAGTTGCTAAGTGTTTTGCCTTTTCCTTAGAACTACTTTATAAGTCAGTGCATATAATTTTGTTATTGGTTTTCCCATATCTTACATAAACATTCTCATTAGACATTTAAACAGTTTGCAGCTTTTTAAAAACAAAATAAATAAAATTGTTGTCAGAGCAGAGAAAACTTCATAGCACCTACAAAGTTGGTGGCTGTTTATCCATTCATCTGTTGATGGGCACTGAGGTTGTTTCCATCTTTTTTACTATTGTGAATATTGCTGCAATGAATGTGGGTGTGCAATGGATAAACAAATTATGGTACATACACGCAACGGAATACTACGCAACAATAAAGCATGATGATGAATCTGCGAAACATCTCACAACATGGATGAAACTGGAGGGTATTAGGCTGAGTGAAATAAGTCAGTTACAAAAAGGACAAATACTATATGAGACTACTATTATAAAAACTCATGAAAAGGTTTACACACAGAAAGAAACAATCTTTGATGGTTACGAGGAGGGGAGGAGTGGGGAGGGAAAAACACTAAATAAGCAACAGATAAGTGGTAACTTTGGTGAAGGGTAAGACAGTACACAATACTGGGGAAGTCAGCACAACTTGACCATGGCAAGGTCATGGATGCTTCATAGACACATCCAAACTCCCCAAGGGACTGAATTACTGGGTTGAGGCTGGGGACAAAAAAAATAAATAAATAAAAAATTGGTGGCTGAACAGTAACACAGCGGGAGGTCTCTGGAATCTCACTGATGCTCAGATTCCAAGCCTTGCTGAATGGAAAGCCCTGATGCCACTCTCAAAACATTTCAACTAAATCATACTAAATCTTCAAACAAAGACCAAACTTAATGTATCAACTATAGATCAGATGGACTCACCACTGTTCTCCTCTCCCATCCGTCTTCTGCCCAACTCACACACTAGCAACCTGACAGGAAGGACCATACACTTTGCTGGAGGTAAATATTAATAACTTCAGTCTCTATTGTTCTTTGCACACAATTTATGACATACAATAATAATTGATAAGACATGAGACAAAGTAGGAAAATGTGACTTATAATCCAAAGAAAAAAAAAAGAGTCAAAAGAAGTAGACCCATATATGACACAGAGGTTGGAATTTGCACATGTATGCTTTAAAATAGCTATAGTAAATTTGTCAAAGAATTTAGTAGAAATGATATTCAACATATATAAACAAATGTGGGAAACATTAAAAAAAAAAAAAAAAGAATGAAATAGAAATGCCTGAAGAATACTATGTCAGAATGGATTTTAAGAATTGAAGTGATAGGCCAACAGAAGGAAAGAATCAGTAAACGTAAAAGCAGATTAATAGAGACAGCATTTTATATAAGCTGAAAACAAAGAGAAAATAAGGAAAAAAACTGAAAACAACATCTGAGACCTTAGGGACAATATCAGTATCAAGTGGTTCAATATATGCATAGAAGGAGTCTCAGAGAGAGAAGAGAGAGATAAGAGGGCAGAAGAAACATTTGAAGACATAAAGGCCATGAATTTCCCCAACTGATTAAACATATCAACTTACGGATCCAAGAATCTCAGCAAACCAGAAGTTGAATAAATTCAAAATAAACCATGGTCAACTTCTGAAAAGCAAAGATAAATAGAAAATCTTAAAATTAACCTGAAGACAGTACTTACAGAATAATGGCAGATTTTCTACCAGACATGATAGAGGCCAGAAGATGTAAGAATGGTATCTTTAAAATGCCAAATGATTTTTAAAAACTGTTACCTAGAATTCTATGTCTTGTGAAAATATATTTAAAACTGAACGTAAATAAAGACATTTTTTGACACAAAGAGGCCGAGAGAATTTGTCTCTAGCAGACTGCATTATAAGACATACTAAAGGAAGTTTCTCAGCCTGTAGGAAATGATTAATGAGACAGAAGCCTGGATAACCAGTAATGAAGGAAGAACATCAGAAGAGGTGCCCATAAACTCATTGCCACTGAGTTGATTCTGATTCATAGCAACCTTATAAGACAGAGTAGAACTGCTCCATAGGGTTTCCAAGGCTGTACATCTTTATGGAAGCAGGCTGCCACATCTTTCTCCCACAGAGCCACTGGTGAGTTTGAACCACCAACCTTTTGGTTAGCAGCCAAATGCTTAACCACTGTCCATCAGGGTTCCCTTAGAAAAGATACATATGGGGGAAAATAGAATATATAGATGTATACACACACACATACACGTGCATATATACACATACATATATACATATAGATACATATACACATATATTTACATATATACACATACATACATATATATGTGTGAAGATCACAGCCTTGAAAACCCATGGAGCAGTTCTACTCTGCACACATGGGTGTCTATGAGTCAGAATCAACTTTACAGCAACAAACAACAAAAACAGCAACACACACAAACACATATGCACTTAAAAGACTACAGGTAGGCCCTGACTTACAACGTATTTGAGTTATAACCAACCGCACTTACAACTGTCATTTTTTTTGGTACCTCTTATCATTAATAAAGAAAACCTGGTGGCATAGTGGTTAAGAGCTACAGCTGCTACCCAAAAGGTCAGGAGTTTGAATCCCCCAGGCACTTCTTGGAAACTCTCTGAGGCAGTTCTACTCTGTCCTAACAGGGTTGCTATATGTCGCAATCGACTGATGGCGATGGGTTTTGGTTTTGTCGTTAGTAATATGCACTACGTACAGTGTGGCAGTATGTAATTTGGTGATGTTATCATTCTCAGGTGTTCAGTTGCAGATGTTCAATGTTATGACTTACTGTTCAAAACACTGCCATATAGCAGGCTATGAGAACTAAAAAAAAAAAAAGAGGTATTTGGCTTGTCAGAACCTATTTACGACGGACTTGTCTAAACAGAACCCAGTTGTAAGTTAGGAACTACCTGTATTGACCTTTTAAAACAAAAATATAGGATTATAACTTATGTAACGAGTCCCTTGTTGGCAAAAATGGTTAAGTGCTCAACTACTAAGTGAGAAGTTGGCACTTGGGACCCAGAGGCACCTCAGAAGAAAAGCCTGGCAAGCTAATTCTGAAAAATCAGTGACTGAAAATCCTGTGGAAAAGGAGGGTGAAAATGGTTGCACAACTCGAAGAATGTAACCAGTGTCACTGAATTGTACATGGAGAAACTTTTGAATTGGCGTATGTTCTGCTGTGTATATTCTCAACAACAAAAATAAAATAGATTATAAAAAAAAGAAAGAAAACCCTATGGAGCAGTTCTACTCTGACACACATGGGGTCGCCATGAGTCAGAGTCAACAGCAACTGGTTTTCGGAAATCTGTAGAAGTAAGTTATATAACTACCAGAGCACAAAGATTAGGAGAAGGGCTAAATGCAATTAGACAGCTGTAAGTTTCCTAAATTATTTATAAAGCAGTTTAACGTTTTATTGTGATAGTTAAAGAATCATATTTTAACCTCTAGATCAACTACTAAAAAATAACAAATAAGTATATTTAAAAAGCAATAGAAGAGATAAAAGGGAATACAAAAATAATCAACCAACCAAAACAAAAAATAAACAAAAACATCATTAACCCAAGAGAAGGTTGAAAATTAGTAAAATGAATGAAGAACAGATGAGACAAATAGGGAAACAATACCAAGGTGGTACCTTAAATCCTGCCACATCAATAATGGTGTTAAATGCAAATGAACAAAACATTCCAAAGAAAAGCAAAGACTCTTAGGTTAAACAAAAAACCATATCCTACTATATACTGTTCGCATGACAAAAACCTAATTAAAAAAAATAGGCTAATGGTGGATAAGGAGCCCTAGTGGTGTAGTGGTTAAGCACTTGGCTGCTAATCGAAAGGTCCGTGGTTCAAACCCACCAGCCTTTCCACGGGAGAAAGACCTGGAGATCTGCTCCTGTAAAGATTTCAGCATAGAAAACCCTATGGGGCAGTTCTACTCTGTCCTATAGGGTCGCTATGAGTCAGATTACACCTGACAGCAATGAGGTTTTTTAATGCGTC
Source organism: Elephas maximus indicus (assembly GCF_024166365.1). Taxonomy (NCBI): domain Eukaryota; kingdom Metazoa; phylum Chordata; class Mammalia; order Proboscidea; family Elephantidae; genus Elephas; species Elephas maximus. The sequence continues at coordinate 8,193,793 of NC_064845.1, forward strand.
AAAAACATACTATTCAAACATTAAGGATAATAAAACTGGTGTGATTTTTAAAACAGACTTTAAGATAAGGCATACTACCACAGATTAAAAAGGGATATTTCATAATGATGAAGAGGTCAAATCATCAGGAAGATGTAGTGGTCCTAACTGTGTATTCGTCTAATGAAAGAACATCCAAATACTTGAAGCAAAATTGACAGAACTGAATGGAGAAATGGACAAATTTGCTATCATGCAGACCATTGAAAATTACTGAAAGGCCCTTTGGGTTCCCAGCTCACACATGCACGTACAGACACATTCTGACCCAGATTGAATGGGAGGGGGGGTGGTGCTGAGGGGAGGGAACTCTCTGGGACCTTTGCAGCCTAAGGCTATAGGACAAGTAGCAGTCTCGGCCCATGATACGAGTACATGAGCCCTTTACTCCAAAGCTTCTTGTAGGCCAGCATCCTGGAAGGAGTCACAGGTTGAAAAGATGTAGACACTTCAGCCCTCCCAGCTGCCAGGTAGAGCCAGTCCCCTCACTATGAAGAGCCTTCCATTGCCCCCAGTGACGATGATTTATTGGTGTGTCATGAAGTGGAAAATGTGGGGAAGCCCTGTTTTGTCATCCCTGTTGCCCCCAACCCCCGACTCTTCTGCATTGATAGCCTGTTATTGTTGCCAGACCTTGGCTTGTTCTTGAGTGGAACATTCTACAGGGTTCCCTGTGGTCTGCTGGGGCTAGTAGGGTCCTAACAGCCTGGGACTGTTCCGTGGTAGCCCCTGGCACCATGGAGGGCCAGTGACAGCTATGAAGCTTTACCCCAGGCCATTCTGGAAATGCCTGAAGGTATGAGTACAGGTCCAGGCTTCTGTGTTGCCACCCAGCAGGTGGTAGTATGGGTGGCTATAGTTGCCTTTCTTATAGACAAAGGTAACTTTGCAAATATAGAATAAAAGAGCTTGGCATAATATTTCCCCCCCTAGAGAAAGAAAAGGTAAAATGTCTGAGCTTAGGAGTATTAAGCAAGGTTATGAAGGGCTGGAGTTCTTTTCGATGGAGGCTAGCCATGAGACAAGTTATTAGAAATGCTGAACCTGGAGGCTAATAAAAGAACAAAAATTGGAAAAGGTCCTTTTTGAGGTGAAAAAAGAACCAAGAGAAGAAAAGTCTAAATGTACAGCAAGAATGGGCGAAAGCTCACATTACAAAAAGAATAAAATCACTAGAAGATGGATCAGAAGTCTACCAATTCCAAGTGGCTGCAGCCAAAATAGTTTTAAAGTTATGTTAGAAGATCAAAGACCAAGTAATGATAGCATTAAAGAAAGGTTTGGATGAACATGGCCGTCTTTGAGAAAGTCTGAAAATACTTTCATCAGAAGGTCAAGGATGGAAAGAGTGAGAAACCCAATGGAAAAAAAAGAAAAGGTTGAGTAATCTAAAGCATCATTTCTCAAACTTTTTGGTCACAGAACCTATTTGCATTCTTAAAAATTATTGAGAACCCTGAAGGGTTTTATTTATATGGGTTATATACATTGATATTGACTGTATTAGAAATTAAAAAGAAAAATTTAAAAATAATTATTATTATATCTAATAATAATATTATAACAATACAGTAATCAATTACACAATTATTAATTGTTACGAAGTCATGACATCTGAAAATGAATAACAAATTTTAATGAAAAATGTCTGTTTTTACAAAACAAAGCAAAAAAATAAGTGAGAAGAGTAATGTTCTACAGATTTGTAAATTTCTTTAATGTGTGGCTTAATAGAAGATAGCTAGATTCTTACATCTGCTTCTAAGCTCAACATGTTGCAGAATGTTGTTTTAATTGAAGTACATGAAGAAAATACTGCCTCTTAAGTATTTTTTTTTTTTTAAGTATGTAGGTGAAAAGGGGAGGAGAATGTTAACACCCTTTTCAGATAACTGTGAATGTTATTCTTTGTTACTATTCTAAAACTTGACAATTGTTTCTCATAGGGTAGTTGGAATGTAGGATCTGAAACCATTTCAGTGAAATGTTTGTGTTTTGTTAAATTAAAATTCATTGGCCCATTGTACGTTTTGAATGGCTCTTTTACCTCTGCATGATTTTGTAACATCATCTATTGGATGCTTGAAAAATATTGGTTTACTGAGCTCTGCAACTCTTACAAATGTTGACACATTTTATTACACAATATCAAGATATTATATTAGTTACCAAAAACGTCAGTTTCACTACAAAAGTGAGTATTGAGGAGCTGTCAAGCTTATGGTGACAGATACAATTTTTCCAAAATCCTAATTTTCACTGGAAAGCTTGGATTTTATCTTTGGCAACAAGTACCTTCAATTACTTTTCTTTAAGTGACAGGCACACTTTGTTTATTTTCAAGAAAATGTCTGCCAAATACCAAAATGTGAATAACCAAAGTTTGCCTGTCAGTTTGTCTACAAAGTAAAAGCAGTGTTCCATGAAACGAGTGGCTAGTTTAGCTTGCAACTTGAACTACTGCAGCCATGATTTTCCTCCAGACAACGATTGTACTTTGGTATGAAGCAGAAGTGCTTTGTGCATACTTCCCATTTTGTCACTTAAGATGTTAGAACAATATATACTAAAGGGTCAAGCTTTCAAAAAAATTAAGTTTTGGCTTATCAATTAGAATTTTATAATTCTTGTCAATTAGAATCTAAATCTAATTATAAATTAGAATGCCTTTTTAAGAAATTAACAGGCTTAATTTTTTTGGAGAAGTTTTAGGTTTACAGAAAAATTGAACAGAAAGTACAGAGAGTTCCCAAACACTCCTTTCCCCTGCCCACAGTTTCCTCTATTACTAACATCTTGCATTAATTAGTGTGGTACATTTGTTACAGTTGATGAACCAACATTGATATATTGTTATGAAATAAAACTTTATCAAGGACATCCTTTTTTTGAGGGGATTTTTTAAAATTTATTTTGCTGTCGTTGTTGAGAACATACACAGCAAAAGTACACCAATTCAACTGTTTCTACATGTACAGTTCAGTGACACGGATTACATTCTTCAACTTGTACATCCATTCTTACCCTTATTAAGTGAAACTGACTTCCTTCTTCTTGAGATTACATGGTAGCAAAGAATACAATGACTTCTAGTACTTTTTGTACCACTGCCTTCATTGATACTAAGTACCAGCAATTTTACCCATCATTGTTTTTGCACCAAGGTTGCAAATGTCAAAGTGGAAAAAGAAAATAATGTATTACTATTATTATTAAAATAAATTTGACATCACAGATCCTCTGAAATGGTACCATGGATGACGCTTGAGAAGCGCTGCTCCAAAGCACAGGTGGAAAAAGTTCTACATGAGAAGGTACATCACGTCAGGACTCCAACTAAATGCTTGCTAAAGATGATTGATTTGGTTGCTCTGTTTTGGAGAAGATGACATGGCTGAAGATCACCAGGAGACAGACATAATAAGAGAGTTAAAAACTGGAAACTGCTGAGATTATCAGTCAATAAGAGCTTTGAGGAAACTGATTGATGCTGCCAAACTAAATGCTTCCTTATTAACCCTTGAAGAAGAAAGTAACCAAATACATATTCAACTACTAGAGAAGATGAAAGAATCACTAACAGATTACATCACCACTCTTCAAACAGCAAAATGCATTGTTGGAATCAGGAAATGCAAAAATTAAAAGTGAGGTTCAGAAACTTCAACATAAACTTTTTGTGCGGATGTAAGGTTTCGAGTCATTTGGGTAAATACCTAGGAGCTTGGACAAATAATTTCTTTTATAAGGATCAGCACAGAGCTGGTTCCTATGAGGCAGAGTTCAAAGATGTCCCAAACGTCCAGCTTTTCAAAATTTCTGTACCACTTCATCATCCTTAACATCAACTACTCCCTCTCGCCTCAGTACTCTCCCTCCAGTCTTTGGGTTCTCTAATTCACTGCAACATTTCACAGAACTCACGAGCAACGGAAATGGCTCACACAGTTGTGGAGGCTGGCAAGTCCCAAATTCATGCATCAGGCATAGGCTTCTCCCTGGCCCTCAGTCTCTGCCAAAGACACTCAGCTTTCTTGATCGGTGGGCCGGGAAGCCCCCTGCACTGTCACCTGCGCGTCTCTTCTGCCGGTCTCTTCTTCCTTGGTGGGGGTGGGCTTTCCTCTCTCCTGCCTCTGGGGTGGCTCATTTCAAGCCCAGCAGGATGGCAAAACTGACCAATCCACTTGTTGGGTCACAATTACCCTGTTACACAGTCCTGCCCAATCACCTGGGTGGGAGTTGCAAGACCATGGCTAGAAAGTCCATACAAAACGCAATCCATTACACCGCAGAGCTCAATTACTGGGTCATATGATAAGACTATGTTTAACTTTGTAAGAAACTGCCAAACTGCTTTCCAGTGTGGTGGTACCATTTTTCATTCCCACCAGCAATGAATGAGCTTTCGTGCTATTCCATGTCCTTGCCAGCGTCTGGTGTTGTCAGCGTTTTGGATTTAGCCATTCTAATATTTTTTAATAGGTGTAGTGGTATCTCATTGTTGTAATATGTCTTCCTCTGATGGAGCAGTTGGTCCACATCCTTAAAAATGGGATCTGGTGGAAAGGATACTAAAATTTCTTTTGGTAATTTGGGTCCTCCTGATCTATCTCTCCCACCTGAAAGTGAAGCAACTGGCTGTTTTTTGCTCTTCAACCCCATCATCCAGACAAATATTCCATGCTGGGAATGGACCCATGGGGACTGTTCGTGAGAGAAGGACCTCTTCTACTACTTTTATTTCCCAAAAAACCTGTGTGAAGTCCCCCATGATTGCTTTCCCCAGGGGATTTCTGTGGACTATCTCAACCTTCAGTAGTGTTAAAGAACATCTGTCTACCAAGGGAATTTCTTTGTGACCCTTGCTAACAGCTGGATTTCACCCCTAGGCCAAAGAGTGAATCCCCTGGGGCTGAGTCAGCCTTCAGTAGCTACCCCTTCTCCAAGTCTGACCCAGAGCAACAACGCTTCTGCTTTCTAAAGTCATTGTGAGTCCTTTTAGTTTAGCAGCTCTTGCTGAAGTGATTGCACATTTGTTCAAATTGAAACTTCATAGATTGGTAACTCTTACGATGGTATAAGTAGAGCTGACTTATAAATTAGGGCCTTATGAAGAAATTATTTCTATTTTATTGTATTCTCTAGATAGTAGAAGATTTGTATTTTGATTTGATTAACTAGTCCACCGTTACATAAGCTATAATAGGCATTTCGCATGAGCAACTAGATGCATTTAAAACATTAAAAGCCATTTTTCTCTGCTAAGACTATGTTTTCTATTACATGATTGAGAAAACTCTGAAAGTTGTTTGAAGTGTAATGAAATCAATTTTCATCGGTTTTAAAAAGTAATAAGTACACAAATAGAGTGGTGTTGTAGAACGTGTTCCTGCTTCAGAGCGGCACTGAGATGAGACAGTGTTAAATGTCTGTGCATCCAGAGGGAGCTGCCACATCTTCCATGTGGTCCTTGCTAAAGGGAGACCCAAAGAACCAGTTCTGCTACCCATAGCCCATTACCCACTACAAGTCTACAGATATGAGAAAACAGGAGAGATTGGGTGCACTGCGACGGATCGTGTTTGTATGGCGTTTCTAGACATGTCTTGTAACTCCCACCCAAGTGATTGTGTGATAGGGTAATCGTGGCCCACCAAAGGGATTGGTCAGTTTTGCCATCCTGCTGGGCTTGAAGTGAGCCACCCCAGAGGCAGGAAAGAAAAGAATTCCACCACCACCAATGAAGAACAGCCCGGAGCCACCATGTCCTTTGGTCCTGGGATCCCTGTGCTGAGAAGCTCCTAGACTCAGAAGAGAAAGAGATGTACCACTGAAGGCATGGAGCAGCAGAGACTTGGCAACAGGACACAGTGTGATTGGCTTCCCGGACCATGGAAAGAGAAAGTCGAGTGCCTTTGGGCAGAGGCCTAGGGCCAGGAAGAGATGTGCCTGTGAGCACAGCTGGGAAGAGGCTGTCCTGATGGAAGAACTGTATACTGAGTGCTCCTGAGCCTGAATTGTAACTGTTACTTCCCTAATAAACCCCATAATTGTGAGTATTGTTCTTGAGTTCTGTGTGGCCTTTGCAATGAATTATTGAACTCCCAGAGGAGTGCCTTGTGAGCGATGGTTGGTGTCAGAATTGATAAAGATGGTGGAGAGAGGAGGCATGTCTGACTTCCTGGGAATCAGCCTTGGGCTATTGATCTTGATTCTCCTTCCCCCTTGTGAAGTTAGAGGAGGTCAGACACTGCCCGTTTTTACATTGGGGGATATTAGTAGTAAGGATTACCTTGGGGAGAGATGAGCTGTGTGTCTTCCTCTACCTTTAAGCCAAGTGAGGCGGGGGCTTCATTACAACTCCTGGAGAGCTTGTCCTGTGTTGGAGGACACAGAGCCTTCTGTGGGTCGCACTTAGAAATATCTAAAGGTACGAGGCTGTGGTTTCCATTACTGAATGTTTTGATCAAAGATTCTATAGAAGAATCTCAATCAAAAGGGAGAAAATGTGGAACAGAATTTCAAATTTCATGGAATCCAGAATTTTTGGAGCCATTGATGCTGGATGAACTCCTGAAACTATTGCCCTGAGATAATTTTTAAACCTTAAACCAAAAGTATACCCTGAAGTCTTCTTTAAACCAAAGAATAGTTAGGTTAACTAGGAAAGAATGTCTGCCCTGAACATTGTGTCACATTGACAACAGCAACTTGAAAGTCTAGATAGGAAGCTTCGGGGGTAGTGAGTTCAAGTTAGTGGTAGAGGAACAATTCAGAAAAGGAGGATGAGAATGGTTGTACAATTTGAAGAATGCAATCAGTGTGACTGAATGGTACATGCAGAATTGTTGAATTGGTGTATGTTTTGTTATGCATATTTTCAACAACAACAACAAAAATAAAATAAATTAGTAAAAAAATAATAAAAAATGCATGAGGCTGGTTATAGCTTCCCAGGAGGTCAGATGATTGAATGGGTTGCCGCCAGATCCAGGGGGACTTTCAGTTCTGTGCGTCAGAGGTGGACCTCTGAAAGTAGCTGGACTTGTGTTGAATTTAAGGAGCCCAGCCTCAGAGCTCTGCCTGGGCCTATGTCATAACCCAAAAGTTAGAGTCTGGAACAATGTAGCTGGAGCCCCCAAATGGGGAGTTCCTCACCGGAAATGAACTAAAGAGTAAGAGCTAATATTTAGATCCCTGGCCTACACAGGGAAACCCTGGTGGCATAGTGGTTAAGAGCTATGGCTGCTAATCAAAAGGTCGGCAATTCAAATCCACCAGGTGCTCCTTGGAAACTCTATGGGGCAGTTCTACTGTGTCCTGTAGGGTCACTATGAGTCGGAATTGACCCGAGGGCAATGAGTTTTTGTGTTCAGGTTTGGCCCACACAGACAGAAGCCTGACCCCAAATTTGTATCAGCCAAGTAAGACTTTTCAGCCCTTTTGCCTCTCCTCTCTACTCCTGCCCCATACTGAGTAAAGGAAGTGGGGAAGGAGGTAAAACAGAAATAGAAAAAGCCATCTTCCTGTACCCCCGCAGCTTCCCCACCTTCACTGCTGGTTTCTGAGCTCAGATCAGACCAAGGGTTTTATTTAAATTGAATGAGATTGAAATTTTTGATTCAGCCATCATTAAACATTTTCATGCTAAAAAATGAAAGTTTTTTTATTTTTAATACCTTAAAGTGATTGGAAAAGCTACAGGACATGCTTCAAATGTCATCCAGTTGAAAGAAATGTTATGAAAATAAAGATATTTCAATATTTTACCCTTTCTTCCTGATTCTGGCTTGTTAAATATGCCCAAGATGATAGTGCATAAACCTTTTTTTCCCCTTATTTTTGGTAATTTCCTTAAGGTAAATGCCCAGATGTAGAGTCATTAGTCAAAGGCCATGAACATCATTATGGCTTTGCATAAGCAGTGCTAAACTGCTAACCCATTGGTTTATCGATATAAACTGCCACTGTTATTAGGTGCCATTGGGTTGGTTCCAACTCATAGTGACCCTATGCACAACAGAACAAAACACTGCCCTGTCCTGTGCCATCCTCACAATCGTTGTTATGCTTGAGCCCGTTCTTGCAGCCACTGTGTCAATCCATCTCATTGGGGATCTTCCTCTTTTTCAATGACCCTTTACTTTACCAAGCATGATGTCCTTCTCCAGGGATGGGTCCCGCCTGATAACATGTCCAAAATATGTGACGCGTGGTCTTGCCGTCCTTGCTTCTAAGGAGCATCCTGGTTGTGCTTCTTCCAGGACAGATTTACCACTGGCAACACATAAAAAAATTAAATTTATGCCAATTTTTTTTTTTTTCCTTTTTACCACTTATTTATTGTCTGGTTAGTGTTTTTCCCTCCCCACTTTATGTGAAAAATTTTTGTACTCTTTCCCTTGTGAGACGATATCCCAGGTAAGAGTTAAAGTACTACGGTGTAAAAAGTAGAACAGGACTTAAAACTATGAGCTTTCTCTTTGCACATATGACTATGTGATTATATATTTGAAAAAATATATAAACATGCGTACAGAGTTTGGTAAAGACAAAGATGTCTTCTCGAGACCTAGGGGAACTCTCAAAAGTCTACAACCTAATCCCTGAAACTGTGAATATGTTGTTACATGGCAAAAGGGACTCTGCGGATGTGATTAAGGTTATGGGCCTTACAATGGGGAGATTATTCTGAATTACCTGGGTGGGTTGAATCTACTCACACGAGCGCTTAAAAGCAGAGAACTTTCTCTGGCTGGAGGCAGGAGAGATATGGCAAAGAAGTCAGATCCAAAGCATGAGAAGGACTTGATACACTGTTGCTTGTTTGAAGATGGAGATGACAAGGAATGCAGGTGGCCTTTAAGAGCTGAGAGAGGCTCCCAGCCGACTCGGCCAGCAAGGAAATGCAGGCCTCAGCCCTCTATCCACAAGAAGCTGAGTTCTGCCAACAACCTGAATGGATTTGGAAGCAGAGCCTTCAGATAAAAGCCCAGGCTTCCTGATACCTTGCTTTTGACCTTGGGAGCTCCAGAGCAGAGGAACCAGCGGAGCCCACCCAGACTTCTGTGTTGTATTTTTAAGCTGTTAAATTTGTAGTCAATTGTTATAGTGGCAATAGGAAATGAATACAATACCCCAGGCAATCTTGAAGAGCAAAGCTGGAGGACTTGAGCTCCCAGAAATCAAAGTTCCTACCTTCTTGAAATCTACACTTTAATGCGAGGAGTCTTCCAGGAGGACAGGGTACTGCATTTATCAAAAATTGCCACGAGTCATGTTAGATACATTTGCAGAAGGGTGCTACGTAGTTCGGTCTCTCATGGCCTCGTCTCAGTTATTGCCATGATGACCTGTTCCACGTGAGATACCTTTCTTTCTTCCTTTTCCTACCTCAATTCTACTAATGGTTCCAGGTGACCTGTTCTATTAAGAACAAGGAATTAACAACCACAAAAACTTCTTTGAATATTTCACACCAAATTAATCATGTTCTTTCCTGGTTGCTTACACTTAAAAACAGCACTTTATCATTCTCTGTATGATGGGTGTTAATGCAATTGATAGCAGAGCCCTGGTGGTGCAGTGGTTAAGAGCTCAGCTGCCAACCAACAGGTCATCAGTTCAAATTCACCAGCCACTCCTTGGAAACCCTATGGGGCAATTCTACTCTGTCCTTTAGGGTCACCGTGAGTCGGAATTGACTTGATGGCAATTTTTTTTAGTGCGATTGATTTGTTTTGTAGTGCTTACACAACCCAGCCCTCTTTTCTAAGGCTGTCCTCTCCCTTCCTCACAAAGCTCCAGAGGAAAGATGACTTTTGTGACCATATTTATGTTATATGACCCTTTCCCTCCCTGACCACAACTGGGGTGGGATGGATCCCAGACCCATAATCTGCGCCAATTGTATTCGCTTGGGAATTTGAACAATGTACCACAGAGACAGGGTACATTGTTACTTAGTGGTCCCAGTGGACCCCACCTCCTAGATAAGTGGAATAATCATTCCCATTCTTGTGTAGTCCCTCCCCTTGAATCTGGGCTTTCGCCAATAGAAAGCAGCAGAAGTGGGGCTGTGCCGGTTTCACTACATTGAACACGTGTTCAGGCTTATAATTAGAAAAGGCATTAGAACGCAAAATGGGGCTAATGGCTTCTATCTCATAGGGTCATATGAGAATTAAATGAGCTTACGTTCATCAGGCGCCTTGCCTGGTGCTTGTTACATGCTTGGCACTTAATAGGGGCATAAATAAATGTGAGTTGCATTTCCCAAGTAAATACATGGAGACGGATGGCTTTCTGAATTGTTCTTCAAGTAGTGATGGTTATTGAGTGCCCAATTTCCTTAGACTATAGTTGTGTGCCTGGTAGCTGATTAGGAACTGGATGCTATTTGAGGCCACAGAGAAGTGAAAAAAAAAGGCTCATAAGATCAGATCAGAGACTCAGCCCTGTGGGCCCAATGAACTAACTGAGTTAACTAATTTACAGCTTGTGGTCAACCCATGATGAACTTCAAAGGCTACTCACAGAGGGCTCTGCATTCACTGCTATCACTGGAGGAAATAAAGTCTTCTCTTTCTTAACCACTAACCCTGGAACCAAGGCTCAGATCTTTATTTAATCCTCTTGTGTAGCCTCTACTACCTGGTGGAGTTACATCCCATATAATAGTAAGGCCTAGTACACAACTGGGAATCCCAGTTAGCAGGCTTGGCTGCTAACTGAAAGGCTGGAGGTTTGAGTTCACACAGAGGTGCCTTGGAAGAAGGGTCTGGTGATCTACTTCTAAAAAAAATCAGCCATTGAAAAGACTATGGGGTATAGTTGTACTTTGAGACACATGGGGTTGCCATGAGTTGGAAGTGACTCAATGGTGACTAGTTTAATATGTAACTGAGCACTCATGATGAGCCAGATACTGTTCTGTGTGCTTTCTGTGTCCTAACCCCTTTCATGCCCCAAATATCCCTCATGAGAAAGGTACTATTAATATTCCCATTTACAGATGAGAAAACAGAGTCAGGAGAGAGCTAAAGAGCTTTACTTCTAACAGGTAATGGTAACAGAGCTTAGATTTGACTGAGGCAGTCTAGTCCAGAATTCGTTTTCTTAAACACAGTGTTGTGCTGGTTAGCTATACAATCAGAAATCTCAGTGTACAAACTATGTTGGTTTCACAAATTACAGGTACACAGAAAAACGGCAAAATCTAGCTTTGTCAAACTCAAAAGACAAAGTTAATTTATTTTCTTGGTCTTGTGCTTTCCTTTTTAGGCCACTGAAAAGAACTACGTATATGAAATTTTCTTCCCTTTCACTTTATGGTAATTCTCTGCCTTCTAGAACATGATGACCAAGGCTCTGGTTGGCCATTTTCCAAGCATTTGGGCCCCAAATGGCTCTTCTAGGCAGCTCCCCAGACCCTAAAATGGTGCTCCATCCTTTCAGATTGCCGCACTTGGACGTTTCTCTCCTCTAATTTCTCCTTCTGGGTGTCTAGTCATGGTACCTTCAATAAACTGCTTTCTTTAGTTACTATTCTGATTAGCTAAAATAGAGGTTTGGTTTTGTATCTTGTTTCTTTTTTTGTCTATTTATTATTATTATTATTTGTTGGTTCAAATCCTTTCCTCTGCTGCTCGACTGTCTTGGCAGAAGTACAGCCAGAATGCTCCTTAGAAGCAAGGGTGGCGAGACTTCGTCTCACGTACTTGGGACATGTTATCTGGAGGGACCAGTGCCTGGAGAAGTATATCATGCTTGGTAAAGTAAAGGGTCAGCGAAAAAGAGGAAGACCCTCAACAAGATGGATTGACACAGTGGCTGAAACAATGGGCTCAAATATAGCAGCGATTGTGAGGATGGTGCAGGGCTGGGCAGTGTTTTGTTCTGTTGTACATAGGGTCGCTATGAGTCAGAACCAAGCCAACAGCACCCAACAACAACACTGTTCAACTCCCGTATTTTCTGCTTCTTTCTGGTAGGTTTCTGGCATTTTGAAAATGAGTATTTACACTATCCACGTTTGTGTTCAATTTATATAAAATAGCCTTGTTGTGTACACTTGAAAAAGTGAGTTATCGGTCGCATACACCCTACAAAGGTTTTATTTTTTTTTCGGCAATTATTCACTCTTGATGGGGCATTTATTTATAACAGAACGTTAAGAGCTGAAGACTTATACTAGTCTTTCTTCAAATTCATGCTTCTGGAGCCCTCTAGAATTTTCCACATCCTTCGGTAGTTTGGCTCCAAGAAAGCTGCCTTTTCTTATACGTCAGGCAAAATCAGTATTTTCCTACCACTTCTGTTCCCAGAATGGAGCCTGAGCTAATAATCCCCTCATTCTGTTTTGAGAACCCTGATGATTTAAACCTTGATGGACTGATAAATGAACCGGTTTCTGCCTCCAAGGTTTCTGGGCTAGCAGACCACGCGGCCTCAATGAGGCTTCTAACTGACGTACAACAATAACATGCATGAAGACAGTGCTGTCTTCAGTGGGACTGTGAGTAATCTCAGGGCAGCTAACGGGTTAGGAGTCCAGATTTTGGTGTTGATACTGGCATATCTGCCCTTCCTTTCAGGAAAACCAAACCTGTTGCTGTCAAGTCGATTCCGACTCATAGCAACCCTACAAGACAGAGTAGAACTGCCCCATGGAGTTCCCAAGGAGCACCCGGTGGATTCAAACTGCCGACCTGTAATTTAGCAGCTGTAACACTTAACCACTACAGCACCAGGGTCAGGAAAGGATCCTCTTAAAATAGGGAATTTGCATGTGGGTGTCTTGGGTTGGGATTCCTAGGAGCAAAACCTGACACAGATTTAGGTACATGTGATTTATTGAGAGAATGCTCTTCAGGAAGAACCTGGTGGGGAGTTGAAGAAGCAGAATGGGGAAGAGAAAGAAGTCGAGCAAGGCAGTGCTCTCAGGAAAACATGTAGCACGACCCTGATCTGTGTGTGGTCTGGGGCATAAATTGGACCATGGGAGTTGCCTCACTCTGAGGCAAGGAGGCTAGGTGCTTTTTTAGTTCTTAATCAGCCAGCTATGGGCTATTTTCAGTTGGGCTGAGAGAAGGCAGTTGGATTGAGAGATGTCAGATTAGGTCTTGGTCATTAGGTCTTGGTGTCTCATGTGATTGTGGGTGAGAAGTAAGCAGGAAGTGAAGATGGATGGTGCTGCGCAAGGCTGAGTTAGATAATGAATGTGGTTTTGAACACCAGGAGTCTGGAGTGCACCTGTGGAGAGTTTTGGTGGAGCTATTCAGTGTGTGTGGAGTCCACGAACAGCACAAACAGTTAAGCACTGTGCTCCTATGGAAACCGAAAGGTTAGAGGTTCAAACCCACCCGTAGGTGCCTCAGAAGAAGGGCCTTGCAATCTGCTTCCGAAAGGTCACGGTCATGAAAACCCTACGGAGCACAGTTCTACTCTGACACGTGCGGTCACCATGAGTCAGAGTCGACTCAGCAGCAGCTGGTTTAGTTTTGGTTTGGTCCAGTGTACACCGTGGGAAAATAATGGCTAACATTATCCCTTCGTTGAGCTCTTCACGTGGAAGGGCTCCCTTAACTCTCCCAACACTGCTCATCCCCTGTCTTGGTTACCTAGTGCTGCTATAACAGAAATACCATAAGTGGGTGGCTTTAACAAACAGAAATTTATTCTCCCGCAGTCTAGGAGGCTAGAAGTCTGAATTCAGGGCGCCAGCTCCAGGGGAAGGCTTTCTCTCTCTGTTGACTCTGGGGGAAGGTCCTTGTCATCAGTCTTCCCCTGATTTGGGAGCTTCTCAGAGCAGGGACCCCAGTTCAAAGGACATGTTCCCCTCCTGATCCTTCTTTCTTGGCGGGATGAGGTCCCCCTGTTTCTCTGCTCACTTCTTTCTTTGATATCTCAAAAGAGATTGATTTAAGACACAACCTAATCTTGTAGGTTGAGCCCAGCCTCAGTAACAGAACTGCCTCTAATTCCATCTCATTAACATCATAGAGGTAGAATTTACAACACATAGGAAAATCATATCAGATGGCAAAATGGTGGGCAATCACAATACTGGCAATCATGGCCTAGCCAAGTTGACACACATTTTGGGGGACACAATTCAATCGATAACATCCCCATTACCATCATTCCATTTTACAAAAGAGGAAACTGAAGCTTAGAAGGGTTAAGTAATTCATCTACGGTCACACAGCTAGTACGTGGTGACACCAAGATTTGCACCCATATAGTTTGATTCCAGCCTCTGCTCTTACCCATCTATACATTCAACAAATATTTACTGAGCACTTATGATGTGTCAGGCATTGTCGTATATGCAAGAGATACAGTGGTAAAAGTCTGACAAAAGTCTTGTCCCCATGGAGCTTTCATTTTAGTGCATATATATATATCATGTTGCATAATAAGTAAATTTTATTATAACATAGTTAATAAAACGAATTTTTAATATATAACTATATTATAAATAATACGGAGTAATGATGCAAATATGTAATAATAATAGTTTAATTTTAACAGTGATACTGCTGTTATCAGAGCTCACCGTGGCCTTGTGGCAGAACTGGAACACAGAGCAGGTTGGGGTAGCAAAGAGCCTGACGCGGAGCTGGCGCAGGGACAGGTAGGTGATGTTGCTGCAGATGGGGCTACACATGCAGAGCCATGCTTCCAGAAGGATAACCTGGCTGGGCGGTGTTGGTTTTGACCACTACATTGTCAAGAGCAGATGAGAGTAAGTGTTAACAAGACACAACCAACGCATAAGGGCACCAGGGCAGGGGCCAGGCCAAGACCGAATTCCAAGGTCAGACAGTAAAATAATTGGCAGAACTGGGGCTAAGCTCAGGTTTTTCTTTGCAAGCCTGGTCTGTAGTTGAAGATAATGCGGGGAGGGCCTGATTGGCCTGAAGCCACCTCTTTCTGTTTCTTTTGTAACCTCAGGGGCATTAGAAGGGAGGCTCTGTTTTGTTAGTTACGTGGAATCAGGTCTCTGCTGTACAGTCACCCAGCAAAAGGTGAAGGGTTTCATTGAACACCATAAATGTGAATGGGAGCCTGTGTTACTCAGGGATAGGCCATCTTCTTGGGTTGAAGAACATCAGATTCTTGCATATCCAATGAAAAGAAGACAATTACCAATGCCTGTGTCTATAGCACTCTGTCTTAAGGAATCAGATTTGCTCAGGAAATCAAGGAGGGACTGAACTTATTTAAATGATGCTTTGATCTTACTATAAAATACGAGCAAGTGGAAGGATAAACGAAAAACCAAACCTATTGCCATTGAGTCTATTCCAGCTCACAGTGGCCCAATAGAACAGAGTAGAACTGTCCCATAATGTTTTCAAGGAGTGGCTGGTGGATTTGAACTGCCAACCTTTTGGTTAGCAGCTGAGCTCTTAACCACTGCACCACCAGGGAAATAAAGGAAGACAGCTGATTAATATGGAGACTTTTTTTTAGGAGAAAGACTTAGATCTTGGCATTAATTCTTGTCAGATATGGAAGGGAAAATAAAGTCTTGGAGGCCAGCTGACACATACCTGAGAGTAGACAGGAGAAGCAAATCCATCTGGCTGCTTGTATTTAATGAAGGGATCACTATAAAACTGCTCTAAGATCGGAAAGGGTAACTGATTTCAGCGAAGAGACAGCAATGATTCCTCCCAGGGGTTTCTCAGTTTAGGAAGCTACTGAAGGATATCTCTATAAAATTTAAGATAGATATTCCCCAATAAGAAGAAGGTCTGGAAGAGCCGTGCACAGATATTTGGACAGATGTGAATGTAGATGACTGAGAAGCCAGTATAAAATACTCAAGGCAATGAGTCATGAACTGGAAAATGGTATAGTTACAGATGGAGTGCAGCAATTGCCTGTACCCAAGGGAAACTGCTAGGGAAATTTATGGAATTAGAATTCCCCTATGGGAAAAAAGAAAGAAAGCCCATGACAAATAAGAGAAATTACAAGGGAGCCAGGCAAGATAAAAATACATCGAGGTCAGTCCTGAGTTGGATATTGATCTGATGAGGTGATGCCCCCCCAGTAGGATTAAACAACCCAGGGAAGCGAAGATGGACAAGATTTTTTTGGAAATTGTATGCTTTGGACAACTGTTTACTCCTTGACTTTGTATCCGTAACGCTAGAGGACTCCAAAAGACAAAACCTAGAGGAATAAGTTAGACAAATATCTGGGCCAGAAAAGCAATACAAGAGCAAACAGAGACATCACTAATCCAGCAAACAGTTTTACTCTTACTCTCCGTAGACAAGGATAGGGGTCAATTTAAGAAGCAGGTTAAACTGCTGAAATCTCCCCCAAGGCTTCTGAAAGGGAATAGAGAGAAACAATACTAGAGGCCTCTCACCCGTGCAGAAAACGATGTAGCAGAAAGAAATGTTAAAGACCTGGAACTTTCAAAAATGGAAGAAAGACGGTCTTCAGAAGCATGAGACAGAGGACGCTCCCATAGGACCCTGGGCACAGGCTTCAGAGCCACCTGTCAGCAGCATTGTGGAGATGCTGAGGCTGAAACCACCAGAATCCATTATGGTAACCAAGGTGTATAAATTAACAGAGGCCACCCAAAAAGAACACACCGAGGCTATTTATTCAAAGTTTGCTGTAGCAAGGGAGTCAGCCACCACCACTTGTGTTTGGCAGAAACTCAAAGGCAGGCAGGGAAGTGGGAAGGCTTTATAGTCAAAAAAGGGAAGACTTCAATGTGCTCTGATTAGAGGCTTTTGGCATGGGGAAGCTGCCGGCAGGCTAACCAGAAGTGGGGTGTCTTATATAATTGATTTGGGGAGCATATTTGGCTTTCTCTGGCTCGTCCTGAGTTGGAGCTGGAGGCAAAAAAGTAGGAAAGCTGGCAGTCACGGACCAAACCCCAACCGTTCTGTGCCAATTGCCGTAGAGGTTGTGGTTGGGCCTCCTGGACTAGTTGCTGCGGAGGTTGTGTGGAGTTCCACTGTCATATATGGTCTGGCTGTTTTCCATTTCCATGTTCAGTTTCTCAAAGGTGAAACTGTCCCAGAGAGCAGGTTTCATGGATCTACACATTTCCATAGCAGAAAACCTGTGGCATGGATTATAAATGACTGGTCACAAGAAAATGTGGAGGAGATGTCCTTAGAAGGAGCCCATTCTCCATGCATCACTGGGTTGTCAGGAACACAAGGTTCAAAAAGCAGCAGAGAAGATGAGGTTCTGAATATTCAAGAGGAGAAGATAAGTCATCTCCAGTTAAGACCTGGTAGTTGGGAATGTCCCCATGGTGAAGTTTCACAGATTACCGCTCTCCAAGAAGAGGGAGAGCATAGCTGGATTCTTTCTCCTCCAGATAGGTATAACGCCCTAATCAACCTCCTGATGGGTGGTAGCTCCCATCTGACTATGGAGTCACAGGCCATGGATTCTGGACAACTGGTATAGCATAACTGGCATTCAAGAAAGGCTAAGACCAGGAGGAATTTTTCAGACTACCTTCCCCTCAGGAGACACCGAGTTTCTGTTATTTCTCTCTCTATATTCTTATCCCTATTTCTTTCTATATGTATGTCTATATCTAAATCATCTATTTTTATGAAAATAGTCAAGATTACACTAAATACTAGCTTCTGGGAATGTCACTGTGGCTAGGATAATTTCCTAAGAAGAACAGGTTTACTTGTGTTTTCTAAATTTTGAGATGTGTGGCTGAGGCTGAGGTGTTTTTGTGCTCCATTAATCCTTGGGGTTCTTTAAAGTAGAGGTGTATGAAGGAGTTGGGTTCCATTAATGTAACTTTGGAGTCTGGAAAGAGCTGCTCCCAATTCAGTGGGCAACACCCAGGATGAAGCTCTGACTTGAGCTGAGTGTGACTCTCTGGTTGAGACTACTGTAGACAGAAAAATAACCATAGGGAAGTTGATTTGAGGACTTTAATTCCTTTGAACTCTTTCCAAGGAGTTGTGTACTAAAATTCTTTGGGCTTTAATTTTATATTGAGAATTTAATAACAGGAGGATGGCTACATCCAAATAAGGAATGCTATTATACTATTGACCTTATAACATGAAGTATTATCATATTGTCATTTTATCTTACAACTTCTGGTAATCTATATTGAAGAGCACAGCAGGACACAAAATGAGAAGGTTAATTGAACAGGGAGGAAATTTTCAGTCCAGAACAGTAGGGATCTGGAGTAGTTATTTAATTTGCTACCCTGACCCATTTCAAAGCCCTTTACGAGTAAAAGTTAAATTGTCCCCCAGTGGCCTCGGGAGACTGTACAAAGCAGCAATGTTTGATGTCGGGGGAGTAGTTTCATGTAGATGAGAGCAGAAGGATCCTCACCTTCCCTTAAACATTCTTTTGCAGACGTTAAGAGAAGGGATTTGACTAACATGACTAAGGATGAGAGCCCCAAAATAAATATGGTGTGAAAACCAGAAAACCAAACCCATTTTCACTGAGTTGACTCCAACTCATAGCGACACTGTAGGACAGAGTAGAACTATCCCATAGGGTTTCCAAGGAGCAGCTGGTGGATTTGAACTGCCAACCTTTTGGTTAGCAGCCAAGCTCTTAAAACCACTGGTGTGAGAGGGTCTGGAAATGTTCATCTTGGAACAAACAAGAAGTGAGAAGGGCATTTCTTAAAAGTTTGCTTTTGGGAAGACTCAATACTGTAAGGATGTCAGTCCCCCCGCAAGACAATCAATAGATGGTCTTAGGTTGAGATCCCCCCAAAACAGGCCCTGAGGCAAAGATCTGGGTGTAGGTGATTATTCTAGGAAGTAGGTGAGGAAGTGGGGAAGTGAGACAGGGAAAGCAGGAAAGGTGATAAAGGGTGCATTCATGAATGAGGACTGTTGTGGCCAACGGGCCTCAGTCCTGCTGGGGAACTTCTGAGATCTAGTGCAAAACATGCCTCAGAACTGTTCCACTGAAGAGTGAGGATGCCACAGTACCCATCTACCAACTCCTGTCCCTCGATTATTGAGAACCGTTCCAAGGGTCATGAATTTCCTGGTGTACTGGCCAAGCATGTTCCTGCGGCCAGAGAAAGCCCTTGGGCAAATATGCAGGAATTTGAAATAGGAAGCCATCACTGTGTTTGGGAACTCTCCACGGAAGCTGATGGTGGCCTTTAGGGTAGACCTTCAGGGTATGCGTGAGCACTGGCAGCATCTGCTACCAACCCTCACCCCAATTTCTAAAAGTCTTTTCTGCAATTTAAGAAGCTGATTGATTCAAACGTTTACTTGGAAGGAATAAAATGTGGTAGAAAAGCCCAGGAACTTTTAAAACACAAAATAATGAAGGGGACCTGTTCACCAGATATAAAAACATACCATAAAACAATAATAGAGCAATGAGATATTGGTGCAGAAATAGAAAAGTGTTCAATGGAACACGATAGAAAATCCAGAAACAGACCAAAATATGCAATAGAACTTAGAATATAATAAATATTTCAAATTAGTGGGGTAAATGATCTATTCAGCAAATGGTTCTGGCATAATTTGCTATCTATTTGGGAAAAATAAGCTATATTCTTAGTTCATGTCATAACCAAAATAATTTCTGATGAATTTTAAAAAGCTAAATGTAAAGAAACAAAAAACTCCAGTAAAAATCTGGAAGTGTCAAAGGAAAAGACTGGTAAATTTGACTAACAATAAAAATTTCTTTATTTAAAAGGATACCATAGACAAGTTAAAAAAGTGAGGCACGGATAAATAGAAAATACTTGAAATATATAATAAAAAATATTTATATCCAAAATAAAAGTGCTTTATCTAAGTAAGAAAAAGACAACCCAAAAGAAGAGTGGGAAAAAAAACGAACAGGCGATTCATAGATTAAGAATTACAAGTAGCCAGTAAACTTGCACCACCTCACTAAGATTCATGAAAATGAAAATTAAATATGTTTTCTTTTCTCTTTTAAATCATCTGAATGGTTTTTAGAATCCTTTAAAAAAATTTCCAGAGTTGTGTGAGTTGGGGAAAAGATACTTTTTTCCATGTTGGTGCAAGTGTAATTAGGTAAATCTTTTTAAGGGCAATATGACAGAATCTACTATTGTAATAATTATGCACACTTGTTGTTTGGCAATTCCATTTCTAGGTGTTTATCCTTTAGAAAAATCTGACTTATGTGCAAAAAGAGACATAATCCATAAGATTGTTAATACAGTATAATTAATAACGATCAAACTGAAGACAACCCAACACATCCAGGAATTTGGGAATGCTTAATAATGGTTTGTAAATGCTGGACCTAATTGAAAACCACCTTTCATGGGAATCTGGGAAATGTCGTTTGCAGTGGCCCAGTTTTCTGTGACATAGAGCAGAGTATAGAAGAATAGAAATGGAACTGAGAGTGAACAGGGAAATGTTCAACTTAGTCCACCCCTTTGACCACTCAGCATCTGTTCTTACCCTTTGAATAAGATCTTGAATAATTTCTTTTATAAGGATCATCACAAAGCTGGTTCCTATGAGGCGGAGGTTAAAGATGTCTGACGTGTCCAACTTTTCCAAACTGCTGACCCACTTCATCATCTCTAACATCAACTACTCCTCCTCCCCTCAGTACTTTCCCTTCCTCTTTGGGTTCCTGTAATTCACTGCAGTGTGTCACAGAACTCATGAACTGTATCTCAAGGAAATGGCTCATGTGACTGTGGAACCGACAAGTTCCAGATCCATGTGTCAGGTATCAGGCTGGAGGCTTCTCTCGACCCTTGTGGCTGCAGGGGCTGATAAACCCAAACCAGTAGGTCAGACGACGGGCTGCTGGCTCACAAGGCTGTGGAATCTGGTGAATCAGCTCAGACTATAGGCTGCTGGCTCAATGGGCTTTGGAAACTGGCTCAAGAACCAGAAGTCAGATAATCACAAACCAGAGGCAGGATCCAGAGTGAGAGAGCTCTGCCAGAGCATTTATATGTATGTTGGATGCAGACCATACCCTCAAGGAAAATCTTACTTGAGGAAGGCCGTGCAAGGGTGTGACTTGAATAGCAGTGGTAAGGTGGTGACTTGAGTCACACCCTCTAGTAAGACGGTGACTCAAGATGCATCCAATCCTAATCCTGCCTCATTAACATAAAGGACAACTCACTCCCAAATGGGACCATAACCACAGACATAGAGGCTAGGATTACAACACATCACAAAATGGAGGACAATTATATCAGATCACAAAATGGAGGACAACCATATAATACTGGAAATCGTGGCCTAGCCAAGTTGACACATAGCCCAATCATCACAGGTTCCATACACCTTATTTGCATACATACCTCATATCTCATTGCTGTTGAGTCAGTTCTGACTCATAGTGATGCTACAGGACAGAAAAGAACTACTCCGTAGGGTTTCCAAGGAGAGGCAGGGGGATTCAAACTGCCAACCTTTTTCTGGTTAGCAGCCGAGCTCTTTAATCTCTACGCCACCAGTGCCCTGCTTATCCCACTCAATCATTGTGTGAATCACAAAGACCATGGCTAGAAGGGCCATATTAAGTAATCCATTGCATGGCACCCTTCTACTCGTATGTAACTTTAATACAATGATAATAATGATAGCATCTTGCTCATGCCTAATATGATACAACTCTCCCTTATATAAACAAAGATAGTTTGTTTCTTCTTCAAACAATAGGCACAAAGTTCCATCAGTCCCATTATTTATCTGAGTGATGTCGAATCCTCTTCTAGTTCAGTTATACTCTCACTTAGATATTCCGTACCTAAAATCTAAATTGTAAATTTAACCATCAGCAGTACTGCCATTGCTCTTGAGTAGATTCTGACTCATAGCAACCCTATGGGACAGGGTAGAATTGCCCCATAGGGTTTCCAAGGCTGTAATCTTTATGGAAGCAGATGGCCACATCATTCTCCTGTGGAGTGACTGGTGTGTTTGAACCATGTACCTTTTGGTTAGCTTAACCATTGTGCCACTTTATCAGCAACGCTACATTTATAAAATATTTGGGAGAAGGGAAGACTAATTAGGTAATATTTACATATCTAACAAGCAAGGAAGAAAAAATACATAGCTGCTACATTCTTCATTTCTGTACCTGGACTTGAGGTTACTGTTGGTATTTATAACTTCATCCTTCCACCACTCATTTTGTGTTCTTTTTGTCCTTAGCATCAGCACTTTAATTCTTTAGGGCTCTTTCCCTTGTGGAGTTACCAAACCTTCATTTGTAAAATGTCTGAATCTTTAGCTGTCTTGTCTTACTGGGTTGTGTAATCCTCCATTAACAACTGGATATAGAAGTCTGAGGAAGTGCTCAGTGATTTGCTGGGTTCTAAACAAAGTATTCTATGGCCTTGTTTGTGATAGCAACCTCATTTCTCCTTGAAAATCAAGATCGATTATTTCGGTCAGTATAATAGCCCCCATCTTTGCGTAGTGGTTCAGTGGCATGAGGCATCAAAGTGGTCAGGTGGTAGTCTCTGCTTCCAGGTCAACTGTTGCATCCTGCAGTTGAATCATTCCTACCTTAGAATCAAAGTCCTTAACCTAGCAGAATTCAGAGCTGAAGTGATAGAAAGCAAAATTTTTGTAGCCGAGTTATCAGGTGTAATGGTATACTCTTACTTCTACCCTTTGATTCTCTGATCCATATATTCTGGCTATGGGAGAAACAACATCATATAGGTCACTAGTTCAGTATATATGCCATCTTGTAGAGCAACATCTCAACCTCAGAGAGTATAGTCTCTGAATTGATGCCATAATTTAATCTTCAATAGGCCATTCCAGCACTCTATTGTCCTAGCAAATTCTAGGTGATGGAGAATATGCTAAGACCGGTGAATCCTGTGGGTGTGTGTGCCCATTGTTGTACTTATTTTGCAATAACACTAATTCCTGTTTCAGAAGTTATGTTGTGTAAGGATATTATAATGGTGAATAAGATATTCTGTAAAGCCATACATGGTATTGCTGGCACAGAAATTGAGAACAAAGAAGGTGAATTTACTTTGATAGTGTCTATTCCTGTGAGCAAATTGATATCACCTCCATGATTGAAATGACCCAATGAAACCAACCTGCCATCAGATGACTAGCTGGTTTCCTAGGGACTGGTGCCTTATTGGACTGTTAGCACTATTCTCTGCTCATAGAAGGCTGGGCATTTGGCAGTCGCAGGAGCCAGATCAGGTTTAGTGAGGGAAAGTTCATGTTATTGACCACATGCATAAACCTCATCCTTGCCACCCTGGTAACTTTGTGCATGAGCCCATGGAGCAAGCACTGAGGTGACTGGGGTCAAAGGCTGGCAGGCATCCACAGAGCAGATCAGCTTGTCCCCCTGGGGTTTAGCAGAAGTTCCACTAAGCATCCACATTGGCCACAGGGGAATTCGTTGTAAGTGCTGGATCATAAAGCCCAAGGGGCAACATAGCTTGTGTTGGAGCCTGGACCTATTGCACAGCTTTCTTTTGCTCTAGGTCCTAATAAATACTGGCAATTCTATGGGTTATTTGATAAACGTAGTACGTGATATATATTGCCTCCAATGTAAAAAAAAAAGTGCACCAAGTATTGTGCCTTCTTCTTAGTGGTAGGTGGTACAAGGTAGAGCAATTTGTCTTTCACTTTAAACAAAACTTACCACTAATGCTCCAGACCACTGGGCCCCTATGAACTTCACAGAAGACATAGGCCCCTGACTCAGTGGGCTTTATCTTCCACCCTCTGACATGCTCGTGTCTTACCGAGGCTTCTTCCTTTGCACAAAATACTTCCTGTTTACCACGTCCAATCTGTGAGACGTCATCCATATGGAGGACCAGTGTGATACTCTGTAGCTTAGATAATGAACAGGAAAGTTTGTAAAACACAGAGTACGCATACTGCTGTACCTACCAACATATGCTCTGTTCTCACTGCTTATTTAATTTACATAAATGAATGGATGATTTTAAATAGGTAGAACAGGCACATGGTAGAAAAATTTGAAATGTAAGAAGTATTTATGGGAAAATGGATTTTCTTCCCCTCTACCCCCTAGTCACCTAGTTCCTCTTCCCAGGGACAACCACTATTATCAATTTCTTGTCTTTCTATCTATTAGTCAAGGCCTTAAGGGGGAGGAAAATATACATATGTGCATATAAAAATCTGTGCATACACACACACAAATTGTCCCTGATTTATGACATATTTGAGTTACAATGAATGGCACTTATGACTGTTTTTTGTACATCTTATTGATAATAATATGTCCTACCTACAATGTTGCAGCATGTGATGTTTCCATTCTCAGATACTCACTCGCAGACGTTGAATTTTATGATGAACTGTTCAAAACACAGCCGTATGGGAATAATCAGGAAGACTTAAAAGAGGTATTTGACTTATGTCAGAACTGACTTATGATGGAGCTTCTAAAAAAAGCTTCTGGGTCCCCCCAAAATATGTGTGGAAATGATAACCTCTATGCCTGTGGTTATAATCCCATTTGGGAATGGGTTGTCTTTGTTGTGTTAATGAGACAGGGTGTGTCTTGAGTCAATCTCTTACAAGATATAAAAGGAACAGATTAAGCAAGCAGAGAGGGGGAAGAGAGATGCCAAGCCACATGAAGGCCGCCCAGGAGCCAAAGCTCAGAAGAGAAAAGACCTTCCTCCAGAGCTGGCAGTGAGAGAAAGGCTTACCCTAGAGCTGGCACCCTGAATTCCAACTTCTAGCCTCCTATATTGTGAAAAAATAAATTTCTGTTTGTTGAAGCCACCCATTTCTGGTATTTCTGTTATAGCAGCACTAGATAACTAAGGTAGATAGCATATACTCTTTATACTCTTCTGCACTTTGGTTTTCATATTTACCAACACATCTTGGAAATCTTTCCGTATCAGTTCCTATAGCGTTTCTTCATAGTGGCTGAAAAGTATCCATTCTGTGGGTGTTCTTTAATGGTTGAACCATCTCCCTATTGATTCGGATTATTTACATTAAGATCAATGCCATAATGCATATCCTTTGTATACGCCTTTTTGCACATATATGCTTATATCTAGATGGTAAATTCCTACCAATTCATTTATTCATTTTTCACTTAATTTGAACTCTTACTGAATATGTCAAGTCCGTGAGCAATACATGATTGTATCTACAGGGTGAATTCCTACAAGTTCATTCATTTATTTCAAATTTAATTTTTACCCACGATGCGTATTTAAGCCTCTTTAAAACCCTTCTGGAACACTGGAAGCACAAATAAGCAAGTAAAATAAATGAAAAGAACAGGATCAGTAAAGTCAGTTCCTAATTACATATCGACATGGCAGCTTCCCTACTGCCTCTGTAATATTTGCTGAGCTGTACTTGGCTAGTTTTCCCTTGTTTCCAATAAAGTTATCTGGCCACAAGGTTAGCAAAGAAAAGATTTGAACATGGTAAAATGCTTGCAATATGTTAAATCAATAAAGCAGTTTGCTGGGTATCTCTCATTGAACCCTCTAGATTTATTTTCCATGTTTTCCTCCCAGATCTGTGGCCTGGGTGGCTAACCCATATGGTCTAACCCAGGTATTGGCAAACTATGGTCTGTGGGCTAAATATGGCCCATGGTGGGCCAATTTAGGCCAAGTCCATTTGTTTAAGTATTGGCTGCTTTTGTGATACACTGGAAGAGTTGAGTATTTGCAAAAAGACTGTATGGCCTGCAAAACCTAAAATATTTTCTCTGTGGCCTGTTACAGAGAAGGTTTGCAGATACCTGGTTTATACAAATGCCTTCCTCACCCTCTGGGTTCCGTTGGGTTCCATCATCTGGAAGCACTGGTGTGAGGGAGATTGGGGGTTGGAGGGATGGAGGAAAGAGGAGCTGGGGACTTTCCCTATGTGATTGCCACGGGGTGGCTGGGTTTCTGGAATGAAAGTCTCCACCCTGCTCAGGGGATCCTCTTCCATCAGCCCTCTCTGGCTTTGGGTTCTAGTAATCTCAACCTACCCTACCCTTCAGGCCCAAAGATAACAGCTTCCAGCACTCACTAGCCCTGAGGACGTGCACTGTCTCCTGTGGTTTCCTTGTACCTATGCAAATAGCTCTTTTATTAAGCTATCCTTGTTGTTGTTGTTGTTAGGTGCTGTTGAGTTGGCTCTGACTCACAGCAACCCTATGTATAACAGAACAAAACACTGCCTGGTCCTGTGTCGTCCTCACAATCATTGTTATGTTTGAGCCCATTGTTGCAGCCACTGTGTCAATCCATCTCCTTGAGGGTCTTCCTCTTTTTCACTGACCCTCTATTTCACCAAGCATGATGTCCTTCTGCAGGGACTGATCCCCCCTGATAACGTCCAAAATGTGTCAGACGTAGTCTCGCCATCCTTGCTTCTAAGGAGCGTTCTGGTTGTACTTCTTGGTTTAGCCTAATTTAAGGATATCTCCTGTTCCTGCTGGGACTCTGACTGATACAATGGATTATAATGCACTGTATGTACCAGCATCCTATTTTGGGGGAGAAAAATATGTATATGTGCATAGAAACAATACCGAAAATAAATACACAGAAATGACAGCAGTGGTTATTCGGACATAGTGAGATTGCCAATGACTTTTATTTTATTCTTGCCTTTTGTATAATCTGGGCGATGAAGATCTATTACTTTTGTGCGAATGAAAAAGCAAAATAAATAATAAACTTAAGGGGAGAAAAAAGCCCAGAATCTTTGGCCTTGCAGTTAATTGGACCATATCCTAAAATTCATTAATGTCCTAAAATTTCTTAGTGTCCTAAAGTTTAATGTCCTAAAATTTATTAATAGATGTTTGCCTTTCCCAGAAAGCAGCTTACACACTGCCTTTAGAATCAGCAGCCTTGCTCTATCAGTCAGCGTGGTCATGAAAACAGATAGAAGACCCATATATGCACCTACCGAGAGAGAGACAGACAGATGTACAGACAGAGGCAGAGGCAGAGGCAAAAAGAGACAGAGAACTGGAAAGTTGGGTCAGCCCATTAGCACCATTTGTTCAATTGTTGAGCATTAATCCTGCTCAGTCTGATGAATACAGGCATGCAGCTGGGATGGTGCCCAGACTCACCAAAACTTTGTCTAGTGGCAGTGCTAATGTCTGCTTGGCCTCCAAGGTTATAAATCTCTTAATCCTTGCATGCACTGTTATAAACCTCTTAGAACAAATCTCCATTGTTCTCCAAAGCATGCCACCATACTGTCTGGCTGGGTGCTGAGGGGCTTACAGGATTGCCTACGTGCTATTCCAGATTCAGCCTTCCCCATAGACTTTTATGACTCTTGTTGAAGCTTGGATTGCCAGCCCAGACTCCCCAACATCCTCATTGAGCTCCTTTTTGGGGTCAAACCAAACCCACTGCTGTCCAGTCAATTTGGACTCATAACGGCCTGATAGGATAGTGTAGAACAGCCCTATAGGGGTTTCCAAGGCTGTAAATGTTTACGGAAGCAGATTGCCATATCTTTCTCCTGCAGAGCAGCTGGTGGGTTCGAACCACAGACTTTCAGTTAGCAGCCAAACACTTTAACCAGTGTACCACCAGGTCTCCCCTCTTTTTGGGAGTACTGGTGGTCATTTCTACCTGCAGATCTTGGTCAGGACCTCTCTGGTTTATCCTGACAGATTTCCTTTACTTCAAATATCCAGGAGCAGGGATTGTAACTTTGTCTCTTTCTTTCTAGAAGACCTTCATCTCATGTAAATTGGTCCCTGGTAACCAGCTCTGAATAAAAAGAGGCCCCTGTTTGTCAAACCACAGAAGGTTCTATTACAACCTATTTCCAGAACAAGGATGTCTACTTGCCCTACACTGAAAAAATGGAGGAAGAACACTCAAGTGACTGCTGTTTGAGCACAGAAGGTTTGCCTCAAGGTGTCTTGCTATGTCTGCTTCTCTTAGTGTTGGGTGCCCTTAGAAGCACCTTCTTGAGATAAGGCACCGAGTTGTTGTTGGGTGCTATCAAGTGGATTTCAACTCATAGAAACCCCATATGACAGAGTAGAACTGCCCCATAGAGTTTTCCAGGCTGTATTCTTCATGGGAGCAGGTCACCAGGTCTTTCTTTCATGGAGCCACAGGGTGGGTTCAAACCACCAACCTTTTGGTTAGCAGCCAAGTGCTTAGCTGTTGCACCATCAGGGCTTATTTGGGAAGTGAAGGAAAACACCAGTAAGGCAGCAGGGAAGTTGAAAATGGCATGGCACCAGGCTAAGTGTTTTCTCTCTGTCATCTCCCTGTTACTCCTGTTTTACAGAAGAGGAAACTGAAGTTTAAGGAGGCGAAGTGGCTTCCCGAAGGTCTACAACTGGTAAGTAGCAGAGTTCTTGATCAAAGGCTGTTCTGTAACTATTACACCCACTAATTTCTGCCCCAAATAGGAAGTCAGAGAGAATATGCAATGAAAAGCTAAAATAAATGCAACAAAGTTTTCTCAAATCTAATGTTCTGGTTGGAAGTTGATTCTCATTTTACTTTATTTTAAAACAAACGCATTTTCTTCTTCTCAAAGGAGCTCTGGGACGCTCACAGCAGATGTGTATGAGCTTCCAGAGTGTATAACCCCTCCAATAGAATGCCTTTTGCTAAAGCCTGGACCACTTAGAGAAAGAACAGTACAAAGGACCGTATTGGACAGATAAAATGCTGTTGAGAGAGGACCAGAGGCAAAAGGAAAGTGAAAGAAAGGAATGAGGGAGAAATTCGGGCCCTGAGAAGGCAGATAATATTCATGTATGTCCCTGTGGAAAGCTAAATGTGGATTTCCAGGGCAGCATATGACCACAAAATGTGCAGAGTCATATCCTTCTTTCAAGGAATGTGCATCAGCATGGATGCAAAGTATGAACGGCCTTTGATAAACAAGTGAGGGAGCATTGTGGAGGTTGTTATAGATCACATGCTTACTCTTTGCCCTTTTCTAGTACGTGGATAAGAGCTTAAAATTGAGTTGGGGGGTAGGTATGGTATCTTCTAAGATCCATTTCAATTTTAATTTCAACTATGGTTCTCTGTAACTTCATATTGTCAAGAATTTTCTTAAGAGCATCATTTGTTATCTTTTTCCCCTGGTTTTGTTTTAATTATTCTTTGCCCTGAGTGTCCCTTTTTCTCTCTCTCCCTCTCTGTCTTTTAACTTTCGGAGGGTATGGGTAACTTCTTCCATTCTGTTTATATTTCCCCGTTGTTTTAATTTCTGAATTACACATATATTTTGCTTTCAATAATTTCCTGTTGAGTGATTGAATATGGCTGCTCAGAGCCAATTGTGTTTCCTAGTATTCATGGGACTTTGTTGCTCACATAGAAGATACCTTTCTATAAAGTGTCAAGAGGGGGAATTTATTGAACATTGGATATGTCGTAAGCTAAGACAGAGGATTTCCTTCAAGGAACCTCTGATCTAGTTGATGGGATAAAGTGCAGCACAAAATACTTATTGACTTTAGGGAACCCAGGAAGCCAAATCCAAAACAAATCAAAAAGGCCAAGAAAATACAGAATTTGCTTTATTGAAAGGTAAAGCTTTGAGATAGTCACCCTCTAACTTTATTCATACTTACAGTGTTTGTGATGATGAACTATTTTATTTTTATAGTTTTGGTTTTTTTCACATTGGGGGAGCATCATAGTTGTTTCAGCATTTTGGGAATTGAAAAGTCTGGCCGTGGATGTACAGCATGGACATCCTATGTGTCTTAGTCACCTAGTGCTGCTATAGCAGAAATACCACGAGTGGATGGCTTTAACAAACAGAAATTTATTCTCTCACTGTCTAGTAGGCTACAAGTCCAAATTCAGATCGTCAGCTCCAGGGGATGGCTTTCTGTCTCTTTTGGCTGTGGAGGAATGTCCTTGTCTTCAATCTCCCCTTGGTCTGGGAGCATCTCAGCGCAGAAACCTCAGGTCCAAAGAATGTGCTCTGCTCCCGGCACTGCTTTCTTGGTGGTATGAGGTCCCCAACTCTCTGATCGCTTCCCTTTCGCCTCTTATAAGATAAAAGGTGGTGCAGGCCACATCCCAGGAAACTCCTTTTACTTTGGATCAAGGATGTGGCCTGAGCAAGAGTGTTACATCCAACCCTAATCCTCTTTAAGCACAGGCAGAGATTATGATTTATAACACATAGGAAAATCACAAAATGGAGGACAACCACACATGGCCTAACCAAGTTGACACATATTTTGGGGGGACACCGTACAATCCATTATACTATGTTAGTGCTCATCTTAACTGCAAAGCATCTTAGAGTTTGCACAGTGTCTCCACATACATCACTCGTGTCAGCAGAGCTTTGCGACAGAGACAATGACATGGCATCCCTATTTTACAGATAATAAAGTTGAGTCTTAGAAAGGCTAGACGACTTGCTTAAGGTCATACAGCTAATAAAGTTGGGACTGGGACAAGAGGAAATCAGCAGACATGCAAATTAATGGCTTTCTCTCCCTTCCCTGAAACTATGCAGCTCTTTAAGGTCGTCTAAAACAAACGGACAAATTCATTGCTGTTGAGTCAATTCCAACTCATAGCGACCCTATAGGACAGAGTAGAACTGCCCCATAGGGTTTCCAAGGAGCGGCTAGTGGATTTGAACTACTGACCTTTCGGTTAGCAGCCAAGCTCTTAACCACTGTGCCATCAGATCGGACCCTAAGAAAAGGGCCAACTGTGGTCCTAGGGGAGGCCTAAATGCACCTGATGCTAGAGGGTGTGTTGGAGGTAAACTTTAACCAACAACCAAGACTTCAAAAGGGGAATATGGTAAGAGGGCCTTGTCAGGTAAGTTCGATCATGGTTTAATACTATTCCCATGACTTCAGAATTTTCTTTAGTAAATCTAAATTAGTGACTCCAAAAGCATTAAAATACCATCATACCCTACTGTAATACTAGGGTAGAAGAAGCACCTGAATCCAGTGAAGGTTTGTTTTTGTTTGATAGGATCTTATGGAATGAAGCAACAAGACTAAACCCTGACAACCTTCAGCCAAAGATTGGACAGTCCATAAAACAAAACGACTAAAGGGGCACACCAGCTCTGGGGCAAGTACTGGAAGGCAGGAGGAGACAGGAAAGTTGGTAATAGGGAACCCAAGTTGAGAAGGGAGAGTGTTGACGTGTCATGGGGTTGTTAACCAATGTCAGAGAACAGTGTGTGTCCTGTTTAATGAGAAATTAGTTTGTTCTGTAAACCTTCATCTAAAGTACAATTAAAAAAAAAGGAAGGGGGAAAAAAAAAAGACTAAACCCTGAATCAGACTAATTCCCTTGGCCTTTCCCAGTAAGTCAAAATCAGATACATTGGTGATCCCTGTGTATAGGGTCAGGGATGAACCAGCTAAGGAAATATGTCAGGTACACTGATGATACCCATGTATAGGGTCAGAGATGAACCAGCTAGGGAAAGAGTAGCTTCTGTTCCTCCATTTGGTTGCTGAAAATTAAGTCATCTATGCAGACACATTCGTCCGTAACTCACCAAGCACTCTTTCGTTCAAGAATCGGGTCATTCCCTCATCTGCTCTGTGCTCCTGTGAATATTCCCATCATGTCTTGTTCCTTTGTAACAACTACTTGCCTGTTCATAAGACTTCGTTGCCAATAGCTGCTAACCAAACACAGCCTTCATAAAGAAGATGACCACATCAAAATGTGTAATGTAGATAAGAATAAAGTTGGTCTTTTTTCTTAAAGTGGGCTGCTAGGCTAAAGAAAATCTTTTTTTAGGGCTTTGAAGGGAGTTGTGAATGAATGTGATACTCGGTTTTGACTAGGGGGCTCCATCTTCTTTGAATCAGAATTGCTGAAGCTTTCTGTGGTCTGGCTTATCTCTTTATTTCAGAAAACTCAAACCTTTGAATCATGTCAAGGTGTCTGTCTAAGGGAGAATATAATGCCTTTCTTCTAGGTGACTTATCAGTACCAGGCATTAATGAACAGAGCCTAATACTGCTGAAAAGAATACATGAAAAAGGAGCCAGTAATAGCTGGGAACACTTCCAAGGTTTTGCTTCTTTAAAAAGCCCCAGATATAGATTGCTCTGGTCAGCAAGGCTAACAAATCATCCTTCAGAATGGCCAGGGAAGACTTTAGAATTTGACAACTGCCTCTGATTGCAAGGTTTAATTGTTCCCTAAAGTTCCAGGGTCAAGTAACTCCATTCTCCCTTGTGCAAACGGGACTTCCAGGTGGTCCAGTAAAGCCAAGATGAAATCACCAATTTAATAATTTTCTGAAAGCCTTTTCACTAATATTTGCTTGCCAAGAGAAAGAAAAGCAGTGTTGTTTCCTTACATGTTTGTCTGCACCACCTGAGAGTGAGATGAACGAGTATGGATGGCAGAAGGGAGCTAGAACTTTCTTGCTTGCATTAAAGGATATTTTCCCTCCATTGTTTTTAAGTAACGATCTGCCTCTCATCCCTGCATGGCGTATTTCCCATACAGCAGCCTGAGTGTTCTTTTTAAAATTGAGTCTGATCGTGTCACATGCTTCCTCAAAACTCTCTGGTGCTTTCCCATCTCCCTCAGAGTAAAATCCAAAGTCCCTGGAAAGTTCTCTACCTGGCCTCAGCCCTGCTTACTCTTGTTTCTCTGTTATGTTTCCACTGTTTACCTCTGACAGTCTATTTTCAATGGATTAGCCATCACTGTCCTTTGAAAACATGTACCAGAGATGTCACTACTCTGCTTAAAGTCCTCTAGTGGCTACTGAACTCCCCTGGGGTAAAAGCCAACATTTTTGTAGAACTCCTAAAGACCTTGTTCTTCTACCCCTCTAAGCACTAGTGTTGTTAGGCACTGTTGAGTAGATTTTTGACTCAAAGTGACCCCATGGGATGGAGTTGTGCATTCCTTCTACATGCACAACTCGGTGACATTGATTACATTCTTAGAGTTGTGCAGTCATTCTCACCCTCCTTTTCTAAGTTGTTCCTCCTCCATTAACATAAACTCACTGCCCCCTAAGGTACCTGTCTAATCTTTTGAATTGCTGTTGTTACTTTGATCCCATATAGATAGTTTTTAAAAAGGCATAATGCTCAAGGCAGACCTTTTTTACTAGATAAGCTAAACTGTTGTTTGGTTTTAAGAAGACTTCAGGGATATTTTTGGCTTAAGGTTTTTCAAAGATTATCTCAGGGCAATAGTTTCAGGGGTTTATCCACCCTCCATGGCTCCAGAAAGTCTGGAGTCCATGAGAATTTGAAATTCTGTTCTGCATTTTCCCCGTTTTGATCATGATTCTTCTATAGACTCTTTGATCAAAACATTCGGCAACGATAGCTGGGCACCATCCAGTTCTGGTCTCATGAAAAAGGAGGCAGTTGCTCATGGAGGCAATTAGTCACACGTTCCATATCCTCCTCCTATTTCTGACTCTCCTTCTTCCTCTGCTGCTCCAGGTGAATAAAGACCAATTGTCATGCTTTGGGTGGCTGCTTGCAGGCTTTTAAGACCACAGGCAGTATGCAATGAAGTAGGAGGTAGAACAGAAGCACTAAACATGTTATTAGGGCAATTAGTGAGGATGTCCCATGAAACCATGACCCTACACCTCCAAACCAAGGAACCAAATCCCATGAGGCTTTTGGTTGTACATAAACAGCCTCAGCTGCTACTCTTTTTCTTTCTTCGTTGTTGAAAATATACCTATCAAACAACTTTTGCCAATTCAACTTTTTACAGGTATACTACTTATTGACAGCAATTACAATAATTGGCCGTGCAGCCCTATCCTTGTTCCATGCAATTTTTCCATCACTGTTAACACCACACCCATTGCCATCCCTCCCACCCCTGGTGACATTAATAGACACTGGTCTCTATACATTTGCTTTTTTATATAAATGAGGTCATACAATATTTGTCCTTTTCTGACTGACTTATTTCACTCAGCATAATGTCTTCAAGCTCCATCTAAATTGTAGCATGTATCAAGACTTCACGTCTTCCGGCTAAGTAATATTCTAGTGTATGTGTGTACCACCACATTTTGTTTATCCATTCGTCTGTTGATGGGCATTTAGGTTGTTTCCAGCTTTTGGCTATTGTAAATAGCACTGTAATGAATATTGGTGTACTATAAGGTTTTCTAGGCTGTAATCTTTACAGAGGCAGATTGCCAGGTCTTTCTGTCACAGAGCTGCTGGATGGATTCAAACTGCGAACAGTTAAGGCAAGCACTTAACCGTTGTGC
This sequence comes from Elephas maximus indicus, assembly GCF_024166365.1. Taxonomy (NCBI): domain Eukaryota; kingdom Metazoa; phylum Chordata; class Mammalia; order Proboscidea; family Elephantidae; genus Elephas; species Elephas maximus. The sequence goes on from NC_064845.1 coordinate 8,228,067, forward strand.
CACCAGGGCTCCTTTAAGCTTTATTTTATTTCCCATAGAATTTATCACCAATTGATACTGTCACCTTACTTGTTTGTATGTTATTTTGCCATTTCCCCCAACTAAACTAAAGCAATAAGCTCCATGAGCTAAGAGGCATTGTCTCTTTGACTCACTGTTGGATCTTCAGTGTCTAGAACAATGCCAGGCACCTAGTAGCGTTCGATAAATACTTGAGTGAATAAATATGTGTGTGTGAGTAATATCCAGTTGGTTTTACCTGGTAGGCAGGTAGTTCTTTAGTGGAAAGCAGAAAGGGCAAGGTGACAGCTCTAGTCATGATACTTTTTTCCAGTTAATTCTATTTTATTTGCTTATTTATTTATTTTTACTATATTTTATTTTGGAGACTTGGTGGCACAGCCCTGGTGGCTAAGCGTCTGACTGCTAACCAAAAAGCTCGGCAGTTCGAATCCACCAGCTGCTCCCTGGAAACTCTATGGAGCCGTTCTACTCTGTTCTATAGGGTCGCTGTGAGTCAGAATCGACTGGACGGCAATGGGTTTGTATGGGCATATTTTATTTTTTTTAAATTGTGCTTTAGGTGAAAGTTTAAAGAGCAAATTAGTTTCTCATTAAGCAATTTATATGCATATTATTTTGTGACATTGGTTGCCGACCCCGCGACTTGTCAACACTCCTGTTTTATTTTCAAATGTACGACTGTGTGTGCTGAAATAGTGATAATTTTATCTCCCCCTTGCCAAGAATTCTGTATTTTATTTCTATTTTATCCTCATTACATTGATTAGAAGTTCCAAAACAGTGAATGTGACACTGGTGATAGAGAACGTCCTGCTTGGGGCCCAGTTTTAAAGAGGATGCTTCTGGAGCAGGATTTCTCAACATTAACATGATTCTTTGTTGGGGGCTGGCATCCTGTGCAAAGCACGATTTTGGCAGCATCCCTGGCCTCTACCCAATAGGCATCTATCATCTCCCAGTTGTGACAACAGAAACATCTCCAGACAGTGCTAAACGCTCCCTGGGGGCAAAGTTGCCCCAGTTGAGAACCAGAGGTTTAATATCTCTCTGTCGATTGTTTTTAGTCCAGAATTTTCTTGGGTTAGAGAGAGAATAACACTCTTACTCCTGGTGGGAGGAAAAAATTAGTGCAAACTTTCTTGAGAGCCTGTTGGCACTGAATACCAAAGGCTTAAAAAATGTTACTTCCCTTTGATCCAATTATTTATTCTCTGGCAGTTTATCCTGAGAAAATAATTAAAGGTGTGGACAAAGATTAATGTGCAGAAATGTCCATTGCCACAGTATTTATGATGGTGAAAAAACTGAAAACAACCTTATTGTTCAATAATAGGAATGGCTCAAGAAATTATACCCTAGGATGGAATATTTTTTTTCTCCATCAAAAATTATGCTTTGGATGAATATTTAAACACCTGTTGCCGTCAAGTCAATTCAGACACATAGCGATCTTATATGACAGAGTAGACCTGCCCCATAAGGTTTTTGAGGAGTGGCTGGTGGATTCGAAATGCCACGTTTTGGTTAGCAGCTGAGCTTTTAACCACTGCGCCACCAGGGCTCGATAGGCACATATTATATAAATATATATGTGTGTGTGTGTGCATGTATATATCATGATCTTAATTTCTGTTACACACACATAAAGATTATGATCCTAAATGGGTAAAAGGAAGTAACCAAAAAAAAGCAGAACTAATGATTCTTTGTTAAGGCTTTGTGTTTATCCGGGGGACATCTGTAATAGAAACTATATGACTTTCATTAAGAGTAAGACTCATAAAGTACTGTCTGACTCATAGGGACCCTATAGGACAGAGTAGAACTGCCCCATAGTGTTTCCAAGGAGTGGTTAGTGGATTCGAACTGCCGACCTTTTGATTAGCAGCTGAGCTCTTAACCACTGTGCCACCCAGACTCCATAAAGGAGTGTAGTCCTGTGGAATTCATGGCCTTTTGCAGAGAGAGGGCTTGTTTAAACATCAATCCTATCTGTTCAGGTAAGCTTCCTCAATCTTAGAGTAAGAGAAGCAATTATAAATTATTAGCCTTGTTTGTGTTCATATTGGTTCCTTCTAGAATCTACCTCTCTGGATTTGAGGCTTCTATTAAAAATGGTAAGATAAAACCATTCTCTCTGGGAAAAAATTTTTTTGAACAACTTTTTGCAATCCAAAGATTAAGTAAAAAATTTTAAGTATATTCCATAAGGCTCACCACTCTGCAATACATGGCCTTTTTCCCTAAGGAGTTTATAACAGTAAGCTAGTGTTTAGCTGGTGAACGATTTTTTTTTCCCCATGTGTGTATGTAAAGTCTTTTTTTTTAAAACATGGTATTTAGTTATAGAAAAGGTACATTAGGATGGCCAAAGGTTAACCATGCTGGACCTTTATCCAGGACGATTTTGTTTTGTAATAAAAACCTTTTCCCATAATGTCCTTTTGAAACTGGACCAGTGGGTCCGTGCCCAGAGTGCAAGAAGCCAACCTCTCAGACGCTGGTTTTGCGGGAGTCTATTCCACAGGCTGGCAAGTGGGAAGTCAGAGGTATCGGCCTCAGATTTGGTTCCCCGATCTGCGCGAGCCACATACAATGCATATTTACACATATACATTCAGGGCGGAGGGAAACCATAGGTGGGCTCAGAGGTTTCACCTGCTCATAGCTTCTACTGATTATTTATTACGAGGCGGGGCTAAGACTCTGCCCGGAAGTGGCCGACGGACCAAACCCTTTCGAAACGGTCTCGACTGCTGTTGATAATGCATTTCCGGTGATTTCGTTCCTTGGCCAGGATCTTCCGGTTCCTTGGCCCGGATCTTCCGGTTCCTTGGCCCGGATCTTCCGGTTCCTCGACAGAAGCTCTCCTGCGCTACTGAGCACGCGTGGCCGCCCAGGGTCGTTTGTCGGTCCTGGTGGTCTGCTCTGCGCGTGTCAGGCTACGCTGAGCCGGTTAGATCCGGACTCTTCCCTGGCTTTCTGGAGGGTCTGCAAGACAGCTTAGAGGACGAGAGTGACGTGGTGGGGGGTGACCGGGAGTGGCCTGATACCCGGTGGGGTACTAATTACTTAGGTGTCTTCAGCCTCCAGAGCCCCCTGACACTTTTGCCTTATTATTATTATGTGGAGAGCCCTGGTGGTGCAATAGTTAACCCCTCGGCTGCTAATCAAAAGGTTGGCAGTTCGAATCCACCAGCCAATCCTTGGAAGCCCTCTGGGGCAGTTCTAATCTGTTCTATAGGATCGCTATGACTTGGAATCTACTCGCCAGCAAGGAGTTTTGTTTGGTTCCGGGTATTATTATTGAGGTGTGGCAGGGTGCTTCTTTACTTCCATTTTATCCCCTTCCTGAAGGTCTTGGGTGGCACGAATAGTTTGCACTCAACTACTAGCCTAAAGGTTGGCAGTTCAGACCCACTCAGCAGCACCACAGAAGGAAGGGCTGGAGATCTACTTCCATAAAGATTATAGCCAGGAAAACTTTATGGATCGGTTCTACTCTGTAACACACGGGAGTCACCATGAGTCGGCATCAACTTGATGGTAGTGGGTTCGTTTTTTTAATCCTCTCTCTGGGTCATGTTATATAACTATGCTCTTTTTCCAGCTGGGCATTTACCCAATTAATATGACAGAAAGCGGGCCGTTTATACTGCAACTCAAAGCTGAGAAAACATACAGAGAGTCCCACGGCATGATAACGCATAGGCATTTTGTCAAGAAGTGAAAGCTCTTGGCGGGTTAATATGTGTGATTTCCTTGAACAGTGGCTTTCACCTTTACTGCATGGATGACTTATTAAAATACAGATTTCTGAGCCCACCTCAGAATTTCTGATTGGTTTTGGTTGGGTTGGGGGCCAAGAATCTGCATTTGTATTTGCCCAGGTGATTCCGGTGCTCCTCATCCGAGGATGCCATTTTGTGAACCACTTGTCTTGAATCAGTGGTTGAGAGCTTGGCTACTAACCAAGAGGTCAGTGCTTTGAATCCACACCAGCTACCTCTTGGAACCCTATGGGGATGTTCTACCCTGGTGTACAGGGTGTTTATGAGTCGGAAGTGACTTGATGGCAATGGTGTTTTTTTTTTGTTATGAATCAAATCAACGATGGCTGCTTTCCTTCATCCATCCCTTCCTCCTTTAGTCTACCTGAGTGGATCAAAGGCCTTCTCTGAGTCATCAGGTGATAGAAATACATGACTGACAACCCAAGTTGAAGGTGGAGAAAAGGACAAAGTGTAACCCTGGTGACAGTGGGGATGGGGCAGAGGGTTTAAGAGACAGAGATGTATGGGAAGAGTAGAGGGGCAGTGAGTCCATGGGACTACTTCCAGAGTCCAAAAAAGGGATGGCCACATGGGCTTCTCTAGAGAACAGAAAATTGGACGCCAAGCCCATCCTGCCCAAACTTCTCAGTAGGGCAAGCTGACTGTGAACCACTTGGTATTTCCTATTCTAGGTAGATGCAGTTTGGCCCACAGTTAGTGTTACTTCAAGGAAAAAAGCGGCACATTTCTCTGGATACTGTGGTGTTGTTGCTGTCAGTAATGGAATTCACTGTCATCCTTCTGATATCATTTATGGTTAAAAAAAGGTTTCGCTCAGGCCATACCCCATATCAATTCAATCGGAATTTCCATGAGGATTGTTTTTTAAGGTCCAGATGATTACATGTGCAGCCAAAAAGAGAATCACTGCCTCAGTGGTTTCCCATTGTACTAGAAGAAAATCCAAATTATAGGTTAGGAGCTACCACATCTTGTAAGGTTGGGATTCTGCCTGTGTATTCACTCACCATCGTCATCTTTGGCTTCTCTTTTACTTGCTCACCACATTTCTGCCAATACTGGTTTTCAAGTTTCTTGAACCTGTTAATCTTGTTCCTAACTCAGGGACTTTGCACGTTTTGTTCTTTTTGCCTGAGAGATTCTTCTTACAGCTCTTCACCTGGCTAACTCCTGTTAATCCTTTAGGTCTTGCCTTAATGTTGCCTGTACCTGAACCCTGTTGGTGCAGTGGCTAAAGCGCTTGGCTACTAACCATAAGAATGGTGGTTTGAACCCACTCAGCCCCTCTGAGGGAGAAAGGTGTGGCAGTCTGCTTCTGTAAAGATTTACAGCCTTGAAAACCCTAAGGGGCAGTTCTGCTCTGTTTTCCAGGGTCTCTGTGAGTTGGAATTGACTTGATAGCAGTGGGTTTTTTTTTTTTTTTGGATCCCAAAATACCCATATAAAAATATTCCTTTATTATCTCCTTATAGCACTATTTTTTGTTCTGATTAATAGCATTTATCACAAATTCCAATTATGTAACTATTTACATATTTATTTGATGAGTGCTTGTGTTTCCTACTGAAGTGTAGGCTCTATGGGGCCATGTTGTTTGGGTTTATCGCTGTAGCCTCAGGGCCAGCACAGTGCTTGGAACATGGAGTGTATTTATAATAGTTACATTAATGCTCTTGCCTGTAATTCCATTATATTTTTCATTTTCTGATCTCTTTCGATGAAATTTTTCTGGATTTGGATCACATTTCCTACTTTTGTCTAGTAACTTTATTGAATGCCAGACATCATAAGTTTCACATTGTTGACTGCTGGGCTTTGTTTTATTCCTTTATGGAATGTCGTACATTGTTCTGGCATGTGGTTAAGCTTCCTGAAGATTTCTTTGATTCTGTGGAGGCTTCTGTGTAAGCTCCTTTAGGATGGGTTCGACCTTACTCTAGAGAAGGGTTTCTCAGCCTCAACGTTATTTACATTTTGGGCCAGACAAATCTTTGTTTTGGGGGGCTATGTGTACATTTAGGATGTTTAACAGTAACTCTGGCTTCTATCCATTAAAAAAAAAACCCATCCCCACCACTCTCCAGCGTGAAAACCAATAACATCTCCCAACATTGCCAAATCACCATCCAGTTGAGGACTACTGCTTTAGGGCTCATTTAACCCACTACAAAGGCGGGAAAGCCTTTCTGCGTTCCCTGCTTAATTCCTGGGCCTTCAATGAGATGTCTCCACAATGGCTAGTGGGAACTCTAATGAGTCCTGGCACTGGATGAACCTAGGAACTGCCTTTCTGTTCCCCAGCTATTGTTCTTCCCTCAACAGTTCATCTGTGTCTGGTCTCATGGGGTTTGATCCTACGTATGCTTGGTTTAACATTCAGCCAAAGACTCAAGGGCACGCTATGCAGATTTCTGGAGTTGTTCTTTTGTTCGACTTTCCGTTTGGGTATTCTGCACTGAAAATCCTAGCTTTCTCCATCCCCCCAAATTCTGATATCTGTCTGCTTAACTCAGCAAGACTTCAAGGCTCTATTTCAGTCCTCCATCTCTGTACTGCTCTTCTAGGGGGCAGTGCTAGGTAGGGCTTTGGGATCTTGAGTGCCAGCTCTCACAATTTTCAAGAGAGACCAGAAATCTAGATTTTTATACTTAATCTGATTTTTAAATATTGGTAACTAATACAATCTTGGGCCAAATAAATCACATCCTGGGGCAGAATTTGGCTCCATAGCCACCAGTTTGTAGACAGTTATTCTTTCAATGCCAACCTGTTTTTATTGAAAGTATTCAGTTTTTTGTTTTGTTTTGAATATGTCTTTTCCTCTTGACTATAAGGCCTCTGGGAGTAGGAGCTGTGCACGTTTTCTTAACCACCATATCTCTACTGGAGCCCAGGTTGCGCAGTGGTTAAGAGCTCAGCTGGTAACCAGAAGGTCAGCGGTTCAAATCCATCAGCCACTCCTTGGAAATCCTATGGGGCAGTTCTACCCTGTCCCATATGCCTGCTATGAGCCGAGGGCGACTTGATGGCAATTTTTTTGTTTTCCTAGTGCTTGGCACGTATTAGGCTCCAACTAAATATTTGTTGAGTGAATAACTGCACAGGATGCAGAAAGGCAGTGGAACTCCTAAAGTTCTTTCTAGAACTGACATTCTAGGCTGATGATGATGATTGTAATGATAGTATGTTGTTGTTCTTGTTGTGTGCTGTGGAGACCATTCTAACTCATAGTGACCCTGTAGGACAGAGGAAAACTGCCCCACAGGGTTTCCTAGAGCAGATTGCCGTATCTTTTTTCCCTTAGGAGTGGCTGGTGGGCCGGAACCACCAACCTTTTCCTTAGCAGCCAGCGCTGAACAATTGTGCCACCAGGGCTCTTTAACAACCTAACAAAAAACCTAGTGCCGTCGAGTCAGATAATGATTAACCTGGTGGCGCAATGGTTAAAGTGCTCAACTGCAAACCAAAAGGTAGGAGGTTCAAACACACCAACGGCTCTGAGGGAGAAAAGACCTGGTGATTTGCCCCTGTAAGGTTTACAGTCTAGGAAACTCTATGGGGCAATTAGGGTCGCTATGAGTGTGAATCAACTGAATGGCACACAACAACAAGATCTTCTAACTGTGATAGTCACTACAACCAACAACCAACCTGTTGCCGTTGAGTCGATTCCGACTCACAGTGACCCTGTAGGGCAGGGTACATCTGTCTCATAGGGTTTCAAAGGAGCAGCTGATGGATTCGAACTGTTGACCTTTTGGTTAAAAAATATGCTTTTTTTTTTTTTCTCTCCTGCTACCAGAGACGTGGTAGGAGTATACTTTGCCCTCTATTAACATAGGTGTGGCCATTTGATCTGCCCTGACAAATGAAATCTTAGTGAAACTGATCTAAGTCCCTTCTGAGTAGAATCTTTAAAAGCCATTTTGACTTCTCCTGCGTTCTTTTTGTTCACTGTTCAAGCATGTGTTGAGAGGCTAATAAATTGAGCTGGACATGTAGGATGAGCAAAATAAACTTTTTGATTTTTGCGATTGTTTGTTACCGTAGCATAACCTACACCATTTTGACCAGCAGTGTCCACATGTATTAACTAATCTAATACTTCAAACAGCCGCAGTGGCTGCAGCAATGGGCTCAAGCATTGCAACGTTGTGAGGGTGGTGCTGGACCAGGCAGGCAGTGTCTCGTTCTGTTGTGCACAGGGTCACTATTAGTCAGAACCAACTTGATGGTACCTGACAACGGCAACAACAGCCTGTGATGTAGTCAGCATTAGTAACCTCGTTGTTACAGTTGAGGAAACTAAGGCAGAGAGGGATAACTTGCCCAGATTCACATCACTGGTAAGTGGTAGAGCCAAGTCAAGGATTTAAGCCCAAGGAGTTGTCTCCAAAGTCTGTGTGATAAATGGTACACGGTGCGGCCCCTATTCTTTTTCAAGGTGTGTACTTAGTTCCATACCAACAAGGGCGGGGCAATGATGGAATGTCACCTAAGAGTTGGTGGTGATGGTGGGTGGTACCTTGGGTGCAGCAGTGGGTGGGAAGGTGTCTTACGCCTCGCTGCTGTGTGTGGTTTCATTTAATTGCTTTGTCCTTCCAGTCACAGGCTTAGAGGAGGAGAGAGTTTGCAAGTATCTCTGGATCTGTCTTTTGACATTTGGTGTTTCCTGCCCATGAAATTGTGGAGATTTTTAATTGTTGGTTGCTTTTTCAGATTAAATGCAGAAGTTGTATTCAAAGAGATTTCTGCATGCCACATGGAAATTCTTTGACGCTGCCTTGGCATTTGAGGAAATAAGCATCCAAATGAATAAAGAGCTGTTGCAAGTGACAGGGCAGAATTCAGATGGCAACAAGGAAGGACTGAGGTAAGTGACAAAGGACAAGCTATTTGGTTCTCCCCTGGCGCTATAATCCTTTGAATACTTAATTGGATTTTCTTTCAAACATCTTTTATCGTCTTCTGTGTTTTGAATGGGAGGCAAATGCATCACAAAATATATTCACAAATTATAAACAGTAATGTTTTGGCTTAAGTGGAGGAGCCTTGAGCAGAGCTGAGGAGGAGAATTCTGGGAGGCTGTGAGGGGAAAGGAGCCCTGGTAGCACAGTGGTTAAGAGCTTGGCTGCTAACCTAAAGGCCAGTGGTCTGAATCCACCAACTCCTCCTTGGAAACCCTGTGGGTTTCCTACGAGTTGGAATCGACTCAATGGCAACAGATTTGAATTTTTGGGTTCATGAGGGGAAAAGAAGGTGTAAGTAGGTGATTCCAGCAGCTGGTCCATCTCCCAGGCCTCAGGAATATCTCTCCTTTGAGCGATCCTGGCTCTCAGGTGGTGTACCAGGTGTCCGGCACCAAACATGCACTGGCTGCTAACGTTTGCTACCTTCTCAGTCTTTTGTCTGTCTCCAGGGCTACTCCATAGGCCATAAGAATATATTTGATATTTGACAAAATCCCTGATGCAGAGACCTGTATGTAGAAAACAATACCTATTTACTGTGATTGACCAGGAACTGCGAATTTATTGGGCAGTTGGATTGAAATGCTTTATCCAGCTCTGGGGTGTCCTCTGAGAGATTTTTCTGTAGGAAAGGATTGCCAGCTATCAACGTCCCCAAAAGACAACCAGAACAGCTTGTTGATCAAGCAAAGCTAAGCTGATTAGACTTAACTGCAGTAAGGGAGAATACTAGTGAAGTAAGATTGACTGGACTACTTGACGGACTCTTAATAGTATCTCAGAAGGGAGACATTCAGGGACGATATTTATTAGGCTTGAAGACCTGGGCTGGGTGACTTGTGTGTGTGTACTTTTTTAATATTTTAAAATTGTACTTTAGATGAAGGTTTACAGAGCAAATTAGTTCCTCATTAAAGAATTAACACACATATTGTTTCGTGACGTTGGTTGCCAACCCCACGACATGTCAACACTCTCCCCTTCTCAACCTTGGGTTCCCCATTATCAGCTTTCCTGTCCCTCCTGCCTTCTCATCCTTGCCCCTGGGCTGATGTGTCCATTTAGTCTCGTTTTGTTTTATGGGCCTGTTTAATCTTTGGCTGAAGGGTGAACCTCAGGAGTGACTTCAGCACTGAGTTAAAAGGTGTCTGGGGGCCATACCCTTGGGTTTTCCCAGTCTCGTGTCAGACCAGTAAGTCCGGTCTTGTTTTGTGAGTTAGAATTTTTTTCTGCATTTTTCTCCAGCTCTGTCAGGGATGCTTTGCTGTGATCCCTGTCAGAGCAGTGGTGATGGTGGCTGGACACCATCTAGTTGTGCTGGTCTCAGTCCGGTGGAGGCTGTGGTAGTTGTAGTCCATTAGTCCTTTGGACTAATCTTTCCCTTGTGACTTTGGTTTTCTTCATTCTCCCTTGCTTTTGATGAGATAGGACCAGCGGAGTAGCATAGATGGCCACTCACAAGCTTTTATGACCTCAGGCGTTACTCACCAAAGTAGAATGTAGAACATTTTATTTATAAACTCTGTTATGCCAGTTGAGCTAGATGTCCCCCGAGACTGTGGTCTGGGCTGGGTGATTTTAAGGTGAGCCTTGTAAGACAGACAACTAGTTGATATTGGGCAAAGCTTATGGCATAATAATTTATGTAATTTAGAGCTGAGGGTCTTGAAGTGTATATATTGATGAATAAGCCATTAATCTTGAAAAATAAGTTGTCTTGTTTCACAGTTTTATTACTTAGGAACAAACATTTCCTGAATCAACTAGCTAAATTCTTTTTGTCTGGTCCTAGCATTTTTGAAACCCTGGTGGCGCAGTAGTTTAGAGCTCGGCTGCTAACCAATGTGTCAGCAGTTTAAATCTACCAGCTGCTCCTTGAAAACCCTATGGGGCAATTCTACTCTGTTCTGTAGGGTTACTATAGGGTCACCGAGTCACAATCGACTCAATGGCAATGAGTTTTTTCTTTTTTTTCTTTGGTTAGCATTGTTTGGCACTGAGGGAAAAAAAAAATTTGTGTGTAGACATTTCTACGTGAAGTTGATTGGGACAACAAAGCAACATTCAATTCCACGATTGTCTAGCACTAGGTCAGGAAAGTTGGTTGGTTTCAGTGCTCAGGATAGACAGCCTGGCAGGGACATTCCAGTTCCCTTGCGTTTAGGACCTGCACCATTCATGTGGTCCTTCTTATCATGGAGGGTTGAGCTAAGATGATAATAGAATCCCATGGCACAAAAGACCTCATTTTCTGCTTTTGAAAATCACTAAAGGAGAGTTTTCAAAGCTGAAATGAAGTCAGTATCTTCCAGTGGATGAAATGGTCTATTTATTTGGTTTCAGGTAAATCAGAAACAATTTGACATTTGCATCTGCCACAGTTCTTTGCAGGAGGAGTTGACCCTGCGGAGATTTTAAATAGTTCTTACCAAAACGGGGGTGTGTCCCCATGGGAGTTAATGAAAGTGTTTATACTTTTGAGTTAAGTATTCCTTCCTCTCCGTGTGTAGACAGGCAAAGATCTCTTTCCTAGAGAGCTTAGCGCGTATAGGGGATTATTTTGCTTAGCTGAACTGTTGGCCATTGCGTGCTCGCCCAAAGATGGCAGTGAAAACAGTGGAAAATCATTTGTTTAAATGTTAATAATTTTCTGCACCAGTGATTTGTGAAATGCTGGCAGGGTAGACTTGAACAAAAAGGAGACATGGCTGTGCCTATGGAAAGATAAATTATACACTTAGCATCTGGAGTTTAAATGACTCGTTTTCCTCTTTGGATGCAAATAACAGTTAATGGTGGCAAGGACATAGCAATCCTAATATAATCTCCCTCAGGAAATATGTTTTTAAAATCATGAAGCTATTTTCAGTTCAAAAGAGGACTTTAAAAGAATTGAAGGGCTACCAAAACCAAAACCAAACCAAAAGATCTCCAAGAGAATTAGTTTGTTGTTGTTGTTGTTTGTATTTTTGTTTTTAAAAAGCAACTCCTTATCCCTCTCTATTAGTTCTTATGCTTTCTTAGGGCTCTCAGCATTTTATCTGCATAATAAATATAATAATAATAACCTCTATTATGTCATGCACTGAGTAGCTACAATGTGAGAGGCCACAGTCATTTTTAATAATTTGATTGGACTGAGTGAACTTGCATATGGATTCTTGTACATGTGCAGATGAGGTACTTTGACCTGTTTAGCCTTGGCCCACTCATTTATATTTGGAAGTTTGAGGGATATAAAGACACGATATGTTCACTTGCTTCTTTGTCCCTCCCAAAATATGCGCTTACACGCCACAATAAAGCCTTTGTTTGAGTTTCATCTGGAATACTGAGCTCTTCTTGTACCTTTGCCCTCTTTCCCCTTCTGTCCAGTAGGTCAGAAATTTCCAGTTAGGACAAGTATCCCTATCCACCTCCACCTGGTTAGATATCCCAGGGCAAATGTGATGAGGACACTGCTTTCACTCTTGGTGGGCTAGTTAGCATTCTTCTCTTGCAGAGCCCAGTCTAACTCTTTATCCAACCATGGCTTCAGTAACAAAGGGAATTGTGAGAGACTGTATGGCTGTTTAGAAACATTCAGTGTCCCTCTGTATGGGAGGAGCATACACCCCCAGTCTCTTGTACTCAAACGCGCCCATGTGATTTGCTTTGGGCAATGAAATATGAAGGGAAGTGAAATGGGTCACTTCTGGGAAGACGTTGAGTTGCTGTGTTCAGGTTTCCTTGCCTCTGTTGTAATTAGTTGCCATCAAGTTGAATTCTGACACGTGGTGACTCTGTGGGTGCAGATGAGCGCAGCTCCATAGGGTTTTCCAGGCTGTGACCTTTTGGAAGCAGAGATGCCGAGCCTGTCTTCTGCGGCACCTTTGGGTGAGTTTGAACTTCCAGCCTTTTGGTTAGTACTCGAGTGCTCAACTGTATGTGCTACCAGGGACTGCTTCCCTTGCCTCTATGATCATAGAAATGGGAGTTGAGTTGGAACCCCCATCAGTGTGGGTTCTTGAATATTTGTAACGAGCAGAGTCCTCGCCAACCCGTATTAAAAATGCTACGTGAGTAAGAAACCAGCTTGGTTGTTTGAGCCACAGAGATTTTGACATTTGTTACTGCAGCATATCCTGGCAAATCCTGCCTGATACGGTGACAAGCGGAAGAGTGTGGAGTTGTGGAATGTGGCTCTTATCACTCACTGGAAAGGACTAACCTACAGATGGCACGTACCCTAAAGATGGCTGACTTTTTAGGCCTTGTGGGCAATTTTGAAAGGAAAAATAAAAGAGAAGATGTGATGTGAAAAAAAAAAAAAAATAGCTCTAAGAGCAAATGGAAAGAAGGATAAAATAACTCAGTTGTAGAAAATCTTTAGAGTGTGTGCACATCTCAGGCCTTGATTTTGAAATGTTCATCGACAGCATCTGTAGGTGACCAGTTTCTAATAAGACCCAAGCACGTGCTCTGAGCGCTCGGTGGCCACGGCAAGCAAACCTGCCAAGAAAAGCTCTAGGATCTCTTCTCATCGATTTCTCTTAATAGATCCCGGTTTCATTTCTAGCCTCCCCTCTCCCCCTGCCCGCGTGGGGGACTACAACGCTAAATATATGTATGTTGTTGTTGTTGTGTGCTGTCGAGTCAACTCTGACTCATAGCAACCCCATAGGATGGAGAAGAATGACCCTATAGGGTTTCCTAAGCTGAAATCTTCCAGATCTTTCTCCCACAGAGTAGCTGTTGGGTTTGAACCACTGACCTTTTGGTTAGCAGCCGAGCACTTAACCATTACACCATCAGGGCTCCTAAATATATGTACACATATACACAAATGTTAGATTCGTCTTTCCCAATGTCAGTTCTTATACAAAAGGATTAATTCCAATGTTAAATATCTTGGGCAAGCATTTTTTAAAATCTGAGCTAATATTTGTGGCATCTTCTAGAGACGAGGCTCTAGCGGTATCTATGAGGGAAGTCATTTAACCCGTTAGCCTCTCCTTCCTTATCTGCAAAAATGGGACTACTAGTACCTGTCCTACCATGGGACAGTTCTGTTGTAATGCTTTGTATGCTATAAATTCTACACACATGATTCTTATTATCTGTTGACCCTCTATTAAGTGGGCTGCTGTTAACATCTGTGTAGTGCTGGCTACTAGCAACGGTGATCATTCCATTCAATTGTTACAGTAGTATACATATTACAGCAGCTAGAAGGATGCAGGTATTTGCAGTCTCCCTCGGCTTTCCCTCTTTTCTCCCCTTGTCCTTATTTTTCTTCCTGTTCCCCTCTAAGGTGGAAACAGCCTGTGGAGCTTAGCTGGCTGTGTGCTTTTTGTTGTGATCAGGAGGAGTGCTGGAAAGGAGAGGAATAGAATTTGAAAGCAGGTCAAATGACTTTAAATGAAAAAGGATGAGACAGGGGAGGGGTGCCCTGACAAGACAAGGAAAACTAGCAGGATTTGGGGGAGGCAGCGTGGGGAGAAGAAGAAAGAGAAAAAGGGGGCGGAGAGAGAAACAGGTGCTATGATGGGGAGCTTTGGGGAGAGGTGAATAACAACTACTTTTTGAAAGGTCTGTCCACGTTCTATAGTGTAAAGCCCTCGTCTCCAGCTCCTCAAGAGACATTTCAAAATTCAGCTTGTCTAGTTCTGAAAAGAATATCCTGTTGGTATTTTTATTCTTATCACATCACATATAGAGATTACTTTTGGGAGAATTGACAGTCTTCCCATACAAGTATGCGTGTTTATTTCTTTAACTTTTCTTTTCCATACCTCAGTTTAAGTTTTCCTCATACATCTTGTGTTTTTCTTAAGTTTATTTCTAGGTATTTTATGTTTTTGTTGCTATTGTGAATGATATATTTTCCTCTGTAATATTTTCTAACACTTGCTGTTTTTTAATACTACAAATACTGTCTATTTTTGTGTTATTGTTATATAGCCAGGAAACCCTGGTGGTGTAGTGGTTAAGTGCTATGGCTGCTAACCAAAGGGTGGGCAGTTTGAATCCGCCAGGGCCTCCTTGGAAACCCTATGGGGCAGTTCTACTCTGTCCTATAGGGCCACTATGAGTCGGAATTGACTTGACAGCACTGGGTTTGGTTTTGGTCTGATTATTATATAGCCAACTGCTTTACCTTTTTTCTCCTTGTTTGAAATCTTTATGTAGTTGATTCTCCTAGGCATTCCAGGTAAACAGTCTTACCGTCTGCCGACAGTGACGATTTATTTTCCTCTTTTCGGACTTTTTATACTTTGTTTTTTTTCTCTTATGTAATTGCATTGGCTGGTACCTGCAGAATGACTTTAAATAATGTCGTGCCAGAGGTTGTCATTGACCTGATCTCTCCTTTATTGATAATATTTGGGGGTGTTTCTATGATGCTGCTTTTTGGATTGAGATGTATGTCTATCCATACAGGAAGAATGAGGGACAGAACATGTAAGCCTCATATATTGTGCTGTGGTTCACATTCGCAGATGCCTCCTTGTTCTGTCAAAAATGGAGCCTGTGTTCTCTTTCTCTTTGCTTATCTCAATTTCTACTGAAATTCCATTAACCAGCTTGTCTCTTTTTGCCTCAGACTTTCCCAGTTGAGAGCTGAACACCCCTTGTCCTGGGAAACCCCTCAGTCCCAGACAAACTGGGATGGTTGGTCACTCTTAATTGAAGTCAAGACTGGATGTTGAATTTTACCTAATCATTTTTCATCATCTCTGTAGATACTTTATGACTTCTCATTGGACTTAGTGATATGATTAATTATACTCTTATGTTTTGTAATACTGAATAGTCTTTTTTTTTTTTTTTCCAACTCAGTATGAACTCCAATCATATATTATTTCTATAACTGGTTGCTGGTTTCTATTTGCTAATATTTTATGTTATTATTATTTATTTTTTTTTTTTTGACAACTCTTATAAATGAGATCAGCCTGTACTTTTCTTTTTGGTGTGTTATCTTTGCTGGATTTGGGTATCAGTGCCGTGGCGGCTTCATAAAAAGGAACTTGGAATCTTAATTTCTTTTTTTGTGTTCTGTAACAATTTAAATAGCATTGGCATTGCTGTTCCTTAAAGTTTTTGTAGGTTTTTCCTGTGAAACCATCTGGACTTGGTGTTTTTGTGAGGGGTAGCTATTTAATCATTTTTTTCTAGTTTTTTTTTCCCCCCGCCAGAGTAATTGGTCTGTTTAAATTGTATGTCTCCTTGGATTCAGTTTCAGGAACTTAAATTTTATTGGACAATCATCCATTTTATTAAGGTGTTCAGAGTATTTGAATGGAATTGATCAAATAGTCTCTTATGATTCTGGTAACATATTCTCTATAATTGATTTCTTTTCCAGTGGTTATGATGTTTTAACCATTTACCCCTTAGCTTAGCTTACGGTTTGCCATTTTATTACATGTTTTTTTCCCTCCCAAAGGTCAAACTTTTGCCGGTCTCTTTCTCCCATCTGTATGTCTATTTATATAGTTTCATTATTTTATCATTCATTGATTTCTGTTTTTATCTGGAATTATTTCCTTCTGGTGTTCTTAGGCTTGTTGTTTTGTTCTTTATTAACTCCTTGAGAATGTATGTGTATCCATTTCCCTCCATCCTTTCTTATTTATAATGTAAGGGCTTAAGATTATAAATTTGGGGGGGGAATCACTCTCTAGATCATAGATACTTGTTGTTTTTGGCGATGGGAAAAGCAGCACCAAATGTGGCCATAATGAGCACAGCCTGAGCAAAGCAAAAGATGCCACTAAGAAGTACAGAAGAGAAGAATACGTTTGTGCTAAAGAATGAGACATATATAATTTGGCAACAACACCAACAATAACCAAAAAACGAGTGTATGGTCACATATATATGTGTATAGGCATATATGTGTATGGGTAGGTACAGACGTGTTCATGTTGTGCAGAGATAGAAGTATCTGTATGTACATGTATATACAGATGTGTGTGTGCATGCATATATATTCATAGATGACACAGTTACAGATACTTCTCAGATATAACCAAATACCTTGCAAGATTGGTTCTCTAGGTTTGAAGGCTTGGGACCTTAGTCTCATGGGACAACTCAGTCAGTTGGCGTAATATGGTCCACAAAGTTCATGTTCTGCATCCTAGTGAGGTGAGTAGCACCCAGGGCCTTAAAAGCTTGCCAGCAGCCATCTGAGATACGGCTATTGGTCTCTACTTGTCAGTAGCAAAAGAGAAAGAAGGAACCCAAAGCCTCAGAGAAGAAACTAGTCTACAGGACTAATAGTCTACATGAGCCATGGTCTCATCTACCCTGAGACCAGAAGAACTAGATAGTGTCTGAGTACCACTTCTGATCAGGGCCACAATAGACTGATCCTGATAGAATGGGAGAAAAACATGGAATAGAGCTCAAATTCTTAAAAAGTCCAAACTTAATGGATCAGTTGAGAATGGAGGACTCCCTGAGACTACTGCCCTGAGATTCTCTTTAACCCTTGAACCAAAACTACTCCCCTGAGGTCACCTTTTAGTGAAATAACAGATTGGCACACAAAATAAAGGATATTACGTGTGAGTACGGTGCCCCATTAAAAAAACATCTATATGAGACCAAAGGGTCAGCAACTTCGCTAAAGCAAAGATGAGAAGATAAGGGGGCAGGGAAGCTAGAACACTGGAAACGGAACAACCAGAATGTTGACACTTCGTGAAAAATGCAACTTAATGTCACTGAAAAATTTGTATAGAAATTGTCATATGGGAACCTAATCTGCTGTGTAAACTTTCACCAAAACACAATAGAATATAATTAAAAAAAAAGATCATAAAGTTTTCTCTGGGAATCCTTCAGCTGTAGACTGTAGGTTCTGACATGTAGGGCTTTCAGACTCTTTGCCATTCATTTCTAGTCCAATTGTGTTGTAATCAGAGAATGATTTCCACATAACTTACAATTTGTAGCATGTGGCCGCTTCGCTTCTGTCATGCTACGGAGTGCAGGGATATTCCCATGGCCAGTTTATATACCTTATCCCTGGTCCAAAGAAAGGATTGTTAATTTTGTCTCAGGACTGAGCATTTTCCTTGAGCTTGCAGCATCTTCCTGAACTTTGCTTAATTTTCCCACCATTTGGTAACTTTTCCTCGTATCTTGTGGCTAAAGTTGGCAGATGTTGCCTTTTTCTGTCAAAAATGGAGTTTGTGCTCTGTCTCTCATTCTACTTGTTGCTTTGAGTGATTTTCAAGAGAAAAAAGGGGTCAGAAACGTCTTTATTCTGCCATTTTAGAAATGGCAGCCTTGAGCAGGTTCTAATTCTAGATTGGTTCTTCTGCAAAGGATTTTTGGGATACTGTCTATTCCACACTCCTACCACCAGGCATGGTCCCATCAAACCATACTCTAGGGTCTCTGCTGGCCTGATCAGGAGGAATCTTTCAATGTGTGTTCACTCTTAAACTGCATAAATCAAATCCAATTCTCTCAGTTGCTCCTTCCAAATGAGTTGCTTTCCATTCCTTGCCTCACATTTCTCCTCCGCTTCTTCAGTTTTTCTTGTTACTAGACCAGCTCATGGTCCCATCATCAACGTATGTATTTTTCCATTTTCACCAGCAAATGTACTCTGAGGGTGATCTGCTTTTGTAAAACTGTAACTTCGCTTTCAAGTAAAAAAAAAAAAAAAACCCTTCTAAATTTTCAATCAAAGGAGCCCTGGTGGTGCAATGATTAAAGCATTTGCCTGTTAACGAAAAGGTTGGTGGTTCCACCCAGCAGCTGCTCTGAGAAAGATGTAGCAGTCTGCTTCCGTAAAGATTATAGCCTTGGAAACCTTACAAGGCAGTTCTATTATGCTGTGAGTTCGAATCGACTTGACAACAGTGGGTTTGGTTTTGGTTTCTAGTCCCATCAGACATCAGAGATTTCCAATCCCAGGGCTGAAAGGGAACCTGGAGCAATGCTAGCTGGTGAAAAACAAAACAGACACCAAATTTGTATGGAAACCCAGGGAGAAAGTGGGTAGGGTGCTGTCACATTGAGGGGATTGCAACTGACGTCACAAAAGAAGATGTGTATAAATATTGAATGGGAAACTAATTTGCTCTATAAACTATCACCCAAACCACAATAAAGTGTTCCAAAAAAAATTTCTTTTTGATCATCTGGGTATTTAGTAAGTACATTCAGTTCATGTCCTTAATAAGATGCCAGTCCTTCTCTCCCATGATGTATTTTCGTCTTTTCTGTGTGCGTGTGTGTGTGCTTGCTTGCATGTAGTAGGTTGTCAATGCCCCACGTATAGCCCCTTGTCCCTCCCTACTGTTTCCTGGCACACAGTTCCTTTGGATTCCAATGACTTCCTGTGTCTGTTTGCCTGAGGATGTTCTTAGGCTGCAGGAGCATGCTCACTTGGCTTTATACCAGGAAGTATGGGCTCCTGCGAGCAGCAGCCCTCAACCAATGCTGGACACAGGGATGGATTACCCAATAAGCAAGATATACGCTGGCTTACTTGTGCTGATTTACTAATCTGTAGTACACAATTTCACATGGGTTTCACCACCTGAAACATTTATATGGGAGCTTATGGAGGAATTGGGTAGGGTGTTGTCATATCAAAGATGTGGTGAAACCTGAGTGAAATTGTGCACTACAGATTAGTAAGTAAACACACTTAAGCCCATGTGTACCTTGCTAACTGGTTAATCTGCCCCTGGCTGGACAGGGGTTGGTAGGTAAATAAATAGCCCAGCTTCCTTGGCCCTCAGTGGAACCATTAAGAGGCATGTTGTACACAGTTTCTCAGTGGGTGCCTAGCAGGATTGAGCTCCATGTACCCGCAGTGGTAACCCAATCATTAACACACCTAATAACTGGCTTTCTTCCTTTCCCTGTCTCACTTCTCCACTCTCTTCCAGTGCCTCTTGGGGATCATCTTCCCCCAAAACTACTTGGCCCAATTGCTTGCTCAGGGTTTGCTTTTGGGGTAACTTAAAATAAGATACTGGGTTTGCCTATATGGATTTCCATACTCCGAGTTTGATGAGTAGCCCAACCAGGCTTGTATCCCAGGGCTAGCTTTGGGAAACACCGTGAAGCCAGCCTCAGCTCTTCATGACATGGCTCCTCATCTCCATCCACCTTCCAGTACCTGGTATGGTCTGCCTGTTTATTCCTAAAGGGCCCCAACTTCTGGAACTTCTGTGCTCTTCCCCCTTTCTCTTAAGGAAATATGCATTCTAGTAGGTTCCTTTACCCGTCAGCACTGAGATGAGTATAGGATGTGTGCACAACACTCTGCTAGGCACCGGGGCACAGCAGGAAAGAACCAAATATTGCTCTGCTCCTTGGAGATCGCAGAGTGGTAGATAGCACTCAAGGACTAAAAATGTATATACACTCAACGGCACTGGGTTGTTGGGTGGGTTACACATGTATAATTGTAAACCGTGGCCCATGAAATGATGGAGAACAGCATGCCAAGAGAGATGGGGGACATGATTTAGATTGTGGGGTCAAGGAAAGCCTCTGGGGAAAGGGCATTTGAGCTGAATCCTATGAGAACATTCTAGGCAAGAGGAAAGCACATACAATGGGCCAGAGGTGAAAGAGAGCCTGAATGTTTGGGAAATGCAAGAAGACCATCAAGAGAGGAGGATGAGGATAAGAGGACAAGTAGGGCCAGAAATGCAGGGACTTGTGAGCCATGGTAGGACGTTGGGATTTTGCCCTTTTTAAGTTATTAGTCCTGGTTAGTGCTCCTGTTGGAGGGTAACTTATTTTATGGCGTGGTCAATGGTGGGAATATAAAATTCCACAGCAGAGAAGTTTCTTAGGGCTGAGGGTTTTAGCTCTCCTTGAGATCACACAGGAATCTTTGGGTGGTGCAGAAAGGTAACACATTCGGCTGCTAACTGAAAGGTTAGCGGTTCAAGTCCATGCAGAGGTATCTCGGAAAAGAGGCCTGGCGATTACTTCTGAAAAGTCAGCCACTGAAAACGCTATGGTGCACAGTTCTGCTCCGAAACACATGGGGTTGCCCTGCGTCGGAGCTTAGCGGACTGCAAGTGGAGCTCACACGGAGTGGATGTCTCTTAACGGGGTGGTCCTGCTGGAGGTTTCCATCTTTGCCCACAAACCAAGGAATGTGACAAATTCTCAAGTAGTCGTGGTTTTCAGTCACAGCCTGAGAAACCCACATACTGTTAGGGAGCCCCCTTCTCGTGTTAAAGGTTCCCCTGCCGGTTCTTGACATTCACTTGCCCTCTGAGGACAGAAACGGAGGGACCCTTATGAATTATGTGTGCGGATGTAAATCTCTGCTATATAGGGGCGCAAGTAGCTTTTGAGGGTGAGAACCCCACTTGTGATCTAACTAGGTCATTTGGTTCTTGTTTCTCTTCTGCTTATTGTGCCTCTCAAGTGGTAATGGTGATGAAGATTAAATATATATATATGTATAAACTCCTGTCAGTCATTCCTTTTGTCACAGTGTGTGATGGTGGCCACCTGTAACTACCAGTGGCAACACAGCAGGGGGTTTAGCGCCTAATCCAAAGACATCTCTTTTGTTATCCTTCCTCTCACTTCACTGCAGAAACAGATTCTGCTGAAAAACGTCCTTCTGGGCATTCTCTTCCTTCAATGCGTCCAACAGCCTCTGGGCTCATCTGTTCCTACCTTCTCACCATCTCCACTTCCTCTGTCTGCCCTTGAACGTTGATACTCTTCAGACTTCTGTCCTTGGCTCTGTTTTCTTTTTGGACCCTGTACTCTCCCTGAAGGAGCCCTGGTGGGGCAGTGGATAAAGCGTTCAGCTGCTGACCGAACTTTTGGCGGATCGAACCCGTCCAGCATCTTTTTGGGAGAAGGGTCTGGCTATTTGCTCCCATAAAGATGATTATGGGTTAGGAAACCCTATGGGGCAGTTCTTCTCTGTTCAATGGGTATCGTCCTCAATGCTACCCTCTCTTACCCCACCTCTCATTGGTCACAAAACCCACAAACTTTGCCTTACAAACTCCACTCCTCTCTTTCCTCCTCTCCGTGTCTATACTAAACCTAAAACCAAACCTGTTGCCCTCGAGTCGATATCGACTCATAGCAACCCTATAGGACAGAGTAGGACTGCCTTATAGGGTTTCAAAGGAGCGGCTGGTAGATTTGAACTACTGGCCTTTTGGTTAGCAGCTGTAGCTCTTAACCACTGTGCCAGCAGGGTTTCTCACCACAGTAATCCAGGCCGAATTCATTGTCACTTCCCTGGACACTTAAAATAATCCTTGAATTCATCTTCCTGCCTGTAGTCTTAACTGCCCTCAATTCCATATTCTACCCTATGTCAGAGTTATCTTTTAATAATGGCCAGAGTCCCTGCTGCAGCACTCCCCCTGGGAGATTGAAGACCAAGGCTCAGACAGGTAAAGGGGCACTGTGCCCCACCAATACAATTAGATGGTGACCAGAGGCCCCTTGTCTTGGTTCCTTGACTGTATGTTAACTTCCTGGAAATGAGACATAGCTCCAGGGAGGAGAAAAGAGGACAAACCCCAGGTTAATTACGCTTCTAGAAATAGAATAACCTTGGATTACAGAACAAGAAAGGTATAATTCTAACTCACCTGAGATTCAAACTGCTGCTCTATTATTTTACGCCTTTGACTTCACTAAATGGTGAGGCCCTGGGGGTCTCTGTGGCCTTGGGCCTGGAGCGTAGTAGGTGCTCAATAAACTCCTGAGCTGGCTGAGTGAGAGAATCCTTGAGACACTGGCTAATACCGATACTGGCAGACAGGAAAAGGAGCTGGAGAGGGAGGGAGGGAGAGAAGGAGAGAGAGATGGTGAGGAAGAGAGAGTGAGAAGAGTTGGGGATTATTATTCAAGTACCTCAGACAGAAGCACCAACCAACAGGCCATTTTTCTGTGGATTGGCTCTGGGGTTGGCGAGGAAGAACCTGGGTAAGGCTGAGCAACACTCGCTCAAATGGTTTATTCCTCCTCGTTGTGTGGGAAGGAAATTATCCTTGGCCGTGTACATAGCTGTGACCTGGAGCACGCAGCCCTGGCTAATACTAACGCAGTGGAACAGCCAGGTCTGAGGCAGCCGTGCCCTGGCCAGCAAGCCACCCCTTGGCTGTGGCAGCCTCTCTCCTGCCCAGTCAAGCCAAGGGCAGCCCGCGGGGGGCAGGGGGCACAGTTGTCCCCAGAGCCCCACAGGCTGCTGCTCCCTCTAGGTAGTGTGAAGGGAAGGCTGGTAGGCCTTGTACACCTTCTCTGAGGGTCTTGCTGGGTGGCTTCTGGGCTTCTGGGAAAGATAGACTGTTTTTTGCTCATAATCCAGAAATAAATGCAGAAAGCTCAGTCTTGCCCAATCCTATTCTTTTTTTTTTTTTGGTTTTAGTAAGCTGCCCAATTTGTTTAAAAAATAGTCGCCTTCCCAACCTTAAAGTGGCATCACTTACACTCCAATAGCTTGCCTTCTGGTAGGTCCTTTGTTTACTCCATAGAGGGTCTGCAGCGTTCATACAGAGCGTTCTCAAATACCAGGCTCCAGGCTGTGGAAGACGTCCATAGGTTTGCGTTTCACTGAAGCAAATTGCCAGAACTCTTTCTCCATGAGGTGTAGTTTAATGAGCAAGATACCCAATTACTCAACGACAGCACAGGCCTGTGGCAGGCAGAGCTCCACAGGTTAATTTGATGGTAAATTCTGAGGAAGGTCTCCCCATCTCCCACAGGCAGAGGTCCGTGGCAGAACACCCAACCTGTCCCCACCGTGGTGCTGCTGCTGCTGTCCCGCCCAGGTCCCCTTTACCAGGCTAGGTGTGAGGGTTGGTGGCTGATGGCTCACAGCTGCCCCTGCTCTGGAGAATTGCTCTCAGTGGAAAAGGAGCCACCTCAGCTGAGATTCTGCTTCCAACCACCGTACTACATACCGTGACTGATTGACATGGGGCCAAAAGGCTGCCCCCCTTGCCTCAAGCTGGAATCAAACTCTGTTGTTCAGTTCCACTCCGGAGCTTCCCACAGGTTTGGGCTGAAGTAGACTACAGCAGAGACCACATCCCTGCTTAGCTCATTCCCTGCCCCATCCCATTTCTCCCATCCATCCCCCTTCTCCTGAGAGCACCCCCTCAGTAAACCATATGCACCCACATGCCTGCCTCAGACTCTGTCTTTTGGGAACCTGACCCCAGGCACCACTTATACACTATCCACAAGCAATTGTTTCCATTCCAGAAGAAAAAGAAAGACAGTACCCTAAAGGTGAAAGCCGTGGAGCCAGCTAATCAAAAGGAAACAAAAGACATAATGAAATATTGAGGCAACACTTTCTCCTTTTTTTCTTCCTCTCATTTCAATTCAATTTATCAGCCACTTTGGAGCAGCCAGTCCTTCACGGTTGCATATTGTTTTCTGTCTTTGGCCATTACAAATAATGCTGCAATGAGCGCTCTCAGACATAAATCTTCAATTGTATCTGGAACTCTGATACATATATATATATAGCATATATACATAAAAAAAAATATAGTATGTGTGTATATGTGTGTGTGTGTATATACATATAAACCAAACCCATTGCTGTCGAGTCGATTCTGACTCATAGCCACCCTACAGGACTGAGTAGAACTTTCCCATAGGGCCATAGAGTTTCCAAGGAGCACCTGATGGATGCAAACTGTTGACCTTTTGGTTAGCAGCTGTAGCTCTTAACCATGTATATGTATTTGAACAAGGGAAATTACCAAAGCATTAAGGGTAAAGGTAGTTTTCAAACTCTTGGTACGTTTTGTGAAATTTCTCCAGAAAGGAGGTAACAATGTACCATATGAAGACAGCCCTTTTCACAGCTCTGCTATCACTGAGTATTCATTTTTAGAAAAGTTTGCCACTTTTAGAACAAAATGGTTTATATAGTTTTAATTTATTTTTCTTTGATTACTTGTGAGGTTGAATACTTTTCTTATGTTCATTATAAATTTTAATTACTTGTCCATTGTCTGTAGGTGTCATTGCTCATTACTCTGAGGGAACATTTTTCTTCTATTTGTCTTTATCGGTAATGGCTTCCACTTAATAAACTCTTACAATGTGCGGAGCATGGAGCTAAGTGCTTTACAAATATTATTTTGTATAATTATCATCTGGTCACTGCTACTTCGTATGACTCCTTAATATACATTTCAAAAGGTATCCTTTTCTACTCTGACAAGGATCACAATAGAGGGTCCTGGACAGAGCTGGAGAAAAGTGTAGAATAAAATTCCAACTCAAAAAGAAAGACCAGACTTGCTGACCTGACAGAGACTGGAGAAACTCTGAGAGTATGGCCCCTAGATACCCTTTTAGCTCGGTAATGACATCACTTCTGAGGTTTGCCCTTCAACCAAAGATTGGACAGGCCCATAAAACAAAGCGAGACTAAAAGGGTACACCAGCCCATGGGCAGGGACCAGGAGGCAGGAGGGAACAGGAAAGCTAGTAATAGGGAACCCCAGGTTGAAAAGGGTAAGTGTTGACACATCGGGAGGTTGTTAACCAGTGCCATAGAACAATGTGTATACTAACTAACTAATGAGAAACTAGTTTGTTCTTTAAACTTTCATCTAAAGTACAATAAATTTTTTTTTTTTTTTTTTTTAAAAGAAAAGGTATCCTTTTACCTTGGGTAGGAAACTCTAGTCCCATTCCAGGGTCTATGACTTGGTGACTGGAAAGTGAGCTGGATTTTCTTCTATTGGCTATGCTGTTTCGCACAGTGAACAACCTATACAGCTGTACATGGCGTTCTTGAGTCATACAATAACCCTTTGAAGTGGGTATTATTTTCTCTGTTTTGTAGATGAGGAAATGGAGGCCGAGGCAGTTTTTAAATGGACTCGTTCAAGGGCATAAGCCTCTGAGTGAGTGAGCCAGGATCTGGTTGCTCCAAAGCAGGAACTGCCAACCATGCTGCTATGCTGCCTTTGTTTATGATGCCTCGTAATCCCCTCACCTTAGTGGCTGAAACGGTTTTTCTCAATTTGTTTTTTAACTTAATTTTTTGAGGTACCAAACATTGCTGTTGAGTCCGTTCAGATGCATAGCAACCCTATGGGACAGAGTAGGGCTGCCCGTAGGGTTTCCAAGGTGGATTTGAACTGCCGACCTTTTGGTTAGCAGCCGAATGCTTAACCCATGTGCCATTAGGGCTCGTTTTGAGGTGCAGGAGGTTTAAATGTGTATGTAACCAAGTGAAGCAATTGATCTTCTCCTTTGTTTCTTTTCCCCCTCTGGTTTTATGCATGGGAAATGTTGATTGTTTTTATGGTGGGTTTCAAAGCCCTTGCTTTGACTTACTACCCCAAACTAGGAGCAGCTTCAGCTAAAAATATCCAGCATGGTATTTCAAAGTCAGTGTAACATTGCTTAGTGTTTCCACGTGTTTTCATCTGAGAGTTATACAGTTTTTGCCGGAACAGCTGGTCCCACATCTTCCTTAGAAGCTGTGTTATCTTGAGTTAACTTGCAGGTTTCCTTGTATGCTTGCATAACATGTCATGTCAGGGAATAAAGCAGCCTCCCTTAGCAAAACTAAATGCAGAACCCATAAGGTTTAAACTCCATGGAGTGAAAGGAGCTGAACCAAGTGTCCCTCCCTGATTCTGACTTTTCTTTGTGGGTCTCTTACGCCGTGTACCCAGCACACCTCCATGGTGACTTTTGGAGTGAACTATTCTCCCTTCACGTTCAGACCCAAACACGCAGCAAACCTGTTCTCCAGATTAAACTAGAAAAGGCTCCAACTTTGAGAAGATTTTTACTAAATAACTCAGGCTAAGAAACAAACAAAGCAACTCAGAATATATAAAATATAAAACTGTCCAACACACAAATTGTAGGCTGTTGATTCTACCAACACTGGCTGTTCTGAGCTAGTTGCAGACCATCCCTCCAGGGAGGTATAAGTTGACCTACTTTTGCCTGGGATACAGGGTCCACTTCCAGTCTTGCTTCCCGCAGAAGGTCCCATCTTAGCCTTCAGCCCCTCGGAGCTGCCCACTGAGCATTCATACCTTTGCACTTCTAACCAGTGCAACAACTTACCCTTCACATTCACCCAGGCCTCTCTCTCCACTGTTGTCTAATTGTCCAAAGGGAACGCCTTGCTCCTCCCCAAGCCCTTCTCTTCTCCTGTGTTCTTTTACTCATTGGGGGGCCACCCCCTTTCATCCTAGGTTCCTCCTACTTGCTCAATGCCATACCCACCAAGCCTTATTGATAACACCCCCAAATGTCTCCTCGGTCCATTCATGTCTTTTCAGTACCACTGATATGGCCTTTATCAGAACCTCAATTGATGCAAGCGCTTCCTAAGCTGTCCCTTGTGTATCTGATGTGACCTTTTTCAATGTAATGAAGAACGATTTAGTGAACACCTGTTTATGTGTTGTTGTTACTGTTATATGCCATCAAGACGATTCTGACTCATGGTGACCCTACGTGTCAGAGTAGAACTGCCTTGTAGGACTTTGTAGGCTGAAATCTTTATGGGAGGAGATCACTAGGTCTTATCTCCCATGGAGCTGCTGGGTGGGTTCGAATCGTCGAACTTTTGGTTAGTGGCTGAGTACTAAACCATTGCCCCATCACTACTCCTTTATATTTATGTGTTAGTTGTATAATACAGTGGTAAACAAAATGAACGTGTTCTTGCCTTCATGGAGTTTTGTTCAGCCAAGGTCTGCAGTCACTGACAAAAAGCACAACTTACACACACAGCCAGGTCGTAGAACAAGACTTTATACTCCCAGAGAAGAGGCAGAGAGCAAGGTCAGCTTCACTTGTTGATGCTGGTTTCCCATGACCAGCGGGTGACTCCCAGCAGTGGGCACAGGGCTGATGGTCTGCATGTTCTCTTCTGTGTTGCAGTTGAGAGATACTGTTCCCACCCTACCAGGAACGATAGAGAAGTGGGGTTGGCCAGGTGCTGTGTAACATACATGTGCAGAGCAGAAAGAAAGTTTATGATGACAGGGAGAAGTTTTCCCAGGAGAGAGAGAGATCCAGTTCCCAGACTTAAGTTATCAAGGCCCAAGGCTTCCGATTAGGCAGTCCAGGTAAGGGTCTGAAGACTACACAATAGATTACTTTCTCATTTTCCCAACAAGTTTACTTTCAGGAAGGGAAGACATTTGTGTATTTGTTAAACTAATATTTAGTGTACACCTTCAGTGTACAGAGGTCTGGGCTAGAAGTTGTATACGTGGTAGTGAACAAATAGATATGGCCCTGTCTCTGTAGAGCTCTGTAGATCCAGTGGAGAGAAATGCATTAAGTAAATAAGCACAAATAAGTGTAGAATAACAAATTATGATTTTTAAAAGGGACATGGTACAATAATAACTTATGAGAGCAGATCTGCTCTAGGTGGGTAGAAGAAAAAAATTTTTTTTTTTTTTTGTTGAAAATTCTTTACTACTGCTTTCATTGAGAGATGGAATCTAATCTCTTCCCTTAAACCTGGCTAATCTTAGTTTCTTGCTTGACCAATGGAATCAAGTGGAAGGGATGTTCTGGGGCTTACAAGGCCAGGCTGTAAGAGGCATTGTATTTTCCACCCACGCCTCTTAGAACACTCTCCCTTGGGGCTCTGAGCTGCTGGGTAAGATGTCTGACTACTCTGAGTCCACCATGTATAAGGCACTCTGGTCTGTAGTCCCATAAGCCCAGACTTTGAGCCATTCCCACCAAGGCACCAGACATGTGAATGAAGCTGTCACAGGTCCTCCAGACCAGCACGTTCACCAGCTGAGTACCATTGAGTGACCTTAGTCAATGCCACAAGGACCTGAAGAATCACCCAGCTGAGCCCCACCTAAATGCCTGATCCACAAAACTACATGATGTAATAAAAGGTTGTTAATTTAAGCCTTAAGTCCTGGTGTAGTTTGTTACGCAGTAATAGATAACAGGAACAGATAGGATGGGCAGAAAGGCCACTCAGACTGAGAATGTCAATTAAGTGAGGAGCTACAGAATGAATAGAAGCTAGGTGGACAAAGAATAGGTAGAACACTGCAGGCCAAGTGAAGAACCTGAGACTTGAAAGCACCGGGAGGAGCAGACAATCAGAGTGTGAGTATAAGAGGAAGCTGAAGAGGTAGGCACAGGTCAGATAATGGAGGGCCTTGTAAATATTTTGGGTTTCAGCTTAAAAAGCAATGGAAAATCATCAAAAAGATGTAATTAAAAAGTTACACACCTTGGTCTGTAGTTTAAAAAGATCATTCTAGCAACAGGAACAATGGACTGGAAGAGAACAAAGGTGTAATGAGTGAGGTTGTTTAGGAGGCTATTGCTCTGGTCTAGGGAAGGTGGTGTGGCTTGGAGTGGGGGTTGGCAGGGGAGGAGAAAACTGGAGACACCTGAGACACACTTTGAAGTAAAATCGACAGGACTTGCGTATTGGATCGGAGTGAAAGGGGCAAAGATCAGTGCTGAGGATGACCCATAGATGTTTGACAGCTGATTCCGTGAAGGTGCCATTTACTGCTCCAAGGATGCAGGTAAGGAGCAGATTTTTCTGAGAAAGTTCAGCTGTCTGTTATACATTAAATTTGAGATGCTTCGTAGACATCCAAGTGGAGATTTTTAGTAGTTAGTTGCACAGGTGGATTTGGAGATCAGATGATAGGTCTAGGGTGCTGATGTAACTTGAGGAACCACTAGAACAGGGATAGTCATCAGAACTATGGGTATGGATGAAGTCACCTAGGAGGAATATTTAGGGAGAGAAGAGATTAGGATCCATCCCCAAGGAACTCCAACCATTATAAGCTGGAGGAGGAGGAGGAGCCAGGAAGGGATTTTGAGGAGGATCAGCTAGAGAAATAGAAGGAAAATCACAAGAGGCTTATGCTTTGGAAGCCAAGGGAAAAAAACTGTTTCAAGAAGGAAGGTATGTGGGTCGCCAAGTGTGTGGAATGCTGCTGTGAGAGTTCCAGTAAGATGATGACTAGAAACAGCGTTAGAGTTGGCAAAATGGACGTCACTGATGGCCTTTGCAAGAGCATTCTTGGCTGTTTGGGATAGGCAGAAACCACATTGGAATGGACTAAAGAGTAAATGGGTGGAATTTTAAGTAGCATGTGTAAACAACCATGTGGAGCTGGGCGTAGATATGGAGTTAATGGAGAAGTTTCCAAAACAAATGCTAGGAAATATTTGAATGCCACTGAGAAGAATCCAACAGAGAGGGAAAAAGAGAGCACATTGCCCAATTTACCCTTTACAATGCTGCTAGAGTATTCTGTGTAAAATTAGATATAATTTGTTCTCTTAGTTATCTAATGCTAATACAACAGAAATTCCACTAGTGAATGGCTTCAGCAAAGATAAATTTATTCTCTCACAGTCTAGTAGGCTACAAGTTCAAATTTCTGGGCATCAACTCCAGGGGAAGGCTTTCTCTGTTGTCTCTGGAGGTAGGTCCGTGGCATCAATCTTCCCCTGGTCGAGGAGCTTATCAGAGCAGATAGGAATCTTATAGTCCAATCCAATCCCCATCTGAAGTTGGCTTTGGGAATGGTTCCTGTCTTGGGCTAACAGAAGGTTTGGGGATCATGACCTCCGGGGTCCTTCTAGTCTCAGTCAGACCATTAAGTCTGGTCTTTTTTATGAGAGTTTGAGGTCTGATCCCATTGCTCTCCTGCTCCTTCAGGGATTCTCTGTTGTGTTCCCTGTCAGGGCAGTCATCGGTTGTAGCTGGGCACCATCTATTTCTTCTGGTTTCAGGCTGATGTAGTTAAGACCCTCTTGTCAGGGAAATTTTCCTGACACTTTTAGTCTGATTGGACGCCACTCTTCCCTGCCCCTGCAGCCCCCTGAGCATTCCTTCTTCCATTGGGACGCAGCACATGGGGCTACTACCATGGCTGAATTACTTGCCTATCACTTCAGCTAGTCACTACCAGTAATGTTTCCCTCCAGGGGCGATTCTTTGCTGTCCCTACAGGTACACTAACATAACCAAAATTTAATGTAAAATAATAACGCTGTTTTCATTTAACAGGACTCACAAAAATGATGACAAGCTGATATTTATGGAGCGTTTACTATGTGCCAGTTACTACGTTAAGTGCTGTGAACATTTCATCTCGTTCAATACTCATAACATTCCTAGGAAGCTGGAACTGTTTTAGATTTGTTTTTACTCACTAAGGCGCAGAAGGGTGAAGTTACTTGTCTGTGACTGCTTGGTTAGGGGAGCCCTGGTGTGCAGTGGTAAGAGCTCGGTCACTAACCAAAATTTCAGCAGTTCAAATCCACCAGCCCTCCTTAGAAACCCTATGAGGCAGTTCTATTCCATCCTGTAGGGTCACTATGAATCAGAATTGCTGGCAGTGGATTTGGTTTTGGGTGGCTTTTGTGTAGTTAGTAATTGGCAGAGCTAGAAATAGAACCCAGAAGGCTTAAATTTGAGCCACGCTAGTGAGTATGTGGAAACCCTGGTGATGTAGTGGTTAAAAGCTACGGCTACTAACCAAAAGGTCAGCAGTTGGAATCCACCAGCCGCTCCTTGGAAACCCTACGGGGCAGTTCTACTCTGTCCTATAGTGTCGCTATGAGTTGGAATCTACTCGACAGCAACGTGTTTGGTTTGTTTTTTTTTTTAGTCAGTATGCTGTACCATCTTGTGCAAAGTTAGCTCATCCTACTCCAATCAGAGTTGGAGAGGGTTCCTTTGAACAGATCGATTTTCCCTGAAACACAGTCCCAAAAGATCCAGCCCACGGATGTAGATGGCCAAAGGTCAGAAAACGGGATGAACTCACTTTTGGACTAGGCATCGCTTTGGAACGTGGTCTTGAACCTTAACATATCTTTATAGGATTTAATGTGGTATTTTCTGAAATGGTCCCAGGTTCCCAATCTTGCTTGCCCTTTTATCGAATAGGAAAACTCTACAACCCTTCCATCCCAGGTTTCCATATTTTTTTTTTTTCCTCCTTCCCATTAACCCATTGCCATCAGGTCAATTCCAACTTATGGCAACCCCATGTATTACAGAGCAGAACTGCATAGGATTTTCTTGGCTGTAATTTTTATGAAAGCAGATTGCCAGGCCTTTCTTCTGCAGTGCTGCTGAGTGGATTCAAACTGCCAACCTTTAAGTTAGTAGTCGAGGAGAAATCATTTGTGAAACCCAGGGTCCTCCTCCTTCATTGAGTGCTAATTCCTTCTCTTTCCCCTGATCACATTCCAAACTGTCCTGCTGATTCTCACTGCCTCGTTTTAGTAACAGAAGGCAAAGATAAAATCAAGTGGATGTTCCCAGCCACAGAAAGGAAAACTCTGATCCTATCTGCTGCAGGAAGGATGTTAAATACATATTCTCCCAAGGTAAAGGCTGAGGCAGTGCCTTCCTGCCAGGATCCCTGAGGTGCTTACAGCTACAGCACCAGGACTTTTAGGGGTAAGCCCCTTAGGGCACCAGTCAGTCACAGGCAGCTATTGAACACCCACAGGGATGGTGCGGAATTTGGAGAGGACTGCTTGCCCTGACCTTGTTTCTGGCTCCTCTACCACCGCAGGCTGCTGTGCTGCTGTGCTTACGTTTCTATTAAACACCCTACCTGGAATGTTCCCTCCCACCGCACCTTTTCAGAACTAGAATTTATTGGCTTTCTATGTGCCAAGTACCCTACAGCCACTATCTGTAACCTGTGGAATGGCTTTTTTTTTCTTTCTTTTTTTTTTAACAATGACAATACCACATTTGTGTTTTGAAGGTTAACTCTGGCTGCTAAGTGGAGAATATTGCAAATCTGTCAGCTTCCTTTTTTTTATTGTGCTTTAAGCGAAAATTTACAAATCAAGTAAGTTTCTTGAACAAAAATGTATATACACCTTGCTACGTATTCCTAGCTGTCCTCCTCTAATGAGACAGCACACTCCTCCTCTCCACCCTGGATTCCCCTGTGCATTCAACCAGCTTCTGTCCCCCTCTGCCTTCTCATCTCACCCCTACACAGGAGCTGCCTACATAGTCTCATGTGTCTCCTTGAGACAAGAAGCTCACTTCTCACCAGGATCATTTTCTGTCTTATCGTCTAGTCCAATCCCTGTCTGAAGAGTTGGTTCCTGGAACAGTTCCAGTTTTGAGCTAACAGAAGGCCCAGGGACCGTGACCTCTGGGAAATCTGTCAGCTTCTTGCCGGCTACTCTGCCACTACCAAAATCTAAGCCACCAACTCTTGCCTGGACTGCAGCAACAGCCTCCCAACAGTCTCCCTACTTACATTCTCCTCATGGTGGAAAGAATGATCTTCTCAAAATGTAACTGGATTGTTGTTAAGTGCCTTCAAGTCGACTCTGACTTGTAGCGACCCTATGACAACAGAACGAAACACTGCCCGGTCCTGCGCCATCCTCACAATCGTCGTTGTGCTTGAGCCAGTTGTTACAGCCACGGTGTCAGTCCATCTCGTTGAGGGTCTTCCTCTCTTTCACTGACCCTCTGCTTTACCAAGCATGGTGTCCTTCTCCAGGGACTGAGCCCTCCTGATAACATGTCCAAAGAAGGTGAGACAAAGTCTCGCCATCCTCGCTTCTGAGGAGCATTCTGGCTGTACTTCTTCCAAGACAAATTTGCTTGTTCTTCTGGCAGCCCATGGTAAATTCAGTGTTCTTCCCCAACACCGTGATTCAAAGGCATTGATTCTTCTTCTGTCTTCCTTATTCATCGTCCGGCTGTCACATGCGTATGAGGCATTTGAAAGCACTGTGGTTTGAGTCAGGTACACCTTTAGTCTTCAGGGTGACATCTTTGCTTTCTAACACATCAAAGAGATCTTTTGCAGCAGATTTTCCCAATGCAATGCATTGTTTGACTGCTGCTTCCACGGGTGTTGATTATGGATCCAAGTAAAATGAAATCCTTGACAACTTCAGTCTTTTCTCTGTTTGTCATGGTGTTGCTTATTAATCCAGTTGTGAGAATTTTTGTTTGCTTTATGTTGAAGTGTAGTCCGTACTGAAGGTTATAGTCTTTGATCTTCATCAGTAAGTGCTTCAAGTCCTCTTCACTTTCAGCAAGCAAGGTTGTATCATCCGCATATCACAGGTGGTTAATGAGTCTTCCTCCCATCCTGATGTTGTGTTCTTCTTCGTATAGTCCAAGCTTCTCAGATTTGCTCAGCACAGAGATTGAATAAATATCGTGAAAGGATACAGCCTTGGCACACACCTTTCCTGATCTTAAACACGTAGTATCCCCTTGTTCTGTTCGAATGACTGTCTCTTATTCTGTATATAAGTTCTTCATGAGCACAGTTAAGTGTTCTGGAATTCCCGTTCTTTGCAATGGTATCCGTAATTTGTTATGATTCACACAGGCAAATGCCTTTTCATAGTCAATAAAACACGGGTAAACATCTTTCTGGTATTCTCTGCTTTCAGCCAGGATCCATCTGACATCAGCAGTGATATCCTTGGTTCTATGTCCTCTTCTGAATCCAGCTTGAATTTCTGGCAGTTCCCTGTCAATGCATTGCTGCGGCTGGTCTTGAATGATCTTCAGCAAACTTGTACTTGCTTGTGATATTAATGATATTGTTCGATAATTTCTGCATTTAGTTGGATCACCTTTGTTTGAAATAGGCATAAATATGAATCTCTTCTAGTTGGTTGGCCAGGTAACTGTCTTCCAAATTTCTTGGCATAGACTAGTGTACACTTCCAGTGTTGCATCCATTTGTTGAAACATCTCAACCAGTATTCCATCAATCTCTGGAGCCTTGTTTTTTGCCAGTGCCTTCAGTGCAGCTTGGACCTCTTCCTTTAGTACCATCAGTTCCTCATCATATGTTCTCTCCTGAAATGATCTAATGTCTACCAGTTCTCTTTGGTACAGCAACTCCGTATTCCTTCCATCTTCTTTTGATGCTTCCTATGTTTTTTAATATTTTCCCTGTAGAATCCTTCAGTATTGCAACTCGAGCCTTGAATTTTTTCTTCAGTTCTTTCAGCTTGAAAAATGTTGAGCATGTTCTTCCTTTTTGGTTTTCTATCTCCAGCTCTTTGCACATGCCATTATAATACTTTACTTTGTCTTCTCGAGCCACCCTTTGAAACTGTCTTTTCAGCTCTTTAATTTCATCATTTCTTACATTTGCTTTAGCTACTCAACGTTCAAGAGCAAGTTTCAGAGTCTCTTCTGACACTCATTTTGGTCTTTTCTTTCTTTCTTGTCTTTTTAATGATCTTTTTTCTTTCTTCATGTGTGATGTCCTTGATGTCATTTCACAACTCATCTGGTCTTCGGTCATTAGTGTCCAGCGTGTTAAGTCTGTTCTTGAGATGGTCTCTAAATTCAGGTGGGATACCCTCCAGGTCATACTTTGGCACTTGTAGACTTGTTCTAATTTTCTTCGGCTTCAGCTTGAACTTGAATTTGAGCAACTGATGGTCTGTTTCGCAGTGGGCCCCTGGCCTTGTTCTGACTGATGATTTTGAGCTTTTCCATTGTCTCTTTCCACAGATGTAGTCAATTTGACTTCTGTGTATTCGATGTAACTGAATTGTGTCACTTTCAAGGCTTTTTCAGTGTACTTGGGATTAATTCCAACCTTTTTTCTGTGGCTTACAAGGCTCTATATCATCTAGCTGTTGCCTACTTACCAACCTCACTGTTTCAGTTACTGAGACTGTAACAAATTATCCCAAAGTGTAGTGGCTTAAAACAATGACAATGATTTGTTGCCTTGGCTGGCTGGTAGCTGTCTGGGCAGCCTCATGGCTTCTGTCTCCTCTTGTACCTCCATGACATTTATGTGAAGTCACAGAATCTTCTGTGGCCTTTTCAAGGTCCTCCACCAGCCTTGAGGAACTGGGGCGAGGTGGGCTTTGGCACCACTTTGTTTCCAGGCACATCACACCAATTCCCAGCTTTTCACACTGGCCTCCCAACCTTAGAACTCCCCAGGCAAGAAGGCCCCAGTCACTGTGTTCAGTTCCTGGAAAGATTGCCAATGTAATCTAAGAACTCCCTCCACATTCCCTGGCCAGCAGCCATACTAGGCTGGGTGTGTGGACTTCTGCAGGTCAGCTGGTATCCAGACATGGAGTGGGATATGTAGGAGCTGCCCTGCTGGGGGGCACTCCCAGTCTCTCTGAGGTGTCCTCAGGATTCCCCACTTAGCTTGAAGTGTAAGCAGAACTGTTTTTACTATGTTTTAATGAACCCACTGATGGCACAGTGGTTAAGAGCTCAGCTGCTAACCAAAAGGTTGGCAGTTTGAATCCACCAGCCACTCCTTGGAAACCCTACGGGGCAGTTCTACCCTGTCCTGTAGGGTTCGTATGAGTCGGAATCGACTGGATGGTAACGGGCTTGGTTTTTGTTTTTGGTTAGTTGACCCTGAGGAGTTGTTGCTCTCTTGAGAATTATGGCTGAGGTTGGGGTTCTTATCCTCTCTTTCTCTCCAGCATTGATCCTAGTCCTCAGTTCTAGGACAACAGGACATTTCCCACTACCACCTTGTTAAAGTCATAAAAGGCCTGTGGCGCTTCCTGGCCTCATGTTCATACCCCACATTATGCAGAACAATGAGCCTCTCTCCTTCAAATCATTGAAGAAAAGTGGCATTCACTCTAATTAGACAAACTGAGGTCATTTGCCCACCCCAGCCCATCACTGGAGCCAGAAGAATGTCAGGCACTGATTGATTTAGGATTACCCCTGAGTTTCATGCTGATCGGCTCAGGTGAATGAGGGCTCACTCCTGCAGTTGGGGATAGGGTTAATTTCACCCAAACTGCTAGGCTGTTAGTCTACAGAGACAGCATGAAATGAACGAGGAAGAGGTATTTGAGGCGCTTCCTCTTGGTGCTTCCAGAGCATCTTGGATGAGCCCTAGCACAGTATTTAAGACATTATTGAAGTATCCTCCCTCTGCTGTCTTTCCGTTAAGAGTATAAGCTCCCTGAGGGCAGGGGCCATGGCTGTTTGGTCCACCAGTATACAATGTAACGATGCCTAACCCGTGCCTGTCATGTAGTAGATGGTTCAGTAAATGTTCGTTAGGCTGAATTCAAAGGGAAGAAAACAGGAGTTACAGCACTGTGGTTCCTGAGTACCACAATGTGTTCAAACCCGTCTCTTTTTCATCTGCCTTCCTCAAAGATGCCTGGGCTCCATTTACACGCAGAGGCGGCACCTGCGTTGTCCTTCTTTCTTTGGTCGGTGTTCCCTGATGACTCCCTGTGCTTTACTTCTTGCCTCCTTAGTCCCTTCCTGGCTTGTGTGATGGCTTCTGTGCGTGCTGCCCACGTTGAGACGGGCTCGCTTGGTCTGCTTTGGGATGATCATCTCTCTAACATCTGCTTCGGGGAATGCAGTGCATCTTAATTGCATCTTAAAAGCGAAGGCGTCCTGTACTTAGTTACCTTTGGGGGATGTGGAGTGGAGGATTTATTGATGTATCTATAATTTATACCCTACTCACTTCCGGAGAAAAAAAATACCTGGAAGCTACAGATGAACTCTGAGACAGTCTTCTAGAAAAGAAACAGTGGGGGTTTGGGACTAATTCTGGCCATCTTGAACTCACTCTGTGACGTCAGGTGACTCATTTGACCTTCATGGGTCTTGGTTATTGTCATCTGTAAAGTGGAAGACTGAGTATATGGGGGTGGAAGGTGGATGAGTGAAGAGAGATTTATTGGGTGTGCCCAAGGCTTCCTCTTGCATTACATTCTCTGACGGTACAAGGATGGATATGCCAGAACCTTGTTCGATATGTACAATCACAGGACAGTAAGCTACAGAAATGGGCTGTGGAAACCCAGTGGGCAAGCCCACTTACAAAAAGTAACCTTTTTAGCTATTTTGCACCTTGATGTCTTTGTACTGATTGACAGAACGCTTCAGGGATTCATCTCGATGCTGGCATTAATGATACTGCTAGCACATGTCAGGCCTGGAACCCCTTGAATATGATCTGAATTTATTATTTTCTTCTCTGCTTTTGTTTTTAATAGTGATGACAAACCCCAGATAGATAAAGACATTTTAATAACTCTCTTTAACAAAAATGTGTTCTGGCACCTGCGTCCTTGCCGGCAGCTCAGAGCATCCATACCATTTTCCGAGATCACGCAGAGAGGAAGCCGACTTAGCTTCTAAAGCAAAGTTATGACTATAATTTTCCTCAATTGCAGTCTAGTCTCATTTGATTTGTGCTCAAGGGTACTTCAACTGGATTGATTTCCACCAGTTGGAATATCTTGCTACTGCTGGAAGCCTGAAGTGGAGCTCACTCCACTGATTCTATTAGAAACCAAATGTATTTGGTACCCAGAGTGACCAAGAAATCTGTCTCCAGATTTGAGGAAAGTCAGGGGGTAGGGTGGGTGGCTGTTTCCCTGAAATTGTATGGCCTTTTACCCTGGGCACAAGAAATCTCCAGGTACGTTTCCAGTGTTTCCTTTTTGACAGTAATTAGTAGGTGCCAAGCGCACAAGGTTTCCTATTTCTTCTGACAGGAAACTGGCAATGACCATCATGATGGGAAAAAGCTAACCTGAGCATTTGCCTGTAAGAAATCCCTATAATTAGGTGTGGTAATTAGTCAACATTCTGCCTTGTTGCTGTTTTTAGCCAAAGACCAGCATCCTTACAAACATCTTTTCCGTGAATTTCTGTCGGCTCTCTCTTGCCAAAGTTTACAAAGTCCATTTTAATTCATGGTTAAATCAAAAGGAATCTCCTGCATTATTCCCAAGCCCCTTGCATCCCTGGAAAGCAAAGAAGGTCATACGTCAAATCCGAAGAGTGTCTTAGCATCAGGCCACTGGCACCATTTGCTGGGAAAATGGGTGACCAGTGGAGCTTCTCCAAACCAGCCATCTGCTGGACGCTTACTTTTCCCCTTATTTTATAGTAGAGAAAACAGATGCCAAAATGCATTTGTATTTATGAATCTTTTGTCCCTTGTCGGGACTATTTTCCTGTTCATCTTAAGTTGTATAAATTCATCCAGAGCATTAAGTTCTTAAACGTGGTTTTATTCCCTCGAATCCACAGTAAAGGATTTGCAGAAGAAGAAAAAAAAAAAAGAATTATGGTATGTAATGGAAGATGACTGATGAAAACATAG
This sequence comes from Elephas maximus indicus, assembly GCF_024166365.1. Lineage (NCBI taxonomy): Eukaryota > Metazoa > Chordata > Mammalia > Proboscidea > Elephantidae > Elephas > Elephas maximus. The sequence goes on from NC_064845.1 coordinate 8,266,986, forward strand.
AGCCATGAAAGGTATATATTTTAAGGAAAGATTTCTAAAGAAGAATCTATCATGGCAGTGCTGTAAAGTATACACTCCATCACAGAAGTTCTAGACTGTAAAATCAAGATGCTTGTTTTATTGCCCCTCTAAAAAATGTCCTATTCAGAATATAAAACCACAAGCATTTTTCTTAATGGTGCTAGGTGATTAGAAAATTAACTAACAAACAAAAGTCAAATGAGCCCTGGCTCATTAACATAACTGCCACTAATCCCACCTCATTAAGATCACAGAGGTAGGATTTACAACACATAGGAAAATCATGATAGATGACAAAATGATGGACAGTCACACAATACTGGGAATCATGGCCTACCCAAGTTGACACACATTTTTGGGGGATGCAATTCAATCCATAACAGATGGAGAAGGGGGCTTGGAGAGATAGCAGAGGTAGTATATCAGTCAGGATAGGCTAGGTTATGTTGTGGTAATAAAGAACGCAGCATCTCAGTGACTTACAACAACAAAGGTTTCTTTCTTTTTGCACTACATAACTATTGTGGGTTGGCCATGGCTTTGTTCCATAGCATCCTTCCCCGAGGACTCAGACTGATGGAGTATTTTCTATCTGGAGTATTGCTGGTTGCTGGGAAAGAGGAAAAAGAAAACATGGTGAGCCACATGCTGGCTCCAGAATTTTCTGTTTGGTAATGACAGCTTCCACTTCCGATCACACTCTATATAGCCATACTGGAGATAATAAGACACATAGTCCTCCAGCTGACAGGGCCCCAAATAAAGGTGACAATAATGTAGTCCATGTGCAACCATGAAGATGGCTTCCCAGACTACTCACTACAAGGGGTATAATTGACTCCAACTGCTGCATGTTGAAATCCATCCCTGTGTTTGTGCCAGACCATACCTGCTATGAGCTGCTCCCTGCCAATGACTGTGTATGTGGGGGATACTAAGACAGACCCATTCCTGGGGGGCAGAAGACTCCTTCGGTGGCAAACTTTGGCTCACAGATTTCCCAACAGCTTTGGCCAAACCTTTCTTTGACTTCACACTGATCTAGGATGCTTCCACCATCTTTTCTCCTTCACTTGGGGCCACACTTATATCATGATCTGATGACTCTCCCAGCCTCCCTTCATCCCCTCCCCATTTCCTTTAACACAGGAGATATTTCAGCTAAGAAACTTCTTGCACATTTAATCCTTTCTCTGCAGAACCCACCACGGAACCCTACTGGAAGAAGAAACTTATGAGGTTGTACAAAACCAAGGCACTTGAGTCTCTGAAGTTGTGTCTGGAACAATATGTATATCCTATGAAAGGATAAATACCAGGATAAATCTAGATATAAATGTAGATATAGGTAGAAACATCCAGATTTTGTGCTGAACCAGTCTGGCAGAGTTCGTGCCATGCTCACAGCCCTTCCGAGGGAGATGGCCCCACTTGTGCGCTACTGAAGTAGTGACCCTTAGCAGCCATGTTTAGACCATGTAATTCACCTCACTGCCTAAAGGTGTTTGCACCAGGGGCCTGGAACCAAGGGCAGTCAATTCCAGATGGCCAGTAGCCTGTACAGTGATGTGGTATAAAAAGCTTTACCTAAATGGAGATTAAGAAGGGGAATCAAATCAAATTGTCTTTGGATTTGCACTGGGACTTAGTTTAGGTTCTCCCAGGAATAGACCCTGAGACAATAATTTGAGTGTAGTTAGTTTATTTTGAAAATGATCCTAGAAAACATAAGTAGGGAGTAGGGAAAGTGAGATACAAGAACAACAAATCAAGAGTTAGTAAGTGGTTACCATTGTAGGCAGCTAGAGCTCAGTCCTATTGAGGGCTGTTAGGGATTGAATTCTGTCCCCCCAAAATATGTGTTAGAACCCTAACCGCTATACCTATGGATGTAATCCTGTTTGAAAGAGGGTTTTCTTTGTTATGTTAATGAGACCGTATCACTGTAGGGTATGTCCTAAACCTAATCACTTTTGACTTATAAGGTGCAGCACAGAGAGACAAGCAAGCACAAATAGGGGAAGAGAGATGCCCCTGAAGATCGTTAGTGGGTCTCAGCTGGCGCAGCAGCAATATCATAGCCCTAGTATGTGTCCCAGGAAAACTGGTGGCGCAGTGGTTAAGAGCTCGGCTGCTAACCAAAAGGTTGGCAGTTCGAATCCCCCAGCAGCTCCTTGGAAAGCCTGTGGGCAGTTCTGCTCTGTCCTGTAGGGTCACTAGGAGTTGGAATGCACTGCAACAGGTGTTTTTTTTTTTTTTTTGATTTGGTGTGTGTCCTGTCACTTAGGCCGCCACCGAGGGATGGGTGTCAGGTCCCCTCTAACTCTGGGGCCAGGTGGATGCAGGGCTCACTCCTATCAAGGACAGCTGAGAATTCAGGACTCCAACAGTCCAGGAACCCAGAAACAAGTAAGACACCCATCTTTGGTAAATACCTAGCCAAAGCCCGGGTGCAGTCCTATATTTTAAACATAAAATTAGCACCTGAAAGTGAGCAATTACAGTCGAGATGCATTATCCAGCTTAATATTTAAGTCCTCCAAATTTTGACTACTGTATATGACAGTTTGGGGACCAAAGGAAGTCTTGTTGCCAGGTGGTATTAAGTTGGAATTGACTCATCGGCAACTAACAACAACAACACTAGTTAGGTGGGGGTTGGGGTTACTCAGTATCCCCAAAAGAGACTGTCCTGGAAATCAAACAGATGACAAGGCATTTCTTAAGCTGTGTTCACTGTCCCCTCACTTCCTGGCCACTAATGCAACATTACACCATGAAATATTTCAAGGTTTTCTAATCCGTCCTTTCCCTGTATCGATGTACTTGCGCAGAGTCCCATTCTCATGGTGCTTTTCTGTGGCACTTAAGGCTGGGAGTGGCTTAATGTATTCCCCTAAACTGGAATATTGGCCTTTTCCTGACTAACCCTTTGAGGATACTGCCTGTTGCAGGCTGGGTTCTTGGGGAAGCAGATATTCAGATGAAGTTAGGAGTGCACCAAGTTTATTGGAGAGTCCCACCTGTGAAAGGAAAGGCGTAGGAAGCAGAATTGGGCAGTGGGAGCCATCAGATCAAAGCCTCTGCCAGCCCAGTGGGGAACTCCAGATCAATATGCGCATTGGAGCAATTCCACGTTGGGTGGAAATGGCTGGATCCTTGTACTACTGCCTTGAAGCTTGGCAGTGAGTCCTTTTTTGGAGAGGGGTCTGAGTGGTGCATCTCTGTGTCTGCCATATGGTTTTAACCAAAGGAATGGCTGCCTAATCGTGGGAATTTTAAGGCCTTGGGTGGGTAGGAGAGGGAGAAAGCTTTAGTGTTTATAAATGTTTATTCAGGGCCGACTTTGTGCTGGAATCTCTCAAAAACATGTATCTTCTGACACTGAGCAAAAGAAGAAAAAAGTAAAACAAGATTGCGTCTTTGCCGTTCCCTTTCCCATTCCTTGTCATCTATTGTTTGGTTTTTTGCTTGGCAGAATATTTCAATCCTACTTATCTTTCAAGGCTCAGTTTAGGATTGTCATGGTGACAAAATATTTGGAATGGGGATTCTCTCAGAAAATCAGGGACTTATTTGAAAGCCTGTGCCTTCGAATCACCAGCGCTGGCCTCATGGATTTGCAGCGGGTAACACAACTGTTTTGGCTTTTTGGTCTTACCAGGACCTTAACCTGTTTTTTGTTTCCTGACACAATTACTGTTTGACCTGCATCAAATATACAGCTCATTGGGGTCACGTGTGGTCTCAGCGTTCCCCTTTAGACTTCTGTGGGTTTTCCTGTGTCAAGCCTCCCCATTTGGGGGGACAAATTCCTTACTCTACCTTGATACACGTTGACCTCTTTCTTCCCTCCATTAAAGAAGACTCAGAGAGGTTATGTTTTTTAACAATTTTCGTCTTAAATTATTATCTTCCCTTCTATGTTAGATTGTGTTTTTCAGTGATGTCTCTAACCTCTCTCCCATCCTATATGCTCTTCAAGAATCTTGCCACTCCCCATACTGAGTCTAGCACAACTAGATGGTGCCCGGCTACTACCACTGGCTGCTCTGACAAAAATGTAGAACAAAATTTTAACTCACACATACACACACACAAACCAGAGTTACTGGTCTGACAGAGACTGGAGAAACCCTGAGAGTAGGCCCCCAGACTTCCTTTTAACTCAGTACTGAAGTCGCTCCTGAGGTTCACCCTTCAGCCAAAGATTAGGCCCATAAAACAAAATGAGACTAAAGGGGCACAACAGCCCAGGGGAAAGGACAATAAGGCAGGACGGGACAGGAAACCTGGTAATGGGGAAACCAGGGGTGAGAAGGGGCCATGTGTTGATGTGTCGTGGGGTTGGCAACCAATGTCACAAAACAATATGTGTATTAATTGTTTAATGAGAAGCGAATTTGCTCTCTAAACGCTCATCTAAAATACAATAAAAAAAGAATCTTACCACTCTCCATCAAGAAGTGGAGTCCAACTCTCTTCCCTTTGAATCTGGATGGACTTGTGACGGCTTCCATGAGTAGAACGTGGCAGAAGCAATGCTTTGTGACTCTGGGGGTTTAGAGTAGATAAGGCAGTGCAGCTTGTTCCTGGTTCTCTTGGAGCCCAGCCACCATGCTGTGAGGAAGCCTAAGCATCCCATGAAGAGGCTTGTGTGGAGAGGAACCGAGGCCTCTGGCCCACAGAACTGGCAGAGCTCCCAGCACAGCTCCCACTTGCCAGCAATGTGAGTAAGCCATCTTGAAGGATCCTCCAGGCCACAGTTGGGCTGCTCTAGCTGAAGCCACGTGAAGCAGAGATGAGCCTTCTGCATTGACTCCTGCCCAAACTGCAGATTTGTGAGCAAAATAAATGATGATTGCTGTTTTAAGCTACTTAGTTTTGGGCTAGGTTTATTACTAGCAATATAACCAGAACACCTTCACCATGCGACCTCTTCAAAAATAATTTACCCTTAGACATCCTTCAAACCTGGAACCCACTCCTAGAGATCACCTTTCAGCCAAATAATAGGTCTATAAAGTGAATAATAATACCTGTGACGAGTATGCTCCTTAAAACAATCAACCACATGGGACCAAGAGGGCAGCGTTTGCCCAAAAACAAAGTTCAGAAGTCCGGAAGGGGCAGGAAAGATGGGCAAATGGAAACAGGGAGCCCGGGGAGCAAGGGGGTCGAGTGCTGTTCACATTAAAGGGATTGCAACTAATGTCATGAAACAAAACGCTTATAAATCATTGAATGAGAATCTAATTTGCTTTGTAAACTTTCATCCGAACCACAATAAAATGTTTGAAAAAATAAAAACAAAAATAATTTATTTCTGCACTTTTAGTGATTAATAGGAATCCCTGGGTGGCGCAAATGGGTAATGCACAAAATCTGGTCACCGAAAAGTTGGTGGTTGGAGTCCATCCAGAGGTGCCTTGGAAGAAAGCCCTGGCCATCTACTTTGGAGAAATCTTATGGAGCACAGTTCTGCTCTGATACCGTGGGGTCCCAGTGATACTGTGGGGTCCCAGTGATACCGTGGGGTCCCAGTGAGTCCCAGCAGACTCACTGGCAACTGGTTACTAGTCGTGATTGACGTGACGGGTTGCTGTTGTTGTCAGTTGCCATCGATTCCATCTGCTCTAGGTTTGTATTGTGGAGTAATCTCAGGAAAAGATGACTCAGCAAATTAATTTCTAAGTAATTGTGGTGTAGACTTTCCAGAAATACAGCTAGCTGTTCCTCAGTGGTGGTAGCTGGGGAATCACATTCGCTTCTGCTCTTCCGTTCATAATTCTGGTGTCTGTAATGTTCCTCTGGTTATTTTTACTAACCAGAATCTTTACACCAAAATTTGGGGGATTTATATAATTATATGAGAACAATTATATGTCATCTTTCATGGTGCTTCTCTTTTAAGGAGCTCTAAAGTGAATATTCACTTTTTTTTTTTTTTTTAACATTCCCTAGATTTCTGTGAACCAGTTCAAAGCCCTAGAAGTTCTGACTTTTAGTAAGACTTTCTTCTCTCACATTTACTTACCCCAGGATTTCCAAGCTCTGTTCTGTAGAATCTTGTTCCAGAATGTTAATATGTTTTTTGCAGAGAGGGAAATTAATTTGGGCTGTTAACCAAAAGGTAGACAGTTTGAATCCACCAGGCGCTCCTTGGAAACCCTATGGGGCAGTTCTACTCTGACCTATAGGGTCACCATGAATTGAAATGGACTTCACAGCGGAGGGTTTTTTCCTGGTTTTTAGCTTCTCAATCTTGCAGTGAAGAAACTGGTTCCAATTCTTTATTCGTTCAAACAGTACTTATTGAGCGCCTACCCTGATTCAGGCTTTGTACAGGCAGTGGACAAATGTGTATGATGCCACCCTCTACAATCTGGTGGAGTAGACTAAAATTTTTATTACAATTTGTCATTACAAATTGTAATGAGTACTGTGAAATAGAAAACAAAACAATGACAAAAAACTGTGTGTTACAAGAGACAATGGTGGAGACCTACTTTATAATGAGTGCTAGGAAAGGCATCTCTGAGAAAATGATATTTAAGCTGAGACGTGAAGGAAGAGTTGGTCTGGGCTAGTTAAAGAGCATTCTAGGCAGAAAAAAAGCAGTATGTGCAAAGGAAAGAAAGAGGCTGATGTACTGCAGGCAATGAGAAAAGGCCAATGTAGAGTGAGTTATTAACTCTCAGCTCACGGGGACCCTGTGCACAACAGACGAAACACTGTCCCCTCAGTGTTTGGGGATCTGGACCTTGCGAGCCATAGGATTATCATTGGACGACTTTCTCAAGTAGGTTGCCAGGCTTTTCTTCCTAGTCTGTTTCAGTCTGGAAGCTCCACTGAAACGGTTTCAGCATCACAAAAACACACAACCCTCCACTGCAGATGGGTGGTGGCTGCGCATGAGACATATTCACCAGGAACTGAACCCAAGTCTTCTTTATGGGCCTTCAGCATGGCTTACACCTCAGCATAAAGAAAACAAAATCCTCACAACTGGACCGATAAACAACATCATGATAAACGGAGAAAAGATTGAAGTTGTCAAGGATTTCATTTTACTTGGATGCACGATCAACACCCATGAAAATAACAGTCAGGAAACCAAAAGATGCATTGCACTGGGCAAATCTCCTGCAAAAGACCTCTTTAAAGTGTCGAAAAGCAAAGATATCACCTTGAAGACTAAGGTGTGCCTGACCCAAGCCATGGTATTTTCAGTCCTACTGTATGCGTGTAAAAGCTGGACAATGAATAAGGAAGACTGAAGAGTTGATGCCTTTGAATTGTGGTGTTGGTGAAGAATACTGACTATGCCATGGACTGCCAAAGAATGAACAAACCTGTCTTGGAAGAAGTACAGCCAGAATGCTCCTTGGAAGCAAGGATGGTGAGACTGCATCTTACATACTTTGGACCTGTTGTCAGGAGGGATCAGTCCTGGAGAAGGACATCATGCTTGGTAAAGTACAGGGTCAGTGGAAAAGAGGAAGACCCTCAAAGAGATGGATTGACAAAGTGACTGTAACAATGGGTTCAAGCATAACGATTGTGAGGGTGGTGCAGGACTGGGCAGTGTATCATTCTGTGGTACATAGGGTCGATATGAGTCGGAACTGACTCAACGGCACCTAACAACAACAACAAGTATCCATCCCCTCGTTCTGTTCGAACAACTGCCTCTTAGTCTGTGCACAGGTTCCTCATGAGCACAACTAAGTGTTTTGGAATCCTGTTCTTCACAATATGATCCATAAAATAGCCAAGAGGCTGTTAAAACTACATCAGACTTAATGTGTATATAAACAACATTCTGATTCAGGAGGTCTTAGGTGGGGCCCAAGACTCTGAAATTCTAGTAAACTCTCAAATTATGGTGGTGCTGCTGGTCCCAGGACTATAATGTGAGAAGTAAAAGTGTAAACCAGGGCTTCAGGCTGGTTCTAAATGGTTCAGTCATGGCTGATGGAAACAAGGGCAGCGTACGTGTTGCATAGCAACCCCATCTCTTGCATGTTGACTTTTGACCCCAATAGGAAACAGTCAATGATGTCCTGCTCAAAGATGGCAGCTGACCTTGCTGCTTTGAATGTATGTTGCTCTCCACAGTTCTGCCAATAATCTTTCACATCAGGAAACTATCAGGAGCCAATAATACAATCTCCCTCATCAGGAAACTTTCAGGAGCCTTATGTGAGAGATTAGATTATTGGCAGGACTGTGGAGAGTCATACACATTCAAAGTAGCGTGGTTGGCTGCCATCTTTGAGCAGGGCACCGCTGCCTATTTCCTATTAGGGTCAAAAGTATTAGCGCAAAAGATTTGGTTGCTATGCAACTATGCTGCCGTTGTTTCCTTTGGCCATGACTGAATCGTTCAGAACTGGTTTGAAGCACTGGTGTAAACTACCTTCTTCAGACCAGCTTCGTCAACTCTCCCTTCTCTCTCTACTGCTGGGCACCTTCTTCCAGCTCCAGCTTGTCTGGGTTGTAAGTTATTCAGCCATTCTGTCCTTTTGTGAGGTAATTGCACCTTTTTGGGCTCAGATATTCTCTTGTTTATCTTAGCCTTACTCATCTTTAGCTCCAAGTTCAGTTGGTGACTAAAGTTCTAAAATTTCTTTTGTAAAGGTTTAGTTAATTTTAAATGTGGTAATTTAACTCCACACTTCACAGCTCAGGGAGTAGAGCTTGAGGGGAAGAGGGTTGTAAGAAAACCCCGGTGGAAGCCTTCCTGGAATTTTCGCTGGGATACTTGTCAGTTGGGATGGGTAGGCAAATACCAGGATGTGCGGTCACCTAGGAGAATGGACAGACTAATTAATACTGAGTCCATGTTGAACGTTCCTCAGCTAAAGGATGGAATGAGGACCTCTGTCTCCCTACACATAGCCTTACTGGCCCTCTTCCCTTCGCTCCTGAAACGCCTGCATTTCCCTTACCCATCTGTTAAATTCTTTCCTGCTTCAGTTTCAAACTCACCTCCTACAGGAAATATGTTCAGACAAGGCGAGAGGGGGTTGAGGACTTATGCTGACATGCCATCCTGAGGCCCATTCATCTATATATTGATTTTCTTTGATTGTCTAGGGTCCTGCTTTCTTGGAGAGCAGAGCCTCTTCTTTGAGGCAGAACATCTAACATGTCTTCTGTGCCTGGGAACTTGGCTAAGAGCAAAGATCACAGAGTGAGTTCAGATAAGCTCAGATCGGAGACTTATCCACTGATATTTATGCAAACTCCACATTCATTCTTGGACATCTATTCATTGGTTACCAATTTCCTGAGGCAGTTTTTTCCAAAGTAAGGTGGAAGTTCCACCTGGGACATATGAGATCATTTGGGATGATGTATGGATGCACATAAGGAGCCCTGATGGCGCAATTGTTAAGTGCTTGGCTGCAAACCAGAAGGTTGGCAGTTCGAATCCACCAGCCACTACACAGGAGAAAAGATGTGGCGATCTGCTACAGTAAAGATAACAGACTAGGAAACCCTATGAGGCAGTTCTCCTCTGTCATATAGGGTCACTGTTTGTCAGAATTGATGGCACACAACACAGATGAACATTTTATTTTAGTGGTTATAGATTTGTTTAAGTACAAAGTATAAAAAAATACAACTAACATATTGAATCTGTGATTTCACATTCTCTATTAGCACAAAGGAGCCCTGGTGGCACAGTGGTTAAAAGTGCTTGGCTGCTGACCGAAAGGTCAGCAGTTGGAACCCACCAGCCTCTCTGTGGGAGAAAGATGTGGCCGTCTGTTTCTATAAAGATTATAGCTTTGGAAGCCCTATAGGGCAGTTCTATTCTGTCCTTTATGGTTGCTGTGAGTCAGAATTGACTCAACAGCAACTTTTTTATTTGTTTTTTATTACTTAGCACAAGGCCAGGTTTAAAAAAAAATTATGTATGTGTGTATACATATATATATATAGTCAATTTAAAGAAGCATAATAAGTAAATAATAGTATACGCCCTGCAGAGATATGAAGACAATCATCCATCAAATGTGGCATGAGGCTCAGCGGTTAAAGGCTCGGCTGCTAACCAAAAGGTCGGCAGCTCCAATCCTCCAGCCGCTCCTTGGAAACCCTGTGGGGCAGCTCTGCTCTGTCACATGGGGTCTCCATGGGTCAAAAATCAACTCGATGGTACCTAACAACAGCAACAAGGGATTCAATGCTAACAATTTAAACTCTTATCCTCCCCAAGACGACTGCTCTTTGATGGAAAATGTTTATCGGTTTAACACACATTTATCAAGAAGATTCCGATACGACTTTTGCTCTTGAGGAGATCTATAAACAAACAATCACAATACAAAAACACCAGCTGATATTTATTAAGTGTTTTGCATGTAAATCATCTCTTCATTTGTGTAAGCATGCTATAAAGCAGGTTTGACTTTTAGATCCATTTTACAGAGGTGGGAACTGAAAGAAGGATTATGTAATTTGTCGGAGGTCACCCAGTTCGAAGTAGCAGAGCCAGGATTTGAACCCAGGTGGTGTGGCTTCAGAACCACGCTCTGTCAGTGCCCTAATGGCAGTGCGTACACAGTCCCATGAGAGAACGTTGGAGTGAATGACAACCTGGGAGAGCCCAGGAAGGTCCACTTGAAAAGGCTTTGAGAATTCTGCAGGAGTAATTGATGCCAAAGCAAGGAGATAGGATGGCTGTCACCATCCCGTTGCTGACCTCAGGGCACATCACCAGCTAGTGGGCTGGCACTCACGCCTCCCTGCCTGTTCGCTTGACCCCAGGCTCACTGTCTTTCCTCTGTATTTTCCCTTCGTTCTAACTTAGTTTCCCCCTGTCTCATTCCCTCACAACCCTGCTTCCTGCTGCAGAGCAGCTGGCCATTTTGATGATGAATTGGTCCTGAGGATAAGGTAGGGTTTGTGTAAGGAGCGCACGCCTGGACAGACGGAATTCCTCCTTCAAAGCAAAGGCTTTGAAAGCAAGAATGAGGTTGGACAGCTCTTCAAATGGTTTCAGAATTACACTTGGAAAGAGATGATAGGGATCTCTAACTGTGAAATGCTGGTTGGTCCATGCGTGCAATAAAGTAAGGTCTTCCTGGCAATTCAATTTTGTTATTATAGCAGCTCCTTCCCTGGATTTTGTCTTATGATGTTTTCCTTGAACTTTCTGCCAGTCTTTCCTCAAAATGTGGCATCCCAGACAGGAGTGGCCTGGGAAAAAACTCATTATTTTTAAGGCTATTTATTTTTAAAGGCGCTAAAATAATAATTTGCAATGTCTTTAATAGAGTTTAAATGAATGAATAAATTTAGTATTTATTTTATTATGAAGTGTAGAATTTCAAGTGTAAAATGAGATTGTTATAGCCTTATGGGCTTAGGTAAGAGTAGAGGGTATCAAAGTTAATACGGGCTTTGTTTTTATGTGTTAAAAAAGTGAAAATTTACCATATATTTAATCAATGCAGGAAATTAAGCTGGTTGGTTTTTCTTTATAAAAATTGAAAATCAATTGTTGTATCTTTTAATAGAGATTAAATGAATAAAATCATTCATTTAATTGACATAGCATAAATTGGACATTTTCATCATTTTAAAATGTGGTTCTTTTGATAGCTCACTGTTTGTTGTTAGCTGCTGTCAAGTCGGCCTCTGACTCATGAAAACCCCACACACAATGGAACGAAACGATTCCCAGTCCTGTGTGATCGCTTGTAGATTGGACCTTTGTGATCTGTATGACATTCACTGGCTGACTTTCAGAAGTGTATCGCTAAACCTTTCTTCCTCGTCCATCTTAGCTCTTCTGAAACCTGCTCAGCATCGTGACAACACACAAGCCTCCTCTGGCAGACAGGTGGTGGTTGTACATGACATTCGTTGACTAGAAATGGAACCTGGGTCTCGTGCATAGAAGGAGAGAATTCTACCACTGAACCACCAGTGTCCTCTCGTAATGATGTTAGCTTGAGTTATTAATTAAATCTGGTTCTAAGTGACAAAATCATTTTAATTCTCCTGGAATTCATATTTCTGGTTTTCATGGAAGTCGGGGTAACCCACACAGGCCATTGCCCTTAGGTGTCCTTTTGAGCCTTGTGCCTTGAAAAAACTGGCTCCTAAAAATCACCTTTGAGAGGAATAATAGTCCAGATAAACTAGTAAGGCCCTTTTGGCTTGGGCTCTTTCAAAGAATTCTTTCAGTTTCGAGAAATGGACTCCAAGGGTCGGATTGGGAGCCATGATTAGGGGAAATCAGTAATTATTTTAATTGTCTTCAAGACAATACTGTATGAAAATCCTTCATGACCACGAATTTGTTTATCATGCTGTTACTATTCCTTTTTCTAAGGCAATGCTGATAATGTTTGGTATAAAAATTCTGGAAGTTCTGCTCATCTTTGGAATGTTTCTGACACTCTAGTCGAAATGTTACCCTGATTTGCAAGTCGTATATTCAGTAAACTTCACTCAGTATCTATTATTGGCTTAATATGATTTTTGTTTTAACATGAGAATGTTTGCTCCCCACTAGATTCTAAGTTTCTTAAGCTTGACTCCAGGCCTTTGTATTCTTGGCATCTGGTGGGCCTACAATATATAGTATATATCCATACAGATAGTCCCTGGCTATGACAGAGTTCTCTTCAAATGACTCTGTCATAAGTCGGTACTTACCTAAATTGAATACCTCTTTTTTTTTCTATTTTGAGTTTCTATTATTATTGCCTTTTATTATCAGTACCTTTATAAATCCGATCTTTGAACATCTGTGAATGATAACATCAGCAACATTGTATGTAGTACACATTACTTATGATAAAGATGTACCAAAAAAAAAAAAAAAAGACAGCCTTAAGTGCAGTTCGTCGTAACTCAAATATGTCCTAAGTCAGGTCCCATAAGCTGTGATTAGCAGAAATAAAATGACTTGATAACACGATTCCTTCAATCTGGGATATGAGGCAGGAAGGGAGAGGCCTAGTGTTTAGTGAGTAGCTACTGTGCGTTGGGCATTTGTTGGTTGTTGTCACAACTGACCGTATCTGTGGTGCTAGTTTAGATACTAAGGAGTTATCTGTATAGATTAAGCACTCTTAGAAGAAACAGCTGCAAACATCCATTAATAATCAGAATGTGGAAGGTATGAAGTATGAATCTAGGAAAATTGGAAGTCATCAAAAATGAAATTGAATGCACAAAGATCAATATCCTAGGCATTAGTGAGCTGAAATAGACTGGTGTTGGCCATTTTGAATTGGGGAATCACGTGGTCTACTATTCTGCCAGGATTGACAAATTGAAGAGCAATGGCATCACATTCATTGTCAAAAAGAACATTTCAAGATCTATCCTGAAATACAATGCTGTCAGTGATAGGATACTATCCATACGCCTACAAGGAAGACCAGTTAATACAAACAACTATTATTCAAATTTACATACCAACCACTAATGCCACAGATGAGGAAATTGAAGATTCTCATCAACTTCTGCAGTATGAAGTTGATCAAACATGCAATCAAGATGCATTGATAATTACTGGTGATTGAAATGCAAAAGAATGAAACAAAGAAGAAGCATTGGTAGTTGGAAAATATGGCCCTGGTGATAGAAACAACACCAGAGATTGCATGACAGAATTTTGCAAGACCAACAGCTTCTTTATTGCAAATACATTTTTTCAATGACGTATGTGGCAACTATGCATATAGACCTCACCGGATGGAATAAACATGAATCAAATCCACTACATCTGTGGAAGAAGCTCAGTAACATCAGTCAGAACAAGGCAAGGGGCTGACTGTGGAACAGACCATCAGTTCCTCATATGCAAGTTCAAGTTGAAGCTGAATAAAATTAAAGTAAATCCATGAGCGCCAAAATACAACTGTGAGTATATCCCTCCTGAATTTTAGAGACCATCTCAGGAATAGATTTGACACATTGAACACTAATGACCAAAGACCAGATGAGTTGTGGGATGACATCATACATGAAAAAAGCAAAAGATAGTTAAAAAGACAGGAAAGAAAGAGACCAAAATGAACATCAGAAGAAATTCTGAAACTTGCACTTGAACATAGAGTAGCTAAAGGGAATGGAAGAAATGATGAAGTAAAAGAGCTGAATAGAAGATTTCAAAGGGTGGTTCAAGAAGACAGAGTATTATAATGACATGTGCAAAGAGCAAGAGATAGAAAACCAAGAAGGAAGAACACGCTTGACATTTCTCAAGCTGAAAGAACACGGAAGAGAAAATTCAAGCCTTAAGTTGCAATTTTGAAGGATTCTACGGGGAAAATAAATGAACAACCCAGGAAGCATCAAAAGAAGGTGGAAAGAATACAAAGAGTCACGGTACTTAAAAGAATTGGCTGATGTTCAGGCATTTCAGGAGGTAGCATATGATCAAGAGGCATTGGTATTGAAGGAAGAAGTCCAAGCTGCACTGAAGGCATTGGCAAAAAACAAATCCCCAGGAACTGATGGAATACCAGTTGAGATGTTTCAACAAACAAATGCAGCGCTGGTGGTGCTCACTTATCTATGCCAGAAATTTGGAAGACAGCAGCCTGGCCAGCTGGCTGGAAAAGATCCATGTTTGTGCCCATTCCAGAGAAAGGTGATCCAACTGAATGTGGAAATTTTTTGAGCAATACCATTAATATCACATACAAGTAAAATTTTGCTGAAGATAATTCAAAAATAGTTGTAGCAGTACATCCACAGGGAAATGCCAGAAAGTCAAGCCAGATTCAGAAAATTACATGGAACAAGGAATATCATTGCTGATGTCAGATGGATCTTAGCTGAAAGCAGAGAATACCAGAAAGATGTTTTATTGACTATGCAAAAGGCATTCAACTGTGTGGATCATAATAAATTATGGATAACATTACGAAGAATGAGAATTCCAGAACACTTGTGCTCATGAAGGCATCTGTACATAGACCAAGTGGAAGTCATTTGAACAGAAAAAGGGGATACTGCATGGTTTAAAATCAGGAAAGGTATGCATCAGGGTTGCATCTTTTCACTGTACTTATTCAACCTGTATGCTGAGCAAATAAGCTGAGAAGCTGAACTGTATGAAAAGGAATGTGACAGCAGGATTGGAGGAAGCCTTGTTAACAACCTGCGTCATGCAGATGACACAACCTTGTTTGCTGAAAGGGAAGAGAGCTTGAAGCACTTACTGATGAAGATCAAAGACCACAGCCTTCAGTATGGATTACACCTCAACATAATGAAAATAAAAATTCTCCCAACTGGACCAATAAGCAACACCATGATGAACAGAGAAAAGATTGAAGTTGTCAAGGAGTTCATTTTACTTGAATCCACAATCAATGGCTGTGGAAGCAGCAGTCAAGAAATGAAAGTACATATTGCATTGGGAAAATCTGCTGCAAAAGACCTCTTCAGCGTGTTAAGAAGCAAAGATGTGACTTTGAGGACTAAGGTGCACCTGACTGAAGCCGGGTATTTTAAATCACCTCGTATGCATGTGAAAGCTGGATAATGAATAAGAAAGACCAAAGAAGAATTGATGCCTTTGCATTATGGTGTTGGCAAAGAATATTGAATATACCATGAACTGTCAGAAGAATGAACAAGTCTGCCTGGGAAGAAATACTGCCAGAGTGTTCCTCGGAAGCAAGGATGGTGAGACTTCATCTTGTGTACTTTGGACATGTTATCAGGAGTGACCAGTCCCTGGAGAAGGACATCATGCTTGGTGAAGTAGAAGGTCAGCAAAAAAGGGGAAGACCCTTGTCTTAGGCTGAGTTCTCTAGAGATACAAAACTAGTATAAATATATGTATATATAAATATATATATAGAGAGAAATTTATATAAAGGAAATTGATCATGTGGTTGTAGAGGCTGGAAATTCCCAATTTCCTGGGTTAGTCTGCAGGCTTCTTCTGACTCAGGTAGCCACAGGTGCTGCTGAATCCAAGATCAAAAGGTCAGATGCTAGGCCTCTGGCTGACAGGCTGTGGGGAACTCTGGCTGACAGGCTGTGGAGGCTGATGAATCCCAAGATTGGCAGGTAAGATGGCAGGTATGCTGCTAGCTCAAGTCCCAAGAACTGGAGGTCAGATGAACAGGAGCCAGCTGCAGGATCCAGAATAAGTAAAAGCCAGTGAGCCTTGTCATAAAGTCCCCCTGTATTGGATGCAGGCTATACCCGCAAGGAAACTCTTCCAACTGATTGACCGCTCATAACAGATCTCATCATGGATGTGATCATATTACATCAGATCTCGTTATAGAGGTGATTACATCATTAAAAAGCTGCCAAACTACATCATAACTGCCAGACCACTGAGGATCATGGTCCAGTCAAGTAGACACACAACTTTAACCTTCACAACCCTCAACGAAATGGATTGACACAGTGGCTGCAACAATGGGCTAAAACAGGAATGGTTGTGAGGATGGCACAGGTCTGGGTAGTGTTTCATTCTGTTATACAGAGCGTTGCTATGAGTCGGAACCAACTTGATGGCACCTGACAACAACAGCCCTTTAAGAGCAGGGGACAGACCAAATCCTATCACAACTAAGTCAGTTACGGTAAGAAACCAGAAACAATGAAAGGATTTCTAGGCCCTTGTGGGTGTTCCTTTATTTTAAGGGCTTTCCAGTATAAGGAATGTCTTCACATTGTTTCCAGAGTCATCCTAATGGGATTAGCCTTGAAATAGTTCTTGGTTATTATCCAAGTCTTCCTGGCTCATTTCAGAGTCACTTCTGGTCCAGGGAAGGTGAGGAAAAGGTCTGTTCCTGAAGCTCAGGTCAGGGTCACAAACTCTGTTCTTTGTAACAATGATCCAAATTAGTTATTCAGAGCGGGACTTCTGCTGTAGGAAGATCACCATTAAATCCAGCTTGGATGGCCTTAAGTAGTTTACCTAATCTCTCTGTGGAAATGAAAATCCTGATATCTAAGTTGTAGGTTTGCCGTGAGAATTGAATGAACTTATTTATACCTAACTGCTGGCAGACTGTGTCAGTTACCTATCACCACAGCAATGCTATGTAACAACCACAAAATTTCAGTGGCACGTAACATAAGTGTTTACTGCTCATGTGGCTGCTGGGTCTGCTGGGGGTTGGCTGGATGACTCTGCTAATGACTGGGCTTCTTCATGTATCTGTGACTTGTCTAGCCGTTGGCCAGTCTAGGCTGGGACAAGTGGTACTTTGGCTCCTCTCCACTTAGCCTTCATCCTCTGGCAGGCTTGCCTGGGCATGTTTCCATGGTGGAGGCAGAGGTGCAAGAAAGCAAACCCTAGTGGGAAAACCCACTTCAGTCCTCTCCTTATGTCACATCTGCTACTTCCCACAGGCCAACATGAGCACATGGTTGAGTCCAGTGTCAAGGAATGAGGTGGGTCACTGCAAAGCTACATGGGGAAAGGTGTGGATCCAAAGAGGAGTAAAGACTTCAGACTATTCCCGAAATCTACCCCAACAGATATTGGATGTTCTTAATGAGTAACTGTCAGTTGTTTGACTACCCAGCATCTGAACTTTCCTATGTTTGGCGTATTCCCCACCTCGTGGGTCTTGGTGAGAGGCAGAACCCATCTGCTACTAAGGAAGTGAAAGCAACTGAGATCCTTGCTTTCCCAGTGCTTCTGTGCCTTCAGATTGCAGCCACAAAATCTAGGCCTGGCTATTCTGACGTACTTTCCTGGAACCCTGAATCTAAAGCTGGGATGCAAAGAATTATGGAGAATCCACGCAAGTGATGATGGCAGTGATGGAGGCCACATGCAGCTTCAGGGAGAAGGGACAGACGTGCTAGTGGTGGCTCCTGGGTGCAGTAGCTCCCACTTGTCTCCCCCTTGGATCCAGGCCCTTTGTTGTATGGTTTTTCAGCTTTCGCTAAACAGGAAGTCTACTTCCCAACTGTTTGAATCTGCACTGGTCTTGTGGCTTGCTTTGGCAATTAATGATAGTGTTGTCAGTTCTAAGCCTAGATCTCGAGGTGCATTGTGTGCTTCTGCAGTTCTCTTGCTCCGAGGCCTCACTGTGAGAAAGTGCCAGGTCCAGACTCCTGGAGGATAGGAGACATGTGGAGCAGAGCTGAGTTGTCCCAGTCACCTCAGGTGAGGCCAGCCTGGAAAATTCAATAGCTCTCCAACCCATAGTCTCAGGAGTGAGTCCAGACCAAAATTACAGATCACAAGATTAAACAACAACAACAAAATACCCGTTGCCATCGAGTCCATTCTGACTTATAGCAATGTTATAGGACATAGTAGAACTGCCCCATAGGGTTTCCAAGGAGTCAAATTCCCGACCTTTTCTTTAGCAGCCCAGCTGTCAACGACTGCACCACCAGGGCTCCATCGTAAGACCACCAGGGCTCCATCGCCAGATTGCTGGCTTTCAAATGATCCCAGACACATGAGCAACCACACACTTATTACTGCATGTCACGATGTCTTGTGGTTGTTTGTTAGCATTATGATAGAAATAGCAAACTGATACACCGTGTCCAGTGCTAGATCAGGCGGGTGGTGGGGTTTCAACTGTGGTTCTGCCTGCCCACCGTCTCTTGTCCCTGTCCGTTTCCAGAACCTGGTTCTCCAGACTTCATGACAGTTACGCAAGCTACCCAATATCTTCTTAACAAATTCCCTTGGTGATTACGACTAGCCAAAGCCAATTTCTGTTTCTCGTATCTAAGAACCCTGCCTAGTACCGTGCAAGTATAAAACAAACAAACAAAAAACCCGTTTTTGTTGAGTCGATTCCCACTCATAGCAACCCTATACCGACCCTATAGTGAGCCTAGTGCTGGTATTATTATGTGTGAGCTGCCGCTAACCCTTCTGAACTTGTTTCATTTCTGAATTAAACAGCGTCTGACACCCTGTCTTTTCCAAGAAGCTTCTTACTAATTGGGAAGTGCCAACTTCTCCTTGTATCTTCTCTTCTTTGTGTGCCAGCATTTTCTCTGCCTCACTCATCACTGTTTTGCACCATACTCACAGCAACAGCAAAACAGTTGCCATTGTTCTCTTGCACAGGTGATCCATCTGTCGGATGTTTACAGAATTTCAGTGCTTGTTCATGTTAACATTGCCCATCATGGAAAGTAAAGGGGCAGTGAATACAGTGCTGATTTAACACCATGTAGCCATCTCCTTGATTCAGGTGGAAGATCAGTCCTTTTGTGATGATGAGTAGTCAAGTATTGGGTAGAGACAGGTGGTTGGTGGCCAGTCAGATTTGCTTCAAAAGGGGGTGCCTGGGCTGTCTCAGGCTTTTCTTGTTGCTTTCTAAGAAGTTGTTCGGGAGAGTATTGGCATATTGAGAAGGGTATGGACCTTGGAAAGCCCTGGTGGCAACGGTTAAGAGCTACATCTGCTAACCAAAAGGTGGGCAGTTTGAATCTACCAGCAGCTCTTTGGAAACCCTGTGGGGCAGTTCTGCTCTGTCCTATGGAGTTGGAATCGACTGGATGGCAGTGGTTTTTTTTGGTTTGGGTGGGCCTCAGCGTCAAAGGGCTGGAGTTTGCACCCTGGCCCTGTGCCTTGGGAAATGCCTTGGGAAATGACCTTTCCAAGCTCCGGTTTTCTGATCTCTAAAATGGGGACACAAACCAGTGCCATTCCTGTGCATGGGTCAAAGCTGTTGTGACAATCAAAAAAAAAAAAAAAAAAAAATATATATATATATATTGCTCATGAACGTGCTTTGTAAATGTGAAGAACTGAACAAAACCAAGGAAGTAATGACGGGTGCTAATTGTGTTGGGCTCTTTTTATCTCAGTTTCCCTCTTTTAGGGGGCCTGCAGAGGATAAATCGGTCCAGGCCATGAATCCAGAGTTAGGGTCCAGGCAGTTACCGGATAATAAACTCTCAGTCCTGGTCAGGAATGAGTAGCCACAGAACTGACCTAAGCTGGTAGACAAGGATAAGGAGTCCATACCATGGCATGTATCGGGGCACAGGGCAGGGCAGTGCCAGCTGGCATGGCTCCCTGACTCTTCTTAAGCAAGAAGGCCGGTAGACAGCAACATAAAGAGTAAGTCTGTTAAGTATAGCGTGGGTGTGAGTGCCTGGGAGAAAGATGAGGCAGTCTGCTTCCGTAAAGATTACAGCCTTGGAAATCCCACGGGCAGTTCTACTTTGTCTCATGGGGTTGCTGTGAATTGGTATCGACTTGACGACAGTGGGTTTAGTTTTGTTTTTGGGTGTGAGTGTTGTAGAGGGCTTACATCAGATAGGAGCTGCTTTTGGCTATGAGTAATAGAGACCCGAAACCTAGTTGGGTTAAATAATTATTAAAAGTTTTCTTTTTCTCACCTAAAGAAAAATCCTGAGGTAGGCAGTTGAATGCTGATGTAGAAGCTCCATGACCAGAGACTTCTAAAATCCAGTTTGCCTGTCCTCGTGGTGTGATTTTTTTCTTTGTACGAGCTCAAAATCATTGCTGAGGCACCAGCCATCATGTCTCAGACAGGAAGAGTGGGAGAGGGTACTTATAGCTGAGTTATTCCCCTTTAAAGAACTGCTCAGAAAACACCCTTTAATGACTTCTACTTAAGTTAAGAAAGGCTGGTAAATGTACCTTTCTGGCTAGGCATAGTGTCACCCCAAAATAGAAAAGGGGTTCTATTTGTAAGGAGGAAGGGAGAGTGGATGGTGGTTGGGTGATGTGGCAAACCAATGTTAGGATGCATTGCTCTGGAGTGGGAATGTAACTTCTGGAAACGAGTGTAGCATTAATGGTTAGCTGTCTGGATTTGGAGAAGGTTAGTCTTGGCTTCAGATGTGACTCCATCATTTACTATCTGCATGACTTCAAGGTATTTACTCAACTTTACAGAGCCCAAGTTTCCTTATCTGCGAAATTTGGAAAATAGTAGTATTATCCCATGGAGTTCCTGTGCAAGTTTAGTGATTCTGCAGAGCCCTTAAGACACCGCTTAGTACACGGAAGAGACTTGAGGGAGGTCTTTGTAAAAGTCCGCGGAATCAGTTATTTAATTGTGAAATGGGAGCCATTTTTGGTCTCGGCTGTTCTGCAACCACGAGAAAAAGGCGTGTTTTTAATCAAGATGGTGCGTCAGACCTAAATAATTTATTATCTAACAGCTGGCACCAGAATTCCTTGTAGGAAGGAAACTGCTTTTGTTTGGGAAATTATCTTGAATAGCCTGGTAGGGAGCAGGGTAAATCCTGAGAGCAGGACAGCAAAGGAGAGGCTAAGGGGCTCTGTGTGACGCAGGAAAGAAATGTGCTTCTGCTTCTAGGAGGGAGTGAGAGAGAGGGATAGAGCGGGTCCATGGGCCAAATAAATCCGTCTCACTGTCTGTTGTTGTACGGCCCCCAAGCTAAGAAGAGTATTTTGATTTATTGAAACAAATCAAAATAATAATAATATTTTGTGACGTGTAAAAATGGTAGGAAATTCAAATTTGTATCCATAAATAAAGATTTATTGGCACAGAGACCTGCCTGTTTACGTACACGTTATCTATGACTGCTTGTATGCTACGATGGCAGAGTTGAGTAGTTGCCACAGAGACTGTATGGCCCACAAATCTTCATATGTCTGTTGTCTGGCTCTTTACAAAGTTTGCTGACTCCTGAAATGGAGAGAAGGAGGCTGGGTGGTGCAAGCAGTTTATGCTTGGCCGTTATTCTAAAGGCTGGCAGTTCAAACCCAGGAGGAAGGCCTGGCGGTCTGCTTCCTTAAATATTACAGCCCAGAAAGCCCTACGGGGCAGTTCTTCTCCGTAGTACACAGGGTCACCACGATTTGGAATTGACTGAACAGCAATGGTTTTTGATTTTTTTTAAATAGAGAGTGAGATACTGTCAGGCTGGAGAAGCGTTGGGGAGATGGTCACCTCCTGGTGGTGGAGTAGCTGGAAGACCATTTCGGAATGGACTTGCTTACAGGTTCAGCTCAAGTTGTTTGGGCCCGTGCGATATAAGCCCTTCCCTCATCTTATCCAAGATCTTCAGTTATGTCTACTAAAACAAAACAAAACAAAACAAAACAAAAACCAAACCCATTGCTTTCGAGTTGATTCCCACTCACAGCGACCCTATAGGACAGGGTAGAACTGCCCTGTCGAGTTTCCAAGGTGTGCCTGGTAGATTCGAACTGCTGACCTTTTGGTTAGCAGCTGTAGCTCTTAACTACTACTCCACCACTAAAAGCCAGAATATCTTGGGTGAGATTTTTAATTTATAGACATCAAGAAGGAGTCTTAAGTTTCATGCCTGAGTCAATGAGATTAAAGAACTGTGAAATAATCCATTAGTAACCCTTTACCCCTTGCCCTCGAGTCAATTCCAACTCAAATGGAGAAAGATAAAAGTGACTATGGGTACTTAAGCCCTCTTTACAAAAACCCTGGGCGGGCTCTTGGCTTCCTCTGGGTGTGGACGGGGTTGGAGCATAACTTGCTAGATGTCAAAGGCCAGGTCACACGTTGGTTCAACAACAGTAACAGCGACAAAATTAAAATGTAACCTGTTTTGAAAGCCATATTGTAGCAGAGCTACTGCTTTTCAAGGGTAAGCTGATTAGGGTTCCACTCTTCCAGAAATTTCCTTCCGTACACTTTTCTTGTGGTAGTAATTTTCCAAGCTTGAACATGACATCTAGCCAGGAGCAGATGATTCAGTAGGCAAGGTAAGCACAGTGCTTACCGTGCTCACCAGATTGTCTGTAGTGAACAATTTCACTTTTTTTTCACCACATCAGAGATTCTGCTTCTAGATATGGCTGGCATCTGTCTCTCTCCCAACCCCACAGCACCTTCCTAGAGAATCAAAGCCTCTTTTCGAATGTACAGCCCCTGACGGGGATGGATGACCCGGTAGTCAAGGTAAGCATGGACTTAGTTCTGCCTACTTACTAATCTGTAGTGAACAATTTTACGGGGGTTTCACCACATCAATGATAATTTGGTAAGCAAGCAAGGTAAGCACAATGCTTACCTTGCCTTTTGGGTAACCCACCCCTGCATCTAGCCCAGAATCAAGGCCAGGCAGCCTGACATTATGGAATTTTTTTTTTCCTTTAGGAAAGGCAGGAGCCCTGGTGGCTCAGTGGGTAAACATTAGGCTGCTAACCAAAAGGTCAGTCGTTTGGACCCACCAGCCACTCCAAAGGAGAAAGATGTGGCAGTCTGCTTCCATAAAGATTACAGCCTGGAAACCTCATGGGGCACTTCTGCTCTGCCCTATAAGGTCACTATGAGTTGGAATCGACTCGATGGCAGTGGGTTTGGGTTTTAGGAGAGGCCAACTCTCAGAGATCAGTGGGACATTTTTTCCCACTCTCAGCACCCTCTGATGCCCATAACAAAATACCACAAAGTGGGTGGCTTTAAAGAACAGACATTAATTTTCTCCCAGTTCTGGAGGTTAGAAGTCCAAATCAGGCTGTTGTTGGCTGCACTGATTTCTTCCAAGGGCTTTGGGAGAGGAACGGTTCCATCCCTCTCTCCTCGTTTCTGGTGGCTGCTGGCAGTCCTTGATGTTCCTTTACTGCTTACAGCGGCATCTGCTTCTTTGTCACATGGTGTCTGTCCCCCATTGTGTGACTCTGTCTCTGTGTCTGTCCTTTTTTATAAGGCACAACTCAGAAGGGGTTTGGATTAGGACCTACCTCCTTCAGTGTGACATCATGAATAGCTGCTAACATCTGCAAAGAAAAACTCTTTCCTCAAACAAGATCACATTCAGCAGTGTAGGGGTTAGGACGTCAGTATATCTTTCTGGGGGGGGGGGGCAATTCAATCCACAGCAGATGCGGAGAGTGAATGTCCCTGTTGGCCATCCCCACCCCACCCCTACCCCCACGGCCATATTGTCCTTTTGCTTTTGGCATGATAAAACACAAAAAAGTCATTAAGTGGATTCCAACACTTGGCAACCCTGTAGGATGGAGTAGAACTGTCCCATAGGGCTTCCAAGGAGCAGCTGGTGGATTTGAACTGCCAGCCTTCTGGTTAGCAGCCAAGCTCTAAAAAACTGTGCCACTAGGGCTCCTTTGGCATGATACCCAAACCTCTAACCAAACCCACTGCTATCAAGTCGACCCTGATTCATAATGACCCTATAAGACCTAGTAGAACTGCCCCATAGGGTTTCCAGGGAGCAGCTGGTAGATTTGAATGGCCGACCTTTTGGTTAGCAGCCATAGCTCTTAACCACTGCACCACCAGGGCTCCTTTGGCATGATAGCACCTTGCACCTGCAGCTGCTGATGGGACTGCCTTCAATGGCTAATCTCTTTGCTGCACAGTTGTGAAGTGGAAGCTGAGTGAAAGGTCTGCCTGGAGCCAAGAGGACATGTCAGAAGAGGGTTTGCAGCATTTTAAAGTACTACAATGGTCTGTCACTAATAAAAAAAAGCAAAGAAGGAATGGTTAGGTGTAGCGTCTGGTGAAGCCTGGGGAAAAATCTGCCTGGCATTTCAGGCAACACCCATTGGTTGACCCGGATTCCTCTCCAGGGAGAAAGACTTATTCCTCAAGATGTGGGAGTGCTGTTGGCAGCCAGCCTTCAGCTGCCAACCTTCTCCAGGAATTACCCATCTTGAAGAGGGCTACCTCACCCAAGGGTATTCTGCCTTCCCAGGGGCAGCCCGTAACTAATGATGGATCAACACAAGAATCTGAGGGCCTACTTGGGACAGCTCTCAAGGGCCATCCATCTCCAGACCTCCCCCATGGAGGTGGGGGAGACTTTCACTGAAACGGCATTGCAGCCCAACACCTCCCTCTGCCGGGTTCTGTTGTTCCCCTTTCCTTCTACAGATTATGATTCCTGGTAAATATCCTGCAGGTTCATCTTGTGTCTGAGTCTGCTTCCTGGAAAACCCAACCTGCTGTGAGAAAGCGCAGTCTACAGCTGGCCGTGTCCATCAAGGAGCACTTGGGTGGAGCATGCTGTGTTCCTGTTAACTCTAGGTCACGGGCCTATTGATAGAGGGAGCTAGTTTCTGAATCCAGGATAATGGGGTCAGAGCATACACTGTGTGTGAGAGAGAGCAAGAGAACAAGAAGAGCAGAGGAGGGGAGGGGAGGAGAGGGAAGGGAAGGGAGGAGAAGAGAGAATGAATTGGGATTTGCCAGGTACATGCATTTGACTTTACTTTTTGCCCTATGAAGGCAGTTACCACTAGATATTTTAAACACAATGTTGATGAACAAGAATGTTTTAGAGTTCCAACCCTCCAAGATCAATGGGTAGGAGAGGTAGAGAGATGGAATACATTTTCTGGTTCAAAGAATTGGTAAAGCTATTGGAGTGTATTTACAAGTGGACTACCACACTTAAAAATAAAATTCAATGCAACATAGCCAAACTCACAAAATGGAAAAATTAAGGCCATAAAGTGTTTATGGAGACTCTATTATGTACCTGATACTATCTATGCTAGGTTCTGGCAGACACTGAAAAACATATTCTAATGAGAGGTTGGGGCCAGGGAGAGAAATGTGCAATAATTACAGCAAAGGTCAAAAATGTTTGATAGCAAATTGTTAATGAAGCTGTATGGGAATAGGCACTCTCTGACATTTTTGGTGAGAGTAGAAATTCGTGGAGGAAATTTGATAATATCGTATCAAAACTGTAAGTGCTCATACCCTTTGACCCAGCAGTTCCACTTCTGGGAGTTTATCCTAAGGAAATAGTGATGCAAAATATCATAAATACAAAATCATTCATTACAACATTATTTGTAATAGAAAAGATTGGAAGCAACCAAAATGTCCTTCAGTTATGGTACATCCATACAATAGAATGCCACGGAGGTGTCTAAAAGAACAAGGGAGCTTGATACAGAAAGATCTCTAAAATATATTAAGGGGCAGGTGCAAACCAATGTAAAAGCATTTGTGTAAAAAAGGGGGGAAGAAAATAGTATATTTATGTATATAAACATAAAATATTCCAGGAAAGATACTCAAAGAATTAACATTAGTTGCCTTTGGGGATGGGAACTGAGTGGCTGAAGGATACAGGTATATACTTTTTTTTTTTTTTTGGTCTTTCAAATTACCAATCGTGAACATATTACCTTTTCAAAAACATAAGAAAAGTTTAAACTTTTAAAAAATAAATAACTGCATTAAATGAGCAAAGTACTAATACAAGTATGTGTAAAGTATTATTGGGATGCTAAGTGGATTTGAGTGTGAATTATAAAACATCCAATGGCAGGGAGGTGCTGTCAGCTTAAACCAAGAAACCAAACCTGTTGCCACTGAGCCAAATCCTACTCATGACTGTTATTGTTGTTTGGTGCCATTGAATTGATTTTGGACTCATAGCGACCCCATGTGACAGAGTAGAACTACCCCGTAGAGTTTCCTAGGCTGTAATCTTTATGGGAGCAGATCGTCTGCTCTTTTTCCCTTGGAGCTGCTGGGTGGGTTCGAACTGCCAGCTGCCGAGAGCTTTACTATTATACCACCAGGGCTCCTTGTCTCTTGACTAAATATCTTTTCGTTTTCTTAGAATCCAGTGAGTTTATGAAAATAAGGGGTTACATTGGAGAATACCTGACTTCTTTTGAAGCGCCACAATCCTGTGGTTCAATGATTTTAAGAACTTGAAGGAGAGTTGTGAGCAAGGATTGTGTGTGTGTGTTGAAAGAAGCAGGAAACTTTAAAAATGAAATGCTGGGGTGCTTCTGATAACTGTCCAATCAACCAAGAAGGAAATTTTACACAGGCACGTCTTTGTCACGCAGAGCGAGGCAGGCTGGCATTCATGTGACGGTGGGTGTAACTGCAGCTCACTAGCAGCTCTGCCACTTTAAATCAAACCTTAGCAAGTCAATTTAGTACCAGGAGTGGGAGGCTTCTGCATAATTAAAGATTTCCCCTTTGTTTTCTCCATGTATACATTTCTACCAGCACACCAGCTATTTTCTTAGCCTCCTGCTGTGGGGAAGATGCAACTTTGTAACTCTGGCAACTGTTGAAGAGGTTTGGAAGGGGGAAAAAACAAACAAAACTTAACAAAGATGTATTAGATGATTTAGTTTTTAATAAACCAGGGAAGAAATGTTATTAGCCAAGGAGAGGAACTGGCAAAAACAAGCCAAGACCAGAGACAGAAATAACCCACAGAAAAGATGCTTGCCTTCAGCAAACAGGATGCCACAGTGAGCAAGCCACCAGCTGCAAACTCCTCTGGAGGCCGGGCCTCCCTCCGTAGTCGTTTCCAAGTGAAGCCTAGGAAAGGTTTTGTCTTCAGCAGTGCCAGAACCAGCAGGCCCAGTCAACCTGCCTAGCACACTCTGCATGGCCTGGCTCACTAGACCTCATCTGCAGCTGAAGCCCTGGGAACCACAATCTATTCTGGCTTCTTCCACAGAGTTTTGGGGACCTCTATTTTTTTTATGGGGTCAGATTAAAGTGCTGGTGGCACAGTGATTAAGAGCTTGGCTGCTAAGCAAAAGGTTAGCAGTTCAAATCCACCAGCTGCTCCTTGGAAACCCTATGGGGCGGTTCTACTCTGTCCTGTAGGGTCACTATGAGTCGGAATTGACTCAATGGCAACGGTTTGGTTTTGTGGTTGTTCTCTTCATTGTCCCACAGGCTGCACACCACAGGACTCCTCTGGCCACCCCAGAATGTCCTTTTCCCACCTTTGTGGTATTGTCCATGGTTTCCTGCATCATGAAACAAAACAGAACCAGAGTGGTGGAGTCACAGGGGCTCCACAAATATCCAGGAGCTTTCTGAGGCCCTTACATGAAAACAGCGTGAAGGATGGGCAGGTGGCCAGAAGCCAGCTGCATAACAGTGCTGAACCTGTGTGAAGGCGAAGCATGTAAAAACCCTATTAAAAATATTACCTCTTTAATCTCTTAATTTCCTTCCTGTCAGTAATATGAGGGTCGATGGACCTGGAAACCCAGAAGCTAAATGGAATTTTTACCAGCCCCTGTAGGCTGTTAATCCGGTGTGTGCCAATCACAAGGTGAGTGGCGTTTGCTGGGAGATAACTGTTACACAAAGCCTTCCCAGGTCAGCAGTGACCCGGTTTTAATAGGAGAGTTCAGACTCTGCGATTTTTCTATTATCTTACTTAATATGACTGGCTGTTATTTCCAAGAAAACAGAATTGCTGGCAGCCTCATTGTGGGATTTCTCTCGGAGAGCTGTCTGCAGCTTAAATTTAGCCTTTCCTTTCATCAGCTATATGTCAGGTCGTTGGTGATGGATTGAATGGGACACTTAACAAACAAATAAGTTTGATTAATCACAGCAGTCTGTTTGTGGGTGTTGGTTTTTATTCGTATTCGCAGCCTTAGCTACTGAGTAATGCATATTGTAATTGTATTTGAAATAGCTGAGTTGGGTGGTAGTGTTTACGTGGCTCGAGTGTTCTGGTGTTTTGTTTTGCTTGGGAGGGTGAGGGACTAGTTGTTCCTTAACTGACACCACAGATTAAAGCTGCAGAAGAACAGGCTCCAGGGTGGTCTGGGGAGGGTAAGGAAGTCAAGAATGTCTTAGTTATCTAGTGTTGCCATAACAGAAATACCACAAGTGGGTGGCTTTAACAAACAAAACTTTATTTTCTCACAGTTTAGGAGGCTAAACCAAAAAAAAACCAAACCCAGTGCCCTCGAGTCGATTCTGACTCACAGCGACCCTACAGGACAGAGTAGAACTGCCCCATGCAGTTTCCAAGGAGCGCCTGGTGGATTCGAACTGCTGACCCTTTGGTTAGCAGCCGTAGCACTTAACCACTACACCACCAGGGTTTCCTTTAGGAGGCTAGAAGTCTGAATTCAGGGTGCTGGCTGTAGGGGAAGGCTTTCTGTGTCGGCTCTGGGGGAAGGTCCTTGTCTCTCTGAGCTTCACCTCCTAGGCGATCTTCATGTGGCTTGGTCTGTGTCTTCTGCCATCTTTGCTTCTTAGCTTGCTTTTTTCAGTCTCTTATATCTCAAATGGGTTGGGTTTTGGTTTGGTTTATATCTCAAAAGAGATTGACTCAAAGTATACCCTAACCTTGCCCATTAATGTAATAAACATAATTTTTTTAATCCTTATCGACATAACCTCATCCTGCCTCATTAACATAACAAACACAATGCATTTGCAAAGCAAATGGGATTATAACCTCAGGTAGAAGTTAGGATTTACAACACGTATGTTTGGGGACACAATTCAGTCCATATCAAGAAGGAAGAAATAGTTTAGTAGTCTGAATGGGCTTTGGTGTCTTACTCAGTCTCTGCTGTTTGGCATATTTTAGAAGTTGCCTCAAGAAAGTGACCTGGAAAAATAACCCGAGTAGAAGAGTCATGGAATTCTGGGAGGTGAGGGTGTCCTGAGAGGTTATCTCATCCATCTGCCTTTAGCCCGTCCTGTTTGATTTAAAGTGCTGTGGTTAAGTGCTCAGCTGCTAACTGAAAGGTATGCAGTTTGAATACACCATCTGCTCTTGGAAACTCCTTGGAACTGACTCAAAGGCAAAGGGTAAGAGGAATGGGTCCCTGAGTGGCACAACAGTTTATGCTCCACTACTAACTGAAAGGTTGCCAGTTTGAATCTACCCAGCAGTGCTGTGGAAGAAAGGCCTGGTGATTTACTTCTATAACATTCAGACAACCCACTGCTGTTGAGTTGATTCCAACTTATAGCGACCCCATAGGGTTTCTGAGGCTGTAAGTGTCTACGGAAGCAGACTGCCACATCTTTCTCCCTTGGAGCAGCTGGTGGTTTCGAACTGCTGGCCTTTCAGTTAGCAGTCAATTGGTTTAACCACTGTGCCACCAGCGCTCCATTCCGTAACATCACAGCCATTGAAAACCCTGCAGAGTGCAGTTCTCCTCTGACACACATGGGGTCACCATGATTGGAATCGACTCGGTGGCAAGGGTGATGGGCAAGAGGGGTCAGTGGACTTCCCTTGGTGGTCTCTCTTTGTGCAAAACGTCCTCATGTCGAAATGTGTGCTTTGGCCACATCTAGTTTCCCAATGCTGCAGTGCAAGCCCATTGCTTTTACTGTCTTCAGGTGGGCAGAGAAAAGCTAGGTGTCACCTTCGTAGTGGGTTTACTCAGCCACCATAAGTTTAGAAAACGAACATTGCTGAGTTTCCCTTCATCCGTCTCCAGGTTTACCAAAAGCCTGTTTCTTCGCTTAAGGCTGGCACCCTTTGTCCACACCTGCCTGTGAGCTGTGATTTGTGGTCTGTGTATTTAAAAGACGGAACTTTGCTTGTAAACCTTCCCAGAGAAGGGACACTTTGCTTAATTCAGGAACATGTAGAAGGTTTACTACTGAAGGAATAGGGGTGAGTGAGGTGGGGGAATATGTGTGTATCGGGGGTGAAGTGCTTAAGGGTGCAGGGCCTGAAGGTGGATTGCCTGGTTGGAATTCCAGCTTTGCCACTTGTCAGCTGTGTGACTTTGGATAAGTTATTTACCTGTCTGTGCCTCAGTTTTTTCTCTATAAAACGGGATTAAAATGGTACCTACTTCTTAGAGTTTTTGCAAGGATTATGTGAGATTACATTATATAAATGGCTGAAGACAGTGCTGGGAATCAGTACACCAGAATTGTTGCCTATTATAATTACCATTGTCATTATTATCATTTGCACACATTGGGTAGACTGTGAGTTGCTTGAGGACAGGGACCACGGTTTACCAACTCTGTGTCTGTAACTGGGGCACAGGTGGGGGTCAGCAAATGTTTGCTGAATGAGTGAGCCAAAGTCCTGTCCTTTCAGCCTTTTCTTTTAGGACTTATTCTTGAGATTCCCTTTTGTTTTCCTCCTTTGATCTTAGAGACAACAAAATAACAATAAGTATAATTTTGTAAAGAAAGGAAGATAAAACACGTGCCCATAATATCACCAAGCTAATCATTTCTCTCAGTTTCTTCTATTTCTTTCTGATCCTTCTCGTAGTAAATTATTGTTCAAAAATAAATACTCCCTCGCTTCCAGTTTCTTTTGAGCTTGGCCGTGTGACTTGCTTTGGTCCCATAGAGGGCAGAGAGTACTTTCTGTCTCTTGACTTTGGGCTCATCCACACGATTGGCTTTGGCTTATAGGATGTCAGCAAACTTGATGTGAGTGAGGTTTGAAGTGCCTCTGTGCAGTTGGGCTTGCCTTCTTATACCACTGCCACTGCCATGAGAAGCTTGCCCCAACTAACTGCTGCCCCTGGAGCCTGTGCCTCCGAATGAGCACACGTGGAGCAGACTTGAGTCCAGTCTGCATCAAGGAGGCAAGCCCAGCCAGACCTACAGCTTGAAGCAAAGCCGCCGGCCAAGCCCGGTCTAAGTCTGTAGATCGTCAGCTGACTAGCAGACGTATGAGGTAAGCGCCTATTGTTAGTTATACATCAATAGCTGACTGATGAACTTCTCAAAATGTGCACATAATTTATACATAAAAACCAAAAACCAAACCTGTTGCCGTTGAATAAAGTCTGACTCATGGTGACCCCGTGAGTTACAGGGTAGAACTGTTCCATACGGTGTTCTTGGCTCTAATTTTACTGAAGCAGTTCTGCAGGTCTTTCTTTTGTGGTGCTGCTGGGTGGGTTCAAACCACCAACCTGTAGGCTAGTAGCTGAGACCAAACCGCTTGCACCACCCAGGGACCTCAGTGTATACATAAAAAAATAATAATATATATATATTTTTTTATACATAGACACAACCAAACCATGCTGCCATTTTATGTTTTTCTTAATTCACTATGCATTGTGTCATAGCAGGGGTTTTCTATGTTGCTGCACAGTTTTTAGAATTTTTCAGCGACCAGCACAATACTCCTCAAACTCATCTAGGAAACAGTAATATTGGCTCCCATATATTCAGGACTCAGTGTGTGTCAGGGGCAGTGCTTTGTATATATTTAATCCTTCGGACAATCCAATGAAGTAAGCTTAACTCACCAGCCCCTATGTTTAAAGTGAGAGATAGTGTGGTATATGTTTTAGAATATGGACTCTGGGGCCAGACTGCCTGGCTTTCAGTCTTGGCCCTGTCACTTCTTAGCTGTGTGACCTTGAAGAAACTCACTTAACCTCTCTCATCTCTGGCTTCTCGTCTTTAAGGATGACAGTAATAATAATAATAATACTTACCTCGTAGAGTTTTAGTTGTAAAATTCAAGTGCGTTAATATATGTAAACATTCAGGCTCGTGCCTGGCCTCTAGAATCTGTGTTGACCATCATTATAGTTGAGGAAACTGGGTATCAGAGAGGCTAGAGAGTTTGCTCAGGTCATACAGTTAGTTGTTAGGGTGCCATTGAGTCACTTCCGACTCATAGTGACCCTGTGTACAACTGAATGAAACACTGCGCAGTCCTGTGCCATCCTCACAATTGTTGCTCTGCTTGAGTCCATTGTAGCCACTGTGTCAGTCCATCTCATTGAGGGTCTTCCTCTCTTTCGATGACCCTCTACGGTTAGTAAATCATAGTAAAGCAACTCTGTCACCCAGCTGGGATACCTTACTACTACTATCCACTGCTATCAAGTCAATTCTGACTCACAGCGGCCCTACAGGACCGAGTAGAGCTGCCCCATAGGGTTTCCAAGGAGCACCTGCTGGATTTGAACTGCCGACCTTTTGGTTAGCAGCCATAGCTCTTAACCACTACACCACCAGGGTTTCCTGGGATACCTTAGTGATTCCCAAATTAGTGAGCAAATATATGGATTATTTTCAGTTACTTTGACAATTATAAAGTAAAGAGGCCCAGATAAATAGCCCTGGTAAATGTTGGCAGTGAACCCAGGACACAGGAACTAATGGCCTCCGAGATTAAAGTTCCATTGGCAAGTTCAATTTCAGGCAGAGAGAGAGATTGAGTTCCAGGGTGTTGGAATGCTTTGCTCACAGTCACACTGCCTGTAAGTGGCAGGGAAAGAACAACTTTGGTTTTCTGACTCCAGTCTGTGGATTTTTCATGGCACCAGGTTGTTTCTCTATAAACAGTCAGTTACTTTGAAGATAGACAGAACGGTCCATTGAAGACCAATTTTACAGAGTGACTCCCTTAAAATTTAGCTAGGGTTTTGTTTTTCATTGCTTTAGCAAGAAACACTAAACCGTTCCCTGGCTTCTCTTTGGGCTAGAGAATAAGAGGCAGTGGGGAAATTATTCTTGCCTCCATCATGAGTAAAGAGTCTTTGTTTTTCCCCCTGGTTTCTTGGAGGTCTGGACTCCCCTTAGATGTTAGCATTCTCTATTGTTTCACAGGAAGAAAGCCAGCAATGGTTCATGTTCCCAGGTCAAAGAGGAAAAGCTGGCTGTGGGGTTCTTTGTTTGCAGGATCTGACTCCATCAATCACTCCCTCTGCGTCTTATTCAACAGCAGTGGTGTGAAGTGAATGTTTTGTACTTTAAGCGTTGAAAAGGGAGATGGTGGATTCTACATGTGTGGTTCTGGATTTTTGGGGAGGGAAATGGAGTAGGTAGTAGTTCTGGATTGGTGAACGATGGACTCCTGAAACCATTTCTGTCCTGGTTCCTCTGGCTGGAGCCATGGGGAATGGTTCTCTACATGAGTGAAACACTGAGACCTGGGCACTCAGTGAGGGTGCCTGGAGCTGGGCCTCCCATGCAAAGAGTGGAGGTATCCTCTCTCACAGGGCAGGAATCTGGACCAGGCTTGGGCATCACCACCATTGGTCAGCAGCATCTGTTGGCCCTTGGAGCACCAAAAGCCCATAGTGAGAAGCTGTCTTGGTTATTGAGTGCTGCTATAACAGAAATCCCAAAAGTGGATGGCTTTAACAAAGAAATTTATTCTTTCATGGTATAGGAGGCTAGAAGTCTGAATTCAGGGTGCCAGGCGAAGTCTTTCTCTGTTAGCTCTGGAGGACGTTCCTTGTCATCAACCTTGCCTTGGACTAAGAGCGTCTCAGTGCAGGAACTCCAGTCCAAAGAATGTGCTCTTCTCCTGGCACTACCCTCTTGGTGATATGAGGTCCCCCATCTCTCTGCTTCCTTTTCTCTTTTATATTTCAAAAGAGATTGGTTGAAGACAATCTAATCTTGTAGATTGAGTCTTGCCTCATTAACATAGCTGCCACTAATCCATCTCATTAACATCATAGCGATAGGATTTACAACACATAGGAAAATCACATCAGATGACAAAGTAGTGGACAATCATGCAATACAGGGAATCGTGGCCTAGCCAAATTGATGCATCTATTTTTGGGGGGCACAAATCAATCCATGACAGAAGCAAAGATGGCAGTGGCAGCAGTTGTCAGGGAAGACCCCAGTGTTCTCAGGGTGAGGGAGTCTGGTTGACCCTTTTCTTCTAAGGCTTATGCCCCTGAGGTTTGTGTTTTGTATAGTTCATGGGGTGGAAGGCTTCCCAGGAGGGACGATAACACACATCTCTTCCAATACTGTGGTGGGTGGATGGGTAGGGGGTGGGAGTGGAGCATCTTCTAAGTTGACTTGAAGACATAAGAGAGATGAGAACATATTTGTACTTGAGTGTTGTGAACCTCTCCAAATCGGTTACGGTCATAATACCTGAGAGTTGTTTAGAGTGAAGGTCGCTGGGTGCTGCAAATGGTTTGCACTCAACTACCAAGTGAAGGATTGGCAGTTCTAACCCATCCAGCAGAGTCATAAAAGAAATGCCTGGCGATCTGCTTCCATAAAGATCACAGCCAAGAAAAGTCTAAGAAGATCAGTTCTACCCTGTAACACATGGGATAGCTGTGCTGGGTGGAATTGCCTCGATGGCAATGGGTTTGGTTTTTCTGGGTTTTGTTAAGAGAGAATGTTAGCAGTTGTTATGAGCTGTGTCGTCCCAAAATGTGTATCAGCTTGGCTTTATCACGATTCCCAGTATTGTGTGGTTGTTCACCATTTTGTGACCTGATGTAATTATCCCATGTGTTGTAAATCCTAACCTCTATGATGTTAATGAGGCAGGATTAGAGGCAGTTATGTTAATGAGATAGGACTCTATCTACAGGATTAGGTTGTGTTTTGAGTCCATCTCTTTTGAGATATAAGAGAGAGAAGTGAGCAGAGAGGAGAAGGACCTCATGCTAACAAGAATGGAGAACCAGGAGCAGAGCATGTCCTTTGGACCCAGGGTCCCTGCGCTGAGAAGCTCCTAGACCAGGGGAAGATTGATGACAAGGACCTTCCCCCAGAGCTGACAGAGAGAAAAAGCCTTCTCCTGGAGCTGCCAGTACCCTGAATTCAGACTTCTAGCCTCCCAAAATGTGAGGAAATAAATTTGCTTATTAAAACCATTCACTTGTGGTATTTCTGTAACAGCAGCACTAGATGACTAAGACAGTAATGATTCTATTTTTCAAAAGAAAGAAAGAAAAAAAAAAAGGTCAAGCATGTGTTCTGATCAACCCGAAGTCTTTCCACGAGCAAATCACCCCCAGGAAGGCAATGGCTGGAGCAAAGCGCAGGAGATTTTAAAAGTGAATTGTGTCTACATTCACAGGAAAACTACCAAACTTTGTTTATACTGGAAAAAAAAATCGTGTAGAATAATGACGTGGAAAATGTTCTCAACGTATGTCAAATGAAGTAAGCAAGTTCGTTATCAGGATGTTCAGTGCACCCTCCTCTTGCAGCTCCGACTGGATTTATCTCTGCATAGAATAAAAAGGCTGGAAAGATGTATTCCAACATGTTCGCTGGGCTTATTCTTTGTTCGGTGCCATCATGGGCGCTTTTTATTTCTCCTTTCTGTTTATCTGTGCTGTTTGACTACTTTTATGACAAACACGGATGGCTTTTGTAATAAGAAAAAAGTGCACCATAGATTTTTATTTTTAAAAACTGGAGGCAAATCTAAACAACAACAAAACACCCTGCTGCCTTTGTGTTGGGGATGGCGGCGACAGTAAAGCTCTCCCATTTAATGGAGGTATCCATGTCAGGGCTGGAGGATAATGACTCAGAGCAGTGGAAATGCTGCCCGCCGTTGGAACAAGTTTCAAACAGGAAAGTGCTTGTGGGGTGACCTCTTGGGGTCAGCTGCCGAGCTCACTACGGATTCCACAGAGTGTAAGAGGATCCAAAAGGGCATGGGGTAGGGTCGGTTGGGCGGGCGTGTCCCAGTTTAAACAAAGCTGCTTTGATGTGGTTGCCAGCGGGCTGGCACAGGAGTGCACAGCCCTGCTCTCTCTGTCTCTCTCTAGAAGCCATTACAGAGTCATAAACATCCATCTCCAAAGGGAAGATCCATCAGCTCTGCATCAGCCACAGAGGGAAGATTTACAGGTAATTTTCCCCTCCCAGTACAGAAATGTGATTAAGCATACGCTTCGGAGGAATTTTTTTTTTCCTTCTTCTTCTTTCTTTACCACACCGTAAACAGAGATGCTTTGTTTTTCTCTCCTCCACGGTGATGTTTATAATGACTTTTATAGACATGCACTGATGCTGGGTGCTTACGTTGTGTCTCCCTCACATCTATCAGGGGAGGATGGTGTGTGAAATATGCCATTCCCCATGCCGAGCCTGAGATGACAGGGCACTGCTAAGGAGTAGCGATCTGAGCAGGTCTGGAGACCTGCTGGCCCAGGTGTCCTGCAGGGAGTGCACCTTCACCTAGGCTCCGCCCAGCCTGGCCCCAGGTAGTGTTGACTATGTAGTGAGGAAAGGGGTATGCCCTAGCCCTTGGACTTTGGAACAGTGAGCTAAGGGGATGCTGTGGAAGGGGATGGGGGTTTATTTTAAGGCCAACCCTCCTTGAAAGTCCTTTTATTAAGACAGCTGTGGAATGATGCAAGAACTTGAGCTGGAGTTGGACAAATCATTGGTTCAAATCCAGGCTTTGCCATAGACCAGATGTGGGATCTTAGAAGCTTCAATTAATTTCTCTGAGACTTAACCTTTTTTTTTTTAATTGTACTTTAGATGAAGGTTTACAGAACAACTAGCTTCTCATTAAACAGTTAGTACACATATTGTTTTATGACGTTGCTTAACAACCCCACGACATGTCAACACTCTCCTTTCTCGACCTTGGGTTTGTTATTACCAGCTTTCCTGTCCCTGCCTGCCTTCTAGTCCTTGTGCCTGGGCTGGTGTGCCGCTTTAGTGAGACTTAACTTTCGACATCTTTAAAACAGAGATTACCTTCCAGTATCTGGAGGTTCTATCAACCAAAACCATACCAGTTGCGGTTGAGTTGATTCCCACTCATGGCAGCCCCATGTGTTGCAGAGTGGAACTGCTCTCCATAGGATTTTCAAGGCTGTGACCTCTGGGAAGCAGATCACCAGGTCTTTCTCCCAAGGCATCTCTGGGTGGGTTGGAACTGTCAACCTTTTGGTTAGTAACCAAGTGCTTAGCTGTTTGCACCACCCAGGGACTCCTGGAGGTCGTATAAAAGGAAGTTAAGATGAGAGTCTTGTCTGCATTTCAGCTGTGGGAGGTGCCAACTACCCCTGCGTTCTGGAGTGAGGGGCTAGCTAGGTGGCCTAAGCAGGACTTACAAGGAGGTCCAGACCTTAGCTAAGTCCCCACTCAAGAGACAGTGCTTAGAAATGTGCATGTGTCCATCTCAGAACCTCACCTGGGAACACCTAGAGGTGAGAGACTAAGATTGACTAGCTGTTCTGAGGGAATGAAGGTGGCCTGTCTCCCCTGGACTAGTCCAGGCCACATGGGACAAAGAGGGAGACTAAATCTATCCTTATGGATTTTGACCCAGAAGGCCACCTCAGAAGGGAGAGAAAACCTCCCTGCCGAAAGTCAGGGAGTTGCAGGGGGCTGGTGGGAGGAGACATTCACTGTCTCTATGTTGAGGAAAGGCAGATAAAAGATCCCAGTGATAGCCTGCGGTGGGCAAAGTGGTGTCTCTGAAGAATCCTCCCCCATGAGAAAACAGCCTTAGTGTTCCTGCCTTATGGGAACTGATGCCATATCACGTCAGTGCCTGTCAGGTAAGATGTCTCCTGCACCTGTCTCTTCTTCCTCTCCCTCCCCGACCAACCCTGGAGATGCAGGAAGCAGCCCAGGAAGTCGGAGAGGAGCCAGAAGAGCCACACCAAGAACACAGAAAGCCCACCAGACGCCCTACACCCAGCTGCCTTCAACTCTGCAGAGGCCTGGGATGGAGGAGGAGGGGGCACTTGGATTTTAGATTACACCTGGAATTTTTGTTTTTGTTACAGGAGAATCAGTACACAATGGAAGCAAGTCTGTTTTGTAACGAGAAATGACAAGAAGACTTTATTATGTGAAACCCACTGCAAATATAATGGGGTTTCCCCAAACTTCCCCCGAGGTATGAGATGAATCAGCCCCATAGAGTGGGTTTGAACATCAGGAGTGAGGGAAAGAAGAAAGCTACGTTCTAATTGCGCACCATGAGTCCTGCACATCCATGTCGTCTTAGGATGTATTTATCTAGAGAAGTGAAATCCCATAGGATCCATTTCTAAAGTGAAAACTTAATGCAAAATTATAAGATGCTTGAATAGATTGTGAAATTACCCTCTAGAGAGTTGTTTCTTTTTCAAAATAATTTTTAATGCTACTGCACTTTATGAAGTACATGATTCCATGATTCTCCACCCTTGACCCGTAGGCATTGCCTTTATAAACCCTGAGAATTATCTTTAAAAGCAAAAAAGGGCTTACCAATGTGATAGGCAAAACATGGAATCTCATTATTTTTATGCGCAGTTTTGACTATTGTGAAATGTAACACTTTATTAGCATGCTTATTGACCGTTTATATTTCTTCCTGGCCTCTTGACCTTGTCATGTTTTGCCAATTTTCTTATTAGCCTCTCTCAGACCAGTTCAATTTAAATCTGTGTTTTAACCTGCACCAGTCTTCAAAAGAAGAGGCAAGATTCCAAAGGTCGCTGATTTACAGCTCCATGAAAGGACAAGCTTGTGAGCCCTGTATTTATTTTCCCTACGGGAGAATCAGAACCTGAGAGCATTTCTCTCTCACTAGACACTTTTCAGGTTTAACAAAGCAGCAGAGAGCATGAGAAATAAACACTCTAAGGACAGAAAACTCTTGAGAAAAAAAAGGCAAAACCCGATCCAGAAAAATACCACTGCTGCCCACAGCTCTTTAGAAAATGGAAAAAAAAAAAAAAAAAAATTCTGGCTGGAGGATGGGTCATCTTATTGCAGAGTGACCCTAGGGGCAGACTGTTATTCTGCAGACAGGGCAGGACCCCAGAGACAATCGCTTCAGCCTTTCAGGGTGAGTAATTTGGATCACCTCGAGGCATCAAGGAACATTCCCAGGATTGTCAACAGCGTTTTCAGGCCCTAGACCAAAATTTTTAGAGAAAGGTCTTAAATTATTTTGTCATCAAATCAAGTCCAAGTCCACCCCTCAACAGAGGATTAAAAAAAGCTGTTTAGCTACAGAGCTTTTCAGAAGTGATTCAGGGTTGGACAACCTTGTAGAACAAGGAGTTTTTCTTCTCACTGTTTCTTAACTTCAGAGTATTCCTGGGGGACAAGACATGTCTCTTTGTCTTCCTTTGGGGACAGTCACTGCATTGTGGGGAGAAAGCTACAATATGGTCCTTATTTCACCTGTGTCTCCCCAAAGTTTTGGACAGCTCTGAGTTATTGAAGGTCCAAAATCTTTCTGACAACCCTCTCAATCCAGTGTGTCAACAATCTGGTCTCATGACCAACGCAGAATTCTCCAATGAGCTTAAGTTGCAAGAAAAAAAACCCAGCATCCTTGGAGTTTTGTCCTGTGGCTATTTTAGAAGCTTTTTTGGAGCCTATTCCTGAAGGTTATGTTTCCAGAAAAAAATTAGCAGCAAATGGAACCATTGCAGGAAAGTCTGGAGGACATTGGATGATGTCCACAGACCATTAACTAGGAAGAATTCCTTGGAAAACTAGATGTAGCATCTTGTACCAGTTCCCATTTTTCTGGTTGAAACCTGGTTAGATGCTTGGAAGAGATAAAATTGAAATTTAGCTTTCCTGGGGATAGAGAAAGGAGGGTACTAGTCATATAATGGCAGAGGGAAGATGGTATTTTTGAGACTGTTCTCTCTGTAGCCATACTTGCTCAGTGGCTCCCATAGTCAGACTCTAATGCTGGGGTCAGTTTCATGAAGTTGATGAGAATCATGCTGAGGTCCTCATTGCTCCTGCCATCTCTTCCTTTTTACCTATTCTTTCTTTGCTCTTCTGTGTTGTGGTGTTAGGTTCTGAAGCATAGAGCCTTCCGGGTACCTGGCCAGTCAAGATAAGAAGCTGAGGTTGTTGTTGTAGGACTTCTCACCTTTCCCCATTATGATAGTGATGTTGGCTAAGTCCTTGAAACTTACTAGCATTTCTTTAGCATTCCTCGTGTCCATCATGGTTCAGTGCCTTTAAATTCGGCCCAGGTACTCTGGAGGTCCCTCTAAGTTGGAATTGACTCGACAGCACACAACAGCAACTCTGGTGGGCAAGAGATAGCAACAGCGAATCTTTTGGCTCATTTGAGGGCAACTGGGCCAGGAGTTGGCAAATTTTTCTACACAGAGCCAGTGTCCCTCCAAAATTCATGTTCACCAGAATCTTAGAAGGTGACCGTATCTGGAAATAGAATCTTTGTGGATGTAATTCATTACAGTGGGATTATACTGTGTGAGGGTGGTCCCTAATGCCTGCTATTCTTATAAGAAGGCCATGTGAAGACACAGAAAAACACACAGGGAGGAAGGCCATGTGACAACGGAGGCAGACCTTAAGTGTTGCAACTACAAGTCAAAGAACGCCAATGATTGCTAAGACAGAGGCGTGGAATGGTCCTCCCTCAGAGCCTCCAGAAGGAACCATCCCTGCTGACACCGAGATTTCAGATTTCTGGCCTCCAGAACTCTGAGAGAATAAATTTCTGTTGTTTTAAGTCACCCAGTTTGTGGTCCTTTATTGCAGAAGCCCTAAACCAAAAAAAAGAAAAAAAAGAAAAAAAAGAAGCCAAACCCATTGCCGTCGAGTTAACTCTGACTCATAGTGACCCACGGGACAGAGTAGAATTGCCCCATAGGGTTTCCAAGGACCAGCTTGTGGATTTGCATTGCTGACCTTTTGGTTAGCAGAGCTCCCCGGAAGCCGTAGGAAACTAATAAAGCCAGGTAGTAAATACTTCAGGCTTTGTGGACCATATGGTTTCTGTCGTAACTACTCAATTCTGCCATTGTAACACGAAAGCAGCCAGAGAAAATACATAAATAATGAGTGTGACTGTTTTCTGATAAAGTTTTATCTGTAAACACAGGCAGCAGGCCAATTTGGCCCATGGACCAGAGTCTGTCTGCTGACCCCTAAATTATACCTTCTCACTCTCTTTCTCGCTCACTCTTTCCTCTTTCTTCCTGTATTGACCTGTTCAAACATCTTGAAATACTTTCATTTCCTTTGTCCTCATAGCCACCTCCTTGCACTCTGTCTTAAGAGCTTGCATCTAGTCTCTAAAACTTTCTGCTAGTGCTTAGTTTAGGCTGTCACCTATCTCAAGTGTGACCTCTAAAGCCTTAATCTGGTGTTGGGCCTGGGAGCTGGCCCCCTGTCTTGGGGAGGCAGACGCTGGCAGAGAAAACAGGATGAAGCCTGAACTGTTGTTTTCGCTGCTCTGGACTATTTCAGGATCCTGGATGTCCTTACAGTGTGTATCACATCCCTGGGGTGGAATTTGGAGCAGATAGATCAATGGCCATCAGTCTAATACTGGTTGCCAGGCACCTGTAGCTATGGTAATGTACCAGGCATCTCAATTTAAATCTTAATTGCGTGCATCTCTTTGGGTAGGAAGAAGATAGCATGTTGATAACAACCTGAAGTTTGACTTACCCACTGTCTTAGTCATCTAGTGCAACTGTAACAGAAATACCACAAGTGGATGGCTTTAACAAAGAGAAGTTTATTCTCTCACAGTCGAGTAGGCTAGAAGTCCGAATTCAGGGCATCTGCTCCAGGGGAGGCTTTCTCTCTCTCTTGGCTCTAGAGGGAAGTCCTTGGGATTCATCAGTCTTCCCTTGGTCTGGGAGCATCTCAGCGCAGGAACCTCAGGTCCGAAGGACGCACTCCGCTTCCAACACTGCTTTCTTGGTGGTATGAGGTTCCCAACTCTCTGCTTGCTTCCCTTTCCTTTTATCTCTTGAGAGATAAAAGGTGGTGCAGGCTACACCCGAGGCAAACTCCCTTTAGCTTGGATCAGGGAGGTGACCTGAGTAAGGGTGGTGTTACAATCCCACTCTAATCCTCTCAACATAAAATTACAATCACAAAATGGAGGACAACCACACAATACTGTGTGGTTGTTTTTGGGGGGACATAATTCAACCCATGTAACCCACGGAACAAAAATCAACCACTTGCAATCCTAGATAGACAACTTTCCTTCACACATCGGCCCTCCTTGCAGGGACCGTGCTGGGTGATGAGTGGCCTGCCAGATATTCCTTCTACTGAGATGGATTCCACTCTTGGAGCCACTCTGCCACTTCCTCACAGGTCCTAGACACCATCACCCTTTGTGTGGATCAGGCTCCCTGCTGCCACCCTTGTTGTCCCATGGCCACTGTGTATAATGTCAACCCAGCAGATCGTGTGAGTCTTTTAAAACAAACCAGATCACGTCCTCCTCTGCTCAGAACCCTGCAGTGGCTCCCCAGCCTATTCACAGCAACAGCTAAAGTCTTTACAAATGCCTGCTGTGGCTGTCGTTAGCTGCTGTCAAGTCGACCCCAACTC
Source organism: Elephas maximus indicus (assembly GCF_024166365.1). Classification (NCBI taxonomy): domain Eukaryota; kingdom Metazoa; phylum Chordata; class Mammalia; order Proboscidea; family Elephantidae; genus Elephas; species Elephas maximus. The sequence continues at coordinate 8,309,744 of NC_064845.1, forward strand.
ACGGCCACCTTATGCACAACAGAACGAAACGCCGCCTGGTCCCGCATCATCCTCACGATTGCCAGCATGTTCGAGTCCCTCGCTGTGGCTGATGTGCCCGTCCATCTCCCCCAGGGTCTCCCTGGCCCTCTCTTCGCCAAACGTGATGTCCCCTCCTAGCAGTTGATACCCTCTGATGATGCCTTCAAAGCAAGGGAGTCAGACAGTGCTGGATTTTGACCCATTTTAGTAAAACTTGTCCACTATGAGTGACCCTGCTGGTATTTGAAATACCGGTGGCATATACTGTCCAGCATCACAGCAACACACAAAGCACTTCAGTGTGACAAGCTGACAGACGGGTGGCGGTACAAATGCTTACAAGGCCCCTAATGATCTGACCACTCTCTCTTATCCTGTTACTCTTCTGACTTCATCTTCTACAACTCCCCCCGTCATCGGCTCTGCGCCAGGCACGCCGTTCCTCAAACACTGCAATCACGCGCCCCTCTGCACGGCTTGCCCTGTGCTACATCCAGGTCTCTGCTCCAACATCACCTGTCAGTGAAGCCTTCAGCCCCTTACCCTGCTTTATTTCTCTCCGGAGCACTTAGCACCGTCTGACACAGTTCATACTGGCTTATTTATCTGTGTATCATCTTTCTTCCCCATTAGAACGTAATGCCTGGGGCCAGGGACTTAATCCACTTTATTCGTTGTTTAATCCACAGTGTCTAGAACAGCATTCGATACAGAATAGGCCCTCCACCTGCCACCCGTCTGTCAGTTTGTTGTACTGTGGTGGCTGGTGTGTTGCTGTGAGGCTGGATGCTATGCTATCCATATTTCAAATACTAGCAGAGTCACCCATGCTGGACAGGTTTCAACAGAGCTAACTGGATGGCAGCTAACAACAGCAAAGGCCCTCAACAAATACACAGTAAAACCTGCGAAATCCGGAACGAATGTAAGGCGGAAACCTGTCAGAGGAGGAAAACGCAAATATTTTCCACAAAAACGAGCGATGGAAAAGTGGTTAAGACTGCACCCTGTCAAAGGCAGAAAACTTGCGAGACCCTGAAAGACAAGGCAGTCCTTTCGGATTCTGGCTTTCACAAGGTTCCTCTGTATATATGTATTTTTAATGGATTAATGACCAAATGAATGTGACTTGTGGATCTTCTCTGTGTCCCAAAAGTTTTTCCCTTAACAAAACACGTATGGGTGTACCCCTTTCTCAAAAACCCGAAACCAAACCCGGTGCTGTCGAGTTGATTCCGACTCATAGCGACCCTATAGGACAGAGTAGACTGCCCCGCAGAGTCTCCAAGGAGCACCTGGTGGATTCGAACTGCCGACGCTTTGGTTTGCAGCTGTAGCACTTAACCACTATGCCACCAGGGTTTCTGAAGAGGTATAAAGCAATTAAGACCATACAAAACCGTTAGGACCATTGGCTGTGGTCAAGGAGGCAGAATGAATGAAGTCCTGCCACAATAGGAACTAGTCTTGTTTCTGGACTATAAATGCTTACAAAACCAGCCTTGTATTGTGTGCACTTCCAAATGCACCATGTTTTACCTATTTCTTTGCTCACAGAAATCAGTAAGATGTTTATGAAATATTACAGGGAGCGATGAGCTAGGTTAGCCTTTCTCAGAGTGTGTTCTGGGGAACATCAAGTCTAGGGAGTTATTCTTTAGAAGAAAAGCACCCTTAAACATGTCAGTTTGGGAAAACATCAAATTATGAGAACTACTAAGTATAGCTATTATAATAAGAACATTGATAATAAAGCTTGCAGTGATTGATCATTGCTATACACCAGCCTCTGTGACATGCAGTTACAGACTTACCTCTGGAATCCTCTTCGCCCCTCTGAGCCACAATACCATCAACACATTAAAGGCTCTGAGAAGTCCTGCAGTAAAGAAACCTGTTTAATTTTCTTTAGCTCAGCATCTCCCAAACTCATTGCCTATAGAACCATTTATTTTTCACCACCCCAGGGATACTTACTAGCACATCATGGATCCATTATTCTACAAAACACACATTGGAAATAGGTCCTACTAGATAAGGAAATTGAATGGAAGGGCAGAATTAGGGCAACACAGAGTATTGCAAAGAGCTAAATAAGCCTTGACCTTTGGGGTCTTTTGAAATGAAGATAGCTGTCTGTTGGACATCAGGTGGTAAGAAGTGAGACCATCTTCTTAGGCCGAGTGGCATAATCTCCCTTTAATCGTTGGAGAAAATAAAATTGTGTTTCTAAAGATCAATACATACCTATAGAAAAAAAATTTTTTTTTTCATGCTCCTGGGATAGATGCTGTGGTTTTATGAACTGAAACCCAAACCATTTAAAAAATGTTGGTTTGGGTAATCAGGAAGGGGTTCTTAACACTTTAATGGTCGGATGAAAATTTTGTCATTTTAGAATGGAAATCCCATAATTAGAAAGGGAGTTAAGCTGAAGCACTTATGTGAATGTGTGTGTGTGTTGGGAGCTTTTTCTGGTCATGGAATGTGATCTTAGACTTTGTGCTACTGGGTGGGGCCCAGAAGGACCAATGGACCCTTGTGCCTGGGACTTTGGTGTCCATGGAGTGAGGTGAACCTCCGTCCTGTATCTTCTTCAAAGAAACAAGTCTTTTTTGGGAGTCTAATGTTGTGAATGGGCAGGGGGCTAGAAGTGCAGAGGAAAAGGAAAGGAAATTGTTCCCTAAAGGCAAAAAAAAAAAAAAAAATCAGCTCCTGAGGATGGGTTTTACTGTGCTGCCTATTAGAAAAGCCAGTCATATCTGGCAAAACCCACGTTTCTGCTTCAGCCTGTTCTCTCCATCCTGACGTTCCCTTAATGGAGTTTTACTCTATGGCTTAATGATTCTTGCAAGGGTAGCCTGTCACAATGATTCTCACAGTGATAATATGTTGCAGGAAGTTCCTGGGTTATAAAGGTCCAACTTACGGACAACTTGTACTTAAGAATGGTCTGCCATAAAGCCTATATTAACCACTGCACCACCAGGGCTCCATTAAAAATTAGAAATAAACACAGTTGTCATTGATAACGAACTCATGTACTACTTTGTGACACTCATGAAAACCTTGAGAGATTTGGCAGTGTTTCTTAAAGTGTTTTACATGCATAGAAAGGTAAAATATATACTATGTACTAAGATAAACATTTGACTGACACTAAATGAGAACCGTATCACCTGTTCTAAATTACCTACAATTCGACTTAAAGACAGATCTTGTTTGTAACCCAGGGATTGCTGTATTCGAGTTTCCTTGAGAAAGCACCTGCTGGGTCTTGAAGCATTCGAAGGTAGTGAACAAAGGATCTTGACGAATAGGGAACAAATTATGAATCTAACACCATTTACCTCTTCGAAAAAGCTAATGGAGTGGGGAAATGTGGGGAAATGATTCTGTGCTTGTTTCCTCAAATAATCCTGTCCTTACTTTGAAAAGAAAAGGAAGTGACTTAGAGATCACTGGGGACAAGTCTGAGCAGAAATATAAAGCCTGAAACCACGGGAACCTCCTTCATTTTTATCTGTGACACAGCATAGAGCAGGGAGAGCCTCGTGCCTCACGGAACTCAGGAAATGCTGAGAGAGGGAATAAAGGACCTGGCCAATGTCTAATTATTCAGGACATGTGCCTCTCTCTCTGAGAAACCGAAACATTGCAAAAACGAGCTCAGGGTGGGAGTGAGGAAAAGGGGGGTAAAATAACAAACGCTTATAGAACCTACTGTGTGCCTGGCACCACCCTAAATGCATTATGTATTTTAGCTCATTTAATCATACAGTAACCATATAAACCCAAAAACCAAACCCACTGCCGTCGAGCTGATTCCAACTCATAGTGACCCTATATGGGGCAGGTTTTATCATCATCATCATTTTATAGATGAGGAGACTGAAGCATTGATAATTTGATAACTTGCCCATGATCACCAAGCTAGGAGATGGTGGAGCCAGGATTGGAACGCTGTTGAGAAGACTTCAGGCCTATGTTCTTAACCAACGGACTTTGCTGCCTCAGAAATAAGGAGGATGCTTGAAGGGTAAGGTCAAGGTTAAAGGCAAGGCTTAGCAGCCAGACCAGCTCTGCCCTCCGTTTAGCCTCCTTGAGCCTCAGTTTCCTTATCTGTAAAATGAGGACATTAACTGTTTCTATCTAACAGTTATTATTTACCAAAATAATGTATCTAAAATGCTTATTAGTCTGGCGCCTGGAAAGCTCCCAATAAACAAAAGCAGTTTTTAAAAAGGTGAGCCTTGGAAGAATTTTGGACCACATTTATCTAGCAGTATAAAAGGAAAAAGGACCTAATGTCCACAGCAGTGCTGTCTAACAGAGCTTTCTGTGATGGTAGAAAAGTTCTGTATCTGCGTTGACCAATATGGCAGCCACATGTGGCTACTGAACGTTCAAATATGGCTTACGGCCACTGAAGAACTAAATTTGTGATTCTATTTGATTTTGATTAAATAGCCAAACAGTGGTTGCTTGGAAATTGGAGGCAGGTAGATAGGAATAGGGAGGGAGGCATTACAAAGGGGCCGAGAAGGCTTTTGGGCGTGAGAGATGTGTTCATTCTCTTGACTGTGATGACGGTTTCATGGGCACATACATGTATCAACATCATACTGTACGTTTTATGTGCAGTTTGTTGTGTCTTACTTACACCTTAATAAACAACGGAAGATTTTAAATAGCCACAGATGGCTCTTCCAGTTGCTTTTATGTCGTCTTTGACTCATGGTGACCCCGTGCATGTCAGAGTAGGGTGCTCCAAAGGGTTTTCAACAGCTGATCTTTCAGAAGCAGATTTCCAGGGCTTTCGTCCCGGGCACCTCTAGGTGGTCTTGACCCTCTAGCTTTCCGGTTAGCAGCCGAGCATGTTAACCATTTGCATCACCCAGGGACTTCTGGCTACTGTATTAGTGCAAACCCAGGGGACACAAATGTTCTAATCTCTTGAAAGATGTATATATCGTAATAGCTGAGTCCAGAGTATATACAGCTTGTGCGTGGCTTCCAACGGTGCTTTTCAAAGTGATTTTTTGAGGGGAGCCCTGGGGTCCTCAGGGCTGGTGGTACTGGAGGCTGAGGGAGTGGTTGGGGGAAACAGTTTGGCCAAGTTCAGCCCCCAACACTGCTTTTGCCAGAGTTGCTGTTCACTGACCTACATTTCTTTCTTCTTTTTTTCTTTAATTTGTGCTTTAGGTGAAGGTTTACAGAACGAAGTAGTTTCTCATTGAACAATTAATACACATACTGTTTTGTGACATTGGCTGTCAACCCCATGACCTGTCAACACTTTCCCCTCCTTGACCTTGGCTTCCCCATTTCCATTCATCCAGCTTTCCTGTCCCCTCCTGCCTTCTCGTCCCTGCCCCTGGGCTGGTGTACCCATTTAGTCTCGTTTTGTTTTATGGGCCTGTCTAATCTTTGTCTGAAGGGTGAACCTCAGGAGTGACTTTATTACTGACCTAAAAGGGTGTCCAGGGGCCATACTCTTGAGGTTTCTGCAGTCTCTGTCAGGCCAGTAAGTCTGGTATTTTTTTTTGTGAGTCTAAATTTTGTTTTACATTTTTCTCCAGTTCTGTCCGGGACCTTCTACTGTGATCCCTATCAGAGCCTTCGGTGACTGATGGAACTCCTTAAGCCTTTACGTCATTGGTGAAGCCAGTCTGGGTCTCCTGGAGCCTAGGGGAGGTCACAGCTGGGAGGAGGGAAGGGGAGGGCTTCAGAAGGGCCTAGGAGGAGGAGCTCTACCTCCTGTCTAGGAACTGAATGTCAGCATCACACCCTCCTGCAGATAACCCCCTCCAGAGAAATGCTCCTACCCCTGGGATTGGAGGCTGCACACCAGTGTTCTCATACCTTCTAGCAGCAGGCCTGAAAGAACCAGGGCATAGGATGTGAGCAGTAGCAGGAGCCTGCGTGGCACGGTGATGAGCTTTGTATGTTGTGGTGCATCCGGGGAGTTAGTAAAAATGCAGACTCCCGAGCTCCCTCCTCTGGCACCCTGATTCAGGTGATCTGGAGGAAGGGCCTGGGGATTTCCAAGCCCCCCAGATGAGTCCATAGACCGTCCCAAGAGAAACCTGGTATAGTGGGCAGAGCCCCAGCTGTGGAGTCAAAGTACCCTGGCTCCAAATCTAAGCTTCTCTGAATGCGTGACTTCGGGTAAGTTACTTAACCTTTCTGAGCCTCATTTATAATCGCTTCCTTGGGGTTGGATGGGAAGCATGCTGTGTAGAGCTTGGCACACAGTGGAGTTCAGCTATCATTGTAATTATTACTGATCACCTGACGATACCCGGGAGTCTGCATACACAGGACACTGGAGCCAAGGGGAAATAGTGGCCTACGGGACTGGCTTGGGGCTGCTTTCCTGCAGGCGTTGTTTTCTGTCTGTGCCCACACGGTGCTGGGCTTATCTGTGCAGGCGGGGCAGCCAGTGGTGTGGTGTTGGCCTGCCATTCCAGTGTTTGGTGCGAATGGCTCTCATTTCTCCTGGCAGGTGTTGGCATGGTGCGTACACCTGGCAGGCGGTCATGGCATTTTGGAAGGCCAGCATCCAGTAAAGTGGTAACTAAGCAAACTGAACCAAATCAAACCAAACCAAACTAACCAAACCCACTACCATCGAGTCGCTTCTGACTCATAGCGACCCTGAAGGTTGGAGTAGAGCTGCTCCATAGGTTTTCCGAGGCTGCAACCTTTACAGAGGCAGACTGCCGCGTCTTTCTTTTGCCGAGCAGTTGGTGGGTTAAACTTTGGGCCTTTCAGTTAGCAGCCATGTGCCTTAACCACTGAGCCACCAGGGCTCTTGGAGTGATGACCAGCTGGTAGTAACTCCAGTAAATTAGGAAAATGCTAACAAGGTACCTGGGTATTGAGCGTCTAAAAGGCATGCTGAGCTCTAGGGGAATTTAAGGCAGAAATCAGCAGAAGCAGCAGCCTGGAGGAAATGGAATGTGTTAGCCTGTGTCAGAACGATTTGGCTTGGTGTTTGATGAGCATTTTGGGAAGCTTTCTTTACTTCTGTTTACCCAGCCAGGCACTCCCTCCGCTGGGTTCCCACAGTGTCTACCTGTGTTCTAAGAGTTAAGCTCCTTGCTCTCAGTTTGCTTCTTTGCCATCTTCCTCACTAAACGTATGGACCCCATGAGAACAGGGACTTTGCAATTCTCATCTGTCTCCTCAGTGGGTGCTGGATAGTGCTTGTTTGGTTGTTTCTGAATAAAACCAAAACCTGTTGCCCTCAAGTTGATTCTGACTCATGGCAACTCCGTGTCTTACAGAGTAGAACTGCTCCATAGGGTTTTCTTGGCTGTAATCTGTACAGAAGCAGGTTTCCAGGCCTTTCTTTCGCAGTGCCACTGGACAGGCTTGAACTGCCAAACTTTAGGTCAGTAGTTGAGCACAAACCGTATGGGTCACCCAGGGACCTTTGTTTCTGTATTTAGTACTCATATTCTTTATATATATATGTTGTGTATATATATTATATATATTCTTTATATATTGGGTCGCTATGAGTCGGAATCGACTCAACACCAGCGGGTTTTTTGGTATTCTTTATATAAGCAGCACATGAAGTATTCACTCTGAGCCAGGCAGTGTTCTGTGCACCTTAAAAACAGTAACTCATTTCATCATTAAAACAGCCTGGTGGCACAGTAGTTAAGTGCCCAGCTGCTGACCAAAAGGTTGACAGTTTGAATCCACCATCCGCTCCTTGGAAACCCATTGGGGCAGTTCTACTCTGTCCTGTAGGGTCACTGTAAGTTGGAATTGACTCCATGGCAGTGGGTTTGGGTGGTCAGTCAATCCAGCTTTACCACCCTTAGAACAGAAATACCATTTTATTTTATTTTTCTCAGCTTTAGAGGTCTGTTTCTCGATTGCTTCTGAACCTTATGAGGAAGAATATGATTTATTAGCTCCCTCAAACCCTGAAAAGATTTTTTTCTATTGTGCTTTATGTGAAAGTTTACAGTTCAAGTTGGTTTCTCATACAAAAGCTTATACACACATTGTTATGTGACCCTAGTTGCTCTCCCTACAATGTGACAGCATACTCCTCCTCTCCACCCTGTATTTCCTGTGTCCATTCAACTAGCTCCTGTCCCCTTCTGCCTTCTCATCTCACCTCTGCACAGGAGCTGCCCATTTAGTCTCATGCATCTACTTGAGCCAAGAAGTACACTCTTCACCAGTATTATTTTATGTCTTATGGTTCAGTCTAATCTTTGTCTGAAGAGTTGGCTTTGGAAATGGTTTTAGTTCGAGGGTAACAGAGTGTCTGGGACCCATGTCTTCTGGGGTCCCTCCGTTCTCAGGTAAACCATCAAGTCTGGTCTTTTTACTAGAATTTGAGTTCTGCATCCCACTCGTCTCCCATTCCATCAGGGACTCACTGTTGTGTTCCCTGTTAGGGTGGTCATTGGTGGTAGCCAGGTACCATCTAGTTCTTCCAGTCTCAGGCTGATGGACTGTTTGGTTTATGTGGCCCTTTCTGTCTCTTGGGCTCATATTTTTCTTATGTCTTTGGTGTTCTTCATTTTCCTTTGCTCCAGGTGGATTGGGATTCCTCCATGTTATGAGATGCTTTGTAGATTCATTGTTGTTGTTTATTATTGCACAGTACCCCATTGTGTGAATGTGCCATTATTTGTTTATCCATTCATCCGTTGATGGGCAGTTAGGTGGTTTCCATCTTTTTGCTATTGTGAACAGTGCTGCAGTGAACATGGGTGTGCATATATCTATTCATGTGAGGGCTCTTATTTCTCTAGGATGTATTCTGAGGAGTGGGATATTGGGATCATATGGTACTTCTATTTCTAGCTTTTTAAGGAAGTCCCAAATTGATTTCCAAAGTGGTTGTACCATTTTATATTTCCACCAGCAGTGTATACATGTTCCAGTTTCTCCACAACCTCTCCAACATTTATTACTTCGTGTTTTTTAGATTAATGCTAGCCTCGTTGTTCTTTTCGTTGGGGTGAGGTGGTATCTCATTGTAGTTTTAATTTGCATTTCTCTAATGGCTAACATTTCCTCATGTATCTGTTAGCTGTATGAATGTCTTCTTTGTTGAAGTGCCTGTTCATATCTAGTCGGAAAAATGTGAAAATAACAAGTTCATAGCTTAATGAATTATCACAAATTGAACTCCATCCACATCAAGAAACAGACTATTGCATGACTCCAGATGTCTCCCTCATGCCCCTCCCCAATCACTCACCCATTGTCTTCGCCCCAGGAGTAACCACTCCCTTGACTGCTAACTCCATAGGCTAGTTTTCCCTGTATCTGAAACGTACGTAAAGGCAGGCGTGCCGGAAGTGCTCCTGCATATCTTGCTTCTTCACCCCACACTGAGTAATGAGGCTCGTTCACATTGCTGCATGGAGCAGGCACCTGTTTCATTTCATGGCTGCGTAACAGTACACCGTGTGAGTGCACTGCAGTTTATCTCTTCTGCTGATGGCCATTTGGGTCATCTCAGGTTTCTGGCTGTTATGAATTATGCTGCTATGAGTACTCTTGTCTTTTGGGAGGGACAAGCATACTCTCTGTTGGGTATATGTCATACCAAAGAGTGGAACTGCTCGGTGTCATAGGGGAGCCTACGTTTAGCCGTAGCAGCTTCTGCTGAACAGGTTCCCAGAGCGACTGGACTGATTCACCCTTCCACCAGCGATGTTTGAGATTTCTAGTGGTTCCTCATTTTTACCACCATTAGGTATTGTCGGTCTTTTTTATTTTAGCTATTCTGGACATTATGTTGGGATTTTTAAAAATGCTTTTAAATTCCACCAAATTATAACAACAAACACTACCATTTCCTAAGTGCCTACTGAGGGCTGGAACCACAACAGGTGCTGCATAGCTATTGCTTCATTTTATTTCCTCATTTCACTGGTAAGGACCAGAGGGATCAAATAATTAACTCAGGGCCACAGAAACCATAAGTGGCAAGGCCAAGACAGGGGCCCAGTTCAATGTGATCCTCCAGCGCAAGCCCTCTTTTAAGTACATTGTGGTGTTGACACCGTAGGAGTCAAAATGAAGATGAGAAAGTGGTGCCCTCAACGGAGCGGTGGGGACCCAGTGAACCCAGTGGCTGCCCTGGGGCTGCCTGTGTGATACATTCCTGCAAGAGTGGAGGTTGGAGGGCACAGGTGCTCTTTTGTTTTCACTGCATTGTGTGCTTCCATCCTCAAGTGATTACACCTGCTCTTTGTTCCTGGGTACAAGCATTTCAAGGGTGTTAAGCCAGAAAGCTTGAAGGAATACCCTATCCCAACCACAACTCAAGCCCAGATAGGGTTACTCTGTTATGCTTTTCTTTTTGAAAGACGATCAGCCCTTTGTTTGAAGAGACCTCCCCAGCACTGGAGTGAGAAAGGCTCAGGGTTCTCCCTTTGACTAGAATGACTTTGCCCTCACTACACTCCCCTTGAGCAAAGAGTTCCCATTATTACCATCTCGAGCTTCAGGTTTTCAGTGGCTAATTCTTATCAGAAGTAGACTGCTGGGTCCTTCTTGTAGTGTTGGTGAAGAATATTGAGTATACTGTGGACTGCCAAAAGAACGAATAAATCTGTCTTGGAAAAAGTACAATCAGAATGCTCCTTAGAAACAAGGATGGCAAGACTGCATCTTACCTACTTCAGACATGTTGTCAGGAGGGATCAGTGCCTGGAGAAGGACATCATGCTTGGCAAAGTAGAGGGTCAGCAAAAAAGAGGAAGACCCTCAATGATATGGATTGACAGAGTGGCTGCAACAATGGGCTCAAGCATAACAACAATTGTGAGCATGGTGCAGAATCAGGCAGTGTTTTGTTCTATGGTACATAGGGTCACTATGAGTTGCAATTGACTCAACAGCCCCTAACAACAACAGGGCTTCAGGTGGTGCACTGGTTAAGAGCTCAGCTGTTAACCAAAAGGTCAACAGTTCGAATCCTCCAGCCATTCCTTGGCAACCCTATGGAGCAGTTCTACTCTGTCCTATAGGGTCGCTATGAGTCGGAATTGGCTCAACCGTAACCCTTTTGGTAGAGCTTGGGGAGACTGTGATGCTGACTCCTGGAGAGAAGTTGTAGGAAAGAGGACCAGGTTTGGAAGAGCCCCACACACCCTGGGGGCTTTCTGAGATTCCTTACTAGCCTTACTCCCGCCTCTGTTATGAGTCTGGCTCTCCTGACAGCGACCCTTCACCTCTGCAGCCACAGCGACCACCGCATGTTCACCGAGTACACCATGTTCTTTCATGGGTGACTAGGCTATGGCTGAGGCACCTTGAGGCCTGCTAACAGTATAATGGAAAGATAAGGGCAAGTCTTATTTTCCCAGACAACCCCAGTGTATTCTCATTTGCCAAATGGAATTTGATTTTTTTCTTTTTTTAAAATTACACATAAAAATGAGCACAAATCTAATGTGTGATACTCCATACATTTTTGTGTATGTTTACACATGTGTAACCACCCTTTAAAGTGAGATATAGATCATTTCCAACACTCCCATCCAGAGTCCTTGAAAAATGAGACATGTCTTTAATCCAGGTTTTGGTAATCTTTTACATGGTAAAATAAAACATAGATAAACAAAAACAACAAAACAAATCTAACTTAATGAATTATTTATATGGCAAACACCATTGTAACCACTGCCCGGGCCAAGAAACAGAACATTGCCGACCACCCAGAGGTCTTCATGTGCCCTGACCCATTATCACCCTTTCATTCTCTGGAAAGTGTCCACTCTGCCGTTTCTACAGTAATCACATCTTTGAGTTAATCAACGAGATGGATTGACACAGGGGCCGCAACAATGGGCTCAACCATAGCAATGATTGTGAGGATGGCTCAGGAATGGGCAGTGTTTAGTTCTGTTGTACATAGGGTCCCCGTGAGTTGGAACCGACTTGACAGCACCGAACAACAACAACAATAGTTTCATCACCCAAGAGTGCATCCCTAGACACTATAGCAGATTGCTCCTGCCAACAAGGGTTGTACAGGTGTTCATCCAGACCATCCCACAGAGAAGTATGCTACAGTTTCTGTCTCGTTCCTTCTCTCTCCTCAGGCTCCTCCTGCACACCGACTTCTCCTTCTCTTTCTGTCTCTTCTTACACACTGTTCACTGCCCCGTGGCTCTCTGCCTCCCACAGCCACCTGGCTTGTGTTTTCTGGTTTCCTACCCTGTCTTTTTTTCTTCTGGGTAACAGCCCTTGAAAACTCTGGTGAATAAACTCCTCTCTCATTCTGTTTTTACACATGCTTAGAATAACTTGCTTTCTGTTTGACTGCTGGAAGTCCATTTCCCCTTCAAGACCTACGTCAAATGTCACTTCTACAACATTTTCCTAACTCCTTCCGCAGGATGGGCCACCCTTCCTGTGTGTCCTTCCAGCATAGCATACGTACCTTAATTATGTATTCCATAGACTATGCTGCGGTGTCACATGTATGTCTTCCTGGCTGGTCATAAAGTGCCTGAGATGTAGTAGGTGATCAATAAATGTCTCGGGTGAACAAGGAATATGAACACCTGTAAAAAATTCTTCATAAAAAGATCCTGTGTGGAGTGAGAGTTTACAAAAGTAATAAATTGGGAGTGAGCAGAAGCAAGCATATTTTTAGCTGCAGTTGTCATGTAAGAAACCCACAGGATACATAAAAAATACAGTCAGAAAATACGGTGTGATACTCCAAAGAAGATAAAACAGTGCCTTGATGGTAGCAAAGCTTTCGAGCTATGGGAAGAATTAAGTTTTTTCTTTTTCTTTTAATTAAGTGATATGTTACAGTCCAGGAAACTTCTTCAGATATGTCAACCATTTTTTTAGAAAACAAAGTAAACTGCATGATAGTTAACAGATATTTAAGCAGTTAAAAAAGGGTAAAATGGGAATAAAAGGCTTTCTTTCCCACCTCACCCTTAAACCACCTGTCCAATTTTCCAGAATCTTTCAAAGATTTGAGCATCGTAAAGCACTTCAGATACTTATTTACCGGTAGAGAGGGTGGTCCAGAGTGCGGACTTTGGCCTTAGTCAGATCTGGGTTCTAATCCAGTACTCGTCACCTACCTGTCAGATCTGCCATAGGCAAAAGTGTCTCCAAAACCTTGAGCTAAGCTTTGGTTAACCACCTTGGAATTTTAAGGATGATAATAGTTCATCTTTTCTTCCCTTATTTTTCTGGCTGCTATGCCCATTTAATCTCTTGGATCATTGAGTCAAAAATCAGATAATCTAACCCTTGTCCTGTTTTAGTCACGGATTGTTATTGACGGAATTGTGACCCCTAAAAGATGTGTTGAAATCTTAACCCTGTCTGGAAATAGGGTTCTTTAATTGTTGTGTTGGAGCCCTAGTGATTTTTTCCCTTTGACGGCACCTAAGGAACCCGGGTAACACAGTGGTTAAGAGTTTGGCTGCTAACCAAAATGTTGGCAGTCTGAATCCACCGGCTGTTCTTGGAAGCCCTATGGGGCAGTTCTATCTTGTCCTATAGGGTTGCTGGGAATAGGAATTGACTCCATGGCAATGGTTTTGGTTTGGGTTTATTGTTATATTGGGGCCCTGGTGACACAGTGGTTAAGCTATGGCTGCTAACCAAAAGATCAGCAGTTCAAATCCACCAGGAATCCCTTGGAAACCCCATGGAACAGTTCTATTCTGTCCTGTAGGGTCACTGTGAGTCGAAATATACTAGATAGTGATGGATATTATTATGTTAATAAGGTCATACCAGTGTAGGGTGGGTCCCAAACCTAGTCTCTTCCGAGTGGTCTCTTATAAAAAGGGAAAGCAGACACACAGAGACTTGCATAGAGGGAAGACAGATCCCATGTGATGACAGGCCAGATGTATCTACTACAAGCCCAGAAACACCAAGGATTGCTGGCAGCAACTGGGATTACTAGAAGCTGAAGGAGGCAAAGAAGGACCTTCTCCTAGAGCTGATGTCCTCACTTGATAAACCACGGGATACATAAAAAATATAGTCAAAAATATGGGGTGGTAACTTCCAAACTGAGACAATACATTCCTATTCTTTACAGCCACCCACTTACAGTATTTTGTTATGGCTGCCTGGGCAACTAAGACACTAGTTTTGTACATGATGTTAGGTGGGCCCTCAACCCCTTCTCTGTGTGGCTTTGGAAGGCCCCAAAATATTTAGGTCTGGACTTCTTCATCTGGAAATACGTGGTTCTACAACATGGATCCTTCCAGCTCCAAAATCTTCTGGCTGTGTAGCTCAGCGATGTGATGGAGCTCACGAAGCCACTCTCAGCCTATTTTTCCACATGACCTGAAACACATACATACCCCAAGCCCCCAAATCCTTCTCAGCAACTGGGGTATCAAACTCTTCTTTGCCTCGGAAGGCTATTAGGAATTAATGAAACAAGACTCAAACCCCTTTGAACTCCCGCCATTGTGAGAGAAAGGTGATATGAAGATAAACCATCCCTTATTATTTTTAGAAATCTCCGGAAGGAAGCTCAGCCAGCACCGTCAGCAGAAGGCCTGCAGCAAGCCCCTTGAACCGGAGCTGCTTCTCTCAGCCAACCTGTGCGGCGATTTGAAATCTTGGGAGCACCTGGAGGAAGAATGGTTCCGTGGCTGAGCGTGTCAGGAGAACTGAAAACGAATGGCCCTTCCAGAATATTTATGGGTCACTTTCTGTGTCCCAGCGCATACAGGGAGGCATGTTGCAAAAAGACATGTTTAAATCAATACTTGGGATATTTTTGCAGGGCTCGCAGTGATCTAGGCTTTTTAAATATAGGTAACGCTGTGTTTCTAGAACGCTGGGAGACAGAGAATCCACTCGGTTCTCCTACGCTGGGACGGTCAATCACAGAGCTGGAATAGAGATGTGAAACGGGCATTAAGCAAGACACAAGTAGGCAGAGGTGAACCTTTCTGAAGTGTCATAACCTATTTCAGTTTTCTAAATGAATTTGGGTTTCCCTGTTAGGCCTAAAATATAGTTTTCCATCTCTAGCTCATACAGGCTCTTCACAGTGTGTGGGTTGTGTGTGTATGAGGAAGAGGGAGCGCAATCCTAGCTCAGCCAGGTCCAGCTCTGTAACTCAGTTAATTTCTCCACCTCTTTGAGCCTAAAATGAGGCAAATGGCGTTTACATCGCAGGGTCGTGATGAGGATTAAAATTCTGACTTTGGGAAGGCCGTTGTCATAGTGCCTGGCACAACGTAGCTGCTTAGTCAGCATTGATCCTTTCTCTCCTTCAGAATTCCCAGGAAGCAGCATTTGTCTGGTGCTCCATCGCCCTCCTCCCGATCGTGTTTACACTTCCGCTCTGAAATTCTGCTGCCTACTTGCATGTGTGTCACAGAAAACAATTCCCTGTTGCCCTCTGAGAATGATCAAAACCCTTAGCAGAGAATAAGGGTGCCGTTTTTCCATATCTTTTCATGTATTTTCTCAGAACTTTTATTTCTGCCCACTTTAAAAAGTTATCCAAAATCATTTATGGGATACCTTGGGGCAGTCTCTTAACTAAAATCCAATGCATAGAACATGCCCCAAGTCCATCAAGGTTAAAAGATTCAAATCTCTTACGCTAATGACAACTGAACTTCAAAGTCCTTTCCCCGTGTTTTCTTCATTTCTCCCCAAAGATCTATAGCAAGTTGTTAAAATGAAATCAGATAGAAGGAATGGCTTCCTCATTTTAATTTGAGGGGAAAAGGAAACATTAAACTATATGTAACTATTAGGTCAATTGTCCTAAGTTTCGATGCTTTGATTGTAATGAAGGTTAAAGAAACTGGGTTATGGACACAGAAGAAAATGAGCATGTCATGATAATGGCTCTGAAGGACTCCCCAGTTCTGTTCAGGCCCAAAGGTGAAAGATTAAATTAAGACAGAAGACCTTGTGAAGGTCGTTGAGCCGTGCAGTGTTCTTCTCAACTTGTACATTCTTAACTCTGTCAGATTTTTTTCTTAGCCAACAACTATGTAGACAAGCATTTCCCATGTTCTCCCTTGTGGAAGCATGTGCTGCTAAGTGCTGTATGAAGTCAGCATTCTGTGGACAAGGAATTGGGGGGCATCATCACATTGTTTGTCCAATTCTTAACCACATTCTTTGTCCAGTTCTTAGAGATTTACAACTTTCAGAGCATATTAAAGGCTCTGAATAGTCCTGCAGTAAAGAAACTCCCTTTCTTGTTAAACCAGTGTTTCTCCAAATTATTTGAATCCTGGAGTCCTGTTTTCTTTTAAGAGTAATGGGCCATTGAATACAATGTAGAAAATGTTGGCATAGATACATGTTGTCAGGGACTAAAACTTAAAATTAGAAGTGTCTTTTCCCCCAAATATCACTGTTGTACTTGGTTTTCCAGAGCCTTTATGGAATCCATCCTATTAAAATTAGTTCAATTTATATTCAGTTTTCTATACAACTTAAAGTCTATCATCAATTCCATACAAAACATATTATTTTATTCTCTCCATTTTGATGAAACCTGGTATGCAAAATTCAATTATGTAAATAAAGTGAGGTCACTTTTACCAAGCTCCTTTCCATTTGGAAGCATTCTCTTACTAGCAGCGGCTCTTATGCCTATTTCATGTATTTAAATTCATGGTCACGTACACACATTTCTCAGAATATATACTTCTCATCTTGATTTCTTGTATCGAGAGTGCTATTGTGGAATCCCTGACATAGTAAAAGGATCATGTCTTTAGAGAGGGGCCAATGTAGGTGTGAACTCAAGCTCTGATCCAAGTCACTCCAACTCTGTCAGCCTCAGATTCCCCATCTTTAAAGTCTGAATAATAAAACTTACCATACACAGGGTTGTAAGAATCCAGTGAGATTTTATATAGATCTAGGTAGCTATCTTTATCTCTGTATCTCTTTTTCTATCCTTATCTATCCACCTATCCATCCATCCACCCATCCATCCATCCATCCACGCATCCATCCACCCACCCATTCATCCATCCACCCATCCATACACCCACCCACCCACCACACCCCACCCCACCCCATGCCACCCCACCCCACCATCCCATCCAACCATCCAACAGTTCATACCATGCTTCATGGCACATAGTTACTTAACAAATGTCGTTTTCACTCTCCTTTCTAGGTGGAGTTGATGACCTTCTAAAAATGTGTATGTCCCTCCCATTCTAATGCTCTAATATCAAAAAAAATATCAAAAGACACACTAAATTGAGATCTGCTTTCTGTATAAACAAATAACATTTCTGAGTACTGGCATGATATGAAACTGATAAAGAGTAGTTTAGACTTATCCCCCACCCATAATATTTTTACAATTCTGTGGTTATAACTTGTAAAAGTCATCTTGGTCCTGCAGTTGTAGGCGAATATTGCATGTTATGCTCATCTACTGCAGGCTGCCTGACAATTTCCATCTGTACCTATTGTCTTCCCCATCTCATATGCTGCAGAGACAGCTTATGAAGTTTAAGTTTTCCGATGAAAAAATGAAAATCCAAGGGAAGTAAAGGAACACAGACTTCACACTTCAAATTGAAACCTACTGATCAAAGGAACAATACCAGTCCCCATCTGGGGCTCATCAGTCCCACTCAGCTTTTCAGGGGAGAGCCGCAGACTGTAACAATGGCTGGGCTACCAAGTAAATTGGCTTGAAATAGGTTTTCAGTAGTGAATTAGAATCCAACTGGGTTCTTTGCTTCCACGCTAAGTTGGGGAAGACTAAAACACATGCATGTCTTATAGAATGTTTGGTTCAAAAACTTTGAAGACTGGAAAGTAAGTGGAATGTGTGTGTGTGTGTGTGTGTTTGAGGTGTGGGAAAGAATGCACGTGTGTGAGTATATATGTTTGTGCACATTGAGAAAGGCAGGTGTGCTTATTTAGGGTGGAAAGTGAGTCTATTGCTTTGGTTTAAAAGATTATTGCACCACACATAGCAGCTTCCAAGCTACCTTTACTCTCCAGGTAGGATCAGTCTTTCAGAAGGCAGAGAAGCGCTGTGTTTCTTTCATCAGACTCTCAAAGGTAGGAATCTGTCAAATATAAATAATATATTTCTCAAAGAGATACCCAAAGTTGGTTTCACAATCTAGTCTGAGCATTTTGCACGATTTTATGCCAGCACCTAATGTCCTAGTATTTAAGGATCAAAGCAACTGTTACTTTTCACATGGACTGTTTTTATAACCAAGAAGCTGTCTGCCAACCAAGAAGATCTGGGTATTTGCGGTACTTACCTATAAACTGGGTATCAATAGACAGAGTCTTCTTAAAGCTCTTCAAGCCCTTTTTGTAATTTTCCTTCCTTGAAGGATGAGGAAAGACGAGCAAGTATAGTCAGCAGAGTGTGAACTGTATGAACTGGTATATGAAAGCCACCTGAGCTAGTCACTCTTGACTTGATTATAAGATGTTTTTGTCAGCGTAGGAGAAAGCCTTAGTGACTAAGATAAACCGCATATTGTAAGAAAGGTGGTGCACAAAAATATGATGAGCTAAATTGTACATTTTTTTTTTATTGGAGCTCAGACTTAAAAAAAATTTTTTATCAGCCTGTACCAACGGCAGCAGCATTGTCTCCCATCAATGGCACTGTTCTACAGGCACAACACTCAGATTTTGGTCTCTAAAACTCGTACACCCTAAAAAAGAACCAGAACTCTTTGGAAGATAGCTGATCCCAGGTCTTAGATCAGGGTTTCTCAGCTTCAGCACTAATCACATTTGGGCCTGATGAGTTTTTGTAATGGGCGGCTGTCCTGTGCATGGTAGGATGTTCAGTAGCATACCCGGCCTCTACTCACTAGATGCCAATAGCACCCCTACCCTCCCAGCTGTGACAACCAAACATGTCTCTGTTTTTATTGTTGTTAGCTGCTCTCCAGTTGGTCCTTGACTCATGGCGACCTCGTGCACAATGAGATTGTACCTTTGTGATCCATAGGGTCTTCATTGACTGATTCCTCAGGAGTAGAACACTAAGCCTGTCTTCCCAGTCTGCCTTGTTCTGCCACCTGTTCAGCATCATCGCAGCATGCAAGCATCCCCCCATAGGCGGGTGGTGGCTGTGCTTGAGGTGCGTTGGCCAGAATTGAACCCAGGCTTCCACATGAAAGGCAAGAATTCTATCACTGAACCACCACTGCCCCCAAATGTGTCTCTAGATTTGTCAACTGTCCCCTGGGGACAAAATTGCCCCTGGCTGGGAACCACTGTCTTAGAGAAGGAGAAAATAAGGATGATTCTGAAACATATGTTATTATCAAGAAACAAGAATTCTTTCAGGAACACCAGGGAAAGTAGTAAAAAGAGCTGATTTCAGGGGTCATAAAATATTACCATTATCAAGGATACTGATAATAATGGCCAATTGAAACTCCTTGGTTTGATAGAAAGTCATGACTTATGGTGATGGTTAAAAGACAAAGTGACTCTAAATTGTATAAAAAGGCAAGTAATACAAAAGAAGGATGAATATAAGTTTATGTTTCATTTTTAGTGATTTTAATTTGTAGGAAAGTTTTAGT
Organism: Elephas maximus indicus; assembly: GCF_024166365.1. Lineage (NCBI taxonomy): Eukaryota > Metazoa > Chordata > Mammalia > Proboscidea > Elephantidae > Elephas > Elephas maximus. The sequence goes on from NC_064845.1 coordinate 8,329,330, forward strand.
ATATGTGGATGTTTTCTACACACAGCTCACCCACCCAGCTAAGTGATATTTATTTGAGTATAAATATACATTTTTTTAAATCTATATAAATAAGAAGAAATGAACCGAACTTGTCAGGAAGTCAAACAGGAATGGATAAAATGACATTGATGCTCCAAACAGGCAAAACTGATCAGTTTCAGTGGTTTCATATGTTAACTAGATAGAAGAACTCAGCCATTGATTAATACCAGTAGTCATAAACATTAACTATTCAAAAAGAGAGTTTAATAGTGTATTACAAAATTATAAATTGGCAAACAGCCTGAAAAGTGCTAACCACAGACTCACTCATGTCTCAGATAAAGGAGCTTTGAGCTGACTGCAATAATTTTAATTTTAGTAATATTCTAATAATATTAAAGGTTTTAAATCCATTTAGAAGAGCTCTTAATTTGTTATTTAATTTCTCAGTTCTAGAATTTCCGTTTGATCCTTTTAGTTCCCAGTTTGCTACTGAAATTCTCCATCTTATTATTTGGTTTTTTGAACACACTAATCACAATTATTTTAAAGTCCATGTTTGATAACGTCAGTGCTTGGATCCCCATGTCGTCTGTCTTTATTGCATTTATTTTCTTTTGTACATTGGTTAGTTCTCCTCTTTTAGCATGTCTGGTTACTTTAGATTGAAAGCCAAATATTATTCGCAAAAAGTTTTAGGAAACCCTGGTGGCCCAGTGGTTAAGAGCTTGGCTGCTAACCAAAAGGTCAGCAGTTCAAATCCACCAGCCGTTCCTTGGAAGCCCTATGGTGCAATTGTACTCTGTCCTATAGTGTCACTATAAGTTGTAATCTATTTGACGGCAATGAATTTTCTGGTTTTATAACGGTCTGAACAGTGTTATTTTCTCCCAGAGAGAATCTATCAGGCAGCTGAGTGGGTAGGGAATAATCCCTTTCATCTAATTGAAGATCAAGTTGATTTTAACTTAGGCTTCCATCTTTGGTGGACGATCTGTTTTGGCTTTCCCTTGCTCTTAGGAAGTAGCTCTTTGGGGGTCCCAACGGTAATTTATGGGAGTTTACCAAGGTTTCTCCAAAATGGTGGACCCCACAGTTCAGTTTCTCTACCATCCTTGGCTGTGCCCCATCCTAATCCCCCTTAAACTGCCCAAAACTCTGCTTCTCGGGTTCTCTGACTCTGCTCTTGGACCAGTCTCCAAAGGAAAAATAGGACCAAATTTTTGGCTCACCTTTCTGAGCTCCCCTTCCATCTGGGATTTTGTCTCTTCAAACCATTACTGTTTTGGTAGTTCTCCAGTGCTTCCAGACTGTTTTTGTTTGCTTTGTTTTATATTAATTAGTTATGTGTGTGTTTTGTTTGTTTGTTTGGAGGGGTGTCTTAGATACTCCTGGTGCTGTTGTAGCGTGAATACCACTAGTGGGTGGTTTTAAGAGCGTACATTTATTTTCTCACAGTTCTGGAGGCTAAAAACCCAAATCAGAGCATCCACTGTCCATTCCTTCCTTGTTGGTAGCCTGGGCATTTCTTGGTACTTGTTCATTCTCCCAAGAAGCTGTCTTCCCTGGTATGTACACTCTTCAGTGTCTAATCTGCTCTATTTATAACTCAGAAGTGGTTAGTTGTAGGATACACCCTACACTGATATGGCCTTATTAACATAGCAAAGATAGCCCTATTCCCAAACAGGATTGCATCCATATATATAGGGGTGAGGATTCCAACACGTATTTTAGGGGGACACAATTCAGTCCATAACAAGGGAACAGCTTAGGTTTGTGTATATTGAGGTAAGACTTACATACAGTGAAATGAATAGATCTTAAGTGTATAATTGATAAATTTAACCCATGAAACCAACACACCCATCAGAATGTAGAACATTTCCATCAGCCAAGAAGCTTCTCTCATGTCTCCTTCCAACCTATGTCCACCCCACATAAGAAGCCCCTGTTCTGATTTCTATCACCACAGATTAGTGTTGCCTGCTCTTGAATTTTATATAAACAGAATCATACCAGATGAACTCTTGTGTCTGTACCTTCTTTCATTCAACATAATATTTTTGAGATTAATCCATATTGGTGCATATAATAGTTTATTCTTTGCCATTGCTGAATAGTATTTTAATTGTATGGGTACACAATAATTTGTTATTCCATTCTCTTGTTGATGAACATTGAGTTTGTTTCCAGTTGTTGGATATTATAGATACAACAGCTGTGAACATATTGTACAAGTATTTTTGAGAACATATGTTTTCATTTGTTGTTGTTAGGTGCTGTCAAGTGACTTCCAACTCATAGCTACTCTGTGTACAACAGAATTAAACACTGCCTGGCTCCTCACCATCCTCACAATTGTTGCTGTTTTTGAGCCCATTGTTGTGGCCACTGTGTCAGTCCATTTCGTTGAAGGTCTTCTTCTTGTTCACTGACCCTTCACTTTACCAAACATGATATTCTGCCCCACGAACTGATCCCTCCTGATAACATGTCCAGAGTACGTGAGTCGAAGTCTTGCCATCCCTGCTTCTAAGCAGTATACTAACTGTACTTCCAAGACAGATTTATTTGTTCTTCTGGCAGCCCATGGTATAGTCAGTATTCTTCACCAACACTGTAATTCAGATGAATCAATCTTTCAGTCTTCCTTATCCATTGTCCAGCTTTTGCATGCATATGAGGAGATTGAAAATACCATGGTTTGGGTCAGGTGCACCCTAGCCCTTGTCATGGATTGAATTGTATCCCCCTAAAATATGTGTCAACTTGGCTAGGCCGTGATTCCCAGTACTGTGGGATTGTCCACCATTTTGTCATCTCATGTGATTTTCCTATGTGCTGTAAATCCTATCCCTATGATGTTAATGAGGTGGGATTAATGATAGTTATGTTAATGAGGCAGGACTCAAATCTACAAGATTAGGTAGTTTCTTATCTCTTTTGAGATGTAACAGAGAGAAGCAAGTAGAGAGACAGAGGTACCTCATACCACCAAAAAGCAGCACCAGGAGCAGAGTGCATCCTTTGGACCGGGGGTTCCTGCACAGAGAAACTCCTAGACTAGGAGAAGATTGATGACAAGGCACTGTCTCCAGAGTCAATAAGGAGAGAAAGCCTTGCCCTGGAGCTGGTGCCCTAAATTTGGACTTCTAGCCTACTAGACTGTGAGAGAATAAACTTCTGTTCATTAAAGCCATCCACTTATGATATTTGTGCTTTAGCAGCACTCTATAACCAAGACAGCCCTCAATGTGACATCTTTGTTTTTAACACTTTAAAGAGGTCTTTTGCAGCAGATTTGCCCAAAGCAATATGTCATTTGAGTTCTTGACTTGTGCTTCCATGGGTGTTGATTGTGAATCCAAGTAAAATGAAATCCTTGACAGCTTCAATATTTTCTCCATTTAGCTCCATTTATGTTGCTTATTGGTCCAGTTGTGAGGGTTTTTGTTTTCATTTATCTAAGGTTAAATACATAGGAATTGCTTGGTCATGGTGTAGGTGTGTGTTTACCTTTGTAAGAAATGCCAGCTAGTGTTCCAAATTGGTTGCAAAACATGCATTTTTAATATTGCCCATAAACTAGATCAATATTTCATAGTGACAAAAATGGTATAGTTGGTAAGTTAAAACTTAAAGAAACTCTCATATTTGGAAAAGTCACCTAGCCTCAAAAATGAAAGATGGGTATAAATGTGCCATAATTCAATAAGTGAAACTTCATGATGAAAACATACTTAGTCTACTGATCAAAGGACTACAAAACCAAGTTCCGTGTTCTCTCCAAAAGTGACAGGACATCAATCTAACACCTGCCTTCTAGGTTTTACTGAGATGGAGTTTGTATTTTTCTGGGCCTAGTATAATTACCAGAACTCTAGGAAATTGTAAAAATGTTATGTAGTAGAATTACTGAAGCCCTGGGAAGCTGTGGAACTTGGTACCCTTGAAAAGAATGAGCATTAAAAAAAAAAAAAAGTGGTTAAATCCATGATTTTAACATTTTTGGAGCCTTTGTTTTTTGATGAAAGAGTTTTAAATGGTTTTGAAATTATTGTGCTTGTGTTTGTTTGGTCTGTTCTTTAAGGCATTTAAAGTATTCAAAGGAATCAGTCATACTAAATTTATAATTGCAGTTTAAATTGTATGAGGGAATTGAATTAATCAAGCTTGTAATCGATGACGAAACACTTAAGAAAAATAAGCTTTCAAAGTTTTCTTTAGTAGCTACATGAGTCTAATGAATTAACATTCAACAAAGTACAAATACTAATGAATGTTTCTTTCTATGTACAAAAGCCCTGCAGACATTAAAGAGAGCACATTATGGTTTTAATTCCTGGAGTTATTCAACTTTGTCTCACTAAGGACTATGAAACAGTTGAGCCAATAATAATTAGGCGTCTACTTCTAATGAATGGGTCTTAGAGTTAAGTAGTCAATGAAAAATAAGTCTCATTCTAATAGAACAACCTGGGGAGGAGGGAGGGAGATGGACAGTTGCAGAGCCTTTGTGAACTACGCATTGCCGAAACAACCTCTTCAGTAGGCCAGTAGTAGTCCAGATATGGTCTGAAGAACTTCATTAAGTTTGTCTTCACAGTTAGCCACCTCTAACCCAAACTGTGAGACTTTGTTCCCCTTGGTCAAGGGTAGCAATGACAGGTAGATAGGGGTGAGCGGTTTCAGTTTTTTCTTCCTTGTTGCCTACATCCAGTGAATAGACTCATTTCCTTTCATCAGAGGCTGGAGTCCAGAAGGTCACTATCATGTCCCATGAGGGAGGGCCAAGGACACCTGAGTAAGTTGTTTCCCTTGCCCTTAATTTCTCTGGGCTGTCTTCACAGCAACTGAGGAAGGTTGGTACTGTTGTCGTTGTTGTTAGGTGCCGTTGAGTTGGTCGCGACTCATAGTGACCCTACGCAAGATAGAAGGAAACGCTGCTTGGTCCTGTGCCATCCTCACAATCGTTGCTGTGTTTGAGCCCGTTGTTGCAGCCACTGTGCCAATCCATCTCGTTGAGGGCTTCCTCTTTTTTGCTTACCTTCTACTTTACCAAGCATGATGTCTTTTTCCAGGGACAGGTCTTTCCTCATAATATGTCCAGAGCACGTTAGACAAGTCTCACCATCCTCAGTTCTAAGGAGCATTCTGGTTGTACTTTTCTAAGATAGATTTGTTTGTTCTTCTGGCAGTCCATGATATATTCAGTATTCTTCACCAACACCATAATTCAAATGCATCAGTTTTTCTTAGGCCTTCCCTATTCGTTGTCCAGCTTTCATATATGTATGAGGCTATTGAAAATAAAATGGCTGTGGTCAAGGACACCTTAGTCTTCAAAGTGACATCTATTTTACCTGCCCCTACTTTATAGATGGAAACCCTGGTGATGTAGTGGTTAAGTGCTATGGCTGCTAACCAAATCAACAAGGTGCTCCTTAGAAACCTATGGGGCAGTTCTAATCTGTTCTATAGGGCTGCTATGAGTTGGAATCAACATGACAGCAACAAGTTGTTTTTTTTTTTTTAATATTATAAATAAGGAAACTGAGCCACAGAGAGGTTAACAACTTTGATGAAGCCCAGGAGGATGGGGACCACATCTGTTTGGCTTGCCCTTGATTACTCACTAGCACAGTACCTAGAACTTAGTAAACACTCATTGGTTATTTGTTGGCTACTTGAATAAAATATGTGTGAGGTGAATCCTAGGCAGTGCCAGGCATTTGGCTCCAGGGGTCAGTACCAGATAGCAGGTATGGGGGCAGGAGCAGGTTGAGAGATGGGCTGGGAAGACCAAGATAAAAGAGTCCAGAAAAGAAGCTATGACTAAAGCAAGAGGTGTTGTTTTTATTGGCCTTGAAGATGGCGACCAGCTAACCAGTTGACTCCAACTCAAGACTACCCTGCGTGTGCTCCGTAGTGTTTCCCACCGCTGATTTTCCACAAGTAGATCAGTAGGCGTTCCTGCTGAGGTGCTGCCGAGTGGACTTGAACCACTAACCTTTCAGTCAGCAGCCAAGAATGTTAACTGTTCGCATCACCCAGAGATTCCAAGCATGGTGACAGGCCTGCAGATTTCGAGGTGAAGGGCTTGATCAAGTTGAAGTCATGACAGACATTAGAAGAAAGGGTCACTGGTAGCCTCTGGTAGGGTCACTGGGAAGTTGACCCCAGGAAGGGGAGGCAAAAACCCCACTCTTATGAAAGAGGGCACCTGGGGGAAAAGAAAGTTTGAGGTCACAGCTGGTCCTCATTTCTTCCAGTTTATTTTAATCTTTCTCTGACCGACAACATTTCACCAAAGGATATAATTGGAATCTTCCTGCCCAAGGGCATATTTCATGAGGAAAGAGCTCTAGAAGGTTTGTACATTCACCTTGACTCAGGGGAGGGGGATGAAGAAAATGCAATTATGATGGATTTCACTGGGCAACAGGAAGCTGTAACCAAATAATAAATCACTGAAATGCACCTTTCTCTGGGCTTGCACAGGCACATTTTGAAGGCTTGGTCTTTGGTTAAGCTCTGAGTTTAAGCTCTGAGTTTCTCCCTGATTCCCTTTGTCAGTGCCATGGGCGTGGGGGTGGGAGACAAAGAGCAATAACAAGTGTTGTTTTCTGTGGGTGTAGGGGGAATATCACTGGATTAGTAATCCTAGGACTGACTCTTGTCATTGCCTTTAACCTACAATGTAACCTTGATCAACTTTTTTCACATCTCTGGAGCCCAGTGTCCACTTTGCAAAAGGAGGGGACTGGACTGATTGCTTGTTATCATTCCTTCCACCCACTTATAAGGTTCTGTGACTCTAGCTGTGGCAGAACATGTTGTCTGTGGCTTATATTGTTGGCGGAGAGGGAAGGAAGGAGAGAGGAGGGGCTGTTTCTTCAGGGTTTACACCGTGAAGAATACTGGAGAAGATCTTAGCATTCAACTGTTCTACGGGTCTGTAAATGGATATGGTAAGCGTAATCATTTAATACGTAAACTGTGAGGCATATTTAGCTCCTTGGTAAATTCAGCAATTCTCCTGGGATGCTTTGCTGTCACTTCTGGCTGCTGCTGCCTGGAAAATTATGAACAGTACCAGAGAAACAGTCCCTCTTCATAAACCTATTTGGTGATCAGCAACTGATACCACGAGGGAGAAATGACCTTAAAATTCAAGCTCTGTGATAATCTATACCTTGCACCCTTTAAAGAGAGCATTTCTCACGTGGAGGTGAAGTGCCATTATAAAGGTGAAGATTACCCAGCATTGTGATAGTGTTTTCTCTCAAGGAGCTCCCTTGTCTCACCAAGTCCTATCTCGTGTCGGCTCCTGCTCCTTCTGGGTGGGAGGAAGGAGCAGGATGTATTCTCCCCATTTCGTGGATAGAAGAACTGAAACAACAGGAGCTATGGTGTTCTTCAAGGTCCTGTAACTATAGAGGCAGTTACGGGCCTCCAAGCCTAGTTCTTTTTAGTTGTCATCTACAGAATACTATTTTCAAGATAGCTTTGTTTTCGTCTCCATTCCCTCACCCCCACGCCCCTGCTTTTAATAGCTCTTCCAGGAATCCCTGGTTAGTGCAAATGGTTAAGCACTCAACTAGTAGCCAAAAGGTTGGTGGTTTGAACCCACCCAAAGGTGCCCTGGAAGACAGGCTTGGCAATTGCCTTCTAAAAGGTCATATCCTTGAAAACCCTGTGGAGCAGTTTTACTCTGTACATATGGGGCTGCCATGAGTCGGAACTGACTTGACAGCAAGGAACAACAACAACAGCTTTTCCTAGGGAGAGAGGAGCTTATTGATTTGTGCTAGATTTTCCTTGCCAAAGTCAAAGTCAACCCATGAAACTCTATAAGATGAACCTTCTGAAAGAATATCAGCTTCAGAATATACCTTAATTCAACAGCAACAGTGATAATAGGTAGGGATTATCAAGCACTTTTTATGTGGCAGGAACTGGTCACCCTACCTGTATCCTTTCCATTAACCCCCACAACAGCCACATGAGATAGACACTGATACTATCTTATTTTACAGGTGAGGAAACAGACTCAGATGGAGTAACTTGCTGAAGTTCACATGTGTTGTGGTTTTGTATGGTGTCGCCTTGGCTAAACTGAAATCACTTTCCCAGAATCCCCTTGTTTTTATGCACCTGAATTACAGTTGGCCAAAAGAGAAATTTGCCTGCAGGTGGAAGGTGGAAGTGAAACAGCAGCCTTTATCCTCTGAAGGTCGTTGTGGTTAGAAGCAATGAGAGATGGATGCAGAGATGCCAGAAGATTGAAGCTTTTCCTCACAATCTCCTGCTCCATGTTTACTTCTTCTTCCCAGCTGCTGGGCCTGCTGACCCACAGCAGCCCCAGGCCCACTGTCAGACTCAGGGCAAAGCCTCCACTGGCTTTGCCACCAGTGATCCTTTGAGGTCCCATGCCAACAGGTGGACATGCTGTGCTCCCTGATTTTCCTACAGGCTTTGACTGGTCCACTTGTACCAGGAGGCCTGGTTAGTGACTTTTCTCTGGTCCTCCAACTTCCTCTCTTGAACCATCACTTCTTCAGCTCTTCCCACAATTATGGAATATCTTAGCTCTATCTAAACTCCTTATTCCATAATACTCATGGTGTTTTGCTTTCTTGACTAAACTCAAGAGGCAGCGGTAGGACTTGAACCAGATCTGGCTGACTCTGAAGCCCAAACTCTTAACCCCTTGTGCAATAAATAATTGAGAATGAGGAAATACAAATGTCACCAGCCAACCCTTCCAAATGTATACAGTGGCTTTTGTAAAAATCATGGCGTTCATCTCTTGGTGAAACTTTTTTTTTTTCTTTTCACAATTTCTATCTCACCACATCGATAAAATGATTCCCAATAGCCTTCAAAGATTGAAAAGTTTGACAGCTCTAATCCTTATTGTGGTAGACATTAGCATAAGGCAGGGCTTCTAAACAGCAGCACTACTGACATTTAAAAAAAAAAAAAAACTGACATTTAGGACTGAATAAACCTCTGTTGTGATGACTGTCTGGTGCATCGTAGGATGTTCGGCAGCATTCCTGGCTTCATCCAATAGATACAAGTGAAACCCTTTCCCCCCCAGTCATGACAATCAAAAAGTCTACAGAAATTGCCCAACCATATCTCCCAACCACATCCATTGCCCATGCCACCATTACCCTCTTGTCAGTCTCCCACGCATGTCAGTCTCACAGTCAGTCTCCCCATCCATTCTTACCATCTTCTCATCTACTCATTCCATAGCAACTTAAAAGGAACAAAAAAACCCAAAAAACCAAACTTGTTGCCATCAATTCCAGCTCATAGCAACCCTATAGGACAGAGTAGAACTGCCCCATAGGGTTTCCAAGGAGTGCCTGGCAGATTTGAACTGCTGACCTTTTGGTTAGCAGCTGTAGCTCTTAACCACTATGCCACCAAGGTTTCTTTAAAAAGAACACACATAGTTAAATTATAAAATGTGGGAGTAATATTTACAAACTTCAAAACTGAAGTTATTGCCTTAAGGGAAAGATGGGAGTGGGGCTTTAACTGTATTTGTAATACCTGCCTATATAAAAGAGAGTGATGAAGCAAACTATAACAAATGCTAACATTCTTAAATCTAGGTGGTGGATATTTGTGGCCTTTTACATTATTTTTCTGAGCTTTTATGAAATACTTTATATTTTTTAAAATGCAACAGTATGCTGCTATAACAGGAATGCCACAAGTCGATAACTTCAGTAAACAGAAATTTATTTTCGCATAGTTTAGGAAGCTAGAAGTCCAAATTCAGAGTGCAGGCTTTAGAGGAAGGCTTTCTTTCTCTGTCAGCTCTGGAGGAAGGTCCTCATCTCTTTGGGCCTCTGCTCTTGGCCAGTCTTCACAAAGCTTGGCATGTGTTTTACCCAACTCTGCTCCTCAGCTTGTTTGTTTAATCTCTTTTATATCTCAAAAGAGATTGACTCAAGACACACCCTACACTAATCCTGCCTCATTAACATAACAAAGACAACCATTCACAAGTGGGATTATAACCACAGGCGCACAGGTTAGGATTTACAACATACGTTTTTGGGGGACACAGTTCAACCCATGACAGAATATATTGAGGAGTCCTTGGGTTGTGCAAATGGTTAAGTGCTAGACTACTAACTGAAAGGTTGGTGGTTCAAATCCACCCAGAGGCACCTTAGAAGACAGCTCTGGTGATTTGCTTCTAAAGAGTCACAAACCTTGAAAACCCTGCAGCCTGTGGTTCTACTCTGTGTGCACACGTGTTGTCGCCATGGGTTGGAATTGACCTGATGGCAATTAACAACAATAGCAAAGAGTGTATTGAACAACTATGACTAGCAGTGTATTAAAAATGCAACTTTGTGTTTGAGGAAACAGTCATACAATCATTTTACGTCCTGCATATACTCTTGATTCAGAGATTACAGTGCCCCTTCTCATGTAATAAACAGATCTTGACTTGGCAGTAGAGCTTAATCTCTTCCCCAGACTGGGCTGTGTCAGGGTAGAAGCCTGCAGGTGGCGAATCGTGCTTACAACTTTTCCCTCAGGCATGGTTTCAGTCCCCAGTGATGTCAGGAGGGGAGGAAAAAGACAGAGGCTAGGGTTAGTTCTTTCTTGGCTGGGTGACTTCATGTTATTCAAGCATGACAGATGTTTAATGCTTGCTTTCTGTCATGGTGGCCTCTTTCTGTGGGCTCTGTAGGGGTTTCACGCAGGAACGTGTATTCTGGGAGTTCCTTGGGTCTTCTTGTTGCACGTCTATACTGGGTAGTCTTTTGAGATTCCTCTCTTAGCCCTGAGGCATCCTGTGCAACACCTCCAGCTTCTTTCTGCAGAACAATTAAACACACTCAATTTAATCCTTGCCTTTTCAAGTAGCCATGTTGGGCAGGTTCTAAAATGACCTCAGAGTAATTCTCTCTCTTCTGCATTGGTGACATCTGGCATCTACTCACCCTTCTTCTACTTCTTCAAGAGAGCACATCTGACTTTCCCAGTGATGCCAAATCTGTACCAAGGCCAATGGCCTTCCTGCCCCTCTGCCTTTCTTCCCCCAACACCTCTGAATGGCCTTAGATGCCTTTCCTTCGGCTTCTCCACTTGGTAGTAGTTTTCCTTGCTTTCCCTACTTCTTTAACCACCTCTCCAGTGCCTTCTCTGTTTTTTAGTTCCCTAATTATTTGGAAGTCCTTGGGTGGAGCAAATGGTTTGCACTCAACTACTAGCCAAAAGGTTGGCAGTTCTCATCTCCCCAGATGTACCTTAGAAAACAGGCCTGGTGATCTGCTTCTGAAAAGTCATAACCGTGAAAACCCTCTGAAGAAGTTCTCCTCTGTTCTCAGAGGGTCACTGAGTCGGAATGGACTTGTCAACAACTTCACACCTTCACATGGTCCTCTGCATGCCTTTCTGTGTAAGCTCCCTTCCTCTTCTCTCATAAGGACTTGTCATTGGATTTTGGACTCACCCTCATCCAGGATGATCTCATCTTGAGACCCTTAATAACATCTGCAAAGACCTTTCTTCCAAACAAGGACGCGTTCTGAGGTTCTGGGTGCACACACGCCTTTTGCTGTTGTAATTGGGTGCTGTTGAGTCATTTCCTACTTATAGTGACCCTGTGTGACAGAGTAGGACCTCTCCATAGGGGTTTTTTTTTTTTTTTTTTTGGCTGTAATCTTTAAGGAAGCAGATCATCAGGTCTTTCTCCCGAGGAGCCACTGGGTGCATTCGAACCACCAACCTTTTGATTAGCAGCCGAGTGCTGAATTGTTTGTGCCACCAGGGCTCCTTCCCATATCTTTTAGGGGCTAAATTCAGCCCATTACAGTGAACAGGCTTATAATGCTGGCAATCTGCTTTAGCTTGTCCCTCCTCAGTTTCTACAACTATGTGATCTTATTCCTGCCGTTATCTCTTTCACACAGGATTTATAAGGATGGATGAGAGGCCTGAGAGGCAGTGTGCTTCCCGAAGCCAAACAGTCAGATGGCCTTAAGGTGCCTTGCTTCCTTGGGCGTAGCCGTCTGCCAGTAGATAAAAGTCTAGATGCTTTACGGGGCTAATGTGTCTTTCCAAGGACTTACACTCTTGAAGGGAACTTGAAAAATGGGAAAACTGGGCTCAATGTGTGTGAAAGAACTGTGTCCTCTTAAGGGAGCGCTGGTTTACACATCTCAGTGTTATTACTACGCAGAGACATGAATACACAGCAACTAAGTGAAAAGTCAGAACTGGTGATATGTCCATTCCAGGGACTTGCTCCATTTCCCAGGCTGTATCATGAAAAATTTTCTCTCTGAGTTGCCTGCAAAGAGTCAATACCAACTGGATAAATCATCACTGCCTATGCTTCCGCTGACAGCTGGGGAGGAGAACTGCTTTGTGAAGTGTCCATCAAGTCTAGTGAAGGTTTCCAACAGGGTTTGCTCACCTTTCCCTTGACCGAGTTCAACTCACACTTCATTCAGACAGGTGAGTCCTGAAGACTCCATTTCTTGTTTTGAGCTACCACCTGGTCATTATCATCAATTTCATTTTCTGTTTCCTGGGAAATGGCTTAGATGCCTGCTTGTCCAGTGTTTGTCTTTTGGCAATTCAAGGCATTCAGTTTAGCACTGTGAACAGATTGTCAGTGGTTGCTCAGTGCAACGTGCTGGGCTCGCAGGGAACACAGGGTGACCCTGCCTCCAGGGACCATGAGCCAGTGGGAGTCGGGAAAGTAAACAATCAAAGGGACACAGGGAAGCGCTCTAATAAAAGACCATGCAGAGCTCCATGGAAACCTGCATAGGCAATAATTAATTTTTCATCTGACAATTTTTCTTATTGCAAAAAATAATTTATGCTTCTGGTAGAAAATATGTCATTGTTAACTGCCGTTGAGTAGGTTCTGACTTATAGTGAAACTGTGTACAACAGAGTGAAACACTGCCCGGTCCTGCGCCATCCTCGCAATCATTGCTATGTTTGAGCCAATTGTTGCAGCCACTGTGTCAATCCATCTCACTGAGGGGCTTCTTCTTTTTATTCACTGACCCTCTAGTTTACCAAGCATGATGTCCTTCTCCAGAGACTGGTCCCTCCTGATAGGTACATCAGAGGAGGTCTTGCCATCCTTTCTTCTAAAGAGCATGCTGACTGAACTTCTTCCAGGACAGATTTGTTCATTCTCCTGGCAGTCCATGGTATATTCAGTATTCTTCACCAACACCATAATTCAAAGGCATCAGTTCTTCGGTCTTCCTTATTCATCATCCAGCTTTTGCATGCATCTGAGGCAGTTGAAAACACCATGGCTTGGGTCAGGCGCACCTTATTTCTCAGCGTGACAGCTTTGCCTTTTAAAGCTTTAAAGAGGTCTTTCGTAGAAGATTTGCCCAATGCAATGTGTCATTTGATTTCTTGACTGCTGCTTCCATGGGTGTTGATTGTTGATCCAAGTAAAATGAAATCCTTGGCAACTCCAGATTTTCTCCATTTATCATCATGTTGCTTATTGGTCTGGTTGTGAGGATTTTTGTTTTCTTTATGTTGTGGTGTAATGCATACTGAAGGCTGTAGTCTTTGAGCTTCAACAGCAAGTGCTTCAAGTCCTCTTTGCTTTCAGCAAGCAAGGTTGTGTCATCGGCATATCGCAGGTTGTTAATGACCCCTCTTCCAAACCTGATGCCCCGTCCTTCTTTATATAGTCCAGCTTCTTGGATTATTTGCTCAGCACAGAGATCGAATAAGTATGGTAAAATGATACAACCCTGACGCACACTTTTCCTGACTTTAAACTATGCAGTATCTCCTTGTTCTCTTTGAACAACTGCCTCCTGTTCTATGTACAGGTTCCTTGTGAGCACAGTTAAGTGTTCTGGAAATCCCATTCTTTGTAATGTTAGCCATAATTTATTATGATCTACGAAGCTTTGAATGCTGCCGTTGCATAGAAAATATAGACATTAAAAAAAAAGAGAGAAAAATAAAAACTGCCCATAATTCTGCAAGGCAGGAATAACAGTTATTAGCATTTGGTCTATATCTACATCTATGTGTTATCTTCCTGTCTATGCCTGCATTTATGCCTATGCCTCTGCCTATGTCTACACCGTTGTCTATAACTGGATACATATTATGTTTATATCTATCATTATGTTTTAAAAAAGAGATCATCTCACATATGTACACACACATTGTTTTATAGCCTACTTGTTTACTTAACAACGTACTGCAAACAAATTCCATGTCATTTATTACTCTTCTTCATTATTTTAATAGCTACATATTTATTATATGAATTGCTGTTGTTGGGTGCCGTTGAGCTGATTCCAACTCACAGCGACCCCATGTGACAGAGTAGAACTGCCCCACAGGGTTTTCTAGGCTGTAATCTTTATACAAGCAGATCGTCTAGTCTTTCTCTCATGGAGCTGATGGGTGGGTTTGAATTGCCAACCTTTCTGTTAACAGCCAATCACTTAACCACTGCACCGCCCTGGCTTCTTTTATTATATGAATAGAACTTGGTTATTTAATCTCTCATTAGTCTGCATAGTCCATGTTTATCTGTAAACTTCGACTTTATAGATAGACCTGTGCACTAATTCGTAATTTCTTCCTTAGAAAAAGCCCTAGAACTGAAGTCTCAAGGTCACAGTGAAGGTGTTTACAGCTTCTGTTTCAAAGGAGCAAGGAAGTCCTCCTGAGGGAGAAAAGGAGGGAACTAGAAAGGCGTGACACTCAAGTTTGGGCTTCCAGGAGGAGCAGGCTCTGGGGCTCAGATGGGGTGGAGGGAAGAGTCAGGACAGCCTGGGAAGAGAGAGTGGAAGTGCGGGGGAGAGGGCGCAGGGTGTGCTCAGGGAACAGTAGAGTTCTGGGGTGTTGTGGGGTTGGAACTGGAGGTCAGGTGCCAGGAATCCCTACAGCCCTAGGGTAAAGCTCACTGTGAGCAGAGCTAAGGAACACTGATATCATCCTGTTAGCCAGGAGATGGAAAAGGGAGCACATTGCCCTCCATTCCGGGTGCATGGGAATCTCCAGATCTCTCTGTTCAAAGTGCACATTCCTTGCCCCTCCCTCTCAAGTCCAAGTTCCCATGCCTCCTCTATCCGTTGTGTAGGTAGGACCCTTCCCTTCAGCCCCAGAGGCAAGAAAAAAGGTCAAGAATTATTGTTAGAGGCAAGAAGGAGCCGCTGTGGAGTGTCTGTAAGCCGGGACATGACAGAACCTGACTTGTAGGCCATGGAACTCAACCAGGGCTTCCCAAACCATCTGCAGTGAAGGACCAGCATTTTGTTTTTCCCTTTTGTAATACATTGACTGATGCCTTTAGAAAATAGAATCAAAATGAATTACTAGAGAAATGAAAAATTTAGAAAAACGTACAAAATGCAAGCCCTAATTTCTAATTAGTTCAACAGACATACAATAATCTGCCAAATTGCTGTAAAAGTTTCAAACACTTGCTCTCACTTTCTGCTCTTAACCTCATTGGAGATCTGTTATGAACAGTTTGCCCCGTGGCCCCACTCCACGAGCTACACTTTGCGTAGGTGTAGTCTATACTCTGTAGAGAAGAGATTAGAGGGATAGAGGCCAATTTGGAGGTTGCTTGCAGTATCTTGAGAGGAAGAGAGAGTGTATGAGGGCACCATCTAAGGCAGGGGCAAGGTTAAAAAGGAGGAGAGGATGACTAACATGCTTGGTCTTATGTCAGCCATTTTAAATTATGCCTAAAAGAATGCTCTCTTGTTATTTTCTTTGTTTTCTGTCTTATACTACAGAACTTAAAAAAAAATCCTATTTGGAAGACATATATTCTGTTGTTGTTGTTTTTTTTTTTAATGCTACAAGTAGTTTCCATCACGTTTTTCACAGACATTTTGCACCTATTTTTTCTCTAAACATCAAAGGAAACAAACGAACCAGTGCACTTTTGACTTGCCATTCTTTAAAATGATGGATATTATGTGTTTTGACTTCCTCCCTTCCTCCATTTTTCACTTCTTGACCTTTGCTCACATAATTTAGGATTTTAGACCTAAATTTTTATTACTAATAAATAGTATGTTCTCATTCGATAATTGCTTTTGATATTTTGTAACCCCATCAATGGCACTGGGTTTTTAACCCCATTGATAACACTTATTTAGATACAGCTCCACGTTTAACAGGTTTAGTGTTTTTACTGTTGGTTTTTTTATGGCAAAGCTTTTTTTTTTTTTTAATTGAGTTCATTATTTTGAATCACCACTTGGGATGACTAATGAAAGCCTTTAAAATTTTCAGGACAGCTAGTAATGTGTGTGGTACGAGAAGGGAAAAAGCAGCCCCTGACTTCCAGAAGGTGGTCTGGCATTGCAGCTGGGCTTTAGTGTTCTCCTGACGAATGTCAGCAATTTCACAGTACATCTGTATCCGACAAGACCACTTTGTGACTGTGAGGAATCAAGACAAAGACAAGACCACTTCACCGTTATGTCCGAACACAGAGAAAACATGAACGTTGTCCAAGCCACACAACTGACCAAACATCCTCCCACCCCAAACCACCCTGGCTGTTAAGAGTGACTGCCGCTTTTTTGCCAAATGCAGATTTAGCCTTTGTCTAGGCTTCTCTCCTTCTGAAAAAAAACCCAGTGCTGTAGAGTCAATTCCGACTCATAGCGACGCTATAGGACAGGGTAGAACTGCCCCATAGAGTTTCCATTTTTCTAGATAAGATTTATTAAGCTATCTTATCATAGCATTACCCTTACTTCCCGACAGCATCCAATCCAGCACAAAGTCTGGCAGCCCAAAATCACTTAACAAAGCCCAAATCCTATAGAGGCATCCTGCAGGGTTACAAATGTCTGATTTACTGACAGCTTGTACTTGCCCTTTAATGTTATGTAAATTTGCCCTCACTTTGAAATGATAGTATCAGCCCCTACTGGCTATGAATTCTTCATCACAATCACCTTGCTTGCTGTAGATGCAGCTTTTAAATCCCTGAAAAGGCTTTGAGCCTTTTCTTGCACTAAAAAAATAAAAGAAGGCTGAATAAGAACCTTATGCACCTGTTCCAACTTGCCTACAAATTCCACTTAAAGACTTAAAGACAGGAACGGATCTCGTTCGTAACCTGGGGACTACCTGAGTAAGTTATTTCTAGTACCCTCTTTCACCTTACTTACTCAATCTCTATGCTGAACACATAATCTGAGAAACTGGTCTGTATGAAGAAGAACATGGCATCAGGATTGGAGGAATACTCATTAACAATCTGTTATACGCAGATGACACACAATTTTTTTTTGCCGAAAATGTAGACAACTTGAAGCACTTACTGATGAAGATGGAAGACTATACCCTTCAGTATGGATTACACTTGAGCACAAAGAAAACAAAAATCTTTACAACTGGACCAATAAACGATATCATGATAAATGGTGAAGAGATTGAAATTCTCAAGGATTTTATTGTTCCTGGATCAATAATCAATGCCCATGGAAGCAGCAGTCACGATATCAAACAACATATTGCATTGGGCACATCTGTTGTGAAAGTTCTCTTTCAGGTGTTAAAAAGCAAAGATGGCTTCTTGATAACTAAGGTGTACCTGACCAAGCCATACATAGTATTTTCGTCACCTCATATGCATGCAAAAGCTAGACAATGAAAAAGAGAGACTGAAGAAGAATTGACACATTCAAATTATGGTAGTGGTGAAGGATATTGAATATACCACGGACTGCCAGAAGAAAAACAAATCTGTCTTGGAGGAAGTACACCCAGAATACTCCTTAGAAGCATGGATGGAGAGACTTCACCTCTCTGACTTTGAACACGCCATCAGGGGAGACCAGTTGCTGGAGGAAGACATCATGCTTGGTAGAGTAGACAGTGAGCAAAAAAAGGGAGACTCTCACTGAGATAGACTGACACAGTGGCTACAACAGTAGACTCAAACATAGCAATGGCTGTGAGGATGGCGCAGGACCAGGCAGTGTTTCCTTCTGTTGTACATAGGGCTGCTATGAGTTGGAACTGACTCGGTGGCACCTAACAACAACAAACAACACCCAACTGAAGCCCCTGAGTAGCACAGAGAGTTACCAGTGCTTGGCTGCTAACTGAAGGGTTGGAGGTTCAAGTTTACCCAGAGGCACTGGTAACCTACTTCTGAAAAATCAGCCATTGAAAACCCTATGGAGTCAGTTCTACTCGGACATACATGGGGTCACCACAGTTGGAATCGACTTGATGGTAACCGGTGTGGTTTGATTTTTCTAAATACCCTCTTACTGAGATGTCACGTGGTTTTCCAAAATGTGGGTTCTCCCTCACTGAACTGAGTAATAAACTCAACTTGTTCAACAACAGGGATGTTCCTAGTGGTGTAAGATTGGAGGGCATTGACAGGTAGAATGCCTTCATGGTCCCAATTCCTGGCCTCCTTGTATCCATTTCCATTGCCCAGGAACTTGGTAGTCCCCGCCCATCTCTGGCTTAGCCATGTGATTTGCTGTGACCAGTGGAACAGAAGCAAAAGATGCAAGCAGAGGCTGGAAAGCACACGCTAGAGCCCTCACTCTCCTTTAAATCCTTGCTACCACCAGGAGGACAAGCTGGCATGATGGAAGGTGAAATGCATGAAGATCAGTCGAGTTGATGCAGTTGTCCAGCCAAAGCATCAAACGTGAGATAGCTGAGTGGTCTCAGATCTGCAGAAATGCCCAGTAAACCTACAGTCTTGGGAACAAAAGTAAATGTTTATTGTTATAGCTCACTAAGGTTTTGTGATTATTTGTTTTGTAGCATTATTGTGGCAATAAATAACGGGTACGGTTTACTGTCTAAGAATATATTTCTGTTGACAACCTATTTGGAAGGGAATTATTGGGTCATACAATTTGCTTCCTCCACTGTCTTCTAGTGCTAAGATTGTATTTCTGGTTGGTTGTGATTTTTTCTTGGTATCCTCAGTTATTTATAATTTGGATCTCTCATCTCCATCCTGTTTTTCAATTTCTTCTTCATGTTTTTAATCTTTCCCGGTATATTTCTTGTTCTTGACTCTTCCCTGTTTTTCAATCGTTCCATTTTTATCTGAGGCCAAAATTTAGCCTCTTTTTTCCTCCTGTCTTCTTTCAATGCTTGTTTCATGGGTTCTACACCATCTTAAATTATTTTGAACGTACAATATTCTTCTCTTACCTGTAATAGCTCTTTTTTCAAATATATGCTATTTCATTGCATTGTCAGGACAACACTTTCCTTGTCCAGTGATGCAGAGCTTTAAAATATTTGTGTGACACACACCACACATACATACATATATATGCACACAAGTGCTCATATACAAATATATACATGCATATATGTATTATATAATATATATGGGAACCCTGGTGGTGCAACATTAGGCACTTGGCTGTTAACTGCTAGGTTGGTGCTTCAGACCCATCCAGTGGCTCCAACAGGAGAAAGAACTGGCAGTCTGCTCCTGTAAAGATTTCAAAACAAACCTGATGCCATCAAGTTGATTCCAACTCCGAGTGACCCTATAGGACAGAGTAGAACTGCCCTCATGGGGTTTCCAAGGCTGTAACCTTAAGGAAGCAGACAGCCACATTTTTCTCCTGCAGAATGGCTGGTGGGTTCAAACGCTGACCTTCTGGTTAGCAGCTGAGCGCTTAACCACTGCCTCACCATGGCTCCTTCCATAATGATTACAGCCTAGGAAACCCTACGGGGCAGTTTTTTTTTTTTTTTTTTAATGTATATATATATATATATATATATATATATATATATATATATATATATATATAGTGAATAGAGTGAATATATTGTGAATAGAGTGAATGCTTCCAAAAGTTTGGAGAAGTACTAATACATCTAGTGACACTTCAGCTTTGCATCATCGGGAAGGGAGGTACTGTCATGACCTGAAAGCCCCCTGTCGTGTTTATCCAGAGGTACATTTTTAAGTCCCCCTTAAACTACTTTTGTACATCATTGCATAAATAACAGAAAATGTCCCAATCTCATTTCTAGACAAAGGTCGTAAGTCATTTTCTTGTCATTTTTTAGTAAAGATAGTTTTTCATTACTAATATTATTGTTGTCATTTATCTCATGGAAAAAGCAGCATTGCACATGTCACTAAAGGCAAAAATAAACCTGGAATGGACCAGACAGTGTCTGTTTGCCCACACAGGGATAAGCCGATGCTTTGGGAACAAGGACAGTCATTTCTTCTGGGAGCAGCCAGCTGGATAGAAGGAAATAGTCAGGCCAAATGTTTGCTTTCAGCCAGTCTGTTTGGCCATATTGAGAAGGGGTTACCAGTTAAAACATTTGCTATTGATCTTGGAGGATGATATGAACTGTGGAATCATTTTGTTTGGAGCTAGGCAGAAAGGATTTGCATCCCAACTTTGCAGCTCTCTAGCGGTATTATCTTGAGCAAGTTTCTTCACAACTGCGAGCCTCATACCTTGATTTATAAAATATGGCTAATGACTTCCCACCCTACAGGGCAGCTGACAGGATCACCCGGGAGTGCACAGCATTTAACAGAAGACACGCTTAGAAGGCACGAGCTATATTCTAATATTCTATACGGGACTGTTCTGGGGATTCCCTAATCGCTCCACCTCACTGGGAATCATTTTAGCACAGCTGAAATATTTTCGAATCACATCTCTTCTGCTCCTTTGTACATTAATTTATGCATTCATTTATTTACTCATTCATTCATTCAACAAACCTTTACTGGTGGTTCATAGGTTGAGTTCTCTAGAGCAGACACTGAGATGGAGGTTGGGGAGTAAAATGTTTATTTGGGACCAATACCTTTGAAGGTAAGGGGGAGGAAGCAGAATTGTACAGAGGGAAAAGTCAAACGGAGATGCAGGACAAAGATACGGGCAGCTGGTGGAGAAACCTGAGTAGGTATTGCCAGCTGGAGTTGTCCTGCGGTACACCAGCCTGAAATGTCTGGACCATATGCCCCCGCCTTGCTCAGTCACAGCATTCGGGCTGCTCTGGAAAGACATGGCCTCAGACAAGGTAAGGCACAGCTGAGGCCAGGGACTGAAGGCTGTGTGCTGACTCCACTCTATGCAGAGGGCAGCAGATCCTTCCTTGAAGGGGATATCTGTGCCGTGCATCCGTGTGTCTACCACTGGTGGCTACTATGGGCCAGGCCCAGTACTGAGCCCTAGAGCTGCAGTGCTAAACAGAGGAGACAAATTCCCTCCTCCTGTGCAGCTAATACGGAGAAAATAGGGAGAGCATCTAGGCTGGTTTTGAGAATTTCCGGTTGTCGTATTTCATAGGCGCAGTCTTCTTTAGATAGATAGCTTTACCTCAAAGTTGGGAGAACAGACTAATACCCTCAGTTATCACTCAGGGGAGGAAGGAAGTAACACACGTCCCTATTTATGGTAACAGATTTTGGGCTATCTTGAATCTTCTTCCATTCATTTTCTGCTGACTCCAGCAGTTCAACAAGGGCTAATTATCTACCTTGTGCCAGGTTCAGTGCCAGGTTCCAGGAGTACAGGGGTGAACAGTGTACAGTCTCATACGGGAGACAGACGCCTAAAGATAACTTCAACGTAAGGCAAGACGTTATGTGGCAGAGACATAAAGAGGCTACTAAAGAAATTCAGAGATGGCACGACTTCCCATGGCCTGGGGGAGAAGGGAAGCTTCTTGAAGGAGAAGAGCCCTGAACTGAAACTAGAAGGTAGAATGTGTCGGCCAGATAAATAGAATTTCCCTCTTATTAAAAAAGAAAAAGAAAAAAGGAGGATGAATCAGAAGTCTTAAATCTTAAACCTCAAGTCTTTTCTGTAAATAAAGAGTCAGCATGTCAAGAGAATCAGGACATTTAATGGAACAGATGGACTTTTATGATTCTTAAGTGAGGGCTCTCACAAAGAAGCTTTCCTTCATTTTAAACCTCGAGAACTTAAAAGGTATTTCTCTGGGGCAAGAAAGCCTCACATTGGATGCTGATAATGTTGGTTCTTTGTAAGTGATTTCACTACGTGTTAAATTGCAATCATGCTTCTAAGAGGCTATCTATAAAAAAAAAAAAATTGTGCAGTCCTCGCCGTTGCGTATTACACAGGCACTTGATTTGATTTGAGTCTTGGGCTGTTTCTCCCTACCCCCAGCATGGTGGGGACCCTGAAGGAAGCTGAAGGAAAGCATATGAATCTAAATATCTGAGCCCCTTGCTCACACATCAAGGTTCCTTCCCTCTCAGCCTGTATTGCTCTCAGTGCCCTTGTTGCTTGGGTCACAAATAATTAGGATCCTGAAAGTTGGGAAGCCCTGGTGGCACAGTGGTTAAGAGCTCGGCTGCTGTCCAGAAAAGGTTGGCAGTTAGAATCCACCAGCTGCTCCTTGGAAACCCTATGGGGCAGTTCAACTCTATCCTATAGGGTCACTGTGAGTCAGAATCGTCTCTACGGCAATGGGTTTCATGGATGTATATTAGATAGAGGCCACGTCTGTTCCTTGCAAATTTCAAAAATGGCCATCAAGATCCATGTGCCAAGACTTATTTCCTAACACAAAAACTAGAAAACTGTAAAGTCAAAAAGTCTGTGTATTTACAAACCTGATGAGTATCAGACCAAACAGTAACTTCTCTGGAACTTCTACATTGGTTAACAGGGTTTCTGTAACAATGGCTTTAATGTGAGGGAATATCAAGTGCGGAAGTAGTTGAGATTTCAGCACAGCAGGCTTAATTACAGCTACCACATGCACTGAGAATCTGCTTAGAGTGAGGTGTGGCCATGTGTAACCCGGAAATCAGATGGGTTCACCTTTTCTCTTGGGTTCTAGAGAAGATGGACTCGCTCCACATTCCTCATTGTACAGGAGGTCCGATGCTCCCCACAAGATTTCTGTAACTTCCTATGGCTTTGTCTTTCTCCCGGGCACCTCTGACTCCTATTCCTCGCTTTTGCTGAGTCCTCATTCTCTGTTTGTCCTCTTGTTCTGCATCAGCCCTGGTGTCAACCCAGGTGAGGGTCAGTGGTCGTTTCTCCTTGAGCGTCTTCCTGTCCGTTTCCTTCCAAATATTCCACACATTAACTGTGTGTGATTGCTTTCACTGTAGATTTGACGTGTTATAGCCAAAATACTGGAAATATAATATTGCATTTCTCTATTCTTAAACTAGACCCTGAACTATTTCTCCCGTTGGGGTTCCAGACACCACACTACACCAGACGCTCTTCTTTCTTTCCATCTCTCTTCAGTCGTCTTTCCTGTCTCATCTGCTTTTCCCACTCTGAGATTGCTGTTCATTGTTTGTGCAGAGTCGTTTTGCTCTATCTTTATTGTTTCCTGCCAACATAGTAGGTCTTAACTTTGAGCTGCACGTCTGAAAATACTAAGGCCTAGACACAGCCCTGTAGGATCGTTATGAGTCAGAATCAACTTGATGGCAATGGGTTTTCTTTTTTTTTTCTGGTCGAGGCACAATCCTAAAGCTTCTAATTTAATTGGTTTGGAGTGGGGCCCAGACATAGACCTTTTTAAAAAGTCACCCCCAGGTGTTTTAAAATATGCAGCCACATTTGAGGATCACTATAAATCTAACCCATGTCTTCAGATATTTGATCAGCCTTAGAGAAACTGTAGCATCAGCTAGGGGGAGAAAATTCCTGGTTCTCCAGCTCTAGAGAAATCTTTGTCTACTAATATCAGGCCCATATTGTTTTTTTCACCAAACATGTATCGTTTCCCAGTAGTTAACTTTTACTGAGTGCTTACTATGTGCCAGGCAGGTTGAGGCACACAGAGGTTATATAACTTGGCCAAGGTCATACAGTTAGTAAGAGCAAAGCCAGGTTCAAACCCAGGCTCGCTTCTCAAACTCTACTGAGCAGAAAAATCACCTGGGGCTCTAGTTAAAATGCAGGTTCCGATTCAGCAGGTCTTGGGTGCACCCCGAGAGCTCACATTTCTGACAGTCTACCAGGTGGTGCCTCGTCTGTTTCACAAACCGAGAAGTGCATCTTGCCTTCCTGTTTTTCCTATTTCTGTCATCTGGGGGCTTTGCAAAGGGGCTAATGTTTCTCATGCAATCCTGGAATTTCTTTTTCCAGAGCAAAATGGGCGGGGGGGGGGCGGGGCTTGGGTCCAAAGATCCAGGACTACTAAAAGGCCAGAGATTCCATTTAACATTAATTAAATTAATTAATTAAAAAGCAACCATTACTCAGATTAAAAAAAAAAAAGCTTCCTCTAGGAAGGGACAGAAAAGATTTACAGAGGTAGATGATTTAGTGTTGAGACAGGTAGGATGCTGGATGTTGGATTGTGGCTGTTGCTGCTTCAAAGTCTGCCCTTTTGCCCCTCCTTTAGTCAATTTCTATGGAAATCCTGGTGGTGTAGTGGTTAAGCACTACAGCTGCTAAACAAAAGGTTGGCAGTTCGAGTCCACCAGGCACTCCTTGGAAGCTCTATGGAGCAGTTCTATTCTGTTTTATAGGGTCGCTATGAGTCGGAATCCACTTGATGGCAATGGGTTTTAGTCAATTTAAGGAGAAATCTACTTTGGCCTATGTTATGGATTGAATTGTGTCCCCTCCAAAATGTGTATCAACTAGGCTAGGCCATGATTCCCAGAACTGTGTGGTTGTCCACTCTTTTGTGATTTTCCTATGTGTTGTAAATCCTCATCTCTGCCTGTGGTTAATGAGGCAAGATTAGATTAGATTAAAGAGGATTAGGGTGGGATGCAATACCTTTACTCAGGTCATAGCCCTGATGCAAGGGGAGTTTCCCTGGGGTGTGGCCTGCATCACCTTTTATCTTACAAGAGATCAAAGGATTGAGAAGCGAGCAGAGAGAGGGGGATCTCCTACCACCAAGAAAGAAGCAGCACCGGCAGTGGAGCGCATCCTTTGGACCCAGGGTCCCATCTCTGAGAAGCTCCTAGACCAGGAGAAGATTGATAACAATGACCTTCCCCCAGACCAGACAGAGAGAGAAAACCTTCCCCTGCAGCTGGCACCCTGAATTCGGACTTCTGATCTCCTAAACTGTGAGGGAATAAACTTGTTTGTTAAAGCCATCCACTTGTGGTGTTTCTGTTATAGCAGCAGTAGATAACTAAGACAGCCATCCCCAAGCTTCTCTGAAATACCAACTGCAAGGGGAATTTGAAGACAGCTCCCAACAGTTGCATATCATTTCCAGGGAAGCGCTTTTACTGAAGGCAATTTCTTCCACAATGATTTTTTTTAAGTTGGAGTTCTTCATTTTGATGTTCAAATTTGCTGAAGCTCTGACTAGAGCAAGGGATGACTAGTGTTTGGAGAAAGGCTTTTATCACTGAAGCCTGCTACCGTGGAGAAAAAGGGCAGGGGCACCCACACATGGCAGGGCACGGACTGCCAGCTAGCATGTGGAAAGACTGTCATTATAGGAACGGGTGGACCTCTGATAGCCCCATGAAAGCAACTGGTGCTGAGCGCATTGTACCCTACATGGAATACTTAATTACAGAGGAAAGTTATGGGTTCCAGTTGACAGGATAATCTAATCAATATTGCTTACTCCAAACTCTAATTTACTTGTCTTCCAACTCATTAAATTCGAAATATTATCGATCTGTGAGTAGATGGCTTAGAGGATAAATAAGTACATTTTGTCTTGGGGACCATGGCTTGAGTTTGATCAGCAGACCTGTAGGGGAAAAAGCTAAAAATCTCTTCATTAGGCAGTGTTTGTGGAATAGCCATCCTGGACATACTCCCGATGCAGATCGTTTGCCAGGACCCGGTATTCCCCAGTAGCTCGGGTTGAACGGGTGCTGCTCCTGTTTCTGAGGAGGGCGTCTTGATGGCAGGGGAGTTTGAATTGTCTGACTCAGAGGGCCCCTCTTTAAGAGCATGCATTTCTCTGAAATATAATTTCTTTGTATTTCACAAATCAAAAGAAGCAATGAACCTTCTTTTTCTCCTGTGCTAGAAACCATCTCTCTCAGTTTTCAGAAACCTCTTCTGTCTCTTTTCTCTCAATAGTCTTGTTCAGATTCTATTCTTACAAGATGAAAGCGATCCTCCAAAGAAGTTTCTAACAGCCTTCTGCATACGCTGAATCTTAGAAGCCAATGGTGAGCTTTAAGCAGTTTGCCCCTCCGCACGCTGAGGGTGAGAGGGTGACGGGTGGATTGGTGTAAAGGTAGGAACCATCAAATGAATTAAACGTGAGCTGTTTTTCACTTTCTGAGGTGCCACTTTTTAAATTTAACTTTTTTGAAAAGGTGCCTTTTGATATGATTCAAAAACCTATAATTATAAAGAGGTACCCAATGAAAATTCCTCACCCCTTCCTTCCATTTCTCTCATTTGCCTCGGTCCCAACAGAAAACCACTGCTTTTCATTTCTTTTGTATCCTGCTACAGTTATTAAGAGCTCAGCTGCTAACCAAAAGGTCGGCAGTTGGAATCTAGCAGGCGCCCCTTGGAAACCCTATGGGGTAGTTCTACTCTGTCCCATACAGTTGCTATGAGTTGGAATTGACTCAACGGCAACGAGTTTGTTTTGTTTGTTTCTAATAGCTGCATTATATGTATTTACGCAAAAAGAAATATAGGTTCTTATTGTATTTTTAAAAAAGGTAGCATACTGTACACACTGTTCTATACTTTTTTTTTTATTTACTGATTGGCATATTTGGGGGATTTTTCCACATCAGTACATACAGATTATCCTCATTTTTTTTTTTTTTTTTTAAAGAGCTAGATAGCATTCCATCATGTGAGATTGGTGGGCGTTTGGATCCTTTCAAATATTTTGCTCTTACAGACACCACCCCAGCGAATAACCCTGCACATCGGTGCACAAGTGCAAAATGGCTTTGCACACGAGTCATTTTGGAATTGTGCAAGTATGCATGTAGGACAAATTCCCCCAAGTGGAAAGCTGGGTCAAAGCGTGTATATAGTTGATGCCAAGTTGCCCTCCATCGGTGTTTCGCCTAGTTACCCTCCCACCAGCAATGCTTGGGAAGCTGAAGCTGGCAGCTCTAATCCCCCTTGGCAAGTGCTTACATTTCTAGGTCAGAGACTGTACTAGTCAGGGCTGCAAACGACAGGAAGGGAGCCCAATTAACTTAAGCCAGAAAGAGTTTATTGGAATCAACTGGAAACTGGAACACAGCCTTTGGGGAGACAAGGAAAAGAGAGAACAGTCAAAGGTTTGCCAGGGGAACAGTGTCTTAAGGACTCTCTCTTTACCTATGAGCACGGGGTGTCTCCGTGGTGCCAGAGGACCCTGATCCCCAACTTCGCCCACCTTGCACTGCATGCAGCCTCCACGTGACCTTGGTTGCATGCACCTCATGGGCAGCCAGCACGTACTTAGCTGCTAACCAGAAGGTTGGAGGTTTGAGTCTACCCAGAGGCACCTTGGAAGAAAGGCCTGGTGATCTACTTCTGAAAATTAGCCAATGACAGCCCTATGGAGCACAGCAATTCAATCTGCAACCAGCCATGGAGACGGTGCAGCACTGGCAATGTTTGTTCCATTATACACGGGATACCCACGAGTCAGGAGCCAACTCACTGGCAGCTAACAACACGTGGTATCTCTGTGGTGCCAGAGGACCCTGACCCCCAACTTTGCCGTCCTTACACTGCGTACAATCTCTAAGTAACCTTATGCCTTGGTCTCATGTCCACCATGGGTGGTGAAATTCGGACCTAATTTGACTTCCATGGGATTGTAAGGGAGGAGGAGAGGGGAAGGAGGTTCTGTAAACCTCTTTTGGGGTTTCTGGCAAGCAGGAAGGATTTTTCAGATTCGAATCCACCAGCTGCTCTTTGGAAACTCTATGGGGCAGTTCTGCTCTGTCCTTCAGGGTTGCTATGAGTCGGAATCCACTCGACAGCAATGGGTAGGCAGCCAAAGCAATGGCCACTACAAAGACCAACCCACCTCTTCATCTTTCTTACAATTGGGGTGCATCCAAAGATATTTTCTTGGGTTATTTGGGTGTCTTTGTGCTTAAAAGCTCTTCTGGCTTTTGGAGTGTGACTGGACCTGGTATCTGCCTCTATGCCCAGAAAGGGGTGAATAGATCCTTTAAGGACTCAGTCAGTGAGTTTGTCTCATTTATTGATCACCTTCTGCATGCTAAGGAAGCACGTAACTTGGCCGAGGATCCCAAGTCAGGAATTCTTCTGTCTAATTCTGCTTCAGCTCTTCTGATGGGTTACTTAGCCTTGGGCAAGCCATTCTTCTTAGGCCTGTTTTCTCATCCGTGAAGCAAGGATAATAATATTGACCTACTTTCCCAGGTTGTTGCAGGGGTTCATTAATTGATAGCTACAGAAAAACTCTGGAAATGCTTTAGAACTCCCCCAAACCTTTGTCTGGGAGCCTGCTTTCCCTACAGCACTCCTGTCACTTGTGTAATTTGGGTTGGCGTGCTGAAAGGAACAGAGGAGAGACTGGGACACAAACATGACTTGCCTGGCATATAAAGAGACAGCAAGCCTGAGCCAATGATGAAGGAAGGTAGTTAGCAGTTAGCAACTGCCGTTAAGGGTTCCATGGCGCCCCACTGACACAGGCCCAGTGATCAGGGATCACAAAAGCACAGATGCTCGAGTCCTAATTGAGGTTGTCATCCTCATACATAAATAAACGAGAGCCCAGTCCTGGACACTGATGGTATGAATGGCTCATCCTGAACAGCT
Organism: Elephas maximus indicus; assembly: GCF_024166365.1. Classification (NCBI taxonomy): domain Eukaryota; kingdom Metazoa; phylum Chordata; class Mammalia; order Proboscidea; family Elephantidae; genus Elephas; species Elephas maximus. The sequence goes on from NC_064845.1 coordinate 8,358,081, forward strand.
GTTACCAACGTCTCTGATATTAATCACACACTCCCTTCAATGGGGCTGAACTTAAGGTAAGAATGCCTTGTCCTCATTCAGCTACTGAGGACTAGTTAATGCCATGGAGTGTGTACGTGTGTGTGGTGGGGAGGGAGAAGCTTTGATTCTCCTCATTATTATAATCACAAAAATAACACTCTCATATCCCACGAGGGGTTACAAAGCATTTTGCATTTGTGATGTCCGTTGAGCCTCAGCAGTGCTGGAAGGCAGGCAAAATGATTATCCCTGCTGACCGGAGGGAAAGGAGTCCCTAGGTGGCAGATAAGGTTAAGCACTCACTAGTAGCCAGAAGGGTGGTGGTTTGGAACCCATCCACAGGTGCCTAGGAAGAAGGGCCTGGTGATCTGCTTCTGAGCCCTGAAAATCCTATGGTGTGCTGTACTACTCTGAAATACAAGGAGTCGCCATGAGTCAGAATCAAGTCAACAGCAACTGGTTTGTTTGTTTTAAATAATAAGAGGGAAACCCAAATCCAGAGAGGTTACTGGACTAGCAGGGTCCCCGGGTTTGCTCTCAGCTACTAACTGAAAGGTTGGCGGTTCAAACCTACCCAGTGGCACCATGGAACAAAGTCCTGACAACCTGTTCCCATAAAGATTACAGCCAAGAAAACCCTCTGGAGCACAGTTCTACTCTGGAACGTGTGGGGTCACCATGAGCCAGAATCAACTCGATGACGATGGGTTTGCTGGACCAGTCTGTGATTATACAGCTAGAATCTGAAATCTTTTGCCTGGTGAGTGCAGAACTCATTGTATTATATCACTCTCTTAAATAACTGTCTCTAGTTCTCTCCTTTGACATCAAATTGAATCGACTCAGAAGTGTAAAATAATATTCACGTCTATCCTTGGTTAAACGCTCACGATATGGCACATGAAGGAGCCCTGGTGAGGCAGCGGTTAAAGCACTTGGGTGCTAACCAGAAAGTCAGCAGTTTGAACCCTTTACCTGCTCCGTGGGAGAAGGATGTGGCAATCTGCTTCTGTAAAGATGTACAGCTTTGGAAACTCTATGGGGGCAGTTCTGCTCCATCCCACAAGGTTGCTATGAGTCGGAATCGACTTGACAGCAGTGGGATTGGTTTGATACGCCACATACTGTACTAAACGCTTTACAGGTGGAATATCACTTCGTCCTCACTCTACGAGGTAGGTATCTTGTGGTGCTTTAGAGATCAACAAACTGAAGGTCAGGTTAACAACTTGCCCAAGGACACACAGATAGTCCAAGCATTCAAGCCCAATTCTACCCTGCTAACTGAGAGAATGCCAGCTGCTGAGAGCCCAGTGATACCACGGTATGGGGCAGAGAACTACTTTTCATGGATGGAAAAAGGAGAAGCTGCCTTTGGCCTCTAGCATACAGGATTGTTCCAGTTCACTGATAATTTATTTCTATAGTTTTATCAGGGGAACCCTACTACCTGTTTGTCAGTGTGTTGTTCTGTGGTAGCTTGCCTGTCGTCTGATGCTGGAAGCTGTGCCCTAGGTATTTCAGATACTAACAGGGTCACCTGTGGTGGGCAGGTTTCAGTGGAGCTTCCAGACTAAGTGGACTAGGAAGAAAGGTCTGGAAATATACCTTCAAAAATTAGCCAGTGAAAACCCTATGGAGCACAACAGAATATTGTCCAATATAGTGCTGGAAGATGAGCCCCCTAGGTTGGAAGGTACTCAAAATACACAGTGGCAAAAAAAAAAAAAAACAAAACTGTGGCTACAAGAGACTTGAGCATTCCAACAATCATTAAGATGGTGCAGGACTGGGTAATGTTTTATTCAGTTGAACACAAGGTCAAAGCCGGCTCAGTGGGCCGCCAACAACAGCATGAGGGGTTGAGGTTGCTGGGAATCTTGGTAGAGGAGCAAAAGAAAATTTCACAAGTGTACGGTAGAACATCTGAAGTTCAGGCTCTCAAGCTCCTATCTTGGTCCTGCCGCCTACTATTTCTGCAGTGTCCCCCCCGACCCCATCTCCACCTGTGAGTCAGACACACCTGGGGTCTGGACTCACATCCTCAAGATGTCACTGCTGGTTTCAGCCGTGGCTGGGTGGGCAGTTCAGAGCCAGCTTCCTGTTTCACTGCCTGCCCACAATGTCTGTCTTTGAGCACATGCCCCATGTCTTGGCTTTCCTAAGCCTTTGCTTTTTGCCCAGGGGTGCCTGAGGGAGTTGAGCAGGGCTGCACATCTTCGTGGAGGGACCACGGGGGGAATGTTCTGACAACCCTTCCTCTGGAAGCACAGTTCTCAGAGGCAACTGCATATCCCCTGGAAGTCCCGTGGAACCCAGTCCTTGCTGTCTGCAGTGGCGACTCCAATCATGAACTCTTATTTTGCGTTTTCTTCCTGCCCTGCCCTGTTTCACCTCCACCATTCCCTGGGATCTTCTTCCAAATAAGCCACCTGCACCCAAATCTTTGTTTCAGGCTTTGCTTTTGGGGGAACCTAAACTAAGAAAACATGTTTCCTTTCTAACAGCCTTTAGGACCCCCTTCACATACTAGAGAAACCCTGGTGGCCTAGTGGTTAAGAGCTACAGCTGCTAACCCAAAGGTCGGCAGTTTGATTCCACCAGGCACTCCCTGGAAATCCTATGGGGCAGTTCTGCTCTGTCCTATAGGGTCGCTATGAGTCAGAATCAACTCGATGGCAACTGGTTCCAAGTACTGGAGCTTCATTCATGTACCTCTTCTGCTAACCTTGGAAGCAGGACTGTGTGGTAATGAGGTACCTAAATTTGAATTCCAGCTCCTGTGTGACCTTGGGCAAGTTACATAACCTCTGAGCCTCAGTTTCCTCATTTGTAAAAGGAAAATTGAAATAATCTTTTCCTCCTGGGGTATTATTTTGTGTGTGTGTGTATTAAATGCTTGAGGCAGTGTCTGACATTCAGCAATGATTGTGCCCACTTGTCTACTGTTGGTCCAGCTACTCTATACTATGCTGGTTATGATAGGTTTTGGAGCGGGAAAGATTAGTCCACATCCAAACTCTTTTTCACTCACAGCTGTGTAACCTTTGACAAATTTCTTAACTTTGATGAGCCTTGGTTTCCTTATCTATAACAAAGATAATAAGACTAGCTACTATAGGCCCTAATACATGGCATTAAGAGGATACAAACCACAACCAACAACACACAACTCCAGAAAGTAAGCTAGATAACTGGGATCTCCTTAAAAATTAAACACTTAAGCTCATCAAAAGACTTCAACAAAAGAGTTGAAGACTGGAAAAAAATTTTGGCTATTACAAATCAGACAAAGTTCTAATCTGTAAAATCTACAAGAAAATCCAACACCTCTGCAACAAAAAGACAAATAATCCAATTAAAAAATGGGCGAAGGAAATGAAAAGACGGCTCACCAAAGAAAACATTCAAGCGGCCAACAGTAAAAAAAAAAAAAAAAGCCAACAGACACATGAGGAAATACTCGTGATCATTAGCCATTAGAGAAATGCAAATCAAAACCACAGTGAGATACCATTTCACCCCCAGCATTACTAGCACAAATCAAAAAAAAAAACAGGAAATAACAAATGTTGGAGGGGCTGCGGGGAGATCGGAACTCTTATGCACGGCTGGTGGGAATGCAAAATGATACAACCATTTTGGAAAATGATATGGTGCTTCCTTAGAAAACTAGAAATAGAAATACCATATGATCCAGCAACCCCACTCCTAGGAATATAAAAAAAAAAAAGAGAAATAAGTCATCACACGAATAGACATATGCACAACGCATGTTCATTGCAGCGTTGTTCACAATAGCAAAAAGGTGGAAACAACCTAGATGCCCATCAACAGATGAATGGATAAACAAACTGTGGTACATATACATAATGCAGTATTACACAATGATAAAGAATATGATGAATCTGTGAAGCATCTCATAACATAAATCTGGATTAATCTGGAGGGCATTATGCTGAGTGAAATACATCAATCACAAAAGGTCAAATATTGTATGAGACCACTACTGTACTGAAAAGTTTTACACATAAAAAGAAACAATCTTTGATGGTTACAAGGGAGGGGAGGGCTGGGATGGAAAAGCACTAAACTGACAATAGGTAAGTGGTAAGTTAGGTGAAGGGTAAGGTAGTACACAATACGGGGGAAGCCAGCACAACTTGTACAAAGCAAGGCCATGGAAGCTCCGTAGAGGCATCCAAACTCCCTGAGGGACCAGATTGCTGGGCTGAGGGCTGTGGGGACAATGGTCTCGGGGAACATCTAGCTCAATTAGCATGACATGGTTTATAAAAAAAATGTTCTACATTGTACTTTGGTGAGTAGTGTCTGGGGTTTTAAAAGCCTGTGAGTGGCCATCTAAGATACTCCACTGGTCTCACCCCTTCGGAAGCAAGGAAGAATGAAGAAAACCAAAGATACAAGGGAAAGATTAGTCCAAAGGACTAATGGACCACATCTACCATGGCCTCCACCAGACTGAGGCCAGTACAACTAGATGGTGCCCAGCTATAACCACTGAGCGCTCTGACAGAGATCACAATAGAGGGTCCTGCATAGAGCTGGAGAAAAATGTAGAGCAAAAGTCTAACTCAAAAAGAAAGACCAGATTTGCTAGCCTGACAGAGGCTGGAGAAATCCTGAGAGTATGGCCCCTGGACACCGTTTCAGCTCAATAATGAAGTCACTCCTGAGGTTTACCCTTCAGCCAAAGATTGGACAGGCCCATAAAACAAAATGAGACTAAAGGGACACACAAGCCCTGAGGAAAGGACTAGAAGGCAGAAGGGGACAGGAAAGCTGATAATAGGAAACCCAAGTTTGAGAAGGAAGAGTGTTGACATGTTGTGGAGTTGTTAACCAATGTCATAAAACAATGTGTACTATAATGAGAAACTAGTTTGCTCTGTAAACCTTCAACTAAAGTAGAATTAAAAAAAAAATAAGACTAGCTACACCATAGGGTTGTAAGAATTAAAAGAGATAATTGTCTAAGTAGCTAATACCTAGCCTGGCTCATAACAGTACTTAGTAAAATGCAGCTGTTATTCTGGTATTGAAATCTTCCTGGTCTCTGGATTTAATCACTTCCTCTTCTGCATTTCTTAGATACTTCCTTATTTGCTTCCTAATAGAGTTATTTGTCCATTTCCTGTCTCCCCAAGACCATATGCTTCTTAAGGGAAGGGTTGTAAGTCATTTTTCCCTGATCCATCTGATAGCGTACCTTCACATGTAGACAAGAGGACTAGGGAGAGTTGCACGAGAGAGCCCGAAGACCTTCCTAAAGCCATCAAATTCAGCTACCTCACTGGACAAGGAAACTGTGGTTTCTGAGTTCAATAGACATTAAGTAGAAGAACGTTCACTGGTGAATGCTATTGACAGAGAAGGCGGGAAAGATAACGGAGAAACAGAGCAGAAGCTGATCTCATTTGACCAGTTGCCGGAAGAGCCTCTAGATTAAAGCAGCTTTTCTCGGAGAGGGCAATGGCATTGAATCGTGGAATTGGGGTGTCTTCATCCACCAGTTTTGGTGAAACTCAGGTGCTTTTTCGGAGAGGCACGTTAAGGCTTTTCAGATCACCATCCCAGCCGTGGCTTCTCTGAAGGAGAGATTCCATATGCAGGGGAGTGGAAGGCCCCTTTGTGACACCTGAGGATGGGGCCATCCTGACTGTGAGTGTGTGGTTGGTGGAGGGTCTGGTGCCATACTCACAATTGTTGTTAATGCTTGAGCCCATTATTGCAGCCACTGTGTCAATCCATCTTGTTAAGGGTCATCCTCCTTTTTGTAGACCCTCTACTTTACCAAGCGTAATGTCCTTCTCCAGGAACTGGTCCCACCAAAATACATAGTAACATGTCCAAAGTACGTGAGACGAAGTCTCACATCCTTGCTTCTAAGGAGCATTCTGGCTGTACTTCTTCCAAGACAGATGTGTTCATTACTCTGGCAGTCCGTGGTGTATTCGATACTCTTCACCAACACCATAACTCAAAGGCATCAGTTCTTCTTGGGTCTTCCTTATTCAAATGTCCAGCTTTCACACGCTTATGAGGCTCTTCAAAATACCATGGCTTGGGCTAGGCGTACCTTAGTCCTCAAGTGACATCTTTGTATTTAACACTCTTAAAGAGGGCTTTTTTTTGCAGCACATTTGCCCAATGCAATATATCATTTGACTTCTTGGCTGCTGCTTCCACAGGTGTTGATTGTGGATCCACGTAAAATGAAATCCTTGACAACTTCATTATTTTCTCCATTTATCATGATGATGCTTATTGGTCCATCTTTGGGGCAGACTGGAAGCTTTGGTGGGTGAGTAGCTGAGAACTGCTGCAGCTACTGTGCTCCTGAACACGATGGACATTAAGGGGTGGAATGTAGCTAAGGGGTCATCTCATCCAAATGGCTATGCAAAGCAGGATTCCACTTAATGGCTTCTTGAACAGTGAACAGAGGCTCACTCCCTCCACACTACCTTCCAACCCCTTCCAAAACAAACAAAAAGCCTTCTAAAACTAAGCTCCCCCTTGGGTCTCTTCTTACTTTCTGGCCTCTTTTCAGTTAATTTTGTTTCATTTTTAGGTGCACCTTTCCAGCCCCTTTTGAATGTTGGTGTTGCTGAGTCTTTGTTCTTGGCCTTCTTTCCTTCTCATTTATTTCACCTGCTTTGGTTTTGGGTACAAATTGGAGCCCTGGTGGCGCAGTGGTTGAGAGCTTGGCTGCTAACCAAGAGCTTGGCAGTTTGAACCCACCAGCCACTCCTTGGAAACCTTATAGGGAAGTTTTACTGTGTCCTATATGGTCACTATGAGTCAGAATCCCCTTGATGGCAACAGGTTTTTTGGTTGTACAGATCTATGCCCTCCAGATTTATAATGCCAGTTTGGTTTCTTTTCCCCCTCTATGTCCTTTATACCTCCAAACTTGGCCTAAACAGAACGCACAAACTCCTCCCAAGTTGTCCCTCCTTCCGAATTCCCTAGCTTGGTGAATGGCATCGTCTTTTACCCAGTTTGCCCTAGCCAAAAAGCAGGGTGCTCTCTTTGTCTCATCAGCCCCTCTCTCAGACACACACACTCTCCTGATTAATTTCCATTTGCCTCCAGATCCATTCCTTCCTTGTCCTCCCTGCTCTGTGCCCCGGAAGATGACCTCTGGAGAGTGCGTTACCCAGGATCCTTTGCCCTCTGTCTCTGGGTTGGGTTCAGCCATGGGGAGGTCCTGGGAGGAGGAAGTGGATGCGTTTTTTCTTCTTGCTCCTTCCCTGCTGGGCCCTGGCTTAGCAGGGGGTGCCTTCCTCCATCTAAGGCTTTGGCTCCTGTTGGACGAGTCTTCTCCCGTGGGTTCAGTTCTTTCCAAGTTCTGATAACCACTGCCTGCTCCTGCCTTTTCACAGCTTCCTGCTGTTGATAGTCCTGGAGTTTCATTGTTCCTTTTGGTACCTGTAACCACACCCACACCTCTCCATACATGGTCCCTTTGTCAAACTCTCATCAGATACATCTTTAAGTGCCCTAGATGTTTCTTGTTCGGATCCCGACAGATACACCAGGCCACATCATTGCTACCTCCTTTATATTTCTCAAACCCATCAGTGACTATTCAACAAAGAAGGAGCTGGTTTTCTAAAATGTAGCCACAAACCATTCCAGGCAGTGGCTCTGGCCACATTTCTCACTATTGCTTTTGACTTGACTCTTGTGGTATGATGTAGAATTATTGGTTCTATAACTTGGCTTTGTTTCTTGCCTCAGACAACATTGATGACCTCTGGATTCCCTTTGGGATTCTCAGACTTCAAAATTCCTACAGGGGTTTCCCATCACTGCATTCTCTTGTACTTTTGCATTCTCTGTAATATAGAAAGTGTGGGACTTGTACCGTCAAGGCCAGCTTCATGGGCCTGTGACCTGTGTACAGACCCACACTTAGCAGGGCCCCTGCTTTCATGCTCTGCTGTCTCCATCTTAATTATTATTAATCATTTGTGAACAAAGACCCCACATTTTCATTTTGCACCGGGTCTTGCAAGTTAAGTAGCTGTTCCTGTGCGCCGTAATACATAGATGATTTAGGCAGTGCGTAGAAATGGCAATGAAAGACACTGACTCATGCAGAGAAAAAAAATGACTTCCTTTTCTGTTCTTTTTCAATCCTGACTATTTCAAGGAAAGGGTTTTAGTTTGGTGCCAGTATACCCTTAACAGCTCCCCTGACACTTATGAATTCCCTCCTTTTTAACATAGAGTGGGCCTCAGATTCCGGGCTTGCAGGAGACCACATAATAACATCATTTTGTTTTCATGGTTACCTTCTATTTATGGTGAGTGACACTCATTTTCCATTATGGAAGTTTTAATATAAAATTTCTTTTACAAATGAATTTAAATAAAAATTGTGAGTCAATTAAAAGCAAGATGTTAAGTAAATAAGCATAGAGGTGACACATGGATATATAGCAATTTTTAAGATTTGTCAGGATAATTAAGGTTTGGGAAACACTAACTGAGGATGAAAATATTCTTCCTTCTACCTTCAGCTCCTGAAAAGTCGACTCCAAGCCCAGCCTGCCCTTGGGGACTCCAGTCAAGTCCTGGGAACCGAAGTTCTGGGAACAGAAATGAGAACTGGATAGGAGCTAATGTTACTCCAACTTAAGGCCTTTGATTTGATTTAAAAAACCCTGATTGTAATACTTGCAAGTTTAACCCAGAAACTAGCATAGGAGGAGCAGAATCCAAGAAAGGCCAAGTGCAAGATCAAATCGTGCATTTATTTATTGCTACAACCCACACCATACCTGAACTGTGACAAATTAGTGGAGACAGAAGGGGTGAGGTTGATATAGCCCTCCAGAAATGACTGAAGGAAGAAGGTACATCTTCCTCTATAAACCTAGACCTGGAGCCCTTCAAGTCTCTTAGGCCTGGGCTTGTCTTGCTCAGCTGGCAACGAATAGGGCCATGGGTGGCTGGCTGGGGGGGGGGGGGGTGGGGGCAGGGGGGTCAGTTTCCCGGTAGCCAGTTCTCCAAGGTTCTGTTTGGCTGGCTGTCCTGATCTGGTGATACGTATTCAGTCTGTGTACCTTTTCATGCCTGTTTATGACATTTACGGTGGCAAAACTTTCCCTACTGGCTACATTATTCATCTTATTACATCCATCATTGATTTCATTGGCTGGCATTTAAAAGAGGAAGCTTGTTAAACTAAGCTGTTACGCTTGTGGTTTTAGAGGCTGGCACAGCAGACAGTTTCTACGCAAAGAAGAAATGAGCTTGAGTGGACAAAAATGCATTTCTTCTCACAACGTGCACACTTCTAGGAAAAGAAAAATTCTCACAAGCACAAGGCATCTCTGAGCACATTTTGCAGGAGCAAACTTCTGATCTCACCAACCCTCTGCAGTGGGTGGTGTGAAATGACTCCTTTGCCTGGGAGGAGGGGCTTGGTACAACCTCCTGGGCCTACCCGACGGTATGTTTGAGAACCATAGATGTGGTCCAGTATCATCTGATTCCTCACAACTTCCGAGTAAGTCAGCCCCCATCTTCTGTCTACAATTTCATGCTTACCTTGGGCAACCCGATATAGGTAGAAGTTGATGACAGTAATAATGTTACCCAAAGCAGGTCCTACTTGGTGGGACTTCTTATCAACAAGGACAAGACGAGGTGAGGAGGATGGAAGAGCATTTATTGCAAGGGCTCAGACAAGGAGCAAGGTATATACATCAAATCAAACTCCCCAAACAAAGAGAGGCAGAACCTTTTATACCATCTCTCACAAGGAAGTACATACATTATGGACTACATAGGTTATCCCGGCGCGCACGAGTGGCAAGACAAATGGCATTTTTTTTTCCTTTGACATGTAGGCTAGTCCACTGGTTTTGACTAGCCTGAGCCACAAGTAGCACTATGAGGACAATGAACGGAAGGGGGCAGGTTCCCCTTGGACTGAGCAGCTGCAAATTGAGCCACACCCAGTGCTATCACTTGAGGCTTTGATAATGACTGAGCAGCTCCTGGTTGCACTGGGTATCAACAATGATAATGATAATATTAGCTAGCCTATTCCAGACACAATACAGAACTCTTGTATCATCTCTAGCTCTTACAACAAATTTGCAAGATAGGTGTTATACGTGAGCTGGTGGTTTACTTGTTGGCTTTAATGTCCATTTCTTGTCCCTTTCTCCTCTCACTATGCGCTGTATTGCAGTAAACTCATTACCTAGCCCCCCTTGCCTACTACCTTCCAGGTAGCTTTAGCCAATAGGAGGTACTGGTGTGAAACTGAGTTAGGGAGGAAGTGTGAATCGAGGGTTTTCTGACCCTGGCCTCTCCCCCTGCCCTGGGCAGCAGCTCTTGCATAGCTGTTGCTCCCTCAGCTCTGCTGGGTGCCTCTGGCTCCTTGGCCTTGGTTAGTTACACCACTCCCCACCTTAGGCCTCCAGCTGCAGGGTGGTTCAGCTTCCTGTTGTTAATCTCTGAGTTACTGTTTGTTTTCTCAGCTCTTCCAACTCCCAGGTAACCAAACCAAAACACCAAACCCACTGCCGTCCACTTGACTCCAACTCACGGCGACCCTATAGGAGAGAGTAGAACTGTCCCATTGGGTTTCCAAGGCTGTAAATCTTTACAGAAGTAGGCTCTCACATCTTTCTTCTGTGAAGTGGCCGGTAGGCTTGAACCACTGACCTTTACAGTTAGCAGCCCAGTGTTTAACCACTGCACCACCAGGGCTCCTCCCAGGTAACCATTTCTCTGGATTAATCACTCCCTGTTTGAATTACCTAGACTGGTTTCTAGTTTCTTGGCTGGACCTGATTGATACGCTGTGGCAGACAGAGGCCAGGAAACTTTTTCTATATATGGCTGGGTAGTAAATATTTTAGGCTTTGTGGACCAACAGGCAAATTTGAGGTACAAAAAAAAATATATATATATATATATATATTTTTTATTGCCCTGGTGGTATTCAGCTGCTAAGCAAAAGGTTGGAAGGTTAAATCCATCAGCCACTCTTTGGAATCCCTTTGGGGCAGTTCTACTCTGTCCTATAGTGTTGCTATGAGTTGTAATTGACTCGATGGCAACAGGGTTTGGTTTTGGGGTTTTATGGTGGTGCAGTGGTTAAGAGCTCAGGCTGCTAAGCAAAAGCCTGGCAGTTCTAGTTTACCAGCCGCTCTTTGGAAACCCTATGGGGCAGTTCTACTCTGTCCTGTAGGGTCTCAATGAGTCGGAATTCAATTGACGGCAATGGTTTTTTTTTTTTTGGTTTTTATTATGTAGATACCTTTTATTGCAAGAGGGAAAACAAATTTCCATAAATTATTTTCGTTTACAGGCCACACAAAAGCAGGCGGCAGGCCAGATTTAGCCAGCAGGTTGTAGGTTGCCATCAACCCTTGAAGTGTGGCAATGAGATTGGAATTTAAGTGGTGTGGAAAACCACTGAGTAATTTTTAAGGAAGGGCGTGATACAATTCAACAACTGTTAAGAAAATCACCCTGGCTGTCATGGTGAGAATAACTATAGGAAAGCAAGAAAAAATATGAGAAAACCAGTTAAAAAGCTACTGTAACAACCCAGGCAGGAGTGGCTGGTGACTGGGACTAAGATGACAGCCACGGAGATGAAGCACTGTAGTTGGACTGGAGAATATTCTCAATCTTGAAGCCAGAGTGACTTACCTGAAATACAAATCCAATCATGTCACTGAGAAAGGCCATCCCAAAGTCACAGATCATCCGGAGTCCAGTTGGTGAGCACCAGGGACTCAGTAGCCACCTATTCCAAACCCCAGTGGAGACACACACCGACGGGAAGGGAAGGGGGAAAGGCCAGGAGAAGGAGGAGGGAGTGGTGTGGTCTGTGTTTCTGTGTGGCAGCAGGGAAAGGGGGTGAACAACAATTAGTTTGGACTGATTTGCAGTTGACAGGAGTTATTGTCCCTATGTGGTGCTTCCCCTATCCTTTCATTCCAGTCTCTAGTGCCCTCAGAGTCAGAGTCTGAGGAATCTACACCTAGCACAGTTAATTTAGAAGGTGAGTGGGTGCTTTCTGATAGCACTCACAGCGACTAGAGAGTCATTGTCATTTTAGATAACCATTTACAGCAGGAATTCTTAACCACGGGCACGTGGAGAGAATTCAGGAATCTATAAACTTGATGGAAAACTCTATTATTTATTTTCACTAACATCTGAATGGAGCCTTGGTGGTGTAGTGGTTAAGAGATCAGCTGCTAACCAAAAGGTCAGCAGTTCAAATCTACTAGCCTTTCCTTGGAAGCCATATGGGACAGTTCTACTCTGTCCCATAGGGTCACTATTAGTCAGAAATGACTCGATGGCACCTAACAACAACAACAACATCTAAATGAAAGTTAGCACTGCCTTCAGTGATAAATAAATGTGGGCAAGAAACTCACGGTGGAATTAACAAAACCAATAGACATCACAGATATTTTCATATCGCATCACTAATGTTATAGATATCTTGAAATATTCATTACTTTCCTAACTCTTATTATACCCACCACTAGAGCTTATTACTTAATGTTTAATAAAGATACATAGATATTACTACATCGCCAATTTGTTTTGTAAAAAATATTTTGATAAGTGTATTTCAATATAATTGTCTTCTTCCGCATTTCAGTATAATTGCTTTCTGCATATTTTATTTCATGCCCTTAAAGGCATTCTTTGGAGAAGGGGTTTGTAGGCTTCACCAGACTGCTAGAGCCTAAACCAGGACCCATCCCCACCTCAGTCATGGCTTCAGCTCCCAGGAGACGTTGGTAGATGGCACTGGACCTGTTTGGGGACAGGTAGAAAGCGGAGCTCCTGAAGCTTCTCTTTGTCTTAATTAAGCACCTTGTGCTCCCAGCCTTCTCCAGCACAGAAACACTTAGCTAATTGTGCTGAACTCAGGGCCAGACCTTGGGGAGAGAGAAACAGATTGTCTGGGACCCTTTGACAATCAATTATTCCCCAAAGCAGAAAGATTGATAGCTTCTGCACGTGTTGGTCCAGCTAATAACACTGCGGATGCTGTTTTAATTCCAAAGTCTTTGCCTAAAATGGGGACTAGGGAAGTGCCTCCAGAGACGGCGCAGACGTGCCATTTGGGGGCGATTTTAACACTATGCATCTTCCTTCTGCCCATCTCTAGTTTCTAGCCTCTCATTTGGATTTCTTCCCACCATTTGGTTTCCTTTCTCAGGTTTTCTTTTCAGGTCAAACAATCTCTTTCTCTCCGTGTTCTGAAATTGCCTTTTTTTGTAACAGGAGCCCACTGACATTTTCTTGTCTTTCTCAGGACCTCTCCAAATCTTTGATGGGGCTTGAGAAAATGGAGGCTGCTGGAACTGGGCTGGGAGTGGGAAGAAGAGTTGGTTGTTGTTTTAACTCCCTACTTGTTGCCCAGAGACCCCCTTGACTCTACCAGAACCGTGAGAAGACATTTTTGTCAAGTTTCCCCATGACTTTGCCAAGAACTTATCCCTGAGAATATAACTAGTTCCAAGCCCAGCCTGAAAACTCAGGAGTTTAAATCAGTTTCTGATGGGTTCCCCTGTGATTGAAAATGTTGAGCTTTCTTTCCCACTGTTGTTGCAAAGAGCTGCCTTCCTCCCACTCAAGCTGCCAATTCACTCTTTACTTCTCTCCCTCCACTAGCTCCAGAGGGCTGTCTTCCTCCTGATGGGTCAAAGAGAGTATTATTGCTAACATGTGGTCCTGCCAGAAGCTTCTCTCCAAGGTCTCACTGAGCCTTGAGGAACACTGGTAGCCTGCTCTAGTGGTTTGGATGTTTTTGTCTCTGTGTTTCAATCGTAGGGAGCCCCAAGACAGGCAGTAGTTTGGGCCTTTTCTGGGATACCAAAAACAAAAAGCAAAACAAACAAAAAACCCATTGCTATCCAGTCAATTCCAACTCATTGTAACCCTATGGGACAGAGTAGAACTGCCCCTATAGGGTTTCCAGGGAGCAGCTGGTGGATTTGAACTGCCGACCTTCTGGTTAGCAGCTGAGCTCTTAACCACTGTGCCATCAGGGCTCCTTTCTGGGGGTGGGGTTACATAATTCAAGCATTTCCTGTTGTTGCACACATGGTAGTTTTAGGCTCCAATTATGGCCATGCTCTTTGAAAGCTCATGGTGACTTGACTAGTTTTCATTCCTTATTGATTTTACTTTTTGCCTTCCAATCTGCATTCTGCAAAGCAGAAGCCAAATGTATCTATCATTCAGGGTCTTGGAGGTAAGTTTAATTTCACTCAAACCTAAATGAAGATGCCTTAATAAAGTGACTATCTACAGAGGTGTGCAGAGGATTCAGGGAACCCACAAGAGATGCTGAGATGCCCAGAGACTAGCATCAGGCAGAGAGTATATCGTCCCTGGACCTGAACGGGGAGTCTCTGGGTGGTACAAATGGTTAGTGTGCTCTACCGTTAGACAAAAGGTTGGAGGTTTGAGTCCACCCAGAGTCACCCTGGAAGAAAGGCCTGGCAATTTACTTAAAAAAAAAAAATCAGTTACTGAAAACCCTATAGAGCACAGCTCTACTCTGACACACATGGGGTCGCTATGAGTCTCAGTTGACTCAGTGGCAACCGGTACATCTGTGAGCGCTGAAGCCACAGAGGAGGGGCTGCTCAGCAGAATTTGTCATCAGGGTGGGATATAGCCACCACCGGGATCTGGTACTAAAGCAGAGAGGATGCCGAGACCTCACCCCCTTCTCCAACCCTCATGTTCCTTCTAGTAGCTCTTACTGAATGGACTCTAACAGAAGCTAGAAGGCAAGCAGCCCAGGCCCCAAGCAATGCTGCTCTAGGGAGGCCAGCTTCTGGGCCACAGAGCCCAGCACAAAAATGCAGACTGGATGGGCGGCATTGAAATATCCAGATATCCCTAACAACGTCTGCTTTTCCCTTGTCTGCACTGTGTCTCTGCCTTGGCCCCTTTCTTTCTAGTGTGTGGAGTTCTTCACTTTTCACAGAAATATCCAGCCACACCAAAAAGATTAGTGAGCAAGTGAATTTTACTGAAGACATCACAGGGGGGCAGAGGTGGGATCTTCATCACATACTCCATGACATACAGTGTGGTGACATCTCTTCCCAAAGAGCATGTCACCTCCTATATGGATTGAATCATGTCCCCCAAAATGTGTGTCAACTTGGCTAGGCCAGGATTGTGTGATTGTCCACCATTTTGTCATCTGATGTGATTTTCCTTTGTGTTGTAAATCCTACCTCTATGATGTTAATGAGGTGAGATTACAGTCCGTTATGTTTATGAGGCAGGACTCAATCTACAAGGTTAGGTTGGGTTTTAAGTCAATCTCTTTTGGAGATACAAATGAGAGAAGTGAGCAGAGAGACGGGGTATCTTATACCACCAAGAAATAAGAGCCAGGACAAGAGTGTGTCCTTTGGACCTGGGGTCCCTGAGCTGAGAAACTACTAGTCCAGGGGAAGTTTGATGACAAGGACCTTCCCCCAGGCCCAATAGAGAAAGCCTTCCCCTGCAGCTGGCACCCTGAATTTGGACTTCTAGCCTCCTAGACTGTGAGAAAATTAATTTCTCTTTGTTAAAGCAATCCACTTGTGATATTTCTGTTATAGCGTACTAGATGACTAAGACACTACTCAATTGTCTTGGGACCCATAGATGATCTGGGACAGTCCTTCACTCCTGTTGCAATCAGAGTCTAGGCTCCCAGCAGTTGTTTTTCTTAATTTATGATCTTCTCTCCTGTCTTGGGGTTATCTAGGGAAACAAAACCAATAAGATTTTGTAGATACAGACATATGATTTACTTCAATAGATTGGCTCACACAGTTGTGAGGGCTGGCAAGTCCAAAATCTGTAGGTCAGGTGGACAGGCTCGAGACTTCTGTAGACTTATGTCCCAAGATCCTCTATTTATAGTCTGAGGCAGAAGACACCTTAAGGAAACCCCCTTTTCGACTGATTGATAACATGATTACATCGTGGAAAATGATCACATTACATTCAATGACATTGTGGAAGAGCAAGAAGACTAGTGTTTGGCCAAACCACTGGGAATGAGAGTCTAGCCAAGTTGACGTATAAAATTAACCATAGCATCCCACATACCTATAAAACCCTCACTCCTCTCTTAAGCAAGCAATCTGCCTGTCCCAACTTGTCCACATTTATATTCAGCTAATATCTGACCTGGAGCCCTGCTGGCACAGTGGTTAAGAGCTACGGCTGCTAACCAAAGGTTGGCAGTTCGAATCCACCAGCTGCTCCTTAGAAACCTTGTGGGGGCAGTTCTACTCCATCATATAGGGTTGCATGCCATGAGTTGGAATTGACTCCATGGCAACAGGTTTGTTTTGTTGTTGTTATTGTTAATAAAAAAAAAAAAAAAAATTTTTAATAGCTGACCTTTTTGGGGAAGTGCTGTTGTTTTTTGTTTTTTCCGAAGAGAGACCTGAGACATCCTGAGTTCTTTGCTCTCTAGGGTTGTGAGAAAGACCAATGGTAAGGAGGAAGCTGTTAAAGCTTTCGATAGTACCAGGTTTTGCCCAACTTCCTTAATCGTAAGAATTTTTGAGTTCTTGTTCAAATGTATATTCCCAGTTTTCCCCCTGGAAATCCTGATTCAGGAGATAATGATCAGGGCCTGTGAATCTGTATTTTTAATGAGGACTTCAAGTGATTCTCAAAATCAAGCAAGTATAGAAAACTCTGGATTTCCACTATACCAGTGTTTCTCTGGCGGCACAATGGAATCACCTGGAGAGATTTTAAAATATACCAGTGCCTGGTCCTACCCCCAGCATTTCTGATTTAATTGGTCTAGGGTGAGAGCTGGGTGTTGGGATTTTATAAAGCTTCCAGGAGGCTCTAATGAACAGCCAGAGTTGAGGGCAGCTGCTCTGTGTGTTCCTCCAGGGCAGGGACCCCAGTGCTGGTATAGTGTCTGCCTTAATTTGTATGTGTCCACTCCATGTCTCATTTTCTTATTTTGAAAGTGATTCTCGTCTGCTAAGCTTGAGAGTTTCATAGATAAATCTGACATCTGTGGCCAAAAGTTTCCATGTTGTGGTGGAGAAGTAAAAAAAAACACAAAAACCTGCTGCCTGTCAGTTTACTTCACAGCTGACCCAGTAAAGGTTCTGCTCTTTTGTGGCAAGATCTAAATGCCTTCTTCTGCAGATGTTACAGGCTCCAATTGAAGAAGTTTGCTGGTACAGCTGCACAAAAGAATGAGCCTTTTATCACTGGACCTTCCACTGTGGACTTAACACAGATACTTACAATGACCCTGGACCCAAGGAAATGGACTGTCTGTACATGGCAAAAAATTCTTCTCAAAGAGCACTAAACAATTATTTTAAAAATTATTTCCACAACACTCTGTATGGTGTGCATGTGTGGCTTTGTGGGACTAAAAACCACCACAGGGCAAGAAAGGCTAACTGGAGAATTTATAAATTAGCTTCCATTTATCCTCTAAACAAATAAGCTATTTATTACTAAGGGAAGCCTGATAAGAGAAAATACTGTGGGATTGAGATTCCAGACCTGGTTCTTGTACCTACCATTTAAGGGCCTGCTGGGGCATGGCTTCTAATCTCACTGGATCTCAGTTTGCTTATCTGTAAAATGGAGTTAATAATAATAGCCATCACTCAAGGCCACAGGAGGATCAAATGACATAAGAGAACAAAAGTGATTTGTTAACCTTGGCATGCAAATAAATGCTTAGCCCCAAAGAAGTGGTAGTTATTACTGCTGCTATTGTTGTTACGAGCCGCTGCGTTTATCAGAAAGGACCCAGTACACAGCTTTCATAAATCCACATCAGAGTGGCAAATTCTTCACCCTCACAGTGTCTGTCAAGGCCCAGGTGAGTACACTGCCATGTAGGATGTGAAATATTTTTATGCACCCTTTCTATCTGAATAGGTATGCCAAGTTATTCCAAAATATGGCCGGCCTTCCACTGGATGACCCTGACTGGAAATTATAGAAATGTTTTCTTCCTCTAGAACTTCCTGATTACCGGTACCTTCCAGTTTTCTAAAAGAGCCATATCCCCTGTCTGAGTCTGGGGTTTCTAGAGGAGAAAAACCAGTGATATATATATATACATATACACACACACACACATATGTACAGATAGATAAATATCGAGGGAGGGATTTAACTCAAGGAAATGGCTCATGCAGTCGTGGGCACTGGCAAGTCCCATATCTGTGGGTCCAAGAGCAGGCTGGAGACCTCTGTTGGCTCATGGGGCTGTAGGGGGTGCAAACCCAAAATCTGCAGGTCAGGTGGCAGACAGGAGATGTCTACTGGCTTACATCCCAAGAACCAGAGGCCAGGCAACAAGAATAGTGCAGGGTCAGGAGAGAGTTAAGCTTTGTCATTACATCCATTTATATACTCGAGGCAGGTCACACCCCTAAGGAAACTCCCCTTTCAACTGATTGGCTGATGACATCAGATCGCATCATGGAAGGTGACTACGTTATGGAAGAGCACCCAGTCCAGTGTCTGCCAAACCACTGAGAATCATAGCCTAGCTAAGTGGACCAACATTCGCCATCACATCCACATAAAATAACACGAAATTGCCATCATCATGGGCCCCACGACCAGAAATCATTCGTGCTAAGGTGTCAACGCTCTTACACGCAGTTGCATTTAAAACAGCTTATTTCTACTGGTGGACTCAAAAAAGTCATTTGTCTTGTTATATTAAAAACAAATGGTTAGTGTAAATTTTCTTCATTTGATAGGAAATATCTTTTTTGTTGTACTTTAGATGAAGGTTTACGCAGCAAACTAGTTTCTCTTAACAATTAATATACATATTGTTTTGTGACATTGGTTGCCAACCCCATGACATGTCAACACTCTCCACTTATCGACCTTGGGTTCCCTGTTACTGGCTTTCATGTCCCCTCCTGCCTTCTCGTCCTTGCCCCCGGGCTGGTGTATCCCTTTAGTCTTGTTTTCTTTTATGGGCCTGTCTAATCTTTGGCTGAAGGGTGAACCTCAGGAGTAACTTCAGTACTGAGCTAAAAGGGTGTCCAGGGGCCATACTCTTGAGGTTTCTCCAGTCTTTATCACAGCAGTAAGTCTGGTCTTCTTTTTTGTGAGTTAGAATTTTGTTCTACATTTTTCTCCAGCTCTGTCCAGGACCAATTGTGATCTGATAGGAAATATCTTTATAAAAGTACGCAGAGGTCTGGGAGTGTAGTGTGTGGAGCAGTGCGATTTGGAGAATGCTCTTGGAAGTGCTTTTGAAAATGGGATCCGGGACAAGGACTGATAACTGGTGGGAAGATGATCAAGAACCTCTGACATTTAATGTGTGTGAGTAATGTTGAAGGTGACTAAATTATAAAACAGAAAGGAGTCTTTATTGAGCACTTATTGTATACCACCACAGCGCTAGCTACTGCACTTATTTGATTCTCTTAGCAATCCTGCTGGAGCCGCACTGCTTCTATTTTATACAAAAGGCACAGAGATGTAAAGTGACTTGATCAAGATCATATGGCTTGACTGTTTTGTTGGGTTCCAGAACCCATATTCTTTCTTTTCTGCTCAAGGGAAATTAAGCATAGTAACTTTGAGCATATATACATACTGGCAAATTATCAAAGGGAGAAGAAAAGCACAAAAATTGATGTTTGAAATATAAAGTGATGCCAGGAGGAGTCATTTATGTCTCATTTATGCCTAATTACCACGTAGCACAATAATGATGATGATTAAATATCTGACAGATGAAGTTGGCTGTACATTTTATTTGATCAGAACAGAAAGCACAGCACATACAGGCTTCATCTCCATCATTTCTTGCCCACGCATCATGGTCATTTGTTCCTAATGTCAATAAATCACCAGCGATGCTGGTCAGCAGTTCCAGACCAGCACCTGTAGTCTAGACATAAAACAAGGTAGAGTCACATCTAGGCTTTGCATTAATACAAACAAAAGAATAATCTATGAATTTGCTAATTATTCCTCCCTGCTGTGTTCAGGTATCATTAGGCAAAACAAATTACACTTAGATTTAAGTGACTCAAAGCTTCTGCTCTTGTTATTGAATTTGCTTAGATGGGTTTTTAAAATTTGTGATTATGGTAAGTGTCTAGGTCTACAGTGAATGAGCAAATTACCTGATTTGTTTTTTCTGGTGAGAGAAGGGAGGCTGCTTAAAATTGCAGAGGATGAGGGAGGGTGGGGAAGATCCAGCTGTGCTGTAGGAGAATGTAGTGGGTGAAGATCCAGGAAACCTGGCTCTGTCATTGTTTTCTGGGTAATGCTAACCTGTGTGTCTCATTTTTCTCACTCCTAAAATGAGGATAAAAATAATATTCACCTTATATGGCATGTCTTAGCCCCCGAAAGCAAACCCTGGGACAAGAATTTTGAGTGCAAGTCGTTTATTTTAGATGAGCAGGCTACAGCTATGGACAACGGGACTCAATCCTACTGGACCCCTGTATTATCTACTGCTGTATGACAAATTGCCCCAAAATTTAGTGACTTAGAACAACAATACATATTTATTATACTTACATTTTCTGTAGATGAAGAATTCAGAAGAGGCTTACCTGGGTAGTTGTGGCCCAGGGTCCCTCATAAAATTATAGACAACTTGTTGGTTGGGGCCGCAGTCATCTGAGGGTTTGAGTGGGGATGGAGAACCTATTTCCCAGGTGACTCAGCCATATGGCTGGTGGGTTGTTGATAGGTATCTTAAGTTATCTAGTGCTGCTATAACAGAAATGCCACAAGCAGATGGCTTTAACAAACAGAAATTTATTCTTTCACAGTCCAGGAGGCTAGAAGTCCCAATTCAGGGTGCCAGCTCCTGGGGAAGGCTTTCTTTCTCTGTCGGTTCTGGGGGAAGGTACTTGTCATCAATCTTCCCCTGGTCTAGGAGCTTCTCAGTGCAGGGACCCTGGGTCCAAAGGCTATCCTTTCTTAGTGGCATGAGGTCCTCCTCTTTCTGCTCTCTTTCTCTTCTTTTAACTCTTGTAAGATAAAGGGTGATGCAGGCCAACCCCCAGGAAACTCCCCTTGGATCAGGGCTGGGGCCTGAGTAAGGGTGTTGCATCCCACCCTAATCTTCATTAACATAACCCAATCTTGCCTCATTAACCACAGGCAGAGATTAGGATTGACAACACATAGGAAAAGTATATCAGATCACGAAATGGAGGACAACCATACAATACTGGGAATCATGGCCTACCCAAGTTGACGCACAATTTTGAGGGACACAATTTAATCTGTAACAATAGGAGACCTCACTTCCTTGCTGTGTGACCTTTCCACAGGCTGCCTGACTGTTCTCATGACATGGCAGCGGGCATTTCCAAGAGTAAGCTATTCAAAAGAGAAACAGCCTTTATATGAGCTAGGCGTGGGAGTTACAGAGTATCACTTTCCTTGAATTCTAGCCATTAAAAAAATTAGAAAACCAAAAAAAAAACCCAAACCCAGTGCTGGCTAGTCAATTCCGACTCATAGCAACCCTATAGGACAGAGTAGAACTGCCCCATAGAGTTTCCAAGGAGCACTTGGCAGGTTCGAACTGCCGACCCTTTGGTTAGCAGCCGTAGCACTTAACCACTACACCACCAGGGTTTCTAGCCATTAGAAGGGAGTCATTTAGTACAGACCATATATGAGGGGAGGGGCATTCAGCTCCACCTTTTGAAGGGAGAATTTCAAAGAATTTGTTGACATTTTAGAAAATAGCCAGCCACATACCTTGTGTGACACTTGTGGAATACACTTCAGAACTTCTCTTTTTCTGGAGAGTGGAAGAAGCTGAGTTATTTATCAACTGACTCCCATCATTATTGGTTGAGAATTCTGGGTGGCATCCAGAGACAAGAATGAGTCAATGAGGGGAGGGAGGTGGTTCTTCTGTCCTGAATGTTGCTTGAGAGATACTCCCTGAGGTTCTAGAAGGTGCTAAAGAGCACAGATGACAAATTGTGCTGCCCCAGGCTGGACTTTTCCTGCCCACAACAGGGCCATTAGTGCCCACTCAACTGCAGGCCAGTTGAGGTATCTGAGCTCAGTTTAAGCCTAGCTCCTACCCCGGGCTTCAAACTGGTGCACTTTGGTTTAAACCCCAGCTGAGAATTTGCATTTACCCCAGATATACTGAATCAGAATCTAGATTTTAAACAAGATTCACCAGGTGATTTTTATGTATAAAACTTTGAGAACCACTGCTCTACTAGTGGCTCTCAGAATTGGTTCCTAACCAGCAGCATTGGTGTCACCAGGGAAATTGTTAGAAATGTAAATTCATAGCAGGGGTTTGAACTGGAATGAACCTGTTTGAAGCCCTGCTTTTACCCTCTTATCCCCATTCATCACCATCAGAAGAACCTGCCTTTTTCTCACGTTCATCTTCCTCAGTTGAAAATGGGACTGAGGATCTTGTTCTATTTCCTAAAACCCCATTGCTTGGATTAGCAGAGGATTTCCATAATCCATGTAAATGGGAGATATTTATAAATATATACACACACACATGCATGCACAAAGACAAATTGCAGCCCTCTCTGCTTTGCTATTTCTGGTACTAACCTTCACTTATAATGCCATCTTTATGTAATTACAGTGCTGCAGTGGTGGATCATGATTTCAAAATACAATCATAATCACCATCAGAAGAAATGGATGATAAGATGAAAAACAAGCACAAAGCAATTAAAAAGTCCTTGGGAATGGGCTTGCCATGCCTTCTATGCTCAGACCTTGGGACGGTCTGTGTCTCGGAGTGATGTGAGTGAGGGAGGAATATGGTGTGTGTATATTTGCATATATGTGTATGTTTATGTACATGTTTACTCTTATTATAAATCTCAGCCTGGGACTGGAGTGTAAATATGCAGTGAAGTGGCTGGATACCTGGAGACTGCCATCCTTCTGTCTGATTGGAGCTTTGTGTTTACTTAACCATGGCCTTAGTAGTCAGGAAGTGTGGG
Organism: Elephas maximus indicus; assembly: GCF_024166365.1. Taxonomy (NCBI): domain Eukaryota; kingdom Metazoa; phylum Chordata; class Mammalia; order Proboscidea; family Elephantidae; genus Elephas; species Elephas maximus. The sequence goes on from NC_064845.1 coordinate 8,381,144, forward strand.
GCACAGAGTGTAATTCATGACCCATGTAAAGACTAAGACCCTTTATACCTCCTCCTGCTAAAGATACTTTTTATGCATTAATTCCCCAGTCATATTTTTTCAGGAAGAAAGGCCTGGCAATCTACCTAGGAAAATCATCCAATGAAAACCCCATGGTTCACACCAGCCTGAACCAAAATTGATCATGGGAATGGTGCAGGACTGGGCAGCATTTTGTTCTGTGGGTCGCCATGAGTCCCAGCTGACCTGATGTCAGCTAACAAAAAGTTAGCTTTTTTCAAGTTGTTTTTCTATGCTGGAAAAATAATTTTCCACTCCCAGAATCCACCTGCTCCTCCATCCCTGCTTTCCCAACCCTTCTTCCTCCCGTTATTCTTTAGCAAATCCCTCCACCCCCATCACTGACTGAGATGTGCACAAATTCAATAGCATCCTATTTTCTCTGCTGGGCAACCTGCCAGCTAGAAGCAGAGGGGCCTGGCTCACTTGGTGTTGGGGGCACTGCTCCTCCTGCTTGCTGCGTTCTTGTAAACCTATTGAAATATGAGGAAAGTCATTTTGCAGTGCCTGGAAAGCTGAACTCTTCTTCGTTTCTGGCTTGGTGTGCAGTGAAGGCCCAGTGTACTTTGCCAAATCTTAAAACCTTAAGGAGTTTGTGCATCCAATTTTAGGGCTGCCTTTTTCCTCCAGAAAGTTCCCTGGGGCTATCTCATATAAAATGCTATTTTGAATATCGTATTTGGACACATGGATGAAAATTTTAGTTCAGTGTTACTTGCCTGAATAAGGAAGAATATTTTAGGAGAAACCAAACCTGTTGCCGTCGAGTCAATTCTGACTCATAGCAACCCTATAGGACAGAATAGAACTACCCCATAGGGCCTCCAAGGAGTACCTGGTGGATTTGAACTGCCAACCTTTTGGTTAGCAGCTGCAGCTCTTAACCACTGCACCACCAGTGTTTAGGAGAAAAGGAGAGGGTATTTTAAATTATTGTTGTTGACATTGTTATTATTATTTTGCTTGGGCTTGAAACAGTATTAGGACTTTGGATCAAAAGGTCCCAGTGGCTCTTGAGAGCAGGAGCTTTTATCATCTATCTTCTGCGTTCTCACCCTGTTTGTCCCTGGCTGCTGTGCTCCTGTGTGAGTGGGGAGCAAGAATAGGAAATGTAGGAAGTGATGGTAGTGGGAGAACGTACATGGAAAATCCAAATCCTCTTTTATTTCTTCACTAAGGCGCCACATATACCTGTCTATGAGCCTCTCAACAAATTTGTCTCCTACATCCAGCCTTCTTCTGAGTTGACAAGGAGAGATACTTAGAAATGTCATCTTTGGCCAGCTTGTCTCCCGCCAGCTCTGAAATCTCATCCTCATGATTTTATAGCTCTCGAACTCTTTGTAAGCATTGCTGGAGGGAGCTGCTGTTTTGTTAAAGAGATTGTTTGGATGAGGGAGTGTGCTTAGGTGTGATTCTTGGTCTGTGATAGTCATGGCTGATGCCAAAGATAGAAAACAGGGCATTGTATTTTTACGCAAATAATGAGCGCCTTCTACATCTGTTTGCCAATTCCTCCTCTCCCCTTGCCCCCATTTTCGTAAGTGCTGCTATGCTAATTTTTTACATGGTGCTATAAAAAAAACTAGCATAGCTCAGTTAAGAAAATACCTCATAGGGTGGAGGGAGCGATTGGCAAAAGTAAAAGGCTCGTGTTATTTGCATAAAATATCGTAATTTCAGAAAATTCATTCAATTTTAAAAATTAAAACAATGGCCTCGTTCAAAATAGTTCTTTTTTCTTTTTTTTTAATTAAATGTGGGTTCTTTTAAGCAGATTCTTTTCACTTATCTAGCACAAAGATATCTCCTTTCGCTAGGAATTCTTTCGCACTAAGTTCCTTGCTACTGTACCTTCTTCAGCTTCTGAAATCTTACTCTTTTTTGACTGCTGGCTAAGGATCTTCTGTCTCCCGGCTCTTCCATCACTGATAGCGTTTTCCCTCATCTGTGGCAACCGAACATACTCTAATAAATTAGCTGCTCAGGATTGCTGTGTAAGAGGGATAGGAATCCAGCGAAGTATAGCAAATTATTTTTATCTCCTGCTCCCTGTTAAGCAGAGGTTGTTATTCTGTTATCTATGTTTTGAATCTAGCTATTTGATCTTCAAAGCCTGAAAGTAACTTCCGTGCACAGTTTTATTGTGCTAGGGATGCCAGTGGCAGCTATAAATTCGTCTGGCTGAACCGCATCTACTTGCCACATCCTGAAAATATGTTCGACTGTATTTTCCCCCGCACACCTATATATCGTGGCCTGTAGTGATACGACTTCCACATAAAAAGATAACATCGTCACTTCCCCGAACCATGCTGATCTGGCCATTTCTTATTTAGCTAAGAAGAGTGTTACAGTCGACATGTCACCGAGAGGTTTGCAAGAGCCAATCTCTCTTTTTCCAGAACTGCAATTAGATCCAACAAGAAAGAAGAGGGTTGTGGTGCGGAAGCCTTAAATTCACAGACATTGTCTGGACATTTTGAGAAGACAAAGACCTTGGTGTCATTCTGTCTGAATCTGATGACGTGAAGAATGTGCCCTTTGTAAACCTGAACTTGGATTTGGAAACACCAGGGAGCTGGGATGGCTTGTTTCCATCAGCTCTAACTGGTCTGCTCTAACTGGAAGGAGATAAAAAGAGGAAGAAGAAGGCATTTGAGAAGCAAAGGAAAGGCAGTGGCTTGCACTTGCTCATACCTGGGGCAGAACAGGTTGAGGCTGGTATGATGCAACCAAGTTTCTTATGTCTGCTTCACACTCCTTGCTATGGACTGGATTGTGTCCACCACAGTCCTAACCCCTACGTGCCTGTGGATGTAATCCCATTTGGAAATAGGGTTCTCTTTGTTATGTTAATGAGACCATATCAGTATAGGGTATGTTTTAAGCCAAACACTTTTGAGATATAAAAAAAGCACAGATTAGACACTGAGACAAGCGAGGACCAATGGGGGAGGATAGAAGGTACATGAAGAACACCAAGGAACCAAGGAACAGTTGTTGAAAGAGACAGAGATTTTCCTCCGGAGCTGACAGAGAGAGAGGCCTTCCCCTAGAGTCGGTGCGGTTCTAACGTGTCCTATGGGGCCTCTCTGAATCAAAATGGACTCCATGGCGGAAAACAATAACAAGAAACCGAGAACACTCCTCCCTCATGCTTCTCTTGCTTCCTCCAAATTCTGGCTGGCTCAGGACTCCTGATGCCTCTGGATCTTTCTAACGTTCTTCATCATTGTCTCTCTCCCAGTTCCTATTTCAAATACTTGAGAAAGAGAATCTGATGGGTGTAGCTTGACCTTCCATCTGTGGCCACCCTAGAGGCCGCCGACAGACTGTGGCTTGGCTGCTGTTGCCTTAGATTTGTACCCTGGCTGTGGCCAGAATGGCAGGGTCAGGCGGTATAAAACGCATCCTCCGGGGCTGCGTGCTGTACAGGGGCTGTGAGTAGGGAACATTTGGGGGAATGATGGGCACCAGCCAATCTCACCTCAATTTCTCCCACGCAGCAATCACACAACTCAGGTTTGTAATTCACTGTGTACTCCAAGTGCAAAAGAGCACACAAACCAAGCCATACAGCACATGGCAGTTACAGGATGCTGATTGTTGATACTTTTGGTTCAAAAGGAAGGCTTCTGTGCAAAAACCCACAGGAGGAAAAAATAATAACAACAAACAAAAAACACTTAAGAGTGATTGAACTCATGGAAATATGAATACGCAATCATTTTATGCCCTTCGGGAATGAATAAAAGATCAAAGTTGGAATAACAGAACAAAGAACCCCCCCATTTTTTTTTTTCACTTTTTCTGTTTGAGAAAATTCACCCAAGGGCTAGAGATTTCAACATTGTTTCTCATCTATGAATGCAGAATATAATCCAAAAGGCAGCTAGAGGCTTACTTGCCCCTTGAGACCTAGGAAAATTTGATGTGAGCCCCCAAATTCCATGGTCCATGGGGAGCCTTAGATCTAAGATTTCTGCTGCTTTCTAAGGTAGGGATGTGAGTGGGGTGGGCACTTGTGTCCTATTGACTTTCTCTGCTACTTGGGTTCGACTGCCTTGAATCTGACTTTGTCTTTAACAGGTCCATTCTAATATGAAACTGCCTCTTTGGGGGAAGGTTTCCCAAGGGGCCATCTCAAGGAGCCTCGTTGTATAATGTAAAGTCTTTGCTGTCTCCTGGCCTCTTCTCCCTCTCTCCCAGCCCTGCTACTCACCCTCCCTCTCAGGTTTCTCCAGATGCCCAAGGTCTTCCATTTCTCTTTCTTCAATGCCCTCCCCAGATTTCTTCTCCCTAGTTTGCAACATCTGTTGTTGTTTTTGTTATTTGTTGGGTTGATTCCCACTCATGGTGACCCCATGTGTGCAGAGGGTTTTCAAGGCTGTGACCTTTCAGAAGCCAGTCACCAGGCCTGTCTTCTGAAGTGCCTTAGGGTGGATTTGAACTGCCAACCTTTCAGCTAGTAGTTGAACCCTTAACCATTTTTGTCCCCTAGGGACTCCTTTGTAACACCTAAGCCTATCAAAAAGCTAAACAGAATGCGGGGATTCCCACTTAACAATCTCTATACTTATAAGAAGGCAATTGGGATCATAACCAGCACATAGATACTAAGTAAGGTATGTAGTATTTTATAATTTAAAAACCCTACGAATTTGTGAGATTAGTGCCATTACCTCCCTTTTGTCAATGACCAAACTTGAGTACTGAGGTTAAGTGAGGAATCCAGGATCACTACGTGACCAAGTGGCAGCTTAAATGCCAGTATGGAAGTTGTGCTAGATTCCAGTAGATTTAGTAAATGCCATAGGCTTCACATACTTGTATTTTTAGCAAGATTTTTTATCCACCTGTCAATGCGTCCTTGGATCCATGTTCCTGGACAACTAGGTGGATCAGTTTCTGGCTGAATGGTCATCCCCAGAAAGTGCTTATTAGGTGAATGGTCTTTTGCCATTTCTGGCAGCCAAGTATTCGTCTTCCCTTCCGGACAACACCCTGACTTCCTTCAGGGGCATTGCTTGTCCTCCACTATGGGGCGTTTGGTGAGTGGGAAATACAGGTGGAGTCCTTCTGTAGCTTTTACTGCCCCAGTATAGCTAGGAGCCAGCCAGGAGGACCTTTTTCTGGGTCTTCACATCTTGAATGGAGTGAATGGTTAGTGCTTATTCATTCCAGAACCAACCTCCTAGGCAAGACTGTCATGTACCTGATTTTGTCCTGATTCTCGCTGTCCTAGGCATGGTTCTTTGGCCTTCTTTTAATTCATATCTGTGATCATTAAGGTTGTGTGTCAACTTGGCTGGGCCATGATTCTCAGTAGTTTAGCAGTTATGGTGTAGTTTGGCAGTCGTATGATGATGTGATCACTCCTATGATGAGATTTGATGTAATGAGATCACCTCCATGATGGGGTCTGCTGTGAGTAGCCAATCAGTTGCAAGGGAGTTTCCTTGGGTGTGTGGCCTGCATCAAGTATGAGTGGACATTCTGGCAAGGCTTGTGGGCTTTTGCTGGCTCTGGATCCTGCAGCTGGCTCCTATTCATCTGACCTCTGGTTCTTGGGACTTGAGCGAACAGCTTACCTGCTGTCTTGCCTATCAGCCTTAGCAGCCTGTGACAAGAGCCCTGCTCTCTGACCTGCTGATCTTGGGTTTGCCAGCCCCTGTGGCTTTGTGAATCAGGGGAAGCCTCTGTCCTGACCCATGGACTTGAGCCATTCCAGCCTCTACAATCACGTAAGACATTTCCTTGACATAAATCTCTGTATATATTTATATGCTTTGCTGGTTTTGCTTCTCTAGAGAGCCCAGCCTAAGACGACATACTTTGCCTAACTTCCCAAGAATGTGTTCTGTTTACTGCAACCAAAAGACCTCAATGAGAACAGACCTCTCTAGTAGCACATCACACTTTGTCTGTAGATCTTTGCCTTGTTTGTTACTGTTTTTCAATGTCTGGGATAAATATGTAGATTGATCAGGGTTCAGAACAATTACAGTAAATGGGAATGATGGATTAAAATTGGTAAAATATTACAAATAAGGATGAGTGCAGCTCAGCATTTTAGAAACTCAAATCCGACTGCACTCCGAGATAGAGAAGTCTGTGCTGTAACAATAATAGGCCCCATGTTACAAAGAAGGCATTGTTATCCCATTGCACAGATGAGAAAACCGAGGCTCCAGTTGACTCAGCTAATACCTGCTGGGTAATGGGATTCAAACCCAAGTTCTGGATTTTTCCATAATGCTATAGGTAGTAGCAAAGCTATGATCATAGAGGGTTGCAGTCACAGACCAACCCCAATGAAAGCAGTTCTGTGTCCAAAGGCTGTGATAAACTCAAGTGTGGGTTCAGCAGGTGAGGACCCTTGGGCAAAGCAACCAGCAGCTGAGGCAAAGCACTCTTCAGGGGGCACTTAAAATCAAGACAGTTTTCCTGCACTGAAAGATTCAACATAGTGAAGATGTCCGCTCTCCCTAAAAAAAAAAAAAAAATTAAGTTGATCTAAATATCTAATGCAGTTCTTATCAAAACACCTACCAAATTTTGTATAGACATAGAAAAGTTTATTCTAAAATTTATGTGGAAAGATGCATGGCCTAAATAGCTAAAATAATTTTGGAAAAGAAGAATAAAGTAGGAGTTATGGTTTACTATATAGCTATAGTAATGTTAAGGTTTACTAAGTAATCAAGAAAGCGTGGTGTTGGTGGGAGAGGGGGAGATCAATGAAACAGAATAGAGAACCCGGAAATAGACCAACACAGAAAGGCCTAACGGATTTTTGACAAAGGTGAAAAAGCAATTCAGTGGGGGAAAGGCAGCCTGTCTTAGTTATCTAGTGCTGCTATAACAGAAATACCACAAGTGGATGGCTTTAACAAAGAGAAATTTATTCTCTCTCAGTCTAGTAGGCTAGAAGTCCAAATTCAGGGCACCAGCTCCAGGAGAAGGCTTTCCCTGTCAGCTCTGGAGGAAGGTCTGGTCATCAGTCTTCCCTTGGTCTAGGAGCTTCTCTGAGCAGGAACCTCAGGTCCAAAGGACACACTCTGCTCCCAGCACTGCTTTCCTGGTGTTATGAGGTCCCCATGCCTTTCCACTGCTTCTCTCTTTTATACCTCAAAAGAGATTGGCTTAAGACGCTACCTAATCTTGTAGATCTCATCAATTTAACTGCCACTAATCCATCTCATTACATCATGATAGAATTTACAACACATATGGAAATCACATCAGATGACAAAATGTTAGACAATCATACAATACTGGGAATCATGACCTACCCAAGTTGGCAGATTTTTTTGGAGGACACAATTCAATCCATGACATAGCCTTTCAAATGGTGTTGGAGCAGTTGGATATTCATAGGAAAAAAAAAAAAATTAACCTAAAGCTCACAACTTTTATGAAGATTAGCTCACAATGGATCACAGACTTAAATGTAAAATTATAAAACAGACAAACAAAAAAATCAGAGAAGAAAATAAATAGGACCTAGGGCTGGCAAACAGTTCTTAGAGTTGACACCAAAAGCATGCTTCATTAAAAAAGAAAGAAAAAAGGATATTATCAATTTTTTTAAAACTTTTGCTTTGCAAAAGACTCTGTCAGGAGGATGGAAAGATAAGCTACAGTCTGGGAGGAAATATCTGCCAACCACATCTTTGACAAAGGGCTTGTATTTAAAATATATTAAAAGTGCTCAAAATTCAAGAGTAAAAAAACAAAAAAGTCCAATTGAAAAATGGCAAAATACATGAAAAGACATTTCACTGAAGAGCATAGACAGATGGAAAATAAGCATGAGAAAAGATGTGTAACACCAGTTGCCACCAGGGAAATGCAAACTAACTCATAATGAGACACAACTACATATTTATGCAAAATGGTCCAAAAAAAAAATAATATCACCAAATGCTGGCAAGGATGATGAGAAGCTGGATCACTCATTTATTGCTTGGGGAATATAAAATGATACAATTGCTCTAGAAAATAGTTTGACAGTTTCTCATAAGACTGAATATGTACTTACCATACAACCCAGCAATCACACTTTTGGGCATCTATTCCATAGAAGTGAAAACTTATGTTCACAAAAACCCTGTACGCAAATGTTCACAGCAGCTTTACTTGTAATAGTCCCAAACTGGAAATCACCCAAATGTGCTTCAAGGAGTGAATTGAATGGTTAAACGAATTGTGGTACATTCACAGTGTGGAATACTACTCAGCAATAAAAATGAAGGAACTATTGATACATGCAACAACTTGGATGGATCTCAAGGTAATTATTCTGAAAAAAATGCCAACCTTGAAAGGCTACATACTGAGTGATTCTTTTTATATAGCATTCTATTTATATAGCATTGTTGAAATGAAAAACTCATAGAGATAGAGAATTGATTAGTGATTGCCAGGGGTTAGAGCCTTTGAATTGTGGTGTCGGTGAAGAACATTGAACATACCACGGACTGCCAAAAGAACGAACAGATCTGTCTTGGAAGAAGTACAGCCAGAATGCTCCTTAGAAGCAAGGATGGTGAGACTGCGTCTTATATACTTTGGACTTATTGTCAGGAGGGATCAGTCCCTGGGGAAGGACATCATGCTTGTCAGAGTACAGGGTCAGCGGAAAAGAGGAAGACCCTCAATGAGGTGGATTGACACAGTGGCTGCAACAATGAGCTCAAGCATAACGACGATTGTAAGGATGGTGCAGGACCGGGCAGTGTTTCGTTCTGTTGTGCATAGGGTTGCTATGAGTCAGAACTGACTAGATGGCACCTAACAACAACAACAGGGGTTAGACAGGGAGATAGTTGGCTGTGGCTATAAAAGGGTAGCATGAGGGATCCTTGTGATAACCCCAAAATAGACCTGCTAAATATTTTGACTGGTAGTGGCCACATAAATCTACGTATGTGATAAAATTTCATAGAACCAAATACACACATGTGCGTGCGCATACACACACACACGCACGAGGATGTGTGAAACTGGTGAAACTGGAGTAACGGTGGATTGTATCATTACCAATTTCTTGGTTATGATATTGTATGATATGAGATTGATAGTTATTCAAGATGTTACCATTGGGTAAAAACTGTGTTAAGGGATTGAGGAAATTATCAATTTCATTAATAGCACATGCAGGCAAATATTTTGCTGAAGGTAATTCAAAAATGACTGCAGCCATACATTAACAGAGAACTGCCAGAAATACAAGCTGAAGTCAGAAGAAAAATGTGGAATGAGGGATATCATTGCTACTGTCAGATGAATCTTGGCTAAAAGCAGAGAATATATAAAAAAAAAATGTTTACCTGTGTTTTATTGACTGTGCAAATCATAACAAATTATGGATAACATTGTGAAGAACAGGAATTCCAGAACACTTAATTGTGCTAATGTGGAACCTGTCAGTAGACCAAGAAGCAGTTGTTTGAACAGAACAAGGGGATACCCTGTGGTTTAAAATCAGGAAAGGTGTACGTAAGGGTTGTATCCTTTCATTATACTTATCCAATCTGTGGAAACTCTGGTGGCGTAGTGGTTAGGTGCTACAGCTGCTAACCAAAGGGTTGGCAGTTCAAATCTGCCAGGTGCTCCTTGGAAACTCTACGGGGCAGTTCTACTCTGGCCTTTAGGGTCGCTATGAGTCGGAATTGACTCGTCGGCACTGGGTTTGGTTTTCTTTTTTTTTATTCAATCTGTATGCTGAGCAAATAATCCAAGAAACTGTACTAAGAACAGGGCATCAGCATTGGAGGGAGACTCATTAAAAACCTGCAAATGACACAGCCTTGCTTGCCAACTGGAAGAGGACTTGAAGCAGTTACTAAATAAAAGACTACAGCCTTCAGTATGGGTTACACCTCAGTATAAAGAAAATAAAAATCCTCTCAACTGGACCACTGAGCAACATTATGATAAGTGGAGAAAATAATGAAGTTGTCAAGGATTTCATTTTACTTGCATCCACAATCAACATCCATGGAAGCAGCAGTCAGAAATGAAACGATGTATTGCATTGGGCAAATCTGCTGCAAAAGACCTCTTTGAAGTGTTAAAAAACACAGATGTTACTTTAAGGACTAAGGTGCGCCTGAACCAAGCCATGGCCTTTTCAATTGCCTCATATGCATGCAAAATCTGGACAATGAATAAGGAAGACCAGAGAAGAATTGACGCATTTGAATTATGGTGTTGGCCAAGAATATTGGTCATGAACTGCCAGAAGAATGAACAGATCGTTCTTGGAAGACGTACAGCAAGAATGCTCCTTAGAAGAGAGGATGGCTAGACTTTGTCTCAAAAAAAAAAAAAAGGAAAACCCTCAATGAGGTGGGTTGACACAATGGCTGCAGCAATGGGCTCAAACGTACCTACTATTGTGAGAATGGCACAGCACTGAGCAGCGTTACGTTGTGTGGTATGTGGGTTACTAAGAGTTGGAAACGACTCAGCGGCACCTAACGTAGATGAATTTACGATTATCTCAAAATATAAACTTTAAAAAATAAAGTGGATAACCTCTATGGTCCAGAGAGGATCCAAGTCAGTAGCTGGTGGTAAAGGCAGCTTTCAGCTACTTCCCAGGCAGGCCTGCCTTCAATGCCCAATTCTCTCCATATGATGCTGCCTCCAGCTAACCTCCACTTTCTCCGTCTTAAGGGCTGTGCTTCACAGTGCCTGCACGTGGCATCACTGAAAGCTTCCCAAATGCATCAGATGTTTTCCTGGCATCCACTTTCTACTGAAGTCTCTCTGACATTCCTGTTACAAGTCATTTTCACAGCTATTATTTTATTATCACTATTATTTTAACTTTATTCCATGACTAAGCAACAAACCCAGATCATGAAGAGGGAAGAAAGAGGAGCACAACTTGCCAATAAGTTAATAAGTGCCTTCTCTATGCCAGCGGGGACCTGGTGGTGAAGTGGTTGAGAGCTCAGGCTGCTAACCAAAAGGTCAGCAGTTCGAATCCATCAGCTGCTCCTTGGAAACCCTATGGGGCAGTTCTACTCTGTCCAATAGAGTGGCTATGATTTGGAATCAACTCCATGGCAACAGGTTTGGTTTGATTTTGATTCTCTGTGCCAAGTAGTGTGCTTTAGTTAATCCTCAGCACAACCTGATGAAGTAGAGTGGATCTTTTAACAACTACCTATTCACTGGGGTTGCTGTCAGCAGTTTGAATCCAGCAGATGCTCCTTGGAAACCCTATGGGGCAGGTCTGCTCTGTTCTTTAGGGTCTCTGTGAGTTGGAATCAACTCGATGGCAACGGGTTTGTTTGTTTGTTTTAAAGACCTCAGACTTAAAGTTAACAGTATAGACAAGAAAAATGGTGAAGAAAGTAATTACCATGCAAAAGGGATTGACCAAGTCCCAGAACAGAATACTGACTGCTCTTTAGTGGAGAAGGGCAAAAAAAAATTGCCTTAGTTTGTTTACTTTTCAAAACAAGAATGAAGACTTCTGAGGTCAGGACTATATAACTGTAATTCTCTGAGTCACTACAGTGAAAGAAAACTTGGCAATTGTTTGATATTGAAGTTCAAGGATTTCTTTTCCCATTTGTCACTCAGAATAGAAGTTAATCATAAAAATAACTATTTGAGAACAGTACAATACAAACAAGGATTCTTCAGTGTCCTTCCACGATGTTAGAGTGGTCCCTAGGTAATAGGCCAGATTTTCTTACCAGACATTGAAAGGAACAAGTCGGTTTCTTCTGCCACAACCTTCCCTCCTTAAATCTGGCAAGAACACTGAGTTTGGAAGTGTTCCTGTTGGACACTTAGTGAGTTGACTCATGGTGTTAATCTACTCTCTTACTTAGCTACACAGATATACAACCAGGACCAGAGAAGAAGAAATAATAAAGACAAAATGAAACCAAAGAATGAACACTGTATATCGCATATAAGGCTGCCTTTAACCTGCATCCTGAGGAAGTTCTGGAGATAAGAAAGATCTCTGGGAAAATTAGGACAAACCATGAGTTACTTCCTAAAAGATCCACCCTACCTCCTAGGGTTCCCTTGAGGATTAAATAAAAAACAGTACTTGGCAGAGAGAAGGAACTTGTTAATTGTTAACTTCTGTTGTTGTTGTCATTGTTACCATTATTATTTTGACAATCAAAGTTGGGCAGTTAGGAAAGCGTCACTGGGTAGCCTCATAGTCTCCCTACTTATTTTGGTTCCAGGATGTTGGAGCTGGAATGAAATCTCACAATGATGGAGTTTTATTATTGTTCACTGATCTTTTCTCTTGATATGTGGAGGAATAAACAAGGCTCTCACAATCCCCAAACCAGAGGCAGATGAGGCATTATCAGTTCTGAGTGCTCAGCAGCTCTTAGTTACGTTAGGAACTCCTGTGGAGGCCAAGGGTAGTGCTAACCAATAGGTTGGGGGTTTGAGTCCACCCAGAGGCACCTCAGAAGAAAGGACTGGTAATTCTGAGAAATCAGCCACTGAAAACCATGTGGAGTACAGTTTTACTCTGACAGACATGGGGTTGCCGTAAGTCTGAGTCAACTCAATGGCAGCTGACGGTGGTGGTGGTGTCTGCCTGTGTCAGTGAAGCACGCTTGCCTCTACTAATGTCCTTGGTATATTCCGCTGTAGAAGAGTGGCAAGTGGTCTACCCTGGCATCTCTAAAAATTATTTCCTTACACAGCTAATATGATGGCTGTTTGACTTCCAACAACGTGGCTTGTTTTCCCTAATATTGAACTCTATGTCAACATTTTTGGCTCTCTAGTCTGCAATGGATAATGCTGAGTTTTACCCAGTAGCCAGCAAATTTGCTCTAAACAATATGTACCCAGTCAGAGCAGATGCTAGGATTTCCTTATTTTGGACTGTTATCAGCTCTACCCAGAACCCAATATAGCCACTATCCCTTGCCAGATAGGTCTCTATCTCACAATGTCAAATTGGAATTGGATGGCAGACACAGCTTTATTGACACTGCCTTCTGGAGATTTCCCTCTTACCAATATGTTTGATTCTTGGAAACATGATTAAGTTTATCCCCACAAAATCCTTTAACATCAAATGTGAGCAGAGGGCTTAGGATTAGGTTTTAAATTGCTCATTTCAGGTTCACTTGGTCATTGTTAAATGGATAATTCTGGAAAATTCACTTGAGATATCTGTATTTTTTGACATCCCCAGTTGGGTAGCTTTACTTGTCACACTCCCCGCCCGCCTTATCCAAAACCATTACTTCAGTGACCACCCCTAGGCTATTTACTCACAAAACTTTATGTCCAGATCATATTTAAAAATGAACCCCAACCAGAATACACAGTTGCAGTGTGACAGATCACGTTTGTGTGGCCTTTCTAGCCATGGTCTTACAACTCTCACCCAGGTGATTAGGCAGGACTATGCAGATAGGGTATTCGTAGCCCACCAAAGGGATTAGTCAGTTTTGCCATCCCGCTGGGCTTGAAATGAGTGACCCCAGAGGTGGGAAAGAGAGAATCCCATCACCACCAAGGAAGAACAGCCAGGAACTGGCATGTCCTTTGGACCCAGGATCCCAGCTCTGAGAAGCTCCTGGAAGCAGGAGACCAAGAAAGAGAGTGAGAGCGGTAACCCTGAAGATGGCGAGAAGCTGTGGCAAGAGAGACCTGGCAGCAGGAGATGGCATTGTAGGCTTCCTGGCCCAAGGAGTGAGAAAGCTATGTGCCTTTGGGCAGAGGCCTAGGGCCAGGAAGAGGCATGCCTTCGAGCATGGCTGAGAGGAGGCTGTCCTGATGGAAGAGCTATATACTCGAGTGTTCCTGAGCCTGAATTGTAACCTGTTAACTTCCCTAATAAACCCTATAATTGTGAGTATGGTCTGTGAGTCCTGTGTGGTCATCGCGATGAATTACCAAACCCAGCGGAGAAGTAAGAGAGTGCCATGGAAGGGACAATTGGTGTCAGAACTCGTAAAGATGGCAGAGAGAGGAGGCATGTCTGACCTCAGTCTCATGGGAATCAGCCTTGGGCTGTTGGTCTTGATTCTCCCTCCCCCTTGAGAAGTTAAAGGAGGTCAGATGCTGCCTCCATGCTGTTGTTACAGCAGCTAAATGTACTATATATGAACTGATCATTGATAGAAGAAATGCAAATGTCTAATAAACACAAAGATGTCCAACCTGTTGTAGTCAGAGAAATACACATCAAAGTAGTCAGAGGAGCACACATCAAAATGAGATGTAATTAAAAAAATTACTGGACTGATGAAAATTAGTGGAAGGACCACGATTAAATCCCCTCGATCCTAATCCTTTCCCTAAACCGATCGTCTAAGCTTTGTTTTTTAATCTAAGGTGGAGTTTTTTAAATTTCTTTTTTGCCATAGGGTTCAGCCTCTGGAAAACCATCAGCTAAGCCAACCCAAGTCCCCGACTCCTAGTAGCCTGTGCTAATTAGAGCATTTGAGTCTTGGAACGGATAGGAATTGACAAGTTGAGCAATGAAAGCCTTCAATACCTTGTTCTTTAATTGCTCTTGGAGGTTTTCAGCCATGAATTGGACAGTAGTGATTTGATAGGAGGTCCTAAAGGGGTGGGAAGTAATGTCTAATGCCTTTCTGTGGGTGTCTGTCCCCTGGGCAAGCATTGTGCTAGAGGAGCAGATGAGAGACATTTATGACACAGTCCTTGCTTTTAAGGACCTCAGAGCTGGGATGACTGAACTAACAGATTTGACAGCAAACCATTGAGAATGGCGTTTTGTGTTAAGCTCTAACTTCTAAAACTGAAGTTTCATGGAACAGAGATGGCATTAGCTGAAATAATCAAAGAAGTCTTCTTGAAGGACATGGGACTTGGACTGGGTCTTAAGTAAAGTCTGAGTACAATTTCAGGGAGCTGAGATGGGTGTCTACATTAACACGAGCAGAGAGGCAGGAGAGGAATAAAGCACATGTGGGAAACAAGCAAGAACAAAGCTTCATAAATGAGAAGAGGAATAAATGTTGAGAGGATATGAAAAATAAGGTGATCCATCTGAGGCTAGAATATGAAGGCTCTCAAAAGCCAGGAAGCGAAGAATGGAATTGATGGGAAAGGCCAAGGGCGATGATTTTATTTCAGTGAACATTTGTTGAACATCTTCTGTGTGTTCTTCGGTTCTGCAGAAACAGGGATGAGTAGCACATGGCTCCACCCTGAAAGAGATTTTAGGTGATAGCAGATGACGGATGTCATGGTATTGGAGTCTTAGAAAGACTAGCGTGGTAAGGCTACACAGAACAGATGGAGAGTGAAGGAGCTCCATGCACAAAGCCTGAGCCAGAATCCAAACTAAAGTCAAGGCAGCGTCTAACAAGTGTGTTTGGTGTTAAACCATTGCTGTCGAGTTGATTCTGACTCATGGCAACCCCATGTGTGTCAGAGTAGAACCATCGTTCTCCACAGGGTTTTCAATGTCTGAGTTTTTGGAAAGAGATCTCCAGGCTTTTCTTCTGAGGCCCCTCTGGGTGGACTCGAACCTCTAACCTTTTATGTCCTTGATGTCAAATTTCAACTTTTGGTTAGCAGCCTATCACATTAGCCATTTGGACTACTCAGGGACTCCTTTTGGGTGTTTGTAACCCAGTGTTTTCAGCTTTGGGACTTCAACTGAAATTTTGAGACAAGAGAAGATATTAAGGTTACCAGGCTTAGCAAATGAAACATATATATATATGTATGTACGTATGTACGTATGTATGTATTGTGCAATATTCATTGTTTATAGGAAATTGATGTTAACTGGGCATTCTGTATTTTGTCTAGCAGCCCTAGTAAAAGTACTACTTAACACCCTGTTACAGTTTTAAGGGCCCCCTTCCTATGGCAAAGTAAGTACAAGGGGATCACACCATGCTGAACGTTCAGCAGCTGACATGGCCAGCATTGTTCCACTTGAGTAAGTGTGTGTGGTAAGTACCTGAAAAAGGGCTTCCAGACCACAACAGTTAAATATCATACAAGAAAATGTCTTGTTTCAGCAACTATCCTAACAAAGAAGAGCCCTATACTTTTACTGAGTTCTAATAAGGGTTCTATTGGATTTTTTTTTTTTTTTTTTAAAAACACAGAGAACTAAGCATGGTAAAGAATAATCCCTGCTACATTTGCTTATTCTGGTCATTGTTATTTGTCCTCTGCAATTGATGTACTTAATTGTGTACTGTTTTCATTTCCAGAGGAAAGAGGCGAAGGGAAGTGAGTTCTTCACAATTTTATTGTTTTGGCGTCAAAGATTCCAGTTGATTGCTATTTCCTATCTGCAACATCCAGCAAAAGCTTCATAACTTCCCATTTGGCTGGCAAAACAAAACAAAATCATCAGAGAGTCCAGAAGCTTGAGAAAGGTGTGTGGGAGAGGGTTTAAAGAATAGTGGTGAGGGGCCTTTGACATCCATTTCATTTTCCCCATGGGTTCATAAGAGGTCTTTTCTGCTATTTTTTTTTTTTTTTTAGAGAGGTTGGACTTCAGCTCTGTTTTGTTACAACCTCTTGCAAACTGGGAGTGTGATTTCTAGCCCTTTATCTCATGATACCAAAGGCGTGGTGGTTCCAATAAAAGGACACATGGAGAATAGACCACTTGGACAGACATCTCTTAGTGGCAAGCAACAGAAACCCTTTAAAAAAACTCAGGGGAAAAGGGGTTTATTTCAGAGAACTCTAATGATACTTTTCCTGTTGCAGCAGAAAAGCTTTAGGTACTTCCAAGAGAAAGAGAAGTTTCTCTCTTTCTCGGTCTCTTTCTCGTAGACGCACACATGGGTGCACACACACACACACATACACACACACACACGTGGTGTTACTGCATCCATTCCAAAATGAAGTCAGCACCTTAGTTTGTTTACATGACCTTCTAAGGTCTGCACTTGTGGCTAAATAACTAGAATGTTGGTGTTCAAGTTCACCTTTCTGTGAGGCAGACTCTGAGTGCCTCCCTTTAATCAGATGTCTGTCACTGGGTGGGGAAAAGGTCCCATGGATGCCTGTCTCCTTAGCAGTGCTGTAGGCATTAATTGGGACAGAGCAGCAACTCTAATGACATGATGATATGGATGTTTTCCTCCGGTTACTCCTAACCTGAAAAAGGGTCTGATATTGTGGACTGATTTTTATATGCTTGTATTTTTTGTCAAGTTTTTAATACAGTGAGTAAATCTTCGGAATATTTGGCCTTGAATTATGGATTTTGTGGTTTAGATTTCCCCAGAAGCTAATGATGACTGGACAGTACTGGGGTGGAACTATGGTCTCCAAGATCATTTAGAAAACTTCTTAAGTCTATTTTACATTTCAAGTTCATTTGTTCCACTTAGACTGCAGACTGAGTTGGCTTTAGCTGTCCACTTCCTGAAGGCGTGGAAGGAAGGCGATACACATTTTCTGCTTAAGACCTCCTTGTCCCAGCCAGAAGAAACACCTGGGTGGTGCAGTCAATTAGGTGTTCAACTTCTAACTGAAAGGTTGGCTATTTGAACCCACCCAGAGTTGCCTTGGGAGAAAGGCTTGGCACTCTGCTTCTGAAAGTTCAGAGCCAAGAAAACTCTACAACACAGGGGGCTGCCATGAATCCGAATTGACTCAATGGCAACTGAGTTGGTTTTGTCCCAGCCAGATGGGACAGCGTCACTGATATCAGGGTGATTTGGGGAGGAAGGACTTCCAGGTGGTGCCTTAAACTAACCACAGACAGCCATTCTGGTTGCCTCCTAGTCTCTTCCAAAGCAGATCTGATTTAACAGCAACACCATCTCACATCCAAGACCCCTTTTGGCCTGTCAGTCGCCCATATCACCACGCCAAACAAAGGCAGCACTTGATGAAGCTGAGCTTTAAATGGGAGGAGTCCCTTTAAATTAAACTCGCTAATCAAAGGCTCGAGGCTTAACAAAGGATATTTCACTGAATAATTGGTATAGCAATTGAGTTTTCTAGAGATCATCTCTTTCTGGCCTCCTCCTGAGTTGTGTTGCACATTGTGTGAGAACAGGAGTAGACGAGGGAGTGGAGATGGTCTTTTATACGCTTTCAGTGAAGCTTTTAATTTGCACTGGTTGTCTATACCAGCGATCAGATGCATAGCTGAGAGAAAGAAAAAAAAAGGCATTCTATTTCTGCACCCTCTTCTCCTTGAGATCTTGCATCTTCATTTAAAAACAATCAGGTGGGCAGGTGAAGGGATTGAAGGAAGAATGGCTTTTAATAGCGTTTGAGATCAAGGTCCCAACTTCCTACTTAAAAGCCGACCCACGCTTCTGTGCTGCCTGCTGTGCTATCTTCGGTTCAACCTTGTATATTTTAAGAGGCATTTGAATTTTGCGCGTTGGAGATTAAAAATGCCTTAAAGAAGGATGGCAGGTTATCTGAAGGTGTCACAAATGGGACAGAGAATATTTTTGAGCATCCATTGTATCAATCAGTTACAAACCAGCAGACCCCCAACACTAGACTTGGGTCTCAGTCTGCACCTGTGAACAGGGAAGTGGCCAAGGATGGTGCCTGGAGAGGTGGGGTGGGAGAGGTCTCAGGAAGCTGGTGTTCGGACTCAGAGTTTACAGGTGGGGTAAGAACATTCTAGGCCGGTGGTGCTTAGCTGCAGCACACTAACAGAGTCATGTATGGCTATCAGTTGTGAGATATGTGGCAAGTATAGGTAATTTGTGGCCAACAATAGCTAAACTACTCTTTGTGAATGATGAATTTTTCAGTATAAATCAGAGAGGGTTGATGGATATCTCTGCAAAAACATCACTTCCTCGCATTCCAGCCGGCTCTCCTAAAGTCAGCAGCCAGGAATTGTGCAGATATTTAGAAGAGACTAGGAAAAAGCAGCACATATTTTTTCTAGTTAGGGCTGAAAGATGGTGGCGGGCAGCTATGAAAAGCAGTGGTACGAGCAGGGACTTCTACCTAGAGAAGAGAGAATGGGAAGGGAAGCTTGGCACTGGGTGCTGCAGAGCCCTATTGCTTTAGGAAGATCCTTTAAAAACTCAGCTAGATGAGGGAGATTTTTCACATGACAGAATCCCCTAGACTGGTGAGCCCATTGCAGGTGGAGTCAGGCTGAGTCACATGTTCAACCAGACTTTGGGGTCACAGCCTGGTACACAATACTGACAGGTGGCCCTGAATGGCATGGACTTAGAGGTGGGTAACACATCCAGGATTCACTTGAACTTGGCCAAATCCGAGCAGTCTTCCTTTTTCACTTAACCTGTAAGTCCTGACCACAGACAGGCTGGTGGATGGGACTTTGAGCATACCCTGCAGAGTAGCAGAGAACTTGACAGTTCTTTCTGTAGGGATAGAATGACTCTTTTTTGCATTGTTCCCCAACAGGTGGTTTATAAGAGAACATGCCCAAGATCCTTGAGCCCATGGACAACTACAGCTCTGTGATAAATCTGCATGAATCTTCAACAGGAAGATCAAGGAATGGGCTGATGGTGCTGTGTCAGTGGTGCTTGGAGGCACTTGTGGTGATAGGGAGAGTGAGTACCTCTGCATTGAGCTTCATTACTTCTTTCCTTGACACAGTTCACATCTGCCCACAAAGCTGTGTATGTCCTGCCCAAATATTCAAGCCACAGTTTAAGGAGATAGAGGTGGTGGCATTTTGCTTGAGTCTTGAGGAAGAACTCTAGGTAGCGTGGACTTGTATTAAAATGCCTTACTCCTCACTTAATGGGTAGGATGGGGTGAGGGGCAGGGGTGGCCAGCCCCTGCATGGAACAACTGAGCAACTGAATGACTGGGACCAAAACTTAGAATCCATGAGGCTCAACCTACCCAAAGAAGGATGGGGAGCAAGAGGGCAATCCAAACCAGAGCTGCCGTGGGAAAGCCAAGAGTCAGACAGCAAGGATATCACTGATATACACCAAGCCCAGAGAATCAGAGAAGGGACTAGGTAGGTTAGGAACCACAGAAGGAGTGGATCAATACAAAAGTCATTAAGGAGGGGAATGAGTGTGGTAGGAGGCAAAGGATATGCTTTCAATTGCTAAAATAATCAAGAGTGTAATTAATTAATGAATTTGTTAATTCAGTAGGTTGCTCAATAACTCTAGAAGTGTTCATTCATTCATTCAACAAAAATTTAAGTGCCTAATATATACCAGGTTCTGTATCTAAATCTTGGGGTACAATGCTGTCTGGGTGCAATCGAGACCCCGAAGTGATGTGATAAGTGCAGTGACATGAAAGAGGGTTATGGAGCATGTAGGGAGAGCAGGGGAGCCTTCCTGTTGGCAGAAAGAGCTGAGCGGAGACCAGAAAGACAAATAGGATTTGGGTGAGGATGCCTGTTTCAGGCAAAGGGAACAGCAGTGTATGCAAAGGCTGGGTGACAAGAGAGAGCCCAGGGCTTTGGGGGGCCCACACAGAATTCAGGAGAGTGGTGGGGCATGGTAAGGGATGGTGATCCAGATAAAAGCAAGGGCAAGAAACTGAAGGACTCCTTAAGCCATGTGAAGGACTTTGGATTGTATGCTAAAAGCCATGGAGAGCTGCTGCAAAGGCTCTAAGCAAGAGAAAGTCTGTATAAGCTGGGTCGGGCAAGACCACTCTGGCTGCAGGTTGTATAATTCAGGGCTGAAATGGCCGGTGAGCTGGACCTGGATGATGGCAGTGAGACTAAGAGAAACAGATTAGAGAGAGGGTTGGATTGTCGAAGTGACAGGGCTTGGTTATTGACCTGAGGGAAGAGGCAAAGGTGGCTTTTTGGTTTCTGGATCAGCCATTGGAGGTTGGATGGTGGAGCCACTTGCCAGTGTGGTGAGCTAGGAGGAGAGTTGGGTTTTGGAGGGAGGACAAGGGGCTCGGTTTTGGATGGGTCTGGGTTTGGGGAAGGATGGGATGGAGGAAGTCCTGCTTTCGCTCTAAGCCAGGCCTGTCTGGGTGGGTGGGTAAGGCTAGTCACAAGATCAAGGTCATTATCAGGTAACGGCCATGGCTTATGTTCTACCTGGTATGGGGATCTGCATTGGGAAAACAAAGAACTGGGGCTGAGATATGCCAGAGGGATAAACCTCGAGTTAGAATCTAAATGTAAGGTGAGAAGATTTAGTCTCTGGGAGCAAGCAGACAAATGAAATCTAAATCACTCAGCGTAATAAAAAGAAGTCATGGAATTCCACTTTCTTGTTTGACGAATTCCTGACGTGCTTCTGTAAGGAAGCAATTGCTGGCCCGTCAGTGGTTACCCTGTTGGGGGCTGGGGGGGACTTACTACAGGCATTCTTCCCAGAAGGTACGCCATCTCTCTGGGCTGCTGAACCCTGGACCTCTGCCTTTCTTCTCCTTGGGTCAGTATTCATTGTTGTCAAGATACTGCCTGGTGCCTGCCTGTCTTAAACCCCAGAAGAAAGTCATCTGTCAAGTGGCAGAATGTTTTCAGCCACAAGTCATGAATCGCTACTCTAGCCGGGGCTTGCTATTGCTTGTAGAATTCTTTATGGGGGGGCGCCGGCGGATAGGCTTATGTTCTGAAATACAGGTTCTCATCTGCCTGTGGCCAATTACGGCATCTGCAAGGGAAGTCGCCCCCTGGGTGGTACTTGAAATACTTGGAATAGTATTTGTTTAGGCATTCCACTGCCCCTTTCAAACAATTCTTTCTCCATTATCAAACCCAGAAATGTGTGTGTGTGTGTGTGTGCACGTGTGTGCATTTGTTTGTTTGCTTGTTTTGGATTGTCTTATACCGAAAGCGTTTTCTAGTTCCTCACTGGAAACTTTCTCTTTGTCCAGAAGGAGAAAAAACTCCCGGGGAACACACTTAATATATAAGTTTTTTTTTTTTTTTAATGACTTCTTTAAGTGTGCTTTAAAGGTTGTGTCCAGCACAATGTATTTGCAACTTTAAACTTTTAAAAAGGGAAGAGTTTTGAATTTACCCCAGTATTTTAGTCATGCCTGCCAAGGGAACATCCCATTTAATAACTCCAAGTTCTGTAAAAGCTCGGGTTTCAAAGGAAAAATGTTGTTGTTAGGTTCTGCCGAGTAGGCTCCGACTCGTAGCGACAACAGAACAAAATGCTACCCAGTCCTGCTCCATCCTCACAGTCGTTGTTATGCTTGAGCCCATTGTTGCAGCCACCGTGTCAGTCCATCTCATTGAGGGTCTTCCTCTCTTTCGCTGACCCTCTACTTTACCAAGCATGATGTCCTTCTCCAGGGACTGAGCCCTCCTGACAACATGTCCAAAGTATGTGAAACTTGGTCTCGCCATCCTTGCTTCTAACGAGCATTCTGGTTGTACTTCTTCCAAGACAGATTCGTTTGTTCTTTGGCAGACCATGGTATACTCAATATTCTTCACCAACACCACAATTCAAAGGTATCAATTCTTCAGCGATTTTTCTTATTCATCATCTGGCTTTTGCCAAATGTAAATAGGGGTGCCTGAGGGGAGAAAAGCATTATAGAGGCGGGTTCATCATATGGGTTCATGTTACCGGGGCTGAGTGATAATCGTCTTTTCCTTCTCCTTCTGCATGTACTTTGTTGTGGTTGTTAGTTGCCCTTGACTTTGCTCTGACTCAGGGCAAGCTTACGTATAACAGAAAGAAACATTGCCTGGTCCTGTGCCATCCTCACAATCATTGGCATATTTGAGCAGATTTTTTCAGCTATCGTGTCCATTCATCTCGTTGAGGGTTCCCCTCGTTTTTGATGACCTGCTTTCCCAAACATGATGTCCTTCTGCATGGACCAGAAGAGCTCCTTATGTATTTTTTTTTTTTTATTTTATTTCGCTGCTATTGTTGAGAGTATACACAGCAAGCTATAGACCAGTTCAATAGATTCTACATGTACAGTTCAGTGACACTGATTACATCCTTTGAGTTGTGCAGCCATTCTCACCCTCCTTGTCTGAGTTGTTCCTCCCGCATTCACATAAACTCACTGCCCTCTAAGGTTCCTATCTAATCTGGTGACGCAGTGGTTAAGAGCTCGGCTGCTAACCAAAACGTCGGCGGTTGGAATGCACCAGCCACTCCTTGGAAACCCTATGGGGCAGTTCTACTGTGGTCTATAGGATCGCTGTGAGTTGGAATCGACAACAACTTGTTTGTTTGTTTGTTTTTATAGCACCTAAAACACTGCAGTAAAATCACTTATGTAATCATCTGTCTCCGACAACATGGAAGGTTCTGTGAGGCCAGGGGTGGTGTCTGCTGACTTGTTATTTATTTACTGTGTCTGGCATGTAACAGGTGCTAGAATAACATTTGTCAGTCAGATTGAATTGTTGGACTGATGATCATTTGAGAGAAAGGTGCTGAATTGTACGGAAACATTTGTATTTCTTCAAAACTTGTTTTATGTGTACATCTTATTCAAATAGTTTTATGCAAATACTAGACAATATTTATCCTTAGCCTTTAACATAAAGCATGCTGTTATGCCGGAAAGAAGGCCTGGTGGTGTTAAAGCAGTTGACTGCTAACTGAAAGGTCAGCCACTCAAAACCACCATGGGCTCTGCAGGAGAAAAATGTGGCAGTCTGCTTGCATAGAGATTTACAGCTTTGGAAACCCTGTGGGGTTGCTATGAATTGGAATTGACTTGATGGCAGTGGGTTTGGTTTTTGGTTTGGTTATGAAGGTTAAATGAGAAGCCTGCTCTTCTCTGTATCTCGATTATAAATTCCTTGAAATTAACTAAAAGACTTAGCAAAAAACAAAATTTTACTTCTACTCCTCGTGAAACAAGTACAACTTGGAAATGAGTGACCTTGCTGCTTTTTCCAAGGTCATATGGTGGCACTGGGTTGGTTTTTTTTATGGTGGTTTGGTGATGAAGCACACCTCTGTTTTCTTATCTGTAAAATGGGGGTATTATAATTTACTAAGTGTGGTTATTGGGAGGGTAAAATGAGATGATTATAAAAGACTAGCCGTGGCACCTGGCCCATAGTTCCCAAAACAAACAAAAAACAACCAAACTCATTGCCGTTGAGTCGATTTCAACTCATAGCGACCTTATAGGACAGAGTAGAACTGCCCACTAAGGTTTCAAAACAGCAGCTGGTGGATTTGAACTGTCAAAATTTGGGCTAGCCAAGTTCTTAACCACTGCACCACCAGGGCTTCGGCCCATAGTTAGCACTAAATAAATAGTGGCCACTATATTTATTAAAATGATCATCTCTAAGGGACCGACTTGAGCCTTTCCCATGGGTGATGTTTGTCTAGAGAAGCACAAGGTCACAATGCCCTGGCTCCTTTACCGTCCTCCTGAAATATCCCTCTGTGTGTGTGCACGCGTGTACGTGCATATGTGTGTGTGTGTGTGTGTGTACATGCTCACACACGTGCCCTCGCTGGATGGATTTTATATCATGCAGAGGTCTGAGTTTTCCAAAATCTTTTCCCTTGTAATTTGCATCATCAATCTTCAAGTAACCTTACCACGCAGTTCAAAGTATCACTTAGGCATTCCTGATAACTTTGAGCACATTTGCTCAGAGCCCTGGTGGCACAGTGGTTAAGAGCTTGGCTGCTAACCAAAAGGTTGGCAGTTGGAATCCACCTGCCACTCCTTGGAAACCCTATAGGGCAGTTCTACTGTGTCCTAGAGGGTTGCTGTGAGTTGGAATCGACTGGAGAACAGGTTTTGTTTTGTTTTGTTTTGTTGGTTTGGAGCTTGGCAAGTTGAAAGTTTTGAGGTGTGTGCATAATAACATAAAGTTCTAAATAATAAGTTGAAAGTCTGTTTAGAGCTCTCATTTCAGCTGTCTATGTTAATATCCCATTACAAATGAAAATATCCATCTTTACACAAATTTAATTTTTCCAAAAACACCTGTTCTAAAGGACAGTGTACTTTTTACATAATCTAAATGGCAAACCTGAAAATATCTCCCTTTACTGGAAAGTCAGCTATGTTCCAGAATAAATTTACTCCATGGAGTGGGTGGGGGGTAGGTTCTCCTAAGTAATGAGGAAAAATAAATCTCTAAACAAAAAGTCCCTAGACAACATATGCAGGGTTCACCCACAGCTTTTCTTTCTTTTTCTTTCCACTACTATTTTATAAAATATCAGCAACGAGTCCCTTTCGTTTTCTTCTCATATTTTAAAAGATCACTGTAGAAGCAGAAGAATGGTCAGTTAACAACCATTGCATCCTGAAGACAAAATAACAAAGCTTTCATCCTAAATCACCCCTAGAAATTGGAGCAATTTCCATTACAACCCTGTGGATTAGGCGGCTTATTTGAACAATCCATTTTTCTCCACACTGGCTATTTACATAAATAACTCTGGTTTTGTACTTGCGTGATATACCGCTACTTCACTAATTTTCCTACCAAGCCAAACGGTGTCAGGCATTTAATGATGTAGGTGTATTTGAAGGATGACTTCAGTACAGGCTAAAATAAGAGAATTCTGGTTTCCAAGGGCTGTGCTATTTTCTGTGACTGGGTACAATCAAACAAACAAATAAACAACCCCACTGCATCTAGTTGATCCCAACTCATAACGACTGTATAGGACAGAGTAGAACTGTTCCGCAGGATTTCCAATGTTGTAATATTTACAAAAGCAGGCTGTCACATCTTTCTCCCATGGAGAAGCTGGTGGGTTCAAACCGCCGACCTTTAGGTTAGGAGCCGAGCGTTAACCACTGCGGCACCACTGTAACTGGGTAGAAAAGGAGTACCAGTGTTCTTTTAATATCAGACAATTTGTGAGGCCTGTCAGAAGAAGTGGAAAGATTTCTCTTCCTTCTTGGTTTCCCATTTAACTATCTCCATAAAACAAAAGAATTGACAGAAACCTTTGGATGCTTCCTTTGTCTTCATGAAAAGGACTGCTTAATTGAAGTTACTGACCTTCTTTTCCTTCCCATTCAACGATCACCTCTACCCTCGGGGACAGACATCAGGGGAAAGATTTCTGCCCTCCAGGAGCCATAGAGCATTAACCACCTGTCTCCCTGTATTACATGCTCTCCACTGAGTATGTAATTAAAAAGCCATAATATGCAAAACCTATAGTACATGTGTTTCACTACTTTTCAAATATAAGTTCTTTGAAGGCATGATGAGTAAGTTTAGGGGTGGATGGCGGGGAAGGCTGGGTTTAAATACATTTCTGAGCAATTCCAAGATTCTGTGATGCTGTCACTTCCACCATCTGAAGTATTGCTCTGAACATCACGTCTGTGGGCTGACTGCCAGCTGCCTTCCAGCATGTATTTCCGCCTCTGTTGCTTACTTCAGGCAGTTTCTCATCCCTCCAATGCCCTCCTCCTCACAGGTGGAACAGCCTGGAGCTGGGCATTTTGGGAGGAACAAAAAATGTTTGATATGCTCTGGATTTCAGATTGCTGAGTGGGGGGACATGGGTGCGAAGAGGCTGGAAATCATGGAGAGTCATGTCAACCTTGCAACTGAATTTGAACTTGATCCTAAGGGCAAGGAGGAGCCATTGAATGTTTTACAGATGAATGATGTGGTAAGATTTTTATGTTAGAAACACCACTGTGTATTAATTCCGGGAAGTAAAAAGATAAATAAATCTCACTCTGGGTATAGGGTAGATAATGGACTAGAGGGGATGCAATGGGTATATCAGTTGGAAATTTGTGACTGTGATCTAGACAGGAGATGATGGTGCACTAACTCTGGCAGTGCCCCCCGTAGGGATGGAGATACAGAAATGAACTGAAGGGTATGAGGAGGTAGAATGGGATGGCTTCGTGAATGGATGTAGAGGGCAGAGAAGGACATGATGTCATTAAGGTTTCTAGAAGCATCACCTGGGTGAATAATGACCCACATAGGAAGACAGAGGGAAGATGATTATATCCTCTTGGACAACTTGAATTGCCTGTGGACTGTCTTAGAAGAGAGGTCTTATGGGCGGTGGGATTTCTGAGCCGGGAGCTCAGGAGAAAGTTCTGCCGACATGGATTGAAGCCTTCTGAGCCTGTAGAAGCTATAGGAGTGCATGAGAACACTCAGGGAGTGTGAAAACAGTGAAAACCAAGCAGGGATGAGGATGAAGCTCTGAGGAACATCTACATGTATTGGACGGTTAGAGGAAAGAGACTAAGAAGAAGCAGACTGAGAACTTGTTTTGTGAAGAAAAGAGTTGTCAACCGTGACAAGAAGGTAATTCTAAAAATTCATCATTGTTTGGATTCAGCAATAGGGTTGCTTGGGAAGAATAATGTCAGTGGAATTACAAGGGAAAAAAGCCAGATTACAAAATTTTAAGGATATAATAATAATAGTAATAATATGATAATAGCAGCTACACTTTTGAGAGCTTGGTAGGTACCAGACATTGTCCTACGTTCTTTACAAATATTGCCATGTTTTGTATTCTCAACAACCCGATGGGTAGAACTAATATTAACCCATTTTACTTGAGAGAGTTGAGGAGTAGAGAAATTAAATGCTGTGTCCACAGTCACACAAGTCGGTTAGGGGAAGAACAGGTCTGACTCCAGTCTGCCTTAATCCAAAACTGCTAACCTTATTGGAGAAGAGAGAGCGAGGACAATGAATGCTGGCCCTGCTTTCACAAGCTGGGGTATGATGGGGACGGAAAAGGAAGACAGAGCTGGAAGGGCCAGTCCTTGGAGAAGAGAGGCTTTGCGTGTCTGTTTGTTTAAGATGGAATAGCCTCAAGCATGTTTAAATATTAACCTAGAAGGAACCAGTAGAAAGAAAGAAGCTGAAGATGTGGGGAGAGAAGGGTTGATCTACAGGACTGGTCTCCTCAGAAGGTGGCATCGGATGGGATGGGATCCGGTGTGTTCTATTCTCACTCTCTCGAGTGGTGATCCCACAGGTGAGTCTGGAAGTAGATGGTTGGGCTGTCCTTGCCTGATGGCTTCTATTGTCTTCGTGAAGTAGGAGATGAGGAGCTTTTCTGAGTAAGGAGGGTGGTGATAAGGTAGAAGTTTTGATGAGTATGAAGACTTAAATCTGCCAGTATGGAGAATGGGAGTGGGTGCCGACCAGATAAGTGTAGAAAGGCTCCGGGCAGCCTTGAAAGCTGAGTGGAGGCTGGAGAACAAGAATTTGTTATGAGACTAATCTGTGGCAGAGAGGTGAGAAAGGTGTCGTCTGTGATCTGTGTTTAAGAAGTTTTTATTCAATCATACAACACTATATATATGGATAAGGTAACTATAAATACATTTAGATGGTAACCAAAATGGTGGTTCAAGTCCACTCAGAGGTGCCTTGGAGAAAGTCCTGGTGATCTGCTTTCAAAAAACCATCCATTAAAAGCCCTGTGGAGCACAGTTCTACTCTGGCCCCTGTGGAGTCACCAGGAGTCAGAACCGACTCCATGGCAACCGGTAGGTAGGGAGGGAGGTAGGTAGGGAGGTAGGTAGGGAGGGAGGTAGGGAGGTAGGTAGGGAGGGAGGTAGGGAGGTAGGTAGGGAGGTAGGGAGGGAGGGAGGTAGGGAGGGAGGTAGGGAGGGAGGTGATGTTAAATTTATATTGACCTTGTATCTTCTCCTGAAATTCGTCTGTTTTTGAAATTAAATCTACCACATCAGCTAATTGTTAGTCCTTTCCTCAAAAAAAAGAGAAATAAGTTCATGTATGTGAGTTTTGTGGGATTTTAGATGCCAGATAAATAGAAGCTCTCTCCCATGAGCTTCTGTTCTGTACGACTTTCCTTCGCTCCTTCAGTCCTCCAAGTCTGGCAACGCTGAGGGAAGGAGACAAGAAGAGAAGAAAAAGGAGAGGGAGCCAAGAGGATTGAGGAGGAAGAGACGGGGAGGAGAAGAGGAGAGACGAGGAGACAGGGGACATGCTGCGTCTCTGGAGTCCTGGACCTCAGGGCTATGAAGAATTCCAAGGTTCTCCTAGCCCGCTGGTGTGTCTTTAACTGGATTTTCACTTCGTGGAAATCCTCCTGGGGCCTGGCCAGTTCACGGGGTAACTTTCTAGTTCACGGTGGTGATTGGCAGTTTTGCAAACTAGGCTTGATGTGTGGCGGACAACTCTATCTCTCCCGCTAAGTGTTGCATCTGAGCTCCTGTGTAGCTTTGCAAACCCCAGCATGGGGGTTCCTCGCAGGCCCCTCAATCTCTGCCTGTCTCTCCTTCTTTCTGTTCTTATCTAATTTCTGGATGGCATCTCATACGTCATTCTCTTGACAGGAAGGATTGGGGCCCAACAGAAAATCCAGGTGGAGTGAGTGGCCTTGATTTGAATGAAATGCATTTCTAAATTCCGGCCAAATGGCTTTGAGGGTGGCTCCCTCGAACCTTCCTTCCCTGAAGGTCTGCTCCTGTGCCCAGGAAAAGAGAGTCACTTTGATTACTTTGGGTGCCTTCAATCTAACGCCTAACGGGCCATGTTGCCACTCACAATTGGCTGCAGGTAATGGACTCCTTAACCAAGTTGGGAGAAGCTGAAAGATGGACAAGATTTTTAGACTAAACTGTCCTAGTTTCTTGCTGAGTCCTTGAGAATTAGGACTAATGTCATGACTTAAAGTTCTGGGAATGCCAAGACAAGTTTCAGGATCTGATTCTTTTTTTTCTTTGACAGTTTGAACAAAACACCCTTCCATCTTATTTATTCAACAGATACTTATTAAGTGCCTACTATGTTTGAATCGGAAACCCTGGTGGCATAGTGGTTAAGTGCTATGACTGCTAACCTAAAGGTCGGCAGTTCAAATCCACCAGGCGCTTCTTGGAAACTCTATGGGGCAGTTCTACTCTGTCCTGTAGGGTCACTACGAGTTGGAATCGACTTGACTGCATTGGGTTTTTTGGTATGTTTGAATCGGAAACCCTGGTGGTGTAGTGGTTAAGTATCACGCTGCTAACCAAAGGGAGGGCAGTTTGAATCCTCCAGGCTCTCCTTGGAAACTCTATCCTATAGGGTTCTACTCTGTCTTAAAGGGTGGCTATGAGTCGGAACCGACTTGACGGCACTGGGTTTGGGTTGATTTGGTTACTACGTTTGAAGCACTTAGGCTTCTGTGGGCAAACAGTTCCTCCCATGATTAAGAGCCTGTGTTTGGGGGCGGGATTAAAGCTTCTCTTTACAGAGGGACTTTCACAGTCTGTGCTGTATCATCTCCGGGATCACCGAGAACGTATCAAGGTCAGATGTATTATTTGTATTTTACAAATCCAGAAAGTGAGGCTTAGATACATGAAGTGAATAGCCAGCAAGTAGCAGGAGTGGGATTTGAATCCTTGTCTGTCTGTTTCCAGCGCTCATAGTCTTTCTACTAGCTGAGTTGCTGGAGGAGAAAAGTAGAAAAAAAGACCAGTTTTCAGGAACTAATGTTATTTCCTTGAATAATTGTGTTTTAGCTTTAGAAGCAACCCTTTACTCCTTTCTCGTAGTTAAGGATCTGTGTAAGGGCCACTTTCTTAGCCAGGAGCCTGCGAGTGATGTTATAACCCAAGATGTTATAGGTTGCTTAAAAATATATTTATTTGGGAAGGTAAATTTGAAGACCTCTTTTTCACAAGGTAGGGCTAGTTGGAGGGCTCTCCCACATCTTGAAAAGCTATGCGGGTTGGAAATTTTCATTCGTTTGGCACTCAGTCTCCCATTCACTTGGCACCGGTAGTAATGAGTTGATGTTAAAGGAGGTGTCCACAGGAAGAAGGCTGGGTTACTGAGGGCTGCTGACCCACGCATAAACTCTAATAATCCAATGCAGTGATTAGTATCGTTGCTAAGTCTGGCTCAGTGAAGGCTTCCTGGAGGAGGGGTGACATTTTAAGGTTTGAACGTTGAGTAAGAGTTTGCCACTAGACAAGGAAAGAAGATGAAGGAGGTGTATAACTTTCCGTAATTTTTTTGTCATTCGTATTTTTTTCTACTTGTCAATATATATTATGAATACAAAGCACTTTATTTAAGTTTGAAGTAAAGTTCCAAAGTACACCCCAGGCAGCTATGTAAGCAAATACTATTTTGGGCCTCAGCTGTTGTTCTCTGGTTTCCACAGATGCTTGCAAACTCTGAGGACTGGGGCCTGGAGGCCAGCGTAAAGAATCAGCCTTCGTTCTTCCTGATACTGTTGTATAATAAAACAGCCCAATTAAGCCAGTGCCAGGACAGCCCTGTGGGAGATCTCTCACAGAGCCTAGAAGGAGCACCATGACAGGCAGGCATTTCCCATTGGGTCTCAATTCATTTTACTGAGTTTGAAAAGCTAGGGGGAAGTGTCCAACAAGGATAGAATCCTTGCCAAGGTGAATTTCCAGTGGCCTTGAAAAGGCTGGAGCAATAATGGCTGACTCTTAAGTGGGGAACAGGCAAGGTTATTAAAACTATCACAAAGAGCCCTGGGTTATTTGTAACAGCCTGTGCTGGCTCCCTTGACCTGTAAAACTCAAATGGTGGAGAGTCCAGGCCCCTGCCTCCTGTCTGGGTGCAGAATAAAGATACGGATGTTCGGTTTCCAAGAGCAATAATGTTTGTCGAGGGTGTCACGGGGATTTCTCTGATACCCCAAGCAGTGCAGGGAATTTTTAACCACAGGCGAGGTCTCAGTCCTGCTAAAAAAAATCAAACTCTTGGCTTCTAAGGAGAGAAAACAATAGTCTTCTCAGTTTGTCTTGATTTTCTGAATAACTGAAAATCCAGCAGAAATTGTTTGGAAGACTTCATGGGAAGGAGCGCTCCTCTAGGCAAGGAAATGGAGTTGCTTTGGGCTCTCTTTTGAATAGCTACTTTCGGTTTGGCAGACATATGCCCATTATCCCTTTCTTGGATATTTTTATTGCCCTGTGATAAGAAATTCTAGGAAATTTAAAGATTTGAAAAGAGCCCATTAGTCAATGAAAGGGATTATATCTTATCATTCAGTTTCAGGCTCCGTGGGCACCACAAGTGTTTCCAGAAGCTGGAAACCTGTTTCCCAGAGAGGGATGCCACGTTCATGGCAATGTGAAGCACAGTGGGTAAAAGCTTTGGACTTTGGAGTCCATATAGACCAGGGTTGGATTCTGACTCTGCCATTGTCTAGCTGGAGTAAGTCACTTTGTTCCTATGGGCCTCTATATTCCTTATGTATAAAATGGGGTAACGATGGTAGTTATGCAAGGTCTTTGTTAAGTGTTAAATGAGATACATCAAGGGGGCCCTCAATACAGCACCTGGTACACTGTACAGGGTGCTTTCAATTCATGCTAGGTGCTATTATGATGCTACTCATTATTGCACTCCTGGATCACTTACATCCAGGTGATGTGTTCCAGGTTCTCTCTTCTGCTGACACCATTGCCACCCACGATAATTGGGTTATTTCCATGGCATTGGCTGCCATACTTCTTTCCATCAATCAGGAAACCAGTGTGTGGATTTTTTTGTTTGGTTTGATGTAGCAATGAACTCATACTGTTGTGCTACCTGCTAAGGTGGAGATAGAAAATGGATAAAAGATGATGGAAGGGAATTGATAGTTATTGAGGACCCACAGAGGGCCTTATCTATTTCACCTCATTGAATTCTTACAGCAACCTTGCATGTTAGGCATGTGTCATGGATTGAATTATATCCCCCCAAAATGTGTGTATTAACTTGGTTAGGCCATGGTTCCCAGTGTTCTGTGGTTGTCTTCCATTTTGTGATTGTAATTTTATATTGAGAGGATTAGGGTGGGATTTTAACACCGCCCTTACTCAGGTCACTTCCCTGATCCAATGTAAAGGAAGTTTCCCTGGGGTGTGGCCTGCATCACCTTTTACCTGTCAAGAGATAAAAGGAAAGGGAAGCAGAGAGATAGGGGGGCCTCATACCACCAAGAAAGCAGTGCCAGGAGCAGCGCACATCCTTTGGACCTGGGGTCCCTGTGCAGAAAGGGAAGGTTGATGAAGTTGATGAGAAGGCTGGCAGAGAGAGAGAAAAAGCCTTCCCCTGGAGCTGACACCCTGAATTTGGACTTTTAGCCTACTTTACTGTGAGAAAATAAACTTCTCTTTGTTAAAGCCATCCACTTGTGGTATTTCTGTTATAGCAGCACTAGATGACTAACACAGTATGTTATTCCCATTTCACAGATGAGGAGAGTGAGAGGCAGAGTGACATGCTCAAGCTCACACACCAAGCAAGTAAGTGGAATACAGGGACTTGCATCCAGGTCTTTGTGTCCCATAGGTTAGTGTTTGTTTAATGCACCATGCTGCCTCTGTGCCTTTCGTGAGCTCACCAGATAGGCAAGAGAAAATTGGCATAATGCAAGGCAGAGTATAAACTCATAGTATACACTGACAAATTATAACGAACTTCAGACCAAACCTGTTGCCGCTGAGTTGATTCTGACTCATAGTGACCCTATGGTGAAAATATAGGACAGAGTAGAACTGGCCCCATAGGGTTTCCAAGGAGCAGCTGGTGGGTTCAACCTTTTGGTTAGCAGCCCATCTCTTAACCATTGTGCCACCAGGGCCCCAGAGCAAACGTATGTCTTAAAACAACACAAATATATTCCTTTACAATTCTGGAGGCAAGAAAACTGAAGTAAGTTTCACTGGGCTAACGTCAAGCTATCAGCAGGTCTGGTTCCTTCCAGAGACTCTGAGGGGACAGTCTGTTTCTTTGCCTTTTTCAGTGTCAAGGGGCTGCCTGTATTCTTTGGCTCATGGTCTTTTGCTCCATCTTCAAAGGGCATCACTCCAATCTTTGCTTCCATGATCATATTACCTTCTGCTCTCCATAGTCAAAATTCTCTCTGGCTTGTAGAGAGGAGTTTGTGATTGCATTGGGCCCACGTAGATCATCCAGGATAAACTCCCCATCTCTAGATCCGTAACTTAACCACACATGTGAAGTCTCTTTGACATAAGGTAACATTAAAAGGTTAAAGGGATTAGGACCCAGATATCTTTGAGAGGCATTATTCTGCTTACCACAGTAGGTGTGGACTCTGGTTTGCATTCATACTCAACCCTGCTATTTACTAGTGGCATGACCTCAGACAAGTTAACCTGTCTGTGCCTCAGTTTCATCATCTGTTAAATGAGAATAATAGTAATATTTATGTTGGATCATTATTGTGAAGATTAAATGAGATAATTAATGAACAGTGCTTATCCCAGAACACGTTAAACATTGAGTGAACATTGGTTACTCTTGCTTTCACTGATGCTATTTATTTAGGACCTATACTACATATCTATGGCTTTTGTCTGCCAGTATCTATTCCTTCCTTCTTACGCTAATAAAAGCACCTTCATTTTTCTTGGAGAAATTTCTCCACCTCACTCTCTGTATGGTTTAGGTGGGGCCGAATCCACTCCAGCTCCTAGGTGTGGAACACACACTGAGACCCACCAATATCATTTCCTAGCTTTGGTCACAGGGATTGGTCCAAGGATGGGCATATGAGCCATGTTGGCCCAAGCATCAAAAATCCCCTGACTTTTCCTGGAGTGAGCAGGGAGGGAATGTTTTCTTTGGGTGGCTGAGAACAAGGCATGTGACGCTGAAGTTACAGGCAGTCCTTCTTTTCCTTTTTTTTTTTTTTTGTCTTTTAAAGTTGTATCCACACTGGAGAGCCAGCCCAGACGATGGGAAGCAGAGTCAAGGGAAGGAGCAAGACCCCTGAGGTCTGAAGTTAAACCTCTAATCCAGCTGTTCCTAAAACAGCATTTTTGTGGCCTTTCCAGTTATGTGGGCCAACAAAGGCCCCTTCTTGCTTAAGCCAGTTTAAATTGGATTTTCTGTCATTTTTATCTGAAAAATATCCAAACAGAGCCAGGAGGACTCTTTCCTTTCCCTTCTTTCTGTTTGTGGTTAAAGGGAAAAGAGAAGGGATAGAGATTTATTGGCCATTGGTCACCTCTGAGCAGACTCACAAGAACCCAGAAGTCCCAGCCATGTGTCCATAGCCCCTGGGGAGAAATGAGGTCCTTAATGTTCACCCTCTTCCTTCCAACATGATGATGATGACGGTGGTGGTAATTACCAAAGGCCTGCTGGGTACCGTCCGGAGGGTGATCAATCACTTCTAATGCTAGCAACAGCCCTGCAAAGGAAAGATTATTGCCTTACTTTACAGATGGGTGAGACAAAAGCTCGGGGAGGTAAGGTAACACTTCCAAGGTCAAAGAACTAACGATAGGCCAAAGGAGGGGTCAAACATGGGTCTTTCTGGATCCAGAGCTTGTGCCCTCTCAACTCTGCCACAATACCAGCCAGAAGAAATCACGAAAGATTCTCTGCCACCAGGAATTTTCAATAGCCGTGGCCCCTTGGCCTCCCTGAGAGCTGGGATTCTCCTTCTCTTGTGCTGCTCTGTTCTTCAGAAGACGCTGCAGGCAACTGCAGAAACCTTTGAGTGGTTTCACGCGTGCTACATTTCCGCCGGTGCTGCAGTTAAACCTCCTCATTTGTTGTACAGGCAGTCCCCAGGTTACAAACATCCGAGTTACGTACAACCCGACACCCCCGTAAAGCCTTTTGTATTAAAAACTCAAGGTACATACGATGATTCCTAATAACAGACGGCTGCTACTTTGTGATGTGCATCAAAACGTTGTTATTATTACTGTATTATTATGTTAAAGATGTTTCAGTGTATCTGGAAGTGTTTCTTTAATGTTTTTTATGCATAGAAAGGTACACTATGTACTATATTCTAAGACAAACATTTAACTAACTGACGTTAGATATGAACCGTACCTAACTTCTCCAACTTATATACAAATTTGACTTAAACACAGACTTAAAACAGAGCTTGTTGGTAATCTGGGGACTGCCTCTATCCATACGATTTCCTTCAGGGTTCAGCTCAGGCATCATATGCTCCTGGTTAACGTTACCTACTGGATTTATTACTCTTTTTACAGGTTTATATCTAAACTGAGACATGAGTACAATGTAAAGTGAAGTAGTTACTGCCTTTTGAGCCCTTGTATTCTGAAGTAGATAATAATCTCAGTGGAACCCTGGATAACAAACACAAAACAAACATACACATATGTAAGGATGGACTGCTGTGTTGTGATTATCAACGAAGACTAGGCAACGTAGGTACTTGGATGTGAACTTAACATCTATTACTTCGTAACTCTGGGAAAGTTACTTAATCATCTACCCCTCTGGTTTCTCGTCTAAAAAATGGGGAGGATAATAATCTCTCATAGGGTTGCTGTGGGGATTGTAGATATTAGGTGGGAGGATTATAAATGTTGAGTGGGAATCATAAACGTTAAGCACTTAGCACAGTGCCTGACTCATAAAGAGAGCTCAACAATATTAGCTGTTTTTTTTTTTTTTTAAGTGTATGAGTATGTAAGAGTTTCTAGGTGGTGCAAATGGTTTGTGCTCGATTACTAACCAAAAACCAATGGGCTTTGTGTTGATTATGACTTCTGGTGACCCCATATGTGCAGAGTAGAACTGTACACTGTAGGGTTTTCATTGCTGTGACCCTTCGGAGACAGATTGCCAGGCGTATCTTCTAAGGTGCCTATGGTGGATTTGAACTGCCAACTCTTTAATTGGTAGTTGAGCACCTACCCCAGTGGCACAGATGGTTGATGTGCTTGGCTGGTGACTGAAAGGTTGGGGGTTTGAGTTCATCCGGCACACCACAGAAAAAAGACCTGGCAGTCTACTTCCGTAAGATTACAGCTATAGAAAACCCCATAGAGCAGTTCCACTCTGCTATGTGTGGGGTTGCCGTGAGTCAGAATAGACTCAATGGAACAGGGTTGTTTTTCTGATTTTATATGTCAAAGAAAGTAAAATATTCGTACTATCACATAAGCTACCTAACATACAGTCTTCTGATGTGAGATTTGATTTATAAAAGAAGAGTGTGGGTTTGGGGACTGAGTCTTTTTTGGGGAGGGGGCAAACGTAGTCAAAGTTGAGCCCTAGCAACCAGAGAATTCCCTAGAGAGGATCCTTTTCATGGGAAAAACTGAATCCATTTCCTGTTTAGGCTTTATGAAGAACCAGAAACCAAGGGTTTTGACCATGTTCTCTGGAGTCAGGATGCAGAAACCATTCATCAGGACATGGGACATATTAGGACATCCTAATGGGACATATTAAGACCATTCATCAACTCTCAGGGGCACCAACAGGACAGAAGGTGACTCTTGGCAGAGCAAGAACCCATGGCTGGTCCAGGAATAAGAACTGAAGTCCAGGGCATCCCCTGGTTTCAGCAGAGAGAACAAGGCATGGAGTGGTCTCAGGAGAAGAGACAAACCCCACATAAATCTCACATCCACTCATTTGCAGTTTTTTGTGTCTCTTCTCAGCCTGGCACAGCCCTGATTCTCTTTCTTTGAGAGCTGCCACCAAGTTAATGTGCTCTAGAAGCCCTGTCTCTGTTGACCTGACCCCACCTTTCTGGCCATTGTTGATTAGACAGGGCGACCTATCAATCCCTTTCCCAGAGTTTGGGAATTTGAGATGTGTAGTTACTTACTAAGGACTAGGAAGCTCAGAAGCGGTAGGACAATGATACAGTGATATGCATGGAGAAGAGAAGAAAGCAAGTGTGGAAAGATGGGTGAGGCAGATGCAGAGGAAGGTGGAAAGGAAGGATAATGCCATTGAGAGAGAGAGAGACCGGGGAGGGGGTGTCTCAGTTCCTGATTGCTCTCTAGTTCTTGGTTCCAGCCCTCCTGGCCCCATGATTCTTGAATTTTTTCAACTCGTAATATACCCCATTCTCTTCCTCCTCCTTTTTTTTGGGGGGGGGGAGGGGCGGTGCTTATGCTAGTTTGAGACACCTTCTGTTATTTATTGATAAAAGTATCTGAACAGGTAACACCCCACTTTCCCAATCTCGCCTTACAGTCTCCACGTGCTTACACTGAATTTATGAATTCAGTATTTTTGTTTTTTAAGGATATCATGTACAAAATTAACAAACAGCTAATTATATATTTATCATATTGAAAGAAAATATTTGCAAAGTCTAAACTGATGGGGGCTTATTTCTAGAATATGTAAGGATTACAAGTCAACGAGAAAAAAAAATCAACACTCTAATAGAAAAATAAGCGAAAGATATGAGCAGGCAATTTATACAAAAGGGAAACCCAAAAGGCTAAAGAAGCATATGAAGAATACCTTAGCTCATTAGTAACCAAAGAAAGTAAAATGATAATGAGTTATCGTTTGACAGCTGTGAGACTGGCAAGATATCTGGACAAGGGGAGGCAGGGGGAGCTCATGCACTGTTGGTGGGAATGTGGACTGGTACAGCCATTCTGGAGAGTAATCTGGTGTTCTTGGCCATATGAAGTCTATGCAGACTCTGTGTCTCATGTGAGAATAGTATATGGCTATTCTCACATGAGTGCAGGAATTCTCACAGAAGGGGCTGCATAGAGGTATGGTTATCTCAGCAATGTCCTTGATGTGGGGAACTGAAAGTAATTCTACCACCAGGGGGATGCAGAGGCAAAATACGGTTTGCACACATGAATTAGTTAGAAGAAATGGACTTGAGGTGCACATAGCCTGTGGCTAGTGCTAAGTAGAAATGGGAAGAAATAGAATGAACTATATAAACATAATCTCTGTATATATAAAAATACTTGCAGAACAAACAACAGTACATGGACTTTAAATGCATTAAAATGGTTGCTGGTGCATGAGCAAGAAAGACAATAAAAGGGAATAAGTGAATAAAGAAATAAAACAAGAAAAGGGCCTTGTACAAACCAATAATGATAATGTCTCACGGACCAAAGACTGTGATTAACTCAACTCTCTCCATAAGAGGTCCACATTGTTTTTGTAATATGGGGTAATTCATGTGGCCCTTGCTTTACCTAAAAGCCTTACTGCCTGAGGCAATGAGAGTAGAGAGATAAGTGACTCTAGGACCCTTAGGATTAAGGAAGACCAAAGAAGAATTGATGCCTTTGAATTACGGTGCTGGCGAAGAATATTGACTATACCATGGACTTCCAGAAGAATGAAAATGTCTCTTAGAAGAAATGCAGCCAGAGTGCTCCGTGGAAGCGAGGATGTCAAGACTTCATCTCACATTCTTTGGACATGTTCTCAGGAGGTCCCAGTCCCTAGAGAAGAACATTATGCTTGGTAAAATAGAGCGTCAGCAGAAAGGAGGCAGACCTTCGATAAGATGGATTGACACAGTGGCTACAACAATGGGCTCAAGCATAACAGTGATTGTGAGAATGACGCAGGGTCGGGCAGTGTTTTGTTCTGTTGCACATAGGGTCACTATAAGTTGGAAATGACTGAATGGCACCTAACAACAACAACAACAGGACCCTTAGACACTCTTTTTGTTGTGCCTAACACTGTTTTCTACCAGATAAGCATGGTGGATTCAGTTGGAGTTTTGTTATTTTCCCATCCTGTTCTCCTATCCATCATTTCCTAGCTTTGAATTGGCAGGATTTATTACAGTTAAAAGCTCTGCCTTCCCCTTTTCTCTGTTCAGTTCTATTCTGTTTAATTTAAACCTTGCTTTCTCTTTCTCCAGACTGTTTGCGACTCAAACTCGCTGCCAAAGCACTGCCAGATCTCTTCCCCTTGGCATGGCTTATAAAATTAAAAGACACAATTGCAGTCTCTTTGTGTGGAGATGTTTAGTGTGGCATTGTCTCTCAGCTGACCATCATGGTGTCCTAGGTGGCCTCAGTGTGCTACTGCGAGATGGATAGTGCCTTTTAGCATGGAATCAGAAATAGCCATGCAAATTCAAATGCGTCCTTTGGGCATGAAGCTAGAGGTGGCAGTATCAAATGTGGTTTCTAGCTTGGGAGCACAGCTGGTCCATGGGATTGTTCACGGTCCCCAAGCAAGTTGGACAATTCTCTAGGCTGATTATACACTTAGTTCTATTCTATATAGTGCTTAAGTTGTCCTCCCCATGATTTCACAAAAATAGATGCATCAAAACCCCGTTAAATCATGAGCTAATTTGGTGATTCAGTCTCACTAATGGAAATACTAAGCAAGTATACAAAAAAATTTTTTTATATTGTCTTTCTTGGGTTGTTTGTTTGAAATGTTTAAAGATTTACCAAGCAAACATGTTGGAATCAATTGACCCTGTTCTACTGGTATCTGAGTTATCAAGTACTGCTATAATAGAAATACCATAAATGGGTGGCTTTAACAAACAAATTTATTTTCTCACGGGTTAGGAGGCTAGAACCCCAAATTCAGAGTGCTGGCCATAGGGGAAGGCTTTCTCTCTCTGTCAGTTTTGGAGGAAGGTCCTTGTCTCTTTGAGCTTCTGCTCCTGGGTGATCTTCATGTGGCCTGGCATCTCTCTTCCCCCATCGCTGCTTGCTAGCTTTTGTTTAATCTCTTTTGTATCTCAAAAGAGATTGCCTCAAGATACACCCTACACTAATTCTGTCCATTAACATAATAAAGACAACCCATTCCCAAATGGAATTTTAACCAGGAGCATAAAGGTTAGGATTTACAACACATATTTTGGGAGTACACAATTCAATCCATAACATATCTATTTAGAAGTTGTGACTTTCAGGGTTGAATTTTACAGTCTTCAATAAATATAGAAGTAACATAAGAAAAGTACACACAATTTATAGCTTTACTTTCTCCAGCAATCAGACCCAGGGAGGCTGGCACCTACAGGGAATAGGGATAACACTGACTGAAGTGAGAACAGAGGTTTTCTCCACCTCCCATTTCCCTTACCACACTGGTCAGCAATGAACTCAAATTCTTTGCCATTATATTATCACAACTTGTCATTACTTCATGGAAAAACTGTGTTCATCACATATTTCCCTGACTTTGGGTGATGTGCTTTTTCCGGACTATTTTGACCTTGATTTTACCTCTTTTCTTCTCCTTCTCTCTCTTCTCTTTTCTCTCTCTCTCTGTCTCTCTCTCTGTATGCCTGTGGCGTCTTTATTGGGTCTCTGACTTGCCAATACAAAACTCTGGAAATTTTTTAGCGGGACAGAATCTTATCCAACAGGGTTTCATTGGCCAGGACTACGACGTAATCCAATCATTTAAATGAGATGTTTTGACGAGCGTGTTTTCAGGCAGTGCCTATTACTTCATTTTTCAGCAGGTTCCTTTCCAAGAAATACAATAAGGCTTGGGGGAAGAGTTACCAAGCAATCTCAAAAGCAACTTGGAAACTCTGAGATACCTCACAAAATCACAAAATGTGTAATCAAATATAGTAAACGCATTACAAGAGCCCTGCTGGGGCCAATGGCCCCTGATCTTAACACCTTTTCTTCTCTTTCTATGTAAGTTCTGGAAAGTAAATGTTATATTTCTGTCCCCCCCCCCTTTTGGGTCTACCTTGACAACACTTCTTTTTTATTCAACATTTATTGAGTGTTTACTATGTAGTGGCAGGAGGCCGTGTTCTGATGAGGGTGACCAACCATCTTGGTTTGCCCAGGACCGAGGAGTGTCCCAGGACATGGATCTTTTGTTTTTTAAATTGGTACCAGAAAACCAAACCCATTGCCGTTGAGTTGGAATGGATTCCAACTCATAATGACCCTATAGGACAGAGTAGAACTACCCCATAGGGTTTATAAGGAGTGGCTGGTGGATACAAACTGTCAACCTTTTGGTTAGCAGCTGAGCTCTTAACCACTGCACCACCAGGGCTCCAAAACTTGGACGTTCCCTGGCAAACAGAGTCACGTGGGTTCTGAGATACTACGGTCAACAAAGCAGACAGTCTCCACCCCCGTGAAACTACATTCTAACCAGAAAGACCACCTCCCAAAATTACACAGACAAATAAAATAATTCAAGCTGCGATAAGTGCTATGAAGGAAGCAAACAAGGGCTTCAGGTAGAGAAGAACAGATGGAACCTGTATGTCTTAGCCAAGGAGGGAGACATCTAAGCTTAGGCCTAAAGGAAAATTGGAACTGCCAAGTGAAGAGTGGAGGAGAGAGTATTCAGGATGAGGGAACAAAATAACAGGGCTTTGAACCAGTTCATTCCACCCCAGACATACTGAATCAGAATCCACATTTAAACAAGATTTCCAGGTGACTCTTACATATATCTTCCCGGGAACTTGTTAAAAATGCAAATTATCAGCAGTGGCTCAAACCAGAATGAACAGTTCAAAATCCTGCAAAATAAGCAAGAGTCCTCAGAGGGCAATAAGCTGGGTAAATCTGAAAAGCTTAGAAGGCACTGGGCTGGAGTAGGGAAGGCCAGGGGAAACGTAGTTCACTGTGAGGTTAAAGAGAGGGCAGGGCCTTAGAAGCCTTGGTTGAGAGTTTTTTTGTTTTTTAAACTTTTATTGAAGTTTAAGATACGTACAAAAAAGTACACAAACCATATGTATGTTGTTGTTAGGTACCATCCTATAGGACAGAATAGAAATGCCCCATAAGGTTTGCTAGGCTGTACTCTTCACCCATGGAAGCAACAGTCAAGAAAACAAACAACGCATTGTAAATCTTCTGCAAAAGACCTCTTTAAGTTGTTGAAAAGCAAAGATGTCACCTTGAAGACTAAGGTGCACCTGATCCAAGCCATAGTGTTTTCAATAGCCTTATACGCATGTGAAAGCTGCACGATGAATAAGGAAGACCAAAGAAGAATTGACTCCTTTGAATTGTGGCCTTGGCACAGAATATTGAATACCCTATGGACTCTCAAAAGGAGGAACAAACTTGTCTTGGAAGAAGTACAACCAGAATGCTT
Organism: Elephas maximus indicus; assembly: GCF_024166365.1. Lineage (NCBI taxonomy): Eukaryota > Metazoa > Chordata > Mammalia > Proboscidea > Elephantidae > Elephas > Elephas maximus. The sequence continues at coordinate 8,423,886 of NC_064845.1, forward strand.
TTCAGAAGCAAAGATAGACTACATCTTACGTGCTTTGGACATGTTATAGGAGAGACCAGTCCCTGGAGAAGGACATCATGCACAGTAAGCTCGAGGGTCGTTGAAAAAGAGAAAGACCCTCAATCAGGTGGATTGACATAGTAGCTGCAAAAATGGGATCAAGCATAACAAGGATTGTGAGGATGGCGCAGGCAGGAACAGGCAGTGCTTCATTGTGTTGTACGTGGGGTAGCTATGAGTTGGAACTGACTCAATGGCACCTAACAACTCTTTACCAGAGCACATTGCCAGGTCTTTCTCCCACGAAGTCACTGGATGTGTTCAAACCATTGACCTTTTGGTTTGCAGCTCAGCACTCAATTGTTGTGCCAGCAGGACTCCTCAACCATATATATACTTGAATAAATTTTCTCACACTGAACATACCTGTGTAGCTAACAGGACAATCAGGAAGCAGCACAGCCAGCGTCTCAGAAGCTCCCCTTGTTCCCTTTCACTGTGGCCCTACCCTGCCAAGGGTAAATCCTAAGCAGACTTTGAACAGCATTCATTTTTTTATTTTATGTGCAATGAGGATCCATTGAAAGGGATGGGCAGGAAGGGGGCATGATCTGGTTTACGTTTTTAAATATTCATATTTTCACCTACCTGAAAGTGGAAGAGGGGGTGGAAGAGGAAGTGAGTCTGCATAAGGGGCCAGCTGTGTTGATCAAGGTAAGAAGTGACGGGGCACAGAATTGACAAGATTCACAGGTGGATTAGGGGGTGACGTGGAGGAAAAGGGAGGAACCAAGGGTGACCTTCAGGCTTTAGTTGAGAACTGAGTGGGTGTTGAAGCCACTTACTGAGATGTGGGAACCGAGGGCAAATCAGGGTGATAGGGAAAGAGCATGGTTTTTTGGTTGGTTTTTTAAAGCAAGAGTTGTATTTTATATGTGTTAGGTTTGAGATTCACCACGCCCTCTCTGTTTTTCGTACCTTGGTGGCTTGCATGTTGCTGTGATGTTGGAAGCTATGCCACCGGTATTTCAAATACCAGCAGGGTCACCCATAGTGGACAGGTTTCAGCAGAGCTTCCAGACTAAGACACTGGGAAGAAAGGCCTGGTGATCTATTTCTGAAAATTAACCAATGAAAACACTATGGATCACAACAGAATATTGTTTGACATAGTGCTGGAAGATGAACTCCCTGGATTGGAAGGCACTCAAAATACACAACGGCTGCAAAAATATTCTAGCACATACCATGATGGTAAAGATGATGCAGGGCCAGGCAAGATTTCATTCTTTTCGTACTGGGCTTGCCGTGAGTCGGAGCACATGTATTTGAGAAGCACATGTATTTTATAAAGGCTTCAAAACCTGGTATATATCTCAGTTCCAACAAGGAACTAACAACGACAACAGGTTTGCGATATCTCTGAGACATCTAAGTGAGGATGTCCAAGAGGCATCTGAACCTGCTAGCTTGGAGCTCAGAGTTGGTGTGGGAGTGGAGGAGACAGTCTGAAAGCTGCAATCATCTAGAGCCTTTCCTGATCTCTCCAAAGGGAAAATTGATGAGTTCCACCTCCACACGCCTCTGTATTCCATACAGATTTCCATTGTGGTATGTTGGTAAATCTTTGATATTTTTGTTTACACAGTCGTTTCCCTCAACTAGTCTGGGAGTTCATGGAGGTCAGAGTACCTGACAAAGTGCCTGTACACTGTATGATTCATTCATCTTTGTTAACCGGATAATTGGATTTCCTTAAAAAAGAAAAACTCAAAACAAAACAAAAAAAAAGGCTTTTTGACAAGGAAACCTACCAATCAACTAGAATTCACAAAAAGTACCGCAAGTTCAATAACAAGTCAGTAGTATAAAGAAGAGCCTCAGCACTTGAGCAAATATAACATAGTTGGTTTCCAGAACATTCAGATTGCCTCCTGACAATGAGTCATAAAGGGATTCTGAGCTTGGTGCCTGGGACACAAAAAGGGAGGCCACTAGGCACCATCGGATGGCATGCTTATTTAAAGCAACTGCCTGGTCTGTGTCAGGGTCCAGAGAAGAAGATGCAAATGCCTATGACAAAAAAAAAAAAAAAAAGACAAAGCAGAGCTAAAATTAAAGCAAAGCAATCATTGGGCCAGAAAAGGGAATTAACACCTCTTTCCAGCTTCCTGGAAACCCTGGTGGCGTAGTGGTTAAGAGCTACAGCTGCTAACCAAGAGGTCAGCAGTTCAAATCCACCAGGTGCTCCTTGGAAACCCACTGGGGCAGTTCTGCTCTAGCCTATAAGGTTGCTATGAGTCAGAATTGACTCAATGGCAACAGGTTTTTTGGTTTTCAGGTTCCAGCTTCCTACTTCTTGTGCCCTTAGCTTCCCTCACAGTTGGCTCCTTGATGGAGGCAAGAGAAAGAGTTAATGTTAAATGGAAGCCATACTCATTCTCTAGACTGATTGTCAGTTGTTGTTGTGCTGTTCGGTGCTGTTGAGTCGATTCTGACTCAAAGCAACCCCAAGTGACAAAGTAGAACTGTCCCATAGGGTTTTCTAGGCTGTAATCTTTACAGGCAGTGATTGCCAGGTCTGTCTCCTGCAGAGCTGCTGCGTGGGTTTGAACCACCAACCTTTCTGTTAAACGATTGTGCCAGCAGAGCTCCACTACTCTGTGGAGGCTGATGTCAGCGCCTCTCAGGGACACAGGGAGTTCAGGGGTTCTGAAGAGAAGAGCAAAATTTCTATATGGTGAAATTATCTACCCAGAGGTTAAAGATTCTATATCTTTTTGTCTGGACCAGTGGTTTTCAATAGGTAGATAATGTATGCCACAAAGGTAATTAAAAATTTTAGGTAGCCACAGTAAAATTGTGAGGATGGTGCAGGACTGGGCAGTGTTTAGTTCTGTTGTACGTAGGGTCTCTATGAGTCGGAACTGACTCAAAACAACATTGTAAAATTAGTAAAAAGAATCAGGTAAAATTAATTTTAATGTTTTCTTGAACTCCAAATATTGAAAATATTATCATTTCAACATAGAATGTAAAAAAAAAAATAAGCATTTTATATCCTTTTTTTCTATGAAGTCTTCAAAACCTGGAATGCACCTCAATTCCAGCTAGCCCCATTTCTAGTGTTTGATGGCCACATGTGGCTAATGGGTGCCGTATTGGACAGTAAAGGTCTTGACCAAAAACGAGATGCAGCTCTTGTTGACATGGTGCTTCCCAGAGTCCTGGCTTTGATCTGACTTCCATAGAATTTTCTGAGGCCAAGAACATCTCCTTCAACTTGTCCTTTCTTCCCGGCAGCACTTCAGAGCCTCGGGGGTGGGGGGAGGTCTTCCTCTCTCCTTTTAGCTGTTTTACTGCTCCGTTCCTTGGTCTCTGTTCCCTTCTGAAGTCAGCTGTGAGGGGAATCCAGCCCTTGCACTCTGCCTTCCCCCTTTTCCCTAATTTGGGGCCATAGTCTTCCTCCCTAACGGGCTTTTCTGTTAATACCATGTGAAAACAGGAAGATTAAAAAAAAGCAAATGTAGGAAAAATACAACATTGAGAGAAAGCTTCAGAATCCTTCAAATCTTCCCCTGGTTTAGCTATGCAACGCCTGATTCCGTGAGATGGAAGCCAGAAGCTTCAGCTGCCTTTTGTTTTCCTGAAGAGGGCCTTTGGCATTTGCTTTTAAGATTGGGGTTCACCAAGCATCCACCCCCCGCCCCTCCGCAGTCCAACAGCTCCAACCATTAGTGAAGGCCAAAGGCTGTCTTCCTACTGATGGCCTATCTTCCTGGCTGTCGGCCCAAAGACACAGCATGACGGGCTGAAATTGACACGCTGACAATCTCTAAAGGGCTCTGGATTGGCTGGCATCCTCTCGGTCAATCTCTGCTGCAGCCAGGAAGTATCAGACACCTTTGGGCTTTTCCTCCTACAGGACAAGCTGAACATGAGTGATTACATGGCTTCAAAAGGGGAACGGAGAGTTACAGTCAAATGCAGGTGGGCCTTAATGGGCTTGGATCGGGGTGGGAAAGGGAGTCAACTCCTTTAAGTCGGTAGAATTCAGAAAACATTTAAAGAAGGAAATAAAAAGTGAAACCAATTTATTTCCATGTCAACAAAGATAAAAGAGCACTGGCTGAAGGCAAACTCCATCACCCCATGTCTTGCACAGGCGACTGGCAGCATTAGCAGCTGGGCCCAGGTATATGCTTTGTGACATGGCTCCATGTGCTGACAGCCTGTAACCAAGCACACACTCTTCTCTCCTGTCCTGTCAGCAGTGATATGTTTGACAAGTTCAGCCCAGGGGGAATTCTCTCATTGTGACCTCCTCAGAGGGGTCTTGCCTTTGGGAGATAATCCCAGTAAACTTGGGCAAAGTTAAGTAAGCAAGATGGCAGCTTAGGTCCCACGCTGAGTCAGAGGCCTGCCTGGTGTTGGCTGCTATCTGTCAAGAGAGGGCTGACAAGGAAACTTTGGTCTTTTCATTAGACATTCATACAAAATAAGGATATCCTGTAGATTCTCTCTCTAGCTCCAAAGACTCTCGGCGGCCTGAGTTACCTGTCTTGGCCACGCAGACTGTCTGGATATTTAGAAATGTTTGCTGAGCAGCCTGTGTTGCCTGCGTTGGGTGTCTTAACGTGGATGGACAGATGGATGGTTCAGCCATGTAATCAAGGGCTGCGTGCAGCACATCTACTTCCAGCTTACTCTTATGTATGTCTGAGAGCTCAGATAAATGGAGGGAAAGGGCAATGTGAACACCCAATCATTATGAAAAATGTTATTCCTATTGTGGGCAATTAAGACGCATTAAGCCCATCTCATGTAAGAAATATGCAGATCAGATTCATGGTAGGTTAATCACAGAGTTGAATGCTAAAACTTCTCATTTTTTTCTGAAGAAAGATGAAAGACTCAGAATTCATTGGATAATGAATCTTGTCCAGGGTTTAGATGAAGATTTTCACTGCCCACAGTATGGTAATGTTCTCATTGCTTCATGCCCAAATTATTACAGAAGCCTTTTCTGGAAAAGACGGTTGGATCCTACCCAGCAGCCAGTCTCCTTTCTTCCTTGCTAACATAATTCCAGTTTTGTTCAAGTATCTGCTGTGAATGTGCCCTGGGGTATGAGCCATGATGGAGCCAAGTGCATTGTAGTAATCCCATTGCTCTTGTGATTGGTCTTTGGCTAAACATGGACATGTGACCCAATATGGCCAATGATATGTAAGGATATGGGCCTTCTGGGGAATATTTTCCTCCTGATAAAATGAGAAGAATGTCTAGAGCCTCCATCTTGTGAGACAAACCGCATGCTGAAAACATACATATTTTGTCTTAGGTTGGGCTCTCCAAGAAGCCAACCCTGAGAAAAACACTTAAGTGCAAGAATTTTCTTTGGAGTGCGATCTCAGGAAGCACTAACAGGGAAGTGGGGGAAATGATAGGAAAAGGAAGGAAGCCAGCAGTGTGTATAATAATGAGCAGGTTATTACTGTGGGCAACTGGGGGCCTCTGGGAGAATTTGCAGCACACACTTCAGAGCTGTCCTACTGAAGGGGTGAGGAAGTGGGGTTTTGATCCACCAATTCCCATCAGCATTGTTTGAGCACTGCTCCCAAGGTGTTACTTCCGCAGCATTTCCAGCCTGCCCTACACATAGCCTGAGAACAGTTTCGTGGCCAGAGAGAGCACAAAGGCATAGGGTTGTAGATGCTGGGTGTAGGAAGCCTTTGATCAGTGTGCATGGAAAGGGTGAATTCTGAGGGATATGGGTGGGCCCCGGTAGCATTTACTAAGTTGCACAATTAACCAACTCTGCAACCATATTCCTTCAGATTTTTTTGTTATGTGAGTAAATAAACCCCTATGATTTAAGCCACTTTCACGAAGGTATTCTCTCACTTAGGACCAGTACCAACTGCTGTAGAGTGGACCCCAACTCTTGGTGACCCCGTGTGTGTCAGAGTAGAACTGTGCTCCATAGGGTTTTACATGGCTGATTTTTTCAGAAGTAGATTGCTAGGCCTTTCTTCCAAGGCATCTCTGGGTGAACTCAAACCTCCAACCTTTAGATTAGCAGCCGAGTGCATTAACTGTATACACCACCCAGGGACTCCCTCACTTAGAAACAGGGCTGCTATTTGGCTTGTACGCACTGGCATAGCAGTGTAGGCTCTTTCCAGTCAACATTCATTATGTTTTTATTGGCCAGTGCCCTTAGCTGTGTCAATGAAAAAACATTTCCAATATCACCCACCCTTGTTTATAGATGAAACATCTCACTGATAGTTCTCCCACTTGGTCTCCTTGTTGCTAGCTTCTCCCTTCCCTAATTCATGCAAAGACCAATGACTGATTGGGAAATCTCCCTAGAACATGACTTTAATCAGATCACTTTCTTTCTTTCTTCATCTTTAATCACAGTCTAAAAATGAAATGTCTTAGCCTGGTATTCAAAGTCCTCCCCATTCTGGGCCCAACCTACCTGTCTAATCTTATCATCCACTACTCTCATGCACATAAACATTTAATATTAGTAAAAATAGTAACACCTGCCATTTATCGAGTACTTGCCATGTGCCAGGCACTGTGAAAAGAGTTTTACATGCCTCATCTCATATAATTTCCAGAGTAATTCCAAAGGGTGGGCAGAACCATCGAAACCATTTTACAGATGAGGAAATAGGTTTCAAGAAGGCACACATTAAAACAAAGCAGATTCCAGGCCTTTCTGAATAGAGAAACTATGCTACTACTTATTCCTATCTGGACTCCATGCTGTTAAAACGCATATTTATATATTTTTAAATTTGATCAGTGCCTGTAGAGTTTTGCATGTATATTAAGTGCCTGAAAGTATTTGCTGAGTAAATGCTCCCAAAGTTCCTTATGGGAGACCATCTGACGCCCTGACTTTTGGAGCCTCTTTCCGCCCATGTCTTCCATTATACTGCTTTACTAAAAAGAAGGAAATTATCCTGACTGATAAGGAAAATAATATAAATCAGAACTAACTGCTTTAAATATTTATTGAGGGCATGTAGAGGAAAAGGGATTTTCATTCCTTGCTGGTGGAAATATGAGGTGTTTCTGCCTTTTCCGAAAGCAATTTGGCAGTTTTTATTAAAATGAAAAAATACATATTTCTGCAGACCTAGCAATTACAAGTTGGCAGAATCCATCCTACTGAAACAAAAGCAGCGATACATAAAACATATGTAAAATGTTTATTGCAGCATTGTTTGTGGCAGTGAAAAGCTGGGAAACAAATGAATGTCCACCAATAGAAGGATGGCTGAATAAATTATGGCATATAATTACACCACAAAATCTTACGCAGACAATAAAAAAGACAAATTAGAGCTATTCAAGGTGAGTTTGAGGAATTAGCACAAGGTACTGTTGAGTGAGAAATGCTAGATGCGGAAAAGTATGTTTAATATATTTTATTTTCATAAAATAAATAATGAAAAAGAAGTGGGGTGTGTGAGTGTAAACAATTATGTAAGTAAGGAGAAAAATATGACAGTTAAAAAATGTTAGCATGGGTTACCTGGGGGAGGGGGCAGGGCTGGGGGGAAGTGCCGCTTTGGAGAGAGAGGGACCCAAGCTATTGAGAAAAAGGGAAAATGGGCATTGTAGTAAAGGAAACCATTATATGGCTGCATCTAGGCAACATTAGGTATGTGTGTGGGTATGTATGTAAGTAAGGAGCTCTGGTGGCACAGTGGTTAAGTGCTCAGCTGCTAACCAAAGGGTTGGTGACTGGAACTCACCAGCCACTCAGCAGGGAGAAAGGTGTGGCAGCCTGCTTCTGTAAAGATTACAGCCTTGGAAACATTACAGGGCAATTCTATGCTGTCGTATAAGGTTGCTATGAGTCGGAATCAGCTTGACAGCAACAGGTATGTGTATAAAAAAAAAAATTACCGTTGCCATCAAGTCGATTCTGACTCATAGAGATCGTATAGGACAGAGTAGAACTGCCCTGTAGGGTTTCCAAGGAGCAGCTGGTGGTTTTGAACTGCTGACCTTTTGGTTAGCAGCCGAGAGCTTAACCATTGTGCCACCACGGGTCCGGGTATGTGTATAAGTAAATGAAATCAGAAATAACAAAATTAAGTAATAAAATAGTGACAAAAACCCCATTTTAATCCCAGTGTGTTCCGCAAACTCATCCTAACACTATACCTACGAACAAGAGAGATCAGAACCTATACCTAACACTGATGATGGGGGGTATCTTTTTCCACAGAAAATTCCTGTTTTGACCAGTTTTTCATAGCATCTGGACTTGTGATAACACCATTTTTCTTCCTCATCTTTGCCAAACAACTAGGCTTGGTATCACTTTTCTCTCAGTAGGTTGGCTGACCTACTATATATTTGTTCCTCTTACCAGTGGCTTGTTGCTAACCCTTAGACAATCAGGCATTCTGCAGCTATTAACCTGAAGATGTGGTATTATTTTTCTTGTTTTCATGTCCCTGCCCTGGCTGTCCTAGGTCACTTTCAATTTCATACATATTCACATTTCTGAGTAATTGATGCTTACATGCAGATGTCTGCTTTGAACATGGTAAAGCCAACATTCCCACCTTTGCTTCCTAGAAACTCTCCAAAAAGCAAAACTGAGGGTGAAAATTCCATTTTCAGCAAGTGAGGTGCCAACAAAGCAGGGCACATGAAGCAGAAAGAAACACCTCAGCTAAAGATCTCAGAAACTTCCAGAAACAAGACACTTCTGGAAGGCGAGAGCATACCCTGAGGTGAAAAATTGAAACCTCAATGGTTGCAGGAACCCCCCCAAACCTGGATTCATTTCAAGAAATAAAGGAGATGGGGCTAATTAAAGAATCACACAGGTAAGCTACATTTGCAACAAGTGGCCTGTTTCTGTGGCAGTGGAGGAGGAAAAGGTCTTTCTATTGCAAAAAACTCTATAGTTGTGTGCCTATCTTCATTAGGTGAGAAGAGGGAAAGGCTAAATAAACGTACAAAAACCAAGCAGACAATATTCAAGTACACTTGCAGTAGGAAATCTACAGAGCACCAACTTCCTATAAATACTTGTTACAGAAAACACTCAACAACTTCACTGGTAAGTAGCAAAACATGTAAAACTATTCCAGAAAAAAAAAGAAAAAAATTCTGGAAAACAACAGAAAATAATGGCAGAGAAACACAACCGACCAGGAAAAAATATTACTATCAAACTATAAAAGTCACGACCAATTTCTTTCACTGTAAATTAAATAAGCTTAAGTATACTATCACCTCTATGGAACAAGAGCATAAAGCAGAAATGCAGGAGCTCAGAGAAAAAAATAGTAAGAATACAGGAAGAGATCAAATATGATCTCAGCAAAAAAAAAAAGAAAGAAAAGAAATATGAAACCACTACATAAATGGAAATTACAAAGGTATCTGTAAAGTAAAATAAAATAATTGACTAAAATTGGATGGTGGAGGTGAGGGGGGAGGAGAAGGAAAAGTATATTAAATTCATCATTGTTTATAGTAAAGGAGAAACGAGCACTGTGCGGAACGGTGGTTGAGAGCTCAGCTTTTGTCCTAGTGTGTCCTTTTATGACTATAATTTACACCACAAACCCAAACCTGCTGTCAAGGAATGGCTGATGGATTCTAACTGCCAACGTTTTAATTAGCATCTGAGTTCTTAACCACTGTGCCACCAGAGCTCCAACAGGCCAAAGGTAGAACCAATCCAAGTGTCCATCAACAGATGAATAGATAAATAAATTGTGGTATATGCATACAATGGACTATTATTCAGCCATGAATAGAAATGAAATTTTGACATATGCTATGACATTGATGAAGCTTGAAAACATTATTACCCTGAGTGAAATAAGTCAGACACAAAACACCACAAATATTGCAATAATCTAATTTATATGAAATATCTAGAATAGGCAAATACATAGAGACAAAAGTATATTTGTGATTACCAGGGGCTGGGGGAGGAGGGAATGGGAGTTATTGCTGAAGTGGTTCTGAATTTTTGTTTGGAATGATGTAAAACTTTTGGAAACAGATACTGGTGATGGTAGCTCAACATACTGAATGTAATTAACATCAGTAAATTGTACACTTAAAAAATGTTTAAAATGGCAAGCTTTGTTAGATATATTTTTTACCATAATAAAATTAAAAAAAATAAAAAAAAGATTAAAAGAAAAAACATAAAGCAAAAAGATGAGATGGTGAAGAAAGCTTTAACACTAGAAAAAAAGCAATATATAAAATAGTGTGATAAACCTATCAACAATTATAAATGAATTAAAATCTCTATTGAAAGAAAAAGCCTTTCTAATTGGGATCACTGAAACATGTCCAAATAAGTTTTCTGAACTTTGAAGATAAAGAATCCTCTGGCTATTCACCATTTAGGAGAAAAATCAACTGGCTACAGACTTTTCCTCAGCAAAGACAGCTGGAAGACAGTCAAGCGGCACCTACAAAATCCTTAAGGAGCTAAATGGGATGGAAAGATCTGATACCCTGACAAAAGTTGTTCATGGATACAGATGACAGAATAACAGATCTTAACACGAAACAACGCAGAAATTGTTTTTCCTGTAAGCCTTGCTCGAGGTGTCTACTAGAACAAGGGTTACAAACAATGGCTTGCTGGCCAAATCCACCTGCTTGTTTTTTTTTAAATAAACTTTTGTTGGAACATGGCTATGTCCTGTTGTTTATATATTGTCTATGGCTGCATTTGTGCTACAATTGCAAAGTTGTGACAGAGACTGGATGACCTACATAGTCCAAAATATTGATTATCCAGCCGTTTACAGGAAAAGTTGATTGATTACTGCCATAGACTGAGCTTAAGGTTAAGGTATCTATTTCAGTTCTCCTTGTGTTCTCAGCACTTGGTCCTGGTATATACGGGAAATGCTTCATAAATATTTGCTGAATGAACAAGTAAGTACTGTTATTCTTTCACCCTGAGTGCACTCACCCCACCTGCCTTCTGGACCATTGCTCTTCCCTTCATTTTTCAAGTAGACCCTTAATAACAGGGGCGACTGACAGGGAACATAATAGAGAACCTCTAAAGGAGCAGGAGAGCAGTAGGCTGCAGACTTCAAATTCTCGTGAAAAAAGATCAGACTTAATGGTCTGACTGAGACTAGAAAGTCCCCAGACCTTCCGTTACCCCAAGACAGGGACCATTCCCAAAGCCAACTCTTCAGACAGGGATTCGACTGGACAATAAGATAGAAAATGATACTGGTTGAGGAGTGAGCTTCTTGGATCTAGTAGACACATGAGACTCTATGGGCAGAGTCTAGAGAGGAGATGAGAAGGCAGAGGAAGACAGAAGCTGGCCAAATGGACACGGAAATAGAGGGTGGACAGAAAGAATGTGCTGTCTCATTAGGGGGAGAGCAACTAGGAGTACATAAAAAAAATTTTGTATGAGAGACTGACTTGATTTGTAAACTTTCACTTAAAGCACAATAAAAATTAAAAAAAATAGGGGCAAATGAAGGTTCAATGCTCTCACTTTGGGAAGACTACAAGAAGCTGTGAAGAGTTAACACCTTGGCCAAGTGAATTAGTCTCTTTACAGAATTGCATTCATTGAATTTCTTACAGCTTCAAATGCCGTAAAGAATACCTTACAATTCTACAATGATCTACAGACAACAATTTACTTGCTCTCTTGTCTTTTCCATTAACATTTTTTTCTGTTCTCTTAGAAAAAAGTATAGAAACTAAACTAAAAGAATGGTTGTTAATTCTACTTTGCTTCTTTTTTTTTTTTTTTGTCCTGTTTCCTACCATCCCCTCTTTTTCATGCTGGGCTAGTTTAGAACCCGAAGAGGGCTATGAGCACTGGGGAAAACGGACATCAAGCAGGACACCTCACTTTTTCAAGAGGCAGTAAAAAGTGTTGGTTGAGAACGTGGGTCTAGAGCCCAACAGCTCAGTTTTAAATCCTCGCTTTGTCCCTTAGTAGCTGAGTGGTCTTGGATTTATTATTTAACTCTTGCAGTGGGTAAGAGCTTGGCTGCTAACCAAAAGGTCAGCAGTTCGAATTCACCAACTGCTCCTTGAAAACCCTATGGGGCAGTTCTCCTCTGTCCTGTAGGCTTGCTATGAGTCCGAATCGACTTGATAGCAATTTTTTTTTTTTTGCCTCAGCTATGAGTGCAAGGGTGGTTTAGTGGTAGAAGTCTTACCGTCCATATGGGAGACCCAGGTTCAATTCCTGGCCAATGCACCTGAAATGCAGCCACCATCTGTTTGTCAACGGAGGCTTGCATGTTGCTATGATGCTGAACAGTTTTCAGTGGAGCTTCCAGGCTAACACAGGTGATCTACTTGTGAAAATCAGCCAGTGAAAACCCTATGGATCACAACGGTCCAATCTCAAACGAGTCGAGCACAGGAACAGGCAGCATTTCTTTCTGTCATGCGTGAGATTGCCATAAATCAGGGGCCAACTGCATGGTAGCTAACAACAACATGCATGGGGTCCCCAAAAGTCAGGGACCAACTCGATGGTAGCTAACAATAGCATGCATGGGGTCCCCATAAGTCAGGGGCCAACTTGATGGCAGCTAACAACAACATGCATGGGGTCCCCAAAAGTCAGGGGCCAACTCGATGGCAGCTAACAACAACGTGCATAGGGTCCCCATAAGTCAGGGGCCAACTCAATGGTAGCAAACAACATGCCTCGGCTACCACGTCTCCAAGATGCATATGATTACAGTAGCTACTTCATAGGGTTTCAGAAAAATTAGATGTTTCAGTGTAGAATAAAGTGCTTATAATAGTGCTTGGCACACAATAAGCATTTATGAGTGGCAGCTAGTATTATTGTCATCATTGTTCCCTCCTTGCTTTTAAGGAGCTGATTAGTGAGGGATTGATTTAAACAGTGGAAATTTTTTTTTTTTTTATCTGCAGCAGCGCCGTAAGAGGAGTTTGAATAAGAAGTCCTGGGATGTGCGCGGCTTACGGACGCTTAAGAAAAAAGTGTTTTCTTTCCCTTAATCTCCGCAGGGTAGAGAGACTGTCTGCTCCATGGACCATAATAACTCCGCATGATGTTGATTTCTATGAGCTGTGAGTTAGGGCTAATGTTTCTCCAGGAAGTCCACTCTTGGTTGATTATTCAGTGAAGATGATAAAGAGGATTCTCTGTAGCTCCAGGAAGAAGCTATTCTGCTTTTTTGTTATTTTTGGAAAATTTGTTGGTACATCTCATTGCTGCTTAAATAGATAAGACTTCTGCTTGCTAGAAGATTTCCACGCATTTGGGGGGCTTCCAGGAAACGATGCATAAGGCTGCCTTAAATAGTATGTGTTATAGGAACGGCTGTAATTGTCACCAATAGGATTCACCTTATTTCAGAGGTGGACAAAGCGTTTCATGTTGTAATGTATTGTCTGAAAGCACGAACAATGGGTAGTTTACCTGGTTTTCCCTATGCTGGGTCTATAAAAGACCACTCATTCATCAGGTCCAGATTGTGTATGTATGAAACAATACTCAGCGAGATTCTTTGTCCTGGGATATTCTTACGAGAATAAAAAGATAAGCTAAGAATGACCTAGTCCACACTCTAAAATTAGAACTATATTACATTGACTATATGTAAGTTTTAAAGCACTGTAACAACACACTACAAAAGCTGTGTCGTAAGTTCTGATAGAAACTTGAAGTCCCTTCACTCTGATGAGGAGATGATGACTTTGAGACAGTTAGCCAGGAAAGTGGCCTTTATTCTGTTTTGACTGAGATCCTTCCTGTTATACTGTCCACGTTCTGCCAGCTGTCCTCAGAAAGCCCAGAGCCTCCTCTGCTGGCATGCCACTTCCTTTTGTCTGAGTCTTTTACGATTTACAGGAAATTCCTGGACTTTTCAACACTGTCTTCTCCATCAAGTATCTATGGATATTTGGGTCCTCCTTGGGTACATCCTGGTCCTGGGTCCCAGCAAAACATTGGCCTTAACTGCTTTACTAATCGTTTATACAAATGGCCCTAGTCTGTTTCCTTGGAGGTGAGATACTTTGTTTCTAAGAAAGTGAAGATTTTTCTTTCTGTGTTTTCCCAATAATTCATTAGTGATGGTGGAAGTCCACATGACAATGTAGATTATGATGTTGATGTTAACAGGGCCGTGACTTTACGTCACTTAATCCTCACAACAACCCTGTGAAGAGGGTAGTATTGTTGTGTTTCCTTTCCATGCAAGGTGATTGAGGCTAAGAGAATTTAAGCAACTTGCCCAAGATCACATCATTAGTATGTTTTGAAGCTGGGACTGTCTATAGAGGACCAAATTTTAACCGTTGAGGTAATGGAAATTAAACTTTTACAAGCATAATCTCAAATTCGGAGATCAGATGTGCTAAGCTATAAGGTTGGGCCATAGTCTAATGGGCAAGTTGTAATTGCCTGGAAGTGGCCACTGGCTGGAAAGAGCTCTAAGGATTTCTGTGGTTCACACTGTCACCCTCTCACTCCCCAACCAGGCCATGCATGCATTCTTTAATGACTTCTCAAATTCTTGACTATTTGTAAGATCCAAGGCTTTCATAATCTTCGCATAGTTTTTGTTCTCCACTCTATTTTCTATAATGAAAAAAGAACAAAACACCCAGGTCTTAATGTTTATTAAACTAAACTAACGTGCTCTATGTGAGGTTGGAGCCCTGGTGGTGCAGTGGTTAAGAGCTGGGGCTCCTTATCAACAGGTTGGCAGTTTGAAGCCACAGCTGCTACTTGGAAACCCTGTGGGGCAGTTCCACTCTGCCCTCTAGGGTCACTGTGAGTCGGAACTGACTCCACTGCAGTGGGTTTTTTGTATGTAAGGTTGAAGGAGCTCTGGCGGTTCAGTGGTTTAAGAGCTCCGCTGCTAACCAGAAGGTCGGCAGCTTGAACCCACCAGCTGCTCCGTGGAAGACAGATGTGGCAGACTGCTTCTCTAAAGATTACGGCCTCGGAAATCCTAAGGGGCAGGTCTACTCTGTCCTGTAGGGTCGCTGTGAGACGAAATCAATTTGACAGTAACAGGTTTGGTGTTTTGGATGTGAGATTGTGGATCCCTGGTGGCACAATGGTTAAAGCACTTGGTTGCTGACCAAAAGATCAGAGGTTCGAACCCACCAGCCACTCCATAGGAGAAAAGACCTGGAGATCTGCCCCCATAAAGATTTTAACCCAACCCACTGCCATTGAGTTGATTCAGACTTATAGTGACCCTATAGGACAGAGAAGAACTGCCCCATAGGTTTTCCAAGGCTGTAAATCTTTAGGGAAGCAGACTGCCACATCTTTCTCCTGCCCCGTGAAGACTACAGCCTAGGACACCCTATGGGGCAATTCAACTCTGTCCTATGGGATCACTGTGAGTCAGAACTGACTCAGTGGCACACAACAACAACGTGAGGTTACTCAGACAACAGTAGTAGACCATAAAAAAAGACCACAGACACCACTTAATGATCCCACTCTGTTTTCTATGGCTCTAAATATTGCACTAGCAGCAAGTAACACTTTTAGTACCTTGGTGGTTTCTAGGATGCTGTGAGTATGTGAATAAGCAATAAAATGAGATCTTTTAAAATGTGCATTTCCTGGCTCCTATGTTGTCAACATTTGGAATGATTTTTTTTCCCACCAGCTAATTTTGGCATATTTTGTATTTTGTGCATTAGTTCATAAACACAGAAGAGGCCCAACCTGTGGCAGCAAGACTGACGTGGTAAAATCTACCACGGCCTCTGAGTCGGTGTGGAGGAGGAGTGCTTTCCACTCTGTCTCTGAGCAGATCGTGTTTTCTCTTTGTCTCTTGGTCAACTGTGCCCTGGAAGCTACTGTGTTGTTTAGATTGGGGATATGGTTCCCTCTTTCTTAAGTTTATATTCAGGGCCAACTAATAAAAATATAAGAAGGTCCCACTTTCCCTTCGTCTCATGTCAAACGAATAGGTCTTCGAATTCATCCCTTCCTTTGCAGTTTCCTTCCATAATGGAGTTTCCACTGGGAAGGTAGTTATAACAGCAACTTGAAACTAATATTAAAGTTTTAGAAAGTTTCATCAGTGATGAAAATATCTCCCCATTCTAAGGCACTGTTCTTCCCTATTGTTGTTGTTAGGTGCTGTCCAGTTGGTTCCAAATCATGGTGACCCTGTGTACAACAGAACAAAACACTGCCTGTTCCTGCGCCATCCTCAAAATCGTTGTCATGCCTGAGTCCATGGTTGCAGCCACCATGTCAATCCATCTCTTTGAGGGTCTTCCTCTTTTTTGCTGACCCTCCACTTTCCCAAGCATGATGTCCTTTTCCAGGGACTGGTCCTTCCTGATAACACATCCAAAGCAAGTGAGACAAAGTCTTGCCATCCTGGCTTCTAATGAGCATTCTGTTTGTACTTCTTCCAAGACAGATTTGTTCCTTCTTTTGGCAGTCCAGGGTATATTCAATATTCTTCATCAACACTCTAATTCAAAGGCATCGATTCTTCTTTGGTCTTCCTTATTCATTGCTCAGCTTTTACATGCTTACAAGGTGATTGAAACCACCATGGCTTGGATTAAGTGCACCTTAGTCCTCAAAGTGACACCTTTGCTTTTTAACACTTTAAAGAATTCTTTTGCAGAAGATTTGCCCAATACAATGTGTCTTTTGATTTTTTGACTGCTGCTTCCATGGGTGTTGGTTGTGGGTTTAAGTAAAATGAAATCCTTTACAACAGCAGTATTTTCTCCGTTTATCATGATGTTGCTTATTGGTCCAGTTGTGAGGATTTTTGTTTTCTTTATGTTGAGGTGTAATCCATACTGAAGGCTGTAGTCTTTGATCTTCATCAATAAGTGCTTCAAATCCCCTTCACTTTCAGCAAGCAAGGTTGTGTCATCTGCATTTTGAAGGTTGTTAACGAATCTTCCTCCAATCCTGATGACCCATTCTTCCTCATAGAGTCCAGCTTCTTGGATTATTTGCTCAGCATACAGGTTGAACAAGTATGGTGAAAGGATACAACCCTGACACAAACCTTTCTTAACTTTAAACCGTGCAATATCCTCTTGTTCTGTTGGAACAACTGCCCCTTGGTCTATGTACAGGTTTTGCATGAGCACAATTAAGTGTTCTAGAATTCCCATTCTTTGCCATGTTGTCTATAATTTGATATGATCCACACAGCCAAATGCCTTTGCATAGTCGATAAAACACAGGTAAACATCTTTCTCGTGTTCTCTGCTTTCAGTCATATTCCATCTGACATCAGCAATGATATCCCTGGTTCCATATCCCCTTCTGAATCTGGCTTGAATTTCTGATCGTTCCCTGTCAACATACTGCTACAACTGCTTTCAGATGATCTCCAGCAAAATTTTATTTGTGTGTGATATTAATGATATTGTTCGGTAATTTCCACATTCTGTTGGATCATCTTTCTTTGGAATGGGTACAAATATGGATCTCTTGTCGTTGGCTGGTGGGGTAGCTGTCTTCCAGATTTCTAGGCATATACAAGTGAGTGTTTCAGCGCTGAATCTGTTAGTTGAAACATCTCAGTTGGTATTCTGTCAGTTCCTGGAGCCTTGTTTTTCATCGATGGCTCCAGTGCAGCTTGAACTTCTTCCTTCAGTACCATTGGTTCTTGACCATATGCTACCTCCTGAAATGGTTGAATGTCCACCATTTCTTTTTGGTACAGTGGCTTTGTGTATTCCTTCCGTCTTCTTTTGATGCTTCGTATGTTGTTTAATATTTTCCCTATAGAATCCTTCAGCATTGCAACTTGAGGTTTGAATTTTTTCTTCAGTTCTTTCAGCTTGAGAAACACTGAGCATGTTCTTCCCTTTTGGTTTTCTACCTCCAGGTCTTTGCACATTTCATTATAATACCTTCCTTTGTCTTCTTCAGCTGCCCTTTGAAATCTTCTGTTCAGCTCTTTTATTTCGTCATTTCTTCTATTTACTTTAGCTACTCTGAGTTCAAGAGCAACTTTCAGAATCACTTCTGACATCCATTTTGGTCTTTTCTTTCTTGTCTTTTTAATGACCTCTTGGTTTCTTCATATATGATGTCCTTGATGTCATTCCAAAACTTGTCTGGTCTTCAGTTATTAATGTTTAATGCATCAAATCTGTTTTTGAGATGGTCTCTAAATTCAGCTGGGAGATACCCGAGGTTGTATTTTGGCTCTTGTGGACTTGTTCTAATTTTCTTCAACTTCAACTTGAACTTGCATGTGAGCAATTGATGGTCTGTTCCACAGTCAAACCCTGGCCTTGTTTTGACTGATTATATTGAGTTTTTCCATTGTCTCTTTCCACAGATGTAGTCAATCAGATTCCTGTGTATTCTGTCTGGCAAGGTCCATGTATATAGTCACCGTTTATGTTGATGAAAAAAGTTATTTGCAATGAAGAAGTCATTGGTCTTGCAAAATTCTATCATACAATCTTCAGTGTCGTCTCTATCACCAAGGTCATAATTTTCAACTACCTATCCTTCTTTATTCCCAACTTTTGCATTCCAATCACCAGTAATTATCAATGCATCTCGACTTTATGTTTAATCAATTTCATACTGTGGATGTTGGAAAATCTTCAATTTCTTCATCTGTGGCCTTGGTGGTTGGTGCATAAATTTGAATAATAGTCATATTAACTGGTTGTCCTTATAGGTGTATGGATATTATTCTATCACTGGCAGTGTTGTACTTCCAGGTAGATCTTGAAATGTTCTTTTTTTTTTTATTAACTTTTATTAAGCTTCAAGTGAACGTTTACAAATCCAATCAGTCTGTCACATATGAGTTTACATACATCTTACTCCGTACTCCCACTTGCTCTCCCCCTATTGAGTCAGCCCTTTCAGTCTCTCCTTTCGTGACAATTTTGCCAGCTTCCCTCTCTCTCTATCCTCCCATCCCCCCTCCAGACAAGAGATGCCAACACAATCTCGAGTGTCGACCTGATATAATTAGCTCACTCTTCATCAGCATCTCTCTCCCACCCACTGACCAGTCCCTTTCATGTCTGATGAGTTGTCTTCGGGGATGGTTCCTGTCCTGTGCCAACAGAAGGTCTGGGGACCATGGCCGCTGGGATTCCTCTAGTCTCAGTCAGACCATTAAGTATGATCTTTTTATGAGAATTTGGGGTCTGTATCCCACTGATCTCCTGCTCCCTCAGGAGTTCTCTGTTGTGCTACCTGTCAGGGCAGTCATCGATTGTGACCGGGCACCAACTAGTTCTTCTGGTCTCAGGATGATGTAGGTCTCTGGTTCATGTGGCCCTTTCTGTCTCTTGGGCTCTTAGTTGTCGTGTGACCTTGGTGTTCTTCATTTTCCTTTGCTCCAGGTGGGTTGAGACCAATTGATGCATCTTAGATGGCCGCTTGTTAGCATTTAAGACCCCAGACGCCACATTTCAAAGTGGGATGCAGAATGTTTTCATAATAGAATTATTTTGCCAATTGACTTAGAAGTCCCCTCAAACCATGTTCCCCAGACCCCCGCCCTTGCTCCGCTGACCTTTGAAGCATTCATTTTATCCCGGAAACTTCTTTGCTTTTGGTCCAGTCCAATTGAGCTGACCTTCCATGTATTGAGTGTTGTCCTTCCCTTCACCTAAAGCAGTTCTTAGCTACTGATTAATCAATAAAAAACCCTCTCCCTCCCTCCCTCCCTCCCTCCCCTCCTCGTAACCACAAAAGTATGTGTTCTTCTCAGTTTTTACTATTTCTTAAGATCTTATAATAGTGGTCTTATACAGTATTTGTCCTTTTGCCTCTGACTAATTTTGCTCAGCATAATGCCTTCCAGGTTCCTCCATGTTATGAAATGTTTCACAGATTTGTCGCTGTTCTTTATCGATGTGTAGTATTCCATTGTGTGAATATACCACAATTTATTTACCCATTCATCTGTTGATGGACACCTTGGTTGCTTCCAGCTTTTTGCTACTGTAAACATAGCTGCAATAAACATGGGTGTGCATATATCTGTTTGTGTGAAGGCTCTTGTATCCCTAGGGTATATTCCGAGGAGTGGGATTTCTGGGTTGTATGGTAGTTCTATTTCTAACTGTTTAAGATAACGCCAGATAGATTTCCAAAGTGGTTGTACCATTTTACATTCCCACCAGCAGTGTATAAGAGTTCCGATCTCTCCGCAGCCTCTCCAACATTTATTATTTTGTGTTTTTTGGATTAATGCCAGCCTTGTTGGTGTGAGATACAATCTCATCGTAGTTTTAATTTGCATTTCTCTAATGGCTAATGATCGAGAGCATTTTCTCATGTGTCTGTTGGCTGCCTGAATATCTTCTTTAGTGAAATGTGTGTTCATATCCTTTGCCCACTTCTTGATTGGGTTGTTTGTCTTTTTGTGGTTGAGTTTTGACAGAATCATGTAGGTTTTAGAGATCAGGCGCTGGTCTGAGATGTCATAGCTGAAAATTCTTTCCCAGTCTGTAGGTGGTCTTTTTACTCTTTTGGTGAAGTCTTTAGATGAGCATAGGTGTTTGATTTTTAGGAGCTCCCAGTTATCTGGTTTCTCTTCATCATTTTTGGTAATGTTTTGTATTCTGTTTATGCCTTGTATTAGGGCTCCTAGGGTTGTCCCTATTTTTTCTTCCATGATCTTTATCGTTTTAGTCTTTATGTTTAGGTCTTTGATCCACTTGGAGTTAGTTTTTGTGCATGGTGTGAGGTATGGGTCCTGTTTCATTCTTTTGCAAATGGATATCCAATTATGCCAACACCATTTGTTAAAAAGACTATCTTTTCCCCAATTAACTGACACTGGTCCTTTGTCAAATATCAGCTGCTCATACGTGGATGGATTTATATCTGGGTTCTCAATTCTGTTCCATGGGTCTATGTGCCTGTTGTTGTACCAGTACCAGGCTGTTTTGACTACTGTGGCTGTATAATAGGTTCTGAAACCAGGTAGAGTGAGGCCTCCCACTTTCTTCTTCTTTTTCAGTAATGCTTTGCTTATCCGGGGCTTCTTTCCCTTCCATATGAAATTGGTGATTTGTTTCTCTATCCCCTTAAAATATGACATTGGAATTTGGATCGGAAGTGCGTTAAATATATAGATGGCTTTTGGTAGAATAGACATTTTTACTATGTTAAGTCTTCCTATCCATGAGCAAGGTATGTTTTTGCACTTAAGTATGTCCTTTTGAATTTATTGTAGTAGAGCTTTGTAGTTTTCTTTGTATAGGTCTTTTACATCCTTGGTAAGATTTATTCCTAAGTATTTTATCTTCTTGGGGGCTACTGTGAATGGTATTGATTTGGTTATTTCCTCTTCGGTGTTCTTTTTGTTGATGTAGAGGAATCCAAGTGATTTTTGTATGTTTAGTTTATAACCTGAGACTCTGCCAAACTCTTCTATTAGTTTCAGTAGTTTTCTGGAGGATTCCTTAGGGTTTTCTGTGTATAAGATCATGTCATCTGCAAGTAGTGACAACTTTACTTCCTCCTTGCCAATCCGGATACCCTTTATTTCTTTGTCTAGCCTAATTGCCCTGGCTAGGACTTCAAGTACGATGTTGAATAAGAGCGGTGATAAAGGGCATCCTTGTCTGGTTCCCGTTCTCAAGGGAAATGCTTTCAGGTTCTCTCCATTTAGAGTGATATTGGCTGTTGGCTTTGCATAGATGCCCTTTATTATGTTTAGGAATTTTCCTTCAATTCCTATTTTGGTAAGAGTTTTTATCATAAATGGGTGTTGGACTTTGTCAAATGCCTTTTCTGCATCAATTGATAAGATCATGTGGTTTTTATCTTTTGTTTTATTTATGTGATGGATTACATTAATGGTTTTTCTGATATTAAACCAGCCTTGCATACCTGGTATAAATCCCACTTGATCAGGGTGAATTATTTTTTTGATGTGTTGTTGGATTCTATTGGCTAGAATTTTGTTGAGGATTTTTGCATCTATGTTCATGAGGGATATAGGTCTGTAATTTTCTTTTTTTGTAATGTCTTTACCTGGTTTTGGTATCAGGGAGATGGTGGCTTCATAGAATGAGTTGGGTAGTATTCCATCCTTTTCTATGCTTTGAAATACCTTCAGAAGTAGTGGTGTTAACTCTTCTCTGAAAGTTTGGTAGAACTCTGCAGTGAAGCCGTCCAGGCCGGGGCTTTTTTTTGTTGGAAGTTTTTTGATTACCGTTTCAATCTCTTTTTTTGTTATGGGTCTATTTAGTTGTTCTACTTCTGAATGTGTTAGTTTAGGTAGGTAGTGTTTTTCCGGGAATTCATCCATTTCTTCTAGGTTTTCAAATTTGTTAGAGTACAATTTTTCGTAGTAATCTGAAATGATTCTTTTAATTTCATTTGGTTCTGTTGGGATGTGGTTCCTTCTCATTTCTTATTCGGGTTATTTGTTTCCTTTCCTGTATTTCTTTAGTCAGTCTAGCCAATGGTTTATCAATTTTGTTAATTTTTTCGAAGAACCAGCTTTTGGCTTTGTTAATTCTTTCAATTGTTTTTCTGTTCTCTAATTCATTTAGTTCAGCTCTAATTTTTATTATTTGTTTTCTTCTGGTGCCTGACGGGTTCTTTTGTTGCTCACTTTCTATTTGTTCAAGTTGTAGGGACAGTTCTCTGCTTTTGGCTCTTTCTTCTTTTTGTTTGTGTGCATTTATCGATATAAATTGGCCTCTGAGCACTGCTTTTGCTGTGTCCCAGAGGTTTTGATAGGAAGTATTTTCATTCTCGTTGCATTCTATGAATTTCCTTATTCCCTCCTTGATGTCTTCTATAACCCAGTCTTTTTTCAGGAGGGTATTGTTCATTTTCCAAGTATTTGATTTCTTTTCCCTAGTTTTTCTGTTATTGATCTCTAGTTTTATTGTCTTGTGGTCTGAGAAGATGCTTTGTAATATTTTGATGTTTTGGACTCTGCAAAGGTTTGTTTTATGACCTAATATGTGGTCTATTCTAGAGAATGTTCCATGTGCGCTAGAAAAAAAAGTATATTTTGCAGCAGTTGGGTGGAGAGTTCTGTATAAGTCAATGAGGTCAAGTTGGTTGATTGTTGTAATTAGATCTTCCGTGTCTCTGTTGAGCTTCTTACTGGATGTCCTGTCCTTCTCCGAAAGTGGTGTGTTGAAGTCTCCTACTATAATTGTGGAGGAATCTATCTTGCTTTTCAATTCTGTTAAAATTTGATTTATGTATCTTGCAGCCCTGTCATTGGGTGCGTAAATATTTAATATGGTTATGTCTTCCTGATCAATTGTCCCTTTTTTCATTATATAGTGTCCTTCTTTATCCTTTGTGGTGGATTTAAGTCTAAAGTCTATTTTGTCAGAAATTAATATTGCTACTCCTCTTCTTTTTTGCTTATTGTTTGCTTGATATATTTTTTTCCATCCTTTGAGTTTTAGTTTGTTTGTGTCTCTAAGTCTAAGGTGTGTCTCTTGTAGGCAGCATATAGATGGATCGTGTTTCTTTATCCAGTCCATGACTCTCTGTCTCTTTATTGGTGCATTTAGTCCATTTACATTCAGGGTAATTATAGATCAATAAGTTTTTAGTGCTGTCATTTTGATGCCTTTTCATGTGTGTTGTTGGCAATTTCATTTTCCCACATACTTTTTTGTGCTGAGACGTTTTTCTTAGTAAATTGTGAGATCCTCATTTTCATAGTGTTTGACTTTATGTTAGTTGAGTCGTTACGTTTTTCTTGGCTTTTATCTTGAGTTATGGAGTTGTTATACCTTTTTGTGGTTACCTTATTATTTACCTCTATTTTTCTAAGTAAAAACCTAACTTGTATTGTTCTATATCACCTTGTATCGCTCTCCATTGGCAGTTCAATGCCTCCTGTATTTAGTCCCTCTTTTTGATTATTGTGATCTTTTACCTATTGACTTCCATGATTCCCTGTTATGTGTATTATTATTTTTTTTTAATTAATCTTAATTTGTTTGTTTTTGTGATTTCCCTATTTGAGTTGATATCAGGACGTTCTGTTTTGTGACCTTGTATTGTGCTGGTATCTGATATTATTGGTTTTCTGAGCAAACAATATCCTTTAGTATTTCTTGTAGCTTTGGTTTGGTTTTTGCAAATTCTCTAAACTTGTGTTTATCTGTAAATATCTTAATTTCGCCTTCATATTTCAGAGAGAGTTTTGCTTGATATATGATCCTTGGCTGGCAGTTTTTCTCCTTCAGTGCTCTGTATATGTCGTCCCATTCCCTTCTTGCCTGCATGGTTTCTGCTGAGTAGTCTGAACTTATTCTTATTGATTCTCCCTTGAAGGAAACCTTTCTTTTCTCCCTGGCTGCTTTTAAAATTTTCTGTTTATCTTTGGTTTTGGCAAGTTTGATGATAATATGTCTTGGTGTTTTTCTTTTTGGATCAATCTTAAATGGGGTTCGATGAGCTTCTTGGATAGATATCCTTTCGTCTTTCATGATGTCAGGAAAGTTTTGTGTCAGGAGGTCTTCAACTATTTCCTCTGTGTTTTCTGTCCCCCCTCCCTGTTCTGGGACTCCAATCACTTGCAAGTTATCCTTCTTGATAGAGTCCCACATGATTCTTAGGGTTTCTTCATTTTTTAAAATTCTTTTATCTGATTTTTTTTCAGCTATGTTGGTGTTGATTCCCTGGTCCTCCAGATGTCCCAGTCTGCATTCTAATTGCTCGAGTCTGCTCCTCTGACTTCCTATTGCGTTGTCTAATTCTGTAATTTTGTTGTTAATCTTTTGGATGTCTACATGCTGTCTCTCTATGGATTCTTGCAACTTATTAATTTTTCCACTATGTTCTTGAATAATCTTTTTGAGTTCTTCAACAGTTTTATCGGTGTGTTCCTTGGCTTTTTCTGCAGTTTGCCTTATTTCATTTGTGATGTCTTGAAGCATTCTGTAAATTAGTTTTTTATATTCTGTATCTGATAATTCCAGGATTGTATCTTCATTTGGGAAAGATTTTGATTCTTTTGTTTGGGGGGTTGGAGAAGCTGTCATGGTCTGCTTCTTTAAGTGGTTTGATATGGACTGCTGTCTCCGAGCCATCACTGGGAAACTAGTTTTTCCAGAAAATCCGCTAAAAAAAGAATGCAGTCAGATCCCTATCAGAGTTCTCCCTCTGGCTCAGGCTATTCGGATGTTAATGAAGCCGCCTGGGGAGGGTGGGGGAGGGAACAGAGAGATAGGAGAGTAGCACCTCAGAATATAGCCAGAGTTGCTTGTCTTGCTTGGAATGACTATTATATCTGAGATTTCCGCGGGGCGTGTCACCTATGTGTGCTGGCTGTGTGAAGATTGCCCCCGGGGGGTCTGGCCCGCTGGAGTCACGGTCAGATCCTCCGCTGCCAGCCCCACGCCCTACGTCGTTTCCCCTACTGGGACGGTGCACTCCCAACTCCAAAATCAGTCGCTGCCTCCCGGGGACTCCCCGTCCCGCCAGCCGCGTCGCCACGCCACCTGCGCACCAGCTGGGCCCCCCGCCGGGGCTAGTTCAGGGGCGGTGGAGCAGCTCTCCACGCTTATGCCGTGCCCGCGCCCCGACAAAATCCCGGCGGGACGGTTCCCCGGCTGGGACACTGCTCTCCCCGCTCCAAGACCAGTCACTGCCTCCCGGGGACTTCTCCCACCGGCTGCGCCGCCACGCCGCCTGCGCGAACCGGCTGGGCCCCCTCCCGGAATGAGTTCGGGGGCCAGGGCTGGGCCCCTTGTTTCTGCCGTCTGCCCCCCTGGGCTCTGCCCCAAATCAGGCGCCGAAGGTCACCTGACCGGTACGCTGGCTCCAGGCTCTGAAAGCAATCGCTGCCTCCCCGTATTTGTTCGTTCTCCGTCTCTAAATCTGTGTTTGTTGTTCAGGGTTCGTAGATTGTTATGTATGTGATCGATTCACTTGTTTTTCCGAGTCTTTGTTGCAAGAGAGATCCGTGGTAGCTTCCACCTAGTCCGCCATCTTGGCCCCCGAAATGTTCTTTTTGACGATGAACGTGACATCATTCCTCTTCACTTTGTCTTCCCAGAATAGTGAACCATATGATTGTCTGATTCAAAATGGCCAATACCAGTCCATTTCAGCTTATTAACATCTAGGATATCTATGTTTATGTGTTCCATTTCATTTGTGATGAATTCCAATTTTCCTAGATTCATACCTTCCTACATTCCACATTCTGATTATTAGTGGATGTTTGCAGGTATTTCTTCTCATTTTGAGTCATGCCACATCAGCAAATGAAGGTCCTGAAAGTTTGGTTCCATTCCCATCATTAAGGTCAACTCTACTTCGAGGAGGTAGCTCTTCCCCAGTTGCCTTTTGAGTGCCTTCCAACTTCAGGGGCTCATCTTTGGCACTGTATCAGACAAGATTCCACTGGTATTCATAATGTTTTCACTGGCCATTTTTTTTTTTCAGATATAGACTGCCAGATCCTTCTTCCTAGTCTGTCTTAGTTTGGAAGTTGCACTGAAACCTGTCCACCAAGGGTGACCCTGTTGGTATTTGAGATACCAGTGGCAAAGCTTCCAGTATCACAGCAGCACCCAAGCCACCATAGTACGACACACTCACTGACAGACACATGGTGGGACCCATTCTCTAGTATCGTCTTATTCTTCCAGTCCTCAATTTCCCTCCTCAACAATTTCCTCAACTTTTGTTTAATCTTGCATTTTTGTAAGCTGACTAGAATTCTTTTTGAAAATGAGGTGTAATGTAAATAAATATGTGGCTATACTAATTATTTTTAAAGAAATGTGTTACATTTCCCTCCTTTTTTGACTTCTATTATTTGGGGACTACTTTGAAATCCACTATGACGACAGCACTGGGTTTTTTTTATGATATAGTTGTGCTTGGCTGGATAGATAATGGAAGCAAAGGGTAGAAAGAAGACTAGGAAAAGTGAAGAAACTACAATTCTGATTTCTGTCCTCATAGATTCATTTTTACCGGTTCTTGAACTTCATATAAATGCAAGCATACAGTATCTACTCTTTGATGTTTGGCTTCTTTTGCTCTTTATCATGTCTGTAAGGTTCGTATATGTTATTCTGTGTAGTAAGAGATTGCTCTTTTTATTGATGAGAAGTATTCTGCTACTGATATTATTATTTATTCACTCTATCATTGATGGACAATTGGATTATTTCCAGTTTTTGTCCATCGGATGAACAATGGTAAGGGTATGCTAGTTAGAGAAAACAGAAAAGAAGAAGGCAAATTAAAATAGTGACATCCAGGAGCTGCTGTTGTTTGAATAGTTCAGAATGTAGGATATGGGACAGACATAAGTAGTGGGACTGCAGAGTCAGGGAATGAATAAATTCCTGGTGGCTTTTTATGACACGGAAAAAATTCTCCTGTTGATGATGGGACTACTGATGGAGCTATCTTGGAGAGTGATATTATAGGATATTATATCTTAGACCGTTTTTGTATCAGCAAAAAGAATGTGCCCTACATTCTGAAAAATAAAGCTGAGAATGCTAAGTAATGTGTGTCCTATTTCTAAGGAACACTGAGTGGGCTTGATAATGTTCAACCGTTGAACAGAAAAGTGCTATGTGAAAATGTTGATTACTGAGTCCTGTAATCTCCAGAATCCTTCTCAGTACTGGGCTTTTAAGTACCTAAAGAGTAAGGGCTATGTCTTCTAGCCTCTTAAATCTTAAAATTGGAAAAGATCTGAGTAATCTCCAACCCAATGATCTCTTTTTATTTATAAATAGACACTGACACTTATAATTTATTATAGTTCCAGCATCTACAGACCAGACCAGTCCATCTTCCTACCAGAGTAGTGAGTGCACCCCAGGATTCATGCATCCTAGCAATCTGAGAAGTGGAACTAGCTCATGGTAGATGGAAGAGAAAATGAACATATCTGAAAGCCATCGTCTGGGGTAAAAGTGAACCAAAAAATTACAGACTATCTCAATAGAGGATTGACCCAAAATGGTTGTGAAGGAGACAAAGTCCAGGTCAGAGACAACAGGACAGAACTAGTAACAACCAGGTAGGACTAGTAGACGTGAGAGAGGAGCTGAGATAGAGTCAAGAGACAGTTTCAAGGTGCACAACACTAAAGCCAAGGTGTTGTTATGGAGGGACAATGGTCATGACTGTTGATGAAGAGAAAGACATTAAATGTACTGCATCAGGTTTTTGTTTTTTTAAGTAAATGTTATTTGATGTCTGTGAAGGTAATTAGAGTTGATCCTGGGTGTTCCAATCAAGTGCTAGATTAAATTAAAGCAGTTGATACACTGTGTTGCAGCTGGAATGAAGAACTGTTTAAGAGATTGTGCATCAGTTAAGATTATATGTTGCAAAAACAAGACAATCTAATTACAATTGACCTTTTCAATGAAGAGGATTTATTGTTTCGTGTACCTGAGCATCAAGAGGCAATAAAGCCTCCATGGTTGGTTGATCCAGCAGCATGGTGGTATCATCAAGGGCTCAGTTTCTTTCCATCTCTCCACTCTGGTTTCCATGGTGTTGTTTTCTCCCAAGGCCGGTTCCCCTCATGGTTTTAAGAAGGCTGCCGTAATCATTGTAACTGTGGGCTTCCTTGTGCAATCCTGGTGAGACACAAAGAGTTTCTGTTTCAGCGTTCTGAGCAGGAGTCCTGAGATCAACCCCAATTGCCCAGGCCATGTGTCTACCATTGAGCCTATGCTTGGCTTAAACCAACCAAGGACCAAACTGGGGCAAGAGGGAGGTTAAACTTCTGAAAAAAAAATGTGCGCTGCATGGGGGAGGAGGGACTAACCAAATAAAATCTGAGTGCTATTAAGAATAGAAAGATGGGAAATATACTGGTTGGGTTATCAACTGTGTCCATTATGAGTAAGAGGTCTTGACATAAACTTCTGAACTTTTGGATGCCAGTTCCCCAGATTTCAGACCCAGTGGCACGAGGGATTCTGATTCAGTAGGTCTGGTCTGTATTTTAATAAATTCCCCTGTTGATTATGATAATGAACCACCTTTGGGACTCGCACTAATCCATGACTTTAGAAAAATCAAAAAGAAAAATGCTTATGAATTCTTTTCCCTTCTTACAATAGTACATGTTCATAACTTAAAAATTGTAAAACACAGGAAAGATAAAAAAAAAAAAAAAAGATAATCCAAAAGGATTTTGTTCCTAAGCATGCAAAATGTTATCTTTCCTAGTGAGGGACAGTATATGTTACCTGGAAGTTCTGGGCATGGGCTTTGACAAATCTGTTGTGTTCCTTTTTTGATGAATGTTTTACATTTCATCAGAATTCCTCTTAAGTCTTCAGAGCAACTTTGGGATAAATGCCAGTAGCTAATGGTCCCGCTGTACTGTTAACACAGGGCGACAGAGGAGTTTTGTCATGTCATCACCAAAACTGGCTTTATAGAGAGAGTCATTAATCAAGGCAAGCGAGGCACTTTGCAAATATCCAGGCCTGGAGAAGACACCCACCTCAACTGAGGAAGCTTGTACCAGGCAGAATCTGTATGTGACTCAGCTTTCCATGTGCATTACTGGACTTGGGCAACAGCATTACCTGAAGGACTTCTGAATGGTTGGGACTTGTATTTATTCGGGTGCTTTGTCAAAGGAAATGGAAACCCTGGTGGCATAGTGGTTAAGAATTTGGCTGCAGACCAAAAGGTCGGCGGTTCGAATCCACCAGGCACTCCTTGGAAACCTTATGGGGCAGTTCTACTCTGTCCTATAGAGTCGCTATGAATTAGAATCGACTCTATGGCAATGGGTTTTTTTGTTTTTGTCGAAGGTGAGCTAGTTGGCCCTCAATCGTTACATCCAAAGGCACACCTCACCTTTGTGCCGAAAGCATTCTTTTGATGCTCCCAACTCTCTGGACAGACCGCTACACTTGCCTTGGCGGTACCATGTCCATGCCCTATTGAGAGGAAGTTTAATTAATACAGGGAAAAACTCATAGAAGTGATGGGTTCCTAAACAAGCTAATGATGGTAACAGAAAAGGCTCCAAAGTCCTACAACCTTCAAAGCCTCCCACAAAAAATTTCTCAAAGTCACTTTCCAGCTTCTGGAAATTCTAATCATGTAGCAGGCTCTTGTTTTGTTTTGTCTGTTTTCTTTTTGTCCATCTTATTTGTGTCATGGATTCCTTTCCCAGTCTTATGAAACCTGTGGTTCTCCCTAGAAAAATACATACAACAGTTTCAATGTAGTCTTTGGCTTATTCCTGGGCAGGCTAATGGAGTCCAGATTAAGAAGTATAGCCCCTTGGATAGATGGTTTAAGAAGTGAATGACTGAGTTAGGTTACCATAGATTATTTATTTGCCTGCTCCGTTACTTGCGTGATCTTCAGCAAGCTACTGAACCTCTCTGTCCTTCAGTTTCATTATCTACAAAATGGGGATGATGTGAGAACCTACTTCCGAAACCTATTGTGATCAATAAATGAGATAATGAATACAACATGACAGCACCTGCCATAGAGAGGCAGCTACAAAGCTTAGGGAGGAAATGAATCGTGATCAAGCCCACTATAATACTTTATCACACTCATGGATTTAAGGGAAGTGGTCGAAGATGCCGTCTACTACATCAAGTAGCGTCCCTTGTAGGTGAATAAGTTTGGAATTCATCAGATACGTAATGGGGAACCACAGAAGAGTTTTAAGTAGGGGAGTAATAGGACTGGATTTTTCATATTTTCGTTTCCTCTGCATCAGCTATGCGGACAGTGCACAAAATGGAAGCAGGGAGGCCACTTAGGGGAAGAGTGTGCTAGTCCAGGGGGATACTTAGGGCTCACACCTGGGACACACCAGAAGATGTGGGCAAGAATTTTAATGAGAAAACTAGTTCACTAATTGATGCAGGAGGTAGAGGAGAGGGAGAAGTTAAGGACAATACTAAACTTTCTGTCTTCGTTTCCATTTTCCCCTGCTACTTCTGTCTCCGTGTTATGTTAACTTTACGTATTGTTTGGAAACAATGAAGCCCTTTACAAAGGCTTGGCCTCTCGTGAATAATCAATACCGTAAGTATTAAAATACATCAAATATTAATCAGCTAATTAAAAAAATCACAAAGCTACTTTATCTAGAGTAGCTTTATGGAAGTAGCATAGCTTAATGGCACCATTTACCCAGATAACAGCAGGTTTGGGGATGTTTTTATTCAGAGGTGGATATAATAACAATAAAAAAAAAAAGTTTTCTGTGTTTGAGTAAATCTATGGATGTTGACTTAGACATGTCTGATAGGAACTTGGATTTATAAGGGGGCTTGGGGTGGGTTTATGTGTGGGAGTCATCGGCACAGAGGTGGCACTTGAAGTCCTAGGAATGAGTGAGAGCTTGGAGTAGTAACAGAATAGGAGCATGAAGAGAGGCCGGAAACATCAGCATGTATCTGGCAAAGCAGACGAATCAGTAAAGGAGTCTGAAATGAGCCAGAGGGGAGGAGGGGAATTACAATTTGGATCACAGACTCCAAAATGGGGAGAGAAAAATGGGAGCATTCAGTAAAGTCACACTAAATGGTCATGGGAGATTGGGACTGAAAAATATGCGACGTTTGCCAGGAAAGTTTTGCTAGAATTTTGGAGGAAAGCCTCAGGGTAGTAGACTGATGAGGGGAAGGAGCCTAGGAAATAGCAGCCATAAGCGTAGAAGACTTTTTGAGTTCAGAAACCAAGACGGGGTGGTAGTGACTATAGAAGAATTCGGGGAGGAGGAGATTTGGGAATAAGGAAAATTATTAATGAGCGAAATTTAGGATCTTTTGAGGCTGGCTGCTCTATTAACAGTTCAAAGGACTACCAAGTATAAATGTTATAACTTTTTTCCCAGAGACTCCATGTGCGCTGATCAGCTCTCTAGCCTCCATTTCTTGGAGAGCCGTAAATACTGTCTCCTACACTTGGGCAACCACATCGGCCACGATTCAAGATCCGCGTAAGCCAGTCCCCATGTTCTTGGCCACAGGGATGAGTCAACGGACGGGAACGTGTTCCAAGTCTGGCTAATCAGAGCCAGAGACACTTAATTTCAGGGACTTTATTTGAACCGTCAGGGTTTCAGACCTAATTTCTTCCATATTTGTTCCAAGAAGCACGTAGCCCTAGATGCTATTGCCAGCCATTTTATGACCATGAAGGTGGATAATCCGTTGAGAAACTGGAACTGAAAATAGAGAAAGTCAGTCCTGCCTACACTGTCTGAGCCCATGTATCCAGTCTCCCTCTAGGTTTTATTTAATTTTTTTGATACTGAGCTAATAAATTGCTTTCATAACTTAGGCCAGGTCTGAACTGGGTTGCTTCTTCTATCTAACCAAAAGCATTTATGCTAATATAGCCTTCCATTTTTTTGGACTCAATTTTAGAAATAAAAATTAAAATATCAATTTTTTTCTTACTCTGCAGTTTGCAGGGATATTCCACATTCATTATCTCATTTGATTCTGACAAATAACATGCCATTTTACAGATGAAAGTCATTAGTGGATAATTTGGAACTGGAATTCACATTTTGGATTCTTATCCATCACATCCCCACATAAATTCTTTTTAAACACAGCCAGCTGAATATTGAACTAGGAGTTTCCATGTTCTCCTACTACTTCTGTCTGCATGTTATGTTTATAATTTTATGCATTGTTTTAAATCACCAAAGTCCTTTACAAAGGCTTGGCCTATAGTGAATAATCAATACTTTAAGTATAAAAATACATAAATATTAATGAGCTAATAAAAGAAAATCACACAACTACTTTATTTAAAGGAACTTTTTTTTTTTTTAATCTAAGTAGCATTTGACCATCCAAGCCCAGATGAATTATAATCTGGGGTCCTGAAGGAACTTGCATGTCTTATGTTTATTATTTTAAGAATATTTTTATTATTATCTGTGAGAATTCCTAGAGAATGACAGAGGCACAAGAAAGATACAGCTGGGAAAAAATATGAACTGATTTTCAAAAGGGAGACACTGGATAGAGAGTTCCTAAAGTTTAATGTAAAACTTTTTTAAAAACCTAGATGATACGGAGAAGTGTTCAGCATATGGTCATTTGGTGGATTCAGGAATTCCTTGTATAACTCATGTCAAGCTGATTTGATGGCCGAGAACAAGTTAGTCATATCAGTAACAATAACTTTTGTTGTCGTTGTCTTGTGCAGTCGAGTCAGTCCCAACTCATAGCGACCCCACGTGACAGAGTAGAACTGCTCCATAGGGTTTTCTTGGCTGTAATCTTTATGGAAGCTGATCACCAAGACTTTTCTTTCATGGCACCACTGGGTGTGTTCGAACCACCAACTTTTCGGTTACCAGTTGATCACAAACCATTTAGAGTATATATGTGTGTGTGTTATACATATATGTATGTTTGTATGTAGAACATTTGCCGTTTCAACCTTTTTTACACGTACAATTTAGTGACACTAATTACGTTCACCATGTTGCTCAGCCATCGCTGCTCTTCATTTCCACGTTTTTCCGTCTCCCTCTTAGCAGAAGCTCAGTGCCCCCTAGCAACAACAGTAACCTCATATGGCTATAGTTAGTGGTTTGACAGCTCAAAAGTGTCCCACGTTATTCCTTGATTTCAGCAAAGCCTTTGACAGCCTCCTCTGATAGCTTTATGGCTAAGATGATAAAATGAAGATTGTAAGATTAGAGGGTTCAGTAGATTTATAGGTAAACACAGCACCCAAGGAGTGATGCTGTGTGTGTGCGTACGCGTGCGCCTGTGTTTGAGAGAGAGAGGCCCCACCACCCAGAAAGGTGTTTGATGAGACACTTAGATGGTAGGATGCTATCCACTTCAGTCTGCGCAAGGTTATTCTTCTATTTTTATCTTATTTCATTTTTATTTTCCCTTTCATCCCTGCTTCTAGTGCCGTTTCACTTCTTAGACACTCACTCTGGTGTATTTAATGAGTGAACCTGCTAACCTAGAATATGTTTATTTAGATACTGGTATATAGCTTGGAAAAATGTGCAGTGTTTTGTGTGCGTGAGAGAGTGTGTGTGTTTATTTAAATTTACATGACAGTAACTGAGCTATAAATCAAATACTCTTTCTTTTTTTCTTCCACTCAATGTTATGTTTCAAAGAACTGTTTATACATGGTCAATCTGGTTTGTTGCTACTGACTATTACATAGTTTCAATAGCATTGTATCACAGGCCCTTATCACATTTTACTTCTCTGTTCTTTTAATAATGAATTATACTTTCACAAACGATGTTGCGATCAACATCCTTGCACATACTCTCCTTACGGGCCTGTGTAAGAGTTTCTCGGTGGTATATATGCACTAGTTAACAATGCAAAATTGTTGATCGCATTGTTCAAACTAGTTTATATTTCTATCAGCAGAGTATTACCTTTTCCCATAACTTCTAAGCATTTGATACAATCCAGCTTTTCTATTATTGCCAATTTGGTGGGCACAAACTTGTATCTTATCATTTTTTAAAAGTATATCTAATTAATAGTGAGATTGAGCATCTCTTCATATTTCTCTAAGCCGTTCATGTTTCCCATTTTTTGAAATTCCTATTCATATCCTTAGCCCATTTTTGTTTCCTTTTTTTTTTCTTCTGATTTTCAGAAATGTCTTAGTACTCCTAGATATTACTCCCATGAAAGTTTTGGATAGATCAAATATTTGCTCCCAGCCTCTCACCTATCTGACAACTTTGTGTCCTTTGTTAAAGAGAATTCTTTTATTTCAATATGGTCGAATTAGTCAATTTTTCCCTGATAGTTTATGCTTTTTGGATCTTATATGTGAAATCCTTTCCTACGTCAAGGCTTCAGAGATATTTTCATATACTTTCTACGCTTAGTTTAATGATTTTTAACTTTTCCATTAAAGTTTCTAGTATACTTGGAACACACTCACACACGAAAATCCACATACGTGTTTGTGATTCTGTGTCTGGCTTTTCTGTTATGTTTTGATTTATTTTCTCTCCTTGAACAAGTAAGGTATTGTTTTAATGGCTAATGATATGGTTTTGTAATATGTTTTGTTTACTGGTAGGCTAAGTCACCCATCTTTTCATGTAATTGTTAAAATGGTCTCAGCTTTTTGTGGAGTCATCTGCTTTCATAGAAATTTAATACTCAGTTTGCCGAGGTCCCTCAAAAATTCTACTGGGTATAAAAATTAATTCAAAATGGACCATAGAATAAAATGTAAAAACTAAAATCACAATAAAACTTTTGATCATGAAAGACACCAATAAGTAGATAAATAGGTTAGCCATAGACTGGGAGAAAATATTCACAAAATAGATATCTACTGAAGGACTG
Source organism: Elephas maximus indicus (assembly GCF_024166365.1). NCBI lineage: Eukaryota > Metazoa > Chordata > Mammalia > Proboscidea > Elephantidae > Elephas > Elephas maximus. The sequence goes on from NC_064845.1 coordinate 8,459,214, forward strand.
GTACACAGAGTATATAAAAAATGCCTACAATTAGTTATTGAAGAGACTCATCACAAAAAAGATATTGGATCTTCAATAAGCACATGGAAAATGCTTAACATATTTACCTATCAGGGAGTTGCAAATGAAAAACACAATGAGACACCATTATGCACCCACCAGAGTGGCTAAAATTAAAATGACTGACTTTAACAAGTGTTAGTAAGGATGAAGGGCAACCAGAATTCTCACAAATTATTGATGAGAGAGAATGGTACATCCGTATTGAAAAAGCTCTGACATTTTCTTATAAAACTAAGCCCATACTCTTAACTCTAGGTCAAACAATTTAACTCCTAGGTATTTCCCTTAGAGTAATGAAACATATGCTCACACGAAGACTTACATAAGAATATTTATTTTTAATCATAATAGCCCCAAACTAGAAACAGCCCAGTGTCCACATCAATAGGAGAATGGATAAGCAGACTGTGGTATATCCATACAACGGATCTCTATTCACCAACAAAAGGGAATGGGCTACTGATACAGGCAACAACACAGGTTATTCCAGGAGTGTAATGGCGAATGAAAGAAACCACACGATGCTCTTAAGGGGGAGAGAATAATACCGCATCTTCTGTTATCTGGAGGAATTTGTATATTTTGGAATAATGTATTTTTTACATAAAATTCGCCTGAATGAAGACCTTGCCTGTGGGAGGATTTTTAATTACCGGCTCAGATTCCTTAATGGTTATAGCGCTTTTAAGACTCTATTTCTTCTTGAATCAGTTTTGTTCAATTATATTTTTCTAGGAAGTTGTCTTTTTGTATAAGCTGCCCAATTCATTAGCATAAAAATTGTTCGTAGTGTTTTATTTTCTTTTTAATTTCTACTGAATCTGTCTATATGTCCCTCTTTTTCTTCATAGTATTGTTTATTTGTGTTTTCTTCCACATCCGCTTTTTTCTTGCTTGGTATTACTGACTTTTGTTCATCCTGATAGTCCTTTCAAAAACCAAGTTTTGGCTTTTTGATCCTCTTTTTAAAATCTGCTCTTGCTTTTTTTTTTTTTTTTTTTTTGTATCTGTTTTGCTGTTCTTTTCTAAATTCTTACGCTGGATGGCAAGCCAGTTAATTTCCATCCTTTTCCTCCTGATGCAAGCATTTAGGGCTGTACATTTCCTTGCAAGTATCTGTTTTGTTTCATCCCACAGGTTTTGATAGATAGCATTTTCATTATAAATTTGTTCTAAGTATTTTACGTTTCCGTTATGGTATTTTAATCCTCTGTATTTTATTTTGATTTATGTTTCATTAACTTCTACTCTTTTCTTCATCATTATCCTCCTTTATTTGGGTCCCTTCTGTCGTTTTCTTTCTAAGTTCTTTTTGACTGGATGATTAACTAAATAATTTTCAGTCTCTGTTTCTATTATAAGCATTCAAAGCTATATTTCTTTCTATATTCCATTCTGCAATATTTCACAAATTCAGTACAGGCGTTCCTTACATTCCAATCTCTCACTGTGTGAATTCTTGCAAAAAGCAAGTATATCCAGATACATTTTTTTTTTTTTTTAAAGATAGATCTGCAGTCCTTCATGTTTCCTGACTTGTGAAATGGGATTTGGATCACTTAAGGCTCTTTCAGTTCCAAAAGACAGGAAACTCAATTCAAATCTATTTAACAAAAAGGGAATTTACTGGCTCATGTAACTTAAAAGGCCAAGGATAGATATATTTTAAGTGTGTCTTCAGGATTGGCTTCATCAGTGTTATCAAACAAAGTCACCACTTCTTGGCTCTGATTCCTTTATGTTGTCTGCAGTCTAAACAGATCCCTGCCCACCTCCATCCCCCCACAAAAAAAAAGATCATCAGAGTAACTTCAACCCAGATGTAGAATAAACAACTTGCAATATCATGGTGACAAACATGAGATAAAACCAAAAAAATAAGAATATCCAAATAGAAAGAAGAAACACAGGTTCCTGATTGTATAGTGGAGCCACCATATCCTTGTGCTTCTTGGTGCATAACAAAAGTGTAAACACTCACTTCTTAAAAGCTACTATATGTAAGATTTTCTGTTACTTATTGCCAAATACAGCTCTAACTGAGAGCATTTGGAAAGCACATAACACAGAGGCTACCTGACTAAATGCTCAGTGGATCACAGCTATTACCACTTCAATGTTCCCTAGGAGGCTGTGTTTGCTTGGAGAATATAGAATAGGCTTACCAAACCATACCAGGTAGATACTATAGTAGATATTTTATTTTTAGAACTGACAGGAGATCACATCCCTTTCCTGAAATCAGGTTGCTGCCTGAGAAAGAAAAACCAGGACTTGGGATGTGGTTCTGAATTCCCTCCCCAAAGGAGTGGAATTGGGGGAATATGGACAGGTAATTCTGTCTGGTTGGCCTCTAGGTCATTTCAGTTGTGGTCCATAGGCACAGAGAACACAGCCTAAAGAAAACTCAAGGTGGGCACAGCTTACAGCTTCCTGCCCATGTCTAATCAATGACTGCAGTTCATGTGAATAACAGATTTTATCTGATCACACAGCTGTAATTGAGTACTTCACTGTCTTTTCTGGGCAAAAATGGCTATGTTCATCCCATCAAGTGGAATAAGATGATTGCCTGCACTGTCATTGCATAATAGTTGTCACATCAATAAAACATGATTGCTCGTCTTTCAAGGGGAGCTAAAGTACTAAAGTGTATTTCTAAATAAAAGGGAGGCATTCATAAAGGCTTTCTGTATAAAATCCTCTAAGCCATTTAAATAATAAGAGTGTATTTCTAGACTTACTGTTTGATAAGTTGTAGCTAACATAAGGCTGACCCATATAAATGATAACAATAATAATTAAAAAAAAAAAAAAAAAAACACTGCCATTGAGTTGATTCTGACTCACAGAGACCCTATAGGACAGAATAGAACTGCCCCATAGGGCTTCCAAGGCTGTAAATCTTTTACAGAAGCAGACTGCCACGTCTTTCTCCTACGGAGGGCCTAAGAGTTTGAACCACTGACCTTTCGGTTAGAAGCACAGCACTTAACCACGGCACCACCAGGGCTCCCTGAGTAAATACCAGCTTAGTTAAAAGCAGCAGAAGCAATCCTGAACGGAAAACTCCCTCCCTCTCCCTCTCATGATTGTGAAAATGGCTGCAACTCATTTTTTTTTTTTTTAATTATATCTTAAATGAAGGTTTACAGAGCAAACTAGTTTCTCATTAAACAGTTAATACACATATTGTTTTGTGACACTGGTTGCTAACCCCACTACATGTCAACACTCTCCCCTTCTTGACCTTGGGTTCCCTATTACCAACTTTCCTGTCCCCTCCTGCCTTCTGGTTCTTGCCCCAGGGCTGGTGTGCCCCTTTAGTCTCATCTTGTTTTATGGGCCTGTCTAATCGTTGGTTGAAGGGTGAACCTCAGGAGCGACTTTATTCTTGAGCTATAAAGGTGTCTGAGGGTCATACTCTGGGAGTTTTTCCAGTCACTGTCAGACCAGTAAGTCTGGTCTTAATTTCTTTTCTTTTTTTTTTTTTTGTAAGTTAGAATTTTGTTCTACATGTTTTTCCAGCTCTGTCTGGGACCCTCTATTTTGATCCCTATCAGAGCGGTTGCTGGTGATAGCTGGGCACCATCTAGTTGTGCTGGGCTCAGTCTGGTGGAGGCTGTGTTAGTTGTGGTCCATTCATCCTTTGGACTAATCGTTCCCTTTGTCTTTGGTTTTCTTCATTCTCCCTTGCTCCAGATGGGTTGAGACCAGTGGAGTATCTTAGATGGCCGCTCCGCTCACAGGCTTTTAAGACCCCAGCCACTACTCATGAAAGCAGAACGTAAAACATTTTCTTTGTAAACTATGTTTTGCCAGTTGAGCTAGATGGTCCCCAAGACCATGGTCTCCACAGCCCTCAGGCTGTAACTCTTTACTCCTCCCAGTACCTACACCATTTACAAGGTGACATTTTAATTCAAAGAGTGGAATCTAGAGCCTACCTGTTAAAGTTTCCCAAAATATGGCTCCAAAAGGTCAGTAGTTTGAATCCACCAGCCGCTCCTTGGAAACCCTATGGGGCAGTTCTATCCTGACCTATAGGGTTGCTATGAGTTGGAATTGACTCAACAGCAATGGGTATGGTTTTTTGGCTTGAATTCTTTGACAAGGTGCCCTGATGGCACAGTGATAAAAGCGCTTGGCTACTAACTGAAAGTTTGGTGGTTAGAACCCACCAGCTGCTCTGTAGGAGAAGGTATGGCAGCTTGCTTCTGTAAAAGCCTTGGAAACCCTATGGAGCAGTTCTACTCTGTCCCATAGGGTCTCTATGAGTCAGAATCGAGTTGGGGGCAACGGATTTAATTCTTTTACACACTGAGAGAGAAGGCCTATGTTCCCTCCCCTTGAATTGGCATTGTGACTGTCAGACAAGAGTAAATACAGTGGGAGTGGGCATCGCACCAATTTCTGGGCCAGGCCTTCAAAGACAGCAGCTGCCATTTCCTCTCTTTTGGGATCTTCGCCCTTGGAAGCCAGCCTCTGTGCCGTATGGAAGCTCATCTGCCTTGTGTAGAGTCTCACAGAGGAATTTGCCAGCCATGTGAGTATACCATCTTGGAAGTGGATCTTCTAGCCCTAGTGGAGTTGCCCCAGCTGGCATCTAGTGGATCAAGCCCTGACCTAATTGCTGATTTGTGAACAAAATAAAGGATTGTTGTTTTAAGCTACTAAGTTTTGAGGTGGTTTGTTATGTAGAGGTTGATAACTGGAGTACTGCCCTTGGATCTGAGCTGGCTTTGTGTTTTGCTTTGACCAATAGAATATGGAAGAAGTGATGTGCCAGTTCAGAGCCTACACTTGGAAGGCCTTGGGAACTTCTTTCTGGGTACTGTGTCTTTGGAGCCTGCTGGAGGGTGAGAGATATATGCCCCAGCTGTAACCCACCAACAGCCAGCCTACCTCCAGAGATATAAATAAGGCCATCCTAGACCATGTAGGCTCTCCTCAACTAAACACAGATGTGTAAGGAAGACAGTTGAGACTCACCAAGGTTGGCCCAGACTGGAGCTTCTTCAAGGTTTTTCCTACTAGAATGAATAGTCTTGGCCTCTATCATTAACGGGATGTTATGGAGAGGCAGCAGATCCTACTAGTAGGTCCCTCTCTGTATATAGGGCTGAACTCCAATCATGATGCCTTCCTCTTATAAAGGTAGGTAGATAGCTGCTGTCGAGTCAACTCGTGGTGACCTCATGTACAACAGAATGATGCCTGGTCCTGCGTCATCCTCACGATCATTGGCCTGTTCAAGTTCATTATTGTGGCTGTTGTGCCAACCCATCTCACTAAGGACCTCCCTTGTCCGGCCTGGCCCTCTGCTTCGCCAAACACGATGTCTTCCAGTGACCGATCCCTCCAAATGATGTACCCAAATCAAGAGTCATAAAATGTTTTGTTGTGACCCACAGGGTTTTTATCGGCTGATTTTCAGAAGTAAATCACCAGGCCTTTCTTCCTAGCCTGTCTTAGTCTGGAAGCTCTGTTGAAACCTGTCCACCATGGGTGACCCTGCTGGCTGGTATTTGAAATACGGGTGGCATAGCTTTCAGCATCATAACAACACGCAAGCCACCACAGTACAACAAACTGACAGACAAGTGGTAGACCTATTAGGCTGTAAGTATTAGTGACATTGGAATGCATGTAAGGGTAAATGACAAAATAAGAAAAAAATATTTTGGGATAGCAAACTGAAGAAATATCTGAAGAGAACTATCAATAGAAGAATGAATTTTAGAAATGTAATATACTTACAACAGAATGCAATATAGCAGTGAAAATGAGGGACCTAAAACTATACATAACATGGAAAATCTCACAAACATAATACTCATTGCCGTCCAGTCGATTCCGACTCATATCGACCCTATAGGAGAGAAGAACTGCCCCATAGGGTTCCCAAGGAGCCGCTGGTGAATTCCAACTGCCAACCTTTTGGTTAGCAGCTGAGCTCTTAACCACTGCACCATAAACATAACATTGAATGAAAAAAGCAATCTGGGGTAACGAACTGCACTCTTTTTCTACTAGGCCATCTAACGTTTTTAACAGTTGGCCATGTAATTGGAAACTGATATTTGGTAGGTTGTATGGAAAAAAGTGGTGATCATAACCGTCTTGATAGTAAATATATAGATTTTATCAGTTATGTAAGAGCATTCTCAAAGTATGATCAAGTTTATTCACATAAAAAATACAATTTAATCCTAATAAGTCATCTATCACAATCAAATGAGCTATTGATATTTTAATAGATGGGTATTATTGAAACTGTGGGATATACAGAGGCGTATCAATGATGTTGAACTTCAGCTGTCATTTTCATTAGTTTTACAAAAGTGAGAAGCATCCCAAACTCAGAACTTGGTCATATAATAACATGTTCAGAAATTTTATTTGGTATATTATTTTGCATATGCATAATATAATTGTCTCCTAATCCCAGGAGCTCAGGTTCTGATCGTTAGGCTTGCTTAACTTGCAGCTCAATCAGTGCCTGGGAACTGGAGCAAAACAGGGCAAATAGCTAATGGTTCTGACACACCATGAGATTCGCGTTACAGAGGCTGCAGCAGGCTTAAAGCTTGGTTCATACTTACCTGTGCACCTCTTCTGAAATTGTGACCTTTACTCTGCCAAACAGCACGGAAGATGTTAAAGGTCTATGATACACATCAGCTCAGGCCCTTCAGGCTGGGAAATGAGCACACTCTCCACTTGCCATCTGCCATTGTCATCATGTCAGGTCTGTGACCAAATGCCAGCACTTCTGAAGACTGGCCAATGGCAATCTTTCTTGCTGTGCAGCTTTGCTGTAAATTAGTGTAGGTTACTCCCTCCCGATTACAAGTATATGCACTCACAGTCTTCGCCATGTGACTTTGCACTGCTTCCCACTATAGGAGGAGTATACTTCCCTGCCCCCACGGACTTGGGGCTTGTCTTGGTGATTAGCTTTGGACAAGAGGATGTTAGCAAGTGTGCTGTGGTTCGTTTGCATGGTTGGGCTTGTTCTCTTGCTCTTGCGTACTCACCATGAGAAACCTATGCTCCAGGCATCCTCTGGTCCAAAGGTGATCTCTACCCAATCTAAAGCAGAGCCACCCTGGGGTGGCTGAGCTGCATACCTTCGAGTGAAAAAAAAAAATTGTTAAAAATAGGATTTTCAAGTTGTTATACAGCAAAAACTGACTGACATAAATTTCAAATTGGTTCATTCAGAGCTATGTAATTCCAAATAGTCCATGGTCAGAGGAAGCACCATTTTGTTAAATCTCTTCAACAAAAACTTATGACATAGCAATCTTACAATATTAAAATAAATATAAGACACCCTATAGACCCAATGGGAGCCCTGGTGGGGCAGTGGTTAAACATTCAGCCTCTAACCCAAAGATCAACAGTTCAAATCCACCATCCACTCCTTGGAAACCCAATGGGGCAGTTGTACCCTGTCCTATGGAATCACTGAGTCGGAATCGACTCCACAGCAACAAGCTTGGTTTTTTTGGTTATAGACCCAATGAGCATGCTCTTTCCTCCATTAATATAGCTTTTAACGAAATAAGAATTTGAATTCCCTCTTAGATGTTTACAGAAAGCATATTTCTTTTAGAAAACAGATTGGTCTGTAGAAATATCTGTATCTCTCTTACCTCTCGTCAACGTGTTATTTTTTAAAAGTCAAAAAATATGATTCCCATTCAAATATAGACTAAATATATGTCAACAATGTAGTGAATATGTAACCAACGCCACTCGGGTTCTTGTCCTGTCCTATTAGCCAATTGAAATAAGACAGACACTAATTAAGGGAAACAGAGAGTGGCAAGTTCATTGTCTGCACACACATGGGGCGACACAGGGTCTAGCATCATAAGACCACGTACTCACCATCTGAGGGGTTTGAGGAGCTTTTTGTTTTCAACGGCATTGGGGGTTGGGTTTGGTACCCGGAACTCTCCGCCCGTAGCCCTCCCATGCCCGTATTTGGACATCCAGATGTTAAATCATCTGCCATCAGATGTCCATGTGGTAGGACCCCTCGCTTCTAAAATGGAATCAGGTGAAATCATGGGCTGGGAAATACCGTTCTTTCCAGTGACAGTCTGGTCCAGGGTCGGTTGAAGGACGTGATCTCTTCAATCTGCACATGCTTCAAGGTGTGGCTTGGGCCAGTTCAGTGGATGGAGCCACTACCTGCCCTGACTTCCTGAAAAATGTTGCTCAAAACAATCTTGCCGTTAGCAAGACAAAGGCCGGGGGGAAGGGGTGTTGATTGGGGTTTTCAAATTCACTAAGGAGGAAACAAGTGTGATGGTAAACTGATTCTAAGAGCATATGAAGAACATGGTATTTCTAGGCTATATACAAAATTGGTTAATGTCCTACAAGGGAAGAAAACATTGACCTTTGGCGTTCTCTTTCCTACTGGACAGAACTCTATACATCAACATGTAACTCCACAGTGTTTGGGCTCTATGCAAATACTAAATAGCAAGTCAGACACAAGTCTATTGTCCTAGAGAATTAACTAATCCTTTGTTAAACAAAATTTTAGTATGACGTTGAAGACATTCCACTCCCCCTTCACTTCCAAGTTTTGGATAAATTTTTCTTAACGCTGTCAGGGAAAGACAGATGCCGGAAATTGTGAGTAATCCATACAATTATGGAAAAAGTAGAAACCCTGTAAGAACTGGATGCCAGTACTGTAATTACATCAGCATAAATTTAATTCAGGAGGAGAAGACAGTATTAGAAAGCTCTTTTGGCCATGGATTGAGGAGTGTTTTCACATCTGCTTATGAAGCATAAAACTTTACGTCTTTATCTGATTTAGTCCTCTGTTGGTTCACAATTTAAGACTTGAAGAGACAGCTGTTGTCTATTGTTCTTCTCACATCTTAACACTAAATTACTTCCTACAACATATCATTCAATCAACCAGATAAATAAGATCTGTACCACAGACTCTCCCAATCAATGAAGCAAGGGCCACTAGACACACAAACCTCCTCCTTTGACTTGAAATGCCCTTTTCCCCCTCTTAGAGTGGAATCTGGGACAATTGTGCTCAACTTTGCAATTTTTTGACCAAATTTCTCAAAATTCTCAGATTAGTAGCTTAACGAAAACATGTTGCCATTGAGTCAATATACATATTGACATTATAGGACAGATTAGAACTGCCCCGTGGGGTTTCCAAGGCTGTAAATCTTTACGGAAGCAGACTGCCACATCTTTCTCCTACACAGCAGCTGGTGGGTTCGAACCAGCAACCTTTTGGTTAGCAGACAAATGTTTAACCACTGTGTCACCAGGGTCTCTAATTCATGTGTGCTTGATTTTAAGCAAAACATTTCTTACCAATAAACATATGGAATGGACAGTGTTCTGTGCCACCTTTTGGATGACCTGCCCTTATCTAAATATGAAGTGTTAATTTTAGTAGGCATCTAATTATGGATCAGTATTTTGCAAGACAGTGTGGTGGTATCGCTTATGGGGAAATGTCTCCAAAATATAATATTAAATATGAATTTAATTAACTGGTTTCAAGTATAAGAAAAGAGAAAATGTATATTTATAGTTTAAATTTTATATGAACTGAGTTTTACCGAATTCCGTTATTATGTACCTTACTAATACAGGCAGCCCCTGGGTTACAAAGCAGACCCATTCCTAACTGTGCCTCTACGTCGAATTTGTAAGTCGGTAGAGTGGGGCCCTGGTGGCACAGTGGTTAAAAGCTACGGCTGCTAACCAAAAGCTTGGCAGTTCCAATCCACCAGCTGCTCCTTGGAAACTCTATGGGGCAGCTCTGCTCCGTCCTGCAGGGTTGCTATCCGTGGGAATCGACCAGACGATAACCAGTTTTTGGTTTTTCAGTGCGAGAAAAGCCTTGAAGCCTTTTCAGTGATTTAAAAGCTGCATCTGCAGCAGGTGAAGGTGATTGTGATGAAGAGATTGGTGCAAGTAGCGGTTGGTTCGGTCTGTTCAAAGTGAGGGTAAATTTACGTAACGTTAAAGAGCCAGTAGGAGCTGTCCGAGAGGCAAACGTTCTAACCCAGGGACTGCCTGTACCTACAATGCACTTGTGGCCCAGATATCAATCACTTCGTTGTCCACTAGATGTCAGTGCATGCCCACAGCGCAGGAACTGGTGGGGTATCCATCTGGTGGTTAAAAAATCTGCCGGAGTGAGAGGTGGTCACTACCTGCCTCCCCCCACTGGTGTGGAAGGAGCCACGACCAGCCCACTCTCTGTTACTTTCACACACGACAAGCTCAGGTTGCGTTTGTCATTGGCTGATTGACATCTGCGGTCTCCGGTTTCAATAATCATTTGCTTCCCCCTCATTAAACGTGGCGGGCTCCAGTTAGCGGAGGGTAATCAATACTTTGTTTCACTGTGTTAAATTAACGAGACAGAATGGAACTGGGTGGCAGGTTCAAATGACACACAAATAAACATGTCTGTCAGTCATTTGGCTTGTATGTAGTGATGCCCAGAATGGACCATGATACACCCAATTACTACGGCCATACTGCCTAGAGTTACTGTAGCTGTAAGCCACTGGGGCTCAAAGGAGTCTCCCCAACACAGGCTCAGAGTAAGTTTAAAATACTCAGTGTGTGTAGTAGAATAGAAGCATATGCTCTTGGGTTCACACGAGCAAGTATTTTAGCCAGGATGATCTTAGTCTCAAAGGCGTTCATGTAGCTGCTAACAGTGGTTTCAGAAGCTCCGTGTGTGGGAATAATTCATATTAGCAGTCTCTGAATCGTATCTGGTTGAGTTTGCCAAAGTAGGCTCTGAAGAACACTGGTCTTGTAGGATGTTACTAGAGGATACTGGTCTGAAAGGATTGAATGGAATGCACCGAGAAAACCAAAACCAATCACGCTTCTCTGATGCAGGACTTCTCAGAACCTTTAGAATACTCATGTGTATTATGAATATCCAAAAAGAGTCTACGGTATGTGGAAATTTCCTTTTTTTTTAATCTCTGGATAATTATTTTACAGAGCACCTTGCCCAACAAGCTGATTTGAAGAATGTAAAAGAGACCCCTGGACTACGATTAGATAATTCATCTCATATTCCTCTTCCTTCCTTCCTTCCTTTACCTGATCCTTCTTCCTCATGTATGGGGCACATATTACATGGCTTGTGGGAGCAAGGCAGCAATTTAGGTGCCATACAAAGAATAAAGAAAATCACTACGGTTTGATTTTCTCAGTAGGACATAGTAAGCTTTGTATCTCGGTACACTTTAGAATGCTCCAGGGTCCACACACCACCACCGACAGAGGCAGTGGGCATTGCCTTTGGCCCTTGTTTCACTGGGGAAGGAAATATTTCCCTACACACTCAAAGGAACTCTTTCAACTTTTCCTGGAATCTTTGTGTTAGGGATTTGACGCAAAAGGGGTTTAGCCAACAGGGAACTAATGGGCAAATTTGGGGTTGCTGGCCGGATAGAGGCACGTGGAACTGCGTTAAGTGATCTAAATGGTCTGCCTAAGATACTACATAGGAAGGGACTGGTCATGAGGCAGGAGCTAGGGTCAAACACAATAGGAGCATACAGTGTCCAATGGAAAACAGGGCCATCGTGCTGAAAGGAGGGTTCTGTTTGATACTTTTCTTATATAAACAGCAACAAGTGGCTTCATGAAATGTGCATCCAGACCTGGATGAGGCAAGCAAATGGAGGGGTGGAGGGAAACCTCAGGCTGTTAAATATAGATGGCACAGGGCCAAAGGCTTGGCTGCATCTCCCCTGGGGAAGGTTTGGGTGGTGGGCACCACCTGCTCTCAGAGCTATCAACTGACCCCCAGAGTCATATCCTGGGGACGGAGGGCATCTTCCTTCCCCGCAGACAGACGTGGCAACATACGTACTTGCTCATCTTGCGTAACAGATTTCTAGTGTTTTTCTCAGAAAATTGCAGAGGAGGCCAGAAGAGGGGGTGAGGAAGCGGAATATTTTCTCCAAGAGAAGATGGTCAGGTCGGGAGAGTGAGCCGCGTTAGGCAGAGTAATGAAGGTGCATCGTGAGTTTTCACCCAAAGACCAGGGACTGTGACTGATAAAGCCTTGAACAATTTTCAGGTGTTTTCACTTTACCAGTTTGGGGTGCAGAATAAAACCACTTTTCTTAAAAGTCTCTTGTTGAAATTATAATTCACATACCAGAAAGTTGGACATGTGGCAAGTGTACATCTTGATGAAGTGTCACAAACTGAGCATATCCTTTTAATCAGCACCCAAATCAAGAAATAAGACATATTTACCAGGGCCCCCAAAGCCCTTCTTAGTCCTCCTCCACTCAGCACCCCACGCCAAGAGTAACTACAACTGACTTCTAACAGCATAGATTAGTTTTTCCTGTTGTTTAATATCATATAAATCAAATCTTATACCAAGTGCTCTTTTGTATGATTTCTTTCACTCAGCACTGTATTTGTGAGGTTCATCCATATTGCTGCGTATAATTGTAGATTGCTCATTACATTGATGTAGAGAATTCCATCGTGTGACTATTTCACCATTCATTTGTCTTTTCTACTCTTTTCAGTTTGGGGTTATTTGAATAGTGTTTACTATGACCATCCTTGAACTTGATTTTTAGAGAATGTATAAATGGGTCATATTTCTTTAAATATTCCAATCTAATGCCACAGAACTGGTTCAGCTGATTCAGAAAAGCCCATCCCTTTTTTTTTCCTCTGAAATCTCACCCTTAAGATAAGTCTGAGGACTCTGTTATGGATTGAATTGCGTTCCCCAGTATATATGTCGTAAATCCTACTTTCTTTTTTTTTATACCTGTGGTGGAAACCCTGGTGGTGTAGTGGTTAAGCACTACAGCTGCTAACCAAGAGGTTAGCAGTTCGAATCTGCCAGGTGCTCCTTGGAAACTCTATGGGGCAGTTCTACTCTGTCCTATAGGGTCGCTATGAGTCGGAATCGACTCGACGGCACTGGGTTTGGTTTTTTTGGTTTATACCTGTGGTTATAATCCCATTTGGGAATAGGATTTTCTTTGTTAATGTTAATGAGGCAGGATTAGTGTAGAGTGTCTTAAGTTAGTCTCTTTTGAGATCTGAGAGAGCAGATGTAAGCAAGCGGGAAGAAAGCGGAGGTGGAGGAAGAGAGATGCCACGCCACATGAAGATCAACAAGGAACCAAGGAACAAGGGCCTTCACCAGCCAGAACCCACAGAGAGAGAAAGCCTTCCTTTAGAGCCAGCACTCTGAATTCTGGCTTCTAGCCTTCCAAACTGTGAGAAAACAAACTTCTGTTTGTTAAAGCCACCCACTTGCGGTATTTCTATTATAGCAGCCCTAGATAACTAAGACAGACACCGGAAGTTCAGTCCTGCCGTCTTGCAAAGGAGAAAGCAGAAGTGCACCATGCCTGCCCGTAACTCTGCTCTGCTCTTTGAGATGCTATCTGTTATAGCATGTGACACATTGTGTATCTGGCCATAGAGGACAAGGTCTTTTCATTATAGAGTTATCACATTACAGGGCCACCACAGCAAAGAACGTCCTTAGGACTAGTGCTCACATATGTATTCACATACCAGCTTCTCCCTCACCCTGACCTCCATGTCATACCCACAAGCCAGGGCAGGTGCTGATATACTGTGTTCATGCTCACTATCCTCTAGTCTGTATCAAAAAATAGACCTTGCTTTGGAGCCTGAGTCCCGGGGGCACAGTGGTTAAAAGCTCAGGCTGCTAACCAAAAGACCAGCAGTTCGAACCCATCAGCCGTTCCTTGGAAACCCTATGGGACAGTTCGACTCTGTTCTATAGGGCTGATGTGAGCTGGAATTGACTTGACCACAATGGGTTTTTTGGGCTAAGAGAAGCCCAGCTATAGAATTTCATTTCACTGTTCTCAGCGGCTGGCAGGGGCTGACTAATCTTGCTTAAAAACCAAAAACCAAAACAAACCCACCACTGTTGAGTTAATTTCAACTCATAGCGACCATGTAGGACAGAGTAGAACTGCCCCATATGGTTCCCAAGGCTGTAAATCTTTACGGAAGCGAACTGTCATATCTTTCTCCCACAGAGCAACTGGTGGGTTCAAACCACCAACCCGTTGGTTGGCAGTTGAGTAAACCCTGTGCCACCAGTTCTCCTCTTGCTTAAATAAGATGTTATTTGGGAGTCCATGGATAGTGCAAACGGTTAACACATTCTGCTGCTAACTGAAAGGTTAGAGTTTGAGTCCAAATGGTTACCTCCTTCAAGAAACATCTGTGTTTTACCAGATGTGATGGGTGATGTAACGGAAAGAAGTGACAACTAGTAAGAACATCGAGAATAAGTTTTGGGACTGACTAGCTTTCTTTCTTGTTGTTGTCTGCCATCGAGTCTCTTCCCACTCATAGTGACCCTATAGGACAGAGTAAAACTGCCGCATAGGGTTTCAAGGCTGTAATCTTTCCTAGAGCAGTTCACTGGGTCTTTACTCCTGCAGAGCAGCTGGTGTGTTTAAACTGCTGATCTTTTGGTTAGCAGCTGAGTGCTTAACCATTGCACCCTCAGGGCTCCTTAGCACCTTCCTGTTGTTGTTGCTAGGTGCCGCTGAGTCAGTTCCGACTCTTAACGACCGTATGTACAACAAAATGAAACACTGCATGGTCCTGTGCCATCCTCACAATCGTTGTTATGCTTGAGCTCATTATTCCAGCCACTGTGTCAATCCATCTCCTTGAGGGTCTTCCTCTTTTTTGCTGACCCTCCACTTTACCAAGCATGATGTCCTTCTCCAGGGACTGGTCCCTCCTGATAATATGTCCAAAGTATATGAGACAAGTCTCGTCATCCTTGCTTCCAAGGAGTAAGACTCTGGCCGTACTTCTTCCAAGACAGACTTGTTCGTTCTTCTGGCAGTCCATGGGATATTCAATATTCTCCACTCACTCCATAACTCAAAGGTGTCTTCTTCAGTCTTCCTTATTATAGTCCAGGTTTTGCACACATATGAGGCGATTGAAAATACCATGGCTTGGGTCAGGTGCACCTTAGTTCTCAAAGTGGCATTCTTGCTTTTTAATACTTCAAAGAGGTCTTTTGCAGCAGATTTGCCCAATGCAATGCCTGGTTCGATTTCTCAACTGCTGCTTCCACGGGTGTTGATTGTGAATCCCAGTAAAATGAAATCCTTGACAACTTCAGGCTTTTCTCCATTTATCATAATGTTGCTTACTGGTCCAGTTGTGAACATTTTTATTTTCTTTATGTTGAGGTGTAATCCATATTGAAGGCTGTGGACTTTGATCTTCATCTTCATTTTTCTAGCATTCCTCAGATGACAGTGTTTTAGCAACACTCTTGTTTAGCCAACAACAATTGACCAAGTCCAAGTTTGTAATTGTCCTCCAACTCTGGGGCTGTGCCTTCTCTTAGGGCAATGTTTCTCCAAATGAGGTCCTACTCTTACCTCCATTCTTATTCCTCCCCCTTCTTACTACAATCCTTTTAGTAAAACTTGTCTTAATCCTTTTTTGAATAAAAGTTGTCTTTGTTTTAACATTGCCTGGTGCATTTTTTTTTTTTTGACAATGTGTGTGTGTTTGTTACACACAGAACATATTACATATTTTCCAAAGATACTTAAAATTGTGGAAAATATATTCAATGCATTAATTTGGTGCTTATGGGGGAGGGGTAGTTGCAGATGGCAATGGGAAAAGGAATCACTGATTAAAAGCTTCACACGGAGCAAACAATGTTAGTCTGCTAAATCTGGGAGTATGGTTACCTCAACTTTCCCCACCTGAAGTCCGAAAGACACCCAAAAAAATTCCCACCCAGAACCTTCTGAATCAAAATGGGAAATAGAATGTGTCTGAGGCTGGGTTCTCCAGAGGAGCAAAACCAATGAAGTATATATATATATTTTATATATATATAAATACACAGAGAGATTTATCTCAAGGAAATGGCTCAGACAGTTGTGGAGGCTGGCAAGTCCCAAATACGTGGGCCAGGCCTCAGGCTGGAGGCTTCTCCTGACTCAAGTGATTGCAGGGGCTGACGAACCCAAAATCGGCAGGACGGGCAGATGGTTGCTGGCTCACAGTGTTGCAGGAGCCAGCAAATTCCAAAGTCTGCAGGTCAAGTGCAGGGGCAGATTAACGAGTAAGCAACATACTCACAGGCTTACATTAAGCAAGGCACGTACAGGCTTACTTGTGTTTACTTTCTAATCTGTAGTGCAGTTTCAGAAGTAAGCCCATGCATACCTTGCTTATTGGGTAAGCCATCCCTGGTCAGGTAGCAGGCTCATGTCCCAAGAACTGGAGGTCAGAGGATGACGAGTTAGATGCAGGATCTAGAGGATGTTTTCCCCAAGTATCCGTATATATTGGATGTAGCCTATACCCCCAAGGAAATTGGCTCTCAAGTGATCGGCTGCTCATATCAGATCACAAAATGGAGGATGATTACATAATATCTGCCAGACCACTGAAAATCATGACCTAGCCAAGTTGACACATAACCTTAACCATCACCCCAAAACCAAATCCACTGCCCTCGAGTTGATCCCGACTCATAGCAACCCTTAGTGACCCTATAGGACAGAGTAAAACTGCCCCATAGGGTTTCCAAGGCTGTAAATTTTTACAGAAGCAGACTGCCACATCTTCCTCCTGCAGTTAGCAGCCGAGTAATTAACCACTGTACCACCAGGTTTCCTTTAACCATCACAGAAGGGGTGAAAAATCTCCATTTTAACTAAACCCCTTCAATTGATTCTTAACACCCGAGATTTGGGAATTGGTCTTAAGCGGGACCACCTGGTTCTAAGTCTCCAAGCTAAACTAAGAACCACCAGAACCAAACCCATTGCCGTCAAAGACTCATAGCAACCCGATAGGACAGGGTAGAACTGCGCCACAGGGTTTCCAAGGAGTGACTGGTGGATTCAAACTGTCCGCCTTTTGGCTAGCAGCCATAGCACTTAACCACTACACCACCAGGATTTCCAAACCAAGAACAACAGAACACAAACTACCAGGAACTGAAAGAAGGGCTTGGAGAATTCTCTCCCATGTCAGGTTTCTGTTTGTGTGTAATTTTGAGCTGGTTAACACTGAATTAGCTCTGAGAACTAGGAGCATTATAAATGCCAATTACTCCTGGGCAAACAGAATCTCCTATTTACCTCTTATGGAGTTTCCTTTTCAATCCACCTGTAGAGGAAGGAAAGAATCTATTGTTATTCTCAATTATCATAAGAGTTAGGCCTAGCACAAAGATGAAAGAAGAAAAGATAATATCCAATGTTGGCCCAGGCAGAGAAGAACAGGCAGCTTCAAACACTGTTGGTGGCAGTGTAAGCTGGTATAACCAGCAAATCCTTTCTTAAAATTCTCCCTTAGAGGAATTTATTCTCCAGAAATACTCCTATGAATATGTGAGCCATATGTACAAGAATGGTCATTCAAAAAGAAGCATTGTCACTCAGAAAAGAAGGAACCCAAATGTCCTTCAATATGGGAATAATTGAACGTATTATGGTATATCCATAAGTGTTCAAAAGAGTGAGAATCTGTATATAACAATGTAGAAAGATGGCCAAGAAACATTGCTAAGTGAAAAAACATACAGGAAAACAGTATGCATAATATGACGCCCATTATTTTTAAAGATGAAAACAAAAATAAAATATCTTAGCATATGTGTGGAAAAAACAAAACTGAACACACATGCTGTGTTATCACCGTTAGCAGGGTTATCTCTAGGGCATGAGATTGGGGGAACTTCCATTTTAAGTGTATGATTTCTTTATCTGTCACTACCGGCATAGTGGTTAAGAGCTACGGCTGCTAACCAAAAGGTTGGAGGTTTGAATCTACCAGGTACCCCTTGGGAACCCCATGGGGCAGTTCTACTCCATCCTATAGGGTTGCTCGGAGTCAGAATCAACTCCACAGCAATGAGTTTCGACCACATAAGGAGTGGTGTAAACTCCTTCACCTCCTGCACAGTGGTTAAAGCCCTCAGCTGCTAACTGGAAGGTCGGCGATTCAAATTCACCAGCCACTCCACAGGTGACAGATGTGGCAGTCTACTTCCGTGAAGATTTTACAGCCTTGGAAACTCTATGGGGCAGTTCCGCCCTGTTTCATAGGGTCACTATGACTCAGAATTGTCAGCAGTGAGGTTTTTTTTTTTTTTTTTAATTTAGGAAGTAGTTGCGTATCAACCGACTCTGTATTATACCTATAATTAGAAAGGAAAAAGAAAAGATTTGTTGGTCCCCTAGCAAATTAAGGAGATAGAAATCTAAAACGTCTCCAAATAGTGGAGTTGTCAAGGACTCTATTTCACTCAGATCCACAATCAATGCCCATGGAAGCAGCAGTCAAGAAATCAAATGACGTATTGCACTGGGCAAATCTGCAAAAGACCTCTTTAAAATGTTCAAAAGCAAAGATGTTACTTTGAGGACTAAGGTGCACCTGACCCAAGCCATGGTGTTTTCAGTCACCCCATATGCATTCAAAAGCTGGGCAATGAATAAGAGAGGCCAAAGAAGAATTGATGCCCTTGAATTATGGTGTTAAGGAAGAAGATTAAATATACCATGGACTCACAGAAGAACAAACAAATCTATCTGGGAAGAAGTACAGCCAGAATGCTCCTTAGAAGCAAGGATGCTGAGACTTCATCTCATGTGCTTTGGACATGTTATTAGGAGGGACCAGTCCCTGGAGAAGGACATCATGCTTGGTAAAGTGTAGGGTCACCGAAAAAGAGGAAGATCCTTGACGAGATGGATTGACACAGTGGCTGCAACAGTGGGCTCAAACATAGCAACAATTGTGAGGGTGGTGCAGGACTGGGCAGTGTTTCATTCAAGTACATGGGGTCACTGAGTTGGAACCGACTCGATGGCACTTAACAACAACAATATATACTGTAGAACTTGAGGTAACATGCTGTGAGACCAACACGTCTTTATTAATTAGACATTTTGTGGTTAGGAAGTTTATTCATAGGAAATCACTGACATATCACAAGAGCAAAATGGAATTGCCCTTACACCTATAAGTACAAGCCAGGCCAAGTGCTTACACATGGAGAGGTCCAAAAGGAATACAAGTTGTTCCAAGAACAGAAAGTGACTGCTTCTTATGACAAAATCTATAACTTTTCTGAGCTGATTATTTTCTTCGACATATCCTCCACTCAAGCATGACAGGTTTCCAAAAAGAAGAATGAATTTGTTCTTAGAGCAATCCTTCCTTCCACCTGCCTACCACAATGGGTAAGCCGGGAGGGAAATCAGAGTGCAATGATGGTGAAAGGATTATGGGCCCTTCAACTGCTGTTAGCTGGGGGTATGTTGGAAACCCTGGTGGCGTAGTGTGTAAGAGCTACAGCTGCTAACCAAAATGTCAGCAGTTTGAGTCCACCAGGCACTCCTTGGAAACTGTATGAGTAATTCTACTCTGTCCTATAGGGTCAATTATGAGTTGGAATAGACTCGATGGCAATGGGTTTGCCTTGGTTTTTTTGGGGGGGGTGGGGTGTGTTAGCAACACATGTCTGCAACTAGTCTGGCACCTGGCATTCCCAGAGAAGGCTGTAGGAAGCTGGAGAAGGTGCACCATCTAGGCCAGGAGATACAAGGCAAGAGGATTCTTATTTCTGAGGTTTTGGGCAGCCAAAACCCAATATGCAGTGTTAGTGAGCTCTGCCAAAGAGACATAATAGGGTATCAGTTAAAAGAGCCAGAGACTGGGAGTCTAGAGAAGTGGGTGAGTCTTGGCTGCATCACCAGTTAACTGGTTGATTTTGGGCAAGTTGGTTGCTTTCCTCAGCCTCAGCACCCTCTGAAAAACAAGGCTAATAACAAACCAGTTGCCATTGAGTTGACTCCAACTCACGGCAACCTCATTACGTCAAAGTAGAACTGTGCACCGTAGGGTCTTCAATGATTGATTTTTTGGAAATAGATGGCCACGCCTGTCTTCCAAGGAACCTCTGGGTGGATTTAGACCACCAACATTTTGGTTAGCCGCTGAGAAAGTTTGCATCACTTAGGGACCCCCATAATAGTTGTTGTGCGCTGTTGAGTCAATTCTAACTCATAGTGACCCGATACGACGGAGTAGAACTGCCCAAGAGGATTTCCAAGGCTATAAGCTTTACAGGAGCAGATTGCCAGGTCTTCCTCCCAAAGAGCTGGATGGGTTCAAACTGCCAGCCTTTTGGGTATCAGCAGAGGTCTCACCAACCATAAATGTTACCAATACTTTTAAGTTTTGAAAATTTATTAAAGTTATTTTTTATTGTTCTTTTAACTTGCTTTCCTTATTCACTAGGTACTAACTATAGGGGGAAGACCAAGAATCTTAACCATTGGGCCACGAGGGCTCCATCCCATATAAGTTAGTAAGTAGTAAAAAACATAATGGTTGATTTTACTATGTGCCTGGTACTATGATTTAGAAGCATCATATTATCAATCCTTACGACCATAATATTTGAGGCAGAGGCTATTATTATTCCTGCTTTACGATGGAGAAAATTGCCTTGGGAATCTTGTCCACAGTCATAAAGCTACTAAGTGGCAAGAGGCAGTGGACTGGCAGGGAGTGTGGTGCACATTAAATATTCCATCTTCTCTCTGATGTCTCCCAGAGTCCTTTGTGTTACGGTCATGGTCATGTGGCTACCTATGGTCAACAGACTGTAATGTGCGTCACTTTTGGGCTGAAGTGCAATAGAGTATATGTGAAGTTTCCACATCTTTCCTTCTCCTTCTGCAGTGTCTGGAGATGTTCCGTATGGTAGAGCCTCCATCAGTCTGGATCCCTGAATCACTATGCGGAGCGGAGCCACCCACCCTGTTGACAGTGTTGGATGATAACATAAGAAATCAAGCTTCGTTACCTTGAGATTAGGAGGTTAATTTGTTACCATAGTATAATTAGCCTATCCTAAGGTGCTTCAGTGATTAAGAGCTTGGCTGCTAACTGAAAGATCGGCAGTTCAAATCCACCAGCCACTCCTTGGAAACCCTATGAGGCAGTTCTACTCTGTCTTATAGGGTCGTTATGAGTCAGAATCAACTCAAAGGCAATGGGTTTGGTTTGGTTTAAATGAACTAACAAAACCTCTTGGTAGTCTGACTCCCAAGTGCATGATCTTTCTAACCACTATCCTATACTATCTTCCCCAAGTGATAGGGCTAGCAGTGAGGACCTAAGTACGAAGTAATATGTGATTACCTTTCAAACTCAGGAAAGTGTAACATGGATCTAAGATATCCAGGTACATGACAGGTCCCATCTGACCACAAGTACTGAAATCACTGAGGTCAGCTATGTCAGTCAATGATGATTCCCCTTGGCAGAATTTCAGGGAATGTTTGTAAAATTTCACCTGAGAATCAGGCTGTGTTTCTTAGAAGTAGTAGGAAGAGAGAAGAAGAGCAGGTTAAAATCTGGAAGAGGCATGAGTAAACTACCTGTAGCCTGCCCACCAAATCTCAACTGCTGCCTGGTTTTGTAAATAAAGTTTTGTCAGGAAAAATCCGCGCTCATTCCCTCGTTCTCTCATTTAAGTAGGTATTGTCTATGGTGGCGCAGTTAACTAACCAAAAGGTTGACTATTTGAACCTGCTCCAGTGGCTCCACAGGAGAAAGACCTATTGACCTGCTTCCATAAAGATTATAACCAAGAAAACCCTATGGGGCAGTTCTAGTCTGTCACTTGGCATTGCTATGAGTACAAATCAACTCAGCAGCACCTAACAACAACAACATGGCTGATTTGAGCAACAACAGCAGAGCTGGGCAGTTGTGACAGAGACTACGAGGTCCATGAAGCCTGAAATATTTCCTCTCTGACTCCTTATACAAAGCTTGTCAGCCCCTGACCTAGAAGTTTTGAAATATGGCCAGTAGGTTCAGGGCTTTTCCTTGGGAACCCTGAAAGACCTCCCAGATCTTCCCAAGGGGCCTGGCTTAGAAACCGAAAATTCCCTCCTTAATCACACTTCCGAGTTAAATTAAAGCCTGAAGGAGCTCCATAAAAATGCAAATGGATTATCTGCTAACTCATTACCCCAATTAACACCTTGGCATTAATTCCTTTTCCAGAATCTTCTGTCTCCAGCCTGTCTCCTGAGACAGCAGTGAAATGTGGAGGGTGGGGAGGGAGGAGATGAAAGAGTTTGGGATGGGTTAGGACCAAGGCATGAGACTACTGTCAAACCACTCACTGGTCAGCATGGAAATGAAGAATCACCGTCACTTGTTGCAGAATTCGGGCTCCGTCTAGCCGTTTAGGACAACTCGTAATCACTCCTCTGTGAGTAGATTCAAATGAATTGCTGAAGCTGCTCTTAGGGTTTGTGGATGCGAAGGGGCAGCATCTCTCTGATTTGGAGAGACAAACAGAAACAGACTCTCATAAATGATACGGCTTCAGCTTTTGTGACAATTCTCAACTCTGCAAGTTCTTTCACGGAGTGCCTGCGTGGCTCAACGGTTAAGCACTTGGCTGCTAATCAAAAGGTTGATGTTTCAAACCCATCAAGTGGCTCCACGGGAGAAAGACGTGGAGATGTACTCCCATAAAGATTATAGCTCTGAAGCCCTACGGGGCAGTTCTACTTGGTCACATAGGGTCACTGTGAGTCAAAATAGACTTGACAGCACCTCACAACATCAATACTGCCCAAGCAACTGGGGACCTTGTCATGGATTCTATGCTTTTGAAGACTCCTCTCAGGTCCTTCATGGGCTGCACTCCTCCCCGTGGGCAAGGAACCCTGCCCCTGCTTGCAGATCATGCTCTGAGAAGCTAGGACCTTGAAATTCCCAGCCCAGACAGGCTTAGCCTGCTTCCAAGTGCCTGCAGGGCTTTCTTCCCTTGAATCTTTTTATGGAGGGTGATGGCTTAGCTGGTGTGCACCCCTGGTCTTGAAGGATGGGCAAGGGGCACGTGCTTGTGGGAAGAGGTGATAGTGGGTAAAGTTTGGACATATTTCTGTGGTACATGAGAACCTGTGACATGTAGGATGGAGACTGGGGTGGAAAGAGAAAGGGGCAGGTTTCCTTGGCCCTGCAAATGTTCGAGGTAGGATTGGCCATCATCAGCTTACCTTACAATATCGCCCTAACTGTGAACAACTTGAGGGCAAGCATTTTTTCCAAATTGGGTGGTGCGAACGGTTAAGCACTCGACTGCTAACTTAAAAGTTGGAGGTTCAGACTCATCCAGAGATGCCTTGGAAGGCAGGCCTGGTGATCTGCTTCTGAAAGGCCACAACCTTGAAAACCCTATGGAGCACAATTCTACTCTGCACACATGGGGTTGCCATGAGTCAGAATTGACTCGATGGCGAGGGTTTTGGGGTTAGCTGGGCAGATTTCCAGGCTCCTTGTTCATTGCAGCAGTGCAGAGAGGCCCATGAAAGCAGGATGATACTACGGCTCTCACACCTTGCCATCTGGAGGAATGTTTCTGTAGAGGCTGAAAGTTCACCCAGATTCTCTCCCTCTGTGCACCAGCTGCAGAATCCAGTTGCCTGGAGGCAGCCTGGGCTTGAAATGAACAAGGAACCCTTTCTGGCAGACTTACCTTCCACCATCTGACCTACTTCTAAATGGAGAAGCACCTCTTTGAGAGCTGGTGAAGTGAATTGACGTTGCCAAAGTGTGATGCGACCACACCAGCCTGAGAAGCCCTGAACTGTGAAATGCTCGGCAGTGAGCCAGGGACAGATGGATATGCCTCAAATAAACTGGGCTGAGGCTCGCCCCAGCCAGTAGGGGTGTTTCCATTCTACCAGAGTGGAATCTCTGACTTATTTATTCGGGACCACGGCAGCTCAGTTCTCTTCAACACCTGATTTTTAAAAGTGATTTTTTGAACACCTGTTATGTTAAGTGAAGAGCCCTGGTGGTGCCATGGCTAAGGGCTGCTAACTGAAAGGTTGGTTGTTCAAACCCACTAGCTGCTCTGAGGGAGAAAGAAGTGGCAGTCTGCTTCCGTGAAGATTACAGCCTTGGAAACCCTGTGGGGTAGTTCTACTTTGTCCTATAGGGCCTCTATGAATCAGAATGGCCTCAATGGCAATGGATGGGATATAGGGGGAAGTCATTTATCTATTTTATTTTCCATTAGCCAGCAATCCTTGGAGTTCCTGGCTTGTAGAATCATCTGCCTCCATCATCAGGCAGCCTGTCTTTGCCCTGTGTTCACTTTTGTGTCTAATCTGCTCTTTATAACCCAGAAGTCATTGGTTTAGAACACACCCTACACTGATAGGGCCTCGTTAACAAAACAAAGAAAATCCTATTCCCAAAAGGGATTACGGCCACATATATAGGGGTTAGGAGTCCAACACATATGGTCCAAACCAAACCAAAACCACTGCTGTGGAGTTGATTCCAACTCATAGCAACCCTATAGGACAGAATAGAACTACACCATAGAGTTTCCAAGGAGCGCCTGGTGGATTAGAACTGCCGACCTCTTAGTTAGCAGCTGTAGCACTTAGCCACTACGCCACCAGGGTTTCCACACATATGGTCGGGGGACACAATTCAATCCATAACACCCCTCCCCCCCACCAACTGGTTCACCAGCACATCACTAAAGAAAGTCTCCTTCTACACAGGAGTGCAGGAGTCAGACACAAGAAGAAATCATTTCTCTTCTTCAAATCTTTTTAAAGCATAAGAGTATATATGCTGTTGCAATAAATTAAAAAAAAAGAATTATGAAATATAAAAGAACAGCTGTCTTCTATCTTCCAATCCAACATCCCCTCTCTTACAGAAGTCAATTTTTGGAATAGAGCCTTCTAGAATTTTTCTACAGTTACACAAACACATGTACCATTATTGTTATTATTACTTTTAGAGAAATGGAATCAAACTGCACCAATTTTTGCTGTTGTTGTTTTGGAGCTGATTCCGACTCATGGTGACCCCACGGGTTATAGAGTGGAACTGCTCCATAGAGCTTTCTCGGTTGTAATTTTAACAGAAGCAGGTTTCAAGGCTTATCTTTGGCAGTACTACTGGGTTGTTTTGAACTGCCAGTTTTAGCTTAGTAGTTGAGCTCAAACCATTTGCGCGACTCAGGGACCTAGCGTTTAAAATTGAAAAAAAAGCATAAATTTTACATCTTTTTTTTTTCCTCTAAAAATAAAAATATGGACATTTGTCTGCATTAGATCATAGAAGCCGGTACCATTCATTGTAATGGCTGCAGAAGATTCCATAATATTGTTTTCTTAAAGGACATTGAAGTCCTTCCGTTTATTTCTCTTTTTTCTTCTACAAATAGTGCTCTAATAAACATCCTGTGAGTGTGTGTGTGTATTTCTGTGCAAACGGAGGAGAATTTCTGTAGGATGCAATCCTAGGGCTGAAATTGTTGGTTGTTAAACAATATCTTCACACCCGAAAATAGTTCTCAATTATCCTGCAAAATAAATCGTATGAAGGCCCCTTCTCCCACCAGTATGGGAGTGCTTATGTTTAAAAATTCTCACCAACTGTAAATGTTACCAATACTTTTAAGTCTTGAAAATGTATTAAAATTATATTTGAACGTTGCTTTAACTTTCATTTCTTATTCAGTAAGCACCAGCTATAGGGGGAAGACCAAGTATCTTATTTCCCATTTGTATTTCTACTTTTGCACATTATCAATTCATATTCTTTGCCCATTTTTCTATTGAATTATTCATTTTAAAAGTCAATTTGTAGGAGATATTTAAATAAAATTCATTTCGACCATTAGTCTGTAAGACCCATTGCAAATATTAGCTTCAAGTGTTATTTGTCTTTTAAGTGTGTATTATGGTTATCCACATAGAAATTCTATGAAATGAAACTATCCATGGAATAGCTTTGCATCACATTTATAAAGGCTATCCATACCCCAAGGCATTAAAGCAATCCTCTTCCTTTTTTTTCCTTATACTTTCTATTTCCTTTTACATTTAGGTTTATTTGTTTGTTTTTATCCATTTAGGATTTTCTTTTATGTAAGATATGAGATAAGGTTGGAAAAGTATATGTAAAAGAATGCTTCTTGGAATATTGTTTGTAGCAGCAAAAAACTGGAAACAACCTAAATGTCCATCACTAGGGAAATAATGAAATACATCGTGGTACATCCACACTGCACGATGTCGTTGTTAGTTGTCGAGTTGGCTCCGACTCAGGGCAACCTTATGTATAACCCAACGAAACCGTACCCAGTCCTGTGCCACCTTTATGACTGTTGGTACACTTGAGTACATTATTGTGGCTTTTGTGTCAATCCATCTCATTGAGGGTTCCCCTCATTTTCACCAAATCTCTACTTTACCAAACATGACATCCTTTTCTAGCAATTGATCTTTCCTGATGATGTGCCCAAAGTAAGCAAACCAAAGTCTGGTCATCCTTGCTTCTAAGGAACATTCCAGCTATGTTTCTTCTAAGACTGATTCGTTCATTTTTCTGGAAGTCCATGGTATATTCAATATTGGTAAATAATAATATATGATATTATGCAACTCATGAAAGGAAATACTTAGGTCTATATACCTATAGATACGGAAAGATGTCTTTGTTGCCCTGGGAGAGTGCACATTTCAGAGAAATGTAAATGCTATACACCCTGCAGACTTATGCATAAGGCCATTTAGGTTACGTACTGCTACCTCCATGGGCTGTGATATGATTGGCATAGCTGGAGTTAGGCAATGCAGTGGCCCTGTGTACTGTACTCCCCATTCACTGACATACTCTACTAACCTCTTATGAGTTCTCCTCATCGCCTTTCTTCTTTTGGTACACCTCTGGGGTTCTGTTTTCTCAGCTAGCCCTCAGTTGGGCTTTCAAGGCAGCTCCAGGCTAACTTCATTCCAGGGCAACTAGTAGGACCGTGGGAGATGTACAGACTTCCTTCCCCACTAAACTCAGCAGTGCGTTCACTCTACCACCACGGGCTCTCTTCTCACCTTGCCAGGGTGGGATTCCTCAGTGAGGTTTCTTCCTTCTGACCTCTCCCAGCAGAGTTAGGCACTACTCTGTATCTGACCTCCTGCCCCCATCCCCAAATCTGGATCACGACAGATTTTCCAAGAATACTCTCATGCGTGTTATGGGTGAAGTTTTGGGTGGACCTATAAGTCTCTACAGTTCGGCAAGTTTCCATCTGGGGGCTAAGATGCCAGTAGATAGGAGGGGAAAAGATCGGCAAGAGTAGTGGGGTAAGGGGAGAAAGACTGCAGTAAAATAGAAAATTATGCATTGCTTACTATGCAGACTGAACCCCCTAAAGGGGAAATAACATACATCAACACCTTTGGTGTGGTCTTATGGTGAACAAAGTACATATTTCTGCTTCTTGACTTTGGCCAATGAGATATTAGTAGAAATGAAGCAACTAAACGTTTGAAGTATTCTAGTGCGACTCCAGCTTGCTTGGTTGTACTTCTGCATGTAGGCATACTCACCTGAGAAGAATCCACCCCAGGTAGTCCTCTAGTCCCAGAAGAATGAGAGTCAAGAGGAGTGGAGCTGAATTGAAGCCATGCTTGAAATAAAGCCCAGCTGAAACCAGCTTCAACCTGTGAAACGTGGTTGACCCAAGACACGTGAGTGAGAAATTCGTGCTCACATTTTGGGGTAGTTTATTATGCAGCATTGTTGTGAAAACAACTGATTGATTCTCCCCTTATTCCATAAAAGCAAAATCCAAGTTTTATTGGGGCAGCAATGAACTCAACTCAAAGAATACATTTTGAAGGTTTCTTAGCAGCTAGATACGCCGTGTCACTAAGTTCTGGCCAACGAGATAAAGTGCTAATCAAAAGGAACTTGCTCAACTGAAAGAAACTCCTCTTTGGACTTTCCCTCCTTTCGTCTTCCTGTTTGCATCATCACAGGTGTAGAAACCTGAGCTCAGCAGCCATCCTTGGATCACGAGGTACCTTCATGATAGAAGCCAAATTCCAGAATGGCCAAGGAGAAAGGGTCCCTGGTAACTGTGAAACCACTGTAACAGTGTGAATTGCCTACCTCTGGACTTCTCTTATTTGGGAGAGAAGAAGCTTCTAACACATTTAGGCCATTCCTAATCCTAAATGATAATAAATAAATAAATAGCTTAGTATAATGTTGTATGAGAATGTAGACTATGACATCTATCTATGCTATCACTGGAGCCCTGGTGTTACAGTGGTTAAGAGCTACAGCTGCTAACTAAAAGGTCAGCAGTTCAAATCCACCACCCGCTCCTTGGAAACCCTATGGGACAGTTCTACTCTGTACTATAGGGTCACTAAGAGTTGGAATCAATTCGACAGTAACAGGTTTTTTTTTTTTTTTTTTTTTTTGATGCTATTACTGTAAGTATTTTAGAATGCCTGTAAAAATAAAAATAGAAGGTAATTAAGCCAAACAGCAACACTGACTTGATTATGGGAGAGAGAAAATGTTTACTGAGTGATGAATAATTATAGTTAGCCTAGATGGAAAGGCAGCGTACCAGGGGATAGGTAATCCATAAGGCCAGGCAAGAAGCTAGTGCTGGCTTCTAGTTCTAGCCATGAGCAAATACTAGTGCGGTCATCTCGGGTACATCATTTAACTTCTCAGAGCCTCAGTTTTCTCATCTGCAAAATGGAAACGGTACAGCAAAGTTAATTGTAATAATGCAAAATGAGCTACAGCTAGAATGACTATAAAATTCATTATCCTTACTGGGACATTTTTGAGAGTAAAGGGGATGATGCTAGAACTTCTCTGGTTACTGTAGGTGTGACACAGCCAGAGTTTGGGACCCGTCCTCTGCAGGTGGAGGGTTTTTTTCAATCCAGTGTTCAGCGCATATTGTTTATAATGAACAGCATATTTCCTATACATTTAATAAATGAGAACATCCTTTTTTTCTTCCACAAGGTAAGTGCAAGACCAACTAAACAATTACACATGCATTAACTTCCCACTAATGCAATCTGTGTTTTATGCAATTGAATTTTTGGAGTCCCATTTAGTCCATATTACAGGCTTTTACTGTAACCTCTCCTACACGTGACTACCTCCCAGAGTTGCTGAGAGAATCACATGAGCATCCATAAAGGGACCAACCAAACCAAACCCATTGCCGTCAAATTGATTCTGACTCATAGCGACCCTAGAGAACAGAGTAGAACTGTCCCATGGGGTTTCCAAGGAGCAGCTGGTGGATTTGAACTGCCGACCTTTTGGTTAGCAGCTGAGCTCCTAGCTACTGCACCCACCAGGGCGACGTATAAAAGCACAATGCTTTGCAAACTGTAAAAACTTACAGGAACGCTAGGTGTTTACATTGAAAAGAGGGAAAATGTGAAATGCCAACCACTGAGGTAACAGCAGACATGCCAGAACGTGTACGCCAGCCACGAGGAGACGTAAGCAGACACCAACCATGTGCAAACACGATGGTAAGTATAGATCCACTCCTGGCCTTCTCTCTTGAATATGGCCCTTGGGAAAACTGTGATGGAGACCTCTTTAGGAAGTCAAGGATCAAGAAACAACAGCGGAAACAAAAAAGAAGTCTGTGTCCAGTATCATCCAAGCAAAAGTCTTCTGTCGGTTACATTGTGATTATATTAGGCCAGTTACATTGTGATTATAATTGTTACTGTCTCTGATGCCAGTGTGCTCTTAAGTACAAGAAATTATTATGATTGTTACTGTTGCAATTATGTAGTAAATAGACTCTTTGAAAGCACTTTAGGAACATTAACTAATTTTCCTTCAGGAGCATCCCCCAAGGAGGGTCCCAGTTTGGCTTTTTTGTCTGACTTATGGGCACCTGTGTGAAATCCTGCCTCAGCTATGTTCCCCACTTGCCTCACTCCCCGCCTGAACCCTGGCCATTAGTATTTCATTTTCATTAATCGATTCATTGATTCATACTTATTCCTTCATTTAGGTACTGTTTATGAGTACATACCCACTCACCACCCATATACTTGTCTACTCACCATCCATTCACCCATCCTCCCAGTTTAAGCTTACAGGAAACTCGGAGACGCCGTGTGTGTGGCTACCAAGTGGGACTCCAAAGGAGGAGCTCATACTTTCTCAGCCTCCTTTTCTTCTGCTCTGTTGTTGTTCGTTGCTGTCGAGTCAGCTCTGACTCAGGGTAACCTCATGCACAACAGAACAAAACACTGCCTGGATCTGCATCATCGTCTTGACCGCTGGAATGCTCGAGTCCGTTGTTGTGGCCCCTGTGTATTTTGAGTGCCTTCCAGCCTAGGGGGTTCACCTTCCAGCACTATACCAGACAATACTCTGTTGTGACATATAAGGTTTTCATTGGCTACTTTTCCGATGTAGCTCACCAGGCTTTTCTTTCTGGTCTTAGTCTGGAAGTGCTGCTGAAATCTCTTCACCCTGGTGATCTTACTGGTATTTGAAGTCCCACCAGTGGCATAGCTCTCAGCATCACAGCAACACGCAAGCCACCACACTGTGACAGGCTGACAGACGGGTGGTAGCCTCTGCTACATTATTCTCATCATACCAGCTGGACCTACCTCAGAGGAAACTGGCGGCTCAGCAGTTAAGAGCTTGGCTGCTAACTAAAAGGTTGATAGTTCAAATCTACCAGCCACTGCTTAGAAACCCTATGGGGCAGTTCTACTCTGTCCTGTAGGGTCACTATGAGTTGGAATTGACTCGATGGCAATGGGTTTGGTTTGGCTTAATGACATGATGGTGTAAACTGGAAACTCTAAGGCACTATCTAGATAAAAGGGATAACTTTGCCATCAGAAATCATTTTCAAAATTCATATGGATTTAGGGCAGTGAAACAATTTGGGATGATATTGTAATGGTGGGCACGTGACAGCATGCATTTGTCAAAGCCCATGGGACTGTAGAACACAAAGAGAAAACCCTCATGTAATCTATAAAAAAAAAAAAAAATGGACCTTCATTAATAATAATGTGTCAATATGACTCCTCAATTGTAAAAAATGTAGCACATGAATGTGCGATACAAAACTGTGCAGGGGGCCAAGGGGACGTGTGGGAACTCTCTGTACTTTCTGCTCTAAAAATAAAATCTATTAAAAGAATTAATATGGAGCAACATGTTTGTCAAGTCTATGTTCTATTTGTACCTTTCTGTGGGTCCTAACCTTGAAGTCTTGGCCAAGTCAACCAGGACATAAGGCCACATCCCTAATGAGATGAGATGCCTCAAATGTCAGAATACAGAGTGAGGTGTTGATGGAAAATGGCCCTTTCCTTCTAAAAATTCTTCCGGTCTTCAGTTTCTCCCCATCAGTGAGGTTTGGCTTTTTATAGAACAGTGTCTGATTTCTCAGCAACCTTTAGGTAACTTATTGATTTAACATTTCTTCAGAGATGCTGAGAAATATGGGGTCTGCTGATAGCAACAGGGAGCCATGCCTTAAAAGGGGCATCTGATGGCTTGCTCTCAGCTGTCCTGGTTCAGGGCTCCGCAATCACCGTATTTCAGAAAATTGTTTTAAATAAAGTTTATGCACTATTTGAGCAGACTTTTTTGCTTCCTTCTCTCCTTCCACAGTCAATGTGAATTTGCGCTGCCTTTTTGTGTCCTGTAACTCACTGTTGCTGAATGGAGTCATCATGTGGCAAAATAACCTAGATGGAGTATCAGCCTGCTTTGGTAGATTGCTGAAGTTCCCTGTGTCAAAGCCATCAGGCTCCAGAAATGATTTGCAAAAACCTATTTATTTATTTATTGGTCCAGAGCACTGAGACAAAATGGAATCTGTGGAGCTGATCCTCAAACAAGTCTGAAGGGCAGGACAGAGCTCTGAGAAAGGAAAAGGAAGAAGCTGACCTTGGAGTTAGTTCCTTTGTGGAAGGAGGGCTTTTCAGCACCCCAGGCCTCCATGTTTGTGCCCTCTTCCCAGCCCCTTCATTGGTCTCCACTTCTAAGAGAGAACAACCTACTAATCTGATTGGGCTGCATTTTGTATGTGGATGGGCAACTCAGCCTTAAAGGCCAGCAAGGGCTTCTGGACTTTCATTCCTTTTTTTCCTACACCCCCAACAGAAGGAGCAAGGACAAGGTGTTCATTCCCCCATGACCTCCTTTTCCTCTTCCTTGTGCTGTTCCAAATACTTGGATTTGGAGGGGAAGCAGGAGGCAGGGGTGACCAACTCATCCTGGTTTGCCCAGGACTTTCTGGGTTCCAGCACTCAAAGTCCAGCATCTTGTGAACCTCCTCAGTACTGGGTAAACAGGGGCAGTTGGTCACTTTAGATCCTATTCCAGCCTCCAAACTAAGCCACATAGTCCAACTCAATGTTTAGGTTGCTAACTGAAAGGTCGGTGGTTTGAATCCACCAGCTGCTCCGTGGGAGAAAGATGTGGCAGACTGCTTCCGTAAAGCCTTGGAAACCCTATGTGGCAGTTCTACTCTGCCCTATAGGGTCGCTGTAAGTCAGAATTGACAGCAATGTGTTTTTTAACGGGGTGGTGTAAATGGTTAATATGCTTGGCTGCTAACCACAAGGCTGATGGTTCTAGTCCACCCAGAGACACTTTGAAAGAAAGCCCAGGGCATCTACTTCTGAAAAATCAGGCACTGAAGACTCTATGGAGCACAGTTCTACTCTGACACAGGTAGGGTCACCATGAGTTGGAGTTGGCTCAATGGTGACTGTTTAACATCTAAAGTGATGATGTGTATATAGATATAGGAACACAGGACCAAAAGGACCTTGGAGTAAGCACCCTATAGAGCAGGAAGAGCAAAGCGGTTGGTGGGAACACAAGAAGGAAAATAAAGGTTTTCTTAAAAGATAGGCCAATTCTCACCATATCCCTGATACCAAAACCAGGTAAAGACACCACAAGAAAAGGAAGTTATAGGCCTATATCCCTCATGAATGTAGATACAAAAATCCTCAATAAAATTCTAGCCAATAGAATTCAACAACATATCAAAAAAATAATTCACCATGGCCAAGTAGGATTCATACCAGGTATGCAGGGATGGTTCAACATTAGAAAAACAATTAATGTAATCTACCACATATATAAAACAAAAGACAAGAATCACATGATTTTATCAATTGATGTAGAAAAGGCATTTGACAAAGTTCAACACTCATTCATGATAAAAACTCTCAGCAAAATAGGAATAGAAGGAAAATTCCTCAACATACTAAAGGGCATTTATACAAAGCCAACAGCCAATATCACCCTAAATGGAGAGAGCCTGAAAACATTCCCACTGAGATTGGGAACCAGACAAGGATGCCCTTTATCACTACTCTTATTCAACATTGTGCTGAAAGTCCTAGCCAGAGCAATTAGGCTAGATAAAGAAATAAAGCGCATCCAGATTGGTAAGGAAGAAGTCAAAGTATCTGTATTTGCAGATGACGTGATCTTATACACAGAAAATCCTAAGGAATCCTCCAGAAACCTACTGAAACTAATAGAAGAGTTCAGCAGAATATCGGGATACAAGATAAACACACAAAAATCAGTTGGATTCCTCTACACCAACAAAAAGAACATCGAAGAGGAAATCACCAAATCAATGCCATTTACAGTAGCCTCAAGAAGATAAAATACTTCAGAATAAATCTTTCCAGAGATGTAAAAGACTTATACAAAGAAAACTACAGTACACTTCTGCAAGAAACCAAAAGAGACTTACATAAGTGGAAGAACATACCTTGGTCATGGATAGAAAGACTTAACATTATAAAAATGTCTATTCTACCAAAAGCAATCTATGCATTTAATGCAATTCCGATCCAAATCCCAATGACATTCTTTAATGAGATGGAGAAAAAAATCACCAACTTCATATGGAAGGGAAAGAGGACCCGGATAAATAAGGCATTACTGAAAAAGAAGAACAAAGTGGGAGACCTTACTTTACCTGATTTTAGAACCTATTATACCGCCACAGTAGTCAAAACAGCCTGGTACTGTTACAACAACAGATACATGGACCAATGGAACAGAACTGAGAATCCAGACATAAATCCATCCACATATGAGCAGTTGATATTTGACAAAGGCCCCAAAACAGTTAAATGGGGAAAAGACAGTCTTTTTAACAAATGGTGCTGGCATAACTGGATATCCATCTGCAAAAAAATGAAACAAGACCCATACCTCACTCCATGCACAAAAACTAACTCAATGTGGATCAAATACCTAAATATAAAATCTAAAATGATAAAGATCATGGAAGAAAAAATAGGGACAACGTTAGGAGCCCTAATACATGGCATAAACAGTATACAAAACATTATAAAGAATGCAGAAGAAAAACTAGATAACTGGGAGCTCCTAAAAATGAAACACCTATGCTCATCTAAAGACGTCACCAAAAGAGTAAAAAGACCACCTACAGACTGGGAAGTAGTTTTTAGCTATGACATTTCTGATCAGCCCCTGATCTCTAAAATCTACATGATACTGCAAAAACTCAACTGCAAAAAGACAAATAACCCAATTAAAAAATGGGCAAAAGATATGAATAGACACTTCACTAAAGAAGACATTCAGGTAGCTAACAGATATATGAGGAAATGTTCATGATCATTAGCCATTAGAGAAATGCAGATCAAAACTACAATGAGATTCCATCTCACTCCAAGAAGACTGGCATTAATCCAAAACACACAAAATATTAAATGTTAGAGAAGCTGTGGAGAGATTGGAACACTTCTACACTGCTGGTGGGAGTGTCAAATGGTACAACCACTTTGGAAATCGATTTGGCGCTTCCTTAAAAAGCTAGAAATAGAACTACCATACGATCCATCAATCCCACTCCTTGGAATATATCCTGGAGAAATAAGAGTCTTTACACGAATAGATATATGCACACCCATGTTTATTGCAGCACTGTTTACATTAGCAAAAACATGGAAGCAACCAAGGTGCCCATCAATGGATGAATGGATAAATAAATTATGGTATATTCACACAATGGAATACTACGCATAGATAAAGGACAGTGAGGAATCTGTGAAACATTTCATAACATGGAGAACCTGGAAGGCATTATGCTGAGTGAAATTAGTTGCAAAAAGACAAACATTGTATAAGACCACTATTATAAGAACTTGAGAAATAGTTTAAACTGAGAAGAAAACAGTCTTTTGTGGTTAGGAGAGTGGGGAGGGAGGGAGGGTGGCAGAGAGGCATTCACTAATTAGTAGATAAGAACTCCTTTGGGTGAAGGGAAAGACAGTACACAATACAGGGGAGGTCAGCACAACTGGACTAAACCAAAAGCAAAGAAGTTTCCTGAATAAACTGAAAGCTTCAAAGGCCAGCGTAGCAGGGGCAGGGGTCTGGGGACCATGGTTTCATGGGACATCTAAGTCAATTGGCATAATAAAATCTGTTAAGAAAACATTCTGCATCCCACTTTGAAGAGTGGCATCTGGGGTCTTAAAAGCTAGCAAGCAGCCATCTAAGATGCATCAATTGGGCTTAACCCACCTGGATCAAAGGAGAATGAAGAACACCAAGGACACAAGGTGATTATGAGCCCAAGAGACAGAAAGGGCCACATGAACCAGTGGCTACATCATCCTGAGACCAGAAGAACTAGATGGTGCCCGGCTACAACCGATGGCTGCCCTGACAGGGAACACAACAGAGAACCCCTGAGGAAGCAGGAGAACAGTGGGATGCAGACCCCAAATTCTCGTAAGACCAGACTTAATGGTCTGACTGAGACTAGAAGGACCCCGGTGGTCATGGCCCCCAGACCTTCTGTTGGCCCAGGACAGGAACCATTCCCGAAGCCAACTCTTCAGACATGGATTGGACTGGACAATGGATTGGAGAGGAATGCTGGTGAGGAGTGAGCTTCTTGGATCAGGTGGACACTTGAGACTACGTTGGCATCTCCTGCCTGGAGGGGAGATGAGAGGGTGGAGGGGGTTAGAAGCTGGCGAAATGGACACGAAAAGAGAGAGTGGAGGGAGAGAGCGGGCTGTCTCATTAGCGGGAGAGTAATTGGGAGTGTGTAGCAAGGTGTATATGGGTTTTTGTGTGAGAGACTGACTTGATTTATAAACTTTCACTTAAAGCACAATAAAAATAAAATTAAAAAAAGGCCAATTCTTCATAATGGTCTCATTTCAGAGGACAGTTATTCAGGTCAGCAATACTGAGTCCCCTGATGTGCCAGGCCCAGGTGATGAGACACACTCTTACCCCCAAGGTGTTTTCATGGTACCTCTCAGTGGGGTGAGCTCTGCCCCCTTCTTGGACTCATCTGAAGGAAGGCTTGGGATAGATTCAACTGGAAACCCACACTAGGCTGCTTTCCTCAACAGTGACTGTGTCAGGAGAGACTTGCTCAGCCACTCAAGTTCAAGCAAAGTAGAAATGTCAGAAGATTTCTTGGTCTGTGACGTTTGCCATGCAGCACAAATGGGCATTCATCTCTTTGGAAGCCAGATTTCAGTGTGGTTCAATGTCTCTGACAGGCCATTAGAAGTCCATCACACCAAATTTGAGGTGATTGCTAGCCTTCTGGCCAGAGGGGACAATTTTCTGACCCTATAAGAGATGTCAATAGTCGTTTTGCTGGCAAGTTCTGAAGAAGTACTTCATCCTGGTCCCTTCCAGGTCGCTCTAGGTACTGAATGGACTGTTTTCTTTTTTATTATGAGTTTGCTTATCACTTGTAGATATTTCTCACAAAATTCCAAATTTACTTCATTTGAAAAATTGGCACCTCTGACAAACACTGGGCCCTCATTCCTTGAATAAATTACAATCGAGCTGTCTTCTTTAAAGAAAGCATGCAGCTCCAGGTCCCTAAACCCTGCCCCACGCACACTCAGTACTGTCTTTCTCATCTTGTCACAGACAGTGGCCATTTCTCATTTTTATTACCTTCTAGTGTATACAGATATTTGATTTTGTTGACACAGAGAGTCTGTAATCAGTGCACCCTTTCCCACAGTGACATTTCTTTGTTTCTTCTTCCCTCTTCCTCCTTTTCCCCTCTTTCTCCTCACCTCCTGCCTCCCTTCCCCTCCCCTTCTTTCTCTTCCTACACCTATCCCCTCCTTCCATGTCACCTCACTGCCTGGTAACCCAAAAGGACCCATTGCCATGGAGTCAATTCCAACTCGCAGCAACCCTATGGGACAGAGAAGAACTGCCCCATAGAGTTTCCAAGGCTGTAATCTTTACAGAAGCAGGCTGCCTCATCTTCCCCCCACGCAGATGCTGGTGGGTTCAAACTTCCAATCTTTCAGTTAGCAGCCGAGTGCTTAACCACTGTGCCACCAAGGCTCCTGCACAGGCTGGTAATACAGCTTTAGGTAGAAATGAGCACCACCTCTCATGTGCAGAGACCCACCATTTACATACAACACCCATTGCAGCAAACGAGAAAAAGCCAGCTGCCATCTAGTGGACTCTGCCTCGTGGCGAGACCCCATGTGCAGAAGAGTAGAACTGTGTTCCTTACGGTTTTCGGTGCTGATTTTTTGGAATTCGATCATCCAGCCTTTCTTTCGAGGCACCTTTGGGTGGACTTGAACTTCCCACCTTTCGCTTAGCATGAGTGTGTTAGCCGTTTGCACCACTTAGGGACTCCTCCTCCCACCATCTCAGCACAACAATCCAGATCAGCTGATCTCAACATGCTCACCTGGACCTGCAGCACCAGCCTCACCTGGGAAGGCCTTAGACGTGCAGTTACTCAGGCCCCATCTGAACCTATGAAATCAGGAACTGGGGGTAGGAGGGGCCAACCTGTGCGAGTAACAAGTCCTCCAGGTGATCCCAACGCACAAAAGTTTACGAACCACTGGCCTAAACTTTCGGGTGGCACCCATTTGTTGAACATAAAACCTGAGCCTGTGGAAGGAAGGCGCTTGCCTTCGGTGGCTTTCATCTGAGGCTAAGGTGACATCCGTCTTGCGTTTCCTCCGCATGCCTATTATGAGGCGAAGGCTGTGTCCACTTGCCGTCCAGAAATCGCCCTTTCACGAGGCACCTGTGACCCTCTGTTGGCTGTCTTGTTCGCCATCAGTTCCGTGAGACGTTTCTTGTGGTCCAGGAGCTTTCCTTCCCTGTATCACTGGTAAAAGTGGGGTGGGGTGGGGGGGATTTGGGAATAAAAATCCTCCCTTTGTGTTCCGTTAGTTCTTGATTAGGTCCTATTTGTATTGCTTCTGCATTGTTTGCTTGGTAGAAGTCTTGGCTCCACAAACAGATGGTAAGTTCCTTGCAGACAGAAGCTTAAAGCTCAGCTAAGCCTGGCTGATTGATTTGAAAGAACCGACTTTATTTGCTTCCTTAGGCCAAGATTGCAGCAGGGATTGGGAAACGGCAATTCTTAATTCAGCTGAGGATATCTGTGAGTAAAAGCTGCTACCGTACCATCAAATCATACCATATTGGAGCAAGTGCTTTTTATCAAGCAGCACTGGCGGTCCTGCTTGCTGAGAATTCTGCAGACATGCCTTTGATCGACAAAATCTGGCAATCGCTCTCTCTCTGGTGTGCTGACCGATTAAAAAAAAAAAAAAAGTTCCCAAGTTTAGTCCACTCTTACTCATGGCGACCCCACGTGTGTCAGAGTAGAACTGTACTCCCTAGGGTTTTCCATGGCTGATTTTTCAGAAGCAGATCTCTAGGCTTTTCTTATGCGGAGCCTCTGGGTGGACTGAACCTCCAAACTTTCAGTTAGCAGCTGAGCACGTTAACTATTTAGAGGACCCAGAGACTCCACGCTGACCATAAAAAAATAACATAGTTCCCAATTATTAAGTCAGAAAAACGTAGACCCTGATTCCAGAGGAGCCGGAAGGAGGCTTAGGTGATGGGTGTCAATTTGATCACATGGTTACCACATTGGGCACAAGCCCTAACCCGTTCTGCAGGTTCATTTGATGCGATTGTGATTGGACTGTGCCATCCACTCAATGTGAGAATCGAACGTAAGAATTGAGTTAGACCAACTGCATCAATTTCTTTGTTCTCCCCACTTCTTATACCCAGGAAGCTGAGGCACAGAGAGGATAGGGAATCTGTCCTGCAGCTAATAAGTGGATTTTTCATTCACTCACTCACTCATTCATTCATTCAGGCCATCATTCCATATGCCCCTGTTACGCTCCTGCTGTGTGCCAGGAAAAGGAAGGTTACGAGTTTCTTTGCTGTCCTGATCCAAATTCGTGGCTTTGATACTTCTGCAGTTGATTTTA
The DNA here is from genome assembly GCF_024166365.1 of Elephas maximus indicus. NCBI lineage: Eukaryota > Metazoa > Chordata > Mammalia > Proboscidea > Elephantidae > Elephas > Elephas maximus. Next base: position 8,498,561 of record NC_064845.1, read on the forward strand.
TTAATTACGTTAATTTTATTCATAATGTTGGAAACAGAAGAAATTGATGCAAAATAATACTCATTTCTGAATTAGTATTTTGAGCTCAGGCCCTTGCCATTTTTTAAGGGAAGATTGCTGCAGTGGTATTGGAATTCAGAAATGAAAGTGTCTGGTTTTTTCTCTCCCATTTAAGATGGGTAGCCTCCTACTCTGAGAACGAACGTTCCTGAAATTTTGAGGACTTCTGCCCCAGTTTTACTCTAGCTCTTGGGAAGTATTCTCTTAGATGCTGGAAATGCTACATTTTGCTTTCCTGCCTGGTGACTTTCTTTGTCCTGGGTCAGAGAATCGATGAGAAATCTGTCTTCCCTTTCTCTTCCAATTTGGTGTTCCCCTTCCTTGCCTTTTGCTTTGCACACGTGCGTGGTAACACAGTACCACGCTTAGAGAAAGGACAGGGTGCCTGTCTGTGTGTATACATTTCAAGCCTCTCCTTCTGCCCATTTCATCCATCACAGGTTATTGTATTAACCCCAGGCCCGAGGGGAGGGATTATTATGGAGAACAATGAAGTGGAAAACTTCAGTGACCTACTGGCATCAGTGACCTCATCCTGCTGGCTCTTTCAGGATTTGGTGAAGAGATCTTTGTTTCAATGGAGGAGTTTCATGCCGGATAAAATTCCACCTGCTCCCTCTGAATGCTCTCTCTTGGGTGGGGGTCATGGTGTTCTGATTTCTACTGTGGGGGCAGAACCTTCTCATTCCATTTTCTTGATTGTTTGAGAGCCTCCATTGGGAGACAGGAGGGCTGGTGATACACGGAGCTCATGGCTACATGTGGGGAATTTGTGTTCAGGTCCAGACTCCTTGACCCAAACTATAAGGCCTCTGGTGATCTGGCCTTTGCAGTCATGCTTTAGGTGAAAGTTTAGAGCTCAAGTTAGTTTCTCATTCAAAAATTTATACACATATTGTTTTGTGACATCGGTTGCAATTCCCACAATGTGACAACACCCTTCCCCTTTCCACCCCTGGGTCCCCATGTCCATTCATCCAGTTTTCCTGTCCCTTCCTGCCTTCTTGTCTTGCTTTTGGGCAGGAGTTGTCCATTTGGTCTTGCATGCTTGATTGAACTTAGAAGCATGTTCCTCACATGTGTTACCGTCTGTTTTATGTTGTTGTTGTTAGGTGCTGCCAAGTCAGTTCCTAATCATAGCGACCCTTTGTACAACAGAACCAAACACTGCCTGGTCCTGTGCCATCCTCACAATCGCTGCTATGCTTGAGCCCATTGTTGCAGCCACTGTGTCAATCCATCTTGTTGAGGGTCTTCCTCTTTTTTGCTGACCCTCTACTTTACCAAGCATGATGTCCTTCTCCAGGGACTGGTCCCTCCTGATAACATGTCCAAAGCATGTGAGACACAGTCTCACCATCCTTGCCTCTAAGGAGCATTCTGGCTGTACTTCTCCCAAGTCAGTTTTGTTCATATTTTTTATAGGCCTTCCTAATCTTTGGCTGAAAAGTGAACTTTGGGAGTGGATTTGGTTCTGAGTTAGCAGGGTGTCCAGTGGCTGTAGATTGAGGGGTTCCTCCAGTCTCTGTCAGACCAGTGAGTCTGGTCTTTATTCGTTAATTTAAATTTTGTTCTATATTTTGCTCCTGCTCTGTCCAGGAACCTCTATGTTGATCCCTGTCAGAGAGGTCAATTGTGGTAGCCGGGCACCATCTGTTTCTTCTGGGCTCAGCCTGGTGGAGGCTATGGTTCATGTGGTCCTTTAATACTTAGGGCTAATGTTTTCCTTCTGTCTTTGGTTTTCTTCATTTTTCTTTTTCCAGACAGGATAGGACCAATAGATGTGTCTTAGATGGCTGCTCGTAAGCTTTTAAGACCCCAGACACTACTCACCAAAGTAGGATGTAGAACATTTTCTTTATGAACTAAGTTATGCCAATTGACCTAGATGTCCCCTGAGACCAGTCTTGTTTCTTACAGCTCATGCTTACCTTCCCAATCATCCCCATGGCCCAGCTATATGGAAGTTACTTGTTATTCCCTGAATATTCCAAAGTTTGGTAACTTTGGGCCTTTGCACATCTGCTGTCTGGGCTAGTTCACCTGGAGAATAAAAAATAGCTGCTGATATTTCAAGGCTCACCTCAAGCATTACTCCATCTATCAAATCCAACAAAGTCCTGTCTCTCCCACCCTACACAACTCCTAGGTAGAGCTGACCATTGGTTATGTTTTGTTCATACCTATGCTGTGGTGTCTGTCATACCACATTGCCATTTTTCTTTTCATAAATAATAGGATACTATAACCCATTGTCACTGAGTTGATCCCAACTCATAGCGACCCTATGGGACAGAGTAGAACTGCCCCATAGGGTTTCCAAGGAATCGCTGGTGGATTCAAACTACCAACCTTTTGGTTAGCAGCTGAGCTTTTAACCACTGTTTGCTCTCAGCTATTAACTGAAAGGCTGGCAGTTCAAACTCTTAGTGGCACCATGGAAGATAGGCCTGGTATGTCTGCTTCTGTAAAGATTACAGCCAAGAAAACCCCATGAAGCTCAGTTCTACTCTGTAACATGTAGGGTCACCATGAGTTGGAATGGACTGCAACAGGTTTTTTTTTTTTAATTGATACAATAGTGGTTAAGAGTAGAGACGCTGAAGCAAGATGGTGGGGGTTCAAATTCCAGGTTTGCCAATCACTAGCTGTGTAATCTTAGGCAAGTTCCTTGGTCTCTGTGTGTTAGTTTCCCTATATGTAAAACAAGAATAGAAATAATAATATCTACCTCAAAGATTTGCTTAGAGGATTCAATGAATTATTATTTCTTTCGACACTTCATTTCTTATACATATTACCTTTCCAACATAATAAAGGCAGCAGCAATAATTTCTATATAAACTACCTTTGAGGGAGGGTGAGTAATGTCTAGGATAATTAACTTTTTAGTTTTAAGTTTCTTTAAAAAACTAAAATTTATAGCAGAGGTAGCAGTGTTGGATTCTGGCTCCTTAAAAATGCCACCAACACAGGCTGTTGATAAAGCAAGTCTGAGTTCATGGCTTTTTTTTTTTTTTTTTACAGTAAGGGAGCTCACACCTTAACAGAGTCTTACTGCCATCTCAGAATGGGGAGGGCAAAATTGGAGCATTTATGGGGGTGCAATAGTTTTTTTTTTTTTTCTTTTTTTAATAGTTAGGCACTCGGCTAGTAACTGAAAGGTTGGTGATTTGAAACCACCCAGTGGCTCTGGGGGAAAAAGACCTGGTAATCTGCTTCCCTAAAGATAAAACCCTGTTGCCATTGAATTGGAAACCCTGGTGGTGTAGTGATTAAGAGCTACAGCTGCTAATCGAATGGTCAGCAGTGCAAATCTGCTGGGAGAAGCTCCTTGTAAACTCTACAGGGCAGTTCTACTCTGTCCTTTAGGGTCGCTATGAGTTGGAAGAGACTCAATGGCAATGGGTTTGGTTTTTTGGGTTTGGCCACTGAATTGATTCTGACTCATAGCGACTCTATAGGACAAAATAGAACTGCCCCATAGGGTTTCCAAGGAGCAGCTCGTGGACTTGAACTGTCGACCTTTTGGCTAGCAGCTGAGCTCTTAACCACTACACTACCAGGGCTCCTCCCTAAAGATTATAACCTTGAAAGCTCTACAGAGCAGTTCTACTCCGTCACATTGGGTCTCTATGAGTCAGAATTGGCACCTAACAACAGCAACAACATGATTCCATTATAATTGGGCAGAATTTACAATAAAATAGCACAGCAGGCGAGTGTTTTATGACAAGGGCTTCAAAGCAGGTCTTGGGTTGTTGATGAGCAGGCTGAGCTATCATTACTTTTTGAGTACTTTTAGAAAGTCCCTGAAACAAGCAATAAAAAGTATCTGAAATTTTATCTTCCTGGGCGAGATTGTCCTGGAATAGTCAGATTAATGTCAATAGTAAACCGGGTGGGCATAGATGGTTTGGGTTCTCAATACTCTGAAAGACAAAATATTTTTGATTTTCAAGAGTCAGGTTTTGTTGAGGTATAGTTAGTCACGGAATTCCATATGGCAGAGCTGCAAATATAAACCATAATGGCTGGAGGATTCCAAGAATGGACTATATATTATCCATGATAGATTGGGAAAAAAATATGGGGTGACAAAAGAAGTTTGAACTCTACACAAGATGAGAAAGTCCAACCAAATGGCAGGAAGAAAAGGAGGATACTTGAGCTTAGATACTGTTACATCTTAAAGATACCAGATGAGAATGATAGGGACCTTTAGATATTTGGTAATCTGAAGGCAGAGGGGACCAGTATCCCATTTCTCATCTAGAACTGTGAGAGGAGTCAGCCTTTGCCCTCATGCCAACATGGCCCAACTGAAGGAGACTAGGCAAAGGCAGCAGGCAGATAAGGAGTGGGAGATAGCAACACATCAACCCATGTGAAACTCTTCACTACAGATTAGTAAGTAAGCGGATGTGGCAAAACCCATGTGAAATTTTTCACTACGGATTTTAAGTAAGCACAAGTAAGCCGGTGCTTTCCTTGCTTACTGGGTCATCTGTCCCTGTCAGGGATTGTAAATTTGAAAAGAGGCTTTGATTCTGTAGGAAGATGCTGTGGGGTTGGGAGAGAGACAGATACTAGACATACCTAGAAGCAGATTCTTTGATGTGGTGAAAAAATGTAAAATTGTTCACTACAGATGATCTGGTAAGCAAGCTAAGCACTATGCTTACCTTGTGTCTTGGTTATCTAGTACTGCTATAACAGAAATACCACAAGTGCATGGCTTCAACAGAAGTTTATTTTGTCACAGTCTAGTTCGCTAGAAGTCCAAATTCAGGGCGCCAGCTCCAGGGGAAGGCTTTCTCTCTCTCGGCTGTGGAAGAAGGCCCTTGTCATCAATCTTCCCCTGGACTAGGAGCTTCTTGGCACACGGACCCTGGTCCAAAGGACATGCTATTCTCCTAGCACTACTTTCTTGATGGTTTGAGGTCCCCATGTCTCTCTGCTTGCTTCTATCTTTTATATCTCAAAAGGGATTGATTTAAGACATAACATAATCTTGTAGATTGAGTCTTGTCTCACTAATAACTGCCGCTAATCCCACCTCATTAACATGACAGAGGTAGGATTTACAACACATAGGAAAATCACATCAGATGACAAAATGGTGGACAAGTACACAATACTGGGAGCCATGGCCTAGCCAAGTTGACAGATATTTTGGGGGACACAATTCAATCCATGACACCTTGCCTGTTGGATAATCTGTCCCTGTGCTGGAGTGGGACAAAGGAGTTGGTTGAAAGTTGAGAGCTGGTGGGACTACAGGGCCATCATTGTGGCACTGGACGAGGGGACTTTGCAGAAGTTGGGATTACTCATTCTAGACCACGGACTGGATGGAGAGCACCGCCAAGTGTCAGAGCATCAGCTGTGAGACAGAAGAGATGGAGCTCCCCGATAGATTGCTCAGCTTCTGCTGAGAACAGGTGGTGAGGTCTGTCAACAGAGGATGCTTCTGTTATCTACTGCTCCATAATCAACCACTCCAAAACAATGGTTTAAACTACTAGTTTATGCTTAAGCCCATAACAATAATTGATTTTGCTCACAAATCTGAAAAAGAGGGTGACTGGGCTCAGCTAGGCCTTTCTTACTGTGAGTTTCTCATGTAGTGGCAGTTAGACGGTGGCTGGGGCTGGGCTTTTCATGAAGGCTTCCATATTTACATGTCTGACCCCTGGGCTGGGAAGACTCAAACAGCTGAGGGCAGGAACAGTAGGGCCTGCTCAGACTTCTCTACCTCCGTGTGGTATCTCCACATGGTGTTTCTACAGGGTGGCTTCTTACTTCTCACATGGTGTCTGAAGGCTTCCAGAATGGATGCCCTGAGAATAACCCACAGACGCTCCATGGCCTTTTCTAAATTAGCTTTGAAAGTCACACAGCAACACTTGTTCTGCATTCTTTTCATGCATGCAGTTACAAAGGCCTGTCCAGGTTCAAAGGGAGGTGACATGCGTGCTACATCTTGATAAAAGGAGTATCAGTGGATTTGCAGGTATGATTTAAAACCTCCCCAGTTTGCTAAGGCAGATTGCTGGGGAACCACATTTCAGAGGAGCCCCAGATACTTCTTCCCCTTTCCAGGAGAACACGGAAGTCTCTGGGCACTCTTTCAGCTTGAAAAATCCTTTAATCAAGAAACAGTCATTCAAACAGAACAAGGGAGTACTGCATGGTTTTTAAAAAAAAAAAAAGTGTGTGAAAGGGTTGTTTCTTCTCACCTCACTTATTCAACCTTATGCAGAGCAAATAATATGAGAAGCTGAACTATATGAAGAAGAACATGGCATCAGGATTGGTACAAGACTTCCTAAAAACTTGCAATATGCAGATGACCCAACATTGCTTGCTGAAAGTGAAGAGAACTTGAAGCAACTTACTGATGAAGGGCAAAGACTACAGCCTCTGTACGGATTACACCTCAAAAAAAGAAAACAAAAACCTCACAACTGAACCAATAAGCAACATCACGATAAACAGGGAAAAGATTGAAGTTGTCAAGGATTTCATTTGACTTGGCTCCACAATCAATATCCATGGAAGTGACAGTCAAGAAATCAAATAATTTCTTGGGCAAATCTGCTGCAAAAAATCTCTTTAAAATCTTAAAAAGCAGAGATGTCACTTTGATGACTAAGATGGGCCTGACCCAAGCCATGGTATTTTCAATAACTTCATATGCCATGTGAAAGCTGGACAATGAAAAAGGAAGACTGAAGAAGAGTTGATGCATTCAAATTGTGGTGTTGGCAAAGAATATTGAATATACCATGGATTACCAGAAGAACAAACAAGTCTCTTTTGGAAGAAGTACAGCCAGAATGCTCCTTAGAAGTGAGGATGTCTTGCTTAGTTTGGACATATCAGGAGGGACCAGTCCCTAGGGAAGGACATCATGCTTGGTAAAGTAGAGAGTTGATGAAAAAGAGGAAAACTCTCAAGGAGATGGATTGACACAGTGGCTGCAACAATGGGCTCAAACAACAATGATTGTGAGAATGGCACAGGACTGGGCAACATTTTGTTCTGTTGTACAAAGGGTCACCATGAATAGTACTGATACAAAGCACTTAACAACAACAACTGGACACTCTGTCAACCTACAGACTAGACTAGAGGAGAGGCAGGGAGATAGGGAACATCTTGCATTAACCAAACATGAATTATGAATTGATCATTTTGAAATACGGTAGTTACAGGTTTTTCTTTGAGCTAGAAAAATTAAGCTTTTCACTTCCAAACAAAAAGAGAGGCTCAAGAACTAAGTTTAGTTATCAAAAAATAAAGTTACATGTTATACCTCTGGAGCTGTGATTGTGTAAATTAGCAATGAAGACTGTGGGAAGATGGCAAACTCATTTTACAAAACTCACTGATTTCTTCCCAACTCGAATCCAAGGTTTGCACAGGCAGAAGGAGGTGAAGGATGTGAGCAGGTCTTGGTCTTGGGTGGGAGCCTCATGGATGGAGTTGTCAAAAGACATTTCACCTCTGCGTAAAAGACCTGGGGCTGGTTAAGAACCTTCGGTCACCAGCAGGGAGCCCTGGGGGTGAAGACCCAGGTGCCAGCTTCTGGGAGAAATCTTGGTCTTCAGAGATCCATAAACCCATGGGGAGAAAGGTGGGAAGTGACCCCGATGGGAGGTTCTGGAGGTCTTGCTGGTGCCAGCCCCTGAGATTCTATGAGGGATCTGAAAAAGTGTGCCAAGCACTCCCTATTCCTGAGGCCCAGAGAGCACTAGTGTTTAGAGATGCAGCCAGGGAGCCAAGAGACGTTGTCCTGTTACTTCCATGGTGTCTTAATCATCTAGTGCTGTTATAACAGAAATACCACAAGCAGATGGCTTTAACAAAGGGAGGTTTATTTTCTTCCAGTAAAGTTGGCTAAAAGTCCAAATTCAGGGTGTCAGCTCCAGGGGAAGGCTTTCTCTCTTGTCGGCCTTCTCATCAATACTCCCCTGAACTAGGAGCTTCTTTGCACAGGAACCCCAGGTCTGCTCCTGGCACTGCTTTCTTGGTGCTATGAGGTCCCCCTGTCTCTCTGCTTCCTTCTATCTTTTCTATCTCAAGAGATTGTCTCAAGACACAACCCAATCTTGTAGATTCAGCCTTGCTTCACTAACACAACTGCTTCCCATCCTCCCTCATTAACATCATAGAGGCAGGATTTACAACCTACAGAAAAACCACACGATACCGGGAATCATGGTCCAGCCCAACTGATGCATGTTTGGGGGGATATAATTCAATCCGTGACACATGGGGTACCAACTTACCAGCTTGGCCACCACTGTTCAGGCATCATTGCCATCAGGTAAGGAAGACCAGAAAAGAATTGATGACTTTGAATTGTGGTGTTGGTGAAGAATATTGAATATACCATGGACTGCCAAAAGGACGAACATATCTGTCTTGGAAGAAATATGACCAGAATGCTCCTTAGAAGCAAGGATGGTGAGACGGCATCTTACATACTTTGGGCATGTTGTCAGGAGGGATCAGTCTCTGGAGAAGGACATCATGCTTGGCAAAGTACAGGGTCAGTGGAAAAGAGGAAGACCCTCAATGAGGTGGATTGACACAGTGGCTGCAACAATGGGCTCAAGCATAACAATGATTGTGAGCATGGCGCAGGACCAGGCGGTGTTTTGTTCTGTGGTACACAGGGTTACTATGAGTCGGAACTGACTCAATTATACCTAATGAAAACATAACAAAAAGGTGCCCCAGAGGTTGGACCCAAGGGAGTACTAAGCTATTTGATACCCACTTTTTGGAGCCCTGGTGGCGCAGTGGTTAAGTGTTCAGCTGCTAACCAGCAGTTTAAATACACCAGCTGCTCCTTGGAAACCCTATGGGGTGTTCTACTCTGTCCTATAGGGTTGCTATGAGTCGGAATTGACTCAGCAGCAACAGATTTTTACGGGGGGAGGACAGGGTATTTTAAAATACCCCCTTGAGGAGTCCCTGAGTGGTGCAAATGGTTAAGCGTTTGACTACTAACAGAAAGGTTGGCAGTTGGAACTCACCCAGAGGTACCTCGGAATAAAGTCCTGGCAATCTGCTCCCGAAATGTCACAGCCTTGAAAATGTTGTGGAGCACAGTTCTACTCTGATACACATGGGGGTGCCCCGAGTCGGAATCAACTGAACAGCAACTTTCTTTTTTTAATGATAAAATTATTTTCAGTAATATCACACAATATTCTGTAATAAGCATTTTAGTTATTTGTTCTTTAGTTTTAAACGAGCAATAGTTATCAAAGATGAATCAATTTTGATTTTGAAAACGTTATTCAAATTCAGTACAATATTTCATGTGTGAACAAAGCTTTTCATTTTCTAAACAAAAATATTATGGCTTACAGTCAGTACTCATTTTCACTGTTTTTAGTTAGTTTTAAACACAAATAAAAGCTCCAAGTGTTCACATAGTAGCAGAATTAAAGTGACCCAGTTCTGTTTCTCCATCTTTATTGTCATCGTGCAAACACTGATTGCTTAGAACACACTGTTCTAACACAGGGATGCGTCACACCACAGAGACTGAAGATACGAGCTGCACCTAACGTGAGCTGGAACAGTCCAAATACTACGAACTTATTCTCCATAAACCAAAACCCGTTGCCGTTGAGTCTCGTGGAGACCCTGTAGGACAGAGTAGAACTGCCCCATAGGGTTTCTAAGGAGTAGCTGGTGTATTCGAACTGCCAACCTTTTGGTTAGCAGCTGAGCTCTTAACCACTGCACCACCAGGGCTCCATTCTCTGTTGGAACTATAACTGACTTTGAGTGTTTTGGGAGCCAGCTAAGTGAGAGTTTTGTGAATTAATTTAAATGTGCTAATTTGATGCTTCTTGTTGTTGGATGCCATGGAGGTCATTCTGACTCATAGCAACTCCATGTGACAGAGTAGAGCTGCCCCATGGGATTTTCTTGACGGTAATCTTTATGGCAACAGATTGCCAGGTCTTTTTCCTGCAGAGCTTCTGGGTGGTTCGGACCGCCAACCTTTTGTTAGCAGCCAAGCACTAGTAAATGTTTGTACCATCAGTTTCCTTAATTTGAAGCTCACATGTGTATAATTAAAACTCAACGGTAACCACAGAAATTGTTTCAAACTTATGCCAACAAAAGCTTTTGGGGGAGAGATGTATATTTTATCACTGACACTGTTTAAATTGCTGTGCATGATGAAAATAAAAAGCAGACTGACTTTAGTTGGTTTTATAGTCGTTTTAAATTTCCCTACAGACACTGTATGCCTTTATAGGCTGCACGGAGGTACACTGCTCCAACCGCGCTGTTCTTGGTTTACCACCGGCTGAACCCGAGCCCTGAGATTGAAGAGATCTAGAATCCAGAGCCAGAAGGGAGAAAAGCCATCAGAACACTAGTCTAGGCAGCTCTTCAGAGAAAGGAAGTTGATGGCGAAGCCACTCAAGAGCTCACCTGAAAAGGTGACAGGAATACCAAAGGGGATTTGGCCACAGCACAAAGGACAGAGAATGCTCTTGAATACAAACAATGTTTATTTTTATCTAAAAGTTTTGTAGATGAGTTGAAGATGGCGATGACTGTTGAGATCTGAGCTAGCGGTTGGGGAGATCAAGAGAAAGGACTATTTTACAACTTGGAGCAACACTGCCAAAAAAAGGAAATCATGAAGAACGAACGTAAGCCAATTCGTATACACATCCATGGGACCTAAGAAATGAACAATGGCAGTTCCAAAAGGAGCAAAGAGCAGATGGAGGTAAAAAATAATAATAAACAGAAATTGATCTGAGCTGAGGAGAGAACTGAGGCGAAAGAAGATCGTTAGTCTGCAGGGTAAAAATATTCTCTGAGAACCAAGTAGTACTGAAGAGAGAGGCCATGTAACTTGGTATGTACAGGTAAAATTCCTATACTTAAGGGGTAAAAAGACCAGCCTATAAATTTCAAAATATGGAGAAAAAGAAAAAAGCTATATTAAAAAAAAAAAATCAGACTGTCATTTGAACTTTATTTTGGCAATGTTGCAAATTAAAAGATAGTGGAATAATATCTCTATATGTACACCAAGGAGAAAAAGTCCTTGACTGAAGAATCTTATATGCAACCGAGAAATTATTCACCTGCCAGGGTGAACGAATGAAATTGATAGATTTGTAATAAATCAGAGAAAGTGTTACCATGAACCACATGAATAAATAACTGAGGAAAGACCCAAAACAAACAGCAAAGACTCAGATCAGAGACCCCAGAGTGGTAAGCAATGGACCATGATGGAATGACTGGGAATGTGTAACATAAATGCTAAATTGAAGATTCTTAAGTAGCAGGGATCTACTCCCTGGAAAATAATCAACGACTAAACATATCAAACTATCCTCACAAACCCTGGGTAGAGGGAAAGTAGACACATTTGAAAGGTCCCATTTTAAGGGGCGTAAGAAAAGAAAAAAATTTCTTTTTTTTAAGGAGGAAGAAAAAAAATTTTTTTTTAAGGAGGAAGAAGAGAGAAAATAGAGACAGGGTCTTCAACCTGTGCAGGGCTGTGTAGCCAGAGGGACCTTGCTCTTGCTCTGATGCACTGCTGTGGCTGTGTTGAAATTATTCACCCTGATGAACGAGGGGCTCCATATTTTCTTTAAGTAATTTTTATAGGCCCCCCAAATCCCATAACTGGTCCTGAACACAGATTTTGACTTTGCTGTGCGTTGATAATTCTCAACAAAAGACATGCAAGTATGCTCATCAAAATATTTAAAACATTATTACAAATTCCAGAATTTTAAGACTTGATGAATATTTCAAATCTGTCTAAATTGCAAAGAAGTGCTTTTATCATAATCAGTGTTTTAAAATTCATTTATATACAGATTTTAAAATTATTTGTGCTGATTGAAAATGGGATGAGTATTTACTAATTACCATTAAAATAGAAACACACACATACAATAAAGGCTGAATTTTTAAATCCTCAATTAACCAAGGTTAAATCCGGAAGGTCCTGAGTTACTTTGAGTTGAAAAAAGTAAGAATTTTCTTCTGATCAGAAAGGGTTGCTTAGAACTTGGTTTAACTCTTTTGTGCTCACAGGTGCCTCTAGGAACCAAGTACTTTTTCTGCCTCTGAAGGTTTATTGGGAAGCTGCTGAACTACTGACAGTGCATGCTGCTACAAGGCTGGGGCCTTTATGACTGTGTGAAACCAAAGAAATAGGCGTGTGCCTCAAATTACTGTTTTTATAGAGTATTGTATAAAGTGTCTGAATTTTTGGTAGGAGAAATAGAAATTTTGAAAAGTGTTATTTGTTACACATATGTACCAATAGACCCCGGTGGGGACTCCATAGCATAATTAGTGGTACTTTATGTGTACCGCTAAACACTTAGGGGAGGTTCGTGGGCGGGGGCAACAACAGAAAAAATCCACACTACCTACCAAAAATTCAGACACACTCAGTGATTCAGCATGCTTCCATTAGTGAAAACACATGGTATCAACAAAAAATTCAAAGCGGAAAATGACTGGTTCACAAAAGGGTAAAGAAATAGAGGGGAAATTTAGGAGTTTGCATGCCAGTCTCTACGAAATTTATACCTGATAGCATGCAAACTATTTGAGGCCGAGATTCTTCTTCATCTGTGTATCTTCAAAGGCCTTCTTAAAGAAGGTGCCATCTGCCATCTTACACCACACACTACAGGCAATGGGCAGGGTCTTTATGCTCAGAGGCATCGATTTTGAGGAGGGCAGTCTTCCTAGTGTTTTGGGAGTATGCTCTGTATTGAGAGAGGGCCAATGCTCTCTGATGTTTCATTTTTAGTTAGAACGTTTCAAAAGCTGCCAGGCACTGTACTAAAAGTTTTGGGAGACACAGGATAAATAAATTAGAGGAACTATTCATGTCATGGTGGCAAAGTGGTTAAGTGCTGCGGCTGCTAACCAAAAGGTCTGCAGTTTGAGTTCACCCGGTGCTCCTGGGAAACTCTATGGGGCAGTTCTACTCTGTCCTATAAGGTCACTATGAGTCGGAATCAACTCCACGGCAGTGGGTTTTGTTTTGTTTTTAAATCATGCCCTGGGTCGCTATAGGGTCACTATGAGTCAGAATCTACTCAATGGCAGTGGACTTTATTCATGCCCTGGAGCCCTGGTGGCACAGTGGTCAAGACCTCAGCTGTTAACCAAAGATTGATAGCTTGAATCCACCAGCTGCTCCTTGGAAATCTTATGGGGCAGTTCTACTCTGACCTATAGGATCACTATGAGTTGAAATGGACTCGATGGGAACAGGTTTGGTTTGGTTTTTTTTGGGGGGGGAGTGGGGTTGATTGATGATTTAGTGAGAGACTGCCACCTGTGTTTAGTCTTCCCTTCCAATCTCTTGAGCAAAGTTACTCACTTGTATTATCTCCCTACTAGCTTTCTAATTTTTACCTTGCCAGAAAAAAAATTTTCCAACGTAAAGAATCTACTTCACCACAACCACTGAGCTGGGTGTTATGGATTGAATTGTGTCCTCCAGAAAGATATGTTGAAGTGCTAATCGCTGTGCCTATGAATGTGACCTTGTTTGGGGAAATAGAGTATTTCTTTGAAGCTATTATTGGTTAAGTTAATGAGTTCATACAGGAGAAGGGTGGGCCCTAATCCTATATGTCTGGTGTCTGATAAGAGGACAGACACGGAGACACTCAAATGCTGAGGGAAGATGCCATGTGAAGATACATTTACAAGTGTCAGCTGAATGCCAAGGATTGTCGGTAGCTACCAGAGAGGCATGGAACAGTTCCTCCCTCAAAGCCCTCAGGAGGAGTCGACATGGCTGATACCCTGATTTGGACTTCTAGCCTCCAGAACTGGGAGACGATAAGTTTTGGCTCCTTAAAGTCATTCACTTTGTGCTATTTTTGTTACACCAGCTCTAGGAAACTAAGACAGTGAGCACCTGTGTATTTTGCTCTTCAGCTTCCACTCTCTTTTCTAGCACTTGTCTTGATTTTGTTCTGGGAAATTCTTCCCTACTCAAATCTCCAGGCCTACAAGTGGTGCACATATCCTAGACCAATCAGCTTTCCGCATTCCTTAGCCTTACTGACTCTTCAGACAAGGGTGACCACTCACTTTGCCATCCAAACTGGAATACTTTTTTTAAATTATTATTATTGGCTTAATATGATTTTTTAAAATTTATTGTTGTTGAGAACATACACAACAAAACATACACCAATTCAACAGTTTCTACATGTACAATTCAGTGATATTAATTACATTTGTCAAGTTGCTCAATCATTCTCACCCTACTTTTCTGAGTTGCTCCTCTCCCATTAATATAAACTCACTGCCTCCTAAGTTTCCTATGTAATCTTTGACTTGCTGTTGTCAGTGTGACCCTATATAGGGAGATCTTAAAAGAGCACAACGCTCAAGGCAGACATTCTTTACTAGTTAAGTTAAACTATCGATAGGTTTTAAGGAGACTTCAGGGGATTTTTTAGTTTAAGTTTTAAAGATTATCTCAGGGCAATAGTTTCAGGGGTTTATCCAGCCTCCATGGCTCCAGAAAGTCTAAACCAAAAACCAAACCAAACCCAGTGCCATCGAGGTGATCCTGACTCATAGCGAGCCTATAGGACAGAGTAGAACTGCCCCATGGAGTTTCCAAGGAGCACCTGGCGGATTCAAACTGCCGACCCTTTGGTTAGCAGCTGTAGCACTTAACCACTACATCACCAGAAAGTCTAGATTCCATTAAAATTTGAAATTCTGTTCTATATTTTCCCCCTTTTGATCAAGATTCCACAAACTGGAGCACTTTGATTGTGAAATGAGGCACTATTTTTTTTATTAATAATAACACTAGAACAACAGATGTAGATGGGGACTGTCCAGAATGACCCAGACATGAGGTCACTTTAGTTCCAAGGGGGCAGCCCGATTCACATCACTCTGATCAGATTGAACATCTGGGAATGTTGGGAAAAGGAGGTGGGTCTTTCTCCCCTGGAACTACTGGAAGAGACAAACTCTCCTCTGGCTGATGCTATGTGAAGGCATCAGGTTGGGAACTACATTACTCACTGTAGTCATGTTTTTCCCAAGGATGGCAAAGCCAATACAGAGAGGAAGGTGGAGGTGCGGGGATCACAGGGGATGGGAGCTTAAGCCCAGATGACACAGGTCCTGGGCTCCTTCCGCACCCTCGCTCCGGGGGAGGGCATTTATGTCTGTGCGTTCACCTCCACACAGAAGCCTCGCAAACAGACCCACCGCAGCCTGACTTCTAGACTGAACTCCTAGGACATACATTGAATTTCCTATGGAATATGTTCTTTGGAAGTCCTGCCATCATCTTAAATAAAAAATACCACAAACCTGAACCTAAACCAGCTCTGCATTGTAAATTTTCTGTTTGAGTCATCTTGTCATTTGTTTAGTGCCCCTTTTGTCCCATTTATTCAGGTTGGAAAACTTGAAGTCCTCGCTCTCTTAGATCTTCCTTTATTCCCTGAATTGTACCTGCTGATTTTCTCCTCTCCATCCAGCTGAGTTTTTTTTCAAAGCTTCTTGGAAATATGTCTTCCTTTCTATGCTTCTTCCTAATTGAAACTTTGAAGGCTTCATTGTTGGATTGTGTTACAGACTCCATTCTCACCTTCTTGCTTCCAGACCCTCCACGTGCTGTAATGCAAGGATTCGTAATCGCGTGTGTGCGTGCGCGTGCATGCCACAGACCCCGCCACAACTTAATACTCCGAATACTGATTTTAAATGCCCACAGGAAAATACACAGAATTACAAAGGAAACCAATTATATTAAAATACAGTTTCCGAAATAGAACCCCCCCCGCCACAATTTATGCTATAGTAATATACGTGCTTCTTTATTAGCGCTTCAGATAACACGATCCAGTGGTGGGTTCAATAACAACTGTAATTTTAAAGCAGTGATGAGTGTAAATGGTATTTTGAATATACCTGCAACAGCTGTAATGTGATATAAAAATATAACTTTTATGTTGACAAACATGCAGGAACTGCTGATACTCCTGCAGTCTGTCGCCTACATTCAAAGCAGAAGAAAACGCCACATTTCAAGTACAGGTTAGTGTAAAGAATGCTGTAAGTTTTTTTTACTTCTAAGTACATTAAAAAAAAAAAGCCCATTGCTGTTGAATCAAGTCGAACTCATAGTGACCTTATAGCACAGGGTAGAACTGCCCCAAAGGATTTCCAAGGAGCAGCTGGTGGATCTGAACTGCTGACTTTTTGGTTAGCAGCCGAGCTCTTAACCACTACACTACCAAAACCAAAAACCAAACCCACTGCCGTTGAGTCGACTCTGATTCATAGCGACCCTATAGGACAGAGTAGAACTGCCCCGTAGAGTTTCCAAGGAGCACCTGGTGGATTCAAACTGCTGACCTTTTGGTTGGCAGCCCTAGCACTTAACCACTACACCACCAGGGTTTCCACTATACTACCAGGGCTCCTGAATTTCCTCCAAGGTCATGGGCCCCAGATAAGAGCCCCTGCCTTAATCAGTGTAACATGTAGCTACCAGACCAACTTCTCCCCAGTAATCTTTTCATTATTTCACTCCTTTCTTCAGCCTACTGCCTGCCTATTGCATATTGCACCAAAATCAAATTACTGAGCTCGGCATGCAAAAGCCTTCATGATATTTGCTCTCCTACCTGCCCAGACATTTCTGATACCGTTTTTTAACTTGGATTCTGTTCTCTGGCCAGGCTGATCTCCTTATTGTCTTGAGAACATAACAAGTGCATATCCCTGTTTTACTCAGGGCTCTTTATTTGCCAGTGAAAGAAACATAATTTGCTTAAGCAAAAAAGGATTCAAGCATGAATGGGTCCAGGTGCACAGATAATGCTTCCTGGAATCTTTCTCTAAATCGTTTGATTCTTCTTTTCTCTGAATTGGCTTCTATTTCAGACAAGATCTTCCTTCTCCCAGCACGATAGCACCAGAAGTCAAGGCTTTCTTACCATCTTTCAGTCTACCGATCTTAACAGAATCTCACTCCAAATGATGTCAAGAAAATGGAGCCATTAGCTGGAAATGAAACTTGGTTCTATTTCCTTGAATTTACCACCTTGAGCACAGGGGCCAGAATATTCTAACTGATCAGGTCTAGTGAATGTGACTAGTTCCAGAGCTGAGGCTGAGATCAGCCTATTGAAATTACATGGAAGAAAACAGGGAAGGGGCTGATACCGGAGACAATTTGAGGTGCTGTTATCAGCATAAGGGTCTAGACACTGGGCAGGCAAGAACAATAGAGATGTGCTACTTCCTTTAAGACTAGGTTCTAATGACTTCCACAAAATATATTCTTCCCCTTCATTTTCCCTGGACAAATCCCTTCCTTCCTTCGCTGGGGGGTGGGTGAGATTAGTATCACTGAGCACCTACTTTGTGCCAGGTGCTTTGCATCCATTCAGAATCACAGCTTGGAAGCACAGAAATGTAACTTTATTTCTTTGTAATTGAACTCAACTTTTTCATTCATTCTGATGGGGGAACTCAGATTCTTCTCGTTGGAAACTTAATTTCCTTTTGAATAAATAATCAATTCAGGCATTAAATTCAGTTAATTCGAAGTTAAAACTTCCTAACAAGGCTGACTCCACTCTTAGGGGTTCTTCTTCTTTTCCTTCCTTCTTTTCCTCTCCAAGCCACACTGCTGTCGAGTCGGTTCCAACTCATACTGACCCATAGGGCTTCCAAGGCTGTAAAACTTTGTAGAAGCAGACTGCCACTGGTGGGTTCGAACCATCAACCTTTTGGTTAGCAGCCAAGCACTTTTAATCACTGTACCACTAGGTCTCCTTTTTCCTGTCCAGGAGGTTTAAAAAGAAATTTACATGGCATTATAGTTACAAGGGAAGGTATGTTCGATTTGCAGTCCTCACTGGCTCAGCTGAGCTGACTTGCTCTTGATCGTAGAGTGCTGGCCTAAATTCCTACTGCATGCTTACTGCATCTACTGCTGTTTGTGGATCGAGTCGTAGGCTGCAGTTAGTAATGATTTCTGCATCTCCTCCTGACCCAGGCTCCTCCCAATGCATGGAACCTTTCAGCCTTTTTCTAGGCCCCTCCACTGGGGCTTGAGAACTCACGTATGGACTTATGGATCTCTGTGGGAACCACAAGACCTATCTCGGGTGTTTTCACTGCCCAAGCTCCACAAGCCTCCATGTCTACTGCCTGAGTTATTGAAGTGAGTTAGGGCAGAAGCCCCCTTCTGCCTTCTGTGTCCTGAATTCAACCCACCTGATTTTTCTGCTGGAATATCTGCGTGGTGCAAACGATTAATGCACTTGGCTGCTACCCAAAAACTTTGGAGGTTTGAGTCCACCCAGAGGTGCCTCAGTAGTACAAAGGCCTGGCAATCTGCTTCTGAGAAATTAGCTATTGAAAACTCTATGGAGCACAGTTCTGCTCCAACACACGTGGGCTTGGCATGAGTCAGAGACAACACGGCGGTGATTTTGTTTTTTCTATTATCTCACACAAAGCTACCTGACCACTTTCCCCATGGGACAAGAGGGCTACATTAGTTCTCTTAAACCTTCCTCTAGGCCATCCCCTGCTTTCATCTCCTCCTCGTGTGGCAGCTGGACGTCTTTCAGGACACAGCCTCTTCCTCTGAGCCTCTGAGTTTACAAGCTTTAGATTTTTAGAAGCAGTAATCACTTTTTTTTTTCCCCACTCTCAACAAAGCCCAGCTCTTGCAAAATGAAAGTCATAGCTCTCACAGCTCTTGTTTCTAAAGTGCTTCAGGAGCCCACTGCAAATGTCAAAAGCTGAACGACAAATGCTGTGTTCTCCTCTGAGTTCTGTTGGCCACCTGAAGTGATGGATGGTTCAGCTGCAATGGGTGGAGATCGGCAGGTCTGCAAAAACTACCCGTATTAGTCTCTGACCTACTCCTGCTATAAGATATTTCTACAAACTGAGTGCCTTACAACAACACAAATTTATTATCATTACAGTTCTGGAGGACAGAAGACTGAGAGGGCTTTCATGGGCTAAACTCAAGGTGGTGGTGAGGATGTATTCCTTTGGGAAACTCTACGGGAGAATCCGTTTCCTTGCCTTTTGCATCTTCTAGATGTTGCCTGCATTCCTTGGTTGGTTGGTGGTCTCTTCCTAGGTGTTCAAAGCCAGAGGCATAGTGTCTCCAGATCTCTCTCTGATCTGTTTCTGTAGTCATATCTCTTTCTCTGGCTCTGAAGCTCCCACCTCTCTCTAGGAGTATCCTTGTGATTATATTGGGTCCATCTGGATAATCCAGGTTCCATCGTCTCTCCATATCGAAATCCTTAATCACATCTTCCAAGTCCCATTTGCCATGTAAGGTAACAGGTTCACAGGTTCCAGGGGTTAGTATGTGGACACCCTTGGGGGCCATTATTCAGCCTGCCATAACCCAAACTGTTGCCATTGAGTCAATTCCAACTCATAGCGACCCTACAGGACAGTGTAGAACTGCCCCAGAGAGTTTCCAAGGAGTGCTTGGTGGATTCGAACTGCTGACCTTTTGGTTAGCAGCCGTAGCACTTAACCACTCTGCCACCAGGATTTCTAAATGAAAAATTTATCAGAAAGTATAAGGTATTTCCTTCTTCTACATTCGAACTCCTTAGCTTCTAACAGCCCTATGAGTTAAATGCTGTTATTCTCATTTTACAGGAGAGGTAATTAAAATTAAATTCAGGAGCCTCAGATTTGGGTCTGTGACTGCCTGACTGCAAAGCCGGTGTTCTTTACACTCCCTTGTGAAAAGCACTCATCTCTAAGGAGGCCCCCCCAGCCCACAGTCAATTGTTCTTTAATCCAAATTAATACAGTCTTCATGTCACAAGTGGCCATTTGTATATTTTTTGAAGTATTCAGAATGTATGTTATGAGTGTATGTGCATGTGTGTGTGTGTGTGCATGTAAGCCTTTCTTGCCAGACAGGATCGTAAATGCCTAAAGCTGGGATGATGTGTTGTCTTTGTTGATCCATTCTTTGGGGTTTGCAGAGTGTAGTGTGTGAATGTATGTGTATATGTGTGTTTTTGCATGTGTGCATGTACGTGTGTATGTGTGTGAAACTTCCCTGTCAGAGAAAGCTGGGATGAACTTACTTTTTGGTCCCTTTGCTTCTCTCGCTGTGAATTTTCTCGTTTCCTGGACTGCTCTCATTGATGGTCATCCCAGTTTCATGTTGGCAAAAATAGGAGAGTACAACAGGGGAACATGAGGCTTGCCAGGATGCCAGGCAAGGGAACTATTTCACCTAATCACTCCTTGAGAGGGATTGAGAACCTTGGAGGTACAGGTACATCAGGACCTAGGTTTCCCCAGATCCATAAAAGTCCTTGTCAAGGGATTGTTGATATGACACCAGAATTTTGAAATTGCTACAGCTGAGGGCAACTGCAGAGCTAGAAATGACTTCGGGGCCAATAGGATGGCTACTGATCAAGCCCAGGTGGATGGCTACCTGATAGGCCCTGACAACCAATCTCAAAAGCCACCAAGCTGCACTCATTCTTGCCCTACTCATAATTTCTGCACTAGTTGGCCACCATCCTCAGTACACGTTCTGAAGAAAGGAGAAATAGGCAAAGGTTGTACTTAGAGCTTCCATTCTGAGATCCTTCTGTTGTCCTTGCTCCATTTCTCCCTTTTCTCTGTCCCAACATTTGCTCTCATGGAAGCATCTGACATATATTTGTGTGTTTTAAATCTTGTGCTCTTCAAACTTTTGAATGCATCATAATTCCCTGGAGATTCTGCTAAAATTATAGACATCAGAACTTTATCTTCAACTTCTTGCATGAGAATCTTCAGGAATGAGTATTTTTGAATGTGTTTTTTTTTTTTTTTTTAAGTCTTGCTACCAAAGGACTAATGGACCACAACTACCACGGCCTCCACCAGGCTGAGTCTAGCACAACTAGATGGTGCCGAGCTATTGCTGCTGACTTCTCTGACAGGGATCACAACAGAGGGTCCCAGATAGAGCTGGAGAAAAATGTAGAACAAAATTCTCACTCACAAAAAAGGACCAGACTTACTGTTCTGAGAGAGACTGGAGAAACCCGGAAAGTATGGCCCCCGGATGCTCTTTGAACTCAGTATTGCTGTCACTCCTGAGGTTTACCCTTCAGCCAAAGATTAGACTGGCCCATAATATATGAGCTGGGCACATCAGCCCTGGGGAAGGACAAGAAGGCAGGAGGGGACAGGAAAGCTGGATGAATAAAAATAGGGAATTCAAGGTCGAGAAGAGCAGAGTGTTGACACGTGACGGGATTGGCAATGAATGTCACAAAACAATAACCCAGCAACCCAGTGCCCTCAAGTCGATTCTGGCTCATAGCGATATGTGTATTAATTGTTTAATGAGAAACTAATTTGCTCTGTCAACCTTCACCTAAAGCACACACACACAAAAAAATTTTTGCTGGCTAATTCTGCTGCTCTGCAGAGTTTAAGGAATTAACTTTATTTTAATTTTTTCTTCTCACGTTATCTATGCACCTCCATGTCTATTTCAGTCATTGAGAAAAGGCATTTCAGATATCGGCAAGCAGGTGGGTAATCTTGTGGTGTTTGATGAAGTGAGGTGGGTGTATGATAGGAGATGTTGAAAAGAAAATAGAAAAAGACCACAACTGTTGGTGAGTGGCCACTTAGGGCAAGACATTCAGCAGGGGCTTTATGTAGAGTATCTCATTTAATCTTTTCTACATATCTCTAAAAAATAAACATTATTATTAACATTTCACAGATGAGTAAATTGATCTCAGAGGCTAAGTGAATTGGTTGAGGTAGAACAGCCAGGACATGGTGAAGGCAGTTTTCAAATCCTGGTCTCTTGGTTCCCTTAAAGACTGTGTTACTCTGCCCCTGAAACCATAGCATGGAGGCTGGAGGCATGAAGGCTATCTCTGCCTCTGCATTTTCTTTGGTTTCCTAAACTACATTCCTTGGACCAATAGTCTCTGAAATATAAATAAGCCTCTACTTCTATCCCCAACCCCCTCCCAAATAATAGGATTGGTGGTCATATAGGAGCCCTGGTGATACAGTGGTTAAGAGCTCAGCTACTAACCAAAAGGTTAACAGTTCAAATCCACAAGTTGCTCCTTGGAAACCCAGTGGGGCAGCTCTACTCTGTCCTATAGGGTTGCTATGAGTTGGAATCGACTTAACCGCAATGGGTTTGGTTTTGGTCGGAAATGCAGCCTCTCAACTCTTGGAGAGCTATCATGTCCAATAACCTATTCAAGAAGTAAAAGCCCCTACAGTGATGATAACTTGGGGTAAGCCCATGTTTTCCACATGTATTTAATTGTGATGTTATTTTTTTTTCAAGAAACACTGCTTCAACTTCTGAAGGAATATCCCTATTTGGGAGAGCAAGGGGTTAGCAAATAGGCAGCCCCCTGCTTTGAAGGGCATGCAGGAGAAATAGAAGGAGAATAGGGGACATAGGAGAGAAAGACAAAGAGAAAATCATTTGCTGTTTCTTCCTTCCGAAACAGGGAAATGATACAAAGGCCACCAAAAGGATATAAAAACTTTCCTGTATGTCCTCTGCAATCCTTAGGGATGGAGTGTGTGGGTCATCCACTGCCTACAGAATCCTTATCGCAATTATGAACCTTTAAGGAGTGACTTCTCAGTCGATTAGCTGATGCTGCTTAGAATACCCAAAATAAACTGCAATAATATCATTAGCCTGATTTTCTGGGTCGAAGAGAGCTAAGTGGTGGGAAACTGTCTCTCTCTCTGCTTTCTTGAGCCCTGTGTGTATGCCTGCTGCGGAGCCTTCGGCAAATACACCTCAAGATACAATTTTAAATTAAAAAACAAGAAAGTGTATTGGATTAATTCATCATGGCTGGTTTCCTACCTGGAGCAAAACAGATTTTCTAAGCTGCCCATCCAAGCTTGCATGAGAAATGGTGCAAAACCCGGGCTGGATTTTCTCCAGTACTGTGTGTCCCTGGCAGTCTGAAGTCAAGGGCTATTGAGACGCCTAGGGAAGAGAAGAACAGAGGCACACCTGCCAGCTTGTCTTAGAGGCTAATAGGGCTGCCTGGTTCTTGCTGGGCTGTTTTATCTGCTGATTTTCATTGTGCATTGCTGGAGGATTTTGAATTGAAAATGCTATGTGGTTAATTATACAGCTAATGAGCTCTGGGGAGCTTGCTTTCAGATTCTTCACCCTGAGCGATGAGTGGAAAAAGTGCCGCATAACATTTCCTGCTGATAGGGAGTAAGTTAAGAGTTAAAGTTGGATCTTTAAAAAGCAGCACATTCGTAGAGGAGTATCTGGAGGTCCTGGATTTCTTGCACCCAGGTGCATCAATAATCTTTTTCCCTTATTCTGGAAAGGTCCATTGTGGAGGGCGTGTTTCCCTGCCTTGGTTATATTTTGATGAAGGTGAGAAAGGAGGTGATACTCCAATAGCATTTCATCCAAGTCTTCTGATGAGTCCAATTTCCTGCAAAATTCTGGGATGATCCATGTGTCTTTCACTAAACAGACATTAAATGTAACTTTACTTTAGGCGCCCTTTCTTAGGAAGTTATTGGAAGCAGTTTTCCACAATAAACCAAGAAAGTGGGAGACTTGACATTAAGGAAACAGAGACTATCACACAGGAGTGAGACAAAGGGGAACCCAAAGATGAGGGTGAAGGGACGCCCCAGGATGATAGCTTTGCAGTAGTCCTAGGGAGATACCAGTTCACATTGGAGTAGGAGGGCCAATGGCTGCAGTGGGAACAGTCTGGAAAATAAAAGTGGAATTGATAGATCATCTGATGCATTTCCTGTGTGGAAAAGGAATTGAGAAGTTATTGGAAGGTATAGAAAGAATTAGCAATTGCTATAAAAAAAATTTTTTTTTTTTTTTTAATAGAGAAAACCAAGGAGCCTTGATGGTGCAGTGGTTAAGCACTGGGCTGCCAACCAAAAGGTTGGATGTTCGAACCCGCCAGCTGCTCCATAGGAGAAGGATGTGGCAGTCTGCTTCCATAAAGATTTACAGCCTTGGAAACCCTATGGGGCAGTTCTACTCTGTCCTATAGGGTCGCTATGAGTTGGAATTGACTCGACTACAATGGGTTTGTTTTGTATAAAGGAAACCAAGTAAAAAAAAAAAAAAGCAATTATTAACTCGAGGTAAAACAAAAAGTTGTACAAGAAAGAAAACATGATCACAGTATGCTACTTGGTTTGGCAGTGAACAATAATTACATAGCTATAATATTATATAAGAATTATATTGAGATGAAGTTAGGTAAGTGGGGGTGGACATTGTAAGAAAGCTAAATATTTATCTACCATTATAGGTTATCAGTAGATATTTTCTTAAAGTGATAAATCAAAAAATAATAATAAAATATACGTTTTGGTTATCTATGAATAACAAAAAACCAAAATAACAATGACTCATATAAGGCAAAAGTTTCTTTCTCACTCAGCATAGAGCTAGGCAGTCCAAGTTTGGGATGATAACTTTGCTTCATATACTTCCGTGACCCAGTCCCCTTCTATGATATCATTCTGACATGAGTGGCTCCTCTTCCCATGTCAGCCTAATGGTTCAAGTGATTGCTCAAGTCTGAGTCACCATGCCTGCATTTTAGCCATCAAGAATGAAGAACGAAGAAGAAAGCGGTCAAAGACATGTTTCAGCTGTCTTTTAAAGACAATACCTGAACGTTGCATGTAACATTTTCACTTATAGCGCTTCGATCAGGATTTAATCACACAATTCTATATAATTACAAGGAAGGTGTCTTAGTCATCTAATGCTGCTATAACAGAAATACCACAAGTGGATGGCTTTAACAAAGAAGAATTTATCTTCTCACTGTCTGGTAAGCTAGAAGCCCAAATTCAGGGCATCAGCTCCAGGGGAAGGCTCTCTCTGTCTGCTCTGGAGGAAGGTCTTTGTCATCAATCTTCCCCTGGAGTAGGAGCTTCTCTGCACAGGAACCCAGGGTCCTAAAGAATGAACTCTGCTCCCAACACTGCTTTCTTGGTGGCGTGAGGTCCCCCAAATCTCTGCTTACTTCGCTTTCCTTTTGTCTCTTGTAAGAGAAAAGGTGGTACAGGCCACACCCCAGGGAAATTCCCTTTACTTTGGGTCAGGAATAAGACCTGAGCAAGGGTGTTACATTCCACCCTAATCCTCTTTAACTACAGGCAGAGATAATGATTTATAACACATAGGAAAATCACAAAATGGAAGACAACCACCCAATACTGGGAATCACGGCCTAACCAAGTTGACACGTATTTTTGGGGGACACAATTCAATCCATGACAGGGGGCTTGAAAAATATTTTTTATACTGAAATCCATGTGCTCAGCTAAAAGACAGGATATATATTTCTTTGGAAGAATAGGATAATTGATACAGGGAATTAGTCACTTCTTCCACATATTATTTAGAAATGTAGAAGTAAATTCCAGAAGAAATATCTAAATAAGTAACAACACTGAAATAGGTTGCCTGTCGGAGAGTGAGGCTTTTGGGTAGGGAGAGGCAGGGCAAGTTATCGCCATACAGGTAGTCCCTGACTTATGACAAGGTGACATTGGGACAACTCTGTCAAGTCGGTTCTGATGTAAGTTGGATACCTCTTTTTTTTTTCTAGTTTTCAATATTATTGTCTTTTGTTATCAACATCTTTATAAATCCAATCCGTATTTGCTGGCATGTGAACATGTGAGAATGACAACATCAGCAAATTACACGCGGGAACATTGTGTGTAGTACGTATTACTGACAAAAAGGACAGTTTTAAGTGCTGTTCATCATAACTTGAATACGTCGTACATAGGGGACTACCTGTATTTTGTTACACATTTTTAGTATCATTTTTTCTTTTTTTTTTGCTATGTGCATGTATTGATTAAATAAATTAAAAGAAATCTAGGGGTCCTTGGCATGGTGGGTTTGGTAGCAGGCCATGTAAGTTTTAAGTGGGAAGGGTGAGAGGAGGGGTCTCTACATTTTTTGCCTCATGTTTATCCCCACTGATCTCTGTAGAGCCAATCCGATATTATTAAGCTTCAATGAAAACTGAAAAATTATGATGGCAAATTGCAAGGAGATTTAATAATTGGGCTTATAAATTATTCCCTTACTGTTTTGACTCTTTGTAGTTTTCCCATGAATACACACAAAACCTCCCCAGTGGACATCAAAAGCAATAGCTGTGGCAAGAAACCGTTCACACATCTCAGAAGCTTAAGTAAGATGTGTTTACTTCCGAGGTGTCAGAAGCCTCCCTTTGGGAAGTCAAGGATCTCTCCACTGTTGCTTTCCTCTTAATTCACAGCCTTTTAAACTGTAAGAAATAGCCAGGCTTGATCTGGAGGTTCTGATTTTGGCCAGTCCAGGTGACAGCTCATGCCAGATCTTATCTTCTCACCTTCTTCGCTGGTAAATACTACCCCCTTTCCAAATTCAAATGCAACCTGGACAGAGAGACCATCCCATCAATTCTAGCTTTCTTGTCTCCATGACTGAAAGCAGGTTTCATGAAGGTTGAATTCATCTGCTACGTGAAAGCAATCCACAGCCACAGGGAAGAAAATAAAACACCAGGATGAGACAAATAATAGCACCAGTCACAAAGTATGTGCCTGATGGATGAAGATCAAAAGGAAGTCAATAAATTATTATGTAAAAATATAGCTTTTATAATGATAATATAATTGTAGTTCAATTTACTGAATACTAGGTGAGTTGGAATCAACTTGACGGCGCTGGGTTAGGTGCTTTTTATAGATCATCTCTGATCTTCAAGGACCTACAAGCAGATATTATCATCATCCCCACTGTATGGATAAGGAGACACCGTTCAGGGAGGTGAATCATTTATGCCCAGTGTTTGTCAAGGAGTCAGTGGAGTTTGGGTTTCAACCTAGGAGTGTCTCATTTCAAAGCCAGGGCTCTTTGCATAGCACCACATTCTGAGTTTTTGGTGGCTACTCCGTTCTGTCATTTTTAGTTCTCATCAAGTTGGCCCCCAACTTCTGGTGACCCCATGCACAACAGAACAAAATGCTACCCAGTTCTGTGTCACTCACAGGTCCATAAGGTTTTCGTTGACTGATTTTCTGAAGTAGATTGCCAGGCCTTTCTTTCTAACCCCATCTTAGGTATTTGTTGAGTATAGATTATGTCTTAAGCACCGTGGTGAGTTCAGTGAAGAATACATAACTAGACTACGCAGAACATTCCCTGAAGGGAACATATCATCTGGGTGTAGAGGGAGAAAACATCGGGAGTGAGAAAAAAAAAATAATAATAACACTTGTTAATAGTACTCTGTTTTACTCTCAAAAATGCCCCGGTTTGCATGATACAGGATATGGTTATTACAGCAGATACTGGCAGTGCCCCACTCATACGCACTTGCTCTTACCATCTCAGTGCCCATCATCTGATTTCCAACTCCCAGCACCTGCATTTCTTTCATTTAGACCTTTCTCTTGCCACTGAACCCTGCTTTGTCAACAGGCCAGAATGCTGAGGAGTTTAATGCCCCCTGGAAGAAACCCTCTAGCAGTGACTGATGAGAACTAGCTCCCTCACCCCTTAGGTGGGATAATTGCAGTGCGTGTCCTATACTGGAGACCACGTGGCACAGTGGTTAAGAGCTCAGCTGCTAACCAAAAGGTCAGCAGTTCAAGTCTACCAGCTGCTCCTTGGGAACCCTATGGGGCAGTTCTACCCTGTCGTATAGGGTCATGATGAGTCAGAATTGGCCCAGCGGCAACGACTTTGGTTTTACAGGTGCACTATGCTGCCTGGCTGTGTTCCCACAGGATCAAGCTCCAGTTGCCTACAGTGGTAACTGGCTTTGTAATACACCTTTTATTGGCTGCCTCTCCTCCTCTGTCACTCTTTCCCCACTCCTCTACAGAGTTTTCCTATAACTTCCAAATAATGTATTTTCATTCAGATTCTTGTCTCAGGGTCTCTTTCTGGCAGTAACCCAAACTAAAACCCTGTTATTTATGGGAAAGTTAAGGACTGGGTGATTTGGCTGAAAGTACAACCTTCATGAGTAATGTGAAACTAGAACTTGATCTTGACTTTTGAACGTGAGTTAGGTAAAGTGTGGGGAGGGGTGGACAATAGAGGTGAAGGTGGCCAGATGTGCAAGGGGACGGATGAGTAAAAGGGGGAGCATATGGGTGCAGATCGGGGATGGGTGTCACTCTGTGAGATGAAGACAGACTATAAAACAGGGCAAGGAACTGAGGTCAGTGAGGACTAGAGAGCTATCACAGGTGTTTGAGCAGGGGAGTGTATTGTTGGACACACTATCGTAGGAAGCCATGTCTGGGAGTGGGCAGGCAGACAGGATGAGGAAAGAGAAAGAGCTGAGTCAGAAAAGCCAGTGGGAAAAATGTTAATGGGATCTAAATAGGGAGAGGTAAAAGCTGAGCCCAGAGTGGAGGAAAAGTGTGGGTAGGTAGGGGGTTATGAGTCATTTCAAAGGAGAACCCATTGTATCTAGTGGCTGAGTAGTTATGAAGGACAAAGGACAGAGATGAGTCAGTAGGGACTGCTGTCATCCACCCACAAACCACTCCAAAACTCAGGTTGTGAATAACACGGATGACAGGCTGGTACATTTAAGAGAAACAGATTGTTAAAGTGCATTAAATGTCATGCTGTCTTTGCTTCCCTCTCAAAGGCCATGCTGAGTGTCTATTGAATGATGGTTAGTATTTAGAATGTACCTTTCTTTAATTAAATGAAACAGTGGGTAAGAACACAGGCACTGGGGTCTGACTGAGCAGCGTTCAAACCCTAGTACTGTTTCCTATCTGGGTGGCCTTGAGGAAGCTGACTCATGTCCTGAGCTTAAATTTCCTTACCTTCTACATGTGGATAATAGTTAATAGCTTTTCCTTCATGGTAGAGCTTTGAGGATAAAATGAGATATTACATGTAAGTGGCCATCGCAATATGTGGTACCTAAGTAAAGGCTCAAAAAATTAGGTCAGTTTTTACTTATAAAGTAGAATGAACTGTCTTACCATGTCTCACAATGGCCCTGTGAGATAAGAAATGAGGGCTATTAAAGTTAAAAAAAAGTATATATGTATACTTTGAGCCTCAAAGCAGATTATACTGCTCAGCATTCTGCAGGAAGCTTGTCATCAAGATTGTGGATGGAGAAATAAAGTCTTCTCAGCCCCAGATAATTTTTTCATCTCTAGATAGGTACAAGGTTGAGGAGTTTCTATTCTATCCATTGTACCGGAGATCATATCCCACTTCATGGATGGCTTTAGGTCAATAAATAGGTCTATTGTTTGCTCTTCAAAAGGCTCCCAAACACAATCAACTCATTTCAAATGAAAGTCACCACCCACCTCTCCTCCCTTTCATGCTGCTTACCAGGAACGTGGCTGTGGAAGCACAGAGCTCCCACCCCAGCCCAGCTCAGTGGGGAGGAGAGCCGTGTGCATTCTTAAACCCAGACCTGGGCTAAATAGGCACAATTGTCCTGCCCCGCTCATTGTGTCTTAAAATCAGAGCTGGTTGATTCCTTTAGCTAGCCCAATTGCAAACACAGCGTTACAGACCGTGGCGATTTAGTTCGGGAAGACCTCTGAATTGACTAGGGTGTCCCATGTGGCATTTTTCTTGAACTTTCTGGGTGTGCCTGAGGCTTTCTGATTAAGCCAGAGACTGATTCCTGGGGTAAACCACCTGCTCAGGCCCTCTCCCTGGCTGCCTCAGGTCCCACGGTAGCAGTATTTTCCACAGCCGCCCTTGTGTACGTTGCAGGGTTGCTAGTGAGATGGAACATGTGCAGACAAATCCCACCATTTCCCTCAGGGTCATCAGAGATGGCTACAGTGCTGGAGCTTCTCAAATTGACCTCCTGTGACTGAAGTCTCACACAGGTCCCATGTTGTGGTTCCTGACATTTAACTACAATCCCTGTATGCTAGAAAGGACTTTTCTAAGTCTCTTCAGTATCAAAATAGCAAACTCCTGAAGGAACCGCAGGTCTCTTCTCTCAGGGATTTAGGCCCTCAGCTGAGCTGGGGAGTGACAGGTTTCATTAATGCTGCACCTCTGGCTCCTTCAGAACAAAACTCTAAGTAGCAGATGCTGGTACTTCCCACCTCCATCCTTTACTAGGCTGATGGCATACCCTGGTGCCATAAGTGTTTGTTGCAAATGGTTCATAGCTTCCTCCATCTACAGAGAAGAGCCCCGGTGGTGTAGTGGTTAAGAGCTCAGGCTGATAACTGAAAGGTTTGCAGTTTGAATCCCCCAGCCACTCCTTAGAAACCCTATGGGGCAGTTCTACTCTGTCCTACAGGGTTTCTCCAGAGAAGTTATCTCCTTGGCTGATACTGCCGCACCCAGAGATGACTAGGTGATTACACCTCCCCATCCTCACTACACCTTCACCGGCAGCCCACATCACCCAAGGGTATCGGAACCCAGCGCCCTTGCCTCTGGGCAGGACAACTGTGGTGCACCTTATTCTCCAGAATGCCCTTGGATCAGTCGAGGCTAAAACCAATTGCCTTGAAATTGACTCTGACTCATGGCGACCCTATGTATGTCAGAGGAGAACTGTGTTCCACAGGGTTTTCAATGGCTGACCTTTCAGAAGTAGATCACCAGTCCTTTCTTTCGAGTTGCCTCTAGATGGACTTGAACCTCCAACCTCTCCCTTAGTAGCAAGCACAGTTAACCATTTGCACCACCCAGGGACTCCTCAGTTGAGGCTAGGCTTCACCTAAAACCACATCTTTGCCCAGCTTTTTCATCTGCCTTCTCCTGTTTTCCTCATTCCCTTATAAATTTCACCCAAGAGCGCTCCCTTAATCGCTTGCCCAAGAACCCTCACCCCAGGCTCTGCTTCCTGGGACCTCAACCTAAGACATCTAGCTTATAAAGCAGATGATCAAAGAGCTGGTTGGCTTAGTTGTCAGAGGCAGTGTGAAGGTGTTGCCTTCTTTCTCTCTCCGACATCCCCTCTGAGTACATTACGACTTAATTGTGAGCACATAGAGATTCCTTATAGAGTATGACCCTCTAAGTTGCCTGAGTATGATCCTCTTAAGTAATAATAATTCTAAATCTTCTTAACTGCTTATGCTCTTGATTTCAGTCAGACGTTTTCATAAAAATGCTTAGTCAGTGTAACGTGGGATTCTTGGAAGTTTTCTACTGAAAGTGGAGTGACATTCCTCCCCCCAACACACTTACACAGTTATCTAACTACTCTAGAAAATTACAGTTTTGATTTTCATTCCATGTGTTTCAATTCTTTTGCCAAAATCATGACTTTGAGTCTCTTGAGTTTCCTCTTAGAGCTAATTATCGTAGTTTCTCTAAGTGTTTTAAAATGCCCCCTCCTTTCCAAAAAAAATCTTTCTATGTAAATGGCCTAGCAAATGAAAACTTTCTCTTTTTTAGGGCTTTCATTCTGAGTGGTTTAATTTAACACCAGTGGAAGGGAGCTTGAGTATAGGAATGGAGAGCAGTGGTAGAAATGCGGAAGAATTGAAAGAGCGATGGTATTCTCTAGTACTTTTTTTTCTTCTGTATTCTGTCTCCTAGTCAAAAGGGGGCCTATCAGACTGGGCTCTGCAGAATCAAACTCTGAGACAAGAATTCACATACAAGTGATTTATTAAGGAAGTCCTAAGCGTTAGGCTGCTAACGAAAGGGTCGGCAGTTAGAAGCCACAAGCCACTCCTTGGAAACCCTATGGGGCAGTTCCATTCTGTCAGAATCAACTCGATGGCAATTTTTTTTTTTTTTTTTTTTTTAGGCAAAACTAGCTAGGGACTAGTTGGAGGAAGGACAGAGAAAGGGGAGAAACCAAGGGCCAGTGTCAGGGCACTTCAGTCTCAACACCCAAGATGTCACTCCTTGTGTCCCTGTAGGAGGGAGGTCAGCTGGGGCTTTCAGGCTCCCCACTGTCAGAT
Organism: Elephas maximus indicus; assembly: GCF_024166365.1. Taxonomy (NCBI): domain Eukaryota; kingdom Metazoa; phylum Chordata; class Mammalia; order Proboscidea; family Elephantidae; genus Elephas; species Elephas maximus. The sequence continues at coordinate 8,530,667 of NC_064845.1, forward strand.
GGGAACTCCCAGGCTTTTCTGCTCTATTTCTGTACAAGCAAAACAGCTCCAGTATCCTGAGGATCGCCATCCAAAGACAGTCACAAGTGCAGGAGGTTCAAAGCTAAATCAAACAGAAGCTGGGAGAGGAACACACAGAAATAGTAAAGGGTACCCAACAGTATAGTGGACCCAAGTCCACCACTGGGGGTCAATGGGAGAAAAAGATGCAGAGGGGTAGGAAATTTGATCCAGGCAGGCAGGTCTGAACTTGAGGTGGTCAGGCCAAAGAATGTGGTCACTGCTGCATATTGGCCAAATGTTCCAGCCTAATCTGGCCACTATATATATGGTGGTGGTTGCTGAACTCATTGTTTGGGCCTCCTGTGGGGCCTGTTTGTAGACAAGACTCAGTTCATTAGGTCTCTGTATCATCACTCGGGAGCCCTTGGATAATGCAACCAGCTAACCCAGTCACTGCTAACTGAAAGGTGGAAGGTTCGAACCTACAAGGAGGCACCTCAGAAGAAAGGCCTGATGATTTACTTCTGAGAAGCCAGCCACTGAAAAGCTGATGGAGCACAGTTCTGTATTTATTCTATAGTAACTGATTGGTTATCATCAATAGGGTTGGTCAAAGAAATCTATTATAGGAATGAATACCCATAATTCTGTGTCATAGAGTAACCATCCATACTCTGATTAGTGTAAAATCGAAAGACGTATTGAAAGAAAAGAGACAGCTCAAGCAGGGAATAAACTGAACTCTGCGAGGTGGAATCCGGAAAATTAAAACGGCAACTCAGCAGTGACGCTTTATAGGAGAAGAACCATGGATATGAAACACAGTACTTGATTGGTGTTTACGAACTTGGATCATTGAAAGACATTACTTGATCAGTAATTACAGGGTTAGATCACCGAAAGGCATTACTCAACTGGTAGTCAATCATTTTAAGGCAGGGCTTCTGGTGGCAGGAACCTGTTAAAACAAAGGTTTCTGTGGCAGGAACCCGTGAGGCATGAATTCCTCCGGAACTTGCAAGGAGGACTTTCTGTGCCCAGCTCTGTGATGTGATTGGCTTTAAAGGTTACAGTGTTGGTTACGGTGTGGCAAGTACATGGTGTCTCAGTCATCTAGTGCTACTATAACAGAATTACCGCAAGTGGATGGCTTTAACAAAGAGAAATTTATTTCCTCACAGTAAAGTAGGCTAAAAGTCCAAATTCAGGGCATCACCTCCAGGGGACAGCTTTCTCCCTCTGTCAGCTCTGGAGGAAGGTCCTTGTCCTCAGTCTTCCCATAGTTGAGGAGCGTCTCAGGCACAGGGACCCTGGGTCCAAAGGATGTGCTCTGCTCCTGGTGCTTCTTTCTTGGTGGTATTAAGTCCCCAACTCTCTGCTTGCTTCTCTTTCCTTTTATCTTAAGAGATAAAAGGTGGTGCAGGCCACACCCCAGGGAAACTTCCTTTACTTTGGATCATGGAGGTGACCTGAGTAAGGGTGGCATTACAATCCTGTTACCACAATTTCGCTAGTTAGAGCCGCCTGCCGCAAATAGCCAATTCTTGAGACAAGGGTGAGGTGGGTAGCAAGAGCTTTATTAGATATACCGGTATATGGAGACAGAGGGGAATGATCTCCTCCTAAAGTCATCTGTCTCACCAGACTACCGATGGGTTCGGGTTTTTTAAGCGAAAAGGGGCCAAAGTTTTGGGGACTTGTGGAATGTGCGCTGTCTTTCTTCTGTTTAGTTTTGGTGGTCGTATCTCAAACATGTTGATCTTTTTCTGCCATTATCCCATCAGCTCAGGGGGTAGCTGGCGCCATCCTTCATCTTATTTGACAGGCTTAGATCACTATCACTTGTTTTCCACAGTCTTAGAGGAAACATTGGTTAACACTTAACCATTTGGGGAGCTAACATCAGGATCTTACTTGGAGGCAGGGATGGGCTAGGGGAGGGAAAGGGGAGAAAGAAGAAGGAAGAAGGGAAAAAAAATTGGCTCAGGTACTGTTCGAGATATGGCTGAGCAGCCTGTTTCAATCCCACCCTAATCCTCTTAATATAAAATTACAATCACAAAATGGAGGACAACCACACAATACTGGGAATCATGGCCTAAGCAAGTTGACACATATTTTTTTTTGGTGGAGGGGGGTGCACAATTCAATCCATGACGTGTGGGTATAGGAAAGGGAAGGGGTCTCAGTGTAGTCACGTCATCATTACCAGACATTCCTCTCTTGGAAACAATATGGAATATGGCTTCCGCTAGGATGAAAACGGAACCATAGAATATTGCAGCCAATCCTCAAAATGACCATTTCAGATCATATCAGATACCTCAATTTTTCTTTAATTCCCTTGCACATCTGGATATGAGTGTCTTTGTGAGTTGAAGTTTCCTGAAACCCTGAACTCAAGCAGAGAATCAACAGCTGAGCCTCTCTTGGAAGCGCGTGAAGGCCTGAATGTTTTGTAACCTCAGGCAGAGCAGGTGCACTGTCCCTGTAGAGCATGGTAAGCATGGGGCCTCCCCAGTATCTCAGGTGGAAAGACAGCGAACTTTGTCTGAGTCCAGGCTGAAAGTGCAGCATGGCCTTGACACCATCAGAGGGAAAACTGGAAATAAAACCAGCTGTAAGAGATTGCTAAGCCCTAGTGGCACAGAGGTTAAGGGCTCTGTTGCTAACCAGAAGGTCAGCAGTTCAAGTCTACCAGCTGCTTTTTGGAAACCCGATGGGGCAGTTCTACTCTGTCCTGTAGGGTTGTTAAACCAAACAAACCAAACCCAGTGCCTTCGAGTCGATTCCGACTCATAGCGACCCTATAGGACAGAGTAGAACTGCCCCATAGAGTTTCCAAGGAGCGCCTGGCAGATTCGAACTGCCGACCCTTTGGTTAGCAGCCGTAGCACTGCCACAGCGGACAGCAATGGGTTTGGATTTTTGGTTTAAGAAGTTGCTGATAGAGATTTTTGCTGAGTCAGAATATTGCCTCTTAAGACCAAACCTGAAAACAAAACATCCCACTGTGGGACAAAGAACTACATTTAGCCTTTTGTCTCCGGTTTCTGAAAATAGCCTGAGCAATTAAAGGGCTTTTGTTTTATAATACAACCAAGCATCACTTAAACATATGCAAATGATTGAAGTGCCCAACTTATCACCTTGGCAACAGGCCTCAGGAAGGGAAAGGGTATGACTAACTCTCCCCTTCACCTTCTGAGGCCAGATGTTTGTGTAGCATAGGCTTTGGGGTATAAAAATGGCTGGGTGAGGGACTTCAGGGCACCTTCAGCTATGGTGCTGGTGGGCAGCATGTGTAGCTGAAGCTTTCAGTCCACCCGGCCTGGGGAGGATCAGCAGAAGGTAACCCCCCATTTGTGTCCCTTACCTATGATGCCAGGTGGAGACATGCTTGGAAGAGTTCTCTTTCTCCACCAGGACAGTTTCCAGAAGCCAGCTGGTACTAGAGAATCTTGGAACTGTCTCCTTTGAGTCTCTCATCTATGCTGCATAGCGGGGCACATATAGAAGTTTTCCATCCCCACCTGGACAACTTTGGAGCCTGGGGACCCGCTCACCTGTTGTATGCTGCCTGCTTTGTTTTGTAAGTCATTAATACTTCCATGTGCTAGTGCTCTGGGGGCATCTAGTGTGTTGTCTCTAATCAGAAGTATGAAGGAGGTGATATTCATGCAGGAATCATTACTACCGATTGGTACTACCCTTTATCTAATAGCCTTCTGGCCATTTAGAAATCTGGGGCAAACTGTGAATGCTTTGCAACCGTGTCCTGAAAAAAGCTGCTAGGCAGTGACCAACACATAGGGCTCAACTAGGATTGCCAAATTTAGCAAATAAAAATACAGGGCACTCATTTAAATTTCAGTTTCAGATAAACAACAGATAATTTTTTAGTATATTTCATGCAATATTTAGGATATACTTGTAATAAAAAATGTATTTGTCATTTGAAATTTAAGTTTGACCGGGCATCTTGTATTTTCTCTTTTAACCTAGGGCTTGTCAAAATGCAGCAGAAGCATCTCTGCTTCCATCTGCCAGCAACCCAGCCCCACTGCCCCTCCTTTCTGTATAATGAGAAGATTGGGGTAGGAAAGGCCCATTGCCAATGGTCTTGGGAAAAGCACTGTGGGCAATGAGAGGTTCTTCCCTCCTCTCCTCTCCTCTCCCCACAGAGAAGGGAAGAAGTGGTGTGTTTTCTTGTCTAACACAAATAAGGTGCAGAATCCTTGAGAGCACTTGAAAAGAGTGGAGAGGTTTGCAGAACGGGAAGAATTTCATTCTCAGGCTGGACAACTGCTTGGGCAGTGGCCTTGCTGATTGGCCACCCTGCCCATATGAACAGGGAAATAGCTCTAGGAGGCAGAGAGGAAGAGGCAGGAAAGCTGACTGTACTCCCACGTTTTGGCTTAGTGTTACCTGAAGCAGGTCCTGCCCCTTGCAGCTTCTTGTCAATAAAGACACACTGCTAGGTGAAAAAAAAAAAAAATTTTTTTTTTTTTTTTGAGGGAGGAAAAGCATTTTGCAAGGGCGCAGGTAAGGAGCAAGAGGCATTTATATCAAATCAAACTCTCTGAAAAAAGGGAGGCAGAAATTTTTATACTGTCCTTCACCTGGAAGTACATACAAACATCATGGACTTACATAGTTTATCTTGGCATGCAGTAAGACAAATTGCATTTTTTCCCCCTTAGTATGTACAGAAAATGGCCGGTAAGTCCCGCCCGGGGTGGAGATTTTAATATTCAATTAGGTCTTATTGAGACTTAGGTTACTTTAGGACACTTTTTAGGCTAGTAAACTGATTTTGACTGGTTTTGGCTGATTTAAGAAGCTGAGTTACAGGCAGTGCTCAAGGTCTTGATGATTGATAATGGACAGGAGGAGAAGGTCTTGCTTCATAGTGGCTGAGCAGTTGCTGGCTGAGCTTGCTATCAGTAGCACAGATTGACCCTGTACATTGAGGGGATGTTGTACAAGGTAGCTGAGCTTGAGCTGGCCTGCCGATATACCACCTGACAGGGATGCCTGCTAGATGAGTGGAGCCCAGAAGCAGAGGCTGTGGGATATAGCACTGAAGAGAGGCAATGGTGCTGAGGGGCTGTAGAAGGATGGAGATGGAGCTAGATCCCTACTTCAGGGAACTATGGACGAGGTAAAAACCTCAGGGCTCTATGAAGAATCCATCCTTGTGTTGGTGACCATTTGAGGTTCTGACACAGGGCCACGAGGTGTTGAAGGCCAGAAGACGAAGGCCAGGGAAGTGTTGATGCCTCCACTCTCAATCCTCATTTTTCCTTCTGTTCCTCGACCCTGGAGCCTCAGAAGAGGTGGACCATGGAGAGGTGGTGTGTGAAACAGTCACGTCTCTGCCCTTCTCCCACACACACTCGTCATGCCTTCAGCCACAGCCTAGCCCCACCCAGCTCTTGGAGGGAGCTTTTTGCATGATTGAAATTTAAAACTGGACCAGGCCAATTTTAATAATGCGAACTGACTAAATAGTTTGAAGTCTCCTTAAGATGTTGTTAAGAGACAGAAAATGTGGATTTGATAAATCATGGCTGGATGCAGGGTTGGGAAAAAATAGGAACTCTTTTATGTCTATACTCGGATGAGAAAAAGTCCTTAATAAACCAATCCCATCTAGGAAAAATAGAATCCATGAGGTAGGATTCCCCTGATAATGTAATACTTAGAGCTGCTAGTGTTGCACAAAGCCACTACCCATGGCGGGGGGGGGGGCACGTGATCTGAACACGCTTGTATTCCAAACAGGGCTTCGAACTGGTTCAGTTCCAGTTCAAACCCCTGCTGAGAATTTGTGTGTCTTAACAAATTCCCTGCTCAGAATTTGCATTTCCACCACAGATATGCTGAATCATAATCTGCATTTTGACAAATCCCCAGGTGATTCTTATGTATAACCTCCTGGGAACTTGTTAGACGTGCAAATTCTCAGCAGGGGCTTCAACCTGAAAGAACCAGTTCAAAGCCCTGGTTCCAACAATGTGTGTTGGGAGGGTGAGGCAGGGAGACATCCCTGCCATACTGGAGGTGCCCCAAGAGTTCTCCTTCCTGAATATTCGCAGTTGAGCCTGGGCCTAGTTCTGAGGAAAACAGAAAAAAGGAGGAGACCTCTGAGAATGGGATGGACCTAAGGATGCGAATTTGAAAGTGTCTAAATAACAGCTGGGAAACCCTGGTGGCGTAGTGGTTAAATGCTACGGCTGCTAACCAAAAGGTCAGCAGTTCAAATCCACCAGGCGTACCTTGCAAACTCTACGGGGCAGTTCTACTCTGTCCTGTAGGGTCGCTATCGGAATCGACTCAATGGCAGTGGGTTTGGTTTTTTTTTTTTTTGGTAAGTTACAGCTGAATGAATGGAAGTAACTTTTAAATGAGGGTGTACAACAGTTGTAAACAGTAAGCGTTTAAGTTGGTACACTGCATCAGTTACCATTTAAATCATCTCTTTTGTGTAATGGAATAATTCCTGCTTATATTTAACAGTGTTATGAGTGTGTGTGTATATAAACACATTCAAGTAAAAATGTTGTTAGTATGATGGATTCTGCGATTGTCTTCCAGTTCTGGTTCCATTATTATGAATAAACGTTCCTGGGTGAAAACTCAGCTGACAGTTGTGCTGATGATATATGGGGCTGAGTTGGACCCAGTTCACATTTCCATGCTTGCATGTGCCCTGCAGGGCTTAGTGTGGCAAGAACTTGCATATGTCAGTGAAATGTGAAGCCCTGACCCACAGATTGCTGCTTGGAAGGGGATCTGATAAAGAAAGCAGGTCCCATTTTTCCATAGTCAATCCAGATGACAATCCTTGCTCTAAGCGCTGCTTTCTTCATCCCCTTTTCACCATGTCAGACACAGTGCATTGCTCTCCATGTTGCAGAAGCTGTCAGAAGTATTTTTCCAGCTTGCTAATCCATGATTTTTTAAATGATCGGTAATAATATTCACATTGATCTTGCATATCAGAATTTGCAGTAACCAGCCCTTTCCCATAGACCATAATCACTGAGGTCAAAATGAACTATCATTTGCAAAGTTTGAAGGGAAGAGGCAGTATTTTTTTAATCATAGTTTAATATAGAGTACTGAGGTTGAAAGCAAAGTTAGCAAAACTCTCTTATCTTTTTCCTTTTCCTGTATAGTTAAGCAGGATGTTTTTAAGAGAAGATTATCATTAGATAACTTTTATCTTCTGTAGATTTACGGCCTTGGAAAAATTATTTAACCTCTTTGCACCTCAGCTGTATTTTAACTAGGATAATAATAGTACCTACCTTTTAGAATTATCACAAAGATTAAATGGAATTTTATATATATCTAGGTACAGGTATAGGTACAAATATAAATTAATCCTAGATCAATGCCTGGCACACAGAATACTCTCAATAAATATTACTACTACTACTATTGTTATTATTATTTTCAATTTTTAAACTAGTAAGAGGTCATGTGACATGGTAGAAATAGAACACATAGGTTTTAGAGAGAGTTCTCAAGTTATAACTTTGCCTCTTACTGTGTGATATTGAGCAAGATAAATGGCTTTTATCAGTTAGCACCTGACAAAATGGGCAAAATAATACCTCTGGCAAGGATACTCAATAAGGACAAGGGGGACCAAGTAAGACAATGTTGATAAAGTTTGTCAAAGAGCAAACTGGAGCTTCTGTTAAAGTTAAAGCAAAGAGATTTACTGAAGGGACAGAGCCATCCAGATCAGGTAGCACTTTGTGAGGATTGACGAAAGCACTACAGCGAAAGAAATTTTTCACAGAGTTTAAGTACAGAAGATCCAGGAACTTACAAAAAAAAATTCTGATTGGTTGACATTTGCGTAACTATGATTTAACAGGCATGAGACAATTGCAATCTCCCTTAAGCATTGTTTGTTAATCATAAAGTTTGAGTCAGTTAGCCTCTTATTAATCTATGGATGTTTTGGGGGACAGCCCAAGTGAATATCCTTCCTGGGAGCATACTGTGAGAGGAAGGAAGGAAAGGGGGGCCAGCTGGTTAGCTGACTTTTGAGAGTCAACTCAGAATGAGCAGTAAACAGCAAAAATGGAGTCTGGTCTACATCTTTGCAGAAGCCTCTTCTTATGCCAGGCACCTAGATTTTTTAGGGCTCCTTCACACCCCCCCCTTTCTGATCAATAATTTCTATACAGATTCACTGACCACTATTATAAGAGTGTCTTCTTCTGCATGGATTTATTTTCCTTGCATTATTTAGATGGCTGCCTATTCAGCACAGGCTTCTAAGACCCCAGAGATTCAGTTGGGCACCATCCGTTTACGGGTGGCTGCTTACTTTAATAAGCCTCTAAGACCCCAGTCATTATCGTGCAGATAGCTGGGCACCACCACCAATGTCTTCACCATGCCATAGCTTGGACTTCTGCTTCTGTAAACTTTTAAAAAGGGGTGTGTGCTTTCAAGTGTGGCGTCTGGGGTCTTAAGCACTAACAAGCAGCCATCTAAAATGCATCAATGAGTCTCAGCCCACCTGGATCAAAGGAGAATGAAGAACACCAAGGTCACAAGGTAATTATGAGCCCAAGAGACAGAAAGGGCCACATGAACCAGAGACTCCATCATCCTGAGACCAAAAGAACTAGATGGTGCCTGGCCACAACTGATGACTGCCCTGACAGGGAGCACAACAGAGAACCCCTGAGGGGCCAGGAGAACAGTGGGATGCACAGCCCAAATTCTCATGAAAAGACCAGACTTAATGGTCTGACTAAGACTAGAAGAATCCCAGTGGTCATGGTCCCCAAACCTTCTGTTGGCCTAGGACAGGAACCATTCCTGAAGCCAACTCAGCAGACTTGGATTCGACTGGACAATGGGTTGGAGAGAGATGCTGATAAGGAGTGAGCTACTTGCATCAGGTGGACACTTGAGACTATGCTGGCATCTCCTGTCTAGAGGGGAGATGGGAGGGTAGAGGGGATTAGAAACTGGCAAAATGGTCAGAAAAGGAGAGACTGGAAGGAGGGAGCGGGCTGACTCATTAGGGGGAGAGTAGGTGGGAGTATGGAGTAAACTTTCACTTAAAGCACAATAAAAATTATTTAAAAAAAGGGAAGGTGTGAGAGCAGGGCTAAATTAATAGGAATAGTTGGCAGAAAAGGGCAATGGCCAAGGTGGAGAGACAAAGTAGTCTAAGGAATTTCTGTTTCTTCAAAATACATGACATTTTTGCATAGCAAATAGTGTTGCACTGTGAGTATAAGCATTTGAAAAAAGTTTCATAAAACATTTGATTAACACTGTAACAATTACTATAATGATTAAGAGAATTAATCTAGTTTGTAAAGTTGAGTATAGCCAAGGACTAATTCCAGTAGCTAGCTGTCTTAGTTACCTAGTGCTGCTATAACAGAAATACCACAAGCAGATGGCTTCAACAAACAGAAGTTTATTCTCTGATAGCCTAGTAGGCTAGAAGTCTAAATTCAGGTCATCAGTTCCAGGGGAAGGCTTTCTCTCTCTGTTGGGTCTGGGGAAAAGTCCTTGTCATCATTCTTCCCCAGTTGAGGAGCTTCTCAGTGCAGGGACCCCAGATCCAAAGGACGCACTCTGCTCCTGGCATTGCTTTTTCCTGGTGGTATGAGGTCCCCATGTCTCGCTGCTTGCTTCTCTCTTTCATATCTCAAAAGAGATTGACTTATGAGACAACCTAGTCTTGTAGATTGAGTCCTGCCTCATTAACACAACTGCTGCTAATTCCATCTCATCAACTTCATAGAGATAGGATTTACAACACATAGGAAAATCACATTAGATGACAAAATGGTGGGTGATCACACAATACTGGAAATCATGGACTAGCCAATTTGACAAACATTATTTTTGGGGGACACAATTCAATCCATAACAGTAGCTAACTAAAAATATCAAAAAAAACAGGGAGTTAGAGATAGAGGGTAGTTAAAGCCAAGTAGCTTTCTAGCAGGCTTATTTAAGATCTTGTTCTACTTCTCCTGATGTATTAATCCAAGTACAACAAGTAATATTAGCAATTGCATTAACTCCTTGTTGTGCTAGAAAAAATCAAGGTCAATTCTATCATCCAACACAACTTTAAAAAGAGAGCTTGAAGGATTTTTTGGGGGCTTTTTTAAACTTTAACTAAGAGTGGAGACTTAGGGAAACCACCAAAAAGCCAAGTGTACATAACCTGTCATGTTTAAGGCATATAGGCATGGTAATGCCCAAGCATAGTGTTCGTTATTTGGATTTGGGCTTTCCTCAGTGGAGTATTTTGATCCCCCACATAAAAATATATATCCATGAGGAGCACAGATCATATTATTTCCAGTGTCATTTTGTGAAGAAGGGATAGTTTGGTTAACTTTTTCAAGCCATTCTTCTGTCAGAGTTATTATAAACAGATAATAGCTCCCCATATGTAGGGTGGTAATTTCATGATAAAGGGGTGGTTTTTCTTTGGTACTGTTGCAGTAAATAAAAATTTGAAGATACCTGGGATTCCTTGGGCTTATGAATGTCCAATCAGCACATGGGTAGGTCTTCTCTGTACTTTTGGTACGGTTTTTCAAACTTTCCTCTGAATCATTGACTCAATAGTGTTGAGTTAAATTGGAACATGGCACCTGTGGTCTTCTTAATAATTTTAGAGAGTGCCACAACCTGACATGTATAGCCCATTTAAAGGAAATATTAGAATTTACAATAGAATCAGTTACAGAGTTAAACATAGGCATAGCTAAAGGATCTGAATTAGTATGCCCAGATTTTGGGATTTGATGGCAAATCCAACAGTCAGTCAGATTACCAGCACTAGCAACTGACTGAGCTAATTTAACAAGGATTTTTTTTATATGCCAGGTGTCAGCATGAGTCATGATACACAGTAAGAGAATGCTTAAAATACTAAATAAAAAGTAATACAGTAAGGTGAATATCACAAAAATAGTAGTTATTATGATACAAACTTCTCCTTCAGTTACTTGCATGAAAAAAGGGGATATTAAAACAAGGGAGAATACCACAAGTGTGTAATAAAGCAGCTGCTATAAGAATAGCAGTGATCAGGAAGCAAAGTCCAAAAGCTTTAGCAGGCTGTATGAAATCTTGTTCCCTGATCTTGGGAGGAGTCCTCTACTCTGTCATCATCTGCTTCTGGCCACAAGGATGTTTGAACTTCATTTTAAGTCCTTCAGTAGGCTCAACAGTCTAGACAGGGAATTTAGCCTTCTTTAACTGAGACAGATGGGTTCAAGTTTTAATTCCCAGTAATTTACTGGTGGAAACCCTGATGGTGTAGTGGTTAAGTGCTATGACTACTAACCAAAAGGTTGGCAGTTCAAATCCACCAGGAGCTCCTTGGAAACTCTGTGGGTGGAGTTCTACTCTGCCCTATAGGGTCGCTATAAGTCGTAATCGACTTGATGGCAATGGATTTTTTTCTTCTAATTTAGTGGCATAAGGGTTAGTGAGAAGGACCAAATATAGTTCTTTCCAATGAGGTTCCAGGGAATTCTAATTGGTTCCTCTTCCAATATACACAGTCACCTTTTTCAATAGCAGGTAATTTTTGTATTTCTATATCTTGGCTGTTAAAAGTTTCTCTGACTTATGAAAAGTGCTCTTTAGAATGCTGAATCAAAGACTGACAATATTTAGCTAATTCAGATTGAACTAAATTAGAATCAGTATAGGCTGAGAAATAAGGAAGTGCCATAGGCCCTCCAGTAATAATTTCATGTGGAGTTAATTTATTCCCCTAAATGGAATGGACCTCAAATTTAGAAGGACCTTAGTCCAGGATAAACTTAAGGACTCAGAAAGCTTGGATAATTGGGTTTTTATTATACCATTAGTCCTTTCCACTAGCCTGGAAGATTGCGGATGGTAAGGAAAATGAAGACTTTGAAAAATAGGAAAAATCTTACGTATTTCTTTAGTACTTGTCCAGTAAAATGTGTTCCCCTTCATTGAAAAGAATTGGTGCTCCCCAGTGAGGGTTATAAGTTCAAGAAGTTTTTTAGCTACAGAAGTTACAGTGGCATGACAGCTAGGAAAAGCTTCTACCTGATGTAAAAATCTGCAAACTATCACTAATACATATTTGTAGCCATTTGAAGATGGTACCTGGATAAAACATAATTGCCATTCAAGCATAGATCCTGACGGTAATGGGTATTTTCCAGGTGAAATTCTAAAAGGTGTGTGAGTGTTATAATGAGAACAAATAGAGCAATGAGAGACAACACGCTCAGCAACCTCAAAAAAATTGTCCCCACCAATATTTCTTCAAAATTTTAATAATTTTATCTTATCCTAAATGGGATCTTTCGTGGAGAGCTTTCAACATAGGGTCATGAAATAATTTAAGTAAGACAAGCTTCTGATGAGACCCTAACCATAATTTGGTTATAGGATCCTGAGAAGAATCCTCTTTCTCCAGTTTTCAGTTTCCTCAGTTTTAGCTAATTGTTGATTTTTTACTGCTTTTTCTAAAGTTAATTCATTAAGGTTATGATTATTTATGAACAAATCAGGGTAATACCTTTTTTCTGTTTTCGTTAGGGCTAAGATAACTTGAGAGGTGGCTTGTTTAGCTTCTTTATCAGTGAGGGTATTCCCTCTTTTCTCTGCAGTCTGAGGGACTCCTTTAGGTTGATGAACCTGTATTTTTATTACAGCAATTTCAGAGGACAGTAATACAACATCTAAGAGGTCTGCCACAAAAGCTCCAGAAGAAGTTAGAAATCCTCTCTGTTTCCATAACATGCCAAAATCATGTGTAACCCCAGAGGCATAATTATAACCTGTGTAAACATTGAAGGACCTGCCTTGAGCAAGCTTGCTGGCTCTAATAAGAACAATTAATTCAGCCAAAGTAGCTTTGGGAAGGGTTTTACTTTCACGAATCTCAGTAGAGGTTGTGATGGGATACTCAGCCTTATAGGGAGAGCTAGTATATAGGGAGAGTTTTAGTAGGGCCAGGTTTCAAATAAGAGCCATCAAAAAATAGAATTAAGTCAGGATTCACCAAAAGAGTTTCTCTTAAATCTTTTTGGGGAGTTAAAAGCTGTTCAGTCATCTCCAGTGGGGCCAAGATGGCTGACTAGGTAGAAGCTACCTCGGATCCCTCTTGCAGCAAAGACTCGGGAAAACAAGTGAATCGATCACATACATGACAATCTACGAACCCTGACCATCAAACACTGATCTAAAGAGTTGACCTGAGTGACAGAGACTGAGAACGAGAAACCATGGGGAAGCAATGACTGCTTTCAGAGCCTGGAGCCAGCATCCCAGTCAGAAAACCTTGGCGCCGGGCTTTGGACTGGGTGCAGGGGAGCTGAGCACGGCATCCTGCGATGGCGCAAACACAGGATGCAGCCCTAGCCCCCAGAAGTGACCTTGGGGGAGGCCCAGCCAGTTCACGCAGGCAGTGCAGTGACGTGGCTGACAGGAGGAGAAGTCACCGTGAGGCAGTGACTGGTTTTGGAGCCTGGAGTGTGGTGTACCAGCCGGGGAAACGGCACTGGGCTTTGGACTGGGAGCGGAGAAACTGACCACAGCTTCTGAGACAGCACAAGCACAGGACGTGGGCCTGACGCTTGGGGGTAATCTTGACCCAGCCAACACACACAGGCTACACACCCCTTGGGAATCTCAGATAAAACAGTCATCACCAAGCAAGATAAGTAACTTTGTCTATATTCTGGGGTGCCACTCTCTCCTGTCTATCTGATCCCTCCCCTCCCCTTCCTAGGCAGCTTCATTAACATTGGAATTTCCTGGGCCAGAAAGTGAAGTGCTCTGCGGTTTTTTTTTTTTTTTTGTGGTCTTTTCCTAACCCATTCTCCTGGCCTGAGAGAAGCAGCTACAAAAAACCCAGGGACCAAAAATCCTTCCCTGACTTCGCAAAATTGAACTAAAAATACAGAACCAGCTCCAGCCAAGCATATGAGATCCACAGTCTTGGGCTTTCATCCCTACAGGGAACAAGGTGGCTATTATAATGCAAAGGCAATTCTGATAGGGATCTGACTGTAATTGTTTTAGCAGATTACTGGAAAGACAAGTTTCCCAGGTCTGATATCTCTGCATATTAAACAGAGCCCTCACTGACCCACAACGGGGAACCGAGGGCTGAAGCTCCCCCTAGGCCACCTAGCCTCCTGCTTTAGGGGTGAGAATGGTGACACCTGCCAATCTGTAGAGGTACTTGCATTGGGTGCCTAAGGTACAGCTGCAGAGCCTACCCACCAAAGTGCTTTAGGAATAGAGACACAGCTTCCTCAC